>NW_026712363.1:7506473-10263973 GCF_030504385.1 Musca domestica | reverse complement strand
TTACACAAATTCGTTAAAAATGTGACTTAAACCATTAAAATAATAAATATCGAGAAAACGTGGACACATGCGTAAAATCATTCGACGTATAAGACGTGGACCTGCACAGACAATTTTCTGTCATAGGCTGTAGTATTAATTACGAAATTCAAACACCAAATTTCAAATAGTACCGGTAAATAATATCGTTAAAATCATAAAAAACCGAATATCGGGGGTACCGTTATGTGGGGGCTATACGAAGACGTGGAGCTACATGGCCCATTTTCAATACCAAAATCCCTGCAGACATAATACTAATTTAAGTACAATTTTATCAACCTACTTCGTTTCGTTTCGGAAGCTAGAGTGAATTCCACAGACAACAAATGTTTTCTCATGTTTTCCCACTTTCGGCCTAGCGAAGCAACTCTTTAGCTCCTTTGAGTTTATTTTCTTTCTGTTGCGGTGTAATTTCTTGCACTTTTTGGAATTGCAATGGCTTTACCCCGAGCTCATTTTTCAATATTTACCGAATGGAATATTGTGATATTTTCAACTTTCGAGCCATTTTTCGGCCACTGTGACGAGGGTTTCAATCAAGTCGCTTCTTTACTTTTCGAACCATTTCTGCTGATGTTTCTGTTTTCTTCCGTCCATGCTGGAGTGCTCTAACGATAGCCACTTGTGGTTTTCCAGCCAAATATAAAGAAATCACACTATCACGCTTCTTCATGTTACAAACAATTGCACAGAGACATAATACCCTTACCACTATATGGTATATAATATAAACAGTAGGCTGATAATCCTAGCCTAGGGTCGGGCTATAATTGCGACCTAAAAGTGATTACAAATTATAATAGCCAAACGAACAGATACACATAGCTGTATCTACTAAGTAGACGCTATAGAACCATACCTAAGACCAATAATCGAAGGTGTTACGATATTAATTCCCCAATCAAACTTATAATATCCTCTCCACATAGTATTGCAGCGTTTAACAGAAAATATGGACTCTATGACTGTGGTACAGCCTGTTGTGCCCTTAGGCCTTTGTTTGTAACATACAAAATGAAGTGAGATAGACTTTCAGTACATTTTAAAGATCTTTTAGAAGTACATTCTAAATCGATGTTTATAATGTATGTCCGTTCTTTTGTTTTTGAACGGTGATAATTTGAATGACGCAGATTTTCGGTGTTTGAAGTCGTCATGTTTGAACCCGTTTTTTTACAAACTGGGAATTTAAATCCTTTTTCAAATATAAATTATCAAAAAATTAAGCCAAGATTATTTTATCCCATAATTCCGAGATCGTCCTTTAAACATTTTTTCAAGATAAAATCATGACTGCTTAAATTTGCCAAATTTTGCCTATATTTGAAATTATTTCCTTATTTGGAAAAAAGGGAAATTCTCCACAACCTACCTGATGTTATTTTACAAATAGGTTTACCGCATTCTGAAAATCTTTGTTTTCACTTGTATTTATTTTCCTCTTCTTTGCAGTTTGATGGATGACGGGTGGGAGTCCGCATATGTTGCCAGGTAAATATATAGAACCTTTTCATCTGTGTATGTATGTATTTAGCGGTCGAAAATATTCTTAGTCCTTGGAGTTTGGAAATGGGGAAAAGCATGGTTTAAGAATGTGCTGCTACATATTGCACGTGATTGGAATCTGTAACAGAGTCTACGCGCATTTACACATAAACCAACACATACGTATACATACAACCACAATCAAACAAATCCTTTATGAAAATATTCCTAGAAAAATTACAAAATAACTAAAATCCTAAAGATAAATACGAACACAAAAAAAACCTGGGTAACAAACGGAATGGAATATTGCTTCAGCCAGGAGTTTTTGAAATCTACAAATGTTAAGGCATGTAAATTAAGACATGTGTTCCTTCCGCTCAGAGATGGAAATTGCCAATTGAAGGTCGTACATTCGTACACATTAATAAATGAAACTTTGCAACATAGGTACGGAGGCGGCTGTATAGTAAATTAACTTGTGTTTAGTGGATTTTAATACAAATTGATTTAAAAGAGTCTATTCGACAGAAATGTTCAAACACAAGATGTAAATTTTTTTGAGTTACCTATGCACACAGTTCTCTAAAATTTTGGGATGCAACAAATTTCGGACAATATGGACCCATAATTCCTAAAATTGATATGAGACTTTCGGTTTCGACCCCAAATTTTCTACCATCTTGGTATCGTTCTCGTACTAATCGTTTTTAGTTGCTTCTAAAAGGTTGAATATATCCTAGAAAAAATGTTCATTGTAAGATTTCTCTCATGTTAAGGCAGCCCCTAAATATTCATATGTATATTGTCTTCGTCACGTTAACTAAAAGGGTAATAAATTGATATATCATGCTCGTAACATATGAAGGACTATTTCACAGAAATCTTGAAAAATGTTAGAGGTTTTGCTATATTACTTACAAAACTGTAAACTCAAATTTTGGACGCTTAAATTTACTCAAGTTAGTTATGAAAACTTCAGCTCTCCAAACTTCCACCGTTTTTGCTTGCTACTCAATAAAATTTTCCCAACCCTGGAATAAATATGCTCCAGTATATCCAATATATCCATATGCATGTGAGTCTTGTAGTGGTATGTGACAGCGCTACAAATCAAATTAAGCACCCCACACATGAATATGTCTTGAATTCCGCAAAACATTTGAAGCGAAATCGAGGAGAAACCCTAAGCCAGCCAAGACGCATTCATTTGTTTATCCACCTCAAACTTCTCAAACACAAACACGCACACCTTCAAGTGTTAGAGATTTTCTAGTTCGTTGGCAAAAACCAATGGAGTGCTGTTGTCTGGCGGAGGGGTTATTATAAACAAATTTACACAAATTTAAATAAACACCCTGTTCGAGGATTGAATGTCAGATTGAGAAAAACTTTTCCGGGTATTAAAAAGGGGAAGGAATAGAAATGCAAAACCATGTAACATTTGTCTGTCGGAAGTTGGAGGAGAAGAAAAAACACACACTCACACATATTTTTACACCTGCTGTTGCTATGTTGTATGTAGGAATTAGATTCTCATTTGTTGCCATGGGAAATGCGAGAAAATTTTGAAACATTCTAAATGTATCAATAAAATATCATAGTCATACGCAAAATTTCCTCCATTAACAAATCATGAAAAATTGAAAATATTTTTCAAAAATTTAATAAACACATGAAATATCCGAGATTTGTAAATTGGGCGTGGTTATGCGCTATGGTAAACAAACTGATATTTAGCTGACTTTATCTAGCTGCATGAGTCATTTGACATATTTCTTAAGAAAGTCTTCGACTTTCTAGGTAACAGCACCAAGTATATCTAACATCCATTAACAGTTTCAAATATTTCAAGTAAAAAAACCGATAAATTTGTCCGTGCTGGAATTTAAATAAACCAGTAAAGAAAGTCCTAAAGTCGGGCGGGGCCGATTTTATGATACCCTACACCACTTTACTAATTTAGTAGAGCTGCGCATAACAATTAAAAGCTTTTTATGGGAGAATTCAATCATACACGCTATGATTATAATTTAAAATTCAAAGTAATATGCCGAAGCATTTGTATCTTTTAAATTCGGACTTGTATTGCCCATTTGGTGCAAAATTAATTTGAAATCAGATAAAGATATATATGGGAGATATATTCAAACCTGAACCGATCTCGATAAAATTTATTAAAGATATTTCTGAGTTGTATTTGATTTATTTCCCTGAATATCGTTGTTACGGAGTGCATATTACGGCTGTGGGTAACAAATACAACAAATCGGATGAACAATATATATGGGAGCTATAGCTATATCTGAACCGATCTTCACCAAATTTGGCATACTACCTTCTAGACTCAATTCGGTTGTATGTGCCAAATCCCATCGCATTTGGGCAAATATTAGACGTTTGGTGCACAATAAAAGGTAAATCGGACGAAGTTATATATGGGAGCTATATCCAAATCTGAACCGATCTCGATAAAATTTAGCAAATGTATTTCTGAGCTGCATTTGATATATTTACGGCTGCGGAGGACAAAAATACCAAATCGGATGAACAATATATATGGGAGCTATAGCTATATCTGAACCGATTTCGATCAAATTTGGCACACTTAGTTTCATGCCTAATTTGATTGTATGTGCAAAATTCCATACTATTCGGGCTGATATTACACGTTTGGTGCACAATAAAAGGCAAATCGGACGAAGATATATATGGGAGCTATATCTAAATTTTTACCGATTATCTCCAATTTCAATAGGGTTCGTCCTTGGGCCAAACAAATGTTGTTTGGAAAATTTCATCTCAATCGGATAATAAATGCGACCTGCATTTTGTTCACAAGAATACATGGACAGACGGACGGACGGACTGACATGCATAAATCAACTCAGAAAGTGATTCTATTCAGATCATCAAAAGGAACTATGGGTCTATCTCGTTTCCTTTTGCCTGTTACAAACAAATGCACAAAGACATAATACCCTGACAACCTTGTGGTGTAGGGTATAATTAAATTTGGAAAGTAATGCTAATGAAAATATTTATATAAGTGTTAAGATCTATTATTCGAAACGAGATATACATTTTTGTTATTGAAATTGGCTACATTAAAAATATCTTTAAAAATAGGAAAAGATCATCAAAATACCATTATATAAAGTAATCCTCCTATCATAAAATGTTATAAATTGTCTTATTTACTTAAATATCAAATTTCATGTCATCTGACAGAAACCACGGAAAACGTAAACTTGTGCAGATAATTTTCTTATATAGAAGATGGTACCTGTTGTGAGCATTAAATATCAACTTCGAAATAACATCATTGAACATTGTGGTTAACATTATGGAAATATTTGGATGTGCTATTATTTTTGGGTTATATGATGTTGTGAACTTGTGTAAGCAAATTTTCTATCATTACGACCTCCAAACACAAAATTTGATACAATTGCGGTACGAAATGTGGTATAAAAAATAAGTAAAAAAGCAGTAAGTTCGGCCGGACCGACCTTTGAATACCATTTGAAACAAATTGGGGAATTTTCAAAAATAGAAATAAAATCCATTAAAAATTATGTTATAATCTCAGAAGGTGCCGATATATGGGGGGATAAACGATAATGTGGACCTATATAGACAAATCTATGTCTAGGGATAAAGTACTCACAAATAACTCCTTGTATAGAATTTAAGACAATTCCGTTTAAAAATGTGGCTAAAATCATCAAAATAACCAATATCGGAGGTTACCGTTACATGGGGGATGGACCTATATAGAGAACTCCCTGTCAGGGGTAAAGTGTTCACAAATAACCCCTTGTGTATAATTTCAGACAATTCCGTTGAAAAATGTGACTAAAATCATCGAAATACCGAATATCGGGGGGTACCGTTATATGGGGGCTATACGATATCGTGGACCTATATAGCCCATCTTCGAACTTGACCTGCCTGCAGACAAAATTGAGATCTGGGCAAAATTTTAGCTTTCCATCATAAATCGTTTAGCCTGTACCGTGATTACAACATACTGATTACTGAAGAATATATATGTACTTTGTTGGGTCTAAAATGATTATTTCGATGAGTTACAACGGAATGATGAACTTAATATACCCTCCATACTTTGTATGGTGGAGGGTATAAAAATATATGGGGGTACTGTATATAGACAGTTATTTTGTAAGGATATTTTTGACGTGTATTTAATTTAGCTAATTAACGCATAACAATGGCCAAGATAAACATTAAATGTTTTTTTTTTTTTTTGTAGGATTTAAAAGAGCTTTGAGGTTTCATCGTATATTTTGTTCCTCGTCTATCATTGTAGTTTTTAAATAACTCCCGGAGATGATTTACCCAGACAGTAATCTAGGAAGCTAAGTATTGGTGGCAATACTTAGTAATATTGGTATTGGTGGAAATTAGCATATTTCTCCACCAATAAAACAACGTTGTTCTTTAAAAACAACAATAATGGAATAAAGCCTATTTCGGAACAACAAAATAACGACAGTATACAAAAAAATTCCAAAAAATTTTCTCAATATATCTTATCGCTATCATGATACTACAATTTAAAAACAAATAAATAAATAAATAAACAAGTAAAAAAAGCAGCTAAGTTCGGCCGGGTCGAATTTTTAATACCCTCCACCATTTCGAAGGAACTTGAAATTTTTCAAAAATATCCGAAAACTACCATTTAAATAAAAACCGTTATATGGGGACCATACGAAGACGTGGACCTGCATACAAAATTTTTTGTCATAGGCTGTAGTGCCCATTACGAACTTCAAATACGTAATTTGAAATAATTCCTGTAAATAATGTCGCTTAAATCATGAAAATACCGAATATCGGGAGGTACCGTTGTATGGGGGCTATACGAAGATCTGGACCTACTTACAACATGTTATGCCATAGGTTATAGTACCCATTAGGATCTTCCAGTACGAAATTTGAAACGATTCCGGTGAATAATGTTGCTGAAATCCTCAGAATACCGAATATCGGGAGGTACCGTTATATAGGGGCTATACGAAGACGTATACCTGCATACAACTTCAAATACGAAATTTGAAACTTTTCCGGTTAATAATATTGCTGAAATCGTCAAATTACCGAATACCAGGAGCTAACGTTATATGAAGGATATACGAAAACGTAGACCGACATGGCCAATTTACGAACTTAGCCTGCCTACTGGTGAACTATGCATGTATGCAAAATTTTAGCCTTCTATCTCAATGCGTTCGAAGGATATCGTGATTACAACAGACAGACAGATATCGCTAGTTCGTCTTAGAATTTTACGCTGATCCAGAATATATATACTTTGAAGGATCTATTATGAGTATTTTGAGGAGTTACAAACGGAATGATAAAGTTAATATACCCTCCATATTGGAGAAACCCCTCAGATCAAAATCAAGTTTTTTGTTGATCGTGGCATATAGTTGAATGAGGCATATAGTCCTTCAAAATTGTTACCTTTGGTTCTCAGGCGGTGGCATTGGTATTCAAAACAATTAATAATTTTACCCGCTGATATCATCCAAATCTTTAATTCTAACCTGTTGTTGGTATTTAATTAGGTCCTGAAGAGCTCTTGCAAAATGAGGATTTTTTTTTTTTTGTAAAATTCAATCTCTAAATATTTTGCGAACATCTAAACAAACAATAGATTTTTTCCCACCTTAACTCAAATTTTCATGAGGATCGGACTAGAATTTTTTTTGTAAATTTTTTTTCGAAAATTTTCAGATTTTTTCGAAAACAATTTTTTCGAATATCTCAGAAATTGTTTCGAATTTCGAAAAAAATCGTCACAATAAAGCACAAACCTAGAACAATTCAGCACAACTTTCCTTTTTTCGAAATTCAAAAAATGAAAATTGTGACTTGTGGAGCACCTGAAAATTCAGGAACATTTTCTGTCTGGGATCGAGGCCTGAATTACAAATTAAAATAACGACCGAACGAACACGGCTAGATCGACTTAGCTCGGCGAGGTAGGAAGATCGATGCTGTCATCGTGAATATATGATAAACATTTCGTATTGTTACAAACTTTGTGTCCCTATAAAACTTTAATATTCCCAGCATATGGTGTTTTAGGGTATAAAAATCGTTATAAATCTGTAAAAATTCCGATATCGAAATACGCTCGTTTCGCATTTTTTTCGTCCAAAAATATTCCACATTTTCTCCTTAAATTTGCGTATTTTCTAAATCTGCTAAATCTTGTTCGCTTACGATATTTTTTTATTCAGAAAAAAGATATCGAATGAATGTTGTTTTGCTTTTAGGCAAGCATAACAAAATAGAAACAAAATACCAACTGAAACAAATTGTGCAATTTTTGTACTATTAAGGCCTAACACGAACTGTTGGAACGAATATAAAATTCTAAGATGGATTTTTCGCTGACGGAGTAGAGTGCAGTTGCTAGTATGAAATATATATGTGAAATAATTGTCCGATATTTTTCAGCTATGCAAATACCAATTTGTTTTTCATCTGACGAAGATAAAGTAAGAAAATGGTATACTTGTGTCTACTATCTCTCTCCTCTCTCTGATATAAATTAAAGGATGTAATCGATATAGTTCAAATGTGGCACCCATTGTAACAAAATGGGCGCCAGTAAGAAGATTTTAGCTCTCTTTACCTTTACCCTCAGCGTTCTCTATAAAAAGCTCAATTTCCACGTGTTTGATTTTACTGATATCCCAAAGAGAGATAAACAAGACATGTGACTGATTTTTTGTACATCTAATATTTGAGCACAACAACATATCATAAAATACAAAATTTATTGAAATTAGTCCGCAATATATTCTTGGTCGAAAAGGCATTTGCATTTTCCGAGAAATGAAAATGTTTCAAGTTATGAGATATTGGTCGTTAAGTGCAATTAAAAGTGACAGAAACATTTCCCCAAGATTTAAAAAATAAAAAATATATTTTAAATGTAGCTGCCGTTCTTGGTGAATGGACATGTTATATTTTTAGCATATTCAAAATTTTCAAATTCTGTTTTCAACATCTGTCAAAGAGTGATATTTTTTGTCTTTAGCAGCCAATATAGTTGTGTGTGATGGTGAATTGATGAAGGAGGAATGGTTAAATATATTAGTTTTGTAATAATAATAAACTCAATGCGATATGTACGTTTCACTTTCTCAAAAAAAAAGAAAAACATTTCAAACAATTGAATATTATTTATCACCAACATAAATATACACAATACAAGACATCAATATAATTTTTTTCGTTGTGATGAAATTGTATTTTCTTTTTCATTGTATTCTCTCAAAAAATGGAATCCATTGCACACGTGAGCAACATGACAGGTTGCTAGAAACTACGTGTTTATGAGTGTGTATGTGTGTTCGTGTAGAGGAAATTTCTCTCAAAAGCATATTTGACTTCATAAATTTCACATTCTATTGTTCTCTGGACGTTTGATAAGAAATACACTAAATTCCAGCCATACCCTTTTGAGTGCAAGTTTTCGGTAAACTGAATGAGTTTTGTGTTCTTTTTTTCAAAAATGTCAAATAAGTGGCTGTCGAATACGACATAAACAATTTTTAATTTTAAACATTTTTTTCAACGCAAATATGTATGTTTTGCTTTGTTTAATTCAAAGCGGAATTCCGTCCAATGGAAATATTTTCTCTTTATTGCGTTGTTTATCAACAACGAATAGTTTATAATTTTATGAAAATAATAACAACGACATATTTGTTGAATGTAAAAATAAAAAGAAAACAATAACTAATTTTGTACAAATTCCTATCTGTTTATTGAGGCAATTTTTTTTAAATTTGGAATGTAAACTTAAATTTGGATTAAATTTGAACTCTGATTAATTTTTTTAAAAATTCTTTTAAATTTTTGTACAAAAACCTTGTATAAAAGTATCGGGATCGATATTCAAAGCAGTTCAACTCAAAGTGGAATATCGCAGCAAAACTCTAGTTCTTATATGTATCACTTTTTGCATTACTAGTATTGGCAAAATTTGAGCCCCACAAAGTGCATATAAGATTCTATGGATTTAACAATGTCCATCTGACCTTCGTGGAAACCACTTCAACTTTCGAATGAAATGAAGTAGCTGGATAAAATATTGATTTCTTATATTGAAAATGGGACATAAAGGTCCACATTTTGAAAAAAGGTTCCAATATAACAGACCAAAGCGTTTTTGTCGGTTTAAGGCATATTTATATGCACGAGACATCCTCGAAGAACTGTCCATATACGCCATAATTTTTACATTTTTATACCCTACACCACATAGTGGTAAGGGTATTATGTCTTTGTGCATTTGTTTGTAACATGGAGAAGGAAACGAGATAGACCCATAGTTATTTTTGAGAACCTTCATAGAATCACTTTCTGAGTCGATTTATGCATGTCAGTCCGTCTGTCCGTCCGTCCGTCCGTCTGTCCATGTATTCTTGTGAACAAAATGCAGGTCGCATTTATTATCCGATTGAGATGAAATTTTCCAAACAATATTTTTTTGGCCCAAGGACGAACCCTATTGAAATTGGTGAGAATCGGATCAAATTTAGATATAGCTCCCATATATATCTTCATCCGATTTCGGGTTAAATGTGCACCAAATATCCACTATCAGTCCAAATTACCTGAATTTTGGCACACCCAACCGAGTTCGGCCTAGAAGCAAGTATATCAAATTTGGAGAAAATCGGTTCAGATATAGCTATAGCTCCCATATATATCTTTCATCCGATTTGATCTTTAAGTCCCTCACATTCCTACTATGCACTCCACAACCGTGATATTTGGTACCAGGTATTAGATGGAGCACAGAAATAGCTGTTTTAAATTTTATCGAAATCGATTCAGATTTGGATATAGCTCCTATATAAATCTTCATCCGATTTCGGGTTAATTGACCACCAAATGGCCGATATAAGTCCAAATGGACTGAATTTTAGTACATCGGACCAAATTCAGCCTAGAAGCAAGTATATCAAATTTAGTGAAAATCGGTTAAGATATAGCCATAGCTCCCATATATATCTTTCATCCGATTTGATCTTTAAGTCCCTCACATTCCTACTATGCACTCCACAACCGTGATATTTGGTACCAGGTATTAGATGGAGCACAGGAATAGCTGTTTTAAATTTTATCGAAATCGGTTCAGATTTGGATATAGCTCTCATATATATCTTTATCCGATTTCGGGTTAAATGTGCAGTAAATGGTCAATATCAGCCCAAATCACCAGTCTAGAAGCTAATACGTAAAATTTGGAGAAACCCGGTTCAGAGATAGCTATAGTTCGTAAAATGCACGATAGAATTAGATAAATTTTGATTTTGTACCAAATATCTCATAGAGCTCTGAAATGCCCTGTATAAACCTTTTTACGAGAGCTCTACTAAATATGCATAGTGGTGTAGGGTATCATATAGTCGGCCCCGCCCGACTTTTGAGCTTTCCTTACTGGTTTTTTTTAATTTTATTGAATGAAAGCAAAAATTGTCGGAAATAGCATCAAATTTTAGAACATGTAAGATTTGTTCGAATTGGTCAACTTTGGCACGAATTATGGCCTTCAAACGACCAATGAAACGGATTGGTATCCGGAGATTTTGGTGGCCATTGTGCGCAGGAAATGAATGAGTGCAATGGTGTTGAGTCCTGTTGGAATGTCCAAGGTCTGCGGCCAAAAAGTTGCGTGCCCAAGGCTTTAATACACTCTCCAGAATATTTTCGCGATAATATTCGGCATTTATTCTGATGCCACGGTCGATTAGCACGAGGGGAGAGCGACCATCGGCTTTTATGGCGTCCCACACCATTACCATTATTTACTAACTGCGGGACAACGAATGTTTTCTCATCGGAGAAAACCAAGTCGGCTGTTCACCATTTTCGTCCAAGCGAAGCAACGAAGAAATTGAATGACTTTACTCCGAGCTCTTTTTTCAATATTTTCATTAATATATCTGATCAAAAACCCATTAATAATTAAACAAAGATAATTGTTATACCCTACATCACATAGTGGTAAGGGTATTATGTCTTTGTGCATTTGTTTGTAACATGGAGAAGGAAACGAGATAGACCCATAGTTACTTTTGAGAACCTTCACAGAATCACCTTCTGAGTCGATTTATGCATGTCCGTCCGTCTGTCCGTCTGTCCGTCCGTCCGTCCGTCCGTCCGTCCGTCTGTCCATGTATTCTTGTGAACAAAATGCAGGTCGCATTTATTATCCGATTGAGATGAAATTTTCCAAACAATATTTTTTTGGCCCAAGGACGAACCCTATTGAAATTGGTGAGAATCGGATCAAATTTAGATATAGCTCCCATATATATCTTCATCCGATTTCGGGTTAAATGAGCACCAAATGTTCACTATCAGTCCAAATTACCTGAATTTTGGCACACCCAACCGGGTTCGGCCTAGAAGCAAGTGTATCAAATTTGGAGAAAATCGGTTCAGATATAGCTATAGCTCCCATATATATCTTTCATCCGATTTGATCTTTAAGTCCCTCACATTCCTACTATGCACTCCACAACCGTGATATTTGGTACCAGGTATTAGATGGAGCACAGAAATAGCTGTTTTAAATTTTATCGAAATCGGTTCAGATTTGGATATAGCTCCCATATATATCTTCATCCGATTTCGGGTTAATTGACCACCAAATGGCCAATATCAGCCCAAATGGCCCGAATTTGGGCACATGTGACCGAGATTAGCCTTAAAGTAAATACAACAAATTTGGAGAAAATCGGTTCAGATTTGGATATAGCTCCCATATATATCTTCATCCGATTTCGGGTTAATTGTGCTCCAAATGGCCGATATAAGCCCAAATCGACTGAATTTTAGTACATCGGACCAAATTCAGCCTAGAAGCAAGTATATCAAATTTTGTGAAAATCGGTTCAGATATAGATATAGCAAGCATATATATGTTTCATCCGATTTAGTGTTTTAGTCCCTTACATTCGTAATGTTCACTCCACAACCGTGATATTTGGTACCAGATATAAGTTACAGCCCAGAAATAGCTGTTTGTAATTTTATCGAAATCGGTTCAGATTTGGATATAGCTCCCATATATATCTTCATCCGATTTCGGGTTAATTGTGCACCAAATGGCCGATATAAGTCCAATTGGACTGAATTTTAGTACATCGGACCAAATTCAGCCTAGAAGCAAGTATATCAAATTTAGTGAAAATCGGTTCAGATATAGATATAGCAACCAAATATATGTTTCATCCGATTTAGTGTTTTAGTCCCTTACATTCGTAATGTTCACTCCACAACCGTGATATTTGGTACCAGGTATTAGATGGAGCACAGGAATAGCTGTTTTAAATTTTATCGAAATCGGTTCAGATTTGGATATAGCTCCCATATATATATTCATCTGATTTCGGGTTATTGACCACCAAATGGCCGTAATAGCATCAATTTTGGCAAATCCGACCGAAACCAGCTTAGAAGCAAGTACACCAATTTTAGTAAAAATCGGTTCAGATATAGCTATAGCTCCCATATATATGTTTCATCCGATTTGCTCTTTAAGTCCCTTATATTCGTAATATACTCTTCACAGGAATGATATTTGGTACCAGATATCAGATAAAGCCCAAAAGTAGTCGCTTTTAATTTTCTCAAAATCTGTTCAGATTTGGATATAGCACCCATATGTATCTTCATTCGATTTCGAGTTAATTGTGCAACAAATGGCCAATATCAACCGAAATGGCATGAATTTTGGCATATCTGGCCAAATTCAGCCTAGAAGCAAGGACACCAATTTTAGTAAAAGTCGTTTTAGATATAGCTATAGCTCCCAAATATATCTTCATCCGATTTCGGATTAAATGTGCAGCAAATGGCTAATATTGGTACATCAAATTTAGTGAAAATCGGTCGGATACAGCTATAGCTCCTATATATACCTTTCATCCGATTTGTACTTTAAGTCCCTCAAATTCGAAAAATGTACGATACAAGAATAATATTTGGTATCAGATGCAGCCAAGAAATATCTTCTTTTTCAGTTTTACAAATATAGGTTCAGATTTGGATATACCTCCTATATATATCTTCATCCAATTTCGTGTTGATTGCGCACCAAATGTCCAATATCAGCCCAAATGTCCTGGGTTTTGGCAAATCTGACCGAATTCCGTCTAGAATCAAATACATCAAACTTGGTGAAAATCGGTTCAGATATAGCTATAGTTCGTAAAATGCACCATAGAATTAGATAGATTTTGATTTTGTACCAAATATCTCATAGAGCTCTGAAATGCCCTGTATAAACCTTTTTACGAGAGCTCTACTAAATATGCATAGTGGTGTAGGGTATCATATAGTCGGCCCCGCCCGACTTTTGAGCTTTCCTTACTGGTTTTTTTTTAAATTTGTGTACCAATATTATTTTTTTTTTTATTTTGCAAATGGGGTAGGAACATGTTACAAACATAAAATACAAAATTGTACTGAAAATCAAATGCTAAAAATGATGGGGTACCCTTATATAGAAGCTACATGAAAATTTTGACTGATGTAGCTGATCTAAGTTCATATCCAAAACGCGCATGTACTAAATTTCAACACTCTTTCTCATTTACTTCGGAAGATAGCGTGATAAGAACAGACGAACGGATCGGATCATGATCATATACACTTAGCTGGTTCTAAAATTATTACTCCAACGAGTTAACAATCGTAATGATACACTTCGGGGAATTTACTTTGGAATTAAAAATATCCAAAATATCCATATATTCAGAATTTCAACCATCATCAGGGCCCTGTTCGCAAACGCTTATTAAGGTTATAGGGATGTCGATTAAAAATCTAAATAATCGGCATCTTAAAGTACATACCGTACAGGTAATGCACGGAGAATGTTGAAAATACGACCACATCTGTTTTAGTTTTTTTTTAAATACTCCCAAAAAGACAAGAGAGGTTATACCATGCTAGTAAATGACCGCTACTTCCTTCATTTAATACCATTCAGTCGTTTTAATGTACTATATTCTTTGTATTTCCAAACCCATCTCCTTATCTATACACTTCACAATCTCAGTGATACTTGTACCAAAATTCGCATTTCCAACACCTCTCCTCATAGGAAATATAGTACCATTTAGTATTTTCATATACTCTATACTACGCATTTCCAAATCTACCTCCTTGTCTAAAAGCTAATTATAATTATAATACAATGTTCCCTAAAACAGATATAATTCATGAACCAGGGACCATTTGCACAAAAAACCATTAGTATTAACACCACTTTTCATATAACCGTTTGTACAACTTAAGAATGTTGTACTAGAAAAATGGCGTATAAAATAAAAATAAACTTCAAAAACACATGCAAATATGAAGCCACCAGAACTCAAGCGCCGCCAATGGTGGTGGTGGGCCGCCATAACAGGCGATAGTCGCTCTCAGCTCGTATTAATCGAGCGGGGCATCGGAATAAATGCTGAATATTATCGCGAAAATATTCTGGAGGGTGTATTAAAGCCTTGTGTACGCAAACATATTGTCCGCAGACCTTGGATATTCCAACAGGACTCAGCACCATCGCACTCAGCACGCGCCACCCAAGAATGGTTACAAAATGAGGTTCGCTTCATTTCCAGCGCACAATGGCCACCAAAATCTCCGGATACGAATCCGTTGGAATATTCTGTCTTAAGCAAGCGCTTCGCCGAGATGGGGCAAAATACTGCAGAGCAACATTCGGTCAGCTTGTGACGGCTTCAGCTTCAACATTCGCTCAGCTTGTGACGGCAAAAGTGACCAATTCTGACAAATCTAAATTTATTCTAAAATTTCCAACATTTTTGCTTTCATTCAATAAAATTTAAAAAGAAAATGTAAAAATTCTTGCGTTTGACTTTGTTGTAGTTTTCTTTATCTCATCTTGTATTTTGCCAGGAGGTATGTCAAGTTCGTAAATGGGCAATGTAGGACCAAGTTTTCATATAGCCCCCATATAACGGTACCCCCCAATATTGGGTATTTTAATGATTTTAGCGAAAATTTTACCGGAATTGTTTCAAATTTCGTATTTGAAGTTCGTAACGGGTACTACAGTCTATGACAAAATTATAGCCCCCATATAAGGGGATTTATTTGAGAGATATTTTTCTACGATATTTCTTTGTTTTTAAAATTTTTCCTTCAAAATGGTGGACGGTATGAAAAGATCGGTTGTTTAGAAATCGTGCCAGAAACATGAAAAAATAAGTAACATTGCTGTTGTTATATTATGTGGAGGGTACATTTAAAAATGCACACTTAAAATGGAAAAATTATCGGGGGTACCGTTATATGGAATATATGATTTCGTAGACCTTAGACAAATCTCTCCCACATGATAAATTACTCACAAAGAACTCCTTGTATAGGATTTCAGACAATTCCATTGAAAAAATGTGTCCAAAATTATCAAAATAACGACTATAAGGGGTACCGTTTAATTGGCGGTCATCACATACATAATATGTACCCCACAATAATGGTATTTTGTACCAGATTTATATGAGTTCGGTTTAGATTTGTATATAGATCTCATATATGTATATTTGTCCGATTTCACGTTTATTGTGCACCGAATCCCAAAATTGAATGGCTTTTAACACATGCCAGCAAATTAAGCCAAGAAGCCTGTGTGTAAAATTTGGCGAAGCAGTGCTATTTGGTACGAAAGGTACATACCTCTGCTAAATTTTACAGAGATCGGTTCAGATTTCGGTATATATCTCGCATATTTCTTCTTATTGTGCAAAAAAAGTGATATATCATCTCAAATAGTAGAAATTTTGGTGAAAATCAGATCGAACAAAGTCGAGAGATACCAATGACTTCCTTAAATTTAGTGGAAATCGGTTCACGCATATCTTAATGCCTCCCATATGTTATTTCCTTTCCTTTACAAATTCTAAAGCCATAATAAAAACAAGTAAGCAAAGGCTATAGACGTGCAGGGCCGACAATGTGATACCCTACAACCCTACAATATGTTAGAAGCCCCCTTACCCTTAGCATTTTGAAAAAGGGACATTTGCCCAATATTTGCGCACTTCGTTGTGCTGTTAGTTGTTGTGGTCCATTTTACAGCTAAATATAATCCAATGGTCATACAAAATGCTAGAATTCTTCCCTGTCCTTAACTCTCTTCTCAGGCGTGTCGATTGGCTTCAATTGTGTGATCAGGAAGTTTTTTCTGTTTTTGGTCCATTTCAACCCCTAAATATATTGCGGTCATCTTTGAAAACAATAAGCCTAGCCCTTCTGAGCCTAACCGTACCCTTGTGAAAAATTTCGTGTGGATCGAACGATAATTGCAATCTGTATATACAGGCATGTCACAGAATGTAAAATCGTTCAAGAGTGAAAATGAAAACGGTTTTAGCTTCTCTAAAAAACGGAAAACGCAAAAATTTTGCGTTTTGATATCACTTTCAAAAAGCAGGGTGACATTGAAATGTTTAGTGATTTTAACGTAAAAAATAAAAAGAAGACACATACATTTAACAGAAAATATTGTATTAACCAAATTCTCTTAGAATGAACATGTTTTTGGAATTTATTTACAAAAAATCTATTATTTTTCTAATCCATGATGAAAACGCAAAAAAAAAATGCAGAAATGAACGGCAGACTTGTATTGTTGAATTATTGTCATATGTGCTGAAGAAGAAGGTGTAGAAATATACAACTGACAGACCAAAAAGCAAGAAAGGGGAAAAACAAAAAAAAAAAAAAAAAAAAAAAAATAAATTGTTTGGTTTGAGACAGAGCGCTTCAGTCAATCGGGCAAGTTCCGTCAATGCATCCTACAATTCCTGGAATTTCATAATTTTCAAAAAAGTACAATTTCGACTTTCTTTTTTCTTCGGAAGACATTCTTAATTTGATCCAATGTGGACAAATTTCAGCTTCAATTGCATTAATAACTCTCCACATAATTGTAGAAACTGTACTTCTCCCAAGGCTTAGCTCCACATCTCTACCTATAACTCCTTGAAATGCACCTGTAGCCAAAAACCTAAGCGTTGTTGCAAGCTGGATAATAGCCGGTATATAGGAACGTTTGAGGTGGGGAGAAATTTTTTCCAAAACTAAAACAAAAGCTTCTTTATTTAGCCGATAATAAGTTATAAATCTGTAGAAATAAATTATTATTAAAATAAATTTGAAAAAAAATCATTGCTGGTGGACCCTTACTCTGCATTTGAGTGAGATAAAGGATCTGATGCGTTCCTCAATGTCCGGCGACGAATTTTTTCAGTAGACCGCTGATTTATTTCTTCATCCATTACAGCAAGTATTGAAGCCCCTGGCATTTTTACTTTTGGTGTTTATATTATAAAAAACAATTTAAACTCCTTTTTTAATTGTCAATAATTTGTTTACGACTTTTTTTTCATGGAGTTACCATATATTTCAAAAATGTGAAATGATTTTTTTCCGGATTAGTCAAAACGTACGAGTGCTGAAGAAGCAAAAGCAAATCGTAACGATTTGGAAAAGGTGAAATAAATCGATTTCGTAAAACTTCTGTGACATGCCTGATAAATAGTAACCCCAACCTGTGTTGTAAAGTGGAAAAATATTACAAAATATACACTTCAATATTATGAGTCAAAATGAAAAAATCGCATGAGATAAAAAAATATGAAAAAATAAAAATATGTCACAAAATACTACAAAATATATATTACCATCATTATTGGCATCTTTTTATGCGATTTTTTTAGATTTTAAACTTTTATGCCAAAAGGGCATTCTAAATTTACAAAATTAGTCAAAATCGCTCCAGCCATTCTGGAGATATAAGCATTCTAGCTAACATCCCCTTCCTTTGTATATATACTTTGTATATATTTCGCTATATATATCCGATATTTTTTCTATCGGCATCTACGTTACGGTCAGAATTGACCTGTTCGTCTATTTGTGATTTCGCCGGCATCAAAAATATTCGCTGTTTAATGGAAAATTTGATTTTTATTTATCACAAATGCTATGGTCTGTTTCAACCACTAAATATTACCCGATGAAGGCTTCTGCCCAGCCCAAAGCTCTAGCACCATGCTAACTTTCGCTTTGATTGGTCTTTAATTGTGCCCCGTAGAGCAACTGCAAAATCAGGAAATTTTTCAGTTTTTGGTCAATTTCAACCCTAAATATTATGCGATCATCTCCAAAAGTAATAGGGTTCTATTCTGACCTTAACCCCATCTACATTTTAAATTTCGTGATGATCGGGCCATAATTGCGACCTGTAGAGTGAGGACAGACGGACGGACATACATAGATAGATCGACTCAGCTCGGCGAGATAGGAAGATCCATATATACTTTCCTATGTGGGAAATCAATATTTCGTGGTGTTACATAATTTTGGCCCAATCAAACTTATAATACCCCCAACACAAAGTGTTGTAGGGTATAATTAAAAAAATAATTGTAGTTGATATGGCTTACCTCCAATAAATTCCTAATATAAAAGTTCATTTGTTATGGGTAGCTCTACTAAAAACGCATAGTGGTGTAGGGTCCGGTCCGACTTTTGGCTTGTGGGCCAGAAAAGACTGGTTTTCTCTAAAAGTTCGCATTTTTATTATCAATTTCCGTATTGTGGTCCCACAAGCCAAAATTGTTTTATCTTTGTGAATTGTGACAGAAAGATTTTCCTATTTAAAACATCACAAGTTCATTGAAGGCATTTATTTCCCCCTCATCTAAAAAGTGTTTGCCCGACTTTGCAACGCATGCTAATAATTCGCCATCCCTTGAATCGAAAAATATAAATTCTATATATTTTATGATCATTATATGAAATTGTGTATTTGAAGTCGAATTGGTTTGTAATATTCATTCACCTAAATTATGAATGTTTGTGTTTGCACCAAATGACCATTTATGATTTGGTTGTTTTTGCAGTATTTTATTTTTTGTTCGTCGTTTTTTCTTTTCACTTATATATAAAACTTTGAGGAGGGCAATTTTCCAATGATGCCACCACAAATATTATTGGATGGAATTGCGTTGAAGGCCTATATGGCATAGACATACGTACACAGGTCGACCGTTCGGTTGGTCGACCGCTCTGCGTAAACATCAGTGGTATAATAAAAAACCAGTAAGGAAAGCTCAAAAGTCGGGCGGGGCCGACTATATGATACCCTACACCACTATGCATATTTAGTAGAGCTCTCGTAAAAAGGTTTATACAGGGCATTTCAGAGCTCTATGAGATATTTGGTACAAAATCAAAATCTATCTAATTCTATGGTGCATTTTACGAACTATAGCTACATCTGAACCGATTTTCACCAAGTTTGATGTATTTGATTCTAGGCGGAATTCGGTCAGATTTGCCAAAACCCAGGACATTTGGGCTGATATTGGACATTTGGTGCGCAATCAACACGAAATTGGATGAAGATATATATAGGAGGTATATCCAAATCTGAACCTATATTTGTAAAACTGAAAAAGAAGATATTTCTTGGCTGCATCTGATACCAAATATTATTCTTGTATCGTACATTTTTCGAATTTGAGGGACTTAAAGTACAAATCGGATGAAAGGTATATATAGGAGCTATAGCTGTATCCTACCGATTTTCACTAAATTTGATGTACCAATATTAGCCATTTGCTGCACATTTAATCCGAAATCGGATGAAGATATATTTGGGAGCTATAGCTATATCTGAAACGACTTTTACTAAAATTGGTGTCCTTGCTTCTAGGCTGAATTTGGCCAGATATGCCAAAATTCATGCCATTTCGGTTGATATTGGCCATTTGTTGCACAATTAACTCGAAATCGAATGAAGATACATATGGGTGCTATATCCAAATCTGAACCGATTTTCTCCAAATTTGTTGTATTTACTTTAAGGCTAATCTCGGTCACATGTGCCCAAATTCGGGCCATTTGGGCTGATATTGGCCATTTGGTGGTCAATTAACCCGAAATCGGATGAAGATATATATGGGAGCTATATCCAAATCTGAACCGATTTCGATAAAATTTAAAACAGCTATTTCTGTGCTCCATCTAATACCTGGTACCAAATATCACGGTTGTGGAGTGCATAGTAGGAATGTGAGGGACTTAAAGATCAAATCGGATGAAAGATATATATGGGAGCTATAGCTATATCTGAACCGATTTTCTCCAAATTTGATATACTTGCTTCTAGGCCGAACCCGGTTGGGTGTGCCAAAATTCAGGTAATTTGGACTGATAGTGAACATTTGGTGCTCATTTAACCCGAAATCGGATGAAGATATATATGGGAGCTATATCTAAATGTGATCCGATTCTCACCAATTTCAATAGGGTTCGTCCTTGGGCCAAAAAAATATTGTTTGGAAAATTTCATCTCAATCGGATAATAAATGCGACCTGCATTTTGTTCACAAGAATACATGGACAGACGGACGGACGGACGGACAGACGGACATGCATAAATCGACTCAGAAAGTGATTCTGTGAAGGTTCTCAAAAGTAACTATGGGTCTATCTCGTTTCCTTCTCCATGTTACAAACAAATGCACAAAGACATAATACCCTTACCACTATGTGGTGTAGGGTATAATAATAAGGGGAGCAGGCAGCACAAACAAAATAAATAAAACAAATTATGCTAATGGCGTGCAACAAATGCGTGATTTGGCAAAAGTCCAAACTAACGAACAACTACTACGGCCAGTTGTCCGTCCATGGGGCGGGCATTTGACTAGCTGCTGGCATTTAACATGAAACGCAAAACAAAAATGTTAAACAGAAAAAAAATATGAAACACAAACCAATTTCAATAATGTTGCTTGATGGTGATATGGAATATGAAATAGTGCATTGTAATGCATTGAACATATGCATGCATATGTTGGAATACCTATGTATGAATACGGCCAAGTGCGTGCGAGTTTCATAAGTAACCCAACAAACAAATATATTAAATGTTTAAACGAAAAACGCCAAAAAAAAAAAAAAAAACTTCTATGAGAGTGAACGCTGCATGAAAGAGAATAATGGCTACTATCACTACTATCACTATAAGTAGACATTTTGAAACAACATTTTTTAGCATTAAAAGAACAGAAACTAAACATAAATTTGTTCAAAATTGCTCCAATAGGATACCCTAGTATTCAGATGGTGAATATATTAACGATTAGAATACAGAATGTTAACCGATTGGGTTTGATATACCTTGTACATAGGTGGGTCGGGAGAAAATATTGTGTGGGCTACGAATTATGGCCTTCAAACGGCCAGTGAAACCGCGCTGAAAATGGAGCGAGGAACCTCATTTTGTAAGTGCACATTTTCAGCAAAATCATCAAAATACCGAGTATAGGGAGGTACCATGGGGGTTACAAAACGTGAACCTATATAGACAATTTTCTGGCATAGGCTGTAGTATCCATTACGAACTTCAAATACCAAATTTGAAACAATTCCGCATATCTGGAGGTACCGTTATATGGGGGCTATACGAAGACGTTGACCTACATGGCCCGGAAACTAGAGTGATTTTCACAGACAGACAGACAATCGGACATTGCTAAATCGACTGCTGATCAAGAATATATATACTTTGAGAGGTCTAAAATGTATATTTCGAGGTGTTACAAACGGAATGACAAACTTAATATACCCTCCATAATATGCTGGAGGGTATAAAAAGGACATGTCTGCCTGAGAGGTTCTAATTCGTTAAGAACTTTAATTTCCAAAATTTAAAAAAATTACGAAGCAAAACGTGGACGTAGATATCTCATTTGCAATTCCACAAAAAAATGCAGACAAAACATACGTGCGATCAAAATTTTGGAAAGCGCGATATAAAATAATCATTCACTTATTCAAGGAAAATAATGCGTGTTCCAACTTTTAATACAATAAATGTGGTTGTTGCCATAAATATTCATAGAATAATAATTATAATTTATCTTTTTGTAGTGAACTTAGAACTTTGCACCTTCACGCTGTAATGTGCCTTCAATAATACAATAAAAGCACACTGCTGTACAAATTACATAATAAAAACCTACACAACTGCGAAAATTGCTGGTCTCATCACTTTCTAGAGTTTATAACTTTTAATATAAGTTGTGAATTATTTAAAATCGTTGAGTTTATAAGAAAAGCTGCTTCAGGCTTGCAGCTACGGGTGTACAGTGATGACCAAGTATTGCAAGTAAATTCTTCGTTCGCTTCTTAAATTCTACCCTAAAATTGTAATATAAATTACTTAAATGTCCATTCCTCTCCGTGCTCATATGCATACGTGTATCTCACAAAACAATGTAAGGGAGAAACCACCT
This sequence comes from Musca domestica, assembly GCF_030504385.1. NCBI lineage: Eukaryota > Metazoa > Arthropoda > Insecta > Diptera > Muscidae > Musca > Musca domestica. The sequence continues at coordinate 10,241,033 of NW_026712363.1, read as the reverse complement.
GTAGCCGGTTTTGATTTACAAAACCTTCAATTAAATGTCCAAGACCAAAATTTAAGAATACCGCGAATGGGATCCATGTCCATCCTTTAGTTAGATTTCTTATTTGTAATTGCATTACACAGCATGTCACAGTATGTTCGGATCCTCACGAATCTGTAGCTCTGGAAACAAAATTTTACGGAAAGTAGTAAGATAATGTTGTTGCTGAGAACCACTTAGTGTTTTTACAAATTAGGAACTACTGACAAAGACATAGAAGTATAAAGATGGGACAAGACAGAGTCAAGATATGGCAACCCAGTGAAAATACCCCTGTTGTTATGATATCGTAACAACATAAGTTGTGTTCCAGTACTTTTTTAGTAGTAAAACTAGCAGAAGAGAGAACAGTTCGAAATGACATTCTCATTTAGGTTTGCTCAAAAAATAAGGGAACGGAAAATTAGCAGAAATGCGATAAAATGTCAAAATTCAAAATTCCAAAAGTAAACAGCCTAAATCGGACTGGTGAAACCTTACTGAAAAGAGCGCCAACATTTAAAAAATGAGTATTGAAGACGATAAGTTAAAATTAATAATTTATAATAATAATTAATAATCTGATTCCTCATTCAGCCAGTCCTCTTCACTGCTGGAATCATCCAAAAGTGAATACATTCAATTTTTTTTTTTTTTTTTTTTTTTTTTTTTTTTTATTTTGCTCCAGTTCAGTTCAGTTCAGTTGCTCCATATTTTCTCTTTTTGTTTTTTTTTTTTTTGTTTTCAAGTTGATCATTTTCTTTATTGAAATGTATCCATACATTTTTCAACCTTGTTAGCCCTGCCAATTAAATGTCAAATTCACAATTTGCACATTTCTGCTCGGCCAAATTCATGTAGCTAAAACAAGCAGAAATGTGCACCACTCAGCGCCATTTTTTTCTCGAGAGAGCTTCAAGTTTTGCTAGTTTTTGGAGTACGGGAACGTGTTTTAGCAGAATTAGTGCTAATTAGTACTAATTTGCAGATTCTGGAACACAACTATAGTTAGCAATGTTATGCAATTTGAACCGCTTAGGCAATATGCAATTAATTTGGAAAGTCTATGGAATAGAATTTTGAAACCCAATTTTTGGTTTTTCAATCTTTTGTGTCGTCATTTTTTTCTATAAATGTGTTTTTTATATTAACATGGTCCTGTCATGAACTGTTATCTAGATAGTATAGACACAAACCATTTGCTCAGAATGCATTTTGTCTAGCCTTTACCATTTTAGGTCTTTGCTACTGACTTCGGGGACTACACATAAGCGTAGAATGTTATTGCTCGTTTCAATTGAACAATCGGGAATTCAATAGACAGATAAATTGACAAAACTAAATCTTTGTCCATATAATAATATAGTAAAAACAAAATGAGTCCATCTCCATATAACCCCGATATATGGTGGGATTATAAAAAACGACACGCGCCTTTCGATACAGAGGTAAGATATAAATAAAGGCTCTCACTTAATTATTTGCATTATGTACAAAAATACTCACCTTCTCACAAAATGGGGATAAAGCACGGAAATGAACGAGGTCCAGATGTGGATTGAGAATAAAATAGAAATAAATTATATTCTCACTCAAATTTAAACACAATTTTTCAATACTGGTTTCCTTTTTTCTGTGAAAACGGATTGTCAAAATTTTCAATTCAAATTTGCAAGGGTAACTAAGATGTTTTTCATCACAAAAGTTAAAAACATGTATGACTGTACAAATCATCAGTAACATTATTTAGGAAATTTAGCCCGTAGTACCTACTCACTTATATAACCAATACTCCAATATACAATATAACTACCCTACCTAATCCCTGAAGTACGGCTTCGACATTTTCATTTCAAGAGTTGATTTAGCGATGTCCGTAAGTCTGTGGAAATCACTATAGCTTCCGAACGAAGTGAAGTAAATTGATAAAATTTTACTCAAATGTATATTATGTCTGCAGGACTTTTGGTATTGATGATGATCCATGTAGGTCAACGTCTTTGTATAGCCCCCATACAACGGTACCTCCCGATATTTGGTATCTTGATAATTTTTGCGACATCTTTCATCGGAATTGTTTATAATTTGGTATTTGAAGTTCATAATGGATACTACAGTCTAAGACAGAAGATTGTCTCTGCAGGTCCACGTCTTCGTATAGCCTCCATATAACGGTACCTCCCGATATTCGGAATTTTGATGATTTTAGCGACATTATTCACTGGAATTGCTTCAAATTTGTTATTTGATGTTCGCAATGGATACTACAGCCTATGACAGGAGATTGTCTGTGCAGGCTCACGTCTTCGAAGAGTACACATACCTTCCGATATACGGTGTTTTAATGATTTTAGCGACATTATTCACCGGTGACAGAAAATTGTTTGTGCAGGTCCACTTTTTGGTATAGCCCCTATATAACGGTACCCCCCGATATCCGGTATTTTCATGATTTTAGCGATATTATTCACCGGAATTGTTTCAAATTTGGTATTTGAAGTTCATAACAGATACTGCAGCCTAAGACAGAAAATTGTCTGTGCTGGTCCACGTCTTCGTATAGCCCCCATATAACGGTACCTCCCGATATTCGGAATTTTGATGATTTTAGCGACATTATTCACTGGAATTGTTTCAAATTTGTTATTTGATGTTTGCAATGGATACTACAAACTATGACAGGAGATTGTCTGTGCAGGTTCACATCTTCGGAGAGTCCCCATACCTTCCGATAATCGGTATTTTAATGATTTTAGCGACATTATTCACCGGAATTGTTTCAAATTTGGTATTTGAAGTTCGTAATGGATACTACAGCCTAAGACAGAAAATTATCTGTTAATGTCCACGTTTTCGTATAATGGTACCCTCCGGTATTCGTTATTTCGATGATTTTAGCTACATTATTACAGATTTTTTTTTTAAGTTTCGCATTTGGATATTGTAATGGTTTATGACAAATGTTACCTACGCAGATACATGTCGTATAGATCCGAATATAACAGCTACATTCGGTATTTTTAAGATTTTAACAGAATTTTTAACGGCTTTTACTGTTTTTGAGAATTGTCAAATTCGTTTCAAGTGGTGGAGGGTATTCAACGTTCGGCCAGGTCGAATTTACAGCGTTTTTACTTGTTGTTTTTACATTCTTATTTTTTGAAACCAGCATCCTTATGGGAAGTATGCAAGCCAATATCAACTATTACGCAATATATGTCTGCAAATATTTAATGCAATGAAAATGTTTGTTGATCTATTATCATCTCATATGGAAGAGTTTCTACCTAACTTGTAAAATGAAGCATGAAGCAGCATTAATTTACAACTACAAAATCTATCGTGCCACAGCAAGTGTTATGTAAAGGTCGCATCGCGTAGCTTGATTAAAAATTAACAACATTTGCCAACAGGACAACCAAGCATATTTCACGATTTATTTTTATCGAAATCTAAATATATAACCAGTAAAGAAAGGCCTAAAGTCGGGCGGGGCCGATTTTATGATACCCTACACCACTTTACTAATTTAGTAGAGCTGCGCATAACAATTAAAAGCTTTTTATGGGAGAATTCAATCATACACGCTATGATTATAATTTAAAATTCAAAGTAATATGCCGAAGCATTTGTATCTTTTAAATTCGGACTTGTATTGCCCATTTGGTGCAAAATTAATTTGAAATCAGATAAAGATATATATGGGAGATATATCCAAATCTGAACCGATCTCGATAAAATTTAGTAAAGATATTTCTGTGCTGTATTTGACTTATTTCCCTGAATATCGTTGTTTCGGAGTGCATCTTATGGCTGTGGGTAACAAATACAACAAATCGGATGAACAATATATATGGGAGCTACAGCTATATCTGAACCGATCTTCACCAAATTTGGCATACCACCTTCTAGACTCAATTCGGTCGTATGTGCCAAATTCCATCGTATCGCAAATTTTAGACGTTTGGTGCACAATAAAAGGTAAATCGGACGAAGTTATATATGGGAGCTATATCCAAATCTGAATCGATCTCGATAAAATTTAGCAAAGGTATTTCTGAGCTGCATTTGATATATTTCCCCAAATATTGTTGTTACAGAGTGCATATTACGGCTGCGGAGGACAAAAATAACAAATCGGATGAACAATATATATGGGAGCTATAGCTATATCTGAACCGATTTCGATCAAATTTGGCACACTTATTTTCATGCCTAATTTGGTAGTATGTGCAAAATTCCATACTATTCGGACTGATATTACACGTTTGGTGCACAATAAAAGGCAAATCGGACGAAGATATATATGGGAGCTATATCTAAATTTTTACCGATTATCTCCAATTTCAATAGGGTTCGTCCTTGGGCCAAACAAATGATTTGTGCAAAATTTCATCTCAATCGGATAATAAATGCGACCTGCATTTTAATCACAAGAATACATGGACAGACGGACGGACAGACGGACTGACATGCATAAATCAACTCAGAAAGTGATTCTATGCAGATCATCAAAAGGAACTATGGGTCTATCTCGTTTCCTTTTGCCTGTTACAAACAAATGCACAAAGACATAATACCCTGACCACCTTGTGGTGTAGGGTATAAAAAGCATTTGTTGTTCATTGGTAATTGAATCAGTTGAGAACCACTGGACCGATTTGCATAATTTTTTCCAAACGCTCGTCATACCCCGAATTAGATTTTTATAGAAATAAATATTGATCACGCCTACTTTTACGCCCACTATTTCGATTTATCTAAAATCCTTATATTTATCAAAATAATGTAGATATCGATGTTAAAATTATTACACGAGATGATCCAACCCTAAGTATTTACTTGGGGCTGAGAAACTGAACACGCCTAATTTTTAATCTATACAGGGTAAGATAAAAAAAACTCTTCGAATTGGTCAGAGCAACATTTGTCTTAATGTTGCTCTGCGGTATCTTGGGCCATTCCCTGTATTTTGGCCCATTCGTTTGCTTGAGGTGATCTACACTTTGATATTTTTTAGTGCCAACCTTGCTTTCCAAAATACTCCAGACACATTAGTCCAACGGATTGGTATCCGGAGATTTTGGTGGCCATTTTGCGCTGGAAATAAAGCGAGAAACCTCATTTTGTAACAATTCTTGGGTGGCGCGTGCTGAGGGCGATGGTGTTGAGTCCTGTTGGAATGTCCAAGGTCTGCGGCCAAAATGTTTGCGTGCCCAAGGCTTTAATACACTCTCCAGAATATTTTCTCGAAAATATTCGGCATTTATTCTGACGCCACGGTCGATTAATACGAGCGGAGAGCGACCATCGGTTGCTATTTCTGTCCACACCATCACCATGGTCGGCTCTTGAGTTCTGGTGGCCAACCGAAGGTGCACATTTTCAGCTGACCTCTTTGGCAAGTATAAACGATCATTTTGTTTGTTTACAAACTGCTTGACAACGAATGTTTTCTCATTGGAGAAAACCAAATTCGGCAGTTCACCACTTTCGGACGAGCGAACCAACTTTTGAACTATTGAGTCTAATTTCTTTCTGTTGCGGTGGAAGTTCTTGCATTTTTTTGAATTTCAACGGCTTCATCCCGAGCCCATTTTTCAATATTTGCCGAATGGAATATTACGATATGTTCAGCTCACGATCCATTTTTCGGCCACTGTGATGCAGGTTCGATCAAGTCGCTTCTTCACTTTTCGAAACATTTCTGCTGATGTTGCTGTTTTCTTCTGCCACTTGCTTGACGTCAGGCTACGCTACCAGTATCACGGTAATGAGTGATGGTACGAGACACAAAAGATTTTTTAACAGGTTGGAAATGACAAGCAGTCTGAAGTTGGTTGCAGTTTTTCATCTCACCCTGTATATATAGAAATCAAACGTTCGTTCGTTGGTAATTGAATCAGTTGAAAACGGCTGAACGGATTAGAACACTTTTTACAAATGTTAGTTCTACCCGAGTTACGTTTTTATTTGCAAAAAATTGGTCACGCCCACTTTTACGCCCATATTTAAACCCTACACCACAAGGTGGTCAGGGTATTATGTCTTTGTGCATTTGTTTGTAACAGGCAAAAGGAAACGAGATAGACCCATAGTTGCTTTTGATGATCTGCATAGAATCACATTCTGAGTCGATTTATGCATGTCCGTCCGTCCGTCTGCCGGTCCGTCCGTCTGTCCATGTATTTTTGTAAATAAAGTACAGTTCGCATTTATTGCCCGGTCCAGATGAAATTTTGCACAAATCAATTGTTTGGACCAAGGACGAACCCTATTGGAATTGGAGATAATCGGTCAAAATTTAGATATAGCTCCCATATATATCTTCGTCCGATTTGCCTTTAATTGTGCACCAAACGTGTAATATCAGTCCGAATAGTATGGAATTTTGCACGTACGCTCAGATTGGATCTGAAAATAAGTTTGGTTGAAACCATTTCTGAAGGACTAGATTTAACTGTACTGAAATCATTAAATACCAAATTAGAACACATTTGATGGGAGAATATTAGGAGATAATATTATATGAGAGCTATATTTTAATTAGAACAAATATATATCTTTTGTAACATCAATCATCCTTAGAATAACATAAAAACCTATGCAAAGTTTTGAAGACACATTTTGAATATGGTGACCTCTATCGCAATTGTAAAATTTTGGCACACGGACATAATTTAATCGACAAAAATTTCTGCTCTTTTACATACCTACTTGTAGAATAACAGGCAGCAAAATGCGCCCTGAGACTCAGTGACCTTTCTCAATTGCGTAGTCAATCTTTTAGACATTCGGTCAGAACAAAGGACGTCCGGTTGTAACCTGTGACTACAAATAATCTAGGCTAGACTTCAAATTACTGGACATCCACATACCTAACAGGTACACTTGGACCTGCAACACTTCACCTTTCCACGGTCGATAGTTCTGAAATGGAATATGGAACGGGCGCTGGTGTCTTCTGCGTAAGTCTGAATATTCGGAACTCCTTCAAACTAAACAACGACTGCAGCGTATTCCAGGCGGAGATCTTCGGTGTCAAGAAATCCATAGAATTATTGGAGAACAGAATAGATGAACTGAACGGACCCGTAACTATATGTCGATGTCCAAGTGGCCCTGAAAGCGGTAATTTCATCCACCATCAAATATATGGTAGTTCTGGAGTGCAGAAATGCTCTTGAAAAAGCTAAGTCCGTCATTAAGCTGTGTTGGGTTCCTGGCCACTGCAATTCATTGCCAGAGATATTGAATCAACAGATAAGTTGGCAAGACGTGGTTTCGAGTCAACTTATCTAGATATTGAGAGCTCTGTGAAACCACCCTGGTATCATTTCTTCCAAGTAATGCATAAATACTACTCTGAAATATTTCAACATAACTAGGGCTGCAATGCCTTTGAGAAAATTTGTCAGGCGAGCTCTGAAGGGTGATCAGGTTCACTTTTCACCATGACGAGATCTGACGTAAAACTTGAAGTAGGTTTAATCACAGGTTACTGTAATATTAGGGACATGACCTCTCAATGGGGGTATACTGAATATTGTAGACTTTATTAAGACGAGGAGTAGATAGAAACAGCGGAGCACTTACTCTGCCACTGTCCAACACTTTTTGTGTCAGATATAGGCTTAAGGGTTAGCAAATTCTCCGACACTGAGCCAACAGTAATTCTTCAATTAGCCAGAATACTAAAATGAAAAAAGACAACACGATAATCTCTTCGTAGATTTTCCTCACTTCAATATTAAATCGTAATAATATTCCTTTTCTATTTCTCTTCTTCAATTTTCTTTCTCTATAATTAGGATGAACTCAATGGACCCGCAGGTCTCCGAGTAGAGGAGTAACCGCGCATCCTCAAATCAAACCTAACTCTCATTTCAACATAAGTAAAATTATCAAAGAATTAGAGGGAATAAAATAGGAATAAAATACAGAACAAACTATTTTAAAACTCAAATTTCAGGCAATTTTGTAAAGAGAAAATCTTAAGCCCCAGCCAACGGCTGGCTATTTACAAATAGCTTAAAATTTAGAGGAAAAGAAAAAAAGTTTAAAATTTAGAAAACTTAGGTTCGCGTTAGCCCGCGCCGGGCATACTCAGAGAAGAAATCTCAAGCCCCGGCCGAAGGCCGTCAGCTTTCAAAATGTTTAAAATTTAGAAGACTTTGGTTCGCGATAGCCGGTGTCAGACATACCCAGAGGAGAAAATCTAATTTTTTGCACACATGTTTATGTTCGCATTCGTTCTGGATATGCCTATTATTATGGAGATTATGTCAGCTACTTCCTGGGGATTATGACCAATTTTTTTGCATAATACTCATTCCACATACCGAATTTTAAACGATTCCCCTTCAAAAATTTTAGTTAAAATCATAGGGAAATGTGAACTCAAACATACAATGATCTGCCACAGGAGGTAGACCCCATTACGAACCCTAAGTACCAAATTTCGGGGTTAGGTGCAGTTATACGGGACCATAAAAAAACATGAAGCCATATAGGCAACGTTCTGCCACAGAAGGTAGAACCTGTTGCAAACTATAAGTACGAATATTAAGCAATACGGTTATATGGGAGCAATAGGAAAATGTGAACTTATATAGACAATGTTCAATGTTATGAGATAAAACCCCTTTAAAAACGTTAAGTGCCGATTTTTTAAAAGAATTATGTTAGAAAATTTGATCTATGTCGCTACAGGAAATGGTGAGGGCTACAGGAAATGGTTGACCTACATAATTAACTAGCTGAAGCCGGGTGGCTTCGCTACGCCTTCTGATTTTATATGCACTCAAAATTTTAAGGACGAATATTTTGTAGTAAATAATAAATATTAAAACAAATTCATGAATTTAAAAAACGTATTTATTGTAATACTTTAATGTAATAATAATCGCAGGAATACCCCAAATTTAGTCAGCATACACGAAGAGCTTGTCATTCGGATTTTTCAAGTTAAGTGGCATTTCTGTTGCAATTAGTGAATTCGTGGTAGGAACATACTTCCCCATAATAATCGTATCCTCAAATAAATTGTTGTGTAGTTTTTATACCCTCCACCATACTATGGAGGGTATATTAACTTTGTCATTCCGTTTGCGACTCCTCGAAATACTCATGCAAGACCCAACAAAGTATATATATTCTTGATCAGCGTAAAATTCTAAGTCGATGTAGCGGTGTCTGTCTGTCAGGTTAAGTACGAAAAATGGACCATGTAGGTCCACGTTTTCATATAGCCCCCATTAAACGGTACCTCCCGAAATTCGGTATTTTGATGATTTCAGCGACAGTATTCACCGGAATTGTTTTTTAATTTTGTATTTGAAGTTCCAAATGGATGCTACAGCCTAAGACAGAAAATTATCTGTGCAGGTTCACGTCTTCGTATAGCCCCCATATAAAGGTACCTACTTATATTTTGACGAGTTTAGGTACAAAACCCACCGAAATTGTTTGAGATGTCCCATTTGAAGCTCGTAATGGATGCTACAGCCTGTGACAGAAAATTGTCTATTCTGATCCAGGTCTTCGCACAGCTCCGATATAACGGTACCTCCTTATATACGACATTTTGATAATTTTAGCTACATTATTCACCGTTTATTTCAAGCTTTGAATTTGAATATGGTAATGTCTTATGACAAACAATGCATATGTAGGTCCACGTCGTATATACCCCAATATAACGGCTATATTCGGTATTTTTAAAATTTTAACAGAATTTTTTAAGGATTTTTTTTTGAACATTATCATATTCGTTCCAAATGGTGGAGGGTATTCAAAATTCGGCCTGGCCGAACTTACTGCTTTTTAACTTGTTTATTGTTAGCTTAATACCATTGCAGAGGCGGTGTGTGTCAATGTTTCTCAATGAACGAATTTCAGTATAATTTGACAACATTTATTTTTAGACATACATAGCGTATTTGGTGCATCAAATATGTTAAATCGGCCGAAAATATATATTGGAGCTATATCCGAACCTCAACCGTTTTTAATATAATTTGTCAAATTTAGTTTAGTACCAAATTCCGGCACTCATTCTGAATTTAATTGGAATCGGACATACATATTGTTTTTGGTGCATGAAATCGATCGAAATATATGTGAGAGCTATAACCAAACCTCAACCGATTTTAATATAATTTGGCTTTTTTTTGTACTAAATTTCATCTCTCCGTCCGAATTTCATAGGACATACATATCGCGTTTGGTGCATCAAATATGTAAAATCGGTCGAAAATATCCATCACACATTCCAAATTTCATTGAAATGGGGCTTACACAGCGTGTTTAATGCATAAAATACATCAAATATATGAAATCGGCCGAAAATATATGTGGGAGCTATATCCAAATCTGAAACGATTTCAATATAGCTTGGCAAATTAGTTTCTGTATCTGTAATCTATTAATAGATATGTGCATATAAAATCTAAATTTTTGAGAGATACATCCGATTCTGATGCCATATTTCCAGTTCCAAGTGGAATTTCAAAAATTTATATAGCCTATGTTACTTTCAGGTGATGTTGTAGTATTCTTGGAAATTTTCAGGAAAGTATGTTCAGCGGTTTTCAAGTTCATAAATTACAAACAAACATACAAACATTTTTCTCTTTTATAGATATAGATGTTTTGCCACAAAAAGTAGAATATCTAAGATTGGTTTAAATTCTTAAGATACCGAATATTAAGAGGTACGGTTATATTGGGGCTATAAGAAAACACGACACTGTATAGACCATGTTCTGCCACAGGACGTAGAACACGTTACAAGCTCTTAGTACTGGATTTTAAATAGTTCTGTTAGAAAATGTGATCTAAATCGTCAAAATAACGAATATCAAGAGACATAGTTATATGTGGGCTATACGAAAAAGTGGACCAATATGGTCCTACTCACAATATGTGTTGAAAATGTTAGTCTTCTATCTCAATTTGTTGCAAAGAAAGCGTGATTACAACAGACAGACCACGGATATAGCTAAATACCCTGATCCAGAGTATATATATATACTTTGTAGGGTCTATCATTAGCATTTCGAGGAGTTACAAGCGGAATGACAAAATTAATATACCCTCCATAGTATGGAGGCTAAAAAAAATAATCATTACAAACGGAACTTAGTATTGCAATTTGATTAAACCTATGCCAGATCACAAGCCCAACAAACATTTCTTTCGAAATAAATTATTCTCATAGGAAACAGTTATGTTACTACGAATTGATGAAAACTATTCACACTGGTAGAAACTGCGGTTAAAGAACTCTACAACGCATAAATCATCAACAATTAAGACTGTTTAAGGTCTCTACTTGGGCATGTTTACCATTTTGAGCTACGTATTGTATTACAAACGAAATGGAAATTTATGTTGAACATGAGAGCATAATTCGGAGTTTTCTTTCTAGTCGACATTTCACAAAATATTATTTATAGCAGCAATGCACAAAACAACATAGTAGACCCTTGTATTCGGCATATCAATTCAGTACAATCCAATCTAAGGCAATTTAAGGCAGTGCCATACCAACTGGCGGAATGAGTGAGTTGGTTGGTGAGTCGTTGTTGTCGTTTGCCAACATAAGTACAAATGTACAGAGACAGCAAATTAAAGAATATTGTCCGTTGGCACGCACTTGATTAGGCCTGCAAGCAGGAAAAAAAGCCAGCAAGAAACAGAAATCATAATTTTGTTTTGCTACGAATACTACAAAGAGTATTGGGTAAAAAGAAATGTTGGGAAATGTCACAGTATTTAAGGAAGTTGTTTTGAAAAGGCAATTGAGATGTTGGGGCCTTTTTATACCCTCCACCACAGTATGGAGGGTATATTAAGTTTGTCATTCCGTTTGTAACACCTCGAAATATACATTTTAGACCCCACAAAGTATATATATATTTTTGATCGGTATAATATTCTATGTCGATTTAACGATGTTCGTCCGTCTGTGGAAATCATTCTAGCTTTTGAACGAAATGAAGTATGTTAATAAAATGTTACTCAATTGTATACTATGTCTGCAGGACTTTTGGTATTGAAAATGGACTATGTAGGTCCACGTTTTGGTATAGCCCCCACATAATGATACCTCCCTATTTTCGGTATTTTGGTGAATTAAGTGACATTACTCACCGGAATTGTTTCAAATTTGGTACTTCAAGTTTGTAATGAATACTACAGCCTATGACAGGAGATTGTCTGTGCAGGTCGAAGTATTCTTATAGCCCCCACATAACGGTTCCTCACTATATTCGGTATTTTGGTGATTTTAGCTACATTATCCACCGGAATCGCTTAAAATTTGGTATTTAAAATTCGTAATAGATACTACAGCCTATAACAGAAAATTGTCTGTGCAGGTCCACTTCTCTGTATAGCCCCCATATAACGGTACCCCCTGATATTCGGTATTTTGATGATTTTAGCGACATTATTCACCGGAGTAGTTTCATATTTGGTATTTGAAGTTCGTAATAGATACTACAGTCTATGACAGAAAATTGTCTGCTCATGCCAACGTTTTGTTATAGCTATAGCTTTTCATTACTAGTAATGTTATGGCATAGTTGGAAGCTGTATGAGCTGAATAATCCATTAAAAGGTAAAGGTATATTAAGTTCGTCGTTCCATAACTATAACTCATCAAAATAATAATTTTAAACCTAACAAGGTATATATATTCTTGACCAGCGTAAAATTCTATGAAAATTCTGTTCGTCTGTTGTAATCACGCTCGAGTCAAAACTAATTAAGATAGGAAGCAGTCTTTTGTCTGCAGGTAGGTCAAGCTCAAAGACGGGCTTTATCGGTTCACGATATCGTAAATAACGGTACTCCCCTATTTCGGTTTATTTTAGCTACACTTTTCAATGGAATTGTCTGAAAACCCACACAAGGAGTTCCTTCTGAGTACTTTACTCCCTGGAAGAGAATTGTCTGTATGAGTCCACGGCTGGGCCGAACTTTCAATACCCTCCACCAATTGGAACGTATTTGGTAATTCTCAAAAACAATTAAATCCGTTAAAAATTCTGGTAAAATCTTAAAAATACCAAATGTATATTAGGGTCTATACGACGATATGGACCTGCGTAGGTAACATTTGTCACAAGCCATTACAATATTCAAATGCGAAACTTAAAAACATCGGTAAAAATGTAGATAAATATAAATAAATCATCAAAATACCGAATATCGGGAGGTACCGTTATATAGGGGCTATACGAAGACATGGACCTGCACAGACAATTTTCCGTCTTAGGCTGTAGTATCCATTTCGAACTTCAAATACCAAAATTGAAACAAATCCGGTGAATAAATTCGCTAAAATCATCAAAATACCCAATATCGGGAGGTACCGTAATATGGGGGCTATACCAAAACGTGGACCTACATAGCCCATTTTCAATACCAAAAGTCTTGCAGACATAACATACATTTGAGTAAAATGTTATCAATCTACTTTAATTCGTTCGGAAGATAGAGTAGCACAGACGGACAGACGGACGGACATCGCTAAATCGACTTAGAATTTTATGCTGATCTAAAATATATGTACTTTGTGGGGTCTTAAATGTGTATTTCGAGGTGTTACAAACAGAATGACAAACATAATATACCTTCCTTACTATGGTGGAGGGTATAAAAATTAGTTATCCATGTCCACGTCTTCGTATAGCCCCAAATATAACGATTTACCTTCGAGCGGTATTTTTCTAAGGAATTTCTTGGAAAAGTTCGGCCCGTACTAACTTATGTGCTATTGTACTTATTTTCGACTATTATTATCGTAGCCAAATAATAACTAATTTGTTCGTACGACATATTCCTGTAAAAATAATGGGTTTGTAGTTTGATTTGTAAGTAGTTACGATTGCCACAAACTATAATTATTTGTGAATTTGTATCTGGGAAAGATCAATGACCAAATGTAGATTTTGTTGTTGTTGTTGTTTAGCACTAACCTCAAAAACTACAAATTGATTTCATTATTAAATAACCTTTTTGCTTTTTGACTTTTAATTATTTCCCATTGCCTACTTTTGTCTGACAGATATCTTAGGGCTATTTCTTTTGTATCGGCCACTGGTTTTATATATCATTTTGCTGTTTTGAATGCTGCAGTAAATCGAAACTGAAATTTTAATTGGAACCCTGGAGACAAATCTAATCAAATAGTACACGTGCCAAAGACATCAAGTATACAGATTCTTTCAAAGGCCCCTCGGCTACATAGCATTCGTTCATTCATTGTTTACTTAAAATGGGCTCAGTTCGCAAATAATATTAACAACAACAGCAACAGACGCATTTTGAATGAAACTTCATACCCGTTGTTGTAAATTAAAAGAAATAAATTATAATTTCGTGGAATCAAAATAGAGTGAAAATTATAAATGAAACTGTTAAATATCACGCGTTAAAAAACGATTTATTATTTGGATATTGTTGCCGTTATTCGGTCAAAGTGTGAGTCAAACCGCCAGATATGTAAGTAAGTGTGTGATTCTTTCAGTGTTGTCGTTAACTATGCGAATGAAAATGGAAGATATACTGACTCATGGTAGTGGCTTTTCTCTGACAAAAATCTAGGAAATTTCCATTAGTAACTGTTTTAATTAGACCTTCATGTTTAGTGTATATAGAGATGTTAGAAAACTGAAACATTCGCTGTTATAAACAAGCATTGTATTATAACATGTAAATGGTTAATTTTGCAATACCAAAACAGCTGGAAAATACCATTAATTTTATTGTAAATGAAAAACTTGGACATTTAAAAAATTCATTTTATTAATAAATTTAAAATGATTCATTTTTGTGGAATGGATAAGATCTTCGATTACATTGACCGTATATATAAATCAAATGTTGTATTATTCTACTCTAGGGAGTCAATGTGCGATTTCTTATGCCAAATAGATCATTGTTCAATTGGCTGTGAGGCAAGTGACACCTTAATGTTGAACACAGGACATTTGGAAGCTGAATGTGCAAAAGAACGTAACCCTTGACTAAGCCAGTTCATAATTTGAATCAAGAATTGTGAACTTTCTATAATTTCGCTGGTAAAGTGGTAGCCAAATTCGTTATATTCCATAATCGATTCTAAATATAACGGCATTTTCGGTCCATTGCGAGGGGATTACGAAATGTCAATTTATTTATTTAGTTTTTCTAAATTCTGATCCCATTTTCCGTGAGAGACGTAGGAAAAATAATACTACCCATAAAAATTATCTGCAAAAGTTAATTTGTCTTACCACTGAGAAATACCACTCAAATACAAATGACGACACCTTAGAGAATACATTCATGGGTAGAAGATAATCCACCAAATTTGTAAACCCTACTCAAAAAGAACCAGCAAGGAAAAGTCGGTCGGGGGCGACTATATGATACCCTACACCATTATGCATATTTAGTAGAGCCCCGCAAAAATAGAATTTATTTCAAGTAGATCATACCACCTATCAACATTTGGCTTTGGAGCATTTATAGTTTGCTATAGAGGGCACGCTAACACTTGGGGAGAATTATAGTTGCACAAAATGGAAACGTACGTCCCGAAATGCACTCCATTGGGGCTGATTTTAGCCATTATTTGCACAATTTAGCATATTAGGAATATGAGGGATTTAAACACCAAATCGGATGATACACATATATGGGAGCTATAGCTATATCTAAACCGGTTTTCTCCAAATTTGACTTACGTGCATCTAGACTGGTGACTGGACAGGTGTTTGGACTTATATTAAATCTGATCCGATTATCACCAATTTCAATAGGGTTCGTCCTTGGGCCAAGCAACCATTGTTTGCCAAATTTTTCATCTCATCTAAATCTCAATCGGTAATAAATGCAACCTGTGCATAAATCGACTCAGAAAGTGATTCTCTGAAGATCCTCAAAATTAACTATAGGTCTATCTCGCTTCCTTCTCCATGTTACAGACAAATGCACAAAGACATAATACCCATACCACTGTGTGGTGTAGGGTATAAAAAGGAAATAACTAAACATGGGCGGGGCCTTTCATATGCTTGTCTAATATAAGTCCAAATGACCTGTATTTTGGTACATCCCACCGAATCTAGAGTCTAGATGCAAGTAAGTCAAATTTGGAGAAAGTCGGTTCAAATATAGCTATAGCTACCACATATATGATGCATATAATATACACTCCAGAAGAAAGATATTTGGAACCGCACATCAGATACTGCTCGAAAATAACTCTTTTAAATTTTATTGAGATCGGTTCAGATTAGGATTTATCCTTATATCATGAACCGATTTCGGGTTAATTGTGCACCAAATGCCCAATATCTGTTCAAATAACTTGAATTTTGACACATCCGGCCGTATTCAGTCTAGAAGCAAGTACATCAAATTTGGTGAAAATCGTTTCAGTCCCTCAAATTTGTAATATTCATTCAACAACAATGATATTTGGTACCAGGTAATACCTTTGCCAAATGTTATCGGGAACGGCTATGATTTGGATATAGCGTCCATATATATCCTTAATCCGATTTCAGGTTTATTGTGCATATAATGGCTAATATGAGCCCAAATGGAGTGAATTTCGGGACGTACGTTCTCATTTTGTGGAACTCGGCCCCGATATATATATATAAATATATATATATATATATATATATATATATATATATATATATATATATATATATATATATATATATATATATATATATATATATATATATATATATATATATATACATATATATATATATATATATATATATATAATATATATATATATATATATATATATATATATATATATATATATATATATATATATATATATATATATAGCCTTTGCTTACTTGTTTTAATTTGACTTTAAATATTGAAGTGTATATTCTGTAATATTTTTACGCCTTACAACACAGGTTGTACGAATTTTTTTTATAGGTTTTTGTACCTACTAAGATTTTCCAGTACGAAATTTGAAACTATTCCTGTGAATAATGTTGCAGAAATCATCATAATACTGAATATAGGAAGCTAAATTTATATGGGGGCTATACCAAGTCGTGGACCTGCATACAAAAAATTGTTGTCATAGGCTGTAGTATCTATTACAGAGTTAAAATATGAAATTTGAAATAGTTCCGGTAAATAATGTCGCTAAAATCATGAAAATACCGAATATCGGCAGGTACCGTTATATAGGGGCTAAAACGTGGCCGACATATATATATATATATATATATATATATATATATATATATATATATATATATATATATATATATATATATATATATATATATATATATATATATATATATAGTACAAGCACATGCTAGCTTCTAGATTGATGTCGAAACTGTATTGTTACCCATAGTTATTCGATTATCTTTTGTAGATCAAAATATATAATTAATTTCTTGAAGTTGTTCCAAAACCAGTAATTGTCCATATTCATTAATTTTGAATACTTATTAATGGGAAATTAGTCCTTGTCGCGAATGCTCAATGCTCCGATCACCTACATTGTGTAAGATTTTCAATCAGTACCTAATGTATTTGATATATAATATAATAATATAATAATATATAATTAACAGAAAAATTCTTGAAGACGCCATTCAAAATTCCTTTGATTTTCTCTTCTTTGCTAAAAATTTTCCATTTAATATTTAAATTCCTTATGGCACAAACAGTTGTCAATGGTAATATTTTATTGGACATTCTTAAATCAATCCACCTGTCCAACATTATCACGGGCTAATTCTATTAATTTATTTAAAAGGAAATGCCGAGCAATATGAACAGCATTTCATTTGAATTCCTTTGAATAAGTAATAACAACCTGTGTACTTGTATTGAAATTGAATGTCCGTTTCTATTTATCCCCCCGGCAAAAGAACGAAAATAAAACAACAAAACATTCTACTTCCAAATGCTGGTCTTATTGTTTGCCATCATGGTGTCACTCCAGCCAGCCAACATACTCCCATACCTATGCGCGCTGTCCCGAATTGTTTCAATACACTGCAAACGTTTCTTTTGTATTTCAATTTAATGTTAATAACAGCAGTCTTATCTCTTCCATCAGACCACTTCCGTACTTTTTGTTGGTTTTCGACCGTTTTGGTCATTCGTTTGCTATGGCCAAAAAAAGAAAGAAAAATAAAACATTCCTTTACAGAACATTTAGTTTGGATCTCGATATTATGCGAGTGTATCTGTCTATCATGCTTTTGTGAAAATTGACCCCCTAATACACACTGGATTTAGACAACAGAAAATAAACAAACCGGACAAACTGTGCACCAAAGAAATTCAAAACAAAAGCAAAAAATAGCAAAAGGAAAGAGATTACCAAAAGGGAAAACAACAAATTTACAAAGTGATGTGGTGAACTGTTTGAAACAGACTATTTGAATGTGAATTAAAGTTGGATAGAAGTTGAAAGTTAAATACCATTCGGAGTGTGTACGAATGCCATAGTTGTTCGATCAAAATATGGCATTATCGTTCAGGATACAGATTCTTGTTCTATGAAAATGTGAAATGAAAAATATCTACTTTATTAAAGGTACTGGATCAGAACCATAGATTTTAGATTTTTTAACATTAAAGTGTCAAACAAAAATGTTGCCATTTACATTTCAGGTACGGTTCTTACAGAAAATAAGGTAAAGTTTTGTCTAATCTTGCGATATTTATCTTCAGGTTCAAGAAAAAAGGACGAAAAGGGCCTTGAAATAATTAAGTTAGAAAAATGAAGTATTCTTCAAAAACTGTTTCATTCAGTTTAACTGCTTTCAGCAAAGCTTCTTAACCTAAATTATATAATTTTGTAATACTCTTCGTTGTACAGAAAATAAAAATATCACAAAATGAATCTGTCCTTCCGGTTTCTCAATTTACTTATCAGGGTTTTTCATCCAAATTTTCCACCCCCAAACTCTTGATTAGTTAAAGAAACAGCAGATATATGGAAAAATTTCGTTGAATGAGCAAAACTCCATTCAATTTGGGCTGACATTACATATTCGATGTAAAGTCATCGTGATTTCGAATTGAGATATATGGCTTCCATATATCCAAATCTGAACCGATCAATAAAATTTGGCAGAAGAATTTCTGAGCTGTATATGATATTTGTTACCAAATATAATTATTATGGAGTGCATATTACGACAGTGAGGGACTTCAACTCAAAAACGGATAAAACATATATATGCAAATTTCAGATCATTAAGCTCGTCTCGAAAGAGAAAACAAACACATAAATCATAAAACATATGATCTTCGCCTTAGACAAAACTCAAAAAAATCAGCCGCGCCTGGCTGTGGGATTTGAACCGCGGACCTCGGTGTGCAGCCAACTAGAAGTTGTCGTCTCTACGTTCAGAGTCATTAACCCGTCTTCCTAAAGCAGCACTAAAACAAGTGTATGCATTGGAAGCAATGTAGTTGTTGTGGACAAAAAATCCATCACTACAAAAAACAAAAAACGTTGCTGTGAAAAAAGATCTGCCAATAGAACTTGAGTCGAACCTGGAGAGTTTCTAGTGTATAATTCGCATATGCTAATTTGCAATAAGTTCGAAATATATACTACTTTCCAGAAAACGGCCCTTGTAAGCCATCATCCACATCAAATATGCCTGATGAGCCGCTTAACCAACGGCGAAACGCGTCGCATAGTGGTGAGTGTGTGATAGTGTCTATCTGGCTTTCCTTTTCACTGCAAATTTCAGATCATTAAGCTCGTCTCGAAAGAGAAAACAAACACATATATATGGGAGCTGCAGCCATATCTTAACCGATTATACCAAATTGTAAGTATTGCTTTTACGCTAAATTCAGTCGAATGTGCCAAAATCCACTCTGTGTAACCATTTGGCCCACAATAAACCTTAAATC
The DNA here is from genome assembly GCF_030504385.1 of Musca domestica. NCBI lineage: Eukaryota > Metazoa > Arthropoda > Insecta > Diptera > Muscidae > Musca > Musca domestica. Next base: position 10,221,077 of record NW_026712363.1, on the reverse strand, counting down.
GTATAAATATACATGTGGAGAGTGTATTAAAATCTGAACCGTTCTTGCTAACATTTAGGAGAGGTATTTCTGAGCAGTAAGAATCTTAAGAATATGACGTACTTAAATACCAAATCGGATGAAACATATATATGCGGGAGCTAAAGCCATATCTTAATCGCTTTTCACAAAATTTGAAGTACTTGCTTCTGGACTGAAGTTGGTCGGATGTGCCGAAATAAATCCAATTTGAACGAATATGATATATATGGCGTCCAATAAAATTTAAATGGGACGAAGATTTATACAGGGTGGGATAAAAAAATGCAACAAAGTCAAATGCTATAATGTTTATTAATTTTTTTAAATTTTATTGAATGACAGCAAAAAATGACGGAAATAGCATCAAGTTTTAGAACAAGTTTAGGTTTGTTCGAATTGCTCACGTTTGGCACGAATTATGTCCTTCAAACGGCCAATAAAACCGTCACACGCTGCCCAAATGTTGCTCTGCGGTATTTTGGCTTATTCACGGCAAAGCTCTTGCTTGGGGTGATCGACACATTGGATGATCCACACATTGGATTTTGGTGGCCATTGTGCGCTGGAAACAATGAAGAACCTCATTTTGTAACCAGTTTTGGTTGGCGTGCTGAGTTCTATTGGAATGTCCAAGGTCTGCGACCAAAATGTTTGCGTGCCCAAGGTTTTAATACGCCCTCCAGAATATTTTCGCGATAATACTTATGCTACGGTCGATTAATACGAGCGGAGAGCGACCATCGGCTGTTATGGCGACGCACACCCTCACCATGGCCGGCGCCTGACTTCTGGTGGCCCACCGAAGGTGCACATTTTCAGCTGACCTCTTTGGGAAGTAAAAAAAATCCTTTCGTTATTTACAAACTGCTTGACAACGAATGTTTTCTCATTGGAGAATAGCAAATTCGGCAGTTCACCACTTTCGGACAAGCGAAGTAAATAATTAGTCTATTTTTTCTATTGCGGTGAAAGTTTTTGCACTTTTTGGAATTTTAATGGCTCTACCCCGAGCTCATTTTTCAATATTTGCCGAATGGAATATTGCTATATGTTCAGCTCACGAGCTATTTTTCGGCCACTGCGAGGCGGGTTTCGATCAAGTGGCTTCTTTACTTTTCGAACCATTCCTGCTGATGTTGTTGTTTTCTCTCGTACACTTCCTTGACGTCGGGCTACGCTACCAGTATCACGGTAACGAGCGATGGTACGAGACACAAAATATTTATTCACATTTAAATACTGGAGTTCTCTAACGATAGCCACTTGTAATTTTGCAGAAAAATATAAAGAAATCACACTATCACGCTTGACAGCTGTCGGACGAGTGGCTTGGAAATGACAGCAATCTGAAGTTGGTTGCAGTTTTTTCATCTCACCCTGTATAACCAAATAGATCCTAGAAAGCTATGTAGCTATAGCTCCTCTATATATTCTTCACCAAATTTGTTAAATTTTTATTCCACTGTCATAATATGCACTCCGTAATAACAATATTCGGAGAAATATATTAAATACAGCTCAGAAATACCTTTGCCAGATTTTATCGAGATCTGTTGAGATTTGGATACAGCTTCTATATATCTACTCTCGATTTCAAGTTTATTGTGCACCAATTGGTTAACATAACCCCGAATTGAATGGATTTTGGCACGCACGAATGAATACAGCCTGGAAGAAAATATATAAAATCGGTTAAGATATAGCTATAGGTCCCATGTGTATGTTTCACTCGATTTTGTATTTTAAAATACTCTCCACAACAACGATATTTGGTGCAAACTATGAGATATATCTCCATTTTATAAAGATCAGTTCAGATTTGTATATAGCTTCCATAAATATCTTCATCCGATTTCACGTTTATTGTGCATAAAAAGTGTAATATCAGCTCAAATAGGATGGATTTTATGAATATCGGTTCAGACATAAATGTCCTCGTCAAGTTAAAAAATTAAACGATCAAAGATGGTATGTTTTCATTCTCATAAATTCCCCATAAAAAAGTTTATTATATATATGCTATATATGCAAAGTGTTGCATTATAAGGTCGGCGCAGCCCGACTTTGGCCTTCCTTTACAGTTTTTATGGAGAAGAAACCGTTGATGCAAAAATCAACTCTTTGTTAAAACCCATATCTATTCGTATCGCGCGATTAAAGGATTTAGCTAAATTTTAGTTCAGTTCATAAAATGCACCTTAGATTTTTGGGAGTTACATTTAAACTTTCAAACCAAAGCTGTAGCATGTACTTTTGACAAGAGGAACTTTAAGAAGTCTTATCGAACTATGTAATTGCACAAAACATGAACGAATATAATTGTTTTGGTACTGGTACATTTCTGCCTCTTGTACACATATAAACGTTTCATATCGTTTTCTTTTTAAATGTGTATTTTTCAGATCCCACTGAGCCATTGCAGGCGACAAAGTAATTCTGTTAGGGTTTTATTTTTTGTCTGAGAGTCTGAAAATAAAAAGAAATCAAAACATGGTTTCATGCCAAACTACAATGACCACCAGTGTTGCAGTAATGGTTAACAACAACACACACAAGATATGCATTTCGAAGGTGTGGGCAAAAATATAGCATAGCTTTGTATTTTCAAACATCAGAAATTCTTTACCATACAAAGAAATTATGAAATGAAATATAATTTTAAACCACAACTTAAATAATATGATTTAAAAATAGTATTTCAGAAACTGACAATTATATTAGAAACGATTCAATGTCTCGGATCCATTTCTGAATGGCCTAGATACCTTTGTAAAACCTGGTGTGAAAGATCCATGAATTTTGCTCTAAATCATTACACTGATGTAACCTCTACCATGCAAACACATGTACATACCAGCATATGCACCTATAAAATCAAAATTGTATCTGTTCCATACGGGAGTATCTGTAAAAGAATTTTTTAAATGTTTTAGGTATGTTAATTTTTTTTGCTGTTTTGTTTTTCCTCGAATGTGATGTTCGTTTTTTCCCAAACTCTCTTCATTGTTTCTGGGGCCTTTGCTGTTGATTTGGCTTCTGCTGTTGTTTAATCGAAAAAGTATTGCAGAGAACAAAAAAAAAAAAAGAACGATTTAACAAAACCAAAAAACGTTGCTTCGAATACCATGCAACATTGTTTCCGTTTCCATGTCAGGTTTTAATTCGTCGTACCACACCACTCATCCTGAGTGTTGTTGGTTTTTTGTGCTGCTGTGGCTATAAATGTTGCCTCTGCCGCCGCTGTCATTGCTGGAATAGAACGAACATTTGTTGTTAACATGTTCGCATATCCGCTTTATTTTTGTTACGCATTGTAGAGTTTTGTTATTTGCTTTTAATTTCCAACAATGTCTGCTTGTTGTTGTTCTTGGCCTTCTATTTATACCTCATTTTCATGCCTTTGGACAATATTTTAGTTTTTTTTTTGCTGTTATGTTTGTTCTAATGTTTGTTCTTGGGCATTAAGCTGATGTTAGTCTATGTTGTAGTTTTTCTTTTTTTCATAAGTAGGTCTTCTTCAGATGGAGTAAATTATTTTCACACTCTATGACATGGCTCACAATTCCCCCATCCATTAATGGTAGCTGCAATCTAGGTAAACAAGAACGGTGTGAAGGTGTATTTAAGACATTCATATTGTTTTTTTTTTTCATTGCGTTTTACAGGGTTTAAAAGTTAAGTTTAACTCAAACATAGACCAGATGTTTAGCCCATCTAGATTCGTCTTTGTCCCGATCTGCCAGTTCATCCGGTATTCGTATAAAAATCGCAATCACTTCACTGGGGTTTAAATCAACTAGATATGATAGAAAAATAGTTATAAGCCAAAAAAAGTTAAAAAGTGTCAGTCGGTTTTGCCGGCAGATGCATACCTTCAGCTAATGTCTGTTAGTTTACACATATATGGAATCGTGTTATGATTATTCAAGCTTTCAACACTTAATGGGAGAGGTTCCAAAAGGGTTGGCCAATATTGTCCATTTAGTGTCTGAATTCTGATATAAATATTGCAAGGTACAAGATTTGGCTTATATCGTCCACTTTCCAGATGCTGTGGAGCGACGTATTTAATTTTATTTAATACTGATAAAAATATTGGGCTGTGCAAAATTTAAAGACAATCGAACACTTATTTACAATTCTAAAGGAACAATTATTAGTCAAATTCTTACTAAAAGCAGTGAAATATCTTTAAGATATATGGTATATTGAAGTAATGATATACACGAAGTTCATCAAGCTTCGTGTAGCGCTGACTTGTTTTGCATGTTATAAGGGTTATAATTATTCAAAATGTTGACCCCTTGTGAGTGAGGTACGAGAAGGAGTTGGCCGATAAATCCCACATTCACATCAGATCTCTGTTTGAGAGAAATATTTAGATCAGCCAAATTTGATAAGAATCGCTGACTTGTTTCGCATGGCATCAGAGGTAGTGGACCGATATATTCCATCTTCTCAACAGATCGTGTGTTAGTTGAAATATTGAAAAAAATATTGTGAAGCTTAGAAAGAATCGGACAATTATTTCGCGTTCTATGTGAGTTTGGGTTATTCCAAATTTTTAACTCGCCGTGGGGGAAGTGTCATAAGGAGTTATTCTATTTATTCTACCTTCACATCAGATATTGTTTTAATATAAATATTGGGATGCGTGAAATTTTAAGTGAATTGGATGCTCAAGTCGCATTTTATTGTTCTTTTTGGCTATTCAAAATTTTGATCCTTTGAGGATCGAACTCCCTTCGGGAGTTATCGTGCCCATCAGCCAGGCAGACATACAGACGGACGGACAGCAGTATCACGTTTTGGCAATATCAAATCATATATACTCTCTGTAGCCAGCACCATGATTTTTTTGTACTTTGGAATATTTTTATACCTCCCACCATAAAAAGGAGGATAAATTAATTTTGTCGTTCCGTTTGTAACACCTCTAAATATTTATTGTATATATATTCATGATAAGCATACAATTTAAAGATGCCGTGCTGTCTTGTTTTCTTTCCGTGTGCCTGCCTGTTGAAATAGAAATAGTTTGTATCGTGTCTAGGATAGTTGGTATTGATAATGAGACATATTGGCTTACACTTTGATATAACCTCCATGTAACGGTACTTCCCAATATTCGGTATTTTGATGATTTTAGCTACATTTTTCTTCGGATCTTTCAAATGTTCCATTGACGGACCATTGTATGTGTAGGTCTATATTTTCCAATAATGCACGCATGACAGTCCCTTCGGATATTCGATATTTTGACGATTTAAGCCACATTTTTTAACTGGTTTTTGTAGAATTTGCTGTTTGTAGTTCATAATGGGTTCAACAACCGGTGTCAAAATTTTATCCATTTTGGTCCACGGTTTCGGATATTTAAACATAACTTTCTTTACTTTTTAAATACATTTATTCACCCCAACACTATGTGTTGAGTTATTACACGTTTGATTGGCACAAAAAAGTTTTCACCACGACGAAATATTTGTCCTAAACCTAGTATTTGTCTTAGTGTAGTATATCGATCTTCCTATTACGCTGTGCTGAGTCGATCAACCTATGTGTGTCCGTCTGTCTATATTAATATGTAATCACTGTACAGGTCCCTGTTACGGTGGGATCAGAAAAGAATCCTATTTGTTTTGGAAAGTTCATAAAATAATGCGACTGCAGTCGCTCTACATACCGGAATTATAGACCAATCAGCATGGATCTTTCATGGGCTAAGATCTTTAAGCCGGGGAAAAGCCTACCATTTTGGATACCTATGGCATATTTAAAGGGATAAATGGATCATAACTTTAGCGTGAAAATACCAATGGTGAAAAATTTTGATGCTGAATATCACTTCCGCCTAAATCTATGCCACTTGAATATGACACTTCTTCGCTGACATGAATAGTTAGATAAGAGCAAAATATATACAGGAATCTATTTACTATCATTATTTTTTTTTAAAACTATATTAATAATAATTCAATTAATATTGTAATTATACGAAGACGAGGACCTACATAAGAATGTTTTTATACCATCCACCTTGGAAAGGAGGGTATATTAACTTTGTCATTCCGTCTGTAACATCCTTAAATATTCGTCGTATATATATTCATAATCAGCATAAAATTCTAAGTCAATTTAACGATGTCCGTCTGTCTGTCTGTCCGTCTGTCAGTCTGTTGAAATCACGATACAGCCCACATTATTTGTCGTAGAGCGCCAAAATTTAGCAGAGCAATTTGTATTGTGTCTAGGATGGGTGGTATTGAAAATGAGATATATCGGTCCCCATATAAAGGTACCTCTCGATATTCGGTAATTTGATGATTTTTGCCACATTTTTTTTACGGATTTGCCTAAAAATTGGTATTTGTTGGTCATAATGGGTTCCAGCTCCGGTGGCGAAGCATTGCATGTATGGGTCCATGATTTGGTACAGCCCCCATATAACGGTACCTCCCGATATTCGGTATTTTGATCGTTTATGCCACATTTTTTCACTGATTTGTATAAAAATTGGTATTTGTAGGTCGTAATGGGTCCTAGTTCGTGTGGCGAAACATTGTTTGTACAGGTCCACGTTTTGATATAGTCCCCATATAACGGTACCTCCCAATATTCGGTATTTTGATGATTTTTGACACATTTTTTCAAGAATTTCTCTGAAAATTGGTAGTTGTAGATTATAATGGGTCCCAGTTCGTGTGGCGAGTCACTGTAATTATAGGTCCACATTTTGTATAGCCTCCATATAACGGTACGTCCCGATGTTCGGTAGTTTGATGATTTTTGCCACATATTTTCACGGATTTGTCTGAAAATTGGTATTTGTAGGTCATAATGGGTTCTAGCTCCTTTGGCGAAACATTGCATGTGTAGTGTAATGGTTTTTGCCACATTTCTTCTAATGTTTCCTTAACCCTAAGGTGGAGGGTATTTAAAGTTTGGCCCAGCCGAACTAATGTTTTTTTACTTGTTTGTTTTTTATCACTGGCTGTAGTATCGATTCCGAATTTCAATTACGATATGTAAAAGAATTCCGCCGAATAATACCGCTTATATCATCAAAATACAGAATAAAGGGAGTTACCGTGCTTAACGAAGACGTGAACCTGAATAGACATGCTTATGTCATAGGTTGTAATAACCATTGAGATCTTCCAATGCGAAATTTTAAACAATTCCTGCCTATATTGTCCCCAAAATAATAAAAATACGTATATTTGTCCTTTTCTTACTGGCACTGTCGTGTTCACTCCAATTCGCAATTATGTTAAATTCTATTTAGCAAAAAGCTATTTGAGTAAAACTTTAAACATATGGTTATTAATTAGAACATTTCTTCTTTTTTTCTAATGCTAACTATACTTCTCTAATTATTTTTGTATGTGTGTAATAAACGGAACTTACTTTCAATGATTTTTCAGTTTTTCAATAGGGAAAATTAATTTTTATAACACCCGTCTACACGGTTTCGGTACTTCAATAGGCCATAATTTACCATATCTCTAGTTTTCCAGTTGTTATTTCCTTTTGCCATACTTTCCAACTTTTTTTATAGATGTGTGAAATTTATCAAATTAATGGTGACCATAAATGTCAGTTATGAGTGGCAAAGAATATATCACCGAAATGTTTACTGTCCAATGTATCGTATATAAATATGTACATATACACATATATAACGAAGGGAGGGGTGACCGAACACCACGTGTTGTAGTTTTCCTTCCCATATCTGTATTGGATGCTTACACAGGCATACTTCAATAGACATGGTATGTAGTGCTAATAAAACAAAACTAAAACATCCTCCCCCTATCTAAAGTCTACCACATATATGTATATATGTATGGATGTGTATATTTAGTGCATTTCCAATAGGGAAGTCATTCTAATACAATATGAGTGAATCTATCTATATGAATAAAAATAATATGTCGTTCATTGGTGATTCGATTAGTTGGGAGCGGCTGGACGCATTTGAATGATTGTCATAATTAGATTTAGATTTTCCACATGCAAACTTGGTAAAAATCATATATAGCTATACCTTTACTCCATAACAATGATTTTCCGTACAAAATATTAAAACAAGTTTAGAAATATCTATGCCACAATTGATCGAGATGGGTTCAGATTTCTATATACAACTTCATCCGATTTAAAGTTTATTGCGCACAAATATTTGCCCAAATTGGATGGAATTTGGCACATACGCCAAAATACAGCTTAGACACAAATATGTATCATTTGCCACATTTTTCGACGGATTTGTCTAAAAATTGTTATTTGTAGGTCATATTGATCTCTAGCTGGTGTGTCGAAAAATTGTATGTATAGGTACGTTTAAACGTTTTGAATAGCCCAATATTCGGTATTTTGATGATTGTTGCCAAATTTTCCCAAGAATAGGTCTAACAAGTAAGCAAAGGCTATAGGAATTTTTTCAGTTTTTACTCCATTTCAACCCCTAAATATTATGGATCATCTTCAAAAGCAATAGGCTTCTATTCTGGCTCTAGCCCCACCTCCATTCTAAATTTCGTGAAGACCGGGCCATATTTGCGACCTGTAGAGTGATGAAAAATTAACAAGTACAGACGGGCGGCTCAGATCGGCGAGATAGGAAAATACATATATACTTTCCTATGTGGGAAACGAATATTTCGAGGTGTTACATAATTTTTGGCAATTATAGGCCGATCGATGCGGAACTTAGCATGGGGCTAAAACTTAGGGCTGGGCAGAAGCCTTCAAATTTTGATGGTGATCCGATAATATTTAGTGAAATAGACCATAACATTTGTGTTAAATAAAAGTCAAATTTTCCATTAAACCGCGAATATTTTTAATCACGGCGAAATCACAAATAGACGAACAGGTTAATTCTGACCATTACGTAGATGCCGATAGTAAATATATCGGATATATATCGGGAAATATATACAAAGGAAGGGGATGTTAGCTAGAATGCTTATTTTTCGAGAATGGCTGGACCGACTTTGACAAATTCAGAAAAAATTCAAATGTTAATTCAGAATACCCGCTTGGCATAAAATGATGATAATGATGTTAACATAGATTTTGTAGTATTTTGTGAATTCTTTTATTCATTTTTTCATATTTTTTATCTCTTGCTATTTTTTCAATTTGACTTAAAATATTTAACTGTATATTTTGTAATATTTTTTCACCTTACAACACAGGTTGGAGTTATTAAATACAGATTGCAATTATCGTCCGATCCTCACGAAAATCTTCACAAGGGTAGGGTAAGGCTGGAACAACAATTAAAAGTGTTCCTGATTTTGCAGCCGTTATAAAGGTCATAAATAGAAACCAAAGGACACGAAATCTGCCATGAAATTAGAGAAGTTGTGTAAAAATACAAACATTTCCATTCGGTTTCGTTGACGAATATAGCCAAACAATTAAAAGTTTTTATGGGAGAATTCAATCATACAAGCTATGATTATAATTATAGTATAAAGTTCAAAGGACTAAATATGCCGAAGCATTTGTATCTTTTAAATTCGGACATGTGTTGCCCATTTGGCGCACAAATAATTTAAAATCGGATAATAATATATATGGGAGCTATATCCGAATCTGAACCGATCTCGATATAATTTGGCAAAGATATTTCTGAGCTGTATTTGATATATTTCCCCAAATATTGTTGGTGCAGAGTGCATATTACGGCTGGGAGCTATAACTATGTTTGAACCGATTTCGATCAAATTTGGCATATTTTTTTATGTCTAATATGGATCTATATGCAAAACTATTCGGACTTATATTACACGTTTGGTGCACAATAAAAGGTAAATCGGACAAAGGTATATATGGGAGCTTTATCTAAGTTTTAATCGATTATAGGTTACAATAGGGTTCGTTCTTGGGCCAAGCAAATGATCTGTGCAAATTTTCATCTGGATCGGGCAATAAATGCGACCTGTTCTTTGTACAACATTGACATGCACAAATCGACTCAGAATGTGATTCTATGCAGATCATCAAAAAGAACTATGGGTCTATCTCGTTTCCATTTGCCTATTACAAACAAATGCACAGAGACATAAAACCCTAACCACCTTGTGGTGTAGGGTATAAAAACACAATTTTTTACGAATTATGGTTTTCAAAGCAGATGTTTATGTTCAAAAAAGTACAGATTCCGTAAAATCGGATGAAGATATATATAGAAGGTACACCCAAATGTGATATATCTATATAAAACTGACAGAGATATTTCTCATGATTGGTACCAAATATCATTGGTGTGGCGTGCATATTACGAATGTGAGGGACTAAATCCTAGATCGGATGACACGTATATATGAGTTCTACAGCTATTCTTAAGCGTCTTTGAAGTATTTGCTTTTATTATTATTTTTAGGCTGACATTCCCCATTTGGTGCACGATAAACGTCAAACCGGATAAAGATAAATATAGGAGCTATATCAAAATGTAAACCGATGAAATGAAATTCAGCAAAGGTTTCTGGGGTATATCTGATATCTGGTACCAAATATTATACTTGTACCATATTCCAAAATTAGATGAAATCTATTTATGCAACTATAGATATATTTGAACCAATTTTCACCAAATTTGAAGTACTTGCTTTTGCCTGAATTCGATAGGATCTGCTGAAATCCGCTTAATCTATATCGAAATCAAAACTAATTTTCACCAAAATTGGCCACATATATTTCTGGGTTGAACATGGAGAATAACTCATATGAAATTAGTCGACGAAATCGACTACATATGGAAGCTATAACTAAATCTGCTCCGATTATCAATTGCAATAGGGTACGTCGGACGGACAGAAGAAAGTCGCCTATATAAAAAGTACATGGGTAATATCAATTGCATATTGTAATGTTCAACAACGTTATGTTTTGTGTTTTCAAAGCATTCTTATATTATGTTCCTACCGCATTACCAATACATAGTTGAATGACCCATATGCCACTCGACCCACAGGAGATATGTGAGCACGAATCCCAACTTAAGGTCTATAAATTTATATTGCAATATTTAGTAAAAGTTGTATTCGTTTTTTGCTTCAAACAATTTTTGCGGCTTAAGCCATTGATGAATTAAGCCATTTATAAGATTTATGGTCATTGATTTTCTAGTCGAAATTACAATGTACATCGGTAAAAATTGCTGTTGGGAACATTTTAATGCCATAAAATATAGTCGAAAACGAATATAATTGATTAAGAATATATAAAAAAATATTTTGTTACAGAAAACACAAAACTATTCGCGACGAAGTTTTGATACGTTTAATTTGGGAGACAAGAGCATCTTTATTGATAAGACAGTTGAAATAGAAAATTTTAATTAACGGAATATGTTGTGGCACAGAGTATAGAAAAACGAACAATGGTCGGAGGGGGGAAATATATCTTGCAGTTATCATCCACAGTTGTACAAAATTGAGTCAAATTCGAAATGTCTGAAGGCATTGCTTAGCAAGTTCATCTTTACACAGCTTGGTGCGATGAAGGGCGCGAGGACTTTTTACAGAAATTCCAGTAGTATACCGAATTTTAGATAGTATTTCTGTGATTTCGCCCTAGAATTTAATCGATGAAATTCTACACTGTAATCAAATAATTGTCACTTTTCTTCTTTGCGTGGCACGCTATGAGAATAATTAATTTAGATACAACCTTCGGTTAATTACCAATTATTTTTGAAAGAAGTGCCACCCAGAAAATACCCAACTAATGTTCCATTCCTAGTTCACTAATTATCCTCATTGGCTTTTAGAACAATCTTAAGGTATTATTCAGTTTACTGGCGGATATACAGGGTGAAATAAAAAAAACTGCAACAAAGTCGAACGCCATAATTTTTACATTTTTTTTAAAGAAAAAACGATGATTTTGTTTGTTTGCAACTGCTTTACCCCGAGCTCATTTTTCAATATTTGCCGAATGGAATATTGCGATATGTTCAGCTCACGAGCCATTTTTCGGCCACTGGGACGTGGGTTTCGATCAAGTCGCTTCTTTACTTTTCGAACCATTTCTGCTGATGTTGCTGTTTTCTTCCGTCTATTTCCTTGACGTCGGGCTACGCCACCAGTATCACGGTAACGAGCAATGGTACGAGACACAAAAGATTTATTCACATTTAAATGCTGGAGTGCTCTAACAATATCCACTTGTGGTTTTCCAGCCAAATATAAAGAAATCACACTATCACGCTTGAATATCGTCACGAATAACTTTTTTTCTTGAAAATTCTCACCAAAATGCTTTTGTACGCTTGTAAACAATATAATGAGCTGTCACTGGAATAATTTAACAGCAGTCGGACGAGTGGCTTAGAAATGACAGCGGTTGGTTGCAGTTTTTTTTTTTTTTTGTATTATGTTAAAAGTTGTATCGCATGAGAGTTCTTCACAACGCTATATGTTGGGGCTTGTATATATTGAGGTCGTATTTATTGTCCGATCTTCATTACATTTTGCATGGGCGTAAGTTAAGGATCCGAAGCCTATTGTTTTGAAAATGTTCACTAAATATTTAGGGTTTTAAATGGACCAAAACCCTCAAATTGTCTAGATTTTGCAGTCCCACCAGTTCTCAACTAAGGACAAAGAGACATTGAATTTTTTATGAGGTTATATTTTAGGATAGCACTGAAGCCTTGTATTTGGATGGTAGCGGGAAATATTTATCTGGTGAAATGGGCCACTACTTTGTGTGAAAAATACCACAATTAACGAAATCTCAAATACATGAAAGGCTCAATCCTGGCCTTTACATTGACGAATATAGCCAAATATCGGAGATAGAGTGAATCATAATCACGCTATCTTTTGAACGAAAAGAGATGGCTAAAATTTTTTACAAATATGTATTTGCCTGTAAGCAGGCTAAGTATGTAAATGTGCCCGGTCCTCATATATCTCTACTTCCCCATATTCCATATTTTGAAGATTTAGATAACATTTTCAAACAGAAAGTTTAAAATACATACATACGTCCATAGAGTCTGTAACAAATTCTACGTCTTGTGGCAGAACATTGTCCATATAGGACCACATATTTTTAAAAACCCCATATAACATTACCGCCCTATGTTCGGTTTATGAACGATTAAAACCTCATTTTCAATCGATATTGTTTAAAATTCGGTATTTAGAGTTTTTAACAGGTTTCACTTTCTGTAGCGGATTATTGTCCATATAGAGGTTCACGTTTTCTTATAGCCCCAACGTAACGATGTCTCCTGATATTCGGTATTCTGATACTTTAATATATAATTTCTAACCGAATTGTTTAAAATTCTGTACTTAGGGTTTGTAATGGGTTCTATTACTTGGGGCTGATTCACGATCTAGTTTGTCATTTTTATCGATTATCGAAACTCTTCAATGCTGACAATTACCTTTGTTTCAAGCTAACCTTTGGGGACTACACTACTGATATTTAAGTTAAATTGTAGCAACTTGCAACTCTCATTTGTAGTATTTATTGCGACTGTTCTTTTTTTTTTTTTTTTTTTTTTTGAATTCGTTCAGCAGTCTTCACAATTTCCTAAGCGTATGCTAAATAGTTATATACTACCATAAAAGTCATTAGCCCTCTTATTATTTTTGATATCCTCAAACGTCAACTGCTGCACATTAAAAATAATAAATAACTTTAGATTATAGTCCGTATCAGATATTGTTCCCTTTGTCTGTTTCCGACACTAAGTCTGAATGTGATGATGTAGGCATAAGCAATCAATGTGTGTGTTTGTGTGTCTGTATTGTATATGTGTATATTTATTATATTCCACCCATTTCGAATATATTGTTTAGCAGTCGCTGTTATTGTTGTTGTTGTTGTAATTGTAATGCATGATATAACGGCGCAAATTGACTATAACGAGACATATAATCACCCATGGATTTAAAGATTATTACCCAAAATAAATTTTAATACATTATTATTAGTTCCAGATAACAAAAGCATTACACACCATGTTCTTGGTGGAAACACACACAAACATACAAATGGCGACAAACACCTACTAAAATATATTAAAGTGTAGATGTTTATATTTATCCAAGCATTAATTTTGCCATTGGAATACATATGGGTCATTGCTATTAAATTGAAGTTGTTTAAGCCGCCCGTCTGATAATGCTAGATTGGTGGCAATTTTATGGTGCAAGATTATACCATAATAAAGATGTATTTTTGGACATTTTTACTAAATAGTACGAAAATATATTAAATGGTGTGCCATGTTATTTAGCCATCGGATAAAGTTAGAATTCTGATATTTGAAATGTGGATTACTATTGAAGTATGAATTTGCAAATGCGAATTGAAGAGATACTGCTAGAAAAAAAGCGTTCTCACATTTAACACGAAATCTTTTAACTAGACTGTTGAGGTGTTTTTTTATGAAAATTCGAAATCAGATGGAACGAAAAATATCTATATTTATACCCTACAACACTATATGTTGAGGAATTATAAGATTGATTGGGACAAAACAAATGTTGGTTCCCGACATAAGAAACTGTATATGAATCTTTCTATCTGGCCGAGCTGAGTCCATCTATGACAGATCCTCAATTATGACCCGATCGCAACGAAGTTAAAATTAAAAAGGTGGGTTTAGGATCAGAATAGAAGCCTATTGTAATTGAAGATGATCGTAAAATATTTAGGGGTTGAAATGGACCAAAAATAGAAAAAAAGTCGATTTTGCTGTTGCTCTTCAGGTCACAATAATGAACCGGGATTTCATATGTAGTTTAGGACTGGACAGAAGCCTATTAATTTGGACGGTCATCGGACAATATTTAGCGGGTAAAATGAACTACAACTTTAATGTAAAAAAAATCAAAAAATTCAACTAAGCCGTGAATATTTTTAATCCCGGCCAAATCACAAATACATAAAAAATTCGCTTCTGACCAAGTGATGCTGATATCCAAGATATGGGATATATAGCAAGAAAGGTACACTATATATGCAAAAGATATATATTTTTTTGGGTTTGAATTAAAGCCTACTGTTTTTGAAGATGCACATTTAGGGGTTCAAATTGTCCAAAAAATAGAATTTTCCGGATTTTGCAGTCCCTCTGCAGGTCATAATTGAAAACCAATCGACACGGAATTTTAAGTGGGAGGAGAGTTAAGGACATAGAAGAAGTCTAGCATTTTGGATGACGATTGGATTATATTTAGCTGTAAATGGACCACAATGTTCTTGTGAAATTGTTTTGAGTACCAAACATCACAGCTTAAAAAGCTAAGGGAAACACCTGGGCAGGCCTCTATGACAACATTTCAAAAGCGAAATATTACAAATTCGAAATTGACATAAGGGGCCTTTGAACATATTGTAGTGTTGTGGGATATCACATCGTCGGCGCGCACGGAAATAGCCTTTACTTACTTGTTAAACTTTAGATTAGTCTCTAGGGATTTATCTTTTGTGTATCTCCGCAAGAATACGAAAATTACTTAACAGTAATTAATATCGCAACATTGCACTACAGGTAATTTGTCTAGTGTTGAGACAAGAATTTAACAAAAAATCTGTGCACAAGTAGCTAAATTCCAACAGTGTGGACCTTTTAATAACATTCACCAAAATTTAAAAACAAAACCGATGAAAAATGCAATTAAAATTTTAAAAATTCCGAATATCAGGTGTTAATTGTGAGTGCCGTTATATGGGGCTATACAAAAATGTGGATCTACACCTACAATGTTTCGCCACCGAAGCTAGAACCCATTATGACCTACAAATAAAAATTTTTAGACAAATCCGTGGAAAATGTGGAAAAAATTATAAAAAATACCGAATATCGGGATGTCGGAGCTAGAACCCATTACGAACTAAAAACATCAATTTTTAAACAAATCCGTGGGAAAATGTGGCAAAAGTCATCAAAATACAAATGAAAATATATACACTATGGGGTATACGACGAATATTTAGGGATGTTACAAAGGGTATGACAAAGTTAATATACCCTTTTCAAGGTGGAGGGTATAAATATATAAATTATATCCAGTAGAAAAACATGGCAGTTTTTGGTAGAAATTGTGCGAAAGGAGCTATATTAAGAAGAGAGTTCTAAAATAAGCAACAAAATTGCATTATCCTTGTTAAAAGTTATATCGCTTTTTGTTACGTTTCCTTCTTGAAGAGAATTATTCGTTGTTTATTCCATGCGGAGTTCTCAATTATACAATTTGTGTGATCCTTGAAAATCCTTGCAACAAAGTCAAACGACATGATTTTTTTATTTTATTCTAAATTTTATTGAATGAAAGCAAAGAATGTCGAAAATAGCATCAAATTTTAGAATAAGTTTAGATTTGTTCGAATTGGTCACCTTTGGCAGGAATTATGGCCTTCGAATGGGCAATGAAACCGTCACACGCTGCCCGAATGTTGCTCTGCGGTATTTTGGCCCATTCCCGGCGAAGTTCTGGTGGCCAACCGAAGGTGAACATTTGAAGCTGAATTCTTTGGCAAGTAAACACGATCAGTTTGTTTGTTTAAAAACTGCTGGACAACGAATGTTTTCTCTTCGGAGAAAACCAAATTCGGCAGTTCACCACTTTCGGCTAAGCGAAGCAACTTTCGCGGTGTAAGTTCTTGCACTTCTTGGAATTTTAATGGCTCATTTTTCAATATTTGCTTTTTGTACGCTTGTAAACAATATAATGAATATATATAATAGAATAATTTTAACAGCTGTCGGACGAGTGGCTTGAAGTGGGTTGCGGTTTTTTCATCTTACCCTGTATATGTAGTTGTCCGTACAAGTAATGAAGTAAGTGGCAAACTTTCGTAACAAAAATTTACAATTTTTCCGACAATAGTTCATATATAAAGAAAAACTATAAATCTCAAGAAATACAATTCAGTTTAAGTTTCCTATAAAACTTTTAAAGTGAACAACTTTTCGCTTGAATATTTTAACAATTTTTAAAGCTTTTAAAATAGAGCACGTTTGCTTTCCTTACTTTTTTTCTAAAAATTCAAAAAAATATGACCTTTACCGTATATTATTGATCAAGTTTACATTGCATTCAAAGGTAGACAAAAATGGAAAATATTTGTGTTTCAAATTAAAATTTGAAGAGGGTTTACTAGTATCAATAAGCTACAAATTATAGGTTTTGAATGAATGGAGCCCACACGCATGAATATTGTCTTTATTAGTGTAATACCCCATATTCTTAACCATTTGTCTATTTCAAACTGTCCATCCTCATTGTATTTGCTTTGATATTGATAAATGTTATTGATACGTGTTTATGAAATAGATAACAACACCCCACAGCATTAATTCTATGTAATTCTATACAGACATCTTAAACACAACTTAGGAATACTGACGTCCGGACGCACAAGCACACAAACATGTAATGTGGCACTGTGTTTTTGATAAATATTCAATAATCCGTAATTGTTTACGACTTCAATCTCCAATGGTCAGACATTAATTTCATTTCCATGTGGACGTATCTTTTCTTTGTGGTATGTATTAAGCTTTTTGCGGACTCGACTCGTGTTTCAATTTCCCAACAAATCCCTGTTCTATAGAACACCTAACGATGCCATGTGAGATACTCGAGTGACTAATACTTTAATAATGTTTTATAGATTTATTTTTTCAATTAATCAGAAGCTCGAAGAATATACTGAAAATATATGATACCAGCAATGGTATTTATTTGCCCCAACAAAAGATAAATAATTGGTTATTAGGAAAGTGCCATTTTGAACATCTGTTGTTATTATAGATTTTGTTTTATAACAACGCTGTATAATACCAAAATCAGAGTTATTTTTAATTAATATAAAAAATATAAAGACGTTTGATGAAATGTTAAAGGCGATGGAAAATTTAATGTCTGTACTCAGAATTGTAAAATTGAAACAAGTTCTCAATGAATAAAATAAATGTTTCCGCTATTCTTTCCATACTCACCGCCACACATTATGTTCTTGTGCAATTACTGAAAAGAGGGCGAAATAGACCCGTACTTCCTTCTGATGATCTTTATAGAGTCACATGCTGAGTCAACTTAAGCATGACCTTTCATTAGTCAATATATTTTTTGGAACAGAGTGCTGGTCGCATTTATAGTCCGTTTGGGATGAAATCTTTCACAAATCATTTATTTGGCCCAAGGACGAATAGTGCTAATGGAATTTGACACACACGTCAGAATACGGGCCTAATATTTCTCGACAACAATAGTATTCAGTGCCAGATATCTCATATAACATACAAATACCTCTGCCAAGATCGATATGGCTCCCATATACAGGATGAGATAAAAAAAACTGCAACAAAGTCAAAGGACATAATTTTTAATTTTTTTTTTTTTTTTTTTTTTTTTTTTCAATTTTATTGAACGAAAGCAAAAATGTCGGAAATAGCATCAAATTTTAGAACGGGTTTAGTTTGTTCAATTGGTGAACTTTGGCACGAATTATGGACTTCAAACGGCAAATGAAACCATCACACGCTGCCCGAATGTTGCTCTGCGGTATTTTGGACCATTCCCGGCGAAGCGCTGGCTTGACCATTGTGCGCTGGAAATGAAGCGAGGAACTTAATTTTGTAACCATTCTTGGGTGGAGCGTGCTGAGTGCGATGGTGCTGAGTCGTGTTGGAATGTCCAAGGTCTGCGGCCAAAATGTTTGTGTACCCGAGGATTTAATACACCCTCCAAAATATTTTCGCGATAATATTCGGCATTTATTCTGATGCCACGGTCGATTAATACAAGCGGAGGGCGACCATGGGCTATTATGTTGGCCCACACTATCACAATGGACGGCACTTGAGTTCTGGTGTCAAACCGAAGTGCATATTTTCAGCTGACCTCTTTGGCAACTAATCACGATTATTTTGTTTGTTTATAAACTGCTCGACAACGAATGTTTTCTCATCGGAGCAACCCAAATTTCGGCAATTCACCACTTTCGGCCAAGCGAAGCAAATCTTTAGCACTTTAGAGTCTTCTTTCTTTCTTTTGCTGTGTAAGTTCTTGTACTTTTTGGAATTTCAATGGCTCTACCCCGATCTCATTTTTCAATATTTGCCGAAATATTGCGATATATTCAGCCCACGACCCATTTTTCGGCCACTGCGACGCGGGTTTCGATAATGTCGCTTCTTTACTTTTCGAACCATTTCTGCTGATGTTGCTGTCTTCTTCCGTCCACTTCCTTGACGTCGGGCTACGCTACCAGTAATAGGTAAAGAGCGATGGTTTGAGACACAAAAGATTTATCCACATTTAAATACTGGAGTGCTCTAACGAATAAAGAAATCACACCATCACGCATAAATTCCATCACGAATAACTTTTTTTCTGGAAAATTTTCACCCAAGTACGCTTGTAAAAATATAATGAGCTGTCACTAGAATAATGTAACAGCTGTAGGACGAGTGGCTTAAAAATGACAGCAGTCAAACTTCAGACTGCAGTTTTTTTCATCTCACCCTGTATATGACTATGACCGGACATTTTGAAAGAAAATTAAATTAAAAAAAAAAAAAATCCGCCGGCAATACTGCTCAAAGGAAAACCGTTATACAGGGGCTTTACGAAGACGAGGTCCTGCATAGGCAACTTCTTGACATAGGCTGTAGGTATAATAATATCATCAAAATACCCAATAAAGGTACGTGCCGTTATAAGTGGGCTAAATGAAGTAGTGGATATACATAAACCTATGAACACGAAATTTGAAACAATTCCGGTGAATAATGTCCCTACAACCATCAAAATATCGAATATAGTAAGATATCATTATATGGGACTATTCGAAGACGTAGACCTATACAGACAATACTCTTATCGGAGGAAAAGTCCTTTTAAGGAATTCCTGGTGCAGACAATTCCATTGCATTCGCCCGTTATATGGGGGATATACAATATCGTGGACCTATACATATGTTGTGCTAGTGGGTATTTAAAACATTATTTGAAAATGTAGATTTCTCTATATGATTTCTTGTGTCTCCGAAATTTTGCTATAGAGGTGTACATTTTATTTATCTGTGATTTCGATAATTTTGGTACTTTTTCATACAAAATTGACCAATGCACTATGGGTTTTTTTTCGTTTATTTTGGCATAAACTCTAATTTCAAAGCTATTGAATTGAAATTTGGTTTGTATGCATTTTTTATGCTTCCAAGATGACCTACCAATTTTCATATGATTTGGGGCACTATTTCATATAGCTGCTATATAGCCGATCTGGCCGATTTGACCCAACTTTTTTGTTTATGAAGCTATTGAAGTGAAATTTGGTTTGTATTCATTTTTTATGCCCCCAAAATGACCTACGAATTTTCATATGATTTGGGGAACTATTTCATATAGCTGCTATATAGCCGATTTGACCCAACTTTTTTGTTTATGAAGCTATTGAAGTGAAATTTGGTTTGTATTCATTTTTTAAGCCACCCCCCCCCCCCCCCCAAGATGACTTACGAATTTTCATATGATTTGGGGCACTATTTCTTATGTAGCTGCTATATAGCCGGTCTGGCCTATTTGACCCAACTTTTTTATTTATGAAGCTGTTGAATTGAAATTTGATTTGTATTCATTTTTATGCCCCCAAGATGACCTACGAATTTTCATATGATTTGGGGCACTATTTCATGTCGCTGCTATATAGCCGATCTGGCCGATCGGCTATGATGATTTGGAGAAACATACTGCTCATTCATTACAATAATTATACTTTTGCTAAGCCATTTTGAATGTTTAGTTTTAAATCGCTCTAGTTTACGGATGCACTTTGGCAAATGCTTTTTATATAATTAACAAAATCTTTCACTTGTTTTGATATCAAACGCATTTGGTCTTCATTTAAACTGATATTATTGATATTCTGTAACACATATTTCACAAGTGCATCTTCTGAGCGATTGTTGCTTCTCCAAATTTCAATAAGCGCTGCATGGACAAACACATGTTTATCTGCAAAACACGTGTTGGCACAAAATAGAACAAAAAAGGCTAGTTACTCATTAATTAACACACTTTTGTTAATAACTTGGCATTTATACCTTTTTGCAATGCTTTGCCATTCACAAGTTACACTCCACGGAACACAACTACAATTTATAGATTTTATTTAAAGCTATACATAAACGAAACAATTCACAGTATTACAACAACAGACAATTATGACAAAAAGGGCACCTCGTCTTAATTTTACATACCTGCACTAACGTTTTCCATAATTACACATTTTATTTTTTTCAATTTTGTCAAATCAGAAGCACTTGAACTTAGCTGATCTTTACCGCCAGTTGTAGCAAAACAAAGTGACTTTCAAACAGCTGACTTTAAAAGCTCGCCAGCAAAAAAGGGTTGCCACCCGTATTGATATTAAACATTTTTTTCTAATATGGGTATCTACATTTAGGAAATCAGTTAAATTTCAAAATATGAAACCAAAAAAAAAAATGACTTTATGCCAAAAAATCATGCTTTTTACCCATAGTGCAATGGCCATCTCAAATGCTGGGCTTTATTGCTGTCATAAACTCTAATTTCATAAAAAGTGCCACATTTATTAGCCCTTTGCAAAAAAAAACAAGTAAGCAAAGGCTACAGTCGAGCGGGGCCGACCGTTGAATACCCTACAACACTATAATAAATGATACAGTTTATATAGACCAGATACTCGAAAGAATTCCACAAGACATTGTGACAAATAATAAAAGAAAACCATCAGGTTTCGTCTTTAATTTTCGAATAATAGAAACTTGAACTAATTTGCTCATTTCCAATTTATAGGTAGATGTTGCACGTAAATGGTCTTCCTAGATCTGGAACCAATATTCCCAAAGACCTAAAATCTCTCAGAAGTGGCAAAAGATTAACATTTATTATTGGTTTTTGACTGAAACGCATCTATATGAGATACAGACATTTGACTATATTCTTCAACGAAATCAGCCTTAACGAAATAGTCAGAAGTGCGTCTTTCCTGTATTTGTGAATTCTCCAAAAAGACACTGGAATGGATATTTTCGTATTTTGTCTACAAAAGTTGGCAAACTATTTCACACATTGAATATTTTTGGATGGCCATCCAAAACTATTTTGCTTTTGCAATGTCCGGTAACCTCCATTCAAATGCGCGTGAGGATCGGGCGATAATTATGACTTGCTGACAATTTTGCAGTTTTTTGGTCCATTTCAACCCCTAAATATATGGCGATCATCTCCAAAAAGAATAGGCTTTTATTCTGACCCTCATCTTATCTCCATGCAAAATTTCGTAAGGATCGGGCCATAAATGCTATCTGTATATGATATCCTGATATCCTAACTACTTAGTTTTGTTAGCTGTAGAAATATTACCAAATGTTTAATTCAAAATGAAAATATGCCAAAAATATGACAAAATTGAAAAAATATGAGAAAATTTTACAAAATCCACATTTTCATCTTTAGAGAGATATTTTTATGCGATTTTTTTAGACGTTTTTTCTTTCCTGCCTAGAGGCCATTCTGAAATAATGAGAACTGTCGAAATCAGTTCTGCCGTTCTCGACATATAAGAGATTTTTCAAGCATATCTTCTTTGATAAACATATATATCGCACATATTTTGCTATATATTCGATTTGTTGGATCTTAACATCAATGTAAAGATCAGAAGTAACCTTGTCATGGCTTTGTGATTTCGCCGGGATTTCAAATATTCGCGGTTTAATGAAAAATTTTGAATTTTTTCAACACAAAAGATATGGTCTATTTTACCCGCTAAATATTATCCGATGACCACCCAAATTGGTAGGCTTCTTCCCCGCCCTAAACTCTAGCTGCATGCGAAATTCAGCGTCGATTGGTCTATAATTGCGGTCTGTATAGCTACTGAAAAATCCGACATTTTTTCAGTATTTGGTCCATTTCAACCCCTCAACATTTGGCGATCATCTCCAAACGAAATAGGGTTCTATTCTGACATTAACCCCACCTACATTTTAAATTTCGTGAAGATCGGGCCATAATTGCGACCTGTAGAGTGATTACAAATTAACATGGACAGACGGACAGACGGACAGACGGACGGACGGACATACATAGCTAGATCGACTCAGCTCGGCGAGCTAGGAAGATCCATATATACTTTCCTATATGGGAAACCAATATTTCGAGGTGTTACATAAATTCTGGCCCAATCAAACTTATAATACCCCCAACACATAGTGTTGTAGGGTATAAAAAAAAAAAACGTATAATACCCCCAACACATGGTGTCGTAGGGAATAAAACATGTTCAAAAATAAGAATTTGTTATCATGTCATATCTATGTTATAATTTAAAGTTACAGGCAAGATATGCTATCTAGATGTAATAAAATTCGAAGGTGTGTAGTAACAATATGCCTTCACATGTCAAAAAAATGCCAACCTACCATTAAATTGTAGTTAGTCACTCGGATTGAATCATCAGTATATATGATGCGCCGGTATTTTCGTTTCTTTTTTTTTTAATAATAACAAAAAAACTAATAGAATATTAAAATAATTGTATATCGAGATCTGTGACTTGAGGTAATCATAAATTGAGGTAGGCAAAACTCCCAAATTTATATTTTAAGGAATACATGGAAAATAATTACATATGGTTTCTAATCTGCCATAAACATTTTCGATACTCGATTGTTAAAATTATTGCATATTCCGTCTCAAAAAATTAATTTCATTCACCCCGCTACAAAGCACATTAATGTGTCCACGTGTATCTTCAGCAAATGTCACCGTCTTTGCCCGACATTTACAAAAGCACAGCTTGAAACATTTCACGCCATAAAAGGTGATAATAAGTGATACAAAGCATTTCGTTGATATGGGCCACTTAAAATGATAATGTTTTTACACCGATGTCAAGTCATTCCATTCATTAATGTTGTAATTACGTTTTCTGTAAGACATTCAGATAAAGTAAATAAGATGACTTGTTAAATATATGTGTAATTGTATATATATTTATATAAATAATTTTAACAGCAGTACAGCAGAGATAGACTCATTGATGAAAATTATATTTTTTTACGATATTTTATGCGAACTGTTCTCGATCTTAAATAGATTGCCTATGCCTTAAAATCAAATATTTATTTTTGTGCATATAATTGTTATACATAGTGTTAAGTTCGGTCGAGGGCGCGTATTTTTAGCTTCTATCAAGTTTCCGGCCAAAAGGATGGTATGCCTAAGAACTTCGTATACCTAATATCAAATAATTCCTTGTCACATCCCAAAAAAATGGCTTTTGAGGAAAATTAAATTTTAAATAGGTTAAAAGTAACCTAAAAATCTTAAATAAAAATAAATATCCTAATCGATTTTCACTAAACTAGACTGATGTAAAATTATGTTGTATGTGACCTCTTGAGCCAAATATTGTTGCGAGATATATCCAAGTCTGAACTGATCTCCACCAAACTAGGCAAAGGTATGTTTGGGATGTGCAAAATATTTGTACAGGAAATCTTTGTTATGGAATGTATAATGCAGATTTGGGTGACTTAGATATAAAATCGGATACTATATATATATATATATATATATATATATATATATATATATATATATATATATATATATATATATATATATATATATATATAGCGACATTATTCACAGGAATTGTTTCAAATTTGGTATTTGTCCACGTCTTCGTATCGCCCCCATATAACGGTGTCTCCCGATATTCGGTACTTTGTTGATTTTAGCGACATTATTCACCCGAATTCTTTCACATTTGGTATTTGATGTTCGTAATAGATGCTACAGCCTATGACAGAAAATTATCTGTGCAGGTCCACGTCTTCGTATAGCCCCCATATAATCGTACCTCCCAATATTCGGTATTTTATTGATTTTAGCGACATTATTCACCGGAATTGTTTTAAATTTGGTATTTGAAGTTTGTAATGGATACTACAGCCTAGGACAGAAAATTGTTTGTGCAGGTCCACGTCTTCGTATGGCAAGAATTATGGCCTTTAACGCTGCCCGAATGTTGCTCTGCGGTATTTTGGCCCATTCCCGGCGAAGCCCTTGATTGAGGTGATCGATACTCTGGTATTTTTAGTGGCAACCTTGCTTTCCAAATACCCCAGACACAATAGTCCAACGGATTGGTATCCGGAGATTTTGGTGGCCATTGTGCGCTAAAAACGAAGCGAGGAACCTCATTTTGTAACCATTCTTGGGTGTCACGTTCTGAGTCCTGTTGGAATGTCCAAGGTCTGCGGCCAATATGTTTGCGTGCCCAAGGCTTTAATACACCCTCCAGAATATTTTCGCGATAATATTCGGCATTTATTCTGGTGCCACGGTCGATTAATACGAGCGGACAGCGACCATCGGCTGTTTTGGCGGCCCACACCATCACCATGGCCGGCGCTTGGGTTCCTGGTGGCCTACCGAAGGTGCACATTTTTCAGCTGACTTCTTTGGCTGGTAAACACGCTTATTTTGTTAGTTTACAAACTGCTGGACAATGATCTCATCGGAGAAAACCAAATTCGGCAATCTAACACTTTCGGCCAAGCAAAGCAACTCTATAGCTCTTTTGAGTCTAGTTTCTTCCTGTTGCGGTGTAAGTTCTTGCACTTTTTGGAATTTCAATGGCTTTACCCCGAGTTCATTTTTCAATATTTGCCGAATGGAATATTGCCGTTTTTCGGTCACTACGACGCGGTTTTCTATCAAATCGCTTCTTTACTTTTCGAACCATTTCTTCTGATTTTGCTGTTTTCTTTCGTCCACTTCCTTGACGTTGGGCTACATTACCAGTATCACGGTAACGAGCGATGGTACGAGACATAAAAGATTAATTCACATTTAAATGCTGGAGTGCTCTAACGATAGCCACTTGTGGTTTTTCAGCCACATATAAAGAAATCACACTATCACGCTTGAATTCCATCACGAATATTTTCTTCTAGAAAATTCTCACCAAAAAGCTTTTGTACGCTTGTATACATTATAATGAGCTGTCACTGGAATAATTTTAACAGCTGTCGGACGAGGGGCTTAAAAATGACAGCAGTCTGAAGTTGGTTGCAGTTTTTTCATCTCACCCTGTATGTGCAAAATTTTAGCTTTTTATCTAAATTCTTTCGACAGATAGTGTGATTATAACATACAGACGGACATCGACCTAGAATTCTACGCTTATCAACAATATTTATACTTTGTAGGATCTATCATGAGTATTTATATTAGTTACAAGCGGAATAACATATTTTTCGGGTTTCTGCTAGAGAGAAGCAAGTTGTAAAGAATTGCTGATTTGTTGCGCAATATATGCAAGATAAAAGTATTTAAAATTGTGGCCTTTTGTGGGTGAGGTAGCAGAAGGGGTTCGCAGATATATATCATCTTCGCAAGAGATTTTGTGTTGGCAACATTTTTTTGTATGAGAAAAATTTGAGGAGAGTTGAATGTTTATTTCGCTTTTATTAAGCGTTTTGTTTTTCAAAGTTTTGGCCCCTATGTGGGGAAGGTATCAGAAGATATATCTACCAGATCTTGTGTTGATTCCAAGTCAGAATGGAATCGATTGTTAATTTCGCGTTTTATGAGCTTCAGGAATATTCAAAATGTTGACCCTTTATTGGGGAGGCAACTTAAGAAGTGGACCGATATATCCCACACCTTCTTGTACCTCCCCACAAATGGTCGAAATTTTCAAAAAAAAAAGCAATAATCCGGAATTGCTCCAACCTTGCAAATCCTAATATTTGCGTCAGTTCTAGGTCAGGTGCTGAAATGGGTAATATCGGTCCACTCCATCAAGTGCCTTTCCCACAAAGGGTAAATATTTTGACATCCGATTCCATTACAGACTTGGTACATCCCAATATATCCATCAATACAAAATCTGTTATAAAGACGGTAAAGATGGGACCATTTCTTTTGCTACCTGCCCCAGATATCAGTTGTGCAGATGATATATATACAGATACCTACCTTTCTGATACCTCACTTACAATGGGTCACATCTGTCATAACTTGCGAAACAAGTCAGCATTTCCTTACAAGTAGCTATATCTAAATATATCTCTCTTTGCCAGAAACATGAGATGAATATGGAATATATGTTTTTCCACAAATTATATATAATATTTCGATTTTCTTGTAATATTGCCCATATCAATATTTGACTACGTATTAGGTGAAGCATGGAATGAAATGTTAACATTTTTTAAAAATTATCACAATGTCATGTAAAGTGAAATAAGTAGTCGATAAATTCCAAACCTAGCACGAAGCAATATTTATATGATAAAGGGTTAAACATTTGAATAATCATAACAGAAGTCAAAATATTTTTAAAAATCGAACATTGACTGAAGTTGTACATCTGTTGGCAAATCCGACCGAACTTTTTTTTTTTTTTTTGAAAATTTCGATCACAAAAGAATAAATGGACCGATATTGCACATCTGCGAACTCGATATAAGTTTGATAAAATATTACAATTTACCAAGTTTGGACTAAATCGGATACACCCTTGGAAAGTTATTGTGCGCACCAACCAGCCATACCGACAGATCGACACCAAATGTCCTGAAACGGATTTTTTCCAAAGAGAACTAGGGTCTAGTACCGCTATTTCGAAAAGGCACGTTTTGGCCGTATTAAATGATATATACCCTCTCTAGCCATAGGAAATTTCTTTCATTGCTTATTAAAATCTATAACTCATAGCTCTGATCGTATATTTTAATTTCATCAAAGCTGATTCGTTTACAATCCCGAATTAGAATGTTCGTGGTACTTTAAAAAACATTATAGGTGACATGCATTTCTGAGCCTTTGTTTGTGATGTGCTTTACTGTAATAATTACGAATTAAATTTTAGTAAGATAAATATTTATTTACTTTACCGGAATAATAAAAAGAAAATACATTTATTTATTGTAGTAACTCTAGCGCAGCGAGATTGAAGGAAAGGTGTATGGTTGCCAAGTTCTGATTATCTGATATGTTAATTTTTAAGAATTGTCATTAAATTCGGCCAGGCAGAACTATTTTTACCATCCACCATGTGAAAACTTTGACTATTCTGACTTAAAATTAGGACTTAAGTATCCGTTTCCGGGCTATGGTCGACAATGTATATTGAAACATTTTAAGGGGATTTTTCCTACTCATTCAGTTGTAGAAGGATTAACTTGCGACCACTTCGGTGGAAAAATTTCAAGTTTTCAAAAAACCCTAAACTTAGTCAGTGTACACCAGGGCAAGGCAAAAAGGATCCCATGGTATGCCTTGTGTTTTCACCAACACAATTGTAAAATGAAAATAGTTTTGAATTTTCTGTGAAAATGGTTTTAGTACAGTATTTTGATTTTTCTAAGCACTTGATAAGAGAGGTGCTGTTGGAAATTTTTATAAATACATCGTAAAACATACTATAGTACATAAATATAACTTATTATGTTTATTGTGAATATTACAGTTTTTTAGATTTATCTTTATACCCTACACCACATAGTGGTAAGGGTATTATGTCTTTGTGCATTTGTTTGTAACATGGAGAAGGAAACGAGATAGACCCATAGTTACTTTTGAGGATCTCCATAGAATCACTTTCTGAGTTGATTTATGTATGTCAGACCGTCTGTCCATGTATTCTTGTGAACAAAATGAAGGTCGCATTTATTATCCGGTTGAGATGAAATTTTCCAAACAACATTTGTTTGGCCCAAGGACGAACTCTATTGAAATTGGAGATAATCGGTAAAAAATTGGATATAGCTCCCATATATATCTTCGTCCGATTTGCCTTTTATTGTGCACCAAACGTGTAATATCAGCCCACACATACAACCAAATTAGGCTTGAAAAAAGTATGCCAAATTTGATCGGAATGGGTTCAGATATAGCTATAGCTCCCATATATATTGTTCATTCGATTTGTTATTTTTGTCCTCCGCAAATGGGATGGTATTTGGCACATGCATGAGTCTTGAAGCTGGTATGCCAAATTTGGTGAAGATCGGTTCAGATATAGCTATAGCTCCCATATATATTGTCCATCCGATTTGTTTTATTTGTTACCCACAGCCCTAATATGCACTCCGTAACAACGATATTCAGGGAAATATATCAAATACAGCTCAGAAATATCTTTGCTAAATTTTATCGAGATCGGTTCAGATTTGGATATAGCTCCCATATATATCTTTATCTGATTTCATATTAATTTTGCACCAAATGGGCAATACAAGTCCGACTTTAGGACTTTCTTTACTGGTTTTAGATTGAATTTGTAATACTACATTCAAATGACAGTGACAAGAATTTTTTAATGGACAAATTAATTCTTCTTCCAAATTGGTGAACATTGTAATGTCTACTTATTCCTCTGATTTAATATATACGATATACAGAGTCAATATTTTGTAAAAATAATAAAATGTGTTAAATCAGAATCACAGAAATAATCATTTCAGACCCAATAATGTATTTATGTTTTCAATCAGCTGACTATCAGTTTAACTATTTTGAATTTGAAATTTTGAAAATATCTCCTTATTTATTTTTCGAGGACCTTTATAATACCCATTCTGTACCTCTTTACCGAATTATTGTTGAATCAAATGTGCAAAAATAGCAGCGAATTTTCCCAATCAAAATATTAATGATAGATAAATAAAGATGCCTTAAAACAGGCACTTAAGAACTGAAATACAGGGTGATATAAAAAAGTGCAACAAAGTCACATCAATGTCGGAAATAGCATCAAATTTTAGAATAAGTTTAGATTTGTTCGAATTGGCCAACGAAACTGTCACACGCTGCCCAAATATTGTTCTGCGGTATTTTGGTCCATTCCCGGTGAAGCGCTTGCTTGAAGTGATCGACACTTTCGTTTTTTTTTAGTGTCATCCTTGCTTTCCAACAAACTCCAGACACAATAGTCCAACGGATTGGTATCCGGAGATTTTGGTGGCCATTGTGCGCTGGAAAAAGCGAGGAACCTCATTTTGTAATGATTCTTCTGAGTGCGATGATTGTTGGAATGTCCAAGGTCTGCGGCCAAAATGTTTGCGTGCCCAAGCGACCATCGGCTGTTATTGCGGGCCACACCATCATCATGGCTGGCGATTGAATTCTGGTTGCAACCGAAGGTGCACATTTTCAGCTGACCTATTCGGCAAGTAAACACGGTCAATTGGTTTGTTTACAAACTACTGAAGAACGAATTTTTTCTTATCGGAGAAAACCAAATTCGGCAGTTCACCTCATTCGGCTAAGCGAAGTAACTCTTTTGAGTCCATTTTCTTTCTGTTGCGGTGTAAATTGGAGGCACGCACATTTAAATTGAAGGCACGCCGCTACTTTGGTGCATCAAATATGTGAAATCGGCCGGAATACATGTATGGGAGCTATAGTCAAACATCAACCGATTTCTAATCAATTCCATCTCTCTGTCCGAACATATATATATATATATATATATATATATATATATATATATATATATATATATATATATATATATATATATATAAAATTGAATTCCTTTATGTATTATATATATATATATATATATATATATATATATATATATATATATATATATAAATCTTTTTAACATTAAAGATCACTTAGAATCATCAGTACAAAAAGTAGTGGACCCTAAATGACACCAGAGTACACAGCTATGCGTGTTTTGTATATATTGAGAAAATCTGATATTTAAAATTTGTAAAAGTTGGTTAAAATTGAATTCCTTTATGTATTATTATATGGCGCTGAAGGAGAACGTGGACCTATATACACAATGTTTCTCTACCTGAGGCAGTAAATATTAAGAACCATAAATACTGAATTTGAGATAAATTGGTTAGAAAATGTGGTATTAATTGTCAAAATTCTGAATATCTGGAATAATCGTAATATAGGGGATAAATCGGAAAACTTGGACCTATAAAGGTCATGTTCTACCACCGAATGTAGAATCCATTGAAAACTCTAAAAATCATATTTGAAATAACTTCGGGAAAAATGTGACTAAAATGATCCAGAGACCGAATATCGGGAGTAACCGTTGGATGGGGACTATACGAAAACGGAGAGCGATGTGACTCAATAACGTATATATCCTGATTACTGACAAAATACACATGTGTTCAAAATTTTAGACTTCCATATCAATTCATGCGAAATCGAATTAGAAAGTTACACTGATCAAGAAGATATACCCTGTTACAAACGAAATGACAACGTTAATGGCAGCTATGGAGGATATATAGTACGGTGAAGGGTATAAAATATTGTAAATATTGGATTATGCATCGGCATATTATAACGATTTTGGATGTTGGTAATTTAAAGAAATTATTAGTACTGTAGAGGTCTTATCGAAATTTTTCCTATCAGAAATGCTGTAATTTTCACCTATGAAATCGTAGCGGTTTTTATGTTACCATTCAATCGAAATATTTGCCTGAGACGTTAAGCATTGATATCATAAATGAGGTTAATGTATTTTTTCAACTGAATCGTGCGATAATTCAATATTTTAAAAATTAGAAGATAACCTTCATGGTATACATTTCTTTAGTAACTATCCGTCTTGACAAATATTGTTTTTTTTAGTGTGAACAAGTTCTATGAAAGGAAATGTTTAAAGCATATCTAAGATTTGCTGAAACAAGAAAGTAGTAGTAGCTTGATTTCAAGAAAATGTTTCCCAGTATTCAAAACAATCTATTAATATACAGACTGGGAACCACAAAAAAAGCTGAAAAACGGGTAACGAAAGTACCCAGAAAAAAATGTTTGCCAGACATTTTAAAATAAAAAATAAAATGTTTACAGCAGCAATTACCATCGACAAGAAATTCGCCATTTAACATTTGCAACTAACAAGCTTTTTATGAAAAAAGATATCTATCATCGAGATAAGAACCATGTCTTGATGGTCGGTATAACATCATCACTTTTATCGAATCGATACCATCCGCAATTACGCGATATAAAAGGAACAGGCCGGAAAACCCAAGGCAGTGTCGTTAGTAGTCATTTCTAAAAAAGTCATTCGTAAATTTGCCGAAGGTGAATTGAGAACAAAAGAAAGGCAACATTTTCAAAAATAAAATATGACCAATGGTGAGTAGATAGAGTACGGAATTTAACATTGCCCAACATCTTAATTGACTTACTTCCTTGTACGTCAGTCATATTTCTTTATTTATTGCTGGGTGCCACACTGCACTGTGTCTGGACCCTAGACGTATGCAAAGGACAACCGAGTGGAACAAAGTTAGTGCATCCAGCTGATTGCTCACGGTACATTTTATGTATACATGGTAAAACGAAATCAATATATAAATGTCCTGCCGGGTACCACTTCAATCGCTTGGCCTCGGTGTGCCAAAAAAGGGAATATGCCGCCTGTGATCCTCTACTCTTAAGATCACCTCTATTTAATGAAAGCGATTGCATGTACTGTAGTTCTGTGTGTGGATGTTCTTGTCCAGAAACAGAACCTATTACTCCCGGTACTCCATGTCCACCAGGAACACCAACTGCTGGAACACCAGGTACTCCCACCGAAGATGGTCCCGGTACACCAGCAACACCTACTGCAGGTACGCCAGGCACACCTTCAGAAACGCCTGCAACTCCAACAAACCCAGGCACCCCGGGAACTCCCGGAACTCCGACTGCTGGCACACCAGGAACTCCCGGAACACCGACTGCTGACACACCAGGCACACCTGGAACTCCTGGAACACCAACTGCGGGTACCCCTGAAACACCAGCTACACCTACAGAAGATACCCCTGGCACTCCTGGAACACCGACTGCTGGCACTCCTGGTACCCCTACCGGAGATACCCCTGATACACCAGCTACCCCCGGAACTCCTACCTCAGGCACACCAGGAACTCCAGGCATCCCGTGTACGCCAACCAGTGCAACACCAGGCACACCTGGAACTCCCGGAACACCGACTGCTGACACACCTGGAACTCCCGGAACACCGACTGCTGGCACACCTGGAACTCCTGGAACACCAACTGTGGGTACCCCTGAAACACCAGCTACACCCACAGAAGATACCCCTGGCACTCCCGCAACACCGACTGCTGGCACACCTGGCACTCCTGGTACCCCTACCGGAGATACCCCTGATACACCAGCTACCCCCGGAACTCCTACCTCAGGCACACCAGGAACTCCAGGCATCCCGTGTACGCCAACCAGTGCAACACCAGGCACACCTGGAACTCCCGGAACACCGACTGCTGGCACACCTGGAACTCCTGGAACACCAACTGTGGGTACCCCTGAAACACCAGCTACACCCACAGAAGATACCCCTGGCACTCCCGGAACACCGACTGCTGGCACTCCTGGTACCCCTACCGGAGATACCCCTGATACACCAGCAACCCCCGGAACTCCTACCTCAGGCACACCAGGAACTCCAGGCATACCGTGTACGCCAACCAGTGCAACACCAGGCACACCTGGAACTCCCGGAACACCGACTGCTGACACACCTGGAACTCCCGGAACACCGACTGCTGGCACACCTGGAACTCCTGGAACACCAACTGTGGGTACCCCTGAAACACCAGCTACACCCACAGAAGATACCCCTGGCACTCCCGGAACACCGACTGCTGGCACACCTGGCACTCCTGGTACCCCTACCGGAGATACCCCTGATACACCAGCAACCCCCGGAACTCCTACCTCAGGCACACCAGGAACTCCAGGCATCCCGTGTACGCCAACCAGTGCAACACCAGGCACACCTGGAACTCCCGGAACACCGACTGCTGACACACCTGGAACTCCCGGAACACCGACTGCTGGCACACCTGGAACTCCTGGAACACCAACTGTGGGTACCCCTGAAACACCAGCTACACCCACAGAAGATACCCCTGGCACTCCCGCAACACCGAATACTGGCACACCTGGCACTCCTGGTACCCCTACCGGAGATACCCCTGATACACCAGCAACCACCGGAACTCCCACCTCAGGCACACCAGGAACTCCAGGCATCCCGTGTAAGCCAACCAGTGCAACACCAGGCACACCTGGAACTCCCGGAACACCGACTGCTGACACACCAGGCACACCTGGAACTCCCGGAACACCGACAGCTGGTACACCTGGAACTCCTGGAACACCATCTGTGGGTACCCCTGGAACACCAGCTACACCTACAGAAGATACCCCTGGCACTCCCGGAACACCGACAGCTGGAACACCAGATACACCTACAGAAGATACTCCAGGAACTCCTGGTACTCCTACCTCAGGAACACCAGGTACTCCCGGCACCTCGGGAACGCCTACTGGTGATACACCTGGAACTCCTGGAACACCATCTGTGGGTACCCCTGGAACACCAGCTACACCTACAGAAGATACCCCTGGCACTCCCGGAACACCCACAGCTGGAACACCAGATACACCTACAGAAGATACTCCAGGAACCCCCGGAACTCCTACCTCAGGCACACCAGGAACTCCAGGCATCCCGTGTAAGCCAACCAGTGCAACACAAGGCACACCTGGAACTCCCGGAACACCGACAGCTGGCACACCTGGAACTCCTGGAACACCATCTGTGGGTACACCTGGAACGCCAGGTACACCTACAGAAGATACACCAGGAACTCCAGGTACACCAGGAACACCAACAGCCGACACACCCGCTACACCGGGCACTCCAACAGCTAATACACCAGGAACTCCTGGCACCCCGGGAACGCCTACCGGTGATACACCAGGAACACCGACTGCTGGAACACCAACCGCGGGTACACCTGGAACACCAGGTACACCTACAGAAGATACTCCAGGAACTCCTGGTACTCCTACCTCAGGAACACCAGGTACTCCCGGCACCCCGGGAACGCCTACTGGTGATACACCTGGAACTCCCGGTACCCCTGGAACACCAACAGCCGATACACCAGGTACTCCTGGAACTCCAACTGCGGATACACCTGGAACGCCAGGTACACCTACAGATGATACCCCTGGCACTCCCGGAACACCAACTGCGGGTACACCTGGAACGCCAGGTACCCCCACAGAAGATACTCCAGGTACTCCTGGAACTCCTACCTCAGGAACACCAGGAACTCCTGGCACCCCGGGAACGCCTACCGGTGATACACCTGGAACACCGACTGCTGGAACACCAACTGCCGATACACCAGGTACTCCTGGAACTCCAACTGCGG
This sequence comes from Musca domestica, assembly GCF_030504385.1. NCBI lineage: Eukaryota > Metazoa > Arthropoda > Insecta > Diptera > Muscidae > Musca > Musca domestica. The sequence continues at coordinate 10,185,751 of NW_026712363.1, read as the reverse complement.
GTACACCTGGAACACCAGGTACACCTACTGATGATACCCCTGGAACACCGACTGCTGGAACACCAACTGCGGGTACACCTGGAACACCTGGTACACCTACAGAATATACTCCAGGTACTCCTACCTCAGGAACACCAGGAACTCCCGGCACCCCGGGAACACCCACCGGTGATACACCAGGCACACCTGGAACACCCGGAACACCAACTGCCGATACACCAGGTACTCCTGGAACACCAACTGCGGGTACACCTGGAACGCCAGGTACCCCTACAGGAGATACACCAGGAACTCCAGGTACACCAGGAACACCAACAGCCGATACACCTGCTACACCGGGCACTCCAACAGCTAATACACCTGGAACTCCCGCCACCCCTCCAACTCCCCAGTATTGTCCAAATAATTCAACTATTTGTTACAATAAACCGGATAACGACAATGGATATGTAAACGGTACGTGCTCTCAATATTATGTATGCTTATCTCAGTGTGCATACATCTTCACTTGCCCCAATAACTTGTTATACAACACGAATACCTTGCAATGTGACTATCCTGAAAATGTAAAATGTCCTTGGGAGAATTTACCACCGACTGGACCATCAGCAGGTCCATCTGGACATGCTTGCGAAAGTTCTGGAAAATGTTTGCACCAGCGAGACGGTACGATATTTGCCGATGACTCTTCACCGAGCAACTTTATCATATGCCAGTGTGAATGTGAAATTGTAACGCCTTGTGCCAAAGGCTTGGTCTTTAACCCGGCAATCAATTCTTGTGATTTTCCCAAGCAGATATAGTCGATTAGAAATAATTTAGATCAGCACAGAAATATATGAGTATATTATTAAAGATAGACGTTTTATTCTTCTTAGAACTTGAATTAAATCCTTCAAAGTCCGAAGTTTGGTAATAATGTCACTACTATTCCTGTGTTAAATGTTTACACCAAATAAAGCTTCAATTTTCACAATGGAAGATAAAAAAGAATTATTTGGTAGATACATCGAACAGTGTTGTCGTTGCAAATCACAACAGATGAATCCTTCAGAAAATGTCCATTTATTTAAAAATATATTTTGACGTTATTATAATCTAAACCGTGAATCTGTAATGGGGAACGTTCCGAACAAGTGAGCCAATATTGTCAATATGGTTCCAGATTTGACAATATCGACCACTTTTATATGGGAATTGATAGTATTTGGAAAATGTTGAAATATGTGTGCGGTACCAGATATGGTAGCATTCCATTTTCACACTCCGTAAAATACTGATAAAATTTTTGGGATGTTCAATTTTTTAAAAGAACATTTGATTTCAAATTTTATTGAAAAAATAGCTAAACCCGGTTCGCTTTGCTACCCTTTTGATTTTATATGCATACAAAATCTATATGAATACTTGTTGGTTTAAGAAGAAAAATAAGACAAATTCAAAAAAAAATAATAATAACCTAATTATTGTAATACTTTGCGTAAACAAACAAATAGTTGGTCTATCAACGCGTGAACAGCTGACCATGAGAAAAGCAGAATCATACCAAATTTAGTCCGCATACATGAAGGGTTTATAATTCGGATACATTAATTTCAAGGAAACTGCAATCTTTTGAAGTTAAGTGCCATTTCTGTTGTAATTAGTGAATTCGAGGTAGGAACATACTTCCCCGTAATGATCGTATCCTCAATTAAATTGTTGTGTGGTATTTTACTGTTACTTTAAAACCATTGCAGAGGTGTTGTGGGTCAATGCTTCTTAATAAAAAAAATATCCCAATCTGAACCGATTTCAATATAATTTACTTTTAGACCAAATTCGTCACACCTTCCATATTTCATTGAAATTGGAAGTACATACCGTGTTTTGTGAGTCAAATATGTGAAATTGACCGATATTATATATGGGAGCTATATCCAAATCTTAACCAATTTCTAATTAATTTGTCAAGTTTATTATTGCAACCAAATTCCGCCAAACATTCTGAATTCCATTGTAATCGAACATACATATCGTGCTTTGTGCATAATATACCTGCAATCGACCGAAATATACATATAGAAGCCATACCCAAACCTCAACTGATGTCAATATATTTTATCAATTTTTTGGTACCAAATATCGTCACTCTGTCCGAATTTTATTGGAATCGGACATATGAATCGCATTGGGTGCATCAAATATGTAAAATTGGTCGAAAATATATGTAGGAGCTATATCCAAATCTGAAACGATTTGAATATAATTTGACAAACTTATTTGTGTACAAAATTTAGTCACTCATGCCAAATTTCATTGAAATCGAACATATGTATCGTGTTTGGTCTATCGAATAAACGAAATCTGTCGAATATATATATATATGGTAGCTATACCAAAATATGAACCGATTTCAATATAATTTGGCAAATTAATTTTTGTTCCAAATTCCGTTATGCATTCCAAATTTGGAGACTGTATCTGCAATCTATCAAGAGATATGTGCATATAAGGCTTAATTAGTGAAAATGTTTACCTTATTGTGGGGAGGTACTAGATGTACGGTACATGTGTTAGTAGAAATATTCTGATGTGTACAATTTGGAGAGAATCGGATGCTAATTTCGCAATTTATGAGTGGTACAAGAAGAAGTACTTGACCTTGCACTGATAAAAATATGAGGACGGAAAAAGTTGGAACAAACTTCAATGATTATTTCCTTTTTTCGTTCTCTTTGGAAATGTTGACATTTTTGTGCAAGGTACCTGAAAAACTCGACCAATATTGCCTATATCCGAACTCAATCTAAGTTTGATATTAATATTACTATATATCAGGTTTGGAGTTTTACCAAATGGTAAAATTCGGTTGAATATGAAAAAATCTATTAAATTTGGTGAACAATGAACGATCTCGATAAAATTTGGCAGATGTATTTTCGAGCTGTATCTGATGTGCGATATGAAATATCCTTGTTGTGAAGTGCATCTTACGCATGTGAGGGACTTTAACACCAAATCGGATGAAACATATATATTGGAGCTACAGCTATATTTGAAACGATTTTCTCCAAATTAAGAGTACTTGTTTATAAGATGAATTAAGTCGGATTTGCCAAGATTAATTTCATTTGGGCTGATACTAGCCATTTGATGCATAATAAACCTGAAATTGGATTAAGATATGTATAAGAGCTATATTCGAATCTGAACGGACTTTTACAAAATTTTAGGCATTTTTTCTCAATTGACCTAGCACAAAAGATCGAATGCTTCTATTGTGTAATCAGGAATGTTCTTTCCGTTTTTGGTCCATTTCAACCCCTAAATATATTGCGGACATCTTTGAAAACAATAGGCCTAGCCCTTCTGTGTCTAACCCTATCCTTTTCCGTGAGGATCGGACGATAATTGCAGACTGCATATAATAACCCCAACCTGTGTTGTAAGGTGAAAAAATATTACAAAATATACATTTCAATACTAAGTCAACTTGAAAAAAATCGCATGCGCTAAAATAAATGAAAAAATAACAAAATGTCACAAAATACAAAAAAAATCTATATTAACATCATTATAGGCATCTTTTTATGCGATTTTTTAGATTGAATTCTTTTATGACAAGAGGACATTCTGAATTGACAAAATTTGTCGAAATCGGTCCAGCCATTTTTGAGATATAAGCATTCTTGCTAACATCCCCTTACTTTGTATACACACATTGTACATATTTCGCTATATATATCCTCCTCCTCCTTATAAGTTTGATTGGGCCAAAAATTATGTAACACCTCGAAATATTGATTTCCCACATAGGAAAGTATATATGGATCTTCCTATCTCGCCGAGTTGAGTCGATCTAGCTATGTATGTCCGTCCGTCCGTCTGTCCATGTTAATTTGTAATCACTCTACAGGTCGCAATTATGGCCCGATCTTCACGAAATTTAGAATGCAGGTGGGGCTAGGGTCAGAATAGAACACTATTTCTTTTGGAGATGATCGCATAATATTTAGGGGTCGAAATGGACCAAAAACTGAAAAAATGTCGGATTTTGCAGTAGCTATACAGGTCGCAATTATAGACCAATCGACGCGGAACTTCGCTTGTAGCTAGAGTTTAGGGCGGGGAAGAAGCCTACAAATTTTGGTGGTCATCGGGTAATATTTAGCGGGTAAAATAGACCATATCTTTCGTGTTGAAAAAAATTCAGAATTTTTCATTAAACCGCTAATATTTTAAATCCCGGCGAAATCACAAAGCAATGACAAGGTTACTTCTGATCTTTACATTGATGTTAACATTCAACAAATCGGATATATAACAAAATATGTGCGATATATATGTTTATCAAAGAAGATATGCTTGAAAGATCTCTTATATGTCGAGAACGGCTGAACTGATTTCGACAGTTCTCATTAATTCAGAATGGCCTCTTGTCAGGAAAGAAAAAACGTCTAAAAAATCGCATAAAAATATCTCTCTAAAGATGAAAATATTGATTTTGTAAAATTTTCTCATAATTTTTCAATTTTGTCATATTTTTGTCATATTTTCATTTTGAATTAAACATTTGGTAATATTTCTACAGCTAACTAAACTAAGTAGTTAGGATATCAGGATATAATATACAGATCGCATTTATGGCCCGATCCTAACGAAATTTTGTATGGAGATAAGATGAGGGTCAGAATAGAAGCCTACTCTTTTTGGAGATGATCGCCATATATTTAGGGGTTGAAATGGACCAAAATACTGCAAAATTGTCTGCAGGTCGTAATTGTCGCCCGATCCTCACGCACATTTGAATGGGGGTTACCGCACATTGCAAAAGCCAAGCAGTTTCCGAAGGCCATCCAAAAATATTCAATGTGTGAAATAGTTTGCCAACTTTTGTAGACAAAATACGAAAATGTCCATTCCAGTGACTTTTTGGAGAATTCACAAATACAGGAAAGACGCACTTCTGACTATTTCGTTAACGCTGATTTCGTTGAATAATATAGTCAAATGTCTGTATGTCATATAGATGCGTTTCAGTCAAAAACTAATAATGAATGTTAATCTTTTGTCACTTCTGAGAGATCATAGGTCTTTGGGAGATATTGGTTCCAGATCTAGGAAGACCATTTAAGTGCAACATCTACCATTAAATTGGAAATGAGCAAATTAGTTTAAGTTACTAATATACGAATATTGGAGAACAAAACCTGATGGTTTTTTTTTTATTATTTTTCACAATATCTTGTGGAATTCTGTCGAGTATTTCGCCTAATAAACTGTATGGTTTATTATAGTGTTGTAGGGTATTGAACGGTCGGCCCCGCTCGACTGTAGCCTTTGCTTACTTGTTTTTTTCCAATATTTGATCGATTGTATTTAAAGTTTCAGTTACGATTCAAGTACTTTTCTTTTAAACATTTACAATATTTTTTTATAATATATTTTGAAAATAAAAAATAAACATAACAAAAGACCCATTTAATTTTAAAATGTTAAAATGTTATTGTTTATTTTATCACAACAAAAACATGTTTTTCTCAGTCGAACAATATCCATTATATGATAACATATTAAATGTTATTTTCAAAACCATTTCTTTGAACAAAATTCATCATGAAATAAGTATATTTATCGACATTTTTTATCAACCCTATTCGTAGTTCATTATTATGTACAGAGGAAAGGCCACACTAAAACGTTCTGATGAAATAATTAAAATTCAAAATTAATGGAAAATTATGACAAAACAGTGGCAGGTTGTCTTAAAAGATGCAATCTTTAAATGAAAGAAGTTGTGAAGAAGTCATAAAAAGATAAAACTATAACCAGTTATTATTTTCTCTTGGCCAAAGTAAAGAAAAAATGGCGTGGAATATGTTGGCGAGTTTAATCAATTTTATTGTAAGTTTCAATCACGCTGTACATGCATATAAGGTAAGATTTCCGGTAAGAGCAGAAATGTTCATTATATCGGGTACGATAATTTTTATTTTTGCAACCACAAAATAAGCACAAGTTAAAACCAGTGAGGCGGGTCAAAAGGCGGACGATGCAGATACCCTACACCACTATGCGTATTTAAAGCTTCCGTAACAAAAAAAAGTTTGTATTTGGAATTTATGTGAAGTAGATCGTACCAACTATGGTCCTTTTTTTATTGGAGCACTGATATACCGGACCTATTTATTGGAGCACTGATATACCGGACCGAGTTTCATCAAATGGAAAAATTCAGTTGAATATGAAAAAATCTATCCAATTTGGGCTTATATTACATATTTAGTGAACAATAGCCGTAAAATCGAAAGAAAATGTATATCGTTATAAAAAATAATAATATAAAAGTTATAAAAAATCTAAACCGATCTCGATAAATTTTAGCAGAGGTAATCCCAAGTTGAAGCTGATGTTCGGTATCAAACCTCTTGCATATTACGCATGTGAGGGAGTTAAAACCCCCAATAGGATGAAATATATACATATGGGTTCATCCAAACCGATTGTCACCCCATTTGATGTACTTGCATCTAGATTGAATTCGGTCGTGTGCGCCAAAATATAGGTCATTTTGACTGATATTGGTTTTTGGTGCACAATATACACAAAATCGTTTGAAGATATATCATCCGATTCTCACCAAAGGTTCGTTCGTCCTTGGGCCAAACAAATATAGTTTGAAAAATTTCATCACAATCGGATAATTAACGCGACCTGCATTATCACAACAACAAATGCACAAAGACAAAATACCCTTATAGGGTATAAATATACAAATTTCTGTGGTTTGGTTGGTTACTTTAAATGTCACCTCAACATTTTCCATATTTTGCTTCTTTAAAGAATGATTTGGCCAGGGCCGGAAAAAATATTGTTTCTATTTGTTTTGTGTTTTGTAGAATTTACTCCACAAGAACTCAACCCGGAATTAACTTCCAACGAACACTCCATCAAATAACTAAACAAAAATACTTTCGTCAAAATGTTGGTGGTTTGTCATAAAAACAAATACTTCTAGCCATCTTTTGTTTGCCTTCCTTGGGGGAGTAAGTAATGCTGAATGTAAAGTAAAGGATTGTTGCATTTCAACTCTAGGCAATTTTTAATTCAACGTCTAGACATGGCCTATCGAGTGGAGTTGTAGGAGAAAAAAAAATCACCAGACGACAGACTGTTCGTGTAAGTGCTAAGCAGACCTTTTTTTCTGAATTCGAGTGGACGCCGTCGCTTCCTTCCAAAAAAAAATGAACATAGAAACGGAGTAAAAATAAAAGTAATCGATTTGCTATGTATTTGCTCCAGTATTATCCTCGACTACTATTCAACTACTTTCCATTGCCGTATTTACTTACAAGACGAAAGTGGGTGGATTCAAAAGAGAAGGAAACAACGAAAATTATTTGCCATGGCACTGCTCCAACCCGTATCCGGCACTCAATGTATGTCGTTGGAGTGTTAAGCAAATAAATGACAAACAATGCTGACGATAATGTCGCTCCCTCTGCCGGATCTCTGGCTGATGTGACTGCTTCTGCTGATGATGTGGATGATCACAATCATGACGATGATGATGGTGGTGGTGGTGGTGTGGCGACAGTGTCGCTATTCTGGCGCAAAGTAATTGATACATTTTCATCAGAAATTATACCTCATTTCAGTCGACGACGAGCGAACAGTGACAGTTTTTATTAATTAAGGATGTCATGCCTGTCACACGATGAAAACAAAGAGGCAGTCTGGCGGCTGAGCAGACGAACAAACAAAATGAATGATGGATAAACAAAAACGAAATAATCATAAAAAGGATAACAATTTGCACACAGTGGCCCCCATCAAATGCTGCATACAAGGTTTTAATTAAAATGGTACTTGTGTCCCCAAAAATAAATTGCTAAAGGATTTTATTTGCTTTTCTATTGATTTTCGTTTTATTTTTAGTGTGGTGTAATAATGAAATGATAACATATTGTATTTAAAATTGCTAAAATGTTAATGTTGTGGGCATTAGAACTACACAATGTCTGTATTCAGGAACAGAAGAATTCATTTGTATAACGTCTCGCAATGTCAGAGTACTAGGAAACGCGGACTTATGTTTATTGATAATGGCAAATTCCATCCACTTTGATCGTAACAAATTACACAAAACAAATTACACATAACAAATTACACATTATATGGTTCAATCGGAATAGAGACTTTGGTTGAACACCTGATAAATTTTATTACAGATAGTTTGGTAAGAATTGATTGGTTGTTAGAAGATTATTTATCCACTTAGCCTTAGGACTACAGACGTGTATATTAATTGATAAGTCAAGATGTATCCTAAAAAGTCCATTTTTAGAAAACTTGTCTCCTTGAAGTCCATATAGGCTATGTGTCTGAATGTTACGTAATGTAAATCTCGATGGAGAGATCCGTTGGAAGATGGGCAAATCAGTTCAATTTATCTGGTGGCTCAAATGTTTCAAATATATTAATACAAGAATTTCATACAATCAACGGTCAACACTTCAAAAAATTCCAGAGAGCTTCGGGACGTTCTGTTATTTGGGGCTTTATGAAAGAGCGGACCTATAAGCAATTATCAGCCACAAAATGTATTACCAAAGACATATAATCAAAGACATAGAAGTATAAAGATAGGACAAGTCAGAGTCACGATATTTACACCAGGGGGATTTATCTCTGTTGTTACGATATCATAACAACATAGTCACCAATGTCAAGTGGCAAATGCAATTCTTAATTGTTTCAAAATACCAATAGAATACAAGTTTGAGCCCAAATTTTTGGATTACAGAAAATAATATTCGTAAAACTGTTCTGTAATTATTATACCTTACAACGCTTAGTGTTGGGGGTATTATAAGTTTGATTGGCCAAAAATTATGTAACACCACGAAAAAGGATCATCCTATCTCGCCGAGCTGAGTCGATCTAGCTATGTATGTCCGTCTGTCCATGTTAATTTGTAATCACTCTACAGGTCGCAATTATGGCCCAATCTTCATGAAATTTAGAATGTAGGTGGGGTTAAGGTTAGAATAGAACCCTATTTCTCTTGGAGATGATCGCATAATATTTAAGGGTTAAAATGGACCAAAAACTGAAAATTTTCCTGATTTTGCAGTTCCTCTACAGGTCGCAATTATAGACCAATCGATGGGGCTACAGTTTAGGGCTGGGCAGAAGTCTTCCAATTTTGACGGTAATCGGGTAATATTTAGTGGGTGAAATAGACCATAAAATTTGTGTTAATAAAAGTCAAATGTTCCATTAAACCGCGAATATTTTTAATCCCTGCGAAATCACAAATAGACGAATCGGTCAATTCTTATCGTTACGTAGATGCAGCTAATAAATATATCCGGTATATATAGCGAAATATATACAATGTGTATATACAAAGGAAGGGGATGTTAGCTAGAATGCTTATATCTCAAGAACGGCTGGACCGATTTTTACAAGTTTTGTCAATTTAGCATGCCCTCTTGCCATAAAAGAATAATAACCAAAAAAATCGCACAAAAAGATGCCAATAATGATGTTAATATAGATTTTGTAGTATTTTGTGACATTTTTTCATATTCATTTAATTTTATCGCATGGATTTTTTAAATTTAACTTTTAGTATGGAAGTGAATATTATTAATTGTTTTTCACCTTACAACACAGGATAGGGTTATTATATATAGTAGAAACCAAAGGACACGAAATCTCACATGAAGTTAGGGGTTGCGACAGCGGGTAGAATGGACCACTACTTTTGTGTGAAAAAGCACCAACATTACTTACAGGCTATATCCGAAACACACAAAAGGCCAACTTCTGACTTTTTCTGCTGATTTAGTTGAAGAATATAGCCAAATATCGTAGACAAGCAAATCATATAGATGAGTCTAAATTTGGAGATACAGAGGGGCCTCTTGCTTTAAGAGATGATCGCAAAATATTTAGGGATTCAAATGAACCAAAAACAGAGAATAATTTTCCTGATCACACAATTGAAGCCATTCGACACTGAGAAGAGAGTCAAGGACAGGGAAGAATTCTATCATTTTGGATTACCATTGGATTATATTTAGCTGTAACTAACAGCACGAGGGAGTGAAGAGAAGATGTGTATGTGTAGAGTTATTTTCGAGCAGTATCGGACTTTAGCACCAAATGGGATCCGAATTTAAATATCAACTACCTGTTTCTAGGATGAATTCAGTCAGAATTGCCAATTGAATTCAGTCAGAGTTGCCAATTGAATTCAGTCAGAATTGCCAAAATTCAGTCCATTTGGGCTGATATTAGCCATTTGGTGCACAAAAAAACTGATACCGGAAAAAGATGCATATGGGAGCTATATACACATCTGACCCAATCTCTATAAAATTTGACAGAGGTATTTTTAAGCTCCATAAGTTATCTGGTACCCAATGTAATACTTGCGGGGATCATATTACGAATGTGTGAAACTTAAATACCAAATCGTTTGAAACATAAGTACGGGAGCTATACCGATTTTATCCAATTTTGATTTACTTGATTCTAGGCTGAATTCGGTCGGATGTGCCAAAAGTGAAGAATTAACACGAAATCAGTTGAAGATATATATGGGAGCTATATCTCACTTCGAACCGATTCTCAACAATTTATATAGGGTTCATCCTTGTTGACAAAAATAAATGGATAAATAAATAGACTCAGCAAGTGATTCTATGAAGATCATCAAAAGTAAGTATGTGTCTATCTCACTTCATTCTCCATGTTACAAACAAATGCATAAAGACATAATACCCTTACCACTATGTGGTGTAGGGTATAAAAAACGTCAGAAAAAAATATATGAAGAAAACTTACGTTTCGAATAGAAGTATGGGACATTTATATATGAATTGGTTTAAGACTTCACCTTTCTGCGGGTGCATCTTAAATGCCCATATTTATACCCTACACCACATAGTGGTAAGGGTATTATGTCTTTGTGCATTTGTTTGTAACATGGAGAAGGAAACGAGAATGACCCATAGTTACTTTTGAGAACCTTCATAGAATCACTTTCTGAGTCGATGTATGCATGTCAGTCCGTCTGTCCGTCCGTCCGTCCGTCTGTCCATGTATTCTTGTGAACAAAATGCAGGTCGCATTTATTATCCGATTGAGATGAAATTTTCCAAACAATATTTTTTTGGCCCAAGGACGAACCCTATTGAAATTGGTGGGAATCGGATCAAATTTAGATATAGATCCCATATATATCTTCATCCGATTTCGGGTTAAATGTGCACCAAATGTCCACTATCAGTCCAAATTACCTGAATTTTGGCACACCCAACCGAGTTCGGCCTAGAAGCAAGTATATCAAATTTGAAATCGGTTCAGATATAGCTATAGCTCCCATATATATCTTTCATCCGATTTGATCTTTAAGACCCTCACATTCCTACTATGCACTCCACAACCGTGATATTTGGTACCAGGTATTAGATGGAGCACAGAAATAGCTGTTTTAAATTTTATCGAAATCGGTTCAGATTCGGATATAGCTCCCATATATATCTTCATCCGATTTCGGGTTAATTGACCACCAAATGGCCAATATCAGCCCAAATGGCCCGAATTTTGGCACATGTGACCGAGATTAGCCTTAAATCAAATACAACAAATTTGGAAAAATCGAAAATCGGCTCAGAAACAGCTATAGCTTCCATATATATGTTTTTTCCGATTTGGTGTTTAAGCCTCTCACATTCGTAATATGCACTCCACAAGAATGATATTTGGTTCCAGATATAAGATACAGCCCAGAAATAGCTGTTTGTAATTTTATCGAAATCGGTTCAGATTTGGATATAGCTCCCATATATATCTTCATCCGATTTCGGGTTAATTGTGCACCAAATGGCCGATATAAGTCCAAATGGACTGAATTTTAGTACATAAGACCGAATTCAGTGTAGAAGCTAATACGTCAAATTTGGAGAAACCCGGTTCAGAGATAGCTATAGTTCGTAAAATGCACGATAGAATTAGATAGATTTTGATTTTGTATAAAATATCTCATAGAGCTCTGAAATGCCCTGTATAAACCTTTTTACGAGAGCTCTACTAAATATGCATAGTGGTGTAAGGTATCATATAGTCGGCCCCGCCCGGCTTTTGAGCTTTCCTTACTGTTTTTTTTTTTTTTTTTGAAAATTTTCAATTTTTTTACAAGTTTTTGTAAATTTAATTTTTTTTGGGGCTGCCACAAGTAAGTTTGAATCAAAAATTGACAAAATAATGGTTATGGTAATACTGGCATACCAATTATCTTCGGAACTTAACGAAAGCTTTCAAATTTTTTACAAAAGCAGATTTAAAACGAAAAGGACGAACAATTCCAGAGAAAGTATTTTTTACAAAAAAAAAAAAAAAAAAAAAAAACACACACGCTATTGATATCAAATATTCTACGAAATACTTTTGTATGAAATGTTATCTCGATTTTTTCTACGTTAAAAAACTAAAGTGATTTCCACTGATTAACAGACAGCCAGATGACCGGATGTGCCAAAATTTTGCAATATTCTTATTTAAAGAGTTGCATACGGAATGAAGAACTAAATATTCCCCTATAGTATGGTGGTGGGTATAAGAATAGCTTCCGAACGGAATGAAGTAGGTTGATTAAATTTTGTATTAAGAATGGACAAAGTTGATCCACATTTTTGATATAGACTATCAACAGATTTAAAGTGTATTTTACGTATACCCTCCATTGTATGGTGGTGGGTATGAAAATAAACGCCAACAAAGGAAAAAGTAAACCGATATGACCAATTTTTAAGCAAACGATGCTAAATATAATCCATAGGTTTCTTTTAAATTTCAAAGCTCTATCTTAAATCTTACGAAGTACAACAAGTGTATTGTACATATTTTTAGGGTTCACTTAAAAGTCAAGCCTAAGACCCAGACCCATTTTTGGTGTTTGATCTACTAACTATCACCTCCACTTGTAATTTCCCGCACCCCTTATTGGTTGTTGCGCACATATATCTCTCCACATTCTAATTTTAGCCTTTTCGTTTGAGCCCTTACGATGTATATAGTAAAAACATGCTGAGTTGTACTCTGATATCATCAATCTCTAAGAACCACTTTTTTATTGATTTTATGGCAAGCATATATTCTCTTATTTACACGATTGCAAAAACGATTTTAATTTCCTCTTGTCGTTCTCTCTCGCATTCCTCCTCGCCAATGCTATGCATTACCAAAACTGTCGATAACATTTTTGACATTCATGAAAACGAAAATAAAAATCTCTTTATAAATCACGCTTTAATGACACTACATGGAACTGCCATTAAAATACAACTACAACTATTATAACGCCTCAAAGGATCGAATTAAAATTACAAATAAACACATAAAAAACGCATAAAAAGCCATGAGGATGGGCAACCGACCAGAGTGGGAACAGCAAACATGCCCACAAAACATAACCAGAGAACAAAGGCTATTCTATGGATTTTTAAATGAAACCGGATATAAAGAACGAAAATAAAAAAAGAAGAAATCAATGTTTTTTTCCAATATTATCGCAACTCATAAAAAAAATTATTTGAGGCATTTTTCCCGACTTGGTGGAGGTTGAATTAAAAGAATAAAATGGTTGCTCGTGCAGAGTTAGCATCCCCTAACAGTGGAAACGGTTAGATGTCGTCTTTGGAGCACAAAAAAACATAAAATTTACTTTCATCCAATATGTACGTATGTATATAGTCGATATTTTGTGCAGTTTTTTTTTTGTGCACAAGATTAGTTCGTACATATTGTACACATGAATATTTGCAGAAATATACTGATGAAATACAGTGTCAGATATTAGTAAAATGAAACCATATTTTCCATCCATAATAATAAAGTAAAGCTGAATATTTTTATAAAAATTAGTTTGCAGAACTTTAGAAAGATTCAAGATATTATGCTGTGAGATAAATCAAAAAAAAAAAAAATAATAATAATAATAATAATAATAATAATAATAATAATAATAATAATAATAATAATAAGAAATAAATAAGTAATATAGATGAAGTTGAGCCCAAAGTAACAAAAACAATAAGACGGGTTTGTAAAGGATGTAGAGGGAGCTCTAATCATAAAATTTACTGAACCAAAACTGATTCATTAAAATTTGGACATAATGAACTATATCCAAATACGTTTTAAAATTTGGCTGGAAAATCAAAACGCCTAAAATCGTTTGATACTGTTGTACAGGGTGAGATAAAAGAACTGCTACAAAATCAAACGCTATAATTTTTACATTTTTTTTTAAATTTTATTGAATGAAAGCAAAAAATGTCGGAGATTTTAGAATAAGTTTAGATTTGTTGGAATTGGTCACCTTTGGCACGAATTATGGCCTTCAAACGGTATCCGGAGATGGCAATGAATTGAGGAACCTCATTTTGTAACCATTCTTGGGTGGCGCGGGCGATGGTGCTGAGTCCTGTTGGAATGTCCAAGGTCTGCGGCCAAAATGTTTGCGTGCCCAAGGCCTTATTACACCCTCCAGAATATTTTCGCGATAATATTCGGCATTTATTCTGATGGTCGATTAATACGAGAGAGCGACCATCGGCTGTTATGGCGGCCCACACCATCGCACCATCACCGTGGCCGGCGCTTGAGTTCTGTTGGCCAACCGAAGGTGCACATTTTCAGCTGACCTCTTTGGCAAGTAAACACGATCCTTTTGTTTATTTACAAACTGCTGGACAACGAATATTTTCTCATTGGAGAAAACCAAGTTCGGCAGCTCACCACTTTCGGACAAGCGAAGTAAATCTTTAGCTCTTTTGAGTCTATTTTCTTTCTGTTGCGGTGTAAGTTCTTGCACTTGTTGGAATTTCAATGGCCTTACCCCGAGCTGATTTTTCAATATTTGACGAATGGAATATTGCGATTTGTTCAGCTCACAAGCCATTTTTCGGCCACTGCGTCGCGGGTTTCGATCAAGTCGCTTCTTTACTTTTCGAACCATTTCTGCTCATGTTGCTGTTTACTTCCGTCCACTTCCTTGACGTCGGGCTACGCTACCAGTATCACAGTAACGAGCGATGGTACGAGACACAAAAGATTTATTCACATTTAAATGCTGGAGTGGTCTAACGATAGCCAATTGTAGTTTCCAGCCAAATATAAAGAAATCACACTATCACGCTCAAATTCCATCACGAATAACTTTTTTCTGGAAAATGCTCACCAAAATGCTTTTGTACGCTAGTATACAATCTAATGAGCTGTCAATGGAATAATTTTAATATCTGTCGGACAAGTGGCTTAGAAATGACAGCAATCTGGAGTTTTTGCAGTTTTGTCATCTCACCCTGTATAGAATCGCTGTCGTAAGTCATAACATATCAAAGTATTTAAAATTGTTACCCTTTGAGGGTGAGGTACTAAAAGAGGTTCCCAGATTTATATCATCTTCGCAACATATATTGTTTTACTGTTTTGTATTTGTGAAATTTGAAGAGAGTTAGAAGCTGTTTCGCTTTCTTTGGGCGATTTGTACCAGAAGAAATGGTCCGATCTCTACCATCTTTGTAACAAATCTTGTGTTGGTAAAAATATTGAGATGTACCAATTCTGAATGGGGTCGGATTTTAGTCTGGTGTTTTATGAGCTTCATATATATCCAACATATTGACCCTTTGTGGAAGAGGTACCAGAATCAGTGAACTAATATATATCCCATCTTCACGCAGATCTTGTATTAGTACATATAAAGGATGTGTGAAATATGAAGAAAACCGGATATTTATTTCGGATTTTATAATCCCCCTTTCAGGGGGAGGTACCATAAGGAATGGTCCGATCTTTACCATCTTTGTAAAAGATCTTGTGTTGAAAGAAATTTTGAGATGTGTCAAATCTGAATGTTAATTTATCGTTTTATGAACTTCAAGAATATGTACCAGAAGGAGTAGACCAATATCTGTTCACCCCATACCTTGGGTTAATAAAAGAATTGTGATGTGTGTAATTTGAAGACAATCGGACCCTTACATCACGTTTTACAAGAGTTATAATTATTCAAAATTTTTACCCTTTGTGGGGTAGTTGGACCGATATTATCATTTTCGCACCTGACCTAGCACGGATGCAAAGATTAGGATTTGAAAAGTAAGAGCAAAATCGGATTATTCTTTCTGTTTGTTGAAATATATTTTGAAAATTGGAGTGTACCCATATTGCCTATCTTCAAACTCGATCTAAATTTGATAATGATATTACGATGTACCAAGGTAGCATCAAATAAGGTACTCCCTACGAAAGCTATCGTGCGCACCAGACATACAGGCATCGATAAGACTAATATCGAATTTTTCAATGAAGTTGGTCGAAAAAGGTGCAAACCGTTTTGAACAGAAGGGACTTTTGGATTATGAATGATAAAGATATCGACCAAAAATTGCACTCATCTGAACCGATGTTTGTCGCAATATGAACATTCCGCCAGATAGTTTGAAACCCGCTATAAATAATATGTAATTTATGACAGTATCTATGAAAATATTAATGCTACGTCCTTTTGAAGTGCAAATTAAACTACTTTTAAAAGTCTTCCGTGGCGCTAATGAAAGGGTGTAGCTTTCATATGTTCATAGATACAGTCAGATATTACACAATATGTCCATCCATTGCATATTAATTCTTATAAATTAATATTTACTTAAGAGCTTAGCGACTTGAGCATTTTATGTCGTTATTACTCAAACGATCGGCAGTGTAAGTATATATGTTGATAGCTAAACAAACATGATGTTGTAGTTTGATGATTTTTGTAGTTTTTTTTTTAGATTCTGAGCTGTAATAAAAATTGGCAATTTAACATCATCAGTTGCGTTTTATGTGGCATACATTGAAGTCGTAAAAAACTGCTATAAAACTGTTCATGTTCAACACAAGAGAACCAACAAATACCCAGAAAAAAACATACGCACATGGGAAACAACTTTTAGAGATGCGTGGAGTATTAATACAATGAAATGAAAACAAATAGAGAAATTGCCGACATTATTGTTGTTGAAACCCATTTAAGGGCGTTTCATTAATTACTTTTCAATACACAGAGAAATAATCGGAATTTTAGGAAAATATGTTGAGGGTTCTCTCAAAATTAGTTTTTTGTTTTCCTGAAACCCCGGTGTTAAACTATACATTAAAAAATGATAGTCCGTCTGTCTAAAATAAAACGTTTTTATGAAAAACATCACGATATAATGTTTGAAGCACCAGGAACTTCCTAGATTTGATTATACCCTTCACAATACTCTGATTGGTATGCACGTAAAGTTTGTCATTCCTTTTGTAACACCTTGAAATAAGCATCTTGATAAGCATACGATTCTATGTAGATTTCGGCATGTCCGTCCGTCGGTCCGCGATTCTGTCGGAACTTCTGCCGATTTCTGTTCTTCAGTGGAAATAATTCAGCATTCAGATAAAATTAAGTTTTTAGACAAAATTGTACTTAAATATATCTAAGGCCGTAAAATTGGTATTCCCTCTACTATAGTACGGAGGATATATTGGGTTTATTATTTTTAACACTTCGAAATAAAATTCTGCGTCCGCCCGTCTGTGGAAATCACTCTATCTTCCGAACGTGTGTTAAGTCTGAAAATGGAATACTCCGGTATATCTGGTACCTCACGCACATAGTAACATTTTCTAAAAATTATCACATATCTCATGTAAAGTGGACCATATCGACCATATAGCCCCCACATAGCGGCACGACCTAGCTGTAATTTTTTCAACAAATTTGCGTTAAATTTGCAAATTGTGTTCCCAGCTGAAAATAATCTTCACATAGGTATAACAAGTTGTGCAGACTTCATTTTACGGTACCTCTAGATTATTTAAGTCACATTATTCAACGATTTTTAAAGTTCGTATTTGCAGTCCAAAATTTCCTACGGCATATAATTATCTATGCTATTATTTTTGTTAGCCTTCAAATAAGTGTATCCCCGAAATTCGGTTCTTAAATGATTTTGGGCACTTTTATCAATTGCTAGAAGTTTGGTATTAAAACTTTGCAATTTGTTCTTCAGTGGGGTTAAATTTTCCTATGAGAGTCATTTTGGAATATTTAGTTTATTATAATAGAAGATTCACGTGATCTTAATTAAAACAGTTAAAAAAGCAACAAAGTTCAGCATATACCCTCCACAATTTTGAAGAAAATTCAAATTAAAAAAAATCCGTGCAAAAACACATATCAAATGAAATCCCTA
Source organism: Musca domestica (assembly GCF_030504385.1). Classification (NCBI taxonomy): domain Eukaryota; kingdom Metazoa; phylum Arthropoda; class Insecta; order Diptera; family Muscidae; genus Musca; species Musca domestica. The sequence goes on along the minus strand of NW_026712363.1, from coordinate 10,167,470 downwards.
TGGGGGCTGTACGAAGACGTGTTCCATCATAAAGAAGTTTTGTCATAGGCTTTGAAACAATTCCGGAGAGTAATGCCGATAAAATGTTAAAAATAACGAATATTGGGAGGTATCGTTATATGGAGTATATTCGAAGACGTGAACCTGCATACGTGATTTTTTTGTCATATGCTGTAGTACTCATTACGAACTTTAACTACGAAATTTGGAAAAATTACAGTGAATAATGTCCGCATTTCAGAAAGTGTCGTTTAATGGGGGCTCCAAGTAAAACAGCATACACCTTTATTTTTTGTTATGGTCTTACGCTGATCAAGAAAACCTAATGTTTTTGGGTCTGAAATGAGTATTTCTAGGAAATGCAAACAGAATGACTAAGTTAATACACCCTCCATAAAATGGTAGAGGTTATAGAAACGACATCGAAGGGTTAACGACTGTTTAGCTGGCTTTCAATAGTATACATCTCTTTAAAATATCTTCAAAACTAATAAAATAGTTAGCCCAACTGTATATTAATGGCGCTAAATGCACCAACTCAAAATGGCGTAGAAAGGTGTGCTATTTTGTTCAGCGTATCTTTAAGAGTCGCAATATCTTGGGAATGGTAATCCTTGTTATGAAACTCAAAGATCATTTTTGTGGAAAAGATCTATAACGTTTGTTTGAGCAGATTTTTGATAAATATCAATTATTTTCGAGAGAAAACCAAAAAACTAAAAAAATGAAATTTAAGCCTTAAAAAAGCAACATTTGGGATTTATTTTATCGTTTTGTTTGTAACGGTAAAGCTCAAGCCATTGATTAATACCAGAAACAGATTTATTGGAATCTGTGCAATTCCACTACTTTTTTAAGACAAGCATTTGTAGCCAATAAAACCTTCTTATTTCATTTTAAAGTCTAGATTGAGGTCAAAAATGAAAAACTTGAGTGACAGGACTAGTATTCAAAATGGCTTGATCAGCCCTCATTGTGGTATAGCTTCGTACCTAATATTTTCTGTATTTTCAGTAATTCTGATACATTTTTCAATCTGAAAGATTAGGTTCTAGTGGAATAAAAATTTGATTCTCAAAAAAAAAAAAAAAAATAATATCGATTCACTTTTTAACATATGCCTCATATAGCGGTTTTCGCAAATTCGAGCGTTTTTATATAAACGGATGTGGCTGCAATTTAAGGTTTTGGATAATAAAAAAATCTGTTCTTTTACAAGATTCTGCCATATGGGTCATGCTAAGATGAACCCAAACAAAGTATTTTGAAGCCAACGCGTTTTCCCCATGGTAGAGGTTATAAAAGTCCAGAATTCTTACTTGTTTGTGGTGATACTTTGCTTGTTTGACAACTCAATTAAAAACATAAACTTCAAAAATATATATATTGAAAACTTGAATATTTTTCGAAATTGTGAAAATTTTTAATTTAAGTCTAAAATACAATTGTTGAATTGCTGGACAAAAACATCTTAAATTTGAGCTTTCCAAGAAATAAAAAAGAAACGTAAGTCAATAGCAATCCATACACATTGAGTTATATACTATTTTTAACACAATTATGTCCGTAAATTCAACGAGGGCGTTCATGGGTAAGTCATTAATGCAGCCAAACTCACGAGTGACACATTAAAAATACAGACAACGGCATTTGTCATATGGAAACCAATATTTTGGATGGAAATCAACGGAAACTGAAATATGTTTTCTCTTCTAGAAAATCGAAGCGGGACCAGCCAAATTTCTATAGGAAAATCATAATTACCAGCCATCCAAACCATACTTTTTGGATGACAGACTCTTCTGGGGAACCCAAACTACCATTAGCTTTTGATGAATTAACGCGGCTCCAGTCAAAGCAAATGCATAAAAAAAGCATAGATTACCGTCGTCAAATTGCTCAATTGCGATTTTGAAGATCGAATTTTGGGTGATTTGAACATTGCTGGTGAATTACTTAATAATTGGTAAGTGTTTATACAAATTTATGACAAGTCCTCCTGCAAAGTAAGTCCTCCAAGCAAAAACAAGAAATCAGATTACGAACCCATCATTTGAACTAGTCTTTTATCCTGATCTTAACCCTGATGTCATTCCAGCTAAAATCAATCAAGTTAAGCTAATGGGTTTTAAGTTTTGTAAAGAATATTTTTGCTAGACAATAAGAGTTTTAACGTTCGCGCCATAATTGCGGTCTGCATAGTGATTCGGCTCAGCTCATTGCGATATGAGGAGATGTATCATTTATAATCAAACTACAAGTCACAATTATGGTCCGAACAAAGTGAACTTTTGTACGGAGTCATTGTAAGGTCCAAAATATTATTTTTTTAAAGGTCATAGCAATATAATTAGGTTATGAAATGAACAAAAAAGATTGTTCTAGATTTATAGTCTCCGAATTTACACACTGTGGGTTGAGAAATTCCAAGTGGATGTAATAGTACTCAGTTTATAGATCTAAATCCCAAAAGGGTTTTGGGTTCCCAGATCGAGCTTCTTAGAGCTCATTACACATAAAAGTCCTCAAATATTTTGCTTTATACCTCGAAAAATTTAAGATTATTTTTTTTAAGTAGATACGGGTTTTTGGGTTATATGTAGAAACTTTTGTTAGGTCGGTCCACGTTATTTTTCAAGTTTGTTTTACATATATTTAACTTTGGCATTCCATTTGAAACATAGCTTAATATTCGTCGTACATCCCATAAAGTGAATACATTAATAATCAGCATAAAATTCTAAATCGATTTAATGATTTGATGATTTCTGTCATTCTAACTGTTGAAATCACGATATAGCCCACATTATTTGGGGTAGCACTTCAAAATTTGGCACAACATTTTGTATTGTGTCTAGGAAGGTTGGTATTGAAAATGAGATATGTATATCACCGCCATTAACGGTACCTCCCGATATTCGGTATTTTGATGATTTTGCCATGTACTTCCACGGATTTGTCTAAAAATTGGCATTTGTAGGTCATAAACGGTTTAATAATCCTAGTCATATTTACCTCCCGAATTTGTTTCAAAATTGGTATTTTTCAGGTATTTTTACATAAAAATGATTTCTTTACCCGATTGTGGAGGGTATAAAAAGTTCGGCCCGACCGAACTTAATATTTTCTGACTTGTTCATACTAGTTTCGATAAATTTTGATAATTTGAGTTTTTAGTGAGGAGAAACCATCCTTGTAAAAAGGAGTCAATATAGGTACGTTTGGTAAAACCCTCATATAAATGTATACCCTGATTTCAGCTATTCCCAGAATCTTGGCATCTTGGCACATTTTTCAAATGATTTTGTCCTTATTTGACATCTTGATTTCTAAGTAGAAAACCTGACAACAGAAAAGTTTCAATGTAGGTCAATGTTTCGGAGTAACGCCCATATATAGGTCCCTCCTGTTAACTATTTCGATGGTCTTGACCACATTTTCCAATCGATTTGGCTAAAAATGTGTATTTATGCTTCTTAGGAGTTGGAGAACTATCTTACCGAAAATTTTCAACATAGGTATATATTTTGATATATCCCCCATATAACAATGCCTTCCATGTCCACGTTCTCAACCAATATTATCTGGGGATTGAAAAATCCTAGTAGGTAGTAGATTGGGTAATTATAGCGAATCCCTTAAAGGGGTTTGAATTCTCGTGCCATAACGGTATCTCCCAGGTTGTATCGGCGCGCTTCGCTATTCCTTTCACTTTTATATGCACTCAAAATTTTATAAATGAATATTTGTTGGTTAAAAAAAAAAATAATAATAAAACTAATTCAAAAATTTAGAAATTGTAATTATTGTAATACATTAATACGTAAACAAAAAAATTGCACCTTCCATATTTCATTGAAATTTGAGGTACATACCGTGTTTGGAGCATCAAATATGTGAAATCGGTCAAGAATATATATGGGAGGTATACCCAAACCTTACTTGATTTCTAATTAATTTTACAAATTTATTATTGTAACCAAATTCCGCCACATATTCTGAATGCCATTGGAATTGGGCATACACATCGTGTTTGATACAAAACATACATGACCTCAACCAATTTCAATATAATTTGCCAAATTTATTTTTGTAACAAAATTTAGCCACTCATGTCGAATTTCATTAGAATCGTATATACGTATCGTGTTTGGTGAATCAAATATGTAAAATCAGCCGAAAATATATATGGGAGTTATATCCATATCTGAACCGATTTCAATATAATTTGACAAATTTATTTTTGTACAAAATTTAGTCACTCGTTCCTAATTTTTTTTGGAATCGGACAGATTGGATGGTGCATCAAATATGTGCAATCGGCCGAAAATATATATGGTTTCAATATAATTTGACAAATTTATTTTCTGATCAAAATCCCGTCACACATTCCAAATTTCAATGGAATCGAACATACATATCGTGTTTGGTGCATCAAATAAACGAATTCCGTCGAAATATATAGGGGAGCTATTTCCAAATCTCTACCGATTTCAATATAACTTGATAAGTTTATTTTTTAACAAATTCAGTCACTTATTCCAAATAACATTGGAATCGGACATACGTATCGTGTTTGGTGCATCAAATATGCGAAATCGGTCGATAGATATGGGAGCTATATCTAAATCTGAACCGATTTCAATACGATTTCGTAAATTTATCCCGTCACTCATTCCAAATTTAATTAAAAAAGTACATGCATATCGTGTTTGATGCATCAAATAAACGAAATCGATAGAAAATATATGTGGAAGCTATATCCAAATCTAAAGCGATTTCAATATAATTTGGCAAACAATTTTTTTAATCAAATTCCATAACACATTCCAAATTGCATTTAACTTTGACGTACACAGCGTATATAATGCATCAAATACATGAAATCGGCCGAAAATATATATGGGAGCTACATCCAAATTTGAACCGATTTCAATGTAATTTGGCAAATATATTTTCTGTTCAAATCCCGTCACCCATTACAAATTTGGAGATTGTATCTTGAATCGATCGGTTTCCGAGACCATAAATTACAAACATACAAACATTTTCTCCTTTTATATATATATAATTCCAATTAGACTAAATAAATAATGTAGGTCGCCCATCTTTCTGATTTTCCTTATAATTGTCCCATGTTACCCTAATGCAGTTAACAGGAAGTTAGCATCTCCGATTAGAAATTTCTCAAACTAATACCAATTTATACCCATATCACATATTTGTCTAATGTAAATCTTCAAACATTTGTTTAAATTTAAATTCCAAAGTTCGGCTATCTGTCAAATGTACAAATAATTGAAATTTGTTTAATGCTTAAAGACATAGTTTTCATTTGTAGTATAGCAATATTGTACGATTTCTTGATTTAAAAAAAAAAAAAAAAACTGCAAGATTTACCATGTAATTGCCAGCCTCCATGGGAAAAGTGAAATATCGTTTGCATGAAAATGAGAAATCAAATATGCAATATCTTATTGTATTCTTCGCTGCCATTCCAGCAATCTTTCCTTGGTATAACAAATTTTGTTGATATTGCCTCTTAACGATTGTTTTGTTCCGTCCGCAGGGTGGTCGGTCGTAGAAAGCAGTTTTACATTTTTATTACAGTCGAATTCTTTATTTTTCAATTTGGAAATTCCTCTCCGGAGTCTGTGTACCGTTTTACGGCTGTGGAGCAGAGAAACACAAGCCGATAGCAACTTTTCCACACTTATTATTCGAAACCAAAACAAATCGTGTCCTGTTTGTTTTCCTCTTTACAAGTGCTAATAAATTTTAATGTAATATCCGAAAAATGTTAACCGATGCTAAATAAAAAGCCAATAATACCAATGCCAATACCAATACCACGACGACTACCAAAACCACCACTGCCAGCCGCCAATATTGCTCCAGCCAACCATACACTGGCAATGCTAAACTACAAAACAAGCTGCTGACTATCTAAAAGGAAATGAAAGAAAAAACGAAAGGAAAAGAGACATTAAAACTCTTACAGCTCCGTGTTGTACACGAGTAGGACGAACCACCCAACAAACCAGCCAAAAAGAAAAAAGCAAAGAACACACGACTGAAGTGGCACTAAATATCACTAGTAGCACGGTGTCATATGTACATTCATTGAAGGAGCGGCAGATATATACATCAGCAGAGTGCCGAGTGTGCATGTCGAAGAAACTCCTGCGTCCATAAGAACGTCTACAGAAGAAGAAGCGAAACCATCAATTTAAATCGACATTCGAGTACCACCAGCAACCAAGCTGAAGTAGTTTGTGTAATGCCATCCAATTTCGTATGGCACTGGCAAATCCGAAAAAATAAATGGCAAACAGGAATTTTTATTTGCAGTAGGACATACCAAATCCGCCAACCGCTCCCGCCACCCCCCATCCATATCCCATGTGTAATCGGCTGACAACACAACAGCACTGGCAATTCATGGGGGAAGTAACACGACCATGGATATACAAAATTAAAATGGACAATTTTGTAGTGGGAGTAAAAGGATATTGTCATTTTTTCGATTGGAAAATTAAAAATAAAAATGCTTATTCCTGCAATTGTAGGAGCATTGGATTTGAGCTTGCACGAGGAAGGATATTGTAATGCTGGCATACTGTATTCCGGTATGTCTTCGATGAATAAAAATACTGCAACATTTTCAATTTTCTTAAAGTGACGGAAGAGGTTAGAGTCTATTACATTCTCTTTCATTCCTCTTGCCTCAATCTCATCTAACAAATAAACAGCTTAATTCAGCCTAGCCGATTTTTATAACATCGAAACAACATAAAAGTTTCATTCATCCATTTCAAACTATAAATTCTACTTCGGTAGTAAAACAATGATTTCACTTGCTTTTACGAGAGGTACCACCATATTCCAAACTATATGACTAACTCTCTGCGATGAGGACTGGTATTCATTATTCAATGAGATGAAAATATACCCATAATATTCGGAAAATTATGCTGCATAAGAAATTTCTCTTCTAGGCGGTAGAGAACTCAGAGGGAACTCCTTGTGTGGATTTCAGGCAATTCCATTGAACAATTTGGCTACAATTATCGAAATACCCAATATAAGAGAGATATACGATATCGTGGACCTTGCAATGTACTCATAAGGAATTCCTTTTGTGGATTTAAAGACAATTCCATTGACAATACCATTGTATGGGGCTATATACAAAGCCAATCGCCATAATTTTTAAATTTTTTTTTAATTTTATTGAATGAAAGCAAAGCATAACAATATTCAAATGCGAAACGTAGAAAAAATCGGTGAATAATGTAGCTAAAGTCATCAAAATACCGAATATCGGGAGGTACTGTTATATGGGGCTATACGAAGACGTGGACCTACACAGACAATCTCCTGTCATAGGCTGCAGCATCCATTACGAACATTAAATACCAAATTTGAAAGAATTCTGATGAATATTGTCGCTCAAAACATCAAATTACCGAATATCGGGAGGTACCGTTATATGTGGCTATACCAAAACGTTGACCTACATGGCCCATTTTCAATACCAAAAGTCCTACAGACATAATATACATTTGAGTACAATTTTATCAATCTACTTCAATTCGTTCGGCAGCTAGAGTCATTTCCACAGATGGACGGACATCGATAAATCGACATAGAATTTTATGCTGATCAAGATTATATATACTTTGTGGGGTTTGAAATGTATATTTCGAGGTGTTACAAACGGAATGACAAACTTAATATACCCTCCATACTATGGTGGAGGGTATTAAAAATGTCGGAAATAGCATCAGATTTTAGAATAAGTTTAGTTTGTTCGAATTGGCCCTTTGGCCCATTCCCGGCGAGGTGATCGACAGTTGGTATTTTTTAGTGGTGTTACAAACGGAATGACAAACTTAATATATCCTCCATACTTTGGTGGATGGTATAAAAATGTCGGAAATAGCATCAAATTTTAGAATAAGTTTAGATTTGTTCGAATCGGCTCTTTGGCCCATTCCTGGCGAGGTGATCGACACTTTGGTTTTTTTAGTGCCAACCTTGCTTTTCAAAATACTCATACATATAAATCGTGTTTGGGGCCTCAAATAAACATAATCGATCGAAAATATACATGGGAGCTATATCCAAATCTGAACCGATTTGAATATAATTCGACAAACATATTTTTGTACCAAATTTAGTCACTCATGCCGAATTTCATTAGAATCGGACATATGTGTTTGGTGCATCAAATAAACAAAATCGGTCGAAAATATATATAGGAGCTATATCCAAATCTAAACCGATTTCAATATAATTGGCCAAACAAATTGCTTAGACAAAGTTCATCACACATCGTGTTTAATGCATCAAATACTTACATGAAATCGGCCGAAAATATAAATCTGAACCGATTTCAATGTAAATTGGCAAATATATTTTCTGATCAAATTCCGTTATACAGTCCAAATTTGGAGACTGTATCTGTAATCTGTCAATAGGCATGTGCATGTTAAATATAAATTTTTGGGAGGTGCGTGATTCTGACGAAATATCTCCAATTTCTGATGATATATCTCCAATTTACTTTCAGGCGATGTTGTAGTATTCTTGGAAATTTTCAGGGAAATCTGTGCAGCGGTTTTCGAGTCCATAAATTACAAACAAATAAATATATGAACATTTACCTCTTTTATAGATATAGATATGAAAAAATATTTGTGTCTGGTTAAGGGTATATATAAAAGCCACTAAAAAAGTTTGGTCTGGTAACCCAAAATCATCTTGCGATTTTGATCTACCAACCGAATATAACCCCACTTAGAATTTCCCACCACCCGGATAGGCTCACGCATAGTATAAGAGGCCAAGTGACGCAGAATTTCCCATTGGGTTAGAGTTTAGAGCAGCAATTTAAATGGCCAACTGGTAACATTCAGCTGGTAAAATGCCTATTTGAATACTTCCCGCATGAAATTTAAAATAGAAGAAAGTGGATTTCTGACCATAGACGTCAAAAAAGTTTCGGGTGTACAGATACTTGAACGTAGGGATCAACCACTATGAATTCAGCTAAATTGATCCAATATATTTTAGACATAATATTTTTCCAGCCGAAGTGACTTTACTTTGATATTTTGAAATTTTATTAAATAGAAACCATCGTTGCAAAAATTGCTTTGTATGGCGCTATACTATACTGTGCACGTACATGGTGAGACAAAACAACTGCAACAAAGTCAAACGCCATAATTTTTACATTTTTTTTTTCTTTAATTTTATTGAATAAAATAAAAAAATGTCGGAAATAGCATCAAATTTTAGAATAAGTTTAGATTTGTTCGAATTGGTGACCTTTTGCACGAATTATATCCTTCAAACGGCCAATGAAACCATCACACGCTGCCCGAATGTTGCTCTTGAGGCGATCGACACTTTGGTATTTTTTAGTGCAAACCATGCTTTCCAAAATTCTCCAGACACAATAGTCCAACGGATTGGTATCCGGAGATTTTGGTGGACATTGTGCGCTGGAAATGAAGCGAGCTAAGTGTGATTGTGCTGAGTCCTGCTAGAATGTCCAAGGTCTGCGGCAAAATTGTTTGCGTGCCCAAGGCTTTAATACGTCCTCCAGAATATTTTCGCGATAATAATCAGCATTTATTCTGATGTTACGGTCGATTAATAGGAGCGGAGCTCGAGTTCAGGTGGCCAACCGAAGGTGCACATTTTCAGCTGACCTCTTTGGCAAGTTAACACGATCATTTTTTTTACAAACTGCTGGACAACGAATGTTTTCTCATCGGAAAAAAACCTAATTCGGCAGTTCACCACTTTCGTCCACGCGAAGCAACTATTTAGCTCTTTTGAGTCTATTTTTTCTGTTGTGGTGTAAGCTGTTGCACCTTTTGAAATGTCAATGGCTTCATACCGAGATCATTTTTCAATATTTGCTAATTGGCTCACGAGCCATTTTTCGGCCACTGCGACGCGGGTTTCGATCAAGTCGCTTCCTTACTTTTCGAACCATTTCTGTTGTGGTTTTCCAGGCAAATATAAATAAATCATACTATAACGCTTGAATTCCATCACGAATAACTTTTTTGTTGGAAAATTCTCACCAAAATGGTTTTGTACGCTTGTAAACAATATAATGAGCTGTCACTGGAATAATTTTAACAGTTGTCGGACGAGTGGTTTAGAAATGACAGCAGTCTGAAGTTGGTTGCAGTTTTTTTATCTCACCCAGTACGTTGTCGCGAGAAAATCTAAACGTGTCATGCTAGTGGCATGGACAACGTGAAGATAGATGGATAATGTTAAACCACTGAACGAATATTGTGAAGATTTTTAACACACTCTCAAAATACTTACACACCTACGCACTACATGGGGTCGATATTTGGTGTGAAATGATCAGATGTCAGCTATTGTTATGGCTTGCCTATCATTAACTGGTATCAATTGTGGCACAAGATCTCTGCATGTGAGCCGAGGTGTCTGTCACAAACAAATTTTAGATCATTAATCAATAGATGTGTCAATGTGTCATGTGTCTATTGCAGAAGATCTTTAAGCATGGGTTCGATGTGAGTTTTTAATCACAATTGGAATGATATTTTAATGCCGATGGGTTTTGTATTGATTCTCATTTCGGTTGGTAGTAGATTATGTTTGACTAATGAACATTATGATTTTCTTTCATCTCTAATCTGTTGAATGATTTTAAATGAGGGTTTATTAACTTAGCCATTCCGTTTGTAACTCCTCGAGTTTCTTCTGTTAGATCCTATAAAGTAGACCCTACCTATAAGATCAGGTTAAAATTCAAAGTCAATTGACCTGTGTCCGTCTGTCTGTTGTAATCTCGCTATCTTTCGAACGAACTGAGATAGAAGGGTAATTTTTTCATACTTGTGTATTTTATCAGTAGGCAGGCTAAGTTCGTAGCTGGGCCATGCCGTTCCACGTTTTCATATGGCCCTTATATCTTAGGTCTTTTGACAACTTAGATCACATTTTCCAACATAATTGTTTAAAAGTCAGTACAAACAGATTATCACATATTCTACCTTCCTTGTCCGATTAATGTACTTATAGGTTGACGTTTTCATATAGTCCCATTTAACGGAACCTCTAATATTCAATATTTGGGTGATTTAAAACCCATTTTCAAACAGAATTTATTAAAATTACGTACTTAGTGCCTATTAGGTACTCGGTTTTAACTACTATAGCAGATCTTTGCTTATATAGGTTCACATTTTCCCACAGTCCCCATATATTGATACGTCCCGATATTAGGCATTCTGATGATTTTAGCAAAAAAATCGTTATGTAGAGTTAGTTAGCCATTTCGTATCGGACCTAAATAAATATGATATAAATATTGCGACGTGCCAGGTTTGGACTTTTTTCACTTTACATGAGATATATGATAATTTTTAGAAAATGTTAACATGTGCGTGAGGAACCAGATATAGTCGACCGAAATATTCCATTTTCATGCTTCATATAACACAGATAAAAATATTGGTATGGGAAATATTACAAGAAAATCGAACATTTATATCCAATTTATGGAAAACAATAAATTTCATATTCATCTCAGGTTTCTGGCAAAGAGAGATATATTTAGATATAGCAAGTTGTACAGAATCGCTGACTTGTTTCGCAAGTTATTACAGAGAAAAGTATTGGAAATTGTGACCCTTTGTAGGTGAGGTACCAGAAGGGGTTCGCAGATATATATCATCTGCACAACAGATATTATATTAGCAAAAATATTTGTATGTATGAAATTTGAAGAGAGTTGAATGATTATTTCGCTTTCTCGTTTTGTTTTCCATAATCTTGAACCCTATGGGCATGTAGCAAAAGAAATGGTCCGATCTCTACCATCTTTATAACAGATCTTGTATTGATGGAAATATTGAGATATACCAAGTCTTGAATGGAATCGGATGTTAATTTCGCTTTTTATGAGCTTCATGGGTATTTGACCTGACCTAGCACTGATGAAAATATTAGGATTCGCCAAGTTGGAGCAAAATCTGATTATCCTTTCTCTTTCTGTGCAATAAATTATTTTCTTTGAAAATTTTGACATTTTGTGGGGGAGTAAAAGAAGGAGTGGACCGATATATAACCGATATGGCCCATCTCCGAACTCGATCTAAATTTGACAATAATATTACGATGTACCAACTTTGGATCAAATCGGATACTCCCTGCGCCTCAGCCAGCCAGCCAGACAGACGGACGGACATTGTTGGATCGACTCCAAATATCATGAAACGGATTTGGTCCAAAGAGACCTAGGGTCTAAAACCGTTATTTCGACTATTTCCTCTGTGAGGTTACTTGAGCCTATGTCCAATGTACCAAATATTTTTTGAGATAGTATTGTAATAATAATAATTTGTATACCCTCCACCATACATAGTATGGAGGGTATATTAAGTTCGTCATTCCGTTTGTAACTCATCGAAATAATCATTTAGATGTCCATCCGTCTGTCCCTCTATTGTAATCACGCTACAGTCAAAACGAATTAAGATAGAAAGCTAAAATTTTGCACAGATCTCTCTTTTGTCTGCAGGCAGGGCAAGTTCGAAGCCCCCATATAACTGTACCCCCCGATATTCGGTATGTTGATGATTTTAGCCACATTTTTCAATAGAATTGTATGAAAATCAACACAAGGAGTTCTTTGTGAGTACTTTATCCCTTGGAAGAGAATTATCTACATAAGTCCACGATATCGTATAGCCCCCATATAACGGTACCCCCCGAAATCCGGTATTTTGATGATTTTAGCCACATTTTCTAATGGAATAGTCTGAAATTCTACACAAGGAGTTCTTTGTGAGTACTTTACCCCTAGACATAGATTTGTCTATATAGGTCCACAATATCGTATATCCCCCCAATAAATCGGCACCTTCCGATGTTAGGTATTTTAAAGATTTTAACAGAATTTTTAATGGATTTTACTTTTTTTTTTTTTTTGAAAATGTCCTAATTTATTCCAAAAGGTGGAGGCTATTCAAAGTTCGGACCGGCCGAACTTACTGCTTTTTTACTTGTTATTTATAAGGCTACACCTATTTGGGGATTTTCCAGAACCTTCATATTTTGCAATGAAGTTTTCTATATATTTAGATTCAAAAATACGGAGTCAAAACAACTTAGTCTACATTATGTGCTCACGATATTCCAAACATATATAAACCTTATGCCAGAATGTAGACCAATGCAGTCGCGGGGCTTTTTTTTCTTCAATAAGAACTCATAATGCCATTTAAAAGGGAAATTTGGAAATTAGAGTTGATGTTTATACTGTTGGATCTTTCTAAGTAGTTTGAAGGGCTTGATACCTTTTTGTGCTATGTTGAAGAGAGGACCAATATTAAGGATTTTTGACTCAATTCCGGAGACTAATGTAGCTAAAATCAGCAAAATGCCGAATGTTGGGAGGTACCTGGAAATGCATAAACAATTCTGTGTCATAGTATGTATTTCCAATAAGGAACTTCAAATACGATATTTGAAACAATTCCGGAGACTAATGTAGCTAAAATCTACCAAATACTGAATATAGTGAGGTACCGATATCAAGTAGTTATACGAAGACCTGGACCTGTGTATACAATTTTCTGCCATAGACTGCAGTACCCAATAGGAAATCCAAATATGAAAAACAGCAAAACACCGAATACATGGAGTTACGATTATATTTTCTTCAAAAAAGATTACCATCTTTTGCTAGTATTAAATACCAACTTTGAAATAAATTAATGGGGAAATCTGGCTAAAATCCTCAAATTACCGAATGTCTGTCAGTACCGGTTTAGTGGGGCTTTTGTTAACCGTTTACCAATGAAAACAATGTTCTACGGTGGTACAAATACCAAGCTAAACCAAGTTAAAAAGCAGTAAGTTCGGGCGGTCCGAATAATGGTGAATAATGTCGCTAAAATTGTCAAATACCGAATATCGGGAGGTACCATTATATGGGGGCTATATGAAAACATGGACCTACCTGACCCATTTACGAACTTAACCTGCCTTCTATAAAAATAAACATGTGTGCGAAATTTTAAACATCTATCTCAATTCGTTCGAAAGATAGCGTGATTACAACAGACAGACGGACATGGCTAGATCGACTTAGAATTTTACGCTGATCAAGAATATATATACTTTGTTGGGTCTGACATGAGTATTTCGAGGAGTTACAAACAGAATGACAAAGTTAATATACCCTCCATAGTATGGTGGAGGGTATAACAAGTAAAAAAATATTAAGTTCGGCCGGGTCAAACTTTTAATACCCTCCACCTTAGGGTAAAAGAGACATTAGAAGAAATGTGCCAAAAACCATCAAAATACCGAATATCGGGAGGTACCGTTATATGGGGGCTATACCAAATCATGGACCTATACATGCAATGTTTCGCCACCGGAGCTGGGAACCATTATGACCCACAAATACCAATTTTTAGACGAATCCGTGAAAAAATGTGGCAAAAAAACTAAAATACCGAATATCGGGAGGTACCTTTATTTGGGGGCTATACCAAAACGTGGACCTACACATGCAATGTTTTAATGTTCACACACACAGGGACCCGTTATGACCTACAAATACCAATTTTCAGACAAATCCGTGAAAAAATGTGGCATAAATCATCAAAATACCGAATATCGGGAGGTACCATTATATGGAGACTATACCTGAACGTGGATCGATATATCTCATTTTCAATACCAACCATCCTAGACACAATGCAAATTGCTCTGCTAAATTTTGGCGCTCTACGTCAAATAATGTGGGCTGTATCGTGATTTCAACAGACAGACAGACGGACGGACAGACAGACAGACGGACAGGCTGACGGACATCGTTAAATCGACTTAGAATTTTATGCTGATTATGAATATATATACTTTATGGGGAAACGGAATGACAAAGTTAATACACCCTCCTTTCCAAGGTGGAGGGTATAAAAATACGATAGAAAATGTGACTAAAAAACTTCAGAATACCGAATTTGGGAATTTATATGAAAACGGAGGTCTATATAGATAATGTTGTGTTTTTGCTCAAATTGCCTGTAATTTGACGTATTTTTTGTGAAAAGGAAGCCTTTGGAAAGAGATTTTCAGATGTGTATATAATGCTTAGTATATCCCCCACATAAAGACCTTTTCCGGTATACGGTATTTTGAAGCTTTTCGACAAAACTTTATTCCCCGGGCGATTTGGAAACAATAGGGGCACATTTTTTGTAAAGCGATTTTATTAGGAGTTGCGATAATAAAGGGATCTTGCTCGAAAACAATAATGTGCAACAATAATTATATGAAAAACAAGTAAGCAAAGGCTACAGTCGAGCGGGGCCGACCGTTGAATACCCTACAACACTATAATAAACGATACAGTTTATATAGGCGAGATACTCGAAAGAATTCCACAAGATATTGTGACAAATAATAAAAGAAAACCATCAGGTTCCGTTCTCTAATTTTCGAATAATAGCAACTTTTCATTTCCAATTTATTGGTAGATGTTGCACTTAAATGGTCTTCCTAGATCTGGAACCAATATTTCCCAAAGACCTATAATCTCTCAGAAGTGGCAAAAGATTAACATTTATTATTGGTTTTTGACTGAAACGCATCTATATGAGATACAGACATTTGACTATATTCTTCAACGAAATCAGCGTTAACGAAATAGTCAGAAGTGTGTCTTTCCAGTATTTGTGTCCAAAAAGTCACTGGAATGGACATTTTCGTATTTTGTCTACAAAAGTTGGCAAACTATTTCACACATTGAATATTTTTGGATGGCCATCCAAAACTGCTTGGCTTTTGTAATGTCCGGTAACCCCCATTCAAATGTGCGTGAGAATCGGGCGATAATTACGACCTGCAGACAATTTTGCAGTTTTTTGGTTCATTTCAACCCCTAAATATATGGCGATCATCTCCAAAAAGAGTAGGCTTCTATTCTGACCCCCATCTTATCTCCATGCAAAATTTCATAAGGATCGGGTCATAAATGCGATCTGTATATGATATCCTGATATCCTAACTACTTAGTTTTGTTAGCTGTAGAAATATTACCAAATGTTTAATTCAAAATGAAAATATGCCAAAAATATGACAAAATTGGAAAAAATATAAGAAAATTTTACAAAATCAATATTTTCATCTTTAGAGAGATATTTTTATGCGATTTTTTTAGGCGTTTTTTCTTTCCTGCCAAGAGGCCATTCTGAATTAATGAGAACTGTCGAAATCAGTTCAGCCGTTCTCGACATATAAGAGATCTTTCAAGCATATCTTCTTTGATAGACATATATATCGCACATATTTTGCTATATATCCGATTTGTTGGATGTTAACATCAATGTAAAGATCAGAAGTAACCTTGACATGGCTTCGTGATTTCGCCAGGATTTAAAATATTCGCGGTTTAATGAAAAATGTTGAATTTTTTCAACACAAAAGATATGGTCTATTTTACCCGCTAAATATTATCCGATGACCACCCAAATTAGTAGGCTTCTTCCCCGCCCTAAACTCTAGCTACATGCGAAATTCCGCGTCGATTGATCTATAATTGCGACCTGTATAGCTACTGCAATATCCGACATTTTTTCAGTATTTGGTCCATTTCAACCCCTAAACATTTGGCGATCATCTCCAAAAGCAATAGGGTTCTATTCTGGTCCAAGCCCCACCTACATTCTAAATTTCGTGAGGATCGGGCCATAATTGCGACCTGTAGAGTGATTACATATTAACATGGACAGACGGACAGACGGACAGACGGACGGACGGACATACATAGCTAGATCGACTCAGCTCGGCGAGCTAGGAAGATCCATATATACTTTCCTATGTGGGAAACCAATATTTCGAGGTGTTACATAATTTTTGGCCCAATCAAACTTATAATACCCTCAACACAGTGTTGTAGGGTATAACAAGTAAGCAAAGGCTACAGTCGAGCGGGGCCGACCGTTGAATACCCTACAACACTATAATAAACGACACAGTTTATATAGGCGAGATACTCAAAAGAATTCCACAAGATATTGTGACAAATAATAAAAGAAAACCATCAGGTTTCGTTCTCTAATTTTCGAATAATAGCAACTTCAACTAATTTGCTCATTTCCAAATTATTTGTAGATGTTGCACTCAAATGGTCTTCCTAGATCTGGAACCAATATTTCCCAAAGACCTATAATCTCTCAGAAGTGAAACGCATCTATGTGAGATACAGACATTTGACTATATTCTTCAACGAAATCAGCGTTAACGAAATAGTCAGAAGTGCGTCTTTCCTGTATTTGTGAATTCTCCGAAAAGTCGCTGGAATGGACATTTTCGTATTTTGTCTACAAAAGTTGGCAAACTATTTCACACATTGAATATTTTTGGATGGCCATCCGAAATGCTTGGCTTTTGCAATGTGCGGTAACCCCCATTCAAATGTGCATGAGGATCGGGCGATAATTACGACCTGCTGACAATTTTGCAGTTTCTTGGTCCATTTCAACTCCTAAATATATAGCGATCATCTCCAAAAAGAGTAGGCATCTATTCTGACCCTCATATTATCCCCATGCAAAATTTCGTAAGAATCGGGCCATAAATGCGATCTGTATATGATATCCTGATATCCTAACTACTTAGTTTTGTTAGCTGTAGAAATATTACCAAATGTTTATTTGAAAATGAAAATATGCCAAAAATGTGACAAAATTGAAAAAATATGAGAAAATTTTACAAAATCAATATTTTCATCTTTAGAGAGATATTTTTATGCGATTTTTAGACGTTGTTTCTTTCCTGCCAAGAGGCCATTCTGAATTAATGAGAACTGTCGAAATCAGTTCAGCCGTTCTCGACATATAAGAGATCTTTCAAGCATATCTTCTTTGATAGACATATATATCGCACATATTTTGCTATATATCCGTTTTGTTGGATGTTAACATCAATGTAAAGATCAGAAGTAACCTTGTCATGGCTTTGTGATTTCGCTGGTAATTAAAATATTCGCGGTTTAATGAAAAGTTTTGAATTTTTCCAACACAAAAGATATGGTCTATTTTACCCGCTAAATATTATCCGATGACCACACAAATTGGTAGGCTTCTTCCCTACCCTAAACTCTAGCTACAAGCGAAATTCCGCGTTTTGGTCTATAATTGCGACCTGTATAGCTACTGCAAAATCCGACATTTTTTCAGTATTTGGTCCATTTCAATCCCTAAACATTTGGCGATCATCCCCAAAAGAAATAGGCTTCTATTCTGACCCTAACCCCACCTTCGTGCAAAATTTCGTAAGGATCGGGCCATAATTGCGACCGTGATTACAAATTAACATGGACAGACGGACAGACGGACATACATAGCTAGATCGACTCAGCTCGGCGAGCTAGGAAGATCCATATATACTTTCCTATATGGGAAACCAATATTTCGTGGTGTTACATAATTTTTGGCCCAATCAAACTTATAATACCCCCAACACATAGTGTTGTAGGGTATAATTAAAATATCTTTAAGACACACGATTGCAGGAGTAGTATTTATTTTTTAAGAACAATTTAATTTTTAAATTTCACGAAGATCATTACTCCGAAAAACATTGGGTGTATGTCCTTTATCAAAGCGACGACATCAACTTTAATTCGCACGAATTCGGTCCTCAACCATACATCAATTCCAATTCAATGCTTTTCTTTTTTTCACGTTCATTAATTCGAAAAAGAATTTAAATCAAATTGATTGTGTTCAATTGACTAAATTTATAAAGGAGCTAGATCGACTTGGAATATAGGATCGAAATTTCGAATTTGCATAAAAAATTGGAATATGAACATATGTCAACCAAAGATTCTAGCGAATGCTCTCCCCTCATATGATGTTTAGTGGCCACAAACTTTTGGTATAGATCTAACTATAGACCGTCTTTACTTGTTTTCTGATTAAATTGACAGCGAGTGCAAAACATTTGCAAGCCTAGGCAAAAGCAAAACAATCACATACATACATAACTTTGATCTTGCACAAGTTTAATTACCTCAAACTCAGCTGCACTTCTCGTATTATAATTGTTGCAACTAAAAACAAAAAAACTTAGCTTTGAAAAGCGGTTGAGTTTGTCGCCTTTTGTTGCTGTTGTTGTTTTCTATATTGTTTGTTTGTTTCAAATGTGCATTTCGAAACGTGTTGGTTTACTCGTTTGTGGGTTAAACGACAGTTAATGGCAATAACATTTTATGCATTATTTATTATTGTTTAGTAGTTGTTCTTCAACTATTGTGGTTACTGTAGTTGTTGTAGCTAATGGCGTTATTGTTGTCTAATGATTCCAGAATCAACTGCTGCCCCCAGTCTGGTTTCCATTGAGGTAGGTTGCAGGTTGGTTTGTTTTTCGAGTTTTTCAGAAAAAAACCAGAAGACTCTGTAATAAAATCAAGCAAAGTTTTCTTGACAAACTGGTTGCTTGGATGGTGGATGGTGTGTTGTGGCGTTGTTGGCTGTTTGGTTGGTGGTATGCCCTGTTGTTGCACAATATCAACTTTGTCGTAAACGTACATACAAACGTACGTACGGGCACACTATGTATGAAAGTGCTTAGGAGTGCAATGTTGCAAACAGTGTAATTGTGGTCTATACCAATACTGGAATGATTGTGAATTGTGGGCTAGTCATGAAGTTTGTAACGCGTAAATATATTGTTTGATACTGTAGATAGAATAAAGATGCACATTTTTCCGAATTTCTAGAATGGATTAAATGTAAATATACTAAGTCAAATGAAAATTTGATTTTTCCAATATTATTATACCCTCCACCATACATACAGGGTGTGATAAAAAAAACTGTAACAAAGTCAAACGCCAACGTCAACATTTTTTTTAAATCTTATTGAATGAAAGCAAAAAATGTCTGAAATAGCATTAAATTCTAGAATAAGTTAAGATTTGTTCGAACTGGTCACCTTTGTCACGAATTATGGCCTTCAAACGGCCAATGAAACCCTCACACGCTGCCCGAGTTTTGCTCAGAGGTATTTTGGCCCATTCCCGGCGAAGCGCTTGCTTGAGGTGATCGACTCTTTGGTATTTTTACTACCAACCTTGCTAAATACTCCAGACACAATAGTACAACGGATTGATATCCGGAGATTTTAGTGGCCACTGCGCGCTGGAAATGGAGCGAAGAACCTCATTTTGTAACTATTCTTGAGTCCTGTTGGAATGTCCAAGGTCTGCGGCCAAAATGTTTGCGTGCTCAGGGCTTTAATACACCCTACAGAATATTTTCACGATAATAGTCGTCATTTATTTTGATGCCACGGTCGATTAATACGAGCGGAGAGCGACCTTCGGCTGTTATGGCGGCCCACAGCATCACCATGACCGGCGCTTGAGTTCTGGTGGCAAACCGAAAGTACACACTTTCGGTTGATCTCTTTGTCATGTAAACACGATCATTTTTTTTTTTTGTTTAAAAACTGCTGGAATGGTTTCTCACCGGAGAAAACCAAATTCGGCAGTTCACCACTTTCGGCCAAGCAAGCAACTCTTTAGCTCCTTTCAGTCTATTTCCTTTCTTCTGCGGTGTAAGTTCTTACACTTTTTGGAATTTCAATGGCTTAACCCCGAACTCATTTTTCAATATTTGCCGAATGGAATATTGCGATATGTTAGCTCACGAGCCATTTTTCGGCCACTGCGTCGCGGGTTTCCATCAAGTAGCTTCTTTACTTTTCGAGCCATTTCTGCTAATGTTGCTGTTTTCTTCTGTCCACTTCCTTGACGTGGGGCTACGCTACCAGTATCACGGTAACGAGCGATGGTACGTGACACAAAAGAGATCACACTATCACGCTTGAATTCCATCACGAATAATTTTATTTCTGGAAAATTCTCACCAAAATGCTTTTGTACGCTTGTATACAAAATACTGAGCTGTCACTAGAATAATTTCAACAGCTGTCGGACGAGTGGCTTAGAAATTACAGCAGTCTGAAGTTGATTGCAGTTTTTTCATCTCACCCTGTAGTATGAAATGTATATTAAGTTCACCATTCCGTTTGTAACTCATCGAAATAACCATTGTAGACATATCAATGTTTATATATCCTTGATCAGCGTACGTACGTCTGCCCGTCTGTTGTAATCACGCTAGTGTCAAAACAAATAAAAATAGGAAGCTAAAATTTTGCACAGATCATTCCTTTGTCTGCAGGCAGGTCAAGTTTGAAGATGGGCTACATCGGTCGACGATATCGATAGCCCCCACATCCAATCCACAAAAGGAGTTAATTCTGAGTTCTTTACACCCAGGAAGAGTATTGTCTATATAGGTCCACGATATCGTATATCTTCTATATCTATAAAAGAGGAAAATGTTTGTATGTTTGTTTGTTTGTTTGTTTGTTTGTGTGTTGGTTTGTAATTGATGGACTCGAAAACCGCTGAATAGATTTTCCTGAAAATCCATATATACTGCAGCATCGCCTGAAAGTAACATAGGCTATATACATTTTAGAATTTCCACTTGGAACTGGAGATATAGCATCAGAATCGGAGGTACCTCCCAAAAATTTAGATTTTATATCCAAATTTGGAATACGTAACGGAATTTGGAACAAAAATAAGTTTGCCAAATTATATTGTAATCGGTTCAGATTTGGATATAGCTCCCATATGTATTTTCGACCGATTTCGTTCATTTGATGCCTCAAACACCATATGAATGTTCGATTCTAATGAAATTTGGAATGTGTGACGGGATTAAATCCGAAAATAAATTTGTCAAATTATATTGAAATCGGTTCAGATTTGGATATAGCTCCCATATATATTTTCAGCCGATTTCAAGCATTTGATGCACCAAACACGCTATGTATCCCCAATTTCAAAGAAATTTGAAACGTGTGATAGATTTTATCTAAAAAATTGATTTCCCAAATTATATTGAAATCGGTTCAGATTCGGATATAGCTCCCATATACATTTTCGGCCGATTTCATGTATTTTATGCATCATACACGATATGTATGTTCGATTCCAAAGCGAGAGAGACAAAATCTGGCACCAGAAAAAATTGGCAAATTATATTGAAATCAGTTGAGGTTTGGATATAGCTAACATATATGTTTTGGTCGATTTCATACATGTTATGCACCAAACATGATATATATGACCGATGCCAATGAAATTCAGAATGTGTGGCGGAATTTGGTTACAATAATAAATGTGACAAATTAATTGGAAATTATTTAAGATTTGGATATAGCTTCCATATATATATATATTATCGGCCGATTTCACATATTTGACGCACCAATTTCAATGAAATATGAAAAGTGTGGCGGAGTTTGGTGTAAAAGTAATTTTTTTAAAATTATATTTAAATCGGATCAGATTGGGATATGGTTTTAATAAGAACCATTGACCCACAACGCCCTAGGCTAACACTAAAAAACAACACAACAATTTATTTGAAATACGCTTATTACGGGGAAGTATGTTGCTATCTCGAATTCACTAATTGCAATAGAAATGCCAATCAACTTCAAAAAATTGCAGTTTACTGCACGCTTGGTATTTGCTATGAAATAAATAAATCCGAAGGACAAACCCTTCGTGTATGTATATCATGTTACTGCCTTTCTAATGGTATTGGTTATTTACGCATTAAAGTAGTGCAATAATTTTTTTTAATTTGTTTTTTTTAACCAACATATATTCGTAAATAAAATTTTGAATGCATATAAAATCAAAAGGGGTAGCGAAGCGCATAGGGTTCAGCTATTCCCCTATATAACGGTATCTCCCTATATTCCGTTATTTGACGATTTTAGCTTAAATATACCTACACCACATAGTGGTAAGGGTATTATGACTTTGTGCATTTGTTTGTAACATGGAGAAGGAAGCCAGTTAGACCCATAGTTACTTTTGAGGAGCTCCATAGAAACACTTTCTGAGTTGATTTACGCCTGTCCGTCCGTCCGTCTGTCCATGTATTTTTGTGAACAAAATGCAGGTCGCATTTATTATCCGATTAAGATGAAATTTTGCAGAAATCATTGGTTTGGCCCAAGGAAAAACCCTATTTAAATTGGAGATTATCGGTAAAAAATTAGATATAGCTCCCATATATATCTTCGTCCAATTTGCCTTTAATTGTGCACCAAACGTGTAATATCAGACCAATTAGTATGGAATTTTTCACATACAACCAAATTAGGCCTGGAAATAAGTATGCCAAATTTGATCGAAATCGGTTCAGATATAGCTATAGCTCCCATATATATTTTTCATCCGATTCGTTATTTTTGTCCTCCGCAGCCGTAATATGCACTCTGTAACTACAATATTTGGCGAAATATATCAAATACAGCTCAGAAATAAATTTGCTAAATTTTATCGAGATCGGTTCAGATTTGGATAAAGCTTCCATATATATTTTTACCCGAATTCAAATTAATGGCAATACAAGTCCGAATTTAAAAGATACAAATGCTTCGGCATATTTAGTTCTTTGAACTTTAAATTATAATTAAAATCATAGCGTGTATGATTGAATTTTCCAATAAAAACTTTGCTATGCGCAGCTCTACTAAATTAACAAAGTGGTGTAGGGTTCCATAAAGTCGGCCCCGCCCGACTTATTACTTTCTTTACTGGTTTTTCAATGGATTTGTCTAAAAATGCATACTAGAAATTCTTTCTGAGCACTTTATCCCCTGGGAGAGAAATGTCTATATAGGTCCACGATATAGTATAGCCCACATACAACGGTACCCCCTAATATTCGATATTTTGACAATTTTAGGGTTATTATTCACCGGAGTTGTTTCAAATTTCGTACTTAGAATTTGTAATGCATGTTACAGCCTATGACAAAAAATTGTGCATGCAGATATAGGTATTTTTAAAATAGGAGATATGTCATGAAAGGAGTTATTACAATGAGAACTCATTGATTAACCTTTATTCTCTGAGACGCTCAGGGTCTAATAACCCCTTAAGATAGACAACCTCACACCCTTTTAAATGAGGGACAATTACTTGCATAATCTTTCGTTTGTGACAGAGGGTATATCCACATTTACTATTGCAGTGAGTTGTACTAACTCTGATATCCCATATCGTCTCCAGATTTCTTATGCTATATGCGATCACTGTAAACTGTATGATATTTCGACAACTAGAATTCTCTCAGTTCCAAATTATTAGAGCCGGTCTTAACACCGGCATTCTCATGGTACTTATTCAAGGACCAAGGCTTTATTTACTCGGTATTCTGTGAAATATTCCCACAAGAAGTATTTTTTCAGAGTGCTTTATATTTGGCGCATTAGAAACTAACATAACTACAGTTTCTTGTTTATTTTAGACGTTTGTTGTTGTTCTAGTTTACTATTCTATAGTTATGGACAGTAAACTCCAAGTGTTTTAAAGTTGCCACCACTCACACATAAAATAAAACTAAACAAAATACAAAACGAAAACCAGACAATCTCGTCTCTGCGAAGTTAGGAGGCAAAGTAAGTGCCAGTATCCATTTGCAAGAAGTGCTGATAATCGTTGATTCTTTTGTTGCTGGCGTTACCATAATTCCACTTCATACAAAAAAAAAGTTGCAATTTTTCAGAACGCAATACAAACAAATTTTTAATTTCAAGGGATTAAAAAGTTTTCAAAAAATATCTACACTACAAATCGGTTCGAACGA
Source organism: Musca domestica (assembly GCF_030504385.1). Classification (NCBI taxonomy): domain Eukaryota; kingdom Metazoa; phylum Arthropoda; class Insecta; order Diptera; family Muscidae; genus Musca; species Musca domestica. The sequence goes on along the minus strand of NW_026712363.1, from coordinate 10,142,697 downwards.
CATCCACTTGCAGTTCCGAAAATGGATAAATTGATATTTCGTATGAGCAATGTAATTTATTGAAGCATTTAGTACTGGAATTTAAATTGAGATACTATTTTTCAACACCCTCCACCATATATTTGAGGGTACAATATTTTTGCTTTTAAAATTGTGACGTTATTAGCACTTTGTTTTGTGAATTCTGTCAAAAAAAAAAAAATATAATATCTTCCCAATGTTGGCCGAAATCGACCGAGACCCCTGAATACCCATTCTCTTCTCAACAATGTTGACTTGCAGCTATATTTGCTAGAACATATTCAATTCGGCCATGCTACGGTTTACCCTACGTAAGAGGACATCTGAAAAAGATGCGATACATTTAAAAGTTAATCATTTTGAATAAATCTATTTTTGTAGTAGGTGTATACAAACCTGATTATTGAATATCTTGAGCTCTTCGATCGTGAGAAACAAAAAAAGTAGGAACTTCTAAACGTTAGCTTAATATTCAACGATGGACAAGCATTATTAATAGAATTCAGTTATCACATTGAAGGGTGCTAAATTAGCTTTTGACGTAAATGTACCCAATGTAGAGAGTAAGTGGAATATGTTTAATTCATAAAGCCGTAATAACCAGATGATACTAAAATGGACAAATCTAAAGCCCACTCAGTTACGTGTTTTCTATTAACACAAACCATAAATGCAACAAGTATACTGTTATGAATTAAATCAATGCATTCTTTTAGGTAGCTGCGACGACAATGACCAGGGGACAAAATATTGAAGAACTGAATGAAGATTAAAACAAATTGCAGTTTGTTTTCTATTAAAGCCGTCTGAAAACAAAAAAACAGATTCGAGCACTTCAACAACGGCTTAAACCAGTAACCATCAACTGAAGTTTGCAGACAAATTCATTCACTCGGCTGTGAGTTCTGCTACTAATGGCTGCTGTGGTGCTTTTGAACAGTTTTGTAAATGTTTATCATTGCCAATATTACACAAAGCCCACATAAATTTAACATGAGATGTTGTTTATTAAAAAGAAACATAAACGCAACAACAATAACAACCGGAGAGAATCAGTCGGTTTTGACGACAGATGTATACCCTCAGCCAATGTTCGATTATTAAAATATATTTTGACTTCTGTTATGATTGTTGGGTCTCTATGGAGTAACTGCCGAAGTAATGGGCCGATATTGTCCATTGTATCCATATTGTATCGGACTTAACTAAATATGATATAAATATTGCGACGTGCCAGGTTTGGACTATATTTGTTACTTCATTCACTTTATATGATATATGTGATAATTTTTAGAAAATGATATATTGATATGATATATTTACGTACCAGATATAGTCGACCGAAGTATTCCATTTTTATACCCTCCACCAGAATGTGGAGGGTATATTAAGTTTGTCATTCAATTCGTAATACCTCGTAATATACATTTTAGACCCCACATATATTCTTGATCAGCATCAAATTATATGTCGATTTGGCGATGTCCATCCATCTGAGGAAATCACCCTATAGTCTGAACGAATTGAAGTAGGTTGATAACATTTTACTCAGATGTGGGTTTTGGTATTGAAAATGAGCTCTATAGGTCCACGATTTGATATAGACCCATATAACAGTACTTTTCTTTATTCGGCATTTTGATTATCTTAGATGCAATATCCACCAAAATTGTTTCATATTTCGTTAATGTAGTTCCTGTACCTCCCAATATTCAGTATTTTGACATTATTATTCTCCGGCATGTAAGTTCGTAATGGATAATACAGCCTATGACAGAAAATTGCCTATCAAGGTCCAGGTCGTTGTATAGCCCCCCATAAATCGGCACATCCCTATATTCAGTATTTTGATATTTTTGCGATATTATTCATCAAGTTTCCTATTGAATATTGCAATGGCCAATGACAAAACTTGCCTGTGCAGATCCTTTTTAACAGTATTTTTCAACAAATTTTTTAATATCCAAATTCCTTCCAAATGGTGGAGTGTATTCAAAGCTCGACACCAGCGCACAATGGCCATCAAAATTTCCGGATACCAATCCGTTGAACTATTGTGTCTGGAGCATTTTGGAAAGCAAGATTGGCACTAAAATACCAGTGTCGATCTCCTCAATCAAGTGCTTCGCCGGGGAATGGGCCAAAATACCACAGAGCAACATTAGGGCAACGCGTGACGGTTTAATTGGCGGTTCGAAGGCCATAATTCGTGTCTAATGTGACCAATTCTAACAATTCTAAACTTATTCTAAAGCTTGATGCTATTTCCGACGTTTTTTGCTTTCATTCAATAAAATTAAAAAAAAAAATAAAAATTAAGGCGCTTGATTTTGTTGCAGTTTTTTATCTCACCCTGTAGAGAAGTGTTTATATTTTACAAGATTCAAATTTGAGATTTGAAACAATTTTGCTGAAAATGTGGCTAAAATATCACAAATATCAAATGTGGAAAACATAGACCTATATAGACAATTCTCTGCCGCAGGATGTAGAATTCCGATATCGAATATCAGGACCTTCTACAATATGGCTCATTTACGAACTTAACCTGAATACTGGTAAAATATATATATGTGCAAAATGTTAGGCTTTCACCTCAATACATTTGAGAGGTGCAACAGATGAATATCGCTATATTCATCTCTTGGATCTCTCCTCGAAATATTTAATATTTAAGGCTGATCAAGAATATATATACTCTGTAAGGTCTAGAAAATGAATGAAACGTCAATAAACCCTAGTTGATATATAAACCATAGTTGATGGTCCGTCCGACAGTTTTTTTTTTTTTTAGATTTTTGACGTTCAAGAAGTTGTAAACGTCGTAAACGTCATTTTCGTACTAAAGGTACTAAAAATTTAAAAATTTGTATTGGACAAATGGAATGTGAAAGAATACAAGATAGATGTACCAATTTCGAAAAGTTCTAAAATTGTACGAAGCTTCTAACATCGTACCATTTGGCATTAGCCAATGTTGGCTAAAAACTTGATATTTGGCACTACAGCGTTACCTAAAATTCGAAGTATACAATCGACGTTTTCACCAAACAATTTACACACACGTAATAATAATACAAAAAGTCGGGATATTTGTAATTGGAAACTATTACAATTGGGTGAATTGAGAAAGGTACCACTTTTTATAATGTTTTTGTTCGACAGATTCTAAAATATGAACTCTAGGTATTTAGGAGATTAGGTGAAAATGGTGTTGGAAATGTGTACTAAGTGTGAGAACTGTGCTAAATGTTACTAAATTTGAAATTTTGTATTGAGGTCCCTGTTGGTAGTCGGTTTGTGATAAAGATGTGGTTTGGAACAATTTGCTATTGGGTGAACAGATAGTGCTTCAAATCTGAAATTAGGGTCGCTGTTCATGTGTAGCCTTGATATATGGAGCTGGGTTCGGAAACGTGCACTATAATTGTATGAAACGTACTTAACGATACTATATTTGGTATTGGGTGAAGGGGTAGAGATAAAATTCTGAAATTAGATATTTAGATTACTGATGGAATCTATGTTTGAAAATATGAAAAAAAAACCTTTTTTACCAAGTGACAAGATCCAAAGCTCAATAGAAGAGGAAACTAAAATTCTTCTAGTAAATCTTGGGGAGAATATTCCAGACAAAAACAAGGCAACTGATGAGGATTGGTGGCTCTTTCCGAAACTAGGTATTCCCTGTCTTACCCCCTGGTAAACATTACCGTCGTTCTCCACTAATAAACCAACGTTGTTTCTATAAAAACAGCAATCGTGTAATTAAGCCTGACTATTTTGGAACAACAAAATTAATACTTTTTTCTATTTTTTGTAGACTTCTAGGGACAACAAAAGTAAACAACTTATTTCGGGTAACAAGCTCTTGTAAGACTTGAGGGTTAGTTGATTGAAACACATTTGCTAATAAGAGATTTTGGTAATGGATTTTTTACTGGATTAGCAACATTCAGGCTATATAAGTATGTCGAGAAACTAATCAGAGAGAAACTTTCTTTTCTTCCAATATGTTTCAGGAAAATAAAGCACCTATCTTGTGATATCAATGAAACGCCAGCAATTTTGGAGGTGTAAATATACATTTATTTCCATAACAATGGTAAGTCTTGGCTCACACATCCATTACTTATCTGAACACACCTCAAGGAAACACCTTACGAAGATGTGTAGGGTATAAATATCATAAAATGGTTTTTATGTAGCGCTTGCTTACCTCGATTTTATAATTTATCTGTTGGCCATAATTATGTGAACCAAGCTAGCTACCAACGGTCTATAAATTGGCTAGCATACATACTCACACACACTGTTTAAGCAGGCTGAATATCAACAACAATATGAAATAAAAAATAACAAATCACATAAATTAATTGCGCAAATCTCTAAATAATGGTGGGAACATGATTCGATCGTTTGTTTTTGTTGCAGCACCGTTTTTTTTTTCTATTTCACTTCTGAGATTCATTTGAGAAGATTAAATTTTCGATTTGTTTAAACAGAAAGTTGTTTGTTTTATAAAAATCAAAATAATTTTTAATTCTGACCCTGTGTGCGAAACATTCATGTTGTTGTTCTTAATGAAATTATTGACATTTAATTGTAATTTTATGGATTTATGTAAAAGATAAACACCAACGGTATCATAGTTTCAAAAATATATTTCATTTAGAATTTATTACAATTGGAAGTTTTTCCCAGGGATGTCAGATGTTGTTGTTTTTCTTTTCCTTGTCTTGTAAGACAACATCTAAATTAATCGTGATATGTTTCACTTTCATGCATATTTAATTGGCTGTTATCACGATTTCGATTATTGGCCACTTGGCGGAACTGCACAAAGATGGGTTGGGCAACTAATCAAACCCACAGTCGCGACTTTTGGCTTTGTATGATGTCATGTCAGCCGCATCAGGTGCAATTCGAATGATTTATGATGCATTGCAAAGAAAATTTAAATGTCCAGATAATTGCTTAATGTTTAAAAAAAGTAGGTGGGGTCATAAAAACCTAGAGATATAAATTTAAAGTCCTCTTCTATTTTTATAAAAGAGGAAAATATTTATACGTTTGATTGTTTGTTTGTAATTTATAGACACAAAAACTGCTAAACAAATTTCCCGAAAATTTCCCTATATACTACAGCACCGCCTAAAAGTAACATAGGCTATATAAACTTTTAAAATTTCACTTGGAACTGGAGATATAACATCTGATTCGGAGGTACCTCCAGAAGATTAAGTTTTTGAATGCACATATCTATTGAACGATTATAGATATAGTCTTCAGATTTAGAATATATAACGGAAAATAAATTTGTTAAATTACATTAAAAATTTTCAAAAAATAAAATTCGTTAAAAATGCTGTTAAAATCTTAATAAACACCGAATATAGGAAGTCGCCTTTATATTGGGGTCTATACGAAGATGTGGACTAGTATATGCAACTTTTGTCATAGGCCATAACAATATTCAAATGCGAAACTTTGAAAAAAATCAGATGAATAATTCAGCTAAAATCTTTAAAATTCCGAATATAGGGAGGTACCGTTTTGTGGGGGCTATACGAAGACCTGTACCTGCATTGACAATTTCATGTCACAGGCTGTAGTACCTATTAGAAATACGAAATTTGAAACAATTCCGTTGAATAATATTCCTTAATTCAGTAAAATAGCGAATATCGGGGATACCGTTATATGGTGGCTATATGATATTGTGAACCGATATAGCCCATAATTTCGAAAAGATCGAACGATAATTGCGACCTGAATAAATACCCTTAACTCATAGTTTTGTAAGGTAAAAAAAAATATTACAAAATGTTCAATTCAATATAACAATTTAAAAAAATATAACAACAAGTAATCACTTTTTTGGCATATGACATAAGAGGCCATTCTCAATTGGAAAGAACTATCAAAATCTGTCCAGCCGTTCTTAAGTTATAAACAGTCTAACTAACATCCGCTTCTTATACCCTACATCACAGAGTGGTAAGGGTATTATGTCTTTGTGCATGTGTTTGTAACATGGAGAAGGAACCGAGATAGAACCATAATTAGGTCTGCGTTTCTTCATAGAATTACTTTCTGAGTCGATTTTTGCATATCAGTCCGTCTGTCCGTTCGTTCGTCCATGTATTTTTATGAACAAAAAACAAGTCAACTACAGCTCCCATATATACGTTTCATCCGATTTGGGTTTTAAGTCTTGGCATAAGTAATATGCACTCCACAACAATGTTATTTGGTACCAGATATCTTATAGAGCTCGGAAATACCTTTGCCAAATTTTATCGAGATCGCCTCTGATTTGGATATAGCTCCAATATATACTTAATCCGATTCACGTTTATTGTGCAAATAATGGGTAATATCGGCCCAAATGAGGTACATTTCGGAATTTACGTTTCCATGTCACGATATCGTATAACGGAATTTTCTATATAGGTTCACGATATCGTATAGCCCACATACAATGGTACATCCCGATATTTGGTATTTTGATGATTTTAGCCACATTTGTCAATGGAATATTCTGAAAATCCAAACAAGGAGTTCTGTCTCGTATAGCAATCATATAACGCTACCCCTAGATATTCGGTATTTCTAGAATTTTCGCAACATTATTCTCCGCAATTGCATCAAATTTCGCATTTGAAGTTAGTAATGGGTACAACAACCTATGACGTAAAATTGTTTATGCAGCTTCACGTCCTAGTATAGCCCCCATACAATAGTACCTACCTTTATTCGATATTTTGATGATATTAGAGACGTTATTCATCCAAATTGTTTCAAATTTCGTAGTTGAATTTCGGAATCGGTACTACGGCCTGTGACAGAATATTACTTATCCAGCACTACGTCTTCGTAAAGCTCCCATATAAAGGTTTATATTTAAGGGATATTTTTGGACGGAATTTTGTTTTTCAAATACTTCAAGTTCCTTCCAAATGATGGAGGTTATAAAAAGTTCGGCCCGGCCGAACTTATCTGCTTTTTTACTTGTTTTAATATAGTCCTTCTCGAAGTGATATAATGCACTCTGTTTAAGTTGACCTTCAACTTCTCGAGTCCGGTAAATCACGGATGCTGATTGACACCACGGGCATCTCCTCGGCAACTTCCCTCGGCGGAGACTGTAGAGCGCAGATGCCACTGGGCGGTGATTGTTGTTGGTTAGCTTACTTTGATACATACGAGACTCTGCTCTCATTGGAAACAAGCTCCCATATATATCTTTGTCCGATTTGCCTTTTATTGTGCACCAAACGCGTAATATCAGGCCGAATGGTATGGAATTTTGCACATACAACCAGATTAGGCCTGGTTCAGATATAGCTATAGCTCCCATATATATTGTTCATCCGATTTGTTATTTTTGTCCTCCGCAGCCGTAATATGCACTCTGTAACAACAATGTTTTGGGAAATATATCAAATACAACTCAGAAATACATTTGCTAAATTTTATCGAGATCGGTTCAGATTTGGATATAGCTCCCATATATAACTTCGTCCGATTTACTTTCTTATTGTGCACCAAACGTCTAACATTTGCCCAAATTGGATGAAATTTGGCACCTACGACCGAATTGAGTCTAGAAGCTGGTATGTCAAGTTTGGTGAAGATCGGTGCATATATAGCTATAGCTCCCACGTATACTCTTCATCCGATTTGTTATATTTGTTACCCACAGCCGTAATATGCACTCCGTAACGACGTATTTCAGAGAAATATATCAAATACAGCTCAAAAATATCTTTGCCAAATTTTATCGAGATCGGTTCCGATTTGGATATAGCTCGCATATATATCTTTATCCGATTTCAAGTTAATTGTGCACCAAATGGGCAATACAAGTCCAAATTTAAAAGATACAAATGCTTCGGCATATTCAGTCCTTTGAACTTTAAATTATAATCATAGCGTGTATGAACTTTTAATTGTTATGCGGAGCTCTACTAAATTAGCAAAGTGGTGTAGGGTATCATAAAGTCGGCCTTTCCCGACTTTAAGACTTTCTTTACTGGTTATAATTTAAAGTTCAAAGGACTAAATATACCGAAGCATTTGTATTTTTATACCATACAACACTATGTGTTGGGGGTATTATAAGTTAGATTGGGCCAGAATTTATGTAACACCTCGAAATATTGGTTTCCCATATAGGAAAGTATATATGTATCTTCCTAGCTCGCCGAGCTGAGTCGATCTAGCTATGTATGTCCGTCCGTCCGTCTGTCCGTCTGTCCGTCTGTCCGTCTGTCCATGTTAATTTGTAATCACTCTACAGGTCGCAATTATGGCCCGATCTTCACGAAATTTAAAATATAGGTGGGGTTAATGTCAGAATAGAACCCTATTTCTTTTGGAGATGATCGCCAAATGTTTAGGGGTTAAAATGGACCAAATACTGAAAAAATGTCGGATTTTGCAGTAGCTATACAGGTCGCAATTATAGACCAATCGACGCGGAATTTCGCATGTAGCTTGAGTTTAGGGCGGTGAAGTAGCCTACCAATTTGGGTGGTCATCGGATAATATTTAGCTGGTAAAATAGACCATATCTTTTTTGTTGAAAAAATTCAAAATTTTTCATTAAACCGCGAAAATTTTAAATCCCGGCGAAATCACAAAGCCATGAAAAGGTTACTTCGGATCTTTACATTGATGTTAAGATCCAACAAATCGGATATATAGCAATATATGTGCGATATATATGTCTATCAAAGAAGATATGCTTGAAAGATCTCATATATGTCGAGAACGGCTGAACTGATTTCGACAGTTCTCATTAATTCAGAATGGCCTCTTGGCAGGAAAGAAAAAACGTCTAAAAAATCGCCTTAAAATATCTCTCTAAAGATGAAAATGTTGATTTGGTAAAATTTTCTCATATTTTTTCAATTTTGTCATATTTTTGGCATATTTTCATTTTGAATTAAACATTTGGTAATATTTCTACAGCTAACAAAACTAAGTAGTTAGGATATCAGGATATCATATACAGATCGCATTTATGGACCGATCCTTACGAAATTTTGCATGGGGATAAGATGAGGGTCAGAATAGAAGTCTACTCTTTTTGGAGATGATCGCCATATATTTAGGGGTTGAAATGGTCGTAATTATCGCCCGATCCTCACGCACATTTGAATGGGGGTTACCGGATATTGCAAAAGTCAAGCAGCTTTGGATGGCCATCCAAAAATATTCAATGTGTGAAGGAGTTTGCCAACTTTTGTAGACAAAATACGAAAATGTCCATTCCAGTGACTTTTTGGAGAATTCACAAATACAGGAAAGACGCACTTCTGACTATTTCATTAACGCTGATTTCGTTGAAGAATATAGTCAAATGTCTGTATCTCATATAGATGCGTTACAGTCAAAAAGCAATAATAAATGTTAATCGTTTGCCACTTCTGAGATATTATAGGTCTTTGGGAAATATTGGTTCCAGATCTAGGAAGACCATTTAAGTGCAACATCTACTAATTAATTGGAAATGAGCAAATTAGTTAAAATTGCCATCGTTCGAAAATTAGAGAACGAAACCTGATGGTTTTCTTTTATTATTTGTCACAATATCTTGTGGAATTCTTTCGAGTATCTCGCCTATATAAAATGTATCATTTATTATAGTGTTGTAGGGTATTCAACGGTCGGCCCCGCTCGACTGTAGCCTTTGCTTACTTGTTTAAATTCGAAATGGTATTGTACATTTAGTGCACAATTAATTTGAAATCGGATAAAAATATATAAGGGAGCTATATCCAAATCGGAACCGATCTCGATAAAATTTGGCAAAGATATTTCTGAGCTGTATTTGATATATTTCCCTGAATATCGTTGTTACGGAGTGCATATTACGGCTGTGGGTAACAAATATAACAAGTCGGATGAACATTATATATGGGAGCTATAGCTATATCTGACATACTAGCTTCTAGACTCAATGCGGTCGTAAGTGCCAAATTTCATCCAATTTGGGCAAATATTAGACGTTTGGGACACAATCAAAGGTAAATCGGACGAAGTTATATATGGGATAAACCGATCTCGATAAAACTTAGCAAATGTATTTCTGAGCTGTATTTGACATATTTCCCCGAATATTGTTGTTACAGGGTGCATATTACGGCTGCGGAGGACAAAAATAACAAATCGGATGAACAAATCTGATCGTAGGTGCAAAATTCCATACCATTCGGACTGATATTACACGTTTGGTGCACAATAAAAAGCAAATCGGTCGAAGAAATATATATGAGCTATATCTAAATTTTAACCGATTATCTCCAATTTCAATAGGGTTCGTCCTTGGGTCGAACAAATTATTTGTACAATATTTCAGCGGATAGGGCAATAAATGCGAACTGTACTTTGTTTACAAAAATACATGGACAGACGGACGGACGGACGGACGGACATGCATAAATCGACTCAGAATGTGATTCTACGCAGATCATCAAAAGGAACTATTGGTCTATCTCGTTTCCTTTTGCCTGTTACCAACAAATGCACAAAGACATAATACTATGACCTCCTTGTGGTGTAGGGTATAATAATGTGCTAAATATTAACTTTTTATTATTATTTTCATTAATTAATGATTATTTATTTTTGTAGTACAAACTAAACAAGCAGTATATTATTTCCAATTGAAAAATATTATATTTTAGCGCAATAGAGGGCAAATTTAAGATTTATATGAAGTAGTACATTATTCTTATTTATTTATTTTTTTTATTCTGCCTGATACTGATGTGATTAATATCGCTTATTTCATTTGCTAATGTGAAAGTATCTGCTTAAATAATTCAAAAAATAATTCATGTAAGAACATGTGTTATGTTTCTAAACTTCAGACCCCATCTTTATACACCAGTGCAGACCCATGTGTGCACACAAATTATCCCCGACAGTGGTTCTTATAACTTTTGAGCATAAAATGTTTTCAAATTTGTTCATGCAAACGTCTGTTTAACCACAGAAAAATATAACAACAAAAAAGCACAATTAATTACATGCGAACATGATTTATAACATTTTTGTTCCTTTTAATTAATTAACCATAAATTTGTTCGTTACGTTGTATTGTTGTTGGGTTTCTGTTCGGCAGTCTGGCTTATAAATTTGTTTTTTATTTTCTTGGCTGTGCCACTCTATATTTATGAAAACAATAAATGTAACACCACAAATATACTGAATATCTAAAACATATTACCTACTTAGCCAAATTTACAGGAAATAGCCCAAAAACCATGTTACTTCCAAACAACAACCCATCAACCAACCAAAACGCAAAACAAAACCGATGTGTTCCCGAAAAAAGTGAAAACAAATGCCAAAAATGAAGCACTCATGGAAGCTATTTAAAGTATATCCACAAAAATTAACTAAGCGTTAAATTTTGTACTTTTTTTATTGCAATCAAATTCGGGTTTTGAGAATACGGGGAAGGGCAACGACACAAGAAATAAGTGTTATTAATTACTGTAAGTTAGTGTGTTTCTTCTTTGTGTTCGTGTTGCACTACTAAATTGTTGACTCACAATTTGAGGTGAACTAATTGTCGGGGTTTCTTCTTGAATTTTGACCAATTATCATTTGTCAGAAAGAACGAAATTAGCATACAATTTGACGCTTATATAATGACAGCGGAAATATACCTGCAGTTCTTAACATTCAATATTCATTAATCTTAGCTCTACATTCAGTGAAGTTGAACGTGAACGTATAAAATGTTCCAGCAACCAATGGTCATTTGTCAAACGTAAAATTTTATATTATTTTTGGAAAAGTAGATTTGGCATTTAAGCGAAAATTGTAAAATCTGGAGTGAAACCAACAAAGGAGAATGTTTTCTAAAATTTTTGTAGGTAGGACAACACCAGGATCATGTCAAAAGAGCTGTAGTTGGACAATGCCGACCATGTTAGCCCCTACACCAATCCGCCTAGACATGCATTTTTTGAAGAAAAAAAAACCTCATTGGGGGCGAAATAAGGTTTTTAATGCAAATACCTAAGAACATATCTAAAAAAATTTTTTTACATGTCCGAGCGTTGTGACACACGTATAGTAAGAAAAAATTACGTAGCCTCTCGACATAACATTTTAATGTTTACGGTCGATTGCAACCTTAACGTGATAGCAAATACAGAAATCACACTATCACGCTTGAATTTCATGACGAATAACTTTGTTTCTGGAAAATTCTCACCAAAATGCTTTTGTACGCTTGTGAACTGTCACTGGAAAGTTGGTTGCAGTTTTTATACCCTCCACCATAGTATGGAGGGTATATATAGTTTGTCATTCCGTTTTTAACGCCTCTTAATATATACAAAGTATATATATTCTTGATGAGCATAAAATTCTATGTCGATTTAGCGATGTCCGTCCGTCTGTGGAAATCACTCTGGCTTCCAAACGAAATGAAGTAAGTTGATAAAAATTTATTTATATGTGTATTATGTCTGCAGTACTTTTGGTATGGAAAATGAGCAATGTAGGTCCACGTCTTCGTATAGCCCTCATATAACAGTACCCCCTATATTCGGTATTTTAATGATTTTAGCGACATTATTTACCGGAATTATTTCAAATTTGGTATTTGAAGTTCGTAATGGATACTACAGCCTATGACAGAAAATTGTCTGTGCAGGTCCACGTTTTATAACTTCCATACATTCGGTATTTTGATGATTTAAGCTACAATTTAAACAGATTTTTATACCCTACAACACTGTGTGTTGGGGGTATTATAAGTTTGATTGGGCCAAAAATTATGTAACACCTCGAAATATTGATTTCCCACATAGGAAAGTATATATGGATCTTCCTATCTCGCCGAGCTGAGTCGATCTAGCTATGTATGTCCGTCCGTCCGTCTGTCCGTCTGTCCGTCAGTCCGTCTGTCCATGTTAATTTGTAATCACTCTACACGTCGCAATTATGGCCCGATCTTCACGAAATTTAGAATGGAGGTGGGGTTAAGGTCAGAATAGAACCCTATTTCTTTTGGAGATGATCGCATAATATTAGGGGTCGAAATGGACCAAAAACTGAAAAATTTCTTGATTTTGTAGCTGATCTGCAGGTCGCAATTATGGACCAATCGAAGCAGAAGTTAGCATGAAGCTAGAGCTAAGGGGTGGTTAGAAGCTTTCCAATTTTGATGATATCGGGTAATATTTAGTGGGTAAAATAGACCATAACATTTGTGTTAAATAAAAGTCAAATTTTCCATTAAACCTCGAATATTTTTAATCCCGACGAAATCACAAATAGACGAACGGGTCAATTCTGACCGTTACGTAGATACCACTGGTAAATATATCGGATATATATAGCGATTTCGACAAATTTTGCCAATTCAGAATGCCCTCTTGGCATAAAAGCATAAAATCTAAAAAAATCACATTAAAAGATGCCTAAAATTATGTTAATATAGATTTTGTAGTATTTTGTGACATTTTTTTTTATTTTTTCGCATTTTTTATCGCATGCGATTTTTTCAATTTGACTTATAATATTGAAATACACATTTTGTAATATTTTTTCAGTCTACAACACAGGTTGGGATTATTATATACAGATTGAAATTATCGTCCGATCCTCAGGAAAATTTTTACAAGGGTAGGGTTAAGCTCAGAAGGGCTAGGTCTATTGTTTTCAAAGATGTCCGCAATATATTTATTTTATGTGAAAAAATACCAACATTACTTACAGATGATATCCGAAATACACAAATATGCTGATTTCGTTAAAGAATATAGCCAAATATTGTAGCCAAGCAAATCATATATATGAGTCTAAATTTGGAAACACAGAGGGGCCACTTGCTTTTGGAGATGATCGCAAAATATTATGAACCAAAAACAGAAAAAAATTCCTGATCACACAATTGAAGCCAATCAACACGCCTGCGCAGAAAGTTAAGGACTGGGAAGAATTCTAGCATTTTGGATGACCATTGCATTATATTAAGCTGTAAAATGGACTACTACAACCAACAGCACGACGGAGTGCGTAAATATTGGGCAAATGTCCCTGGTCAAAATGCTAAGGGTAATATCTGGGCAGTGCTCCTTGACATAATTTCAAAAGCGATAAAGCTTCTTATATATTGTAGTGTTGTAGGGTATCACATGGTCGGCCCGCATGGCTATAGCCTTTGCTTACTTGTTTTTTCATGTTTCGCATTTGAATATTGTAATAGCTTATGACAAAAGATCCGTATGCAGGTCCACGTCGTCGTATAGACCCTAATATACGGCTACATTCGGTATTTTTAAGATTTTAACAGCATTTTCAACGGATTTTATTATTTATTTATTTTTTTTTTTTTTTGAAAATTGCCCAATTTGTGCCAAATGGTGGAGGATATTCAAAGTTCGGCCCTGCTGAACTTACAGCCTTTTTACTTGTTTCATATCACCCTGTACATAGAGAATTTTCTTCCACAGCCACATGTTGACCAACTTAAATACTTTAAGTAACGAATTTTAAGTCATTTCATTAGAAAAGCTGGATAAAATCAATCAAAATACTGAGGTACTGTTATATGGTACCAACTCTCTTCACTACGGGTCAATTTGTTTAAAATTGTGACCTGAATAGTAAATGCAAAATTAGTTTTTGGTCTATTTCATTTTAAAATATCTTCTGATCATCGTCGAAAACAATAGGTTTCTATTCCGAAACCGAAATCCTTTCAAAATTTCCTGAGGATTAGGCAATAATTGCGACATGTAGCGTGATTACAAATTAACATGGACAGACGGACGGAGGGACACGCATGGCCGGATAAAGTCAGCTCGGCGACACAGGATGATCGATATGTAACATAGTAGGACTCGGTCAAATATTTCGAGGTTGATACACCTCTTCGGCTCTATCAAACTTATAATACTCTCAACATATTTAGTCGTTGGGTATAATTTGTATACAAAATTTAATATAATATTTGGATTATTATTTGCAAACTGGTCACCAAATATCAGTGCTAAATGTATGTGCAAGATCATTTATGGATTGAAGTATCTGATTATTTCGAGCAGTCCATTCCCTTTTTGACTACTCGAAATAATCACGTTGTACACCGCCCTTAGGATGGGGGCGGGTGCAAAAAAAAGTTCATTACCACTAGGGCCTGCTCATTATACCCCACCCATACCCTCCATCACATAACGTTTCCATTTGAAGTAATCGTATACCTAAATATTAAAAAAGAAAACTAAAAAATTCGTTTAATTTTTTTATTAGTTTCAATGAAGAAAAATTGCGAACGTAACTATCAACCCAACATTCCTTAATGAAGTGCCATTGTAGGCTTCTTTCGAGCAATTCAAGGAAATGTGAATACTTTTAATAAGCTTTCACATGAACGCTGGTTAATTAAAACCTACAAAGCTGTAGCTTACTACTGACTCTACATTCCACAGAATGAATACCTCAAAGGGGAATTCTCAAAGTCTACGAAATGAGTTTTAAATCCGCTTAATCTAACCAAAGGAAAAATTCTAAATTTGCTATGTCGTTTCATTAATGCTGCCACAAAGTGTAAAATCAAGTGTTCACTTTAGGTGAGGTCTACTTTGTAAAACGGGGGTATTGGTGGGTGGTGGGAGTGCGTGTATGAGATCTAGAAATGAATTCACACAAAGAAGTGTAATGAAAACATTTCTTGCAACGCTTCACAACTTAGTTGATTTGAAGCAGGAGACGTTGGAGCAGTTCGTATAAACTTCTTTCCATAGAAGTTGAGTAAAAATTTAGAACATGATGTTTAAAGTATGACAGACACAATTTGCTGTGCGTTTGTATGTTTGATTACGGCTGACGGTATGGGGATGCAGACATGTACTCAGATTTATATATGGTCGCCTTCTCACACCCACTTCGACTGGTGCTTATATGCACGCATAACAACAAAGTATGAATTCTCTGTGAGCCGTGAGTATCATTTGCAACACAATTTAACTTTTAGTTGTATGAGGTAAAAAAATCCTTTGACTGGCAAGTTGTACTTAAAAAATACATTGTAAAATATTTTTCAATTAGAAAAATTCTGTATTATAGGCTGGGCATATTGTGTCAATTCTGGAAAGTTGCCGTCTCTTTAGAACAGGTGTTCTAATTTTCACATTATCTCCTCTTTTAAAATGAATTTTTGTCAAAACCAAATCCAAATCTTAGTAACATACAATTTCTTTTTGTGTACATTTCTGTATGTGTGTCATCTGTACGAGTTTGTTGTCGCATGGCGGTGTGTTAACACAAACAAACACAAAAAACAGCTTAATTATGCTTCGACACGCAGTTAAAAGGATGTGTTTATGCTTTAAAGAACAATTTTCTACCTCATCCTTCAAACTCATTTGCTTTCAGAATCAGCATTCGCACAACACACCAACCCACTTCCGTTCACCCAATGTAGGAACATTCATTATATCACTAAATAAACTTGCCGATTCACAGTCGTCAGTGTGAATGTGTGTTAATTTATCAAACCTGGTATGGGGGTTTTGTGTGTTGCAACACTTTTTATTCTCTGCCATGGAAGGCATCAATTATTTCCACATCAGTTGTTTTATAATTTTAAAGGATTTCTATAAGCGGGGCACCCAATTACACTCTCTCTCTCTCTCTCTCTCTCTCTGACTTTCACTGACACACATCTGTCCATCAGCACGTATAATTAATTTCTTTATTATTATTTAACGCACAAATCATAAAAATACAAGGCAAAAGTAAGAAGAAGAAGAAGAAGAAAATAATCGCGAAAGAAGAAAAAGCTCATTAGAACGGATGGAAAACGAACGGATGCAAGGAGAATGAATGAAACACTTGAACAAACTTTATGTTTTTTTCAAAGTGTAAGACATTAATTTCATTGTTTTGGCCATTCATAACAATCTGTCAGTCAAATCGTACGTCATCCGTTTAAAGTGTCCTTTAACCCTTAATTGTATGCAGAGGGATTAGGGTAAATTGGAACAGGTACTTGATACACCATCATCAATAATAAAAAGCTGAGCCGACGAGACAATGGATTAAATGATTAAGAAGTTTAATTGGAATTTGTTATATATATAGGCAACTTTTTCATGCTACTACGCAAGCAGACAGGTATATGGACATGAAATTAAATTAACACTCACACCACAATGTTCATAGCATCAGTGAAAATAGGATTTATTAAAATTTTCTAGTCTTTTTCGAAATACATGCTGTTCAGCCAAATAGTACATTTCTGATCCACAGTTTATGTGGAACCTATACTAATATGGCCAAAAACATTCAATCTGCATATTGAAAAATAGACACCGAAACCAGTAAGAACCAGTAAAGAAAGGTCAAAAGTGATATGAACTTTATTTTATTATTATGGCTTTATGTATGGGGGATATACCCGATTCAGAATCGATTTTCACCAAATTTGACAGAGACATTTTAACATCTCATATCAAATAACATTGATATTAGGTCCATGATATTACTTCGAGAAGAATTATATTAAACAAGTAAAAAAGCAGTAAGTTCGGCCGGGCCGAACTTTGAATACCCTCCACCATTTGGAACGAATTAGAAAATTTTCAAAGAAATTAAATCCATTAAAAATTCTGTTAAAATTTTTGAAATACCTAATATCGGAAGGTGCCGATATATAGGGGGATATACGATATTGTGGACCTATATAGAAAAATCTATGTCTGGGGGTAAAATACTCACAAGGAACTCCTAGTGTGGATTTTCAGATAATTCCATTGGAAAATGTGGCTAAAATCATCAAAATCCCGAATATCAGGGGTACCGCTATATGGTGGCTATACGATATCGTGGACCTATATAAATAATTCTCTTTCAAGAGATAAAGTACTCACGAGGAAGTCGTTGTGTAGATTTTCAGACCATTCCATTGAAAAATGTGGCTAAAATCATCAAAATCCCGAATATCGGGGGATACGGTTATGTGGGGGCTTTGCGATATCGTGGACCTATGTAAGTAATTCTCTTTTAGGGAATAAAGTGCTCACAAAGAACTCCTAGTGTGGATTTTCAGACCATTCATCAAAATACCGAATATCGGGGGTACGGTTATATGGGGGCTATTCGATATCGTGGACCTATATAGACAATTCTCTTTCAGGAAGGGAAGTGCTCACAGGGAACTCTTTGTGTGGATTTTCAGACAATTCCGTTCAAAAATGTGGCTAAAATCATCAAAATACCGGATATCGGGGGGTACCGTTATATGGGGGCTATACGAAGACGTGGACCGATATAGCCCATCTTCGAACTTGACCTGCCTGCAGACAAAAGAGGGATCTGTGCAAAATTTTAGCTTTCTATCTTAATTTGTTTTGACTGTAGCGTGATTACAACAGACGGACAGACGGACGGACAGTGCTAAATCGTCTTAGAATTTTCCGCTGATCAAGAATGTATACACTTTGTTGGGTCTAAAATGATTATTTCGATGAGTTACAAACGGAATGACGAAGTTAATATACCCTCCATACTATGTATGGTGGAGGGTATAAAAATATATATATCGGAGCAGAGTTCCTCCAAATGAAAAAATAGCTTGAATGTGAAAAAGTCTATCCAATTTGAGCTGAAGTTACATATATGAGACCATAACCGTGAAAACGGATGAATATATATAAGGAAGCAATATCGAAATCTTAACCGACCTTGATTAAATTTGACAGAGGAATTTATGATATTTATACGATATCTGGTACCAAATATCACTATTGTGGAGTGCAAATAACGAATGTGAGGGACTTAAACATCAAATCGGATGGGACATATATATGTGAGCCTTAGCTATATCTTACCCAATTTTCTCCAAACTTGAAGTACTTCTTTCTGTGCTGAATTCTGTCAGATCTGTCAAAATGCACTGCGATTGGGCTTATATTAGCCATTTGGTTCACAATAAACCTAAAATCGGATAAATATATATATGGGAGCTAATCCAAATCGAAACTGATCTACAAAAAATGTTAAACAGGTATTGCTGGGCTGTATCTGGTACCAAATATCATTGTTGTGGAGTGGAATATGAGAACCTTAAGCGTCAAATCGGATGAAACATATATATGGGAGATATTGCAATATCCGGGATTTATCAAATTTGAAGTAATTGCTTCTAGGTTGAATTTGATCGGAAGTACAAAGTTCACTCCATTTGTACTAATATTAACTTATTGGTGCATAATAAACCTGAAATCGGTTAGAGACATATATGGGAGCTATATTTTTTTGGACCGAGTCTCTCCAATTTCAATAGGGTTCGTCCTTGTTGTTTTGGAATTGTCATCTCAGACAGACTGACTGACATGCATAAATTAACTCAGAATGTGATTCTGTGAGGATCCTCAAAAGTAAATATGAGTCAATCTCATTTCCTTCTCCATGTTTCAAATTCAATAGTAGGGCGGGTCGACTATCTAAAACCCATATTTAATTGTTCTGCTTGTGACAAATATATATTTATATGTAAAATAAGTTAGAGCTATAGCTGCATATCTATCGGTGTGATCCAAACGTTGCCATATTTTTTCTAGTCGATACAGGATTGTATGTTAACAATTCAACATTATTGTTCAATCGTAGTATGGTTGCGTCGAATTAGAGGGAGATACATATGAGAGTTATATCTAATCCAAACCGATCTTCGCAAAAAATTGACAAAGGCTGTATCTGATTTTTAGTACCGAATATCAGTATTATAGCATGCATATTAAATCTTTGACAGGCCCAAAAATAAAATAGAATGAAATATGTATCCATACGCTTCAGCCCATAGCAAAATTAAATGCACTTTCTCAGCTATTCAGCAAAAGTAATATTTAGTTGATGTATCTTATTCTAAAAGCATGCTATATATATTATTTATTGGACAAGTTCTCCTAAATCTCAACAGATTCGGATGCAAAGTACGCTGCTGAACTGTTTGCAGCATCAAATGGACTTCGTTTGTGACTGTAAAATATGGTAGTTGTGGCAGTATCTAAGACTAAGTGCCAGCTTGTTTTATACAACACTCAGTCATTCAACCGGCTTCAACCAGCTTCAACCGGCCAACCAGTCAGTCAACAAACCATTCGGTTAGCTGGTAGCTGGTATGACTCTGCAACGTCTATGCCTTTGTCGCACAATTCAAACGTTTAGTAATAATTACTGCGACAATGGCGTTGAACAACACGCCTTTAATGGCTTCCTTGTGTTACAATTTGCCTTTGAGCCGTCTTTTAATCACAGTCATTATCGACCGCGCATTCTCCTTTATTTGCTTATTTCTGAAGTCTTTAATATCATCATCCTTACTGTCGCCAGCATCATCTCCACTGTTTGCTCTTACTACTGGTTTTTCTTCATCCCTACTGGGTGTTTCTTCAAGCCATGGTTACCCAACATTCATTTGCTCATTATGTAGACAGTTTCATATCTAGATTTTTTAGTTGAAATTACAGGGCACTGCATAAACAAGAAAGGAATTGAAAACCTACCCAGAATCTTTTAATAAAATAGCAAAAAATCAAAATAAATTAAGTTATTTTGAAGATTAATATGAGAGCATTCCTTTTTATTATTTTTTTTTTTTTCTTCTATAAACGGTCGAGTCGAAATTTCTATATTGGGTTTCCGTTAATAGATCGATGTTCAAATTGCAGCTCCTTAAGTTGGAACTAGAATTATCAGATATATTACATATAATAGACCGGAATCTTTTTATATGGGATATGTCAAAACGTGGGAGTATTTCACGCAACAAGAACAAAAAAGGTTAACTTACAATCAAGTCAGTTGGTTACAATTATGGGTTACAATAAACAATTATGGGTTATACTAAATCATATTTGAAATCGTCTATATTGCTATAGACTCTGAGAACCTCTGAGAACATAAACTATTGAACGACATTTGATTACTTTTTTTACCCACACCACAAGGTGGTCAGGCAAAAGGAAACAAAGTAGACCCATAGTTCCTTTTGATGATCTGCATAGAATCACATACTGAGTCGATTTATGCATGTCCGTCCGTCCGTCTGTCTGTCCGTCCGATTGCCCGATTCAGATGAAATTTTGCACAAATAATTTGTTTGACCCAAGGACGAACATTATTGGAGATAATCGGTCAAAATTTAGGTATAGCTCCCATATATATTTTCGTCCACTTTGACTCATATTATTTTATTGTAGTATCAGCACAAATAGCATGGAATTTTGCATTAGGCCTGAAAATAAGTATGCCAAATTTGATCGAAATCGGTTCAGATATAGATATAGCTCCCATATATATTTTTCATCCGATTTGTCATTTTTATCCTCCGCAGCCGTAATATGCACTCTGTAACAACGATATTTGGGGAAATATATCAAGTATAACTCAGAAATACCCTTGCTAAATTTTATCGAGATCGGTTAATATTTGGATATAGCTCCCTTATATGTCTTTGTCCGATTTGCCTTTTATTGTGCACCAAACGTGTAATAATAGCCCAAATTGAATGGAATTTGGTTTTCAAGTTTGGTGAAAATCGGTTCATATATAGCTGTAGCTCCCATACATATTCTTCATCCGATTTGTAATATTTGTCCTCCCCAGCCGTAATATGCACTCTGTAACAACGATATTCGGGGACATATGTCAAATAGAGCTCATAAATACCTTTGCCAAATTTTATCGAGATAGGTTCAGATTTTGTTGTAGCTCTCATATATATCTATACGATTTCATGTTAACTGTGCACCAAATGGATAATACAAGCCCGAATTGAAAAGGAGCAAATGCCTCGGCAAATTTAGTAGAAATCGATTCAGAGGCGGATATTCCTCCCATATATTAATTCCTTTGGACTGTTAATTATTACTATAATCATAGTTGGTATGATTTAATTCTCACAAATTCCCTATTCTTTATGTGAAGCTCTAGTAAATATGCAAAGTGGTGTAGGTTATCATAAAGTCGGCCCGCCCGACTTTAAGACTTTCTTTACTGTTTTTTTTTTTTTTTGGTTGAAATATGCATCCGAACAACTCAAAATAGTTTAAATCGGCGATATTTCACCATAATATTGCCCCCATATAAAGGCACATCCCGATATTATCTATAATTTGATATTTAAAACTCGAAATACAAAATAAGATCAAAATACATAATTGTTAGTTCGCGTTTTGCTATAGACCTAATTTAAAGTGCCGCCTACTTAATCGTATTTTGAAAACTTTAAGTGGACCTTCTAACCTACTGTACATACATTTTTTATAAATGGTTTCCTTACCTGGTTGAAGGGGACATAAGGGGTTCTAAGTTTCTAGACGTCTTTTTTTAGGAGAACGTTGTAATTATAAGCATAATTATAAGTATATATGTAATTTTGACATGGGCAATTAGTATATAGATAAACTTCGAAAAGCAAGATTTACGCTAAGTAGAAATAGGGAAATATTGCAAGCCGTATGATATCTAAAAATTGTTTATTGAACTGATGAAAAGATACTTGAATACTTAAAAGCCTGCTCAGCGCGCCGAACTCAACATTTTTTTACTTGTATAACATTTGTATTGAAAAATCTTGATGTCAATTTTTCTTGCAATCGATTTTTATACACTTCTCCATACATAGTATGGAGGGTATATTAAGTTCGTCATTCCGTTTGTAACACGTCGAAATAATAATTTTAGATATAACCAAGATATATATCCTTGATCAGCATAAAATTCTAAGACGATTTAGCCCTGTCCATCCCTCCATCTGTTGTAATCACACAGATCAATCTTTTGTCTGCGGGCAGGTCATGTTCGAAGATATTCCCCGATATTCGGCATTTTGAAGATTTTAGCCAAAATTAACGAAATTGTCTGAAAATCCACAAAACTAGTTCTTTCTGAGTACTTTACCCCGTGGAAGAGTGTTGTCTATATAGGTCCACGATATCGTATATCCCCCATATAACGGCACCTCCGATATTCGATATTTTGACGGTTTTAGGGACATTACTCACCGGAGTTGCTTAAATTTTGTATTTAGAATTCGTAATGGGTACTACAGCCTATGGTAGAAAATTGTCTATGCATGCCCAGGTCTTCGTATAGGTCTCATATATCAGTACCTGCCTAAAGTCGGTATTTTGACAATTTTAGGTACAATATTGACCGAAATTATTTAAAATTTCATATTTGGAGATCATAATATGTAATATGGATATGGATGTAATACCATCCTGTGACAGAAAATTGTTTATGTTGGTCCAGATCTTTGTATAGCCCCGATATAATGGTACCTCCGTATATCCGGTATTTTGATGATTTTAGCTACATTATTCACCGTTTATTTTTTCTTTCAAGTTTCGTATTTGAATATTTTAATGGCTTATGACTAAAGTTGCCTGTGCAGGTCCACGTCTTCGTATAGACTTGTTGATTTTGTGAACATAGAGTTTTGGTCGATTTTGTATTTTTAGACAAGCCGAAAAGTATGCTATGATAAATGTACTTAGTTTTTTTACTCCCTTACTTATAACCAGCAAACAGTCCTAACAACTATCATATGATATGCTGACAAAATTAAATAAAACAAGTAAAAAAGCCACAAGTTCGGCCGAACCCTCCACCATTTGGAAAGAATTTGGCAATATTCAAAAAATCTGGTAAAATCTTAAAACTACCGAATGTAGCCGTATATTAGGGTCTAAACGACAACGTGGACCCGCATAGGCAACTTTTGTCATAAGCCATTACAATATTCAAATGCGAAACTTGAAACAAAATTCGGTTAATAATGTAGCTACAGCTATACCAAAACGTGGACCTGCACAGACAATTTTCCGCAATAGGCTGTAGTATCCATAACGAACTTCAAATACCAAATTTGAAACAATCCCGTGAATAATGACGCCAAAATCATCAAAATAACGAATATCGGGAGGTACCGCGATATGGGGGCTATACGAAGGCGTGGACCTGCACATACAATTTTCTGCCTTAGGCTGTAGTATCCATTACGAACTTCATGTACTAAGTTTGAAACAATTCCGGTGAATAACGGCTCTAAAATCACCAAAATACCGAAAATAGGGAGGTACCATTATATGGGGGCTACACCAAAACGTGGATTTACATAGCCTATTTTCAATACCAAAAGTTCTGCAGACATAATATGCAATTGAGTATGATTTTATCAACCTACTTTATTTTATTCAAATGATAGAGAGATTTCCACAGACGGATAGACGGACAGGAGGACAGGCGGAAAGACATCGACATAGAATTAAAAATTAAGGCTTTCGGTAGGCTTAAATGTAATATCCGATGGAATATATATATCTATACCGATTTGTACCAAATTTGACCAATCTTATAGTAGTCTTCATTTTATCGCTTGGTCTAAATTCAGAGCATATAAAATATTAAATAACGACACAGACAGTTAATTTTAAAGAGGTTTGTTGATTTGTGAAAAATCCTAAAAATAAGAAAAATGTAACAGCAGATGTCAATATGAAAATTTGATAGAAAGATAAGGTAAGACTTGACTGATTTAGCTTAAAGGTGACTTAAATGGTCGAACGCCTTAAAAAATGTAACGGAACTATATCTATACCTCATCTAATTTTTTTAAAATTTTCGGGATATCTCGTGTTAAGTGTTACTGGTGTCGAGCTCATATTGGGTCCATATCGACGAGCTTAATAGATCTAGGTATGAGTGTTTGAAATCACTTTACTGCTATAGTCCGATCCTCACGAAATTTGATTTAGAGAAGCCTATACTCAAATTTCATAACAAATTTCTACATGATCACAAAATATTTGGGGATAAAATTACCAAAAAACATAATATTTTTCATATGAAAGTGAGAAAATCGACTTTTCTGTTGAACACAAAAATCGGAAAGTCTTCTGTTTTACTTTTAATCAAAATAAAAACGATTTTGAAGACACCCTCTCAAAGTGTTGTAAGCCCAGCATATGTAAAATCTCATTCAGCTTAATTGTACAGACCAATTTAGCGTTTAAAATCATCTTAATAATCCATGCTAATATTTGGCTTTTACGTACCCTGCCCTCCAGTCATGCATGCATGCTGCTTCCTCTTTATTCATTCCGCAGTAACAATGAACAACAACGAAAACTGTTATAAAGTTCTTCTTCATGGCTTTATACTTCCCCATTCAGATGACTGAACCAAACAGCTTCGCAGGCACATAACACTTACATGACTGGCAAACATATACAATGACACGATGGCATATTACATACACACATTGCTATGTATGGACGTGAACGCATTATAAGCCATGTTTGAAGTAAGCGTTACCCTAGTCCGTACATAAGTATGTATGTTTGTTGGTTGGTCGAAATGTATATAGAAGCATATATGTATGTATATAAATACTTGATGTGTAGATCCGATGATATTACATTACACATCACTCTGCCGTACAAAAAACAACGTTTTGGAATAAAAACAAAACGCAACACCAAGTACGCCAAGTAAGAGTGGTAAAACAATTCCAAAAACAAAAAACGAAAATCAACGGAAACAACAACAACAAAAACAACAACGACCAAATATCACACTCACTGCACAACAGTAACACCAACAGCAACAACATTGTCGATGTTGACGACGTCAAAACAGAAAAGGAAGTGAAGAGAAAGAAAGAAATTTTCTTGCTTTCTTTCGAAATTGCCTTCAAAAGTGATTAAGCACATGTCAGATGCAGCGTTTTATACGCTATTATGTGTGGATTTCAACACACGAGTGATTAAGATAAAGATGAAAATATTGTATAATTCAGATATGGAAGTTGATGAACACCACCACGACTACAGCACAGCGCACTAGCAGTAATAATAACGCATCGGCCACAGCCCTAACCCAAGCCCATGTTAAAGCTCAAGTCAAAGATACGGAAAATAATAACAATAACGTCGAAGGCACCAGCAAATAAAACTAAAGTTGTTGTTGTATTTATACCCTACACCACATAGTGGTAAGGGTATTATGTCTTTGTGCATTTGTTTGTAACATGGAGAAGGAAACGAGATAGACCCATAGTTACTTTTGAGAACCTTCATAGAATCACTTTCTGAGTCGATTTATGCATGTCAGTCCGTCTGTCCGTCCGTCCGTCCGTCCGTCCGTCCGTCCGTCTGTCCATGTATTCTTGTGAACAAAATGCAGGTCGCATTTATTATCCGATTGAGATGAAATTTTCCAAACAATATTTTTTTGGCCCAAGGACGAACCCTATTGAAATTGGTGAGAATCGGATCAAATTTAGATATAGCTCCCATATATATCTTCATCCGATTTCGGGTTAAATGTGCACCAAATATCCACTATCAGTCCAAATTACCTGAATTTTGGCACACCCAACCGAGTTCGGCCTAGAAGCAAGTATATCAAATTTGGAGAAAATCGGTTCAGATATAGCTATAGCTCCCATATATATCTTTCATCCGATTTGATTTTTAAGTCCCTCACATTCCTACTATGCACTCCACAACCGTGATATTTGGTACCAGGTATTAGATGGAGCACAGAAATAGCTGTTTTAAATTTTATCGAAATCGGTTCAGATTTGGATATAGCTCCCATATATATCTTCATCCGATTTCGGGTTAATTGACCACCAAATGGCCAATATCAGCCCAAATGGCCCGAATTTTGGCAAATGTGACCGAGATTAGCTTTAAAGCAAATACAACAAATTTGAAGAAAATCGGTTCAGAAACAGCTATAGCTCCCATATATCTTCATCCGATTTCGGGTTAAATGTGCACCAAATGTCCACTATCAGTCCAAATTACCTGAATTTTGGCACACCCAACCGAGTTCGGCCTAGAAGCAAGTATATCAAATTTAGTGAAAATCGGTTCAGATATAGCTATAGCTCCCATATATCTTTCATCCGATTTGGTGTTTAAGCCTCTCACATTCGTAATATGCACTCCACAAGAATGATATTTGGTACCAGATATAAGATACAGCCCAGAAATAGCTGTTTGTAATTTTATCGAAATCGGTTCAGATTTGGATATAGCTCCCATATATATCTTCATCCGATTTCGGGTTATTTGTGCACCAAATGGCCAATATAAGTCCAAATGGACTGAATTTTAGTACATCGGACCAAATTCAGCCTAGAAGCAAGTATAACAAATTTAGTGAAAATCGGTTCAGATATAGATATAGCAACCATATATATGTTTCATCCGATTTAGAGTTTTAGTCCCATACATTCGTAATATTCACTCTACAACCGTGATATTTGGTACCAGGTATTAGATGGAGCACAGGAATAGCTGTTTTAAATTTTATCGAAATCGGTTCAGATCATATATATCTTCATCCGATTTCGGGTTAAATGTGCACTAAATGGTCAATATCAGCCCAAATCACCAGTCTAGAAGCTAATACGTCAAATTTGGAGAAACCCGGTTCAGAGATAGCTATAGTTCGTAAAATGCACGATAGAATTAGATAGATTTTGATTTTGTACCAAATATCTCATAGAGCTCTGAAATGCCTTGTATAAACCTTTTTACGAGAGCTCTACTAAATATGCATAGTGGTGTAGGGTATCATATAGTCGGCCCCGCCCGACTTTTGAACTTTCCTTACTGGTTTGTAACATGGAGAAGGAAACGAGATAGACCCATAGTTACTTTTGAGAACCTTCATAGAATCACTATCTGAGTCGATTTATGCATGTCCGTCCGTCTGTCCGTCTGTCCGTCTGTCCGTCCGTCCGTCCGTCCGTCTGTCCGTCTGTCCGTCTGTCCGTCCGTCCGTCCGTCCGTCCGTCCGTCCGTCTGTCCATGTATTCTTGTGAACAAAATGCAGGTCGCATTTATTATCCGATTGAGATGAAATTTTCCAAACAATAGGTTTTTGGCCCAAGGACGAACCCTATTGAAATTGGTGAGAATCGGATCAAATTTAGATATAGCTCCCATATATATCTTCATCCGATTTCGGGTTAAATGTGCACCAAATGTCCACTATCAGTCCAAATTACCTGAGTTTTGGCACGCCCAACCGAGTTCGGCCTAGAAACAAGTATTTCAAATTTGGAGAAAATCGGTTCAGATATAGCTATAGCTCCCATATATATCTTTCATCTGATTTGATCTTTAAGTCCCTCACATTCCTACTATGCACTCCACAACCGTGATATTTGGTACCAGGTATTAGATGGAGCACTGAAATAGCTGTTTTAAATTTTATCGAAATCGGTTCAGATTTGGATATAGCTCCCATATATATCTTCATCCGATTTCGGGTTAATTGACCACCAAATGGCCAATATCAGCCCAAATTGCCCGAATTTTGGCACATGTGACCGAGATTAGCCTTAAAGCAAATATAACAAATTTGGAGAAAATCGGTTCAGAAACAGCTATAGCTTCCATATATATGTTTTATCCGATTTGGTGTTTAAGCCTCTCACATTCGTAATATGCACTCCACAAGAATGATATTTGGTACCAGATATAAGATACAGCCCAGAAATAGCTGTTTGTAATTTTATCGAAATCGGTTCAGATTTGGATATAGCTCCCATATATATCTTTATCCGATTTCGGGTTAATTGTGCACCAAATGGCCGATATAAGTCCAAATGGACTGAATTTTAGTACATCGGACCAAATTCAGCCTAGAAGCAAGTATATCAAATTTAGTGAAAATCGGTTCAGATATAGATATAGCAACCATATATATGTTTCATCCGATTTAGTATTTTAGTCCCTTACATTCGTAATATTCACTCCACAACCGTGATATTTGGTACCAGGTATTAGATGGAGCACAGGAATAGCTGTTTTAAATTTTATCGAAATCGGTTCAGATTTGGATATAGCTCCCATATATATCTTCATCCGATTTCGGGTTAAATGTGCACTAAATGGTCAATATCAGCCCAAATCACCTTAATTTTTGTACATAAGACCGAATTCAGTCTAGAAGCTAATACGTCAAATTTGGAGAAACCCGGTTCAGAGATAGCTATAGTTCCTAAAATGCACGATAGAATTAGATAGATTTTGATTTTGTACCAAATATTTCATAGAGCTCTGAAATGCCCTGTATTAACCTTTTTACGAGAGCTCTACTTAATATGCATAGTGGTGTAGGGTATCATATAGTCGGCCCCGCCCGACTTTTGAGCTTTCCTTACTGGTTTCTTTCTGTGGAGGTGTAAGTTCATGCACTTTTTGTAATTTTAATTGCTCATTTTTCAATATTTGCGATATGTTCGTGTTTTTGATCAAGTCGCTTTATTACTTCGAACGACTTCTGCTGATGTTGCTGTTTTCTTACGTCCACTTGCTTGACGTCGGGGTACGCAAACAGGTAACGAGGGATGGTACGAGACACAAAAGATTTATTCACATTTAAATGCTGGATTGCTCTAACGATTGCCAATTGTGATTATCCAGCCAAATCTAAAGAAGTCACACGATCACGCTAGAATTCCAACACAAATAACTTTTTTTTCTGGAAAATTCCCACCAAAATGCTTTTGAACGCTTGTAAAAAATATAATGAGCTGTCACTGAAATAATTTTAACAGTTGTTTCCAGTTTTTTCATCTCACCCTGTATATATTTTTTTAACAAATATTTTCAAAAAAGTCTTACTGTTTGTTATACCTCCCATATAAAGATATATCCACGTAAACAATTTTTAGGTAATTTATGCACTTTTTCAAGTATTATGGAAAAAATTTTGAGAGTGGCAAGGAATGCCCTTGGAAGTTTAACTTGTCTTTGAGACAAAATATCGATATTACCCTTAACCATAACATTAAATCTAAAAATGATAGATAAAACACTGATATTTAGTCTAATTTAATATTTGATTGATGATGATTTTCTACAATGATTCCTTTGAACTTTCCTAAAATTTAATAAAACAATATGTTGGCCCTTTATGCGGAAGGTTCCGAAGGAGTGGGCCAAGATTGTCCATTATAGTCGATCTAGCTATGTATGTCCGTCCGTCCGTCTGTCCGTCTGTCCATGTTAATTTGTAATTACTCTACAGGTCGCAATTATGGCCCCATCTTCACGAAATTTAGAATATAGGTGGGGCTTGGACCAGAATGGACCAAATACTGAAAAAATGTCGGATTTTGCAGTAGCTATACAGGTCGCAATTATAGACCAATCGACGCGAAATTTCGCATGTAGATAGTGTTTAGGGCGGGGAAGAAGCCTACCCATTTGGGTGGTCAACGGATAATATTTAGCGGGTAAAATAGGCCATATTTTTTTTGTTGAAAAAAATCAAATTGTTTCATTAAACCTTGAATATTTTAAATCCCGGCGAAATCACAAAGCCATCAAAAGGTTACTTCTGACATTTACATTGATGTTATTATCCAACAAATCGGATATATTGCAAAATATGTGCGATATATATGTCTATCAAAGAAATATGCTTGAAAGATCTCTTATATGTCGAGAACGGCTGAACTGATTTTAACAGTTCTCATTAATTCAGAATGGTCTCTTGGCAGGAAAGAAAAAACATCTAAAAAAATCGCATAAAAATATCTCTCTAAAGATGAAAATATTGATTTTGTAAAATTTTCTTATATTTTTTTCAATTTTGTCATATTTTTGGCATATTTTCATTTTGAATTAAACATTTGGTAATATTTCTACAGCTAACAAAACTAAGTAGTTAGGATATCATATACAGATCTCATTTATGGCCCGATCCTTACGAAATTTTGTATGGGGATGAGGGTCAGAATAGAAGCCTACTCTTTTTGGAGATAATCGCACATATATTTAGCGGTTGAAATGGACCAAAAAACTGCAAAATTGTCGGCAGTTCGTAATTACCGCCCGATCCTCACGCACATTTGAATGGGGGTAACCGCACATTGCAAAAGGCAAGCAGTTTTGGATGGCCATCCAAAAATATTCAATGTGTAAAGGAGTTTGCCAACTTTTGTAGACAAAATACGAAAATGTCCATTCCAGTGACTTTTTGGAGAATTCACAAATACAGGAAAGACGCACTTCTGACTATTTCGTTAACGCTGATTTCGTTGAAGAATATAGTCAAATGTCTGTATCTCATATAGATGCGTTTCAGTCAAAAACCAATAATAAATGTTAATCTTTTGCCACTTCTGAGAGATTATAGGTCTTTGGGAAATATTGCTTCCAGATCTAGGAAGACCATTTAAGTGCAACATCTACCAATAAATTAGAAATGAGCAAATTAGTTTAGATTGCTATTATTCGAAAATTAGAGAACGAAACCTGATGGTTTTCTTTTATTATTTGTCACAATATCTTGTGGAATTCTTTCGAGTATCTCGCCTATATAAACTGTATCGTTTATTGTAGTGTTGTAGGGTATTCAACGGTTGGCCCCGCTCGACTGTAGCCTTTGCTTACTTGTTTTATATCTTAAATAAGTCTTATATAAATATTAGAACGTAGCAGATTTGGACCATATCGACTACTTCATTTACTTTATATGAGTGAAAATTCTGATCTCTGATTAGGAGAAACCAAGTTTGAAAATAATCGATCACTCTTTTCGGAAAATTATGAAACATATAAGTTTTGAAAATTGTGACAATCTGTGAGGGTAGTTTCAGAAGGATTAGCCGATATGTATCATCGTCAGGCATTATATTGTTTTAATGAAAATATTGGGATGAGTAAAATTTGCCTGATAGCTTTCCTTTGAAATTACCAACGTTGGGCTTTCTAAACTTTAATTTTTATAAAACTTAAGTGACAATTCACAAGTCACAGGCTGTAGCGTATGTTACCGAAAACCCAAAACGAATAAAAAATAGATACTTAAGAAATCACACTTGGATGTGAATGACTTTGTTGCTAAAACTCTATCTCTTTCAAGACTCACAATGACATTTAAACTTTTAAAGACTGCAACAACTTGAGGATAAGCGAACAAAATCAATCATTGTGGCTTAAGTCGAGCCTTTAACATATATCCACAAAAAAAGAAAAAATCCGAACCAACCTTGACGCTTTCAAACAATGAACGGAATCGAACTCATTAAAAATGTTTTTGTACTTTCCGCAGTCAATCACTTCTTCAGGAACATTTAACTTTCACAAGTTATCTCAAACCATGTTCATCCGCCCAACTTGGTACACACAAACACCCACCCAACCAAACAATTATCAACTGCAACGAAAATCCAATCAGACGGATATCCACCCATTCAATTTCACAGACACAGGAATCGAGCAAAAACGTACGCACGTTCAAATTTTCCAACGGAAGAAGCAAAGGTATGAAAGAGTATGCCTTCTCCCATCAAACATTTGTCCATCACCGACGGCTGGTAGGTGGGTGGGTAAGGTAAGGCAAGACAAGACAAGAAGCGGATTTGTGTCTCTGTTGTCATGACAATCGTAATGATTTTCCATGCCATGGTTATGGCAATTTACATTATTTCATGCGTAGCAAATAATTTCATTTGCAATAAAAATTCTAAACGAACGCTTTTGCAGTAACACTCGAAGGCAAATGTGTGATCCGTCATGGGGAAGCAGAGTACTCATGCCTTATCCTTTATCTTAGGTATTTTTAATAAACTAAAGTTGATGGTGTTGGTTTTTAAATTCCATGAGAAAAGAATTTTAGACATAAAGATTGTGCCAAGGTAGGTTAGCCAATATGTGCAAATTAAAATTCCATAAGAAATGTGAAGAATATCCAGAAGTCTGATTGGTAAGTTCATATAAGAATAACTCCTCCTTGTAGAAATTTAGAAAATCTTACTAGATTATTATACCATACACCACATAGTGATAGAGGTATTATGTCTTTGTGGATTTGTTTGTAAAAGGGAAACGGGAAGCGAGATAGACCGATTGTTCCTTTGGAAGATCTTCACAAAATTACATTCTGAGTCCATTTATGCATGTCAGTCCGTCCGTCCATATATTTTTGTGAACAAAATGCAGGTCGCATTTTTTATCCGATTGACAATATTTGTTTGGCCCAAGGACGAACCCTATTAAAATTGGTGATAATCGGATCAGTTTTAAATATAGCTCTCATGTATCTTCTACCGATTTCGGGTTAATTGTGCACCAAATGGCCAATATGAATTTTGGCACATTTGACAAGTATATCAAATTTAATAAAAATCGGTTCAAATATAGCTATATAGTTCATTAATTCCTCACATGCGAAACATGCAATTCACAAGAATACTATTTGCTACCATATAACTTATAGGGCTCAAAAGTACATCTGTCGAATCTTATCGAAATCTGAAAAGATTTGGATATAGCTCCCATATATATCTTTATCCGATTTCAGGTTAATTGTGCACCAAATGGCCAAAATCAGTTGAAAAGTCCTGAATTTTGGTACATCCAACCGAATTCGCTCTAGAATAAAGTAAACCATATATATGTTTCATCCAATTTGGTGTTTAAGTCCCTCACATTCGTAAAATGCATTCGACAACAATGATATTTGGTAGCAGATATATTATAGAGCTCGGAAATACCTTTGCCAAATTTTATCGAGAACGGCTAAGATTTAGAGATAGCTTCCATATATATACTTAATCCGATTTCAGGTTCATTGTACAAATAATGGCTAACATCAGCCCAAAACGGAGTGAATTTCGGGACGTACGTTTCCATTTGGCTCGGCTAAGATATATATATTTTTAATATAATTCTAATATCTAATATATAGCAATGTTATTTGGTATAAAAGATAAAAATGTTAGAATTGGACATGCCTCCCATATATTAATTCCCTCTGAAACAAATTATAACTGCTCTAAAGCCAAATGTTGATATGTAGTATGATCTACTTCAAAAAAAAAATACATTTTCTTGCGGGAGCTCTATTGAATATGCATAGTGGTGTAGAGTATCATGTAGTCGGTCCCGCCCGACTTTTGACTTTACCTTACTTTTAGTATCGACACAGGCTTTATAATTTTGTGCATTTCGAGTGATACGCAATTGGCGAAAGGTCACTGTATAGACTTTAAAACTAGGAAAATATGGCAAGTCGATTATGATTCCATAATTGTGAATGAAAAGGTGACATAACATTGCAGCCCATCCAGGATAAAGTTGAGATGCATAATATTTTGTCATGAGGCATTTTATTCAAAGAGAATATTTTATGGTTCTTCATAAAAGTGAGTAATTCCCAACCCTAGATTTGAGCCATATGCAGCAATGCAGGATTCCAGCAATACAAGGGACTATATATGACATCCGGCCCATAGTATTTTTATACCCTACAACACTATGTGTTTATGTGTGTATGTATTATAAGTTTGATTTGGCCAAAAATTATGTAACACCTCGAAATATTGGTTTCCCACATAGGAAAGTATATATGAATCTTCCTATCTCGCCGAGCTGAGTTGATCTAGCTATGTATGTCCGTCCGCCCGTCTGTCTATGTTACTTTGTAATCACAATTATGGCCCGGTCTTCACGAAATTTAGATTGGAGGTGGGGCTAGAGCCAGAATAGAAGCCTATTGCTTTTGGAGATGATCGAAAATTTTTCGGAGATCGAAAATTTTCCTGATTTTGCAGTTGCTCTACAGTAATTATAGACCAATCGAAGCGGAAGTTAGCATGGGGCTAGAGCTTAGGGCTGGGCAGAAGCCTTTCAATTTTGATGATCATCTGGTAATATTTAGTGGGTGAAATATACCATAACATTTGTATTAAATAAAAGTCAAATTTTCCATTAAACCGCGAATATTCTTAATCCCGACGAAATCACAAATAGACGATCAGGTCAATTCTTACCATGACGTAGATGTCGATTATGAATATATCGGATATATATAGCGAAATATTTACAACGTATATATACAAAGAAATGGGACGTTAGCTATAATGCTTATATCTCAAGAATGGCTGGACCGACTTTGACAAATTTTGTAAATTCAGAATGCACTCACGAAAATTTTCACATGGGTAGAATTAGGCTCAGAAGGGCTATTCCTATTGTTTTCAAAGATGTCCTCAATATATTTATGGGTTGAAATGGACCAACAACTAAAAATCTTAATGATTTCGCAGCCGTTATAAAGGTCACAAAAAGAAACCAAAGCACCCGAAATATCGCATGAAGTTAGAGTTTAGGGCAGAGGGTAGAATAGACCACTACTTTTGTTTGAAAAAATACCAAAATTACCCTCAGACGATATCCAAAATACACAAAAGGCGAACTTCTGGTTTTTTATGATGATTTCGGTAACCATTGGATTATATTTAGCTATAAAATAGACCACAACAACTAACAGCACGACGGAGTGTGTAAATATTGGGCAAATGTTCTTGGCCAAAATGTTAAGGGTAATATCTGGCTTTAGCCTTTGCTTACATGTTAATAATGTTTGGTGTTTTATTTACCATCCGGCAATTAATTGATTTTATACCCCCTGCTATAGAACGGATATTTCCTTTTTATTCCCTTTCTATTATTCGAAATATTCTTTTGAGATTATATTCAAGAAAATTTTACATTGACAGTTCGCCTGTATGTTGCCATCCAGCCAAACAA
Source organism: Musca domestica (assembly GCF_030504385.1). Classification (NCBI taxonomy): domain Eukaryota; kingdom Metazoa; phylum Arthropoda; class Insecta; order Diptera; family Muscidae; genus Musca; species Musca domestica. The sequence continues at coordinate 10,107,061 of NW_026712363.1, read as the reverse complement.
AATCATTGCCAAATAATGGATTTGTTAAGTACTTTTGGCACCAGCATCTCACTCACAAAACAGCTGCATAACTCTTTGATTTCACCTGGACATGACATAGGAGATAATTACTTACTAAATTGTCACTATTAGTCAATAAACAAGTACAAACAAGCAGCTACTATTTTAGAACACTAGTGTTGAATTTGTATTGAACTTCACCACACTTAATTTGTATATCCACCACCATACTATGGAGGGTATATTAAATTTGTCAGTCCGTTTTTAACTCTTCGAAATACTTCCGTCGGACCCCACAAATAATGTATATTCTTGATTAGTGTAAAATTCTAAGTCGATTTAGCGATGTACCTCGGAATTGAGGAAGAAGGCTATAATTTTACACAAATATGTATTTTGCCTGTAGGCAGGTTACGTTTGTAAATGGGCCATGTGGGTCCACGTTTTCTTATGGCCCCCATATAATGGTACCACCCAATTTTCGGGGTTTTTATGTTTTTAAAACCAATTTAGACAGGAATTGCTTAAATTTCATATTAAAAGTTCGTAATAAGTACTTCAGCCTGTGGCATAAAATTGTGTGTGCTGGTCCACGTTTTCTTTGGTAACAGGGAGTTACAAATTCCCATTTTGTTTATTATTTTTAAACTAAAATGAAGATGCCATATCTGTGTAAAAAATGCATATATTTTAGAGGAAATATGTAATAATGAGAACCCGATAATGTGAACTTTATACTTCACTTTTTCTAAAGTAAGGGATGACAAAAGTGGACTATAAAGGAATGATATAAGAACGGGCCTACGTCGATTTAGCGACGTCCGTCCGTCTATCTATCTATATATGTCTGCAGGACTTTTGGTATTGAAAATGGGCTATGTAGGTCCACGGTTTGATATAGCCCCCATATAACGGTACCTCCCGATATTCGGTATTTTGATGATTTCGCGACAATATTCATCGGAATTCTTTCAAATTTGGTATTTGATATTTGTAATGGATGTTACAGCCTATGGCAGGTCTTCGTATAGCCCCCATATAACGGTACCTACCAATATTCTGTATTTTGATGATTTTGGCGACATTATTTACCGGAAATGTTTCAAATTTTGTGTTTGAAGTTCGTAATGAATACTAGCGTCTAAAACAGAAAATTGTCTGTGCAGATTTACGTCTTCGTATAGCCCCCATATAACAGTACCTCCCGATATTCGGTATTTTGATGATTTTAGCTACATTATTCACCGATTTTTTTAAGTTTCGCTTTTGAATATTGTAATGGCTTATGACAAAAGTTACCTATGCAGGTCCATGTCGTCGTATAGACCCTAGTATAACAGCTACATCGGTATTTCTAAGATTTTAACAGAATTGTTAACGTTAATTCCTTTTTATTTATTTTTTTTTTTTTTTAATTTTATTGTTTTTTAGAATTGCCAAATTTGTTCCAAATGGTGGAGGGTATTCAAAGTTTGGCCCGGTCGAACTTACGACTGTTTTACTTGTTCAGACAAGTTTTTTTTTTCAATTTCTTAACACTTCTTCTTTAAAGTAATGTCTTCAATATATGGATATGGGTATGGTGTCTTTATGGATTTGTTTATGACATGGAGAAGGAAGCGAGATATGTCAATATTTCATTTTGATGGTCTGCATAGAATCACATTCTGAGTCATTCTGAGTCTTCTGTGAATATATATTTTTGTAAACAGAATACAGTTCGCATTTACTGCGCGATAAGGATTAAATGTTACACAAATAATTTGTTTGGACCTAGGACGAGCCTTTTGGTATTGGTAATAATCTGTCTAAATTTAGATATTGCTCCCATAGTTACTTTTGAGGATCTTCATAAAATCACTTTCTGAGTCAATTTATACATGTCAGTTCGTGTGACCGTCCGACCGTCTTTCAATGTATTCCTGTGAACAAAATGCTGGTCGCATTTATTATCCGATTGAGATGAAATGTTCCAAGATATAGCTTTAGCTCCCATATATATGTTTCATCCGATTTGGTCTTTAAGTCCCTCACATTCGTAGTAAGTATTCGACAACAGTGACATTTGGCACTAATTATCTTATAGAGCGTGAAAATACCTTTGCTAAATTTCGTTGAGATCGGCTATGATTTGGATAAAGCTCATATTTATCCTTAATCCGATTTCAGGTTTATTGTGCATTTATGGCTAATATCAGCTCAAATGGAGTGAATTTTGGGACGTACGTTTCCGTTTGGTAGAACTCGGCTCCGATATATAATCCTTCTCGAAGTGATATTATGCACTCCATAGCAGTGTTATTTGATATAAAAGATAAAAATGTCTCGTTTAAAGTTGGTGAAAATCGATTCAGAATCAGATATGCCTCCCATATATTTGTTCCTTTTGAAATCAAATTATGACTGCTCTAGAGCCAAATGTTGATAATTCAAATAAATTCTTTTGTACGGGAACTCTAAGAAATATGCATAGTGGTGTAGGTTTTCATATAGTCGACCAATCCCGACTTTTGAATTTTCCTTACTTGTTTGTTATTGCTTCTTTGAAGGTGTTAGAAATATAATTCCATTAGTTTGTTGTTTAAATTAAACTTAAAAAAATGACTTTTTGTCTTCAAAACTTGTCATTGGCTCTATAGGAGAATGTTAGCCTGCTCTTCAAACATAAATTAACAAATTGCTTTTCGAAAACACAATCAAAGATCATATTCCACACAAAAACTTCCCATTTGACAATAGTTTCGGGGAAGGGGGAAATATTTTCATTTTGCAGGTTCAATACTGACATGATCTAATCCCTTGCGGCACATTATCTAATAAAATTGTTCATATTTGTTGTAATGCAAACCGAAAACAAAATCTAAACGATTGCTTTATATTTCATAGACATTGGAAATGTGAGCAGACTTCAACTAAAATGCCCTAGTAAATTTGACAGTAACGGATTAATACAGGATAAAAACGCACACATTCACAAACACACACACACACTCATACTCATTGATATGGTGTGGTAATATATCATGATGGACTAAAGTGTCCCCATACGAGCGTGTCTTGAACATAAATTATCCTTTTTTATTACTCTCTAGTGTACACAGGCAGAGCCATGCAAAGTCGTATGCATGTTCACATGCACACACACACACACGTACAAGCTCACTTACACGTAATGAACGTAATATTTATTGTCACACATACGACATCGAGAGTTCACTTGTATTAGAAGAAGGTTTTACTGATATGCTATGGAATGGTATGATTGTTGTTATTACTGCTGCTGCTGCCGCTTTTAGTGTTGTCTACTCACACATACATTCATACACATGTGCATTTATCGAAATTTATATCCTTAAACTAAATTTAACTATTTACAAGTACAACATCTCACTTGTACGAGTAGTATTTACAAAAATTCTTTAGTGTTTTCAGGATAAGTTATTAGATCGACACATACCAACAACCGATGTATGCACACACAGAGAGCGCACGCACATAGGTACATATGTATAGATGTATGCACAGGAACGAACATAAACATCAAGAAGTTTGCACTTAACAGCATTGTTTACTTCTCACCGACAGACAGACAGACAAATAGACATACAGACACACCGATGCACCGAGGATAGCCAAACACACCACATGCCATGACACAGCACATTGTACACCCGCGTCCTACCCTCCTACTCACTCTCTGTCACGGGACAAAGATTCTTTTTGAAAGGCATACTAGCAACCTTTAGTTGGCACTTGTTTGTACATGCAGTGGTCGTCTCATACTCCTAAAGGTTCAAGTGTTCGTCTTAAGATTTGGTTGTGTATATGTCTAATTATGGGACAATACATAGGAACTAATACCCGTCCATTAGACGTAGGCATACATACACATAAGTGATGGATGAACATCTGCTAAAAATAACCAAACAAATTCCGAAAAAAATTAATTAGCTGCTAAATCTCTTACTCGAGAATGTTCTGAGACTACAAAAATATCCAGTCGTTCTTTGCTGGAGAACGAACGGTTAAATATAATTTACATTTGCATATTCATTTAGACTCCACAATGTATATATTTATTTGATCAGCATAAGATTTCATGTCGATTTAACTATGTCCTTCCGTTTATCTGTCTGTGAACAAAACTCCAGCTTCTGAATTTAAAAAACTTTGGGTTTTCAAAATAGAACATATATGTTATGCCATAGATCGATATTTTGATAATTTCTGTCACAAGTTTTCACCTGCCGCTTTCAAACTTGGTATTTGGAGTTCGTAGTGTATACCACCTCGAATGACAGAAAAGTTACTACACTTATCTATACCATACCATACCTATTTTCGTTATTTTGATGATTTCTTTAATGTTTTCCTATATCCCCACACAACGTTACCTCCATATATTTGGTTTTTTTATGATTTTAACTACATTCTTCAACAGTTTTTATTCCCTACACCACACTGTATAATAGGGTATTTTGTCTTTGTGCATTTGTTTGTAACTGCTATATAGAAATACATATTGATTCCATTTATACACCACCCGTCTATCCACAATTTCCCGTTTCAAAGTTAGATAGATCTATATCTCTTATATACAATTCCGCCCAATTTACAGGGTTAGATAAAAAAAACTGCAACAAAGTCAAATGCCATAATTTCTATATATTTTTTTAAATATTATTGAATGAAAGCATAAAATGTCGAAAATAGCATAAAATTTTAGAATAAGTTTAGATTTGTTCGAATTGATCACCTTTGACACGTATTATGGTCTTCAAACGGCCAATGAATGAAGTGTCACATGCTGCCCAAATGATGCTCTGCGGTATTTTGGCCCTTTCCCGACGAAGCTCGCTTGCTTGAGGTGATCGACACTTTGGTATTTTTAGTGCCAACCTTGTTTTTCCAAATACTCCAGACACAATAGTCCAACAGACTGGTATCCGGAGATTTTGGTAGCCATTGTGTGCTGGAAATGAAGCGAGGAACCTCATTTTGTAACCATTTTTGGGTGGTGCGTGCTGAGTTCTGTTAGAATGTCCAAGGTCTGCGGCAAAAATGCGTGCCCCAGGCTTTAAAACACCATCCAAAATATTTTCGCTACAATATACAGCATTTATTTTGATGCCACGATCTATTAATACGAGCGGAGAGCGACCATCGGCTGTTATGGCGGCCCACACAATCACCATGACCGGCGCTTGAGTTCTAGCACCTTCCAACCGAAGGTGCACATTTTCAGCTTACCTATTTGGCAAGTAAACACGATCATTTTGTTTGTTTACAAACTGCTGGACTACGAATGTTTTTTCATCGGAGAAAACCAAATTTGGCAGTTCACCACTTTCGGCCAAGCGAAGCAACTCTTTAGCTCTTTTGAGTCTATTTTCTTTCTGTAGCGGTGTAAGTTCTTGTAATTTTTGTAATTTCAATGGCTTTACCCCGACCTCATTTTTCAATATTTGCCGATGGAATATTGCGATATGTTCAGCTCACGAGCCATTTTTCGGCCATAGGGACGCAGGTTTCGATCAAGTCGCTTCTTTACTTTTCGAACCATTTCTACTGATGTTGCTGTTTTCTTCCATCCACTTCCTTGACGTCAGGCTACGCTACCAGTATCACGGTAACGACAATGGTACGATACTCAAAAGATATTCTGACTCCAACCATACCTTGATTTTTAATTTTGTGAGGATCGGTCCATAATTGCAACCTGTAGCGTGATTACAATTTAACATGGACATACATAGCTAAATCGACTCAGCTCGACTACATAGGAAGATTCATAAGGTTTCTATGTTGGGGGCCAATATATCAAGGCGTTAAATAATTGTTGGCCCAATCAAACTTATAATACCCCCAACACATAGTGTTGTAGGGTTTAACAACAGGAACGAATATAAGGGAGGTATATCCTACTCTGAATTGATTTTAACCAAATTTGGCGGAGACATTTGTACCTCTCGACATTTAGAACGCGTAAATTAACACATATATTTTGTAGTTTGCCTATATCTGATCCAATTTTCACTAAAATCCATCCCATTTGAGCTGATATTACACTGAACTGAAATCCGATAAAGATACCGAATGGAAGCTATATCCAACTCTGAACCGATCTCGATAACATTAGCCGAAGGCATTTCTGAGCTATATGATATATCTGGTACCAAATATAATTGTTTTGGAGTGCATTTTGCGATTGAAAGGGATTTTAACACCAAATCGGAAGGAACACATATATGTGAGCTAGAGCTGTATCTGAACCGATTTTCATCAAATTATATGTGCTTTTTTCAGGACTGAATTCGGTTGTATGTGTCAACGTCCACTCCATTAACCATTTTGTGCACAAAAAACCTGAAATCGGATAAAGATATATATGGGAGCTTTAACCAAGTCTAAACCGATCTTGATAAAATTTGACCGATTATCCCAATTTCAATAGGGTTTGTCCTTGGATCAAATAAATGATTTGTGCAAAATCTCATCCCGCTCGGGCAATAAATACGACCTGTTTACAAAAATACATGGACTCAGATGAACATCATGAAAAGGAACTATGGGTTTATCACGCTTCCTTCTCATTGTTACAGTCAAATGTACAATGATATAATACCCTGACCACAGTGTAGTGCATAGCATAATTTACTGACATTGGAATATTTAAGGGAATTACGAACGCATTGATCGAGTTAGTATTACCTAATGGATCCTATATATCAAAAAGTTGCAGTATTATTATAAGATCGTGAAAATTAATGCTTAGTCCATGAAACCCTTGTAGTTTGCTCTTAAGAATAGGAAATTGGAAGGGCGAGAAAAGTACATTATAAAAATTGTTTTACTTAATTTGATTGCATTACATTCATGACCCTTGAATAGTAAACATTCGCTTATCGTTCTTCAAGATAAACATGTTCCCTTCCATCAACATTTTTCAAGTAAAATGCCTCATATCCTTTTTGTATGGCCTTACAAGTTTGCATTTGTGCGTCGGTGTGTGTACATATCTATGTGTGTGTACAAAAGCATTTAGTTCTGGATACTTTGATTTATTGTTCTCTTCGCAGAGAATGTACCGAGAATGAAAGCAATGACTTAAGCATTTTCTATTTTTGCAAAGTTAAGCAATTATAAATTAGGAATTTATTTGGAAAATTTCAAATGGAAAGTTATTAAGTTAATGACATTTTCATTCCAATTTGTAGGATTCTATTATAAACAATACTACTATTACCACAATAAAAACAACAACAAACAACATCAGGAGCAGCAGGACAGGACAGGATGTTATACTCGTCAGTGTTTTCTAATTCCTGGTATCAAAATAATTTAATTTAATTCGTTTGAGTACTGTTTCACTTTAATTGGTTTTCGGAGAACAAAAAAAAGGATTGAAATATGTATGAATGTGTGCATTGGTAATGTTTTTGTTGTTACTCGTAAAAATAGAAATGATTGAAACGGAAAGGCTTATTTAACATCCGAAAAAGCTAAATCAACAAACAATACAATGTTATTAAGGAAAGGTTTAAATCATTCAACAACGTTTACTAGTTAATGAATGTGAAAATGTTTGTCAACTCTCCATGGATGTGTAAACATAAACCAAGTTTCGCAAAGACATGACAAAAAAAATATCAAGGAAACAATTTTTATCAAGGAAGCAAGGTTAACGTTTCGGATATAAAGAAAGGGACAACTCTACCTACTCAGCTAAATCAGAAAATGTTGGAAAATTCAACAAAATAAGCGAATAAGCACAGGCTGTATTCGTGCGGGTGCGACCATGTGATACCGCACAACACAATAATATATTGGAAAAAACTCTTAGGCCCAACACCATTTTAGTCGATTTATATACCCTCCACCGTTTGTAACATCCCTAAATATTCGTCGTAGACTCAAAGTATACATATTCATAATCATTATAAGTCGATTTAGCGACGTCCGTCTCTCTGTCTGTTGAAACCACATTATTTGACGTAGAGCGTCAAAATTTAGCAGAACAATTTGTATTATGTCTAGGATGGTTGGTATTGAAAATGAGATATATCGGTCCAAGTTTTGATATAGTACGGTACGTCCCGATATTCGGTATTTTGATGATTTTTGCCACATTTTTTTACGGATTTCTCTGAACATTGGTATTTGTAGGTCATAATGTGGCGAATTAGGCATTTTAATATTTTATACAAAATAACATTGCTATAGAGTGCATGAGAAGAATTATATTAAAAAATGTATATCCGAGTTCCACAAAATTTAAACGTACGTCCCGAAATTTACTACTTTTGGGGTGATTATTTGGAGCTATATCCAAATCTAAGCCGATCTCGATATAATTTAGCAAAAGTGTTCCCGAGCTCTATAAGATATCTGGTACCAAATATCATTGTTGTCAAATGGATATTACGAATGTGAGGGACTTAAACACCATATCGGACGAAACATATATATGGTAGTTTTAGCTATATCTGAACTGCTTTTCACCAAATTCGATATACTTGATTCTAGACTGAATTCGGTTGGATGTGCCAAAATACAGGCCATTTGGGCTGATATTGGCCATTTGGTGTGCAATTACCTCGAAATCGGTTGAAGATATATATGGGAGCTATATCCAAATCTGAACCGATCTTGAAAAAATCTGATCCGATTATCACCAATTTCACTAGGATTCGTCCTTGGGCCAAAGAAATGTTGTTTGCAAAAATTTCATCTAAATCGGATAATAATTGCGACCTGCATTTTGTTCACAAGATTACGTGACAGATGGACGGACTGACGGACTGAAATGCATAAATAGACTCAGAAAGTGATTCTATGAAGATCCTCAAAAGTAGCTATGGGTCTATCTCGCTTCCTTCTCCATGTTACAAACAAAGACATAACTATGTGGTATAAAAAACATATTTACAGTAATACTATATGGCACTCATTATTTTTATACCCCCCACCATACTATGGAGGGTATATTAACTTTGTTATTCCGTTTGTAACTCCTAGAAATGTCAGGCCCAACAAAGTATATTTATTCTTGATCAGTGTAAAATTCCAAGTCGATTTAGCGATGTCCGTCGGTCTGTCTGTTTGTTTTTTCACCGGACTTCAAATTTCGTATTTGAAGTTCGTAATAAGAGAAAATTGTCTATGCAGAACCACGTCTTATACACCGGACTCATTTCAAAATTAGTATTTAAAGTTCAGAATCGGTACTACCTATGACAAAAAATGACTTCTGAAGGACGACTTTGTATAACCCCCATATAAGGAGTTTTATTTTTCTGCGGAATTTTTGCAATTTTTCAAGTTCCCTAAAAATGGTGGAGGATAAAAGACCGAACTTAGCTATTTTTTTACTTTTTTTATTTGTTTTTCCTTCAGGAGCGTAAACAAAGAAATAGGTCGCTCTGCCAACACGAGAACAGCTGACCATGTGGAAATCAGGACCGATTTCAATATAATTTTACAACATTTATTTTTATTCCATATTCCGCCACACATTCCAAATTAAATTGAAATCGGCCGAAAATGTATATGGGAGCTATGTCCAAATCTGTACTGATATCAATATAAATTTGAAATTTATTTTGGTACCAAATTTAGAAGGTGTATAATAATATATTTGGGAGCTATATCCAAATTAAAATTATTTTCAGTTCAAATTCCGTCACTCGACGGAATCGAACATACACATCGTATTTGGTGCATCAAATAAATGAAATCAATCGAAAATGTAATGGGAGCTACATCGAAATTTGGTAAATTTATTTTTGTACCGAATTTCGTCACTTCTTCCGAATTTCATTTTATCGTGTTTGGTGCATCAAATATGTGATATTGGCCTAAAAATTTGTATGGGAGCTAAATCCAAATCTGAACCGATTTCAATATCATTTGGCAAATTTATTTTTGTACCGATGTATCTATAACCGATCAATAGATATTTGCATTCAAATTTCCTGAGGTATCTTCGATTATTGTGCTATATATCCAGTTCCAAGTGGAATTTACAGGAAATTTGTAGGAAAATCTGTTTAACAATTTTTGAGTTTATAACTTACAAACAAACAATCCAACGTACAAAAATTTTCCTCTTGTATAGATATAGATCCTACGCTACTATGGAAAGTATATTAACTTTGTCATTCTGTTTGTAATTCCTCGAAATACTCATGTTGGACCCTACAAAATGTATATATTTTTGTATATATTTTATGTAAGTCTATTGAGTGATGCACGTCCGTCTGCCAGTAGCCAGGTTATGTTCGTTACTGGGCCATGTCGTTCCACGTTTTCATATATTCCCCATATAACTGTGCCTCCTGATATTAGGTATTTTGATGATTTAGATCTCATTATCTATCGTAATTGTTTAACATTTGGTACTTAGAGTTTGTAACGGTTCCTACCCCCACAATACTAGAATATTGTCTATATAAGTCCACGTTTTTCTATAGCCCCCATATAATTGTACCTCCGGTATTCGGTATTTGTCACATTTTCTAAAGGAATTGTTTGAAATTCGGTACTTAGAATTGTAAAAGGTTTTGCCTGCTATGCTAAATGTTTGTATATAAAGGTCAGAATGTGTGAATAAAGCCCCATATGGCTGTAATATCCGATATTCAATATTCTGATGATTTTAGACACCATTTGAAATTTATCTTTCGAAAGTATTGAATTGCATTAATGGCGAAGAAGACATGGCCTTTCCTAACATTATTTAGTTTGCCTTGAAATCGAAATATTCAAATCGATTCCATACCGAATGAAATGACTACATATTGTTCCCATTTTAAGTATTTGTAATGAAAATTCCCAACATTCACCCAATGAATTAAAAACACAAAAATTTTTTTGAATAAAAATTTCTCCACAACTATTGCTTTTTGAAGAGCAAAAGTTAGAATACTTTTTTGCAAATTTATTTTTTGAATTTTTTGTTTTTTTTTTTTTTGTTTTGTATTTTTTTGTTTATAAATTTGTAATTTGTTTTTGTTTTGTTGTTTTCTTTTGTTATCATTTATAATTTCATATGGTTCCTACATTGATAATTTACATACACATTTAAAAGTGGTAATAATAATAGAATAATAATAATAGTAATGAAAAACTGATAATAATAATAATAAGAGAAAAACTTAACATTATAAGTACGATTATACTCGCTTGGTTTGCTTGGTTGATTTGATTTGGTGGATCCACATCTATTGGATCCGCCGGCATAATACAATTTGTTAATATTATTTTTTTAATAATAATAATAATTAATAATGATAACTAATTAATAGTTGTAAGAATAAGATAATTCATTACTTTTTCTTGTATCAATGTGCTTGAGGGTTATCATTTTTGTTGTTGTTATTATAAATAATAAATAATACATTTTACACACACATATATAATTCTTTGTTGTATATAATAATAATGGAGTTATAATATTTTTCTTGCATTGTGTTGTTTTTGTTTTTCTTTTATTTATAAATATGTATATTGTATGTGGTTGGTTTTCTTGTTGTGGTTGTAGTTTTTTTTCAGTATTATAATTATTGTTAATTAATTAATAATACAAAGCTAATAATGATAATGAAATTTTGTTGTTGTTGTTGTTTGCTTGGTTGTTTAATAAATTAATTTGTTGTTGCTTTGTTTTTTGGGATATCCTATTAAATACTAATTAATACACACTTAAAGAGTTACAGATCAATTTGTTGGTTAAAAATATAGATTTGGTATTTGAAGAAGATTTGCTATGCGTTATTATATTTGCTTTCCAGGGTGGTTGGTGTGGGGTTTGATTACATATGTATGTTTGTTTTTGTGAATTTAATATTTAAACATTTAAAATTGTTAATTTGAAATTTGTTATATATTTTATTGTATTGTAGATTTTTTTCATTTTAAAAATTTACTTTCTGTTTGTTTAATTGATAAGACTACAAGAACATTTAGATGTGAGAAAATTTGAAAAATTCTAATCTTATTGAATAATTCATAATTTGTTGGATTTTGTTTTTAATTTATATTTAATATCGCAGTTAAGAAATTTATTTTTGTTTTGCTATTTAATGAAAAAAAATTTTGAATTTTTTAATTGTTATTATGTTGCTATTATGTATATCTCTATTTATGTGTATTATTAATTTGTTTTTGTTTTTCATTATAAATTATCATCATTCACAATGTTGAGGAGTTCCATTTGTTTCTGTGGTTATTGATATTTTGCTGATATTGCAAATTGTGGTTTTTACTGTTTTTGTTTTTTCTTTTTTTTCTTTCAAAAAGCTTAATTTTTAAACATTTACACAAAGAAGAACTATTGTTTTTACTGTGGATATGGATGGGGGCTTAGGTTGTATTTTGGAGGCTGGTAGTTCAATATTTAGGATTGACTATGTGTGTGTGTGTGTGTTTGAGTGGGGAAGGGATATTGCCGAATTTCTGCTGGATTTCTTATTGTTGTGGATTTCTTGTTAAAAAGCCTAGGTGCTAACTATATAACATTTATGAACTACTACTTAATCAGTATCACATTTTAATGAGTTATAGTAGATGGCAAACTCCAGCAACTTTGGAGCTTGTATTTATATACAAAAGTTGCCGAGCTTCAATTGCAAACATCTGACCATATTTTTCACAATTTACGTTCCTTTGAAATCAAAACACAAACGATTTATCATTGTTTTTCATTTTTCACAAAATAACTTAAATACTATTACGAAAAGAGACTTACAAGCTAATATGGTGGTGAATTCACAATGTGTTAATGGTTGTTGGTTTTTGAGATACTTTTCCGTTGTTGTTGTTGGCGTCCATTGCAGCTGGACAACGGCAACAACAACAACAACTGTGACACACATCACGCATTGGATGTGCATCGTTGATGATGATAATGATGAGCGTTTGTAATATGAGTATGCCTTAAGGTGGGTTGTTCTCTGGTGTGTTGTATGGAGTTCTTTGTATTACAACTACAACCATCAGCTGCAGTTAAGGAAGGTGGAAGTGCCTAGGCGGGGATAACGCCTACACACTAACTACTTTCACACGGCGAATACAGTTTGTGTTTGGTCAGACTGTAATCGGGACTGATGGTTATGCTGCGCGATAGGTTCTTCATGAACTGTGGCAGTAACGAGGCCCAGCCACGTTTATCTTGGCGCAGGGTTAGATACAATTCAAATGTGGACACCATTTCATTGTCCACCTTAAGGGTACCAATGCGGCGGGAATTCTGGGGTTCTTCTTCGAATTCGATGTAGACGGTACAACCGCGTACGCCGCAGGGTTCACGTTCAGAAACGCGTAGGATATCTGACGCTATGCGTGTGGTGAGATCACAGGGTATGGAGACTTCGGTGCAGGTCAAGTTGCGGGACTTGGCCTCACGTAATTCATCGAGCAGACGCAGCGACAAATCATTAATGGCCGCTGCATCGCTATTATCACAGTATATGAGTTCTTCTTCCAGGGGTGTAGCGCCAACGACAACACTGTTGTGTCGGTCGGGGCTGTGAGTGGCACGTGAGGCAGATGTTGTATTGTTCGCACGTGAACTTGAGATAGGCGTTGACCAATCTGTGAGGAATATAAAAAAAGTAAACGAAAAAATTAGAAATTTTCGAAATATGACAAAATATGTTTTCTTATATACGTGGCTACATATGTATGGAGATTTTCAAATCTCTTTGTTCTGTGTATTCATACATTTAAACGAAGGGGGTGTCACCCACAAGCGGAAGTATGTGTTTATTTTATTATAATTTATTGATTTGGGTTTCCAATTCTATATAGTTTTTTTTTTATTTTTTTTTTTTCATTATTGTTCTTTCTTTGGATTCGTTAGTTTAAGGTCATATTTCATCAGCCCTTTACATGTTACATCAAAAAGGGAAGGTATCACACAAGTGTGAGAGAGAAGAAATGAATAAATAATAAAACGTGACAAAAATATTTTCATTTATTTTTTATTTTGCCTGTCAGACTCTGAGGAGGTGTGGTGCCAGTCATCGTCATTACGACGAGACTAATATAAATATTGTTGTTGTTGTTGACGTTGTTTGATGACATGAACTTGTTTCAATTTTACAAAAATAAAAACTGATGAAATTTCTATTGGCGTTTACAAGCAGATATTTATTTTGTTGTTACTAGGGGGAAGAAATGTTTTTGTTGTTTTTTTATTTAAAAATAAATAAATTATCATAAATTATTTGCAAGGCAAAGTAATGCACAGTCATAAACTTGAATTGCTTGTTTAGTTCACTTATTTTTTTCAATAAATTTATTGTGTTTATATTTTAAAATAATTTACTATAAAATCTATGACACCGATACAAATTGAATCAAAATTTATTAATACTCGTTTCTGCTTCAAGTCTGGTATATGAATTTCTATAATAATTTCTAATTAAAAAGTGCAATGGAAAAATCTAATTAAAAAAATATTTTGAAATTTGGAAAATAAATTATTGCCAAATTTAAATTTAATTTATTTAAAGAACAATAAACGTTTCACTACAGCTTTTATCTTTTTTATCGAAAAGATTAAAGCGGTTATTAAACCTCTTAAATGTAAGCATAAATTGTTGACATTTGAAAAAAAAAAAAATAATCTTATCTCGTATCTTTAATAAATTTTATATGTCCCGTCTAATCGGGTCACTGCTATTTTTACATTTCTCTTCCAACTTGGAAACAAAGAAAATTCAACGAGCAATAAAACACAGATAATACTGAAAGCAATAAAAAAAAAAAAATATCATACAATTTCCGACGGCTGGTTTAATTTCCGATCAAACGAACACACTTCAGTAAATTTAATAAAAATTGATTAAATGTGAAAATTAGCATTAAAAAATGTAGGTTTCAGAATATTTGAATTTATAAATAATTAATACAATTAAAAATTTTTGATATAAAAAATGTAAAAATTGTACACACGTGTGAAATATTTCAAAATTTTGTACTAACTAAATTACTGAATTCTTAAAAAGAGATTTAATATTTTTCCACACATTTTTTTAAATAAATTGTAAGACTCTCGAAAATATAAAAGAAGTCAACCTACCTTTAGTTTTTGTTGTCCCACTGGTTAAGACGGTAAAACGTTCAGGATATTGATTTTGCACTGATAACACTTCCATTTTATCCGGATTAATTTTGATTCACAATTATTACAAAATAAAAACTTTCAAAAAGTTTTGTTGTATAGTTTTTGTTATTATTATTTTTTTGTATTTTGTTTTTTTTTTTATCAAAAATACATGTAAATGCACGGTTTAGTTAAATATTTTGTTCTTGTTAAATAAAAATTTATTTAACGAAGAAATCACAGTTTCTTTGTTTTGTTTAATTTGTTGTTAAAAATTAATTTGACAATTTCCAAATTTTGTCAAACACACATAAGTCACATACGCTTTCTGATATTCAGTTTGTAGTCTTTGACTTGATTCTTATTATTTTTAATTTAAAAAAATATAGTTTTCTTGTTTTAGGCTTCATATGTTTTTTAAAATCACAATAAAAAAATTTTCAATTTTATCACCGCAATTTTTATTGAGTTGCTTAATAAAAAAAATTGTTCTTTATTCCGTTTGGATTTTCTTTTGTATCTTTCTTAACTTTTCTATATGTGAATATCAGCAGTGTTTAACAGTAACTGAGGTAAACAGCTGTGTGACGACGAATTTATAGGCCCGGCACAGCTAGCACTCTTACGAGCAGCCCCTTTTGGGGAGGAATGAGCTGAGAGAAAGAGACATAATCTTGGCCATAATTGAGTGAAATTTGAGTTTTAATTCTGGAAAAAGTATAGAATAAAGCCAAAGAGAGACGTGGCAAACATATGATGTTGTTGGCAAAAAACAGCTGAGTTTATAATTTACATTGTAATTCCTGGAAACCAAGTTGCTTGATTGTAGAAAAATAACTTTAAGCCATATATTAAAGAATAACTTGTAAAATGTCTTCTGTATTTTCTTTCAATTTTTTAAATAACTACATATCTGTATCTTCTGAAAAAAAATTGCTCTCTACTTAGAATTATTAAAAGAATTTATGCATAATTAACTCTTGATTTTTTTTTTTTTGTGGTATAAGTACATCTTGTTCTTCTCCATGCTTCTCAATTTTTCTCTTGAAATAACAATTTACTCCAGTATGAGCAAACTCGGTACCTCTCCCCTCTAAGCATTTGCTCCTCTCTTCAACTATTATCCCTGTTTCACTTCCTTTATTTGTGATTTTTTCACTCTTTAGCCTAGAAATTTTCTCTGTTATCCCCATAACGATTTACTCAACAGGAACATTTTTGAGTACTCTCATAATTGTTATAGCAATTCTCGAGTATTGAGTAATTCTCCTCTCTGGTTTGACTCTCTGCCTCTTGGTCATTACCTCTCACAATATATGGTAGAGGAACAAAAAACAAACCGTCTCCAACTGTGTGGTGTACGTGACTTTTTCATTTGTTTGGCGGTCGGTCGTTTAGTTAGTTGGTTGTTCGGTTGATTTGTTGTTTTGCTTTTGGCCTGAGTTCTTTTGGGTCGGCCTTTCGTAGTGTGTTTGTTGCTGTGCGGCATGTTTTGTTATTTTTTTCTTGTTTCTTCAACGTTCACCCATGCATTGGGAAAACTGTCATAAGAAGTACTCGTCGTCGTTACTTATTCAGCACCTCCCTCACTTTTGTCTCCTCCATGGAACCGGGTCGGGGCAACCAAACTAATAAAGATTACAGATGTGTATGGTTCTCCTAAATTTGCTCTCTCTCTGGCGCACACAAACGAACACACTCGCAACACTCAATCATTTGGATACTCTATTCGTTCAATCATCGGTTCGTACGTCTGCCCCCCGCCAAAATGTATGTGTAAGTCGGTCGTTTAATCTAACATCCATCCGTACGTTTGTCGTTCGTTCGGTCGGTCGGTCAGTCATTTTGACGGTTGTTCGTGTGTTTGGTACGCATATGAAACTTTTCAATGCATTGTCAGTTTTGTTTGCTGGTTTCTGTGTTACAGCCGGTTTTCGCTTGATTTTTTTCGTTGCCGTTTTTCAACGTTTTGGATTAATACCCTACACCACGATACGGAGTGAATATTAAATTCATCAAGCCGTTAGCAACAAAATGGAAATACCTTATAACAAAATCCAAACCAGTGAACCCGTCAGTCACTTAAATTGACGCTGCAGAAGTTCAGATTGAAGTTGCCTTAAAAAATTGCAAAGAAAAAAAAATACATAAAAAGTTCAGTGAATTGCCTTCAAAGAAAGGAAACAAAACATGAAAAGATGCAAATAAAATAAGAAAACATAAAAGTGTTCACGAAATGCCAAATACAATATGATAATATATTTGAATCAGTTAGGAAAAGAAAAAAAGCGAGTTTGCATTAAATTTGTATTGGATAGGTATACTTTTTCCCAATGTTTATTTTTTCGTTAGGGAAAAATAAAAATTTGTTTCTACAATATAGTTATCTAATAGGCATAGGCTTGAAAATTTTACATTCTTTTCAAAATTATATCTTTACCTTTTGTGAAAAAAATAATATTGAATGTGTAAAGCTAAATAATATTCTGCACGGAAAGCTAAGTTTAAATCTTAAATATTGGTTCGCGTTAAAAGTCTAGTTTATGAAGGGCAATGTGTCTTTGGTATTTACTTCCTATTTAGCTACAAATCATCGGGAATGCGTTAAGCTTAAAGAACTGTGATTTTCTATTTAATTGCTAAGGCCATTATTTTCTCTTTATTTATTTGCATTTTAATTTATTTAAGGTTCTTATTCAATAATTTATTTTACATAAGTCTAGAAGAAAATTATAAGATTTTTATCCATTATTAATCCTTGGATCAAGTTTACATAAAATATTACAAAATAATATCTATTGCAAAAAAAGAGGAAATTTCTAAATTCTTCGAAAACAAACCAAAATTTTCATAGATAATAAAATATGTTTCGAAAAATCCTTACATGACAGTTAACAGATTTAAACAGATTTTGGAAAATCTTATTTCACTATCTACAATTTCCAGTAATTTTTAAATTACCAAGAAATTTTTAAATTACCATAAAATTTTTTTAAAGAGTTTAATAGCCAATGAAATGCTGGATTTTTTATTAAATTAATTGCACCCAGAATTTTAGAAAATTTCGAAAAGTAGTTTAAAGACGCATTTGAAATTTTCCTGAAAACAGAATTGATATGGGTAGGAAACTATTTCAAAACTGATTATTTACAGTTTTGAAATTGTTGCAACTACCTAACCGAATTTGAAAAATTTGTAACTAAAAGCGTATTTTTTTGTCCTTTTAGTTTTATAAATATTTCCAAATTTTTTAGCATTAAAAATTAAATGTTATCTAAATATAATATGAAATGATATATGACCTATAATGTTTTTATATGTTGACCAAAACAAAGGGTTTGTTTCGAAATCTCGAAAATTAAAGTAAAAATTACCAAAATTTATATCATTTCACAACCTAAGGTCGGGTGGAGTCGTAAATAAATTATAAATTAACTCAGAAAAATAGCGTGAATTCGTAGTGGGGCAATAAAATCTAAAGTTGAAGCGTTATGGATTAAACATTCCTTCGCAGCAATTCAAATATAAACGAAAATCAAAACTTAAGCAATACATTTGTTTTTTTTTTTCTTTTTTTTTGGAAAAGTCTTTTATTTTTGACATTTTTATTGTTATTGCATTTGTATATAACTTCTTAGTGTTATTTTAAATAAATTAATGTAATAAATTAATGTATATATTAATGTTATATTACTATAAAAATTATTACCGAAAAAATTATAGAAAGTTCTATTATCAAGTGATTTAAATTCTCCCAAATATCGGTAATTTTTACTCTTCCATTTGCAAATCGACAATTTTTTTTTTTTGGAAAATTTCTTTTTTTTTTGGAAATTCGTGTTGCCGTATAATCGATCTGTGATACTTCTTTTAGAATTTTCTTTAAGTAAAATAAGTGTAAGTGTGATTTTTGACGGAAGATAAAGTTCATTTGCTAGTTTCGCTAATATGTCTAAAACAAAATCTTTAAACGTTTTAATGATGCTCTAAAATAAATGTACTAAAAAATCAAGTTTTTCAAGACTTCCATAAATTCCAATAATCGGGATACACACCGGGTTGCAGTTAGTTATACCCATTTTAAGCTATCGCTCAAATGGTAAAATTTTCAAGTTATTATTTTTATAATTTAAAAAATTATAAATTAAAAAATTTAAAACTTCTTTGGAAACTAACATATGTTAATATTTTCAATCTTTTTTTTTTCGTTATTTGAATAGTTATTATATTGAAATTAAATTAAAAAAAAAAAAAAAAAACAGATGTCAAAATATAGAATTACATTAAGTCACTTTACATTGGTTAAAAAGTTCTACTTGAAAAATTAACAGAAGTTATAAAAAATAGAATTCATAGCAGAGTTTCTTCGCAAAAACTACGGCTTTTCAAATCATTATCAGCTTCATCATTTTCCATTATCAAAAAACTGTATTTTCTATAATTTTGCTTGGTAAAAAAAACTGGAGATTAGTTGCAAATAAAAAAAAATAAAATTTTTTTTTACCAAAGGCTCCAATTTTCAGTGAGATAAAAAAATCCTATTACACAAAAAGTGTGTCATTACTGATCAACAATTTTATTTTCGACCATATTTAGGATAATTACATAAGTCTGGCACGAAGATATTCTATAAATTCTATTTAACATAGTTAGCATAATTAATTTTTAATTAATTTTTATTCATATATAAATAGCATTTCGTGGATAATTGAATTTAGTGTTTCTTCGGGAAATACCTTAATCTGAATCCACTAGTAAGACAATCCGATTGCATCACAAATTTTAAAGATTATTAAAAAAAGTTCAGCCGCAGTAAATTCAAGCACAAAAGTCCCGTTGTTACCAGAAAAATGTCTATACAATGAATGTTTCACTTCATAATAGCTCCGGTCGATACTGGATTAATTTCTTTATACATTAATTTCTATTTATTTATTGTTTATAAAAAATGTGTTTGTAGAGTTCTGTTTTTGATATTCCAGAATGACTAATTGAAATTTCAAGAAAATTGTTCTTTGAATTAATATAAAAAGAAGCAGAAAGAAGTTTGAAAAATAATTTCTAGAAATTGGACAATACCTTGGTTAAACCCTGAATTATTGTTGGCTTTATTTAACAAATAATAAAGACAATCAAATGTTCAAAAAACCCAAGGTTAATAATAGTAGAACAGTCTTGGCATATTTGTTGTGGATACCGTAGTATTTTGTTGTTGCAAAAGAGATAGGCTTAATCCCATTACTGTTTTTGTTTTTATAAAAACAACGCTTATTTATAAGTTGAGAAAGATGATAATGTTTACCAGGGAGTAAAGCATGGAATATATAGGTTTCGGAAAGCGCCATCAATCCTTATCAGTTTCCTTGCTTTTTGTCTGGGTTGCTCTCCTCAGGAGTTGTTTTAAAATAACTCCTATGAAAAAACTTAAGATTAAAAAATAATATTTTTAGAAAACTGAGCAAATGTTTTAGTTTCAATTAGAGTTAAAAATATAGAAATAAAACACCGTTTTAAGTCGCAATATTAGTATAAATATTTACCAGAAATTAAGAAATTAAGTTGATTTTTATTATAATTAATTGGTGAAATATAATAAAGTGATACACACAAAAAATTGCAAAATTCTTAAATAAAAGAAAACTAGGCAAACAACAAAATATAGTGCGAAATTCGATAAAACAATGGACAAATATTATGCAAAATAAGTTTATGAATCAGCAGAAATAGTCTGACGAAAAGGCAATATCTAGTTTCGATTACTTTATTAACGGAGTATTTTCTTTTAACTAGTTGGTTTCGAATTGACAATTTTATGTAATAAAAATACAATTTAATCAATAGTTTTCAAATGAATGAAACCTACACGAAGGACAGCCATTAGAATTTTTAAGTTTATTTTAGAATTTGTTGATTAAATTTCAAATATCAACTGCAAATAAGCTTCTATATGGTTTTAAAATAGCATTCATTGTTCGATGAGTGTTACGTATATAAAGTTCATTTGAGTCACTGCTACAAAGTTGAATTTATTATATCAGTTACAAATAGTATTAAGGTAAAACACTGAGTGGAACAAATGTGTAAAATAGTATATCAATTTTCTAAAATTGTAAAAAATCCATATAATAAAAAAATTATAAATCAATATTAATTTTCAAAAAAAAAAATTAATTTATATTTTTTGACAGCTCCTCTCCCTGGTTGATATTTGGTTTAGTCATTTTTTTCAATTTGGGGGTAAATGCGTGTTCCATTTCCGCTTCATAAAGCAAATGATTTGTTCATATTATACTACATTAAATTATTATAGCCTCATCACAAAAATTGCATTAATTCAATTTCTTTTTTAAATGTCCCCTCAATTAAAAAAAGAAAACTGAAATATAGGGATCCTGATTATACGATAAGGAACACAACTTATAAATAAAAAATTAATAAGAAATTCAAAATATTTAAAATACGATATTAGTGAGATTTGGGATTCTCATTTGAATTAATTGGTTAAACTTCCTTTATAGGAAGTTCATATCTTGACTTTAATAGGAACAGTAACACCAAACAGAAAAAAATGCGGTTAAAAGTGAATATCTTCAGATTAAGAATCCGTTTTAGTCTTATATGTTTATATCCATAGTAATTTTACAATATTATATTTCAAAAAAAAGTAATTATAACTCAAAAAATAAAGAAATGTATTATATTAAAAATATATATGTATATATTA
This sequence comes from Musca domestica, assembly GCF_030504385.1. NCBI lineage: Eukaryota > Metazoa > Arthropoda > Insecta > Diptera > Muscidae > Musca > Musca domestica. The sequence goes on along the minus strand of NW_026712363.1, from coordinate 10,085,228 downwards.
TAATTTTAGTGACTTAATATAATAACGACTTAAATAACTTGGCATTTCATGAACATAATGAAAAAGAAATAGTTTAAAAAACTGAATAAAAATATTTAAGGCAACTTCGTGAAAATCTAATTAATATATCATAAATAATAACTTAATTGTGATGCATACAGTTATAATCTTAATATTTTTATTTGATTTAAAAATAAGTTAAAATAAAACAATATTTCTTTAATAAATGAAAACCATTAAAAATTAAAAATTTGTACACTGTGTTTCTATTAAAAAAGGCAAAAAGGTAATAATTGTGAAGTGAGGGCACAATATATGGAGAATCGTCATCGTTTTAAAATACGTAAATACGGCATTAAGGTCATAACTATAAAATGAGAATATAATATGTGAAGAATCGTCACGGTTTTAAAATGTTTTATATGTTATTTTATTGGGGATCCTACGATAGATATTTGAAGTCCAAGTCCAAATAACGCAACTCAAGCATTTTTCCGCTTTCAAATTTCAATGTAAAAATTAAACAATGGTTATTAGAAATAAAGGGTGAGATAAAAAAAAACTGCAACAAATTCAAACGCCATAATTCATATATATATATTTTTTTAATTTTATTGAATGAAAGCAAAAATTGTCGGAAATAGCATCAAATTTAAGAATAATTTTAGATTAGTTCGAATTGGTCGCCTTTGGCACGATTTGTGGAATTCAAACGGCTTATTAAACCGTCACACGCTGCCCGAATGTTGCTCTGGGGTATTTTGGCCCATTCCCTGCGAAGCGCTAGATTGAGGTGATCGACACTTTGGTATTTTTTAGTACCAACCTTGCATTCTAAAATACTCCAGACTCAACAGTCCAATGGGTTGGTATCCGGAGAATTTGGTGGCAATTGTTTGCTGGAAATGAAGCGAGGAACCTCATTTTGTATTGGGAATTATTTCGGAATTAATTCTGATGTCATGGACGATTAATGCAAGCGGAGAGCGATCATCGGCTGCTATGGCGGCCCACACCATTACCATTGCCAGCGTTTGAATTCTGGTGGCCAACAGAAGGTGCTGACCTCTTTGGCAAGTAAACACAATTTTTTTGTTTGTTTACAAACTACTGAACAACGAGTGTTCTTTCATCGGAGAAACCCAAATTTCGGCAATTCACCACTTTCGGCCAAGCGAAGCAACTCTTTAGCCCTTTTGAGTCTATTTTCTTCCTGTTGCGGTGTAAGTTTTTGCACTTTTTGAAACACAAAATATATATTTACATTTAATTGCTGGAATGCTCTAACGATAGCCACTTGTGGTTTTCCAGTCAAATATAAAGAAATCACACTATCACGGTTGAATTCCATCACGAATAAGTGGCTTATAAATGACAGCAGTCTGAAATTGGTTACAGTTTTTTCATCTCACCCTGTATAGATATGCTAGTAATGGTAGAGCATATAAATAGGAATTCACAAATAAATTCAAAAATTTTGTAAGATTTAAAATTGCCAAAAATTTATTCGAATTTTCAAGACATTTAAAAATCATTTAAATTTTGAGAAGAGCTTAAAAGTAGAGGCAACTCTCGATTTCAGAAAAGAAGGGAAAATTAAGCTTGACTTCAGCCAACTGGATTTAAGTATGTGTATTTTGGCAGAGAAGAAAATCTTGTTTCTACCTATGCCATTGGCATTTGCCTTTTGTAAATGAAGCTGGCTCGAATTCTGTACCTTAATACTGTTTTTTTAAGAGGATTTACCTTAACTTAACTTACTTAGTGTATCAAAAATTCGTCCCGGTCGTTCTAATATAAAAAGAAATATGATTCATTATCTATGTGATATCAGATATTAATTTTGTAAATCGCGCTATCAGTATTATGCAGCCTTTTACTTTTTGCTTAGCATAAACATTCTACATTTCATGGAAGAGTGTACAGAAATTTCGCACAGACAGACTGTCTCTCTTTTTGACTTGCTTAAAACTTGGCCTTGTTTTGATGTAGTGACCGAACAAATAAGGCTTTATTACCGAGAAAACTCTTTTGCATTTTTAACATAAACATATTAGATTTTTATATTTAATCTTTTAAATTTACTCTTAATTCGGCCATTATCAAGTTTGTACACAAAAAAATAGTACAAAATTTGCGTCAGAGCTGATGACACTGATGCCTCTTGGCTTGAAGTTATTTGTTTTCAATCCAAATGAAAAATACTTCTTTCAATGTCTAATGATAATAAGGCACTGATTCGCTGAACAAATAACAAATAAAAAATGAGAAAAACAAAATTCCTAGACTATATACATATATACGATTTTTTTTCGATTTGCATCATCTCTGGTTATTTATGCATATTTTATACCACCGGTACTCCACGTAATTCTCTATGGTGATTTCATCAGATTTGTTGTTTTCGATTAGCTCTTATTTATTTCTACGTCGAACTCGGACACTTGGTATCGAAAGTTTACATCATCCCTTTTCTAGGTGAGAAGAAAAGATTGGCCCCGCGGTGGTTGTTGATTGCAGAAAATAAAAACTGTGCTGGTGAGGAGCTGCTGCTTATTCTGCTACTCATGATGGCGTTTGGTGATGGTGGGAAGGTGGCAATGTTGCTGCCTGTTGTCATTGCCATTTTTTATGAGTGTATGTGTTTTTGCCAAGTATCGATAAATAGATTCGAAGCCGGCTGTTGTCGGTTGTTTCTGCTTATTTGCTTTGCAATTAATTAGACTTTTGCACTTGTAAATAGCAAAGCATTTTTCTGGCTTTTTGTTTTTGCTTTTTATTTATTCCCTTATTTACGAATACCTAAAAAATGGCTAAAATAAAAATGAAAAATATAAATAAAAAATATATTATAAAAAAATTGTATAAACATTGTAAATGTGCAAGCATTTTTCGTAATATTTGACAAAAGTTTTGTAAACAATAATAAAGCAAGGCATAGCAGCAGATCACGGCAATATTGTCAATAGAAATAATGTAAATGTAAATTGTCATTACAATTGTGGAAACCTTTCATTTACATTACCATGAGTAGCTACAAAATGTTCGCAGGGTAAAATGTTAGATCTGTAAATTGCCAACACTTTTTTTTTTAAATAGAGCAAAGATTCACCAATGGATTGTGTGAATGATTCACCATCGTAACGAAAGATAAGAAATATATTGTGAATCAATTGACTTTTTTTAATTTGAACTAAAATAATACCGGAGATAGCAACAGCGCACGTATCACATCAATGATAGGTACCAGCTGTCAATTATTTTTGTCTGGTAACTAAATGTTTACCTTAGAAATTAAATGAAGACCCCATCCACATTAAGGTAGGTCCGGTTCCGCTTTTGTTAGATGTTAATTGAAACGTATAGCACTTGCAGTGCGATAAGAGACTGTTTTTCATTTCGCTGAATTCCATTCATTCTGGATGATGCAAATATATAGAGCAATTGTTAAATTATGATTTTTTTCCTGGAAAATAAAGCCTTCATAAGTTAACATTCTGCATTTGACTAGTATGTGCTAGATTGTATTTTTATTAAATATACATACTATGTATTGGAATTGATAATTATATAATATTATTTGGAAAAAAGATTTGGCTTTACCTGCATCATACACATTAAGCGTGATTAAATTCATCGCTTCGGTTGCAACCAATGGCAACAATTCGAAAACGCCACATTTAGCACATAACTATTCTTGATAAACTTACACATTTAATTTAAATGATCTCTAAACTGATAATTAGATTAAATTTATTCACAAATGGTATTTCAATTATGAAAATTTAATTGTTGATATTTATTAAAATATTCGCCGGGGTTTTATTCTACATAGATTGCCAAAACCGTTTGTCTAGTCAAATGTTAATGTTAATGACGGGTGGATGACTTGATGGTAGATCGGTCCACCAAAAATTTTCTGAGATCTCAGGCAACACTTTTTTATGGGATTAAAAGAAAGCTAGAAGATTCTAAACAATTTTCACCAGATAAGCCTAAGGTGGAAGCAAAAGTCCGAAACGGGTTTAAGGTATGGGATTAAAGTTATTGATGACTCTCCTATACAACTTAAGCCAAGGGCGATCTATCACCAGTATTAGCAGTAGATAATACAATGTTTGGAATGTTATCCGATAAGGAAAGGACCAAGGTCCGGCGGATCAGACTATATGATACTCTTCATCGCTATGCGTATTTATTAGAGCTACCACGAACAATAAACGTTTATATTGGAATCCTATGAGCAGCAATTATACCCTCCACCTTGAAAAGGAGGGTATATTAACTTTGTAATTCGTCGTAGACCCCATAAAGTACATTTATTCATAATCAGCATAAATTGCTAAGTCGATTTAACATTGTCCGTCCGTCTGTCTATTGAAAACACAATGCAGCCCACGTTATTTGACGTAGAGCTTCAAAACTTGGCACAATCATTGTTCAAAAGAACATATTTTACTAACACATTTTTTAATTTTGTTTTTATTATTATTTTATTCTATGTCAGCATATAACTGACCTATATAATTATTGTTTGCCTTATGCAGGCCAATAGCCTAAATAAAGAAACACCTCGATTGGTTTCACATTGCATGGGTTATTGGCTGAAGTAATTTATTGCTTAGTTAACTTTAAATGCTAGTTTTAATGAATTCAAAAATGTATAAATAGAAAGCAAAAATAAATATTCTTGGTAGATTACAAGAAATTGTAAACATACCAAGGTTACACAATTTAAGTGTTGTGTATATCTGCCTTAATTAAATATTAATAAACATTTTTTGGTGACCCCGACGTGATCCTGACAAGGATTACTTGATTCACTCATAAATTTCGAATTTCCCCCCACCAGTGGTAAGGAATTTGAAATATTTATTTGTGAAAGGAGCTAGTTACGTACAACTAGTAGCACCATCTAAGAGCCAGAAACATCTGGAGAAGAAGCCAGTACCTACATCAAGGATCTGAATCAACTGATAGCTAATCACCGTAAGGCGGATACAGTATGGATCTAGCTACAGTAATCGAGCAACAACAAGCAGCAATTGCCGAGTTGAGGAAGGCAATTGCGAACGTAAAAAAGGCTCCATTGGAAAGAAGAACGGTGGAGTTCTACAGCAAAAAGCTCAAGGAAATGGAAGCACTCTGGGCAGAGATCGATCGCAATGAAAACAAAATTCGTGCAGATCCTGCGGCAGAGTCACATCTCCATATCACCAATAACGAATACCAAGTCATTGGTGAAGAGTACAGAGCTGCAATCGACAACATCGAGGCAGACATCAAAAGGGGCAAAGAACAAATGCCTCAGAAACCGCTTCCCGCAACAAGGGAGGGGGTGCAAAAACAATCAGGCCAGTTTACTGCAACCAGCAGCGTGACTGCATTAGTGAGACGTCAGAGGGCTCTAATGCAGTCCATCCAAACGTTAATAAGGGGCAGTTCAGGCCAAGCTGCTCCCTGTCAGACAGTGGCTGCAATTGAAAAACTGTGGACACACGTGGAAGATATCCACTTCAAAATGTTCGAGGACTTTGATGACCCAACGTTGGTGGGGTACGATGCATCAGCCTACGTTCTCTTAGAGGAAGAGACGTTAAAGTTCAAAGAAAAAATATCGACGCTAACACAGGTCGATCATTCGTCGTCTCAGCAGAGATTAGGCGGAAACTTGGCAAATCAAGTTAATCTGCCAAAAATTACAATCCCTCAATTTAATGGGGATTATTCGAAGTGGCAGACGTTTGCTGACATTTTTGGGAAAATGATCAACGAGCAAGCCTTGCCACAAGTGCAAAAAATGTGGTATCTCAAGGCCAACGTGACTGGGGAAGCCGAGAAACTCATAAGGCACCTCGAGTTGACCGAGGCGAATTACGACATTGCCTGGAAGACACTCCAAGACAGGTACAATAACAAGAGAGCTCAAGTGTCAACTATACTTGAGAGAATGCTAAACCTGCCCAACATGTCTGGCGATAGCAGATCAGTGAAGGACTTTCATGATAGTCTTCATGAATCGTTATTGGCATTGGAGGGTCTTGGAGTAAGGCCAAAGGAATGGGATCCACTCTTAATCCACATCCTAACAAAGAGGATGGACAAGACTACTCATGTGTTGTATGAGCAGTCGATTGTAGATTCGAAAGAACTCCAAACGATGGATCATTTCATGAAATGTTTGAGGAGTCGTTTCGAATCATTAGAAGCTGTCAATGGGATTCAGAAGAGCAAACCGTCAGCAACGACTGCTTCCACCACGATCCGTAGATGTCACATGTGCAAAGGTGACCACCCCCTATATTACTGCAAACAGTTCTTGGCAATGACAGTGCCCGAAAGACAGAAATGGGTTGCTAGACACAAGATGTGTCTAAATTGCTTCAAGGATGACCATCAGGCAAAAACGTGTACAAGTGGGAAGTGCAGGAAGTGTCAACAAAAACACAATACACTTTTGCATTTTTCAACGAGGCCACAAGTAGAGAACAAGTCAGCAGATTTGTCGGTTCAACAGCCGCCAACAGTAGCATCGGCGAATAGATCCCAATCATACGTACTTCTTGCAACCGCACGTGTTGCGATCAAGGCAAATAATGGAAGAAGCTATGAGTTTAAGGCGATTCTGGATTCCGGTTCACAAATTAATCTGGTGTCAGAGCGACTAGTGCAGAGGTTGGGTATCGAACCCATTCAAACATCTCTCTGTATCGAAGGTGTTGGAGGTAGATCAAGAACCGCAAACCACAGGGTCAACGTGGAGCTTAAGTCACTCACCAGCAAATTCAGAACACGCCTAGAAGCCTTTGTGTTACCAAATATAGTGCCACCCCAACCAAGCACTGAGATCGACATCACATCATGGCCTATTCCAGAAAACATAAAACTAGCAGATCCCTATTTTTATCAAACGACCAGGATTGACGTACTACTTGGAGCAGAGTTCTACTTCAACCTGATTCTCTCACAAGAACTTCGAATGTCCAAAGAGCTTCCTATATTGAAGAACTCAAAACTAGGATGGATTGCTAGTGGAAGAGTTCAGGCTGAATCAGAAACTGTGACATGCGCCGTTTTCGGAGAAGATGAACATGCTTTAGAAGATTTATTAAAGATGTTCTGGGAACAAGACGATGTTTGTGAAGACCAGAAGTTGACAATAGCAGAGGAACAGTGTGAAAATCACTTCAACCAAAATACAACAGTGAATGAGAATGGTCGGTTTGTGGTGCGATTACCGTTTGCAGACGGCCCTGAGAAAATTTCTGAATCCTTGAATATTGCAGCATCAAGATTCTTTGCGTTGGAACGTCGCTTATCTAAGGATGCAAGTCTTCACGAGCAGTATGCTAAATTTATGAAGGAGTATGAGGATCTGGGACATATGACGAAAATACAATCAAGAGAGGTGCGTGGTAATCATTACTATATCCCGCATCATTGTGTCCTACGCCCAAATAGCAGCACAACAAAACTGAGGGTTGTGTTCGATGCGTCTTGCAAGTCATCATCTGGATGGTCACTCAATGATATTTTGCATTCAGGTCCCAGGGTTCAAGGAGATCTGCTTGGAATGCTGTTGCGGTTTAGACTGCCGAGATTTGTGTTTACAACAGACATTGAAAAGATGTACAGACAAGTGCTAGTCGACAAAAGAGATCGCAAATATCAACTAATCGTATGGAGAAACACTCCAGACAAGGAACTCGAACATTACATGTTGAATACGTTAACATATGGTACGACGTGTGCCCCATATCTTGCTACAAGATGTCTGAAAAGGCTAGCAGATACGAACATACAAAGATATCCATTGGGGGCGATGGTATTGCAAAAGAATTTTTACGTTGACGATTGCATGTGCGGGTCTGACAGTTTAACAACGGCAATTGAGATGCAGAAACAAGTTAATATGTTACTACTGGAAGCTGGATTTAGACTACGAAAATGGTGTGCTAACCACTTAAAACTGCTGCATGGAATTCCTCCAGAAGATAGAGAAGTAGATCTCAATTTTGACAAATCATCAACCAAGGTTTTGGGATTAACATGGATTCCTCAAGCAGACCGATTTTGTTTGAAGAGTGATGTGAACGAATGCACCAAGGTCACCAAGCGGAAGGTCACATCTGATTTGGCAAGATTGTTTGACCCCTTAGGAATTGCGGGTCCTGTGGTGTCAGCAGCTAAGATCTTTATTCAGCAACTGTGGAAGAATAAACTTGGCTGGGACGAGGAACTGCCAGCAGAAAGGGCAGCATATTGGCTATCGTTCCGAGAAGGTCTGAAGATGTTAAATGATTTCAGGTTACCCAGACACATGTTTGATGGAGAGAAACCAACAAAAATTGAGATACATACTTTCGTGGACGCGTCAGAAAAGGCATATGGTGCTGTGGTGTATCTTCGAGCTATACTGCCAGACGGCAGGCATATAGTCAGACTTCTTTGTTCAAAATCAAAAATAGCACCAATAAAGGAGATCACGCTGCCACGGTTAGAGCTTTGTGCCGCTGAATTGGGAACAAAACTTACTGCTAAGGTCAAAGCCGAATTGGGTTACGAAGATCTAAGGACTATTTATTGGTCAGACTCAGAGATTACATTGTACTGGATCAATTCAGAACCATCAGCTCTAAAGACGTTCGTTGCCAACAAAGTAAAAAATATACAAGGCAGATCGATAAACACTCAATGGCGACATGTGGGGACGAAGGATAATCCTGCCGATTATATATCCAGAGGTATGAAACCAGATCGTCTGTCGGGATGTCTGATGTGGTTTTATGGACCCACGTATCTACATGGAAATGAATCTCTCTGGCCGGGGCCCTTCTCAAAGAATAGAGAAAATCAATCCGATCTTGAATTCAAGACAAAATCTACAGTATCAGCAATTGCCTCACAGAGTGGGTTACAGGATATGATCTATGGAATCAACCACAAGGGTTCATTTAGACGATTACAACGTATTGTCGGTTATGTCCTGCGATTTTCAGAAAGGATAAAGGGACGCAAGCATGGAAGTTCGACAGATGTATTGACACCTATGGAGTTGAATCAGGCGATGCAACTAATAGTCAAGACCGTACAGGTGGCAGATTTTGCGAAAGAAATTCAGCAATTGAGGAAACATGGAGCATTGGACAAATCAAGCTCCATACATAGTTTAACTCCGTTTCTTGATGACAGAGGAATACTTAGAGTCGGTGGCAGGTTGGAAGAGGCAACCTTAGCATACGACACAAAACACCCGATGTTGTTACCATACAACGATCCAATTGTGAAACTCATTCTTAGCATGATCCATTTAGAGAATAGCCACTGTGGCTCACAACTATTACTGGCAACATCAAGACAAAAATATTGGATAATCAAGGGGAAGGCTATGGCTCGCAACATTGTGCAAAATTGCGTAAGGTGCACCCGGGCGAAGCCAAGGTTATACAACCAAATCATGGGAAATCTCCCACCGAGCAGAGTCACACCAGCAAGGCCGTTTATTGTCTCCGGCGTTGACTATTGCGGACCGATATGGGTCCACTACAAAATACGAGGCAAGAGACCACACAAGGTTTACATTGCTGTCTTTGTCTGCTTCGCAACAAAGGCTGTACATTTGGAAGTAGTTACAGACCTAACAACGGAAGCATTCATTGGAGCATTGAAGAGATTTATCTCTCGGCGAGGAAAATGTCAAACCCTATATTCAGACAACGCGACTAACTTTGTAGGTGCTAAAAATCAGCTCGATGAATTCAATAAGGCTGTCTTTGGGGAGAAAGGCAAAAAAATAATAGCGGAGACGTGTTCAAGAGAAGGGATCGATTTCCAGTTTATTCCCCCAAGAGCACCACATTTTGGTGGCTTATGGGAAGCCGCGGTGAAGTCAGCCAAGCAACTGTTGCTTCGCACCACTAATAGTGCATCATTAACCCACGAAGAGTTGGAAACAGTTGTTATTGAAATAGAAGCAATCCTGAATTCCAGACCGTTGACTCCTATTTCTGACGATCCAAATGATCTAGCTGCATTAACACCTGGTCATTTTCTTGTGGGAGAACCGTTAACGGCACAGGTTGACCCATCAGCGAACCAATGGTCAACATCATTGACAAGCAGATGGAAGGTCGTATCTCAAATTAGGCATGAGTTCTGGAAACGTTGGTCCACGGAGTACTTAAATACTCTGCAAGAAAGAAGGAAATGGAGTACACCATCTCCAAACGTGGAACCTGGTCAATTGGTCATTATTAAGGAAGATAACATGCCTGTAATGCAGTGGCCGCTAGGCAGAATAACCCGAACATATAAGGGCAACGATGGAGCCGTTCGTGTAGTCGACGTAAAGACACAAAACGGCGAAATTAAAAGAGCTATAACCAGATTAGCTCCTTTATGGAAAAAGGAAAAGGAACCTCTTCCGCCTATAGAGACCAAGAGTAGGAGTGAAGAGCCATCTCCAAAGCGATTGAAAACGTCAAGCAGCATGCTAGTATCGATGATGCTTGTGGCTTTACTATTTTTACCTCTATGCTTGTGTCATTCGTTCAACATACACAAGTTTGAGAATAAGCCCGGCATCTATTTTGAAGGAATTGGAATCACAAAAGTAGTAACAGCAGAGTGGAAACTGATCACTTATTATGATCTTTCCCCATTTTGGGCAGATATGGATGGCTTTTCTACCGGGATAGGAACCCTTCAGAAGTTGTGTAAGATAGCAGTTGAGAACAGAAGCTGTGAGAGACTTTCAGAAAATCTTATTCAAGTACAAAAGCAGTTGGAATCAAATACACTGAACATATTCCCCAGGCGCATCAGGAGAGGAGCTCTAAACATAGTCGGGAACCTCGCACACTCGTTATTTGGTGTCTTGGATTCGGAATATGCGGAGCAAATGACTGTGACAATTGAGAAGGCAAATGAAGATAAGCAACATTTGTTGGATCTTCTAAAAAATCAGACATCTATTATTGATTCAACAATCAACATAATTAGAAAGGACGAAGATACGAGCCAAAGGAACTTCGGCAACATGCAAGTGGAGATGAACCTTTTGGCAAATAAGGTGAAGAAAGAAGAAGATGTTGTAAAGACAACACAATCAATTATGTTTCTCACTTCACAGCTCATGCTACTTTCATCAAGGTTGAAACATATAGAAGATAACTTAATCGACGTTTTAACGGATGCTCATCATGGTCGGATAAGTCCGTTGCTACTTACGCCACATCAATTGCTACAAGAGCTCCAAACCATCAAGGCTCACATTCCTCCATCTCGTGCTCTACCCGTTCGCGAAGATAATGTTTCGGATTTCTTCAAATTAATGAAGAGTAAGGGAAGGGTTATTAAGAACCATATCATATTCGAGATTCGCCTTCCATTAGTGGATCTCCAGCAGTATGATTTATTCAAAATGATCCCCGTACCTATGCTACGATCCGGTCGATTTATTTCAATAGCTTTGAAATCAACATTATTGGCAGCTAACGTCCATCGGGATGAGTTCATATCGCTAACCGCAGAAGAAATGAACAGCTGCATACATACCACCAATGACGTTTTTATTTGCGACAACCAAGCGAAATTTAGCAAAGGCGATCGATCACATTTATGCGAGGTGATTTTCTTATTGAACAAATCGTCAGAAGCGTGCGACTTGCAATCGACCATGCACCACCAAACTTGGAGACAAATGGAACAAAAGAATAAATGGATGTTTACTCTAGCCAATTTAACAGAATTGTCCTTTGTTTGTGGTACAAAAATGACACACCTGGAGGTGCAAGGAGCTGGAACTTTAGAAATTGGGCCAGGCTGCATTTTCAAAGACAACACATTTACAATATACGGTCACTACGAAAACAAAACAACAGTGCACACATCATATCTGAGACTTAAGCCACTGGATTCCATAATCTCAAGCAGTAAGCTTGTCTTGCTCAACAAAACATTAAACAGCACCTATGAAACACATGCTGCTGAACTCGTCACCTTACACCAACAGCTAAAAACTATTGAAATCGGACGCCTTCCACAATTAATGAAATCGACGGCCATTCACCATCATACCATCAGCTATCTAGCTCTTTGCATTGGAAGTGGAGTAGCCATATACGTCATTGTCAAGTTTCGCCACCACAGAACTTCCAACAGTAACATGAACCCAACACCTACCCCTCGGCAGTCAGTCTCATCATCATACGTCATTGACCAGACAGTTTCTTGAACGTTCCTCGTTCAACGTGGGGGAGAATGTTCAAAAGAACATATTTTACTAACACATTTTTTAATTTTGTTTTTATTATTATTTTATTCTATGTCAGCATATAACTGACCTATATAATTATTGTTTGCCTTATGCAGGCCAATAGCCTAAATAAAGAAACACCTCGATTGGTTTCACATTGCATGGGTTATTGGCTGAAGTAATTTATTGCTTAGTTAACTTTAAATGCTAGTTTTAATGAATTCAAAAATGTATAAATAGAAAGCAAAAATAAATATTCTTGGTAGATTACAAGAAATTGTAAACATACCAAGGTTACACAATTTAAGTGTTGTGTATATCTGCCTTAATTAAATATTAATAAACAATCATTATACCCTACACCACATAGTGGTAAGGGTATTATGTCTTTGTGCATTTGTTTGTAACATGGAGAAGGAAACGAGATAGACCCATAGTTACTTTTGAGAACCTTCATAGAATCACTTTCTGAGTCGATTTATGCATGTCAGTCCGTCTGTCCATGTATTCTTGTGAACCAAATGCAGGTCGCATTTATTATCCGATTGAGATGAAATTTTCCAAACAATATTTTTTTGGCCCAAGGACGAACCCTATAGAAATTGGTGAGAATCGGATCAAATTTATATATAGCTCCTATATATATCTTCATCCGATTTCGGGTTAAATGTGCACCAAATGTCCACTATCAGTCCAAATTACCTGAATTTTGGCACACCCAACCGAGTTCGGCCTAGAAGCAAGTATATCAAATTTGGAGAAAATCGGTTCAGATATAGCTATAGCTCCCATATATATCTTTCATCCGATTTGATCTTTAAGTCCCTCACATTCCTACTATGCACTCCACAACCGTGATATTTGGTACCAGGTATTAGATGGAGCACAGAAATAGCTGTTTTAAATTTTATCGAAATCGGTTCAGATTTGGATATAGCTTCCATATATATCTTCATCCGATTTCGGGTTAATTGGCCACCAAATGGCCCATATCAACCCAAATGGCCCGAATTTTGGCACATGTGACCGAGATTAGCCTTAAAGCAAATATAACAAATTTGGAGAAAATCGGTTCAGAAACAGCTACAGCTCCGATATATATGTTTTATCCGATTTGGTGTTTAAGCCTCTCACATTCGTAATATGCCCTCCACAAGAATGATATTTGGTACCAGATAAAAGATACAGCCCAGAAATAGTTGTTTGTAATTTTATTGAAATCGGTTCAGATTTGGATATAGCTCCCATATATATCTTCATCCGATTTCGGGTTAATTGTGTACCAAATGGCCGATATAAGTCCAAATGGACTGAATTTTAGTACATCGGACCAAATTCAGCCTAGAAGCAAGTATATCAAATTTAGTGAAAATCGGTTCAGATATAGATATAGCAACCATATATACGTTTCATCCGATTTAGTGTTTTAGTCCCTTACATTCGTAATATTCACTCCACAACCGTGATATTTGGTACCAGGTATTAGATGGAGCACAGGAATAGCTGTTTAAAATTTTACCGAAATCGGTTCAGATTTGGATATAGCTCCCATATATATCTTCAACCGATTTCGGGTGATTGACCACCAAATGGCCGTAATAGCATCAATTTTGGCAAATCCGACCGAAACCAGCTTAGAAGCAAGTACACCAATTTTAGTAAAAATCGGTTCAGATATAGCTATAGCTCCCATCTTCATCCGATTTCGTGTTAATTGTGCATCAAATAGCCAATATCAGCCCAAATGGCATGAATTTTCGTACATAAGACCGAATTCAGTCTAGAAGCTAATACGTCAAATTTGGAGAAACCCGGTGCAGAGATAGCTATAGTTCGTAAAATGCACGATAGAATTAGATAGATTTTGATTTTGTACCAAATATCTCATAGAGCTCTGAAATGCCCTGTATAAACCTTTTTACGAGAGCTCTACTAAATATGCATAGTGGTGTAGGGTATCATATAGTCGCCCCGACCGACTTTTGAGCTTTCCTTACTGGTTTTTATTGCATCTAGGATGGTTGGTACCTCCCGATATTCGGTTTTCGTATAGCCCCCATATTAAGGTATCTTTCGATATTTGGTATTTCATGATTTTCGTCACATTTTTTTTCATGGATTTGTCTAAAAATGTTTTTTTTTTTTTTTTTTTTTTTTTTTTTTTTTGAAATCTTAATCGGGTTTCACTAAACTTAACTGAGAAAAATTTATGTTGCATATTACCTCTCGAATCAAATATCATGGAGTGCATGTTTTGACTTTAGAATACTTTAATATAAAATCGAATGAAACAACTTAGTTTGAATTTATAGCGTCTTTGATGTATTATTTACATCAAATTAGAGGGAATTATTTATGAGGGATATATCCAAATCTGAACCGATCTCGACAAAACTTGGTAAAGGTGTTTTTAAGATGTACCTAACATCTTGTATCGATAATATTTTTAATGGAGTCAAAATATAGATTTTGAGGACTTACATATATAATTGGATGAAACATATATATGGGAACTATAGCTAAATCTAAACCGATTTTTACCAAATTTTATATATTTGGTTCTAAGCTACATTTGCTAATCTCTGCCAAAACTCATCCCGTGTGGGCTAATATTACGCATTTGTGCAAATGGTCAAGCGTATTTCTCGGCTATATCTGACATCTTGAACCGAATATCGTTGTTATGGAGTAAATATTACTAATGTGGAGGATTTATATATGGGAGCTATATCTAAATCTGAACCGATTTTCACCAAATTTTATATACTAACTTGGAAAAATTCCTCCTATTTGGGCCAAGCAAGTGATCTGAGCAAAATTTCAACGCAATCGAAAAATAAACGCGACCTGCATTTTTCTTACGAAAATACATGGAAAGACGGACCGACGGAAATGTATAAATCGATTCAGAATATCGGATATAATCGCATACAATTCATAAGAAAATCATGAATTCTTTATTTTTATTTATAATACGGTACATGTCATTTAATGTTTGAAGATTATTTACTGCAATTTTTGACCGCGACTGCTCCCTAAATTATATGGCAGCAATCTGTGATTTTTTTCTGAGTGCATTGGTACCATCTGCAATGCTTTTGGCGGGTCCGTACTCCTAAGCCGATAATTCTGTTTATTTACGTACCCATTGAGCCAAAAGTGATCTTCGTCGTAATGGAGTAAGCATTTTCATAATAAACTTCATTAATTTGCCGGCGTTGTTCGCTTCTAAGACGATTCATGGTTAAATTAAAGACCAAACAGAACACGTGCATAAACGGTTAAAACCACTCTTGCCAAAAAGATAATTTCTAAAAAATAATATTTCGCGTTTTTGAAACAGGTCTTTTCCTATCGATTGTGACGTTTCGTACAGAATATTTTTACTATAGAGTGCATGTTGCCACTTTGGGAAGCATATATCGAATAAAACATGTATCGGAATCATAGCAATATTTCAATCAATTTTTTTTCCAAATTTGAATCAATCTTGACAAAATGTGCCAAAAGCATTTCTGGGCTGTATTGCATATTTTGCACTTGGGTCCAAGATATCCGATACATTGTAATGTAGTGTTTATTACGGATTTGGGGGACCTAAATATCAAATCTGATGAAATATATGTAAAAGCCATAATTTAATATGAAAATAATTATATACTTCCTTCCAGGCTGAATTCGTATGTGCCGAAATTTTCATAAAAGTCAAAGATATATATGACAACTATGTTCAAATCTGAACCGATTATTCGGTGACACTAATAATATCACCATCGTCTTTGGACCAAAAAAAAATAAAATGTGCAAGATTTCAGCTTAATTGGACCGTAAATGCGATCTGTACTTTAATCACAATAATATTTGCCAAGACATTCACTCACGTTTACGAACATTAAAGTCTGAGCCGACGTCGATTCTCGAACTCACAATCTTTGGTTAGTTTGCTTATATAACCTTGATTCGTTTGATGTGGCTCCTAAATTTTGGCAAGGATACTGCTTCACGGTTACGAATGCTAAGTACGTGTCTAACATCTCCAGCAACAACTCTATACAATCTCCCTTTGTCTGACTCTCGACAATGTTGGGCAATTTGTTAGAAATTAACCCGTTTTTTTTTCAACTGACTGATAATGGCAAACATAGTATCTCATATTACCCCACAACGGGTTATTCGACTAATGTGGATCCAAAATGTTAATTAGAGTTTGTAACAGGCAAAAGGAAACGAGATAGACCCATAGTTCCTTTTGAAGATCTGCATAGAATCACATTCTGAGTCGATATATGCATGTCCGTCCGTCCATCTGTCCATGTATTTTTGCAAACAAAGTACAGTTCGCATTTATTGCCCTATCCAGATGAAATTTTGCACAAATCATTTGTTTGGCCCAAGGACGAACCCTATTGAAATTGGAGATAATCGGTCAAAATTTAGATATAGCTCCCATATATATCTTCGTCCGATTTGCCTCTTATTGTATTGTATTGAATAGTATGGAATTTTGCACGTACGATCAAATTGGACCTGAAAATAGGTATGCCAAATTTGATCGAAATCGGTTGAGATATAGCTATAGCTCCCACCCGATTTGTTATTTTTGTCCTCCGCAGCTGTAATATGCACTCTGTAACAACAATATTTGGGGAAATATATCAAATACAGCTCAGAAATACATTTGCTAAATTTTATCCAGATCGGTTCAGATTTGGATATAGCTCCCATATATAACTTCGTCCGATTTACCTTTGATTGTGCACCAAACGTCTAATATTTGCCCAAATAATACTGTTCATCCGATTTGTTATATTTGTTACCCACAGCCGTAATATGCACTCCGTAACAACGATATTCAGGGAAATATATCAAATACAGCTCAGAAATATCTTTGCCAAAATTTTATCGAGATCGGTTCCGATTTAAATATAGCTCCCATATATATTTTTATCCGATTTCAAATTAATTGTGCACCAAATGGGCAATACAAGTCCGAATTTAAAAGATACAAATGCTTCGGCATATTTAGTCCTTTGAACTTTAAATTATAATTATAATCATAGCGTGTATGATTGAATTCTCCCATAAAAACTTTTAATTGTTATGCGGAGCTCTACTAAATTAGCAAAGTGGTGTAGGGTATCATAAAGTCGGCCCCGCCTGACTTTAAGACTTTCATTACTAGTTTTATCTTAGACTAGTGTTAAAAATAATTCAATAGTTCACAGAAATACATAATCATAAAATTTAACAGCCTTAGTAAGACCGAAGCACAATTAATTTTATAGTTCAGTGATAAAAAATTTGGATTACTACCTAATACCCAGATATTATTGTATAGTTTTTAAACCAATGTTCATATTATCAATAAATGTAACCAAAATGTATCTTTTTCTTATCTGTGTGTTGTCATATATTTTTATCAGACAAATAAAAGATAGTAATCGTTACTTCCATAAAGAAAATAGTTTTATGTTCATTTTATTGAGGCAAAAAACATTTTGAGTATCTTAAGATTATTGATATCTTTTAAGGTCATCGCATTTCTTTCTAGTTCTAATGGCACATGTACTACAAGGTCGATGAAAAAAAAAAAAAAAATAAACAGAAAACCAAAAATTACTTCCTTCCGGCGGCTGACCAACAAGACGAATATCGGTTAATCAAATGTTTTATGTTCTACCTACGGACAAATTTGAATTGCATTTTACTTATGGGCACTTAGAAAACCTTTCTACCTAAAACTAAATAGTTTTAGGTACCACGACTAAAGATGAGTTGAACAGAAAATTTATTTTAAAACGATCCTCTCAAGTATTTGTTGTTCTTGGTGTCGGAAAAGAAAAACAGACACACACACACACACAACCATGCTTTACCCTATTATGAATTTGATCCAAGATGCTGTCAAAATAGAGTCAATGGAGATAGTTTACAGCGCAAAAGATGTTTCGAAAAAATTAAAAGATACGTGAAAATGCATTAATCCTCATCCCCATTGTTAAGTCACAAAAGAAACAGAAAACACAAAGGATGTCCAATAATCAAATTAACCTCACCGTAGAGTACTCGATGTAATTAATCAGCTTCAAAGAAAATAAACACAATGGTTAATAGTTTTTGCAGTGTCACTGTTGAGAAAAACTAAGGGCTTGGGAAATTTTCTGATTATAGTAAATAAAGGGTTGAATTAAAGATGCACACATACATGTGTATTTATTATACACTTACAAAAAAAAATGACCACATCACAGATGAAATAAAAAGACCAGATTACGTATTACGTATAGTTAGTCTTTGGAACTGCATCAGCTGAAAGTCAGCATTTGGGATTTAAGGCAGGTATCTTCTTGTGAAATATACGAACACACAGTTTTTGTATAGGCTTTATATCATTAAAATTTATGACTAGAATTAAGAGACCGGCCATAATTCCAGACAAGTAAAAAATATTGAATTTTAGACAATTTATTTTAAAAATGTACTATTGGCCTTTAAAACGTTCGTTATTGGGGCTACTCTGAGCACTTTATGTGGGATATTTTATACTCGTTACTATTTTAAATATTAAGTTACAGATACTTCTGCTTGAAAATATGATTAGGGCCTTAACAATACTTAAGTATGACTGGAAAATGCGAAATTCTATCTCTTCAAAATTCAAAATGTCAAACAGATGCTGGTTCAATTGGATATTGTTCCTAAAAATGCAAACTTAGCCTTCTCTTTAATGTAGATACATCATTTCAATACCATCCTAGATACAATAACAACTATCGTGCTGAATTCAGAAGCTTTACATAAAATACTGTTGGACCTACCTTGATTTCAACAGACAGAAGGCCATCATAAAATCGATCTCGATTTTTATGTTGAACAGGGATATATATACGAATATTTGAAGATGTTGCAAACGTAGTGACAAACTTAACATGACCTTCATTTTATGGTGAGGGTACAAATAATACAAGTTAAATATCCTAGTAGACGGTTTTAGTCAGAGTTTCGGAGTCAGAAACGGTATCGAACAACTCTTTCAGTCATATGGCTACAGATGGTATATATCATTTGATCCCCCAAATTGTGTCTAATCAAAATAACGGTTTAAGACCTTGGGCTTCTTCAGACGATATCCGCTGTGGAACATTTGGAGTTTATGTTTCGAAATATATAACTTCGATTGCTCCCGAAGCGAGTTTCCGATTTGTTTCAAAATTTAGAACAATTTGGATATCTTCCAAAAAATATTTGTTTGGCCCAGGGACGAACCCTATTGAAATTGATGAGAATAGGTTCAAATTTAGATATAGCTCCCATATATATCTTCAATCGATTTCGTGATAATAGTGCACCAAATGACCTCAATTTTGACACATCCGACTAAATTCAGTCTAGAAGCAAGTACATCAAATTTGCTGAAATTGGTTCAGATAGAGCTACAGCTCTTAAATATATGTTTCATCCGATTTGGTGTTTAAGGCCCTCACATCCATAATATGCATTTCACAATAATGACAGATAGATATCAGATACATCCCAGAAATACCTGTGCCAAATTTTAACAAGATCGGTTCAGATCCCACGATTATCTGATTTCGGGTCAATTGTGCACCAAATGGCCAATATCAGTCCAACTGACATGAGTTTTGGTACATCCGACCGAATTCAGTTTAGAAGCAAGTACATCAAATTTTTGTTAAAATCGGTTCAGATATATATCTCTCATATATGTTTCATCTGATTTTCTGTTGAAGTCCCTCACATTCGTTATATGCACTCCACAAGAATGATATGTGGTACCAGATATCAGATATATCCCAGAAATACCTCCGCCAAATTTTATCAAGATCGGTTCAGTTTTGGATATAGCTCCCATATACGCCTTTATTTGATTTCAGACTTATTGTGCACCAAATGGCTGATATCAGCTAAAATGGAGTGATTTTGGGCAGCTTCAATCGTATTTCGCCTACAAAGAAGTACTTCAGATTGGGGGAAAATCGGTTCAGATATAGCTATTGCTCTTATATATATCTTACATCCGATTTGGCGTTTTAAGTCCCTCATGCAAAATATGCATTCCACAAGAATGGTATTGTGTACCAGATAACTTATGGAGCTCAAAAATAACTCTGTCAGATTTTCTCGAAATCGGATCAATTTGAATATATATATATTTGAAACAATTTCGGTGAATAATGTCCCTAAAATCATCAATATACCGAATATAGGGAGGTACCGTTATATAGGGGCTATATGGAAACGTGGACCTACATGGCCCATTTACGAACTTAACCTGCCTACTGGAAAAATAAACATGTGTGCAAAATTTTAGCCATCTATCTCAATTCATTCGAAAGATAGCGTGATTACAACAGACAGACGGACAGACAGACAGACGAACATCGCTAAATCGACTTAGAATTTTATGCTGATCAAGAATATATATATTTTGTTGGGTCTGGCATGAGTATTTCGAGGAGTTACAAACGGAATGACAAAGTTAATATACCCTCCATAGTATAGTGGAGGGTATAAAAATATTATAAAACCCCCTACGAAGCCTTAAAATCGGCGATATGATTCTATGGAAGCTATATCAAAATGTGAACCCATATTAAAATTCTTTTACAAGGACATCAGGTATCCATTAGGTACACCAAATATCGAATTACAGTTAATTTTAATAAAAAATGTACTTAACATCTTCAAAGTTCGTAGAATCCGATGATATGGACCAATGTCGACACCTCACCATACATGCACCCGCCTCAGCCAGATTTTCAAAGAAAACAATTTATATTCCAAAGGTAAACTTTAAAGTACAGTAAAGAGCTACCCGTAGCAAATAAACGTTTATATTTGGAATGTATTTGAAGTAAATCATTCCAAATCTAATCTTTATCAATTTCGTGTTATGGCTTTAGAGCAATTTAAATTTGAAATCGGACTAAAATGTGGAGGATGTGTCTTAATCTCAATTTCTATATTGTATGTAACCATTCGTACCAAATATCTCAGTTATGTTATAATTTTGAAAAAAAAAAAACACTTTAATTAAAATCGGATAAAGATATATATGAGAACCATATCTAAATCTGCACCGATCTCGAATATTTTACAGGCATTTCTTATCTATATCTGATATCTTGTACAGATATTACTGATGTGAGGCACTTAAATATCATCTCATCGATCTTTTACTAAATGTAACATTCTTGCCTCGTATGTGCCAAATTCATTCCATTTGGGCTGATATTACGTATTTTTAGTACAATAAACCTAAAATCGGAGCAAAACGAATATGGAGGCTGTATCTAAAATTTGGATGAAATATCACCAATTTCCAAAAGGATTAGTTTTTGGGACAAATTAATGTAATTTCAATCGGACAATAAATGCGTCCCATGGAGATTATCAAACGAAATAAGCGATCTATCTCTTTTCCATTTGCAGTTTTACAAACAAATGCCCAAAGATATAATACCATATCCCATGTGTGTCATGGGGTATATACAAATATATGTAATTATTACTAAATGTAATCTATTATTTGTTCGTGTCTTCAAATCACCCCCTCGACTTTCAGTTCAAAGAAGGGTCAATGAAATATTGGTCAACAAAGAGAAAATTATAAAGGTTTACGAAATTATCAACAATTCGGCAATCAGTGATCGTATTGAGGCTAACTGAAATGAAACACTTAAACTAAATAAACAATATATAGGTATGTACAAATACGGTAGTTAATGAAAACAAGAGTACATTGCATTGTATATTTCAATGATTCCATTTCAATTTGATGCGAACCTAGAAAATGATAAGGTTTTGTGCCATTCCAACTTTTATTTAGAATATAAGTGAATGACTTATTAACGCTTGAGACATTAATAAATATTAAAATATATATGTGTATTTAGTTCCATGCATATATATGCCGGCATGTCTCATTGCAATCTCTAAGGCCGTTTGATAACAATTTGATTTGTATAAGGTACACAAAATGTTAATATGTTTATTAAAATAACTAAAAAGCAACAAGAAAAAAAATAATCATTTGTCATATATAAAAATATTTAATGTGCTGAATAAATGCATATCAATGGGTTGTGAGGGTATGGTATGATCATGGTTAATAAAAACTTAAAAATAAACTCACGCACACATGTTAGTGTAACGTACAAATGATTATTGTTCGGCGTGCACAGTGATGTAGTGGATTCACATTGCATGACGAACTTGTGAACACAATTTTTTTTACCAGCATTTCCTCAAGGACAAGTTCGATGTTATTTTACGACCCTCCTTAATTCTATGCTGTCCCAATAGGAAAAGTCATAAAAGTAAGTGTTATTTATGATCAACTCAACATTGTTGTTGTTTTGTTCAAATATTAGCCTCATTTAGGCTATTGTTGGTATTAAATATGACCATCTAAAATAGAACCGAAATAAGGTGTTTTTTGTGACCATGTGATAAAAATAATATTGTCTGTAAGACGTATGCGTTTCTTTTAGGGGGACCAGTGACTCTTTGAAATCTATTTTAAAATATCTTTGTAAGGTGGTTAAGTTATTGTCATTCTTCCTTGCTTTATGTCCTAAGCCTTAGCCAAAAATTACCTATCTTTTATGTATTTCAGACTTGCCTTTACAAATAAATACAAATTGGAATGAAATTCACACTGTGCATGCTGGACGTTATCACACGTATATACGTATGTTTGTATGTATTAGTTGTTCTTACCTCCTCCTTGTATGAACAAATCCGATCAGATGGTATTTACTTTTTTGGCGAGGGGATGGTTTTCTTTTTATTTGCAAATAACAAATATTTAACAGTACATTATATCAGTTTATACATAATTATCTTATCAGAAGGCCGGTCCGGGGTATTAGTGAACGAACATCAGGGAAACATAATAATAACAATAACAACGAAAACAACAACAATAACCGTATCAACAAAACAAAAGAACGACTACGAGGCTTATCATTCCTTGCTTAATTAAATTTTACAATATAATTAAGCGACAACAACAACATAATCATCTTTACTGACTCTGACACTAATACAACATTGTCTGTATTTGGACAAAATATAAATGAAGATTTTGTTCCCAGTGTGAAAAAAATACAAACAATTTTATAAGTAGCACCAGCTACTTATAAGTCATTGGACTAAAATGAATTGACCTACACTTTGATTATTATAAGCTATACAATTCTGTGACGCTGCTAAATCAGGTCACATTAAAAATGTGATAACGTTCATACGTAAATTTTGCTTCACCTTTCCACAGTATTATAAATAAATTTGTAAAATTTTTGCTATATACAGATTGAGACGAAATTTAAAGTCAGAGGTCCAATCAACGAAACAATTTCTACATACCCAGTAAAAAACCAGTACTGAAAGTCTTAAAGTCGGGCGGGGCCGACTTTATGATACCGTACATCACTTTTCTAATTTAGTAGAGCTGCGCATAACAATTAAAAGTTTTTATGGGAGAATTCAATCATACACGCAATGATTATAAGTATAATTTAAAGTTCAAAGGGCTAAATATGCCGAAGCATATGTATATTTTAAATTCGGACTTGTATTGCCCATTTGGTGCACAATTAATTTGAAATCGGATAAAGATATATATGGGAGCTATATCCAAATCTGAACCGATCTCGATAAAATTTGGCTAAGATAATTCTGAGCTGTATTTGTTATATTTCGCTGAATATCGTTGTTACGGAGTGCGTATTACGGTTGTGGGTAACATATATAACAAATCGGATGAAAAATATATATTGGAGCTATAGCTATATCTGAAACGATCTCCACCGAATTTGACATACTAGCTTCAAGACTCAATTCGGTCGTAATTGCCAAATTCCATTCCATTCGGACAAATCTTAGACGTTTGGTGCACAATAAAAGCTAAATCGGACGAAGTTATATATGGGAGCTATATCTAAATCTGAAGCGATCTCGATAAAATTTGGCAAAGATATTTCTGAGCTGTATTTGCTATATTTCCACAAAATATTGTTCTTACAGAGTGCATATTACGGCTGTGGACGACAAAAATAACAAATCGGATGAACAATATATATGGGAGCTATAGCTATATCAGAACCGATTTCAATAAAATTTGGCATACATATTTGCAGGCCTAATATGGTTGTACGTGCAGAATTACATACTATTCGGGCTGATATTACACGTTTGGTACACAATAAAAGGCAAATGGGACGAAGATATATATATGGGAGCTATATATAAATTTTGACCGATTATCTCCAATTTCAATCGGGTTCGTCCTTGGGCCAAACAAATGATCTGTGCAAAATTTCATCTGAATAGGGCAATAAATGCGAACTGTACTTTGTTTACAAAAATACATGGATAGACGGACAGACGGACGGACATGCCATAAATCGACTCAGAATGTGATTCTATGCAGATCATCAAAAGGAACTATGGGTCTATCTCGTTTCCTTTTGCCTGTTACAAACAAATGCACAAAGACATAATTCCTGACCACCTTGTGGTGTAGGGTATAATGAGAGAGCCACATAGCTGTGTAAAAGTTAAAAGATAGCAAAATGGGAAAAAATGGAAAAATGGAAATTGTGCCAGTGTGTTTTGCTCATTTTTTTGTGTAAAGCTGGTTACGTTTATGGACATTTTATTAGATACTTTTCAATTATATAAAATTGAAATTTGTTCTCAGATAATAACTTTTTGGGAAGTTAAAAGAGGTACCTTTTCTTACAAGCTTTCGAAGGTAGTTTTTAGCCAGATATCGGATCCATAATCTCTTTTTCGTTGCTACAAGTTTCATATGTTTAGCATAAAATATTCAAAAATTGCATTTAGCAATATTACGAGTAATATTTTGGTCAAACACTTTAACCCCCAAGCAGGTCATCATCGGGGCCTAATTGTTATTTTTCCCCACATCCCCCACTGACTATTTAGAAGTTTTCAAGTCATTATGATACCCTACACCAGTTTGCATGTTTAGTAGAGCTTCACATAACCAATAAAAGTTTTATGGGGAATTTGTGAGAATTAAATCACACCAACTATGATTATAGTTATAAACTAAATCCAAACGAACTTTATGACAGGAATATTCTAAACTGCATCTACTAAATTTGCAGAGGCATTTGTGCTTTTTTAATTCAGGCTTGTATTACCCATTTGGTGCACGACTAACTTGAAATCGGATAAAGATATATACAGGGTGAGATGAAAAAACTGCAATCAACATCAGACTGCTGTCATTTCTAAGCCACTCATCCGACAGCTGTTAAAATTATTCCAGTGACGGCTCATTATATTGTTTACAAGCGTACAAAATCATTTTGGTGAGAATTTTCCAGAATAAAAGTTATTCGTGATGGAATTCAAGCGTGATAGTATGATTTCTTTATATTTGGCTGGAAAACCCCAAGTGGCCATCGTTAGAGCACTCCAGCATTTAAATGTGCATAAATATTTTGTGTCTTGTACCATCGCTCGTTACCGTGATACTGGTAGCGTAACCCGACGTCAAGGAAGTTGACGGAAGAAAACAGCAACATCAGCAGAAATGGTTCGAAAAGTAAAGAAGCGACTTGATCGAAACCCGCATCGCAGTGGCCAAAAAATGGCACTTGAGCTGAACATATCGCAATATTCCATTCGGCAAATATTAAAAAATAAGCTCGGGGTAAAGCTATTGAAATTCCAAAAAATTATACCAAAGTGTCGATCACCTCATGCAAGCGCTTCGTCGGGAATGGGCCAAAATACCACAGAACAACATTTGGGCAGCGTGTGACGGTTTCATTGGCCGTTTGAAGGCCATAATTTGAGATGAGATGTATTTTGATATATTTCTCCAAATATCGTTTTTACAGAGAACATATTATGGCTGCGGAGGACAAAAATAACAAATCGGATGAACAATATGGGAGCTATAGCCATATCTGAACCGACTTCGATCAATTTAGAAATGCTTGTTTCTAGGCTTAATTGGGTCGTATATGCCAAATTCCAGCCTATTTGGATTTATATTACACATTTGCTGCACAATAAAAAGCAAATCGGACGAAGATATATACGGGAGCTATATTTAAATTTTGTCCATAGGGTTCGTCGTTGGGTCAAACAAATGATTTGTGAAAATTTTCATCTGGATAGGGCAATTAATGCGACCAGAACTTTGCTTACAAAAATACATAGACAGACGTACGTACGAACATGCATAAATCGATTCAGAATGTGATTCTATGCAGATCATCAAAAGGAACTATGGGTCAATTTCGTTTCCTTTTGCCTGCTACAAATAAATGCACAAAGACATAATACCATGGCCAACTTTGTGTTGTCGGGAATAAAAAGTGTAAAAAATGTCCAGGTCCATATAAGAGAGTGTCCACTAATGGGAGGTTTCACTGTTTATAAGAGCAAACTAGAAGTGCTTGCTTCTACGCTGATGATGATCGGTTTGATGTACCGAAATAAATTCTACTTCGACGAATATTACACATATGGTGCACAATAAAATTGAAATCGGATATATATGGAAGCTTTATTTAAGTTTGGACTGTTTTTTTTTTACCAATTTCAATCGGACCAATCAAATGTTTTGTGGAAGTCGGACAATAATGCCTTGACAGATGGATGGACAGACATGCATGAATCGACTCAGAGTGCTATTGTATGAAGTTCATCAAAAGGAATTATGGGCCTAATTCGTTTCCTTCTGCATTCTACAAAAATTGCGCCATGACATAGTACACTGTACTACAGTGTTACGTAGGGTATAAAAATAAATTATTATTGGTTTATAATTTTGGAAGATGTAAATAAAATAAATATATTTTTTTTGCAATTTCTCGCGTAGGATGCGATATGAAATTGTAACTTATCTTCAAAATGTATTTATATGCACTTAGTAAAGTTATTGATAATAATGATTTTCATACTTTACGATTCCATCTGGCTATTTCGTTCTTAGAAATGTACTTGCCATAGTGTAACCGAAGTCTGTAGCAATGCGATGAGAGAGTGAAGCGTAAATTATTATGTACAGAGTATTTTTTATTTATGTTATAAATATACACAGCAAATTATACAGTCAGAGAAATTTGAAAAAAAAAAAGAAATAATTATAAATATATTAAGATTTTTTAATTGTTACGCAGCACTTAAAGACTACTTAGGAATCAATGTCACGGAATAGGGGTTTTCATTAAGAAATTCGCCCACGTATAGGTAAGGCCCTTTTTTATTTTCTATTTCGATTTCGGAATGGCTATTAAATGTTGCACCAAAAAGTGTTGGATTAAGATCCATGTTTCGGTAAAGTCATCATAATACGTGTTGTATGCGCATTGTAATTTAGAATTGTTGGAAATGAAAGAGACAGTTATATGATACGACTTCCAGAAAGATTATAGAATAAATGCGAATATTATCGCGAAAATATTCTGGAGGAAGTATTAAAGTCCTGGGCACGCAAACATTTTGGCCGCGGACCTTGGACATTCTAACAGGACTCAGCAGCATCGCACTTGGCACGCGCCACCAAGAATGGTTAAAATATGATGTTATTCGCACAATGGCCACCAAAGTCTCCGGATACCAATCCGTTGGACTATTGTATCTGGAGTATTTTGGAAAACAAGTTTGGCACTAAAAAGTGTCAAAAATACCGCAGAGCAAAATTCGGGCAGCGTGTGACGGTTTCATTGGCCGATTGAAGGTCATAATTCGTGCCAAAGGTGGCCAATTCAATTGCTTTCATTCAATAAAATGAAAAATAATGTAAAAATTGTGGCGTTTGCCTTTGTTGCAGTATTTTTTATCACACCCTATATTTCGAGGAGTGCGAGGAGAATGACAAAGTTAATATATCTTCCATAGAATTGTGGAGGGTATATAGATATATATCGAAGCAATAGATATGTCAGAACCGATATCGAATCAAACAAATAATTTTTGGAAAATTTCATCCGCATCGGATAATAAATGCGGTTTTTACTGTTTACAAAAGTACATGGACAGGCAGATGGACATGCATAAATCGACCCAAAGTGTTTCGTGTCCTTGTGAATGTTACAACAAATTCACAATGACATAATACCCTGTAGGGTATAATGACTGGTTTTAAATTTGAATCGGGGGTATTCGGAAATATTTTCGCTTCCTCGTGGTGGAGGGTATCCTAATTTTTGATCCGGTCGTACTGAACGGCTTAACATTTTTTGCAGTGTACTATGTATTTGTATAAAACATTGTGATGCGTGCATTAAATAGGGCTGTGGTATCGAGATATATTCGGGACGTAGGAGTCGAGTTCAAACATCTTAAACATTGAGATAACATTTTATCTTCCGTTTTTATTCATTCGGATGGGACAAAATATTCGTTTTTATGGACTAAAATTTAATCTATAAGATTTTCAAAGGAATTCAAACTTTGGTGCATTCTTGTCCGTTTTTTTTGTTTTGTATTATTTTAATGTGAATTCCTACTCCTCCAAATTTGTCCGACTCCGCAGCCCTGTTATGTACAACATGTATAGTATGCCTCTGTCGGGTAATCTATTTGATATGGTTATGGACTCACTGAAAATACAATTTGATATTTTTAATGTTGTTCGTCGCCACTGCTGGTTTACTCGTTGTCGTCGTTGAGGTTGTTGTCGCTGTGTTTAGTTGTTGCTTTTTTTATATAAGTAATAAAATAAAATTAGCACAGTTTAGAGCCATAATATCAATTGAACATATTTATTTAATTCTGTGCATTTTTTGTTTTGTTTTGCTCCTCTACAATCCGAGAACAGCTCGCCTCTGTATGACGGCTACTTATGTACATATGTATGTATGTACATATGACAAAGAGTGATATGATGGGTTGTAGTCGTTGTGGCTAAATTGGACCAATGTACTGCTGCTGCCTTCTCTTAACGACATTCATTCCAACAACATTCAAATAGTGTGGCTGGCCGTTCCAGTGATGTTGGGTCATAAAACTACAAGTAGTCTGGCTGTGTATGCGAATTGAATGGAACAAATTAAACGTATGGACAACAAACATTATATGTACAAATGTATATAGCCTGTATGTGGATGGGTCTGTGTATAAGAATATACATATATATAAATGCTTGAAAGGGTAGACCATGTGTATTTATTGGAATTGGTTGGTGTTGCACGAAACAGCTGTAACATATGTCTGCCATATGTGTGGCAAGTCAGTATACACGAATGTTTGTATGTATGTACATACGTATGTATATTTGAGAGGCCTTCACACTTCACTATAAACTGTCGATGGCACCAGCAAGATACACAGATATTCCTATAAACTATTAAAATACAAACAGTACAACAAGTACTTACAATGATAGCCTATGGCCGTCCATATGGACAAATGTTTTTTTGTTTTTTTGCCGAATTTTTAAATCGTTGAGTTCTAAATGTGTATTCAGAGTTTTGTTTAGTGTGAATTTGAATTGTTGTAAATTTAATATAATTGCAACATTATCGTGTATATTTGGTGTGTTCTCCCATAGAATAACATTAAATCTTATAAAGAATGTTAAATCTATTTTAGATCAGGAATAAGTTAAATATCGATTAATCTGTCTATAGTTATCACTGCAACAACTTAAGCAATTAACCCGCTTTGCTCCTCCGTTCGATTCACAACTACACACACTTTCACAATCGTAAAATTTAAAAAAATGTGCAGGTAGAAAGAGTCACCAGTCAGGAATTTAAAAAAAAATCCTCCCTTCCTTCGATGGTAGGGGCACATTTCTAAAACCCATATTTTTGGATGCTTTTTAAATTAATTAAAAAAATAAATAAATAAATGGAAAAAGTAATGAGGAATTATTGCCAATAAATGTAATGCATTTTTATATATTGCAAACTAATCAAATATTATGGGTGCATGCCAAGGGTTGATATATGTCACCGTGGACGGTGGGCAAATAACCAATAGTGGGCGGGAGGAATGGACCGATATTGTCAACTGTTATAAATAATTCGTTGTCCTACTACACTTATACTACAGCTTTATCATATTTTTGGTATGACATTTGTGTACAAATACTTTAAATGCTCTGTTTTAGTACATTCGCTTAAAGTTCATGCCATATTGAACATTGAATGCCAGAGGTACCGTGATGTGAAATATTTGAAATCTAGGGAAACAACGAAAAGTTTATAACCTGCCCACACTGTTGTGCAGGGTATTATGAATTTTAGCATTTATTTGTAACATGCAAAAGCATCAAGATAGTAAGCATATCTATCTAATTCTGACTGTCTATGCAATCAACCAACAGGTCCGATTTATTTTCCGACAACAACACAAATTTTTATACCCTGCACCATACATAGTATGGAGGGTATATTAAGGTTGTCATTCCATTTGTAACTCATCGAAATATTAATTTCTTGATCAGCGTAAAATTCTAAGACGATTTAGCCCTGTCCGTCCGTCAAAACTGTTGTAATAACGCTAGAGTCAAAACAAATAAAGATAAGAAGCTAAAATTTTGCACAGATCAGTCTTTTGTCTGCAGGCAGTTCAAGTTCGAAGTTGGGCTATATCGGTTCACGTTATCGTATAGCCCCCATATAACGGCACCTTCCGACATTCGGTATTTTTATGATTTTAGCTACATTTTTCAATGAAATTGTCTGAAAATGTACACATAAAGTTCATACTGAGTACTTTATACCCTGGAAGAGAATTGTCCATACAGGTCTACGATATCGTATAGTCCCCATATAACAGTGCCCCCGATATTCGGTATTTTGATGATTTTAGCCATATTTTTCAAGGGAATTTTCTTAATTTCTACACAAGGAGTTTAGCCACATTTTTCAACGGAATTGTCTTTACCCCCTGAAATAGAATAGAACCGTCCGATATTCGGTATTTTTAAGATTTTAACAGAATTTTAAATGGAATTAATTTTTTGAAAATTTCCTAAGTCGTCGAAAATGGTGGAGCGTATTTCTTTATTATTACGTGTTCACATTACACACATTGTTTGACGACAATGAACGCAATTGCAATAAGTACTTATGTTTGGCAGATTACAATTTTGTTCTACGCCAATATCTGTGAAAATAGAATTGATATCTCGGCCTAATTTAGCTAAAAATAAATTTATGGAATTTGGTGAAAATCGCTTCAGATATAGTTCCCATGTATATGCGTCTCCAAATTGTCATTTAAGCCCCTCAAATACATCGCTTGAAAAAGGTAGCAACAACTCACGCACGTTTCGTGTTTTGTTTCATCGTTAAACATTTTCAGATAATATGGGCATGAATTGTCATACAAACGAACAACTTTGGAGTGAAGATCAGCCGAAAGCTTTTTAAAAGCTACCAATGCATCCAGAAAAATTCACAGTTTGGTACGATTTATGGGCTGGGGACATGATTGGACCGAACTTCTTCGAATCGTAACTTAACTGTGAATGGTGAGCGCTGCCGTGAGATGATATCCATTTTCCACTTCTTCATAACTCTTAAAAATCTTCCTTTACATTGTTTTTGATTACGTTTGCCGATACCATAGCCTCAAACTCACAACCTTCGATTTTATAGAAACTCACACTCTATGCCTACATTACTAAATACCTAAAACCTGCGGGTGCTGCAGACGGCAGTCTTTTTACATCGCATTGTAATGGGGTTTTCGGTTTATGAGGCTTCCAAATTTTTTAGCTGAGACCAAACTGATAAATGTTCCATAGGTTATCAATCGCCTCATTTAAATGTTATCTTTGATTATTTATTTCAATTGCTACGAAGAGATTGATTAGATACCAGTTTCACCATAGATAAAAAATGTATGTGTTAGATTAACCTAAATGCATTGATAATTTATATAACGATAGCCTTCGATGACTCCCCCAATCAAAAAAAAAAAAAAAAAAAAGAAACTTATCTCACTACAAATACATAATACAGTGACGTCAAATTAACAATTTGTAGCACAATCAATGATTAATAGTTAATCGCAAATTATGATGGCACACATTATTATCGATACAATTACAAAAAAAAAGCGATCAAAATAATTTATGTGGCAGTGCTTGAGGAGCTGCAGCATTTTTTTAATGCATTCGCTCAACGAACGTTCGACCACTAGCTAAAGTTGCTATTAAAACGTGTCCAAATGTAGAGCAATCCGCCACTGAGTGTTGTGAAACCACAAATTGAGAGAGGGGGTAGGGAGAATTTGAAAGCTGTGGTATCATTAAATAATTGAAATTGCTGCTTCTCGACAAAAAAAAAAAAAAAAAAAAAAAAAAAAAAAAAAAAAACAGCAACAACATACGCTCACACTTTAACGTATTTATAGGTTTGTATATATGTTGAAATCCACAGCTAGTGAACGAGTGGTATACACATGTCTAAATATCAGATATCGTCATCCCGTCATCCAAACTTGCATGTAGTGTCATGTTTATTCTAGCAGTACACATAGAAAAATATATGCTCAAATTTGGTCTAATATAGAACACCACCGTTTAATGAATTTCTCTTAGTCCTATCATACATCTGGTTTCCTCGGAGGCAGAAAGTAATGTAACTTACACTTCTTCAAATGAAATGTTTACAAAAATCAAATCGAATCTCAATGACTCTGGTCAAATTTTTAGTCTTCCGCACGAATTGTTCATTGTAAATAATTCGTAAAAATGGACTTATATCTGGAATGAAAGGTTCATTAAAAATATAACTATGTTCGACCCAATTAATGCATGTGATGCGGTCCTAAGTTTTTGAAATGGTATTGTTTTTTTTATCCTACACCACATAGTGGTAGGGTATTATGCCTTTGTTTGTAACAGACCCATAGTTACTTTTGAGGATCTTCATAGAATCACTTTCTGTATCGATTTGTGCATGTCAGTCCGTCTGTACATGTATTCTTGTGAACAAAATGCTGGTCGCATTTATAATCCGATTGAGATGAAATTTTCCAAACAATATTTCTTTGGCCCAAGGACGAACCCAATTGAAATTGGCGATAATAGGATAAAATTTAGATATAGCTTCCATATATATCTTCAACCGATTTCGGGTTAATTGTGCACCAAATGGCCAAAATCAATCCAAACAACCTGAATTTTGGCACATCCGCCCGAATTCAGTCTAGAAGCAAGTACATCAAATTTGAAGAAATTGGTTCCGAATTGGTGTATAAGTCCTCTACATTCGTAATATGCACCCCACAAAAATAATGTTTGGTATTAGATATCTGATACAGCCCAGAAAAACCTCTGCCAAATTTAATCAAGATCGGTTCAGATTTTGATATAGCTCCCATATATATCTTCCACCGACTTGGGTTTAATTGTGCACCAAATGGCCAAAATCAGTCCAAATGACTTAAATTTTGGCACATCCGACCGAATTCAGACTATAAGCAAGTACATCAAAAGTGGTAAAAATCGGTTCAGATATAGCTATAGCTCCCATATATATCTTCAACCGAGTTTAGGTTAATTATGCAACAAATGCCCAATATCAGTCCAAACTACTTGAATTTTGACACATCCAACGAATACAGTCTAGAAGTTCGGCTAAGATTTAGATATAGCTGCCATATACAGGGTGAGATGAAAAAACTGCAACGAACTCTGTCTGCTGTAATTTCTAAGCCACTCGTACGACAGCTTAGAGCTCTCCAGCATTTAAGTGTTAATAAATCGTTTGTGTCTCGTACCGTCGTGATACCGTGATACTGGTAGCGTACCCCGACGTCAAGGAAGTGGATGGAAGTGAAGTGAACAGCAACAACAGCAGAAATGGTTCGAAAAGTAAAGAAGCGACTTGATTGAAACCCGTGTCGCATTGGCCGAAAAATGGCTCGTGAGTTGAAAATATCGCAATATTCTATTCGGCAAATATTGAAAAATGAGCTCGGGGTAAGCCATTGATATTCCAAAAAGTGCAAGAACTTACACCGCAACAGAAAGAAAATACACTCAAAAGAGCTAAAGATTTGCTTCGCTTGGCCGAAAGTGGTGAACTGGCGAACTGGTCTTCCCCGATGAGAAAACATTCGTTGTCCAGCAGTTTGTGCGCCGGCAATGGTGATGGTGTGGGCCGCCATAACAGCCGATGGTCGCTCTCCTCTCGTATTAATCGACCTTGGCATCAGAATAAATTTCGAATATTATGGCGAAAATATTCTGGAGGGACAGGACTCAGCACCATCGCACTCAGCACGCGCCACCCAAGAATGGTTACAAAATGAATTTCCTCTCTTCATTTCCAATTCACATTGGCCACAAAATCTCCGAATACCAATCTGTTGGACTATTGTGTCTGGAGAATCTTGGAAAACAAGGTTGGCACTAAAAAATACCAAAGTGTCACCTTAAGCAAGCGCTTCGCCGGGAATGGGCCAAAATACCGCAGAGCAACACTCGGTCAGGGTGTGACGGTTTCATTGGCCGTTTGAAGGCCATAATTAGTGTCAAAGGTGATCAATTCAAACAAATCTAAACTTTTTCTAAAATTTGATACTATTTCCGACATTTTTGGGTTGCGTTCAATAAGATTAAAAAAAATTAAAAATTATGGCGTTTGACTTTGTTGCAGTTTTTTATCTCACCCTTCCCCGTCTTCGTATAGCGCCCATATAACGGTTTTCCTTTGATCGGTATTTTTCGGCGAAATTTTTTGGAAATTTATCAAGTTCCTTCAAAAATAAATCTGCTTTTTTTACTTGTTTTTTTTTTTTTTATTATTTTGCAATCTCTACAAATAGCTCATGAATATTATTCAATGCTTTTACATACCGTTTAAATTTGGAAATCAATAAAAGTAATTTCGTTTGAATCCAATTCACACTTAAGACAATTCGTTATAATATATTATTATTTTTGCTTGTGTACAATATGTACTCGTATGTACAAGTGCGGGCAGTAGCTACAGCAGCTACTGTTTGCCACTCTAATGTTCATGCATACGAATCATTGTAATTAAATTGAAAACTTTATAGTTACATTTCGCAGTTTGGACAACTTCTAAAAGTGGTTATCGTTGTTGCTTTCCCAGGCTATTTCAAATTCATTAGATGATTTTCAAACTGAACCATACTGTCGAAATCATGATTTTGTTTTTGGTGTTTTTGTTTTAATGTCAACTCTTATACATCTGGTAACCGTACGACCGTTCGTAGTTTATCGACATGCTCAGACACTTATATTGAAGCGAACATGTGAGAGACTTTGGAAAACATTTAAAATTTCGATCCAAAGAAATTTAATACTAATCTAAATGGCCGAACATATATATGAGTGTGTATTTATAGATAGATTTGTATACAAATGTGTGTATATTGCCTTATATGTGTATGTACGTCGAAATATGTTTATGTCTGTCGATTTGACAAAACAAAAACTCATTTGAAGTGGCGCTAATAAATTCAACTGAAGTTGTTTTGCTGTTGATTTTAAATTGCTCGAAAACGAAGCCTGGGGTTATAATTTCTTGCCTCGACCTCCCCCATATTCACCAATGAATTAAACAAAAAAAAAAAAAAGGAAAAAACAAACATAATCGTTTGTTTGCATTCAAAAAAAAAAAAAAAATATTCATACACATAATTATCATTTCTTATCGCATTAAGAAAGTAAACTTAAATTTGTTTTTAAATAAAAATGTGTTCGTTCCAATGGACAATTTAATGGCGATATTGGGGTGTGTTATCGTCTGGAAGTTGCTGAATGTTTGTTAAATAAGATGTTACGTTTTAATTGACATCGCATGAAATTCAAAGATTTAGTTATCAATGGAAGCAGAAATTAATAAAAAATTTGAAATTATAAAAGGAAAGGGGTACTGTTTAATAACATAATTCAATTATATTTTGGATGATTGTCATAGATTTTTAATTGAAACAAAACTCTTCAAAACTCATTTAATTGAAACACAACTCATCATCAACCCAAATATTTATATTGATCGAAAGAATTCTTATACGCTAACTATTTAAAAAACCTTATTGAACCAATAATTTTTACAATGTGGAGAACATTGTATTTGTTACTAGTATGTAAATAGGAAACTTTAATTGGCATATAATTCCTAGATTACTGAAGAATTTAATTTTTCTCCGTCTTTTTCCGTTGATTCGTCAAGTAAACAAAAAAATCGTTTTAGGCAGAAAGTGTTAAAAACGATATATTTGACCGAGGAATATTTATCCGAATATTACAAAAAACAAGAAGAAAGAATATTGGTTACATTGCAATGTAAGCTTTCACAATGCTCATACAGTGTCTTTTATTTTAAGCATTTCTTTTATAATCTGCTGCATTTTTTCTATAATTATTGAAGCAAACCGTAAAGAAAGGCCCACAGCCTGGCGTAGACGACTTTATGATATCCTACACCCCTATGCATATTTAACACAAATAAACGTTTATGTAAGGAATTTATGTGAAGCAGATCATACCTACTATAATGGTTTTCGAATGCGTATTATGGCTTTAAAGCAGATTCAATATTTGTGATGGAATTCGGGGTAAAGCCATTGAAATTCCAAAAAGTGCAAGAACTTACACCGCAAAAGAAAGAAAATAGAATCAAAAGAGCTTCGCTTGGCCGTTTGTAAACAAACAAAATGATCGTGTTTACTTGCCAAAGAGGTCAGCTGAATATACACACCTTCGGTTGGCCATCAGCCGCCGGCTGTGGTGATGGTGTGGGCCGCCATAAATGGTGGCTCTCCACTCGCACTAATCGACCGTGGCATCAGAATAAATGCCGCGAAAATATTATTGAGGGTGTATTGCAGCCTTGGGCACGCAAATATTTTGGCCGCAGACCTTGGACATTCCAACAGGACTCAGCACCATCGCACTCAGTACGCGCCACCCAAGAATGGTTACAAAATAAGGTTCCTCGCATCATTTCCAGCGCACAATGGCCACCAAAATCTCCGCATACCAATCCGTAGGACTATTGTGTCTAGAGTATTTTAGAGAGCAAGGTTGACACTAAAAAATACCAAAGTGTCGATCGCCTCAAGCAAGCCCTTCGGCGGGAAAGGGCCAAAATACCGCAGAACAATATTCGGGCAGCGTGTGACGGTTTCATTGGCCATTTGAAGGCCATAATTCGTGCCAAAGGTGACCAATTCGAACAAATCTAAACTTATTTTAAAATTTGATGCTATTTCCGAAATTGTTTGCTTTCATTCAATAAAATTAAAAAAAAATGTAAAACTAGTGGCGTTTGACTTTGTTTTTATCTCAACCTGTATAGACAGTTGTCTGTTACAGTGGTTGGTATATATTGTGAATATCAGATGTTATATCTGAAACCCTTCCGTTGAAAATGTGGCTAAGATCATTAAAATACTTAATACTTGAAGTACCGTTATGTGGGTGAATGCAAGCCAAAGAAATTTAATGAAAATCGGTGCAGATATAGGTGTAGCTCACATATATACATGTTTCAACTGTTTGATATTTAAGACCATCAAACTCTTAATACGCTATCTATAAGTTATATAATCGGTACAAGATATTAGAAACAAATTAGAAAATTCTTTGCCAAATTTTATCGAAATCGGTTCAAATTTAGATGTATGTAGCATATGTTTTAATTTGATTCATCTAAATCTGTTAAGAAATGTTACAAACAGGTTCAAATTTAATGGAAATTAGTTCAAAATAATTTACAGCTCCCATATAATACGTCCATGCGATTTGAATTTAAAACCGCTTAAAATAAGCATTCAAGAAGGTCATAGTGAACGTATATTTGTTACTGGTAGAACTACTTCAAATGAGGCGTGGAGCATTATGTATTCGGCCGACAGACTTTTTGTTTCCCCTATTTATACCCTACACCACAATGTGGTCAGGGTATTACGTCTTTGTGCATTTGTTTGTAACAGGCAAAAGGAAACGAGATAGACCCATAGTTCCTTTTAATGATCTGCATAGAATCACATTCTGAGTCGATTTATGCATGTCCGTCCGTCTGTCCATGTATGTTTGTGAACAAAGTACAGTTCGCCTTTATTACCCGATCCAGATGAAATTTTGTATTGAAGATAATAAGTAAAAATTTAGATATGTGCACCAAACGTGTAATATCAGCCCGAATAGTATGGAATTTTGCACATACAACCTGAAAATAAGTATGCCAAATTTGATCGAAATCGGTTCAGATATAGCTATGGCTCCAATATATATTGTTCATCCGATTTGTTATTTTAGTCCTCCGCAGCCGTAATATGCACTCTTTGACAAAAATAATTGGGGAAATATATCAAATACAGCTCAGAAATACCTTTGCTAAATTTGATCAAGATCTGTTCGGATTTGGATATATATCCCATATATAACTTCATCCAATTTACTTTTAATTGTGCACCAAACGTCTAATATTTTCCCAAATGGGATGAAATTTAGCACTTACGACCGAATTCTAATATGTAGCTAATATGTCAAATTTGGTGAAGATCGGTTCAGATATAGCTATAGCTCCCATATATATTGTTCATCCGATTTGTTATATTTGTTACCCACAGCCGTAATATGCACTCCGTAATATTCAGGGAAATATATCAAATACAGCTCAGAAATATCTTTGCCAAATTTTATCGAGATCGGTTCAGATTTGCATAAAGCTCCCATATATATCTTTATCCGATTTCGAATTTATTGTGCACCAAATGGGCAATACAATTCCGAATTTAAAATATACAAATGCTTCGGCATATTTAGTCCTTTGAACTTTAAATTATAATTATAATCATAGCGTATATGATTGAATTCTCCCATAAAAGCTATTAATTGTTATGTGGAGCTCTACTAAATTAGCAAAGTGGTGTAGGGTATCATAAAGTCGGCCCCGCCCGACTTTAAGACTTTCTTTACTGGTTTTAATTGGTCCTTTGTTTAATATTTTTTTATAATTTATTAATATTACTCTGCTTAAATGCTAAAAAATCCTCATTGACTTTATCCTTACAATCTGCATTATCACGGTGTCGCTTTAACAGAAACGATTCTGAACAATTATGGACACTTAATTTATAGGATCTACATTTTTGGAATTACTTCGGATTTTCAATAGTAACAATACTCCTAATTTTCACTTCATTTAATCCTCCACCCTTGAAAGGAGGGTATATTAACTTTGTCATTCCGTTTGTAACATTCCTAATCAAGATAAAATTCTAAGTCGATCTAACGATGTCCGTCTGTATGTAAATCTTTCTGTTGAATCACGATGCAGTCCACTTTATTTGACATAGCGCTTCACAATTTTTATTGTGTCTAGGATGGTTGGTATTGAGAATGAGATATATCGATCCACGTTTTGGTATAGCCGCTGTATAACGGTACCTCCCGATATTAGACATATTGATGATTTTTGCCAAATTTTTCCACAAATTTGTCAAAATTGGCATTTTTATTTCATAATGGGTTCTACCTCCGGTAACGAAACATTGTATGTATAGATCCACGTTTTTCTATAGCCCCCAAATAACGGCGCCTCCCGATATTTAGTACTTTGATGATTTCTGCCACATTTTTCTAAGGATTTGTCCAAAAATTGGTATTTATAGTTCATAATGGATTCTAGCTCTAGTGGCAGAACATTGAATATTTAGGTCTACGCTTTTCTATAGCGAAAAAATGACACACAAGTCACATTTACCCACGAAATGGCTTAAAATTTGACATTTAAAAAGATTTGGTGATGACAATCCTTGGAGTATAAAATTGTCTATAGAGATTTCCGTTTTGGTAAGGCCCCATATAACAGCCTCACCCACTCTATGGTTATTTGAAAAGTTAAACAGCATTATCCAATCGGTCATACCTGTATTTGTAGTTTAAAGTGGAACACATTTGAATTCATATAAAAATGTTTGTTTTACCCAAGAATTTATTGAAAACAAATGAGGAAATCTTAAAAACTTTGTGGAAATTGTTTTGCAGGTGATTCCAATCATCTAGGCTATATTTAAGATTAATTGGGTTGTGATATTTATACAACAGCATAGATTTATTTCGCGAACGTGTTATTTTCAGTTTGATTTTGTTGTTTTTTTTATAATGCTAAAAACAAACACACCATGCCAGTTTTCCTTATTCAAAACACTGAACTGCAACATTTTTCTTAGATGAAAAATAATGTCGACAATGATATAAGCTTAATTTTAAAAAAGCGACATGTTTTAGGATTTTATGTGCATATATTCTCCAAAATTTATCGACTACCTATTACATATCCTGTACGGTTTTTATATAATAAATGTTTAGAATATAATTTTCCCTTTCTTGGTTTAATATTTCCAGATGGATAACAATATAGTGTTTCAATAGTTACCTTTAACTGGGGTCCGCTGTGACAATAAACGATGCTTAAGAGAGCACCTATTGCGCACTATTTTGCCAGACGGAATCCATTAAATTTATGATTTAAGCCGGCTAAATAAACAATACAAATCCAAGCAAAGTCCGAAAATAACCCACATAAATCGGTACCTGTAAGTTTGTCAAAGTTTCACCCTAAAAAACAAAATGGCAATGGTGAGTACTCAGACTGCTGGTCGCTATATACAAACATTTGTACATATTCATTCTTATGCCGAACTTGTTTTTCTAAAAGCGGTGTGAATTAAAACTTATCACAAAATTGAAAAAAGAGAAAAACAACAGCATAAATCCACCCACATTTAAGTGTAGTCTGGATCTGATATTTGTGGTGGTAAATAAATTTGAGAGGGTTTTCTATTAAATATGCAGTCAATATTCCTAACTATTGTTGTGGTTGCTCGTTATTGTTGCTGGATTTTATTTGCAAAAAAAAAACTATCACAACAAAAATAAAATTGAATTGCAAACGTCTAATAAACAAAGTGTTAACTAATATTCGGATGCCATTAAAAATGTCTGGCGGTGTAGTGGGGGGTAACAGGGGGACTGGTTACGCTCGTTTTGTATTCAGCCACTGTGGTATTGTTTATATATCAATATATCACGTTCACACGTTTGTGTGTCTGTCCGTCAGTCTGTTTTTTTGTGATTAAATATACAATATTCTAAGTTGTTGTGTATTTTTCTAAGTTGGCCCTATTATAATTCTACATTTTGCCAATGCCAGAAGCAGAAGTATTCTGCCTTTTTGTTTATCGACGCTGTATTTATCAATGCAGATTAGAAACAGAAAAAAACAAAACAACTGTCCTCCGTGAAAAAATCTACAATAAAAATTCGCGTTGGCGTTTCTTGCCTGCTGCTGCTGTATGGACAGAAAAGTAAATCAAATAATTTTTGCTAATCAATGCTAGCTGTCTGTTCAGACATTCAGATACGAGTTGTTGAATATTTTATTGACTATCAATGAAAGCTGGTACAATAATTGTGAATGTGGAGAAGAGTCTGTGAGTCTAATCAAAGAAATAAAAGATGACGAGGAACACACCCTCTTTTGTGACAATTTCTAGCATTTTTGGAATGGAAGATATAATTTATAAAGTGTTACTTTTATTGTTTAAATGGAAAGATCTAAAAAATAATTTAGAGTATGGAACTCGAACTACAAACAACATTTTAAACTTGTAAGCAATGTTTTAAGTATGATTATAAGCAATCAAGATGGACTTATATCCAGCAGGCATGCACAATAACTGGAGGTATAATATATATATCTCCTAAACACAATTATCTGTTTTGGTGGCCCTATTTATTCAAAACATATACTTAGTTGCATGCTTCAAAAGTACATGCCATGCAATACGAATCGTATTTTCCCCATTTTCTTCAAAGTTAACCTTACTTTCTAGTTGTGCCATCCATCCATGCTATATTCATGTATGACAGTGTATGAATGGAACTTCCACTTCGTTCGAATAATTTTTATATCCTCCACCTAGAACCAACGGAATGAATATTAAATTTGTCATTCCGATTGTAACATCCCTAAATATTCGTCGTAGGCCCCATAAAGTTTATACATATATTCTTGAGCAGCATGAAATTCTACAGACGGATGGACTACTAAAACTAAGTCCATCCGTCTGTCTGTGGCCAAAATATAACGGTACCTCCATATATTCGGTATTTTGATGATTTTCGCCAGATTGTTTTGACATATTTGTATCAAAATTGGTATTTGTAGATCAAAATTCTAGCTTCGGTGGTGAAACATAGAATATTTAGATCCACGTTTTTTTTTTTTAATTTTATTGAATGAAAGCAAAAAATGTCGGAAATAACATCAAATTTTAGAATAAGTTTAGATTTGTTAGAATGGGATACCTTTGGTACGAATTATGGCATTCAAACGACAAATGGAACCGTCACACGCTGTTCGAGTGTTGCTGTGCGGTATTTTGGCCCATTCCCGGTGAATCGCTTGCTTTAGGTGATGGACAACTTGGTATATTTTAGTGCCAACATTGCTTTCGAAAATAGTCATTCCAGACACAATAGTCCAACGGATAGGTGTCCGGAAATTTTGGTGGCCATTGTGCGCTGGAAATGAAGCGAGGAACCTCATTTTGTAACTATTATTGGGTGGTGCGTGCTGGGTGCGATGGTGCTGAGTCCTGTTGGAATGTCCAAGGTCTGCGGGCCCAAGGCTTTAATACGCCCTCCAGAATATTTTCGCGATAATATTCGGCATTTATTCTGTTGACACGGTCGATTAATACACACTTGCACTTTTTGGATGGAGTTTGGCTTTACCCCGAGCTTATTTTTCAATATTTGCCGAATGGAATATTGCGATATGTTCAGTTCACGAGCCATTTTTCGGCCACTGCAACGCGGGTTTCGATCAAGTCGCTTTTTTACTTTCGAACCATTTCTGCTAATGTTGCTGTTTTCTTCTGTCCACTTCCTTGACGTCGGGCTACGCTACCAGTATCACGGTAACGAGCGATGGTACGAGACACACAAGATTTATTCACTTTAAATGCTGGAGTGCTCTAACAATAGCCACTTGTTGTTTGCCAGCCAAATAAAAAAGTAAACTATCACGCTTGTATTCCATCACGAATAACATTTTTTCCGGAAAATTCTCACCAAAATGCGCTTATACGCTTGTAAACAATATAATGATGTGTCACTGGAATACTTGTAACAGCTAGCTTAGAAATGCCAGCAGTCTGAGGTTGGTTGCAGTTTTTTCATCTCACACTATATAAGGATACCTACCGATAATTGGCATTTTACATTTAATGTTTCCTTTTACTTGTTTTTCATACTCTTTTATTTGCTACATATGTATGGTAAATGTTCTAAATGAATAAATTTTCAATACCACATAAAGTAAATTATTGTAAATAAATAATCAGTCAATACCAAAAATATGCAATTTCCTGCATATATTTTTTTTTTTTTTTGATAAAAAAAAACATATTTTTAATAAAATTTCAATCAGCTATAAATGTAATATGCAAAAATAAATGATTTAATTTAAATATTTGCATAAAAACAATAAAATCGTTGAGTTTTTTCTAGCTTATATGCTGATTTTAATAATAGTAATTTGTTATTACTACTTCATTGTTTTTGTAGATATTTGATTTAATAAACATTAGTTGATATAAAAAATGTTAATAATAA
The DNA here is from genome assembly GCF_030504385.1 of Musca domestica. Lineage (NCBI taxonomy): Eukaryota > Metazoa > Arthropoda > Insecta > Diptera > Muscidae > Musca > Musca domestica. The sequence goes on along the minus strand of NW_026712363.1, from coordinate 10,041,330 downwards.
ATTTGTCGTTTTTTTCAATTGCATCTGGGATGAACACAATATTGTGAACAAATTACACAACTAACTGAGGTTATGATGGTTTTTTGTACGCATTTGAATTTAATTATAAATGCATATTCAATTCAATTTTACTATTTAACAAATATTAAATGTATTTATTTGACACAGATGTATGTGCGTTCATTTTTTGCAATACTTACTTCAATCCTCCACTTTTTTTTGTAATTTACATAACCAGATTAGAATTCGATAATTGGAAAATGCTAATATCGGATGAAATTGAATAAATTATAAACTACATCTTTCTCTGCTGAAATGTTCGCAATGATTTTGTTATAAACTTAAACATAATAATGCTCCTCGTGCTTCCATGTATAAAATTAGATCGATGCCGTCTTTTGGGGTAATGATTTACAATGACGTTCAAGTATTGCTTGAAATCTAGTATGGTCAAAATTTTAATCTGTATTTAAATTGTATGACATCAACTATCAGATTTATTTATTGCATTTTATAAAAATACTAGCTGAACCCGATGTGCTTCGCTACCCCTTTATATGCCTTCAAATTTTTATAAAGGAATATATGTTGGCTTAGAAAAAAAAAAAAAATTCAAAAATTAAAAAAAAATCGTAATACCGTAATGCGTAAGTAAAGAAATAGCTCGGTCTACAAACGCGTGAACATGACAGGAACAGATGACCATGAGAGTTGATTTATGCATGTCAGATGACTTATGCATCCGATTGAGATGAAATTTTCCAAACAACATTTGCTTGGCCCAAGGACGAACCCTATTGAAATTGGAGATAATCGGTAAAAATTTAGATATAGCTCCCAGCGGTTCGGATTTAGATATAGCTCCCATATATAACTTCGTCCGATTTACCTCTTATTGTGCACCAAATGTCTAATATTTGCCCAAATGCGATGGAATTTGGCACATACGACCAAATTGGTAATATGCCAAATTTGGTGAAGATCGGTTCAGATATATATATTGTTCATCCGGTTTGTTGTATTTGTTATCCACAGCCGTAATATGCACTCCGTAACAACGATATTCAGGGAAATATATTAAATACAGCTCAGAAGTACCTTGCTAAATTTTATCGAGATCGGTTCAGATTTTGGATATAGCTCCCATATATTTGCCCAAATGGGATGGAATGTGGCACATACAACCGAATTGAGTCTAGAAGGTAATATGCCAAATTTGGTGAAGATCGGTTCAGATATAGCTATAGCTCCCATATATATTGTTCATCCGATTTGTTGTATTTGTTACCCACAGCCGTAATATGCACTCCGTAACAACGATATTCAGGGAAATATATCAAATACAGCTCAGAAATATCTTTGCCAAATTTTATCGAGATCGGTTCAGATTTGGATATAGTTCCCATATATATCTTTATATGATTTCAAATTAATTTTGCCCCCAATTGGCAAAACAATTCCGAATTTAAAAGATACAAATGCTTCGCGTATTTAGTCCTTTGCATTTTAAATTATAATCATAATTATAATCATAGGGTGTATGATTGAATTCTCCCATAAAAACTTTTAATTGTTAGGTGGAGCTCAACTACATAAGCAAAGTGGTGTAGGGTATCATAAAATCGGTCCCGTCCGACTGTAGGACTTTCTTTACTGGTTTAATTTCATAGCAAATGCCAAGCGTGCAGGAAACTGCAATCTTTAGAAGTTGAGTGGCATTTCTGTTGCAATCAGAGAATTCGTGTTAGCAACATACTTCCCCGTAATAATGGTATCCTCAATTAAATTGTTGTTTTATACTGTTAGCATAATACCATTGTATAGACGTTGTGGGTCAATGTTTCTTAATAAAATCGTATCCCAATCTGAACCGATTTCAATATAATTTGACAAAATTTACTTTTACAGCAAATTCCGTCACACCTTCCATATTTCATTGAAATTAGTGTGCCAATTACGTGAAATCGGTCGAAAATATATATTTGGATATATATATCCAAATCTTAACCGATTTCCAATTAATTTGTCAAATTTATTGATGTAACCAAGTTCCGCCATTTTATTTATCGTATTTTAGCATAACATACATAAAATCTTCCGAAGTATATATATGGGAGCTATACCGAAACCTCATCCGATTTCAATATAATTTGACAATTTTTTTTGGTACCAGACATACATATCGCGTGGGGTGCATCAAATATGTAAAATCGGCAGAAAATATATCTGAGAGCTATATCCAAATTAGAAAAATTTCTAAATTATTCGTAAAATTTATTATTGTAACCAAAATTTATTCACACATACCGAATATGATTGGAATCGGACATACGCATCGTGTCCGTATCGTCCGAAAATATATGTGGGAGCTATATCCAAATCTGAACCAATTTCAATATAATTGCAAAATTTCATTTGTGATCCAAATTTAGGCACTCATGCCGAATTTCATTGGACTCGGACATACGTATCGTGTTTGGTGTATCAAATATATGAAATCTTCCGAAAATATATATGGGAGCTATATCCGAATCTGAACCGATTTCAATATAATTTCACAAATTTACTTTTGTACTAAATTTAGTCACTATTGCCAAATTTCATTGGAATCGGACATACGTATCGTGTTTGGTGTATCAAATATATGAAATCGTCCGAAAATATATATGGGAGCTATATCCAAATCTGAACCAATTTCAATATAATTGCAAAATTTCATTTGTGATCCAAATTTAGGCACTCATGCCGAATTTCATTGGACTCGGACATACGTATCGTGTTTGGTGTATCAAATATATGAAATCGTCCGAAAATATATATGGGAGCTATATCCAAATCTGAACCGATTTCAATATAAATTGAGTAATTTATTTTCTGATCAAAATTTCTACATGCATTCCAAATTTCATTGGAATCGAACATAGATATCGTGTTTGGTGCATCAAATAAACGATATATGTCGAAAATATATATAGGAGCTATATCCAAATCTGAACCGATTTCAATATTATTTGGGAAAATAATTTTCCAGACAAATTCCATCACGCTTTCCAGATTTCATTGAAATTCGCCTTATACAGCGTGTTTAATGCATCAAATACATCGAATCGGCTGAAAATATATACATCAAAATCTGAACCAATTTTAATATAATTTGGCAAATTTATTTTTGTTTCAAATTACGTTACACATTCCAAATTTGGAGACTGTATCTGTAACCTATCAATAGATATGTGCATATAAAATCCAAATTATTGGGAGGTACCTCCGATTCTGATGCTATATCTCCAGATCCAAGTAGAATTTCAAAAATTTATACTTTTACTTTCAGGCGATGTTACAGTATACTTGGAAACAGGAAAATCTTTTTAACGGTTTTCGAGTCCATAAACTACAAACAAACAAAAATACAAACATTTTCCTCTTTTATAGATATAGAAGAAGAAGAAGATCAGATGAAAAAAGTCAAATTAGACAAAGTAATAGAGTTCAATTTTCATCAGATTTCGCTGAAGTACACGGCATGTGCAAAATTTATACATTTTCTTACGTTTCATTTCACTTTTATACCTTCTACCATACTATGGAGGGTATACTAACCTTGTCATTCCGTTTGTAAAACCTCGAAATACTCATGTCAGACCCAACAAAGTATATATATTCTTGATCAGCGTAAAATTCTAAGTCGATTTAGTAATGTCCGTCTGTCTGTCTGTCCTTCTGTCTATCTGTCCTTCTGTCTCTTGTAATCACGCTTTCTTTCGAATAAATTGAGATAGATGGCTAAAATTTTGCACACATGTTTATTTTTCCAGTAGGCAGGTTAAGTACGTGAAGGGGCCATGTAGGTCCACGTTTTCATATAGCCCCCATATAACGGTACCTCCCGATATTCGGTATTTTGATGATTTTAGTGACATTATTCACAGGAATTGTTTCAAATTTAGTATTTGAATTTCGAATTGGATACTACACCCTAAGACTGAAAATTGTCTGTGCAGGACCACGTCTTCGTATAGCCCCCATATAACGGTACCTCCCAATATTCGGAATTTTCATGATTTTAGCGTCATTATTCACCAGAACTGTTTCAAATTACGTATTTAGAGTTCGTTATAGGAACTACAGTCTGTGACAGAAAATTGTCTATGCAGGTCCAGGTCTTCGTATAGGCCCCATATATCAGTACATCCCTATATTCGGTATTTTGACGATTTTAGGTACAATACCCACCGAAATTGTTTGAGATGTGGTATTTGAAGTTCGTAATGGATGCTAATCAAAAGGATTTTATTTTTTGAAAATTTCTAAATTCGTTCCAAATGGTGGAGGGTATTCAAAGTTCGGCCCGGCGAATCTTGACTTATAAGCAGAATAACTAAGATAATTCTGCGTTAATTGTAGCCTGTATAGCAAAAGCAAAATCGGGAAATTTTTCTGTTTTTGGTCCATATCAACCCCATATATATTATAGGGTTTTATTCTGACCCTAACGCCGCCTCCGTTTTCAATTTTGTAAGGATCGGGCCATAATTGCGACTTGTAGCGTGATTACAAATTTACATGGACAGACGGACGGACATACATAGCTAGATCGACTCATCTCAGCGAGATGAATATTTTGAGGTGTAATATAATTATTGGCCCAAACAAACTTACTTTCACTTATGGAGATGAATCCTCGGAGCTATATATTGTCATGATATACACAAAGTGGTCAAATTGGAAATTGCAAAGGACAGATTTTGAATCAGAAGGACTGAATATTAGACATGGTGATATACACCGAATGCCTGTTAAAAATGATCTGCATTGGTCTAAGCTTTCCTTAAGTAAAATGTTGGGGAACTATAGCCCAGCTGAAAATGTTTTCGTTAAGATTTATGCACACTGACATTAATATGGATCCTTATATCGAATGGAGTGACATGACATATACTGTGTGTTCTACACCAACTTTTGTGAGTTTAAAAATAGCTATATAAATAAAATTCCATAATGCAAGAGATCGGTGAGGAAATGTACTTAAGACTTTAAAATATATTATTACGAGCCAAACAAATACGTTTTTCTCTTTTCCAATTTTTTTAGCTAATAGCAAGAAAAATGTGCAAATTACGAACGAAAAAATATGAACAAAATAAAAAAAATTTTCGATGAGGTATCATTGCAATTTTCATATTAATTAAATATAATTAAATATATTTTCCAAATCAATGCTCTTGAAAAGCTCAAGATAAATTCATGCAATTGTGCTGCTATTGCTCTTTCGTTCGTTATCAAAATAATACAAAAAATTGTATCGGAACTACCATAAATCATATTAATATTTTGAAACTAGTCGAATATTTTTATAAATAAAACAAAAAATACGAAGCAAAAAACACAACTGATTGTTCAAAAGTTTATCAATTTTCAATTAGTTTACTGTCTATACTGTGGGCCAATTAGTATTTATATATATTTTTTTTATTATTTATTTACATTTTCATACAATGTTGCAGAGCCATAATCTAAATGTGTGCTTCATTCAATACGAGGACAATAACAAAAGTGAACAACAACAATAAAAACTGTACGAATTTTTTGTATAAATACACATTTGTAATTAGTAATATTTATGACTTCACCTATAATTTATTATTGTTATTATTTTTAATTACGGTCGACTTAAGTTCTTTATTTACATTCTGATTTTATGCGTTTTCCTTCCATTGCAATTATATTTGTCTTTTGCTTTTTCTTAAACAAATATTGACACAATATTTAACAAATGTTTATATCTACTGGGAATCTGTAAAAATATATACAATTATATATACATATGTATGTATGTATGTGTATAAACGAAATTTGTATTTGACTGTAAATTAACACTCAAACTTAAATATAGGGAGTTTAATATACATTTGTGCGTATATATGTATTTACTCTATTTATATTTGTACAATGTACATGCACAGAAATGTCTCCATCTGTACATTTATCATTGGATGTTTGAACAGAGTTAAATGTAAGTATTTGGTAAATAAGATGTTGTATTTGCACTCTTATGCATACATATGTATATATATGTGTGCATACTTGTATAGAATTGCATATAATATTCAATTACACACAATAATCAAGAATTTATTCACAGACAATAACGCAAACAAACATTTACATATTAGGGTGGTGGGGCTAGACAAGACAATGATCATATATCACAAGTCAATTTCATCTTTCAGTTTAAACAGGAATGTTATGGATTCGACATCCCAACAATAGTATTATATAATTACGAACTTTTTCCATAAAAAAGGCAATAAAACGTTAATTTCGGCCGGGCCCTCCACCATACGGTAAAAAAAAAAAAAACATTTTTATATAAAAGTATCTGAATTTCAAAGGGTTCCACTTTAAACTACTAATTCCAGTGAGACCGTTAGGAATGATGCAAAACTTTTCAAAAAAAAAAAAAAAAAAAAAAAAAAACATAAACTGGGTGAGAAAAAATCTGGCAAAATCATTAAAATACTGAATATCCGGAGCTATCATTATGTGTGGTCTATACGAAAACGTGGACCTATACATAAGAAGTTTCGCCACAGGAGCTCGAACCCATTGTTACCTAAAAATGTGGCGAAAAGGATCAAAATATCGAATATCGGGAGGTACCGTTATATCGGGGCTATATCAAAACTTGGACCGATATATCTCATTTTTATACCCTCCACCATACTATGGAGGGTATATTTTGTCATTCCGTTTGTAACTCCTCGAAATACTCATGTCAGACCCAACAAAATATATATATTCTTGATCAGCGTAAAGTTCTAATTTAGCCATGTCCGTCTGTCTGTGTGTTTATCTGTTGTAATCAGGCTATATTTCGAACGAATTGAGACAGAAGCCTAAATTTTTGCACACGTGTTTTTTCCAGTAGGCAGGTTAAGTTCGTAATAAAGTACTCACAAGGAACTCCTTGCGTTAATTTTTTAGATATTCCGTTGAAAAGTGTGACTGCCCCATATAATGGTACCTCCCATTACTTGTTACTGTATTGTTATACCCTCCACCATAGTATGGAGGGTATATTAAGTTTGTCATTCCGTTTGTAAAACCTCGAAATATACATTTTAGATCCCATCAAGTATATACATTCTTGATCAGCATAACATTCTATGTCGATTTATCAATGTCCGTCCGTCTATCCCTCTGTCCGTTTGTGGAAATCACTCTAGCTTCCGAACGAAATGAATTATGTTGATAAAATTTTACTCAAATGCGTATTTGTCAGCAGGACTTTTGGTATTGAAAATGGGCCATGTAGGTCCACGTCTTCGTATAGCCCCCATATAACTGTACCTTCCGATATGCGGTATTTTGATGATTTCAGCGACATTATTTACCGGAATTGTTTCAAAATTAATATATAAAGTTCGTAATAAATACTACGGCTTAAGACAAAAAATTGGCCATGTAGGTCCACGTCTTCGTATAGCCCCCATATAACGGTACTTCCCGATTGTCGGTATTTTCATGATTTCAGCAACAATATTCACCGGCATCGTTTCAAATTTCGTAAAATCCACGTCTTCGTATAGCCCCCATATTACGGCACCTCCCGATAATCGGTACTTTTATGATTTCAGCAACATTACTCACCGGAATCGTTTCAAGTTTCGTATTGAAAGATCTTAACGGGTACTACAACCTATAGCAAAAAATTTCGTCTACAGATCCACGTCTTTCTATAGTCCCCACATAACGGTTTCAATTAAGTGGTAGTTTTCGGAATTTTTCTAAAAATTTTCACGTTCCTTCCAAATGGTGGAGGTATCAAAAGTTCGGCCCTGTCGAACTAAGCTGCTTTGTTACTTGTTTTTACACCCTCCACCTTGTAAATGAGGGTATATTAAATTTGCCATTCCCTTTGTAACTCCTCTAAATATTCTTCATAAACCCCATAAATTATATACATGTATGATCAGCATAAAATTCTAAGTCGATTTAACGATGTCCATCTGTCTGTCTATTGAAATCATGATACAGACCACATTATTTGACGTAGAGCTTTAAATTTTTGCCACAGTAGTTTTGATTTCGTCTAGGATGGTTGGTATTAAAAATGAGATATATCGGTTTACGTTTTGGGATAGCCCCATATAACGGTACCTCCCGATATTCGATATTTTTATGATTTTAGCAAAAATTTTCCACGGCTTTGTCTAAAAATATATATATTTAGTTCGTTATGGGTTCTTGCTCCGGTGACGGTACATTGTATACATAGGTCTATGTTTTCGTATAGCCTCTATATAAGGGTACCTCTCGAAATTCATTTTTCCACGGATTTATTAAAAAATTGGTATTTGTAATTTATTATGAGTTCTAGCTCCTGTAGCGTATATATATACGCTATACGTATAGACACATTTTCTAATAGATTTTTGTGAAATTAGGTATTTGTACTTATAATGTGTTCTACAACCGGTGTCAAAACATTGTCCATATTGGTCAACGGTTTACATACAACGGTTTGGTATTTGATATTTGATATATAGACCGATTTTCGGTATTTTGATAAACCTAGTCACATTTACCCACGTCAAATTTGGTATTTAAGACTCGCAATAGATTTCAATTTTTTTAATATAAAATTGTCTATATAGACTCCCGTTTTGGTATGGGCCCCATATAACGGATCCAAACCCCTATATGGTTTTTTGATAACTCTAGCATTCTGATACTGATATTACTGGAGTTTGTAGTTTAAAGTGGAACACGTTTGAATTCAGATACTTTTGTATTAAAATGTTTTCATTACCTAATGGTTGAGGCTATTAAAAGTTCGGACCGGCCGAACTTAATGCCTTTTTACTTATTTTAAGGTTGTCTTCACCTCCGGACTTTTTACTTATTTACATGTTATTTCTCGTTTAAAAGATATTTTGCATACATAGCTCTCGAAAAAATTACTGAATTCGCTTCCCTTATATTTTCTTAACGTTCAAGTCTTATCCATTTAATAAAAAGATAAAGCATTTTAAAATGTTGAAAGAAATGAATGAATTGTTGTTCGGATATATAGAAATATATCTGTATTTATTCTCTTTTGAATAAATATTTGAACGAACATTAGATGTTTGAAATTTGAAAAGATAAGAAAATAATCTAAATAGAACAGATTGTCTGACGATTGTAAACATACATTTTGAGCTTGAGATCAATCTTTTTGTTTTACTTTATTGCTGATAAAAAAAATAATTTTGCAATTATATCTTCATGAGCGGTGAGACTAAGTTTTCTATTAATTATTATTTATTATCAGATTCTAGGCCTGATGATTGGTACATTTCTATTGTATACTTCTGCACATTGACCGAAAATACACATGGCTCATCGCACACAAATGAATTCAATTTTAATGGAATCAGAATAGACTATTCCTCCTGAGTTGCATATAACATGGTGCAGTTCAAAAAGAGGGGTAATTATTTCGCACATGCTCTTCGCAATTTCCCCTCCCGAAATTTTGTTCGTTATAGCATTTTGATCAAAATTTATAAATAAGTCAATGATTTATACAGTATTATTTTTCAATGAAAGTACTATTCATCCATACAATTAAGTACATTTGCACCCAAATGTTGATCCATGGGTCAGTCAACAAACGCATATTATTGTTATTATATTTTATTATCCATTAAATTCAATAAATTTAATAGCCATTTTTATTTCTCAATGGTGGTCTTTTTCATAGCATTTCATTTTTTAATATCCAAATCATTTATCATTGCCACACTGCCTTTCATAGAAGAGATGACGCCTTATTTCTTTAATTTATTTTCAGTTTCCACAGATTGAGTGATAATTTGTTTGCATATAAAATATATTTTTAATCATATCGTACTTTACCTTATTATATAACATAAATCGACTGTTTAACATTGAGGCATTATTATAACCTAAACCACTAAATGGTTGGGTTAGCAAAAGATGGTAATGAATAAGAATGCCCAGGGATTGCCAGTCGATCCAGCTCTCGTATTATGTTCAGAATAAATATTCCAGTTTACCACAATCCTATTTTTATACCCTACACCACATAGTGGTAAGGGTATCATCGAGGTCGCAAGGAAGAAGGAAGCGAGATGATTGTGCACCAAATGGCCGATATCAGTCCAAATGTCCTGAATTTTGGCACATTCGATCGAATTCAGTCTAGAGCAAGTACATTTAATTTGAGGAAAATCCGTTCAGATATAGCTCCCATATACAGATTGAGATAAAAAACTGCAACAAAGTCAAATGCCATAATTTTTAATTTTTTTTTTTAATTTTATTGAATGAAAGCAAAAAAATGTAGGAAATAGCATCAAATTTTACAATAAGTTTACATTTGTTCGAATTGGTCACATTTGGCACGAATTACAGCATTCAAACGGCAAATGAAATCCTCACACGCTGCCGAATGTTGCTCTGCGGTATTTTGGACCATTACCGGCGAAGCGCTTGCTTAAGGTGATCAACACTTTGGTATTTTTTAGTGTCAAACTTGCTTTCCAAAATACTCCAGATACAATAGTCCAACGGATTGGTATCCGGAGATTTTGGTGGCCATTGTGCGCTGGAAATGATGCGAGGAGCCTCATTTTGTAACCATTCTTGGGTGGCGCGTGCTGAGTGCGATGGTCCTGTCCTGTTGGAATGTCCAAGGTCTGCGGCCAAAATGTTTGTGTGGCCAAGGTTTTAATACCCACTCCAGAGCGGAGAGCGACCATCGGCTGTTATGGCGGCCCACACCATCACCATGGCCGGCACTTGAGTTCTGGTGTTCAACCGAAGGTGACCATTTTCAGCTGACCTCTTTGGCATGTAAGCACGATCATTTTGTTTGTTTACAAACTGCTGGACAACGAAGGTTTTCTCATCGGAGAAAACCAAATTCTGCAGAAGCAACTCTTTAGCTCTTTGGAGTCTTTTTTTTCTTTCTGTTACGGTGTAAGTTCTTGCACTTTTTGGAATTTCAATGGCTTTACCCCGAGCTCATTTTTCAATATTTGCCGAATGGAATATTGCAATATGTTCATGTTACGGTCAAGTCGCTTCTTTACTTTTCGAACCATTTCTGCTGATATTGCAGTTTTCTTCCGTCCACTTTCTTGACGTAGGTCTATGCTACAAGTATCACGGTAACGAGCGATGGTACGGGACACAAAAGATTTATTCACATTTAAATGCTGGAGTGCTCTAGCGATAGCCACTTGTGGTTTTCCAGCCAAATATGAAGAAATCACACTATCACGCTTGAATTCCATCACGAATAACTTTTTTCTGGAAAATTCTCCCCAAAATGCTTTTGTACGCTTGTAAACAATATAATGAGCTGTCACTGGAATTATTTTAACAGCTGTCGGACGAGTGGCTTAGAAATGACTACAGTCTTAAGTTGGTTGCAGTTTTGTCATCTCACCCTGTATATAGCTTCTTTTCGATTTCACCCAAGTGATACAATGAAGACGTTGCAGTTATATAATCGACTGATATTAAGATAAATCTTAAATACAGGTTCAATTCGATTTCAAAACTGAACTCACTAACGCTGGAATACACATTCATAATTTGTGTGATTTACTGCACAACGTCCCAATATAAAGTTATTTTTGTTACGGGTAGCTCTACTAAATATGCATGACGGTGTAAGATATCATTCCGACCGACTTTTATCCGTCCTTACTTCTTTCCGTTTTTCACAGTGACGATAGAGCACCACATCTGTATGCCTTTTTCTCCGAGTTAGCTCCTCCATCACTTGTCATTATCAAAGTTAGAGGAGTTCCCAATTTTATACAGATCAAGAAATATTTTAGATGTTTGTTTTTCATAATTTACTTTTTATGACTTTTCCGACTAACAACAATCAACATCGTGGGTGTGTCTACTTGCACGCGTACATAGTTATTTTATTACTCAGCCGTTTTTTTTTTCTTTTTTCTGGATTATCGATGGAGAAATATTACACGCCCCTAGTGATAAGATTATTTGTGTATTTGTTAAAAATAGATTTTCCATTATCATATACACACTTTTCTGACTGTTTGTCATATTGTGTGTATCATCTTGACACTTGATGTGTTTTTCGTTTTGGAAATCAAACTAAAAAACACAATTTGTCAATCTTATACTTTTTTTCATGCCATTGGAATGCCTAAAACTGTTGTGATGGATTGAAAAAATTTACATTTTAAATTGAATTTTGTCGATGATAGCTTTTTGAGTGGAATAAAATATAATTAATATAAATATTTAAAAATTATGAAATGGGCGATTATTTATGTTTGAAAAATTTCCTTGGGATGGGCATAGACGTTATTCATCACTGACTTTATAAAAAACAACTTTTCTGTAAAAGCAAAAATAGTTCGATCACTGGAATGATATAAAAAACAATAAGGAAAGGCTATAGTCGTTCGAACATGTGATACTCTACAACTCTACAACCCTTACGCCCAAATCCATTTTGGAAGATTTCGCTTTTTAAATTGTGTCACGGAGCACTGCCTTAGCATTTTGACCAAGGATATTTGCCCAATGTTTACGCACTCCGTCGATCCATTTTGCAGTAAAATATAATCCAATGGTTATCCAAAATGCTAAAATTCTTCCCTGTCCTTAACTCTCTTCTCAGGCGTGTCGATTGGCTTCAATTGAGTGATCAGGATTTTTTTTCGGTTTTTGGTTTATTTGAACTCCTAATTATTTTGCAATCATCTCCAAAAGCAAGAGGCCCCTCTGTGTCTCCATATATAGACTTATCTATATGATTTGCTTATATATACACTGCATATATTTCGCAATAGATATCTCATATATATATGCTACCGGCATCTACGTAACGGTCCGAACTGACCTCTTTGTCTATCTGTGATTTTGTCGGGATTAAAAATATTCGCGGTTAAATGAAAAATTTGACTTTCAATTAACACAAATGTTATGGTCTACTTCCCCACTAAATATTACCCGATGACGATTAACATTGGAAGGCTTCTGCCCAGCCCTAAGCTCTAGCCACATGCTAACTTCCACTTCGATTGGTCTATAGTTGCGACCTGCAGAGCAACTGCAAAATCAGGAAATTTTTCCGTTTTTGGTTCATTTCAACCCCTAAATATTATGCGGCCAGCAATAGGCTTTTATTCTGGACCTAGCCCCACCTCCATTCTAAATTTTGTGAAAATCGGGCTACAATTGCGACCTGTAGAGTGATTACAAATTAACATGGACAGACGGACGGACGGACATAGATTGCTAGATCGGCTCAGCTCAGCGGATACTTTTCTATGTGGGAAACCAATATTTCGAGGTCAATCAAACTTATAATAGCCCCAACACATGGTGTTGTAGGGTATAACTAACATGTATATTTACCCGTTTTTAGGTTTATTAAAGTACCCGCTTTATTTTCTCCAAAAATTAGCATTTTCCCATTTAATTTCGAAATGAAAGAATACTTTTATTTTATTAACTTGGCAAATTGCCAAAAATACATTTCCCTCTATTGATTTACTCTGTCCGAATTATCTTAATTAATAAAACCATTTTTACTTGTTGTCTTTCAATTTCATTTGGTTTATTTGCATAGCATTTCTTTCTTTATTTAACTGCAAAGTTTTTAATCAATTTCGAATTTAAATATTTGTTTACCTCGACTGGAAATGGAAATTAATAATGAAACGATTTGTTTAGTTTTACATTTCCCATCGTTCCATTCGAATTGTCGAGATGGCTGGATGTGTATAACTCTGTATGTGTGTGTGTGAGTGTGTGTATGTGGCGTGGTGACCAGGCCCCTTGGCCGTTATTATTATTGTTATTATTAATGTCATCAGTCGAGAAAGCAAATTATTCGAATTGTTTGTGTCAAACATTGAAAGGATGACGCATTGACCAAATGTGCTTTCAGCGGCAAACATTGAAACAACAACTGCTGGTGATATATTCGTTTGGCCACTTTTCCAAGTAAACAATATGTCGACAGGTTGAGAAAAACAGCACGTGCCGTTTAGTGGGCGAGTCAAATATGTCAGCGTTTGGAATGTGGCACTGAGTTTGTCACATTTCTCTATCTCAGTCTAGATTGGTAATTATTTGAACTTATTATAAGTCATTTCTCCTTTTTTTATAATAATTATTAGGCTAATGTGTAACGAATCAATGAGTTTGATGTTGTTAAATGGAACCAATAATAAGTTTGACAGTAAATATTTGAAAATTATAGAAAAATCAGGAACATTGGTTTTGGCATATTTACACAATTTCATTGTGGAAAAAAATATTTTGTGTTGAAAGTGTGACTGAAAAATGAGCATTGTGAGGTTTTTTGAGAAGAAATAGTTCTATTTTTTGCGATATAACATTCTTTGAGTATTCGATATGCGAAATAATATTGATGGCGACTTGTCATTTATTTGACCATGTGTCTGAAATACAGAGTGGTACTAGTTCTTAATACTGAAGATATTCATACTAGAACCAATTTCATTAATTTATCAAATAAGCCAGACCAAAACTGTCAAGGAAATGAAAACTAAAATATATATCCGGAATTTCCATATTTATAGTAAATTTTAAAGATTTTCGGATCTGTCTAAGATCAGATATGTTGTATTTAGAATAGTTTAATGAAAATGATTTTTTATTGTCACACTTTAGAATTGCAACCACAAAAAAGGACACAAGTTGGGAAGGAGAAATTAAATGACAATGGAAGGATGTCGCGTTACCGTGAATAGAAATCGAGCAGAATCATGATCAATGAATTTTTGTTGCCAAAACTTGAAGATATAGATTTATATGAAATTAAGTTCCAACAGTATGTCATACTGCGGGTGAAACAATGGACCTATTGAAATAACATTTCAACGACAATATTATTGTAATTGGCCTTTGTGTTCGTGTTATTTGCCGCCACTCGACAATTTTTGGTGGGATACCTGAAATTATTGGACCATCAATGATCAACGCTTGGGAAACCAATACTTAACGTGTCATTGCTGAAATACACCTTTATATGCTAGAAAAGCTGCGAAAATTGGAACTCCAGAATATAATAAATATGCTCGATGTTATATTTAAATGTTGACAATGACAAGAAATTGCCTACCGATTAAAAAAATGGGCATTTCATAATTTGGCATGTGTTTTATTTAAATTTTTAATGAGTAAGCTCTTAGATAACTACCCTTTATATCTGAAACGATATTCATCTAAATCCATCCTATTTAGTTGATATTACACTTTGGGTGCATAATAAACTTAAAATTGGATAAATATATGTATGGAAGTTTTATCCAAATCTGCTCCGATCTTGATAAAATTTGAGAGAGGTATTTCTGGGCTGTTACTGATAGCTGGTACAGAATGTGACTTAAACACCAAATTGGATGAAACATATGTATGGAAGTTGTAGCTATATCTCTACCGATTTTCAATTCAAATTTGAAGTATCGGAAAAAGATAACGGGAGCTATATCTAAATTTGGCAGTCTCACCAATATATAAATACGGTTCGTCTTTCGGCGAAACAAATTATTTGTGAACAAGTAATAAATAAGTTCGACCGTGCCGAACTTTTAAAACCCTCCACCAGTGGGTAAAAAAAATGTATATAACAGTATCAGTAAGACTGTATAAATAATGCTGTTAAGCTAAAAAACATAAAATGGGGACCATACCAAAACGGGAACCTAGGCAATTTTATGCTTCAAGGAATGTCATCTGCCAAATCTTCTTGAATATCAAATTTGAAACAATTTCGTGGGTAAATGTGACTAGGATTCTGAAAATACCGAATATCGGTGGGTATCGTTATATGTGTGCTATAGGAAAACGTGGACCTGAATATTTAATGTTCGGCTACTGGAGCGAGAACCGATTATGAACTACAAATACAGTTTTTAGGCAAATCCGTAGAAAAATGTGACAAAAGTCATCAAAATACTGAATATCCGGAGGTACCATTATGTTGAGGCTATAAGAAAACGTGGTTCTATCTATACTATGTTCCGCTGGAACCCATTTCGAACTACACATACCAATTGTTAGACAAATTCGTGGAAAAATGAGGCAAAAATAATCCAAATTACGATATATCTCATTTTTAACTCCAACCATCCTAGAAGAAGCTCTACGTCAAATAATGTTGGCGGTATCGTGATTTCAACAGACAAACAGACGGACATCTTTTAATTGTTTAAATATGTTGTATGGGGTCTACGACGAAGGTGGAGTGTATAAAATTTTCATAACAATTGGAGAGCAAATGTGACCTATACAAAAATACATCAAGAGATAAAAACAATGATTAGTTTGAAGAAAACGTTTTTACTTGACCTCTAACAGATCTATATTCAGGTTCGACTTAAACATAAGTCTAGCATATATGTGACTAATATTTATAAACCAACTTCTTCAATTCAGAAATTTTTTTTGCATAAAAATGATCTTTTTACTTCGTCTCCATTAAATATTTACATTTTTAGCTTTTAAAATAATGTCCTACACGAGAAAAACATTTTTCCCCATTCACTTTGTAGCTTTTATTACTTTTACATTTTATTTGCATTCTCAAAATATCCATTCAAGTCGTTTTCCGAAAATAGCCATAATTAGCGGCACGTTTTGATAGGCATCACGCTGTTTTGTTAATTTTCTAGTTTGTCAGAGCGTTTTTTTTTTTTTTTTTTTGTTTGCTGCTTTTACAATAGTGAATGACATATGTATACTATGGATCCAACACGCGTATCCCATCTAATTTGAGGCTTTTCTATTTATTTTTCATTTCAATTTCTAATGTCGACAAATACAAATGACCTTGGCTGATTTCATGAGTGCATTCCACTTTTAATATAATAAGCAAAAGTATTAACACATCGATAAATCGCAGCCTAAGGCAAGGCAAGGCGAAAGAGTGATTTATTTGAATAGAAAAGTAGAATTTGGCTAATAGAAAAGTCATAACAGAATTACGTTATGGAAAGTCAATAAATGACTAGAATATAGACGCTATGAATGTTGTTTTTTCACCATGGTACAGATTTTTAGATATTTGAAAAGGTAATCACGTGGTACAAATTACTTAAAATCAATATAAATGGCCTAGTATCTTCTTACGATAGAGGCAGGAATTCGGATTTGTTTTTTTTTTTTTTTTCAAATAAAATATATTCTTTAAAATATAACGTAATAACATATATTTAATGAGGAAAAAACTCACCTAAGTCCCAAAAAAATATAAATACTTGACCGCATTCCTGAGTATTGCTAAATGTTTGTGAATAAAATTTCCCACATTGCATCCAAAAATTAAATGCAATTTCGTTCTTAATATAAAAATACTACCATTGACCTCATTTTATATATATAATATAATCAAATTTATTTTATACGAATTATAAGAATCGAAACATTTTAAGTATAACAGTTGAGGTGACAATATCGAATTAACCCTTTTTTATCAGGAAAAGTTCAACTAAAAGTAAGTTACTACTTCAGAAAACATTGAAAATATACACGAGGATTTGGGACTTTTTTGGAATTCTATTTTCTGATATTGTTATTTTTATGTTAACAGGTATTTTCCACATTATTGGCGGAAAATTTACATTGTTTGTAAAAAAAATCCTCTCAGGGGTTAGAAATGTAAAATCATTTATAATTAACAAGAAGGATAAGAGTTGCATGTTGTATTATTCTTTATTTTATTGAATATTTCAAACTAGCTATTTGTGTCAGCATGGGTTAAACAATAAGTACATATATTTATATTTCAATATATAGAGATGAAAATGTATTTTATTTATTGAATGGCATATTTTCAAAGAAAACCCATAATCGTTAAATAATTGTGGTACAATGTTGTCGTTTATTTAAAAATATGTTACCCTACACATAGCCATATCAACCAATTTATTTAAAAAATAACATTATATGTATTAAATATTTTTTATATAGCAAACACAAATGGGTAATCGGATGGTTCTGTTAAGCACAGAGTTTTTTATGGTTGGAAGCACTCGGAAATTATGTCGCTGTGAAATGAACTTGGTACAGATTTTACTCAGGTTACTTATGCAGAATATTTTGAATCACTACATTACTTAATTAAAGAAAATAATAAATATGTCATGGTGGTATCATAAACTCTTTCCACCCAGGGCCAACATGAGTTTCACAATCGTTTTTTTCCAGATCACAAAATATATCTTTTTATAGTGATAGATTTTGTAACTCCTCGAAATATTTATAATAAACCCTACAAAGTATAGATATATTGGATCAGCCTAAAATTCTAAGACGATGCCCGTCTGTTGTAATCACACTATATTTCGAACGAATTGATATAGAAGGCTAAAATTTGCATACATGCATAGTTTACCAATAGGCAGGTTAAGTCCGTAAATGGGCCATGTCGGTCCACGTTTCCGTATAGCCCCATATAACGGTACCTCCCGACATTCGGTATTTTCATAATTTTATCGACAGTATTTACAGGAATTATTTCAAATTTTGTATGTAAAGTTCGCAATGGGTACTACAGCCTATGACAAAAATTTTTGTATGCAGGTCCACGTCTTCGTATAGCCCTCATATAACAGTACCTCCCGATATTCGGTATTTCCAGCGACAGTTTTTACCGGAATTATTTCAAATTTCGTATTTGAAGTTCGTAATGGGAACTACAACCTATGACAAGCATTTTTGTATGCAGGTCCACGCCTTCGTATAGCAAATATGAAGGTTTTATTTTTAGGATTTTTGCAACATTATTCACCGGAATTCTTTCAAATTTGGTATTTGATAAAAGAATTCGTAAGCAGTCCACGTCTTCGTATAGTCTCCATATAACAGTTTTCATTTAAGTGGTAATATTCGGAAGTTTTTTGATATTTTTCAAGTTCTTCCAAATGGTGGAGGGTATTAAAAGTTCGGCCCTCCCGAACTTAGCTGTTTTATTACTTGTTTTATTTGCTGGAGAGGTAAAAACTTAAGCCACCCTTCATTAAACCCTATGTGTTGGGGGTATTATAAGTTTGATTGGGCCAAAAAGTATGTAATACCTCGAAATATTGGTCCCCGACATAGGAAATAAATATATACTTTCCATCTATTAGTCCGGAAATATAATTGAAACAAGTAAAGAAAAGGAAGTTCGGCCCACCTCCACCATTTGGAAAAAATTTGGAAACTTAAAAAAAAACCTTGAAAAATACGGTTAAAATCATAAAAAATCTGAATATATGGATTTACCGTTATATTGGTGTGTATACGAAGATAGGGACCTGCATAGGCAAATTTTGTCATATGCCATTACAATATTCAAATACTAAACGTGCAAGTTTTCAGGTAAATGTTGTCCCTAAAATATCACAATACCGAATATGGTAGGAGGTACCGTTATATGGGGGCTATACGAAGACGTGGACCTATATAACTCATTTTCAATACCAAAAGTCCAAATCTGAGTAAATTTTTATCAACCTACTTCGATTCGTTCGTAAGCTAGAGTGATTTCCACAGAAGGCATCGTTACATCGACATAGAATTTTATGCTGATCAAGAATATATATACTTTGTAGAATCTAAAACGTATATTTTGAGGCATTACAAACGGAATGACGGAAACGGAAAATAAATAAAATGGCCCAACTCATGTAAACACTACAGTAATTTATTCCACCGTCTCTTGATGGTAATAATCCTAAAAATGAAACCTACTCATGGAAAATAGTTTCGAGAACTTACACTTCTATCTTCAGAAAATATGTTCAGTTGCAAACATGTCATCCTCCCCAGATTTGTCTTGTTAGGTGTAATGGTGCCGATAACGACGTGTAATGATACCGATAACAGCGCAGCTCCCAGAGAATTTTCGTCTTTGCCAGCATCATAGTCTGAGTCGTCGGAACATGGAACTCCACCACAACATCCTCAGCAATTTCAAACTCCAACTGTCAAACATATGAATTGACAGTAAAGGGCTAGTACAAATTTAGATCAATACCTACAACGAGGCTGGAATTCCTTTCTGCGTAATGACCAGAAATGACCAATTGCTTCACGTTTTGTATAACAAATAAGATCGTCCCCAACGAAATAAAACAAGAACGTCACAGTAATATCCATTATGCTATGCTATCTGATAAACAACATTAATTGACAACCCATCATTTCTCTAATATCAGATATAGTCCCGATGGAAATGTGAATATAGCATTTGCCGATGTCTAAATGTTTAATTTACAATCTTGTACGTACACATCATATTTCACAAACTAAGAACAGAAACAACTGTTGTAAAAATATGTTCTTCCAGCTGCCAGAGTTTTTGCAGCTTTTGCCAGAAATGGACATAACGATCAACTCTAAACACAGATGACCATTACCTACCGCTTCTAATCGAAAATTGTTGCATACCCCTTTCTCAGCCAGTTGATGTTTATCATGATTTACACATTTTCACTACCTGGATTCAGCATCTGATCTTTATCGTCGAATTTTAATAACATTTTTGTAAAAACGTATGCTATTTATTTTAATCAAATCCTTTTATGCCTCACATCTCTAACCCTTTCCACATACATTCTATTTTCAAAGAGATTTTCACGCAATAATTCGTTTTTATTTTCTTTTTCCGTCCAGGGAAATCTAATGAATTTTTGGTAAAGATTTCTAGGTTTCATTTCTTTTGTTATGCATATTATAGAAGGAATTGATATTTTATTGTTAGATCCTGTTCCATTTGATTGTGTGCTGTGTTCGTGTGTGTGTGTATGCGTGTTTGATATGGCTGCCTGCCTTTGTTGGCGTGTTTCACACTCCAAGCTGTTTGTGTGATTGCAATTAATTGAAAATATTATGCTTACACTGCTACCACAACAAAAACGAAGGCGCTATCCTTTGTCCATCCCTTAATGACCTTGCATAAATTTAAGTAGTCCTTTGTTCTTTGTACAACCAACGTAAGGATAAACAACAGCCACAGCAGCAGCTACGGCAACAACAAAAGCATAAAGGTCCGTTCACAACACTCGACAGGCCAGAAAACATCAGCTGCATTTAGGATGTCCTTCATGGCATGGCCTTGACAACAACAGACATGTTTGCAGGGAATGTTCGTATTCAAATACAGCGGCATGGTAACCTATAAAACTTTTGACATACATACCAGGCTCAATTAAAAATTCCATACAAAAAAGGATCATATGTCAGTCCTTTTAGTTCACACAAACGCACTCTTGTGTGTTCCATGAAATACTCACATACGCTCTCATTCATCTACATGTATATGGACACTTATATTAAAAGAAGGATCAATTTATATTTCAGAACCAAAATATAAAAGAATAACATACAGTGTTTAAAAAAAGACTATCAAAAATAGTAAAGGCAGGAAAAATTTTGAGGCTCAGCTACAAAATGTCCCAAATATAAATCACCGCCAATTTGATACCCTACACCACTATGCATATATAGCAGAGCCAGAGAGTTTCACACTAGGAGTTTATGTAAAATATATTATTCCAACCATGATGCGACCTCTCGCTCCGAAGATTATTGCATATTATTACCTTGATTTCAGAGCAATATCTGTATCAATTTAGTCAAAATCAGATAAAAAATACAACCCAATTAGACTATTTTAACACGGCTACATCGTCAACATCAAGGTGTAGGGAAATATTTATGTGGAGTTATATCTAAATCTGAACCGATTTCTACAAAATTCGGCAACTGTCTAATATCCTGCACTGATCATTATTGTTATGGGGCACATACCACTAATATGAGGGCTTTATTATCAAATCAGATGAAACATTTATATGAAAATGTAGCTACAGGGTAAGATAAAAAAAAACTGCAACAAAGTCAAACTCCATAATTTTTACATTTTTTTAAATGTTATTGAATGAAAGCAGAAAATGTCGGAAATTGCATTAAATATTGGAATAAGTTCAGATTTGTTCAAATTGGTCGCCTTTGGCACGAATTATGGCCTTCAAACGGCCAATGAAACCAAACTCTACCCGAATGTTGCTCTGCGGTATTTTGGTCCATTCCAGTAGAAGCGCTTGCTTGAGGTGATCGACACTTTGGTATTTTTTAGTGCCAACATTGCTTTCCAAAATACTCCAGACACAATAGTCCAACGTATTGGTATCCGGAGATTTTGGTGGCCATTGTGGCCGTTGTGAAGCGAGGAACCTAATTTTGTAACCATTCTTGGGTGGCGCGTGCTGAGTTCGATGGTGCTGAGTCCTGTTGGAATGTCCAAGGTCTTCGGCCAAAATGTTTGGTGGCCAAGACTTTAAAACACCCTCCAGAATATTTTCGCGATAATATTCGGCCTTTATTCTGATGCCACGGTAGGTTAATACGAGCCGAGAGCGACCATCGGTTGTTATGACGGCCCCATCATCACCATGGCCGGGGCTTGAGTTCTGCAAGGTGCAAATTTTCAGCTGACCTCTTTGGCAAGTATGTTTATTACCATCATGTCGAGCTACGCTACCAGTATCACGGTATCATGCCTCATTGAACTCGAATTATGATATATAAAACAATACCGAGGTACAGCTATATGATGGCCGTAGAAAAGACAGGCCCTTAATAGATACATTTTCACCAGACAAGATGGTACCTTCTCTCAACACCAAAGTTTGACAAGATTTCGTTGAACAAAGTTGTAAAAATATAGTGAAGTCCCTATACAAAGACTTGGACACATGTAGGCAATTTCCTGTCATGGAAGGTTGTACGAATTACGAACTTAAAATACCAAAAGCGAAACAAAGCCGTTTAAAATGTTATTGAAATTATTAAAAGTTTAACTTCCGCTGTGGCTTAAGCTGAATATAGAGCGTGAGATGAAGGAACTGCAACCAACTTCAGACTTCTGTCATTTCGTCCGAAAGCTGTTAAAATTATTCCAGTGGCAGCTCATTATATTGTTTACAAGTGTACAAAAGCATTTAGGTGAGAATTTTCCCGAAGAACAGTTACTCGTGATGGAATTTAACCGTGATATTGTGAGTTATTTTAATTTGGCTGGAAAACCATAAATGGCTATCGATAAGCACTGCAGCATTTAAATGTGAATAAATCTTTTGTGTCTCGTACCTTCGCTCGTTACCCTGACATTGGTAGCGTAGCCCGACATCAAGGAAGCTAACGGAAGAAAACAGCAACATCAGCAGAAATGGTTCGAAAAGTAAAAAAAGCGACTTGATTGAAACCCGCGTCGCAGTGGCCGAAAAATGGCTCGTGAGCTGAACATATCGTAATATTTCTTTCGGCAAATATTGAAAAATGAGCTCGGGGTAAGGCCATTGAAATTCCAAAAAGTGCAAGAACTTACATCGTAACGGAAAGAAAGTAGACTCAAAGAGCTAAAAATTGCTTCGCTTGGCCGAAAGTGGCGAACTGCCGAATTTGGGTATCTACGATGAGAAAACATTCGTTGTACAGCAGTTTGTAAACGAACAAAATTATCGTGGTTACTTGCCAAAGAGGTCAGCTGAAAATGTGCACTTTCGGCTGGCCACCACTACTAAAGCGCCGGCCATGGTGTTGGAGGGTGGCACTAAAAAATACCAAAGTTTTGATCACCTCAAGCAAGCGCTTCGCCGGGAATGTGTTAAGATACCGCAGAGCAACATTCGAGCAGCATGTGACAGTTTCATTGGCTGTTTGAAGGCCATAATTCGTGCCAAAGGTGACCAATTCGAAAAAATCAAAACTTATTATAAAATTTGATGTTATTTCCGGCATTTGTTTGCTTTCATTCAATAAAATTTAAAAACAAGTTAAAAAGCAGTAAGTTCGGCCGGGTCGAACTTTGAATACCCTCCACCATTTGGAACGAATTTGGAAATAAAATCCTGAAAAAAATTTTGATAAAATTTAAAAAATACAGAATATAGCCGTTATATTGGTGCCTATACGACGTGGACCCACACAGACATTGTTTGTCATAAGTCATTACCAAATCCAAATTCGGAACTTGAAATAAACGGTGAATAATGTAGCTAAAATCATCAAAATATCGAATATAGGGAGGTACCGTTATATCGGATCTGTGCGAAGACCTGAACCTGCGTAGACAATTTCTTGTCATAGGCTGTAGCATCCATTACGAACTTCAAATACGGTGAGTATTGTACCTCAACTCGTCAAAATACCGAATAAGGGGAGGTACTGGTATATGGGGCCTATACGAAGACCTAGACCTGCATATACAATTTTCTGTCACAGACTGCAGTTTCCTTTACGAACTCTAAATGCGTAATTTGAAAACATTTTGGTGAATAAGGACGCTAAGATCACCAAAATACCGAATGTAGGGAGGTACCGTTATATGGGGGCTATACGAAAACGTGGATTTACACAGACAATTTTCTGTCTTAGGCTGTAGCATCCATCTTCATCCAACTTCAAATACTAAATTTGAAACAATTCCGGTGAATAATGTCGCTAAAATCATCGAAATACCGAACATCGGGATGTACTGTTATATGGGGGCTATACGAAGACGTGGACCGTAGACATCAAAATACCGAATATCGGCAGGTACCGTTATATGGGGGCTATATGAAAACGTGGACCTACATGGCCCATTTACGAATTTAACCTGCCTACTGAAAAAATAAACATGTGTGCAAAATTTTAGCCTTATATCTAAATTCGTTCGAAAAATAGCGTGATTACAACAGACAGACATACGGACAGACACACTGACAGACAGACGGACATGGCTAAATCGTCTTAGAATTTTACGCTGATCAAGAATATATATATTTTGTTGGGTCTGACATGAGTATTTCGAGGACTTACAAATGGAATGAAAAAGTTAATATACCCTCTGTAGTGTGGTGGAGGGTATAAAAATGTAAAAATTATGGTGTTTGACTTTGTTGCAGTTTTTATCTCACCCTGTAGAATGTACCGTTATATGGGGGTTTTACTATCTACTAACTACCTTGCAACAACAAAGTACTACAATATTCTGTTAAGTGAGTTTGCCTTATTTAAACACTGTATGTTAAGGACTTTATTTGCTTGTTTTCCAGAAAATGGAGCATGTGTATCATTTTATCACAGGCATTTGATCGCCAACAATTGATATTGGCCATTTGTGACTCCTCCTGCTGTCTTTGTTGCTACGGCATCCTGTTTTTGTTTTCCTTTTTATTTCAAAACAACCACAAATGGCAACAACAAAAAATTTGCATTTCATATGGCACTGGTGTTTTTATGCCCTTCTACTTCATTCCCCTTTCCATGCAACCATGAATGAATGGAAAATTACTCAGCAACAAACAAACGCCACTTATTGTCCTTATCGTTAAATTGATGAATGAATTTTCGAGAGTAAAGAAAGAAAGAAAGAGATCAGGACTCACTAGAGTGAGAGAGCAGCAGAGGGTATGAATTAAAGGATTTTCAGCTGCTGAATGACATCATGCTCCTGGTATGTTTTGAAAAAAAAAAAAAAATAAAACAAAAACAGCAATAAAACAATTGCCATTTTGTAATAAGGCTCAAAGGATTACAGAGGTATGCTAAAAATGTCATATGATGTGTTCCTCTGCTGCGTTCCTTTGTGAGCAGCATGCGAAGTAATTCAACGAAAACAGGAAATTATATTTTGAGGGTGTGTTCGTCATTTTGGTATGTTTTCGTGGTCGTTTTAGGGAAATTGTGTTGTTATCGTTTTGGGTAACTCTTTATCCGGTATTTGAGATTTCCTGCATGATCTATTCTCATTTTCAAAAGACTCTAAATAGAGTGCTATACTCAAAAATAAAATCCCTGTTTATTGTTCTCTAACCCATTCATAGGGAAGTGGAACATGATGTCATGATTCCTTTCGCCGAAGAATAAAATCAGCTGTCGGCTCTCTCCATTACTGTCTGCCATTGATGATGGTAGTTAGCTTGTGTCACATACTGATTAATTGTTCCGAAATCAAAAAGGTGTTACTTTGGCATTTATAACTATCTGCTCCGTAGTAATATTCCGACTCTTGAATTTAATGACATTAAGTTGTCGCTTGAGGGTCTAAATTAAGGGAGTCATTAGGGAAAGTTAGTGGTGGTGGTGGTTGTGGCATGTGTGAGTCTGAGAACTCCTTCTGGGCTGTTGTATAGTATCATTTGTTTCAAAATCTATTTATTAAATGTCAAAAACAGCTGTGACTTTTTCATATTTTGGTTTTTCTCGAAAACATTAAAAATGCTTGCCGTTTACTATCATAATTATGGAAATAAAGGCAATGTGTCTTTGTTTCTGTTTTTAGAAATATCATTTAGAAATGCAACTAATTTTTGATCAATTTACTGAATAATAACAAATCTTATATTTAGCATTACATTTAGTAATTATTTTTAAGAAACACACAAATTCCTAAAAATAATCGTTACACATATCTTTAATTTTTTTTTAACTATTCAAAAATTTATAACTATTTAACTATTCAAAACTTCTAACTTCAGTCATCCTTAAAATGCCAATTAATTTTGGAACTTCTTGTTTTGTACCTTAATTCTATGGATCATGTCTCCTTCAAATTGAAATGTCAATTTCATACTGCGCTTTGTAATATTGGATCAAAATATCACACGCTGAGTTATTTTAATAATCATCCCAACTCAAAAACTATTTACAAGGCGTTCCCCACACTGCGGGAAGTCTATTCAGTGCAGAAATGCTCTTCGTTTCAAAGACCTAGGAGTAGGTAGATTATAAGGAACGACATTTTTTTATGACGAATTTCGGTTTCTATTTTTCCTGTTTCCAGTATTGATGGGACGAGGACACACATACATTTTGTACTCCACGATGGAGAATAACACTAAAGGTATAAATTTAAAGGTAATGACATTTAATAATGTAATGTGATGATGAAGTTATGCATAAAGTATGTTGAAGAGTGAATTTAAAGATTATGCAATCGAAATCATTGGTATTATAAACAGCAAAGTATCTTGGTTCATAACAATGTTAGTTCCTAACACTATTCATATAACCAGTAAATGTAATTATAAAAATAAACTTCACATACATATATATTCTCGAGAAATCGAATACCTATTGCCGAGCATGCGATAATATATACCATTCTATCTAGGTTAAGTTTCTGTAGATATACAGGGTGAGATGCAAAAACTGCAACCAACTTCAGACTGCTGTCATTTCTAAGCCACTCGTTCGACAGATGTTAAAATTATTCCAGTGACAACTCAATATATTTTTTACAAGGGTAAAAAAGCATTTTGGTGAGAATGTTCCAGAAGAAAGTTATTCGTGATGGAATTCAAGCGTGATAGTGTGATTTCTTTATATTTGGCTAGAAAACCACAAATGGCTATCATTACAGAACTCCAGCATTTAAATGTTAATAAATCTTTTGTGTCTCGTACCATCGCTCGTTACCGTGATACTGGTAACTTAGCCCGACGTCAAGGAAGTGGGCGGAAGAAAAAAGCAATATCAGCAGAAATGGTTCAAAAAGTAAAGAAGCGACTTGATCGAACCCCACGTCGCAGTGGCCGAAAAACTGGTGAGCTGAACATATCGCAATATTCCATTCGACAAATATTGAAAAATGAGCTCGGGGTGAAGCCATTGAAATTCCAAAAAGTGCAAGAACTTACACCGCAACAGAAAGAAAATGGACTCAAAAGAGCTAAGGAGTTGCTTCGCTTGGCCGAAAGTGATGAACTGCCGAATGTCCAGCAGTTTGTAAACAAACAAAACTATTGTGTCTGGAGTAACAGTACGTTTATATATGTGAGGGTTAACCCACTGGATTTGGATTTAAATTGTCATATCCATTACTTTTACTTCAAATAAATCCTATCAAAGTAGGTTAACCCTACGAAAAGTTCTAACGTAAACATGGCATAATTTAGAGAGCAAAGTTGGAACTAAAAAATACCAAAAAGGTCGATCACCTCAAGCAAGCGCTTCGCCGGAAATTGGCCAAAATACCGCAGCGCAACAACATAGAAGGCCATAATTCGTGCCAAAGGTGACTAATTCGAACATATCTAACCTTCTTCTAAAATTTGATGCTATTTCCGACAATTTATATTCGGCATTTTTAAAAAGTTAACCGAATTTTTTAAGGATTTTATTTTTAAAAATTTCTAAATTCGTTCGAAATAATGGAGGGTATTCAAAGTTCGGCCCGGCTGAACTTACTGCTTTTTACCTTGTTTTGTCTCACCCTGTAATTTCGTTTCGACTTAGTTATCGGTAATATTGCGAAGGCAAGTGTCTTACCTGTCTTCTATTTTTAGCTCTACTTTCATGACCTGCTCTACTTTTATAATTATAGAAAAAGTAGATTTTGTCCCATAGTGTAAAAATAATACAAAAGGCAGAATTGACATCATAATATTTTGAAAGAAAAAAAAAGTACAAAAATCTTCACTTCTTAAAAATTGAAGTTTACCAATGTCAAACCTTAAGCTGATAATACAAGCCTGGAGTTTTCTGGCATTTGTGATTGGTTGAGGTAAACTTAGTTAAGCTTGATTACCATAAAATCCTTCGTCCTTTTTCGAAAAAAACTTATAACTAATACCAGAAAAAAACTCTTTTATATATTCTTACATTTAGTATTTGAAGTTTTTCCCTTAAACTATATTAAAACTTTCATAATTATGATATAACGTTTTTCAATAAGTTTTTATTTTGAATACTGCATCCCCTCCAAATTACCAACCATATAACTGTATTAAGTGAAAATTGAAATTTGCAAAAAAAACTCATTGAACATTCAACAGCTAATACAAAAATAAATAGCCAACAGCGGGGGAAGGCAACAAAATCAATATTCGTATCGAACAAAATGAATTTCCACCGATATGCACCAGTAAGTGAAATCTATTTATACACGATTGCACAAATCAAATGAGTAACTGCGATTTGGAGGGCATTAAGTGCGGATCAACTGGATGACATGCGAACAGGCAGACTCGCAGAAGGTTTAGCTGAAGTTTTCCAAAGCAACAACAAACACACCAACGGAAACATGTAACTTTGTTCAGGAAATCAGTGTGGGTGGATTGGAGATGGCAGAGATGGTGGTGGTGTTTGGAATATGGTTGCTATTTGTTTGCCCTATTTATTTGGGGGCTGTTCAGGTTTATTCGATTTGTGGAAAATCTGTGTTTGTATGTGGCGACAGTGAAAACACTCTATAACGAATTATGGTCTTGTTCCTTATTTTAGCTATATTTTTATTGTTGAACAGAGTTGGTTTCATTGAATTCATGTTCGTAAACTAAATATCAACAACGCGTGCTTTAAACAATTTAACATACCCAATTCTAGAGTGCTCCCTTTAACATTGTTTTCCTGTAACACTTCTGGCTAAGAGTAACACACCACTATCAGTAAAATAAACTAAAATTTACCGCTTTGCATTGAACCAGTTCGACTATGTTCCAGATAAGATTCGTCGGATGCAACTGGCAAATCCATAAATTCAATGATTTACACACTACCGAATGGCAAACATTTCACTGGAGGGTGATTCTCATGAATTCACATTACACCTCACGGCCATTCTGCTGCTGCCGCCGATGTTGGAAATTCTACAGGAAATTCAAACAACCGGAGTGCTAAAGTGCCATCAAATCGTATTTGTTCGCATTTGGTACGATTGTTGTGAGTTCAGAGTAAACTTTACGTGGAAGTAGCGTTTTTAAATTGGATTTATTCGAAATGTTTCGCAGTATTGACAATCAACTTCAAAAATGTAATGCTTGAAGCAAGACAGAAGATGTAAATCAATTGAATATGTCGAATATGTATGCCATTCGTTGGAAATGAGCTTAATATTTTGGAAACATGTTGCAAAATGCCAATTAAATATGCATGTGAATTAGCCAAGGTAAGCTAATTTCGAAGAACTAGAATCAAATTGGATATAGGGCAATGTTTTTTAATAAATAAAATCCTACAGCAGAAATAGCATACATTTAAGCTTTATGACAATTTATTGAAAATAAATATAACTAGCTGGTCCAGTCCGCGTTGCCGACCCGTAGTTTTAGTCTTTAGCTCATAGTTTTTAAAGCATAATAATTCACAAATCTGGCTCACATAAGTGGCACAATTTTTAGTATCAATGATGACTCGATTAAAAACCTGATCCTATTTTTCAGTAAGAGGTTTTAGTTTGAGAGTTAAAAACCTAAATAATATAGCATATATATTTAAAATCATACATTAACTGTTTAAAATAGGCCCATGTAAGATGGTTCTCTACCCCCAAAATAGCCTAAACACACATTTTACACATTTTACATTTACATGACATTAAAAAATTTCCGCGAAGAGGTCTTCTACCAGAAGCTAGATGCCAAATAAGGGCAAAATCAATTGAAAAATGTGACCAAGACACTGGTAATAGCTAGACGACCCTGGTAATCGCCGGATACTTTCATATAAGAGTTATAATGATGTAGGGTCCTATACTTATAATTATTTGAAAGAATTTGTTTTTTTTTTTTTCAAAAATCTCAAATTACCAACATTTGAGGAATTTGAAAGGGGCTATATCGTTTGAGGGGGGCTATATCACAATGTAGACCAACCTGATACATATTTTGTACAAATAATTCCTCATGTATCAAATTTACAACTTTTTCGTAACTTTTGCGAAGTATAGAGCAAAATATTTGCGGCCCTTTGTGTATGGTTAAGCTATATAAAATGGACTCTAAAAAAGTTAGATCCGGGAACACCCATTTTTTACCAACCGTAAAATTTCCTAACCCCAAGTCTGCAGTGTAATTACTTACGTTAGCGAATAGTGTCCGTATAACGTTACCTATGATTTAAGGTTACTTTTAAGGGTTCGGAAGAATTTTTCGATCATATGAATTCTTTTCTTACTATATTTTGAATTAACTCCACAATGTTGTATAGTCCGCATATTACAGTGCCTCTTCATATTCGGTATTTCACTGATTGAAGTCCCAATTAATTTTACATTTTGAGTTCTCATTGGATGGATTATTTCCATATCTAATCAAAATTGGTATGGCAACCATATAACAGCATGTATAGAAAATATGCAAACTTTCGCGATTTTTTCGGTTTTTATACCCTCCACCATACTATGGAGGGTATATTAACTTTGTCATTCCGTTTGTAACTCCACGAAATACTCATATCAGCCCCAACAAAGTATATATATTCTTGATCAGCGTAAAATTCTAAGTCGATTTAGCGATGTCCGTCTGTCTGTCTGTCCGTCTGTCTGTCTCTCTGCCTGTCTGTCCGTCTGTCTGTCTGTTGTAATCACGCTATCTTTCGAATGAATTGAGATAGGTGGCTAAAATTTTGCACACATGTTTATTTTTCCAGAAGGCAGGTTAGGTTCGTAAATGGGCCATGTAGGTCCACGTTTTCATATAGCCCCCATATAACGGTACCTCCCTATATTCGGTATTTTGATGATTTTAGCGACATTATTCACGGGAATTTTTTCAAATTTGGTATTTGAAGTTCAAAATGGATACTACACCCTAAGACGGAAAATTATCCGTGCAGGTCCACGTCTTCGTATAGCCCCCATATAACGGTACCTCCCGATATTCGGTATTTTAATGATTTTAGCGACATTATTCACGGGAATTGTTTCAAATTTGGTATTTGAAGTTCAAAATGGATACTACACCGTAAGACAGAAAATTGTCTGTGCAGGTCCACGTCTTCATATAGCCCCCATATAACGGTACCTGCCTATATTTGGGATTTTGATGATTTTAGGGACATTATTCACCGGAATTGTTTTAAAATTGGTATTTGAAGTTCGTTATAGGAACTACAGTCTGTGACAGAAAATTGTCTGTGCGGGTCCAGGTCTTCGTATAGCCCCCATATAACGGTACCTCCCTATATTCGGTATTTTGATGATTTTAGCTACATTATTCACCGTTTACTTCAAGTTTCGAATTTGAATATGGTAATGGCTTATGACAAATAATGCCTATGTATGTCCACGTCGTATAGACCCCAAAATAACGGCTATATTCGGTATTTTTAAAATTTTAACAGAATTTTTTAAGGATTTTATTTTTTGAAAATTTCCAAATTCGTTGCAAATTGTGAAGGGTATTAAAAGTTCGGCCCGGCCGAACTTACTGCTTTTTAACTTGTTTTTAATAAGAATTTTCAATTCCAAAAGGCATTCTGAAAGAATTCTGCACAAAATTCCATATAATTTTCTTTCATGACACTGTAATTACAAATAACCAAAAGAAAATTTGAGTCAAATCGGCCTATCCGTTCTCAACTGATATGTTACCATACTTTTGCAAATTTGTTACACATAAATTTTAAGAAGTAGGTGTGGTCAGTTCCTCTGACCCCAAACAGATAGCTAGGGTTGGAGGGAGAGAGTCAGGATTACGTCGTATACTAACTGTGGATCAGATATCTTCATGATTTTGGCAAATATTAGGATCTTAGATAAATCGAAAAAATGGGCGCAAAATTGGGAGTGGTCACTTTTTCTTTGCATAAAAACCTAAATCGGACGTTTAAAAAAATATCCAAATATTTCCAGCCGGTCTCAACTGATTCAATTACCAACGAATAACAATTGGTTTATATATAGATTAAAAAGTAGGCGTGGTCAGTTCCTCAGCCCCCAAATAACTACTTAGGATTGGAGGGAATGTCAACAATATGTCGGGTAATAAATTAAAAACCGAAATCTTCATTATTAGGTAAATATAGAGATTTTAGATAAATAGAAATAGTGGGCGTAAAAATTGGCGTGGTCAATATTTTTTTCTTTAAAAACTAACTCGGGGTATGACGAACGTTTGTACAAAAAATTATGCAAATCGGTTCAGCCGTTCTCAACTGATTCCATTACCAACGAACAACAATTGATATTTATATATATAAATAAAATAATAAAAAATAATAACAACAAGTAAAAAAACAGTAAGTTCGGACGGGCTGAACTTTGAATGCCCTACACCATTTGGAAAAATACCGAATATAGCCGTTAAATTACTTTTTTCATAAGCCATTACAATATTCAAATTGAAAAAAGTGGCTAAATATATCGTTATATGGAGTCTATACGAAGACGTGGGCCTGCATAGACAATTTTCTGCAATAGACTGTAGTTCCCATTACGAACTCTAAATATGAAATTTTGAAACTACTCTGACGATAACGTTCCTTAAATCGTCAAAATATAGAATATCGACGGGTACCGTTGTATGTGGGCTATACGATATCGTGAAACTATATAGACAATTCTTTTTCAGGGGCTAAAGTACTCACAAGGAACTCTTTGTGTGGAATTTCAGACAATTCCGTTGAAAAATGTGGCTAGAGTTATCAAAAGAGAATGGTCTTTATAGGTCAACGATGCCGTATAGCCCCCATATAACGGTACTTCCCTATATTCGATATTTTGATAATTTTAGCCACATTATTCAACGGAGTTATCTGAAATTCTGCACAAGGAGTTCTTTGTGAGTACTTTACCTCAGAAATAGATTTGTCTATATAGTTCCGCAATATCGTATAGCCCCCATATAATCTATATAGGTATACGATATCGCTAACCTCCCATATAACGGTACCCCTGATATTCGGTATTTTGATGATTATAGCCATATTTTCCAATGGTATTGTCTGAAAATTCACACAAGGAGTTTTTTGTAAGCACTTTAACCCCTGAAAGGTAATTGTCTATATAGGTGCACAATATCGCATATCCTCCCATATATCGGCACCTTCCGATATTCGATATTTTTAAGATATTAACAGAATTTCTAATAGATTTTTTTTTTTTTTTGATAATTTCCTAATTAGTTCTTAATGGTGGGGGGGGGGGGGTAATCAAAGTCAGCCCCATTTGGTGGTATTGGGTTATTGGAAGCTGGAATACCGAAATTTGATATTGAGGTCTATGTTGGTATCTGGGATTGAGATATGGAGATGTTTTCGGAAATGTGTACTATAATAGTAGGAAAAGTACTAGATAGTACTAAATTTGATCTTGGTTGAAGGGATAAAAATAAAGTTCTAAAATTTAATAACAGTAGGTATCGGAGGTTGAAATATGGAGATTGATTTGAAAATGCGCACTTTAAGAGTACGAAAAGAAGTAAATATTACTAAACTTTGTATTGGGTGAAGGGGTAGAGCTGAAATCCCCAAATTTGTAATGGATGCCAATGTTGGTTTCTATGTTTGAGAGAAGGAGGTGTTTTTGGAAATGCGAACTGTGATTGTTAGAAATGTACTAAAAGGTACTTAACTTTGGATCACTGTTGGTGTCTAGGGTGGAGAGATGTAGATTATGTTGGATGTGCGTACTAAATGTTACTAAATTTGGTATTGGTGAAGGGATAGAGCTGAGATTCTGAAATTTGATATTGAGGATTTTGGTCAGAATTTTCCAGAAAAAAAGTTATTCGTGATGTCGTTAAGCGTGATTTCTTTACATTTGGCTTAAAAACCACAAGTGGCTATCGTTAGAGCACTCCAGCATTTAAATGTGAATAAATCTTTTGTGTGTCGTACCATCGCTCGTTAGCGTGATACTGGCAGCGTAACCCGACGTCAAGAAAGTGGACGGAAGAAAACAGCATCATCAGCAGAAATGGTTCGAAAAGTAAAGAAGCGACTTGATCGAAACCCGCATCGCAGTGGCCGAAAAATGGCTCGTGAGCTGAACATATCGCAATATTCCATTCCGCCATTAAAAAGTGCAAGACCGCAACAGAAAGAAAATAGACTCTAGAGAGCTAAAGATAGACTCTAGAGAGCTAAAGAACTGCGGAATTTGTTTTTCTCCGATGAGAAAACATTCGTTGTCCAGCAGTTTGAAAACAAACAAAATGATCGTGTTTACTTGCCAAAGAGGTCAGCTGAAAATGTGCACTTTCGGTTGGCCACCAGAACTCAAGCGCCGGCCATGGTGATGGTGTAGGCCGCCATAACAGCCGATGGTCGCCCTCCGCTCGTATTAATTGACCATTGCTTCAGTATAAACAAACGTTGTTTTTATAAAAACAACAATAAAGGGATTAAGCCTGACCAATTTTGCAACAACAAAATACTATGGTATCCCGAACAAACAAGCTAAACACTGTTCTATAAATGCCGAATATTATATTCTGGAGCGTGTATCAAAGCCTTGGGCACGCAAACATTTTGGCCGCAGACCTTGGACATTCCAACAGCACCCAGCACCATCGCACTCAGCACGTGCCACCCAAGCATGGTTACAAAATGAGGTTCCTCGCTTCATTTCCAGCACAATGACCATCAAAATCTCCTGATATCAATCCGTTGGACTATTGTGTCTGGAGTATTTTGGCACTAAAAAATACCAAATTGTCGATCACCTGAAGCAAGCGCTTCGTCGGGAATGGGCCAAAATACCGCAGAGCATCATTCGAGCCGCGTGTGATGGTTTTATTGGCCGTTTGGAGACAATAATTCGTTCGAAAGGTGACCAATTCCAACAAATCTAGACTTATTCTAAAATTTGATGCTATTTCCGATATTTTTTCCTTCACTCAATAAAATTAAAAAAAATATATAAAAATTATGGCGATTGACTTTGTTGCAGTTTTTTATATATATATATATATATATATATATATATATATATATATATATATATATATATATATATATATATATATATATATATATATATATATATGTTGGAACATCGATTGAAACATTCTTAATTGTTCTTCTTCTTTATATATTGGATATCGCATATATAACATCCTCAGATTTCATACAAATCATGTTTTTTTTAGTTCGTCATCAAATTTTTCCCACTACATTGTTAACGAATTTAGGACAATTCTATTTTGATTATCTGAAATACGACTACTTTAAAGTTTTCCACAACTTTAGAAAGTCAATTTCTAAACAAAATAAAACATTTGCCATGTATCCAAATCAGAATGTCCATCTATGGAATGAAATGCTGTAATTTTACGTGACTTTAAGAACAATTGACGGTAACTAGACATTTGCATTATTTTTATTTCCTTTTTAGGAGTCTTAATAGAAGTGTAAAGTTTTTGCTTCACAAATTGTCCGTTAAGAAATGATATGTAAATATAATTTTTTTTTTGGACCAAGAAAAAGTTTCCAAATTAAATTCAGTCAGACAGTGACTGAGCGCCAGTTAAGACAACGGCCGCGACAACGACCATGGCATCGGCGGCATGACTTTGGTAATAGCAACAACTAAGCTGAAACAATAAACTCAATTTAATTTAATCTATACTTTTCCTGCTTCAAATGGTTTACTTTTTTCATTCCATTACATCCTGCCCTCCTCCATTACGTTATAACGCAACGACATACCCATATCTGGTGGCATCTTTACCTAAAGTCGAAACTTAACGCAGAATTCACAATCACTTACACACAAAAATGTCACAGGAAAAAGGCATTCAAGGAACACGAAACTCAAAACAACAACAACGACGAGAAGAACGACAAAACTAAGCCCAAAAGACGGCAAATCTATTCCATCACTGCTTTCGCCAAATGCGGAATGAAAGACAGAAATAATGAATGGCAACGACTATTACCAACGACCAACGTTGTCGTAGAAGCAGCAGAAAAAAACGAAAAACACATTGTCACATGAACATGGTAACGAAATCAAATATTCCCCACAAGACCCATTCCCAGACAAATAAGGACATTCTGCAGCCAACAGCAGCCGCACAAGCGGCAAAAATGACAGTAGGAGAAATAAAAACCGAAAGATATGGCTAAAAGAAACAAAGTTTCGTTAAGTTGACACAAGCATAGGAAAGACTCAGGCAAGACAAGTAACAATACTCATAGCGGAAAAAGTCGACCGATGTAGGAGCTACAATGCATTAAGAATGTGTAGTAAAACAGTTGCAAGCTTGTAAACAGTTCAAAACGAACCCTATTAAAATGATACTGAATATTGTTCGGTTAGATATAGAATTCTACAATTTAATGTCTAGCGTTGTACCAATAGTAATAATCTACATTTCATATTTATAGTAGTTGTGGATTTCTTGAAATAAACTTCATATTTTGCATGTAGGCTCCTGTTTATACATCACATGATGCAGGAGTTTTTTGGGCTAAAATGTAATAAATAATGTGCAAATCCAGAAATTTGATATTTGGCAAAGTACAAATGTTTTTCGAAACTAGATTTCATAAATGTTATTTTTGGTATTATTTTTTAACTGGAGATATGACATCTGATTTAGGGACAAACTTGACAAGAAAAAGATCAAAAACGGCAGGTGAGTTTTTTAAAAATATAATAATGCTTGGGAAATGTTGCAGATATTGGGTAACAAATTCGTACTTAGTACTAAAAATCAATATATCACCCACTTAAAACATGCATTTTTGTAATTTTTTAGCCGAAAGCCGTTACGATGTGAAGTACATACGAATATATAACAAATAAATCAGGTACCCTATATCTTAAAATTTCAAGATAAAGTGGAACTAAAGCCAAAAATATGTTCAATTAAGTGACTAATAATTAGAATAACCTGGACCATAAAACTACTACTTGCAAATCTGTTATACTGTTAAAGTTCAGCAAATACTAGGGATATTGGGAGAACACACTTTGAAATAGTGTAAACTTGGTAAATACAGCAAAATTCGTGACCTGACCTTTGAGTACTTCAAATTGTTTGAAAAACGTTGCAGATACAGCTATAACTCCCATATATATGTTTCATCCGATGTGGGGTTTTAAGTCACCCACATGCGTAATCTGCACTCCATAAGAATGATATTTGGTTGCAGATAACTTATGGAGCTCAAAAATACCTCTATCAAATTGTTGCAATATTAATTAAGATTTGGATATAGTTCCCATATACAGGGTGAGATGAAAAAACTGCAACCAACTTCAGACTGCTGTCATTTCAAGGCAACTCGTCCGACAGCTCTTAAAATTATTCCAGTGATAACTCATTTTATTGCTTAAAAGCGTACAAAAGCATTTTGTTGAGAATTTCCAAGAAAAAAAGTTATTCGTGATGAAATTCAAGCGTGATATTGTGATTTCTGTATATTTGGATTTAGAGCACTCCAGCATTTAAATGTGAATAAATCTTTTGTATCTCGTACCATCGCTCGTTACCATGATACTGGTAGCGTAGCCCGACGCCAAAGACGTGGACGAAAGAAAACAACAACATCAGCAGAAATGGTTGAAGAAGTAAAGAAGCGATTTGATCGAATTCAGCGTCGCAGTGGCCGAAAATGGCTCGTGAGCTGAACATTTCGGAATATACCATTCGGCAAATATTGCAAAATTAGCTCGGGGTAAGTAAAGCCATTCAAATTCCAAAAAGTGCAAGAACTTACTCCGTAACAGAAAGAAAATAGACTCAAAAGAGCTAAAGAGTTGCTACGCTTGGCCGGAAGTGGTGAACTGCCGAATTTGGTTTTCTCCGCTCAGAAAACATTCATTGTCCAGCAGTTTGTAAACAAACAAAATGATATTGTTTACTTGTCAAAGAGGTCAGCTGAAAATGTTCATCTTCGGTTGGCCACCAAAACTCAAGCGGCGGCCATGATGATGGTGTTTGCCGCCATAACAGCTGATGGTCGCTCTCCGCTCGTATTAATCGACCGTGGCATCAGAACAAATGCCGAATATTATCGCAAAAATATTCTGGAGGGCGTATTAAAGCCTTGGGCACACAAATGTTTTGGCCGCAGACCTTGGACATTCCAGCAGGACCCAGTGTCGATCAACCTCAAGCAAGCGCTTCGCTGGGAATGGGCCAAAATACCGCAGAGCAACATTCGGATAGCGTATGAAGGACGTTTAAAGGCCATAATTCGTGCCAAAGTTGACCAATTCGAACAAATGCAAACTTATTCTAAAATTTCATGCTATTTTTACTTCAATTTATTAAAATTAAAAAAAAAAATGTAAAAATATGGCGTTTGATTTTGTTGCAGTTTGTTTATCTCACCTTGTATATCCTTATAAGAATTCAGAGTTTTTTGTGCACCAAATGGCTAATATCAGCCCAAAATGGCCTGAATTTTGGCACTTACGACGGAATTCAGCCTAAAAGCAAATGCTTATAATGCACTAATTTTTTGTGCCAGATGTCAGATTCAGCCCAGAAATAAGTCCATCAAATTTTCAAATTTCAAATTTTCAAGATCGGTCCAGATTTGGATATAGCTCCCATATATATCTTTATCCGATTTCAGCTTTATTGTGCACCAAATGACTAATGTCAGGCCAAATGGACTGATTCTTGGTACTTTCGAAGGAATTCAGGCTAGATATTTTTTAATATAATTCTTATTCAAATCATATCATGCACTTACCATACAGCAATGTTATTTGGTACTAGAGGTACAAAAGCTTCCGTCAATTTTGTTGAAAATAGATTCAGAGTTGAACATAGTTCCCTAGTTCGATTGCATATTTGAAAAAATGAAAAGCTCGTACAGAGGAAAAATGCTTATGCAACTTACGGGATATAATCTGACAAAAATGCGTGGGACTCGAAAAAAAGACATTGATTCTTTTGGTTGTTTTCGGTGAATTTTTTTTTACAACTCGAAAGTTGACATATACTGCCACTGTAGTCCACAAACTGATTCACTCCATCTATTGAAGAGGTTCATGTCCAGTGAATGATTTCGAATGGTTAGTAGCTTTAATTAATAACTTCGAATTAAAGCAAGCTATCTATCTATATCTCTAAAACTCAGGTTTTGCATATATGTATGCAATGTTAATAAGTTAGTCATACACTCGAAAACACCTGAACTGTGAAATTTTCGCAATCGATGTACTTACTAAGTAAACTTAAACATTAAATAGGCAGAAAGTGATATATAAATGTGATATGAATGGTACAAAGACAAGATATTTCAAAACTAAAACAATGGGCCTGCGATGCGGACTGGGTCAGCCATTTGTTTTTTAATCTAGGTCTCTGCATTTTCGGTTATCAACGATACAATCTATATTTGTCGAGCAAAAATATCACAATATACTATTCTCCAGCTTATTCCAATCCCATTCTTATTTCGATATTTAGCTACGAAATCTTTTTCAAGAAAATACTTAGTCTAATATTAATTCACCAAACTGAATCCATAATCCAAAATATATTCTCAAACGTAATAGAGAAGGATACACACCGAAAAAAATTGAACACAACGCCATTTCAAGTAAATGCGTTCAAATCTACTTACAAGCGACAGATGAAGATGACGATGACATTGTCGGTGAAGGAAACTTGAAAATTATAGTGGAGTTTGAAGTGGGGTAGAACAGGAAACTAGCAAGAACAACAACTACTCGATACTAACCAACAAACATGCTGAATACGTAGTCATCGTTGTCGGAAAAAATCCTTAAAACAAATTTGCATTTTTTTACAATCTCTTCTTCGCTTCTTTGCATAAATTTCCTTTTTTCCCATCTTCCCCAGTGACTGTTTCCACCAAGTTGAAGATGCGAACTGTAAAGGAATGGGCGAAACCATCTGAAGTAAAGTGAATGGCGAAACGCAGCATGAAGGAAATAGAAGTACAAAGTTTGCAGGCAACTAGGAGTGTACCTAGAGTACGTGTACGTGTACTCTTCCTGCAAGTGACTTGTTACCCAAAGTGATGGTTTCAAATGTATCTGTTAGTTTGTCACTTATATTTATTTTTTAACGAAATTTCAAGACGAAAAACAAATATAAATAGTAAAATATAAGTTTTGTGTATAGCAACAAGGAGAAAAAAGCAGTTAGTGTCGTTTGTTTTTACACCCGAGAAATAGAACAGAAATTGGTTATTGAAAGATTAAAGAAAAGATTTCGTTTATGTCTGATATACATTTCAGTTCTACCCAACACCTTTATTCGTAGATGACATATTTTATACCCTCCACCATACATTGTCATTAAGTTCGTCATTCCGTTTGTAACTCATCGAAATAATCATTTTAGACCCAACAAAGTATATATATTCTTGATCAGCGTAAAATTCTAACGATTTAGCCATGTCCGTCCGTCTGTCCATGTCCGTCCGTTGTAATCACGCTACAGTCAAAACGAATTAAGATAGGGAGCTAAAATTTTGCACAGATCTTTGTCTTTTGTCTGCAGGCAGGTCAAGTTCGAAGATGGGCTATATCCGTCCACGATATCGTATAGCCCCCATATAATCGTACCCCCCGATATTCGGTAATTTGATGATTTTAGCCACATTTTTAACGGAATTGTCTGAAATTCTACACAAGGAGTTCTCTATAACGGTACCCCCCGGTATTCGGTTTTGATGATTTTAGCCACATTTTTCAACGGAATTGTCTGAAAATCCACACAAGGAGTTCCTTAAGAGTACTTAATCCCCTGAAATAGAATTGTCTATATAGGTCCACGATATCGTATAGCCCCAATATAACGGTAACTCTTCGATATTAGGTATTTTGACGATGTTAGCCACATTTTTCAACGGAATTGTCTGAAAATCTACAAAAGGAGTTCGTTGTGAGTACTTTACCCCCAGACATATATTTGTTTATAGGTCCACAATATCGTATATCCCCCATATATCGGCACGTTCCGATATTATATATTTTACAGATTTTAACTGAATTTTTAATGGATTTTATTTTTTTGAAAATTTTCTAATTCGTTTCAAATGGTGGAGGGTATTCAAAGTTCGGTACGGCCGTACTTACTGCTTTTTTACTTGTTTAATTTCATTTGGTTCAAAACTTTCTGATCGTGATACTTTTGTAAAACACATTCAATAAAAATCTAAACATAATTTTTCAAAATCCATGTTAGTATGGATTTGGATGCTGTTTTGTAAGTTGAAATGGTGGAGGGTATTCAAAGTTCGGTCCGGCCGTACTTACTGCTTTTTTACTTGTTTAATTTCATTTGGTTCAAAACTTTCTGATCGTGATACTTTTGTAAAACACATTCAATAAAAATCTAAACATAATTTTTCAAAATCCATGTTAGTATGGATTTGGATGCTGTTTTGTAAGTTGACTTGGGTGGAATATCATATAAGGCAAACGGAGTCTACTAAAATAGAAAGCATCGGTACAGCTTTGCTGGTACCTCATCCACTGTGTACTCAAGTTTAAATAGTCACTAGTTTACTCCTTGTAGTGCCTCCCCCGAGGCGAAAAGGATATTCGATAAAATTTACTCCTTCCCCCACAAAGAGCGAAATGATTCGCAGATTTTCTTCACAGCTCTCTCAGTGTAATATTTTTAGCAACAATGAATTTGGTACAACATGTGTATCTTGGCTCATTCCTTTTGGTACCCTCCCTACTGGGGACATACTTATATGATCGTATGCAGAGGGTAGACATCTGTCCGCAAACCGAATGGTAGCTTCTAACTCATTAAACGCTCATCCATACCATAACAAATTTAACATTCCGCTTGTAACTCCTTCAAACAGTCACTTTCCACGTGTATGTATGTATGTACCCTATGTGTATGTATATGGCTAGATATCTAATGTTAATTCCTTGTACCGAAAAATTTCGTCACAGCTTAATAAATGTTGAACCACTTTCTTTTTAATAAACCATAATCTCACCTTTATATATTTAAGAGCATATTATGGTCAAAATTCGTACACACAAAAGTGCCTATTTTGGAAAAGAAAAGCAAACAAAATGTACTACCTTATCAGACTCCAACACCACCTACCCTCATGCCAAAAGGCCGTCCTTTACACATCTGTAACAATATTAAATTAATTTAAATATTGAGAGGTTTCATAGAATATTCAACCTAACCCCGCCCCCATAAAATGATATAAAGAAGACTTAAGCGAAAGATAGTAAGCCGCTTGTTTTTGTTTAGATATTTTTCGGTCTTCATTTTTTTCAATTTGCTACATTTTTAATTTGAATATTAGAGTGTGCACAGTGTACGCGGAGAGCAAAGCGCAAGAGCAAAAAAACTTTCCAATAAAATCTGTTGAATTTTTAATAACTTCAAATAAATGCTTTGGGGCATTTTCAACAGAATATGGGGAATTGTTACATTTATTCCATTTGCCCGACCACCACCTGCATTGACGACGACAACAACAACTACTACTAAAATCCACCCATTTCCTCACAGCACACACCATCATCCATCCAGCCAACATCCGCTTTCACGTGTGCTGCTGCCTCGAGGAATGTTCGAATTAAGTCTACTTAATGCAAATAGTCTTTGTTTTGCCACCCCGCTGAGTGAAGGAGAGAAAGGGAGAGAGAGTGGCAGAGAATATCTAGGTGAAAAAAGTAAATATACAGATGACTACGTAAATAAGCATACCCTGATGATCAATGAAATATGACTGAATTTAGGTTGATGGAAAAAACCTCGACAAATTAACAGCTAACTAGTTGCAGGGCGAAGAAGCTCAAAGGTACTTAAAGGATAAAAGGATACGGAGACGATTTTTTAGCCTAAAGCCATCGTCTTAGTTTTTGTGTAAAAGAGCAAAGAAGAATGAGGTAAAGAAGTAAAAGTTATGGTCCGGAATTGAATTAAGTCAACCAAGAATTCCTTTGTTCTTTTACGAAGAAGCCAGACTATGACTTAAAATTAAATACCAGTAATTTGGGGTGGATCGAACTTTGAATACCCTTCACGATTTAGAAGGAAATGGTATAAGAAGTTACTATTATATCGGAGACTTTACGAAAACGTGGACCTGCATAGACAATTTTGTGTCACATGCTGCAGCACCCATTACCAACTTACAATATAAAATTTGAAACAATTCCGGTGGATTATGTAGCTAAAATCATCAATATACAATATTGAGAGATACCGTTATATGACGGCTATACGACAACGTAGATCTGCGTGAGCAATTTTCCCTTATAGTCTGTAGTAGCCATTAGGAAATTCATAATAATATGATACAATAATTTTATGACACAAATCATCAAAATACTGAAAATCTGTAGGTACAGTTGAATGGGGAGTATAGGAAAACTCAGACCTATATTGGCATTTCTATGCACGGTTGTTTCTTACATAATAGGAAATAACACTGATAATTTACAGAAATCCATAAATATGT
This sequence comes from Musca domestica, assembly GCF_030504385.1. Lineage (NCBI taxonomy): Eukaryota > Metazoa > Arthropoda > Insecta > Diptera > Muscidae > Musca > Musca domestica. The sequence goes on along the minus strand of NW_026712363.1, from coordinate 9,997,161 downwards.
CGGTATGTTAATATGGGGGCTAGGAGGACTTTTATTGGGTGAGATGAAGAAACTGCAACCAACTACCGACTGCTGTCATTTCTAAGACACACGTCCGACATCTGTTAAAATTAATCCAGTGACAGCTCATTATATTGTTTACAAGCGTACAAAAGAATTTTGGAGAGAATTTACCAAAAAAAAGTTATTCGTGATGGAATTCAAGCATGATAGTGTGATTTCTTTATATTTGGCTGGAAAACCACAAGTGGCTGTCGTTAGAGCACTCCAGCGTTTAAATGTGCGACGTCAAGACAACATTCGAAAAATAAAGAAGCGACTTGAACGAAACCCGCATCGCAGTGGCCGAAAAATGGCTAGTGAGCTTAACATATCACAATATTTTATTCACTAAAAATAGAAAAATTAGCTCGGGGTAAAGCCATTGAAATTCCAAAAACTTCAAGAACTTACACCGCAACAGAAAGAAAATAGAGTTAAAGAGTTGCTTCGCTTGACCGAAAGTGGTGAACTGCCGAATTTGGTTTTCTCCGGTGAGATTCGTTGGCCAGCAGTTTGTAAACAAACAAAATTATCGTGTTTACTTGTCAAAGAAGTCAGCTGAAAAAGTGAACCTTCTGTTGGCAACCGGAACTCAAGCGCTGGGCATGGTGATGGTGTGGGCCGCCATAACAGCCGATGGTCGCTCTCCGCTCGTATGAATCGATCGTGGCATCGGAATAAATGCTGAATATTATTGCGAAAATATTCTGGTGGGTGTATTAAACCCTTGGGCACGCAAACATTTTGGCCGCAGACCTTGGACATTCCAACAGGACTCAGCACCAACGCACCCAGCACGTGCTACCCAAGAATGGTTACAAAATGAGGTTCCTCCATTCATTTTCAGCGCACAATGGCCACCAAAATCTCCGGATACCAATCCGTTGGACTATTGTGTCTGGAGTATTTTGGAAAGCAAGGTTGGCACTAAAAAATACCAAAGTATCGATCACCTTAACAAGCGCTTCGCCGGGAATGGGCCAAAATACCGCAGAGCAACATTCAGGCAGCGTGTGACGGTTTCATTAGCCGTTTGGAGGCCATAATTCGCGCCAAAGGTAATAAATTCGAATAAATTTCAACTTATTCTTAAAGTTGATGCCATTTCCGACATTTTTTGCTTTCATTCAATAAAATTTAAAAAAAATGTAAAAATTTTGGCGTTTGACTTTGATGCAGTTTTTTATGTCACCCTGTATATCCCAAATCTAAATTTTATATATCGAGGTGTTTCAAACGAAATGACAAACTTAATCCACCCTCTATAGTACGGTGGAAGTTATAATTTTTTTTTTTTTTTTTGCATCTGGACCTTAAAAATTTTAAAAACACCAAAAAACATTAGAAGTCACTCGATTTGTATAATAAATATATAAATAAATCAAATTTTAGATCCGTTTCTCATTCAGAGCAGTCGCATGGTTCAAGGTTTTTTAAATTGAAACAGTGCGTAATACTTGTACTTGCTCTTTTCACTACTCGAATAAAAAACACTTTCTGTGTTGGAACATCTTTGTACCTTTTCAAAATATCAAAAGTGTACTTATGGAAAACAGAAAAACCCTGATACTTCAGCGGAAAATGAACACAAGTCCATATGAATTGTATATATTTTGGTATTATATCTTTGTGAAGATAATACGAAAAGCCTCTTATCGCATGGTATGCAACAGGATTTTCTCTTTTTTATTTTTTTTTTTTTTCTTATTTCATTCAATAATATTTATTTGGGAATCATCATACAATTTGTATATGATGTTTGCTTTCATTTAAATAAGTGTACTACACTCACACACACACTTGCAGTAAAGGCACTGGCTGAAAGCAGGGAGAAGTGGTAAAAAGGGAAACAAAAAACAAATCGAAATTATTAACAAAACCAATATACCCAGGTAGCTCTTAATCTTCTGGTTGGAAAGAAAATGTATGAGATATGTTTACTGTTACACATATTTGCATTTATATGGAGAATACAGCATTAATTCGTTTTTTTTTTTTGTTTAATCCAAAAAATTAATAAAAAACAATCAGTCTGAAAGAAGCGGAGCACATGTCAAAAATCATAGATGGCTCAATATAAATGAAAATGCAATGGACCGGAAATTAATATCTGCATTGGCAAAAAAAAACTTGCCGTATCACGATTTTATGGGTTTGTATGGCGTCTACGCCAACTCTTTAAAATCAATTCAAAATGTGTTGGATATTCCCGGGGACAGTTATGACAGGGGACTAAATAATTTTTATGAATTTTGTATGTTTCTGGTTAAACGGGGAAACCATAATCTATGAATTAATTTGACTTATCTGGAGTCACTATTTGAAAAAAACAAGTTAGCAAAGGCTATAGTCGTATAGGGCCGACCATGTGATACCCTACAACACTACAATATGTTGAAAGCCCCCTAATGTCGAATCCATTTTGGAAGTTGTGGAAGTTGTGGTCCATTTTACAGTTAAATAATCCAAAATGCTAGACTTCTTCCCTGTCCTTAACTCTCCTCTCATGCAAAATTCCTTGTGGATTGGTTTTAAATTGTAACCTGTAAAGCGACCACAAAATCAGGAAAATTTTATTTATTTTTATACCCTACAACACTATGTGTAACACCTCGAAATATTGGTTTCCCATATAGGAAAGTATATATGGATCTTCCTAGCTCGCCGAGCTGAGTCGATCTAGCTATGTATGTCCGTCCGTCCGTCCGTCCGTCCGTCTGTCCGTCTGTCCCTGTTAATTTGTAATCACGCTACAGGTCGCAATTATGGCCCGATCCTTACGAAATTTTGCACGAAGGTGGGGTTAGGGTCAGAATAGAAGCCTATTTCGTTTGGAGATGATCGCCAAATGTTTAGGTTGAAATGGACCAAATACTGAAAAAATGTCGGATTTTGCAGTAGCTATACAGGTCGCAATTATAGACCAATCGACGCGGAATTTCGCATGTAGCTAGAGTTTAGGTCGGGGAAGAAGCCTACCAATTTGGGTGGATCGGATAATAAAATAGACCATATTTTTTGTGTTGAAAAAAATTCAAAATTTTTCATTAAACCGCGAATATTTTAAATCCCGGCGAAATCACAAAGCCTTGACAAGGTTACTTCTGATCTTTACATTGATGTTAACATCCAACAAAACGGATATATAGCAAAATATGTGCGATATATATGTTTATCAAAGAAGATATGCTTGAAAGATCTCTTATATGTCGAGAACGGCTGAACTGATTTCGACAGTTCTCATTAATTCAGAATGGCCTCCTGGCAGCAAAGAAAAAACGTCTAAAAAATCGCATAAAAATAACTCTCTAAAGATGAGAATATTGATTTTCTAACATTTTCTCATATTTTTTTCAATTTTGTCATATTTTAATTTTGAATTAAACATTTGGTAATATTTCTACAGCTAACAAAACTAAGTAGTTAGGATATCATATACAGATCGCATTTATGACCCGATCTATACGAAATTTTGCATGGGGATAAGATGAGGGTCAGAATAGAAGCCTACTCTTTTTGGAGATGATCGCCATATATTTAGGGGTTGAAATGGACCAAAAAGTGCAAAATTGTCAGCAGGTCGTAATTATCGCCCGATCCTCACGCACATTTGAATGGGGGTTACCGGACATTGCAAACGCCAAGCAGTTTTGGATGGCCATCCAAAAATATTCAATGTGTGAAATAGTTTGCCAACTTTTATAGACAAAATACGAAAATGTCCATTCCAGTGACTTTTTGGAGAATTCACAAATACAGCAAAGACGCACTTCTGACTATTTCGTTAATGCTGATTTCGTCGAAGAATATAGTCAAATGGCTGTATCTCATATAGATGCGTTTCAGTCAAAAAGCAATAATAAATGTTAATCTTTTGCAACTTCTGAGAAATTATAAGTCTTTAGAAATATTGGTTCCAGATCTAGGAAGACCATTTACGTGCAACATTTACCAATAAATTGGAAATGAGCAAATTAGTTAAAGTTGCTATTATTCGAAAATTAGAGAACGAATTCTGGAATTCTTTCGAGTATCTCGCCTATATAAACTGTATCGTTCATTATAGTGTTGTAGGGTATTCAACGGTCGGCCCCGCTCGACTGTAGCCTTTGCTTACTTGTTTTTTTTCTGTCCATTTGAAAGCCTAAATGCACACATTCAAAAACAATAATCTGATCGAAAACCCTAGGACATGTAAAATTTCATGAGTATGAGACTATAGTTGCGACTTGTACACACAGTATTGCGAGGTGTAGAAAAACTTTAGAAAATATACAATTCAAAATTGTAAGTAAAGTAACTTTGCACGATTTTCTTAGATTTTATCCTTTTCTGGCAAGAGACCATTCCGAATTGATGAGGATTTGTGAAAATTAGTCCAGCGGTTCTCGACTTATAAGCGAAACAACTAAGATCGATTTCATTTACAAATACATTGTACCTAATTTGTCATATATCCCATATCTTGGCTATCAGCATCACTGTAATGGTCAGAAGTGACCTTTTAATGTATGTGTAATTTTGTCAAATTAAAAATATTCGCAGTTTAGTGAAAACTTTCTCATTTTTTTACAAAAAGGTTATACTTTATTTTACCGACTTGATATTGTCCGATGACCGTACAAAGTGGAAGGCTTCTGTCCCCAAACTCTAACTTCATGTAAAACTCCGCGTCGGTTAGGTTATAATTGTGGCATGTAGAGCAACAGTAAAATCAGGATTTTTTTTTGAGTTTTGCCTTGTTAAGCCGACGATCATACGTTTATGATTTATGTGTTTATTTATCTTTCGAGACGAGCTTAATAATCTGAAATTTGCAGTGAAAAGGAAAGCCAGATAGACACTATCACACACTCACCACAACGCGACACGTTTCTATATGTATCTTTCTATGTCGAGAACCAATATTTTGAGGTGTTACAAGTGTTAATTTTTTTACAGACAAATCTGTGGGAAAATCGGGCAAAAGTCAGCAAAAGTCAAATAATATTGGGAGGTACCGTTATATGGGGGCTATACAACAAGGTGGTCCTATTCATACTATACATAGCTAGTACCCATATGACTTTCAAATACCAATATTTAGACAAAATGTGGCAAAAATCGGAAGGTATCGTTATATAGGGGCTATATAAAAACGTGCACCGATACCAACTTTTTTATCTCACCCTGTACTTTATGGGGTCTACGACGATGAATTATTATTGTTACAAACGCAATGACAAAGTTAATATACACTCCAAGATGGAGGGTATAATGATGCTAAGCTCTTTGCAATGCTTTTAATTGAGCTAAACTGTAGCATGGGGCTGTTATAAACCATTACCGTCCGTCCGTCTGTCCATATATTTTTGTCCATACAGATGAATTTTGCACAAATCATTTGTTTGGCCCAAGGACGAACCCTATTGAAATTGGAGATAATTGGTCAAATATATATATATATATATATATATATATATATGTATATATATATATATATATAAATAAGTATGCCAAATTTGATCGAAATCGGTTCAGATATAGCTATAGCTCCCATATATATTGTTCATCCGATTTGTTATTTTTATACTCCGCAGCCGTAATATGCACTCTGTAACAACAATATTTAGGGAAAGCTATCAAATACAGCTCAGAAATACATTTGCTAAATTTTATCGAGATCGGTTCAGATTTGGAAATGGCTCCCATATATAACTTCGTCCGTTTGTGCACCAAACGTCTAATATTTGTCCAAATGGGATGGAATTTAACACTTACAACTGAATTGACTCTAGAAGCTAGTATCTCAAATTTGGTGAAGATCGGTTCAGATATAGCTTTAGCTCTCATATATACTGTTCATCCGATTTGTTATATATGTTACCCACAGCCGTAATATACACCCCGTAACAACGATATTCAGGAAAATATATCAGTTACAGCTCAGAAATATATTTGCTAAATTTTATCGAGATCGGTTCCGATTTGGATATAGCTCCCATATATATCTTTATCCGATTTCAAATTAATTGAGCACCAAATGGGCAATACAAGTCCGAATTTAATAGACAAACTTCGTGGTCCATTTTACCCTCTAAATATAATCCATTGGTCATCCAAAATGCCTCATCGATTGGGTTTCAATTGTGACCTGTAGTCCGACCGCAAAATCGGGAACACGTAAAATGCTCTGTCCATTTGAACCCCTAAATATATATTTCTAAAACAATAGGCTTCATTTCGGACGTAACTCTATCCCGTGGAAAATTTTGTGTGGATCAGACGATAAGTGTGACCTGAATATAATACACTCCACCATTTGGAACGAATTTGGCAATTAAAAAATCAGAAAAAAAATCCATTAAAAATACTCCTAGGTTGGAGGGTATATTAAAGGATTTTGTGTTAGTGAAAACAAATTGTTAATATTTAGCAATTAGACAATTTTTTCATTCAGTGGCAACCGTGGTTATGATTATTAACTGTTTTATTCATGCGGATTCTTAGCTTTCTAATTAGAAGATGCGAAGTTTTTAGGAAAATGGCATACTGGCTTCACATACAGGGTGAGATGAAAAAACTGCAACCAATTTCAGACTGCTGTCATTTCTACGCCACTCGTCCGACAGCTGTTAAAATTATTCCAGTGGCAGGTCGTTATATTGTTTACAAGCGTACAAAAGCATTTAGGTGAGAATTTTCCAGCAAAAAAATTATTCGTGATAGAATTCAAGCGTGATAGTGTGATTTCTTTATATTTGGCTGCAAAACCAGAAGTGGCTATCGTTAGAACTCCAGTATTTTAATGTGAACAAATATTTTGTGCCTCGTACCATCGCTCACTACCGTGATACTGGTTGAGTACCCCGACGTCAAGGAAGTGGACGGAAGAAAACAGCAACATTGGCAGAAATGGTTTGAAAAGTAAAGAAGCGACTTTATCGAAACCCGCATCGCAGTGGCCGAAAAATGGCTCGTGAGCTGAACTTATCGCAATATTCCCATGGTAAATATTGAAAAATGAGCTCAGGGTAAAATCATTGAAAATAGACTCGCAAGAGCTAAAGGGTTGCTTCGGTTAGTCGAGGTGCTGAACTGAATGAATTTGGTTTTCAAAATGATCGTGTTTACTTGCCAAAGAGGTCAGCTGGAAATGTGCACCTTCTGTTGGCCACCGGAACGCAAGCGCCGATGGTGTGGGCCGCCATGACAGCCGATGGTCGCACTCCGCTCGTATTAATCAATCATGACATCGGAATAAATGCCGAATATTATCGCGAAAATTTTCTGGAGAGCACTCGAACATTTTGGCGGCAGACCTTGGACATTCCAACAGGACTCAGCACCATTGCACTCAGCACGCGCCACCAAAGAATGGTTACAAAATGAGGTTCCTCGCTTCATTTCCAGCGCAACAAAATCATTTGACCACCAAAATCTCCGGATACCAATTGGTTCGACTATTGTGTCTGGAGTATTTTAGAAATCAAGGTTGGCAATAAAAAATACCAAAGTGTTGATCACGTCAAGCAAGCGCTTTGCCGGGAATGGGTCAAAATACCGCAAAGAAACATTCGGACAGCTTGTGACGGTTTCATAGACCGTTTGAAGGCCATAATTCGTGCCAGAGGTGACCAATTCGAACAAAACTAAACTTATTCTAAAATTTGATGCTATTTCCGACATTTTTTGCTTTTATTCAATAAAATTAAAAAAAATGTAAAAATTATGGCGTTTGACTTTGTTGCAGTTTTTTTCTCTCACCCTGTATTACTAGAGTTATTATTTAAAACTTTCACTTGTTGCTAGGGATACCCACACATGACATTATCGCTCCTGGTATAAATATCATGACCTACCAAATATTTTAATCTTTTGTGAGGGAGGAAATAAAATGAATATGTAAACAAAAAAATTGGTATATGAAAAATTTGAAGAAAATCCGACATTTATTCTTCTTGTCTTTTTGTGGATAATGAACAGGAATGAGGACATCAGTTTTGTTAAATTGCGATCCTTTATTTCCGATCCAGTTATAACTACATCGGGTTAACAATAAATCGTAAATAAAAGATTCACACCTTTTTCGCAATATTTTTGACTATTGTGGGGAGGTACCAGCGAGAGTTGGCTGATAATGACCAAATCGGATGCCCGTCAAGAGCTATCGTGCACAACTGCTTGCCAGACAGACGGACACTAAAATGGTCTAAAACCATTATTCTATTAGGCACTTGTTTCGCTGTATGAAGTGGTATATTCCCCCGGTAGCAATTAAGAATGTAGAAACGGTCACATATTCCCAAATTTCTTGCACAAAATTCTTAAAATGGAAGGTTTTGGCTACACTTCCAATCTAATAGACTCTATTTTGACATTTAAGAGAATAGAGAAAATTTATGCCACGTTTTCAATCAATATGATGATTAAAAAGCCCTCTTAAAAATTATTCTCAGAGGGCAGAGAGTTACATTGTTATATGTTAGCTTCCGTGTAATGTATATGAACGAGAATAGTTGTCCATTATCCATTTCAATAGTTCGATAGTATTTAAAGCTGTTGTTTATTTTTTTAATTCCATTTGCGAACGCAATTATTGGACAACCAAAAAACAAAATCAACCTAAATATTGCTTCTATTGTCGAAATACAATCATGCCAATAAAGTTTCATCGGCTGTTCCAATTTGTTTTCGGCAAACTTCCCCAATAATGATAATATCTTTGTTTTTTTAATATAGCCAAAAAATGTAGCCTGACGCCAATACACCAACTGAATTGACTCACACACACTTATGCAAACTTTTGCGCACAACATTTAATGTATTCACTCATCTTTTGACACAATCATAAACATATATTAACTGGAAATTTAGTTCTCAAAGTGTCATTGGTTCGATATGGCAAATTTGGTGAAAATTATCTATGACCAACAGCAACGGCAAAATAAGCCACATTTAAGGCATTCTCGCCGGCGTCAATGTGAAACCTTTGCAGAAAGTCAATTTAATCGAAAAAGTTCGAATATGCCAAGTTAGAAATAACAATGGGAAAACTTTTAACTTTTACTTTAAACATTGTTTTCCAGTGATTTTTCTTTTATCTTTGCTACATTTACACGCACATATCGCATATGTCAATAGGAATATTTGTCAGTTTGAAAGTGTGTGTGTGTATGTGTGTGTCTATGTGCAAAGTACTCCAGCATTATTAAAAGTTTGAGTATAACACAATATATTTTAGATATATAAAATATTGACAATAAGTATCGTTCAAGTACTTCCTCTAAGCAATATTATTTTTCCATTAAAACTTCTTCCTCACAAAATCGCCGAGACGAAGAGACAGGCAGACAGAGAGACGCACAGTCTGTGGCCCAAACGCGTTCTAATACACGCACACATACACGCACGACTTACATACATATACCATAGACACTACGCGCCGAGAACTACAACAACAGACAACACTAGAATGAAGGAAATGAAATCAATTAAGTACAGGAAGATGTAACATTAAACTTCAACGAGATGTAAATAAATTGCAAAAATATATATTTACTTTTTCTTTAACTTCCTCTGTCATTTCATGAGTGAATCGAACCAACGCAAATAACATGGAGGTGGATGAATGTTAAGGATGAGCAACTAACGAAGCCATCATTTCTGACAGCTCTCTTTACAGTTTCGATATTGAACAGTGGTGTTAAGAAGGATAATGGCTAAGTATGATTTGAAATAGGTTTTTGAATATAAAATAAAATGTGTAATTAACCATAAAATAGGAAGGTATGGGAAGGTATCTTCATATGGAAGAATATTTCAAAACGTGGGCCTTAATTCATCTTTTTCTTCCAAAAAAATTAAACTTTACAGACAAAGATTTCCGAAAATGGAATAATTTCATTGAAAACAAGTAAGCAAAGGCTAAAATCGTGCGGGCCGACCATGCAATACCCTTAAACATATTTTGAAGCCCCCTTTTGTCCAAATCCATTTTGAAAGATTTTTTTTTGAAACGATGTCATAGAGCACTGCCAAGATGTTCCCCTTAGCTTCCTGTCCGGGGGCGTTTGCCCTATATTTACGCTCTCTGTCGTGCTGATAGGTATTCAAAATAATTTCATACAAAATTTGTGGTCCATTTTAACTACTAAATATAATCCAATGGTCATCTAAGATGTTAGATTCTTCCTTGTGCTTAACTCTCTTCTCATGCAAAATTCCGTGTCGATTGGTCTTCAGTTATGACCTGTAGAACGACTGCAAAATCGGGAAAATTTTAGTTTTTTTGTCCATTTGAACCCTTAAATGTACATTTTCGAAAACAATGCGCTTTTATTGTTCGTAAGGAATGGACGATAATTGCGACCAGTATATAATAACCTCACCACAAAAATGTACAATTCAAAGTTGAAAAAATCGCATGCGATAAAAAATATGACAAAAATTTTAAAAATGTAAGAAAACATTCACTGTTGCTGTAAAATATGGGTTTTTCTTAGATTTTACCTTTTCTGGCGAGAGACCATTCCGAATTGAAGAGAATTGTGAAAATCTGTCCATCGGTTCTTGACTTATAAGCAGAATAACTAAGATATATTTCTTTTACACATATATTGTACCTATTTTGCTATATATCCCATATCTTGGCTATCAGTATCACTGTAATGGTCAGAAGTGAAATTTCAATGTATTTGTGATTTCGCCGGGATTAAAAATATTTTCCGTATAATGGAAATTTTCTTATTTTTGCCATAAAAGTTATGGTTTTTTACCCACTAAATATTGTACGACGTCAAATTGATAAGCTTCTGCCCAGTTCAAAACTCTAACTCCGTGCAAAATTCCGCGTCGATTGGTTTATAATTGTGTCTTGTAGAGTAACAGCAAAATCAGGAAATTTTTGTCCATTTAAGCCCCTAAATATTTTTCTATTATTTCCAAAAACAATAGTCTTCCATTCTGACCCTAACCCCATCTCCTTTTTCAATTTCGTGAGGATCGGACCATAATTGCGTCCTGTAGCGTGATAACAAATTAGCATGGACAGAGGGACGGACGGACATAAATAGTTCGGCGAGATAGGATGATCCATATATAGTTTCCTATGTCGGAGACGAATATTTCGAGGTGTAATATAATTTTTAGCCCAATCAAATTTTTAATAGGGTATAAAAACTTCTAAAGTCCTCAAAATATCGAACATCTGGAGATGCCAAGTCCGAAATTTCATAAAATTTCCTTCGAAAATGTAATAGTCAGCCAAGAATGGATATGGGGTTATCGTATACTATATATCGACAGTTTTCCTGATCCAGGCCCATTTCGAACTTCTAAGGCCGAAATAAAAAAAATTGGAAAAATCACACTGTAACACGGGAGGTACTTTTGTATTGAGGCTATGCGAAATCATAGAACAATCTTCTTCCAGAGGCGCTTCTACCTATAGGAAATGTGGGTTCAACGAAGCATTGGACAGATACAACTTATCTTCATCTATTCTCAACATCTTAGCTCTCTATCTTATTTCATTTTTATGTCCAAAAGTCTTAGTAATTTTTCCCCGCCATAAACCACAGTATCACCTACAGTTATGGCAAGTAATGGTGGTGTTCAATGTTTTTGCACATAAAAAGTGGTTAAAATTTGTTTGTCATTGAATTTGTTGAACCAACAGAATGAGGGAAGAGTAAAATCGATAAATTTTAAATGTAATTGACAAACAAATTTCTCCATTATGGCAAGCGTAGCAATGGGGCAGAGATGAAGCAAAGCCGAAGACAGCAGAAAAGAAAACATTGGCAAGCATAAATGAAGACAGCAGCATAAACACGTCGTCTATTGATTGACAATTTGAATAAATGAGATATGCAGTGATTTCGGAACTCCAGACAAACATACGCACCAAAACCTTTCATAGTCATGCGTTTGTGTCTGTGTGTATTTCCGGTTGGCATGCAAAACAACATACATATGCACATTAAGTCTAGAACAAAAGAAAAGTTGCAAATATTTGGTATTTTTGTGAACTTTGCAAAAATTCTTTAGGAACTTTTCAAATTAAGTGAACATCTCTTTGGAAATTAAGTGAACATCTTTTAGATCAAAAAGAAATTTATTGTTTTATTGTGTAATCGTATATCTTTCCACTGAGATTGTTCTTCTATGATAATAAATTAATTTTATGGTATTTGATTAAGTCTTTCCATTAAAAGTTTAAAAAATGCGATTACATCAATAGGACTTAGCTTTTACTTATATAAGGCTGGCAAAATTTTCGCTATTACAAAAACACTCTAAAGTTAAAATGAAATTGTGTTACAATCATGAGATGCAGGATAAGGGGATTTTAATTTTGTCAAATACATCAAATATCCATCCTATTAACTACACACATTTCTCTAACAGAATTTCTTATACCGAAGTAAATCAGCTTTAAAGACTCGGCTAAGCCCCTGAATTCGAATCGATCTATCTTCAAAAGTCTAAAGTGAAAATGGTTGGAGAATGCAGTTAAAGAAAACTTAAGAAGATTCAAACCAGCAAGGAAAGGTCAAAAGTCGGGCGAGAACGACTATATAATACCCTACACCACTATGCGTATTTAGTAGAGCTCCTATAACAAAAAAGCTTTTGTTGGGAATTTATGTGAAGCAGATCATACCAATTATGAAACAAATAGCATTGCTGTATAGTGCATGATATGACTTCGATAAGGATTATACTAAAAAATGTTCATTGGAGTAATACATATACCAGTCCGAGTTTCAGCAAATGGTAAAACAAGGTTGAATATGAAAAAATCTATTCAATTTGGGCTGATATTACATATGTATATGGTGAACAATACTCATAAAATTAGATGAAGGTGTATATCTAGTATATCTATATAACCAGTAAGGAAAGCTCAAAAGTCGGGCGGGGCCGACTATATGATACCCTACACCACTATGCATATTTAGTAGAGCTCTCGTAAAAAGGTTTCTACAGGGCATTTCAGAGCTCTATGAGATATTTGGTACAAAATCAAAATCTATCTAATTCTATCGTGCATTTTACGAACTATAGCTATCTCTGAACCGGGGTTCTCCAAATTTTACGTATTAGCTTCTAGACTGGTGATTTGGACTGATATTGACCATTTAGTGCACATTTAACCCGAAATCGGATGAAGATATATATGAGAGCTATATCCAAATCTGAACCGATTTCGATAAAATTTAAAACAGCTATTCCTGTGCTCCATCTAATACCTGGTACCAAATATCACGGTTGTGGAGTGAATATTACAAATATATGGGACTAAAACTCTAAATCGGATGAAACATATATATGGTTGCTATATCTATATCTGAACCGATTTTCACTAAATTTGATATACTTGCTTCTAGGCTGAATTTGGTCCGATGTACTAAAATTCAGTCCATTTGGACTTATATCGGCCATTTGGTGCACAATTAACCCGAAATCGGATGAAGATATATATGGGAGCTATATCCAAATCTGAACCGATTTCGATAAAATTAAAAACAGCTATTTCTGGGCTCTATCTTATATCTGGTACCAAATATCATTCTTGTGGAGTGCATATTACGAATGTGAGAGGCTTAAACACCAAATCGGATGAAAGATATATATGGGAGCTATAGCTATATCTGAACCGATTTTCTCCAAATTTGATATACTTGCTTCTAGGCCGAACTCGGTTGGGTGTGCCAAAATTCAGGTAATTTGGACTGATAGTGGACATTTGGTGCACATTTAACCCGAAATCGGATGAATATATATATGGGAGCAATAGATGTTTCTGAACCGATTTTCTCCAAATTTGTTGTATTTGCTTTAAGGCTAATATCGGTCACATGTGCCAAAATTCAGTCCATTTGGACTTATATCGGCCATTTGGTGCACAATTAACCCGAAATCGGATGAAGATATATATGGGAGCTATATCCAAATCTGAACCGATTTCGATAAAATTACAAACAGCTATTTCTGTTCTGTATCTTATATCTGGTACCAAATATCATTCTTGTGTAGTGCATATTACGAATGTGAGAGGCTTAAACACCAAATCGGATGAAAGATATATATGGGAGCTATAGCTATATCTGAACCGATTTTCTCCAAATTTGATATACTTGCTTCTAGGCCGAACTCGGTTGGGTGTGCCAAAATTCAGGTAATTTGGACTGATAGTGGACATTTGGTGCACATTTAACCCGAAATCGGATGAATATATATATGGGAGCTATAGACGTTTCTGAACCGATTTTCTCCAAATTTGTTGTATTTGCTTTAAGGCTAATCTCGGTCACATGTGCCAAAATTCGGGCCATTTGGGATGATATTGGCCATTTGGTGGTCAATTAACCCGAAATCGGATGAAGATATATATGGGAGCTATATCTAAATTTGATCCGATTCTCACCAATTTCAATAGGGTTCGTCCTTGGGCCAAAAAAATATTGTTTGGAAAATTTCATCTCAATCGGATAATAAATGCGACCTGCATTTTGTTCACAAGAATACATGGACAGACGGACGGACGGACGGACAGACGGACTGACATGCATAAATCGACTCAGAAAGTGATTCTGTGAAGGTTCTCAAAAGTAACTATGGGTCTATCTCGTTTCCTTCTCCATGTTACAAACAAATGCACAAAGACATAATACCCTTACCACTATGTGGTGTAGGGTATAAAAACCTGAACCGATATCGATAAAAATTTTCAAGAGGTATTTTCGACCAGTATCTGATGCCCTGCATCAAATATCATTGTTATGGATTGTATATTATGCATGTGAGGGCCCTTAACACCAAATCCGAAGGAACATATGTATGGGAGCTATATCTATATAAGAATCGATTTTCACCAAAATTTACAGCACTTGCTTTTAGGCTAAATTCTGTCTGAAGCGCCAGAATTCAATTTATTTGGGTTAATGTTAGCCATTTGGTGCACAAAAAACTTAAATCGAATAAAGATGTACAGGGTGAGATAACAAAAACTGTAAACAACTCAAAAGCCATACTTTTTACATTTTTCTTAAATTTTATTGAATAAAAGCAAAAAATGTCGGAAATAGCATCAAATTTTAGAATAGGTTTAGATTTGTTCGAATTGGTCACCTTTGGCACGAATTATGGCCTCACACGCTGCCCGAATGTTGCTCTGCTGTATTTTGGCCCATTGCCGGCGAAGCGCTTGTTTGAGGTGATCGACACTTTGGTATTTTTTAGTGACAACCTTGCTTTTCAAAATACTCCAGACACCATAGTCCAATGTATTGGTATCCGGATATTTTGGTGGCCACTGTGCGCTGGAAATGAAGCGAGGAACCTCATTGCGTGATTGCGTGCCTTAGGCTTTAATACACCCTAAAGAATACTTTCGAGATAATATTCGGCATTTTTTCTGATGTCACGGTCGATTAATACGAGCGGAGAGCGACCATCGGCTGTTATGGCGGCTCACACCATCACCATGGCCGGCGCTTGAGTCCTAGTGGCCAACCGAAAGTGCACATTTTCAGCTGACCCCTTTGGTAAGTAAACACGATAATTTTGTTTGTTTACAAACTGCTGGACAACGAATGTTTTCGCATCGGAGAAAACCAAATTCGGCAGTTCACCACTTTCGGACAAGCAAAGCAACTCTTTAGCTCTTTTGAGTCTATTTTCTTTCCGTTGCGGTGTAGGTTCTTGTACTTTTTTGGAATTTTTATGGCCTTACCCCGAGCTCATTTTTCAATATATGCCGAATATTTCAGCTCACGAGCCATTTTGCGGCCACTGCGGGTTTCGTAAAGAAGCGACTTTACTTTTCGAACCATTTCTGCTGATGTTGCTTTTTTCTTTAGTCCACTTCTTTGACGTCGGACTACGCTACCAGTATCGCAAGCGATTGTACAAGACACAAAAGATTCATTCACAGTTAAATGCTGGTGAGCTCTAACGATAGCCAATTGTGAATTTTCATCCAAATATAAAGAAATCACACTATTACGCTTGAATTTCATCACAAATAACTTTTATTCTCGAAAATTCTCACCACAATGCTTTTGTACGCTTGTAAAGAATATAATGAGCTGTCACTGGAATAATAATAAAAGTTGTCGGACGAGTGGCTTAGAAATGACAGCAGTCTGAAGTTGGTTGCAGTTTTTTCATTTCATTACAAAGGGAACGACAATTTTCATGGTCAAGGATAAAATAATGACAGAATTGAGGTCTCTTTAAATATTTCAAACATTGATTTGAGCCAAATTGCACTGCTACGCCTCAGTGCTGATTTCCTCAACAAAATTTAGCTTTGCAGCTACTATAAATGCATGTATTTTGGGCTATATACTTCTATTTCAATTGTGAAGGACACAAAATTCCTATTATGTACTCCTTGCAATCCTGTAATGGCTTGGAAAGAATACTCAAAATGCTTTTTAAAATTTGTAAGGTTTCACATAGGAAACAAAGAAAAACCGTTTCTTGTGTTCGACAGTATATTTACTCCGAACAGTAGCAATTATAAACAAATTTGTTTAAATCAACGCTACTAATTTGTTGTGTTGAGTCAAAAACCATGATTTTGTTATTTCGGCTTCTTCTTTTTCTTTCCTCAGCGACTGGCCGACTCTGCCAAGTCTAGACAATTAATAATTCAAATTTGGTGATGCCGACCGAATGCGGGAATCAAGTCCGTCGAACGGCCAGAAAATAAAACCCCTTTTGAAAACAAGACAAGAAATGCTATTACCCAACCTGAGTACAATTGAAGTTGTTTCGTTGTCCGTCCACGACCATTTCGTATTCACATTTTAGAACAACAACAAAGATTAGAAAACGAAAAGGCCACAAACAATTCCAAAGCTAGCTAACAACAGCAGCAGCAACAACAACAAGGAAAGAAATGAAAGAGTCCAAAAGGTTTTTAAACTTTGTGTTCTTTATTTATGCTTTTGAAGTAGGTAAAAACATCACTCATGGTGAAAAATTGCTGCCAATTATTTTCTTTTGGTTTACAAAGTAAGAGAAAGAGGAAAAAAAGTTTGTGGTCAAAACAACATGACAATGCAAAAAAACATGAACGTCTGTCTAACCAAATCCAATAGATGGTTTAAGCCGAAAACAACAACAAACACACACAGACTTTCATACAAAGTAAATTGAAGCCAAATAAATAACAGATACATTTGAAAGATACATGCCGAAGTTATCGGAGAAACGTAACGAAACCAAAAAAGAAAAAAAAACTATAAAGTCATAGGTAACAGAGGGTTAGTTATAAACAATTGTGGTAGCTACATTCACCTCTGTCTTGATGATAAACAAACAAACAAACTCATCCATAAGACACCAAATTAAAGTGGAGGAAGACAAATGGAGAGAAATTAGAAACAGCAGGTCATTTGGATACAGCCATAGAGGGATGATGATGATGATGATGATGTCGATGCTTCGTCTGATTGCCCTGCAATTACTAACCCGCATATTTTGATTTTTTGGTCGTAAAATGCATAAGGCCACGTCAGATACAGAAAAAGAGATTTTTATCTCACTCCGGGGTGTTGTAATTGTAATTATACGTTGTTGTTAAATAGATTGCTATCTAGAATGGTGGACTAATAATGCGGATGAAAAAGGTGTGAACTAAATAGTATTCTTGACTTTTCTAGAGGTACTAAACTCGTCGTTAATTTAGTGTAGTGTTATCGGAGGCGGAGGGCCAAATATCACTATTTTCGGATTGTCCATTTTCAAATTACAACTTGCATTTGCGAAGATTGGGTCAATTCTCTTTCAAAGCATCCAATATATTGGCCGATACCGATATACTAATTGTCTGTCCCAACGTGCATCAAAATTCAACTGTGAACTCTAATTTCCAGCTTAGGTCGATACTAAAATCGAAACGAATTCCGAAACCAATTTTTGGCAACCGACTTATATCGATGCATCTCCCGGAATAAGGAGTTATATATAATAACTTTAAAATGCAGTCAATTTTGTTTGAAAATATCCATCCAGATATCAAAAAACCGGATGGCATCATTACAAAGGAACCACTCCTATAAAGGAACCACTCCTATATTGAATTTTGTTGGACTCTATGAATAAATACTTGTAAATTTCTAACCTGTGCATTAAAAGTTCGCCGATAAGTCAAATTTCGAAATGTGGTCATATTATTATCTAAGGCGAGATCTAATTGCTGGATAATGGCTAATATATAACCTTATACCCCAAGTAAAATAATGGGTTCTAATGTGGCTTAAATTGTAGCTATATTTATGTCCTAAATCTAATTAATTGGTCTCGATGAGGATAGGACAGTTTTCAGGGGAGGAATTTAACTATTCCCCCATTTTTCGCAGAATCGACACTGACCACTGTATGAGAGTTTTAGCTGCCTTGGCTGTGGTTTCACTTTCACTCTTTGTACATTGAAGTTTTATTTATGATGTTTTTATAACCTCCACCATATATAGCGTGGAGGGTATATTAAGTTTGTTAATCAACAAAGTATATATATTCTTGATCAGCGTAAAATTCTAAGACGATTTAGCCCTGTCCTTCCGTCCGTCTGTTGTAATCACGCAAAAACGAATAAAGATATGAAGCTAAAATTTTCCACCGATCTGTCTTTTGTCTGCAGACAAGTTCGACGATGGGCTATATCGCTCAACGATATCGTATAGCCCCTATACAACGGTACCCCCAGATATTCGGTATTTTGATGATTTTAGACAATTTTTTTCAATGGAATTATCTGAAATTCTACACCAGCAGTTCCTGGTGAGTACATTACCCCCTGGAAGAGAACTGTCCATATAGATCTAAGATATCATATATCAACTAAATAACGGAATTGTCTAAAAAACCACAAAAGGAGTTTCTTCTGAGTACTTTAACTCCTGGAGAGTATTGTCTATACAGGGTGAGATAAAAAACAACAAAAAAGTAAAACGCCATAATTCTTACATTTTTTTTTTAAATTTCATTAAATAAAAGCAAAAACTGTCGGAAATTGCATCAAATTTTAGAATAAGTTTAGATTTGTTCGAATTGGTCACCTTTGGCACCAAATATATCCTTCAAACGGACAATGAATGTTGCTCTGCGATATTTTGGCACATTCCCGGCGAAGCGCTTGCTTGAGGTGATCGACACTTTGGTATTTTTCAGTGCCAACCTTGCTTTCCAAAATACTCCAGACACAATAGTATAATGGACTGGTATCTGGAAATAAAGCAAGGAACCTCATTTTGTAACCATTCTTGGGTGGCGCGTTCTTAGTGCGATGGTGCTGATTCCTGTTGGAATGTCCAAGGTCTGTGGCCAAAATGTTTGCGTGCCAAAGGCTTGAATACACCCCCCAGAATATTTTCGCCATAATATTCGGTATTTATTCTGAAGCCACGGTCGATTAATACGAGCGGAGAGCGGTCATCGGCTGTTATGACGGCCCACACCATCACCATTGCCGGCGTTTGAGTTCTGGTGGCCAACTGAAGGTGCGCATTTTCAGCTGACCTCTTTGGCAAGTAAACACGATCGTTTTGTTTGTTTACAAACTGCTGGACAACTAATTTTTTCTCATCGGAGAAAACCAAATTCGGCAGTTCACCACTTTCGGCCAAGCAAAGCAACTCTTTAGCTCTTTTGAGTCTATTTCATTTCTGTCACGAATAACTTTTTCCGGAAAATTCTCACCAAAATGCTTTTGTACGCTTGCAAACAATATAATGAGCTGTCACTGGAATAAATTGAATCGGACGAGTGGCTTAGAAATGACAGCAGTATGAATTGAAATACTGAACAGAAATACCTTTGCTAAATTTTATCGAGATCGGTTCAGATTTGGATATATCTCACATATATAACTTCGTCCGATTTACCCTTTATTTTGCACCAAACGTCTAATATTTCCCCAAATAGGATGGAATTTGGCACATACGACCGAATTGAGTCTAGAAAATCGTATGCCAATTTTGGTGAAGATTGGTTCAGATATAGCTATAGGTCCCATGTATATTGTTCATTCGATTTGTTGTATTTGTTACCCACAGCACTCTGTAACAACGATATTTATGGAAATATATCAAATACAGCTCAGAAATATCTTTGCCAAATTTTATCGATATCGGTTCAGATTTGGATATAGCTCCCATATATATCTTTATGTGATTTCAAATTAATTTTGCACCAAATGGGCAATACAAGTCCGAATTTAAAAGATACAAATGCTTCGGCATATTTAGTCCTTTGAACTTTATATTATAATTATAATCATAGCGTGTGTGATTGAACTCTCCCATAAAAACTTTTAATTGTTATGTGGAACTCTACTACATTAGCAAAGTGGTGTAGGGTATTATAAAGTCGGCCCCGCCCGACTTTAGGACTTTTTTTACTGGTTAAGTACTTTACCCCATGGAAGAGTCTTATGGAATAAAAATATCTATTTGGGTCCACGATATCGTATAGCCCACATACAACGGCTCCCCCAGATATTCGATATTTTGAAAATTTTAGGGACTTGACTCGCCGGAGTTGTTTCAAATTTCGTATTTAGAATCTGTAGAATCTATATCTGGAAGAGTTACGAACGGAATGCCAAATTTAATTTTTTAATTTTAGTTTACATTGTCCGCTAAAGTACAAATTACTCCTGCACAGGCGTTGTTTGCTGTCATGTCGAAATTATTGTTTAATATATCGAAGTATTATTACATATAATTGTACTAAGAATTGTGTATAGGTATATAGATGTTTCATTCTTAAATTAGCAAAGGCACGCATACTTTGCAATGAAAAGTTTAAAAAATATTTATAAAATTACTTTAAAAATTATAGCACGTTCAAAAGTATTCTTGCTTTTAACAATATTACTGGCTGAGACGTGACCCAAACAAATGTGAAATTTGTTAATAGAGTTTACTATCTATGGGTATTGCTTTAAATAGGGGTATGAAGATAACCTTGCCAGACAAAAACATTACAAAAATAAAAAACATTTCAAGAATCATGATGGTTGTCATAATTTATGTGTCTATTCATATATGCGTGCCCCTAAATTCAGGTAAATTGTATCTAAATTGTCTACCTGCTTGCTTCGAAGTGAAGACAATTTGATAATTGTTAGGGGTTTTGGTTTTTAGATAGCTACCGCTGCCCTTATCAACGACTTCATAAATCATGTCTTTGTCTCGGTTCTGTAAAGTCGAGTAACCAACAAAGCCAACATATTTTACAAAAAATGTATGGTCCACTTGCTTGAATAGATAAGCACTAATATATTCTAACCAAGTAAGAAACCCGACAGTCTTATACTTTTATACTACCATCAATACGCTGCAGAGTTTGTTTTATTTTACAAATGGCAGTGAATATGCAATAAAAATCAATGAAAATTTCTAACAAAATATCCATGAAAATATATTTTTGTCTTGGCCGGGAAATACTTCAAGCACATCCACTATTTTCTGCAGAGAAGTATTTACCACACAGACTTAGGACTTAGGATTTTTGCAAGGAATTCCTTAAAATGTTAATTAAATCCAAGATTTTTACGGCAACAGAAATTATAAAATCTAAAATCGAAGCTTTTTGGTGTTCCTAAAATCTATAATTTCGAATATTATCTATACGTTCCTAAAATCTTTAATTTCGAATATTATCCCTACGGCTATCTACTAGGAAGACCTTGAAAAAAATTCATTAAAATTCACGATCTTTGTCCGGGACAACCATTAAGAAAATCTTATAATAAAATCCACAATTTTCGTCCGGAAATAAAGTATTGTAAAAAAGGAATTTTTAATAAATATTTTCCAAAGACGTTCAAAAATATGTATTTAAAAAGGGCCATGGCCTGGAAGCCCTAGACCAAAAATCGACAATTTTTGTTTAGCCATACCTCGAAAAATATAACAAGAATGCTGTGTTGATATTTCGCACAGATGAATCATATTAGTTCAAACCCTGTAGGAACCCACAATAAATCAAATATTAATACAATTATAAATATTAAATAATAAGTAAATAATATACGGTCCACTTTTTCTAATATATTCTTCACAAAAGGCCATAATTTTGAAGAAAAATAATGATAATTTCAAAAAATGTAAAATAAAGTCTCAACATTTCTGCCAATATCGAGTATCATAATGGGATAAACTGCCGACTTCTGTTCCGTCCGTCCGTCTGTGGGAATCACTCTAGCTTCCGAACGAATTGAAGTAGGTTGATAAAATTTTGGTCTGCTGAACATTTTGTATTGAAAATAAGCTATATAGGTCCACGTTTAGGAATAGCCCCCATATAACTGTACCTCCCTATATTCGGTACTTTGCTGATTTTGGCGACATTGTTCACCGGAATTGTTATGATAGTTCGTAATGAGTAGTACAACCTGTGACAGAAAATTGTCTATGAAGGTCCAGGTCTTCTTATTATTACTGCACCTCCCTATGTTCAGTATTTTGATGATTTTAGCGACATTATTCACCGGAATTGTTTCATATTTCGTGTTTGAATTTCCTAATAGGTACCACAGTGTGTGACAGAAAATTGTCTATGCAGGTCTAGGTTTTCGTATAGCCCCTAAATTTCGGTACCTCCCGATATTCGGTATTTTGATGATTTTAGCGACTTCATTCACGGGCATTGTTATAAATTTCATATTTGAAGTCCCTAATGAGAACTAGATTCTGTGACAGAACATTGTGTAAGCAGGTTTTCGTATAGCCCCTAAATATCGGTACCTACCTATATTCGGTATTTTGATGATTTTAGCTACATCATTCACCGGAATTGTTATAATTTCGTATTTGCAATTCGTAATGGGTACTACAGTCTGTGACAGGAAATTTCAGGTCCAAGTCTTCGTATAGACTCCAAAATAACGGTAACTTCCTATATACTTTTTTTTATTAAAAAACATCATTTTGCTGAAAAAAAGAGTTTTGAATTTGAAAATCTTCAAATACTTTGCTTTACGTGTTTGGAATAAATTGGTTCCAGATATATGACGATTATTTGATAGGACGACCTAATTACTCAAACACCTACTAATCAATAATGGTTTTTAAACTGTCAAATTATGTATCCCAATATCTTAAGGAATTCGTTCATTCTATTCCAATGATGTCACACGATCTACTCGCCCGACTGAAGCCTTTGACTTTTTCATTGTTTATACATTTTATGAGAGTTAATAAATTTTTTGGACAGATAGTATATCTTGCTCGTTTTCCATAGAAGTACCGCAAATGTCCCGCAAAGTATATTTAAGACTACGTTTTGGTATAGCCGCCTTATAACGTTATCATCAGATCATTAATCATCATAATTGCTCGTAGAGATCCAAGTTTTGTTCTAGGTCCCATATAACTGTACCTACTGTTCTTGATATTCGACATTTTGATAATTTACATCACATTTTTCGGCGGATTTATTTCAAATTTGGACTTTTGAGTTCCGAATTAGCCTTCTCTGGCAGATAATTGTATAGTCTTCACGTTTTTGTATAGTCTTTTCCAGTGGGTTTTTTTGAACTGTTGAAGGGTATTAAAAGGTCAGCCCGATTGAACTTGGCTGCTTCTTAAGCTGTTTAAATTAGAGTTTTCCATTCATAAATATTTCACGGAGAGGTTGTGCGTGTGTGCCTTACGTCCTAAATACGCATTTCACAATCTAATACATAACTCCGTCGTTTTAACATCACACAAGGATACCCTTTTTGAGATTTTTATGATGCTCATAGAGAAATCTGGGACAATATTTAAGCAATATTTACGTATTTTATTTAAATCTCTTGAATATTTTCATAAATTATTGTGCCATTTCGACATAAATATGCAACCGACCATCTCTACCATTTTTCATTCACAATCACAGTGTATGTATGTTGTACGTGTGTAAATACTCTGTTACAAACGGTCAACCGTTCAACTTTCGGTTGACCCATGATCCGTATGGTATTTGGTTCGTGGCGGTGGTTGGTGGTTGGTGCCTGCCGTCGGTGGCAGTGGCGACTCTCTTATTTGCTCTGTTGTTTAATGTAAATTCTGTACTCATTTAAAAACTTAATAAGTTTATTACATTTTATGCAAATTTATCGGACTTTCATTTTCCATATGAGAGCACACTGCGTACACAAAAAACTAAAATTGCCAGAGATTCTCGCTGGAGCACTGCTATGACAAGTTGCAAAGGAAATTGTTTTGCTCGTTTTGGCCGTTGTAGTTGTTGTTTTCTTTTCCTGGTATTTCTGCCGTTCTCCCTCTAAATTAGAATTTTAATAATTTAAGACATCCTCTTAAGGACCTCTTGTAATGGAATATCGTTAGCATTGTAACGTTTCAAGTCTGATGTTTTCCCCTTCTTATTTGCAGAGGAACGGAGAACAAGCTTCAACCAAAAAACGACAAAAACAAGATACGGAACAGAACGACTGAATGAATGAACAGACGAACGAACGACTGAGTGAGTGAGTAAAATTCATTGAAAGCGTTCTATGCAAATAAGTTTCCCATTCACTGCGTAAGGATACGGCTGGCAATACAGTGAGTGCCATTACCCATGTAAGTGTGTTTGTATGTGCGAGTGTGTGAGTCTTTGAAATATGTTTCCTAGTAAAGCCAAAGGTCGTAAACTTAAAAGATTTTTCTATACATTCTTTTTTTGTTTCAGCTCTCTTTGGGCGGGCACAATTCCAAAATGTTACAGTTTGTTTCTTGTACTTCATACTTATTTGCCATTCGCGTACACCACCAGTCGTAGCAGCAGTGGGATACCGGAGGGAAGATATCTGCAACGAGGCAAAATGATACGCACCCAAAATTCTGAGGATTCATGCTGATTCCTTTGTGCAAGATTCATGTTACATATTCTGTTTTTGGTGCCCTGTGAATTTCATTGGTTTTATTTGCACTGGGTGATTTTGGTGTCGCAGAATATGCGGTTAAATATGTGACATGTGAAAGAAACAGGGTTACCAAATACAATTATACCAAAATATAACTAGGGATAGAAATAAAATTATATCGAAAGTCCGGTATAAGAATGTAACATTTAAAAGACAACCATCTTGGATGAAATCACTGTAACATTTAAAATCGATCCAAATTACATTGAGAGCAAATAAGTGTAAAAGCTATAAGTGGACACTGAGACATTGGAAACCAATTGAAGGTAAATAGATGTGTAGTTTTTCTAAAGATTATAATTTATGAAAAAATCCGTTGAAGAGGGTGTGCACTCATCTTTACAATGATATGACCAACATTTCAATAATGAATAAATTAAGTATACCATCTTTAATAATCTCATCGAGAGGTCAGTGATGAGTGGAACTTCCTCTTCATATACTAAATTGAAAATTGTAAAATAATTATCAAAGAACATATAAACCTGGGTCTTCGACTATTATTTTAGCTCGAAAAATATAAGTTGACAATGAAAAAGTTTTTATGTGTTTGTTTCTCTTTTGCCTGTATGTTTTTGTGTGGTTATGAAAAAGAGATCGACCAATTGGTAGACCCCCCTGGGAACTAAGTAAATGAGAATGGATATCTTTCTATTAAAAGTGGCCTGATGTGATAAAATAGATTACATTTCTACACGAAAAATGTCTCCAACTATGTAAGTATGTTTTGCCCATGTAAGAAGGGAACGTAAGAAGTAAAATTTCATTTAAATCGATTTTATATACTCAAAAGAGACCACTAGAGAACACATTTGTATACTCTGCCCCACACTTTGGTACAGGGTTTTATGTACTTGAACATTTGTCTTTGATTGAGATGAAATATTTCACAAATCATTTGTTTGGACGAACCCTAGTGAAATTGGTGATAATCGGATGGGATTTGGATATAGCTCTCATTTATAGTGTCGTCAGATTTCATAAGTATTGTGCACCAAATGCGTAATTTCAGTCCGAATCAAATAAATTTTAGCACACACGACGAGGTTCATTCCAGAAGAATTTCTAGCAATTTTGATGAACATCGGTTCCGATTAAGGTATAGCTCCCATATTTATTTTAAATGTTATTGTGCTTCATTTGTGCAGAAAGAGAGATAAAGTTCGGCGCATCCGATCGAATTCACCTCA
Organism: Musca domestica; assembly: GCF_030504385.1. Taxonomy (NCBI): domain Eukaryota; kingdom Metazoa; phylum Arthropoda; class Insecta; order Diptera; family Muscidae; genus Musca; species Musca domestica. Next base: position 9,971,013 of record NW_026712363.1, on the reverse strand, counting down.
GACGAAAGTATTTTAAATTTGGTGAAAAACGGTTCAGATGTAGCTATAGTCCCCTTATATAGCTCCCATACACCAAAGATGTAATATCAGCACAAATTGTTTGGATTTTTTTCTGATTACTCTAAAGCCATAATACGCATTCAAAGAAGGTTTATAATTGATACGATCCCCTTCACATTCATTTGTGACTTATAGTTCTTATAAATGGTGTAGGGTATCATAGAGTCGACCGCGCCCGACTTTCGACCTTTCTTTTATATACATTTATTAAGGTACACATTTTGATATAGCGCCTATAAAATTCTATCGGTAGACTTAAGGTGTTTTGAGTTTCTAAATCACAATTTTAAACCGAATTTACTGCAAACTGGCAGTTTGTGTTGCTAGTGTGTAGGAAATATTTGCAGGTCTTCGTATAGCCCCCATATAACGGTACTTTTATTGACATTGTTCAATGGAATTATTTCTAAATCGGATTTTAATATTGATAATGGGTATAGATACTTCCAATAGAAATAAAAAAATGTGTGTAGCAGTCCACATTTGTGCCATATTTTTAACGGAATTGTTACTTATTTGACATTTGGAGTTAATAATGTATACCACCTTCTGTGATAGAAATGGGCTCCATTTAACGGTACTTGCCGATATTTGGTATTTTCCTGATTTCCGCAACATTTTTCAACAACTGGCTAAAAACTTGGTACTTGGAGTTTGCAATGGTATCAAACCTATACATGTTCACATTTTCGTATAGACTTTATAACGGTAGCACGTTATATTTTGTGTTTTTATAATTTTAACCGCATTTTTAAACATTAAAGAATGAACATTTATTCCCCAGGTCTCTTCAAAGGACTACGAGGGCGACACCTATCATAATCAGTTCAGATTTGGACACATCTCTCTTATTTATATAACTGATCAAATTAATGTTTTTTTCACATGTTGTCGAATATAGTCTACAGAAAGTCCGATTTCATAGTGAAACTTCTCCGAAGCCGTTATATGCACCCGATATCAATCACATTTCGTAGATACTAGATACATCTATTCGAATTTTCGAGCTAGACAAATCATTGGCAATCCTAGAAAATATTGTATTATATTTTACATACACAATCAGTAGATGAAACAGTTTCATCTCCCATAATAATGACGCCCATGTTGAAAACTACATTCAGAGAGCATGTAACGAGTATTTCAAGATCTGATAACTTAGGATTTAAATATGTAAATAAATAAATAAACCAATAATTAACTCCGATATACCAACTTCGGCTCATCACTTTCCAATTATTTCAACTTTTTTATAATTTGTAGTTTGTTATATTTCTCATTGAATTCTTAATTCATTGTAAAAGGAGTTAAATATATATGGACATTATATCAATGCATGGACTTGTATGTTTAGGTAAAGCTACATTAAGGAGTGGACCTACATCGGCAAGGAGTGGCCTTAACTTGACAACTTATCTTGGACTAGGTCCCGGAGTTGCCCTATAACCGCAGAGCAAGGACTCATATTAACAGATTACTTGTTGTAAAATGTATATGGGGTCTACATGGAAGCATGGTAAATTCATGAAGATGTCGGCCTATATTTGTGAGTCGTTGACATGTATTGACAATTCATAGGGATCCTATATTAACAAAAAATCCCCAACGCCTCCACAATACTATGGAAGGTATATTAACTTTGTCATTTCGTTTGTAACTCCTCAAGATACAAAGTATATCTTGATCAGAGTACAATTCTAAGTCATTTTAGCGATGTCTGTCTTTCTGTCCGTTGGTTGTAATACGCTATCTTTCGAAAGAATTGAGATAGAAGGCTACACACATGGGTATTTTGTCAGTAGGCAGGTGAAGTTCGTAAATGAGCCTAGCTGAACCTCGCAATATTCGGCATTTTGATGATGTAGATCACATTTTCTATTAAAACTGTTTAAAATTCGACACTAAGAGTTTGTAACGTATACCACCTCCGGCAACGGAATTGTTTAGAAGTTGGATTTGTGGTTCGTAATGGGTTCTACCTTCTGTGGCAGATCATTGCCTATACAGGTTCACGTTTTGCTATAGCATTCCCATATTCTGATGATCTGTCACTTTTTGCAGGGGAATAGTTTAAGATTCGGTATTTAGTTTATCTCTTCTGATGATGTGGTTGTGTAACCTCTGAAAGTTAGGTTTCTTGCCGATTTTAGGCATATTTTTAACAGATTTTTAAACCCTCCACCATACTATAGAGGGTACATTAACTTTGTCACTCCTCGAAAAACTCATGTAGGTCCACGTTTTCAAATAGCTCCGATATAACCGTACCTGCCTATATACGGTATTTTGATGATATTAGCTACATTATTCACCGTTTATTTCAAGTTTCGAATTTAAATATGGTAATGGATTAAGACAAACAATGCCTTTGTAGGTCTTCGTCGTATAGACCCCAATATAACGGCTATATTCGGTATTCAAAAGATTTTAACAGAATTTTTAACGGATTTTATTTTTTGAAAATTGCCAAATGATGGAGAGTATTCAAAGTTTAACCCGGCCAAACTTACTGCCTTTTAACTTGTTTTAATATGAAATTCAAACTTGCAATTGTTAAGAACCACTTACACGGAACTGGTTCAATCGACTTAGCGTCATTTTTAAGTTTGCTAAACCGATTTTAAAATGGAAGTGGACTCATTTAATTCCGATTTACATATTTTTTAAAGATTTTCTTTACCTCATGGTGGAAGGTATTAAAATGTCGGCCCGGTCGAACATAAAATGTTCTTACTTCTACTTCACAATTTTTTGGAATTTGAATACCCCCTGAACCAACATATTTCCCGAGTGTGATCATTCTATACCCTTGACTACTACACTTAAATCTTTGTATAATATCTGAAGGTCTCATTCTATGGCCAAAACTGTAGTTTGCATTTAATATGTAAATTTTATCCGAGTGTGTAAAGAGAAAACATATCTACATTTCCTATTATTTTGCATATGAACCAAAAAGCAAATGATATTCTGTGTATGTGTGTGCCCGGGTATATGTCGGAAAATATGAAAATGCGTAATAAACTGAAGATGTGAATGCCTCTGTGTGAATCATGGTTTTGTTAAATACGATTTTTGGTTTTTAAATATACAAATTTATATCGGCATGGAGATGCCAACATTTTTATGGCAACATACACAATTTTAATCTATTAAAGTTTAAAAAGAATAAACCGACTTAAATTTCCGTGGAAGAATAAAAATAATAGTCTTTATTACCAGTTTATTAGTTAAACGTTGTATGAATTCTTTGCCAAATGGTAATGAAAATTATCGCTTAATAACATTTCGAGTAGAGAGACTTTTTTGTGTGTGTATATGTTTTCTTTATTTAAGCCGACATAAAATCTTTTCATGAAATCGGTAGGCCTTAAGCCAGGAAGATGAGCCACATTCATATCTCCTATCTGCAAGAGATTATATTTAAAAAGATGCAGATATGATACAAATGTGTACAATAATTTCACTAATATATTTTAATGTGTATTTCATTTAGCGCTTCGGTATACCAAGTGATATTAGCAGTAAATTAAAACGTTACAAAAGAAGCAGCAAACATTTGAGGGCAAAGATCATATCACCATTTTTATAGCCAACCCATTTTTATATCCTCCACCACACTATAAAGGGCGTGTTAACTGTGTCATTCCCCTTGTAAGAAATAATCATTTTTTTGTATGTTAGTTAAACTAATATACGCAATGCCAGCATCGAAACGCTGAGCAGAACTCCACAATTAAACCTGTTGCCGTTTTATTAATTCAAATATTTATACTAATATAGATTAAATGACTTAAGCCTGACTATAACTAAATATGCATTCATATAACGCCAATTTTACATTAACCAAAAATGTCATAAAATATATATGTGACACAATTGGCTACATTATGCCTTAAGGCTACAACTTATATTATGCCCCGACAAATACAATTTAAAACCACTTAGGAAAAGTCAAAAGAAGGGCGGGGCAGACCATATGATGCCCTACACCACTATGCATATTTCGTAGAGCTCCCGTAACAGAAGAATTTATTTCAAGTATTTCATTTCATCATATCACCTATCAAAATTTGGCTTTAGGGCAGTTATAGATATTAATTGGAGAAGAATTATATTAAAAACAAGTAAGCAAAGGCTACAGTCGTGCGGGACCGACCATTTGATACCCTACAATACTACAATATGTTAGAAGCCCATTTATGTCCTCATCCATTTTGGAAGATTTCGCTTTTGAAATTATGTCAGTGAGCACTGTCCAGATATTAGCCTTAACATTTTGAACCGGGACATTTGCCCAATATTTACGCACTCCGTCCTGCTGTTAGTTGTTGTGATCCATTTTACAGCTAAATATAATCCAAGGGTCATCCAAAATGCTAGAATTCTTCCCTGTCCTTAAATCTCTTCTCAGGCGTGTCGATTGGCTTCAATTGTGTGATCAGGATTTTTCCTCCGTTTTTGGTCCATTTCAACCCCTAAATATATTGCGGACATCTTTGAAAACAATAAACCTAGCCCTTCTGAGCCTAATCCTACCCTTGTGAAAAATTTCCTGAGGATGGGACGATAATTACAATCTGTATAAAAGTGGTGTAAGTTGAAAAATATTACAAAATTTACACTTCAATATTATAACTCAAATTGAAAAAAGCGAAAAAAAAAAATACAACAACATGTACATTAACTCCATTATTGGCATCTTTTTATGTGATTTTTTTTAGATCTTAGTCTTTTATGCCAAGAGGGCATTCTGAATTAACAAAATTTAACAAAATCGGTCCAGCCATTCTTGAGATATAAGCATTATAGCTAACATCCCTCTCCTTTATATATACATATTTTATATATTTCGCTATATATATCCGATATATTTACCATTGGCATCTATGTAACGGTCAGAATTGACCTTTGTCTATTTGATTGAATAGAAAATATTTAATGGAAAATTTGACTTTTATTTAGCACAAATGTTATGGTCTATTTCACCCACTAAATATTACCCGATGACCACCAAAATTGGAAGACTTCTGCCCATCCCTAAGCTCTAGCGCCATACTAATTCCGATTGATCTACAATCGTGACCTGTAGAGCAACTGCAAAATCAGGAAATTTTTCAGTTTTTGATCCTGCGACCTGTAGCTTGATTACAAATTAACATGGACAGACGGACTGACGGACATGCATAGCTAGATCAACTCAGATCGGCGAGATAGGAAGATCCATATATACTTTCCTATGTGGGAAACCAATATTTCGAGGTGTCAATCAAACTTATAATACCCCCAACACATAGTTGGTGCCGAGTTGCACAAAATGGAAACGTACGTCGCGAAATTTACTACAGCTATTATTTGAACATTAAACTTGAAATCGGATTAAGGTTATATATGGGAGCTTTAACCAAATCTAAGTCGCTATCGATAAAATTTGGCAAAGGCATTTCCGAGCTTTATAAGATATCTGGTACCAAATATCATTGTTGTCGAATGCATATTACGAATGTGAGGGACTTAAACACCAAATTGGATGAAACATATATATGGGAGCTATAGCTATATCTGAACCGAATTACAATTTAAAGTACAGTATAGGATAAAATTGTCGAAATTCAGTCAATTTGGGCTGATTTGGTGTGCAATAAACATGATATCGGATAAAGATATATATGTGAGCTATATCCTAATCTGAACCAATCTCGATAAAATTGGGCAGAGGTATTTTCGAGCAGTATTTGATGTCCGGTACCAAACATAATTCTTCTGGAGTGCATGTTACGCATGTGAGAGACTTAAATATACATACTTAAAATACTTAAAATACATATATATAGGAGCTATTGTATTGTGATTAAAAAAATTAAATTGTTTTAGTCCATTTGAACCTCTAAATATACATCTTAAGAACAATTGGCTTTAATGCCGACCCCAACCCTACCCCCATGCAAAATTTCGTGAGGATCGGACGATAATTGCGATATGCATATAATACCCTCAAAATGTGGTGTTGGGGGTGTAAACATTTAGAAAATTTACAATTCAAATTTGTAAGTCAAATTGAAAAAATCGCATGCGATAAAAATATGACAAAAATTGAAAAAAAACGACAAAAGATATTCACTTTTTTATCTGTATATTTTCCCGCGATTTTCTTAGATATTATCGTTTTCCGGCAAGAGTCCATTCCAAATTGATGGGAATTCTGAAAATCGGCTCACAGGTTCTAGAACTATAAGCAGAATAAATAAGATCAATTCTTTTACATATATATTGTACCTGTTTTGCTATATATCCGATTTCTTGGCTATTAGAATCACTGTAAAGGTCAGAAGTGATCTTTTAATGCATTTGGGATTTGGCTGGAATTGAAAATATTCGCGGTTTTGTGGAAATTTTCCTATTTTCTTACATAAAAGTCTATTTTACCTGCTAGTTATTGTCCGATGGCCGCCCATATTGGTAGGTTTCTGCCCACTCATAAACTGTGACCCCATGTAAATTTCCGCGTCGATTGGTTCATAATTGTGGCCTATAGAGCAATTGCAAAACCAGGAAATTTTTCTGTTTTTGGTCCATCTCCAAAAACAATAGGGTTCTATTCTGACCATAAACCCACCTTCATTTTCAATTTCGTGAGAATCGGTTCATAATTGCGACCCGTAGCTTGATTACAAATTAACATGGACTGATGGACGGACATACATAGCTAGATCGACTCAGCTCGGCGAGATAGGAAGATCCATGTATACTTTCCTATGTGGGAAACCAATATTTCGAGGTGTTACATACATACATATGTCGGACCTGGCTTGTCTTACACATTCAGTGCAGAGAGTTATTAAAGATTCCTTAAGGCATTGAAAAGAAAAGAATCTAAAATACAAAATTCCATTTCTTTTGCACGTGCATCAGTGAAAAGAACATTATTTTATTTGTTCTTCATGAAAAATATAAATTTAAAATAAAACCTTAAACTACAACACTTGTGAACAACCAAAAAGGTCACATCATTCGGAACAGGAAAAAATATTCCATTCAATGCGGATAGCCAAGATATAACAATAAGAAGATTTTTGAGGTTTAATCTCTCCATGCTGTAGTCTCTACATTCTCCATGTGTACTCTGTAGTATTTGGCGTCTTCTTACTGCTTTTGCCACTTTTGTCCTTTTTTAAGCCATAACTGCCATTATGTCACACAGTTTGTGCTACTGTTTTGCACGTGGTGCGGTTCTACGTGAATTTTTTTCATTTCGATTTTCTTCCTAATGAGTTTTTCTCGTAAGGATTATTAGACACACTTAAATACAATACAGTGCCACGTAAAAACAAGTCATTTATTCCATGGCAAACAACATTCCCACGCCGTTTATGGTAGCTCTAACAAAAGTAGGAAATAAGAAGCTGCAAAGAAAAAAGCCAACAAAAAGAAAACCTAAACAGGTAGCCTAATTTTATGATCATTAGACCCTACTGGCCCTCGTTCGGTGATGGCTGTTTTGCAAACTGTCACTTGCAAATCGATTATCCTTGGCCGCTAAGGCTCATAGTATTAGGCCAGGTCATAACATTGTCACCGCTGGCCTTTTGTCTGACTTTTACGTAGATCATATTCTACTGCCTGGGTAATTTATCATATTTTATTTTTGTAGTTTGAGAACGATTGTTAAGTAAAAACGCAATTTAATCCGGCTATGGGGTCAATTGCGGATGTATTAGGTACCGGTCTGCAGAGTAAAAAATTCTCACATAATCTATACCTGTATCTAATGTGTCATCGCTTGTAACAGATATTTGTCGAAGACTATTGGGTATTAGATGACGGACTGTAAGGACGGATCAACTAGATTCCTTACCAAATGCCATCAATCATATTGCAAACAAATAAGATTATCAGGGACACTGAGAGAATAAGAAGTATAACAACTTATTTCTCTTGCTTGTAATTGTCAACCGATGTAATCGCTTTCATAAAACACGAAAAAGATCAATTAATTTTCTTTTGAAACATCTTATTTTACTTGTTAACCAAAATTGCATTTATAACAGTTGTGTACATATTCAATTAAACATTTCCTGTAAAATTAGCTGAATTGTACATGAATTTCAGTTGATTAAAAATGTCCACAGTCGAACGAATTGCGATAGTACCAAATTTTAAACGCTTGTTTTTATACCCTACACCACATAGTGGTAAGGGTATTATGTCTTTGTGCATTTGTTTGTAACATGGAGAAGGAAGCGAGGTAGACCCATGGTTACTTTTGATGATCTGCATAGAATCACATTCTGAGTCCATTTATGCATGTCCGTCCGTCTGTCCATGTATTTTTGTAAACAGTTCGCATTTATTGCCCGATCCAAATGTAATTTTGTACAAATCATTTGTTTGGACGAACCCTATTAAAATTGGAGATAATCGGTAGAAATTTAGATATAGCTCCCATATATATCTTCGTCCGATTTGCCTTTTATTGTGCACCAATCGTGTAATATCAGCCCGAATAGTACGGAGTTTTGCACATAAAAAAATTAGGCTTGCAAATACGTATGCCAAATTTTATCGGAATCGGTTCAGATGATTGTGCACCAAACGTCTAATATTTGCCCAAATTGGATGAAATTCGGCACTTACGACCGAAGTGAGTCTAGAAGATAGTATGTCAAATTTAGTGAAGATCGGTTCAGATATAGCTATAGCTCCCAAATATACTGTTCATCCGATTTGTCATATATGTTACCCACAGCCGTAATATGCACTCCGTAACAACGATATTCAGGGAAATATATCGAATACAGCTCAGAAATATCTTTGCCAAATTTTATCGAGATCGGTTCCGATTTGGATATAGCTCCCACACATATCTTTATCCGATTTCAAATTAATTGTGCACCAAATGGGCAAAACAAGTCCGAATTTAAAAGATACAAATGCTTCGGTATATTTAGTCCTTTGAACTTTAAATTATAATTTTAATCATAGCGTGTATGATTGAATTCTTCCATAGAAGCTTTTAATTGTTATGCGGAGATCTACTAAATTAGCAAAGTGGTATGGGGTATCGTAAAGTCGGCCCCGCCCGACTTTAAGACTTTCTTTACTGGTTTTCTCTTCAGAGGGGTCCAGATTAAAGCAGGACAATATCGATCTTTGTTTTTGTATAGCCACAGAGAACAGTGTGTCCTGATATTAAATATGTTGATTGTTTAACCTACATGTTCAACTGAACTCTCTAAAATCTGAATGTAAATGGTAAGTATATTTCTTCTTTCGGTATTGAGTAATCGGTGGATTTCAAAACATTTTCAATGGAATTATCTGAGATTATTGATGTCGAGAGCAAATCTGCTGCATTATCTTCAAAATTGGTGGACTTACTTCCAGTTTGAATCCAATATAGTATGCAAAGATCATTCTTATTAGTCCATATAAAACGTATTAGAAATGTGACATCCGAGTAAGTATTATATGAGAGATATATCTGAATCTGGCCGATTATCACCTATTACTATAGTTTATTTTATTTATTTTTTTTGAAGTCGTCACAAATTGGGCTGGACTTAAGTTTAACTAAATTTGTAGAAATAAGACTTAAATTAAAACAGAAATTGAAATTGTTTCAATTTCAATCTTTTTAGAGTGTGTAAAGTAATATGTGACTGACTGTATATTTTAAGTCGAAAATGAGAAAGTCCACGTTATGACTTCATACATCGCTACAACCCAAATTAGGGTATTGTTGGGGTTAAGTCATATTTTTCAAACATATTTTTTTATATATATCTCATAAAATGTGAAATAAACTTCCGATTGTCTTCAAATTTTACGCATCCAAATTAGCACAATATCTGGTGGGGAGACGGGATATATCGGTCCACTCCTTCTACTATCTTCCCCACAATTAATTAAATTTAAAATTTTAATATTATTATTATTATATTAATAGGCATATAAATATCTTGAATAAGTAGTATATTTGTATTAGTCCGAAAACCTTGTTTTTAACAGTGAAAAGCCTGTAATTATGTGATCCTTTTCTTAAGTAAAGTGGCTTATATTTGGTACTGCTCCATCACTATTTTACATCCTCGCTCGCTTGCTCATCTTGCCTTCCTCGCTTCAGAGAAGACAACGTTCGAGACAAATAAAGTAAGGTTAGAGATATCGTCAAGACCTACCACAAAAAGAGTGTCATCCCCCTGTTTCTCGGTTCACTACAAACACATAGTATTGTTTTGAAGACTACAGACTTCAAGCTATTAGATTGGTTTAAAGTCTAGCTTATGATTGAATGTACCAAATGTAGATTTTTAGAAGTCTGCTTATTTTTACTATCTAATGATGGAATATGACTGAAAGGATGACCGCAATTTTTTAAACTTTTCAAACTTTATCCATATTTGAACAATCAAGCGATGGGTGTGAAAACTACAGAGAATTCCAGACTCCCAAAGTGGGTGGCCTCACAAAACCTATAGAATTACTATCAACCTTCCTCCTATCTACCTACTTAGGCCCACTGCCACAGATAGTGTTAGCTTTAAAACTCAGTTCAGGTTGTTAGAAAATACATAAAACCAAAAAAAAAAACGGTATTCAATTAATTTGTCAAAACATTTGTAACGGGTGTGGAACAAATCCTTGTCCAATATGTCCAAATCCTTGTATATGTCAAAGGAGCATTTACAACAGCCAACCCATGTTCACTAGCGACAATCATATTAATGTCACTTCAAAAACGCTGTGACGCCATAGCAACAGAATTTCATTCCATACGACAAATATAAAACGAGTGTTGCGTGTTTAGCAAACATTTCATCAAATCAACATGTATTTTATTGTAGCTACAATATTGTGCTGTTGTTAATACTTGGACCCTACACTTTGGAGAGTGGTAATGTTCTACTCGCATTTAAAAAAAAATCACAATAAAAGATTACCTTGTAGGAGTGTTTAAGAAGATATTTTGTGCTTCATCTCTAATTGGTTATTCTTATATATTTCATTTATTTCATATTAATATTTTATATAGTGTTGGGTTGGTGTTTGTACCCCTTGGAGAAGTATAAAGATATCTTAAAGTTAAACGGACGAATTGGAGTCGTATCCATACTAAGTCAAAATTATTCTCATTTCATGTAGGGTAAATTCAATATCACCCCAACAACGTAAACATTCCAAAATGTTGTATCTTTTCGACAACATTTTCATTAAGGTTTAGCTGAGTTGACGCTGTACAGCATGATTGTAAATTTCGCTGTTGTGATGTTGAATTCAAATATCTATGAAATATTAGTAATAAATATTTACAGTTTTTTGTTTTTATTATTTTTTGGTGTTTCTAGTTTTTTTTTTTTTTTGTGAACAAACAAGCAACACCTACATTATACATACAAAACAAGAAAACAATTTTGTTTGCGTTCAAAAGGTGACCATGAGTGGTGAATAACGTCGAGTGTATATTTCAAAGTCGTTTGTTTCTATTTTTTGTTGATTTTAGCTTTAAATTGATAGTCAAATAATATCAGTATTTCTTCATGCAGATTCTACTAGGGGAACCAACTCGTTTAAAGGGTTTTTAGTATTTTCCCATTTTCCATGCGGGTTTTATGTAACTTGAGTTGGGATGAGTCATTTCACACTGACGTGATGGTATTAGATAAGTTAAGTATTAATAAGTCTCGATTAGTAATAAACTTTATACTAATTGTATGCTTATGGATACAATGAAATAAAATCTCAAATGCCAATGTCTAAATTCCCTCAAAATACGCTGCTAGTGGGATTTGTATCTATTACGAACAGAATTCAAAAATACAAAAGTTGTCAAAATACCTAATTTAGGATTGTACCGTTTTATGGAGACTACAACAAAAGTTGAACCAGTATACGAAATTTTTTGCCACAGAGGCTTGTTTCCAGGTTATTTGTCACTATGAATTCCACAAACCTAATTTCAAACAATTCCTTTAAACAATGTGTGTAAAATAATTACATTGATTCACACAGTTTGTTTTTTGATCATGCCCGTTACGGACTCTTAATATTAAATGTCAAATAAATCAAAAATTATAACAACAATAAATAATGAGAGGCAGGAATGTATGTAGGTCGGGGGCCCAACGGTCCGAAACCCCATCCAAAATTTTTACTTTTCTGTTTTACACACAAGCTACTTTTTTATACTTGTTCCCAAAATGGTTTCCAAATGCATTCATGTATACGTCCCCTTATATGGAGGTTATATGATCAATTTTCAGAGAGTCCACCACTGATGATCCGTCCAATTGCTTCGCAAAGAATAGCTTTCATACCGTCTTTCAGCTTTTTTCTAATCTAATATATATTAATTATGAAGTCGGAGATTACTTCAAACGAGCACAAGCGGAACAAGTAAAAAAACTGTAATTCGGCCGGGCCGAACTTTGAATACACTCCACCATTTGGAACAAATTTAGCAATTTTCAAAAAAGTAAAATACCTAATATAGGGGTATATTAGGGTCTATACGACGACGTGGACCTGCATAGGCAACTTTTGTCACAAGTTATTACAATATTTAAATGCGAAACTTGAAACAAAAATCTGTTTATAATGTAGCTAAAATCATCAAAATATCGAATATAGGGAGGTACCATGGGGGTTATAAAACGTGGGCCTGCACAAACAATTTTCCGTCATAGGCTGTAGTATCCATTAGAACTCCATATGCGAAATTTGAAACAATTCCGGTAAACAACGTCGCTAAAATCATCAAAATACCGAATATCGGGGGTTCCGTTATATGGGGGCTATACGAAGACGTGGACCTGCACAGACAATTTTCTGTCATAGGCTATAGTATTCAATACGAACTTCAAATTCTAAATTTGAAATAGTTCCGGTATATAATGTCCCTAAAATCATCAAAATATCCAATATCGAGGGGTACCGTTATACTTCAAATTCTAAATTTGAAATAGTTCCGGTAAATAATGTCTCTAAAATCATCAAAATATCCAATATCGAGGGGTACCGTTATACGGCGGCTATACCAAAACGTGGACCTACATCGTTCATTTTCTGTCTTAGGATGTAGAATCCATTACGAACTTCGAATACCAAAATGGAAACAATTCCGGTAAATAATGTCGCTAAAATCAAAATACCGAATATCAGTGGGTACCGTTATATATACGAAGACGTGGACCTACATGGCCCATTTTCTGTCTTAAGCCGTAGTATCTATTACAAACTTTAAATATTAATTTTGAAACAATTCAGGTAAATAATGTCGCTGAAATCATCAAAATACCACATATCGGCGGGTACCGTTATATGGGGACTATACCAAAACGTGGGCCTACATGTCCCATTTTCAATACCAAAAGCCCTGCAGACATAATACACATTTGAGTAAAACTACTACTTCATTTGGTTCGGAAGCTAGAGTGATTTCCACAGACGGACAAACGGACGGACATTGATAAATCGACATAGAATTTTATGCTGATCAAGATAGGTTCAATGGTGAGAATAAAAATATTAAAGAAGCAATGCCTAAGAGGGTTATAAGACCAACTTTTTGTGGTCCGAGGAAACAGGATGCTTTATGCCAGCTCCGTATATTAATGTATTTTTTTCAATTTAAAGGTTGCTCTCTAAAAATAATCTAATAGACCTAAAATTAATATTATGTTTTGGGATAATTCAGGTCATAATTATCATCTGTGGATTGCATAAAAATTAAAATGTATTTGTATTTTGTGTACAAAAATAGGTAGATATACTCAGTTCTTTGGGAGCACCAGATATAAAGTTATGACCAATTTCATTAGGAAATAGATAAAAAAATATTAGATTCGACCGGGCCGATTTTTCATTAACATCCATTTGCGGTACAGAAAACATTTATAAATTAAAGTATCTGGATTCAATACCCGAAAGTGTCCCACTTTAATCTACAAAACCCAGTGACATGGATTGGAGAATGCAGTTAATGTTTAAAGTACTATAATGTGGGTTGAAAATTTTTATGAGGCTCATATCACAACGGAAACCTAAATAAAAAATACTTTTCTACATCTTGCAAATCTTAAACATCAAATAAAGAACAATATGATACCGTTATGCGTATTTAATAGAGCTTTTAAACGCTCATTTCTGAGCTGTATCTGATAACTGGTACCAACTATTATTGTTGTGGAGGGCATATTACGCATGTGAGGGACTTTAACATCAGATCGGATGAAAGATATATATGGGAGCTAGAACTATATCTGAACCTTTTTTCACCAACAATTGATGAACTTGTTTCTAAAATGAATTCGGTGAAATGTGCCAAAATGAAGGTCATTTAAACTGATATTGGCCATTTGGTACATAATTAATCCGAAATCGGTTGAAGATATACATGGGAGCTATATGTAAATTTGAACCGATTTTTTCACCAATTTCAATAGGGCTCGTTCTTGGGCCACACAAATTTCGTCTCGGCCGCATAATAAATGCGACCTGCAAAACTTCGGACCAATATGGACAATGTTTTGAACCCATTATGAACTACAAAATCAATAAATCACATATATACAATGATATATCACAGGAAGGCTTACAATCTCAAATCAAAAAAAAAAAAAAAAAAAAAAAACAAATCATAAAAACACCGAATATCAATAGCAATAATTTTATGGGCGTTTTAGGAACCTATATAGACAATGTCCCGCATAGAAGGTAGATCCGGTTTTACATTCTCAATCCCAAATTTGAAACTATTCCCTGGAAAAATGTGGATGAAATCGTCAAAATACCGAATATCGGGAGGTACCGTTATATGGAGGTGTTAAACACGAAATTACATATTTTATATACCCTACTTTCCAAGGTAGAGGGTATAACAAAATACATATGGGGAAGTACCAAAGCGTGTAACGGTCAGAGTTAAGTTTCAATCAGAATTAAAAAAATCAAAAATTCTTCAAAACATTTAAAATTGATATGGAATTTTGTGTGGAATTTTTACAAAATGGCTTTTCGAACTGAAAAATTTAAAATAAATTTAAAATATATAAGAAAAACGCGCAAATTTCCATGTTTTCTCATCTGTATACGCTTATAACTGAAAAACAGTACTTAGCCAATTTTTAATAATTTTTCTATTTAAATATTTGGTACGGTATGAAAAAACCCTTCATTGAAAAGATATTGTTTTCATCTTTGTCTCCGAATTAAATTTCATTTGTCATAAATCTATTGTCCTATTTTATTAAACAAAACAATATTCTCTATAAAAATTCACGTATTTTTGAAAGAAATTTTCACGTAGATGGTCAGTCTATTCGAAATAATTTGTGCCCGACAGAAAAGAACTTGGTTTTCATTCCTCGCGCTTGTAACCATCGTAAATTTTTGAAATATCATTTATGGCATTTATTTTTTCCAACCTACAAAAGCACAATTGGAATATAGCCATACTAAAACAATAAAAGCCAACTCAATGACAGGTCTTAGTCCTTGAGCAAAGTGTGGCAATGTTTTCTTTATTATGATTATTACAGTAATAATTACTGGCTGGCACAGGACACTCGATGTATGTATGTAAATGTGTGCGATGGAAATGGATGAAAATGCCAGACCTTCTCAGACTACAGGTCGGCCAATTAGCGGCAATTCGTTTTTCAATGGAATAAATTTTCGTTTCCCCACCATTTCAACCAAGTCCCTTTGGTGACATTTGAAATTATGTTGCCTCCGAATCGAATCGTTTCTTCATTTACCAAAAAGGAGTAGATTTTGAGGGTAACCATATTTTGTAAGAGGTTTGTATTCGGCCAAAATAAATGACATCGCCAACACCAAACGACACAACCAACACAATTAATATCCTCGGGCAGTTCTAAATTATTTCGTTATATATCAAAATTTAGATGGGATATGTGTTTGTATATGCTTCAGTGGGTGGCATTGTTAACGTTTTTTATTCACGTCAACTTTATTTTTATGGAGGCCATTTATACGTTCATATGTTCCATAATTCACTGGAGGTGTTGCCAGTTGGCGAGACTGAATATAACAGCGGGCAAGATATATTGTCACAGAATATATTTTTAGGGTTTCATATGCAGGGTATTAGGATATGGCCTGGTAAACGTCTACGTAGTGGTCATACTACTGATATTGTGCGTGCATACCTAATTTTATTTTTCAAAAATATCCTATCATTTTCTTAAAAAAAAAGTTTACTTTCATTACTAAAACCACGCATCTTGTTGGAAGACGCGTCAACATTTTGTATCAAATATAAATGAAATTAGTATCTATTTCGAACCTCAAATACCAAATTTGAAACAATTGCGTTGAATAATGTTGCTTAAATCATCAAAATACTGAATATCAGGAGGTACCGTTATATGGGGGACCATATAAAGGCGTGGACCTGCACAGACAATTTTCTGTTTTAGACTGTAGTATCTGTTACGAACTTCAAATACAAAATTTGAAACAATTCCGATGAATAATGTCGCTAAAATCATCAAAATACCAAATTGTTGGAGATACCGTTGTATGGGGGCTATACGAAGCCGTTGACGTGCACAGACAAGTTTCTGTCTTAGGCTCTAGTATCCACTACGAACTTCAAATACCAAATTTGAAACAATTCCGGTGAATAATGTCGCTAAAATATTCAAAATACCGAATATCGGGAGGTACTGCTATATGAAGGCTATACGAAGACATGGCCCATTTTCAATACCAATATAGAATTTTATGCTGATCAAGAATATACTTTGTGGTATCTAAAATATATATTTCGAGGTGTTACAAACGGAATGACAAACTTGAAATACCCTCCATACTATGGTGGAGGTTATAAAAAAGCAGAAGCGAGAGCAAATAGATACTTTTCGGTAGAGATTGGCGACAATGCTCTTCAACGTCGGTGGATTTTGTTTCGTTTGTATGACGCTACAACAAAAACGATTTTAGCTCTATTATTTACCGGAATTGTTTTAAATTTCGTATTTGAAGTTCGTAATGGATACTCCAGCCTATGATAAAAATTGTCTGTGCAGGTCCACGTTTTACAACTCCCCTGGTTTTTTTTTTTCAAGTTTCGCATTTGAATGTTGTAATAGCTTGTGACAAAAGTTGCCTATGCAGGTCCACGTCGTCGTACAGACCCTAATATACGGCTATTACGATTTTAACAGAATTTTCAACAGATTTTTTTGGTTTTTTTTTTTTTTTTTTTTTGAAAATTGCCAAATTTTTTTTGGTTCTGAATTTCGAATTATAATTTTCTATTTCGAATTTTTAATTTTCTAAACTGGTATATATTCATTTTTTTATTTCCTATCACCCCAAAAACAAATCTTCTTCCTGAATTTTCCTGTATGTACGAAAATTCTTCCATAAATAACTTCAGTGTTAATGGGAGTTTTAATGTTATATGTGTGTGTATTTATGTCCATACTCTTAGTTATTTATGAATTAATATTTTTATGATCTACATTCGTGTATGTGTCGGCATATTTCTTACGTATGAATGCTTACGGTAGCATTCGCAAGCAATATTATGACAATGGTGCCATTTGCGTAATTAATATAAATTATTTCCCACCGAACGACCAAAACCAAATGTAATTTAAGAAACTTTCATTCATTTATTTTTTATTGCATGAATATCTTCAAAGTTTGTCAAATACACGCTAAAAAATTAAATATCCTTCGGAAAAGTAATCACAAATCAATTTTGAGGTAAATTGTAGTTGAATTCAAGTTTAAATGGAACCACATTTTCTAGCAGAGTTTCCGATAGTTTGGTGTATCGAGTACTCAGTGGGAATTTCATTTTGGAGTTGATTTTTATGAAACTGTTGTGCTTTGGTGTTTTCAATTTTTGATGGGCAGAATATTTACTGAAAATTTAACTTTTCTTGGCATAACCCTGAAATACTCATGTCAGACCGAACAAAGTATACATGTTCTTAATCAGCGTAAAATTCTAAGTCGATTTAGCGATTTTCGTCTGTCTGTCTGTCCTTCTTTCTGTTATAATCACACAGTTTTTCAAACGAAGTGAGATAGAAGGCTAACATTTTGCATTTTCCCACTAGGGTTGTCGGTCCACGTTCTCGTATAGCCCCCATGAAATGGTACGTCCCAATATTCGGTATTTTGACGATTTTAGCGACATTATTCCAAAAATTGTGAATGCAGGTCGAGGTCTTAGTATAGCCCCCATATAACGATACCGGCCGATATTCAGTATTTTGATGATTCTAGCGACACCGGAATTGTTTCACATTTTCTATTTGAAGTTGGTAATGCATACTATATTCCAAGACAGAAAATTCTCTATGCAGGTTCATGGCATCTCTATGCAGGTTCATGACATATCTATGCATTCATGACATTTAATCGGAATTTTGATAATACTAACGAAATTTTCCCGAAACTGTTTTAAATTTCGTATTTCAAGTTCGCAATCGGCACTACAGCCTATGACAAAAAACGTATGCGGGACATCGCCTTCGCATAGCCTCCATACAACGGGATTTATTTAAACGGCATTTTTTACGAATTAGTTTTTAAAATTTTTAAGTTCCTTCCAAGTGATGGAGGGTATTAAAAGGCTCCGTTTTACTTGTTAAAATGTTGTCTTATCAATAGATACATACCCTCAATCAATACAATATAGATCGACCCGTAATCAAAATCATTGATAATAATTATAAAAAAACAAGTAAAACCCTGTAAAGAACATTTTAAAATCGGGCGGGCTGACATATGCTATACAAAAACGTGTACCTATACATACAGTGTTTCGCCAAAAGACCTAGAACCCACTAAAACCAACAAATACCAATTTTCAGACAAATCCGTGAAAAAAATGTGGCATAAATCATCAAAATACCGAATATCGGGAGGTACCGTTATATGGGGACTATACCAGAACGTGGACCGACATATCTCATTTTCAATACCAACCATCCTAGACACAATACCAATTGCTCTGCTAAATTTCGGCGCTCTACGTCAAATAATTTGGGCTGTATCGTGATTTCAACAGACAGACAGACGGACAGACAGACGGACATCGTTAAATCGACTTAGAATTTTATGTATATACTTTATGGGGTCTACGACGAATATTTAAGGATGTTACAAACGGAATGACAAAGTTAATATACCCTCCTTTCCAAGGTGGAGGGTATAAAAATATTAAAATATTATGAAATTTTTTAAAATATATCTATCGTTTTAAAAGTTTCAGGAAAAGTTAATGCTTTGAGTTCTTCGATCAGGGTTTTATACACTTTTAATGAAAATTTTTAATAATCGAAACTTGATCAAATAAGAGACGACAAGAATTAACTGGTCATTACAAATATGTTTAATAGAATGCAAACCTTGACCATGTAAACCTATACATGGTAATTTTTACCTTTTTAAACCTATCCTGAAAATAACTTGTTTAATCAAAAAAGTGATGTCGTATTTCGCATATACGGCAATAAATGCTAAAATCGGTACGTATTGAATGTTTCTCCATTGAAATCTCCTTGATGCAAATATCTAAGGCAAACAAACAAATCAAAATAAAAATGGAAACAGGTGATGATAAACCCTTCTCGTTATGGTTAAGCATATTTTTACAGTTTAATGCTTTTCCCCAAGCTCCAGCAATGTGATATGGGTTATTATAGAACGAGTTTGCTTATTTGCCTGCCTCAAGTCATCTATTGTGATAATCTCGCGATGACTTTATGCTTGACTTCTAATGGCAAATACCAGGCACACACTCGCCCTAGGCTTATGTCTCAAATCCTCACAGAGTATCCATGCAATGCTGGCCAAAGAAGTTGTCATTCATTGTTCATTCTCTCGTTCCGTTGTTTTTTTATTTTATTTTGTTTATCAACCAAGAAGATGAAGGATGTAAAAGTATTCTCTAAATACTCGAGGGTTTATGAAACTTTACTTTAAACCTCCTGTGACATCCGGTCTCTTCATGCTCAAGATCCTTTTCAAATGATAAACTATTTTATTCAATTTGACTTATATACAATTCTTCTTTTTTTCTTCATTTTGTTTTTATGTAAATAAGATTTAGATGGAGAAACAACAAGAAAATAATGACCAAGAAAATATGCACAATTCTGCTTGCCTTTTGTGAACACCTTCAGGGCATGAGAGGACATTATTAAGAGAAAAAAATACGTCCAGAACAAAAAACCCAAAAGAATAAAAGAAACATAACAGCAACAACAATAACAACTAGCCTTTCGAAGGAAGAAGCATTTTATTAGATTCTAAAGTAAAGAAAATCATTTTTCCTTAATGGTTGGTAACTGGCAAAAACATCGGCAACAGCGACAGCAACAGAAGCGTGGACGATAAAATGGAATAAAACAACAAAGGGGTAATACGGTTAGATGGGTTAAAACACTAGGAAATGTGTTGGTGTTAGTGGTGGGAGGGAGTAACAATAGGGTATAACTTCACAAACATAGGAATATGTGCGCTTGTTTGTGTTTCTGTGTTTATGCGTTAAAAGAAAAAAGGGTTGATGTATTGACAAACAAACGGATAATGCATTTAACAATTTATGGCTTTAACAATTTAACCCTTTTTAAACTCACGCCTTGAGGAAGTGGCATTGGTGAAAAAGATTTCATCTTTGTTTCAACTTTTCCATAGTTTTTCATTTACCATTATTGTGCGCTACAGTTGAGGGAAATGGGACATTTGAAATGATTAAAACTTTGGATTTATTTGAAGGTATTATTATTTTTGTCATTATTTTTCTTTTAAAAGGAAAGGATGCAGATTTATTTAAAATGGAAAACGTTTATAATTTTCTTTTTCGTGTTATCGATAAGCAAAATAAAGTTTACAACTATAGCAAAGTTTTTATTGAAAGTAGTTCTATTAACCAAATAAGATCTAGTGGCTTTATGTGCCTATAAAAAACTTAAGGTTCTTATTGGTATAAAATAAGTAAGACCCAACGAGCAGTATTGAACGAGTTTAAATTCCATCCTTTCCTCCTGAGTTAGAAGACGGAAGATGCAAGTGATGCTGTTGCCGTGGCTGTCGCCGAAATACTCTCCTATGGGCATTGTTATAAATGGAGCCATATTTGATCAAAATAACGAATTTGGGTTGTGCAATATAACTAGGGCGTTTATCACTGCGTCCTATGGCAATAAAGGCTGATTTTTTAAGAGATAAAGGAAAGCTTAAAACTCACAAAAAAATCAGCAAAATGCATGTAATCTATAACTTCGGCCTGGCCGAACTTTAAATACCTTTTGGAATGAATTTGTCAATTTTTCAAAAAATAAAATCAGTTAGAAATTCTGTTAAAATCTTAAAAATACCGAATGTAGCCGTTGTATTAGGGTCTGTACGATGACATGTAACTTCATAGCAAACTATGAAGTTATGACTTTTGTCATAAGCTATTACAATATTCAAATGAGAAAATTGATTTTTTGCATACGCGATTAATAATGTCGCTAAAATCATCAAAATACCGAATATCGGGAGATGCCGTTATATTGGTGCTATACCAAAACGTGGACCTACATGGTCCCTTTTCAATACCAAAAGTCCTGCAGACAAAATATACATTTGAGTAAAATTGTATCAACCTGCTTCATTTCGTTCGGAAGCTGGAGTGATTTCCAAAGACGGACAGACGGGCATGGCTAAATCGACATAGAATTTTGTGCTGATCAAGAATATATATACTTTGTGGGTCTAAAATGTATATTTCGAGGTGTTACAAACGGAATGACAAACTTAATATGCCTTTTATATCCTCCATACTATGGTAGAGGATATAAAAAGTTGGATATCATCTCACGGTAGTTACATTACGATTCGCCCCAGCGAACTATGATGCATTGGTAGTTTTTGTAATGTTTCTAGTTGACCATCAGTCCAAAAACAATAATTTTTATTTACGTTCCCATTGAGTCACGAATTTTGATAATAAAAAAATCAGGGTTAAATTATAGATCAAACTGAATAGGTTTGACAGTGAAGCAAAACATGTAACATAAGTGTGAGCTGTTTAAATCAATGTTGCCAAAAAGATAATAGCTAAAAAATCATCCTTTTTCATAATCTAACAAGTTCTCAACAAGGTTGTTCAAAGCAGTCATATCCATTCGATCATAAAGCAGATGAATACTGGAGTATCGAAAACTCCATCGTCAATGGACCGGCCGACATGCTGGTCGACTTCGACGCTGTCCACTACATCAAGAAACCGATTCCCCGATTTTTAGTATCCACTACAGCCAAACTAATGACCAACGAATCGATTGCCAGGAAATATGAACCGGCTGAAAATCAAATGTACCAATTCCTTAAAGTGAGACCTTAAACTTTTATTTTACATGTAATTCACGTTTATACGAGTTTGGTCCAAAAAAGATAGCTAATTTCGCCCTTCCCAAGAAGTATTTGTTGATTGGAGAATATCTAATTTTTACACGTCAAAGTAATCACCTCCAGTCATAATATTTGAAAGATATTTAAAATAGAATTAAGTTTGAGCAACTAGGTACTACTTATTTTATACAAAGCAAGTTGTTGAGAATTAGCTCAGATTCTTATATAAATCTGAACCGTTTGCGCCTATTCTTGTATTGTTTGATTATCCATATAAATACCTACTGATGGTAGAATCAAACAATCCATGAATAGGTGCAAATGGTTCAGAAAAACATAAACTCAGTCGCATGGGATTTATATCCCAAGCATTTATAGTACTTTTTTAGCTCTGCATTCAATGTCAGAACTCAATATAGGGCATAACAAAGTCCCCAATGTGTTGTCTTTTAACTAACCAACTATACAAATGTTCTAGCCGAGTAGAAAGGTACGTTGTTACCTTTCCTGTTGCTTATCATATTTTGTTTTCTACCAACATTATTTTCTATACTTTTTTGTAGGTTTTCGTTTTTAATGTCTATTGAAGAAATAATATAAGTATGTGTGTATCCCAGCATGGCACGAACAACAAGAAAGGTAAAGGTTTCCCCATAGATTTCATTTTATATTTAAGTGTTTGCTGGTGAGTGTGTGTTTGTGTGTATTGTGTAGGTAATACCGCCAATGGCTGCTGGTGGCTTCTTTGCCGTGGATCGGTTGTTGTATTTATTGTGACTGGTTAGAATTTATTCTTATAAATCAATAAAAACCATAAATCAAGATTTCTAGATTTTGTTTTTTTTTTTTATTTTTTTGTTGCGATGCTGTTTCTTTTCGTTAGTTTTTCCTATTCCATTCTTCTTCATTTATTTTTATTACAGGGAACAGCAACAATGAGTAGTGGGTGGCAGCCAGGCAGAAGGCAGCAAGCAGGCCAACAAAGTAAATCTCTTATGCATGACTCTATGCATGATTTATGAACGCATTTCCTTATTTGTTGTGTGTGCGTTGTTATTCGCTTTCGCAGTAAATTGAGGAAAAGCGCAAAACGTTTTCTTTTTCTTATTTCTTGTCTGTTTTTGCATCACCGTCGACGATGTTGCCACCGTTGTTGTTTTTGTTGTTGCTTTGAGCTCGTTTATTAAAATTTAAGATTTATACGATTGTATTGTTAGCATTTATCAACAAATTTTTATGTAAACATCCAACAATTTGCCAACGTTGGATTTTTTATGGATAGAGAGCGCTGAAAGAATAAGACGAATTACACTTTGGCCCAGATATTCGATGTGGCGATATTTTCCGTTTACTTTGCAAAGCTATATGCAGCAATATGCGAAAGTTGAACTTTCAAATGGTGAGTTGAGATTCGAAGATATGCATGAAATTGTTAAATTGCAATGAGGAAATGCATGCAAATATCTGTAGCAAAATGTTGATTTGTTTAGTAATTTAGACAAATAATTTAATCATATAAAAAATATATAGCTGAAATTGGTGACATAAAAAATTACTATCTGCCCACAGGATTTATCTCAATTTTAAAAGAAGAAAGTAATGGGGGCTACGCCAGCCCCACTCAGTCCTTTCTACTTGTTTATGTTAATATATAACTGAAAAAGCTCCTGTAGATCCTATTAGATTAATGACATTTTTCTCTGAGAGTAAGTAAGTTAAAAGAGTAAAACAATTTTCCCCACCCAATGTTTACTGAAGGGGTATCAAACAAAAATTCACATTCAACCATTTCAATATCCTCGAGAATGAAGGATACATAAACTTTGTCATCCCCAATCTGTCAATCGAGTCAGATCGATTTCGACAACAATTTGACAGGGGAACTTTCTGGTTGTATATAAAATATTGTATTCAGCATACATATCCTGTCTGGTCCATCAAATACACGAACCCCGGCGAGAATATTTATGGAAGCTATATTCAAATCTAAACCCATTGGCAAGTTAATTTTTGAGCCAAATTCCGTTGCGGAATCCAAATTTTCTTGAAATTGGAGAAACATATCGTGTTTGTGTATTAAATACCTGAAATCGGCCAATAATATATATATGGCAACTATATCCAAGCATCAACCGATTTCAATATAATTTAGCAAACTCATTTTTGTACCAAATTCCATTACTCATTCCAAATCTCATTGGAATCGGACATACATATCGTGTATGGTGAATCAGATATGTGAAATCGGTCGAAAATATATAGCTATATCCAAGCCGTAACCGATTTAAATATAATTCCAAACTTTATTTTTGTACCGAATTCCGCCACACATTCTGAATTTCATTGGAATCGGACATAGATATCGTGTTTGGTACATAAAATACATGAAATCGGCCGAAATGTGTATATGGGAGCTATATCCAAACTTCATCCCATTTCAATATAATTTGGCGAAATTACTTTTGTCCCAAATTCCGTCACTCAGTCCGAATTTCATTAAAATCGAACATACGTATCGTGTTTGGTGCATCAGATATGTGAAACTGAAAGTAAATATGGGAGCTATATCTAAATCTGAACCGGCTTGAAAATACAGGGTGAGATGAAAAACCTGCAACCAACTTTAGACTGCCGTCATTTCTAAGCTACTCGTCCGACAGCTGTTAAAATTATTCCGGTGAAAGCTTATTATATTGTTTACAAGGGTACAAAAGCTTTAGTGAGAATTTTCCAGAAAAAAATCTTTTGTGTTTCGTACCATCTCTCGTTACCGTGATACTGGTAGCGTAGCCCGACGCCAAGGAAGTGGACGGAAAAAAACAGCAACGTCAGCAGAAATGGTTGGAAAAGTAAAGAAGTGACTTGATCGAAACCGGCGTCACAGTGGCCGAAAAATGGCTTGTGAGCTGAACATATTGCAATATTCCATTCGTAAAATATTGAAAAATGAGCTCGGGGTAAGGCCGTTGAAATTCCAAAAAATGCAAGAACTTAGACAGCAACAGAAAGAAAATAGATTCAAAAGAGCTAAAGAGTTGCTTTGCTTGCCGAAAGTGGTGAACGGTCGAATTTTGTTTTCTCCGATGAGAAAACATTCGTTGTCCAGCAGTTTGTAAACAAAGAAATATCGTATTTACTTGTCAAAGATGTCAGCTGAAAATGTGAATCTTCGATTGGCCACCAGAACTCAAGCGCCGGCCATGGTGATGGTGTGGGCCGCCATGACAGCCGATTGTCGCTCTTCGCTCGTATTAATCGACCGTGGCATCAGAATAAATGCTGTTTATTATCGCGAAAATATTCTGGAGGGTGTATTAAAGCCTTGGGCACGCAAACATTTTGGCCGCAGACCTTGGACATTCCAACAGGACTCAACACCATCGCACTCAGCATGCGCCAGCCAAGAATGGTTACAAAATGAAGTTCCTCGCTTCATTTCCAGCGCACAATGGCCACCAAAATCTCCGGATACCAATCCGTTGGACTATTGTGTCTGGAGTATTTTGGAAAGCAATGTTGGCACTAAAAAATACCAAAGTGTCGATCACCTCAAGTAAGCGCTTCTACGGGAATGGGCCAAAATACCACAGAGCAACATTCGGGCAGCGTTTGACGGTTTCATTGGCCGTTTGAAGGCCATAATTCGTGCCAAAGGTGACCAATTCGAACAAATCTAAACTTATTCTAAAATTGGATGCTATTTCCGACATTTTTTTCTTTCATTCAATAAAATTTAAAAAAAAATATAAAAACTATGGCGTCTGACTTTGTTGCAGTTTTTTTTTATCTCACCCTCTAATTTGACAAAATTATTTTTCCTACGAATTCCGTTACTCACTCGAAATATGATGACTATATCTGTAATCAATCAAAAGAAATGAGCGTAACAATACTAAATTTTTGGAGATACCTCCGATTCTGATGCTATATCTCGCGTTCCAAGTGGAATTTCAGAAATGTGTATGACCTATGTTACTTTCAGTCTATGCTGTGTTATTTTTGGAAATTTTCAGGAAAATCTGTGCAGCGGTTTTCGAGTCCATAAATTATTTTTCTCTTTTATAGATATGCATGCGTTGGTTACCCGAACTAAGTCTATGATTCAGTTCAAACTTCACACATAATAATAGTGTATCAAACATAGATGAGGTATGCCAAAAAATTGTCATATTAAAATTTATTTGGTTGTCTTGCTCAATCAGAAATATTTAAATATTTTGGTGACGTCTTTTCATACAAATAAAACCAGATCGATATTGCCCATATTCGGCAATGGGCGGACCTGCCAGTCAGATGGGCGGACATCGTCAGCCCGATTTCTAGTCTCCTAAAATAAATTTCGAATTATTTTAGTGATGCACATTTTCTCTCTGTAGCTATAAGCACAAAAAACTAAGGTATAGACTAAAAAGTTGCCTCATTTATTATTTTCGAAAAAAAGTGTTTCGAAAGATGTCGTTCATGCTGTAAGGGAGATTACTCAAGAACTTCAAACAATTCTCTCAATATGCAGAATATCGAATATTTCCATGATTTATCAATTGAAAACACCGCAACGATTTATTTTAAGTTTATATTATCCAACTATGTCGTGATATAAAAATATACAACAGAAATAGAAGATAAATTATTAATATTTTTTTAAGACGAGTGATTTTACTGACCCCCTGATCAGTCACATTGTCTATACCTTTATTTGTCTAAGCTATAAGACCGGGAGAATAAAATTGTTTCAATGAAATTTTCTCCATCACAAGCCATCGCGACGGTGAAATCACTTAAACTTGTGGAGTTGAGAAACATTTTGACATTCGATTTTTTCGGTACATTTCTGCCAAAGTGATACTTTGTGTAAAACTAAGCGGAAGTATTGAGAGTTCTCGTGTTGCAATTTTCCCCATAGCCAAATTTCAACAGAAGGTATAATTACGTTGAAAACATCATTTACCAATCCCATGAATGGACATCAGAAACATTCTTAAATTCGTTTGATCCTTCAACATGTGTCCGTAGGGAATTGTTATCTACGTTAACAGTCAAGTGCTAAATAGTTGGCAAAGGGTGAAATGGATTCGTTTCGGTATTTGTAAAATTGTAATCCCCATGTTTTTGGAAAAAGACGAAAAAACGGGAAAACAAACCATTCGCTTCGTTAAAGAGAAAAATACACAATTTTAACTGGCACTTTCGATGATGTTTTTCTTCACTTTCGCCATCCACCCATTTGACTAATCGTCAAACCAACAACCGTTCCATCCATCTATCCAACTAGGCAGAGCGTCAATGAATGGATTAGTGATTGATGGTTTTGCTGTTCGCATTTTGTCGTTGTTTTTTGTAGTTGTTTATTTTAGATTTTGAACTATACGAAATTGAAGGTTGGAGGAAGCATGGGCTAAGATCTGTTGATGTTGGAATAAATAGACATAGAAATTCGACCAAATGTGTCCATTCAGCGGATAACATCTTATTTTGTACTGTGTGTTTGATTATCTCTGGTACGGTTCAGTCATTTGAGTGATGCTTCTTGGCTGCTGGCGGCCTGTTGGATTTGCCGCTTCAAATAAATGGTGGGCTGGAAAGATATATGCATGAATGGATGGACAGACATATAAGGGGGATAATGACGATGTCTGCTGATGTTTGTTTTACTTATCTGAAGATTAATCAATCAAATTTCCGTGAATGCGAATAATGTACTCTATTTAATGCTTTTCTACATTTAATCGCACAGTCCACCGGGATGGGGTTGCCGCTTCCCTCACCCTAATTGAGGTTATTGATGATGCTAAGAATGGGTCAGACGTACTTTTTTATTTATACATTTAATAGTTGTACGAAAGGGGAGGGGGTTCAAATGTTAGACAAAGTTAATAGGGTTAATGGTGTCGCAAAGATTCCACAACATAAAACGAAACCACACAAAAATATGTCGAAATGTTTATTGCAAAAACAGCACTTGCTGATAATGTGTGAAAGGAAAGTTCGTGGTGCTTTCGATTTTTTGTTAACCGACCACCCTAATTCGTTAAGTATGAACAAACATAATATGTTTACAAAGAATATATTGTCGTTGCTACCAAGAAGTAACCCAACAAATTATAATTTGAAAGTACGATATTTTAAATTTGATGGACTTAGAATTGTTCTGTTGAAATTTTCCGGCTGTGAAACTAAAACCCATTATGACCAACATATACAAATTTTTAGACGAATCCGTGGCGAAAATCATCAAAATACCGAATATCGGGAGGTACCATTATATGGCGTTATATAAAGGGGAACCGATCATTTTCTCATTTTCAATACCAACCCTCCTAAACACAATATGAATTGTTTTGCCAAACTTTGAAGATCTACGTCAAATAATGTGGGCTGTATCGTGATTTCAACAGACAGGCAGACAGACGGACAGACATCGTTAAATCGACTTAGAATTTTTTATGCTGATTATGAATATATGTACTTTATGAGGTCTACGATGAATATTTACAGATGTTACAAACGGAATGACAAAGTTATTATACCCTCCTTCCGAAAGGGGAGGGTATAAAAATCCATTCAATTTGGGCTAATATTGCATATAGAGCGATTACCGTAAAATCGAAGGTATATAAAATCTGAACCGATCTCGATAAAGTTTGGCAGAGGTATTTTCGAGCAGTATCGAAGTGGATAATATTTGAATAAACTGACATGACCTGAGGGTATTTATCTGTCGGCAGGACAGACTAATACTTTTTACCTCGTTTTTCTCCGCTACGTGACACACAGTTGAAGCTCCACCGTCCATGGTTGTTATATTTTAATAATTAGTATTATCAAATATATTTTTAATTAATAATTTGGTATATTTAGCATCAGTTTATTTAATTGAATTTTCATCAAGACATACCCATCAATTCGACTGCTGCTGCTCATTAGTAGGTTTTAAAATGCTCTAGCATCTCAAATGAATGAAATGAATTTTAGTTTTAAATTCCAGTTGATTAGTTGGAAACATGAGTACAATTATTATAATTGTATATTTTACACAATTATATCGGTATCGCAGTTATTTCTATGAAATAATATGAAACTATTTAGTTTCGTACATTTCAGTCAGACGAGAATGACTGAGTGACAGACAGACAGACAGACAGACAGACAGACGATATGAAATGGCCAAACATTGCTAGAACAGTAATCATATAGCAACATATCATTTTCGCTTGCATGTACATAGTTTTAATGCAATTATCACTTTAATGAACTTCGATAGGATAACAACACGGCACACTGGGAGAATGTTGGAGAAAATATATGGATCGCTACCACTACGGTGGAACTTTCAATAACTATCACCACAAGGTAGATAAAAGTTATTAGTTATTGAAATCGTTTGAAGAATGCTGTAAAATTAATCAAAATGTCATTACGTTGGCGGTATCTGTATATAGAAGGTGAGACAAAAACTTCAACAAAGTCAAACGCCATAATTTTTCCATTTTTTTTTTTTTAAATTTTGTTTGAATGCAAGCAAAAAATCTCTGAAATAGCATCAACTTTTAGAATAAGTTTAGATTTGTTCGAATTGGTTACCTTTGACACGAATTATAGCCTTCAAACGGCCAATGAAACCGTCACGCGCTGCCCGAATGTTGCTCTGCGGTATTTTGGCCCATTCCCGGCGAAGCGCTTGCTTGAGGTGATCGCACTTTGGTATTTTTAGGCCAAAATGTTTGCGTGCCCAAGGCTTTAATACACCCTCCAGAATATTTTTGCGATAATATTCGACATTTATTCTGATGCCACAGTCGATTAATACGAGCGGAGAGCGACCGTCGGCTGTTATAGTGGCCCACACCATCATCATGGCCAGCGCTTGAATTTTGGTGACCAACCGAAGGTGTAAATTTTCAGCTGACCTCTTTGGCAAGTAAACACGATCATTTTCTTTGTTTGCAAACTGCTGGACAACGAATGTTTTTGTATGTACCAAAATTCCGGTCTTCTGGACTGATATTGTCCATTTGGTGCACCATTAACCCAAATCGGCTAAAGATTTACATGGGAGCTATATCTAAATCTGACCCGATTAGCACCAATACCAAAAGGGTTCATCCTTGGGCCAACCAAATATTAAATGCGACCAGACGGACTGACATGTATAAATCGACTCAGAAAGTGGTTCTATGAAGATTCTATGGGTCTATCTCTCTTTCTTCTCCATATTACAAACAAATGCACAAAGACATAATACCCTTACCAATATGTGGTAAGTACCGAAACCCACATTAACATCTAATTTGGTTGGACATTGTGACACACCTTCAAAATACCGAAAATCGGGAGGTACCGATGTATGGGATCTATTCTAATTAGTGGACCTGTATCGAACATTTTTCGCAAGGAGAGACCAGAGAATCACAAATGTCAAGTTTCAGCTAATTTGGTTTAAAATTGTGGCAGAAGCCATCAAAATACCGTTATATGGGGCTAAACCTAAACGCGGATCAATATAGCCCATTTTCAATTCGAATCAGTCTGCATATAAATTAACCTTTATGGCAAATTTCAAAGCTCTAGGTTAAATAATGTGGACTCTATCGTAATTTCAAATGACAATTTTAATATATCCTCCATTGGAGGGTATAAAGAGCCAAAATATGCAATTGCTATTTCTTTCATGAGCTACAATTATATTGCTTAAAGTAGTTTCCTTCTAAACCCAAAAGTGATGAACTTCTCCAAATCATATGATTTGGTATAAGAATATGCACAACTGGTTTGATTTTCCATCGTCAATCTGCCTGCAGAAACTATATGGCAGATTGGAATTGGCTTCCTTGAATGTATTGAAATGTGTGGATTGTAAGCATTGTTCGTTTGTGCTATTCTTATTCTAGACATCGGACTAAATTCACTCTTCATTAGATATGATGGAAACAAATTCACATTTGCTTCGAAGCACACATGAATACATATTTCGGAAATCAACCTTAACCATCATTTGTTTTTCGTAATATATGTATGCATATATCAGCTTTATGGTTCTAATTTATGATTTTCAGCTTTCAATATCTTGCGAATGCCCACTGTGTCATTTCAATGGCCCGCTGTTCTCACATCATTATCCGCCGCGAGAGTCTACTCAAAAATCAACCAAATGTGAATGGTCTTCGATACAATGTTGCTAAATTACACATTTGTTGAAAATTGCTATCAAGCCAAGTGCGGTTTCATATGGAGACCTATACTCGTACAATTGAAATTTACCAGAAGAAAACTTAGCAGAAATCTAAAGTGTATTCGTATGCGCTCGCCGCACATCTGTTTGTGTACATGGCTATGTGTGCAGTATGTGTGTTATAAATAATGAATGTCAGATAAATCGTATTGCACAATGTATTCTCCAAATTGGCTGAAAATGCGCAAAATGCTGAAGTCAACCACAGAACTGTTGCGGTTGGTCAGTAAGTGAAGATCGTACGATTTTCCATCCGATATAACGACAGAAATTGTGATTGTTTGCTGGTAATATTTCGATTTCTTTCTTTGAAACATGGAGACATCAGTAAACGCTGATGCTTGATATATTCCTATGCATTGCAAAGACATTAGGTGAAATCGAAAAATTAGAAAATAATAAAACCCAAAAGTTTGAAGGATTGATCTCAACTTATCAGGTTATGGTACATCACTTCTAGAAGTACACCGCTCCAAGTCAGCTACTTTGTCAAGGAAAAAGATGCACTACGTTAAAGACTGTCGTCTTTTTCACGCAGAAGCACTACTAAGTGTCTCTTTGTGGCATGTTGTGATGTTTTGAGAAAATTGCAAAGGACCGGTATTGATTTTGTAGTTGAACGTGCACACAATATGCCACCGTTACCCATTACTTGGCATGATAAAATAATTTACTTTACGTTGTAACTTGTATTGGAATAACTCATTAATTTTTTAATATACTGGTAATGCAAACTACAAGTTTACGGCTAAAACGATTTGAAAATGTGGTCAAGATTATCAAAAAGAACAACGTACTAATATTGGCATTACATCTCAATATATGCAAACATTAATATTTTTCTCAGGATTCTAGCACCTGGGAAAACAAAATGCAAAATTAGAGATTGAAAACTGTGGACAAGACCATCGAAATATTAAAAAACAGAAGGTGGGCTTTCCAAGTCGTGGACATATTTTTTTCAAACTAGTATTCGGCTCTACATGGTGAGATAAAAAAACTGCAACAAATCAAACGCCACAATTTTTAAATTTTTTTATTATTGAATGAAAGCAAAAAATGTCGGAAATAGCTTCAAATTTTAGAACAAGTTTAGATTTGTTCAAATTGGTCACCTTGGCACGAATTATGGCCTCCAAACGGACGTCACACGCTACCCGAATGTTGCTCTGAGGTATTTTGGCCCATTCCCGGAGAAGTGCTTGCTTGAGATGATCGACACTTTGGTATTTTTTAGTGCCAATCTTGCTTTCCAAAATTCTCCAGACACAATAATCCAACGGATTGGTATCCGGAGATTTTGGTGGTCAATGTGCTTTGAAAATGAAGCGGGGAACCTCACTTTTTTTACAATTCTTGGGTGGCGCGTGCTGAGTCCTGTTGGAATGTCCAAGGTCTGCGGCCAAAATGATTGCTAGCCCAAGTTTTTAATACACCCTCCAGAATATATTCGCGATAATATTCGGCATTTATTCTGATGCCACGTTCAATTAATACGAGCGGAGAGCACATTCTCAGCTGACCTCTTTGGCAAGTAAACTCGATGGTTTTGTTTGGAAAAACTCCTGGAAAACGAATGTTTTCTCATCGGAGAAAACCAATTTCGGCAGTTCACCACTTTCGGCCAAGCGAAGCAACTCTTTAGCTGTTTTGAGTCTAATTTATTATTGGAATAATTTTAACAGCTGTCGGACTAGAGTCTCAAAAATAACAGCAGTCTGAAGGTAGTTGCAGCTTTTTTTGTCTCACCCAGGTCGCAATTATGGCCCGAAATTTTGTATGGAGGTGGGTTTAGGGTCAAAATAGAAAGCTATTGTTTTTGAAGATAATCGCAAAACATTTAGTTTGAAATGGACCAGACAACAGAAAAATTTCCTGATTGTGCAGGTGCTCTACAGAATACATTTGTAGACCAATCGACGCAAAAGTTTGAATAGAGTTAGAGTTTAGGGCAGAAGCCTTTCGAATTGGATGGTCATCGGACAGTTTTAGCGGATAAAATAGACCATAACTTTTATGTAAAAAATACGAAAATTTCCACTAAACGAATACTTAAAATCCTGTCGTAATCACAAATACATTAAAAGATAACTGTTGGCCATTACAGTGATGCTGATAGGCAAGATATCGGAAATATATATAGATCTTAGTTAGTCAAAAATTGAATTGGACTGATTTTAATAATTCTCATCAATTTGGAATGGTCTCTTGCCAGAAAAGGATAAAATTTAAGAAAATCCAAAAATAAAAAAGTGAATATTTTTTGTTATATTGTTTTCAATTGTTGTTTAAATGGAATCGCTTGAAGAATAAAATTGGCAATCAAGATATTTCTTGTATTTTTATCTGCGATATTGCCGAAGCCAATAAAAGTGTGGAGGAGTGGGGAATTTGCCCTTTCTATTTACGTTACTTCGCGACGTAAACATTTAAAACGCCGATACACGTGTCTTCTTTTTTAGCTCTACTTTAATGATCTGCTTGATTTTTCCCGTAATTATTGAAAAAATTGAACATTGTAATGTTAACCGTTGACACAGCCCTTCACCTATGATTTTTATGAATGACATAACCATTTTTGCCATTCTCAACTCAAATTTCCTATGGATTTCAAAAAACACCCAAGTACTTAAAATAAGATCTTTTCAGAAATTTTACATTGGTAGTTTATTATTTGAGACGCATAAACATTCCAGCTTAGCATTTTCATACTAATCCATCTCTGACTTTAAAAAGTACATGTGGTAATATTCAAAGTTGTTGGTTGTTTGTGCTCTTGGAAAAAAAGAACGAACGGTCATTTGAATTGTACAATGTTGAACAACATTTCCGTTTGGTTCGACGATTCTTTATCACTCACAGTTGAAATAATAAAACAAGCGCAAGAATGAAATGAAATAAAAATGCTGATATAAAATGGAAAATTAGTTGAGGCTTTTTCTTCTCCAAAGAATTGTGCTCAGTGTTCGGCATTGTTATGCATGAGTATGTAGTTTAATTATACGGCTTAATGGCAACATTATGTTAATTTTTTTTATTTTGTATGTTTGTATTCAATTTAAACGAGAACTTGTGTTCGTTTTTATTGCCCAGTGCGATTGTTGCTGTTTTGCTCATTTCCAGTTTCAATAGCAGTCATTGTTGTTGGGGGCTGTTGTTTGTAATATTTTATTTGTAAATTTATTTATTTATTTAGTAATAGCGGATATAATTAATCTCTATTATTTTCAAAACATTAGATTTATGATATGATATGCAGCAACAACAGCAATAAAGTAAAGCGAAAAAAATTAAAAAATCATAGTGTTATTTTATATGTCTATTAAGAGGAACAGTATCTTAAACCCACAAAAGTACCATAATTTAGAAATCACTTAAAAGAAAACTATGCTGTTCCATATCACATGGAGTAATACGACACACGTGAAATAGTATATCTGAGAGTGGAATTGGATTCTCAAGATAACAAATGACACGAAATTATCTCTATTTAGATTATCTACATAATGTGCGTGATATCTCCAGGATTAATTTTATAACAAAAAAAAGTAAAAAAAAAACATTAAGTTCGGCCGGGCCAAACTTTTAATACCCTCCACCTTAGGGTAAAGGAAACATTAGAAGAAATGTGGCAAAAACCATTAAAATGGAGGTACCGTTATATGGGGGCTATACCAAATCGTGGACCTACACATGCAATGTTTCGCCAAAGGAGCTAGAACCCATTATGACCTACAAATACCAATTTTCAGACAAATCCGTGAAAAAATGTGGCAAAAATCATCAAATTACCGAATATCGGGAGGTACCGTTATATGGGGGCTATACCAAAACGTGGACCTATAATTACAATGACTCGCCACACGCACTGGGACCCATTATGATCTACAACTACCAATTTTCAGAGAAATTCTTGAAAAAATGTGTCAAAAATTATCAAAATACCGAAAATCGGGAGGTACCGTTATATGGGGACTTTATCAAAACGTGGACCTATACATACAATGTTTCGCCACACGAACTAGGACCCATTATGACCCACAAATACCAAATTTTAGATAAACCAGTGAAAAAAAAGTGGCAAAAACCATCAAAATACCGAATATCGGGAGGTACCGTTATATGGGGGCTATACCAAATCATGGACTCATACATGCAATGTTTCGCCACCGGAGCTGGAACCCATTATGACCAACAAATACCAATTTTTAGACAAATACGTGAAAAAATGTGGCAAGAAATTAAAATACCGGATATCGGGAGGTACCTTTATATGGGGGCTATACCAAAATGTGGACCTATACATGCAATGTTTTGCCACACACACAGGGACCTGTTATGACCTACAAATACCAATTTTTAGACAAATCCGTGAAAAAATGTGGCATAAATCATCAAAATACCGAATTTCGGGAAGTACATGGGGACTATACCAGAACGTGGACCGATATATCTCATTTTCAATACCAACCATCCTAGAAACAATACTAATTGCTCTGCTAAATTTTGGCGCTCTACGTCAAATAATGTGGGCTGTATCGTGATTTCAACAGACAGACAGTCAGACGGACAGACAGACAGACGGACATCGTTAATTCGACTTAGAATTTTATGATGATTATGAATATATATACTTTATGTTGTCTACGACGAATATTTAAGGATGTTACAAACGGAATGACAAAGTTAATATACCCTCCTTTCCAAGGTGGAGGGTATAATAATAATTTTGGTAAAGATACCAGTTTGATCTTTAAACAGGAAACCAAACATAAGTTCTTTAAATAAATATATAGTTTTTACCAAGTGGAAGATTTATAGCAAAACAAACCAGTAAGGAAAGTTCAAAAGCCAAGCGGGGCCGACTATATGATACCCTACACCACTATGCGTATTTAATTAAGCTCCGTAACAAACAAGTTTATATTGGGAATTTATGTAAAGTAGATCATACCAACTATGAACCAAATAACATTGCTATATAGTGTATGATATGACTTCGATAAGAATTATATTATAAATAAAAATAAATAAATAAAAAAAAATAATAATAGATAAACCGGACCGAGTTTCATCAAATGAAAAAATTCGGTTAAATATGAAAAATCTATCCAATTTGGGCTGATATTTGATGTATGGTGGGGAATAACCGTAAAATCAGATGAAGATGTATATCGAAGATATATAAAAGACTGAATCGATCTCGATACAATTTGGCAGAGGCATTTTCAAGATGTATCTGATGTCCTTGTTGTGGAGTGCATATTACGCATGTAAGGGACTTTAACACAAAATCGGTTCGGAACCGATTTTCACCAACATTTGAAGTACCTGCTTATAGACTGAATTGGGTCGGATGTGTTAAAATACAGGTCATTTTGGCAGATATTAGCCATTTGGTGCAAAATAAATTTGAAATATTTTGCATATTTACAAAATATTTATGGGAGCTATAACCAATCTGAACCACTCTTGACAAAATTTAAAACAAACAATGGGCTGTTTCTGATATGTGCTACCAAAGTTTATTGGTGTGGACGGACGATACATATATATGGTAGCTATAGCTCCTGAACCGATTTTCACTACTTGTTTTTACGATGAATTCAAACGGAATTGCCAAGATTAAGTTTATTTGGACTGATATTAGCCATTTAGTGCAAAATAAACATGAGATCGGATAAAGGTATATATGAGAGTTATATCCAAATTTGATATGATCTCAATAAAATTTGACAGAGGTGTTTCTGGGGTGCATCTGAATACCAAATGTTATTCTTGTGGAGTGCATATTACACATGTGAGGACTTAAACACCTAATTTGATGATACATATATATGGAACCGGTTTTCTTCAAATTTGATGTACTTGCTTTTAGACTGAATTCGGTCGGATGTGCCAAAATTCAAGTCATTTGTACTGATATTGGCCATTTGGTGAACAGTTAACACGAAAGCGAAGAAAGCGATTGTATGAAGATCCTCAAAAGTAACAATGGATCGATCTCGTTTCCTTCTCTATGTTACAAACAAATGCACAAAGACATAATGCTCTTACCACTATGTGGTGTAGGGTATAAAAAGATGCAGAAATTTTATAGTGTACTTAATTGTATATTACATACTTGATTGATTATCATTTTCGCAACCCATAAACAGTTTCGAAATACTGTAAAAATGTCCATACATTTTTTGCGAAAATTCGTCTTCTGATATTATAACAGAAAATTTTTCAAGATTTAATGTATGTTTGCGTTGAAATATTTATAACAATAACAATGCTATAAATTTTATTTTGAATTCAATTTTCCCATATCGAGAAGATGTTTATTGCTTGCGTCTTCTTCAAATCGATGCTACAGTCAGCCACTTTCATCGCACTCATCGATGGCGTCAATTTACAAACAGCGGCTTCTGCACCGCCTCCACCACATCCTCCTTCATCAACGGCAATAATAAACTCTGGCACATACAAAGATGTTGTTTTTCATTCCATTCATGTGATAATTTAGTACGTACAAAAAAAAAGAGTTTAATGAAATTTCGCTGGATAAATGCCATTTGATTCCATAATCGATAATAAATCCTAGAATCTGTGCCAGGGATAAACTATAAAATTTATATGAAGCTTATATGTTGAGAGAGATTTATTCTCGCAATGATGGGTCTTGATGTTTGGTCGTATCGTAAAGTAATAATAAATAAAATATGTTTGTAATTTATTTGTAAAAAGCAAATAAATATATTTACACATACAAATTAAATTTAAATTTTCTGAAATTATTAAATTTTTAACATTAAAATGATTTTAAATTGTCAGTGGCAGCAAAAATATTAGTTACATACCAAAATATATGAACATTCAAATATAAAATTAAACATACAAATATATAAATTGAATAATAAAATATAAAAATATAAAGTAAAATGCAACCATGGCTCAATAAGAAAGGTTGCTCAACTTCAAAGAAATCAGAAAAATTCAACTCTGTGCTGGAGTCTTATAGTGTCAATTAGTCTTTTTAATATGCAACAGTAGGCTTTGTTTATTTTATTTATTTTTGACAAAATTCTTATATTGGGAAAAACCCGCGAAACAAGAATGGAAGTTCGGGGTTATTCCACGAGATGCAATCTAAAATAGTAGGACAATACAGTTTCATCACAAAATTGTTCAATTTGTCACCTATCAAAGCCGGAGATTTGCGTTTATTTTTCAACCAAATTTGAAATAATTTCCAATTATTGTATTTTTATTCAAAACAATACACACACATACACAAATTGTGTATATGTTTTGACATAATAAGGACACCAAAAGAAAACAATTGTATTTGGTGTGGGGGGGGTCGTAGCTTTGTTCTACCTTCTGTAATTGTGCCATGAATACAACTAAATTCTGAGCAAATCATATAATCGGTAGGTATTATTTTAATTGTATGACTTATTGCAAACATTCAGTTTTTTTGATAATACTACAAACTTTGTCAACAATATTTGGAGATCTGAGCGTCATTATCAGATCAAGCCTATCATTAAGAATTTTTGCTTGCTGGACACTGGAAACATAGCATCAAAATATATTTACGAAAATAATCTTGAATTTTAAAATTTAATTTGGATGAGTTAGCAACAGATTTGATTGATACGAAAGTATGTTCAAAAACAGAATTCTCGTAGAGACCTGGTCGTCACCAAAGACCCACCCAATCTGTTGATATTTCTGACAATAGGTTTAATCTTTTTGATGTATAAACCGAATAACCTACGTCAAAGATAATGTGAACAAACTACCTCCTGTATTACCAGTAGGTGAAAAAAGGGTTATTCCTAAAAAAATACTTTATCTTTACCAAGTAAGAAATGAAAAAAAAAAATGAATTAAACAAATGATATATAGTTGTGATTATATAG
Organism: Musca domestica; assembly: GCF_030504385.1. Classification (NCBI taxonomy): domain Eukaryota; kingdom Metazoa; phylum Arthropoda; class Insecta; order Diptera; family Muscidae; genus Musca; species Musca domestica. Next base: position 9,931,425 of record NW_026712363.1, on the reverse strand, counting down.
TTGCATGAAGAATTCGAACCAGCATTGTGCGATTTTAGATAACGGTATTTAACAAACCAAAACTCGATCTATTAGCATCTCAGCAGGAATATTGTCTGATTTTCTAGAAAGAAACATTATTATTATTTTTTTAAATTATACACATAATGGTAACTTTGTAACACATAATGTCGAATTTCACCCAAATACGATTCAAACACGTGCCCAAAAACATTAAATAACTTTGAAAATACTTGATGCAGTTCAAACAATAACAAAGTCACAAAAATTTGCTTTTGAGCTAACGGAAATATTGAATACATTTCCAAGATAGCATTTTTACAAATTCAAATTGACACTTTACAAATTCAAATTGACGCACTTGGCAAGAATCGGAAAATATATGGATATGGGGGTCATAGATGACCTCAAGGTTTAAACCAAATTATATTAATATTTAAATTGTTGATTAAATAAAGTGGTGTTTGAGGAAGGGTATGTTCTACATGCAACGTCCATCCAATGAAACCTCAACATGCAAAGTTACAACCAACAAGTAAAAAAGCTGTAAGTTCGGCCGGGCCGAACTTTTAATACCCTCCACCATTTGGTACAAATTTGGCAATTTCCAAAAAAAAAAAAAATAATAATAATAAAATCCGTTAAGAATTCTGTTAAAACCTTAAAAATACCGAATGCTTATACGACGACGTGGACCTGCATAGGCAATTTTTTTCATAAGTTATTACAATATTTACATGCGAAACTTGAAGAAAAATCTCTTTATAATGTAGCTAAAATCATCAAAATTCCGAATATGGGGGGTACCGTTATATGGGGCTATACGTAGACGTGGACCTGCACAGACAATTTTCTAGCATGCGCTGAAATATCCATTACGAACTTCACATGCGAAATTTGAAACAATCCCGGTAAAGAGTGTCGCTAAAATCATCAAAATGCCGAATATTGGGTGGTACGGTATATGGGGGCTATATGAAGACGTGGACCTACATGGCCCATTTTCTGTTTTATGCTGCAGTATCTATTACGAACTTCAAATACCAAATTTGGAACAATTCCGCTAAATAATGTCGCTAAAATCATCAAAATACCGAATATCGGGGGGGTACCGTTATATGGGGGCTACACGAAGACGTAGACCTGCACAGATAATTTTCTGTCTTAAGCTGTAGTACCGTTATATGGGGGCTATATGATAACTTGGACCTACATGGCCCATTTACGAACTTAACCTGCCTACTGGCAAAATATACATGTGTGCAAAATTTTAGCCTTCTATATCAATTTGTTCGAAAGATAGCGTGATTACAACAGACAGACAGACACACAGACAGACAGACGGACATGGCTAAATCGTCTTAGAATTTTACGCTGATCAAGAATATATATACTTTGTTGGGTCTGACATGAGTATTTCGAGGAGTTACAAACGGAATGACAAAATTAATATACCCTCCATAGTATGGTGGAGGGTATAAAAATGTGTTTATCTCCTGAAAATTTGGTTGGAAATATATGTTAAACCAGCAAGGTATTGAAGCAAAGGGAGATGCCGTTATAAGTAGCCTATATATAATAGGCCTACCACAGTGACAATTTAACGGACGTAAATATTTAAAATGAGAAAACCGTTATTTAAGCAAGATAACCCCTTCCTAAAATTCTACCACAAGGGCTTGAAACTTCGGCAGAGGTTTGACATTTTTAAAAGTTGCTGTGATTTGTATACCCCACACCTTGAAACATCTCTAAATATTCGTTGCAGACTCCATAAAGTACATATATTCATGATCACCATAAAATTCGATTTAACAATGTCCGTCTGTCTGTTGAAATCACGATACAGACCACATTATTTGACGTAGAGTTTGTGATTTCGCCGGGATTACAAATATTCGCGGTTTAATGGAAAATTTGACTTTTATTTAACACAAATGTTGTGGCCCATTTCGCCCACTAAATATCTTCATCAAAATTGGAAGGCTTCTGCCCAGCCCTAATCTTTAGCCCCATGCTAACTTCCGCTTTGATTGGTCTATAATTGCGACCTGTAGAGCAACTGCAAAATCAGGATTTTTTTCAGTTTTTGGTCCATTTCAACCCCTAAATATTATTCGATCATCTCAAAAAGAAATAGGGTTCTTTTTGACGCTATCCCCACCTCCATTCTAAATTTCGTGAAGATCGGGCCATAATTGCGACCTGTAGAGTGATTACAAATTAACATGGACAGACGGACGGACGGACATTCATAGCTAGATCGACTTAGCTCGACGAGATAGGAAGATCCATATATACTTTCCTATGTGGGAAACCAATATTTCGTGGTGTTACATAATTTTTGGTCCAATCAAACTTATAATACCCCCAACCAGTGTGACCGCTGAAAATTTTCAAAAAGTATCACAAAAAGTATCATTTCTTGAAAAAAGTGGCACATATCATTTTAAATGGTGGCACAGAAAGTGGCACAATTTATTTCACATTTTATTTAAAAAAATAACAATTTAGAGCAAAACAACAAATTTATCTATATTTAATACTATATAGTAATAATATATGTATGTACATATTGCATATTTAACAAGTAAAAAAGCTGTAAATTCGGCCAAGCCGAACTTCGAATACCCTCCACCATATGGTACAAATTTGGCATTTTCATAAAATTAAAATCCATTAAAAATTCTGTTAAAATCTTAAAAATACCGAATGTAGCCGTACATTGGGGTCTATACGACAACGTGGACCTGCATACGCAACTTTTGTCATAAGCCTGCGCAGGCAATTTTCTGGCATAGGATGTAATATCCATTATGAACTTCAAATACAAAATTTTTTTCAAACTTAAAGTACCAAATTTGAAAGAATTCCGGTGAATAATGTCGCTAAAATCATCAAAATACCGAACTTCAGGAGGTACCGTAATATGGTACGTCGACCTGCACAGACAATTTTCTGTCTTAGGCTGTAGTATCCATTACGAACTTCAAATACCATATTTGAAACTATTCCGGTGAATAATCATCATCAAAATACCTAATATCGGGAGGTAGCGTTATATGGGGGCTATTCCAAAACGTGGACCTAAAATCCTAAGATATTCAGTCTTTTGTTATTCATATTAATTCTCGACAATATTTGATCACATGCATATTGATAAAATTTAAGTAAATTGCCTTTAATTAGAGAAACATTTTCTTTTGTTATATTTTCAGAAGAAATTAATGTTTGCGCCTCATAATCTATATATATTTGGGTTACATCCTTGATGTGAAAACAATTTTTATAATCAATGGTCCAAAATTCAAGACGATTTATGAATTTCTTTTTTTACAAAGTTTCTGAAAAGTTGAAGTAAAATATCGTTTGTCATAGAACAAAGGTATATTATTTGAGAAGACTCGCTTTGAAAAGTGGTGTTCAGAGTGTTCGTTATTTTAAGAACATAAACTAAAAAATTTAAATATATCTTGTTTACTATTGATAACTCATTTTGAATTGAATATATTTTTTTTCAATTGCTTTCCAAATTTTGTCTCAAATTGTTCTCTTAGAAAATAGTGTGCAGGACCCGTCTGGAAACAGATTCGAAAGAATCTGAATGCCTCCTTGCAATTTTGAAGTAATTTAAAATGTCTCTTAACAGCTGTTCCACATTCTTTCACAATAACAATAGAGTCTTCTAGAAATAAACAAACACAACAATGTTGACAACTTTGAGCATGCGAAAACGACTTAAAACACCTAATATAAAAGCGTTCGCTCTGAAATTTACTATGGCTAATTGGAAATGGCAGCGTACGACGCTTTTCATTATTTCATTTCATTGTTTTAAATACAGCGTTTAGATTAAAATATCTGTAGTTCAAAGAAAGGTGGCACAATGTATAAAAATGTGGCACAAAAATTAAAAAAGTGGCTCATTTAGGATCAAAATAAAAAAGTGGCACAAAGGTATCATAGCCCAAAAAAAAGTGGCAAAATTAATACTTTAGTGGCACAACGGTCACGCTGCCCCCAACACATGGTGTTGTAGGGTATAATTAAATCATTTTAAAAATATTATTTTTTGCTCACAAAACAATCGATATGCCTTTTATTGGAACTTGCCATGCCGACTACTGGCAGAAAAGCAATGTTTTAAATAAATTGCAAATTTTACAAATTTAATGAAAAGTTATTCGATTTTTTTATTTTTCAAATATGTAAGCAAAGGCATAGTCGTGCGGGGCCGACCACGTGATACCCGTAAACACTACAATATGTTAGAAGCCCCCTTATGTCCAAATCCATTTCGGAAAATTTTGCTTTTGAAATGTTATGGTCTATTTCGCCCACTAAATATTGCCCGATGATCATCAAAATTGGAAGGCTTCTGCCCAGCCCTAAGTTCTAGCCCCATGCTAACTGCCGCTTCGATTGGTCTATAATTCCGACCTATAGAGCAACTCCAAAATCAGGATTTTTTCTGTTTTTGGTCCATTTCAACTCATAAATGTTGAGCGATCATCTCGAAAAACAATAAGGTTCTATTCTGGCCCTAACCCCACCTCCATTCTAAATTTCGTGAAGATCGGGCCATAATTGCGACCTGTAGAGTGATTAAAAATCAACATGGACAGACAGACAGGCATAGCTAGATCGACTCAGCTTGGCGAGATAGGAAGATCCACATACACTTTCCTATATTGGAAACCAATATTTCGAGGTGTTACATAATTTTTGGCCCAATCAAACTTATAATACCCCCAACACATAGTATTGTAGGGTATAAAAACTAAACGAAATTTCGAATTTGAATAAATTAACGTTGAAAATTCCACTCAGAATGGTGAATAGTTGGAAAAGCGAATATCCTAAAGTTACTCCATGTTTGGTTTGAGTTTTGTTTAATGTATAGTCCTAGGCTATATACATATTATATAGCTTTTCCAAAAGTAATGATTTAACCAGGTTCAAAAGGCTGTTTATTGCATTCAGATACAGCATTTATAAAGAAAATGTAAATATAGACAATACGGAACCAAAACTGACAGTGGGCTCTTTGCCCACTAAATGGTACGGTATAAAAATAAATACATCCCAGCGAAGCTCAGATGTTGTTCTTTTCTATTTTTATTTATTTTTATTTCACTGAGTACAACAATTATAATCAATGATATAGCATATCCTCATTTCAACGAAAGAAAGTGTCTACGGTTTTCAACTACAAAGTCTAAATTCAGTGATTAGTTCAAGTACCATGGGTGTTTGTCTTTTTTCACGTTAGAGACAAGTAGTGTATTTTTGTTTTTCAAAACAATTTTTTCAAATGGCTGGCCAGTCTGCTATCGATACACAAACATTACGATTATCTATGAACTTTAAGAGTTCTTGTTTTCTTTAATAATAAAAAGTAGCACATAACAACAAAAGTTTTAGTGAGTCATTTGTTTTCGTTTTTCGGTGAATATTTATTTTTTTGTTTATGACCATGCAAGCTAGGTCGACTGTCTGTTATGCCGGCCCATATATGGAGGAATTATTTTTCGACAATTTTCGGCTATTTAGTTGCTAGGTGAGATTAAGCATGAAATTCAGCCAAAGCAACAAAAACAAAAAAAAAAAAACACAATTAAAAGCGACAACAATACCGAAAAAACCATAATTTTTGTAAACAACAAAATAAGTCACCAACGTCGACGAACGATAAGATTATTGGGTTGTTTTTCCTGCAAAGCCAAAGATAGTTACGCTTCGTTATCACAAACTTTACAATACATCAAGCCGAGAAAAGACCATTTATTATCTGGATATTTCGAATGTGATCTGTTCTAATTTGGCAAAGGTATTTTTTGTGTGTTTGTTCGACTGGTATGAATTTTTTTTCGAAAATATATGTATATGTATTGGCCTCGAAAGCCAAGTTGTTTATGTTAAATTTCGCCAGTATCTTCTGTGTCCATTAGAAATAAACAAATAATTCTTAAAAGATTTTTTAAAACTGATATGCACAACAACCACCCATATAATAACAGTTGTGTACGTAAAAGTTTTGTTTGTTTTTCTTGCCACTTGGATTTGGAAAATTCTGTTGCGGAAGTATGTCGTGGCATGCGTATAACCTTAAATTCAGCTCTACATATATTATACAACATATTATAAACAAATCAATGATAAACAAGTCAAATGAGGCTGAGAATACTTGAATATATGAATGTTTAGAGGAAATCAGGTTAAAAATGCACAAATTGTAACAAATGTTTGTTTTTTTTTTTTTTTTGGGAAGACAACCGCGAATCTTGCTTTCATATTAAAAAGAGTACCATAACGTATTGGAAGTCTAAAGCAAACTATTATTTTGGTAATTTTTTCAATGAAAATGAACTATGAACTATTATTGGAATCACTATGGAAAAGATAAGCAAAGACCAAAAATGGTAAAGACTAGACAAAATACATTCTGACAAAATGGTTTGTGGCTATAATATGTTAAATAAAAAAAGTTTTTATAGGGAATTTGTGAGAACTAAATTATACTAATTATATTTACAATTTTAAGTCCAAAGGAACTAATATGTGAGGGAATATTTCTCTATATCTCTGAATCGATTTCTACTAAATTTTCCGTGGCATTTGTGCTTTTCCAATTCGGGCTTTTATTACCCATTTGGTGTTAACTTGAAATCGGATAAAGATATATGTGGGAGCTACATCCAAATCTAAGCCGATCTCGATTTTTCTGAGCTTTATTTGATATATTTCCCCGAATATCGTTGTTACGGAGTGCACAACAAATATAACAAATCGGATGACAATATATATGGGAGCTATATCTGAACTGATTTCAATCACATTTGGCATACTTATTTTTCTGATCGTTAGGTGCACAATTAAAGAAAAATCGGAAGAAGATATATATTTTGGTTCTATATCAAAATTTTGACCGATTATCTTCAATTTCTATGGGGTTCGTCCTTGGGCCAAACAAATGATTTGTGCAAAATTTCATCTGGATCGGGTAATAAATGCGAACTGTACTTTGTTCACACAAATATATGGACAGACGGACGGACATGCATAAATCGACTCAGAATGTGATTCTATACAGATCATCAAAAGGAACTATGTGTCTATCTCGTTTCCTTTTGCCTGTTACAAAAAAATGCACAAAAACGTAATTCCCTGACTACCTTGTGGTTTAGTGTATAAAAACCGTTAACAATTCTGCTAAAATCATAAAAATGCCGAATATAGGGAGTTTCTGTTACATTGGACCTATACGAAGACAAGGCCTGTGAATGTAATTTTCGTCATTGGCCATTACGATATTCAAACACGAAACTTGAAACAATGCCTGTGAATAATGTCACTAAAATTATTATAATACCGAATATAGGAAGGTATCTTTATATGGGGGCTATCTGTAGACCTAGGCCTGCATATGCAATTTCCTGTCATAGACTGTGGTGTCCATTAGGAACTTCAATTACGTAATTTGAGTTATTTCCGTTAAAAAGTGTGGCACAAATAACCAAAATACCGATTATTTGGAAGTAAAGTTATATTGACAGTTCTGTTTCTTATATAATGGGAACACATGCTGCCAATTTACAGCAAATTTAGGTTAAAATTGTGACTAAACCACACACAAAAACTTTTAATCTGTTGGTACAGTTGTAGGGGGCCTATACCAATGTATGGACCTATGTTGCCCATTTTCAATTCCAAAAGTCCTGCCGAACAAACATACATCTGAATAAAATTTTATCAACCTACTTCATTTCGTTCGGAAGCTAAAGTGACACAGACGGACAGACGGGCGGACATCGCTAAATCGACATAGAATTTTATACTGATCAAGAATAAATTTTTTACTTTGTGGTGTCTATTTCAAGATATTACAAACGAATTGAAAGACTTAATATAGCCTCCATAATATAAGTTTGAATAATCCAAAAATTTGGTTTCAGAATTCTATTCCATTGATCTTCCCGGTCAATTTTGACACTGTCTTGTCCTATCTTTATACTTCAATATCTTTGGTCTTTACCATTTTAGGTCTTTGTAAATATCAAAAAAGAGAGCCATATCTACATCGAAATCGTAGCGAACCAGGGATTTCTAAGCTAAATTTTGTTGTGTAATTCAAAAATATTAGACAATTGTCTAAATGCCAACGTTTGTTTACAGGCCCACGTTTTAGCGACATTTTTTCGCGAATTATTTGTCTATGAAGACTTACGTTTTGCGATAGCCCCATAAAATGTCAGAGCCCACTTTATGCAATTTTCAAGACTTTAACTGTCATCGGTTTTGTTGGCATGAGTAGTTTAAAATGTAACTTCTTTAATTACTGAATCCTCATACTTTTATATCATACATTATTGAATATATCTTAACTTATCAATACATGTCTTTAAAAAAGTCTGTTAAAACTTTTAATTTTATTTGTTTACTTTGGTTTTTAAACAACACGCTGGCCTTCTAAATATATTTTGACAAACGTTTTCATTCGCTGCTCTTTTTTCTCTTCTTTTTTGACTGAACACACAGAGAATTAATTTTAAATTGTTTACAAAAAACGCTAACATCCATATGGCTGGTGTTCTTTGAAGCTTAATTTTTAACACCCCAATAGTTTCCAGGGACACCCAGATGTTTATGGCATCAAATCCCATGGATGTAATGTTATGCTTTGAGCATCATCTACTCACTGGAGGGCAACTGGTCCATGTTCCCTGTCAGAAAGTAAGAACAATAAGAATATTTATCAAAAGAATTAAATGGTAGACGTACTTTGATGTGACAATGACAGCTACCCAAAAGAAATTGAAATTCATTGGTAGCCCAAAGCTCTTTAATACGGAATAAACAATAAATCCAAACAAAAAAATATGGTTAAAGATGGAAAACCAACAAAATGAATATCATATAAAGCCTCAAATATACATAAACAGATTTCATTTTGTATACGTTAATATATGAATCAAAATCTACGAGGGGTAATCTTTCGCTATGGAAACGAGAGCAATGGGGAAATTGATTACATTCTGAGCTTAAAAACTCGATAATAAATTGAATAGAATAAAACAAAAATTAATACATAACAACAAGTAAAAAAGCGACCAACCTTTTATACTCTACATCATGCATTGAATAAAATGTCTATATCGTTTATCAAAAATATCGTTTATCGTTAGGAACAATTATATGGGGATCCTTACATAAAATTTCACACAATATACCAACTTGAAAATAATTCCGTTGAAAAAAATGTGGCCAGAATCATGAAGATATCCGAAGGTATCGTTATATGAGGGTTATATAAAGACAAGGAACTGTATGGGCAATTTTCTGTCATATGAATTAGTACCCACCTTGAACTCCAATATCTAAGTTTGAAATAATTCCGTTGAAAAATTTGTCTAAAATCGTAATAATACCGAATATAAGCAGGTACAGGTGTGAGGGAGCTGTACGAAGCCTTCGACCTATATAAGCAATTTTCTGTCTTAGAAGTAATCATCAATTGCGATCTACAATGATCAAATCTTAAACATTTCCAGTGAAAAATTGGTCTAAAATCTTGAAAACACTGAAAATAGATTAGAATTAGGTAGAGTTATAAGGGGGATATGCGTTTTTAAGAAGTTTAGGCCATTTTATGTCAAGAACTCCTAATAGCAAACTTGAAACAATTTCGAAAAAATTAGACACAATCAGAAAAATACCGAATATTTGAAGGTACAGTTATATAGGGACTATACCAAAACTTGGACCTATGCAGACAGTTCTCTGCAAAAATGTCTATTATGTACTGGGAACACAAACTGTAAACCGTTTACAGCAAATTCGGTTTGAAATTGTACCTAAACGCCCAAAAAACCTCAAATCTAGCAGTATAGTAACGCGGGGATATATTAAAACGGGCCACATAGACCCAAGTGTTTTTCAATACCAATACATACATAATTTTAGTAAAATTGTATGAACCTTCTTCATGTCATTCGGAAGCTAACGTAATTTCAACAACAGAACAGACAGAAAGTCGAACGGGCAAACAATGCAAAACCGACATAGATTTTGTTGCTGATTTAGAATATATATATACTTTATAGGGTCGAAAATAGATGGTTTTGAAGAAAAATTAATTTCCGAAAATATTTTGATAGTGGGTGTCAGGATATTTTACTACCTATTTTAGATACAGTTTTGGTATAACACCAATAACTTGGATTTGAGTTGTTTGAAACAAGTTTTTTGAACTTCATTATTCGATCATGGATTTATAACCAGATTTTTAAAAAAGAGTTGTCTGGAATTCTGTTTTAGAAGTTTTTAATGTCTATATAACACATTCATATAACGGTACTGTTCGATATATTTTATATCGATGATTTTACATAGATATCTCTTAACGCTATAATTTAAAATTTTACATTTTTAAAGTTCGCAGTGACATTAAGTCTTTCGCAGAAATATGTCAATATACAGGGTGAGATGAAAAATCTGCAAACACCTTCAGACTGCTGTCTAAATTAAAATTATTCCAGCATTTTGATGAGAATTTTGCGTAGAAAACGTTATTCGTGATGGTGCGATTTCTTTAAACCACAAGTGGCTATCGTTAGAGCACTCCACCTTTTAAATGTGAGTAAAGCTTTTGTGTCTCTTACCATCGCTCGTTACCGTGATACTGGTAGCGTAGCCCGACTTCTAGAAAGTGAAAAATGAAAAATGGCTCGTGAGCTGAACATATCGCAATATTCTATCGGGAAATATTAAAAAATGAGCTCGGGGTAAAGCCATTAAAATTCCAAAAAGTGCAAGTACTTGCACCGCAACAGAAAGAAAATAGACTCAAAAGAGCTAAAGAGTTGCTTCGCTTCGCCGAAAGTGGTAAACTGCCGAATTTGGTTTTCTTCGATGAGAAAACATTCGTTGTCCAACAGTTTGTAAACAAACAACATGATCGTGTTTTCTAGCCAAAGAGGTCGGATAAAAATGTGCACCTTGGTTTGCCACCAGAACTCAAGCGCCGGCCATGGTGATGGTGTGGGCCGTCATAACAGCCGATGGTCCCTCTCCCCTCGTATTAATCGATAATTCGATCAGAATAAATGCCGAATATTATCGCGAAAATTTTCTAGAGGGTGTATTAAAGCCTTGAGCACGCAAACATTTTGGTCGCAGACCCTGGACATTCCAGCAGGACTCAGCACCATAGCACTCAACACGCGCCACCCTAGAATGGTTACAAAATGAGGTTCTTCGCTTAATTTCCAGCGCACAGGCACCAAAAAAATACCAAAGTGTTGATCACCTCAAGCGGAATGGGCCAAAATACCGCAGAGCAACATTAGGGTAGCGTGTGACGTATTCATTGGCCGTTTGAAGGCCATAATTATATCTTTGTTTGTAACATTGAGAAGACAGCGAGATAGACCCGTAGTTACTTTTGAAGATCTTCATAGAATCAGTCGGTTTATGCATGTCAGTCCGTCTGGCATTTTATCTTGTGAACAAAATTTAATATCCGATTGAGATGAAATTTTCCAAACAATATTTGTTTGGGCCAAGGACGAACCCTATAGAAATTTGTGATAATCGGATCAGATTTGGATATAGCTCCCATATATCTTAAACTGATTTCGGGTTAAATGTGCACCAAATGACCAATATAAGTCTAACAGACATAAATTTTGGTACATACTACCGAATTTAGTCTAAAAGCAAGTACATCAAATTTGGAGATAATCGCTTCAGATATAAGCTATGGCTCCCATATATATTTCATCCGATTTGGCTTTAAGTCCCCCATATTCGTAATATGCACCCCACAAGAATGATATTTGGTATCAGATATCTTATAGAGCTCGGAAATACATTTGCCAAATTTAGTCGAGATCGGCTAAGATTAGGATATAGCTTCCAAATATATGCCTAATCCGATTTCAGGTTTGTTGTGTAAATATTAACTAACATAAGCCCAAATGGAGTGAATTTCGGGACGCGTTTCCATTTTATGGAACTCGGCTCCAATATATATGTTTTTAATATAATTCTTCTCGAAGTTATATCTTTCACTCTATAGCAATGTAATTTGGTATTAAAGATTGAAATGTCTCCGTCAAATTTAATGATAATGAGGATATGCCTCCATATATTAGTTCCCTCTGAAACCAAACTATAACTGCTCTAAAGTCAAATGTTGATAGGTGGTATGATCTACTTCAAATAAATTATTTTGTTACGGAAGCTCTACTAAATGTACATAGTGGTGTATGGCATCATAAAGTCGGCCCGACTTTTGATTTTCCTTACTGGTTCTTAATGGAATCGAATACTAGACACCAATCGAATATGGTTTATGGCAGCTTCCGAAATTCGGAATTCTTTTAATTTCAGTCAGACTTTTCGGTGAAATCATACGAAATTTGGGATTCAAAATTCGTAAAAGGGTTTTTTGGAACATAATATTCCAGAATATCTAACACAAGCTTGTTGCCACTTATTTCATTACTAGAATAATTAGGAAAACATATTTTTTCTAATATTGGATCTATTTCAAAATTTCGATTCTAAATAGATAGCAAGCTGAATTTTTCTGTGTAATTTAAAAACATTATTTGTTGACGTTTTCGTATAGCCCCTATATTACGTTACCTACCGGTAAGCGGTATTTTGATAATTTTTGCTAAAATTTTTCAACAGAATTGTTTTAAAATTTGAAATACTTTTTGTGTATGTAGGTTAGCGTTTTTTTTATAGTTTGTAATGGGTTCTAGTTCTGGTGGCAGATCATTGTCTATGTAGGTCCATGTTTTCCTATATACAATAGACAATTGTTTGCCTAAGCCAAGTTTGTTTACAGACCCCAACGTTTAGCGACATTTTATCGGGAAAGGTACTAATTGCCACCAAATTTTGTATTGGGTAAAGGGATAGAGCTGGAATACTGAAATTTGATATTGAGGCCACTGTTGGTTTCTGGGGTTTACATATTGAGATGTTCAAAAAGTTTTTGGACAAAAAAATTTGGGTGCATTGTGCAATGGTTTAACTAATATCCTCCTCCATAAACTTCAAAGTGAAAGATGTTGAAGACTTTTTGGTGTAAAAGGTAAACATTTTCCTATTATTCTTTCCGAAATAGGAAAAACCTGAAAACTATATCAAACCTTGAATGTCCGAAAATTTAGTACGATGTATGAAGTTTCGATTAAAAAACAAAACAACAGGCAACGTTTTCAAGGCAGCCAAGTTTTCAAGAAGGTATGGGGGCCTAGTGCCCGGGACTCCTCCAATATGATAATTTTTTATATCCTACAATACTATGTGTTGGGGGTATTATAAGTTTGATTGAGCCAAAATTTATGTAACACCTCGAAATATTGGTCCCCCACATAGGAACCTATGTATGGATCTTCCTATCTCGCCAAGCTAATAGAAACTAATCGTTTGTGGAGATGATTTTCCTGATTTTGCATTTTCTCTATAGGCCACAATTATGAACCAATCAATGCGGACATTAACATGGAGTTAGAGTTTAGGACTAGACAGAAGCCTACCAATTTGGGCGGCCATCGGACAATATATGTAAGAAAATACGAAAATTTCCACCAAACCGCGATAATTTTTAATCCCAGTAAAATCACAAATACATTAAAAGGTCACATCTGGCCTAAAGTGATGCTCATAGCCGAGAAATCGTATATATAGTAAAATAGGTAGAATATATACGTAAAAGAAATAAATATTATTTATTCTGCTTATAAGTCAAGAACCGCCGGGCCGATTTTCACAATTCTCATAAATTTGGAATGGCCTCTTTTCAGAAAAAGATCAAATCTAAGAAAATCGTGGAAAAATATGTCAGTAATAAAGTGAATATCTTTTGTTCCATTTTTATATATTTTTGTCATATTTTTTATCGCATGCGATTCCTTCAATTTGACTTATAGTTTTGAATTTTTAAATTTTTACACATCGCAATACTACATATTATATACATGTCGCAATTATCATCCGATCCTCACGAAATTTAGCATGGGGTAGGGTTAAGGTCAGAATTAAAGCCTATTGTTCTTAAGATGTACATTTAGGGGTTCAAATGGACTAAAAAAATTAAAATTTTCTAATTTTGTATTGATAATTGAAAACCAATCGACACGGTATTTCGCATCTCTTATTTATTTACTTTGTATTTATAATTTAAAGTAAATTACAGCATTACAAACGTAAATCCTTGATTGTAAAGGGCTTAAGCTTACCCATGATCTTATGAAATTGTTACGATTCAAGACACTTCAGTATTTTATAAAAATGTCAAAATATAAAGAAAAGCCTCTCTTCAATGACTGTATGTTGAGATACTGCGATATCTTGAGCAAGTTCCCTGTTGTTGATGTGGAAGGTGCATAAAATACCAACAAAAATATTCAAATCGAAAGTATCTCCATGAAGGTTCAATACGAATCAATATTGTTTGGCAAAAATTTATATAAGGAGTGCAATTAATTTTGTGGTCACACCTAACGATTCTTCTTAGATCTTATCAACATTACTGGCGGCTATATTCGAGAAGATGCAACCTTACGATTTGGGGCTTTTCATATATATTTAGAGAAAAAAAATAGTAATAAAAGATTCGATTTTTTTTTAGGAATAACTTGTTTTTCTGAAGGTCCTCCAATTATTAAGTTTTCAATTTCAAGGGAAAATCTCATTTTGCAACAAATTATTTTTTCCTTAAGTACTAATGTAAATTTTTGAAGCTACTGAAAATAGTGTTTACAAATTATAAGCCATGTTTTTATTTTAGCGATATTACTCCACCTCATCGAACCGCACTCGATTAATTTCGCTTTGAATTTTACCTTTACAAAAATAAACTCATGTTCGATTTATCCTTTCAAACAATGAAAACTGATAATAATATTTAAAATAAAATAGGCCATAAATTAGGTTTTATTATGGAAAACATTAAGCCTGAACTCATTTCGAAAGCGTTTTTATAGCCCCAGTTGCGTTGTTAAAGTCACGTTATTCGTTCTCTGTTTACGTTTATTAAGGTTTGCCAAACAATATTCAGTCTCCAATATGAACATACATTCAACGAACCGTAGGTCCATCCGCCGCGACCAACCGACAGTTGGTCTTTGACTCAATCATATGAAACCAGCATCTAAAAAAAACTGTCTTGATTGTAGGTCTGTATGTTTGAGTCGTTGTTTAGTGTCTTCAAGATTAAGTTTAAACATGATATTGGATTGCTACTGTCGAGCCGTGTTTATGGCCATTGCTGTTTTTTTATATTCGATGTCGTTGTTTACGAAAAAAAAAGAAGAAAAAAAGCGCTTAACGAGTTTTTGTTTAGTTTTGGGTGCAGCAACCATAATCTTGATCTCCAGCATAACGTGATCTTGCCATACAAAACGCAAAAGCAAACTAAAGTACGGATATTGGTAAGCAGTTGTGTTACCTACTTTTACGCTTTCTCGAAATTGAATGACTTGAAAGATTTTAATATTTCAATTATTCGAGGTAAGCGTACCGGTAGTCGGCACTTTTAGGATTTTCGTTTCTTCAATCATTCACTATTCTGAGTGGAATTTTTTTCAATTATAAGAACGTTAATTTATTCACATTCGAAATTTGGTTTAGTTTTCTAAATAATAAAAAAATTAATCAAATTAAAAATTGAAATTTTATAAAAATAGTGCTTTTGTGCCAGTAGTCGGCACCACTTTCAAATTGTCAGCATAAGATGTTCCAATAGTCGAGTTTGTTTCATATAGAGTTTTTGTCAACAAAAAATAATGTATTTAATAAAAATGTCAATTGTTTACTTAATAAAACTGATACCACATTGTTACTGTGTATTGTAATACATATAATATAGATAGATATCATGACATTTATATGTGCACTATAAAAAACCCGGACCTGTACTGAGTGAGATAAAAAACAAAAAAGTCAAACGTCATAATTTTTACATTATTTCTTAAATTTATTGAATGAAAGCAACAAATGCCGGAGATAGCATTAAAATTTAGAATAAGTTTAGATTTGTTCGAATTGGTCACCTTTAGCACGAATTATAGACTTCAAACGGCCAATGAAATCGAACCTCATTTGGTAACCATTCTTGGGTGGCACTGGTGAGTGCGATGGTGCTGAGTCCTGTTGGAATGTCCAAGGTCTACGGCCCAAATGTTTGCGTAGCCAATGCCTTAATACACCATCCAGAATATTTTCACGATAATATTCGGAATTTATTCTGATGCCACGGTCGATTAATACGAGCGGAGAACGGCCATCGGCTGTTACGGGGGCCCTCACCATCACCATGGCCTGCGCTTGAGTTCTGGTGGCCAGCCGAAGGTGCACATTTTCAGCTAACCTCTTTGGCAAGTAAACACCATCATTTTGTTTGTTTACAAACTGCTGGACAACAAATGTTTTCTCATCGGAGAAAACCAAATTCGGCAGTTCGCCACTTTCGGCCAAGCGAAGCAACTCCTTATCTCCTTTGAGTCAATTTACTTTCTATTGCGGTGTAAGTTCTTGCACTTTTTGGAATTTCAGTGGCTTTGCCCCGATCTCATTTTTCAATATTTGCCGAATATTGCCATAAGTTCAGCTCACGAGCCATTTTTCGGCCACTGCAACGCGGGTTTCGATCAAGTTGCTTCTTTAGTTTTCGAACAATTTCTGCTGATGCTGGAGTGCTCTAACGATAGCCATTTGTGGTTTTCCAGCCAAATATAAAGATATCACACTACCACGTTCGAATTCCATCACGAACAACTTTTTTTCTGGAATATCTCACCAAAATGCTTATGTACGCTCGTAAACAACATAATGAGCTGTCACTGGAATAATTTTAACAGCTGTCGGACGAGTGGCTTAGAAATGACAGCCGTCTGAAATTGGTTGCAATTTTTTCATCTCACTCTGTATATCACCTTCGCAACATATCTTTCCTTAGCAAAAATATTTGGATGTGTGAAATTTGAAGATGCTTATGATGCTTATTTCGCTTTCTTTGAGAGATTTGTTTTTCAAATCTTGAACCCAGGTACCGAAGAATTTGTGCGATCTCTATTATCTTTATAACAGATATTGTATTGATGGAAATATTGAGATGTAAGTCCGAATGGAATTGGATGCTATTTTCGCCTTGGACCTTTTAAATTTGACGACTCCCCTAATTTTTATACCCTCAGCTTGTTTCTTAAGAAAATGCATTGCATCCGCAATTTAATGAAATTTGGAAGGTCTTACGGAATTTAGTACAAAAGTGAATTTGCTAAATTATATAGAAATCGGTTGAGGTTCGTGTGTATATATATATATATATATATATATATACCGGCGATTTCGATTTTTTTAATACACCAAATACGATATGTGGCAGCAATTTCAATGAAATTTAGAATATGTAACGAAATTTGAAAAAAGATTAGCTCCCACGTATATATTCGACCGATTTCGTGTATTTGTATTTGTATGGCCAAACACGATATGTATGCCCGATTCCAATGAAAATTCGGAAGAAGTAACGGAATTCGGCATAAAAACGAATTTTCCAAATTATATTGGAATCGGTTCAGATTTCGATATGGCTCCCATATATGTTTGTGGCCGATTTCATATATTTAATGAAATTTGAGATCTGTATCGGAATTTAGCACAAAAATTTAATTTCCAAAATAAAATAGCGATTGCTTCAGATTTGAATATAGCTTCCACATATATTATCGTCCGTTTTCATATATTTTATGCATCAAACACGATAAAAATGGCTGATTCAAAATTTTTGTTTGAGATGTTACACTCATTGTATAAACGAACAATTTGCTGTCTTCGTTATGCTTGGCGTGTACATTCAAGTGGTATATGTGTATATAGCAAAAAAAAAACGAATTCGGTCCGAATATTAGAGTTTCTAGTATAACCCGCCCCGAAGTCGAAAGAAAATTCCTTAAAAATCCGGAGGAATTTTCGTTTCGTATTTTTTGTTTATCTATTTATTTATTTAAGAATTTTCAGATATTCGGTAAAAAAAAATTCTGGAAAATGTGCATGTATTCTTAAAAAGTTTAGAAAATCAGTACAATATTTCAATTTACAATAGTTTCGAGATGTTGTCAATCAAAAAAAATGCCCCCCACCCCATGACCCAATACTAAATATCTATCGTTTATACACAAAAAACATGGATAACTCTAAAAAATATTTTATTTTATTACCTCATTTCGTAGTAAAACCTAATCTCTTTTCGGGTTTTTCTTCCACATAAAGTCAATGTGCACTGCTTATTTATTTATGCCATTTGACATTTTATCATTGTTATAGGGTATTGCATCGTGAGTTTTGGCCAATTACAAATTGTGTTACGTGGTAATACAGATGCAATTTTCTTTGGCTTTTCTGATGATGGTAGGTACCATGTTTTGTTGATGCTGTGTCGTCGTCGTCGTCGTCGACGTCGTTGTTTAGCTAAAAGCCCAAATACTCTTTCCCTGTTCAAACATAAAATGAAGAATCGCCTTAATGTATCTCTCGCTGTTACTTTAGCTGACGTTTTTATGATATTAGCCATTGTTGTCGTCGACGACGTCACCGTCGTCATCGTTAGCGTTGTTGCTGTTGCTAAGCGAACAGAAGATAGTCAGTCAGACATGGAAAATATAGAAAAGAAAAAAAAATTAAACATAAAACTCCAAATGGTCTTTACTTTGTTTTAACTAAGAAAACAAATCTACAGAAAAGATGGAAAAGAAGTGGAAAAAACCAACAGTACTAAACACCAAAAGCAGACAGATGATGAAGATACTGCCACAGCGACCAAATACAATGGGATATTCTCAAGAAATATCAAGGTTTGTTCAAATGTTATTTATGGATTTGATTTACCTGGATGTAATTCTTATATGACTCCAACCAACTTTATGTAAAGTCTTGGAACTAAAAATAACTTCAAAATTTGACACGTTTAAATAATAATTATACCTAAAAATCAAATTTATATATTGCTGCATTATACTTATATGGATCCATGACAGAACCAGAAAGGTAGATTAATTTCAATACTAATTGGAAAAGTAAAAAAGCTGTTACTTCGAGCGAGCAGAAATTTGAATACCCTCTTAGGCTGTAGTATCCATTTCGAACTTCAAAAACCAAATTTGAAGCAATTCCGGTGAATAATTACGCTAAAGTCATCAAAATACCGAATATCGGGGGGTATAATTATATGGGGGCTATACCAAAACGTGGACCTACATGGCCCATTTTCAATACCAAAAGTCCTGCAGACATATATACATTTGAAAAAATGTTATCAATCTACTTCATTTCGTTCGGAAGTTAGATTGATTTCCACAGACGGACGGACATCGCTAAATCGACATAGAATTTTATGCTGATCAAGAATATATATACTTTGTGGTGTCTAAAATGTATATTTCGAGGTGTTACAAACGGAGTGACAAACTTAATATGCCCTCCATACTATGGTGGAGGGTAAAAAAACTTGGGGTAGTGCCTTATTCCGTAAAATAGATTATTTTACTATTTTTTAAAAAAAAATTTAAATTAAAACCGAATGGAACATTCCACGTAATGAAAAATATGAAATAGAGGAAAGTATTGTTTCAGCTCAAATTTTTAAAAACAAAATTGGGTGTAAGTGGTAGCGTTAATAAACCTCCTGTTATTGGATTAAAAGTATTCTGTTATGTGTGACCAAGTTTAGCGCAAATATTTGTATTTTTTAAAAGGGGGTTAATTAATGATAGCCTTACAAAATGATAGGTTCAAGGTGTTGAAGCATCCGCTATGAAGATTTGAATGGACAGCTAGCATAATATGAATTGCGATCCATTATGGCTTTCCTTTAAAAATAAAATTACCAGGATTCAATATTCAATCGAGGTCTATTGTAAAGTTTAAATGTCAATGAAATCTGTAGGAGAATATGGTTAGGGGCTTTTAGGACAACAAGTGCTCTTCTTTGTTCTATTTCGACAGCATCAACCATTTGGTCAATAGTCACGTAACCACCAAACGACAAACAAAATGAGCTTGATGCTAAAAAGCTTTTGGTTCAGAAACAACTTGGTGGATCTTCTACATTTTTATCGATAAAGGATAACTGTCAGAGACAATATGTTGTATATGTCCTTCTACGTAGCAAATATGGAATTTGAAAATGACGAGAACTTAATTATGGGGCAACTCAGCTTCACACTTCGCCTACTGAAGCCGCTCACTGTGATGGTAACAAACAAACGTTAACATTTAAGAAACATCAGTTTTGTTTCAAAATCTCTCAACAGATGAAAATATTGCACTTTTGAATTTCGAAACGGATACTACAGCTACTACAGAAAATTGTGTGTGCAGATTCACGTCATCGTATAGCCACCTTATAACGGTACCTCGCTATATTCGGTATTTTGATGATTTTAGCAACATTATTTACAGTAGAAGTTTCAAATTACGCACTTAGAGTTTGTAATTGGAACTACAGTCTGTGACAGAAAATTGTCTATGCAGGTCCAGGTCTTCGTATAGGCGCCATATATCCGTACCTCCCTATATTCGGTATTTTGACGATTTTAGGAACATTATTCACAGTTTATTTCAAATTTCGAATTTTAATATGGTAATTGCCAATGAGAAACGTCGTACAGGCCCTAATATAACGGCTATATTCTGTATTTTTAAGATGTTAACAGAATTTTTGGCGAGTATCGTATTTTTCGAAAATTTCCAAATTCGTTCCAAATGGTGGAGGGTATTCAAAGTTACTTACTTACTTACTGCTTTTTCACTTGTTTTTTTTTTATTATACCCTCCACCATACTATGGAGGGTAGCCCCCATATGACGGTACCTCCCGATATTCGGCATTTTGATGATTTTAGCGATATTATTAATCGGAATTGTTTCAAATTTGGTATTTGAAGTTCGAAATGGATACGACAGCCTGAGACAGAAAATTCTTTGTGCCAGTCCACGTCTTCGTATAGCCCCCATATAACGGTACTTCCCTATATTCGGTATTTTAATAGTTTTAGCGTCATTATTCACCGGAGTAGTCTCAAATTACGTATTTAGAATACGTAATGGGAACTACAGTCTGTAACAGAAAATTGTCTATGCAGGTCCAGGTCTTCATATAGCTCCGATATAATGGTACCTCCCTATATTCACCATTTATTTCAAGTTTCGAATTTGAATAAGGTAAAGGCTTATGACAAACAATGCGTATGTAAGTCTGCATCGTATAGACCCCCGTATAACGGGTATATTGGGCATATTTAAGAATTTTTAGCGGATTTTATTTTTTGAAAATTTCCAAATTCGTTCCAAATTGTGAAGGGTATTCAAAGTTTGGCCCGACCTAACTTACTGCTTTTTATACCCTACACCACAAGGTGGTCAGGGTATTATGTCTTTGTGCATTTGTTTGTAACAGGCAGAAGGAAACGAGATAGACCCATAGTTCCTTTTGATGAACTGCATAGAATCACATTCTGAGTCGATTTATGCACGTCCGTCCGTCCGTCTGTCCATGTATTTTTGTAAACAAAGTACAGGTCGCATTTATTGCCCGATCTAGATGAAATTTAGCAAAGATCTTTTGTTTGGCCCAAGGACGAACCCTATTGAAATTGGAGATAATCGGTCAAAATTTAGATACAGCTCCCATATATATCTTCGTCCGATTTGACTTTTATTATGCACCAAACGTGTAATATCAGCCCGAATTGTATGGAACTGTGCATATACACCCAAATTAGGCCTGAAAATATGTATGCCAAATTTGATCGAAATCGGTTCAGATATAGCTATAGCTCCCATATATATTGTTCATCCGATTTGTTATTTTTGTCCACCGCCGCCGTAATATGCACTATGCAACAACAATATTTAGGGAAATCTATCAAATACAGCTCAGAAATACATTTGCTAAATTTTATCGAGATCGGTTCAGATTTGGATATAGCTCCCATATATAACTTCGTCCGATTTACCTTTTATTGTGCGCCAAACGTCTAATATTTGTCCAAATGGGATAAAATTTGGCACTTACGACCGAATTGAGTCTAGAAGCTAGTATGTCAAATTTGGTGAAGATCGGTTCAGATATAGCTATAGCTTCCATATATATTATTCATCCGATTTGTTATATTTGTTACCCACAACCGTAATATGCACTCCGTAACAAATCTTTGAAATGGATGGAAAAGGCTAATACATGTTATAAGTTCTAGAACATTATCTACTTGATATGTTAATAATTCTCATAAATATCTTAATTGCTTGAGTCCAGCCCAATGTGCATCGTTAACACCATTTTTTGAAGTTGTAGTCATTTGAAACGATGTTGAAAGGTTTGCTTGCTCGCTAGCTGTGTTTGTCGTCCATTGTCTTTGTTTGTGTTGCAGCACTAACAGCAGCAACAGTAACAAAAGCAAGAGCAACGTTTGGCATAATGTCATTCATGCCTGTAACGGTTCGTTCGCTGTTGAAGTTCATCTCGGTGTTAGCTTTTTCTTGTATTTTTTCTGTTTTTTTTTTTTTTGGCTTTAATGTAAGACTGTTTATTTGTAAGTTGTTTTTTTTTTTGTCTTTTTAACGTTATTTTTGTGGGTCGTTAAGGTACTTCGTTTAGTTCTTTTTTAATGTTCGTTTGTACCATGCTGTCGCAGGCTGATATGGCATACGAATGAACGGGCGTTCAAACGGACGGACATTTACATCGCAGTGGGGTAAGTGTCTCTATGAAATGATGGCCCGTCTGTCTGTCTGCCTGACTATCGGTCGTTCCATGTATTTTATGCTCTGAAGTGGCCCATCTTTAACTGATTATGCTCGTTGTATATATATGTACATATATATGATCATTAAATGGGGGGATGGCTGGTTGTCTCTCGCTGGGAAAGGCGAAGGTGAACAGTAGAAAATGAAGAGTTTAATTGTCTCGTGCTGGTTTCAATTGTTGCTATTGTTAATGCCATTGATGTTTTTTGTTGCTGCTTCTGCTGTTTTTTTTTTCTCTGGTTGTTAGTATTGTTATTATTAGTACAATTGTGTTTTACTTACAATTATTTTATCTAACAGGATTGCCAATAAAGAGTACTGTAAACTGCCATAAATTCGGTATTTAAATTGAAAGTTACATTTATTTTGACGCACTTAGTCTATATGAGGTTTTCTACTCACTTATAATTATTGCAGTTTTGCATCGTTTGGCCCAATCGGTCAATATGGTGTCAATCAGATCAGATTTAGATATAGATCCCGCATACAGATAATTTTGCGCGATTGTGCACCAAATGCGTAATATACGCCAGAATTTTTATAAACTTAGGCCATAAGTAAGCATGTTAGATTTTGTTAAAATAGGCTTAGATAAAACCATAGCTCCCATGATATTTAAGTCTCGAGCCGTATACACTCCAATGATATTTTTATCATTGTCCGATTTCAGCTTAATTGTGCACAATATGCGCAATATATAACCAAATTTGATACATTTTAGCATATTCGATCAAATTTAGCCTAGTAGTGTGTCAAATTGGGTTAAAAAAATATACGAGAGCTCCATATCTATATTAGGACATAGATATGTCCCCTAAAATTGTAATATACCATCTATGACAATGATTTTCATTACAACATATCAGAGACATCCTATAAATACATTTGCCAAGTTTTACCGGTTCAGATTTAGATATATCTTTCATACATATTACCTTGAATTTGATGTAAATACAAATCAACAATAAAAAAAACTGGACTCCAAACGTCTAAGACTTGTGTATTGTGCTACGTTCTCTTCTTTTGATTTGATAGCCTTTTGCAATTCATAAAGGTTCAGAATTGTTTCTCTATGCAGGTAGTGTTTTTTGTCCTCTGCGTGCCTCATAATATTTGTTGTAAAGAAGAAACAAAACGGAAAATAAACACTTCATAAGACTGATATTCGGTACATGATACAGTCTGCAAATACCTTTGCTGTAGTCCAAGTCCAAGCGTGTAATCTGCTTACTTAATTCACATTGGCTTTTTTGGAGTGCATACATTTTTTTCATTCTTTTCTATAATAACCCTTGTTGGAATCGGTGCAAATAAATCGATAGGTCTACCCTCACGTGAGCATTCCATATGCAGCTGACCATGATCAATTTTATCAAATTTTAGAATAAGTTTAGATTTGTTCGAATTGGTCACCTTTGGCACGAATTATGGCCTTCAAACGGCCAATGAAACCATCACACGATGCCTGAATGTTGCTCTGCCGCATTTTTACCCATTCCCGGCATTTTTTAGTGCTAACCTTTCTTTCCAAAATACTCCAGACACAATAGTCCAACGGATTGGTATCTCCGATTAATACGAGAGGCGAGGGGCCATCGGCTCTTATGACGGCCCACACCATCACCATAGCCGGCGCTTGAGCTCTGGTGGCCAACCGAAGGTGCACATTTCCAGCTTACCTCTTTGGCAAGTGAACAAGATCAGTTTGTTTGGCAAGTGAACGAGATCAGTTTGTTTGTTTAGAAACTGCTGTACAACGAATATTCTCTCATCGGAGAAAAACAAATTCGGCAGTTCACCACTTTCGGCCAAGCGAAGCAACCCTTCAGCTCTTTTGAGTCTATTTTCTTTCTATTGCGGTGCTTTACCCCGAGCCCATTTTTCAATATTTACCGAATGGAATATTGTGATATGTTCAGCTCACGAGCTATTTTTCGGCTATTGGGACGCAGGTTTCGATCACTTTTCGAACCATTTCTGCTGATTTTGCTTTTTTTCTTCCGTGCACTTTCTTGACCTCGCGCTTGAATTCCATCACGAATAACTTTTTTTCTAGAAAATTCTCACCAAAATGATTTTGTGCGCTTGTAAACAATATAATGAGCTGTCACTGGAATAACTTTAGCAGATGTCGGATGATTGGCTTAGAAATGACAGCAATCTGAAGTTGGTTGCAGTTTTTTTTTTTTCATCTAACCCTGTATATGGGAGCTATAGCTATTTCTGAACCGATGTAAACCCTCCTATTTGAGTATATTTGGTTGGTGCAGAAAAAACGTAAAATCGGATGAAGAAATATGTGGGAGCTATATCCAAATTGTCCTTGGGCCAAATATTTCATCTTGATCGGGTAATAAATGTGGCCTGTAGTTTGCTTACAAAAATCCAGAGAAATTACAAAAAGTAATATGTATACAGATCACTAAAAAGAACTGTGGGTCTATATCGCTTCCACAAAAACATAATACCCCGACCACAGTGTGTATACTCTATGGGAAGTGAGTTTTCCACAACTTATGTACAGAATCTGCTGAGTCACCCAAATAAGTGTGGCCCTTGGCAAAACAAAATTCTGGGTTTGAGCTTAAGATCTATTATTCCATTACAAGCTATTTTGTACAGCATCTTTTTTGGACAATTTTAACAGAATGTGCTGGGCGGCTTTAAATAAATATTCCTCTACAAATGTACCATAAACTTACAGATCTGCCCGTGTATGGCAACCCTGATCTATGTCGTGTTGTTACCGTTGCTATAATTGTGATTACTGTTGCTGATGTTGCCGTTGCTATTGGTGTCGTCGTATTGTTCTTTATTTACGAGCAGTATTTTGTTGTTTTGTAGGAGATATCGTCGTATACTAAACACGCTTTTCACCTTAGCCCCAAAATGACATTAAAAACTGTTTGCTGCTATTGTTGATGCTGTTGACGCTGCAGCTTGTAGTCTGAAGCTGCTTTTCACTCTTGGCTTCGATTGATATTCATACCCAGTTGTTCATGATGGTGGTGAAGGTGCTCACCTACCTCCTACCTACCTACATACATACAAACATATCCAATGTAGTGGTCTATGGATGAATGTACCCGCAGTGAGTAGTTCGTACGAATCCATAACCATTTGAAAGCATTGTTTTTAAGTTCAAAGCAACACAGAAAAAAACACACAACAACACTCCAGAGGTACGACCATAATAGCGAAGATTTAGGTAAGATAAACCATTAACAAGATGAAAACAGGGTGATAAACCCGAGATTATGGGAGTATCGTCGTCTTTTCAAACAACAGCTACTAGAAAATCTATAGAGTCCCCATTGTAAACATGATTAAATGGCTGATGTCGACTGAATAGAAATGTTCGTGTAGAAAAGACCCATCCGAACTGTGATTGTTATTATGCATGAGCATATCCACACATTTGAGTTCTTGTTTTGTTTTATTTTATGTTTCTGGGTTTTTTTCAGATTTATGTTCTCAGATAAAATGTTCTATTTTAAATAATTATTATTTTCATAGAAATTAATAAAAAAAAAAAAAGAAAACTATGCAGAAGGTAGGCCTATGGAACAAACATATATTTTAAGGTCATTTGCGATAAATGGCAATATTTAAAAAAAATCTCGAATTACAATACCACAAGAACGGTATAAAATACGAAATCAATTATATCAATGATGCGAAGCGCAAGTTCTGAATGAAATCAGTTGAATGTTTGGTCGCTATAACCGTACCGTGCCGAGAGCGCACTTCACAAATCAGCTAAAAATGTCTTCAGGATGCTGTTCAACTAAAGTCGTAACAGACACAGACAATTTCACTCGAAGGCAACATTGTGTTCAAAGTCTTAAGGGGAAAATGGTAAAATCGATCTGAGAAAATTCATTCGTTTCCAAAAAAGAGGTTATAAAGGTCTATTGAATATTGGGAGAAAATAGACAAGGAGGAAATAATTTCATATTGTATTTACCACCTAAAATTCAATAACAAACGCTTAGGTGCAGTTTATATGTCGAGTTGCGGTCAACCTTAAATACACCCACTTCAACTTTTTGCTCGGTCTTCGACAGTTGCAGAAGGGAAATCGTTCATGTTTTGGAAGGTTGTCGAGGTCCCATATCCAGTTTTAATTCTTATAGTAACAGTGATTTCCAACAGCGGAACCGACATGGCACGAGGACGGCTGCACTCTATTCTTGGGACAGTACATCTGCGAAAAAATCAATGACCTGGAGCCAAACAATATACATGTTTGTACTTAAAGAGATTTCCTTTTTTGCAGACGAAGTTGTTTGGATATTTTGAAATCTTAATGGGTAGAACATATCCTGTTTTGTGTAGATTCAGGATTTGCTGTAACAATAGGCTTATTGGTAGTAAGTATCAAGATTTTTCCATGGTTACATAATTTTGTATTTACTTATTTTGAACCAGCTTGAAGGGCTTGTAGGGTAAGGGTATTATAAGTTTGATTGGGCCAAAAATTATGTAACACCTCGAAATATTGGTTTCCCACCTAGGAAAGTATATATGGATCTTCCTATCTCGCCGAGCTGAGTCGATCTAGCTATGTATGTCCGTCTGTCCATGTTAATTTTTAATCACTCTACACGTCACAATTATGGCCCGATTTTCACGAAATTTAGAATAAAGGTGGGGCTAGGGACAGAATAGAAGCCTATTGCTATCTCATAAAATTTAGGGGTTGAAATGGACCAACAACAATTATAGACCAATCGAAGCGGAGGTTAGCATGGGGCTAGAGCTTAGGGCTGAGCAGAAGCCTTCCGGTCAATCCTGACCGTTGCGTAGATACCGATAGTAAATACATCGAAATATATAGCGAAATATATACAATGTATATACACAAAGGAAGGGGATGTTAGCTGGAATACTTATATCCCAAGAACGACTGGACCGATTTTGACAAATTTTGTCAATTCAGAATGCCCTTTTGGCATAAAAGTACAAAATCTAAAATCGCATAAAAAGTTGCTAATAATGATGTTAATATAGATTTTGTAGTATTTTGTGATATTTTCTTATTTTTTTTATCCCATGCGATTTTTTCAATTTGACTTATAATATTAAAATGTATATTTTGTAATATTTTTTCACCTTACAACACAGGCTGGGGTTTTTTATACAGATTGCAATTATCGTCCGATCCTTGAGAAAATTTTCACAAGGGTAGGGCTAAGAAAATGTTCCTGATTTTACAACCCTTATAAAGATCACAAATAAAAACCAAAGGACCCGAGATATGGCATGAAGTTATAGTTTTGGACAGTGGGTAGAATGGACCACTACTTTTGTGTTAAAAAATACCAACAATACTAACACATGATAGCCGAAATACACACAAGGCGAACTTCTGGCTTTTTTATTCTGATTTCGTTGACGAATATAGGCAAATATCGTAGTCGAGCAAATCATATAGATAAGTCTAAATTTGGAGATACAGAGGGGCCCCTTGCTTTGGAGATGATCGCAAAATATTTAGGAGTTGAACCGAAAGCAGAAAAATGTCCTCATCACACAATTGAAACCAATCGACACGGTATTTTGCATGAGATGAGAGTTAAGGACAGGGAAGAATTCTTGTATTTTGAATGGCCAATGGTTTATATTTAGCTGTAAAATGGACCACAACAATTAATAGCACAACAGAGTGCGTAAATATAGGGCAAATGCGTCTGGTCAAAATGCTAAGGGTAATATTTGGGCAATGCTCTATGACATAGTTTCAAAAGCGAAATCTTTTAAAATGGATTTGGACATAAGGGGTTTCTAACATATTGTAATGTTGTAGGCTGACTATATGATTCCCTACACCACTATGCGTATTTAGTGGAGCTCCCGTAACAAAAAAAAGCTTATGGTGAGAATTTATGTGAAGTAGATCATACATAGGAACTATCTCCAACTCTGAATCGATTTAAATTTGACGGAGGCTTTTGTACTTCTAGTACCAAACAACATTGCTGTATAGTGCATGATATGACTTCGACAAGAATTATATTAAAAAATATTTATTAGAGCAATAGATATACCGGACCGATTTCACAAAATGAAAACATTCGGTTGAATATGATAAACTCTATCCAATCGTGGTTGATATTAGATATATGGTGGACAATAACCGTAAAATCGCATGAAGATGTATATCAAAGCTATATACAATTCTGAACCGATCTCGATAAATTTTGGCAGAGGTATTTTTGAGCTGTATCTGATGTCCGGTATCAAATATATTTGTTGTGAAGTGCATTACACAAGTGAGGGACTTTAACACTAAATCGAATGAATCATATATATATATATATATATATATATATATATATATATATATATATATATATATATATGGGAGCTATAGCTACCGATTTTCGCCAAAATTTTAAGTACTTGCTTCTCGGCTCAATTCCTTAGGATGTGGATGGACAATAAACCAGTAATCGGATGAAGACATGTATGGGAGCTGTATCCACATCTGAACCGATCTTAACTAAATGTAAGACACTTATTTCTGAGCTGTATCTGATATATGGCAACAAGGATCATTGTTTTGAAGTGCATATTACACGTGTGAGGGATTTAAACCCCCAAATCGGATGAAACATATATATATGGGACCTATAGCTATATCCGAACCTATTTTCACTAAGTTCGATGTACTGCTTCTAGACTAGATTTCGTCAGAAGTGTCAAAATTCAGTACATCTGGGCTGATATTAGCAATTTGGTGCAAAACAAAACATGACATCGCTTAAGAATATGGATGGAAGCTATAATTAAATTTGAACCGATTCCCAGCAATTTCAATAGGATTCGTTCTCGGGTCAAAAAAAAAATTGTTTGGAAAATTTCATCTCAATCGGATAATAAATGCGACCTGCGACCTATTGTGTTCACAAAATTACATGGACAGACGGACTAAAATGCATAAATCGATTCGGAAAGTGAAGATCCTCAAAAGCAACTATGGGTCGATCTCGCTTCCTTCTCCATGCTACAAACAAATGCACAAAGACATAATACCCTTACCACTAAGTGGTGTAGGGTATAATAACCTCGGTATGTCGAACAAAAATGCCAACACTGTTTTCTTAAAAGTTGCATTTTTCCATGGAATGAACAGTAGAAGTCTGATCAAAATTGTCTCGACTATTTTTATACCCTACACCACAAGGTGGTAAGGGTATTATGTCTTTGTGCATTTGTTTGTAACAGGCAAAAGAAAACGAGATACACCCATAATTCCTTTTGATGGTCTGCATAGAATCACATTCTGAGTCGATTTATGCATGTCCGTCCGTCTGTCCGTCCGTCCGTCTGTAAACAAAGTAAAGTTCGCATTTATTGCCCCAGATGAAATTTTGCACAAATCATTTGTTTGGCCCAAGGACGAACCCTATTGAAATTGGAGATAATCGCTAAAAATTTAGATATAGCTCCTATATATATCTTCGTCCGATTTGCCTTTTTATTGTGCACCAAACGTGTAATATCAATCCGAATAGTATGGAATGTTGCACATACAACCAAATTAGGCCTGAAAATAAGTATGCAAAATTTGATCAACCGGTTCGGATATAGCTATAGCTCACATGTATATTGTTCAACCAATTTGTTATTTTTGTCCTCCGCAGCCGTAATATTTTTAAAAATATATCAAATGCAGCTTAGAAATACCTTTGCAAAATTTTATAGAGATCGGTTCAGATTTGGATATAGCTCCTATATATAACTTCGTCCGATACCTTTTATTGTGTACCAAACGTCTAATAATATAATGGAATTTGGCACATACGACCGAATTGCGCCTAGAAGCTAGTATGCCAAATTTGATAAAGATCGGTTTAGATATAGCTATAGCTCCCATATATATTGTTCATAATTTACAATATTTACAAATATTAGGACTTTATACACCTTAATCATACTTTCTGTCCAATTGTACCTTATATATCCCACATCATGAAAAACATCCGAGAATTACACATTAATTAATATATGTACTCCAGTTCATAGGTTTATTCTTCGGCAGAAACTTTTACATCTTGTTAAATTGCAAGAGCATTGGATGTACAGAATTTTAAGTTACATTAACTCACACACAAATATATACTGAATATCTACCATCAGTCTTTCATAGAATCACTTCATTTTTAGTCACAACAAACTCTCCTTATAGTTGCAACCAATTTATAAATCAGGTCACGTAATTAATTGGCAATATTATTTCTTCGCAATTACATGGAATTTAAATCGTATATTGAAGATTGAAGTCTTGTGTATCCATCCCAACACACAATCACATCAATTATTCAAACAATATTACTCCTATCAGTAATCTAAGTTATTATACCAAACAATTTTATCTGATCGCCGATCCGTAGTTCATAAGAAGATGACGACAGGGTTTTACAATTCTACATAATCTCTAATCCAATTGAAAACTTCATTTTTCATCCAAAAACTACAGTCGTACATACATACATCTATTCCCGCCCCCATGTACCGAGATCGATCTTTACCTTCGTTCAAAATGGACAGCGAGCGAGCGACTTTTATTAATAAGGGCAATATCACAGACACAAATCAATGTTACTGCACAGAGCTTCGCTTGTGCTATACCTGAATAGGAGATTTCTTTTTTTAATTTTTTTATCTAATTTGAAACCTGGACAGAGGATTGGTAATCAGATTTTATTTTGTAGTTTGTTTATTTCGTCATGAAATTTTTGTGTGCCTATACCAACGTTGTGTCGTGCGGTAGATGATTGACTTTTATTGCCCCTCTGTCAGAGTTCTGAAGTTGTTTCTGTCAATGTTTTCTTTATTTTTTCAGTTGTAACCATCGTTGTTGCTATTAACCAGGAAGTGATGTCGATGTTGAGCTCATGGGTTACCTGATAAATTTGTTCTTGGATTTCTGGTTTTGGCTTGATTCGTTTTTCTGACATTGATTTAAATCGTGTTGTTGTTCAGTTTCATTATCTTCCCTTTTTAATAGACGGGCAAAACAAACGTCATATACCCATATAAATCTATATTGTTGAAAAAAAAAGCCACGGTCAAATCAAAAACAAAACATCATTGACTTATCAATATTTTCGCCAACATCTAAACACATTTCCAATTGTGTTTTTTTATGGATTTTGTAATAATTGTGACGTAAATTTTGTTTGTTTATTTTGGTTGCAAAAACAACTGAAACGACTACAAATCAGAAAATCACATACAAGTAAAGGGATTAAGAGAAACCGTTCATAAACTACAATGTAACGTGCCAATCAGATGGGTGTTAAATTGAAAACACAGCAATAAAATATAAGGATTATATAACAAGTTGTTTTTAATAGCACGTCATAAATGCACTTTGAAAACAAAATAGAAATGGTGATAAGTTCCGATATTTTTCTGATTAAGGTAGGACCGAATAAATAAAAAGCAATGATAGAATGACGGCATTAAACATTGTTGCAATTATTTAGTTCACAAATTCTGATAGCAATAAATTTTGCATTGGTGGAGCAAAACAGCTAAAAAAGGTGATAGGCGAACAGAACTGACAATGATATGGCCTACACCATTTCATCTGGAAAACATGAGTAAAAATATGCCAGGAAGGAAAGGTCAGAAGTCGAGCGTGCCGAATATATGATATCCTACAACACTATGGACTGACAATACATAGTGAGCAATAATCGTAAAATCGGATGAAGATGTAAAGGGTGTTTTTTAAGCGAGATAGAACTTTAAATTGTAAAAAGTAACACAAAAAATTAAATTTTGATGAAATTTTTTTAATTTTTTTCAGTATACTCTGACAGATCATCATGAATAGACTCACGCTTGAACAACGCTACAAAATTATCCAAATTAACTTTGAAAATCAGGCTCTAGAGCACTTGGCAAATGACCCGTTGTTTTATCGCTTAACGGGTTTGTTAATTCAAAATTCAAGTCATTTGGACTGACATTGGCCATTTGGTGCACAAGTAACCCGCAATCGATTGAAGATATATATTGGAGCTATATTTAAATTTGAACCGATTTTCACCAATTTCAATAGGGTTCGTCCTTGGGCCATATAAATATTATTTGGAAAATTACATCTCAAGCGGATAATTAATGCGACCTGCAAATGTGTCAAATATAAACGCCAGAAGGATTGATACATATTGCGTTCTTCAATTATAGAAATACAGACAATTCCATTGAAAATGGGTCCATGTAGAGATACCTAGGACGCATGTAGACGATTAGTCGGCAATAATAGGAGTACCAAAACCGATGTGTGGGACCAATACCAAATAATGCAATTACAATAAACATTTTTTGTATGTATCCTCTTAAAACAAGAAGCTCCAAATTACATCTGATTCGTTGGTTAAGGAATCTAAAATCTTAAGATCCTTTAAATACGGAGGGAGGAGTTGTAATATGAGGCTCTGCCAATGGAAGAAAAAAATTCAACATGAGAATCCAAATATCGAATATTATATGGTGGATCCATTGGGGACCAATCTGCAATACCAATCATCCTAAACATAATATAAACATTTTTTTGGAAATTTCCTAGCTCTACTTAAATAATGTAGGCCCTATACTGACTTCAATAGAGTCATAGCTAAATCGACACATGAATTTGGGTTATGGTATTCAACGAAAATTTCCCTTATTTTAATTACCTTATTATCTGAATAAATCTTTTGTGTCTCGTACCATCGCTCGTTACCGTGATACTGGTAGCGTAGCCCGACGTCAAGAAAGTGGACGGAAAAAAACAGCTACCGCAGCAGAAATGGCCCGAAAAGTAAAGAAGCGACTTGATCGAAACCCGCGTCGCAGTCGCCGAAAAATGGCTCGTAAGCTGAACATATCGCAATATTCCATTTGGCAAATATTGAAAAATGAGCTCGGGATAAAGCGTAAGTCGTGTTTACTGGCCAAAGAGGTCAGCAGAAAATGCGAACCTTCGGTTGGCCACCAGAACTCAAGCGCCGCTCAACACCATCGCTTTCAGCAGGCGCCACCCAAGAATGGTTACAAAATGATACCAATCCGTTGGACTATTGTGTCTGATGTATTTCAGAAAGCAAGGTTGGTACTAAACAAGTAAAAAAACGTTAAGTTCGGCCGGGCCAAACCCTCCACCTTAGGGTAAAGGAAACATTAGAAGAAATGTGGCAAAAACCATTAGAATGCCGAATATCGGGAGGTACCGTTATATGGGGATATACCAAATCGTGGACCTACACATGCAATGTTTCACCCAAGGAGCTGGAACCCATTATGACCTAAAAATACCAATTTTCAGACAAATCCGTGAAAAAATGTGGCAAAAATCATCAAATTACCGAATATCGGGAGGTACAGTTATATGGGGCCTATACCAAAACGTGGACCTATAATTACAATGACTCGACACACGAACTGGGACCTATTATGATCAACAACTGCCAATTTTAAGAGAAATTCTTAAAAAATGTGTCAAATATCATCAAAATACCGAATATTGGGAGGTACCGTTATATGGGGACTATATCAAAACGTGGACCTATACATACAATGTTCCGCCACACAAACTAGAACCCATTATGACCCACAAATACTAATTTTTAGACAAATCAGTGAAAAAATGTGGCAAAAACTATCAAAATACCTAATATTGAGAGGTACCGTAGTATGGGGGCTATACCAAATCATGGACCCATGCATGCAATGTTTCGCCAAAGGAGCTGGAACCCATTATGACCAACAAATACCAATTTTTAGACATATCCGTGAAAAAATGTGGCGAAGACCATCAAACTACCGAATATCGGGAGGTACCGTTATATGGGGACTATACCAGAACGTGGACCGATATATTTCATTATCAATACCAACCATCCTAGACACAATAAAAATTTCTCTGCTAAGTTTTGGCGCTCTACGTCAAATAATGTGGGCTGTATCGTGATTTCAACAGACAGACAGACGGACAGACAGACGGACATCGTTAAATAGACTTAGAATTTTATGCTGATTATGAATATGTATACTTTATGGGGTCTACGACGGATATTTAAGGATGTTACAAACGGAATGACAAAGTTAATGTACCCTCCTTTCCAAGGTGGAGGGTATAAAAATACTAAAGTATTGATTGAAGCGCTTCTCCAGGAGTGGGCCAAAATACCACAGAGCAACATTCGAGCAGCGTGTGAAGGTTTTATTGGCCGTTCGAAGGCCGAACAAATCTAAACTTATACCAAAATTTGATGCTATTTCCAATGTTTTTGCTCTCATTCAATAAAATTGAAAAAAAAAGTTAAAATTATTTCGTTTGACTTTGTTGCAGTTTTTTTATATCACCCTGTATATTCCCTATATAACAGTTCTTTCCGATTTTCCCCCCATATTCAGATTATTTGTCTTGATAATTTAAGCCACATTTTACAATTGAAGTATTTTAAATTAGGTATTTAAAATTGGGAATAACAGCAACATTGCTCAGTCAATTGTGTTTAGATCAATATGCGGTTAAGTTTCGATCTATTTTCCTACACACAACCCAAAAATTCACAAATATTTGATACGTAAGGCATCTCTACGAAACATGCACGTGTAGAGTACTAATTTATCTACCCCGCTCGACTTTGTCTTCTATCTCTTCCATATGTTCACAATTCGACATAGACCTATAGTAGCACCTGGTTTTACACCATTCAACATCTTCGATTTTTCCCATTGAAAAGTCTGTTTTCACTTGTTCTAACTTTCTCCCAGCCATTCTCACATTAATTCACACCTTATTGATACAACAGAAAATTATCACATTACGTTTAGTGTAAACGTCTAAGTAAATTCTGCATTTCATTATCATCTGGCACTGAGTAATCGCGTGTAATCGAAAACTGAGTGGCACAGTTGTTTGAACTGTCTTCTGTCACTCATATCTTCCGTTTTATTTCAAAACGTTGCTGTTAAAAATTCTCTGTTACTAAGTGCTACTCTTCTTATTATACTTTCGTTTTGAAATATTGTTCTTGTTATTCTTACTGTCGTTGGGTTATTATTACTTATGTATGAATTATTTGTTATTTTAAGCGTTTGTGCTCTTTATGACTTTGGCCAGAGGGTGAAGTGGGCAAGCGAACAGAGGGAGAATCTCTTCATCATTGACGTTATACTTAAGTTTCATTCCGTATAATGTTCGTGACGTTTTGTTAATAATTTCGTATATACATCATTGTTGTTGTTGCTATTTCGACGATGTGATCGAAGCTACATACATATGACAGAGTGCACATGTTAGTATGTATGTATATCAATGTGTACTTTTATTTACATCACAATTGCTCAAAGTGTACAACAATACAATATATAATTTCAGTATAATTGAGGTTTTCTGGAGCGATTTGTCCCGTTGTTGCTATGCCAGATTTTATGACATCTTTCTGTTGTATGGCTGAATTTCACATCTTTAGTTTAATAACGTCACACTCAATGTCGTATGGGTAACGCTAATCGCTTCTATGACTTTCGTCTATAGAAATTCGATGAAGGGGAGCAATTAAACTGGGAAAATGCTTAGCATGCTTGCTACTTATTTCGTCAATATACACATCTGCATGTATTTATTTCGAAGAGCTTTTTACTACTTGGCTATAAAATTATTTTATGGGAATTCAACACATTGAAAATCAAATGGAAATAATGTGTGAGAATATTATAATTTAATTGAATCGAACATAAAATTAATAAAATTTACGTGGGTTATATTGCTATTCCTGAACCCTTTACGTTAAAACAATGTGCGGAACAAACATTATATCTTATGGAAGTAGATTTTTTTTAATAAATTTATTTTATATTAGTAAATTTCTTATTAAATTTCTTATTCCCGTAGTTTTAGTCTTTTTAAAGTATAATAATTCACAGATAATGACTCGACTAAATAGAAATAAATACATATCACAAAAATGTCAATACAGGTTCACGTAACGGGCAATTTATAGTGTTTCAAAAAAACTGATCCTATTTTTCAGACAGAGCTTTTAATTTGAGAGTAAAAAACTTAAATAATAAGTCACATATTTAAACCAGTAAGGAAAGCTCAAAAGTCGGGCGGGGCCGACTATATGATACCCTACACCACTATGCATATTTAGTAGAGCTCTCGTAAAAAGGTTTATACAGGGCATTTCAGAGCTCTATGAGATATTTGGTACAAAATCAAAATCTATCGTGCATTTTACGAACTATAGCTATCTTTGAACCGGGTTTCTCCAAATTTGACGTATTAGCTTCTAGACTGAATTCGGTCTTATGTACGAAAATTCAGGTGATTTGGGCTGATATTGGCCATTTGTTGCACAATTAACACGAAATCGGATGAAGATACATATGGGTGCTATATCCAAATCTGAACAGATTTTGATAAAACAGATTTAAAAAAAATCGACTACTTTTGGGCTTTATCTGATATCTGGTATCAACTATCATTCCTGTGAAGAGTATGCTATGCTATGCTATATCCAAATATGAACAGATTTTGATAAAATTAAAATCGACTATTTTTGGGCTTTATCTGATATCTGGTACCAAATATCATTCCTGTGAAGAGTATATTACGAATGTAAGGGACTTAAAGAGCAAATCGGATGAAACATATATATGGGAGCTAGAGCTATATCTGAACCGATTTTTACTAAAATTGGTGTACTTGCTTATAGGCTAGTTTCGGTCGGATTTGCCAAAATTGATGCTATTTGGTGGTCAATCACCCGAAATCGGATGAAGATATATATGGGAGCTATATCCAAATCTGAACCGATTTCGATAAAATTTAAAACAGCTATTCCTGTGCTCCATCTAATACTTGGTACCAAATATCACGGTTGTGGAGTGAATATTACGAATGTAAGGGACTAAAACACTAAATCGGATGAAACATATATATGGTTGCTATATCTATATCTGAACCGATTTTCACTAAATTTTATATACTTGCTTCTAGGCTGAATTTGGTCCGATGTACTAAAATTCAGTCCATTTGGACTTATATCGGCCATTTGGTGCACAATTAACCCGAAATCGGATGAAGATATATATGGGAGCTATATCCAAATCTGAACCGATTTCGATAAAATTACAAACAGCTATTTCTGGGCTGTATCTTGTATCTGGTACCAAATATCATTCTTGTGGAGTGCATATTTCGAATGTGAGAGGCTTAAACACCAAATCGGATAAAATATATATATGGGAGCTATAGCTGTTTCTGAACCGATTTGTTGTATTTGCTTTAAGGCTAATCTCGGTCACATGTGCCAAAATTTGGGCCATTTGAGCTGATATTGGCCATTTGGTGGTCAATTAACCCGAAATCGGATGAAGATATATATGGGAGCTATATCCAAATCTGAACCGATTTCGATAAAATTTAAAACACCTATTTCTGTGCTCCATCTAATACCTGGTACCAAATATCACGGTTGTGGAGTGCAAAGTAGGAATGTGAGGGACTTAAAGATCAAATCGGATGAAAGATATATATGGGAGCTATAGCTATATCTGAACCGATTTTCTCCAAATTTGATATACTTGCTTCTAGGCCGAACTCGGTTGGGTGTGCCAAAATTCAGGTAATTTGGACTGATAATGGACATTTGGTGCACATTTAACCCGAAATCGGATGAAGATATATATGGGAGCTATATCTAAATTTGATCCGATTCTCACCAATTTCAATAGGGTTCGTCCTTGAGCCAAAAAAATATTGTTTGGAAAATTTCATCTCAATCGGATAATAAATGCGACCTGCATTTTGTTCACAAGAATACATGGACAGACGGACGGACGGACGGACGGACGGACGGACGGACAGACGGACTGACATGCATAAATCAACTCAGAAAGTGATTCTACGAAGGTTCTCAAAAGTAACTATGGGTCTATCTCGTTTCCTTCTCCATGTTACAAACAAATGCACAAAGACATAATACCCTTACCACTATGTGGTGTAGGGTATAATTACCACTATGTGGTGTAGGGTATAAAAAGTATACATCAACTGTTTATCATAGCCCATGTAAAATGGTTCTCTGCCCCCATATTACCCTAAACACACATTTTAAGCCAAATCGATTCGAAAATATAATCAAAACCCTCGAAATAGGTAAAATCAGGAGGTACTTTTATATGGGCGTTTCTCCGAAACATTGACATTGAAAAATTTCCGCGAAGAGGTCTTCTACCCCCTAAGATGCTACGATGCCAAATAAAGGTAAAATCAATTGAAAAATGTGACCAAGACCCTGGAAATAGCTGTAATCATCGGATACCTTCATATAAGGGTTATACCAAAGCATAGTCCTATACTTATAATCATTCAAGAGAATGTGTTGTTCTTTCTAAAATATCAAATTACCAACATTTGAAGATTTTGAATAGGGTTGTATCATTAAAGGGGGGCTATATCACATTGCCGACCTGATACATATTTTGTACAAATGATTCTTCATGTAACCCTTAGGATTGTATCAAATTTAAAACTCTATCGTAACTTTTGCTGAGTATAGAGCAAAACATTTGAGGGCCTTTGTGTATGGTGGAGCTATATAAAATGGACCCTTAAAACGTTGGACCCGAACTATTTCCCAAGTGTAATTTCCCGCACTGTAATAACTGACGATAGCGCATAGTCCCCGAATAACATCACATGTGAGTTAAGGTTACTTTTAAGGGTTTATTTTTTTCTTAAATAAATTTTCAATTCGCTCCACTATTGTATAGTCCGCTTATTACAGTGCCTCTTCATATTCGGTATTTCACTGATTGCAATCCCAATGAATTTTTGATTTTGAGTTCTCACTGGATGGGTTATTTCCATATCTAGTCAATTTTTTGGAGGTTTGGACCTCACAATCGATAGTAATTTCTAAAATTGAAATCCTGGCAATATGACTTGAATTTAACTATCATAAATAAAGCTTAATCGATTTATAAAAGTTAAGGACCTCATAAAGTATGTTAAAGAGAAGAAATCTTTGTTGATTAAATTATGTCCGTGAGCCTCTCCGTTCACCATTTGCAATTACGATAGAGGTTACCAAATTTATGTGTCTTTCAAACTTTGCACAGGTTTTATATATTATTAGGATGATTGATGTTGTCAGATATATATATATATATATATATATATATATATATATATATATATATATATATATATATATATATATATATATATATATATATATATATATATTTGTTCCCATTTAGATATAACCCTCATATGATATTGTATCCTAATATTCGTCGACCAAATGTACTCTTATTTGGCCGATTTGAGGTATTTTGAAGGGCTCAAAAGCATTCCTGAGGTTAGAAAAAAGTACAACATAAGTCCACTTTATGATTTATTTCCTATTCACCCGTGCATTTTTATATACGTCATTTCATCGTATTTAATTAAAATTTTAAACCTCAATTATCAGTATTATAAAGGTCTTAGCAATATTTTCCAAATCAAAAGTA
The DNA here is from genome assembly GCF_030504385.1 of Musca domestica. Lineage (NCBI taxonomy): Eukaryota > Metazoa > Arthropoda > Insecta > Diptera > Muscidae > Musca > Musca domestica. The sequence continues at coordinate 9,891,064 of NW_026712363.1, read as the reverse complement.
ATTACGAATTCGTTAATTTTAGAAGATCCTGTTGTAAGGTATTTTGTCTTTACCAGTTTAAAATCCTATGTCAATTAAACTATATCCGTCTGTGTGTGCGGCCGTTCTTTTGTGAAATATTTAGGTTAACCTTTGATCTTTTATACAATATTCCTACGAAGTTAGAATATGTCCGTTTCGTTAAGGTATAATAATACCACTAAAAATTGTCTTTTTGCATGCTTTTGTTACAATTTCTACCGAATTATCTGTAACTTGACATTTAAAGTTTTCAGTATTGTGAAATTAATAACAAATGTTTAAGAATTTTAAGCATTTTCAATTCCAAAATGCATTTTGAAACAATTCTACACAAAAATCCATATCAAAGTGGAAGAGTCAAATTTTTCAGTTCCGCGATTTTTATGGAGGTTTTCTATCAAAATTTTCCTTCATGAAAACGTTTCCACCTTGATTACAAATAAACAAAGCCGTTCTCAACAGCTACACTTTTTTTTAAATATTTACATATTGATTTAAAGAAGTAGGTGTGTCCAGTTGCTCTGACAAATTTGATCGAAATCGGTTCAGATATAGCTATAGCTCCCATATATTGCCAAATTTTATCGAAATCGGATCAGATTTGGATATAGCTCCCATATATATCTTCGTCCGTTTTGCCTTTTATTGTGCACCAAATGTGTAATATTAGTCTATATGTGATGGAATTTTGCACATGCGACCAAATTGAACCTGAAAAAAATCCAAATTTGATCGAAATCGGTTCAGATATAGCTATAACTCCCATATATATTGTTCGTCGGATTTGTTGTTATCCTCCGCAGCAGCAATATGCACTCCGTAACATCGATATTCGAGGATATATATCAAATGCAGCACAGATTGCCAATTTGCCAATTTTAATCAGAATTGGTTCGGATTTGGTTATAGCTCCCACATATATCTTTATTTGATTTAATGTTAATTGTGAACCAAGTGGTTAATACAAGCCCAAATTGAAAATTCACAAAAACCTCCGTAGAAATAGATTCAGAGGAGGACATTACTCCCATATATTAATTCTTTTGGACTTTAATTTATAACTATATTCATAGTTGGTATGATTTAATTCTTACAAAACTTTTATTTGTAGTGATGCTCTACTGAATATGCAAACTTTTGGATTTTCCTTACTGGTTTGGTATTGAAACTGTTCCACCAGATATAAGCGGGTTTAGTCATATTTTTTTAACAGAACATTTAAAAAGTTATATGTAGAAAACATCCTTGCAAAAAACTGTCAATATAGATTCAGATTTATGTAAAGTCCCCATTTAAGGGTATTTTGATTATTTGTGTCACATCTTTCACCGGAATTGCATTAAATCTGGTATTTGGAGTTCGTAATAGATAACACCTCCAATGACCGAAAATTGCTTATGCAAGTCCACGTCTTCCGGAAATGGGCGGAAGTGAAGCCTTCAAATGGCGGTACCTCGTCATACTCGGTATTTTGATAGTTTTTTAGCCTCAGTTTCTAACTTAATTGTTTAATATTGAGTAGTCCAGTTCACACAAGTCCACGTTTTCTGTTAGCCCCATAAAACTGCATTAACAGATATTCAATGTTCGTATGATTTTTACCATATTTTCGAAAACAAGAATTTCGAATGCATGTGATTGTATTAATTAAGTTCAAAAACAATTCGCAAAACGCCTAAAGGGTTTTTTTTTGTTTTTCTGTAATTTATAGGATTAAAAAACTGCACAAAAGGTTTTCCTGAAAATTCCCATAAATAACACAGCATCGTCTGAAAGTAACATAGGCTATATAAAATTTTAAAATTCCACTTGGAACTGGAGATATAGCATCAGAATCGGAATTTGGTACATATCATGTATTTTATGCATACAAATTTCAATGAAATATGGAATGTGGAACGGAATTTGGCACAAAATTAATTTGTCAAATTATTTTGAAATTGCTACCTGTATTGATGTATTGTTACCTCGAATCGATCTAATAGCATCAAGAATGCCGTTCAACTTAAAAAGATTGCAGTTTCCTTTACGCTTGACATTAGCTATGACAATTAATTAATCCCAAGGACAAATTCTATGATGTTCTTTAAATACGTTTTTATTTTTATATCTTACACCACATTGTGGTAAAGGTATTATGTATTTGTGTATTTGTTTGTAACATGGATAAGGATGCGAGATAGACCCATAGTTACTTTTGATGATCTTCAAAGAATCACTTTAGGAGTCGATTTGTGTATGTCTGTCTATGTATTTTGTGAACAAAATGCAGGTCGCATTTATTTATTTATTTATAACAATATTTGTTTGGCCAAGGACGAACCCCATTGAATTTGGCGAGAATCGGTTTAAATTTACATATATCTTCAACCGATTTTGGGTTTGTGCACCAAATGACCAATATCAGTCCAAATCACCTGAATTCGGGTGCATCTGACAAATTCAGTCTAGAAGCAGGTACGTCGAATTTGATTAAAATCGGTTCAGATATAGCTACAGCTCCCATATATATTTTTCATCCGATTTGCTGTTTAAGAATCTCACATTCGTACTATGCACCCCATAAGAATGATATTTGGTACAACATAACTTATGGAGCTCAAAAATACCTTTGTCAAATTTTATCGAGGTCAGATCAGATTTGGATATAACTCCCATACATATCTTAATCAGATTTCAGGTTTATTGTACACAAAATGGCTAATACCAACCCAAATGAAGTGAATCTTAGCAATTCCGACTGAAGTCATCCTAGAATCAAATAGTTCAAATTTGGTGAAAATTGGATCATGTATATGTTTCATCCTATTAGGGGTTTTAAGTCCCTCACATGCATAATATACACTCCACAACAATGATATCAGATACAGCTCGAAAATACCTCTACCAAGTTTTATCATGATCGATTCAGATTTTTATATACATTTGATATGCATCTTCACCCATTTTTTTTTTTTGGTACTAGAGGTACAAATAGCTCCGTCAAATTTGTTGATAATCGATTCAGAGTTGGATATGGTTCCCGAATTGTGATACGTATTCAAATAAGGTTCATAGTTGGTATGATCTACTACACATAAATTCCCAATATAAACTGTTTCTATTACGGGTGCTCTACTAAATACGCAAATAACAGCAGTCGCAATACCTTTAAAGTTACATCTGCAACTATTATTGTGAAAAAGTCGAGTCCAGCTAGGATATGGTTACCTAGCCGAACATGGGTTAAACTTCTTACATGGTACATGGGTTAAACTTCTTTCAAGCAACACTGAAAGTACTAATTAAAGTTAAAGGAGGATAATAACTACGACGTACACCGACATACCGAATATCTACATCATTTAGCTTTACATTAACCGAAATACGTCACAAATTGAACTCGAATGTATTTTAGAGAATAAGTATAAATGATGGCAGATAATTTTAAAAATATACAAAGATCATTTATTTAAAAAATTTTGTATTGTAAATATAATATTTTATTATTATTATTGCTCTTAATTACAGAAAAAAATCAAAGTAACACATGATGCGAATTATTTTGGGACTGATTAATAAATTACTCACTCATACTGATACTGATGCGTACGTGCTTGAAGTCACAGCGGCGCTTACTGCAAAAGAAAGCACTTTCCTGATTAAATTATTGCTGATACTGTTATTTACATTTGTATTCTTTTTGTATTTGTTAATCATAAGCATTGTATGCACTCTCGCTAAATATATTGGGATTTATTTGTATTTTTGGCATACATTTATTGTGCAATATTCTTGGCACTGATGTAATTAAATAAGCATATTTATACGTTTGGGCCAGTATATTTAGTAAAGTTATTATATTGGTGCACCTTGCGGTGTTTAAAAGTATTTGCGATCCTTTCACACACCCCATTATTCTTTCAATACTTTTAGTAACTGGGATTTGTAAAAGTAGACTGATAAATATGTAAAGAAGCTAGATTATGATTGAACTTATGAAATGAACTTAAAACAAGTTAAAAAGTATCAGTCGGTTTTGCCGACAGATGTATACCCTCAGACAATGTTCGTTTATTTAAACATATTTTGACTTCTGTTATGATTATTCAAATTATTGACCCTCTATGGAGAAGGTTCCGAAGGAATGGACCAATATTGCAAATTTCGTATCGGTAATAAATATGATCATGATAAAAAATATGATATAAATATTGCGACGTGTCGGTTTTGAACTATATTGGTTACTCCCTTTACTATATATGCGATATTTGATAATTTTTAGAAAATGTTAAAATGTGCGTGAGGTACCAAATATAGTCGTCCGAAGTATTTCATTTTCATATTTGATCTAATACAGATAAAAATATTGGTACGGGCAAAATTACAAGAAAGTCGAACATTATATCCAATTTTATGCAAAATCATAAGTTCCATGTTCATCTCAGGTTTCTGGATGAGACAAATATTTAGCAAGTTGTAAAGAATCGTTGATTTATTTCGCAAGTTATGACAGTATGAGAAAGGGTTCGCATATATATAGGGTGAGACGAAAAAACTGCAACCAACTTCAGACTGCTGTCATTTCGAAGCCAGTCGTCCGACTGCTGTTAAAATTATTCCAGTGACAGCTCATTACATTGTTTACAAGGGTACAAAAAACATTTTGATGAGAATTTTCCAAAAAAAAGTTATTCTTGATGGAATTCAAGCGTGCTAGCGTGATTTCTTTATATTTGGTTGAAAAAACACAAGTGGCTATCGTTAGAGCACTCCAGCAATTAAATGTACCATCGCTCGTTACCGTGATACTGGAAACGTAGCCCGGCGTCAAGAGGGTGGACGGAAAACAGCAACATCAGCATGGTTTGAAAGTAAAAAAGGGACTTGATCGAAACCCGCGTCGTAGTGGCCGAAAAATGGCTCGTGAGCTGAACATATCGCAAAATTCTATTCTGCAAACATTGAAAAATGAGCTCGGGATAAAGACATTGAAATTCCAAAAAGTGCAAGAACTTACAACGCAACAGAAAGAAAATAGACTCAAAAGAGCTAAAGAGATGCTCCGCTTGGCCGAAAGTGCCGAATTCGGTTTTCTCCGATGAGAAAACATTCGTTGTACAGCAGTTTGTAAACAAACGAAATGATCGTGTTTACTTGCCAAAGAGGTCAGCTGAAAATGAGCACCTTCGGTTGGCCACAAGAACTCAAGCGATGGCCATGGTGATGGTGTGGGCCGCCATAACAGCCGATGGCCACTCTCCGCTCGTATTAATCGGCCGTGGCATCAGAATAAATGCCGAATATTATCGCGAAAATATTCTGGAGGGTGTATTAAAGCCTTGGGCACGCAAACATTTTGGCCGCAGACCTTGGACATTCCAACAAGACTCAGCATCATCGCACTCAGCAAGCGCCACCCAAGAATGGTAACAAAATGAGGTTCCTCTATTAATTTCCTGCGCACAATAGCCAAAATCTCCGGATACCAATCCGTTGGACTATTGTGTCTGGTTTTTTTTTTTTTTTTTGGAAAGCAAGTTTGGCACTAAAAAATACCAATGTGTCGACCACCTCAAGCAGGCGCTGCGCCGGAAATGGGCCAAAATACCACAGAGCAATATTCGGGCAGCGTGTGATGATTTCATTGGCCGTTTCATGGCCATAATTCGTGCCAAAGTTGAACGATTCGACCAAATCTAAACTTATTCTAAAATTTTTCGATATTTTTTGCTTTCATTCAATAAAACTTAAAAAAATGTAAAAATTATTGCAATTGACTTTGTTGCAATTTTTTAACTCACCTTGTATATTTGAAACCGTTAGCTATATCTAAATCGATTAAAAAACAAATTTGTTTGGCCCATACGCTAAATTCTGGATCTTGGCCTGCACCCAATTCGTACTAAAATCCATTTAATTTGGGATTCTATTAACCAACCTGCACAACAAACTTGAAATCGATCCAAGATTATATGGGAGATATATATTCAAATCTAAACCGATTTCGCAAAAAATTTGCTAGGTGTATTTCTTAGCTGGGTTGGATATTGTTTTACTTAAATGTCTAATTTATATCTGAACCAATATATGACCTAGTTACTTTAGGCAAAATTCGGCATTATGCGCTAAAATTCTTCTTCTAATTGCTGCCCATAAAATGTAAAATCGAGCAAAGATACATAGTGGAACTACATCTAAATAGGATCCAGTTATCACCAATATCCATAGGAATCGTTCTTGGACTAAACAAATGAATTGTGCAAAATGTCATCTAGATAGGGCATTAAATGTCACCTCTACTTTTTTACAAAAATACATGGACAGGTGTTCGGACATGCATAAATCAACTCAGAAAGTGATTCTATGAAGATCGTCAAGAGGAACTATGTTTCTATCTCGCATCTCTTCATGTCCATGTTACAAACAAATGTACAAAGACATAATACCCTGACCACAGTGTGGTGTAGGGTATAACTATACATTGTAAGAGCTAGATGAATGATTTACAAAAACTCACCATAGGTTTCCAAAGTGAATTTTCGAGAGACTTCTAAACTCAATACATTTTAAAAGCCTATTCTAGTTATTTGAATTTTTAGAAAAACAGATTTTTAACTGAGTTTGGCTAAACATACTATTTTTTTATATTGCAAAGCGAAGTATAGAAGACTTTTCAACTTCGTGACGCTTCGCACAGTAAACAAACAACAAATTACTCATACATATTTTACGATGATTGTGCTAATAATTGCATAGTTACGAATAATTGCATAGTCACCTTCATAACAACAATTAGGCCGATATTTACTTTTAGAGTTTCCGTTCTTTGGGTCTAATGGAAACTTTAAGTTCCTCTACGCACTGATAGCAAATCATAGGTGTGGCCAAGGAGTAAAATGCGTTACACACTTCTAGGTAATATTTTGAGTACACACTTTTAAGACAACATAATCATACCTTTAACTCCTCAGCGTTTACCCAGGAACAGTGGACACTGCACTCCAACAAACCAACAACAATAATAATAACTGTAATCACAGCTTGTCACATGTCCTGTGATGAATGGCTTTTTGTGAGGTGATGTCGCCTGACCTACTCCCAACTGCAGTGGCGACACACAACGTATTCATTTAATCGAACACATACAGACACGCATTTACGCATAGAAAAATAATAATTAAAATTATTTCCCCATGCCTAACAAGATTTTAATAATACGGAGTCGACAACGACGCGACGCGTATTCACGTCTGCAAGTAAAACCGGAAGGTAACTCATTTATTTATGTGTGTACGTAGTACATTCATATGTGCGATGAATGTATGTTGTGGTGGGTCTGAACAATGTCCTTCGTAATTGTACGTGCGTGCGTGCAAGAGGACAAAATGAAAATAGGAACTATGAAGATTATCACGAAATATCTGACTCATTTTATGGACACGCATTCGAGCACATACACACACACACAAGTACATATTCACATGGCTTGGCTGAGTCACATACATACACATCTTAGTTAGTATAGACGACAAGGTTCTCCAATTAATTTGTCCATGTTAGGGTTTTGCTATGGTTTGGGGTAGTTGATGGTAGTTGTAGCACTTTCCTAGAATCACGTTGACCTGGGGTTTTCCGATTGACAGGCATTGGTGTTACGCATAGGCATGTTGTGGTTGGTTAATTGTAAATTACGGAATTTTTGCACAAATAATACTAAATGCTTTGATATTCTGAAACGAATTATTAACAATTGTAAAACGGAAAGAAAGGACCAAAATCGGGTAGTACCAAATGCTAACACTAAAATCGTAGAAGTTTTTAATTGAAAATGAAAAATTACTTCTTTCTCTTTAATAATAAATGGTGTCATCCGTTATCTTCGAAAAAGTACTTCAATAGAGGTTTTTCACGCTGTGAGAAAGCTCCATACTATGGAGGGTATATTACCTTGTCATTCCGTTTGAAAATCCTCGAAATACTCATGTCAGACACAACAAAGTACATTTATATATTTTTTATCAGCATTAAATTCTACGTCGATTTGCCAATGTCCGTCTGCTCGTGTGTCTGTTGTAATCACGCTATCTTTCGAGCAAATTGAGATGTAAGGCCAACATTTTGCACACATGTGTATTTTGTCAATAGGTAAGTTGAGTTCGAAAATGGGTCATGTCGGTCCACGTTTTAGTATAGACCCTATATAATGGTACCTCTAAATATTCGGTATTTTGATGATTTAAGCGACTTTATATAACGGAATCGTTTCAAATTTCGTATTGGAAAATGTTAACGAGTACAGGGTAAGATGAAAAAACTGCAACCAACTGCTGTCATTATCCGAAAATGGCTCGTGAGCTGAACATATCGCAATATTCCATTCGGCAAATATTGAAAAATGAGCTCGGGGTAAAGCCATTGAAATTCCAAAAAGTGCAAGAACTTACCCCGCAAGAGAAAGAAAATAGTCTCAAAAGAGCTAAAGAGTTGCTTCGCTTGGCCGAAAGTGGTGAACTGTCGAATTTGGTTTTCTCCGATGAGAAAAAATTCGAAGTCCAGCAGTTTGTAAACAAACAAAATGATCGTGTTTATTTGCCAGCTGAAAATGTGCACCTTCGGTTGGCCACCAGAACTCAAGCGCCGGCCATGGTGATGGTGTGGGCAGCCACAACCGCCGATGGCTTTAGAATAAATGCCGAATATTATCGCGAAAATATTCTTGGGCACGCAAACATTTTGGCCGAAGACCTTGGACATTCCAACAGGACTCAGCACCATCGCACTCAGCACGCTGTACTATTGTATCTGGAGTATTTTGGTAAGCAAGGTTGGCACTGAAAAATACCAGAGTGTTGATCACCTCAAGCAAGCGCTTCGCCGGAAATGGGCCAAAATACCGCAGAGCAACATTCGGTCAGCGTGTGACGGTTTCATTGGCCGTTTGAAGCCATAATTCGTGCCAATGGTACCAATTCGAACCAATCTAAACTTATTCTGAAATTTGAAGCTGTTTCCGAAATTTTTGCTTTCATTTAATGAAATTTAAAAAAAAAAATGTAAAAATTATGGCGTTTGACTTTGTTGCAGTTTTTTTTATCTCACCCTGTACTACAACCTATGCAAAAAAATTACTTATGCAGGTACACGCTTTCGTATAGCCCCTACGTAACCTCCCAATATTATCGTTATGGTATTAGAGATATTATGGACCGGAATTGTTCTAATCTCGTATTTAACTTCATAATGTTTATTTTGATGATTTTAGACATCATTCACCGGAATTGTTTCAATTTTTGTATTTGAAGTTCGTAATGGTTAATTCAACCTATGACAGGAAATTGTATATGCAGGTTTACGTCTTCGTATACTTCACGTATAACGGTACATCCCTTTTTCCGTATTTTGACGGTATTAGCGACATTATTCAACGGATTTGTTTTAAATTTCGTGTTTGAAGGTTCTAATGGGTACTATAGCCTATGTTAAAAAAAAAATTGTGTATGTACATGTCGGTTTTGGACGGTATTTTCTTAACATTTTGCAAGTTGCATCCAAATTGTGGAGGGTATTAAGAGTTCGGCCCGAACGAACCTAATTGCTGCTTTACTTGTTATGATTTATTATTTTTTTTTTCAATTGAAAACAGCGCAGTTATCTACCTCGTGGTTACATTATCCAACTATGTAGTAAAATATAAAAATATACAACTCAAATAGCAGAAAAAATAGTAAATTGTTTTCGAAGTCGTGTAACTGGCCCCATGATCAATCAAGGCGTAATCTGCCGGAAGGGCTAATCATTAAAACCTTTTAGTCTTTACCTTTATTTGTCTATGATATAAGCCTTAAGCTCGAAGAGAATACATGTCATAGTTTCTAAAATTCCTCCGATTCTCCGTTTTTTAGAACTGGAGTGCAATGTATGTATATTCTTTGACATAACTCGCTTAGTATATATTTGTGCATTCTTATGTTGCCACCATAATTATTTTACTTTGGAAGAAATATGTAATTCCTTTTAAAGCTACTGCTAATTTTGTAATTTATTAAAATTAATTGTGTTTATACCTCCAATATTACATATATTTTTAATTAGTTTAATTTACCTAACAATATCTTCATTGGAAAAAAGTTATCTAATGCAGAATCCATGTTTAACTTCCGCCTTAACATAAATTTGTGTGTGTAAATCAAATTGTAACCGTTTCCAATTGATACAGATTGTTTAGAAATTATTTGCTAATAAATCTTTGGAAAAGTAAATTCAGTGCTCGTAAAAGAAACTGCACGATTTATTAACCCCTTTTGCCACTAACAGCTTTTCTCGTTATTTCAATTAGTCATGGTCTCCGAGTCGAAGAAATTAGATACGCTAAGATTTTAAAACATTCCATTCTCTTAGCTCTTCATGCTGTCATAATTGGAAACAAAGAGAAACAAGTGTTCAACAATAATTCGAGACATTTGCATTACTTTGGTCATGACGTATTTTTAAAATCCCCACCAACTTCCGATTGGTAGACAATTTTCATTCCTTAACCCGTTAGCATCTAAGATGGCTAGTCCTTCATATTCAGTGGGAGCAGTGCTATGTGACTTTTGTCAGGTTAAATTGATGTTGTTGTTGCTACTGCCAGTAATAATTTCTAATTATTTATGCTGTTCACAAACTTTGACATCAGTTAGAATTGTTGAACAGAGTTTCGTGCCGAATGCCGTGTATCATCAATTATGCATGACATGAACAATTGGCCAGACATTATAAATCATAGGTTTTTGTAGTTGTTGGCCATAAGCGAGAGCATTTGAAATGCCATCAAACCAGGAAAACGAAATCCTTGAAATGAAAATCTTAAAATAGATATCTGTAAGACAAACTCCACACTAACTTTCCATTGCCCTTCATTTTTTTCTGTTAACGAACCAACCAACACCTTACCCCCATTGCATCCCACTGTTTAGATAACCTATACACGTTCTTTAAATTTGCTTAAGGTTGACTTACCCCTAAGTTGTATTGAACTAGACAGGGATTACAAATCAAGTGAAATTCTTTCTTTGCTAGTAGACGTATACAGAATGGCAAGAGGCACAGTGGGAACATTTTTATGCAGGAATGGAAGGAATTTTCGAAAATGTCATGTTTGCTTAAAATAACAAAAACCATTATCTGGCGAATTTCACACAGTGTCATATTGCAGCTTTAGAATAGTTCTGTATTTATCAGAAATAGCAATAATATATTTCACTCATACAAAAGCCGATTTGCAAATTTACTGTTAGATCCGAATCTTAAGAGGTACCCCCATCAAACCAATATAAAAAAAATTTATGCTATAGCTCCCGCTTCAAGTGGTACTTCAAAAATGTATATAGCCTTTGTTACTATCAGGCAATACTATAATATATTTGGAAATTTTCAGGAAAATCTGTTCAGCGGTTTTTGAATCTATAAATTACAAACAAACAATCAAACATACAACCTATACCTCTTTTATTGATACAGCTATTTAAAAGCAATTACAAAACATTAAGGTCGGGCGAACCGAACTTTAAGTACCCTCCACCTTAGGGTAAAGGAAACATTAGAACCCATTATGACCCACAAATACCAATTTTTAGACACATTCGTGGGAAAATGTGGCAAAAATCATCAAAATATTGAATATCGGGAGATACCGCTATATGGGGCTATACAAAAACGTGAACATGTACATACAATGTTTCGCCGAAGGAGCTAGAACCCATTAGGACACACAAATACCAATTTTTTGACAATTTTTATCTGGAATACCATTAAATGGGAGCTATACCAAAACTTGGACCTATACAAACAATGTTTCGCCACCGCATCCATTCTAAATCGACTTAGAATTTTATCCTGATCATGAACATACCTACGACGAATATTTAGGGATGTTACAAACGGAATGACAAAGTAATATACCCTGTTTTCCAAGGTGGAAGGTATAATAGTTCGATGATAATATTGATTCGATACTTCATAGAAATAGACCCATTTTTTAATTATGACCCTCAATGAACTCTTATAAGCAGATGCTCAAGTGTAGAGCTCAAGTAGTCTACAGTTCAAAAATAAGACGCGTCCCTAGTTCCGAAATAAAAAAAACATATTTTTTGAGAACTGTATAAATATAACAAGTTGGTCAGGGTATTATGTTTTTGTGCATTTGTTTGTAACATGCAAAAGGAAACGAGATAGACCCATAGTTCCTTTTGATGATGTGCATAGAATCACATTTTGTGTCTATTTATGCATGTCCGTCCATCTGTCCGTCTGTTCATGTATTTTTGTAAACTTTTTGTAAATGTCGCATTTATTTTTGCGCCAATCATTTGTTTGGCTCAAGGATGAACCCTACTGAAATTGGAGATAATCGGTCAAAATTTATATATAGCTCCCATACATATCTTGGTCCGATTTGCCTTTTATTGTGCACCAAACACGTAATATCAGCCCAAATAGTATGGAATTTTGCACATACGACCAAATTAGACCTGAAAATAAATATGCCAAATTAATTCAGATATAGCCAAATCGGTTCAGATATAGCCATAGCTCCCATATATATTGATCATCCGATTTGTTATATTTGTCCTCCGCAACAATAATATGCAATCTGTAACAACGATATTTGGGGAAATATATCAAAAACAGCTTAGAAATATACTCCCTAAATCTTATCGAGATCGATTCAGATTTGGATATAGCTCCCATATACATATCTTCGTTCGATTTGCCTTTGATTGTGCACCAAGCTTGTAATATTAGCCCAAATGGGATGGAATTCGGCACTTATGACCAAAGTAGTTCCAGAAACAAGCATGTCAAATTTTGTGAAAATCGGTTGATATAGGTATATCCCATATATATTGCTCATCCGATTTGTTGAATGTGTCTTACACAGCCGTAATATATTCGGAGAAATATATCAAATACAACTCAGAAATGCATTTGCCAAATTTTATTGAGGTCGGTTCAGATTTAGATATAGCTCCCATATATATATCATTATCCGATTTCATGTTAATTGTGCATCAAATGGGTAATACAAGCCCGAATTGAAAAGGCACAAATGCCTCGGCAAATTTAGTAGAAATCGATTCAGAGGATTTAAATTACAACCTTAATCATAGTTGGTATGTGAAACTCTACTAAATATGCAAAGTGGTGTAGGGTATCATATATTCGGTCCCGACTTTAAGACTTTCTTTACTGGTTTACCCATTGTCTTATGTGATATCTAGCATATGTCGGTTTAACTCAAAAAAATGACGGGACTTAACATATTTATATTCAACATAGACCATGAAAATGTTGAAGTCGATAGTTTAGGCATTTTACAAATTTTCGTTATTAAACTTGATGTTGGAATCTAAAACAAATTTACTAGAATCGACTGATATAAGGTAGTGGAATACGCTATAAATCAATTGGATATTATAATACAACAAAACACATCTCAAAACAAATCGAATGCTCTTGTATTCTTCTAATCAACAATTCACATTTATTATTAATTTAACCACCCACTGTTCGCAGTGACACATCAACATCTGTCATTATGTTGCGTTTTCGCCACAATAGCCAAGGAGAATTTTTGAACATTTGTATATTAAGTTCCTTTTTATGTTGTACGTTAAATGTTTTTTATGTTTTACGACATGTTAACAACACAATGTAACACCACCGGCACCGAAAGCAAAGCAGTGCCAACAACATCAAGTGCGACAGCAATGGTAGTTATCAAAGCACCCCACTACTGCAGCCACCGGCACCATAAACACCACGACCACCATTGCATCCCCAACTGCTGGGTCACAAGTGCGCCCCCCGAAATGTCCAAGAAGACAACATGGACAACATCGAAATTAAATTGAATGCGATGGGTGGGTGGTAAACTATGAAAAATGTAGTGGCTAACTATTGCCCATGGATGACATCGGGCCACGGCAAGAGATCGGGTTCGTGGTTTACATATCAATCAAACTGTTGGCGCCAGGAGACAGAGCATAAAAAACAACAACCAGACCCACTCGACAAACAATTCTGGAGAACATTGTACAAGTTTTTACATATTTTAGCCATCATGTTGACCTTGTTATCAGCAGGGAAAATGTACATACATAGTACAAACATTTCTCCTCTACCGCTTTTCCATTTCTATTCACTTTGTTTTCTTTCTTCTGCTTTTCTTTTTTTTTTGGTAAAAATACATAAAAAGTTTGTGTTTTTACGACCGGAACATTGTTAGATAATGTCTCATTGGCTGTGCGGTCCCTCGTAGTTGGATGGTAAGTAAATTCAATTGAATAACAAAAAGTTTTGGTTAAGAAGTTATTGCACATTTTCTTTTATTGGTTACGCGACCAAGTTGAAGATGGACTATCAATAACATGGCAAGTTGAATTTACATTGGCAGTGCGATGTGGTGTTGGGCGGAAGACATGATTTCACAAATCATATTTCCACTCATAACTTTTAATGCAAAAATCTCCAATAAACTTGATGAATTCATTTTAATTGAATGAAAATGTTGTTGGTTTTGTTTCGGAAGATTTGCTTTTACTAACAAATTTAAATAAAAATTGGGAATTTCAGTGGTCGTTGGATGTGGAATACTGAAATTAATATTCTTAATATCGTTGTATATTCCAAACGAGGATTGGCAAAAATTCTACCAAATTTTTAATGTTTCTGAAACCATATCTTTAACTGATAATTAGCCTTAAAACCAATAAAGAAAGGCCAATAATGGCAATGACTACGCATGTTTAGTATAATAACACGTAACAAATAAACGTTTATAATAGGAATCTATGTTTATACCCACTAAGATCGCTATTGTTAGCAATCTTCAAATCGGGTATATGAGTTATATACAAATCGGAAATGATTGCTACAAATTTTGGCAGATATATTTATGTATCCTTTTGCCAGTTACAAACAAATTCACAACGACATAATGCCCTGTACCACAGTGTGACGTAGGATATAAAATAGTAGACAGATCGTTTCGACTAGTTTCAATGAGTTTCCGAAAACATTTGTAATATTCTCATGCATCTTTCTCAAAAAAGAATGAATGATTTTTTATCATATTAACAAATTTCGGCTATTTCGAAAAAGTTAATTAAAAACCAGTAAGGAAAAGTCAAAAGCCGGGCGGGGCCTACACCACCATACGTATAGTTTGGTTTCAGAAGGAAGTAATATATGGGAGGCATATCCAACGGATATCGCTAGATCGACTCCAAATGTCCTGAAACGGATTTGATCCAAAGAGACCTATCAAATGATATATACCCCCTCTAGCCATATGGCTGAGGGTATAACAAGTAAAAAAAACATTAAGTTCGGCCGGGGCGAATTTTTAATACCCTCCACCTTAGGGTAATGGGAAAATAAGAACCAATTATGACCCACAAATACCAATTTTTAGACATATTCGTGGGAAAATGTGGCAAAAATCATCAAAATACCGAATATTCGGAGATACCATTATATGGGGGCTATACCAAAGCGTGGACCTATACATACAATTTTCGCCACACGAACTAGGACCCATTATGACCTACAAATACCAATTCTCAGACAAATCCGTGAAAAAATGTGGCAAAAATCATCAAAATACCGAATATCGGGAGGTACCGCTATATGGGGGCTATACCAAAACGTGGACTTATACATGCAATGTTTCGCCACCGGAGCGAGAATCTATTATGACCAACAAATACAGACAGACAGACGGACATTATCAATATATGGGGTCTACGACGAATATTTAGACATGCTACAAACCGAATGACAAAGTTAATATCAGAGATGGGCATAATGCACTGTATTTTTAGTGCACTAATAATTTCACTATCACTATTCATTTAGTGGTAGTGCAATTTTTAATTCCACTACCACTAAAGGGTTAGTGGTAGTGAAAAATAAATTGCACTACCACTAACGCTTTAGTGATATTTAAAAAAGAATTGCACTACCACTAAATTTTAGTGGTAGTGAAATTTCAATAGCACTACCACTAAATTTAGTGGTATTTGAAAAAACTTGCACTAAATTAGTGGTATTTCATAAAAAAATAGCACTAAATTAGTGCTATTTAGAAAAGTAATCAAATTTTATGAATATGTACTATATATTCTGGATTGTTGTTCCCTACTCACTTCAATAAACTTCATTATAGCTGGTATAATATTTATATACATAGTGCTTTTTTTGGCTTCGCCAAATTTTAGTGGTAGTGCAAATTTTTTTTTGAAAAATCACTAAATTTAGTGGTAGTGCTATTAAAATTTCACTACCACTAAAATTTAGTGGTAGTGCAATTTTTTTTTAAATATCACTAAAGGGTTAGTGGTAGTGCAATTTATTTTTCACTACCACTAACCCTTTAGTGGTAGTGGAGTTAAAAATTGCACTACCACTAATTATTTGATTCTTAGTGCACTAAAAATTTAGTGCAATATGCCCAACCCTGGTTAATAAACCCTCCTTTCCAAGGTGGAGTGTATAAAAATATATATCGGAGCCGGGTTCCACAAAATGAAAATGTCGTCCCGAAATTCACTCTATTTGGGCTGATATTAGCCATTGTTTGCACAATAAACCTGAAATCGGATTAAAGATATATATGGAAGCTACATCCAAATCTTAGCCGTTCTCGGTAATATTTGGCAAAGGTATTTTCGAGCTCTATGAGATACCTTTTAACAAATATCATTGTCGTCTAATGGATTTTACGAATTTGAGGGACTTAAATACCAAATCGGATGAAACTTATATATGGGAGCCATATCCAAATCTGAACCGATCTTGTTACAATTTAGCAGAGATATTTCTCGGCTGTATCTTATATCTGGTACCAAATATCATTGTTATGGATTACATATTACGCATATGAGGGACTTAAGCACCAAATCGGATGAAACATATATATGTGGGAGCTATAGCTATATTTGATTCGATTTTCACTAAATTTGATGTACTTGCTTCTAGACTAAATTCGGTTGAATGTGCTGAAATTCAGGTCATTTGGACTTATATTGGCTATTTGGTGCACAATTAACCCGAAATCGGTTGAAGATATATGGGAGCTATATCTAAATCTGGTACGATTATCACCAATTTCAACAGGTTTCGTCCTTGGTCCAAACAAGTATTGTTTGCAAAGTTTCGTCTCAATCGGATAATAAATGCGACCTGCATTTTATTCGCAATAATACATAAAGGGAAGGACCAGCATGCATAAATCGACTCAGAAAGTGATTCTATGAAGATCCTCAAAAGTAATTATTGATCTATTTCGCTTCCTTCTCCCTGTTACAAACAAAGACATAATACTCTTAACACAATGTGGTGTAGGGTATAAAAATCAAAACTTTATGCCAATCCCTCATGGCAAAACCAGCCGATTCGACCATTTTTTTTTGAGTTACAATTATTATCAAGTTTTCACTGGCCTCCAGTTGCAATTACTTGTCAAATAGTTTCCTGGAATTCGAGAATACTTTGTGATATTGTTATAGCATTAACCCCATGTCTACAGGGGATATATATAATTAGATACCGACAACATGTACCTAATACAACTGACGGTTTTGTACCTAAGGTCTCTGGGGACGCAACCCCTTTCTGGATATCTGCAGTAGACATAGCGATATACGCGATTTGGATAAGCATTAGAACCGTAGCGAACATGGAAAATAATATCCGCCCAAAATTTTTAATATTAGCTCTCGCAAAATAAATGTCATATGGAGCAAAGGGAGCTTCAGAAATAGTTTTAACTTAGCAATCCGTAATATTTAGAAAGGCTTAAGGTTCGAAAATTTAAGTCAGATTTTTTTTTGTTTACACATCCGAATAATTTTTCCTATCTTAGAGCAAGAGTGTAAATTGAATACAGATGTATTCAAATACAGATGTATTCAAATACAGATGTATTCAATTTACACCCTCCCCTATAAAAGTTCAAGTTTTTCAAACAAATATCTATATCTTGTATTTAATGAATCGATTATTCAAAATATTACAAATATAGCACGTCGTAATCTAATATCAGACCTAGATAAGGAGAGAGCATCAATGGCAGATTTCATAAAATACACAATTAGTGTAACATTTTTTTAGAATTGGGATATCCAATTATACAACATAAGATCTAGCAAGAAGATGTAATGGATTGGTCCACTTCTTCTGTAGCCCTCTCTCAAATAAGAAATATTTTTATAATCTTAACACCAATAGTTTGCATTTTGCAATATTTGTACCAAAAAAAGATCTAGTGAAAAGGTCCAAAGTAGTTCAATTTGTTATGGTACATTCTCAAAACAAAACTCTGTCAGAACATCTACAAAAACCTTCTATTCAGATTTAATTGTTGTTAAACCAGTAAAGAAAGTCTTAAAGTCGGGCGGGGCTGACTTTATGATACCCTACACCACTTTGCTAATTTACTAGAGCTCCGCATATCTACTAAAAATTTTTATGGGAGAATTCAGTCATACACGCTATGATTGTAATTATAATTTAAAGTTCAAAGGACTAAATATGCCGAAGCATTTGTATCTTTTAAATTCGGACTTGTATTGCCATTTGGTGCACAATTAATTTGAAATCGGATAAAAATATATATGGGAGCTATATCCAAATCGGAACCGATCTCGATAAAATTTGGCAAAGATATTTCTGAGCTGTATTTGATATATCTCCCTGAATATCGTTGTTACGGAGCGCATATTACTGCTGTGGCTAACAAATATAACAAATCAGATGAACAGTATATATGGGAGCTATAGCTATATCTGAACTGATCTGCACATACTAGCTTCTAGACTCAATTCGGTCGTATGTGCCAAATTTCATCCCAAATGACTTGTGCAAAATTTAATCTGGATAGGGCAATAAATGCGAATTGTACAGAATGTGATTCTATGCAGATCATCAAAAGGAACTATGGGTCTATCTCGTTTCCTTTTGCCTGTTACAAACAAATGCACAAAGCCATAATACCCTGACCACCTTGTGGTGTAGGGTATAAAAAAACAGGATTATTTGTTAATTATGAGAAATGATTTTTATTTTTTCAAAATTTTTATTTTTGTTGTTTTTTTTTTTTTTGATGTCCTTCCTTTTGTACATCACTCTCATCCCCTTTATACGTCGGAGCAACTCATGGTGAGCATTGGCAGCGACTAGTACAAAACATTAAAAAATAAATTAGATTTTAATTAAGTATCTCCATCCCACGCTTTGATGTTAACCCACTTTATGCATACAGAGTGAGATGAAAAAACTGCAACCAACTTCAGACTGCTGTCATTTCTAAGCCAGTCGTCCGACTGCTGTTAAAATTATTCCAGTAACAGCCCATTATATTGTTAACAAGCGTACAGAATCATTTTGGTGAGAATTTTCCAAAAAAAAGTTATTCGTGATGGAATTTAAGCGTGATAGTGTGATTTCTTTATATTTGGCTGGAAAGTCACAAGTGGCCACCGTTAGATCACTCCAGCATTTAAATGTGAATAAATCTTTTCTGACTCGTATCATCGCTCATTACCGTTATACTGGTAGCGTAGCCCTATGTCAAGGAAGTGGACGGAAGAAAACAGCAACATCAACAGAAATGGTTTGAGAAGTAAAGAAACGACTTCATCGAAACCCGCGTCGCAGTGGCCGGAAAATGACTCGTGAGCTGAACATATCGCAATATTCCATTCGGCAAATATTGAAAAATGAGATCGGGGCATGATGGTTTCATTGGCCATTTGTAGGCCATAATTCGTGCCAAAGGTGACCAATTCAAACCAATCTTAACTTATTCTAAAAAGTGGTGCTATTTCCGACATTTTTTGCTTTCATTCAATAAAATTAAAAAAAAATGTAAAAATTATGGCGTTTAACTTTTTTGCAGTCTTTTTATCTCACCCTAAGGCCTGTATTCGGCAGAATTGTTGTAACTGTAATACGAACTACCGGACATTACAGGCCTGATTTTTAGTCAGTGTAATACTTCACTACTTCCACTTGCCTTGTATGTCACAATGTGATTCAATACTGTTATTGCAACATTGATATTCCATTTCCTATTTGTTTTTTAATCGCCCACAAATTTCTTGATCCACGCGTCTCTCTATGGTTTTCCAAAATAAAGATGAATGCTATTCAGTCTCTGACTGATTTTCTGATGTGCTCGAAAGCGAGAGAGACACTGACAACAATCTTTCACTATAAATGCAAATAAATTGCATATCATCTGCTTCGCAATACACAACATATGTCAAATCATATAACGTACTTAGCTCTTCCCAGAATGACAATGTGGAGACAACACAAATCATTTTCCATTGCTGAATGACTGGTTGGCTGGCTGGCTATCACATATTCATGGGTTGGCAGGTTTTCGACGTACACTCCTTTCTAGATCCGTGGAAATGACGACGCAAGCATTGCCGGTGATGAAACTTGTGCTTATAATCCTTCGCATATATTCACACTTTGGAGTCATTCATCAGCGGCAGCTACTGTCGGCCATGGCAAAGCCATGTGAACTTTAATGGCGTTCAGTGTGAGCGACTGCCAGCCAGCATGCTTGAAATTGGGTGCAATCGAAATGTTCACTTCCCAAAAAAGGCAAGCAGGAAGGAACTCAGAAAGATTCCCAAAAAGAGATTTTTATCGGCAATGACTTTCAGATGACTTTCATTAATCTTAGCGCCGAAATGAAAGTGGTGGCGAACGGGAGATTTAAATGCGGTGCGGTTCCACGAGCATATTGTCGTTGTACTCCGCACAGTGCAGGCTGGGACTAACGACTGTGCCTGGAAAAGTGTTGTTTCTTTTAAAAACTTCCGTTTTTCGCTTTTCTTATTCGCTTGTATTGTTCGTCGTCGTTCTTGTTGTTGTTGGTGGTGGTGGCATAATTTATTTTCCCGTTTTTGCGCTTTTGTTTTGGGCGTTTAAAGAAAAATTATGCTAATTTGGCAACTAACCTTTTTTGTTGTTGACTGGTTTTTGTTGATGATGGCTATGGTGTTGTTGTTGTTGCTGTTTGTCTCTAGGGCTGTTGATGATGGCTGCTTGCCTTTAACTGCGTTAGAAAATGGCATGACTGCGGTGGAGGTGGCGTTGGCATTGTCGTAACAGTTATTGTTCACTTTCGTCGTCGTCGTCTTCTTCTTCGCCTTTTGTTTCGCTGAAGTCAAAGACGATGGCGATGATGGACGGAATTTCCCCACCAAATAAAGGCTTAAATGTATATTTTCACTTATTCTTCTCATTAGGTACATAGCCGTCATTTGAACAAACTAATTGAAATTTATTTGTGCCGCGGTCTCATTAGCCCGCATTTCGGTAATGTTTTGTTTCGCTATTTGTCCCTCTTCTACCGAAAGCGACAATGATTGTTGCAAACGTTGAATAAAAGAGGTTAAAAATTCATTTGTCATGATTAAAAGGGCTCATTGTCAGAGTGATGGTAAGCTACCATCCATTGACAGGAGACAGGTGACCGACCGAGCGAACGACCACTTTTATTGACAAAGGTTACGTTCTGAAAGTAACGATGATGATAATGAATTGTCTTATAACTGGCGATCGATTAGCTATAGAATATAGTAGATATTTAAAGGAAATTTTCAAAAAATATCTGAGATATGTAATTTCTAAATTCTGTCCATAGATATATGAATTCGGAACATGCATGAAAAGCGGTATATTTATTTATGTTGTAGAGATTACATCTGTTAAGATAGTTTGCTCTCACAAATAAATAGAAAATAAACAAATAATAATTAGTTTAAAACGCGTTAAAAAGCAGTAAGTTCGGCCGGGCCGAACTTTGAATACCCTCCACAATTTGGAACCAATTTGGAAATTTTCAAAAAAATAAAATCCTTAAAAAATTCTGTTAAAATTTTAAAAATACCGAATATTGCCGTTTTGTTGGGGTCTATACGACGTGCACCTACATAGGCATTGTTTGTCATAAGCCATTACCATATTCAAATTCGAAAACTTGAAAAAAAGGTGATTAATGTAGCTAAAATCATCAAAATATCGTATATAAGGAGGTACCGTTATATCGGAGCTGTGCGAAGACCTGGCACAGCATAGACAATTTTCTGTCATAGGCTCTAGCATCCATTATGAACTTCAAATACGACATCTCAAACAATTTCGGTGGGTATTGTACCTAAACACGTCAAAATACCGAATTTAGGGAGGTACTGATATATGGGGCATAAACGAAGACCTGGACCTGCATAGAAAATTTTCTGTCACAGACTGTAGATCCCACTACGAATTCTAAATACGTAATTTGAAATAATTCCGGTGAATAATGTCGCTAAAATCATCAAAATACCGAATATACGAAGACGTGGACCTGCACAGACAATTTTCTGTCTTAGGCTGTAGTATCCCTTTCGAACTTCAAATACCAAATTTGAAACGATTCCGGTAAATAATGTCGCTAAAATCATAAAAATACAGAATATCAGGAGGTACCGTTATAGGGGGGCTATACGAAGACGTGGACCTACATGTCCCATTTACGAACTTAACCTGTCTACTGGAAAAATAAACATGTATGCAAAATTTTAGCCTTCAATCTCTATTCGTTCGAAAGATAGCGTGATTACAACAGACAGACGGACAGACAGACGGACAGACAGACGGACATCGCTTAATCGACTTAGGATTTTACGCTGATCAAGAATATATATACTTTGTTGGGTCTGACAGGAGTATTTCGAGGAGTTACAAACGGAATGACAAAGTTAATAGACCCTCCATAGTATGGTGGAGGGTATAAAAATATACTATCTGTAAAATGTATGCAGGCTATAAATATTCCAATTTCCCCTAACTGGTCATAGAACAGTCGATTGGATATCATTGGATTAAACAATGTTTTTCAGTAAAAATTGGCAGCAGAAACATTGTAACTGTCTTTTTCTGCAGCAAGGTCAAGTTCGAAGATTGGCTACATCAGCCCACGATATCGTATATTACGGCACCTGCCGATATTGGGTATTTCGATAATATTAATCTAATTTTATAACAGAAATTGTTGAAGTTTGTCAGCTTAAGTTCTTAAGGGCCACTACATTCCCTGGCTGAAAAGATACTTTATAGATCCACGTTTTCCTATATCCTCCCATATTACGATATTTGTATTTTTTAAGGGTTTTAGCCACATTATCCAAGGTCATTGTTCACAATTTTGTATTAGGAGTTTTTATGAATTCTTTCCTTCTTTGGACTAAAGTTTCTACATAATAGCTTTGTTATAATGTTTGAACTGGATAGTCAAGTCTTATGGAATAAGCTCTTATTTTCAACCTACATATATGTTTGATTTTGGATAGTTAAAGTTCTTAAGGAATAGTCTCTTATTTTCAACCTACATGTAATGCAGAAAGTTGTATGTGCATATTACCTATTAGTAGGTTATTCGGCTAATCCAACTTCCAAGTGCTGTTAAATAAATTATTGACATTAACATATGTAAACTTAAAATAAAATCGAAAAATTCTTGAAAATTAAAAAAATTCGAGCTGTGCCGACTATATGATACCCTACACCACAACGAGTTTTTAGTAGAGCTCCCGTAACAAAAAGGTGGTATTGAGAATTTATTAGAAGTAGATCATACCAACTATAAACCTTATTTAAATAGTTATCATGGTTTTAGAGAAGTCGCAATTTGGGATTACAATAAAAACTATTTATTGGATAGATATACTGGATCGAGTTTCACCACTTCAAAAAAACAAGTAAGCAAAGGCTACAGTCGAGCGGGGCCGACCGTTGAATACCCTACAACACTATAATAAACCATACAGTTTATATAGGCGAAATACTCGACAGAATTCCACAAGATATTGTGACAAATAATAAAAGAAAACCATCAGGTTTCGTTCTCTATTTTTCGAATAATAGCAACTTAAACTAATTTGCTCATTTCCAATTTATTGGTAGATGTTGCACTTAAATGGTCTTCCTAGATCTGGAACCAATATTTCCCAAAGACCTATAATCTCTCAGAATTGGCAAAAGATTAAAATTTATTATTGGTTTTTGACTGAAACGCATCTATATGGAATACAGACATTTGACTATATTCTTCAACGAAATCAGCGTTAACGAAATAGTCAGAAGTGCGTCTTTCCTGTATTTGTGAATTCTCCAAAAAGTCACTGGAATGGACATTTTCGTATTTTGTCTATAAAAGTTGGCAAACTCCTTCACACATTGATTATTTTTGGATGGCCATCTAAAACTGCTTGGCTTTTGCAATGTGCGGTAACCCCCATTTAAATGTGCGTGAGGATCGGGAGACAATTTTGCAGTTTTTTGGTCCTTTTCAACCCCTAAATATATGGCGATCATCTCCAAAAAGAGTAGGCTTCTATTCTGACCCTCATCTTATCCCCATGCAAAATTTCGTAAGGATCGGGCCATAAATGAGATCTGTATATGATATCCTCATATCCTAACTACTTAGTTTTGTTAGCTGTAGAAATATTACCAAATGTTTAATTCAAAATGAAAATATGCCAAAAATATGACAAAATTGAAAAAATATGAGAAAATTTTACAAAATCAATATTTTCATCTTTAGAGAGATATTTTTATGCGATTTTTTAGACGTTTTTTCTTTCCTGCCAAGAGGCCATTCTGAATTAATGAGAACTGTCAAAATCAGTTCAGCCGTTCTCCACATATAAGAGATCTTTCAAGCATATCTTCTTTGATAGACATATATATCGCACATATTTTGCTATATATCCGATTTGTTGGATAATAACATCAATGTAAAGGTCAGAAGTAACCTTGTGATGGTGATGATTGTTAAAATATTCACGGTTTAATGAAAAATTTTGATTTTTTTCAACACAAAAGATATGGTCTATTTTACCCGCTAAGTATTATCCGATGACCACCCAAATTAGTAGGCTTCTTCCCCGCTCTAAACTCTATCTACACGCGAAATTTCGCGTCGATTGGTCTATAATTGCGACCTGTATAGCTACTGCAAAATCCGAAAATTTTCCAGTATTTGGTCCATTTCAACCCCTAAACATTTGGCGATCATCTCCAAAAGAAATAGGGTTCTATTCTGGTCCAAGCCCCACCTACATTCTAAATTTCGTGAAGATCGGGCCATAATTACGACCTGTAGAGTGATTACAAATTAACATGGACAGACGGACAGACGGACAGACGGACGGACGGACATACATAGCTAGATCGACTCAGCTCGGCGAGCTAGGAAGATCCACATATACTTTCCTATGTGGGAAACCAATATTTCGAGGTGTTACATAATTTTTGGCCCAATCAAACTTATAATACCCCCAACACATAGTGTTATAGGGTATAAAAATTGGTTGAATATGAACAATTCAATCCAATTTGGGCTGGTATTACATACAGAGTGAGATAAAAAACTGCAACAAAGTCAAATGCTATCATTTTAACATTTTATTGAATGAAAGCAAAAAATGTCGGAAATAGCATCAAATTTTAGAATAAATTTAGATTTGTTTGAATTGGTCACCTTTGGGCTTTGGTCACGGATTAGGGCTTTCAAACGGCTAATGAAACCGTCATACGCTGCCCGAATGTTGCTCTGCGGTATTTTGGCCCATTCCCGGCGAAGCGCTTACTTGATGCCACCGTCGATTAATACAAGCGGAGAGCGACCATCGGCAGTTATGGCGGCCCACACCATCACCATGGCCGGCACATGAGTTATGGTGGCCAACCGAAGGTGCACATTTTCAGCTGACCTCTTTGGCAAGTAAATACGATCATTTTGTTTGTTTACGAACTGCTAGACAACGAATGTTTTCTCATCGGAGAAAGCCAAATTCGGCAGTTCACCACTTTCGGCAAATCGAATTTGAGTCTATTTTCTTTCTCTTGTGGTGTAAGTTCTTGCACTTTTTGGTATTTCAATGGCTTTACCCCGAGCTCATTTTTCAATATTTGCCGAATGTAATATTGCGATATATTCAGCTCATGAAACATTTTTCGGCCACTGCGACGCGGGCTT
Source organism: Musca domestica (assembly GCF_030504385.1). Lineage (NCBI taxonomy): Eukaryota > Metazoa > Arthropoda > Insecta > Diptera > Muscidae > Musca > Musca domestica. Next base: position 9,864,966 of record NW_026712363.1, on the reverse strand, counting down.
CGATCAAGTCGCTTCATTGTCCTCGAACCAATTCTGCTGATGTTGCTGTTTTCTTCCGTCCACCTCCATGACGTTGGGCTACGCTAACAGTATCACGCTAACGAGCGATGATACGAGACACCAAAGATTCATTCACATTTAAATGTTGGAGTGCTCTAACGATAGCCACCTGTGGTATTCCAGCCAAATATAAAGAAATCACACTACCACGCTTGAATTCCATCACGAATAATGCTTTCTGGAAAATTCTCACCAAAATGCTTTTGTACGCTTGTAAACAATATAATGAGCTATCACTGGAATAATTTTAACAGCTGTCAGATGAGTGCCTTAAAAATGACAGCAGTCTGAAGTTGGTTGTAATTTTTTCATCTCACTCTGTATATGGTGAACAATAACCGTAAAATCGGATGAAGATATATATTAAAGAAATAAAAAATCTGAACCGATCTCAATAAAACTTGACAGAAGTATTCTGAAGCTGTATTGATATCCGGTATTAAATATCATTGTTGTGGAGTGCATATTACGCATGTGGGGGACTTTAACACCAAATCGGATGACGCATATATATGGGAGCTCTAGCTATATCTGATGATGAATTTAGTCGGAAGTTCCAAAATTCAGTTAATTCGATATTGGATTAAGATATGTATGGGAGATATATCCAAATCTGTTCCAATCTCGATAAACTTTGACAGGGGTATTTTTGAGATCTGGTACCAAATATCATTCTTGTAGATTGCATATTACGATAATTTTTTCATAATTTTTTTAGTACTTGCGTCTAGTCTTGACAGGTCATCCTCAAAAGTAACTATGGGTATATCTCTTTGTTACAAACAAATGCACAAAGACATAAAACCCTTACCACTATGTGTTGAAGGGTATAAAAATATCTTCAAAGTCGAATATGGTTTGAATGTGCAAGTAGTATCAGTATTTACTATTTTTATATTTTAAGAATAAGCTATTTTAAATTTTTCCAAACTTAAAGGAATTTATCTTATTGGTTAAATCATCCAAAAAAAAAAAAAATGTTTACATTTACTATGTTTTAGTGACTCAACCATAGACTGTTCCACTTAACCAGCATATTCTGCTAATAATTTGTGTAAGAGGCTAATTGAATTTGGCCACTTAGAATGTTTTTCATTAGGCCGTAAATATTACTATTCCTAAGCAACAATCGCGAATGATTCTCAAGTTTAAAATTAATGAAAAATGTTTGAAACCCCTTTTTGATGAAATGTCTGTTAAGAAAAGTTTTCATCACTCGATCGCAACACACCCTCTTCAAATGAAAATGTGGCATTTCCTCTCAAGACTGAACTATTTTCCATTTGACCCGCTGCCGTGCTATCCGCCACTTTATATTTTTCGGCCACTATGCGTGTATATACATAATTTAGCGGTTACAATTGGTATATCTTTATAAAAAGAAATATCATTCGTTGCCAACCAGTTGTGGTGTAGTGTGATTCCGCTTAATTTTTTTTCTTTTTCTATTTTCTTCGTTGGATTTGTCCATTAATTCGCTCGTTCGTTAGAACTGTCAGTCATCATTGTACACTTTTTAAGAGTTAATGACGAACTAACTGACAGGTTGACAGCCAAAAAAGAAAAAAATATGCAAATTGTTTATGATGATGGCCGGGATGACGGCCTGACTATGGCGATATCGTGATGATCAACATGTGTATCCGTCTTAGACATTAAATTCCCATCTTTTTAATTACACCTAGAATAATTTACTTTAAGATTAGACCATTTGTGAACAAAAATATTTGGTAACAAATGCGTAGTTTAAAGTATTGTGGGGACAGTGTTGGAGGAAATATAAGTGCAATTACGAACAGAACTGACAACCAAAAATAAAAGCATGATATATTTACGGATTGCATGTCTATACAAAGACAAATTTGAATTTAAATATACATTTCGGCGCTACCTCTCAGAAAAAAACTTGACAAATGAAAACTGGAAGACAGAAAAATGTGGTTGAGAACCTTGCAGTTCGTAATCTTAACTTAGAAATCTTTTTTGCAATTATTCTTGATAACTCAATATATCAAACGTTTTGGGGTTTGGAATAAGGAATGACCACTAAGTGAGGGATGTATCAAGAAAAAGAAGTTCAAATTCTTGGTCATAGAAAGTTTTGTCTGTGAATTTATTACCTATTGTAGTTTTTATACCCTCCACCATACTATGGAGGGTATATTAACTTTGTCATTCCGTTTGTAACTCCTCGAAATACTCATGTCAGACCCAACCAAGTATATATATTCTAATTTAACAGCTATATTCGGTATTTTTAAAATTTTAACAGAATTTTTTAAGGACTTTATTTTTTGAAAATTTCCAAATTCGTTCCAAATGGTGAAGGGCATTCAAAGTTCGGCCTGGCCGAACTTACTGCTTTTTAACTTGTTTTTTCTTTAAAATTGTGCCTGAGGGTTATTAAAGGTGTGCAGGTTCTAGAGTTTTGAAGCGTTATATAACTGTTAGAGTTGTCAATATTTTCAATAAAATGGGCAATACTTAATATATGATATGCGATATGAAAGTTTAGAAATTTTACATTTATATTTATTGGTACGAAATATAAAGGTGGAAAACAAATTTAACAAGTAAAGGTGCTGGTGAGTTATGTTAAAATCATAACAATTTTGCACTTGATCCCGTAAGAACTTATTTTTAGTCCTTTGAAAATGTGTGGCAGTTAAAATTTCTAAATATCATATTAGGATCAACCTAACTGGAAAATGTGACCAAGAACCAAAATCAACCAAAATCGGCTAGTGCTTATATAGTAGCATATGCTAAAACTTTGATAGAATTGTATATTTCATACTTTTTGTTTGATTGGGCTAAAAATTATGTAACACCTCGAAATATTTGTCCCCGATATAGAAAACTACATATGGATCTTCCTATCTCGCCGAGCTGAGTCGGTCTAGCTAAGTATGTCCGCGCGGTCGTCTGTTCATATTAATTTGTAATCACTCTACTTGTCGCAATTATGGCCCAATCCTCACGAAATTGAGAATGGAGGTGAGCTTAGGGTCAGGACCTTATGTTTTTGGAGATGATCGCAAAATATTTAGGGGTTGAAATGGACCAACAATAGAAAAATTTCCTGATTTTGCAGCAATTATTGATCGACGTGGAACTCAGCATGCGGTTAGTGTTTAGGGCTGGACAGAAGCCTTACATTTTGTTTGGTCATCGGACAACATTTAGCGGGTAAATTAGACCTTGACTTTTATGTAAAAATACAAACATTTCCACTGACCCGCGAACATTTTTAATCCTGGCGAAATCACAAATACATAAAAATGTCCCTTTGGTCGTCACAGTGATACTGATAATCTTAGCTATAGTCTACATGGTAAAATAGGTACAATGTAAAAGAAATTTATGTTAGTTATTTCGCCTTTATGTCAATAACCGCTGGACTGATTTTCAAAATACTCATCAATTCGGAATGGCCTCTTGCCAGAAAAGGATAAAATCTTAGAAAATCGCTCAAAAATATTGATATTAGAAACTGAATATTTTTTATAATTTTTTCATCTCTTACTTACAATATTGATTTGAATATTTTGTAATATTTTTTATTTTCTAAAACACTATATGTTGAGGATATTGTATTCAGGTTGCAATTATAGACTGATCCAAACGAAATTTTGCATGGAGGTCGGTTAGGGTCAGAATAGAATCATATTGTTTTGAAGTTGTATGTTTAGGGGTTCAAATGGACCAAACATTCCTGATTTTTCAGTCTATCTACATGAGGAGAGAGTAAGGGACAGGGCAGAAGTCGGATATTTTAGATGATTATATTTTGCGGGTAAAATTGACCAAAAATTTTATGCGAATTGTTTTGAAGGCCAAACAGCACGACAGAGAAGAAAATATAGGGCAAATGCCCCGGCCAAAAACCAAAGGTAACATTAGTGCAAGATTGATTGCATTATTTCAAAAAATTGACTAAAATGGGTTTGGACTTAAGGGGCTATTCCAATATATTCCAACCCGCACAACTGATGCATGATATGAGTTGTAAACTTTGCTAAAGATGTTAGCTTCCAACTGAATTTATTAGCATATATTTTCAAAAGATTCTTCCACTGAATTTAAATAGAAAAGGAGATTCACTTACCGCTCTGTTTTAAAGGTCCTAAAAACTTTATCCAACCGCATGACTTTCATTTCACAGTTCAAAACCTAATGGATATAGAAAATCTATAAAAATAAATTGTATATGCCAACTTGTCTAATACCCACATTAACATCTCAGCTTAAAAACTAGTATAGTAAAGGGCTCGGAAAAATTTTCCAATCAAATCGGCTGTTATTGGGATTTTTGAGGCGATTAAATATTGTGGGCGAATTATTTAAAATGGTCTATATCGATCCTTCTTTAGGTATAACTCCATATAAGTGCATCTCGAAACTTCCGCCAATCCAATGATCACCAATAAGGTATTTAATGCTTTCCATAGAAAATCGTTTTGCTCTGGTTCTCTATAGGGCTTTGCGATAATTTTTCGATCATATAATTCCCTTTGTCACTTCATTTTCGATAATGTCCACCATATGGTATATTCAGGATTTTACTAATTTCAGGCCCAATGCAGTTCTCATTGTTTGGAATTTTCGATATAACCGTCATTTTTAGAAATATATTATTAATTAGAAATATATATCCTTCAAAAATTCCCAATATATGTTCTAGCGCTGCGTTGCGAGATCCTAATTTAGCCACGTTCCCAACTGAAAGGGCAATAATTTGGAAAATGTCTACATTTAGGATCGCAGTCACACTTACCATCGCATTGGCTCTTTCAACCAGAATTCAAAAAAAAGGAAAAAAACAATACGAAATGTAAAATTTAATATTGTAAGTCAAATTGAAAAACTTTCGTTATGAAATTTCAAAATGACGAAAAATAAAGCAAAATAAAAATTTAACAATATTTATACTCTAAGACACTATGTTTTTTGGGGGTATTATAGGTTTGATTGGGCCAAAAATTATGTAACACCTCGAAATATTGGTTTCCCACATAGGAAAGTATATCTGGATCTTCCTATCTCGCCGAGCTGAGTCGACCTAGCTATGTATGTCCGTTCGTCCGTCTGTCCGAAGGAAAGAAAATTTGAAGGAAATTTAATTTTTTTTGCAGATATTTGAATGTGTAAAATTTGAAGAGAGTTGAATGCTTATTTCGCTTTCTTTACCGTTTTGTTTTTCAAAATCTCGAACCCTATGTAGGGAAGGTACAAAAAGGAATTTTGCGATCACTACCATCTTTATGACAGGGAATATTGAGATGTACCACGCCTGAATGGAATCGGATGTTAATTTCGCGTTTTATTAGCTTCATGGATACTCAAAATTTTGACCCTTTTTGGGAGAGGTACCAGAAGGAGTGGACCGATATATTTCATTTTCACAGCAGACCTTGGGTTCATAAAAATATTAGAGTGTTTAATATTGTGTTTAATTTAAAAACAATCGGACTCTTACATCACATTTTTTATGAGTTATAATTATTGAAAATGTTGACCCTTTGGGGGAAGGTACTTGATGGAGTGGTCCGGATGGAATAATCACAAATTACTTAGCACTGATACAAATATTAGGATTTGCAAAGTTAATGCAAAATCGGATTATCCTTTCTCTTTCTGTGCAATAAGTTATTTCTTTTGAAAATTTCGGCCTTTGGGAGAGGTACCAGAAGTAGTAGACCGTATTGTCCATCTCCGAACTAGATCTAAGTTTGATAATAATATTACGATGCACCAAGATTAGGTCAAATCGGACACTCCCTTCGAGAGTTATCGTACGCATCAGTCAGCAGACAGATAGACAGACAAACTCACCGATCGCTAGATCCACTCCAAATGTCCTGAAACGGATTTGATCCAAAGGGAACTATGGTCTAAAACCGTCATAGTCATATGGTTGAGGGTATAAAAAATAACATTCGATTTTTGCGATTTACCGATTTTTCTGGAGGCTTTTCTAAAAAAATTTCTTGCATACAAAACTCTTTTAAAGAAATTACAAACAACAGAAGGAAAATGTATGTCAAACCGGGTCATTCGCTATCACCCTTCACTATACTGTGGAGGGTACATTATATATATATATATATATATATATATATTCTGGATCAGGGTAGAATTTAAGTCGATTTAGCGATGTCCGTCTGCTTGTAGGTCCACGTCTTCGTATACCCCCATATAACGGATTTCATTTTGTGCGATATTTTTCCACGGAATTTATTTCAAGTTCCCTCTAATTGGTAGAGGGTATTTAAAGTTCAGCCCGCGGCTTTTCTACTTGTTATACATATAAAAGATAGAAGAGGTGCCAATTGTTAATACATTGTAATTGTTTACTTTGTGGCTAAAACATAAGGCAAATGTCGGCACTTGTTAGTATATTACAACCAGCATTACACCATTATATTTATTAAAGATGAACGCCGTATTTAAATATATTTTCATGTTTATAACATTTCGCATTTTTAATTTCCATTATTACGATCCATTAATTTTCTTAGCTTCCTGTACTGAAAAGTGCAAATGATTTAGGCCTTTATTAGCAATTCTAGGTACATACTTTTTTGGGTGGTTATCAATGGTGTGCCGTCGACAAAACTAGTCATTCTGCTTTGCATTCGACTACACAAACAACATGATGTAGGGTCAAAATCATATAATTAACATCCGGTGTTTGTTCCATACCATTTATACCGGTGAAATAAAACAACCTTAACACTTCTCTTTGTTATTCTGGCCGAGCAAATGCAACCACAGTCAATGGATGTCAAAAGGGGGTAGACTTAACGTTCATTTACCAAAAAAAAACGGCAAGTTGAATGAATGAAGTAAATTGTCAAAATTGAAGTTAATTCCAGCCATGCGTGTGAATTTCAGAATTTCTCATTCAAATTAAGGCACTGAAAGGTACAATTTTACACCTGAATAAAATGTGAATAAAACTCTATTCAGGTAAACACGTTTATGTGTCTAGTATTCGCCAGAGACTATTTTAGATTTGTTTACTAAGTAACTTGGCAATATTTTTCATGAAATTTATTTTAAATAAATCTCAATTCACTGATCAATTGTTTCATCATTAACATCCAGTAAATTCTCTGCACACCGCATATAAACGTTCTCTGAATTACGAGGGTAGTTCGGAAACTTCTTAACCTAGTATAAAAAGCGCGGTATTAACAGAAAAAAAGTAAAGTGTTTTAGAAACTGTCATCTCTGTTATGAACACATGTTAAGTTTTGTTTCGATCTGGCAACTCCTTCATGTAGAAACAGGTGTTCAACAAGAAATTCATTATGATAATGTGAATGTCTTAGGTTAAGGTGCTCCCTCATATTCAACAGTAAAAAATTGGGTTACTGAATTTAAACGTGGTCGAACATGCATTGGAGATGGACCACGTAGTGGACGTCCTAAAACAGCAACAACAACAATAATTGTAGCCAAAGTACATGATATGGTATTAAATGATCGACGAATAAAATTGCGTGAAATTGCTAATATCATGGGTATCTCAAAAGATCGAGTCCATTTAATGTTGCCGCATTTGTTAACAGTCGATCAAAAACGCATAAGAGTGAACATTTCTCAAGCTTGTTTGGATCGTATCAAGCGAAAATAAAAGGAATTTAAGCGTCGTTTCATAACTGTTGATGAGTCATGGATACATCACTAGATGCCAGAGACAAAATAACGAATTAAAGTACGAGTTGCTTGACCACCCACCTTATTCTCCTGATTTAGCTGTCAGAGACATTTACCTTTACTCCCAAATCTAAAAAAATCCTTGCTGGCAAGCGTTTTACCTCAAATTAAGATGCAAATTACAGTTGTAAACCACTATTTTGAAGATATTGCTGAAAACTATTTTAATCAAGGGATGCAATTGCTAGAAAAGCTTTGGACTAAGTGTATTGAAGTTTCAGGAGATTATATTAAAAAAAAAATAATTTTGAATAACTATCTATTCTCCTTCATTTATAGGCTAAAACTTTCCGAACCGCCCTCGTATCGCCCTCTTTTACTTGACTTAAGATCCAACAAAGTATATATTTTTGATCAGCATACAATTCTAAGTCCATTTAGCCATATCCGTCCGTCTGTTTTAATCACGCTAGAGTCCAAACGGCATATGGTACAGAGCTAAGATTAAACTTAGAGTTATATTTTGTCTGCAGGCAGGTAAAGTTCAAAGATAAGCTACGTAGGTCATACAGGTCCGCGTTTTCATACAGGTATATACATAACGGTATCTTCCAATAATCATAAAAATTATGATTTTAGCTTCACTTTCTATGGTAAAGGGTCGCTATTCACAGTTCAAAATAGGTTATATTTACAGTTTAAAATAGATTATATCTCCTGTAGCGAACATTGTCATATTCGGTATTTTGATTATTTTAGCCATATTTTCTAGCGGAATAGCTTCAAATTCGGTATTAAAGAGTTCATAATATTTCGTACCTCCTGTAGTCCACGTTTTATTATAGTCACCATAATACAGAACGTAATCCAGCAGATTATGAAAATAGAGCTAAAAAAGAAGACGCGGTATCGACATTTTGAAAGTTTAAGTCTCAAAGTAACCTGAATAGAAGAGACAATTTCCCCATTCTTCCACACTTTAGGAATTTTTCTGATTCATTTTCCTCGAAATCTCTGCATTTTAGGTATATAGTGTATTCGGCAATATTGCATATAAGTCGATAAGTATTGCGCAGTAAAATTATAAAAAAATAGATATAAACTAAATTGATGCCATATTTTACCCTCCACCATAGCATCGAGGGTAAGTTTGTCAGTCCGTTTGTAATACCCAGAAATATTCATTTAGACCCCACAAAGTAGTTATATTATTGATCAGCTTTAAATTCTAAAATGGGTCATATAGGTCAACGTTTTGGTATAGCCCCAATATAATGGTACCTCCCCTTTTCCGGTGTTTTGGTGATTTAAGCGACATTATTCACCAGAAATGTTTCGTAATGTATATTACAGCCTATGGCAGAAAATTGTCTTCCTATATCCCCCATAAAACGGTACCGATATTCGGAATTTTGATGATTTTAGCTACATTATTCGCCGTTTTTATACCCTGCACCATACTATGGAGGGTATATTAATTTTGTCATTCCGTTTGTAACGCCTCGAAATACTCATGTCAGCCCAACAAAGTATATATATTCTTGATCAGCGTAAAATTCTACGACGATTTAGCCATGTCCGTCTGTCTGTCTGTGTGTCTGTCGGTCTGTTGTAATCACGCTATCTTTCGAACAAATTAAGATAGAAGGCTAAAATTTTGCACACATGTATATTTTGCCAGTAGGCAGGTTAAGTTAGTAAATGGGCCATGTAGGTCCAAGTTATCATATAGCCCCCATATAACGATACCTCCCGACATTCGGTATTTTGATGATTTTAGCGACATTATTCACCGGAATTGTTTCAAATTTGGCATTTAAAGTTCGTAATGGATACTACAGCCTAAGACAGAAAATTATCTGTGCAGGTCCACGTCTTCGTGTAGCCCCCATATAACGGTACCCCCCGATATTCGGTATTTTGATGATTTTAGCGACATTGTTTACCGGAATCGTTTCGAATTTGGTATTTGAAGTTCGTAATAGATACTAAATCCTAAGTCAAAAAATGAGCCATGTAGGTCCACGTCTTCATATAGTCCCCATATAACGGTACCCCCGATATTCGGTATTTTGATGATTTTAACGACATTATTTAGCGGAATTGTTCCAAATTTGGTATTTGAAGTTCGTAATAGATACTGCAGCATAAAACAGAAAATGGGCCATGTAGGTCCACGTCTTCATATAGCCCCCATATGCCGTACCCCCCGATATTCGGTATTTTAATGATTTTAGCGACACTATTTACCGGGATTGTTTCAATGCCAGAAAATTGTCTGTGCAGGTCCACGTCTACGTATAGCCCCCATATAACGGTACCCCCTATATTCGAAATTTTGATGATTTTAGCTACATTATAAACAGATTTTTCTTCAAGTTTCGCATTTAAATATTGTAATAACTTATGACAAAAGTTGCCTATGCAGGTCCAAGTAGTATAAGCATTCGGTATTTTTAAAATTTTAACAGAATTTTTAAAGGATTTTATGTTTTTTTTTTTTTTTTTTGGAAATTGCCAAATGTGTACCAAATGGTGGAGGGTATTAAAAGTTCGGCCCGGGCGAACTTACAGCTTTTTTACTTGTTATTTTTTTCAAATTTCGTATTTGCACTTCGTAATAGGTACAACAGCCTGTAACAGAAAATTGCCCCATAAAGTATATATATTCATAATCAGCATAAAATTCTAAGTTGATTTAACGATGTCCGTCTGTCTGTCTGTCCGTTTGTCTGTTGAAATCACGATACAGCCCACATTATTTGACGTATTGTATTGGATGTGTCTAGGATGGTTGGTACTGAAAATGAGATATATCGGTCCACGTTCTGGTATTGTCCCTATATAACGGTACCTCCCGATATTAGGTATTTTGATGATTTATGCCACATTTCACGGATTTGTCTGAAAATTGGTATTTGTAGGTCATAACGGGTCCCTGTATGTGTGGCAAAACATTGCATGTATAGGTCCACGTTTTGGTATAGCCTCCATATAATGGTACCTCCCGATATTCGATATTTTGATTATTTTTGCCACATTTTTTTAACGGATTTGTCTAAAAATTGGTATTTGTTGGTCATAATGGGTTCCAGCTCCGGTGGCGAAACATTGCATGTATGGGTCAATGATTTGGTATAGCCCCCATATAACGGTACCTCACGATATTCGGTATTTTAATGGTTTTTGCCACATTTTTTCACTGATTTGTCTACAAATTGGTATTTGTTTGTCGTAATGGGTCCTAGTTCGTGTGGCGAAACATTGTATGTATAGGTCCACGCTTTGGTATAGTTCCCATATAACGGTACCTCTCAATATTCGGTATTTTGATGATTTTTGACACATTTCTTCACGAATTTCACTGAAAATTTGGTAGTTGTAGATCATAATGACCCATATAACGGTACCTCTCGATATTCGGTAATTTGATGATTTTTGCCACATTTTTTCACGGATTTGTCTAAAAATTGGTATTTGTGGGTCATAATGCGTCCTATTTCGTGTGGCGAGTCATTGTAGTTATTGGTCCACGTTTTGGTATAGCCCCCATATAACGGTAACTCCCGATATTCGGTAATTTCATGATTTTTGCCACAGTTTTTCACGGATTTGTCTGAAATTGGTATTTGTAGGCCATAATGGATTCTAGCTCCTTTGGCGAAACATTGCATGTGTAGGTCCACAATTTGGTATAGCCCCCATATAACGGTACCTCCCGATATTCGGCATTTTAATGGTTTTTGCCACATTTCTTCTAATGTTTTCTTTACCCTAAGGTGGAGGGTATTAAAAGTTTGGCCCGGCCGAAATTAATGTTTTTTTTTTTACTTGTTATTGACTAATTTTATTTCTAGTATTTTTTTTTTTTTTTTTTTGTCTTAAAATTTTCAAATTCATATCAAGTGATGGAAGGTATTCAAAGTTCATCCTATTGTGACATAAAAACACACTTTGAACTTTCAGAAATAACAACCAGAGCTAAATAAAGTGAGTGGCATATTGCGGGTTTGATATAGAAGAAGGAGATAGGAAATTTGTCTTCATAAAAAATTATTTTATGATATTGAGAATTTGTCTAAATCTCACAATAAAACTTTTCCATTTGGAACCAGTTTGGAAAACGTAAAAAAAAAACTTAAAATGTCCAATGTGTATATACGATCAAATTTGCTTCAAAAAACTTAGCAAACTATTGCTTAGTTATAACTGTGTTACTGATAATACTGTTTAATTTCTATAATTATTAAATTTGTATAAATTGCAAAATAGCTACAAAACAACACCTAACGATCGATGAGCTGTTTGCTTATCATGTTTTATGCCATCATTGCCAAATTCAATGCGCGTCTGTTTTCAAAAAAAAAAAAAAAAAAACTATCTAAACATAGTTTGTATTTTTTTTATTTTTTTTTATTTTCAAAAAAACAACGAAAAACAAACTACCACTGGAATTATAGAAAAAAAAAAAACATCAAAACAAGCCCATCTTCGACTTTCAATTTAATTAAAATGCGAATATCGTCGCATTGCGATATGGAATATGGTCACCCCAAATTTGCACAATACATACTACGTTTATGTGTATGTATGTTTTCTTCTTTTATTTATTTATTTTGTTTTTTTTTTTTTTCGAATAAATTTTCATTGTTGCTTTTGTTGTTTTCTGTTCTGTTCAACGTTATACGTTTTGTTTTTTTTTTCTCTATTTTGTTTTTCTCAAGCCTAACATAGCAAAACTATAAGAAAAAAATTGTTTACAACTTTTGTGGCAAAGATTGTGGTTAAAAAAATAACAACAGCACAGCACCAACAACAGCAACAACCACAACTAATACAGAAACTATTAAAGAAGGCCCCAGTAAAAAATCAAAACAATCCAAAGCCGGTTTTCATTTTAGATGGTGTTAAATTTAAGCATAGCCGGCCGGTCGTCCAATCAAGTGATCAACAAAGCGACGAACATAATGACCCATAGTCTTCCGTTTCCAAACAAAGTATTATTAGCATGTGATCTCACCCATTGGAACTTATAGAAAATATTGGTACAGGTTCCCTAAAAAACCTAAGAATTTACCATTTAGGTGGGGGCACCTTGGGCCCTCACCCTGGTTATATCGGTACCTATGCCAAATCTAAATCAAGTCAGCTACTCCCGCAAAAAGTTATACTTTTAAATGACCTAATTCGTGAGGGGATCTTCGGTTTTGACCAAACATTGCATATTGTAATACTGTTGTCAATTTTAAATCCTGGGCCAAGATTGAACGCTTTCTATAGAATTGAAAGCTGCCACAAAGTCAAACGCCATAATTTTTACATTTTATTGAATGAAAACAAAAAATGACCGAACGAATTATGGCCTTCAAACGTCCAAAGAAACAGTCACACGCTGTCCGAATGTTGCTCTGCGTTATTTTGGCCCATTCCCGGCAAGGCGCTTGCTTGAGGTGCACGACACTTTGGTATGTTTTTACGCCAACCTTGCTTTCCAAAATACTCCAGACACAATAGTCCAACTGATTTTGTAATCTTTCTTAAGTGGCGCGTGCTGAGTCCTGTAGGAATGTCCAAGGTCTGCGACCAAAATGTTTGCGTGTCCAAGGTTTTAATACACCCTCCAGAATATTTTCGCGATAATATTCGGCATTTATTCTGATGCCACGGTCGATTAATACGAGCGGAGAGCGACCATCGACTGGCCGGCGCTTGAGTTCTGGTGGCCAACCGAAGGTGAATATTTTCAGCTGACCTCTTTGGCAAGTAAACACGATCATTTTGTTTGTTTACAAATAGCTGGACAACGAATGTTTTCTTATTGGAGAAAACCAAATTCGGCAGTTCACTACTATCGGCCAAGCGAAACAACTCTTTAGCTCTTTTGAGTCTATTTTCTTTCTGTTGCGGTGTAAGTTCTTGCACTTTTTGGAATTTCAATGGCTTTACCCCTAGCTCATTTTTCAATATTTGCCGAATGAAATACTGCGATATATTCAGCTCACAAGCCATTTTTCGGCCACTGCGACGCGGGTTTCGATCAAGCCGCTCCATTACTTTTCGAACCATTTCTGCTGATGTTGCAGTTTTCTTTCGTTCACTTTCTTGACGTCAGATACGCTACCAGTATCACAGTAACGAGCGATGGTACTAGACACAAAAGATTTATTCACATTTAAATGCTGGAGTGCTTTAAAGATAGCCACTTGTAGTTTTCCAGCCAAATATACCGAAATTACACTATCACGCTTGAATTCCATCACGAATAACATTTTTGTCTGGAAAATTCTCACCAAAATGTTTTTGTAGGCTTGTAAATAATATAATGAGCTGTCACAAGAATAATTTTAACAGTTGTCGGATGAGTAGCTTAGAAATGACAGCAGTCTGAAGTGGGTTGTAGTTTTTTCATCTCACCCTGTATATGTTTCATCCGATTTGGTACAACAACATCATCATCATTAGATACAGCTCGAAAATACCTCTGTCAAATTTTATCGATCTCGTTTAGATTCCGTCCATCATCCGATTTTACGGCTTTTGTCCTCCATATGTGTAATATCAGCGTTGATTGGATAGATTTTTCATATTCAACCGGATTTTTCTATTTTGTAGAACTCGGTCCGGCATATTTATTGCTCAAATAAATATTTTTTTATATAATTTATATCGAAGTCATGCAAGAGGTGCAAAAGCCACCGTCAAATTTGTTGAAAATCGATTCAGAGTTGGATATAGTTTCCAAATTGCTTGCATAACAAGTAAAAAAATACCTATTTTGGGTCGAGCCGAACTTATAATACCATTCTTCATTTGGAAGGAACTTGCAAAATTAAAAAACAAATCATTAAATAATGCCGCTATAATTTTATATATATTCCAAATATCAGGTGTTACAGTTATATGGGACTATACGAAAACATGGACCTTTACAGTTAATTTTCATCCAGAGAAGAAGGCACCTATTAGGAACTACAAACACCAAGTGTAAGATAATTGTGTTGAAAAATGTAGCTAAAACAATTAAAATACTAAATATGGGCAGTTTCTGTTATGTGAGAGCTACACGAAGACGTCAATTTGTATGGGCCATGTTCTGTCATAGGAACTTTAATTTTCAAATAATTCTGGTTTGCTAGGTATAGGGAGGTACGGTTATATGGAGTCTACACTAAATCATAGACCTATTTCTATCGTTTTCGTTCATATCTACGATGTACCCAGTTTGTATCAAATCGAATACTCCTTTCGAGAGTTATCTATCAGGAAGATGTGCGAAAATGGCTTCATCGAATCCAAATGTCCTCAGAGGTATTTCATCCAAAGAGACCTAGACAACAAATACGTGAAAAACTCATTTCTAAAGATTTCGTTGTCCTATAACCGTTTTTAATTGCAAGTACCACGATATGGCGTGTAAATATAGGTCAACTGGCACAAAATGGTGTATGGTATCCTGACTCTGTTCGAAAACTAAGATATTCCTTTCAAGTGACTATATTTCACATATACAGAAAGCTTACCTAACAAGTAAAAAAGTATCGGTCGGTTTTGCCGACAGATGTATACCCTCAGCCCTCTTCACCCTCTATGGAGTGGGTTTTGAAAGAATGGGTCAATATTGTTCATTTCGTATCGGACCTAAATAAATATGATATAAATATTATTATAGCAGATGGATAAATCAATTGTAAAGAATCGCTGAGTTGTTTCGCAATTTATGACAGATAAAGATATTGAAAATTGTGTCCCTTTGTGGGTGAGGTACCAGCAGGTGTTCGCAGATATATAGCATCTTCACAACAGATCTGGTGTTAGCAAATATGCTTGTATGTGTGAAATTTGAAAAGAGTTGGATCCTTATTTCGCTTTCTTTGAGTGTTATGTTTTTCAAAATTAGATTTTTGCTTCCCTTTCTGTGTAGAAAATATATATTTTTAAAATTTCGACCATTTGTGGGGGAGGTACCAGAAGAAGTGGACCGATATACTCCATCTTTACACTAAACCTTGGGCTAACAAAATGATTGGGATGTGTGAAATTTGAAGACAATCGGACTCTGACATCACATTTTATGAGAGTTGTAATTATTCAAAATTTTGACCATTTGTGGGGGAGATACTTGATGGAGTGGACCGATATTGTCCATTTTCACACCTGACCGAGTACTGATGCAAATATTATGATTTGCAAAGTTGGAGCAAAATCGGATTGACCTTTCTCTTTCTGTGCAAAGAATATTTTTTGCAAATTCCAACCTTTTGTGGGGGAGGTACTAGAAGGAGTGGACCGATATTGCCCATCTCCGAACTCGATCTAAGTTTGACAAAGATATTACGATGTACCAAGTTTGGACCAAATCGGATATTCCTTTCGAGAGTTATCGTGCGCACCAGCCAGCCAGACAGACAGACGGACGGACGGACGGCCATCGTTAGATCGACTCCAAATGTTCTGAAACGGATTTGGTCCAAAGAGACCTGGGGTCTAAAACCGTTATTTCGACTAGGCACGTTTTGACCGTATCAAATAATATATACCCTCTGTAGCCATATGGCTGAGGGTATAAAAATTGTGGTCATTTTATGGGTTTCTGTAAAATATTTGTTCCACACCTTTAAGATCATCCGAATGGATCATTAATTACAACACCAGAACAATCGAAAATGCTTTACAAAAGAGTAACTGAACTCTTCAATGTCATCTCAATGTCTAAAATAGTTCTTTCATACTACTCAAAAGGTTTTTAGATATATAGAAAAATCACCTTTATGTATAATGGCCTTTAGCCTTTAGGCTTTGATTTCGTTATTTGGACGATTCGGTGAG
Organism: Musca domestica; assembly: GCF_030504385.1. Lineage (NCBI taxonomy): Eukaryota > Metazoa > Arthropoda > Insecta > Diptera > Muscidae > Musca > Musca domestica. The sequence continues at coordinate 9,848,415 of NW_026712363.1, read as the reverse complement.
ATATTTTTCAAAACCGTCCCCGCGAAGTCCGTATGTTCATATCATTATACTGCCAATAACTGAGTGGATGCATCTGTTCGTAAAAGAGACAGATAGTCTCTTTTCCTACAAACAATTGTTGATCCATTTTAAAATTTCTTAGTGTTTTGTACTCGAAACACTGTACTTAGTTCGCAAGACCACAACAATACATAAACATTGTGTATGTATGTATACTCATGCATATATACGTATGAATGTATCCATGTATTTTTCTATAAGTTTGTACAAGATTGGAACAAACAACATCCAAAAGAGGGTCTTGGGGTCTTGTGTTGCTATTGTGTTCTGGTTTACTTAGGCCATGAACAATAAGAAAACAAAAAACAACATCGAAAAGAGCGAACAAAGTGGCAGCAGGGTTTAGGCTGATATTGTAGAAGGGATCGTCGGGTACTGTTTGTGGAATACACAAAAAACAACATCCAAACGCGTCAATCCGGCAGAGCAAAACAACAACCATTTTCAGCAACAACAGCAATGAATTTTGACTTCAGTTTTTTTTCCTATTCTTTCATTACCTTGTCATTTGTTTACAACCATTTTGTGCTGTTTTTTTTAGTTTCTTATATGGGATTGTTGTTGTTGTTGTTTTTTTTTTTTTTTTTCATTTCTACATGATCGCTTATAATTTATAAGATCGAAAGCCATTTGTGGCAGCTTCCAGTACATTGTAGTGTTGTAGTGAAGAAAAGGGTAACCTACAATTTAGATTTTATTTTTAGGCACTGCTGGGCTCGAGAGGAGGCATGGCTGGGAACGACAGACCGACTTAATAACATGGCAATCAATTTAAGCGATAAATAGGATAATTTCACGAATAAATCATTTAAGTAGGTATCTGTCTAGTTCTTCAGCATTTCGAATCTCAACTCGAAATTAAGATTAGTCTGAGGCTTGTTGAACCAAACGAGTTTTATAGGTACCTACTTCAAATGCAGAGGGTAACACAGTAGGGTTTTTAGCAGTCAACAATTTGTTTATAACAGAGAAAGGGATCGTTCATCCATCTAAAATTAAGAGAAGATTGTTATGGGGTATAAACTAATTAATCAACGAAATTAACAAGAATTTTCAATTAGAAATATAATATGCATGGTAGTATGTGTTGGTGTTTTGGAAAATGATTTACAAAAAAAAATCAACTGATGGATTTGAAAGTAAATACATTTACAGACATTTCATGGTCGAAATTATGATATGATTTTAACTCTCCATTATTGTTCTAGCATATCACATTATAGGTATTGCTTAGAATCTTGATTTTGTTCGTCTTCCTTTATGGAGCAGAAAATGAATGAATGAATTCATTCAAAAATCAGAGTGGAAAATAACCAGAAAGAAAATAACTCTTTTCCACAAAGACGCCACACATCAAATAGTCGAACTTTATTATATTCAAAGGATTTGAGAATTTTTCACCCAAGACTATACTTCATGAAGGTATTGTTCAAGACCATAATATTTTCCAATAATATTTGCAACTAGCTGGCCCGGTCCGCGTTGCCGGCCCGTACTTTTAGTCTTCAATTCGCATTTTTTAAAGCATAGTAAATCGCAGATCTAACTCCATAGTAATTTCTAAATGGAAATAAATATTCATGGCAAAAATTATAATAGATTTTCACGTATCGTCGGTTTTAGATATTTTGAATAGCCTAATGTTATTTTTCATCCATAGGCTATATGACGTAGAACATCTATAATAGCCTCAGGTGAAAACCCAGCTCAATTTTTGGTATTGTAAGGAGCTTATCAGCATTAGTGAGTAATTTCAGGATAGTCAAAAAAATACTCTTTTACACACCGTAAGAATGGATTTTTTTGTCATTTAAATTGGTCCATATTTTTCATCATAGTATAATTCATTAAACAAATGTTCGGTCCCATGCTACCTTCTAATATTCGAAATTTTGTTCATGTTTCTGGCACAATTTCCGACTGAATAAGTCCCAGTTTGACATTTCAGAGTTTATTTTTTTATATGGATGTACATCTAAGTTCCCAAGCAATATTCTTTTGGGGGTTACAAATTCAGTAGAATACTTTCTTTTATGTGTGGTCAGAATTGACCCTACTCCGAAAACTGAACATTTTATGTGAAGAGGTTTTCTACCCTCTTAGAAAAAAAGATGCCAAATAAGAACCAAAAAGTGAAAAAAGTGGCCAAGACCCCGAAAATAGCTTACCTCATGGTTATATACAAAACGTGATCAGATTTTGCATGGATGGTTATGACCCATATCATGACCTGCAAAAGCGATTTAAGGTATCTTTCACATTTTTACGCGATTTTTTTTTTTTTTGGATTTTACTATATTGGTAGCTTCCTTCACTTTATATGAGATATGTGATAATTTTTAGAAAATGTTAAAATGTGTGTGAGTTACCAGATACAGTCGACTGAAGTTTTCCATTTTCATACTAGATCTAATACATATAAAACAAGTAAGCAAAGGCTATAGTCGTGCGGGGCCGACCATGTGATACCCTACAACACTACAATATGTTAGAAGCCCCCTTATGTCCAAATCCATTTTATAAGATTCTGCTTTTGAAATTATGTTATAGAGTACTGCCCAGATATATCCCTTAGCATTTTGACCATGGACATTTGCAAAATATTTACGCACTCCGTCGTATTGTTAGTTGTTGTGGTCCATCTTACAGCTAAATATAGTGCAATGGTCATCCATATAATTCAATTCTCCCCTGTCCTCTACTCTCTTCTCAGGCGTGTCGGTTGGCTTCAATTGTGTGATCAGGAAATTTTTTTCTGTTTTTGGTTCATATTTTACGATCATCTCCAAAAGTAAGAAGCCCCTCTGTATCTTCAAATTTAGACTCATCTATATGATTTGCTTGTCTACGATATTTGGCTATATTCGTCAAGGAAATCAGCATCAAAAAGCCAGAAGAAAGCCTCTTGTGTATTTCATATATCGCCTGTAAGTAATGTTGGTATCTTTTTACACAAAAAAGTAGTGGTCCATTCCTCCCGATGTCCTAAACTCTAATTTCATGCGAGATTTCGTGTCCTTGGGTTTCTATTCGTGACCTTTTTAACGGCTGAAAAATCAGGAACATTTTTATTTGTTGGTCCATTTCAACCCCTAAATATATTGTGGATATCTTTGAAAACAATAGACCTAGCACTTCTGGGTCTAAAAATGTAAAAATTTTCGTGAGGATCGGACGATAATTGCAATCTGCATATAATAACCCCAACCTGTGTTGTAAGGTGAAAAATATTACAAAATTGACACTTCAATATTAAAAATCAAATTGAACAAGTAAGCAAAGGCTACAGTCGAGCGGGGCCGACCGTTGAATACCCTACAACACTATAATAAACCATACAGTTTATATAGGCGAGATACTCGAAAGAATTCCACAAGATATTGTGACAAATTATAAAAGAAAACCATCAGGTTTCGTTCCCTAATTTTCGAATAATAGCAACTTAAACTAATTTGCTCATTTCCAATTTATTGGTAGATGTTGCACTTAAATGGTCTTCCTAGATCTGGAACCAATATTTACCAAAGACCTATAATTTCTTAGAAGTGGCAAAAGATTAACATTTATTATTGGTTTTTGACTGAAACGCATCTATATGAGATACAGACATTTGACTATATTCGTTAACGAAATAGTCAGAACTGCGTCTTTCCTGTATTTGTGAATCCTCGAAAAAGTCTCTGGAATGGACATTTTCGTATTTTGTCTACAAAAGTTGGCAAACTATTTCACACATTGAATATTTTTGGATGGCCATCCAAAACTGCTTGGCTTTTGCAATGTCCGGTAACCCCCTTTCAAATGTGCGTGAGGATCGGGCGATAATTACGACCTGCCGACAATTTTGCAGTTTTTTGGTCCATTTCAACCCCTAAATATATGGCGATCATCTCCAAAAAGAGTAGGCTTCTATTCTGACCCTCATCTTATCCCCATGCAAAATTTCGTAAGGATCGGGCCATAAATGCGATCTGTATATGATATCCTGATATCCTAACTACTTAGTTTTGTTAGCTGTAGAAATATTACCAAATGTTTAATTCAAAATGAAAATATGCCAAAAATATGAAAAAATCGAAAAAATATGAGAAAATTTTACAAAATCAATATTTTCATCTTTAGAGAGATATTTTTATGCGATTTTTTTAGACGTTTTTTCTTTCCTGCCAAGAGGCCATTCTGAATTAATGAGAACTGTCGAAATCAGTTCAGCCGTTCTCGACATATAAGAGATCTTTCAAGCATATCTTCTTTGATAGACATGTATATCGCACATATTTTGCTATATATCCGATTTGTTGGATGTTAACATCAATGTAAAGGTCAGAAGTAACCTTGTCATGGCTTTGCGATTTCGCCGGGATTTAAAATATTCGCGGTTTAATGAAAAACTTTGAATTTTTTCAACACAAAATATATGGTCTATTTTACCCGCTAAATATTATCCGATGACCACCCAAATTGGTAGGCTTCTTCCCCGTCCTAAACTCTAGCTACATGCGAAATTCCGCGTCGATTGGTCTATAATTGCGACCTGTATAGCTACTGCAAAATCCGACATTTTTTCAGTATTTGGTCCATTTCAACCCCTAAACATTTGGCGATCATCTCGAAAAGAAATAGGGTTCTATTCTGGCCCAACCCCGACCTCCATTCCAAATTTCGTGAAGATCGGGCCATAATTGCGACCTGTAGAGTGATTACAAATTAACATGGACAGACGGACAGACGGACAGACGGACGGACGGACATACATAGCTAGATCGACTCAGTTCGGCGAGCTAGGATGATCCATATATACTTTCCTATGTGGGAAACCAATATTTCGTGGTGTTACATAATTTTTGGCCCAATCAAACTTATAATACCCCCAACACATAGTGTTGTAGGGTATAAATATTGGTATGGGCAAAATTACAAGAAAATCGAAAATTTATATCCAATTTTATGCGAAATCATAAATTCCATATTAATCTCGGCTTTCTGGTTGAGAAAAATATTTAGATATAGCAAGTTTTAAAGAATCGCCGACTTGTTTCTCGGACCGTGGACCGTTATATTCCATCTTCATACCAGACCTTGGGTTAAAAAAAATATTTTGATCTATGTAATTTGGAGACAATCGGACTATTACATCACATTTTACAAGAATTGTAATTATTTAAAATGTTAACCCTTTGTGGGGGAGGTACTTGATGAAGTGGGCCGATATTGTCCATTTTCGCACCTGATCTCGCACTGATGAAGATATCAGGATTTGAAAAGTTGGAGCAAAATCGGATTATTCTTTCTGTGCAGTAAAACATTTTTTGAAAATTTAAAACCGTTATTTCGATGAGGCAAATGTTTTCCTCTTTCGGAAAGAAAAAATCATTCATTCTGAAGTCTACCGAGCAGGATATTAGTAGAACCATTGTACAATGGACCCACATCGAATTTTTCAGCCCAAAACTATTTAAAGGTATGTAAACCCTAAAAACCAATTGTGAAATCAACTTCAAATTTCAGGACTTCAGCTCTGTAATTTCCTCAATTACAAAATTTAGTACCATTTCGTACAACTCTATAACGCGTATCCAAAACCAGCTCCTTCTCTCAACCGCAGATACCAACAGTGAAATCCATACAAAATTTCAGTATCTCAGCTCTATCACTTCATCCATTACCAAATTTAGTGACATTTAGTGCTTTTCGAACAATTATAGCACCCATTTTAACAACCACCTCCATATCTTAGTCACAGATACCAAAAGTGACCTCAACATCAAATTTTGGAAATCCAGCTCTAATCCTTCGCCCAATACCCAATTTAGTACCACTTACTACTTTTCGAACTATTGTATTACCAAAACCACCTCCGTACCTTAACCACAAACACCAACACAGTCATCTATACCAAATTTCAGCCCAACACCAATTTTAGTGATTTTCGTACATTTATGGCACAAATTTCCAAAACCTCCTCTAGATACCAATGGAGACCTCAATACCATATTTCACATTTCAAGCACTATCTGTTCAAACCAAATTGTACCAAACATATAAATATTTAGTAGTTTTCGTGCACTTGTAGTTTCAAAAACCACATTTCTGTCACAAACAGGAACCTAAATACAATATTTCAAAAACCACAGCTTTATCCATTCATCCTAGAACTGTTCCACATTCGATACGATTTAGTACAGTTCGCTCTCGTAGTACCTATTGCCAAAACCACCTTAATAAGTCAAATTTACTTTCCAACCTTTATTCCCATACCAATTTCAAGTTCCGTTCTATTATGTGAATAGTACCATTTTAAAAATTTAGTACCATTTTAGAACTTTTCGTGTACTTAAATTTCAACTCTCCAAGTAATTGATACATCTATCCTGCACTCCATCAGTGACTTTCATTCCAAATTTCTGAATTCTAGCTCGTTCCGTTTGTCTAATACAAATTATTCAATTTATAGTACATTTTAGTACTTTTCGTACGCTTTTAGTACGAATTTCCAAAAACCCAACCTTATCACATGCGTTCACGACAAGACTGACCCTAGTGCAAAGTTTAACGATTCTATTTTTAGACCATTCGTCTGGGCGTTGATTCGCGTTCAGTTTTGTAAGTGTCAGGCCGTATTTTCTGTGTTCTCCGCAAATATGCTGTTTCGAAGTGGTTTAGAAAGACGTTCAGTATTTCAAAAATTGCAATCATAAAATCGGGTGAAAAATTATATGTCAACTTTATCAAACCCAAACAAAATTCCAAGGAATTTCTAAAGACCAGCTTGTGTTTGGACGCTAATTGAGATTTGTGTTTGGACACAAATTGAAATCTAATAAAATTCAAATATCAAAAGCAGAGTTTTCTTTATTGACGCAGCAGAGCATTAACTCCGTTAATTCGGTACATTGTAAACGTTTAATCTTAGTACAATAACAACCAGCACTACTGTAGAAGTTAGTCGCTAAAGCATAATGCTCGAAGAAAGCAAAGCGAAAAGCCCAAGTGTTTGACTATTTCTTCAAAAAATTGATTTAGCCTGTCCATGTTTGTCATAATCGCATTAATTAGTTGTTTACCAGTTGACATATTTGACCAAGCGTAGACATTGTGCAAAGTTTTGTGACCCCAAATTGATTTGGGTATTGTATATTAATAGTGTTTTAACACACATTTGTCTGTTTCCGTTAATAATTCAAAATAAATAAAAATTATGCTAATTATGAAGTTAACCCAGGTCAATTCGTCTCTTTTCAGAAATGTTTACCATTTCTTTTCTCGTGGATTTATTTATAAATATATGTGTTTGAATATGTATTTATTTTGTGGTCGAAAACCAGTTTTTCAAATCCATTTATTATTATTTTGAATTTTATATTTTGTTTTGAATGTTTGTACTATGTTATCAGATCGCCAGTGGTTTGCTTGTATGTTTGTTTGTTTCATTTCTAGCTCGGGGGTACAAAATATTATTTTCGCAGACACACCTTCCTAATAGGTATGACTAAAATAGCAAATTCCCAGACAAGTTTCTGTATATAGTTTTTGCGCCGCATTTTAAAGGCATATTGAGTTTGTTTTTCCGATTTGTTGTTATTGTTTTTTGTTTTCAATTTCTTTATAGCTAGCACCGATTTGAGTCACGCTAATCAATATTCAACGCGTGCTAGACACTGACACTTTTGAATCTGAATTCATTACAGAAAATCTCCATTGCAACAATTTAGAGATTGCCACTAAGCGCATGGTTGGTGTGGCGTGTTGTTGCCGCACACTGTAAATTGAATTGAAAATATTTTGTAATTGGTTATATTTAATTATTCTTACATATTACAAGAGTAATTTGCTTATTGTTTTGTTTTATTTCGAATGACTAAGACAATATTGTTTATTTGCAAGAATACCAAAGTCTCAGACAATAGGAAGTCTAGTCCAATGTATAATATTGAATGTTCCTGTTGTTGTACAACCGAACCTATTGCACACCTTCCTAATATGTAATAAATTGTGGTATTACATTCAATTTATTCTAATAAATTGTGCGGAGCTATGCAATAGATTCCTCTATAGATTCCAAATATCGATGACACATCTACAGACTCGACGTTGAAGCCACGTTATTATAATTTGTGGCCCCATAAATCCACATTTTCGTGATTGGAGTAATGTTTTAAGACAAAACAAATTGAGTGCTAGAGAATAATTTTTGTATTCGATAATACCACTATTCTATTCCCTATAGTCTCCATATAACTGTATTTTAAAAGCTTAAGACACATTCTATTCACAGAATTGTCTAAAATTTAGTATTCGAAGTTCGTGTGGTTTATGAACATTGAGAAGATATATCCACGATTTCGTATATCCCCCCACATAGCTGTATCTCCCAATAGGTCCACGGTATTGCATTGTAAAATTTACTGGTACCTTCTGTTAGATGATGTATTAATAACTTAGCTACGGCGCAGTACGCATTATATGGGTACCAGGTCATACGGGAGTTAGGGGTAACGAGATAGCAAACTCTCTCGCCAAAACAGGCAGGGAATTAGCAAGAATATACGTAGACAATCCAGTGCCGCTAAATGCGTCACGTCTAGTGTTAAAGACATGGGCAAAAAAGACGAAACTTTGGAACATTTTCTCTGCCAATGCCCAGCGTTTGCAAATACCAGATCCCAATTCTTAGGGAACGACTCTATACCAGATCTTAATCAGACCATGGTAAATGATATAAGACAGTTAAGAAATTTCATAAAGGCAACTGAATTTCAACTATAACAGACTGTAAACTGCCCGCCTTCTTCAAAAACCCTTAGTCTAGAGCGCACAACAGGCCTAAACTGGCTTAAGTCTATGCCCCACAGGGCATGCGGCGAATTGCTACGCCCCTCTTTTCAACCTAATCTAATAACTTAGCTACATTTTCAAATGATGAGCATTGCTTTGGTACAACATCCACATAAGTTTGCCCTTTTAAATTTCCTAATAGGAATCTTCCCTCCTGACGTAATTTTGGATATTTTATTGTTGAAATTTATCATTTGAAGATTCTAATTAGTATCCTATATTCGGTATTTAGATATATTCCGCTAGATTTTCCCCAGAACTGTCCGAAATTTAGTATTTAAAGCTCACAGTAGTCCACATTATCATTATTATACCCACAAGCTTGGAAAGAAGGGTATATTAAATTTGTCATTCCGTTTCTAACATCTCTAAATATACGTCGTAGACTCCATAAAGTATATACATTAATAATCAGCATAAAATTCTAAATCGATTTAACGATGTCCGTCTGTCTGTGTGTCTGTTGAAATCTCGGTACAGACCACCTTCTTTGACGTAGGGTTTTAAAATTTGGAACAGTAGTTTGTATTTCGTTATATAACGGTACCTCCAGATATTCGGTATTTTAGGACGGCCAGACGTACATGCCTAAATCGACACAGAATGTGATTTATGGAGATCATTTAAAGGAAAACTGGGCCTATCTCATTTAATTTTACAATCAAAAATACAAAGACATATCCTTGTCAACTTCAGTGATTTTTATACCCTCCGCCATAGTACGGAGGGTATATTAAGTTTGTTATTCCGTTTCGAACATTTAAGACCCCACAAAGTATATATATTCTTGATCAGCGTAAAATTCTATGTCGATTTAGCGATGTCCGTCTATCTGTTCGTCTATCCATTCGTCCGTCTGTGGAAATCACTCGTATAACGGTACCCCCAATAATCGGCATTTTAATGATTTTAGCAACATTATTCACCAGAATCGTTTCAAATTTTGTATTTGAAGTTCGTAATGGACATTACAGCCTAATACAGAAAATGGACCATGTAGGTCCACGTCTTCGTATAGCCCCCTCCCGATATTCGGTATTTTGATGATTACAGCGACATTATTTACCGGAATTGTTTCAAATTTGGTATTCAATGTTCGTAATGTATAAAACAGCCTAAGACAGACAAAGACAAATGGGCCATGTAGGTCCACGTCTTCGTATAGCCCTCATATAAACGTACCCCGATATTCGGTATTTTGGTTATTTTAGCGACATTTTTTGCCGTAATTATTTCAACTTTGGTATGTGAGGTTCGTAGTTGATACTACAGCCTATGCCAGAAAATTGTCTCTGCACGTCCACGTCTTCGTATAGCTCCTTTATAACGGTACCTCCCGATATTCGGTATTTTTATGATTTTAACGACATCATTCAACAGGATTTTTTTTTTTTCAAAATTTAGTATTTGAAGTTCGTAATGGATACTACAGCCTACGCCAGAAAATTGTCTGTGCAGGTAAACGCTTTATAATCTTCATGGTACCTTCCTATATTCTGTATTTTGATGATTTTAGCTACATTTTAAACATAATTTTTTTAAAGTTTTGCATTGGAATATTGTAATAGCTTATGACAAAAGTTGCCCGTCCTCGTATAGACTCCAATATACGTCTACATTCGGTATTTTTAAGATTCTAACAGAATTTTTAAAGAATTTTATTTTTTTTAATTGTCAAATTTGTTCAATATGGTGGAGGGTATTCAAAGTTCGGCCCGGCCGAACTTATAGAATTTTTATTTGTTAAATATAACGAATATTTTTATATCCTCCAGTACACTATGGAGGGTATATTAACTTGGTCATTCCGTTTGTAACACCTCGACCAGCGTAAAATTTTAAGCGATGTCCGTCTGTCTGCTGTAGTCACGCCATCTTTCGAACAAATTCAGATAGGAGGCTAAAACTTTGCACACATGTGTATTCTGTCGGTCCACGTTTTCGTATAGCAGCCATATAACGGTACCTCCAAATATTCGATATTTAAATGACTTTAGCGACATTATAGGCCGGAATTGTTTTAAATTTCGTATTGAAAGATCTTAATGGGAACTACAACCAATGACAAAAAATTACTTATGCAGGTCTTCGTATTTCAACATTCTTGGCAAGAATTATTTCAAATTTCGCATTTGAAGTTCGGAATTGGTACTACAGTCAATGACAAAAAATGGCTGATGCAAGTTCTCTGGTTCCTGTAGCCACATATATCGGGTTTAATTTAATTAATTTTCGAGGAAATTTTTATAAGATTGTTTAGAAAATATTCAAATTCAGTTATTACCAAAATTTGCAACGTATTTATCCACAACAAATACGCCCAAACAAATCTATAGAGATATCTATAAAATTATTTTGATAATTTTTGTAACAGGGAGAAGGTAGCGATATAGGTCCATAGTTACTTTTGAGGGTCTTCATAGAATCACTTTCTGAGTCGATTTATACATGTCAGCCCGTCTGTCCGTCCATGTATTCTTGTAAACAAAAAGCATGTCGCATTTATTATCCGACTGAAATAAAATTTTGCAAACAATATTTTTTTGGTCCAAGGGCGAACTCTGTTGAAATTGTTGATAATCGGATCAGTTTTGGATATAGCTCCCAATTTCGGTTATTTGTGCACCAAATAGCCAATATAAGTCCTATTGACCTGAATTTTGGTACATCCCACGGAATTCAGTCTAGAAGCAAGTATATCAAATTTAGTGATCGATTTGGTGTTCAAGTCCATCACATGCGTAATAAGCACTTGCAACAATGATATTTGGTAACAGATATCAGATATAGCCCACAAATACCTCTACTAAATTTTATTAAGTTCGGTTCATATTTGGATATAGCTCCGGGTTAATTGTGCACCAAATGACCAATATAAGTCCAATAGACCTGAATTTTGGTACATTCGACCTAATTTAGTCTAAAAGCAGGTACATCAAATTCGGAGAAAATCGGTTCAGATATAGCTATAGCTCCCTGTCTCATCCGATTTGGTGTTTAAGTATCTTAAGTTCGTAATATCCGTTCGACAACAATGATATTTGGTACCAGGTATCGTAAATAGCTCGGAAATACCTTTGCCAAATTTTATCGAGATCGGCCCGCCCGACTTTCGACTTTTAATTACTGGTTTTTGTGTTTATTATGACTGCGCCTTTATAGGCAATATACATGTAATGTCTTATGGTAAATGTGATCCCTATTGGAAATCGGACATAATTTACAGTACAACGGCATGAACATGACTTTTTAGGACATTACCAACAGTTCCCTTATGGCATCCATTCTAAATACACCTCTATTAATGATGGATAATACATTAGTGTTAATTATTGTCATAGACATTCATACATAGATGTGAACATAATACCACTCTTTATGGTTATGTTCTATGACCATCAACCATTAGGAGAAAACTTGTCATTAACAGTTATAATTAATTCGATGTAGATGATATCAACCTGAAACTGTGGAAACTTTTAAAAAGTGTTGTCAAAGTTTTCAATTATCTTTCCTACCACATCATAGATGCAGTGCACGCATCCACACCCACTCGATGGTGTGTCGCGATACAAGTATTGCCACTGGGGAATACTCCGGCAGATTCATCTGCCTCAACTCCAAGTATTAACTTAAGTAGAGGGCAGACTGTTTGGTATATCAAATTACATATTTTTGGCAAAGATAAAACTTTTACACAAAACCGCAAGAGTGGTCATTTCTTAAATTATAAACCTACAACTGGCATCGCATTACAACAAATTATAGAGCATGTTGCAAAGAAAACGAGTGTTGATATGTAATCTTCATTTAAACCTGAAATTATCATGGGGGTTTGTGCTGATATCAAATGTCATGCCGGCTGTATATGTCCCGTCTGTATGTGCATAATAATAAGGAGAAACCCCACCTTCGTCCGCCTTTTGTTTTTTTTTTTTCATTTTCAGCGTTTTCTATTTTCAAATATTTATATGTAATTAAAGGTTCTTTGCATAATGCTTTGTTTTGTTAATTTTATACAGTGGTCGTTAAGTGTAATAAACATTGGACAAAAGAGCTGTAATTATACACATGAATGTGAATCAAACGCTGAAATAATGAAAACTTCTTGGAAATATTCATTAGACTCGTATAGGATCCCATAGTCTCTTGCAAAATATTAACTATCAACTGATTTATTACCGATACTTCCTCAATATACAAATTTATTGATGGACACGTGAGACAACAAAACATCGGCTTGTAATCAGGAACTTGAGATGTCAAATTTAAACATTTTCCACGGAAATGTGGATAAACACCTTGACCTTTATAATTCATTACACACCTCGAACATCAAATATTACCCTCTTCTAGTGAAAACGTGGTCAACATTATGAAACAAGTCAAAAAACTGTAATTTCAGCCAGGCCTAACTTTTAATACCCTCCTCCATCTGAAAGGAATATGAAATTTTTCAAAAAAAATCCGTTGAAAATCCCTGCTAATTCAGAAAAATATCGAATATAGGGAGTTACCGTTATATTAGGGCCTACTAAGATGTGGACCTGCACAGGCAATTTTCTGTCACAAATGTTAGCACTTCAAATATGAAATTTGACACACTTCCGATGGATAATGTCGCTAAAGTCATAAAAATACCGAATTTAGTGAGGTACCGTTATATGGGGGCTATACGAAGACGTAGAGCTGTTGTATAAATTTCCAGGCACAGGGTGTAATACCCATTGTGAACTTCAAATTGCAAATTTTAAACATTTCCGGTGAAAATTTAGAGGTATTAGAGACTATATCAAAACTTATGCCTACATTGGCAGTTCTATGCAAAGATTTTTCTAACATAATGGGATCGTGTGCTTCCTTTAATGAACAGCAAATTTGGATTAAATCTGTGGCTAAAGCTGCCAAAAACCCTTAAATCTGTCAGTACAGTTATATTGGAGCTATACCAAAGCGTGGACCTATATAGCCCAATTTCAATGCCAAAAGTCCTGCAGAGCAAACACACATGTGAGTAAAATTTTATCAACATACTTCATCTCGTACGGAAGGTAAAGTCATTTCCACAGACATCGCTAAATCGAATGTGAGGTCTTAAATGTATACTTCGAGGTGTTCTAAACGGAATGACAAACTATGGAGGAGGGTATAAAAGGTAAATATCGGGAGGATCCGTCATGCCAATATCAAAAGGGTTCGTTAAGCTCTACGAAAACGTGAACTTATAGAGGCTATTATCTGCCAGAAAAGTAGGTACCTATGGGAAACTCCAAATATAAACTTTGAGAAAAATTATTTAAATACTTAATGCCAGGACATACGGTTGTGTAGTGTTTGAACCCTCATTTGGTGGTTGTAGGGATTTAGTCAAATTTCTCTAACGAATATCTATATATATTTAATTCAAACTTGCAGACTTTTTATATTCGGAACTTGATCGCATGTTCTAAACGTATTATGTTGGGGTTAACATTTAAATCCACGGGGATTCTTTATTGAAATTTATATCTTATTCTGGTCTTATTTGGACAAAATATATAGACTGTATTTGCACATCTAAGGGTATCGTAGTCGGTGCATCATTTAAATTATATGAAATCTGAGAAACTTTAAATCTGGCCCGATTTCTCCAACATTTTGCTGAGGAGTGAGTAGATGTAAATATTATGGCCCTGGACATGTAATGGGAGCTTTAGCTATGTCTAAACCGACATTCATTTGGCAGACTCACTTTAGTTGAAATCAGTGAATTGTTTCCATATATATTACTCCGAATTCAACCTAAGGCCTTATGTCCGAAAATAAACTTGTTATCTGGCTAAAGGTGACAATACACAGAAGAATTTCTTTCTTGACTTAAGTCACGCTATGTCGTTAGTTCATATTAACGATGACCAAAAATAGAAGGAATTGGAAGAGATGGATGCATTTTGGTGCAAGTACTTTTTGGTAGCTTTCAATGGCAAGGACCTCGAAAGGCTTCATATAACGGTACATCCAGGAATATATCCAAATATGGTATTAAGATTTCTTTATGAGTTCTATCTCTTGTGGCAGAAGGTTGTCTATATAGGTTCACGGTTTCCTATAGTCTCCATATAACGGTACTTCAAGGTATTCAGCATTTTCAAGCAATTGTCTACATCAATATCAAGTTTTCCTATAGGCCCCCTGTAACGTTTTATAACGAACCAGCATTTATCGTTCTCGTGCAAATTTGCTGAGTTGTGGAGGTCTAAACGAATTCAACAAAATTGTACAAGATTTCACAGATTTTTTTCTGTTGGTGATATTAAGTATTCGGTGCACGATAAAGGTGATAGCGGAGGATATTATGTATGGAAGCTATATCCAAATCTAATCCGATTATTATCAACTAGCAAGTGCCTGTTACTTCGTAAGAGATAAGTCCACCCTAAAATTTTAGATTCGTTTCAACAGTTCGTGTTAGGCCTTTTTAATACTCAAAATGCATAATTAAGGACTTTCAAGGTATTGTCCATTTTTGAAAAGAATAATAGAAAAATGTTTACCTTTTACACCAAAAGTCTTTAAAATCTTTTAAAGTTTACCAAGGAGGATATTGGATTTTTCGGTCCAAAACTATTTCAACGTCTCTCTTATAAACCCGAGTAACCAAAAGTGACCTGAATATTGAATTTGGAATTTTAGTACTATCCATTCAACCAATGCCACATTAAGTACAATTTAGTACTTTTTGCACAAATATAGAACGTATTCCAGTATTCAGTAATCTTAATATCAAATTTCAGAATTTTATCTCTATCCCTTTACCCAATACCAAATATAGTACCATTCAGTATTTTTAGTACAATTATAGTTTTCATTTGCAAAACAATTTAATATCCAATACTGGGCACCAACATTTATCGCAATATACAATTTTTAGTTTTTATCTATATTTCTGCACCCAATACCAAATTTAGTATCATTTAGCACTTTTCGTTCAATTATAATACTCATTTTCGAAACCTCCTCCATGGGTCCGTGCTACACATGAACAGCGACCCTGAAACCAAATTTCAGATTTCAAGCACTATATGTTCACACAATACCAAAACAACCTTTTTTCACAATCGTGCCACCAACAGGGAGCTCAATACAAAATTTCAGCTTCATCCGTTCAGCCTTAACCAAAGTGTTCCACATTTGGTACCATTTAGTACAGTTCACACACACAAGCCTAAGCCACCTTCATATATCAAACTTACATTCCAACCTAGATTCTCATAGCTCTATTCATTTACATAATACAAAGTGGTAATAAAATGTAGTACAGTTTAGTACTTTTCGTACACATATTGTGGAAATTTCGAAAAGCCCTTTGGTACATCCATCGTACTCTCAATCATACAAAGAGAACCATATTTAGTACTTTTCGTACCGTTCTAATTTCCAAAACCCAACCTTGTCTGACACCTTCGGACTGAAATTGACTGGCAAGACATGGATTTACATTAAACTTTCTTCTAGGCACACTTATTTTATCAGTAAATAAGCCATTTGACGGTTCCTGCTTATATTCGGTATTCAGATGTTTTAAACACACATTTTCTAACGGAATAATTTAAGAATCGTCATTTTGAGTTCGTAGTCGGTTTTACTTTCTGTGGTTTAGCATTGTGTATATTGGTTCACGTTTCCCTATATCACCTATCGGTAACTCCGGGGGCAGAACTCTGCCTACACATGTCTATCAATTCCTATTGCTCCATTATAACGACGCCTCCCGATATGTTGTGTTATGAAGATTTTAGCCATATTTTCCCCGGAAATGTTACAACTGAGGTAGCAGAAAATTATTTATAACAATACCACACCCTTTATGAAGATTTTAATTGAATTCACCAATTCGGTTGGCATTTGTGGTCTCATTCCAAAATTGAATCACGGTACATATATTTACAAAAGTTATCTTTACATCGTGGTAAATGATATTTAAAGTTCGGACATGTTTTTATGTCAACATTTTACGCTATTCCCCTTGAATGTACATCAGATACGATGAGGAGGGTGGATATAGCCACTTAAATGAGTTTTCAAATTGCCAGTTTTCTCTAAATAATGGTACTAATAACTCTATTAGAATAGTTATGACAATAATTGTTGTTATTAATCACATTTAAAAGTTCTTCGCATGTCCATAGGTACCTCTTTGCCGTTAATGTGTCCAAATTATACATAATAACATATCGCATTACATCGCAACGCATCAGACCACATCATTTCCAGCTGTAATGGGTTCAAATGTCATTATGCTAATAATGATGGCGATGACGGCAATAGGCGTCAATTGGTATGTCGATGATAATTGCATAAATAACATTGTTAACTTTAATTTGAAGAGTATGCCGGCGGACGCCAGTCAATAGATATCATAATATTTGTAACACCATCAACATAACAGTCACACATACATATGTACGCCATATGTATTTACATACGTACGTATGTAGGAAATGAAATACGTACATACTTTATGCACACTCCCATATGTAAATATGAATTCATTCACATGAATACTTTGTGGACAAATTGGCCTGATTCGTGGTATTCATACTTCAAGTGGTAAAAGAACCCAGAACGCAACACATGAAAAATGTATGACTAAATGGCGTAACTGCGGGAAAGTGCTGCACACTGGACACCTGTCTAAATTTTAGCCATTGAAATAAAAAAAGAACCGACCGCCACAGCCAACACACAGAGGTCGAGTGTTAAATAGAGTGCAACGTTGGAATACATTAAAATGTAAAATATGATAGCTATTCTACAAAACGTAACAATGTTTGGCCCAATGGCCCATCAACTTGCATTCAAATGGCGAGGCAAATGTGTACAAAAAAGCGTACATTACTTTGGTGTTGATCAAAATGTAAGTATTTTCCATAATTTAAATTTCAATGGTCATAAGATTCAAATGAGACAGAGCAAACAAAAAACACGGTCACTACTAAGGGCTTGGGGTTTTGTCAACACTGAAGTTGTGTGAGCTTGAAAAAAAATGTCGAAAGTTCTAAACATGGAATGTGTTCCATTTAAAACTAAATTTTTTAATTCCCTTTCTCCTGCAGATGCACAAAATAATGATCTTTTATGGTCCACTTGATTGATTCAGAGTCGGTTGAGGAGTTTATTTGCCCTGGATGAAATTTACAAAAAGACTTCATATTGATAAACATAAATTCAGATTTAGATTAGCTTCCATCAAGAGATACATTACGTCAAGATTAAATTTATAATAATCAATTTAACCTATGCAACTTTTTACCAGATAACAGATTTATTATGTGAAATTTGGCAGCACTTCCTACACCTTATTTCCGCACTCACGTGTCACAGAAAGTAAGTAATTAACAAACTGCAACAAAGAGTCAATAAATAAGTTTCATAAAAATTACTTTCAATTTTAAAACCTAGAGTGTTCAATTCCACCACACTCAATCGTTTTATGCCCCTTGCGAAAGGACGAGCGTACAAAAATTAATATTAATTAAACATACTTGGTACACTGCCTTTACACGGTGACATTTTTTAACCATGCCATTTTTTTTGTTGGTAAAAGGTGTAGAGAGGCAAGGATAGAAGAAAAAATGGCACGATAAGCAACAGCACAGGGTTACATGCCATTTTCTTTGCATTTCTCTTTTTGCTTCTTCCGAATTTTTCATGATTTTGACATTTCATATCGTTTCTTTATTGTAATTTTTGATGCCTTTCTTTTATTGTGATGTGATGTTTTTAGTGATTGAATTGTATAGTGAATTATATGAAAATAAATTGGAAGTATTAAAAAGTAAAAAAAGAAAGTTAAAATAAAAGTTAATAATGCAATATTTAACACCTCAATAACTTTGTCCATCATTTCTTCTTTAGATTCAAACATTTAATTTTAAATCACTTCTTTATAAATATCTGTTACAAACAATTAGCCCTATACGAAATACTGAATAAAATAAAATGTCAGAAAAAATGCCAAGCACTATTATTGTAAAATGCCACCGTGTAAAGGCGCGAAGATTTACGCAGAAATTTTAAAAGAGAATTGATAAAAATGCCAGCTAAAAATTGCACCGTGTAAAGGCAGTGGTATAGACATTGTTAGCACTTCTATAGTATTTGGTATTGAAAACGGGCAATTCGATCGGAATTTCGGGATTTGGAAGAATTTAGCCGGAGCTTTTAACAAAATCAGTCGTAATGTTACTGCAAAAAAATGTTCATTATAAGGGGCCCTATAGGCAGAAACCCCGTAAAACAGTACCTTCCGATTTGAAGTTGATCTATATTGAGAACTAATTTGGAGGAAAAATGAGTCTGAAATATTTCAACTAAATTAGTTGCAAATATGTATCCACTACTACAATACATGGTGAGATAAAAAAACTGCAACAAAGTCAAACGCCATAATTTCTTAATTATTTTTTTTAATGTCGGAAATAGCATCAAATTTTAAAATTAGTTTAGATTTATTCGAATTGGTCAACTTTGGCCTTCAAACGGCCAATGAAACCGGCACGCGAAGCGCTTCCTTGAGGTGATCGACACTTTGGTATTTTTAGTGCCAACCTTGCTTTCCAAAATACTCCATACACAATAATCCGGAGATTTTGGTATCCATTGTGCGAGGAACCTCATTTTGTAACCTTTCTTAGGTGGCGCGTGCTGAGTGCGATGGTGCTGAGTCCTGTAGGAATGTCCAAGGTCTGCGGCCAAAATGTATGCTTTAATACACCCTCCAGAATATTATAGCGATAGTACTGGCATTTATTCGAATGCCACGGTCGATTAATACGAGCGGAGAGCGACCATCGGCTGTTATGGCGGCCCACACCATCACCATTGCCGGCGCTTGAGTTCTGGTGGTCAACCGAAGGTGCACATTTTCAGCTGACCTCTTTGGCAAGTAAACAAACTGCTGGACAACGAATGTTTTCTCATCGGAGAAAACCAAATTCGGCAGTTCACCACTTAAGGCAAAGCGAAGCAACTCTTTACCTCTTTTGAGTCTATATCCTTTCTGTTGCGGTGTAGGTTCTTGAACTGTTTGGAATTTCAATGGCTTTACCCCGAGCTAATTAAAATTTGCGATATGTTCAGCTCACGAGCCATTTTTCGGCCAATGCGAAGCGGGTTTCAATCAAGTCGCTTTTTTTACTTTTCGAGCCATTTCTGCTGATGTTGCTGTTTTCTTCCGTTCCATCACGAATATGTATATATATTTTTTTTTAAAGTTCTCACCAAATGCTTTTGTACGCTTGTAAACAATATAACGAGCTGTCACTTGAATAATTTTAACAGCTATCGGACGAGTGACTTTGAAATGACAGCAGTCTGAAGATGATTGCAGTTTTTTCATCTCACCCTGTAACTGAAATTGCGGTATATCTTTGTATTAAGTATTTTAAACCGAATTGGCTATTCTTTGATGCTTTACGTTTCCATTTGAAACATTTTATTATATTTTTTTATTTTCGGAAATTGTTATGTAATTCGAAATTGGGTATGTCAAAATTTCGATATTTGTAAATATGCATCTATCATTTTAAACAGGGTATGTATCCAATGCACCCAAAGCAGGTCACAACGCAAATGATCCATTTGCTCAACGTCCAGACGATGCTCCATTGGAAATTCGTTCGAGCTAGAATTCTAAAATTTGAATTGAGAGTCACTGATGGAGTGCAGAAAAAATTTGCCAAAGGTTTTTGGAAGTTTCAAATTTAAGGTTACGAAAAGTTTTAAAATGTTACTAAACTTCTTAAATGATACCACTTTGTATTATATTAAAGGATAGAGCTAAAACTTAAAATTTGGTGTAAGAATCAAGATTGGAAAGAAAGGTTGATATATAAAGGTTTTTGATATGTGTATTAAGTGTGTGAAATGTACTAAATTTGTATGGAGCTGGTGTTTAAAATTTTACGATGGGATACAATGTAGGGTAGGTTTGTGTTAAAAAAGGTGGTTTTGGAAATGTGTACTATAAGTGCACGGAAAGTACTAAATAGTAATATATTTGGTACAATTTGATATTGAATGAACAGATAGTGCTTGAAATCTGAAATTTATTATTAGGGTTGCTGTTAGTGTTAGGGGTTAAGATTTGAAGATGGTTTTGGAAATACCTACTAAATGGAAACAAATTTGGTATTGGGTGTAGGGATCGGGCTGATGTGGATATATGTAGATGGTTTTGAAAATGTGTACTACAGTCGTTAGAAAGGAATACAGTTGCTTTATGTGTGCAACAAACACCCAATAAAACACCTAAGTACCAGTACCAAAGCAGTTTAGATTTCCCCTAAATTAGATATCTGGTACCGAATATCATTGCTGTGGCGAGCATATTACTAATGTAGAGGACCAAACACCAAATCGGATGAAACATACATATGGAAGCTAAAGCTATATCTTAACCGATTTCCACCAAATTTGGACCTCTTGCTTATAGGCTGAATTAGGTCGGATGTTCCGAAACACATCCTATTTGAACGGTTATCACCAAATTCAATGGGGTTCCTTGAGCCAAACAAATGATATATGGAAAATTTTATCCCAATCGTACAATAAATGCGGCCTGTCATGCAATTGGTGGGGAAACTTTTTCAGTGGAAAAATGACATTGAATTTCTTATTATTTTGACATGTGGTGGCATTTTTGGTATCCGTTTTACTTTTCCATGACACTTTCGAATCTTGGATTGCATAACATTCAAATTATATTTTCCTGACCCCAAGCCATAGTGATTACAGAGTGGCATTGAATATCAAACCTAACTTGAATGTAAACAGACCAGAGAAAACGATCATCACAACATCCACATAAAAAAGGATTTATAGCAGCGATGAGACTTCTACAAAGAACCCCTATCTATGTGCTGTGAAAACATTTTGTTACCAATTGCAGCGTACTTACTATCATTTTCAAGCACCTTCAACGTCGAAAAAGACAATATTCACGAGGCGTCTCAGTTATTCTCGCAATTTCTTTTTCTAGCATTTTTGTCCTTTTGTCATGGCATAACTCTATATTGATTGGCCTAGGTACCCACAGCATCATTCCAATACTGCTTCTATAGATCATCCGAAATCTAATGATAAAAGAGGTTGACCAGAGGTAGCTTTGACCATTGGTACTAATAGTAGTATTTATACTTCTTTACATTGATTATTATGTGCACACACGAACAAGCTTACTCCACGCTTGTTCGAATCTTAATACTCTATTCACTTTAGGTTCCTCATGTCATGGTTTTGCGTATATTCATAATCATATAATATTCGGCGTTCCATTCTATTATACAATCTAAATGTTTTGCCATTTACCTGTAATTTCCAATTTATTTAGAATGATGCAGTGCTGAAGTGAATAGCATTGCTTTGAATTATTGATGGCGTTTTTTTCTTATCAATTGCCATTATTTAAACAATGCACAGTTGCATGGCCAATGCAGGCTGCAATTTCCCACGAGGCTATCTGATAATAACAGATAATTCATTCCAATTTCAAAACAAAGTATTTGTTGGAATTTCTGCAACAAGTTCTAATTGCAAGACATTTGCTACGATCTAAAAATGAAAAAAAAATCAAACGGGGAAATTAATTTGTATAATACATTTCCATTCATATACATTGTTCATTTCTACTAATGAAGGGTGTAATTTATGTGTTCGGTGTACATACATATGCACAATATTGAACTATGTAAAATCATTCAGATATAATACTTAATACAATATAACATTCAGTCTTTGAATATTTGCTTCAATTTCCCACCAGGCTATTTGATTAATAACAGATAATTCAATCCATTTTCAAAACTAAGTATTTATCGGAATTCCTATAACTAGTTCTAATTACACAACATATTCTGCGTGGGCTTAACTTTTAATACCATCCAACCAAAACTTGAACGGAACTGCATATCCCGTCTTCACATGACATAAAAACGTTAGTCATTTCGCCTTTTTTAATCTACTTCATTCTCTTTGAAATACAGAATGGTTTTGAAATGAAGATTATTATGAGCTCGATTCGTTTATTATGAGATGTACAGGGTGCGATGAAAAAACTGCAAGCAACTTCACACTGCTGTCATTTCTAAGCCACTCGTCCGTTAAACTTATTCCAGTGACAGCTCATTATATACAAGCGTACAAAAGCAGTGTGGTGAGAATTTTCCAGAAAAAAAAAAGTTATACGTGACAGAATTCAAGCGTGGTAGTGTAGTTTCTTTATATTTGGCTGAAAAACCACAAGGGGTTATCGTTAGAGCACTCCAGCATTTACATGTGAATAAATATTTTGTGTCTCGTACCATCGCTCTTTACTGTGATACTGGTTGCGTAGCCCGACGTCAAGGAAGAGGATAGAAAAAAAGAGCAACATCAGCAGAAATGGTTTGACCCGCGTCGCAGTGGCCAAAAAATGGGTCGTGAGCTGAACATTTTGAAAAATGAGCTCGGGTCAAAGCCATTGAAATTCCAAAAAGTGCAAGAACTTACACCGCAACGGAAAAACTCAATAGAGCTAAAGAGTTGGTTCGCTCGGCCAAAAGTAGTGAACTGCCGAATTTGGTTTTCTCCTATGAGAAAATATTCGTTGTCCAGCTGTTTGTAAACAAACAAAATGACCGTGTGTAGTTGCCAAAGAGGTCAGCTGAAAATGTGCACTTTCGGTTGGCCACCAGAACTCAAGCGCCGGCCATGTTGATGGTGTGAGCCGCCATAACAGCCGATGGTCACTCTACGTTCGTATTAATCGACCGTGGCATCAGAATAAATGGCGAATATTATCGCAAAAATATTCTGGAGGGTGTATTAAAACCTTGGACACGCAAACAATTTGGACGCAGACCAACGGGACTCAGCACCATTGCACTCAGCACGCGCCAACCAAAAATGGCTGCAGAATGAGATTCCTCGCTTCATTTTTAGCGCACAATGGCCACCAAAATCTTCGGATGCCAATTAGTTGAACTATTGTGTCTGGGGTATTTTAGAAAGCAAGTTTGGCACTGAAAAATACCAAAGTGTTGATCACCTCAACAAGCGCTTCGCCCGCAACGGAGTGACCGTTTCATTAACCGTTTGAAGGCCATAATTCGTGCCAAAGGTGACCAATTCAAACAAATCTAAACTTATTCTGAAATTTGATGCTATTTCCGACATTTTTTACTTTCATTCAATGAAATTTAACCAAAAAATGTAAAAATTATTGCGTTTGACTTTGTTGCAGTTTTTTATCTCACCCTGTATATTTAAAATTGTCCGCAATTTGTGTGTAGCACTATACATATTTAGTAGAGCTATTAGTAAACAAGTGAAAAAGCATTAAGTTTGACCGGGCCGATCTACTACTACAACACAATAATATACTGGAGAACCACCTTATGTCCAAACACATTTTAGTCGATTAGCTGAAATAATGCCATACTGTCCAGCACAAATGTTACCATTGTTTTTTACCGGGGATGTTTTCCTTATATTTACACTCGTAAATCGTATCCAAGTACGCTTTATACACATTTTAACTTCAAATTTTCCCTAATGTCACTCATTTTCATAATTTATCTTCCTTCAGTCAAAATACATGCCCAGTCATCCGCCAACAGCACAAAGCGTTCCTTCGCCTCATACATTTGTTTCCATATAATATATAAACTCATAAAATTTAAAAAAATACATAGTTTTATTTAAAATATATATTTAAATAAGTCTTTTAAATAGTAGCGGAGCAATTGCTAATTTAATTAGCATTTCATTACAGCGACTGTTGCAAATATAAATCAATCGTCAATATTTTTTGTGATCATTTAAACTCTTTAATCAGCCAAATATTCCTCTGCTAGATTATGAGTTTCATCATCATTCTCCAACTGCATATCATCCGACATATTTGAACAGGCATCGTCTTCTGAGAATGTATCCACCCGGGCAAAGGCACTATCCAAAAGGTGTGAATTCAGTCGAATAAAATTTAAAGTGTCTGCGCTAAGATTTGTACTACCGGCCCAGTTGAAAGGTATGTGACAATAGTTTATTTTGTTATAAATCTGTGTGTAGATAAAGTACATTAATTGAATACCCATACCCATAGTGGTTAATCTATTTATGCAGTGTTTGGATTTCAACGACTTACCTGTGTTGCAGGTATCGAAAAGCATATTGAACTAAGGTAATGTAATTCAGGTTCGCTGAATTTCCACTCTCTCCAGAAGAATAAAATGTTTGTATCTACCATTTGAAACGGCAATTTAAGCCTCTCCAAATGCTTGTGCACATCTGCAGTTGTGACATCCTTGACTTTAATGCCTTTGCACAGGAATTCATTAAGAAATTCATCTTCATCGTCATCAAATTGTTGCTGGTCCTGTAGCTGGGTCGATTCATTGTCTTCAGATTTTGGTTTTGTCATTTGTGGGTTGTAAAGTTTTGCATGCGACCATAGTTTCTTCAAATATTCCACTGCCATCGTTTTCTGTGGCAAATTAAGCGTGTGTTGGAAACGAGGATCCAAATACAGACAACCGGTGAACCGATCATTTTCTAGTAATGTCTTTGTTCTAGCTTCAATACTATTCATGAGTTCCTGCGCAATAAGCCCTATGAAACTCTCTGTATTTGAATGATTTTTCATGAGTTTCTGATTGAGAAGTTTACATTTTAGCCATTGAGCATAAAAATCGCCAATATGTTGCTCCTCTTTATAATAACGTAGCAGACTCTTCTGCAGATATTTCAGAATATCACAATAGGCTTCAATAAATGCCCATAAATTATCATTGACTTTAAATTGATCTTCTGGCGAACTAACTTGCTCGAATTTAACATTTTGCAAAACATTACGAGCCATATACAAATCATTCATCATGTTATATGTCGAACCCCATCTCCATGGTGAATCAATTTGTGGAACTCTCAAATTTTGATCTTCAAAAATCTTGTAGTAACCATTCGATTCATCGTTTAAATATTTGGCAAAATTTCGGCATTCCAAAAACAGTTGAAAGATCTGGGGGTTTTTAAAAATGTCCATAAAACAAATATGAGCTATTGTGCCAATATAAGGTTGAACTTGGATGCTTCCAATGTTGATGTCTGGATAGTTTTGTAACAGTTCAATTTCTTTCAGATACTCAGAATTTCTTACTGACCGCGAGAAGTTCTCCTTGGTATGATCCCAGGTGATCGATACTATTTGACTGTTATCAATGTCAAATTTATTCAAAATGGGTTGAATATGTTTCTGCGAAAAATTCACCTCGTCTTCATTGAGCTTTATTATTCCCAATATGCGTGTTTCCACTTGACCTTCGTCAATAAACTGGGTACTGAGGCAAAATGTTTTCGGCGGGGCATCAATATCTGTATCAATTTTTAGTGACAACAATCGCCAGTGCAAATCCTTTGAAAAATCAGTTCGCATATTAGATGCCAGCATATCTATGTTACGTTCAACCCGACTAGTATCCATCGTAAATGTTTTTAGCTCTTGCCCATATATTGCATTGCAAAGAGGTTTCACTAAATTTAACATATTACTGCTATCCATTATATTTGGTCCAATACCATCTTCAACTACTAAGCCGATTACGGAACGTACAACGAGTTTCTTATTCACTTCGATGTAGGCTCGTCTCTTATAACGTTTTTCTCCCAAACGTTCTTCTTGCATTTTTCGCTTTGCCAATTTCAATACAGCATTAATTTGTTCTTCGTCATATGGCTTGGGAGAAGACGCCGATACTTGAGAGTTATTCGAAACATCTTGCACCTCAATGTCCATTTTGTGTACTTTGCGTAAATGCTGGCGTAAATTAAAAACGCGATTATTTCTCATACGAGTGGAACATATTTTACACTCTGCTATGCCATCCTTTACGATATTCTCGAAATAATTCCATATTTCACTGTTGGAAGTGCGACCCATCTTTTCTCAGTTGTTGTTTTTCTTACAGCAAATAGGCGAACCCGTGTCGTTGCTTCAGAGATCCAAAGTTGTACTAATGAAGAAAAGCATTTGAATGAGTCACATGCTCTCGCAATTACTGTAGTGGCATGGTTATGAATCCACACACAGTTTAGATCTCTCTCACTCTTGCCTGTGACCGCAGCCAGCAGCAAAAGTACAGTTTACTTGCTGTTTGTGCTTACACATACAGTGCCTTCAACCTGCTAGTGTCTGTGCTGCTATCGTCGACCAAATAAACCCAAAAGCAGCTATGTTGGAGAGGGGCGAGTTTGCTGACACAACTGCTGCCATTAACAGCAGCAGCATTTACTTTGTTATTGCTTTTGTGTTTTTGTATAACTGAGGTGAATACATTTACCGATTGAGAGCGCGTCAGCTACTTCCCAAACGAGAGTGGGCAAATAAAACCAAAATAACTTTGGTGAGCAGCAAAAACACACCATACAGCTCGTACTTTATAATTGCAACAATTCAAAGGTACAATGGCGACCGGGTAATGACATTAAATTTAACAAGTTAAATCGTATCAGTCGGTTTTGCCGACAGATGTATATCCTCGGCCAATGTTCGATTATATAAATATATTTTGACTTCTGTTATGATTATTCAAATTGTTGACCCTCTATGGAGTAGGTTCCAAAGGATTGGGCTAATATTGTCCTTTTCGTATCAGACCTAAATAAATATAATATAAATATTGCGCCGTGCCAGGTTTGGAATACCACCAAATTTGAAGCACATGCTTGTAGGCTGAATTCGGTCGGATGTAGCAAAATTAACACCATTTGAACTGATATTAGCCATTTGGTGCAAAAGAAACCTAAAATCGGGAGAAAGACTATTATGATGTAATTTGAAGACAATCGGAACGGATGGTCATTCCTAGATCGACTCCAAATGTCTTGACACAGATTTGGTGCAAAGTGAGTCTAAAACCGAATTTCGATGAGGCACGCTTTGACGGTATCAAATAATATATAACCTCTTTAGCCACATATATATAAAAATTGATGGTATTTTAAGCAATTAAAATAACATTAAGTTCAACCGGACTGAACTTTTAATATCCTCCACAATTGGGTGAAGAAAACTTTTTTCTATAATGATAATGCTGTTAAACTTTTCAAAAAACCATGAAGTGGGTAAGCCCGTTTGTAGCGGCTATACAAAAAACTCGAATTTCTGTAGACAATTTCTTAAATACCAAATTTCGAACAATTTCGTATGTAAATGTGACTAGGATTATCAAAATATCGAATATCGGTGGGTATCGTTATGTGGGGGCTATACGAAAACGTCGACCTATACATACTATGTTCCGCCACATGAGCTAGAACCGATTATGACCTACAAATACCAATTTTTAGACAAATCCGTGAAAAAATGTGGCGAATATCATCAAAATACCGAATATCGGGCGGCTATACCAAAACGTGAACCGATATAACTCATTTTCAATACCAAACATAGATAGATACAATACAAATTGTTGTGCTAAAGTTTGAAGCTCTGGGTCAAATAATATGGGCTGTATCGTGATTTCAAAAGACAGACGGACATAGTTAAATCGACGTAGAATTTTATACTGATCCTGAATAGAAATGGAATCACAAAGTTTATATACCCTCGTTTTCAAGGTGGAGGGTATAAAAGGTGCTATTCTGTTTGCAAGTCATCATAATCAATGTAATTATGTGTATAGGCATATTCTTGATAAGCGTAATACTATAATCAAATGGCGTTGCACCCACGATATCCGGTATTTTCATGGTTTCTGCCAATTATTCAACAAAGTTCTTATATATTTGTCACCGAATCCCCATAACTGTACCTCCTGATATTAGGTATTATGTCAGGTTTCTAAATGAAATTCTCTGAAATTTGATATTGTAGTGCATTTAATAAATTGTCGATTTGTATGTTTTCAGATTATTGAAGCTTTCATTATTTTTTGTGGGTTATTGCTGTAGTTGTATCCTTCCATTTAATTAAGGGGCACAATATTTATGATGAATGAATACATATACAGCAGCATAAATATATACATGATCAGCATAAAATTCAATGTCGATTTGGCGATGTCCACTCGTCTGTCCATCTGGGGAAACTTGTCATGGCTTTAGTTTGTCTACCTCAAACTTACTCTCTCATTCAGTCTATAACACATTAAATGTTTATTAGAGACCCTATATGGAATTTAATCTTGATTGAAGAAAAATTCTTTAATACACCCTCCAAAATATTTTCGCGATAATATTCGGCATTTATTCTGATGCCACGGTCGATTAATACGAGCGGAGAGCGACCATCGGCTGTTATGGCGGCCCACACCATCACCATGGCCGGAGCTTCAGTTCTGGTGGCCAACCGAAGGTGCTCATTTTCAGCTGACCTCTTTGGCAAGTAAACGCGAACATTTTGTTTGTTTACAAACTGTTGAACAACAAATGTTTTCTCACCTGAGAAAACCAAATTCGGCAGTTCACCTCTTTCGGCCAAGCACATTTATTCACATTTAAATGCTGGAGTGCTCTTACGATAGCCACTTGTTGTTTTCAGCCAAATATGAAGAAATCACGGTTGAATTTCATTACGAATAAATTTTTTTCTGGAAAATTCTCACCAAAATGCTTTTGTACGCTCGTAAATAATATAATGAGCTGTCACTAGAATAATTTTAAAAGCTGTCGGACGAGTGGCTTAGAAATGACAGCAGTATACTTTTCTGTCAAAAATTTTGCACTAAAAATCGACTAATTGCTTTATTCGCTATACAGTAGTATCTCTCGATATCCGGTATTTAAGAGATTTTGATTTTAGGTTCTCATTGGATGGAGATTTGGCATATGAAAGTAGTAGGTCCACGTTTCGATTTAAAACCCATATAGTTAGATTGAAATTCTAGTCACAATTTAGGAAAAAGAATCATTTCGAAATAAACTCACATTTATTTTCATATTGTGTACTAATTTGGTTTTCTACACTATTTCAATACGAATTCGTTTGTCAAAGTGAAAAAAATTCATGCAATATAAAACAAGTATAAAAGCTGTAAATTCGGCCGGGCCGAACTTTGAATACCCTCCACAATTTAGAACGAATTTGGCAATTCTCAAAAACAAAAAAATCGGTTAAAAATTCTGTTAAAATCTTAAAAATACCGAATGTAACTATTATATTAGGGTCTATTCGAAGACATGAATCTGCGTATGTAACATTTGTCATAAGCCA
This sequence comes from Musca domestica, assembly GCF_030504385.1. Classification (NCBI taxonomy): domain Eukaryota; kingdom Metazoa; phylum Arthropoda; class Insecta; order Diptera; family Muscidae; genus Musca; species Musca domestica. The sequence continues at coordinate 9,818,291 of NW_026712363.1, read as the reverse complement.
TTACAATATTCTAATGCGAAAATTAACAAAAATCGGTTTTAATGTCGATAAAAACAAAATACCGAATAATGGGAGGTACCGTTATATGGGGGCTGTACGAAGACGTGGACCTGCACAGATCATTTTTTGCTTTAGCCTGTAGTATCCATTATGGACTTCAAATACCAAATTTAAATCAATTCCGGTGAATAAATTTTGCTAAAATCGTCAAAATACTGAATATCGAGAGACGTGGACCTGCAGAGACAATTGTCTGTCTTAGGCTGTAGTATCCATTTCGAACTTCAAATACCAAATTTGAAACTATTCCGGTTAATAATGTCGCTAAAATCATCAAAATAGCGAATATCGGGACTTACCGTTATATGGGGTCTATACCAAAACGTGGACACATTTTCAATACCAAAAGTCCTGCAGACATAACATACATTAGAGCAACATTTTATCAATCTACTTCAATTCGTTCGGTAGCTAGAGTGATTTCCACAGACGGACGGACATCGCTAAATCGCCATAGAATTGTATGCTGATCAAGAATATATATACTTTGTGGGGTCAAAAATGTGTATTTCGAGGTGTTACAAACGGAATGAAAACTTAATATACCCTCCATACTATAGTGGAGGGTAAAAAAAGACAAAGTGTAAATGTATCACAAAAATATTTATTCACATTTTTATACCCTCCACCTTGGAAACTTTGTCATTCCGTATATATATTCATAATCAGCATAAAAATTTTAAGACGATTTAACGATGTCCGTCGGTCTGTCTGTCCGTCTGTCTGTTGAAATCACGATACAGCCCACATTATTTGACGCAGAGCGTCAAAATTTAGCAGAATTATTTGTATTGTGTCTAGGAGGGTTGGTATTGAAAATGAGATATATCGGTGCACGTTTTGGTATAATCCCCATATAACGGTACATCCCGATATTCGTTATTTTGATGATTTTTACCACATTTTTTCACGGATTTGTCTGAAAATTGGTATTTGTGGGTCATAAGTAGTTATAGTGCTTCCATTACCCTAAGATGGGGGGTATTAAAAGTTTAATGTTTTTTTTACTTGTTATTAAGTAACTAACATCCCAAATTTCTATTTTGATATATCGATTTATTAAGTTTGTCTGTTGTTGTTTACAAAATAACTCACAATTGAACAGATGGATAATTCTTACTGGGAAAATTTTGCAAACTCTCAGTAACTCAAATATCAAAATGACTGTCTAATGTTGCTTTCACTTACTGGACTTTTGGTGAACGAGGAACTTCAACTATTCCTAATTTTTTATCCAAAGCCAATAAATTTAAATGTAATTTATCATATATTTTGGCGATTACGAACGTCTCGAAAAGACGTCTTCCATATGTACATATGTACCTTATTGTAGGTACCTGTATGAATTAAAAATGTAGAGTAGGTATTTCTTATCCAAGATGAACTGTGGCTACAGCAGCAACTCAACTTAGACGTCACCTATATTTTATTGTTGTTATTGCATTCTGTACTATGGAATGTTTTCACAGCACATCGAGAACATTTGAGAATGGCGTTTTTGTTTTGGCTTACAGTTTGCCGTCACCAACAAAAGGTTGTTCTCTGTTATCAACCACTACATTTTACCACCACGTTAAGAATGAGAAAATGGAAGAGAACAAAATAAAACAAAACCCAAGCCAATGTATGCTCACTGGTCGATAATAAAATCCACCACACAATCAGGCCTGGATTAACATCCAAAAATATATGCCTCTACTACTTTTCTTCTTGCTACATCATTTTGTCGGATGAACGAGGTAGCAGTGTAACATGTTTGTGCCTGCTGTGCAATGAAGAGTCCTCCCAACAATGAACAGACGCGCGCACATACTCTCGCAGCCGATTATTCGAAATAGCAGCGAATATATCCCACCCAACGTATTCGCCGTCGCATTTTGTGTGTATCTATCAGCAAATGTCGTTTCTCTTGACGACTCGTGAACTGTGTGTGCACACAAACAACTGTCATTGCGAATGGTGGTGGCTGTTATTCGCACAGTAAGCGATTTTAAATGCATTTTCGTCGCGTTTCAGTCTACGACCAGACAGCGTTGTTATTGCTAGTCTTCGAAGGGTTTCGCTTTGCCTTTGGTATAACTTCGGGTTTCTTTTGCAAAACAAAAATGCAAATTCACAAAGCACAACTGATAGAAATTATTAAACAATATCCCATTCTTTATGATATCCAGCACGAAGACTATAAGAACAGCTATAAAAAAGATAAAATTTGGGATGCTATTGCCTTGGAATTGGATCAAAGTGGTAAGTCAAATTACATATTTTTGTCGTTGCATGGTTGCGTTACTTTTATTGGAATATTTGTATTTGTTCTGTACGGCATCTTCGCAATCACGCTTTAGTAAGTTCGAATGTTTGTAACTTAATACACTCAAAAGCCTTTAGCGAAAGAAGAAATAACTTCCCCAGATCAATCAATAAATGTCCTACTAGTATAGGAAAAAAACTATAGAAAAAAGAAAGAAAAAAACTCAAGTATTTCCGTACATGTTAATTATTCTATAATCAATTTTTCTTTATCACAAAAATTAGTCTTCTTCTCACTTTACAAAAGATATTTATTTAACAGTACGTGTTTGCAGGCAAACTAGGGACAAATTCAAAGACAACGATTTGAGTAGTGTTACTTTGGTATTTTAGGCAAAATGCCGTTTCTGACCTAAATAATCGGTTGTTTCATTCATAACTAAGAGGAAGGTTTCATGTTATAGTATGCACATTATCTCACGCCAAAAATTAGTCGTTGTGCGTTACATACATATCGGATGAAACAGTTAAAGGCTCTACATAAGATAAAACTCATTACCCTATATTATGGGTTTGTTAAGTACATTTTGGCGCTCTTCTTATCGGTATAAGACATACCATGCACACGGTCACTATTACGAACATTAACTGTTGTTGGATCGGCAATTATAAGTAACTTCATATTTTGTATTTTTTGCTGTGTCGCCGTAACTATTTACTTGGTTGGAAAAAAATAAGTTATATTACATTTTATAGAAATTATTATATTTCTTACTGGAAATCCAGGAGAAGAATTTGTTCATATTTATGGTATATAGTTTTTATACCCTCCACCATACATAGAATGGAATGTATATTAAGTTCATCATTCCGTTTGCAATTCACCGAAATAATAATTTAAGTCCCAACAAAGTATATATATTCTTGAACAGCGTAAAATTATAGGTCCACGATATCGTATAGCCCCCATATAACTGTACTCCCCGATATCCGGTATTTTGATGATTTTAGCCACATTTTTCAATGGAATTGTCAGAAATTCTACATAAGGAGTTATTTGTGAGTACTTTACCCCCTGAAAGAGAATTGTCTATATAGGTCCACGAAATCGTACAGCCCCCATATAACGGTACCTCCCATTATTCGGTACTAGCTGGCCCGGTCAGCGTTGCCGGCTCGTAGTTTTTGTCTATTATGCATATTTGTCAAAGCATAATTATTCTCAGATTTGACTGGTATAAGAGTTCACGTACTGGTCGATTAAAAGTGTTTTAAAATACCTGTACCCATATTTAAGCCGTGAACTTCAATATTTAAACCGTGGGCTTCAAATGTGTTGATGTGCTACACAAATCTATTAAAAGTATATATCAATCTTATATCCATGTAAGATATCAAATTAATTTTTAGTATGGTAAAAATTGTAGCAAAATTTTCCAGTCAAATGGGCAGTAATTTGGAATTTACTGTATTTCGTACACCTCATAATTGAGGGCTGAATGATTTAAGAATAGCCAAAGTTAATTACTTTTTTTAACACCTTAGATTGTGCATTAGAGTCCTCATAAGTCTCCCTAACCCTGTCGGTCTGTTTGTCCGCCAAAAGGTGGACTTGAGGGCGTACTATTACATTCTAAAATTTGTAGATATGTTGAAATTTTTGTATAAGATTTTCACCCCCCAAATACACATTTTTAGCCAAATCCTTTAAAATATGGTAAAATCAGAAGGTACCTTTATGTGGACACTACTCCGAAACATCGACCGACATTTAAAACTTTCTTCTACACCATATAATCCAAGATGACAAATAGAGTCCAAATCAAAAATATAGCAGAACCACATAGTATGTCAAAATAAAAAACAATTTCGCGTTATTTAAATAAGTAAAAATAGTTTTATCCACCTCATAATTGAGGGCAGAATGATTTCAGAATAGTCAAATATAATTACTATTTTACACCCATTACCGTAAGATGGGAATTAATTTTATTTGCCATTTAAATTGTAAGTCCATAAAGTCCATATTTTTCATCATAGTATAATTCAATTTTGTTCTCCCAAAATTTTACTGATTGTACTCCCAAAGAATTGTGCATTTTGAGCTCTCATTGGAGGGATTATTGTCACATGAAAGAAGTAGTTCCACGCATTAAAATGAGCCCCATTAGGCTTTTTCGGTCATTTTTGTTTATTTAAATGTGTTCGCATCTTCAAGCTGAACCACGATGTAGGCCCTGGAGTTGAAAGGTAGATGTCAGTTAACATCCTATATAAAAATTATTCTTTATTTTGTTCACAAAAAATCCACTGAATTCAATATGATAATTCAAATTGAAAAAAATTGACAAAAAAAGGAATAACAAATTGAAAAAATCTTCACCTTGTTCAATGATTTTTTACAGCAAAGTTTGTCAATGGAATGTACTCTTTTTCGTGATTTTTTAGCGAGTATGAAAAAGTAATTATCTTTTAAGTTTTGTGTAACCGCGTTAAATTATATCGATTTCATCTACTCCGTTTTGCCACCACATAATTCGGTACTACACTTCCATGTAACCCGTCATCAATTTCAGTTCTCAAGAAATCAAGTCAATTAAATAATTTGGTGTTAATATTCGTATTCAAAAATAAAATATAAAAAGCACTACAAATGTACATTAGAAAAAAATAAGTCAAAATGGAAAAAAATCATGCAAAATAAAACATTACTATTTCAAATGTCAAAATGAAAATGTTAATATATCACATTTTTACGCGGTATCGTATAGCCCCCATACAACGATATTCGGTATTTTGATGATTTTAGCCACATTTTTCAATGGAATTGTCTGAAATTCTACACATGGAGTTCCTTGTGAGTACTTTATCTCCTAGAAGAGAATTTTCTATATAGGTATCGTATAGCCCCCATATAACGGCACCTTCCGATATTCGGTATTTTATTGATTTTAGCCACGTTTTTCAATGGAATTGCCTGAAAATCCACAAAAGGAGTTCCTTGTGAGTTCTTCATTCCCTGGAAGAGAATGTGCATCCCCTATGTAACGGTATCGCCCGATATTCGTTATTTTTTTATTTTATCCACGTTTTTCAACGGAATTGTCCGAAAATTTACACAAGGAATTCCTTGTTAGTACTTTATCCCCTAGAAGCGAATTGTCTACAGGGTTGCCCATATTCGACGGACTCATGTTTTTTTTGGGCCCATTACAATCGACGAGGCTTGTCCGCTGGCAACATTCTTTGCGTCAATTGAATTTTGTACGGGAACCAATGCAAATCAATGCGAATAATCCGTTGTAAAGTGGACCGAGCCATGCCCAACTGCTGAGAACGGCGTTTTTGGGATGTTCTTGGGGACCTCTCAACACTGGCTCGTACGGCAGCGATATTCTCGGCCGATCGCCTTGGTCGACTTTTATATGGCCTCTTCGGATTAGAAAGAGCCTTTCCAGTCGAAAATTTTTCGTATAAACGCTTAATGGTGTTCTTAGAAGGCGCACTTCTCACATTTTTTAATGTTTTAAAAGCACGTTGAGTTTTCACAATAACTTCTTCTGTTGAATGTAAATTTCAACTATTTCAGAGCGCTCGCGTGGCGTGTATTGGTTCATGGTAAAAATCTGCTTGGACTGACGCTTCAAACGTGGTAGTTATGGCGTTGCCAGATGGGTCCGTCGAATATGGGCAACCCTGTAAATTGTACTAAATTTGGAACGATATGGATTTGGGTGAACCGATAAGGCTGGAATCCTGGTATTGGGAAATACAATTTCTAGGAACTTTTGGAAGTTCGTACTTATGTGTACTAAATTGTACTATATTTGTACAATTTCATATTGGGTGAACAGATTTTGTATTTGGGTCGCTGTTCATGTGGAGGTGATTTCGGAAATGTGTACTATAATTTTACGAAAAGATATAGAGATAAAATTCTGAAATGTGATATTTAGATTACTGATTTGTACGAAAAGTACTAAATGGTATAACATTTGGTATCGAGTAAAGAACTGGAATCGTCGAACTTGATATTGATGTCTCTGTTGGTATCTGGAATAATTGTACGAAAAATACTAAAAAGTACAAATTTTGGTATTAGTTGAAGAGATAGTGATTAAATTCTTAAATATGATATTTAAATAACTTTTGGTATCTTAGTTTGAGATTTGGAGATGTTTACTTTAGTTGTTCGAAAAGTACTAGATTGAAATAAATTATGGATTGTGCGAAGGGATAGAGCTGAAACCGTGAAATTTTATATTACGATAATTTTTTGTGTCTAGGCCTGAGGTATCAGACAGTTTTGCAATAAGTACAAAAAATGAAATTTGGTACTTGAATTTCACAATGTTGGTTCTGTTCAGGCGTGTAAGCTCACATTGCAATACAACCACTCATATATTGGTTCATTCGACCTGCGTTATTTTTACATCCTCCACCATAAGATGGAGGGTATATTAACATTGTTATTCCGTTTGCAATATCTCGAAATATTCGTCGCAGACGTCATAAATTAGTGATCTGCATAAAATTCTAAGACATTATTATGACGTCCGTCGGTCCGTGTGTTAGGGAATTAGGGACAATTTAAGATTGGAAGTAGTTTATATCTATCCACGTGTAGTTATAGTTATTTTTTTCATTGGTTTTGTTCAAAATTCTATATTTGTTTAAAATTATGTTTGTGGTGGGTTCTGCCTTCAGTGACAGAACATAGTCTATGTTAATTTTGTTTAAGTTGTATCTCCCCTGCAACGGCACTTACCGTTTTTGGGATTTTGATAAGTTTAGACACATTTTACCACTGAATTATTTCAAATAAGGCATTTGATACTCGCAATAAATAGCAGCACTAGTAGCAAAATATTGTCCTTGTAGCTTCACGTTTTGGTATATCGATACCGCCCACTTTATGATATTTTTGAGATTTTACTGCTTTTTCTAACCGATTTCACTGGAATTTGCAGATTATTGGAACTCGTTCGAATATCGAATTCAGATACAAAAAATATTTCTATAAAAATCTGCAAGAACTTTTCTGTTTATAACTTCATTATGTTAAATTGTTGCTGTTCTTTTTTTCTTTTCAGCATTTGAACTGAAAAAGAAATGGAAGAGCTTAAGAGACACCTTTGCGAAATATATAAAGCGTGTCAATGCCGAAGAGGCCCCAAAACCTTGGGTATGGGCAGATCATATGAAGTATTTTCTACCTTACTTATCCTTCAGTAATAAATCATTCCAAGATCAAGAGGATTATGACATTTCTCCCGAAAGTGACTGCGATCAGCGTAATTCCAATTCCAATGTGGCCATTGTCGATGAGGAAAGCGAATTTATTAGTTGCGATAATGACTACAAGCCAAACGAGCAACAACCCGTCGAGTCTGTACTCTTTGTGCAGGGATCCCCAAAATCACCCTCACCTGTCCATGAAACAATTGTGCAAACGGAAACGGGCGCATTTACCATAACTCAACCCAGAACACTAAAGAGAAAATTTGATTCAGACGAACCGAAATCGTTTCGTGATCATTTGAAAGAGAAGAAGTTCAAGGCCGTATTCGATGACATAGAATGCCTAATGTTGGCCCACGCCAAAAATATTAAGAGATTTTCGGCGAAACGACAAGCTATAACCAAATATAAAATTGCTCAAGTGATATTGGAACAGGAATTGTTGCATGTCAAGGATGTTGGTCAAGTACAAGAGCATAGATCTGGTAACATATCCAGCGACGATGACAATTAAATAAATATAGTCAAGTACTTTATTATCTACCTGATACTCCTTTTTATGACAAGCTTCATACATTCGAACATTTAAAAAATATATAAGAATGCATTTACATCAGTTACATATAATTTGAATTATGTAAATATATAATTAGTGATTAATAAATATTATTTTAATTAAATTTCATAATGTTTGAAAAAATAATCATCATATAGCAAAAATGTATTGTCACAAGAGCAGAATAAATCAGTACAAGGTAATGTAAATATATAGGGTGAAGAAATAACAGAACATAATTCTAGTGTGATGCATCTTAGTATTTGTAACAGAAAATAGAACAGGTTCCACGTCGTCGAGAACTGATTCTAATAATTCACACCAATTCAGAAAACCATGTAACCTAAGAATGTGCATACAATGTTTATTTCGAATGTAAACGGGGTCTATATTCAAAAGTGGTCCTACTGTCAAATTTTCATCTAATAAAAAAAAAAAAACAAGTAAAAAAGCAGCTCAATCGAACTTTGTATACACTCCACCATTTAAAGAGAATTTAGGAATTTGCAAAAAAAAAAAAACGTTGAAAACATCCTATATTTCTCCGAATTTTCCTTTTTTCTTTGCCGAATTCTATACGAATTCGCCCCGAAACTCTTACGTTCTTTCAGATTTTTTTCCGCAAAATCTTTCAGAATCTTGGGCAATCTCACACAATTTTTTCCCGATTTCTTTCCGAATTCGACATCAGAGTCAGAAACTTGTGCAGAGTTTTTTTTTCCGAATTCGGAAGAAAATCGGAAAAAAATGTTTGCTGGGAATACCTAATATAGTGAGTTACAGTTGTAATTGTTGTGTATATGAAGACGTGGACATACATAGGCCAGTTTTGTCACAGACTGAATAATGTCGCTAAGGAGGCATAGTTATATGGGGGCTAAACCTAAACGTGGACCTACATGGCTCTTTTTCACTGCCAAAAATCCAAAAACAAAGAACAGGTCGTATTTATTGCCCGCTCAAGATGAAACTTTGCACAAAACATTTGTTTAGTTCAAGGAAGAACCCTATTGATATTGAAGAAAATCCGTCAAAATTTAGATATAGCTCCCATAAACATCTTTGGCACATATAATTAAATTGAGCCTAAAAACAAGAACGTCAAATTTGATGGAAATCGGTTAAGATATAACTGTAGCTTCCATATATATTCTTCATCCGATTTTTTAAATTCCACCTCCACAGCCGTAATACGCACCCCGAACAATGAAATTCTGAGGAATATATAAACTACAGCTTTGGATATAGCTCCCATATATATATATATTTCCTCAATTTCATGTTTATTGTACTCCAAATGGCCCGAATTAAATTGATTTTGACATATACAAACGAATTTATTCTGGAAAAAAAATGTATCAAATCGGTTAAGACATAGGTACGGGTCGCACATTCAGGGTAAGATGAAAAAACTGCCACCAACTTCAGTCTGCTGTCATTTCGTTGATAATCGTGTTTACTTGCCAAAGAGTTCAGCTGAAAATGTGCACCTTCGTTTGGCAACCAGAACTCAAGCGCCGCCCCATGGTGATGGTGTGGGCAGCCATAACAGCCGATTGTCGCTCTCCGCTCGTATTAATCGACCGTGGCATCAGAATAAATGCCGTATATTATGGCGAAAATATTCTGGAGGGTGTATTAAAGCCTTGCGCAGACCTTGGACTTTGCAACAGGACTCAACACCATCGCACTCATTTCCACCGCACAATGGCCACCAAAATCTCCGAATACCAATCCGTTGGACTATTGTGTCTGGAGTATTTTGGAAAGCAAGGTTGGCACTAAAGAATACCAAAATGTCGATCACCTCAAGCAAGCGCTTCGACGGGAATGGGCCAAAATGCCCCAGAGCAACCTTCGCCAGCGTGTGATGGTTTCATTGGCCGTGTGAAGGCCATAATTCGTGCCAAAGGTGACCAATTCGAACAAATCTAAACAAAGTTTAAACTTTTTCAATGAAAAAGTTGTGACCTTGTACAACTTATATGAGGTAGTTAAAATAATTATTATATTCTTTTAATATTGCATTAAACACTAAAACCCCAGCTTGTTAATTATAAAAATATCTTTTTATGCAACTTATAAATAGGAACTTTCATAGCCGTTTCGAGGAAATATGTTTCGTTTTTCTGGTATTATGCACTGGATTTCCAAAAAAATAAATAAATAAATAAATAAATAAGCTGTAAGTTCCTCCACCATTTGGTGCAAATTTGCAATTTTCAAAAAAAAATAAAATAAATAAATAAATAAAATCCGTTAAAAATTCTTTTAAAATCTTGAAAATACCGGATGTAGCCGTATATTAGGGTCCATACGACGACGTGGACCTGCATAGGTAACTTTTGTCCCAAGCCATTACAACATTCAAATGCGAAACTTGAAGAAATTCGGTGATTAATGTAGCTAAAATTATCAAAATACCGAATACAGGGAGGTACCATTATATGGGGGGCTATACCAAAACGTGGACCTGCACAGACAATTTTTTGGCTTAGGCTGTATAAATTTTTGTCATAAGCTATTGCAATATCCAAATGCGAAACTAGAAAAAATCTGTTTATAATGTCGCTAAAATCATCAAAGTACCGAATATCGAGAGGTGCCGTTGTATGGGGGCTACACAGACAATTTTCTTTCATAGGCTGTGGTATTGATTAAGAACTTCAAATACCAAAATAGTTCCGGTAAATAATATCTCTGAAATCATTAAAATACCCAATATCGGGAGGTACCGTTATATGGGGGCTATACGAAGAAGTGGACCTACACAGACAATCTCCTGTCATAGGTTGTAGTATCTGTTACGAACTTCAAATACCAAATTTGAAACAATTCCGGTAAATAATGACGCTAAAATCAACAAAATACCGAATATCGGGAGGTACCGTTATATGGGGGCTATACGAAGACATGGACCTATATGGTCCTTTTTTAATACCAAAAGTCCTGCAGACGTAATACACAATTGAGTAAATTTTTATCAACTTACTTCATTAAGTTCTGAAGCTATAGTGATTTCCACTTGCCGGCAGACGGATGGACATTGCTAAACCGACATAGAATTTTATGCTGATCAAGAATATATATACTTTGAGGGGTCTAAAATGCATATTTCGAGGTGTTACAAACGGAATGAAAAACTTAATATACCCCTTATACTATTGTAGAGGGTATAAAAAAACGCTCCAATTCAAAATTAAATGTACCAATTTAAAGCAAATTTTTATCTTTAGTCAGACCGATTTCATTCCTCGCCATGGTTCTTTTGCGTTTAAGTTCTAGTACTGGAGCATTGCCAAAGAAGTTCTGATCAAATTGCGGATTTGCTGAGTCAATGTTCTTACTTCCTCTTTTAAATAGTCTGAATCCAATTTATTTATTAGAACATTTAACTTTCCACTGTATATATCCGCTTTAATGGTTGGATGAGAATGAAAGAGATAAATGAACATTGATTAAAATCTATTATTACAATTTTTACGACTAATCATGCCATTACCTTCATGCAAATCTGCTCTGGATTTTGAACCCTTTACTCTTTATTTTTTTAGAGACCGATAACCGATTTATGTATCAGTGTATAACAGTCGAATTGAATCCACGAGATAAATTGAAAATGGGTCATATACATATGTGAAATGTATGACCAAATATGAATTGTATATGTATGTGTATACTTTTTCTTGAACATTGATATGCAAATAATATACTTCAATGAGAAGTTTCAATATTCTCAAGTAGATTTTCGATGGCTACGTGACAATTGCCACACAAATTTCAAGGTCGGTCAGAAATGTGTATTTTAAGTATAAAAAAACAAAATTTGATAATTAAAGAAAACAAGAAATCAATACCTATGTGAAATGCTTTATCACTTGAAAACAATGCGTAAAGCAGCATCCAGCCAATCAATAACACCATATTTGTAAATACACATATCTGTCCATCTCTATATACATATTTCTTTGGAAATAAAATTTAAAACAATACCAATCTAATCACTGTATATATTTCACCAGATATAACTGGAATCTTTTTTATGGCTTACAATAAAATTTATTGAGTGTAGAATATTATCAAAATCTTATTTGGAACAACAAAACATGTCAAGTTGTTTTCATTAAAAAATGGAATTATTATAACAAAAGTATATTAAAACTGGTTTTTATCAGCAACCATCGAAGATAGCTCCATAGGATACCATAAACAAAAGTTGTTTATATCGTTAGCGATATGTTTACTGCTAACCTACACATTAAAAATTTAGATAAAATATAAATCTTCAAATAAATATTCATTTTAAGGATCAGTATTATGAATACTATTATGTACTTCGGATCTCAAGATACAAGGAACACAAAGATATTTTTAACGTTACAGATACATTATCTTGCGACTTAGCACTCACACCAAAAAGCCATTGACACTGAGATCAGTTATTCCCTTACAGAACTTAAAACTTCCTCGACTGCTACTAGTGCATCGTCAACGATTTAACGACCGTCAGTGATTATAATTTACGTGAACCAGCCAAGTTGTATGAACCGATTCAAACACAACAACTTGATCAATATCTATCCGTAGACGTAGCCTGAATCCCATATATCCCAAATATATTGATTTTACATACATGAAGACCATGTATGTTGCTCCTATTACAGGTATTGAAATCCAAATAATTGTATTATTAATTAGACTGCTATTCAAGCCGATAATGATACGTCGCACAATGATTTAGAAGCCAAGTTGCATAAGTCGGCCTTGTTGTACCCTATACATACATAGTATGGAGGATAATTAAGTTTGTCATTCCTTTGGGAACACATCGAAATAATCACTTTAGGCTCTACAAAGTATAAATATCCGTGATCAGCACAATATTTTAAGTCGTCTGTTGTAATCACGCTAGAGTACAAAGAGCATATAATAGGAAGCTAAGATTTGACATAGAGATGTCGTTTGTCAGCAGCCAGGTCAAGTTCGAAGATGAACTATATCATTCAACGTTGTCATATAGCCCCCATATAATTGTAACCCCCCATATTCGGAATTGTTAAGATTTTATAATTCAGTAATTTGAGTTCATAACGGGTTCAACCCCCTGTGGCAGAAAAATGTCTACATATGTCCACATATTAATATATTTCCCCATCTTCTTTATTTTGAAGACAGTAGCCAAATATTCCAACGGAATAAATTAAAATTCGGTATTCAGAGTTCTTAACAGGTTCTACCCCCTCTGACGGAATATTGTATATATAGGTTGACGTTTTCCTATCTCATTAATATATAATTGTACCTCCCGATATTCGCTATTTTGATTATTTTAGCCATATTTTCTAAGGAAGTAATTTAAAATTCGTTATTTAGAGTTCATAACAGGTTCTACCCCTGTGATAGAATATTGGGTATATAGGGCTCATATTCGGTATTTTGAGACCAGGAACGGTTTAACTATTTTTTTTACTTATTGTACTTTTGTACTATCCTGTTTAAAAATGTTACACAAATCAACAAAATACGGAACATCGGAAGATACCATTATAGTTAGGTGATACCAGAGAGAGTGGACCGTTGTTGATACCTGATTTTGTGTTGGGAAAATAATTGGGATATGTTGAATTTAAAGAGACTGACCCTTGAAATTTTCACCCTTTGTGGTGCAGGTCCTGAAAAAGTGAACCGAATAATAAGATGTCTGAAATTTTAAGAAAATCGGACTCATATTTCACTTCGAGCAATGTTTGTTAAAAATCGGGCGATCGTCCAAACACAGAATATGGGGAGGTACTGTTATGAGGTATATAAGAAAATGTTCTGTCACTGGAGGTAGAACCCGTTAAATACTTTAAGCACCCAATTTTTAAAAATAAAGTAAAAAATGCAATCTATATCATGGACCGACATAGTCCATTTACGAACTTAACCTGCCTACTGACAAAATGCACAATGTGCTAGATTTTTGCCACTTTGTTGTATCTAACATGAGTGTTTCGAGGAGTATAAAATAGGAGGGTATAAAAAAGCATCTAAGTTCGGCTAAACTAAGTTTAACCAGTAAAGAAAGTCTTAAAGTCGGGAGGGCCGACTTTATGATACCCTACACCACTTTGCTAATTAAGTAGAGCTCCACATAACAATTAAAAGTTTTTATGGAAGAATTCAATCATACACGCTATGATTATAATTATAATTTAAAGTTCACGGGAACTAAATATGCTGAAGCATTTGTATGTTTTAAATTCGGACTTGTATTGCCCATTTGGTGCACAATTAATTTGAAATCAGGCAAAGATATATATGGGAGCTATATCCAAATCTGTACCGATCTCGATAAAATTTGGCAAAGGTATTTCTGAACTGTATTTGATATATTTCCCCAAATTTTGTTGTTACAGAGTACATAAATAACAAATCGGATGAACAATATATATGGGAGCTATAGCTATATCTGAACCGAATTCGATCAAATTTGACATACTTATTTTCAGCCTAATTTGGTTGTATGTGCAAAATTCCATACTATTTTGGCTGATATTACGTGTTTGGTGCACAATAAAAGGCAAATCGGACGAAGATATATATGGGAGCTATATCTAAATTATCTCCAATTTCAATAGGGTTCATTTAAATGATGGAGTGCTCTAACGATAGCCACTTGTGTTTTTCCAGCCACCACGAATTACTTTTTTTCCGGAAAATTCTCACCAAAATGCTTTTGCACGCTTGTAAACAATATAATGAGATGTCACTAGAATAATTTAAACAGCTGTCGGACGAATGGCTTAGAAATGACAGCAGTCTGAAGTTGGTTGCAGTTTTTTCATCTCACCCTGTACTCTGATTTCACGCTTTACGGGAGTTGGCTTTAAACAATATATAATAATCGATCCTTTGTGCCGCTAGACTTAAATTTGATATACGCAATAGGATGTGCTCATTTAGAATTATATTGGGCTCTCTTTTAACTTAATATGACATTTTTGTAAAGGTTTCAGAATAACTTAAACGGTCCATCTGCGAAATTGATATAAAAAGTGATCGTCCATCTGTCATCAGCTGACAAAAACTTGTTGAAAAACGTTCAATTATTTACGAGTAAATGTCATAACTAGATATATAATTGCGTTAATAAACATTTTTATTTCCATCTATTCTTTAAATAAATTGAATTGGCTGGCATAAAGTTTATCATAAATTGGTTGACGAAAGTAGTTCAATAATGAGTTTAAGTAATTCCGGACTACACCGGACTTTTCAGGACTTTTTTGAACTCCTTGGGCGTGGAAAAAGCAACATTCCTTAAAATATCTAGTGACTTATATGCAATTCAGATGTAGTTTAAATGTGAAGAATAGAATGTTTTTGTCGTGAATTTAGGGAAACAGCTTCAAAAGAAGCAGGAACATAACTACATCATTTTCATTTCATTCATTTTTTTCAAAATTATTTATATGTATAAATCCTACATTAGTGTGTCACATACAGTGGTGGCCATAAGGTTAGCACATTATCTTGCTATTTTTAAACGCAAATATTTCCTATATTTCTTCATTTTTTATGATACCTTTTGCATGTGTTACTTGTCCTTCTAAGATCACGTCCTATAATGTCCAGCATTATTCCGTTAAATATATTTTGCATTTTTTTTCTATCTAGAATAGAACAACCTCAAAAAAAAAAAAACACTGGACAGTGTTTTAGCACAAAATTAAAAAGTTTATTCCTATTAAAAAAATAGCATAACAAACAAGTAAGCAAAGGCTATAGTCGTGAGGGGGCTATATATGTGAGAAGCCCCCTCATGTCCAAATCCTTTTTGGAAGATTTCGCTTTTGAAATTATGTCACGGAGCACTGCCCGACATTACCCTTAGCATTTTGACCAGGGACATTTTCCCAATATTTATGCACTCCGTCGTGCTGTTAGTTTTTGTGGTCCATTTTACGGCTAAATAAAATCCAATGGTCATCCAAAATGCCAAAATTCTTCCCTGTGCTTAACTATCTTCTCAGGCGTGTGGATTGGCTTCAATTGTGTGATCAGGATTTTTGTTCTGTTTTTGGTTCATTTGATCCCCTAAATATTTTGCGATCATCTCCAAAAGCAAGAGGCCCCTCTGTGTCTCCAAATTTAGACTCATCTACATGATTTGCTTGTCTACGATATTTGGCTTGGAAGTCTGTCTGTTTTGTATTTCGGATATCGCGAATCGGATCAATTTTTACTAGGCGACCGACTCCCGTTGTAGAGAAGCACCCCCATACCATAAGGTTACCTCCACCATGTTTAAGGTATGAGAAGCTTCTTCGTAAAGAAAAAACCACTACTGCGCGCCGCAAATATAAAAAAAAGGCTTTTGTTCGCCAAAAAGTACATAAATATGCCAGAAACCTTTTGGGATAGAGTTATTTGGACAGACGAATCCAAATTTGAATTGAAGAATGAGAAAAGGAGGAAGCGGGTATGGTGCGAACCCTCAGAAAGGCTGAGGCCGAAGAATCTTATTCATACAGTTAAACATGGTGGAGGTAACCTTATGGTATGGGGGTGCTTCTCTACAACAGGAGTCGGTCGCCTAGTAAAAATTGATTGCAGAATGACAGGAAAAGACTACGTAAAGATTTTGAGTGAAAATATCGAAGAAAGTGCACGAGAAATGCAATTGGGATCGTTTATTTTTCAGCAGGATAACGATCCTAAACATACTAGCCGAACGGCAAAACAATTTTTTCAAGAAAAATCTATGGAAGTTATGGAATGGCCCCTTAGAGCCCAGATCTTAACCCCATCGAACATCTATGGGCCATTTTAGATACCAAAATACCGATGGAATCGCGAACAAACGTTACAACATTCTGGGAAGCAATGCAAAGAAAATGGAAAAAAATTCCGAGTAACAATTTAAAAAATTTGGTCCGAAGTATGCCAAAACGGCTTAAAGCAGTGATAGACAACAAAGGTCGAGCGACAAAGTACTAAATAATATTAAAATATATTTTTATTAAAACAAAAAATGAATTTGCACTTTATTTTGTCTAACTCTAATACGAGGTGAAATTATGTTTTTATGTTTTTTCTGTTTCTGAATGAACTACCAAAAATCGTTTTATATTTTTTATATACTATACACTATGACTTAAATAAATGTGGTTTAATTTGAATTTATAAAAAAAAAAACCAAAAAAAAAATTTTTTTTATGTACTAAAATATTTTTTCGTCTTTTGCACTTTATTTTGTCCGATAGTGTATTTCTCTATATATATCCGATATTTTTACTATCGGCATCTACGTAACGGTCATCTACGTAACGGTATTCGTCTATTTGTTATTTCGCCGCATTAAAAATACGCATAAAAATGCTATGACCTTCCACTAAATATTACCCGATGACCATCAAAATTGGAAGGCTTCCGCCCAGCCCAAAGCTCTAGCCCCATGCTGACTTTCGCTTCGATTGGTCTATAATTGTGACCTGTAGAGCAACTGCAAAATCAGGAAATTTTTCAGTGTTTGTTCCATTTCAACCCTTAAATATTATGCGATCAACTCCAAAAGAAATAGGGTTCTATTCTGACCGTAACCCCACCTACATTTTAAATTTCGTGAAGATCGGGCCATAATTGCGACCTGTAGAGTGATTACAAATTACCATGGACAGACGGACGGACATACATAGCTAGATCGAGTCAGCTCGGCGAGATAGGAAGATCCATATATACTTTTCTGTGTGGGAAATCAATATTTCGTGGTGTTACATAATTTTTGGCCCAATCAAACTTATAATACCCCCAACACAAAGTGTTGTAGGTTATAAAAACCTATTTCACTAAAAACTTAGTTGGATACCCTTTATTTTTGATCACAGCTGCTAATCTCCTTGGCATACTTTCAACAAGGGCCATTCAGCGATTCACTGAAATATCATTCCAAGCTTTTTCTACTTCTTTCCATAGGCTCTTTTTCCATTACATCCTGCTCCACATCATTCCAAAGGTTCTCAATAGGATTAAGATCCGGAGATTGGGCTGGCCATTTTAGCACGTCGATATGTTCGATTCCAGGAAACACCTCACTAAGCGTGAGGTGTCTTTTGGATCATTATCTTGCATAAATCGTCACCTAAGTGGCATGATGTCCTCTGCATAAGTTAACATTGTATATAGAAGTATATTCTGGTATAAATACTGGTCCATAAGAGTATCAATCTTTTTTATAGGACCAACACCATATCCAGAAAATGTTGCCCACACCATCACATTATCCCCACCGTATTTTATTTGTGTACTTTGGATTATGTTGCATGTTCGGAGGACGCCATATATACCTCTTACCATCCGATCCGAATCTAACTATATTTTCATGAAATTTATCTCTGGATTACGGTGGAGCTCTTAAAAGGATCTTCGACAGAGGCTCTGTATATTAAATAGAGCTCTTTTCCTGAAGTTTTTCTGGGCCGAGGATCCTGTGTAACATTTTTAGATGTTTTATTCTTCTGAATATGTCTTATAAACCATCTTTCTGGAGCTTTCCAAAGTAGAGGCAATCTCACTTATACTTGTTCCTCTTATTTCATTTGTTGAATAATCTTTCATTGTTCCTCTGTACACCACTTTTTTAGCCATATCTAAATAATGTTTATTAATGTTTACCTTCCTCACTGATTCAATAATATCTAAACTTATCAAATAATATTTATACCCTTAAAAAAACTTTTAATAAATTTATTTATACTTATATGTGCTAAAATTGTTTACAGCTTATTTTACATATTACTGCACTAAAATGCAAATTTGAAAGAGAATAGCGATAGAATACAAAAGAAAAGTAACGGGACTTATTGATCACACCATAAAAAACACTAATTACCAAAAACTTTAGTTTATAATTGCAATGACATGAAATAATGTGCTAACCTCATGGCCACCACTGTACTTACTTATATGGTTTTTGTAACGAATAAAACATGAATTAGTATTTTTTTTCTCAATTTAGGTGTAGCCCAGATGTTTACATATCGTCGGATTCCCTTTGTATTCTATTGAAAAACAACATCAAAATATCGCCACACTCCAAACCATAACAATCGACAGATTCTTGGTAACCATTAGCAGGCAAGTAAACAGACAGACTATGAATAAAATAATATTCAATCAAAATCACAACATGACCATGGGCGTATGTATGTGGATACAAATGTATGGATACATTGCATGTGTACGCTTTCCTTCAATGTCTATACGTTTCATTAGAATTTAGCAAAAGGAAACATTTCAACATAAATTTCATATAAACAAAGTTGAAATTTAAAGAAGCATAGTATTGAAATTCATCGGAACAACATAATGATGCTACATTCGAGATATCTTGTATGCTGGCACTTTCCGTCTCCCTCTTCAGAAATTGACTGAGGCGACATGAGGTTCTCCCTCTCTTACTCTGCTAGGCATGGTCTATAAAGTCATGCTTAAATAAACTTTGCGAGGTTGTCAACACCCCCGTAGAACACAAATTGTACAGAATTGTCTGAAAAAAGATGAAAACTGAAAAAAAAGAACAAATTATGAAATTTATGCTTTCATATTGTGCAAAAAAAAAAAAAATGAATATGAAAGCGAGCAATATATTCGTGGAAGATATGCTCAAAACGGGTTATTGGGGTAAAATTGTAGGACTGAAATTCAGGAATGTTACGTTCGGTAAATTTTTCCAGATTTCGGTCCTAATATGTATGTCGGCAATACACGAATTTGGGTCTGACTATGCACTATGGCGGAAATAAGAGTATTTTTTGGGGACAGTCTGGGAGGTTTTATATGAAACGAGTAGAAATGGAATAGGCCGAACTTCTGATTCCCGCAACCATGAGGAAATGGCATTTTATAACGCTAAACAACTTACAAAATGGGATCTATATAGAAACAGAGAATTTTCTGCTACGAAAAAATGCCAAACTTCAAAACTTTAATTGGAAAATGTCAAAATACCGAATATAAGTGGCGATGATACCGCTATAAGTAGGCCATGCTAAAAAGGTGGATCGAGCTCAATCTGCCAACAGACAAAAAACACATCAAAAGATAAAGTCATTAAACAGCGGTTTAAAGAAGGGGCACCTAAATCTTTGGAGACTTGTAGTGAAAAATTGTTTATAACTTCCACATTGGAATATCTTGGGTATACCCGGAATCGATTTACTATTAAAAAACGATATAATTGAACATGTAAATGTTATGGGTATTTTATACCTCCCACCATTATATGGAGGGTATATTAACTTTGTCATTCTGTTTGTAACTCATAGAAATATTCATAATAGACTCTAGAAAAGTATTTTCATGATTTTAGCGACATTATTTACCGGAACTATTTAGAATTTCGTATTTGAAGTTCGTAATGGGTACTACAGCCTATGACAAAAATTTTTATATGCAGGTCCATGTCTTCGTATAGCCCCCATATAACGGTATAGTCGGTATTTGGACGATTTTAGCAACATTATTCACCGGAATCATTTCAAATTTCGTATTGAAAGATCTTAATGGGTACTACAACTTGTGGCTTAAAAATTCGTATACAGGTACACGTCTTCGTATAGCTTCCATATGACGGTACCTCACGATACTTCGATGATACTCTTGATTTTTGCGACATTATTCACCGTAATTTTAACAAATTTCGTATTTAAACTTCGTAAAGGGCACTACAGCCTATGACAAAAAAATTTCGTATGCAGGTCCGCCTCTTCGTATAGTCCCCATATAACGGTTATCATTTAAGTGGTAGTTTTCGGAATTTTTATTTTAAAGTTCCTTTGAAATGGTGGAGGGTACTAAAAGTTCGGCCCGGCCGATGAATTTGATATGATACCTCCCGATATTCGATATGTTGATGATTGTAGTCACATTCTTCAACGCAATTGTTCCAAACTTGATATTGATGGTTTCTACCTCCGGAGACAGAATATTGTATAGGTCCACTCTTTTCTGTTGTGCCTATATAACATTTTCAACGGAATTGTTCCAAATTTGATATTTCGAATATCTAACGGCCTCTGGTGGTCGAAAATAATTTGTATATGTCCATGTTTTACAATAGCACCCATTTGATGATTACAACCAAATTTTCTAATAGATTCAACAATCAACAGTCTGGTATTTGTAGTTCCAACAGAGTTATCTTAAACCTAATATTTGGAGCCCGTAATAGGCACCTCTCTCGCCGGTAGATAGTTGGTTATAGAATTCTATATATATTTTAATCCATTATTACTATAAGACCTGATATTCCGCGTTTTTTATACCCTCCACCATACATAGTATGGAGGGAATGTTAAGTTCGTCATTCCGTTAAGTTCGTCATTCCGTCATAATCATTTTAGACCCAACAAAGTATATATATTCTTGATCAGCGTAAAATTCTAAGACGATTTAGCCCTGTCCGTCCGCCTGTTTTAATCACGCTACAGTCTAAACGAATTAAGATAGGAAGCTACAATTTTGCACAGATTCCCTTTTGTCTGCAGGCAGGTCAAGTTCGAAGATGGGCTATATCGGTCCATGATATCGTATAGCCCCCATATAACGGTACCCCCCGATATTTGGTATTTTGATGATGTTAGTCACATTTTTCAATGGAATTGTCTGATAATCCACACAAGGAGTCCCTAGTGGGTATTTTATACCTCGGAAGAGAATTATCTATATAGGTCCACGATATCGTATAGCCCCCATATAACGGTACCCCTAACGGTAAATACCCCTGGTATTTTGATGATTTTAGCCACATTTTTCAGCGGAATTTTCTGATAATCCACACAAGGAGTTCCTTGTGAGTACTTTATCCCTTGGAAGAGAATTCTCTATATAGGCTAACGATATCGTATATCCCCCATATAACGGTACCCCCGATATTCGGTATTTTTATGATTTTAGACATATTTTCCTATGGTATTGTCTGAAAATCCACACAAGGATTTCTTTGTGAGCACTTTAATCCCTGAAAGGCAATTGACTATTTAGGCCCACAATATCGTATATCCCCCATATATCGGCACCTTCCAATGTTAGATATATTAAACATTTTAAAAGCATTTTTAATGGATTTTATTTTTTGAAAATTTTCTAATTCGTTCCAAATGGTGGAGGGTATTCAAAGTTCGGCCCGGCTTTTTTACTTGTTAAATTATAGCAACATTTTTCCATGGACTTTTTTTACAAGTTTATTTTAAATGGTGGAGGGTATTAAAGGTTCGGCCCAGCCGAACTTAGGTTCTTGTTTACTTGTTTTTTCAATATTTTTGTATGGTTATTTATCAGAGTTGCGTTTTAGGACAATTTGTCTTATGTTAACTCTGGTAAGTAATGACATCTCAATAACCTCTACATCAACGGATTTCGAGTTCGGTTGATGGGGTTGGTTTTACCCCACCTGGTCTAATCATAAATACACATTCAATTACCCTGTAACAATTGTAACCAAACATAATATTTTCATTTATTCGAAGAAGAAAAAAAAAATAAAGCAAAAAAGAAAATCAAGCGAAGAGACCTCCAAAAAGGGGACCCAAAAGTCAACAGACGTTCATCACCAGTACAGCTCTATTCAATGTGCCCTCCCATTCAGCCCTAACTGCACCTACATACATACGTTCATGAGTATTTTTTTGTGCTAAAATGTTTGGTTGTTGGTGTTGGCGCTGTTGTTAAATCAACGCTTTCAGCGTTGTTTATCACGAATATATTCAAATGAAATCTTTTCAAAGGAAGACAACAGCCAAACTAACAGACATGTTGTTTTCAAAAATTTCTTTAGACTTGAATTTCGGAGAGGCAGCAAAAACAACACGTACCTATGGATGTATGTCTGTCTGTATAAATTTATTTGTATACACGAGCACAGAGCAACGCTATCAAAAGAAACAATAACAATGACGACGGTCAAAACAAACAACATCTTCATGTTGTACGGCAATGAGAGTTGAAAGGGAAAAACGTAGCAGCAAAAACAAAAACACGAAACAGAATTGATAATAATAACAACCAAGTCCCGACAAAGCTATTCATTGCCACCTAGGTTCTAGGACATACATACACACACCTATATATTTAGAGTTACCAGACTTAAGAGATTTTATGTGATGGATTCAATTGGAACCGGTCTACAGCTTATCCCATCTTCATCCACGTTGTCGTGTGGATTAAAGAGAGCCACGGGTTGCTCAGGAAACTCTAAAATCCAACCTTTTTAAATTTTGAGCCCAATTTATGTTCAATGAGAACTCATTTTTGATTACGCCACAGCAAGTTCCTCTTAACATTCTTCAAATAAGTAGAAGTAGGTACTGTTATCAAAAAAGGACATGCATGCATAGGAGTCCAGATATGTCTGGTGTCAAAAAGCACATACATGCCGAGAATTCCAGGTATCTCTCCTTGATGTTGGAGATGACGGTATGATTGTGTCTCTGAGAAAACACTCGTCCTGGCCTCGCAACTGAATTCCATAAGACTTTGTATATGAGATAGTTGTACAGATTATTTTGGTGGTCTGAATAGCATCACATAAAGATGATTTTAGCTATTATCTTCTTGGCACCACTGGTTTAATCAGCTCACGCACACTTCGTGTTTTTTTTAATGTCAAACATCTTCATTTTGGTCCATAATTTAATCATGAATCGTTTTACAAACGAACTTGTAAAACAGCGTATGATCCAACGCCATTAGGGTATTTTTTGGGTGCTCTATTGAAGGCAACATTGAGGCTTTTATTCGTGAGATACCGGCCGAAATGTTGGAAAGGGCATGTCAAAATTGGACTAAGCAGATAGATCATTTGTGGCGAAGTACCGGAATTTTTCATCAAATAGATTTTTGCACATACCACCGAATTCAGCCTAGACGCAAGTCTTTTTCGGTTTAGGTACTGCTAGCTGTAGCCCTCATATATAGGGTGAGATGAAAAAACTGCAACTAGTCTGAAACTGCTGTCATTTCTAAGCCACTCGTCCGGCAGCTGTTAAAACAAGCTTACAAAGAATTTTTGTGAGAATTTTCCAGAAAAAAAGTTATTCGTGATAGTGTAATTTCAATCGTGATAGTGTGATTTCTTTATATGTGGCTGGAAAATCACAAGTGGCTATCGTTAGAGCACTCCAACATTTAAATGTGAATAAATCTTTCGTGTCTCGTATCATCGCTCGTTACCGTGATACCGGCAGCGTAGCTCGACGTCAAGGAAGTGGACGGAAGAAAACAGCACCATCCGCAGAAATGGGTCGAAAAGTAAAGAAGCGACTTGATCGAAACCAGCGTCGCAGTGGCCGAAAAATGGCTCATAAGCTGAATATATTGCAATATTCCATTCGGCAATTATTGAAAGATGAGCTCGGGGTAAAGCCATTAAAATTCCAAAAAGCGCAAGAACTTACACCGCAACAGGAAGAAAATATACTCAAAAGACCTAACTGGTTGCTTCGCTTGGCCGAAAGTGGTGAACTGCAGAATTTGGTTTTCTCCGATGAGAAAACATTCGTTGTCCAGCAGTTTGTAAACAAACAAAATGATCGTGTTTACTTGCCAAAGAGGTCAGGTGAAGACGTGCACCCTCGATTGGCCACCAGAATTCAAGCACCAGCCATGGTGATGGGCCGCCATAACAGCCGATAGTCGCTCGTATTAATCGGCATCAGAATAAATGACGAATATTGTCGCGAAAATATTCTGGAGGGTGTATTAAAGCCTTGGGTACGCAAACATTTTGTCCGTGTGACGGTTTCATTGGCCGTTTGAAGGCCAGAATTCGTGCCAAAGATGACCAATTCGAACAAATCAAATATATATCAGTTAAGGAAGAATAAAACGAGTACTTCGTGGTGTTACAAACGGAATAGCGAACTTAATATACTCTCCATACTATGGTATTAAAAATTTTAGATTTCGCAACCTGTAAAAGTAGAAGGAACGTCTGAACTGAAAAAAAACTATATGAACGAAAGAGAATGATTGATATCCCTAATTTTGACATCATCCCAATGTAGCGGCTCCGCCTAGGAGCTGAATTTGAGATTTAGAAAATATCATATAACAGAAAATATTTATTTTTTGGTGTAACTCTCAATAGAAGTTTTCCCCAATATGCCGCATTGAACATTCAACCAAATTAAACAAAATTTGGATGTATTTTCAACATAGATCTGCTTTCTGACACAAGCTTCATAAACGGTATCCTACAATTTTAAGTGTAGAGATAGTTCTAGCAACATATTTAGGTACATTTTTTTTTTTTTTTTTTTGAGATTGTGACATTGAAGTATACCAGGGTGGAGCGTACGATCCGACCAATCTGCTTTCCTTTTCACTGCAAATTTCAGATTATTAAGCATAAATCATAAACATATGATCTTGGACTTAACAAGCAAAACTCAAAAAAAAAAAAAAAATAAAATTTAGCCGAGCCTGGCTGTGGGATTTGAACCGCGGACCTCGGTGTACAGCCAACTAGAAGTTGCCGTCTCACCGTTCAGAGCCATTAACCCGTCTTCCTAAAGGAAGCAAAGTAGTTGTTGACAAAAAATCCATCACTACAAGAACAAGCTTTGCTGTGAATAAGATCTGCTAACAGAATTTGAGTCGAACTTGGAGAGTTTATAGTGTTTAATTCGCATATGCTAAATCGCAAAAAATTCGAAATAAATACTACTTTCCACAGATCGGCACTTGTAAGCCATCATCCACACCAAATATGCCCGATAAGCCTCTTAACCATCGGCGAAACGCGTCGCATAGTGGTGAGTGTGTGATAGTGTCTATCTGTCTTTCCTTTTCATTGCAAATTTCAGATCATTAAGCTCGTGTCGAAAGAGAAACAAATACATAAATCATAAATATATGATCTTGGCCTTAACAAGGCAAAACTAAAAAAAAATAATCTCCATTTTATTTGATTTTATTTTACCAACTTTTTTCCATATGATTGACAATTGTTCTATTATTATTAATTCCTTTCATATTTTAGTTTCCATTATTAAATTGGTTCCTTTGATATTTTAGAATTTTTAAGAAACCACATTCTGGACAAATTTCCTCATTATAATACTTACAGTAACTGCACAATATGCTTTTTTCAAATTCTCTTCAAACCTTTTAAGAGACATGGCAACACTACCATTAGGCCCTCTTATGTTTTTAAGAATTAAGAACAGAAAAACATCAAAATAATACCGAAAATTTATGCATCTACCAAAATACATACATTTTTCGTGCGGATATTCAGACCACCATTTTATCATGTTTCGTCCTCCTCCTACCCGTCAAATTTGCCAAATATTACAGTGGCAAACGAAATAACATTTCTAGATGGAAATATTGTACATAGGTGTGTGACATCGAAATTACTCAATGTTGACCATGTGCCTGGTTTGTATTAAGATTGCTGATGGCATTCGTACTTTCATAAATAATTATGAGAAGGATAAAGTATCGTGGCGAAGTCTCTCACTTATTAACGATGTCAAAGAAATGCTGTGTCTATTGACTTTCTGCACGTGTCTTCCTTTGATTTCTTAGCGCAAATATTTGTGTGTCCTTTTGGGCATATGGTCTTAAAATGACTCTGTCGGTTTACACTGTGGTTGAACTGGTGTGGAATGGGGCGACAAAAATATTTCATCACACCGGATCGATTTGGCTTTGGATAAAGCAGTGGCCGAAAAATGACTCGTGAGCTGAACATATCGCAATATTCCATTCGACAAATATGGAAAAATGAGCCCGGGGTAAAGCCATTGAAATTCCAAAAAGTGCAAGAACTTACCCCGCAACAGAAAGAAAATAGACCCAAAAGAGCTGAAGAGTAGCTTCGCTTGGCCGAAAATGGTGAACTGCCGAATTTGGTTTTCTCCGATTAAAGAACATTCGTCGTCCAGCAGTTCGTAAACAAACAAAATTATCGTGTTTACTTGCCAAAGAGGTCAGCTGAAAATGTGCACCTTCGGTTGGCCATCAGAACTCAAGCGCCGGCCATGGTGATGGTGTGGGCCGCTATAACAGCCGATGGTTGATCTCCGCTCGTATTAGAATAAATGCCGAATATAATCGCGAAAATATTCTGGATGGTGTATTAAAGCCTTAGGCACCCAAACATTTTGGCAGCAGACCTTAGACATTCCAACAGGACTCAGCACCATCACACTCAGCACGACCACCCAAGAGTGGTTACTAAAGAAGTTCCTCGCTTCATTTCCGGTGGACAATGGCCACCAAAATTTCCGGATACAAATTCGCTGGACTATTGTATCTGGAGTATTTTGGTATTTTGGTGTCGATCACCTTAAATAGCGCTTCGCCGGGAATGGGCAAAAATACCGCAGAGCGACATTCGGGCAGCGTGTGACGGTTTCATTGGCCGTTTGAAGGCCATAATTCGTGCCAGAGGTAACCAATTCGAACAAATCTAAACTTATTCGAAAACATAATGCTTCTTCCGACATTTTATCTTTCATTCAATAAAATTAAAAAAAAAATGTAAAAATGATGGCGTTTGACTTTGTTGCAGTTTTTTTGTCACCCTGTATATCGAAGGTATATAATAATCTAAACCGATCTCGATAAAATTTGAATCCCGTCGGAAGTGCTAAAATTCAGTTCATTTGGGCTGATATTAGTCATTTGGTGCACAATAAACCTGCAAACGGATAAAGATATATAATATAATAAATCAAAATCTGAACCGATCTAAAAAATAATTGACAGAGGTATTTTTGAGCTCCATAAGTTATCTGGTACCAAATGTGAATCTCGAGGAGTTTAAACCGGATGAAACATATATATGGGAGCTACAGCTATATATGAACCGATTTGATGTACTTGCTTCAGTCGGAGGGTCTAAAACTAGCCGTTTGGTGCAAAATGAACCCGAAATCGGTTCGAGATTAATATGGGAGCTATATCTAATTTTGAACTGATTCTCTCCAATTAATTAGGGTTCGTCTTTGGGCCAAACAAAGGTTTTTTGGAAAATTTCATCTCAATCCGTTAATAAACCATTTGTCTATCTCGCTTTTTTCTCGATGTCACGAACATATGCACAAAGACATAATATCCTTACCACTATGCGGTGTAGGGTATAAAACCACCAATCAACATTGCTAACGAATTTAGCCTTGGATATAATCCCCAAAAGGAAGCTGTAGGAGCAAACCATACCATCAATGAATCCCACAACGAAAATAAAAATACCATGTATATATTTCTTTTTAATATATTCTGCAGATTATTGCTCCACAAAATCGCATTGTATTTATTATTTTTTGATTTTTTTTTTCTTTTTTACAAACTTTTATTTGTTTGTTTTTGTTTTTTTTTATAAATTAATTAAAAAACACTTAAAAATAACAGGTTATACATTAAAAATTATTATTTGTTTTGAATATTAAATATTAAAAAATTAGGCTTGATAAAACTACACACTCTCAAAGATAAAAATACCAATTTAGGAATTGCAAAATAACCTAACTAACTTTCATGAATTTAAGATTAATGAGAACAATAAGCATTCCATTGATGTTGGAAATTTTTTTTTTTTTTTTTGATAAATAATTTTGGCGAACGTTTGTTTTTTTGTAGATCGATATGAAAACACAAATTTTGTTTTTGACATGAGGATTTAAACGGGGGTATGGGTCGAATAATACAAAGTTTGATGTTTTAATTTTGTTTTCTGCATATTTGCCAGCAACGCAGTGTGGTTTTAATTATTACGATTAGCTTTCATTCATATCATATACTATATTTGTTTTAAATGTGTTTGTTGTTGTTATATTAATTTGTTTGCTTTTAGTTAATTAGTACTTAACTACTAAAAAACTTAATCAGTATCACAATTTTCATGAGTTTTTCTTTATTCCCTTTTTCTTTTACATCATTTTTCGTGGGTTCTTGTTGTCTGAAAGAAATCATATTTTTGTTGTTGCTGTTTCTTTAATGCTCACAGTGCTTTGTGCAGAGGGTCGGCCATACGATGGCGGGCGGGGTTGGGGGTAGTGATTAAGAAAACTTATGGGTTTTCTCTTGCCGGGTACGCATGAATGTATTGGTAAGCATGTGTGTGTGTGAGCATGCCACACAAAATTGTGGCAATTAAAGAACAGAAATCACCTCAGAAAATGTTTTTGTGTGGCTGACATTACGTCAGTCCATGAGTTAGTCTGTCGTAGCGTCCATATGTTGGCGTTCTGACAGATGTGTTTTGTAGTTCTGTCGGTCAATGGGCACGTACACAAAATTTTGTGTAAAAACATGTTATTTTTTTTTCTTTCATATTTTACTTTTTCTCTTTTGTTTGTTTTTTTCTTAAATAAATAGAAAATCATAAACATAAAATATACATTTTTTGTTGAATTTATGCTTCTACGATTACAACAGTGGTGAGTATAGGTGGGATGATGATTTTAAAATACTTTATATTTGTTTTTAGCTTTTTAACGCCTGAATACATTAAAATTGCGAATGTATTTCCATAGTGTGATGGCGCTCATTTAATGAGCCACGCCATATATACAGAATTTGCAGGATCAATTGTCATTGCAATCTTTGCAATACTTTATGCTCCCAATACAGCAGCTATTTGTCAATGGGCAAATAATGTATATAAGATCTTACATTGCTCCTTCTCAATCTCACTTATTCTCTCTCTCTCTCGATCAGCTTATATTTTTTATGGCTGTCTCAGGACAGTCTTACAATCTCTCAATTGCTGTCGTGCGAATACAACTTACGTTTAACAATGCTATAATCAGGACTAATTGTAATTGTACGTGACAGGCCCTTAATAAATTGCGGCAATAAAGCGGTCCAGCCCCTTTTGTCTTGGCGCAGTGTCAGATATACCTCAAATGTGGATACCATTTCCGGGTCCAATTTTAGTTTTGCTATACGTTTGAGATTGTTAGCCTCCTCCTCGTATTCGACGAAAACGGTGCAGCCACGAATGCCACATGGTTCACGTTCCGATACACGCACAATATCGCTGGCGATGCGTTGGGTGAGATCAGTGGGTAGTGAAACTTCGGTGCAGGTGAGGTTACGCGTCTTGGCGGCGCGTAATTCGGTGAGTAGGCGCTGCGAAAGTTCATTCACTGCAGCTGCATCTACGCTATCACAGTCATATTGCTCCTCCTCTGTTTGTAGAGTTTCATGCTGATGATTTTGTTGTTGTTCCTGCGCGTTATTGCTTAGAGATCTTGACCAATCTAAAAATAAAAAATAAGAGAAAAACAATTAAGTAACGAGGAAATTTAAAATGAAGATGTGCTCATTAATTGAAACTGATAATTTCGGAAAACAATTTTATGGCGATATATGGGCTAAGAACCAAAATGAAAAAACCGAAGAACAATTCATGTTGAATGAATGAAAGTTTATCATTAATTATTTTATTTTTATTTCTTGTAAAATTTAAATTTAATAGATTAATACATCTTTGTGTAGATCCATCAATCCCAAACTTCCTCACTTTAAAGGAGAGGGAAACACTTTTTTCTTTCATAAATTTAATAAAATATTTTGTTCATGAATACACACATACACAAGTGTAATAAAAATTATAATTTATGAAGATACCACTTTTTAATGGAGGTGTGAAGTTCGTCTTCTAACAGATAAGCCAATGGTCTAGCTTGGAGTGTGAATATTATATTTATAATTATGGGTTGATGTCAAACATAACAAATTTTTGAATTTAAAACGACAACAATATTCTCATTTCAAGCGTTGTTATTGTTAAGTCACCACTGATATGCTTCATATATCGGCCATAAACATAAGTTGCCTAGAAATGTTTACGGTTTCGCACTGAGAAAAACAAAACTTCCGATATACAAATATCTTTTAAAATGGAGGTCAAACTTGTTTTTCTTTTTCGGCGATAAGGCAATGGGTATAATTAATTCATATTTTGTTTTCTATTTTTGAACTAATGATGTTTACCACTTGAAAAAAATTATATATATATAATCAATCTACATTTATATATAATGTGGTAGCTACTTTGCGAGTTATAAAGATTTCAAAATGATTATAATAAACTATGATTGATTATTTGTTTGGACATTTCAAATGGATATGTTTTTCAACGTGGTTTCTTAAAAACTTAAATTTTCTTCTGTGCGAACTTAATTTGTTAATTTCATTACTAAATTAATGTTGCGATTAATGAGTTTGATATTAAACAATTGAACCTTTAAAGTGGATGGATTTATTACCGATTTTTTGTTACAGGAAGGGAGCACTAACTCATATGATTTAAAATATATTAGTTATAGCCTAACATTGTAACAAAATCTCAAAATAAAGATTCGATACTTCACCGGTTTTTTCCGTTGGCGAGCATTTTATCATTTCTGGGGGCAGTGCAATGATAAAAAATTAAAGAAGTTAAAGAAAACGACAAACAAACCAATGTGAATCGCAAAAATTTTTTATACCCTCCACCATAGTACGGAGGCTATATTTGTCATTACGTTTGTAACACCTCGAAATATACATTTTAGACCCCACAGTGTATATATATACACTCTATACATATATACACTCTTGATCAGCAAAAAAAAATTCTATGTCGATTTAGCGATATCCGTCTGTAAAAATCACTCTAGCTTACGAACGAAATGAAGTATGTTGATGAATTTTTACCCAAATGTGTATTATATCTGCAGGACTTTTGGTATTGAAAATGGGTGATGTAGCTCCACGTTCTGTTATAGCCCCCATATAATAGTACCTCCCTTTTTTCGGTATTTTGGTGATTTAGCCGACACTATTCACCGGAAATGTTTCAAATTTGGTATTTGAAGTTCGTAATGGATACTACAGCCTAAGACAGAATGTAAGCCATGTAGGTTTACGTTTTCGTATACACCCCATATAACGGTTCTCCTCGATATTGGGTATTTTGATAATTTTAGAGACGTTATTCACCGGAATTGTTTCAAATGTGGTATTTGAAGTTCGTAATAAATACTACAGCCTAAGACAGAAAATTGTCTGTGCAGGTCCACGTCATCGTATAGCCCCATATAACGGTACCTCCCGATATTCGGTATTTTGATGATTTTAGCTTCATTATTGACCGATTTTTTTTTCAAGTTTCGCATTTGAATGTTGTAATGGTTTATGACAAAGGTTGCCTATGCAGATCCACGTCGTCGTATAGACCCTAATATAACGGCTACATTCGATATTTTTAAGATTTTTACAGAATTTTTAACGGATTTTATATTTTTGAAAATTGCCAAAATCGTTCCAAATGGTGGAGGGCATTATAAGATCGGCCCGGATGAACTTACAGATTTTTTACTTGATATTTCTAATTGATTTAATTATAACTGCATTTCCTCTTTTGTTTTACAAAATATATATTTAAATATTTATAGTAATGTTAGAAATATTATAAAAATATAAATAATTTGTTATAAATAACATAAAATTTTAAGAATATGTATTTTGAGCTGATTATTATTTGTTGTTTGTCGCGGGGTACGTTCACATACAAAATAATCTTATAACGTTAAAAAAATATGTCAAGGTCTTTATTTCAATGTATAAACAAATTTAATTGTACACTTCTGATAACACGTGCTCTTAAAACATCACGTAGGTACATATAAATAAGAAACAAACAACTGATTGGAACCAATACCAAATATATACATATGAGGAGTAAAATCTAAGATGGTCCTTTGCCCAGTCGTGGTGCATGTTCTACTTACTTCGTATTCTAGTGGCTGTAATATCGCCGTAATGCTGATCGGCAAATTGATTCTGCACAGTTAGCACTTCCATAGTTTTTTGTTTATGTTCTTGGTTCCGGTGATGACTTATAGTAAAATTGGTGGTGTTAAAAATGGTGGAACGTTGAGACGGTCACGTCGAATCCAGGACAGATATATAGATATATTATACAGTTAGTTAGTCACAATCACAGATACGCGCACGCGTAGTTATCACACAAAGCTTAGCTTTGATTACAGCAGTTCCTTGTCAGTAATTACTTCTACTGTGTTTATTCTTTTTAAACTTCTAATTTGATCATATTAGATATATATTTTTTGCACTTTATAGATGCACACGAGTTGTTGTATTATATACAGTTAATTAATGGCCACTTTATTCATTTAATTTTTATTGCTACAATTTATTATTCTTGTCAAAAAATAGTATCTATTTTTTCAGTTTAGTTCTATCGGCTAGTTGAACTTTGAGTTGTTTTTTTATTTGTATATTGGACACGCTCTCTGATATTCAGTGATTTCACTTTAGTTCATAATCAACAAAAATTCTATAGAAACATTCTCATCAAAATCTGTGTGACAACACTACGTAAAATCGGCTCTACTTTCATCAATTCAGTAGGGAGAGTAGAAGATAGTTTTTTTTTCCTTCTTTCAATATTTTCCGAATCACTATGAATATCAGCAGTGTTTCAAAGCAACTAACTGGCAAACAGCTGTGTGCTGAGACTTTTATACTCGTTGGCCAGCAAACAAAAACAACACCAGTCGGCTGTGTAGCTGTGTGCGTATATTTGAGGCGAACGCGACGAACCGACCGAATGGCAGAAGAGTGTCAGTAGTGGCTATGGTGCGAGTATAGAGAAATGTAAGGCCCATATGTACTCGCGTGCGTGCGGTCTTTCTATCTCTTGTATTTGTGTAGTGCTACACAGAAACAAACAACAAAAGGAAAACAAAATAATGGTTGATTGCGGGTCTCCCAATGTATAGGGTTGTTAAGCATCAGCAATTGTAAATAAACTGGGATGAGCTTTTTCTTTACTTAAATTTTGGAGGGAATCATTGCTAAAACTACATTAACATGGAGAAAGTTCAGCTGAGCAGAATTTGTTCCAATCGGTTGGAAATACAAAGACAATCAAAATAGTGCCAGTTAGTTCTCTGGTGATATGCCAAGATAAGTACCTGAATTTAATTATCCCATTTCCTATTTCACTTCAATCTACCCGTCTTTTTATACCCTCCACCATACTATGGAGGGTATATTAACTTTGTCATTCCGTTTGTAACTCCTCGAAATACTCATATCAGACCCAACAAAGTATATATATTCTTGATCAGCGTAAAATTCTAAGTCGATTTAGCGATGTCCGTCTGTCTGTCTGTCCGTCTGTCTGTCTGTTGTAATCACGCTATCTTTCGAATGAATTGATATAGGTGGCTAAAATTTTGCACACATGTTTATTTTTCCAGTAGGCAGGTTAAGTTCGTAAATGGGCCATGTAGGTCCACGTTTCCATATAGTCCCCATATAACGGTACCTCCCTATATTCGGTATTTTGATGATTTTAGCGACATTATTCACGGGAATTGTTTCAAATTTGGTATTTGAAGTTCAAAATGGATACTACACCCTAAGACGGAAAATTATCCGTGCAGGTCCACGTCTTCGTATAGCCCCCATATAACGGTACCTCCCGATATTCGGTATTTTGATGATTTTAGCGACATTATTCACGGGAATTGTTTCAAATTTTGTATTTGAAGTTCAAAATGGATACTACACCCTAAGACAGAAAATTGTCTGTGCAGGTCCACGTCCTTATATAGCCCCCATATAACGGTACCTCCCTATATTCGGTATTTTGATGATTTTAGCGACATTATTCACCGGAATTGTTTTAAAATTGGTATTTGAAGTTCGTTATGGGAACTACAGTCTGTGACAGAAAATTGTCTGTGCGGGTCCAGGTCTTCGGATAGCCCCCATATAACGGTACCTCCCTATATTCGGTATTTTGATGATTTTAGCTACATTATTCACCGTTTATTTCAAGTTTCGAATTTGAATATGGTAATGGCTTATGACAAACAATGCCTATGTATGTCCACGTCGTATAGACCCCAAAATAACGGCTATATTCGGTATTTTTAAAATTTTAACAGAATTTTTTAAGGATTTTATTTTTTGAAAATTTCCAAATTCGTTGCAAATGGTGGAGGGTATTAAAAGTTCAGCCCGGCCGAACTTACTGCTTTTTAACTTGTTTTCTCATTCTACTAGTATTTCTTGATCCTTGAAAATGATATTCAATAAACTTTCTCACTGAACTTTCCTAAAAAATCGGAAGCACAATTTGATGGAAAATATTTCGACAATTGCTCTATATTTGCACGATTTGACAATAGTTGTGTGCCAATTAAATTTGCATTAATAGCGGCATTTTTTCGGTACATATCCCCCGAAAGCCATCTCTCATAAGCAGTTGATCAAAATATACTCAAATTTTATGAGCTACTCGATGACCATACATACATACATACAGGGTGAGATGAAAAAGCTGCAACCAACTTCAGACTGCTGTAATTTCGAAGCCACTAGTCCGACAGCTTTTATATTGTTTACAAACGTACAAATTTTTCGGAAAAACATTTATTAGTGATGGAATTCAAGCGTAATAGTGTGACTGCTTTATATTTGGCTGGAAATCACAAGTGGCTATCGTTAGAGCACTCCAGCATTTAAATGTGAATAAATCTTTTGTGCGTCGTACCATCGCTCGTTACTGTGATACTGTTAGCGTAGCCCGACGTCAAGAAAGTGTACGGAAGAAAATAGCAACATCACCAGGAATGGTTCGAAAAGTAAAGAATCGACTTGATTAAAAAATTAGCTCGGGGTAAACTTATGGAAATTCCAAAAAGTGCAAGAACTTACACCGCAACAGAGTTGCTTCGCTTGCCCGAAAGTGGTGAACTGCTGAATTTCGTTTTCCAGCAGTTTGTAAACAAACAAAATGATCGTGTTTACTTGCCAATGAGGTCATCTGAAAATGTGCACCTTCGGTTGGCCACCAGAACTCAAGCGCCGGCCGTGGTTATGGTGTTGGCCGCCATAACAGCCGATGGTCGCTCTCCGCTCGTATTAATCGACCGTGGCATCAGAATAAATGCCGAATATAATAGCGAAAATATTCTGGAGGGTGTAATATGTCAATTGCATCAATCGATTCATTAAATTGATTGTGGCCTATAGGTTGATTGCAATTTATAATGGGCTTAGGACTAATGTTTCGAGGAGTTACAAACTTCTGAGTTAAAATAAACTTGTGATAATATCCTCACATGGTGGTGTTGGGTATAAAAACCAAGCTAACCAAATATCGGACGTCGTCGTCTGCTCCAAATCTGAAGCTTTGTTCGAGTCGTCTGATTGACGTAGATTCAAATCGTAGCAATTTCACATCAATTCACAATACAAGCCTATTAGATTGTTAGGCAAAGCCTCAGTTAGAAATTCTTAATTCTTTCTGCACGAGATATTTGAAATTGAAATGAATTCATTGGAGAATATCTCTGGCCGTCCTTATGATACCCGACACCACGTTGCAAGCAAATAAAAAGCAAAAAACAAGTAAAAGCTTTTATGGGGAATTTGGGAGAACTATGATTATAGTTATAATTTAAACTCCATAGGAACTAGTATATGAGAGGAATATCCTCTTCTCAATCGATTTCTACTAAATTTGCGAGGCATTTGCACTTTTTCGATTCGGGCTTGCATTACCCATTTCGGAAAATATATATGGGGTATATATCCAATCCGATCCGATCTCGATAAAATTTAGCAAAGGTATTTCTGAGCTGTATTGGACATATTATCCAAATAGCGTTGTTACAGACTGCATATTATGCAAATATAACAAATCGGACGTACAATATGTATTTGAGCTATAGCTATATTTGAACCGATATCCATCAAATTTGGCATACTTATTTTCAGGCCTAATTTGGTCATATGTGCAAAATTCACGTTTGGGAGATATATCTAAAATTTGACCGATGAGTTGTGAAAAATTTCATCTAGATCGGACAATAAATGCGACCTGTACTTTGTTTACAAAAATACATGGACAGACAGACGGACGGACACGCATAAATCGATTCAGAATGTGACAGATCAACAAAAGGAACTATGGGTCTATCTCGTTTCCTTTTGCCTGTTACAAACAAGTGCACAAATACATAATACCCTGACCACCTTGTGGTGTGGGGTATAAAAACATGTCGCGTTTATGTGCTTGCTTCTACCGATCCACTACTGAATCCCAGATTTAAGCAGGAATATCCCAGATATAAACGAACACCTTGGCAATACTTAAAAAAAATGAGTACTGTGCTGAGAAAATTTACATTGGATTTCTTCGATTTTGAGATACTTGTTTTGATTTCTCATTTTTTATACTTTGAAAGATCGGAAGGAAAAAACTACTTGCACTCTCGCTCGCTTTTTACCATACCACTATAAACTCTTGCCGAACGTCGCTGAGTCGGTCTGTTGCAGGTCCAAACGCCCATGAGTCAGATTGTCTCACTGTCTCGTCGACGTTCCAACGTTACGTTTGTTTATTCGACCATTTAATTGTATACACAGATAAGTGTGTTTATTTTGAACACTAAAAACGATGAAGAAAAAATAGGCAGAGCTCAGAGAAGACAACAACAACAATAAAAATAATATGAAACCAAAAAAAAAATCTAGATGGTTGGTGTAAACAACGGCAAAAAAACAAAACAAAAATCAAGCAAAGAAGAAATAACACCAACAACAACCATGAGATCGACAAAAACCAGTAGTTGTTTTTCTGCGTTTAAATAACAAATCGAAAGACCAACACCAACAACAATGCGATGACGACAACTGCCACAGAGAGAAATAAGTTTATCGAAGGGAAAAGCGGCAACACATTTTTATTTTCTTCTGTTCCACAAGATTTTTGTGTTAGTGCAGCATTGCATCGCTGTGTAAAACCAACTATGTTTGTGTGGTTGGTTGGTAAAAAGAAACAAAAACAAAAAAGCTATCCATAAATTAACACTTTATGGTAATTACACATATACTCATACATAAAAATGACTTCGTTCATAGATACATAAATATATATGTATATATAGCAATATACTAGGCAATGATACCCAGTAAACATTTTATTCTCGATAATAGTGAGAGAAGTTAGTAAACATTCGGTTTTCCCAGATTAACTACTTTAGGTATCAGTCCAAATGACCTGAACAGTTACATCCGACCGAATTCAGTCTAGAAGCAAGTACGTCAAATTGGGTGAAAATCAGTTCAGATATATCTCCCACATATATGTTTCATCCGATTCGGGGTTTTAATATGCACTCCATGAGAATGATATTTGGTTCCAGACAACTTATGGAGCACAAATACCTCTGTCAAATTTTATCGAGATCGGATCGGATAGCTCTCATAAATATCTTTATCCGATATAATGTTTATTGTACACCAAATGGCTAATATCAGCCCAAATGGACTGAATTTTGGCACTTCCGACGGAATTAAGCATAGAAGCAAATGCTTCGATTTTGGACCGGGTATCCCAAGTATAAAAAATCGAACCAAAGCAATATCAACTTAGAAAAATACAATGTATTTCTCATAGAAGTACTACTTTGGTTCATTCATCGACAACTATTTATATGCATCCATAGACACACAACATAGTCATCTTCGTTTTTGCCCAAATGAAATGAGACCAACAGCCACCATGAAGGCGACCATCGGTCTTTTACATTCATTCAAAGCAGTCAAGTGGAATAGACTTACAGCCACCGAGGGAAGCAGTTGAATGTCTTTCACATCCACAAGACATGGAAGTGCCAGTCTACTAGTAGTGAAAATCATCAAATTCAATGATATCGACACCACACTCAACTAGTCCATCCATAGCCATCTCACAACACCAAAATTCCGAAAAATACATTGTATTTTTCTAAGAAGCAAATGCTTGAAATGTTGGTGAAAATCGGTTTGCCCTTCACAACCATGATCTTTGGTACCAGATATCTGCTGCAGCTCAGAAATAAGTGTCTAAAATTTGGTCAAGATATATATATAACCGATTTCAGGTTTATTGTGCACCAAAGACGGACATCGCTAAATCGACATACTTTGTGTGGTCTAAAATGAATATTTTGAGGTGTTACAAAAGATATGACAGACTAAATATAACCTCCCTAAGAAGCGTAAATATCCGTTATTTACACTACCAAGACTAGATGGAGTCACTCTAAACCTCTCACCAGAGGCCAAATACCTTGGTACAATCCTTGACCGACAATTAAGTTGGAAGAGGAATATTGAGGAACGAGCCAAAAGAGGTTTTATCGCACTCTATTCTTGCAAGAACTCCATAGGTAAAAGCTGGGGCCTCAAACCATACATCATTAAATGGTTGTATGAGTCAATCGTTCGCCCCATTCTCACCTATGGATCTCTAGTATGGTGGCATTCTCTAAAGAAGCCAACTTACTCACGCAACATTAACAAAGTCCAAAGAGCCGCATCCTTACTAATAACGGGTGCCTTTAGGAGCACGCCTCAAGCTGCGCTAGATACTCTACTGGGTTTAAGCCCGCTGGCCATACATGTAGAGGAACTGGCATTCAGGTGTGCTCTTCGGCTCAGGGAATTAGGTGAATGGCGTAGTCAACCATTTGGTCACTCTACGATTCTAAGGCGTGTAAGGACTGTGGGAGAGATAGCCTATGCAAGTGATTATATTTCACCACGATTAAGCTTCTGCCCACCTGAAATACACATACCTGACAGAGAAGCCTGGTCCCAAAACAGCCCACCTTTCCGCGGCATATCTGTATATACCGACGGCTCAAAGATGGAATGCGGTACGGGAGCAGGTGTCTTCTGTGACACCCTTAATATCCGTGAATCCTACAAGCTCAGAAACAACTGTAGCGTTTTTTCAGGCAGAAATCCTGGCGGTCAAAAAGGCCATAGACCTGCTAGTCACGAGGAACATAGAGGTCGGAAGTCCGGTGACTATATATGTCGATAGTCAGGCGGCACTGAAAGCACTAAATTCCTTTACTATCAAGTCTAGGGCTGTTTTAAGCTGCAGGGAAGCCTTGGAACACTCTAGGTTGTCAATCAAGCTTTGTTGGGTTCCCGGCCATTACAATATCACAGGTAACGAAACTGAAGATGAATTGGCCAGGCTAGGATCCGAATCAACTACAATAGAAATAGATAATTCGGTCAAACCACCACTGTGCCACTTCCTACAGATCGTTTGCAAACACTACCAGGAAAAGACACAACAAAAATGGCTGGATGAAACGGGATGTACCATCTCCAAAAGAATCTGGCCTGTGCTCTCAGAGAAGAGAACAAGATCGCTGATGTCATTGTCTAAACCAGATTTAAAACTTGTGGTGGGCATCATCACAGGTCACTGTAAGGTGAGGGCTATGACCTCAAAATGGGACAGCGATGATATTGATTACTGCTGGATCTGTCAAGATGAAGAAGAAATTGAGACAATCGAACACTTGCTCGGCCACTGCCCAGCGCTCATTAACGTGAGACATAAACTAGTGGGAGAACTAGTGTCACGTGATTTGTCCTCTTTTTCTACCACGGACCCTGCAGTGATCCTTCAATTAGCCAGAAGGTTCAAGTGGCTAAAGACGACACGGCAAACTCAGCCGTAGACTACGTACTATCTATTTCCTACTGTCAATTCTTATACTTTCTCTATCTTTCGCTCTAACTCTTTCCTAGGATGAACACAATGGACGTATAGGTCTCCGAGTGGAGCAGTTGCTAAATGCAGCTGCGCGTCCTTTAACCTAACCTAACCTAACCTAAATATAACCTCCACACTACGGTGAAGGGTATAAACAAGTAAATAAGCTGTAAGTTCGGCCGGGCCGAACTTTAAATACCCCCCACCATTTGGAACGAATTTGGCAATTTTCAAAAAAATTCTGTTAAAATCTTAAAAATACCAAATCTAGCCGTTATATTAGGGTCTTAACGACGACGTGGACCTTCATAGGCAACATTTGTCATAAACCATTACAATATTCAAATGCGAAAATTGAAAAAAATATCGGTGAATAATGTAGCTAAAATCATCAATATAGGTTATACCAAAATGTGTGCACAGACAATTTTCTGCCTTAGGCTGAAGTATTCATTACGAACTTCAAATACCATATTTGAAACAATGCCGATGAGCAATGTCGCTAAAATCATCAAAATACCAAATATCGGAAGGTAACGTTATATGGGAGCCATAAGAAGACGTGGACCTGCACACACAATTTTCTGTCATAGGCTGTAGTATTCATTATGAACTTCAAATACCAAATTTGAAACATTTCCGGTGAATAGTGTCGGCTAAATCACCAAAATACCGAAAAAAGGGAGGTACTATTTTATGGGGGCTATAACAAAACGTGGAGCTACATCACCCATTTT
Source organism: Musca domestica (assembly GCF_030504385.1). Lineage (NCBI taxonomy): Eukaryota > Metazoa > Arthropoda > Insecta > Diptera > Muscidae > Musca > Musca domestica. The sequence continues at coordinate 9,776,860 of NW_026712363.1, read as the reverse complement.
CAATACCTAAAGTCCTGCAGACATAATATACATTTGAGTAAAAATTTTTGTCAATCTACTTCATTTCGTTCGGAAGCTAGAGCGATTTTCACAGACGGATAGACGGACGGACATCGCTAAATACTATGGTGTAGGTTATAAAGAGGTGATTGAGTTTTTGGCATTTGCAGATGACAACAAAAGGAATTGCAACAAAACTCTTCACTGGGTGTGTGCATTAATCTTTCTTTTTCATGTTTTTGTTATGACAGTGTGTTACATGAGTTCTCTTTTCTGTGTTACTCTTTTCACTCTTTCTCTTCGCCGCCCGCTCCGAATGTGAGCTCCAGTTCTCTATGCTTTGAAAGAATATTCTTCAGAGCAAAGTGATCCACTGAATAAGCAGCGTTCATTGTTCGACTTTATGTACTCATTTTGTTGCCGTTGTTGCTGTCAGCTGCAATGCTATCATTATCTTTCTTTATTGTTGACATTTTTAGTGTTCGTTGTGGCTTTATTTGCTTTTGTTTTGTATAAACTTTATGATAATCACTTTCGAACTTTTTTGCTTATAACTTCGTACAACATTTTCTATTTCAATATGCAGGACCCCCCTCTTAATAAAATAGACATTAGTAGTTACGGTAGACGCTGTCGCCATCGATCAGTTCAAACAGATAGCCTTATCTGTCTTGATACGAGCTAATAATGTTAGGTTAGGTTATGTTAACTGGTCATTTGTGTGCTTTTGCTAATTTTTATCCGCATATATTATTAACAATCTCCCAGAGGACTGCTATTTACAATTGTGCCTTTTTGATTTGCAATAATTGTTTACTTAACCATTTGATACAAAATGGCGTTGTTGTTCTTACTATAAGTACAAATAATTTTGTTATTAGTTTACATATTGCACATACCAATAATTAGGACTATGTATGGTGCAGGATGTACAATACCGTATTGCGATTGTTATACCCCACACCACAAGGTGGTCAGGGTATTATGTCTTTGTGCATTTGTTTGTAACAGGCTAAAGGAAACCAGATAGAATCACATTCTGAGACGATTTATGCATGTCCGTCCGTCTGTCTGTCTGTCTGTCCATGTATTTTTGTAAACAAAGTACAGATCGCATTTATCGCCCTATCCAATCGGTAAAAATTTAGATATAGCTCCCATATATATCTTCGTCCGATTTGCCTTTTATTGTGCACCAATCGTGTAATATCAGTTTGATCGAAATCGGTTCAGATATAGCTATAGCTCCCATATATAATGTTCATCCGATTTGTTATTTTTGTCCTCCGCTGCCGTAATATGCACTCTGTAACAACAATATTTGGGGAAATATAGCAAATGCAGCTCAGAAATACATTTGCTAAATTTTATCGAAATCGGTTCAGATTTGAATATAGCTCCCATATATAACATCGTCCGATTTACCTTTTATTGTGCACCAAAAGTCTAATATTTGTCCAAATGGGATGGAGTTTGGCACTTACGACCGAATTGAATCCAGGAGCTAGTATGTCAAATTTGGTGAAGATCGGCTATAGCTTCCATATATATTGTTCATCCGATTTGTAATATTTGTTACCCACAACCGTAATATGCACTCCGTAACAACGATATTCAGGGAAATATATCAAATACAGCTCAGAAATATCTTTGCCAAATTTTATCGAGATCGGTTCAGATTAGGATATAACTCCCATATATATCTTTATCCGATTTCAAATTAATTTCGCACCAAATGGTCAATACAAGTCCGAATTTAAAAGATACAAATGCTTCGGCATGTTTTGTCCTTTGAACTTTAAATTATAATTATAATCATAGCGTGTATGTTTGAATTCTCCCATAAAAACTTTTAATTGTTATGTGGAGCTCTACTAAATTAGCAAAGTGGTGTAGGGTATCATAAAGTCGGCCCCTCCGACTTTAAGACTTTCTTTACTGGGTTTTTGATTGTTTTGGTATTACATTTCATGAACTCCTCTGGATTAGCCAGGTCGTCGGTTTATGGAACTCTGCAGGAGCATCTCGGTTCAGTCACGGTCTTTTCCGTTATTGACGAAAATCAGTAGTTGTGTCCTTATTTAGGTATGGAATAAGCTTTGCATCAAACTTCTTTGTAACATAGATGAGATAGTGGATTGGATGTATTTTAGTCGCAGTGTTGCAGAAAACGAAACACAACGAACGTTATATTTTTGTACAGTTTACAGTTGTGAACCACGTCATTTTCTAGTCATTAGACAGCACATGAAAGCCAATAAATGCCCCTATCTATCCAAATTATTCATCATAAATCGATATTTAACAAGAGAATGTCGCACTAAATTACTAGATATTTTCGGGCTATTAATAGCTATGAAATCATCTTATTACTAAATAAAACTATTATTTCGTGCGAAATTCCAGTGTTAAAATAACGCAATAAGTAATCAGAGTTGTTCCTGAGAATAACTTTGTATCAGGCTGCGAAAATGTACAGTATCGATCCACATTTTCTGGTATCTCTTCCACTAACGGTAGCATTATTAAAATATCATACTTCACTTTTAAAGTGCACGGCATCTAATAATAAACAGTGAGTAACGAGTAAAAAAGCTGTAAGGCCGAACTTTGAATAGCCTCCACCATTTGGAACGAATTTGGCAATTCTCAAAAACAATAAAATCCCTTAAAATCTTAAAAATACTGTAGCTGTTATATTAGGGTCTCTACGAGGACATGGACCTGCAAAGGTAACATTTGCCATAAGCCATTACAATATTCAAATGCGAAAATTAACAAAAAGGTAAATAATTTAGCTAAAATCATCAAAATACCGAATATCAGGAGGTTCCGTTATATAAGGGGCTATACGAAGACATGGACCTGCACAGACTATTTTCTGTCTTAGGCTGTATTATCCATTACGAACTTCAAATACCAAATTTGAAAATTTGAGGTACCGTTATATACGAAGACGTGAACCTGCATAGAAAAATTTCTGTCTTAGGCTGTGATATTCATTGCGAACTTCAAGTTCCAAATTTGAAACATTTCCGGTGAATAATGTTGCTAAATAATCAAAATACCGAAAATCGCGAGGCACCGTTGTATAGGGTTATATGATATCGTGGACCTATATATAGACAATTCTCTTCCAGGCTGTAAAGTGCACCGAAGGAACTCCCTGTGTTAATTTTCAGACAATGCCATCGAAAAATGTGGCTGAAATCATCAAAATACCGAATATAGGGGATTACCGTTATATGGGGCTATATGATATCGTGGACCTACATAAATAATTCTCTTTCAGGGGGTAAAGTACTCAGAACGGATTTTCAGACAGTTGCATTGCCTACCTTCGAACTTGACCTGTCTGCATACAAAAGTATGATCTGTGCAGAATTTTAGCTTCCTATCCTAATTCGTTTTGACTCTAGCGTGATTACAACAGATGGACGGCGGACAGGATTAAATCATATTTGAATTTTACGCTGATCGAGAATATAAATACTAAAATTGTTATTTCGATGAGTTACAAACAGAATGCCGAACTTACAGTACCCTCCAAATTGCAAGAATGAAAAAGTTTTTTCTACGATACCCGATTTTCCCTTTATGATTTCGAAAAAAAATTGAAAAACTAGTAGATTCTTGCAGGTTCTCGAACAGAGCAATAGAGAAACAATTTAAATTGAGGGTTCTGTTGACAAGAAGCCTTATTTTGAAACATTACCGAAATCAACAAATAAGGTGGGTACATCCGTTACGCCCGTTAAAAGGTGCGACTACAAGCATAACATAAAAATGTTATTTAGTCTCCACACATTATGTTTACATGCATATATAAGCGCTGCTCAAGAAAAAAATATCTCTTTCCAATCAAATTTCTTTTTCCTTATTTAAATCAAGAACAAAACAGTGTCAAGTCATTATTTTTACAAATATTTTTAATCCATTGTTTTATAGAATATTTTGGTAAACATTCATATTTAAAAACAATTAAATGGAACCGTAAAATATAAAGAAAACAGCATTTCAATTTTCTCTTAAATTACCTCTTTTTTCGGCTCATGTGCTAGAACACGGTTTTGAGCAGGGCTGATATATCCAATATCGTTGCCTAATTTATATTTTGAAATTTGCCTTATCTCTAAAATGTTATTTTTAGTTCAGTAAAAGATTTCTGGTTCCTCCAACTGAAAAAAAAAATATTCATTTCATTTCCTCATTAACTGAATAGAAAGAACCTTTCAAGCAGCATACCTCCAATTCTGTTTTTATATCTTTTTTAAGTTTTTTGGTTTTATCCGCTTAAATTTATTCATACAGGTGGGTAGTTTCCAAAAAAAAAAAAACAATTTTCATTATCACGGAAAGTCTCTCACTCTAAAGATTTTAACACACCTACGCAATTAGGAAAGTAGTGTCGTCGTTGCTATCCATCCGTCAATGCTACAAACTGACACTGTCGTGCGACATACAACTCTGCCGGTCGTTGTTGTAATGGCCTCTGAAGTCGTCGACTCACAATGTCATTAACGAGTATTTCTCAATTTATTTTCTTTAGCATTTTCACCAGTAATGTTGTTGTTGTTGCTGCTGCTGCTGTCGAGATTATTTGTATTTGAACAACAAAAAGCAAAGAGAAATAGGCACAAAAATTATTATTGTTAGCATTGTCATTCTTGGCTGGTCTGTATGCACCTTTGTTTACATTTAAAATTTCGAAAAAAAAAAAAACGTTTGTGGATATGGATGGATACCAAATAACAATATAGTATGTATGTACATATAGGAGTGAATACACCGGTGTATATATGGATGGATACATACAATACGAATGTCATATATCAAACAAGTTGGGCTCTGTACTACAGTGGATCCAGTGTGTCAGACGTTAGGTATTTCGAGCTTTGAATTGTTTTCAAAATATACACTGTTTTCATCAATATAGTGATGATAGCAGTGCTTGTGAGGTCTCAAAAGAGGAGCGGGGCCGACTGTATGATACACCACTATTCCTAATTAGTAGAGGTCCCGTAATAAAAGAATTTATTGGAAGTAGACCATACCTACATTTGGCTTTAGAGCAGTTATAATTTGGATTCACCCCGAATCGATTTTCACTAAATTTGACGGAGACATTTTTATCTTTTATACCAAATTACATTGCTATAGAGAAGGATTATATTACAAAATATGAGGTAAAGCCATTGAAATTCCAAAAAGTGCAAGAACTTACACAGCAGCAGAAAGAAAATAGACTCAAAAGAGCTAAAGAGTTGCTTCGCTTGGCCGAAAGTGGTGAACTGCCGAATTTAGTTTTCTCCGATGAGAAAACATTCGTAAACAAACAAAAGGATCTGTTTACTTGCCAAATAGGTCAGCTGAAAATGTGCACCTTCGGTTGGTCACCTGAACTCAAGCGCCGGCCATGGTGATGGTGTGGGCCGGCATAACAGCGGATGGTCGCTCTCCACTCGTATTAATCGACCGTGGCGACATAATAAATGCCGAATGTTGTAGCGAAAATATTCTGGAGGGGGTATTAAAGCCTTGAGCACGCAAACATTTTGGCCGCAGACCTTCGACAACAGCATTCAGCACCATCGGACTCAGCACGCGCCACCCAAGAATGGTAACAAAATGAGGTTCCTCGCTTCATTTCCAGCGGACAAGGAGTATTTTATTTGGTATTATATCATCAAGAAAATTGAAGGAATATATATATGAGAGCTGTTCGTAAATCTGAACCGATTTCCACCAAATTTGTTAAAAGTTTTTCTAAGCTGTATCTAATGCCTCACACCGAATGCCATTGTTATAGAGTTCATATTAAGGCTCTGAGGGGCCTAAATCTAATATCTTGCCGATTCGAAAGAAGTTCAGCAGATGTTTTTCTCATCATAACCAGCAACTAAACACGAACTTTGGAAGGTCTACCTTGTCCCTGTGCTTTTTTGCCCCATAGTGCAATGAATGAATCATAGAATTCGGACCTACGTCGGTCAGAACCGGTCCGATATTTGATATTTTTTATTTGAATTAAATCGTCTATTTGGACCTTTATACAAAGACCTAATGTATGCTCTTCTCCACATCGGGTCATTTTATGCCAAAATATACCTTAATTTTTTTATATCCATTAGAAACACTTTAGTAATTTGAGTTTGTGCGCAACTTTTTTCACCGAATCTACCTAAAAATACGTTTTCGTTATCAGGACATAACCCTGAAAAAAAAAAACAGACATAAGTTTGTCAATTAATTTTCATGCACCGGTTGCACTGAAAGTGAAGACAATAAACAATGTTCCGCCAAAATACAAAAATGGTACCGTAGCAATTTAAACCAAAAAAATCACAACCAGTCTTAAACAGTGGTTTTTGTAGGTCAAAATAATCACAAGAAGCGGAAAAATCACTAATCTCTGACATTCCTGCTCAGTAGCATTTATTGAGAGATTTCCTCTCTAACCTACAATTTTCACTGTTCTTCTTACTCTCTCGCGCTTACTGGAATCTTGGGTTATCGACCAATTTTTTTTTAATAATTTATACGAATTGTTATAAATCGATGTACTATCGTATGTAACTATTGACAATATAAAGGTTTCACTGTTAGTTTTTTTGTATTCTGATATTTATTCATTCTCTTTTATTATTTTTATTGTTGTTGTTGCTATTATAATATTATTGTTTGTGTACATATTGTGCATATTTAATGATGCCTTTTTTAAGTCGTAAACAAATCAACAACGATCTGGTTTGTTGTGGTTGTCCACCGTTGCCGTAGCTAGCTAACACACTCAGATTGGCTGAAAGCTACAACGATTGTTGACCGTCGCCGTCACTTGCGATCAGCATATGAGACGAAATGAAATCGATGACACCCTCCTACTCATAATGGATCAATTTCTATTAGCATTATTGAAATTTAAAATTTCTAATCATAAGCAAACTATGGAAAAGTTGAAATCTATTGTGTAAATTTCCATTTAGGGTACCACATAATTCGACCATGATCGTATATAGGTACACCAAATGGACATGTATATTGTGGTGTTGTTTATTATGCATTTCTTTTGTTTTGATGCGAATTTGCCTTCCTGCCCTGTAAATAATATACAATATGTACTGTATTCATTTTGGTGGATGGATATTAAAGATATGGATGACAGTTGTGTTATGTCCACAAATCTGTGATATTGATGATGTTTACATTCGTTTACTAAAAGGTTATGTCATATGCGGAACTATAATTTAGTTTGTGATTTAGCTGTAGGGGCGTTTTAGCTAGTTAGGTTTCACTACACAGTAGACTGTATGAAACAAAATGAAAGACTTTAAATTATATACCAGCAAACATTTGGGAGCCATATGAACCCAATAACACATTACAAAATATTGTGAACAAATTACTTTTTGCATTACCAGTATGCTTGACATAATGGGTTTTACCTTACCAAAAATTCAGAACAAAAATAAAAACATATTTTTAACATTACCAAGAAATGGGCAACGGTTGGCGCAGAGTTTGAGGGAACAAAAATTTGTAAAGTATACCAAAAATATATAAGGGATATATTAAATCTAGTGTTATTTTGTCGCTGGAGGACAACATGCTCTTTACGTTGATGTTTAAGTATTGGAATTGATATTATTACACATTATTTGGGTCCAAATTTTACTTAAAAACAAGTAATGAAGCTGTAAGTTCTGCCGCACCGAACTTTAAATACCCTCCACTATTTGAAAATAAATTGACAATTTTCAAAAGTATACAATTTGTTGAAAATTCTTTTAAAATCTTAAAAATACCGAATGTAGCCGTTATATAAGGTTCTAGGGGAGGTATCATAATATGGGGGCTATACGAAGACGTGGACCTGCAAACAATTTTCCCTCGTAGGCTGTAGTATCCATTACGAACTTCAAATACCAACTTTGAAACAATTCCGGTGAATAATGACAATTTTCTGTCTTAACCTGCAGTGTTCATTACCAACTTTAAATACTAAAATTTGAAACATTTCCGATGAATAATGTCGCTAAAATCAACAAAGTATTGAAAATAGGGAGGTACTATTATATGGGGGCTATACCAAAACGTAGACCTACATGGCCCATTTTTAATACCGAAAGTCCTCCAGACATAATATACATTTGATTAAAATTTTATCAACCTACTTCATTTTGTTGAGAAGCTAGAATGATTTTCACAGACGGATAGACGAATCGCTAAATCGACATAGAATTTTAAGCTGATCATGAATATATATACTTTGTGGGGTCTAAAATGTATATTTTGAGGTGTTTTAAACGGAATGACAAACTTAATATACCCACCATACTATGGTGGAGGATATAAAAAAGAAAAGAAGTTAAAAAGTATCAGTTGGTTTTGCCGATAGATGTTTGCCCTCAACCAATGTTTGATTATTTACAATTTTTTTTTACTTCTGTTATGATTATTCAAACTGTTGAACCTCTATGGTGTGGGTTCCGAAGGAATGGGTCAATATTGTCCATTTCATTTTTAAATAAATACAAAACTATATTCAATTTTATGCGAAATCATAAATTCCGATAAATTCCATATTTATATTAAATTTCTGGTTGAGAGAAATATTTAAATTTGTAAAGAAGCGCTGACTTGTTTCGCCAGTTGTGGAAGATGTAAGTGTTGAAAATTCTGACCCTTTGTGGGTGAGATACTTGGTGAGGTCTATCATCTTCACAACAGATCTTGCGTTGGCAATAGTGGTTGGATGTGTGAAATTTAAGAGCGTTGGATGCTTTTTAAGCGTTTTATGAGCGTTTTGCTTTTCAAAATTTTGAACCCTTAGTGGGGAGGTATTAGAAAGAGTTCTTCGAAATATACCAGATCTAGTGTTCGTAGAAATAATGGGATATATGACATTTTCAGAAAATCGGATGCGAATTTTGGATTTTATGATCGTTTTGGTTACTCGAAATTTTAACCCTTTGTGGGGGAGCTACCAGAAGGAGCACCGAAATATCTCATCTCCGAACTCGATCTAAGTTTTATAAAAATATTACAATGTACCAAGTTTGGACCGAATCGGATACTTCCTTTGAGAGTTATCGTGCGCACCAGCCAGACAGACAGGCGGGCATCTCTAGATCGACTCCAAATATCCTGAAACGGATTTGGTCCAGAGAGACCTATTGTCTAAGATCGATGAGGCACGTTTTGGCCGTATCAAATGATATATACCCTCTGTAGCCTTATGGCTGAGGGTATAAAAAGTGTTGTCATCTCTAGTGGAATATTTATTTTGTATCTTGCCGACAGATTTGTAGTACTACTTCGGAACATGAAACCAATAGCTGTAGGTGAATAATCCCAAACCTTCTATCTACAAAGAATGGTTACCACCGGCGCCACGCACTCACAAAAAAACATTGTTTTTTTTTATTTGGTCAAGATTTAGAACTTCGCTTGGGATTATATCATACAAATGATTGAAGATTAAACAACATACATATTTTCAAATCAAACAAAATAAATTGATTTGCAATATTTCACATCACATTTCCAAAATGTAAACGTTTGGTTATTTTTAAAATTTTATTGTCATAATTTGTTTGAATATTTATAACCTGGGTGAGTGTTTAGAGTTGTTTTTTTTTTTGTAACTCGTTCTCTTTCGAGGTCCCTGCAAATAATTTACGCATGTCATATGATGCGATCACGAGTCCAGTTTACTGTAATTATACCGATTATATTGTTTAGTAGCAACCACCTTGTTTGTCAATGCATTTTTTTAAATATTTTATTGCCTTTAAGTGCTATAGGATTTAAAATACATATTGAAACTCGTTTACGGATTGAAAAAAAAAAGTAAACGAGATTAATAAAAAGGGTATCTTAACGGATGATAGTTAAACACGAAATTACATTTCCTTAATTAAAAATGACACACAGCGAGCAGGATTTAAGTCAAAAGTTTTTTATCTTTCATCATCACAAGGTCGCAAAGAAGATGTGCTAAGACAAAAACAAATAAAAACGGTATCATGTCAAAATGTTCCTAATCTCAAGTACACTGACTTGTGTAGATTCAAATCACCTTGCATTAAATATATATGTATTTTATATGCATTTAATATATATGTATTTTATATGAACTTTCAAATAATTGCACTATGAACCGAAAATTTGAGAACACCGCTGCACAGTGGTCGCTGCCATTGGCCAAAATTCAAAAAATGAAAATCAGATATTTATTGTCAAATGTGTACAAATGAACTCTTAAGAGGTTAAGCTTTTTAGAAAAGATAATAATCTTGGCTTCATTCTAACGGGACACTTCGAAAATAGCATCAAAAAAAGAAAATGTAGTTAGTTGTTTTTTTCAGTGGGATCAGAGAAAAAGTGGAGTAAAAATAGAACTGTATTACAAAATTAAATACATTTTAAAATTACTAATCTTGGCATTATTATTGAAAAGCAAGGTGTTAACTTATTTTTAGTGCAGTAATTTGTGTGTTTAGTATATGTGTTTAATATAGAAGATGTGAGTGTTCTGAGTTGCTTTTAAGATTAATTTTGAAAATAAAATTGGATTTCAGTTAAAGTTTTAATTGTTTTCCCCCCTGATTCCTCCAATGTGATTTTTTTCACGCCATTAGTAATGGTCCTAAGATTCTAAAAGTGCTAATTTAACTTTCAGATTTTGTCAGATGTGTACGTTATGCCCAATATACTGAAGTGACTTCGCTGCAATTTTGTCAGTTCTATGGTGCTAGTGACATAGAATATGTTTTTCTTGTTTGATAAGGATGTAATTGAGGGGTGTTCAATAATGTTGCAAGTATTGTCCTCTGGGTATAATATTTATGTCGAAAAATTTAAGGCCTTTGCACTGGAAACTGCTAAAGAGTTAACAAATTTATATCCATGACACTATCTTCCAAGTTTCGACTAAATCATGCTCGAAAAAATTCTCGTGTTTCAACAAACACAGATCTTATCAACCGTCTTCTTCTGAGCTCTGACCCTTTTATAATGGGACAGCGAACCTTACCAAACAATAACCAGTAAAGAAAGTCTTAAAGTCGAGCGGGGCCGACTTCATGATACCCTACACCACTTTGCATTTTTAGTAGAGCGTCACATAACAAATAAAGGTTTTAATGGGGAATTTGTGAGAATTAAATCATACCAACAATGATTATAGTAATAATTAAAAGTCCAAAGGAATTAATATATGGGAGGAATATCCTCCTCTGAATCGATTTCTATTAAATTTTGTCGAGGCATTTGCGCCTTTTCAATTCGGGCTTGTATTATCCATTTGGTGCACAATTAACTTGAAATCGGATAGATATATATGAGAGCTATATCTAAATTTGATTTGGGCTAATATTACACGTTTGGTGCACAATAAAAGGCAAATCGGACCAAGATATATATTTGCGCCATGTCCAAATATTAACAGATCTCGATAAAATTTAGAAAGGGTATTTCTGAGTTATATTTGATATATTTCCCCAAATATCGTTGTCACAGAGTGCATATTACGGCTGCGGAGGACAAAAATAACAAATCGGATGAACAATATATATGGGAGCTATATATATATCTGAACCGATTTCGATCAAATTTGGCATACTTATTTTCAGGTCCCATCTGGTCGTACGTATATTCCATACTATTTGGGCCTATATTACAAGTTTGGTGCACAATATAAGGCAAATTGGATGAAAATATATGGGAGCTATACCTAAATTTTGACCGGTTATATCAAATTTCAATAGGGCCTTAAGTCAAACTAGTTATTTGTGCAAAATTTATCTTTGATTTAATTTTACATTAAATTGTTATTTTATTTTGTTTACAAAAAATAATCAAATTTGGGGTTGATTTGTATAAAAAATGCTTCTATTTTTGGAGGTACCTTACAAGGGACTCTACTTGATGGCGGGCTGTTCCAAATAATTTTCAGTAAGATTATTTTTTAACCCCTAGAACGTAAAATATCAAATAACATTACAATCTGGTATAGAAATGTGACAAGAATTGGGCAAATAACCCTTATTCGGGAGGTACGTTATATGGGGATCATGCCAAAACATGCATCGGCCATATCCATTTTGTCACATTTTTTATATTTATCGCATCAAGGTACCATAACCAAAGATTCATATTGATATCTGCACTGCAAGTATTTTTGGCCGCTGTTCCCATACGACCTCGACCACTGTGCGCTGGCAAGAATTTAAATTTAAAGTTATGGTGCAATGAGCTTCTTGTTCGCGATCCAAATTCAGTCACTCATTCTAGGTAGGCAGTAGGAGATACATACATACTGTGTTTGGTGCATCAACACATGAAATCGGCCGAATTGGGAGCTTGTTGGTTGGGGTTTAACAAGTTTAATATGACCTATAAAAATTTATAAAATACCCCATTTAACGTACTCACATCCCAATTTTACATTAAATCTATTATTAGCACAAATATTGAAAGTTGCGAAGTTTGAAGAGATTAATTTCGCATTTTGTGAAAGATATTAGTTTTGTGAAAGATATTAGTTAGTTAATACATAATTTCTAAGAAAATCGGAACAAATTCCACATTTTATTTAAGATATTTTTATTCAAAACCTTCACATTTGGTCAAATGTTATTTTTGTTAAAAGAAGCTTGCAATAGCATAGTCCAAAAATTTGGAATATAAATACACTTTGTGACTATAAATAAATGAACACTTAAGCAATCTTGAATATGCTGTGTCCTCCACTTCAAGATAGGTGTACATTAAATTTGTCATATTCGTTTAAGACCCAATAAATCTAGTGCTTTTTGGATCCGTAAAAAATATAGTTAAATTTATCTATGTCTCTCCGTTTAAATCAAGATAGTGGCCACAACAGTATCTCTTGATTTGTGGTGTCTTGAATGTTTCAGTCACAGATTCCAGCCGAATGAGCTTAATTTTTTCAGGGTTCTCCAAACGTAGTGAAACATCTACCGTCAACCGATTAGGCCATAATTGAAGTTAGATGTTGTGTAGGGTATAGAAAATTACCAATTTTAACACCAACCAGCGACTATATCATAGCCTACACCACTACGCGTATTTAGTAGAGCTCCCGTAACAAAGAAGTTTATATTGGAAATTTATGTTTATATGTTTGGTTTAGTGAAAATCAGGTACCAGGTAATTTATAAACTTTTTTCGTGTCCATGTGTATGTCGTAAAATAGATTTTCAAGAAATTTGTCGGAGGCTTTATAGTGCTTTATAGCAGTCGATAATATTTCCGGACCGAGTTTCACCAAATGGAAAAATTCGGATAAATATGGATAAATTCATATGGATAACAAGTAAAAAAACATTAAGTTCGGCGGGCCAAACTTTTAATACTCTCCACCTTAGGGTAAAGGAAACATTAGAAGATATGTGGCAAAAACCATTAAAATGCCGAATATCGGGAGGTACCATTATATGGGGGCCATACCAAATCGTGGACCTACACATGCAATGTTTCGCCAAAGGAGCTAGAACCCATTATGACCTACAAATACCAATCTTCAGATAAATCCATGAAAAACTGTGGCAAAAATCATCAAATTACCGAATACCAAAATGTGGACCTATAAATCCAATGACTCGGCACACGAACTAGGACCCATTTTGACCCACAAATACCAATTTTTAGACAAATCAGTGAAAAAATGTGGCAAAAACCATCAAAATACCGAATATCGGGAGTTGCCGTTATATGGGGGCTATACCAAATCATGGACCCATACATGCAATGTTTCGCCACCGAAGCTGGAACCCATTATGACCAACAAATACCAATTTTTAGACAAATCCGTGAAGAAATATGGCAAAAAAATTAAAATACCGAATATCGGGAAGTACCTTTATATGGGGGCTATACCAAAACGTCGATCTATACATGCAATGTTTTGCCACACGCACAGGGACCCGTTATGACCTACAAATACCAATTTTCAGACAAATCCATGAAAAAATGTGACATAAATCATCAAAATACCGAATATCGGAAGGTTCCGTTATATGGGGACTATACCAGAACGTGGACCGATATATCTCATTTTCAATACCAACCATCCTAGACACAATACAAATTGCTCTGCTACGTCAATTAATGTGGGCTGTATCGTGATTTCAACAGACAGACAGACGGACATCGTTAAATCGAATAGAATTTTACGCTGATTATGAATAGATATTCTTTATGGGGTCTACGACGAATATTTAAGGATGTTACAAACGGAATGACAAAGTTAATATACCCTCCTTTCCAAGGTGGAGGGTATAAAAATCCAATTTGGGTTGATATTACATGTATAGTGGACAATAACCGTAAGATGCATATAGAAGGTATATAAAAATATGAACCGATCTCGATAAAATTTGGTAGAGGTACTATCGAACTGTATCAACTATCATTGTTTTGGATACATAATACATTTATGTGGGAGCTGTAGGTATATCTGAACCGATTTTCAACGATATTTGAATTGCATGTTTCTAGGATAAATTCAGTGGAATTGCTAAGATTCAGTTCACTTGGACTGGTATTAGTCATTTGGTGCATAAACCATATAACGGATAAAGATATATAAGGGAGCTATGTCCAAATCTGACCCGACTTCGATACAATTTGACTCATGTATTTCTGGGCTATATCTGATATTTGGTAGCAAATATCATTCTTGCTAAGTGCATATTACCAGTGTGATGGACTTAAACACCAAATCGGATGAAACATATAGAACAATAGCTATATCTTAACCGATTTTCACCAAATTTGATGTACTTGAATTCGGTCTTATGAGCCAAAATTCAGGTCATTTGGACTGATATTGGGCATTTAGTGCACAATTAACCCGAAATCCGTTGAAGATATGTATGGGAGATAAATCCAAATTTTGAACCGATTCTCACCAATTCCATTAGGGTTCGTCCTGAGCCAAACAAGTATTGATTGGAAAGTTTCATTTCAATTTTTGTCCACAAAAATACATGAACAGACGGATGGACAGACGAACTTACATGCATAAATCAACTCAAAAAATGATTCTATGAATATCCTTAAAAGTAACTATGGGTCTATCTCGCTTCCTTCGCCAATTTACAAACAAATTCACAAAGGCATAATTAGGGTATTATGTCTATATTGCGTTTATCGTTATTAATAGAATAATACAATGTTATGATGTCGCAGTCCCTGAATGTGTTACAATCTAAAGAGCAAATTCATATTAAAAATTTATGACATATCCACGGAGAATATTCCTTAGAAATGGCAAAGAAATCTACTAAAACATTCTTAGAACCTAATCCGCCAGTGCTTGCTTTAAATATATATTTTAATGACTTTAAACAATTCTCTTTATACTTTATTTTATTTTGTTTACATCATGCCTACATTAAAAATTTGCCAAAATTTTTCAAATAAATTAAATTTTTTATTAGTTCGTTATTCTAGTCTTTTGAATACCCAATAAATGATTGAATGATTAAACAGATGTTATACATGAGAATTCGCATTCAAGTTGCAGATTATATTTGCTTATTAGAACAAAGTGTGATTAATTGGAAATTAAAATTAGAAAAAAAAAACGATTGTATTCCAAAGACGATGTAGCCTACCCAAAAGCTATCGCCATTAACCCCGAGACCTTCGACGACGGCAAACTATATTTCGCCTTTTAGCTGCATTCAAAGCAGACGAGAATTGATGATCTAATTACAGCTTTCTAGTAATTATAGATTCTCGTACCCTACAATCTAAATACAATATAAACGTATGTAGGTATGTATATTTGTCGTAAAAATTTTATAGAAAATATACGCGTTTATATGTAAATATGTGCATATACATACATATTGTATATAATTACGAGATAGGCAAGAGATTTGTAATTTGCATACAACAAAAGCAAACTAACTAGATCCGATAACACTAGGCTATAATTACAAATGCAACAAAATGATGACTGACTGGCTGGATGGATGGTTGGTTGGCTAGCTGACATCAAATGCAATATGAACTAGGAACTAAGAACAGTGAATAGTTAAAACAAAAATTGAGAACAATGTGTGATATGGAAAATGTTTGTTAGTTTCGTTATATGCTAAAACTTATATCATATAAATTTTAATGTGACTTGGGACCCAAAATGTTCAAGAGCTTTTCTTTAAGAAAATTCAATAGTTAGCCTTATAAACTTGTTATTGAAAAAAATATCTATTGTATCAAAATATGTGGATCAGTTCACAAATAAATTCCAGGAAAAAATTGGCGAAGGCTGGCTGTGATTGGGAAGATTTCTGTATGTTTCGGTCTTAAAGTCCAAGATATCAAAAATAGTCCTTAAGCCCGATGGTCTGTAGATTGCTTTAATTCGTTACCTTTCTTTCTTTAAAATTTGCTGAATTCACAATCATTTTACAAGAAGGTTGTATTGCCCTTCAGTAGCGACTGTTTAGAGAACAGAAGGCCCTCGGCAATTTATCAATTTTTTAAGGAATTCCTAGAAAAGTAGTTAAGTTAATCCTAAAAAACATTGTAGGTAAGTTAATCCTAAAAAACATTGGATTGTGTCTAATCGTCTTTGCTAAAATAAAACCAGAAAGGAAAGGTCAAAAGTCGGACGAACTATATAATACCCTATACCACTATTTAGTGAGCTCCCGTAACAAAAACGTTTATATTGGGATTTTATGTGAAGAAGATCATACCAACTATAAACCTTATTTGAATGCACTATACAGCAATGTTATTTGGTTCTAGAGGTACAACAGCCTCCGTCAAATTTGTTGAAAATCGATTCAGAGTTGGATATAGTATCCAAATTGTGACTTCTCAAAGCCATGAGAAGTCACAAATTGGGAACTATATCCAACTCTGAATTGCACATGTACATCGAAGGTATATAAGAATCTGAACCGATCTCGATAAAATTTGGTATACTTATTATACCCTCCACCTTGGAAAGGAGGGTATATTACCTTTGTCATTCCGTTTGTAACATCCTTACATATTCGTCGTAGACCCCATAAAGTATATATATTCATAATCAGCATAAAATTCTACGTCGATTTAACGGCGTCCGTCTGTCTGTCCGTCTGAGATATATGACAATGAGATGTATCGGTCCAAGTTTTGGTATAGTCCCCATACCCCGGTATCTCCCGATATTCGGTATTTTCATGATTTTTGCCACATTTTTTCACGGATTTGTCTGAAAATCGGTATTTTGTAGGTCATAACCAGTGTTGCCGTTTGAAATTTTTATTTCAGCCCAAATTTTTTCTAAAAACCGCCCAAAATCGACCATATGCGCCCAAACTGTAAAAAGTTGAATAATTTATATGTAGTTTGTATTCAAGTAAATTTTATTGAAAATTTTACACTATAACAGGTACTCAGTTTTATTACATTCAATGTATTAAATACATTAGAGAAAATAAAAATTGTATGTTATTTTACTTCAAGTTTTTATATATATATATATATATATATATATATATATATATATATATATATATATATATATATATATATATATATATATATATACATATAAATATATATATATTATAAATATTATATATATATATATATATATATATATATATATATTTTTTTTTTATAAAAGTAAAATAATACAAGAATTCAATGTATTAAATACATTAAAGTCATTATTATTATTCAGGTCTTTATACCCTACAACACTATGTGTTGGGGTATTATAAGTTTGATTGGGCCAAAAATTATGTAACACCACGAAATATTGTTTTCCCACATAGAAAAGTATATATGGATCTTCCTATCTCGCCGAGCTGAGTCGATTAATTTGTAATCACTCGATAGGTTGCAATTATGGCCCGATCTTCACGATATTTAGAATGTAGCTGGGGTTAAGGTCAGAATAGAACCCTATTTCTTTTGGAGATGTTCGCATAATATTTAATTTTTGTCTATTTAGAATGACTTTGTGGCATTAAAGTATAAATACTAAAAAATCGCATAAAAAGATGCCCATAATGATGTTAACATAGTTTTTGTAGTATTTTGTGACATTTTTTTTATTTTTTCATATTTTTTATCGCATGCGATTTTTTCAAATTGACTTATAATATTGAAGTATTTGTTTTGTAATATTTTTTTTCACTTTACAACACAGGTTAGGTTATTATTTATATACAGATTGCAATTATCGTTCGATCCTCACGAAATTTTTCACAAAGGTAGGGTTAGGCTCAGAAGGGCTTAGCCTATTGTTTTCAAAGATGTCCGCAATATATTTAGGGGTTGAAATTGACCAGCAACTCAAAATTTTCCTGATTTTGCAGCCGTCATAAAAGTCCCAAATATAAACCTAACGACACGAAATCTCGCATGAAGTTAGAGGACAGCGGGTAGAATGGACCACTACTTTTGTGTAAAAAAATACCAACATTACTTAAAGGCGATCCACAATAGGCGAACTTCTGGCTTTTTTATGCTGATTTCGTTGACGAATATAGCCAAATATCGTAGACAAGCAAATCATATAGATGAGTCTAAATTTGGAGACACAGAGGGCCTTTTGCTTTTGGAGATGATCGCAAAATATTTAAGGTTTAAATGAACCAAAAACAGAAAAAAATTCCTGATCACACAATTGAAGCCAATCGACACGCCTGAGAAGATAGGTAAGCACAGGGAAGAATTCTGGCATTTTGGATGACCATTGGAATATATTTAGCCGTAAAATGGACCACAAAAACTAACTAACTAACGACGGAGTGCATAAATATTAGGAAAATGTCCCTGGTCAAAATGCTAAGGGTAATATCTGGGCAGTGCTCTGTGACATAATTTCAAAAGCGAAATCTTCCAAAATGGATTTGGACATGAGGGGGCTTCTAACATATTGTAGTGTCGTAGGGTATCACATGGTCGGCCCCGCACGACTATAGCCTAATGTATTATATATATTATTAAAATACTTAACAAAAATCTATAAAATAAATAACAACTCATCTCAATAAAAAAATATAAAATTCAGTTAGTAATAAAAAAATTAAATTACGTAAAAATAAACAATGAAAAATAAATGTGTACTCAATATGGAAAAAATCCGCCCAAAATCCGCCCAAAATCCGCCCAAACCACAAAATTTATCTTTTTTCCGCCCAAATTTGGACGGAAACGCCCAAAACGGCAACACTGGTCATAACGGATCCCAGTTCGTGTGGCGAGACATTGCATGTATAGGTCCACGCTTTGGTATAGCCCCCATATAAAGGTACCTCCCGATATTCGGTATTTTGATGGCTTTGTCACATTTATTTATCATTTATTCTGATGCCACGGTTGATTAATACGAGCGGAGAGCGATCATCGCTTGTTATGGAGGCCAACGGAAGGTGCACATTTTCAGCTGATCTCTTTGGCAAGTAAACACGAGCATTTTGTTTGTTCACAAACTGCTAAACAACGAATGTTTTCTCATCGGAGAAAACCAAATTCGGCAGTTCATCATTTATGCCCAAGCGAAGCAACAGGTTAGCTCCTTTGAGTCTATTTTCTTTATGTTGCGGTGTTATTTCTTGCTTTTTTTTGAATTTCAATGGCTTTACCCAGAGCCCATTTTCAATATTACGATATGTTCAGCTCACGAGCCATTTTTCGGCCACTGTTTTTTCATCTCACCCTGTATACAGCAATGTTATTCGGTACTAAATTGTGACTTCTCTAAAACCATGAGAAGCCACAATTTAAATCCAACTTTGAATTGATTTTCAACAAATTTGGCGGAGGCTTTTGTACCTCTAGTACCAAATAACTTTGCTGTATAGTGCATGATATGACTTCGATAATAACTACACTAAAAGATATTTATTGGAGCAATAGATATACCGGACCGAGTTTCACCAAATCGAAAAATTCGGTTGAATATGAAAAAATCCATCCAATATATGGTGGACAATAACCGTAAACTCGGATGAACATGTATATCGAAGATATATACAAATCTGAACCGATCTTGATAAAATTTGACAGAGGTATTTTCGAGCTGAATCTGGTGTCCGGTATCAAATATCGTTGTTGTGGAGTGCATATTAAGCATGTGTCCGGTATCAAATATCGTTGTTGTGGAGTGCATTTGAAGTACGTTTTTGTAGGATTCAGGTCATTTGGACTGATATTAGCCATTTGGTGTACAATTTATCCGAAATCGGATAAAAATATATATGGAGCTATATTTGAACCGATTCTCACTAATTTCGAAAGGGTTCATTCCTGGACCAAACAAATATTGTTTGGAAATTTTCATCTCAATTATTCACAAAAATACATTATATTTAGGTATTGACCTCATTTAACGGTACTCCTGATTTTCCGTATTTTGGAGGTTTCTCCCAGTCCAACCAAGCCGCAATTTGACCATTTAGTTTCTCTGAATTACTTATCCCAAAAATTTTCAATTTAGAACCAATTTTCGGTTTGGATTCTTAATTCCTATTCCCGAATTCCATATCTTCTGTAATTTGTCATTTCGTGCTTTTAGGGGATAGTTTAACTCTTTGAAAAAGGTTCGATGTAAGATAACTTTACATACAACGAAAACTGTGGATTTTATCTATTTTGAAAGTTTTGCATGTAAGTTCCTACGACTGTGGGCAGATTAACTCTTCTCAAAAAATATTCACTAAAGCTATAGCTCTAATATAATGAAACTTCTAAATTTAATGCATTCGAAGGATTACCGTTTTTTTCGTACGCCACGTTTAGTCATGATGGAAGGTATAAGAAGATCGTGCTCGGCCAAATCAACGTCATTTTCACTTTTTGTTTTTATTTTTATAATCTCGTTTTTCGCTTCGATATACGGTATGGGCTCCATTTCGCAGTTTACACCACTGTACATTGCCTTTCCCAATTGACGGAGCAACGAGTGCAACACTCTACAACAATTACTGCAACAAAGTGCAAGATTGTAATATGGAGCTGATTAAAAACCATAGGAGAGCCAAGGCAGTTTTCTTCATTTGGTATGCGATCCTTAAACTTTATCTTCTGTAGAATAGAACGCATATTCATATATTTGTATGTGTTTGCTTTATATATAGGTTGTCTTACGTACTTATATGCGTATACGAGCTTATTGTTGTGAATTGAATGCAATTGCAAAAAAAGCACTGACAATAATTGCAATTATCACTTGTCGAGGGCAAAACTGTTGACTTTAGGGGCGTATGAAAATTTGTTCAAACTGGCAAAAAAGTGAAGAAAACTCAATAGACCAGACACACAGTTGTTGTAATACAATACATCGACTATACCCCTGCTCTTACAACAAAACCTCCTTCACAATCACTTCACACTTGGTACACAATCAATCAATTGTTCATAATTTCCTTGCAATCTCACTTTGTCGGAATAAAAAATTAATTACGAATTTCAGAACAACTCACTGGGCATGGGTTTCATATCAATTACATTGATAAGATAATGAAAGAATAGAAGAACAAAATTAATTGCCAGGCTTTTTTTTAGGACAAAACAAACAAAAGATTGTAGAAAAAAATGAGAACTTAAATAACGAGACATGTTGTGACAATTGGATTTAGGCGAATACAGACTGAGTGGGGATAGGTCATTTCACACATTTCACATTGTAAAAAACGTGCTTGCTTTATTGTCGTTTGTATTTAGTAGTATAGTGTAAATTACTAAAAAAGAAGCCTTTGATTAAAATCTATCTTTGGTTAATATCTCACAGTTTAGCGTTCTAAGAAAAATTATTAATATTTTATAACGAATTTAGCGTATAGCAAGTGAAAAAGCTATAAGTTCAGCCAGGCAGAACTTTTAAGACCCTCCACCATTTGGAACGAATTTGGCACTTTTCAAAAAAATAAATCCCGTTAAGAATTCTATTAAAATCTCAAAAATACCGAATATAGCCTTTATATAATGGTCTATAAAAAATATCGGTGAATAATGTAGCTATAATCATCAAAATACAGAATACAAGGGTATACCATTATATGTTGGCTATACCAAAACGTGGACATGTACAAACAATTTTCTGACATAGGCTGTGGTATCCATTACGAACTTTAAATGCCAAATTTGAAACGATTCGAGTGCATAATGTTGCTAAAATTATCAAAATTCCGAATATAGAGAGGTACCGTTATATGGGGTCTGATGAAGACGTGGATCTGCACACACAATTATCTGTCATAGGCTGTAGTACCCATCACGAACTTCAAATACCAAATTTGAAACATTTCTGGTGAATAATGTCGCTAAAATCATCCAAATACTTAATATCGGGAGGTACCGTTATATGGGGGCTATACGAAGACGTACACCTGCACATATGTATTATCTCCCTTTGTTCTGGAGGTACCAGGAGAGTTGGACCGATACCTGTCATATTCACACCGGATATTGCCTTATTTCGTGTTTTATGAGCTTCATAGTTTTCAAAATGACCCAAATGAATGAATGAAGGTACCAGAAAGAGTGGTCCGACCTATATACCAAACCTAGAGTTTCTAGAAATATTGGGATGTGCAAAATTTTAAGACAATCGGATGCTTATTTCACATTTTATAAGCGTTGAGATTATTGATAGGTAATAGAAGGAGTCGGTCTATATTGTCCATTCTCGAATCTAATCTAGCACAGATACAAATTATAGGAAGGAATTATCAGAAGGAGTGGACCGATATTGCCCGAATACGATCTAAGTTTAATAATAATATTACGATGTACCAATTTGGACCAAATCGGATGATCTTTTCGAGAGTTATCGAGCGCGCCAGCAAGCCAGAAAGACGGACAGACCGACATCGCTAGATCGACTCCAAATTTCCTAAAGCGGATTTGGTCCAAAGAGATCTACCATGGTGATGGTGTGGCCGCCATAACAGCCGATGGTCGTTATCCGCTTGTATTAATCGATTATCGCGAAAATATTCTGGAGGGTGAATTAAAGCTTAGGGCACGCAAACAGACCTTGGACTTTCCAACAGGACTCAGCACCATCGCACTCGCTTCATTTCCAAAAAAATACCAAAGTGTCGATCAATTGCAAAAAAAGCACTGACAATAATTGCAATTATCACTTGTCGAGGGCAAAACTGTTGACTTTAGGGGCGTATGAAAATTTGTTCAAACTGGCAAAAAAGTGAAGAAAACTCAATAGACCAGACACACAGTTGTTGTAATACAATACATCGACTATACCCCTGCTCTTACAACAAAACCTCCTTCACAATCACTTCACACTTGGTACACAATCAATCAATTGTTCATAATTTCCTTGCAATCTCACTTTGTCGGAATAAAAAATTAATTACGAATTTCAGAACAACTCACTGGGCATGGGTTTCATATCAATTACATTGATAAGATAATGAAAGAATAGAAGAACAAAATTAATTGCCAGGCTTTTTTTTAGGACAAAACAAACAAAAGATTGTAGAAAAAAATGAGAACTTAAATAACGAGACATGTTGTGACAATTGGATTTAGGCGAATACAGACTGAGTGGGGATAGGTCATTTCACACATTTCACATTGTAAAAAACGTGCTTGCTTTATTGTCGTTTGTATTTAGTAGTATAGTGTAAATTACTAAAAAAGAAGCCTTTGATTAAAATCTATCTTTGGTTAATATCTCACAGTTTAGCGTTCTAAGAAAAATTATTAATATTTTATAACGAATTTAGCGTATAGCAAGTGAAAAAGCTATAAGTTCAGCCAGGCAGAACTTTTAAGACCCTCCACCATTTGGAACGAATTTGGCACTTTTCAAAAAAATAAATCCCGTTAAGAATTCTATTAAAATCTCAAAAATACCGAATATAGCCTTTATATAATGGTCTATAAAAAATATCGGTGAATAATGTAGCTATAATCATCAAAATACAGAATACAAGGGTATACCATTATATGTTGGCTATACCAAAACGTGGACATGTACAAACAATTTTCTGACATAGGCTGTGGTATCCATTACGAACTTTAAATGCCAAATTTGAAACGATTCGAGTGCATAATGTTGCTAAAATTATCAAAATTCCGAATATAGAGAGGTACCGTTATATGGGGTCTGATGAAGACGTGGATCTGCACACACAATTATCTGTCATAGGCTGTAGTACCCATCACGAACTTCAAATACCAAATTTGAAACATTTCTGGTGAATAATGTCGCTAAAATCATCCAAATACTTAATATCGGGAGGTACCGTTATATGGGGGCTATACGAAGACGTACACCTGCACATATGTATTATCTCCCTTTGTTCTGGAGGTACCAGGAGAGTTGGACCGATACCTGTCATATTCACACCGGATATTGCCTTATTTCGTGTTTTATGAGCTTCATAGTTTTCAAAATGACCCAAATGAATGAATGAAGGTACCAGAAAGAGTGGTCCGACCTATATACCAAACCTAGAGTTTCTAGAAATATTGGGATGTGCAAAATTTTAAGACAATCGGATGCTTATTTCACATTTTATAAGCGTTGAGATTATTGATAGGTAATAGAAGGAGTCGGTCTATATTGTCCATTCTCGAATCTAATCTAGCACAGATACAAATTATAGGAAGGAATTATCAGAAGGAGTGGACCGATATTGCCCGAATACGATCTAAGTTTAATAATAATATTACGATGTACCAATTTGGACCAAATCGGATGATCTTTTCGAGAGTTATCGAGCGCGCCAGCAAGCCAGAAAGACGGACAGACCGACATCGCTAGATCGACTCCAAATTTCCTAAAGCGGATTTGGTCCAAAGAGATCTACCATGGTGATGGTGTGGCCGCCATAACAGCCGATGGTCGTTATCCGCTTGTATTAATCGATTATCGCGAAAATATTCTGGAGGGTGAATTAAAGCTTAGGGCACGCAAACAGACCTTGGACTTTCCAACAGGACTCAGCACCATCGCACTCGCTTCATTTCCAAAAAAATACCAAAGTGTCGATCACCTTGGCCGGGAATGGGCCAAAATACCGCAGAGCAACATTCGGGCAGCGTGTGACGGTTTCATTGGCTGTTTGAAGGCCTTAATTCGTGCCAAAGGTGACCAATTCGAACAAATCTAAACTTATTCTAAAATTTGATGCTATTTCCCACATTTTTTGCTTTCATTCAATATAATAAAAAAAATTATGGCATTTGACTTTTTTTGCAGTTTTTTATCTCATCGTGTATAACGGTACCTCCCGATATAAGGTACTTTGACGAATCTGTCCACACCTTTCCAAATAATTGCTTCAAACTTGACTTCTTGGTAATTTTGTTAAGATTTCGGAAAATTAGGAC
Organism: Musca domestica; assembly: GCF_030504385.1. NCBI lineage: Eukaryota > Metazoa > Arthropoda > Insecta > Diptera > Muscidae > Musca > Musca domestica. Next base: position 9,751,513 of record NW_026712363.1, on the reverse strand, counting down.
ACCCCCAGGACATATGTTATCCCAATTGAACCAGAAATTCGAATTGTGCTTTGTTTACAAAAGTACATGGCAGACAGACTGAAGGACCAGCAATACACCATTCATTCATGTTCAAAAACTGTAATACTTTTCTGGGCCCGGTGCCCTTGTGCCCAATCCTACGTATGTCGGTGGAACGGATCTTCTACTGCAGCGTGGCGTAGGGTAAACAGTTGATCTATATCCATCAAAAATAGGTAAAAGTTCCCAGAATTGTGTCTTCCCAAAAAATCAATGCCAATAACCACTTCAAATCATTTAATTGAGATTAGATTAAAAATAACTTTTCAGAAGAAGCTATTCAACGGTACTGATTGTCATCATAGCGCTCATCATCTTCTTAATCTAACTTCTTATCTGTATTCCAATTAGCAATTACCAACCATATGGTCAAATATCTCATACATTAATTTAATTTCAACTAAACATTTCACACTTGTTAGTCAGTTGTTGGGTACACAATGGTCGGCCGACTTGTTGCCCACATATTCGCATACTAACGTATTCAATTGGAATATACTCGCATACATGTGTACGGATATAAACCCAAAATTTAGCCTATAACTAACTTTTTCTGGTTAAGAATTGTTAAGACCACATTTATTGGAGGCAATTTTATATAAAATCTTAGCAAATCTCTATTGTAATAGCCCGGAAATTCCCCCCTTTGTGGTGTAACTGAACAAATTGTATTAAAAATGTTTTCTTCTGATAAGATAGAAGAAAATCGCATAAAAAACAACAACAATAAATTGAAGCTATAACCAGTTCGAACCAGTTTTATGATCTGTTTGATACCCCCATAGATTGCGATTGTTCGTTCACATTTATTATGGACTATATTTGCACAATGTATATTAGGTTGGTTTGTACAAAAAATTAAGGGGTTACATTTATTATTATTGATAATTAGACCATTTTGCCAATAATATGGAGGATTTACTAACATTGTCCTTTCATTTGTACCCTCACACAATTATTGAAATATATAATAAAAACAAGTAAGCAAAGGCTATAGTCGTGCGGGGCCGACTATGTTATACCCTACAACACTACAATATGTTAGAAGCCCCCTTATGTCCAAATCCATATTGGAAGATATCGCTTTTGAATTTGATTTTGACTCTCTTCACAGGCGTGTCTATTGGCTTCAATTGTGTGATAGGAAAAACATTTTTGTTTTTGGTTAATTTGAACTCCTAAATATTTTGCGTTCATCTCCAAAAGCAAGAGGACCCTCTGTATCTCCAAATTTAGACTCATCTATATGATTTGCTTGTCTACGATATTTGGCTATATTCGTCAACGAAATCAGCATAAAAAAGCCAGAAATTCGCCTTTTGTGTATTTCGGATATCGCCTTCATAGTAATGCTGGTATTCTATTTGTGACCTTTATAACGGCTGCAAAATCAGGAAAAATTTTAGTTGTTGGTCCATTTCAAACCCTAATATATTGCGGACATCTTTGAAAACAATAGGCCTAGCTCTTCTGAGCCCAACCCTACCCTTGTGATAATTTTCGTGAGGATGGGACGATTTTTCCATTACTTATATAGTATCCCCAACCTGTCTTGTAAGGTGAACAAATATTACAAATTATTGTCAAATTGAAAAATCGCATGCGATAAAAAATATGAAAAAATAAAAAAAAATGTCAAAAAATCTATATTAACATCATTATTGCCATATTTTTCTGCGATTTTTTTTTATATTTTATACTTTTATGTCAAGAGGGCATTCTGAATTGACAAAATTTGTCAAAATCGGTCCAGCCATTCTTGAGATATAAGCATTCTAACTAACATCCCCTTCCTTTGAATATACACATTGTATATATTTCGCTATATATAACCGATATATTTACTATCGGCATCTTCGTAACTGTCAGAATTGACCTGTTCGTCTATTCGTGATTTCGTCGGGATTAAAAATATTCGTGGTTTAATGGAAAATATGACTTTTATTTAACACAAATTCGGCAGTTCATCATTTATGCCCAAGCGAAGCAACAGGTTAGCTCCTTTGAGTCTATTTTCTTTATGTTGCGGTGTTATTTCTTGCTTTTTTTTGAATTTCAATGGCTTTACCCAGAGCCCATTTTCAATATTACGATATGTTCAGCTCACGAGCCATTTTTCGGCCACTGTTTTTTCATCTCACCCTGTATACAGCAATGTTATTCGGTACTAAATTGTGACTTCTCTAAAACCATGAGAAGCCACAATTTAAATCCAACTTTGAATTGATTTTCAACAAATTTGGCGGAGGCTTTTGTACCTCTAGTACCAAATAACTTTGCTGTATAGTGCATGATATGACTTCGATAATAACTACACTAAAAGATATTTATTGGAGCAATAGATATACCGGACCGAGTTTCACCAAATCGAAAAATTCGGTTGAATATGAAAAAATCCATCCAATATATGGTGGACAATAACCGTAAACTCGGATGAACATGTATATCGAAGATATATACAAATCTGAACCGATCTTGATAAAATTTGACAGAGGTATTTTCGAGCTGAATCTGGTGTCCGGTATCAAATATCGTTGTTGTGGAGTGCATATTAAGCATGTGTCCGGTATCAAATATCGTTGTTGTGGAGTGCATTTGAAGTACGTTTTTGTAGGATTCAGGTCATTTGGACTGATATTAGCCATTTGGTGTACAATTTATCCGAAATCGGATAAAAATATATATGGAGCTATATTTGAACCGATTCTCACTAATTTCGAAAGGGTTCATTCCTGGACCAAACAAATATTGTTTGGAAATTTTCATCTCAATTATTCACAAAAATACATTATATTTAGGTATTGACCTCATTTAACGGTACTCCTGATTTTCCGTATTTTGGAGGTTTCTCCCAGTCCAACCAAGCCGCAATTTGACCATTTAGTTTCTCTGAATTACTTATCCCAAAAATTTTCAATTTAGAACCAATTTTCGGTTTGGATTCTTAATTCCTATTCCCGAATTCCATATCTTCTGTAATTTGTCATTTCGTGCTTTTAGGGGATAGTTTAACTCTTTGAAAAAGGTTCGATGTAAGATAACTTTACATACAACGAAAACTGTGGATTTTATCTATTTTGAAAGTTTTGCATGTAAGTTCCTACGGCTGTGGGCAGATTAACTCTTCTCAAAAAATATTCACTAAAGCTATAGCTCTAATATAATGAAACTTCTAAATTTAATGCATTCGAAGGATTACCGTTTTTTTCGTACGCCACGTTTAGTCATGATGGAAGGTATAAGAAGATCGTGCTCGGCCAAATCAACGTCATTTTCACTTTTTGTTTTTATTTTTATAATCTCGTTTTTCGCTTCGATATACGGTATGGGCTCCATTTCGCAGTTTACACCACTGTACATTGCCTTTCCCAATTGACGGAGCAACGAGTGCAACACTCTACAACAATTACTGCAACAAAGTGCAAGATTGTAATATGGAGCTGATTAAAAACCATAGGAGAGCCAAGGCAGTTTTCTTCATTTGGTATGCGATCCTTAAACTTTATCTTCTGTAGAATAGAACGCATATTCATATATTTGTATGTGTTTGCTTTATATATAGGTTGTCTTACGTACTTATATGCGTATACGAGCTTATTGTTGTGAATTGAATGCAATTGCAAAAAAAGCACTGACAATAATTGCAATTATCACTTGTCGAGGGCAAAACTGTTGACTTTAGGGGCGTATGAAAATTTGTTCAAACTGGCAAAAAAGTGAAGAAAACTCAATAGACCAGACACACAGTTGTTGTAATACAATACATCGACTATACCCCTGCTCTTACAACAAAACCTCCTTCACAATCACTTCACACTTGGTACACAATCAATCAATTGTTCATAATTTCCTTGCAATCTCACTTTGTCGGAATAAAAAATTAATTACGAATTTCAGAACAACTCACTGGGCATGGGTTTCATATCAATTACATTGATAAGATAATGAAAGAATAGAAGAACAAAATTAATTGCCAGGCTTTTTTTTAGGACAAAACAAACAAAAGATTGTAGAAAAAAATGAGAACTTAAATAACGAGACATGTTGTGACAATTGGATTTAGGCGAATACAGACTGAGTGGGGATAGGTCATTTCACACATTTCACATTGTAAAAAACGTGCTTGCTTTATTGTCGTTTGTATTTAGTAGTATAGTGTAAATTACTAAAAAAGAAGCCTTTGATTAAAATCTATCTTTGGTTAATATCTCACAGTTTAGCGTTCTAAGAAAAATTATTAATATTTTATAACGAATTTAGCGTATAGCAAGTGAAAAAGCTATAAGTTCAGCCAGGCAGAACTTTTAAGACCCTCCACCATTTGGAACGAATTTGGCACTTTTCAAAAAAATAAATCCCGTTAAGAATTCTATTAAAATCTCAAAAATACCGAATATAGCCTTTATATAATGGTCTATAAAAAATATCGGTGAATAATGTAGCTATAATCATTAAAATACAGAATACAAGGGTATACCATTATATGTTGGCTATACCAAAACGTGGACATGTACAAACAATTTTCTGACATAGGCTGTGGTATCCATTACGAACTTTAAATGCCAAATTTGAAACGATTCGAGTGCATAATGTTGCTAAAATTATCAAAATTCCGAATATAGAGAGGTACCGTTATATGGGGTCTGATGAAGACGTGGATCTGCACACACAATTATCTGTCATAGGCTGTAGTACCCATCACGAACTTCAAATACCAAATTTGAAACATTTCTGGTGAATAATGTCGCTAAAATCATCCAAATACTTAATATCGGGAGGTACCGTTATATGGGGGCTATACGAAGACGTACACCTGCACATATGTATTATCTCCCTTTGTTCTGGAGGTACCAGGAGAGTTGGACCGATACCTGTCATATTCACACCGGATATTGCCTTATTTCGTGTTTTATGAGCTTCATAGTTTTCAAAATGACCCAAATGAATGAATGAAGGTACCAGAAAGAGTGGTCCGACCTATATACCAAACCTAGAGTTTCTAGAAATATTGGGATGTGCAAAATTTTAAGACAATCGGATGCTTATTTCACATTTTATAAGCGTTGAGATTATTGATAGGTAATAGAAGGAGTCGGTCTATATTGTCCATTCTCGAATCTAATCTAGCACAGATACAAATTATAGGAAGGAATTATCAGAAGGAGTGGACCGATATTGCCCGAATACGATCTAAGTTTAATAATAATATTACGATGTACCAATTTGGACCAAATCGGATGATCTTTTCGAGAGTTATCGAGCGCGCCAGCAAGCAAGAAAGACGGACAGACCGACATCGCTAGATCGACTCCAAATTTCCTAAAGCGGATTTGGTCCAAAGAGATCTACCATGGTGATGGTGTGGCCGCCATAACAGCCGATGGTCGTTATCCGCTTGTATTAATCGATTATCGCGAAAATATTCTGGAGGGTGAATTAAAGCTTAGGGCACGCAAACAGACCTTGGACTTTCCAACAGGACTCAGCACCATCGCACTCGCTTCATTTCCAAAAAAATACCAAAGTGTCGATCACCTTGGCCGGGAATGGGCCAAAATACCGCAGAGCAACATTCGGGCAGCGTGTGACGGTTTCATTGGCTGTTTGAAGGCCTTAATTCGTGCCAAAGGTGACCAATTCGAACAAATCTAAACTTATTCTAAAATTTGATGCTATTTCCCACATTTTTTGCTTTCATTCAATATAATAAAAAAAATTATGGCATTTGACTTTTTTTGCAGTTTTTTATCTCATCGTGTATAACGGTACCTCCCGATATAAGGTACTTTGACGAATCTGTCCACACCTTTCCAAATAATTGCTTCAAACTTGACTTCTTGGTAATTTTGTTAAGATTTCGGAAAATTAGGACACCCCCAGGACATATGTTATCCCAATTGAACCAGAAATTCGAATTGTGCTTTGTTTACAAAAGTACATGGCAGACAGACTGAAGGACCAGCAATACACCATTCATTCATGTTCAAAAACTGTAATACTTTTCTGGGCCCGGTGCCCTTGTGCCCAATCCTACGTATGTCGGTGGAACGGATCTTCTACTGCAGCGTGGCGTAGGGTAAACAGTTGATCTATATCCATCAAAAATAGGTAAAAGTTCCCAGAATTGTGTCTTCCCAAAAAATCAATGCCAATAACCACTTCAAATCATTTAATTGAGATTAGATTAAAAATAACTTTTCAGAAGAAGCTATTCAACGGTACTGATTGTCATCATAGCGCTCATCATCTTCTTAATCTAACTTCTTATCTGTATTCCAATTAGCAATTACCAACCATATGGTCAAATATCTCATACATTAATTTAATTTCAACTAAACATTTCACACTTGTTAGTCAGTTGTTGGGTACACAATGGTCGGCCGACTTGTTGCCCACATATTCGCATACTAACGTATTCAATTGGAATATACTCGCATACATGTGTACGGATATAAACCCAAAATTTAGCCTATAACTAACTTTTTCTGGTTAAGAATTGTTAAGACCACATTTATTGGAGGCAATTTTATATAAAATCTTAGCAAATCTCTATTGTAATAGCCCGGAAATTCCCCCCTTTGTGGTGTAACTGAACAAATTGTATTAAAAATGTTTTCTTCTGATAAGATAGAAGAAAATCGCATAAAAAACAACAACAATAAATTGAAGCTATAACCAGTTCGAACCAGTTTTATGATCTGTTTGATACCCCCATAGATTGCGATTGTTCGTTCACATTTATTATGGACTATATTTGCACAATGTATATTAGGTTGGTTTGTACAAAAAATTAAGGGGTTACATTTATTATTATTGATAATTAGACCATTTTGCCAATAATATGGAGGATTTACTAACATTGTCCTTTCATTTGTACCCTCACACAATTATTGAAATATATAATAAAAACAAGTAAGCAAAGGCTATAGTCGTGCGGGGCCGACTATGTTATACCCTACAACACTACAATATGTTAGAAGCCCCCTTATGTCCAAATCCATATTGGAAGATATCGCTTTTGAATTTGATTTTGACTCTCTTCACAGGCGTGTCTATTGGCTTCAATTGTGTGATAGGAAAAACATTTTTGTTTTTGGTTAATTTGAACTCCTAAATATTTTGCGTTCATCTCCAAAAGCAAGAGGACCCTCTGTATCTCCAAATTTAGACTCATCTATATGATTTGCTTGTCTACGATATTTGGCTATATTCGTCAACGAAATCAGCATAAAAAAGCCAGAAATTCGCCTTTTGTGTATTTCGGATATCGCCTTCATAGTAATGCTGGTATTCTATTTGTGACCTTTATAACGGCTGCAAAATCAGGAAAAATTTTAGTTGTTGGTCCATTTCAAACCCTAATATATTGCGGACATCTTTGAAAACAATAGGCCTAGCTCTTCTGAGCCCAACCCTACCCTTGTGATAATTTTCGTGAGGATGGGACGATTTTTCCATTACTTATATAGTATCCCCAACCTGTCTTGTAAGGTGAACAAATATTACAAATTATTGTCAAATTGAAAAATCGCATGCGATAAAAAATATGAAAAAATAAAAAAAAATGTCAAAAAATCTATATTAACATCATTATTGCCATATTTTTCTGCGATTTTTTTTTATATTTTATACTTTTATGTCAAGAGGGCATTCTGAATTGACAAAATTTGTCAAAATCGGTCCAGCCATTCTTGAGATATAAGCATTCTAACTAACATCCCCTTCCTTTGAATATACACATTGTATATATTTCGCTATATATAACCGATATATTTACTATCGGCATCTTCGTAACTGTCAGAATTGACCTGTTCGTCTATTCGTGATTTCGTCGGGATTAAAAATATTCGTGGTTTAATGGAAAATATGACTTTTATTTAACACAAATGTTGTGGCCTATTTCACCCACTAAATATTTCCAGATGACCATCAAAATTGGAAGGCTTCTGTCCAGCCCTAAGCTCTAGCCCCATGCTAACTTCCGCTTTGATTGGTCTATAATTGCGACCTGTAGAGCAACTGCAAAATCAGGATTTTTTAGTTTTTGGTCCATTTCAACCCCTAAATATTATGCGATCATCTCCAAAAGAAATAGGGTTCTGTTCTGACCCTAGCCCCACCTCCATTCTAAATTTAGTGAAGATCCGGCCATAATTGCGACCTGTAGAGTGATTACAAATTATCACGGACAGACGGACAAACTGACGAACGGACATACATAGCTACATCGACTCAGCTCGGCGAGATAGGAAGATCCATATATACTTTCCTATGTGGGCAGAACAATTTGTATTTGATCTAGGATGTTATTAAAAATGAGATATATCGGTTCATGTTTTGGTATAGCCGTCAAATAACGATATTTGGTAACTTGATGATTTTCGCAACATGTTTTCACTGATTTGTCTAAAAATTGGTATTTGTAGGTCATATTGGGTTCTATCTTCGGTAGCGAAATATTGTTTGTATAGGTCCACGTTTTTGTATAGCTCTCATATAAAGATGCTTCCCGATATTCTGTATTTTGTTGATTTTTTCCATATTTTATTTGCGGATTTGTTTAAAAATTGGTATTTGTAGGTTGCAATAGGAAATATTGTGTATTCATATAGATCATATAGATTTCGATGATTTTTGCCATATTTTTTCACGGATTTGTCTAAAAATTGGTATTCGTAGGTCATAATGGGTTCTAGCTTCGGTGACGGAACATATATATATATGGGTCCCCATTTAGGTATGGACCCCATACAAAGGCATCTCCCAATATTCGGTGTTTTGATGATTTTTGCCAATTTTTGTTTGGGTTTGTCTAAAAATTGGTATTTGTAGTTCATAATGTGTTCTAGCTCCGGTGGCAGAACATTAAATATTTAGATCCAGTGAATATTTGCATATAACTATACCCACCGATTTTCGGTATTTTGATAATCCTAGTCACATTTACCCAACAAATTGTTTCAAATTTGGTATTTAAAAAGATTCGGTAGATGACAATCCTTGAAGTATAAAATTGTCCATACCGTTTTGGTATGGCTCCCATAGAACGGCCTCACCCACTTTATGTTTCTTTTTTGAAAAGTTTAACAGTATTATCCACTAAGCATTTGAATTCAAATACTTTTATATAAAAGTGTTTTCTTTACCCAATGGTTGAGGTTATTAAAAGTTCGGTTCGGCAGAACATAATATTTTTATACCCTCCACCATTGTATGGAAGGTATATTAAATTTGTCATTCCGTTTGTAACACCTCGAAATATACATTTTAGACCTCACAAAGTGTATATATTCTTGATCAGCATCAATTTCTATGTCGATTTAGCGATGTTCGTCTGTCTGTGGAAATCACTCTAGCTTCCGAACGAAATGAAGTAGGTTGATAAAATTTTACTCAAATGTGTATTATGTCTGCAGGACTGGTACCTCAATTTTTTCGGTATTTTTAGCGACATTATTCACCGGAATTGTTTCAAATTTAGTATTTGAAGTTCGTAATGAGTATTACAGTCTATGACAAAAAATTGTCTGTGCAGGTCCACGTCTTCGTATAGCCCTCATATAACGGTATCTCCCTGCATTCATTAATTTGATGATTTTAGCTCCATTATTCACCGATTTTTTTCAAGTTTCGCATTTGAATATTGTAATGGCTTATGACAAAAGTTGCTTATGCAGGTCGGATTTTTTATGATTTTAACAAAAATGTTAACGGATTTTATTTTTTGAAAATTGTCAAAGTCGTTTCAAATGGTGGAGGGTATTTAAAGATCGACCCCTCCGGACGTATAGATTTTTTACTTGTTTTACCTGCTAAAACTATATTCTTGACTGACACAAGATAAAAGCTTTTAAATCTTTCGGGGTAATGAAGACACAAACTGAAGATCTTTTAAGATGTCCTAGTTCAAATAACATAATTCGATTGAATATGAATGTGTATGTATGAACATTTCGGTTTTCAGCAGTTCACTTAATTTAATATTAATTTGACAATAATTGAGGTCAATGAAACCATGTAAACGAATTTATAGTTGACGCTTATTTTCAAACATTTGTTGGCTCTTTTATATCGTTTTAAGCGATACAATTACAAACAGAAAAGTAAATTGAAAATCTATCAAATTAATTATATACAAAATATTGTATGATTTTAGAGGCCTAATATGACCCATATAAAGGTTAGTGTACAAATACGGGATTTTATTACAGTATGCATGCCTGATTACCATACCAAACTTCAGTTGTGGACTGAAACGAACTACAGCGGGTTAGAGCAAAAAAGGCAAAGTTAAATAAAAACTTAACAAGCTGAGCGGTGGGGAGCTTTTGAATTAAACGAAACTTGGGAGAAACGTGCAAAGCCAGCCTAATGTGTGGATCGTTGAGACAGACGTCTGCTCTAAGTGACTGACAAATAGTCTCGGAATACAATGGAGGCCTTCTTGCTGCAGTATTGTTGTTGTTACTTTATTAATGTTTTTATTTTCTTTTCCATATTATATTTTTTGCTGCCGCTGCTGCCATTGTTATTATTACTATTTTTTAAATATTTTTAATGCATTCAGACTGACAGATTGTCCGTTCCGTCTTGATATTTATATTAACAATTAGACGCAGTGTCTTCCATTTATAGCTGAGCAATGTACCCAGACACTTATGTATGTGCGAAGCATTCGTCGCCCGTACTTGTCCAAATACAATGGTGGACTACAATGTTGCCATTGGAACGTGAAATTAATTCGATATTTGTGAAGCTACTTCAAAACATAAACGGGCAATCGTTTAAGTGACAAATATGTTCTCAATATAAGGGAAGAGTTATTCTAATTATGCTGGAATATGCATGACCAAAAACTTTATTCGTTTATTCAAAATATTTATGTTCAAGTCAAAATATAAACATATTTTAGCATATTCTTCATACAGAGTAAACAAAAATCTATATTTTTGTTAAACTACCATATTGCCGAATTTTCTTGAAATTGGCTTGGAACGCATATTTAAAATAACCTCCCTAAATGTGTTAATCTGGGTTTAAAGTCAGGCATAATTTTTTAATAATAGAGTTTATGTTTAATATATGAATAAACTAATGGAAGTTGGTTAAGATTACAGGTGACGACGTAATTCGGTAAATTAACAATTCACTCATACTTTCTGTACATATTTTCTATATTCTATTTATACCCTTCAACACTGTGCGTTGGGGTATCAAAAGTTTGATTGTGGCAAAAATTTGTAAAACCTCGAAATATTGGTCCTGCTTATGGATCTTTCTATCTCGCTGAGCTGAGTCGAACTATGTGTGTCATTGTTCTGTCCATGTTAATTTGTAATTATGCTACAGGTCGCAATTTCGGCTCTATCCTCACGAAATTTTGCATTGAGTTTGGGTTATGGTCAAAATGGAAGCCTATGTTTTCAGAGTGAAAGATTTGGTCAATATTTTTTGTATAAAAAATACAAAAATTTCTCTTAAACCTAACTTCTGACCGCGATATATTTATAGTCAAGATATCGCATGTAAAATATATCGTGAGAAAAAAAAAACTGTAACAGAGTCAAACGCCATCATTTTTACATTTTTTTTTTGTTTAATTTTATTAATTTTTTTTGTTGAAAGCAAAAAATGTCGGAAATAGCATCAAATTTTAGAATAAGTTTAGATATGTTCGAATTGGTCACCTTTGACACAAATTATGGTCTTGAAACCGTCACACGCTGCTCGAATGTTGTTCTGCGGTATTTGGCCCATTTCCGCGAAGCGCTTGCTTGAAGTGACTTTGGTATTTTGGAGATTTTGGTGGCCATTGTTCGATGGAAATGAAGCGAGGAACCTCATTTTGTAACCAATATTGGGTGGCGCGTGCTGAGTGCGATTGTGCTGAGTCCTGTTGGAATGTCTAAGGTTTGCGGCCAAAATGTTTGCGTGTCCGAAGCTTTAATACAATATTTTCGCGATAATATTCGGCATGTATCCTGATGCCACGGTCGAGTGTACGAGCGGACAGCGACCATCGGCTGTCATGATGGCCAACACCATCACCATGGCCGGCGCTTGAGTTCTGGTGGCTAACCGAAGGTGCACATTTTCAGCTAACCTCTTTGGCAAGTAAACACGATAAAAGTCACATTTTCCACTAAACTGCGAATATCTTTAATCCCGTCGAAATCACAAATAGACGAACAGGTCAATCCTGACCGTTATGTAGATGCCGATAGTAAATATATCGGATATATATAGCGAAATATATACAATGTGTACTATAAAAAAAGAAGGGGATGTTAGTTAGAATGCTTATATCTCAAGAATGGCTGGACCGATTTTGACAAATTTTCAATTCAGAATGCCCTCTTGACATAAAATTATAAAATCGCAGAAAAACATGCCAATAATGATGTTAATATAGATTTTGTAGTATTTTGTGACATTTTTTTTATTTTTTCATATTTTTTATCGCATGCGATTTTTTTATTCTGACTTATAATATTAAGGTGTATATTTTGTAATATTTTTTCACCTTACAACACAGGTTGGGATTATTATATACAGATTACAATTATCGTCCGATTCTCTCGATAATTTTCAGAAGGGCTAGGCCTATTGTTTTCAAAGATGTCCGCAATATATGTAGGGGTTGAAATGGACCAACAACTAAAAATGATCCTGATTGTGCAGCCGTTATAAAGGTCACAAATAGCAACCAAAGGACACGAAATCTCGCATGAAGTTAGAGTTTAAGGCAGCGGGTAGAATAGACCACTACTTTTGTGTGAAAAAAATACCAACATTACTTACAGATGATATCCGAAATACACATTTTGGATGACCTTTGGATTATATTTACCTGTAAAATGGACCACAACAACTAAAAGCACGACGGAGCAAATCATATAGATAAGTCTAAATTTGGAGATACAGAGGGGCTTCTTGCTTTTGGAGATGATTGCAAAATATTCAAATTAATTCAAATTAACCAAAAACAGAAATGTTTTTCCCATCACACAATTGAAACCAATCGACACGCCTGTGAAGAGAGTTAAGAACAGGGAAGAATTCTAGCATTTTGGATGATCATTGGATGATATTTAGCTGTAAAATGGACTACAACAACTAACAGTCCGACGGAGTGCATAAATATTCGGCAAATGTCCCTAGTCAAAATCCTAATTTCAAAAGCGAAATCTTCCAATATGGATTTGGACATAAGGGGGCTTCTAACATATTGTAGTGTTGTAAGGTATAACATAGTCAGCCCCGCACGACTATAGCCTTTGCTTACTTGGTACCAGACCTTGGGTTAATAAAATTATTATTACATCAAATTTTATAAGAGTTGGAATTATTCAAAATTTTGATCCATTGTGGGAGGTACTTGATGGAGTGAACCTATATTGTCCATTTTTGCACCTGACCTAGAACTGACGCAAATATTAGGATTTGCAAAGTTGGAGCAAAATCGGATTATCCTTTCTCTTTCTGTGCAAAAAGAATTTTTTTGAAAATTTCGACCTTTTGGTTGTACCAGATGGAGTGTACCGATATGTTCCATCTTAACACCAGACCTTAGCTTGATAAAAATTTTGGGATGTGTGAAATTTGAAGACGATCGGACTCTTACATCACATTTTATATGAGTTGTAATTATTCAAAATGTTGACCATTTGCGGTGGAGGTACTTGATGTAGTGGACCGATATTGTCCATTTTCGCACCTGACCTAGCATTGATGTAAATATTAGGATATGCAAAGTTGGAGCAAAATCGGATTATCCTTTCTCTTTCCATGCAGTAAATTATATTCTTTGAAAATATTGACATTTTGTGGGGGAGGTACCAGAAGGAATGGACCGATATTTCCCATCTCCGAACTTGATCTAAGTTTGACAATAATATTACGATGTACCAAGTTTGGATCATATCGGATACTTCCTTCGAGAGTTATCGTGCGCCCCAGCCAGACAGACAGACGGACGGACGGACATCGCTAGATCGACTCCAAATATCCCGAAACGGATTAGGTCCAAAGAGACCTAGGGTCTGAAACCGTTATTTCGATGAGGCACGTTTTGGCCGTATCAAATGATATATACCCTCTGTAGCCATATGGCTGAGGGTATAATTATGGCGTTTGACTTTGTTGCAGTTTTTTATCTTACCCTGTAAATTGTATCTTACCTCAATTCTTTAATAGTAATTTCTGGAATAACCCCTTTTATTACATTCTGTACTTATTATGCAAAAAATGTGGCAACACCAGTATTTCGTTATCAATTATTCCTGATGTTATTAATTTAATGACAATATGTGCACATCGACTACATCAACTCACTTATAATTGTGTAATGTAAAATGTATCTACGTCGTAGTGCTAAAAATAACCCACTTTATAATAGACAAACCGATACAACGATCCATCCATCTATCCACCCAGCCAACCGACCAACCATCCGGCTGACTAAACAAACTGATAACTAAGGAGTCCACTATTGAGACAGTCGAAATGACTTTTGAACGGCTGTGTGAACTAAATTTTCACTCCGATGGGACCTCAAGCACAGCACAGTATAGCTAGAAATCGCTTAAGCCCAGACTGTCAGTTAGTCAAATCAAACAAAGTCGACAAATGTGTGTCCCTCACTCGATGCAACACGAGTGAGGGCCGGTTAGCACGTCCATTATCTGTCTTGTTGAGACTGTTCTATTTGTTTACTATTTCTATTATTATCATTATCATCATTATTATTATTATTTATTGTTTTGTTGTTGTGGACGTTGGTTGGTTGTTTTTTTCTAGCGACGTTTGTTAAATAGAAAATCGCTAAAAAACGAACAAACTTACTAAGTGCGAATGCATAACAGAACATGTTAAGTGTTCGAATACAATACAAATCTTTATATAAATTTGATATATAAAAAATGCTGGATTACGGCCTTCCACATGTAAATAAAAAAAAAATACTGATAGCACGTTTTAGTTCTTTTCAGAATGTCCGTACAATTGTCGTGTGCATGGAATAAGTTTTAGCATACAGACTTTATATTAGGTTGGCCAGCAATTTGATCATACAAAATTGGTAGTGATGATAGACTTTGCTTTCAATTTGAAAAGTTCATTAGAAAATGTGACATGTCATTAGATATATGTGACATGTGGTGTATGTAGATAACAAACGAAAATCGTATTTAAAATCTTTCAATACAGACATTATCAGTACAGATCTAACCGAACTATATAGTAAGCGGACCCCTGTTTACTTGCGTCTAATGAACTTCTAATTATTCTAATTTGATGAGATGAGGTCCTACGAAGGTCAGAATGAAAATTGTCAAGCTTAGTTTAATTTACTATTTGCAAAAAAGGTGTATTCAAATTGATGGTACTAACAGCGGTATACTTGTTTTTCCAATACTCACTAATACTTTTTGTTATATCCTGAGCCACATTGTGGTACAGAGTGGACTCTTTTGGGCCTTTTATTGTAAAATAGTAACGAGGTAGACCTATTGACCCATTTGGTGATCTACATAGATTCATATTCCTCGTCGATTTATGTCAGCCCGACCGTCTGTTTTTGAAGTTTGGCCCAAGGACAAACCCTACAGAAGCGGGTGATCATCGGTTCAGGTTTGGAATCGCGTACATCTCGCGTAATATCTGACGAATTGTGTTGTACGGTATCAAATATCTAACTTGCTCTTTTCGAAAGAACAGAGATTTCACATTAAAAATGTTTTCCATGCTTATTTTAGAGTTTTACTTCATTCTTGAAATAATGTCCTGCAAGAGTTTTTTTTTGTTTTTGACCAAAACAAAGAGGTCGTGCAAATTTTCGCAGCATTTGCCCTATATTTTCGCCCAATGTCGTCTTAATGGTAAAATTTAGATTTTTCTATATAATTTACTGTATCTCTTATATTTGGCTATATTTGTCGACGAACCTTGTATTTGTACCTTTCATGTACGTGTAATTTTGTTAATTCTTGGTATTTTTTGACACAGAATTGTGGACCATTTTACCAGTTAAATATTATCCAATGGCCAACCAAAATGATGGGCTCTAGCGCTGTTCTAAACTCTCACTTCATAAAAAATTCCATATCTATTGGCCATTAGTTGAGAACTGAAGGATGGCTACAGTAATATCCGTAGGAGAATGCTGTTAGAGTTTTCAAAGATATTCAATGTTCTGCCACCGGAGCTAGAACCCATTACGAACTATAAATACCAATTGTTAACTACAAACTCCAATTTCAAATCCGTTGAAAAATGTGGATTAAACCACCAAAACAACGAATATCGGGAGGTATCCTTAAATATAGATGCATTGCGAAAACGTGGACCTACAGCGAGATAGGAAGACCCTTATATAACATCCTATATGCAGGAACAATATTTCGAGGTATTACATAATTTTTGGCCAAATCAAAGTTATAATAAACATGCAATTGTACGGTCTAATTAATTTGCCATATTTCGTCGAAAGTGGTTCTAGTTTAGATATTGGTTCCTTAACCATTCCACGATTGTCCAATTAGGTAGTGTCTTGTATCAAAAATACTTCTTTCAATTATAAAAATTCCTATTAAGTTTGGACCAACCCGATTGAGTTATAGCTATAGCTCCCATGTATATGCTTCAGTCGATTTTCTGAATATGCACCCTATGGTAGCACTCTTATGACAATATTATTTGTTACGGGAGGCTACCTGCAGAAAAACAAGTAAAAAAGGTCCAAGTCAGGCTGGGCCGACGTTATGATACCCTACACCACTTTGCATATGTAGTAGAGCTACTTATAACAAATAAACTTTTTTATAGGAATTTATGAATATTAACCGATCTCTATACAATTTAACACCCTTAATTATTGTTGGGAGAGTATTTTACGGGTGTGATTGAGTAAAATACAAAATATTATGAATGGTACCTATAGCTATATATTATCCGATTTTACCAATTTTGATACATTTTCATCCTGACTAAATTCGTTCGCGTGTGTGCCAAAATCCACTCAATTCGAGCATATATTTGGTGCACATAAAACTTGAACTCGTCTGAAGATATATATAGGAGCTATATCTAAATTTGGAATGATCTCGATAATATTTGGCAAATGTATTTCTGAGCTGTATTTAATATATTTCTCCGAGTATCGTTGTTACGGAGAGCATGTAGAGGAGAAATGAAGAATATATATGGGAGCTATAGTTATATCTGAACCGATTTCCACAAAATTTGAAGCACTTGTTTTTAGGCTTTCATTATATTATATTTCATTATATGTGCCAAATTCCATCCTATTTGGATTAAAATTTGATTTGGTGCACAATTAACCCGAAATTGGTTGAAGGTATATATGGGAGCTACAACTAAAATTTAACCGATTATCTCCATGCATAAATTGACTCGGAATGCAGATTATCAAAGGAATCATGGGCCTAACTCGCTCCCTTCTCTATGTTACAAACAAATGTACAAAGACATAATACCCTGACCCCGGTGTAGGGTATAAATATCTCCGTCAAATTTAATGGAACACATTTTAGATTAAGTTAGATGATTATAGTTCCGATATGTTAGTTGAATGCATTTTCGAAGTTCAAGCGACGGTATGATTTACGTATTTCTAATATAAACTTGTATCGGTTACTGTTGAAACTTCATTGTGGTGTAGGTTAGCAGTATAGTCGGCCCCGACGGACTTCTGTCCTTTTTTTTCTGGCTATATAAGAATTCGTTTAGGAGTTACATTTGAGAATACTAATATTGATGAGAGTATTTAGAACAGGATAAAATTTTCAATTACCATCAATTTACTATAATCAGGGTTGAAAAGATATAAACAAATAGGTAACTAAATCTGGCAACCATTGGTATGGAAGTTCCCTATATGTTGGAGCCAACAGTGGGAACCTTTTACTCCTTTTCTTTTAATTCTCATCAATGTTTCCTCGACCGGCGTTTGTATTAAAATGCCATCTGTGATAGCGAAATGAGGCGAACACTGTTTCAATATCAATTAACACGATTCCGACATGAATTTCAATGTGTGAATAATCGAATGACATACAGAGAGCTATATTTCTGTTCCTATTAATTGAATATGTCAATTAATAAATTGCGCAGTTTTCATTTTCAGTCGAGACTATGTATGTTTGCTTTTCAAATCAATCGAAATAAACATCTGCGTTCGCCTATTTGTTGTTGTTTTTTTGTTTCTTTGCTTAAATCCAATTGTCATCCCAGATGGAAGAAAAGATCTGTCCGCTTCGATTTTAACATACATACTAAAGATGTATTGAAATAAACTCGTGCGCAATTGTTGAATTTTGTAATTATTAAAGTATTGTAATTATTGCTAACGTTGTTGTAAAGTTCCCTGTTAACATTTACACTGTAATGTTTGTTGAAGGGGCGTTCTTAATGGTTTATTTAAACAAAAGAGGTTATGAGACTTTATTTGTTTAAATAAGTCAACGTTCTGATAAATCATGGTTAAAGCGGCCATGGCATTGACCGATTTTTTACTGCAAAATCAATTTTTATTGATCGCTCATTTATTGCATTAATCGGTAAACAATATTATTGTTAGGCTATTTCTGGATATTATTGCAAATTTTCAGAATGCACCACTTTTGCTATCGGTCATTGTTTTCGGAAATTGCGAAATTTATTTTGATAAGTTTTAATAAACAACATACAGAAATAAATAAATAAATACAATAAATACATACAAGCTGGCGTAGTGTTTTCAAATAAAATTATTCTCACTTCCATTCACTCAAAATCCTCTGAAAAAGATGTAGTTCTGCCTTGCCGATTTTTTTAAAAACCTGCACTATATATCCTATCCTTAAAATGACCAATATTTGGAGGTTTTATTTTATTTGGGCTAAATATATATTAATCTAACAAAAAAGAACAGGATACTATGGATATAACTTTCTCATTCCATTTGTAAGTCGGTTTAGCGATGTCAGTCTGTTGTAATCACGAACGAATTGATAAATAATGCTACAAATTTGTACACATGTGTGTTATGTCAATAGACCTCATCGGAGAAACCAAATTCGACAGTTCACCACTTTCGGCCAAGAGAAGCAACTCTTTAGCTCAATTGAGTCTATTTTCTTTCTGTTGCTGTGTAAGTTCTTGCACTTTTTGGAATTTCATTGGCTTTACCCCGAGCTCATTTTTCAATATTTGCCGAATGGAATATTGCGACATGTTCAGCATGTTCGACGCGGGTTTCAGTTTTTTCATCTGACCCCGTATATGTAATATAAGACTAAATTTAATGGATTTTTATACCCTCCACTTTGGATTGGAGGGTATATTAAGTGTGCCATTCCATTTTTAACATCCCTAAATATTCGTCCGTCTGTCTGTCTGTTGAAATCACGATACAGTCCACAATATTTGACGTAGAGCGTCAAAATTTAGCACAACAATTTGTATTGTATCTAGGATGGTTGATATTGAAAATTAGATATATCGGTCCACGTTTTGATATAGTCCGGTGCCTCCAGATATTCGGTAATTTGATGATTTTTCCCACATTTTTCACGGATTGGTCTGAAAATTGGTATTTGTAGGTCATAACGGGTCCTAGTTCGTGTGGCGAAATGTTGTATGTATAGCCCCCATACAGCGGTACCTCCCGATATTCGGTTTTTGATGGTTTTTGTCACATTTTTTCACGGATTTGTCTAAAAATTGGTATTTGTGTGTTCTAGCTCCGTTGGCGAAACATTGTATGTCTAGGTTCACGTTTTTGTATAGCAGTACCTCCCGATATTCGATATTTTGATGATTTTTGCTACATTTTTCCATGAATATGTCTAAAACATGGTATTTGTGGGTCATAATGGGTTGTAATGTTTTCTTTACACTGAGTGGTGGAGTTCGGCCCGGCAAAACTTAATGTTTTTTTCCTTTTTTAATATAGTACCATAGTATTTAAGGAAATACTATATTAAATTTTGACAAAATTCAGAACAGATTTGAGGTTATTTTGACCACCCCTGAACCTTAAACATATATATATATGTATTTATATATTCGAATTGACTATCATTTAAAATTTCAAATTTTCCATACATGTAAATATATGTGTTTTGCCTACACATGTATATGTGTGTGTTGGTTGTATGTACTGAAAGTGGTTTTGAATATCTGCATTTTCGAATTCAATTAATTAATACAACATGTTGTACAATTGTATTGTAATGTTGGCTTGTAAGATATTGTAATCCTTTTCTTAGTCTTAATCTCTTCTAATGGAAGATGTTTTCAATTTAAACCTTTTGTCTTTTGAGGATATCTTCGGTTGGCGTAGGGCAAACATACATTCATGTGTATGTTCAAGTTGTGGCTGCGGTTCATTTATTTGCCCGACATTGTGTCTGATGTAATTTAATGATTATCATTGTTGTTGTTGTTATTTCGTACGGTGGGTGATAAATTCTTATCTTAAGACCCAATTCATTGACACTAGGAGAATTTTGCGCTTGCAGACAATGAACAAACTGCCTGTTAAGGGGCTTGCGCCAAAGGAGGGCATGTCATTTCTCTGTCGTTGACAGATAATGATAATGTTATTGTATCAACCACACAGACATACGCACACATTGGCATATTATCGTTTATGGAGACTTGAGTTTTCATTAAATGCATTTGTTCAATTTTATAACATTGTGCACTTTATGCGTTGTTTGTTCATCGCGTAGAGGGAGTTTCTGTGGAAAGTATTTTCGTCTCCTTCGTTGTCTTCACGAAGAAATTGGGCCAATGATTGATTAGTTTAGACTAGAGATATTTTCTTATCATTGACTTGTTCCATTTGTGCTCAGGCAGTTTTCTCGATCCAACTGCTTGAACAGTGCACAGTGGTAACAATTTACTGATTTAATTTCTAAGCATTTATGGCATAGATGTTATGTCTAGAACCTATAATTTTTACTTCTTTTTTTATTTTTATGCCAACTTCCATCACCAATTAAATATATTGTTGCCCCAATGCACCACTGTGTTTTTTTTTTCATTTCGTTCTGCAATGCTGAGTCTACTATTCTTTTATGGAGGTTGCAATGGTTCGCCTATCGTTCCAGTCCATTGACTTATCGCATAGCTGCTGTTTGTCGTTGTTGTTTTTTTTGTTGCCTTGTTTTCTTTTTCCAATTTCAGGTGTACGGGTTAAACAGGATGGCGGAGATAGACTGTGGCACTTGTATAAAGTGTCAACACGTTATCAATTATTAATTTCTCTATTTATTTATCTGAATGTACTTTTTCTGTTCAGTTGCTATTTTTCTGTTGGTGTCGCTGCCATTGCCGCTGATGATGTTGAAGCGGAGAAATATGAAGCTTAACTACAGGATTTCCTCTTCATTATTATCACTTTGGTTTGAACATTTTCCAGAGATAATGTGCTGATTTTTTTTACAGTAAATAGTATATACGTCCATGTTTTGAAAACAGACATGTTCGTCGTGACAATTTAACAGCAATGAATAAAATATTAGCACATGTTTTAGTATCGTAGTAAAAATAATAATTACTGAAAATTACTTTCTAAAAATAATAATCTCTAATATAAACTGAAATTTTTATACTCAATTAAGATTAACAAATTAGAAGTCACATGACATAATTGTGCCAATAATTTTTATTTTTATCGTGCCTGGCCAAATTCTTGTTTTATTAAATACATAAGACAATAGAACTTACTTATGAAACAGTATACAACCCCCTTAATTTGACATGGACATGTCATTGGAAGTAAGTACTTAAAAACCTGTCGCCAATATGTGGATTAAATAAGTTAAAAAGTATAAGTCGGTATTGCCGACAGATGTATGTATACCCTCAGGCAATGTGCGATTGTTTAAATATATTTTGACTCCTGTAGTGATTATGCAAACTGTTGACCCTTTATGGAGTAGGTTCCGAAGGAATGGGCCATATTTTCCATTTCGCTTTTTTAGTCGACCGAAGTATTACATTTTAATACTTCATCCAAGATATAAATCATCTTCACAACAGATATGTAAAATATGAAGAGAACTTGATGCTTATTTCGGATTTTATAAAAGTTTGGTTATTCAAAACTTTAAACTTTTGTGGGGATGCACCAGAAGGAATTTTTCGATCTTTATCATCTTTATAACATCTCTTGTTTTGATAGAAATATTGAAATGTGCCAAGTCTGAATGAAATCGGATGTCAATTTCGCGTTGTATGAGCTTCATGGGTATTCAAAATTTTTGCCCTTTGTGGGCAGGTACCAGAAGGAGTGGACTGATATTGCCCATCTCCGAACTCGATCTAAGTTTGATAGTAATATTACGATGCACCAAGTTTGGACCAAATCGGATACTCCCTTCGAGAGTTATCGTGTGCACCAGACAGACAGACGGACGGACAACGCTAGATCGATTCGAAATGCCCTGAAACGGGTTTGGCCAAAGAGACCTATGGTCTAAACCGCTGTTTCGATGAGGCACGTTTTGGCCGTAACAAATGGCATGTACCCCCTCTAGCCATATGGCTGGAGGTATAAAAAGCAATGACTCATTTTGAATTTGTTTTTTATCTCATTTTTATACTGTCCACCATTCAGGCCCTCCTGAATTTTTCATTCCCTTTATAACCCATCGAAATAATTATTTCAATGAAGAATATTTATTTGATTAAGACATGTCCGCCCGTCCTTCTTTTTTTAGTACATTAGGATGAAGATGATGAAGAGGTGGCTCGAAAAGTACTAAGGTTAGTATAATTTGATATTGGATGAAGAGATAATGCTTGAAATTTTTCATAAGGTATTAGGATCGCTATTCAAGCGTGATCTGGACATATGACATGTTTCTGAAATGTGTACTGTAATTGTACGAAATGGTACTAAATAGGAGCCGGAGCTGAAATCCTGAAATTTAATATTTAGGTCACTGTTGTTATTAGAATGCGTACTATAATTGTTCGAGAAGTACTAAATTTGGTATTGAATATAAGGATAGATTTGATATGGGTATCACTGATTGTGTCTGTATTTGAGAGAACGAGCTGATTTTGGAAATTCGTACTATAATTGTTCTAAAAGGTACTAAATTTGTTAGAGGGGGAAATTACAGATCTGAAATGTGATATTATATTCACTGTTGGTATTTGACTTTGAGATATAGAGTCTGTTTTGAAAAAACGTACCTGAACTGAACGAAAAGAACTAAATATTACTAGGTTGGTATTTGGGAAAGAAATAGACCTGAAACCCCGAAATTTGATATGGGTGATATCTGTATTTGAGAGAAGGAGGTGGTTTTGGAAATTCCTACCATAAACGTACGAAAAGGACAAAATGCCACAAAGTGCGACGTTGGGTGTTGCGATGAAGATGGAATTCTGAAATGTGGTATCGAGGTCACTGTTAGTGTATAGGGTAGAGAGAAGGTGGTGGTTTTGGACATACGTAGTATAACTGTACGAAAAGTAAATTTGGGATTGTGCCTCAAAATAGAGCTGGAATTCTGAAATTTCAAATGCCACTGTTGGTATATAGTTTAGAGAGTAGGAGGGGGATTTGGGAATGCGTGCTAGGATTGTTCGAAAAATACTTATTGGTACTAAATATGACGTTGTGTGAATGGTTAAAGCTTGAATTTGATATTGGGGTCACTGTTAGTCTCTAAGACTTAGATATGGTAGTGGCCATAATAATTTTGACCAGAAACATTGAACGTTGTACTATTGTGCAAGGGTCTAACTGATATGATATTCGCTAAACTTCAAAATGAAAGATTTTGAAGAATTTTGGTGCAAAAGTAATAATTTTCGATCCTACTTTTCTATAAAAAAACAAGTGAAAATGCAGTATGTTCGGCGGGCCTGAACTTTGAATACCCTCCTCCATTGGAACGAATTAGAAAATTTTCAAAAAAATAAAATCCATTAAATTTTTAAATCTTTACAATATCTATAATAGGAAGGTGCCGATATATGGGGGTATATATGATATTGTTGAATATATTAAGACAAATCTATGTCCGGGTGTAAAGTACTCACATAAAACTCCTTGTGTGGATTTTCAGATAATTCCATTGAAAAAAGTGGCTAAAATCTTCAAACTACTGAATATCGGGGGGCATCGTTATATGGGGGATATACGATATTACGGACCTATATATAGACAATTAACTTTCAGGGGGTAAAGTGCTTACAAAGAACTCCTTGTGTGGATTTTCAGAAAATACGATTTGAAAATGTGGCCAACATCATCAAAATACCGAATATCGGCGGGGGTAAAGTGCTCACAAAAAACCCCTTGTATACAATTTCCGTCATAAGGAACTCCTTGTATGGATTTTCAGACAATTCCGGTGTGGCTAACATCATCAAAACACCGAATATTGGGGTGTACAGTTACATGGGGGATATACGATATCGTGAACCTATATAGACAATTCTTTTTCAGAGGGTAGAATACTCAAAAGGGACTCCGTTTGTGGAATTTCAGACACTTCCAATGAAAAACGTGGCTAAAATCGTCAAAATACCGAATACCGTGGGGTACCGTTATATGGTGGCTCTACGATATCGTGGGCCTATATAGATAATTCTCTGCCGAGGTATAAAGTACCCACAAGGAACTCCTTGTGTGGATTTTCAGACAATTCCGTTGAAAAATGTGGGTAAAGTTGTCAAAATACTGAATATCGGGGGTACCGTTATATGGGGGATATACGATATCGTGGACCTATATAGATAATTCTCTGCCGAGGTATAAAGTACCCACAAGGAACTCCTTGTGTGGATTTTCAGACAATTCCGTTGAAAAATGTGGGTAAAGTTGTCAAAATACTGAATATCGGGGGTACCGTTATATGGGGGATATACGATATCGTGGACCTATATAGACAATTCTCTCTCAGGGGGTAAATATTCACAAGGAACTACTTGTATGAATTTTCCGACAATTCCATTGAAAAATTTGGCTAACATCTTCAAAATACCGAATATCGGAGGGTACCGTTATATGGGGGCTATACGATATCGTGGACCGATATAGACCATCTTCGAACTTGACCTGCCTGCAGACAAAAGAGAGATCTGTGCAAAATTTTAGCTTCCTATCTTAATTCGTTTAGACTGTAGCGTGATTACAACAGACGGACTGACGGACAGACGGACGGACAGGGCTAAATCGTCTTAGAATTTTACGCTGATTAAGAGTATATATGCAACTTGTGCATTTTGATAAACGAATCTAAAATTTAAGTAAGAGGTATTTGCTAATTATCATACATAATCACAATCTTAAAACTAAAGACGAGTATACTCGTAGTTGGGGGTCAAAAGAGCTCGACATACTTTTTCGTATTAACGTACGTAATTTTTTCATTCTCTATAAAAAATTAAGGTATTTTTGAGCAATTGCTAAATTGTGCGAAGTCCAAAAAGAATAAATCATTTTATGGTGTGGTGTTCCTGCAATATAGAATATATATGCTGGTGGAAGAAATGCCTCTAACGGTATATCACATGTCGAAATTGCAATATCAGTTCGAGGACTTCGTCAATGCTTTTTATGATCTCCACGATCTTCGTCTTTGAGCGAGCTTTGGCCACGACTAAATCTATTAAATCTGTTTCACACAATGCTATGGATGGTCCAAATAAATATTTAATCTCAATCGATGGACTGATGAACTTGAAACGTGCACCAAAATGTATTAAGTTCTTTATTGCAAAAAAATCAAACTTTATAAGTGAAATATGGCGCCCAACAACACAAGTGTTGCCGGGACCAGAAATTGACATAGTAGCCCTCGTACATTTATAGTTTTACATGTGGTAATTTATTAAATTGAATTGATCAACAAATAAATACAATTTTTGGACGCACGTGTAGAAATATAGATTGGGTTTACTTTCCGAATTGTACGTATTAATGCTTTAACTCGATTGTACAGTAAACATTGTTACCTTAAATCAACAATCTATTTGAACAGAAGCTACACATAACTTTTTATCTTCAGACATGGCCTCATTATCCGGGAGCCGAAGTGATAATTGGGCACGTGTAACATCATAATATGATGTATGATGTCGCACAGTAAATAGGTATGAATTATTTCTATATTCTGATCAGTTTAATTGTACATGTGTCGGATATTTTTGAATTTAACTTTATTGAATATCCATTAGATCAAAGCAACAGTAAGGCAAGAATGGGGGCCACAACATAATATCATATACCGCTATGAGTATTTAGCAGTTCTACCCGTAACAAATATACGTTCATATTGGGAATTTTTGTGAAGTAAATATTATCAAATATGATAATTATAGAAAGATTATTACGGCCTTGGAGTTATGTTTTAACGTTTTCCACTCAATTTGACGGAGTGAACGTTTGTATGTAAGTCTAAAATATAAAATCTGAAACTTGACTTGGTTGTAGTTCTTCAACTTTTTATACCTTACAGCACCAAAAATTTTGTAACACCGCGAATGGTTTTTTATCTCTGAGTCGATCTAGGCATGCGTGTCCGTCTGTCCATGTTATTTGTAATCAAGCTACAAGACGTAGTTATGCCACGATAATCATGTTATTTTGCAGGGAATTGGAGTTAGGATCGGAATAGTAGCCAAAATTGACAATTATTTAGGAGTTTAAGTTGACAATTATTAGGACTTGGTTGTAGTTCTTCAACTTTTTATACCTTACAGCACCAAAAATTTTGTAACACCGCGAATGGTTTTTTATCTCTGAGTCGATCTAGGCATGCGTGTCCGTCTGTCCATGTTATTTGTAATCAAGCTACAAGACGTAGTTATGCTACGATAATCATGTTATTTTGCAGGGAATTGGAGTTAGGATCGGAATAGTAGACAAAATTGACAATTATTTAGGAGTTTAAGTAGATCATTCACAATAGAATTATATCCTGATGTTGCAGTTGCTCTGCAGGTCTCAATTATAAACCAATCGACACGGAATTCATCATGGTGTAATTTTTTAAGACAATAATTCTGAATAATGCTTAAAGAGGAAATGGGCCGCACCGTTTGTATAAAAAATACCAACATTTCTATTAAACCGCAAATATTTTTAATTCCGAAAAAATTACATCATTACACGAAAAGACCATTTCTGACGGTTATATTGCAGGTCGAAATTATCGTCCGATAGTAACGAACTTTTCAAGGGTTGAGTTAGGGTCAGAACAATAGACTTTTGTATTTGTAGAAGATCGAAAATTAATTAGGGGTGAAATGGACAAAAAACTTATCAATTTCCTGATATTGTTGTCGGTCCACAGGTCAAAAGTAAAGAACAATTGACACGGAAATTCGCATATCGTATAATATTTAGTGGGGGAACTGTGTGAAATTGTTAGCTAACTTTTTATACCCTACACCACACTGTGGTCAGGGTATTATGTCTTTTTGCATTTGTTTGTAAAATAGAGAGGGAAGCGAGTTAGACCCATAGTTCCTTTTGATAATCTGCAAAGAATAACATTCTAAGTCGATTTATGCATCTCCGTCCGTCCGGCTGTCTGTCAATGTATTTTTGTAAACAAAGTACAGGTCGCAATGATTGCCCGATCAAGATAAAATTTTGCACAAATTATTTGTGCAAAGAACCCTATTGAAATTGGAAATAATCGATAAAAATTTAGATACAGCTCCCATATATATTTTCGCCCTATTATTGTGCGCCAAATATGTAATATATGGGAGCTATATCCAATGGGAGCTATATCCAAATCGATCTCTATAAAATTTGGCAAAGGTATTTCTGTGATATATTTGATATACTTCTCCGAATATCGTTGTTACGAAGTACATATTAAGGCCGTGGAGGATAAATTTAGCAAATCGGATGAGGAATATATATTGGAGTTATGGCTATGTCTGAACCGATTTCCACCAAATTTGACACTCTTATTTCTAGCCTCAATTGGGTTATATATGCCAAATTCCACTCTATTTTGACCAACTCTTTATTCTGTCCAAAACTGCTTCAACGTTTCCATATGTAAACTCTAGAGACCAACAGTGACCTCAAATCCAAATTTCAGTATTTCCGCTCTATCTCTTCACCCAATACCTAATTAAGTACCACTTAGTACTTTCCGAACAAATGTAGTACACATTTTCAAAACCAACTAACACTAACAGTGACATCTACATAAAATATCAGGATTCAAGCTCTATCTCATCACCCAATGCCTAAATTAGTACTTTTCGAACAATTATGGTACACATTTCCAAAACTAACTCCATTTCTCAATACCTGATACTGACAGAGACTTCAATATCAAATTTCAGAATTTCAAAACTATCCCTTCAGCCAAAACCAAATTTGGTAACATTTAGAACACATATTACAGTATGTATTTGCAAAACCACGGGATTCCAGCACTATACATTAATTCAATACCTAATTTAGTACTTTTCGTACAATTATAATACTCATTTCCAAAACCATGAACGCAACCCCAATACTATGATTTTAAGCACTATCTATTCACCCAATACCAAATTGTACCAAATACACATTCCCAAAACCACCTTTTTATCACAAACCAACAGGGATCCCGATACAAAATTTCACAATTTCAGCTTCATCCGCTCATCATAAACCAAGCTGTTCTAAATTTGTCACTATTCGCACAGTTCAAATTTCCTTTCCAACCTTGACTCTCACACCAAATTGGAAGTTTTTGGCTCTATATATTAACATACTACCAAATGGTACCATTATTTAACTTTAGTACCACTTCAAAACTCCATCAGTGACTCTCATTCCAAAGCTTAAATGATTCGCCTTCGGACCTTCGGGTCAGTCAGTTCACTTTACTTTTTATACCCTCCACCAAAAAAAGTATGGAGGGTATATTAAGTTCGTCATTCCGTTTGTAACTCATCGAAATAATCATTTTAGACCTAACAAAGTATATATATTCTTGATCAGCGTAAAGTTCTAAGACGATTTAGTCCTGTCCGTCCGCCTGTCCGTCAGTCCGTCTGTTGTAATCACGCTACAGTCTAAACGAATTAAGATAGGAAGCTAAAATTTTGCACGGATCTCTCTTTTGTCTGCAGGCAGGTCAAGTTCGAAGATGGGCTATATCGGTCCACGATATCGTATAGCCCCATATAACGGTACCCCCGTTATTCGGTATTTTGATGATTTTAGCCACATTTTTCAATGGAATTGTCTGAAATTCCACAAAAGGAGTCCCTTGTGGACATTTTACCCCTTCAAAAAGAATTGTCTATATAGGTCCACGATATCGTATATCCCCCATATAACTGTACCCCCCGATATTCGGTATTTTGATGATGTTAGCCACATTTTTCAATGGAATTGTCTTAAAATCCACACAAGTAGTTCCTTGTGAGTACTTTACCCCCTGAGAGAGAATTGTCTATACAGGTCCACGATATCGTATATCCCCCATATAACTGTACCCCCCGATATTCGGTATTTTTATGATTTTACCCACATTTTTCATCGAAATTGTCTGAAAATCCACACAAGGAGTTCCTTGTGGGTACTTTATACCTCGGCAGAGAATTATCTATATAGGTCCACCATATCGTATAGCGCCCATATAACGTACCCTCGATATTTGGTATTTTGATGATTTTATCCACATTTTTCAATGGAATTGTCTGAAATTCAAATTCAAAAAGAATTGTCTATATATGTCCACGATATCGTATATCCCCCATATAAC
This sequence comes from Musca domestica, assembly GCF_030504385.1. Taxonomy (NCBI): domain Eukaryota; kingdom Metazoa; phylum Arthropoda; class Insecta; order Diptera; family Muscidae; genus Musca; species Musca domestica. The sequence continues at coordinate 9,721,697 of NW_026712363.1, read as the reverse complement.
TGTACCCCCCGATATTCGGTATTTAGATGATGTTAGCCACACTTTTCAATGGAATTGTCTAAAATCCCCACAAGTAGTTCCTTGTCAGTACTTCACCCCTGAGAGAGAATTGTCTATATAGGTCCACGATATCGTATATCCCCCATATAACGGTACCCCCCCGATATTCCGTATTTTTATGATTTTACCAACATTTTTCATCGGAATTGTCTGAAAATCCACACAAGGAGTTCCTTGTAGGTACTTTATACCTCGGCAGAGAATTATCTATATAGGTCCACGATATCGTATAGCCCTCATATAACGGTACCCCCGATATTCGGTATTTTGATGTTTTTAGATATATTTTTCAACGGAATGGTCACAAGGGGTTCTTTGTACATAAGGGGTTCTTTGTGAGCACTTTACCCCCCGACAGAGAATTCTCTATGTAGGTTAACGATAACGTATAGCTCCCATATAACGATTCCCCGCGATATTCGATATTTTGAAAATCCACACAAGGAGTTCCTTGTGAGTACTTTACACGCAGAAATAGATTTGTCTTTTTAGGTCCACAATATCGTATATCCCCACATATCGGCACCTTCTTTTATTAGATATTTTAAAGATTTTAAAAGAATTTTTAATGGATTTTATTTTTTTTGAAAATTTTCTAATTCGTTCCAAATGGTGGAGGGTATTCAAAGTTCGGCCCGGCCGAACTTACTGCTGTTTTACTTGTTAATAATATAGATTTGTTGTCGAAATAACATTTTTTGGTATTCCCACAAAAAGTCAATACAGTAGCAGAAATAAAAAAAATTAGAAAGATTAAATAAATAATTTATTAACTACCAATTTTAGAATACATTCATAATAGGCTTGCTAGTCTACGCAGATGTCGAAGGATGGAATTGTATCATATTGTTCAAGGGTTGGGTAACGGATATCGTATTAGGCCGTTTTGGACGTTTATAAAGGACCACTTAAATTAGTCATCTTCGATTTCCTAGTTACTAACTTTTCCGTGAGAAGTTCATAAAGATTGGATTTGGAAGTATTAGCAACGTTTCAGCAGTTCCTGGGGAGTTACGTATATAATTTCTGTCAATAACAGTCTGTGGTGTTTGAATTTGCTTTAGCCAAATGTTGATCGGATTCTGCTTTCCTATATTCTGGAAAGGGTTCAGAAAAATTTAAAGGTTCTTAGACCTGGTTTAAACTTTTCCTAACCATGGAACACCATTTTTATACCCTCCAGCACAGTATGGAGGGTATATTAAATTTGTAATTCCGTTTGTAACACCTCGAAATATACATTTTAGACCCCACAAAATATATATATTCTTGATCAGCATAAAATTCTATGTCGATTTACCAATGTCCGTCCGTCTGTCCACTCTGTGTATGTGTACTATGTCCGCAGGACTTTTGGTGTTGAAAATGGGCAATGTAGGTCCACGTTTTCCTATAGCCCCATAATAACGGTACCTCCCGATATGCGGTATTTTGATGATTTTAGCGACATAATTTACCGGAATTGTTTCAAATTCCGCATTTTAAGTTCGTAATGGATACTATAGCCTATGACAGAAAATTGTTTGTGAGTACTTCACCACGTCTTCGTATAGTCCCCATATAACGGTACCCCCGATATTCGGTATTTTGATTATTTTAGCAACATTATTTACCGGAATTATTTCAAATTTTGTATTTGAAGTTCGTAATGAATACTGCCAGAAAATTATCTGTGCAGGTCCACGTTTTATAATCCCATGGCACCTCCCTATATTCGGTATTTTGATGATTTTACCTACATTGTAAACATATATTTTTTTCAAGTTTCACATTTGAATATTGTACTTGCTTATGACAAAAGTTGCCTATGCAGGTCCACGTCGTTGTTTAGACCCTAATTTATGGTTACATTCGTTTTTTTAAGATGTTAAGAGGATTTTTAACGGATTTTATTATTTTTGAAAATTGCTAAATTTTTAACAAATGGTGGAGGGTATATAAAGTTCGGCCCGGCCGAACTTGCAGCTTTATTCCTTGTTTATCTTACAGAACAGGTTCATATTACAAAAGGCAAATTCGTTTTAAACGAAGGCAAGGTTGTTTCGAAAATATTTCAATACCCGTGCATCATACTGAAAAATGTTGATACTACACGTGCGTAATTATCACATTGGTTTGCATGAAAAGAGGTCATGTCTCAAGACCAAAGGTTGTGTTGGACTATTCAAATAGTCTGTTGATGGATGGAAATAGTGTTTGTTGTGAGTACACGTGCATCAAACTTTTCTATTCTCTTATTGATAAAACAAATTTGTCAATATACTCAAAAATTAGAAACAAAACACTGGATGTTGTAATAATACAAAAATGTTTAATACATTTGTATGCATTGTGAAAGATCTTTTGACACCTCTACAAGTGAGAGCCTAACATTTTTAGTTGGAAAATCTGCTCAGTAAATGATGGAAGTTTAAATAGTTAGGTATTTAAATATGAAATCTAGTTGAAAATTGTCACTTACCTTTTTTATACCCTCCACCATGGGTAGGAGGGTATATTAACTTTGTCATTCCGTTTGTAACACCTCTAAATATTCGTCGTAGACCCCATAAAGTATATATATTCATAATCAGCATAAAATTCCAAAACGATTTAGCGATGTCCGTCTGTCTGTCCGTCTGTCTGTCTGTCTGTCTGTCCGTCTGTCTGTCTGTTGAAATCACGATAGAGCCCACATTATTTGACGTAGACCTTTGAAATTTGGCACAAGTGTGTGTATTGTCCCTAGGATGGTTGGTATTGAAAATGAGATATATCGGTCCACGTTCTGGTATAGTCCCCATATAACAGTACCTCCCGATATTCGGTATTTTGATGATTTATGCCACATTTTTTCACGGATTTATCTGAAAATTGGTATTTGTAGGTCATGACGGGTCCCTGAGCGTGTGGCAAAACAGTGCATGTATAGGTCCACGTTTTGGTATAGCCCCCATATAACGGTACCTACCGATATTAGGTATTTTGATGATTTATGCCACATTTTTTCACGGATTTGTCTGAAAATTGGTATTTGTAGGTCACAACGGGTCCCTGAGCGTGTGGCAAAACATTGCATGTATAGGTCCACGTTCTGGTATAGTCCCCATATAACGGTACCTCCCGGTATTCGGTATTTTGATGATTTATGCCACATTTTTTCACTGATTTGTGTAAAAGTTGGTATTTGTGGGTCATAATGGGTCCTAGTTCGTATGGCGAAACATTGTAATTATAGGTGCACGTGTTGGTGTAGCCCCTATATAACGGTACCTCCCGATATTCGGCATTTTAATGTTTTTTGCCACATTTCTTCTAATGTTCTTTTACCCTAGGATGGAGGGTATTAAAAGTTTGGCCCGGCCGAACTTAATGTTTTTTTACTCGTTTGTATTTGAGTAAGACTATTTTTGACATGAATACCAAAGAGAAAGGTCCGATGTAGGTAATTTTCAACATCTAGCATAAATTTATAAAAATATTATAATTCTAGCATGTGCCCGCTACTTCGCTAGCGAAAAGTCCACCTTCGCTCTAAGATTTCGTTTTATTCAAAATTCGCATTTTTTTCTTTTTGACAAAATTTTCTAATCATAACTTCATACATCGTACTTAATTTACAGACTTTCAAGGTTTTCTCTATTATTCCTTTTTGGATAGAATTAAATAAATAATAACAATTTTATATTTTACACCAAAAAGTCTTCAAAAACGTTGATTTTGAAGATGACCGAGAAGGATATTAATAAAACTATTGCAGAATGGACCCACATCAAATGTTTATGTCCAAAACTATTTCCATGTGTAAACCAAAGAAACTAACAGTGACCTCAATTACAAATTTCAGCTCTACCTCAGTAACAAATTAAGTAATATTGAAAACAATATTCACCTCTCCACCCTAGGTACTAACAGTGATCAAAAATTAGTATCATTTAATACTTTTCGAACAATTATAATACACAGTTCCAAAATTACCCGCATATCTCCACACCAGATACCAAGAGAGGCCTCAATATCAAATATCGAGATTCCAGCTTTATACATTCACTCAATATCAAATTTAGTAACATTTAGTATTTTTCGTATAAATTCAGGACGAATTTTCGTACAATTAAAGTACACATTTCCGCAATCATTTCCATATGTCCAGGCTACACATGAACAGCGACCATAATGCTAAATTTCAGATTTCAAGCACTATCACTATTTATCCAAAACCAAATTGTACTAATCGTAGTACTATTTAGTACTTTTCGTGCATTTGTAGTACACAATTCTAAAACCACCTTGTTGTAACAAACCAACAACCAACAGGGACCCTAATGAAAAATGTATGTTCTAATGTATTACCATTTAGTACAGTTTAGTCACTGAGTACACATTTTAAAAATCACCTTCAAACTATCTTTCCAACCTTAAATTTAATATAAAGTTCAAGTTTTTAGCTTTATCCATATTCACATAATACCAAATGTTACCATTTTAGAAGGTTTGTAACATTTCAGAATATTTCTTTAATTTGAAGTTAAAATTTCCAATAAACGTTTAATGCATCTATCCTGCACTCCATCAGTAACTCTCATTCCAAATTTCAGAATTCCAGCTCCATCATAATTCCAATTTGTACCAAATTTTGTATCATTCAGTATACAAAAGTGCGAATTTCTAAAGCTTCCTAAATATCCCAATCTTACACTCCTACAGTAATCCCAATTCCAAATTTTAGGACTTCACCCCTGTTGGTTTGCCCAAATACAAATTGCACATTATTTAGTACATTTTAGTATATTAGCACAAATTTCCGAATCTACCTACATACTTCAGTCCTAAACTCCGACAGTATTATTATTTCCAATTGTCAGGATACCAGCTTTATTGGTTCCCTTAAATCCAAATTGTACCAAATTTAGTACTATTTACAAGTACAAATGTTCATAACTACCTACATCATACAATTTAATACAAATCTTATTTTCAAAATGTCTAGATTCAAAATCTACCTGTTAATTTAAAATACACATTTAAAATACACATAAGTACGAATTTCCACAACTACCTGCATTCCTTAGTCCTACAATGCACTAGTAATCTTATTTCGAAATGTCAGGATTCAAACTCTATTGGTTCTCCTAAAATTTAATTTGTACCAAATTCAGTACCATTTACTGACATAAGTACGAATTTTCAAAGCTATCTACATTAATCAGTCATAGAATGCAAAAGTAACCGTATTTCTAAATTTCAGGATTCCATCTCAATTGGTTATCCCAAAATTTGAATTGTACCAAATTTAGTACTTTTTGCGCAAATACGTAAACATTTCGATAACTTCCTCAATATCCCAAATTAAAATTGTACTAAATTTAGTACACTTCAGTACTTACTTATACATGAGTACACAATTCCAAAACTACCTCCATACATTGGCTCTATTCCTCAACCTTGATTCCCATTCAAAGTTTTTAGCTCTAACCGTTCACATGATACGAAATGTAATATATTTTAGGAGTTTCGTACACTTATAATGCGAATTTCCTAAAACCCTTTAGTACATCTATCATACATTCCATCGGTGATCCTCATTCCAAATTTAAGAGTTCTAGCTGTACTACTTCCGCAAACACAAAGGGTACCATATTTAGTACATTTTAATACTTTTCGTACAGTTCTAGTACGAATTTCTAAAAACCCAGCCTTATCTAACCCGTTGGTACCAAGAATGTCCCTCAAATTTGTGAAAATTTAAGATTCTAGCTTCACCCGTTTCGTCTCTCGTTAAGTCAGTCAATTACTTTATTCTTATATTAATAGAGATGTTAATATAAGAATATATATAATATTATTTTTCTTTCTGTGTGGAATGTATAGCTCAGTTTTCGTCAGACTATGCACTGAATGAGATACTATTCAGGATGATTATTTTTTAAGTGGAAGGACGTTTCACTGTTCCAAATGCTGACCCAAAACGTTTTTGTTATCCTATTTAACAGAGCATATTCTGCTAGGTGTGTTTAAAGGTGCAAACCAGTGGGTGAGATACTCATTTCCGATATACAATGATAAAGATCCGAAAATGAGATGGGAATCACATTTTCTTCAAAATAGTTAAAAATTATTTTTACAAGAGCGTAACCCTTAAATCTATCTAACACTTTCGAATATTAAACACAATTCTTCTCCTAAACTGTGTATAGATTCAACATATTATAAGAAGAAAAAAAAACAGTACGGAAAGATCAAAAGTCGGACGGGCCCGACTATATGGTATGTGATCACACCAACTGTAAACTTTATTTATTAATTTAAATCATTTATAATCTGGTTTCAGAGGGAACTAATATATGAGAGGTATTTCCAATCCTGGACCGATTTTCAACAAATTTGACGGAGGTATTTTTATCTCTCATACTAAGGATCACTTTGAGAAGGATTATATTAAAAAATATATATTGGAGCCGAGTTCCACCAAATGGAACCGTACGTCCCGAAATTCACTCCATTTCGGCTAATATTATACATTATGTGCACAAAAAAGATGAAATCGGATTGTTTCTAGGCTGAATTCTGTGGGATGCTCAGAAGTATATCCTACTTGGACTATATTACATATTTGGCACATAATAAAATTTAAATCGGACTAAGATATTTATGGGAGCTATATCTAAATTTGGACCGATTATCACCAATTTCAATGGGCCAAACAAATGATGTATGGAAAATTTCATCTTAATCTCACAATAAATGCGACCAGCATTGTGTTCACAAAAATGCACGGAAAGACAGACGGTCGAACGGCATTCCATAAATCGACTCAGAAAGTGGTTCTATGGAGGTCCTCAAAATTAACTATGTGTGCATCTTGTTTCCTTCTTCATGTTACAAACAAATGCGTTAAGACATAACACCCTAACTACGGTGTGTTGTTGTGTATAAAAGCAAATGTGACATATTTAGCCGTTCGAACAGCACCAATGGCATGATATTTTGGGCTTTTGTCAGATTTAAATTCAAATTTTCTTTTTCAAATTCGTGAATAATATCTTATGCACCTTAAATGTAGCTTTTAGTATTTTTAATGTCCCAAATCCAACTTTACCGTTGGCTAATTTACTGAAGTAGCCTATACATCCAAGTTAAGCTCTTGACCCACGAAGAGTTTTCCTAATCTAAGAATTTTCAGAATTTTAGCTTTATCCGTCTGGAAATTTTATTTCGAATTTCCAAAGAATCGACCTTATCTACCCTACACACTAACAGCTCCCCACATGCCGAATTTGAAGGTCTTGGCTTCAGCTAACTGGTCTGGGACAATGTAATACTCGTACATCATTCTTAAAATTGAAAGTATTACACGTTTCTAATTATCACTTCGATATTCACCCCAGAAGATTGTATTACTTACGACCTTAAAGGTGTTACTATTGGTTGATATGGCAATGAACTCAAAACATATTTCTACACGTGTGTCTACAGTTTTCCATTATCAATAAAAAATGTGTTTCCTATTTTTTTTTGGACTTAAGTTTTTTGTTTCGTATTAACTTGCCTACGTTGTAACGTATTTTGGGCAGTTTTTGGTGCACCAACTGTTGTCCGTTTGTCATATGCTATTTTATATTGATGTTATGCTAAAAAGTGAACCTAAATTGATTATTTTTTGCTATCAGTTAAAATTACTTCTGGGAACCCGAAAATTACAAATTTAGTTGGAATTTCGGACAGCAGTTTTCAAAATACCGACATTTTCGCCATAATTAAAGATGCCGTTATATTTCGCCTGGCATTGCATATCTCTACGCGTGTGTCGACAGTTTTTCATTATCAATAACGAAAACGTGTACTATTCATTTTTAGACATAATTTCCCGGTGGCAATTGATTAAATTTGTGATATAGTTTTCCCCGAACATTATCTTGCAGAATAATTAAAATTACAAATTACAGCTGATTTAGATGGAATTTCGGACAGTAGTTTTCAAAATACCGACATTCTCGCCATAATTAAAGGTGTCGTTATATTTCGCCTGGCATTGCATATCTCTACACGTGTGTCGACAGTTTTTCATTATCAATAACGAACACGTGTACTATTTATTTTTAGACTTAATTTCCCGGTGGTACTTGATTAGATTTGTGATCTAGTTTTCCCCGAACATTATCTTGCAGAATAATTAACAAGTATAACCAGTAAGAAAAGACTTTATGATACCCAATATCTCTCTGAATATTTAGTAGAGTCACCTGTAGTAAATAAACCTTTATATCTTAATCGATTTCCATTAAACTTGGTTGAAGTAACTTTATGTTGTATATGACTTCTCAAACCAAATATAATTTTTTATACCCTACAACACTTTGTGTTGGGGGTATTATAAGTTTGATTGGGCCAAAAATTATGTAACACCTCGAAATATTGATTTCCAACATAGGAAAGTATATATGGATCTTCCTACCTCGCCGATCTGAGTCGATCTAGCTATGTATGTCCGTCCGTCCGTCTGTCCATGTTAATTGGTAATCACTCTATAGGTCGCAATTATGGCCCGTTCTTCACGAAATTTAGAATGGAGGTGGGGATAAGGTCAGAATATTTCTTTTGGAGATGATCGCACAATATTTAGGTCGAAATGGACCAAAAACTCAAAAAATCCTGATTTTGCAGTTGCTCTACAGGTCGCAATTATGGACCAATCAACGCGGAAATTAGCATGGGGCTAAAGCTTCGGGCTGGGCAGAAGCCTTCTGATTTTGATGGTCATCGGGTAATATTTAGTAGGTGAAAAAGACTATAACATTTGTATTAAATAAAAGTCAAATTTCCATTACACCGCGAATATTTTTAGTCCCGTCGAAATCATAAACCGACGAACAGGTCAATTCTGACTGTTACATAGATGCCGATAGTAAATATATCGGATATATATAGCGAAATATATACAATGTGTATATACAAAGGAAAGAAATGTTAGATGGATTGCTTATATCTCAAGAATGGCTGGACCGATTTTGACAAATTTTGTCAATTCAGAATGCCCTCTTGACATAAAAGTATAAAAAATCGCAAAAAATAAGTCAAAAATGATCTTAATATACATTTTTTAGTATTTTGTGACATTTTTTATTTTTTCATATTTTTTATCGCATGCGATTTTTTTCAATTTGACTTATAATATTAAGGTGTACATTTTGTAATATTTTTCCACCTTACAATACAGGTTTGGGATATTATATACAGATTGCAATTATCGTCCGATCCTTACGAAAAGGGTAGGGTTAGGCTCAGAAGGGCTAGGCCTATTGTTTTTAAAGATGTCCGCAATATAATTAGGGGTTGAAATGGACCAACAACTAAAAATGTTCCTGATTTTGCAGCCGTTATAAAGGTCATTAGAGTTTAGGACAGCGGGTAGAATGGACCACTACTTTTGTCTAAAAAATACCAACATTACTTACAGGCGATAGCCGAAATACACAAAATGCGAACTTCTGCCTTTTTTTTTTGCTGATTTCGTTGACGAATATAGCCAAATATCGTAGACAAGAAGATCGTATAGAAGAGTCTAAATTTGGAGATATGATCGCAAAATACGACGGAGTGCGTAAATATTGGGCAAATGTCCCTGGTCAAAATGCTAAAGGTAATACCTTGGCAGTGCTCCGTCACATAATTTCAAAAGCGAACTCTTCCAAAATGGGTTTGGACATAAGGGGGCTTCTAACATATTGTAGTGTTGTAGGGTATCACATGGTCGGCCCCGCACGTCTATAGCCTTTATTTATACATTTATCGGAGATATATCAAAATATGAAGTGATCTCGATAAAACTTGGAAAATATATTTTTAGGATATACCTAATACCTTCTACCGAAAATCTTTATTATGGAGTGTATAATACGGATTTCCAATTTGGGCTAATATTAAGATTAAAAAACTGCAACCAACTTCAGACTGCTGTCATTTCCAAGCCACTCTATATACCTATATTATATATATTTTGAGAATAGTTAAGTTAAAATGTGTTAGAAGTGGATGTGAGCATCCGATTAGGTTAGTGTGAAAATCAAGAACATCGGCTTCTAGACTCCTAGTGGTATTTCCTCCACTCAGGGTTAATATTTTGAATACTTATAATTCTTATAATATCAAACAAAATCAAGGGCCAAGGTGATATATATCGAATCATTTCTTCCACCACCTTGGGTCAACACTTTAAATAGTGAATTTTATTTTTACGAATACAACTACAACAAGTTAAAAAGTATCAGTAGGTTTTGCCGACAGATGTATACCCTCAGCCTAGGTCCGTATATTAAGTATATTTACACTTGGGTTATGAGTATTCAAAATATTGACCCTTTATTGGGATGGCGCCGAGAGGTTGGGCTAAGCTTTCCATTACGCATCTAACCTAAGTCTCATACAGACTACTTCTTCCAGTTTATTTGAGGTAGGAGGTACGAAAGTACGATTTCCACCAAATTTGACACTCTTATTTCTAGCCTCAATTGGGTTATATATGCCAAATTCCACTCTATTTTGACCAACTCTTTATTCTGTCCAAAACTGCTTCAACGTTTCCATATGTAAACTCTAGAGACCAACAGTGACCTCAAATCCAAATTTCAGTATTTCCGCTCTATCTCTTCACCCAATACCTAATTAAGTACCACTTAGTACTTTCCGAACAAATGTAGTACACATTTTCAAAACCAACTAACACTAACAGTGACATCTACATAAAATATCAGGATTCAAGCTCTATCTCATCACCCAATGCCTAAATTAGTACTTTTCGAACAATTATGGTACACATTTCCAAAACTAACTCCATTTCTCAATACCTGATACTGACAGAGACTTCAATATCAAATTTCAGAATTTCAAAACTATCCCTTCAGCCAAAACCAAATTTGGTAACATTTAGAACACATATTACAGTATGTATTTGCAAAACCACGGGATTCCAGCACTATACATTAATTCAATACCTAATTTAGTACTTTTCGTACAATTATAATACTCATTTCCAAAACCATGAACGCAACCCCAATACTATGATTTTAAGCACTATCTATTCACCCAATACCAAATTGTACCAAATACACATTCCCAAAACCACCTTTTTATCACAAACCAACAGGGATCCCGATACAAAATTTCACAATTTCAGCTTCATCCGCTCATCATAAACCAAGCTGTTCTAAATTTGTCACTATTCGCACAGTTCAAATTTCCTTTCCAACCTTGACTCTCACACCAAATTGGAAGTTTTTGGCTCTATATATTAACATACTACCAAATGGTACCATTATTTAACTTTAGTACCACTTCAAAACTCCATCAGTGACTCTCATTCCAAAGCTTAAATGATTCGCCTTCGGACCTTCGGGTCAGTCAGTTCACTTTACTTTTTATACCCTCCACCAAAAAAAGTATGGAGGGTATATTAAGTTCGTCATTCCGTTTGTAACTCATCGAAATAATCATTTTAGACCTAACAAAGTATATATATTCTTGATCAGCGTAAAGTTCTAAGACGATTTAGTCCTGTCCGTCCGCCTGTCCGTCAGTCCGTCTGTTGTAATCACGCTACAGTCTAAACGAATTAAGATAGGAAGCTAAAATTTTGCACGGATCTCTCTTTTGTCTGCAGGCAGGTCAAGTTCGAAGATGGGCTATATCGGTCCACGATATCGTATAGCCCCATATAACGGTACCCCCGTTATTCGGTATTTTGATGATTTTAGCCACATTTTTCAATGGAATTGTCTGAAATTCCACAAAAGGAGTCCCTTGTGGACATTTTACCCCTTCAAAAAGAATTGTCTATATAGGTCCACGATATCGTATATCCCCCATATAACTGTACCCCCCGATATTCGGTATTTTGATGATGTTAGCCACATTTTTCAATGGAATTGTCTTAAAATCCACACAAGTAGTTCCTTGTGAGTACTTTACCCCCTGAGAGAGAATTGTCTATACAGGTCCACGATATCGTATATCCCCCATATAACTGTACCCCCCGATATTCGGTATTTTTATGATTTTACCCACATTTTTCATCGAAATTGTCTGAAAATCCACACAAGGAGTTCCTTGTGGGTACTTTATACCTCGGCAGAGAATTATCTATATAGGTCCACCATATCGTATAGCGCCCATATAACGTACCCTCGATATTTGGTATTTTGATGATTTTAGCCACATTTTTCAATGGAATTGTCTGAAATTCAAATTCAAAAAGAATTGTCTATATATGTCCACGATATCGTATATCCCCCATATAACTGTACCCCCCGATATTCGGTATTTAGATGATGTTAGCCACACTTTTCAATGGAATTGTCTAAAATCCCCACAAGTAGTTCCTTGTCAGTACTTCACCCCTGAGAGAGAATTGTCTATATAGGTCCACGATATCGTATATCCCCCATATAACGGTACCCCCCGATATTCCGTATTTTTATGATTTTACCAACATTTTTCATCGGAATTGTCTGAAAATCCACACAAGGAGTTCCTTGTAGGTACTTTATACCTCGGCAGAGAATTATCTATATAGGTCCACGATATCGTATAGCCCTCATATAACGGTACCCCCGATATTCGGTATTTTGATGTTTTTAGATATATTTTTCAACGGAATGGTCACAAGGGGTTCTTTGTACATAAGGGGTTCTTTGTGAGCACTTTACCCCCCGACAGAGAATTCTCTATGTAGGTTAACGATAACGTATAGCTCCCATATAACGATTCCCCGCGATATTCGATATTTTGAAAATCCACACAAGGAGTTCCTTGTGAGTACTTTACACGCAGAAATAGATTTGTCTTTTTAGGTCCACAATATCGTATATCCCCACATATCGGCACCTTCTTTTATTAGATATTTTAAAGATTTTAAAAGAATTTTTAATGGATTTTATTTTTTTTGAAAATTTTCTAATTCGTTCCAAATGGTGGAGGGTATTCAAAGTTCGGCCCGGCCGAACTTACTGCTGTTTTACTTGTTAATAATATAGATTTGTTGTCGAAATAACATTTTTTGGTATTCCCACAAAAAGTCAATACAGTAGCAGAAATAAAAAAAAAATAGAAAGATTAAATAAATAATTTATTAACTACCAATTTTAGAATACATTCATAATAGGCTTGCTAGTCTACGCAGATGTCGAAGGATGGAATTGTATCATATTGTTCAAGGGTTGGGTAACGGATATCGTATTAGGCCGTTTTGGACGTTTATAAAGGACCACTTAAATTAGTCATCTTCGATTTCCTAGTTACTAACTTTTCCGTGAGAAGTTCATAAAGATTGGATTTGGAAGTATTAGCAACGTTTCAGCAGTTCCTGGGGAGTTACGTATATAATTTCTGTCAATAACAGTCTGTGGTGTTTGAATTTGCTTTAGCCAAATGTTGATCGGATTCTGCTTTCCTATATTCTGGAAAGGGTTCAGAAAAATTTAAAGGTTCTTAGACCTGGTTTAAACTTTTCCTAACCATGGAACACCATTTTTATACCCTCCAGCATAGTATGGAGGGTATATTAAATTTGTAATTCCGTTTGTAACACCTCGAAATATACATTTTAGACTCCACAAAATATATATATTCTTGATCAGCATAAAATTCTATGTCGATTTACCAATGTCCGTCCGTCTGTCCACTCTGTGTATGTGTACTATGTCCGCAGGACTTTTGGTGTTGAAAATGGGCAATGTAGGTCCACGTTTTCCTATAGCCCCATAATAACGGTACCTCCCGATATGCGGTATTTTGATGATTTTAGCGACATAATTTACCGGAATTGTTTCAAATTCCGCATTTTAAGTTCGTAATGGATACTATAGCCTATGACAGAAAATTGTTTGTGAGTACTTCACCACGTCTTCGTATAGTCCCCATATAACGGTACCCCCGATATTCGGTATTTTGATTATTTTAGCAACATTATTTACCGGAATTATTTCAAATTTTGTATTTGAAGTTCGTAATGAATACTGCCAGAAAATTATCTGTGCAGGTCCACGTTTTATAATCCCATGGCACCTCCCTATATTCGGTATTTTGATGATTTTACCTACATTGTAAACATATATTTTTTTCAAGTTTCACATTTGAATATTGTACTTGCTTATGACAAAAGTTGCCTATGCAGGTCCACGTCGTTGTTTAGACCCTAATTTATGGTTACATTCGTTTTTTTAAGATGTTAAGAGGATTTTTAACGGATTTTATTATTTTTGAAAATTGCTAAATTTTTAACAAATGGTGGAGGGTATATAAAGTTCGGCCCGGCCGAACTTGCAGCTTTATTCCTTGTTTATCTTACAGAACAGGTTCATATTACAAAAGGCAAATTCGTTTTAAACGAAGGCAAGGTTGTTTCGAAAATATTTCAATACCCGTGCATCATACTGAAAAATGTTGATACTACACGTGCGTAATTATCACATTGGTTTGCATGAAAAGAGGTCATGTCTCAAGACCAAAGGTTGTGTTGGACTATTCAAATAGTCTGTTGATGGATGGAAATAGTGTTTGTTGTGAGTACACGTGCATCAAACTTTTCTATTCTCTTATTGATAAAACAAATTTGTCAATATACTCAAAAATTAGAAACAAAACACTGGATGTTGTAATAATACAAAAATGTTTAATACATTTGTATGCATTGTGAAAGATCTTTTGACACCTCTACAAGTGAGAGCCTAACATTTTTAGTTGGAAAATCTGCTCAGTAAATGATGGAAGTTTAAATAGTTAGGTATTTAAATATGAAATCTAGTTGAAAATTGTCACTTACCTTTTTTATACCCTCCACCATGGGTAGGAGGGTATATTAACTTTGTCATTCCGTTTGTAACACCTCTAAATATTCGTCGTAGACCCCATAAAGTATATATATTCATAATCAGCATAAAATTCCAAAACGATTTAGCGATGTCCGTCTGTCTGTCCGTCTGTCTGTCTGTCTGTCTGTCCGTCTGTCTGTCTGTTGAAATCACGATAGAGCCCACATTATTTGACGTAGACCTTTGAAATTTGGCACAAGTGTGTGTATTGTCCCTAGGATGGTTGGTATTGAAAATGAGATATATCGGTCCACGTTCTGGTATAGTCCCCATATAACAGTACCTCCCGATATTCGGTATTTTGATGATTTATGCCACATTTTTTCACGGATTTATCTGAAAATTGGTATTTGTAGGTCATGACGGGTCCCTGAGCGTGTGGCAAAACAGTGCATGTATAGGTCCACGTTTTGGTATAGCCCCCATATAACGGTACCTACCGATATTAGGTATTTTGATGATTTATGCCACATTTTTTCACGGATTTGTCTGAAAATTGGTATTTGTAGGTCACAACGGGTCCCTGAGCGTGTGGCAAAACATTGCATGTATAGGTCCACGTTCTGGTATAGTCCCCATATAACGGTACCTCCCGGTATTCGGTATTTTGATGATTTATGCCACATTTTTTCACTGATTTGTGTAAAAGTTGGTATTTGTGGGTCATAATGGGTCCTAGTTCGTATGGCGAAACATTGTAATTATAGGTGCACGTGTTGGTGTAGCCCCTATATAACGGTACCTCCCGATATTCGGCATTTTAATGTTTTTTGCCACATTTCTTCTAATGTTCTTTTACCCTAGGATGGAGGGTATTAAAAGTTTGGCCCGGCCGAACTTAATGTTTTTTTACTCGTTTGTATTTGAGTAAGACTATTTTTGACATGAATACCAAAGAGAAAGGTCCGATGTAGGTAATTTTCAACATCTAGCATAAATTTATAAAAATATTATAATTCTAGCATGTGCCCGCTACTTCGCTAGCGAAAAGTCCACCTTCGCTCTAAGATTTCGTTTTATTCAAAATTCGCATTTTTTTCTTTTTGACAAAATTTTCTAATCATAACTTCATACATCGTACTTAATTTACAGACTTTCAAGGTTTTCTCTATTATTCCTTTTTGGATAGAATTAAATAAATAATAACAATTTTATATTTTACACCAAAAAGTCTTCAAAAACGTTGATTTTGAAGATGACCGAGAAGGATATTAATAAAACTATTGCAGAATGGACCCACATCAAATGTTTATGTCCAAAACTATTTCCATGTGTAAACCAAAGAAACTAACAGTGACCTCAATTACAAATTTCAGCTCTACCTCAGTAACAAATTAAGTAATATTGAAAACAATATTCACCTCTCCACCCTAGGTACTAACAGTGATCAAAAATTAGTATCATTTAATACTTTTCGAACAATTATAATACACAGTTCCAAAATTACCCGCATATCTCCACACCAGATACCAAGAGAGGCCTCAATATCAAATATCGAGATTCCAGCTTTATACATTCACTCAATATCAAATTTAGTAACATTTAGTATTTTTCGTATAAATTCAGGACGAATTTTCGTACAATTAAAGTACACATTTCCGCAATCATTTCCATATGTCCAGGCTACACATGAACAGCGACCATAATGCTAAATTTCAGATTTCAAGCACTATCACTATTTATCCAAAACCAAATTGTACTAATCGTAGTACTATTTAGTACTTTTCGTGCATTTGTAGTACACAATTCTAAAACCACCTTGTTGTAACAAACCAACAACCAACAGGGACCCTAATGAAAAATGTATGTTCTAAATTTATTACCATTTAGTACAGTTTAGTCACTGAGTACACATTTTCAAAATCACCTTCAAACTATCTTTCCAACCTTAAATTTAATATAAAGTTCAAGTTTTTAGCTTTATCCATATTCACATAATACCAAATGTTACCATTTTAGAAGGTTTGTAACATTTCAGAATATTTCTTTAATTTGAAGTTAAAATTTCCAATAAACGTTTAATGCATCTATCCTGCACTCCATCAGTAACTCTCATTCCAAATTTCAGAATTCCAGCTCCATCATAATTCCAATTTGTACCAAATTTTGTATCATTCAGTATACAAAAGTACGAATTTCTAAAGCTTCCTAAATATCCCAATCTTACACTCCTACACGCAAAAAAATATAAGCCTCTCTAACATATGTCCCGAACATATTTTGCAGCAAACAAATATATGTTTGCAAACATTCCCAAACATAACATATGTTTGGGTGCTGCAAACAAATTATGTTTGGGTCCAAACATAATTAATGTTTGGGTCCAAACATAATTAATGTTTGGGTCCAAACATAATTAATGTTTGGGTCCAAACATAATTAATGTTTGGGTCCAAACATATTTTTTGTTCGGGTGCAAACATAATTTATGTTTGGGTCCAAACATAATATATATTGGGGTGCAAACATAAATTTATGATTGGGTCCATTTGTATACTTACTGCAGATATAATTCAACCATAATGCAAACTAGTTTTAAAATCAATTTTTGATATTCACATTTTATTTAACATAAAAGAAATTCATACATATTATAATATATAATATAAAATTAATTGTAATAATTAATATAATATTAATATCAGTAATAAAAAATTGTTAAAAATAATAATATTAAAATAAAAATTCTAATTATAAAAATATTAAAGAAAATAAATAATTTATAATGAAACATAGTTTTTTATTTTCTTTAATATTTTTATAATTAGAATTTTTATTTTAATATTATTATTTTTAACAATTTTTTATTACAGATATTAATATTATATTAATTATTACAATTTTTATTATGCTTAAAATTATTCTTTTGTTTCTAATATTAATTTATTATGTTTTAATTTTTATAAATAATATATTGTTGTTATTGATAAAATAAAATAAACATTTGTTAATAAGTTTATAATTTATATCGTGCCAGTTTTCATAAAATTTTTATTTTATATTAATTTTTTAATTTATTATTATTAATATTATTCTTAATATTTGTTATTATTTTTATTTATTAATTTATTATTTTTCCTTTTATTACAATCACTATTTTTTCAATAAAGTAAAATACTTACAATCTGTTAGGGTCTTCTTTTAGACATTCGTCAATAAGGGCCTTCGAAATATTCACCCTATCTTTATTTTGCAGGCGTTTTTCGGCAATAAAAATTCTCCATATTTTGTTGACAGCCGGAATTGACTTGATGGACTCTATGTCAGTCTTTAAAGTTGAAATAACATTTGTTTTTGGGGTAAGATCCCCAAAACCACCTACGGATTCACACTCCGATAGAGTGCCACTAACTGTCGATGCTGATGCCACTGATCGAACGGAGTCTAAATGAAAATTAAATATATTATTTAAAAAAAGAAATATATTATTTAAAAAAAGAAAATAATATTAACAGCCTGTTTCTTTATTTTGAAACGAAATTTTTTTTGTTCCGACATAAAGAAACAGGTTGTAAATCCAGTGTACTTACCTCCAAATTGCAACTCAATATGAAAAGTAGGTGTTGACATATATTGATGAATTACTTTTTCAAACTGGTCTTCTTTAATGGTTGCACCAAACACTAAGGCTGTTATTTTTCTTGAGGCATCAATTTTTAACTCTAATTTGGCTGCTTTTATAAAGCTTTGTAGATTTAAAGGCTCCGGCGCTTCGACAAATAATTTGTCTTCCCCCAAAACAGTTGGTATCAACATTTATTACAACACTTGTGACACGACGCGAAGGCACAAAACAAATAAAAAGAATAAAAAAAGAACACAACCAGAATGCCAACATGAGACACGCGCAAATGTTACGCTCTTTTGTTCTCATCAAGCAAATCGGTGTGTATGCGAAAAACGCATGTATGTATGTATGCATGAACATTAGTAAGAAGCAACGTCTCAGCAACAAAAAAACATCCAAACAGCTCTTTGTGTGTTGTTGTTGGCATTTTTTGGTGCATGGACAATAGAAAAGAAATAAACGTCTCAGCAACAGTTTCCATCCCTCTTGCCGCGCACACACCACACATAGTTACAGCAGCGATCGGCAGTATTTGCTTGGTGAGAGCAAAAGAGCGTAACATTGGCGCGTGTCTCAAGTTGAGACACTCATCAACGCAAAAACAGACTTCTCACCCTCCTGTCTTCTTTTAAGTCACCTATAACACCAATTCAAAAGTAATCGAGAGCTCTGTTGTTTAGCTCTTTGAAAAAAATCCTCTCCGCACCCATAAAAAAATATGTTCTAACATATAAAATATGTTGGTACCCAACAAATAAAATTGAGTTATGTTACAAAATGTTGCAAACAAATATTTGTTTGCACCGAAACAAATTATGTTTGCATCCAAAAATATATTTGTTTGCAACCAGTCCCAAACAAATATATGTTTGGATCCAAACATATTTCTAACATATATTTTTCTGCGTGTACAGTAATCCCAATTCCAAATTTTAGGACTTCACCCCTGTTGGTTTGCCCAAATACAAATTGCACATTATTTAGTACATTTTAGTATATTAGCACAAATTTCCGAATCTACCTACATACTTCAGTCCTAAACTCCGACAGTATTATTATTTCCAATTGTCAGGATACCAGCTTTATTGGTTCCCTTAAATCCAAATTGTACCAAATTTAGTACTATTTACAAGTACAAATGTTCATAACTACCTACATCATACAATTTAATACAAATCTTATTTTCAAAATGTCAAGATTCAAAATCTACCTGTTAATTTAAAATACACATTTAAAATACACATAAGTACGAATTTCCACAACTACCTGCATTCCTTAGTCCTACAATGCACTAGTAATCTTATTTCGAAATGTCAGGATTCAAACTCTATTGGTTCTCCTAAAATTTAATTTGTACCAAATTCAGTACCATTTACTGACATAAGTACGAATTTTCAAAGCTATCTACATTAATCAGTCATAGAATGCAAAAGTAACCGTATTTCTAAATTTCAGGATTCCATCTCAATTGGTTATCCCAAAATTTGAATTGTACCAAATTTAGTACTTTTTGCGCAAATACGTAAACATTTCGATAACTTCCTCAATATCCCAAATTAAAATTGTACTAAATTTAGTACACTTCAGTACTTACTTATACATGAGTACACAATTCCAAAACTACCTCCATACATTGGTTCTATTCCTCAACCTTGATTCCCATTCAAAGTTTTTAGCTCTAACCGTTCACATGATACGAAATGTAATATATTTTAGGAGTTTCGTACACTTATAATGCGAATTTCCTAAAACCCTTTAGTACATCTATAATACATTACATATTTGGCACATAATAAAATTTAAATCGGACTAAGATATTTATGGGAGCTATATCTAAATTTGGACCGATTATCACCAATTTCAATGGGCCAAACAAATGATGTATGGAAAATTTCATCTTAATCTCACAATAAATGCGACCAGCATTGTGTTCACAAAAATGCACGGAAAGACAGACGGTCGAACGGCATTCCATAAATCGACTCAGAAAGTGGTTCTATGGAGGTCCTCAAAATTAACTATGTGTGCATCTTGTTTCCTTCTTCATGTTACAAACAAATGCGTTAAGACATAACACCCTAACTACGGTGTGTTGTTGTGTATAAAAGCAAATGTGACATATTTAGCCGTTCGAACAGCACCAATGGCATGATATTTTGGGCTTTTGTCAGATTTAAATTCAAATTTTCTTTTTCAAATTCGTGAATAATATCTTATGCACCTTAAATGTAGCTTTTAGTATTTTTAATGTCCCAAATCCAACTTTACCGTTGGCTAATTTACTGAAGTAGCCTATACATCCAAGTTAAGCTCTTGACCCACGAAGAGTTTTCCTAATCTAAGAATTTTCAGAATTTTAGCTTTATCCGTCTGGAAATTTTATTTCGAATTTCCAAAGAATCGACCTTATCTACCCTACACACTAACAGCTCCCCACATGCCGAATTTGAAGGTCTTGGCTTCAGCTAACTGGTCTGGGACAATGTAATACTCGTACATCATTCTTAAAATTGAAAGTATTACACGTTTCTAATTATCACTTCGATATTCACCCCAGAAGATTGTATTACTTACGACCTTAAAGGTGTTACTATTGGTTGATATGGCAATGAACTCAAAACATATTTCTACACGTGTGTCTACAGTTTTCCATTATCAATAAAAAATGTGTTTCCTATTTTTTTTTGGACTTAAGTTTTTTGTTTCGTATTAACTTGCCTACGTTGTAACGTATTTTGGGCAGTTTTTGGTGCACCAACTGTTGTCCGTTTGTCATATGCTATTTTATATTGATGTTATGCTAAAAAGTGAACCTAAATTGATTATTTTTTGCTATCAGTTAAAATTACTTCTGGGAACCCGAAAATTACAAATTTAGTTGGAATTTCGGACAGCAGTTTTCAAAATACCGACATTTTCGCCATAATTAAAGATGCCGTTATATTTCGCCTGGCATTGCATATCTCTACGCGTGTGTCGACAGTTTTTCATTATCAATAACGAAAACGTGTACTATTCATTTTTAGACATAATTTCCCGGTGGCAATTGATTAAATTTGTGATATAGTTTTCCCCGAACATTATCTTGCAGAATAATTAAAATTACAAATTACAGCTGATTTAGATGGAATTTCGGACAGTAGTTTTCAAAATACCGACATTCTCGCCATAATTAAAGGTGTCGTTATATTTCGCCTGGCATTGCATATCTCTACACGTGTGTCGACAGTTTTTCATTATCAATAACGAACACGTGTACTATTTATTTTTAGACTTAATTTCCCGGTGGTACTTGATTAGATTTGTGATCTAGTTTTCCCCGAACATTATCTTGCAGAATAATTAACAAGTATAACCAGTAAGAAAAGACTTTATGATACCCAATATCTCTCTGAATATTTAGTAGAGTCACCTGTAGTAAATAAACCTTTATATCTTAATCGATTTCCATTAAACTTGGTTGAAGTAACTTTATGTTGTATATGACTTCTCAAACCAAATATAATTTTTTATACCCTACAACACTTTGTGTTGGGGGTATTATAAGTTTGATTGGGCCAAAAATTATGTAACACCTCGAAATATTGATTTCCAACATAGGAAAGTATATATGGATCTTCCTACCTCGCCGATCTGAGTCGATCTAGCTATGTATGTCCGTCCGTCCGTCTGTCCATGTTAATTGGTAATCACTCTATAGGTCGCAATTATGGCCCGTTCTTCACGAAATTTAGAATGGAGGTGGGGATAAGGTCAGAATATTTCTTTTGGAGATGATCGCACAATATTTAGGTCGAAATGGACCAAAAACTCAAAAAATCCTGATTTTGCAGTTGCTCTACAGGTCGCAATTATGGACCAATCAACGCGGAAATTAGCATGGGGCTAAAGCTTCGGGCTGGGCAGAAGCCTTCCGATTTTGATGGTCATCGGGTAATATTTAGTAGGTGAAAAAGACTATAACATTTGTATTAAATAAAAGTCAAATTTCCATTACACCGCGAATATTTTTAGTCCCGGCGAAATCATAAACCGACGAACAGGTCAATTCTGACTGTTACATAGATGCCGATAGTAAATATATCGGATATATATAGCGAAATATATACAATGTGTATATACAAAGGAAAGAAATGTTAGATGGATTGCTTATATCTCAAGAATGGCTGGACCGATTTTGACAAATTTTGTCAATTCAGAATGCCCTCTTGACATAAAAGTATAAAAAATCGCAAAAAATAAGTCAAAAATGATCTTAATATACATTTTTTAGTATTTTGTGACATTTTTTATTTTTTCATATTTTTTATCGCATGCGATTTTTTTCAATTTGACTTATAATATTAAGGTGTACATTTTGTAATATTTTTCCACCTTACAATACAGGTTTGGGATATTATATACAGATTGCAATTATCGTCCGATCCTTACGAAAAGGGTAGGGTTAGGCTCAGAAGGGCTAGGCCTATTGTTTTTAAAGATGTCCGCAATATAATTAGGGGTTGAAATGGACCAACAACTAAAAATGTTCCTGATTTTGCAGCCGTTATAAAGGTCATTAGAGTTTAGGACAGCGGGTAGAATGGACCACTACTTTTGTCTAAAAAATACCAACATTACTTACAGGCGATAGCCGAAATACACAAAATGCGAACTTCTGCCTTTTTTTTTTGCTGATTTCGTTGACGAATATAGCCAAATATCGTAGACAAGAAGATCGTATAGAAGAGTCTAAATTTGGAGATATGATCGCAAAATACGACGGAGTGCGTAAATATTGGGCAAATGTCCCTGGTCAAAATGCTAAAGGTAATACCTTGGCAGTGCTCCGTCACATAATTTCAAAAGCGAACTCTTCCAAAATGGGTTTGGACATAAGGGGGCTTCTAACATATTGTAGTGTTGTAGGGTATCACATGGTCGGCCCCGCACGTCTATAGCCTTTATTTATACATTTATCGGAGATATATCAAAATATGAAGTGATCTCGATAAAACTTGGAAAATATATTTTTAGGATATACCTAATACCTTCTACCGAAAATCTTTATTATGGAGTGTATAATACGGATTTCCAATTTGGGCTAATATTAAGATTAAAAAACTGCAACCAACTTCAGACTGCTGTCATTTCCAAGCCACTCTATATACCTATATTATATATATTTTGAGAATAGTTAAGTTAAAATGTGTTAGAAGTGGATGTGAGCATCCGATTAGGTTAGTGTGAAAATCAAGAACATCGGCTTCTAGACTCCTAGTGGTATTTCCTCCACTCAGGGTTAATATTTTGAATACTTATAATTCTTATAATATCAAACAAAATCAAGGGCCAAGGTGATATATATCGAATCATTTCTTCTACCACCTTGGGTCAACACTTTAAATAGTGAATTTTATTTTTACGAATACAACTACAACAAGTTAAAAAGTATCATTAGGTTTTGCCGACAGATGTATACCCTCAGCCTAGGTCCGTATATTAAGTATATTTACACTTGGGTTATGAGTATTCAAAATATTGACCCTTTATTGGGATGGCGCCGAGAGGTTGGGCTAAGCTTTCCATTACGCATCTAACCTAAGTCTCATACAGACTACTTCTTCCAGTTTATTTGAGGTAGGAGGTACGAAAGAGAGTGAATCGATGTATCCTATTTTCACACTTTTTCTAAAACAGATAAAAAGATTGAGCTGTGTAGAAACTACTTATTTCCAGTTCTATGCGATTAATTTTTAATCAAAATAATGATTATATTTTGTGGGGAGGAACGAGAAAGAATGGACCATTTAGTTTAATATTCACACCAGATCTAATGTAGGTGTATGTATTGCGTTGTGCGAAGTTAATTATGGAAATAATTATTTGGAATTTTATGAGACTTGTAACTTTTTAAAATGTTGAGGTATCAAATGGAGTGGATCAAACAATCCAATATTTAAAGCAGATCTCGGGTTTGATGAAACATTCCTTTGTTTAAAGAGAATCATTGACTTGCTTCTGACTTGTTCAGGGTTATAAGTAATCAAAATGTTGACTCTTTTGTGAGCAAGTTACTTGAAAGAATGGTCATCTACAACCCATTTTATCAGCGGATTTTGTGTTTGTAGATGGATGGTAGGATTTACAAACTTAAAAAATATTGGATACTCCTTTTGTAGATTTTCGGACAATTCCGTTGAAAAATGTGGCTAAAATCGTCACAACACCGAATATCGGGAGTTGTCGTTATATGGGGGGGATACGATATCGGATATACAATTCACTTTCAGGATGTAAAGTACTCTCAAACGAAATGACAAACTTTGGAAGGTTTTTAGGAAAGCTTGGCAATAAATGTAACAGACAAAAACAGACAGACAGACACAGACTTTAGTCAACCCGTTTATATTTATAGCCTATTATGTCTTTGTACATTTGTTTGTAGCAGGCAAAAGGAAATGAGATAGACCCATAGTTCCTTTTGATAATCTGCATAGAAACATATTCTGATTCGATTTATGCATGTCCGTCAGTCCGTCCGTCTTTTGTAAACAAAGTACAGTTCGCATTTATTGCCCTATCCAGATGAAATTTTGCACAGATCATTTGTTTGGCCCTATTGAAATTGGAGATAATCGGTCAAAATTTAGATATAGCTCCCATATATCTTCGTCCGATTTGCCTTATCTTGTAATATCAGCCCGAATAGTATGGGTAATACAACCAAATTAGGCCTGATTGAAATCGGTTCAGATATAGCTATAACTCTCATATATATTGTTCGTCCGATTTGTTACTTTTGTCCTCCGCAGCCGTAATATGTACTCTGTAACAACAATATTTGGGGGAATACAGCAAATACAGATCAGAAATACATTTGCTAAATTTTATCGAGATCGGTTCAGATTTGGATATAGCTCCCATAAATACCTTCGTCCGATTTACCTTTTATTGTGCATCAAACATCTAATATTTGTCCAAATGGGATGGAATATTGCACTTACGACCGAATTGAGTCTAGAAGCTAGTATGTCAAATTTGGTGATCGGTCCAGATATAGCTATAGCTCCCATATATTGTGTTCATCCGATTTGTTGTATTTGTTACCCACAACCGTAATATGCAGTCCGTAACAACGATATTCAGGGAAATATATGAAATACAGCTCAGAAATATCTTTGCCAAATTTTATCAAGATCGGTCCAAATTTGGATATAACTCCCATATATATTGTACAAGTTCCAATACCGTCGTATGGACTTGTTGTGGTTCAAATTCTACTGAGTAGATTTTGAGCCGGAATTTATTGTTGCACAAAGACGAACAACAATATTGTTTAGCGAACTACAAACAAACACAAAAGTATTCTGGCGATACTTACGTTTGTTGTCTGCACAAAAGAAAAAGCACTTTAATAATTATTATTTCAAAGTTAAAATGACTCTGTCGGTCAACTTTTTTATTTATAAAAAATTCACAATCTTGATCTGGCGATCCACTTTTCTAAACTTCAAGAAGAAGAGTGCTAACCAAAACTCCTTGACGATGTAACCTCATCGATAGTTTTATTTATCGAGATCGATAAGGTCCATATCGATATCATCGTCTATGGGGTTGGGTCTATTCCCCACATATATCAAATGGGCAATATAAGTCCGAATTTAAAACATACAAATGCTTCAGAATATTTAGTCTTTTGAATTTTAAATAATAAGATTAAGCATAGCGGGTATGATTGAATTCTCCCATACAAACTTTTAATTGTTATGTGGTGCTCTACTAAATTAGCAAAGTGGTGTAGGGTATCATAACGTCGGCCCCGCTCGTCTTTAAGACTTTCTTTATTGGTTTTTATTTGGAAAAGGTAATTTCTTACATATTTCAAGAAGACAATCAATATTGAAATATTTATGTTACCAATGTAATATTGCAAAAATTGTGTCTAACAAAATTGTCCTCTTATAAATTTATAGTACAGCTAATCATACAAAAATACATAGAGGCAACAGTTTACGGGCAAATACTTACAAATTCATCGAATACACAGGAGTATGAATATTAAAAATGTATGCCGCTGGGTAATATATGATTGGTACAAATAAGTAAAACGAAAACTTTTTCTTTATGTTAACAATTGTATCTTTTTTATCAATATATTATTAAAATTATATGCCTTCCATATTTACATATGCATTTGGTTCATATGCTGATAAGAGTGTGTGTGTGCCATACAAATTCACCTAAAATAACAAACAGCCTCTTTAGCATAAAAGTTTCGTAGCTACATCTCTTTTCCCTTTGTTTACAAAAGCAGAGACACACAGACAAAGTTCATTTCAAACAGGCTTGATGTTTTCAAAGTGATAAATGACACACGTGTATTGTCACAAAAGTAGTGGGAATATTTCTGCTATCGCCTCCACGGTATTATGATAACGGCTAACGAACCCGTTCTATATGTTTTACTATGCAGATGATACTGCTAATAAAATATTCGTTTGCCGAGTCGTGACCCCACCTACGTGCCGATATGAATTAATATATTATGTTATTTCGATCTAATATTATTTTATGAAAATATTTTTTTAATTTGGAGTTTTTTAGTTTAAACCTTGATTTTCTTGTCAAAAATTGAACTCATAACGAATGTAATTTTTTTACAAATAATATTCTTAAAAGGATATAACATTAATTGCTGAGATAGTGGTAGGTAAGTTTTTCTAATATGCTCCTACCCTTTTGAATTCGTCATGCAAAATATGCAAAAGATGGTTATATAATTTTAAAATATTTAATTTTATATCAGTTATATACAGAGTGAAATGAAAAAACTGCAACCGACTTAAGACTGCTGTCACTTGTATACCACTCGTCCGACAGGTGTGACAGCTCATTATATTTTTTACAAGCGCAAAAAAGCATTTTGATGAGAATTTTTCGGAAAAGATGGAATTCGTGATGGAATTCAAGCGTGATAGTGTGATTTCTTTATATTTGGCTGGAAAACTACAAGTGGCTATCGTTAGAGCACTCCAGCATTCAAATGTGAATAAATCTTTTGTGTCTAGTACCATCGCCCATTACCGTGATACTGGTAGCGTAGTCCGATGTCAAGGAAGTGGACGGAAGAAAACAGCAACTCAACAGAAATGGTTTGAAAAATAAAGAAGCGACTTTATCGAAATCCGCGTCGCAGTGGCCGAAAAATGGCTCGTGCGCTGAACATATCGCAATATTCCATTCGACAAATAATGAAAAATGAGCTCGGGGTAAAGCCATTGAAATTCCAAATAGTGCAAGAAGATACACCGCAAAAAAATATAATAAAAAGAGATAA
Organism: Musca domestica; assembly: GCF_030504385.1. Taxonomy (NCBI): domain Eukaryota; kingdom Metazoa; phylum Arthropoda; class Insecta; order Diptera; family Muscidae; genus Musca; species Musca domestica. The sequence goes on along the minus strand of NW_026712363.1, from coordinate 9,693,907 downwards.
AGAGTTGCTTCGCTTGACCGAAAGTGGTGAACTGCCGAATTTGGTTTCCCCCAATGAGAAAACATTCGTTGTCTAACAGACTGTAAACAACCAAAATGATCGTGTTAACTTTTCAAAGAGGTCAGCTGAAAATGTGCACCTTCGGTTGGCCACAAGAATTCAAGCGCCGACCATGGTAATGGTGTGGGCCGTCACAACAGCCGATGGTCGCTCTCCGCTTGTATTAATAGACCGTGGCATCAGAATAAATGCCGAATATTATCGCGAAAATATTCTGGAGGGTGTATTTAAGCCTTGGGCACGCAAACATTATGGCCGCAGACTTTTGACATTCCAACAGTACTCAGCACGCGCCACGCAAGAATGGTTACAAAATGAGGTTTCTCGCTTCATTTCCAGCGCACAATGTTCACCAAAATCTCCAGATACCAATCCGTTGGACTATTGTGTCTGGAGAATTTGGGAAAGCAAATGTTGGCAGTAAAAAATACCAAAGTGTCGATCACCTCAAGCAAGCGGTTCCCCCGGAATGGGCCAAAATACCGCAGAGCAGCATTCAGCCAGCGTTAGACGGTTTCATTGGCCGTTTGAAGGCCATAATTCGGGCCAAAGGTGACCAATCCGAACAAATCTAAACTTATTCTAAATTTGATACTAATTCCGACATTTTTTGCTTTCATTCAATAAAATTTAAAAATTATGGCGTTTCACTTTGTTAAATTTTTTTTCCTCACCCTGTATATATAGATTTCAGTTTGCATTTGAATTTCAATAAAGTTGCATGTTTGGTTTCCGGCAAATTATCTTATTGCGGGGCCGTCCATGTGATACCCTACAACACTACAATATGTTAGAAGTCCCTTTATGTCCAAATCCATTTTGGAAGATTTCGCTTTTGAAATTATGTCACTGAGCACTGACCAGATATTACCCTTAGCATTTTGAACAGGGACATTAACCCAATATTTACGCACTCCGTCGTGCTGTTATTTGTTTTGGTCCATTTTATAGCTGAATATAATCCAGTGGTTATCCAAATAGCTACTATTCTTCCCTGTCCTTAACTCCCTTCTTAAGCGTGTCGATTGGCTTCAATTGTGTGATCAGGAAATTTTGTCTGTTTTTGGTCCATTTAAACACACAAATATATTGCGGACATCTTTGAAATCAATAGGCCTAGCACTTCTGAGCCTAAGCCTACCCTTGTGAAAATTTTCGTGAGGATCGGACTATAATTGCAATCTGTATATAATAACCCCAAGGTTAAGGTGAAAAAATATTACAAAATAAACACTTACATGTTATAAGTCAAATTGAAAGAAATCGCATGCGATAAAAAATATGAAAAAATAAAAAAATGTCACAAAATACTACAAAATCTATATTAACATCATTATTGGCATCTTTGTATGCGATTTTTTTAGATTTTATTCTTTTATGCCAAGAGGGCATTCTAAATTGACAAAATTTGTCAAAATCGGTCAAGCCATTCTTGAGATATAAGCATTTTAGCTAACATCCCCTTCCTTTGTTTGTATACATTGTATATATTTCGCTACATATATCCATATATATCGCCGACTCAGCTCGGCGAGATAGGAAGATCCATATATACTTTCCTATGTGGGAAACCAATATTTCGTGGTGTTACATAATTGTTGGCCCAATCAAACTTATAATTCCCCCAACACATAATGTTGTAGGGTATAAATATTTTTGTAGTTTCAACACATAGTAGAAACTTTCTAAAAAATTTGAATAGACATTTTTTCATTGAGTACGAAGAAAGTTTTCTTTTCAGTTTATAGGCATTTATTCTGAAAATTTTATAATTTTCTTCGTACTCAAAGGTATGATCAAATTTACTTTTTTATTTCTTTAATCTACATTTTTGTAGGGTATAACAAAATGTCGACACATTCGAAGAATATTTTTGAAAATATGTTTTTTAATTTGTTTTGAAAATTTAAATTTTCTATTTATAGATTTACTTAATTATCATAAAAGTGTGTGGACATATCAATAACCGTAAATTATACATTGTTTATGGCGCCACTATTATGGCGATGTGGATCTATTAAAATAAATAACAATTTGCATGTGTTAAGTTTTGGAATATTTTTATAAAGTAGTTTCTAGCCTATTTAGTGAATTATATGCGAAATGTGTATTCTTTGGGAATATATAATACCTAAAAGAAATCCAAAGTTCAAAAGCAAACATGAAATATTTGAGATATTTATTTGGGAATTGTTTGTGTATCTACCAAAATTGTACCAAATTTTGTCAACAATTTAATTATATTGTAAGATAGGTGGACAGTTGCAAAAGTAGATGAATAATAAACAATATTTCTACGAATAGTGACATCAAGAACTGCATCCTCTAAAATTTGCAATTCCAAGCAATACTGTGTGCGGTTGGATATAGTCACGAGCGTATGGATTTTCATTTACAAAGTGCTATTTTTTGATGGGAAAGTAGTCGACAGGACGGGAAAATACCGCTGGTTGCAAATGTCTAATATCTTGTTTTGTAAATTTTAAATCTACTAGAAAACAATTGAGGAAAAGTCAAAAGTCGGGCGGGGCCGACTATATGATATGTATATTTAGTAGAGAGAGTTTATTTGAAGTAGATCATTCCACCTATCAACATTTGGCTTTAGAACAGTTATAATTTGGTTTCAGATGGGACTAATATATGCGAGCATATCCAATTCTGAATCGATTTTCACTAAATTGGACGGATACATTTTTATCTTTATATGATATCACTTCGATTAGGATTATAGTAAAAATATTTATAGGAGCCTAGTTACGCCAAATGGAAACGTTCGTTGCGAAATTCACTCCATGATGTTAGCAATTATTTGCACAATAAACAAGAAGTCGGATTGAGGATATATATGGAAGCTATATCCAAATCTCGCAGACATTTGGCCAATATATTTCCGAGCTCCATTAGATATCTGGCACCAAATATCATTGTTGTCGAATGCATCTTACGAATGTAACGGGTTTAAAGACCAAATCGTATGAAACATATATATGGGAGCTAAAGCTATATTTGAAATTATTTTCACCAAATTTGATGTACTTGCTTCGAGACTGAATTTGATCGGATGTGACAAAATGCAGATAATTTGGACTAATATTGGCAATTTGGTGCACAATTAACCCGAAATCAATTGATGATATATATATGAGAGCTATATTCAAATCTGAACCGATCTTGATACAACTTGGCAGATCTATTTCTGGGCCGTATCTGATATCTGGTACCAAATATCATTCTTGTAGGGTGCATAGCGACTTTAGCACCAAATCGGATGAAACATATTTATGAGAGCTATAGCTGTATCTGAACCGATTTCATTTGGACTGATATTGGCCATTTAGTGCACAATTAACACGAAATCGGTTGAAGATATATACATGGGAGCTATATCTAAATTTGAATCGCTTCTCACCAATTTCAAAAGGGTTCGTCCTTAAGCAAAAAAAAAAAAAAATGTATGCAAAATTTCATCTCAATCAGATAACAAATGCGATCTGCATTTTATTCACAAAAATACATGGACAGACGGAACGACATGCATAAATAGGCCAAGAAAGTGATTCTATAAAGATCCTCAAAAATATCTATGGGTCTATCTCGGTTTCTTCTCCGTGTGACACACAAATGCACACAGACATAACACTCTTACCACTATGTTGTGTAATAAATACCAATCATCCTATTCACAATAATTTCATTATGCCAAATATCAGAGTTCTATGTCAGATAATATGTGTTGTATCATCATTAAATCAATTGATAATTTTATGCTGGTCACTAATTAATTTACTTTATGGGGAGGAATATTTGATGGTGTCTTAAGAGAGTAATGATTCAATATATCCCCTTTTTCATGGTGGAGTGTATGAAAAAGCAATGTACCTAAAGTCATGTTATATTAATTTTTGCACCCTTCACATCCAACTATTTTGATTTCATTTTCTAAATGCATTCCAATATATCAAAAATTTATTACAAAAGTAGGTTAGGGTATTGATTGATTGTTGTTTTTTCATTGCTATCGTAAAAAAACATTTATTGGCAGCGGTCACTTTTAATACTGGCCATTCATATTTTTATGTACTCGCCAAGGAACGGTTCAACACATTTTATGATTAATTTTCATTTTAGTTTTCCTTTTTTACTTTTATACTGTGCAGTAAAACTTTGATATTAAAAAAACCAACCCAACTATTTAATTTTACTTTACCTCCTCTTCAATGACCTTTCTCCACGAACTTTAATAGCTATTCCTTTCGAATCACATTAACAAATCTGTAATTTTCTTATATTAAATATATTTATTGTGTATTTTTTATAGTTGGCCATTATAACTAATGACGAGGAGGGACCAGGAGTTGGCTTTAGACCCCAGCGATAGTGATAGGCAATGTGAAATTAACTCGGCAGAGAAGAAGGTGCGTAGGTTGTGTGTACAATGGACACGTATTGACGCACGTCATTTTTCTTTCAGCTCGTGTAACAACAACTATAGCATGGACGGCAACAACCACAATGTCTATCTAACAATGTCAGAGCTGAAACAACAAGTGTTGATGTTCTTTCGTAAAAGTTGATACATTGTGTAAAGGAAAAAAAGAAAACGAAACAAAAATACGAAATTAAATCGACAGGTAAATCTATGAGTGCGGTTTCAATCAAATTCGGCAAATATTGAAAAATGAGCTCGGGGTAAAGCCATTGAAATTCCAAACAATGAAAGAACTTACAACAGAAAAAATAAATAAAATAAATAAAATAGACTCAAAGAGCTAAAGAGTTGCTTCGCTTGCCCGAAAGTGGGAACTGCAGAATTTGGTTTTCTCCGATGAGAAAACATTCGTTGTCCAGCAGTTTGTAAACAAACAAAATGATAGTGCTTACTTGCCAAAGAGGTCAGCTGAAAATGTGCACCTTCGGTTAACCACCTGAACTCAAGCGCCGGCCATAGTGATGGTGTGGGCCGCCATAATAGTGGATGGTCGCTCTCCGCTCGTATTAATCGACTATGGCGTCAGAATAAATGCCGAATATTATCGCGAAAATATTCTGGAGGGTGTATTAAAGCCTTGAATACGCAGTCATTTTGGTCGCAGACCTTGCACATTCCAAGAATGGTTACAAAATGGGGTTCCTCGCTTCATTTCTAGCGTAAAATTGCCACCAAAATCTCCCGATACCAATTCGTTGGACTATTGTGTCTGGAGTATTTTGTTAAGCAAGGTTGGCACTAAAAAATACCAAAGTGTCGTTCACCTCAAGCAAGCGCTTCGCCGGGAATGGGCTAAAATACCGCAGAGCAACATTCGGGCAGCGTGTGACGGTTTCATTGGCCGTTTGAAGGCCATAATTCGTGCCAATGGTACCAATTCGAACAAATCTAAACTTATTCTAAAGTTTGATGCTATTTCCGACATTTTATGCTTTCATTCAATAAAATTTAAAAAGAAATGTAAAAATTATGGCGTTTGACTTTGTTGCAGTTTTTTATCTCACCCTGTGAGAGAGCTATATCTAAATTTTGACCTATTATCAATTTCAATATGGTTTGGCCTTGGGACAAACAAATGATTTGTGCAAAATTTCATCTGGACCGGGCAATAACTGCGACCCGTACTTTGTTTAAAAAATACATGGACAGATGGACGGAGATTCGTTTTAGAATGTGATTCTATGCAGATCACCAAAAGGAACTCTGGGTCTATCTCGTTCTCTTTAACACCGTGACCACCTTATGTGTAGGGTATAAATACTATCGAAATCACATCCGCTCTTTAACAATATCCAATTCAAAGTACAAGGTTTCGGGTGTCGCATTCTCCCAGGTTTCACTGTTTATTTTCACCTTGCAGGGAGTCGTTATTGTCATAATCTGTAAGTGGTAAATAAGTAAAGTAACTGAGCTAAAGAAAGGAACGGAAAGGTCCAACCAAGCAAGATACTGTTGCGATTAGAAAAAGTTGCTCAAGAATAAAAAAACTTACCTGACTTTTGTGGTTATGATAATGTTATGTTGTCAGTTAAACTATTGTCTAGATTTGTTCGTTACGTTTTGTTTTTTTTTTCATAGATTTTTCTTTGGTTTTTGCTTTATCATGCTGTTTGACCACGACTTGGCTATTAAATAAATTAGCAGCTATTTTTCCTATTCCTTCCTTGCCAGCCAAGTTGAATCGATAACAACGCTGTGGTTTTGGATGGCAGCAGAAAAAAACTGGATGTAGTTGTTGTAGCATTTTATGTGGGTAGGGCATGATTTTTCATACTATTCAGTATTCCGACATATTTTGTGGAAGTCAGAGGTAGAATACAGTATAACGAAGGCAATATCATGGATGAAATCGTATTGCTGTAATTTCTTCTAAATATTAATGCAAAATATAAACAAGTCAGTAAGTCAATGGCAAAAGTGTATAACCGAGATTTTTAGACGAAAAGAAATTGTAAGGAAGTATAGTTTCCAGTTTCGAAATGGGATCATCATGACCTACAATGCCGGTGATCCAATGCCAATTGGATTTCGTAGAACGACTTGGAAGAAAATTCATGTCTCCAGGCTTTTGCTAGTATAAGGTGCCGTATTCGATACAGGTACCCTATAAACAATGGCCAACAAGGTGTTCAAATCAAATTGTTGTTCTTATTTTCTTAAAAAGCTATATAGAAGAACGATAGTTTTACAATTTTCCAACATAAATCGAATTTAATAGACTACTTTGAATTCTTTGTAGATTCACTACCAATATTGGATTGCAGAAGTATAGTATTTTTATACCCTACACCACATAGTGGTAAGGGTTTTATGACTTTGTGCATTTGTTTGTAACATGGAGAAGGAAGCGAGATAGACCTATAGTAACTTTTGAGAATCTCCATAGAATCACTTTCTGAGTTGATTTATGCATGTCAGTCCATCTGTCCGTCCGTACGTCTGTCCATGTATTCTTGTGAACAAAATGCAGGTCGTATTTATTATCCGATTGCGATGAAATTGTGCACAAATCATTTGTTTGACCCAAGGACGAACCCTATTGAAATTGGAGATAATCGGTAAAAAATTAGATATAGCTCCCATATATATCTTCGCCCGATTTGTTTTTTTTTGTGCACCAAGCGTCTAATATCAGCCCGAATAGTATGGAATTTTGCACATACAACCAAATTAGGCCTGCAAGTATGTATGTCAAATTTGATTGAAATCGGATCAGATATAGCTATAGCTCCCATATATATTGTCCATCCGATTTGTTATTTTTGTCCTCCGCAGCCGTAATATGCACTCTGTAACAACAATATTTGGGGAAATATATCAAATTCAGCTCAGAAATACCTTTGCTAAATTTTAACGAGATCGGTTGAGATTTGGAAATAGCTCCCATATATAACTTCGCCCGATTTACCTTTTATTGTACACCAAACGTCTAATATTTGCCCAAATGGGATGGAATATTGCACTTACGACCGAATTGAATCTAGAAGCTAGCATGCCAAAGTTGGTGATGATCGGTTCAGATATAGCTATAGCTCCCATATATATTGTTCATCCGATTTGTTGTATTTGTTACCCACAGCCGTAATATACACTCCGTAACAACGATATTAAGGAAATATATCAAATAGAGCTCAGAAATATCTTTGCCAAATTTTAGCGAGATCGGTTCAGATTTGGATATAGCTCCCATATATATCTTTATCTGATTTCAAATTAATTTTGCACCAAATGGGCAATACAAGTCCGAATTTAAAAGATACAAATGCTTCGGCATATTTACTCCTTTGAACTTTGAATAATAATTATAATGATAGCGTGTATAATTAAATTCTCCCAAAAATGTTTTAATTGTTATGTGGAGCTCTACTAAATTAGCAAAGTGGTGTAGGGTATCATAAAGTCGGCCTCGCCCGACTTTAAGACTTTCTTTACTGGTTTTTTAATTATTTTAAGAACAATATCCTTATTTACTAACTGTCACACATAAGTTCCTTTGTTTTTCAGCGTATTGTTTAACCCAAACCATTGTATAAAGGTACATAATTTAATCTTATCGTTTTCATTGCAACCATACTGTAGTTTCTTTCTTTGCCTACAAGGCTTGGAAGTGAATAAAATATAAAAGATCTGTTATCAGTCACCACATTCTAGGAGGCAGTAACTCATTTAAGACGGCTAGATTCGTATCCAGGTAAAGAAACCCGTATTAACTTCATGGCTCTGTTCGGCTGAATGTACAAATGTATGTACATAGTACAAGGGAGATGTAGCCTGTTGCTGACATCAGTGCCAGCGGCAAGTGGCTGAAGTGCAACAAATTAATTTTTATGATTACATTTATCCCCAGTTACCATGGAGTGTAGTTGTACAGGTATATTCCGCTGGAAAAATATTACTAAGAACTTGAATAGGTTACGTTTAAAAGCAGACAGCAGGTGCTAAGGTTAAGATTTATATAATTTATTATATTTGCATTTAAGCTGCATACATTGCATTTAAGATAAATAGTGGAGATTTTAAATGAAGGTAAATTTGTATACCCTTCATCATAGTGTGGAGGGTACATTTGGTTTGTCTTTCCAATTATTTTTCCCCTAAATAAATATTACATAAAAGTACATATATTCTTGATCAGCTTAAAATGCTGTGTTAATTAAGTCACATCCGTTCGACTGTCTTGGAAATAACTATGGGTTGCAAATGATAGGAAGTATGTTGCTATATACTCGCTTCAAATGTATTATAGGTTCGCAAAGCTACTAGCTATGAAAATGGACTACGTTTACAAAAATTTGACAGTTTGTTTCCAGTGTGTTACGAATATCCTTGGTCATTTATTTTGTAATATCCCTAAAAATTAGTCGTAGATCCCATAAAGCATGTATATTCATGATCAGCATAATAAATATAAAGCAAGTAAAACAAGTAAGCAAAGGCTATAGTCGTGCGGGCCGATCATGTGATACCCTACATATACCAATGGTTATCCAAAATGCTAGAATTCTTCCCTGTTCTTAAATCTCTTCAATTGTGTGAGCAGGAAATTTTTTTCTGTTTTTGGTTCATTTGAACCCCTAAATAATTTGCGATTAACGCCAAAAGCAAGAGACCCCTCTGTATCACCAAATTTAAACTCATCTATATGATTTGCTTGTCTACGATATTTGGCTTTATTCGTCAACGAAATCAGCATAAAAAAGCCGGAAGTTCACCTTTTGTGTATTTCGGATATCGCCTGTAATTAATGTTGGTATTTTTACTCACAAAATAACTTCATGCGAGATTTCCTTTGGATTCAATTTGTTAACATTATAATGGCTGAAAAATCAGACACATTTTTAGTTGTTGGTCCTATTCAACCCCTAAATATATCGCGGACATCTTGGAAAACAATAGGCCTAGCCCTTCTGAACCTAACCTTACCCTTTTTCTTGAGGATAATTGCAATCTGTATATAATAACCCCAACCTGTGTTGTAAAATGAAAAAATATTACAAAATGTACAGTTCAATATTATAAGTCAAATTGAAAAAATCGCATGCGATAAAATATATGAAAAAATAAGAATATGTCACAAAATACTACAAAATCTATAATAAAATCATTATAGGCATCATTTTATGCGATTTTTTTATATTTTATACTTTTAGGTTTTGGTCTCGCCATTCTTGAGATATAAGCATTCTAACTAACATCCCCTTCCTTCCTATATATACATTGTATATATTTCGCTATATACATCCGATATATTTACTATCGGCATCTAAGTAACGGTCAGAGTTGACCTGTTCGTCTATTCGTGATTTCGCCGGGATTAAAAATATTCGCGGTTTAATAATAAATTTGACTTTTATTTAACACAAATGTTACGGTCTATTTCACCCACTATATATTACCCGATGACCATCAAAAGTAGAAGGCCCAGCCCCAAGTTCTAGCCCCATACGAACTTCCGCTTCGATTGGTCTATAATTGCGACCTGTAGAGCAGCTGCAAAATCATAAAATTTTTTTTGGTCCATTTCAACCCCTAAATATTATGCGATCATCTCCAAAAGCAATAGGGTTCTATTCTGGCCCTACCCCTACCTCCATTCTAAATTTCATGAAGATCGGGCCATAATTGCGACCTGTAGAGTGATTACAAATTAACATGGACAGACGGACAGACGGCGGACGGACATACGTAGCTAGATCGACTCAGCTCGGCGATATAGGAAGATGCATATATACTTTCTTATGTGGGAAACCAATATTTCGAGGTGTTACATAATTTTTGGACCAATCAAACATATAATACCCCCAACACATAGTGTTGTAGGGTATAAAAACATTAAATACCCCCTACCTTAGGGTAAATGAAACATTAGAACTTATTATGACCCACAAATACCAATTTTTAGACATATTTGTGGGAAAATGTGGCAAAGATCATCAAAATACCGAATATCGGGAGGTACCGTTTTATGGGTACTATACCAAAACGTGGACCTATACATGTAATGTATACACCTTTCACAACACTGTAGTCAGAGTATTATGTCTTTGTGCATTTGTTTGTAACATAGAAAAGGAAGCGAGATAGACCCATAGTTCCTTTATATGATCTGTCTGTCGGCCCATGTATTTTTGTAAACAAACTACAGGTCGCATTTATGGCCCGATCAAATCATTTGTTCCGGCCAAAGGCGAACACCATTGAAATTGGAGATAATCTCGCCCGAGTTGCATTTTATTGTTTACTAAATGTGTAATATTAGTCCAAATAGAATGGAATTAGGCACATATAACTAAATTGAGCCTAGGAATAAATGTATAAAATTTGATGGAAATCCGTACAGATGTACCTATTACACTACACTACACTACACTACACTAATAACACACACATTTGAAATAGTCTAAATCAAACTATACTTTAATATACCTATTACTATTAGACGCATAATATATCACTATTTGGATACTTATAAAGTTGTATTCATATCTGGGTTGACAGAATTGGGTGTGAATGCTTTAAATTATCGCTACCATTTACTCACAACAAAATGTGGAGCAAAGTGGATCGCACAAACAATCAATTCCACCCCATACTTAAGAAAAGACATTCTATTTTCGGATTTCAGCTATAAACGATGGCTTCATTTTGATTGATGTTTATAAATTTCAAATAAACCCTGGCGCAGAGGAAAGAAACAAAATAAAAAATATAAATATATCAAATGTCAACCAATAAAAAGTTGACAGTTATTTTTTACGCCCTGGGTTGGTTGGGGGGAAACGTAAATTCGATAACGAAAAATAAAATTTGATGAGACGAATTCGTTATATATTCTATGAATGGACAATGTATGCGTGTGTGCACGAATAGGCCGTCTGCAGGCTGAACATTGTATATACATATGTATTCATTGGGTTGTGTGTTGAAATATTGTCCTTGGAGGGAGTCAATTAGTTTCATCACTCATGTGTCACAGGCGGAAAATATTTTAAAAATGGATTTGTATTTTCCACTTTTATTTTTACTGTGCATCTATGAGTTCATATGTAGATGAAAAAAAGTTGTCAATAAAATAAATTCAAAGATCCTATTTTTGCAATGTGTCATTTTGTTTATATTTTTCAACATTGATTTTACGCTTATCGAATATAAAAAAGAATGGTCATATTTTATAACACACTGTTGTTTCCACATTCAAATCGCGCAAATTATATTGGCTTAGAGGAAAATGGGAGTTAATCATCTTAATTTGGCCATTTCTTAGATGTTACAGAGTAGATGACTCCTTATTGACTCCAATATAAGAGGGAGGTTATATATAAAGCTTAAGTGTACATATCTGTATTGCTTATTTGATCATAGTTCCAATATTTAAACTTTTGTCTTCTGCCTTAAGTGAGTATATCCATAGCACAATGAAATCAAGGTTGGCCACTGAAACCAACCGATTTTATTTTTTTTTGGCTTAACATGTCCGTGTATGCGTGCGTGCTTTTCAATCATATGAACATTTTTGAGAAAATGTTAAAATCCAGTTGTAATCAAAACAGGTATTGCGACGTATATGTGGACAACAACCAGTAAAAGCAGAAAAAATGCCCTACGCCACTGTGCGATATATAGCAGTTGTGCCCGAATGGGCCTGTTATATGGGAGGATATCCTCTTTTTAATATGAATATGTACCCATATTCATCAAAATCATTTCTATTTGAGCTTTTATTTAATTTTTTACAATAAACGTGAAATCGGATGATCTCTATATAATTTGCAGAGTTATTTCGATTATGTATCTGATAGCTGGAAACAGGTATAGCCCTATTGTAGTTGAAGATAATCGGTCAAAATTTATATATAGATCTTCCAACTTGTCTTTTATTGTTCACCAAATGTGTAATATTCGTTCAAATAGGATGAAATTTGGCACATGAAACAAATTGAGTCTAAAAGCAGGTATGTCAAATTTAGTGAAAATCGGCGAAGATATAGTTCCCATATATTTGGTTTGTCCGATTTGTTACATTCAAGGTAAATAGCTAGAACAGCGAGCTGGTTTAATTCTAATCGCAGCGCATCAAAAAGTACAGATCAAGCTAAACATCGCTCCGGACGAACCTAGTATACAGTACCAGGCAGCACGAAGTGCGATAAGGTTGTCCGCTAGGGTCATGCCAGATTGTTGGACTTTCTAAGAGCTGAAGTAAACCTCAACCTTCACGAACGGAAGAGTGATTACATATTTCCAACCATGAGGTTTGACAGAATTAAGATACTGATTTCAAGAAGGGATGAGTGGAACGGATCTAACCTACCTTAAATCGGTCCGCCGATATACCCAGATCAGTCAATTTTTAGACAAATCCGCGAAGAAATGTGGCAAAAATCATCAAAACACCAAATATCGGGAGGTACCATTATATGGGGTGTATTCCAAAGCGTAGACCTATACATACAATGTTTCGCCACACAAACTAGGACCCATTATGCCCTACAAACACCAATTTTCAGAAAATCCGCGAAAAAATGTGGCAAAAACAATCAAAATACCGAATATTGGGAGGTACCGTTATATGGGAGAATATTAAAAAACTTGGACTTGTTTTGGACAATGTTTTGCCAAAGGAGCTAGAACTCATTAGGACCCACAAATCCGTGAAGAAATGTTGCAAAAATCAAAATACCGAATATCGGGAGGTACCGTTATATGGGACCTATACATACAATGTTTCGTCACCGGAGCTAGAACCCATTATATGCTACAAATACCAATTTTTAGACAAATAAGTGAAAAAAATGTGGCAAAAATCATCCAAACTGTGCTGCTCTATCAAGGAAAAGACTAGGAGAAATGAGGGAACTCATGATCTCAGTGTGCATTCAGACACGTACCCCTTCGTCATTTGCTTCGCGAAAAGCTGACTCTAGCCCCAGAATTAAAATACGACCCTATTCGACGCATTTTTCCATCCTTTCTATTTCTCTACAAATATTTAGTACTTCAAATACAAAGTTTGAGATAGTTTTATTGAAAAATTTAGCAAAAATCAACAAAATACCGTATATAAGGAGGTACCATTATATGGGTGCTAAACGAAGTCATGGACTATTTAAGCAATTTTCTGTCAGAAATTCCAAATTTGATACAATTTCCGTAAAAATGTGAAACAAATCAACAAAATACCGAATAACGGGGGGTACGGTTATATGAGGATCTTTAAAGAAAGTTCTTTGCAAAGATGTTTCTTACATATGGGGAACACAAGCTACATCCAAAACATCTTAAATCAGGCGATGCAGTTAAATGAAGGCTATAACAAAATGTGGACCCGTATAAAAAAATGTAAAATTCTGCGTACCTGAAATTCATTGCAGCAAAATTTTGCCAACCTATTTCATTTCGTTCGAAAGCTAGAACGATTTTCAGACAAGACAAAGACAGGACAGACAAGCGGAAATACGGACATATGTGTATACGTTGTGAGGACTAAAATGATTATTTCGAGGAGCTAAAAAGTGAATAAAAATAAGTTAAAGAGTTAGAAGTTCGGCAGGAGCGAACTTTGAATATCCTCCACCATTTGCCACATATTGGCAATTTTCAAAAAAAAAAAAAAAAAAAAAAACAAGTAAAAAAGCTGTAAGTTCGGCCGGGCCGAACTTTTAATACCCTCCACCATTTGGTACAAATTTGGCAATTTCCAAAAAATAAAATCCGTTAAAAATTCTGTTAAAATCTTAAGAATACCGAGTGCTTATACGACGACGTGGGCCTGCATAGGCATATTTTGTCATAAGTTGTTACAATAATTTAAATGTGAAACTTGAAGAAAAATCTGTTTTTAATCATTAAAATACCGAATAGGGGGGGGGGGGGTACCGTTATATGGGGGCTATTCGAAAACGTGGACCTGCACAGACAATTTTTTGGCATGGGCTGAAGTATCCATTACGAACTTCACATGCGAAATTTGAAACAATAAATAATGTCCCTAAAATCATCAAAATACCGAATATCGGGGGGTACGGTATATGGGGCTATATGAAGATGTGGACCTGCACATAAAATTTTCTGTCTTAGGCCGTAGTATCCATTACGAACTTCAAATACCAAATTTGAAACGATTCCGGTAAACAATGTCGCTAAAATCATTAAAATCCCTAATATCGGCGGGTACCCTTATATGGGGGCTATACGAAGACGTGGACCTACATGGCTCATTTTTGACTTAGGATTTAGTATCCATTACGAACTTCAAATGCCAAATTTGAAACAATTCCGATGAATAATGTCGCTAAAATCATCAAAATACCAAATATCGGGAGGTACCATTATATGGGGGCTATATGATAACTTGGACCTACATGGCCCATTTTCGAACTTAACCTGCCTGCTGGCAAAATATACATGTGTGCAAAATTTTAGCCTTCTATCTCAATTTGTTCGAAAGATAGCGTGATTACAACAGACAGACAGACAGACATACGGACAGACAGACAGACAGACACACAGACAGACAGACGGACATGGCTAAATCGCCTTAGAATTTTACGCTGATCAAGAATATATATACTTTGTTGGGTCTGACATGAGTATTTCGAGGAGTTACAAACGGAATGACAAAATGAATATACCCTCCATAGTATGGTGGAGGGTATAAAAAAAAATTAAAATCCGTTAAAAATTAGGTTAAACTCTTAAAAATACCGAATGTCGCCGTTATATTATGGTCTATACGAGGACGTGGACCTGCATAGGCAACTTTGCATAAGCCATTGCAATATTCAAATGCGAAACTTGAAAAAAATCGCTGGACAATGTAGCTAAAATCATCAAAATACCATTATATGGGGGCTATACCAAAACGTGGACCTGCACAGACAATTTTTTGTCATAGGCTGTAGCATCCATTACGAACTTCAAATATCAAATTTTAAACAATTCCGATGAATAATGTCGCTAAAATCATCAAAATCCCAAATATCGGGAGGTACCGTTATATGAGGGCTATATGAAGACGTGGATCCATTCAATGTCAAATTCAAATGCCAAATTTCAAAGATTTCCGGTGAATAATGCCGCCTAAATCACCAAAATACCGAAACAGGGAGGTATCGTTATATCGGGGCTATACCAAAACGTGTACCTATGCACATAGATTGTATATCGAACGTAAATCAGTGTTAAACAATGGATTCAATATTATGGTGCTGTACTCATATCATATTAAGTGATGAGCATCTTTTCAGTTATTGTGTAGAAATATCGGTGTGCCCATCAGTGCTTCAGTGTGAAAGGAGTGCTAACTTTTAATGAAATAAATTCGCATATTCAACCACCCACGTAGCGTCATTAAGATTTTGGTCTGATAAGATCACTTAGTTGTGGCATGAATTTAGCTGCAGCTACAAAAGCTATTATGACTAATGCTGTTTAAAAAATCACTTTTTAATATATTTATTATATATCGTATTCCATTCCTGCCATCCTGCTTCTACAAAACGTATTTCGTACTCCCCCATCAAACCGTAGTCCACATGAACTGTCTACTACATTGTTGACCATAAAATCTGTATTTAATTAACAACAGCTTCGTTTCCTATTTGGTTTTTTTTTTTTTTTTTTTTGCTTTTGCTCTGAGCATTTTTCTTCCACCGATTTTTGTACATAATCTGTTTTTAGTTTTTATGTCGATGGGAAAAGCTGTGAAAAAAACATTAGAAAAAAGCGCCAATGTTAAACATCTAAATGTTTTTGGGTGATTGTGTGCTCATCGCGTATGCAAACACGTTTAAATAAATTTCAATTAAGCACGAACTTTTGCAATTATCCCACTTTTTGCTTTAACCCATAAAGTACGACAAATTTACAACAGACATTCATTCGAAGAGATTAAACACACAAAAACTCGGGGAAGGAAAAACTTAAAAAACCGCTAGAGAAACAAAATTAAATATAAACTAAACAGTGTTATGGAAGCACGGCAATATCACTAAACCAATCACTTTAGCATGCGGTGGCTACCAAAAGCAGGAGTAACTAACAAAAATGGTTGTTTGCTCTTGGGTGAACAGTGATCAGAAAGTATTCATCGGCTTGACGGCAGTTATAATCGGAGTCTTAAAAAGGACCACAATTACTGTTCATGAAATTTCTTCGAAGAATATTATTACAATGTTGACATCTGGTCAAAGTTAGACAAATATATATTATGAAGTGCAAGAACTGATTTTTCAAAGAGGAAATTACTTTTTGGGATATTCGCTGCAAGGTAAACTCAAATATTAACAAGTAACAACTCACCAATAATAAAGAAATAAATCATCGGAAGACTGAATATAGGGAGGTGCAGTTATATGGAGGCTATACGAAAACGTGGACCGACATGGTTAATTTACGAACTCAATCTGCATACTGACAAAACACTCATGTGTGCAACTTATATCATCTTTTTTCATATTTTTAACTTTAATGATTATTCAATTTATAACCTATTATTGAAGTGCCAATTACCGATACAGATTACGATATTCAATGTTTAGACTTAGATGTGGACTTCGCAAGCTTTGTATGAGATATATGATTTTCAAACCTTTTGTGCAAAATATGAGAAGGGCCCCGAAAGAATGGACAAAAATGGGCAATCTTGGGTTGAAGTCTCACATTGCTAAAAGATTGGAAAGCGCGAAATTTGGAGATAAGAGATGAAATCACATTTAAAGAGGCCCATTGTTAATACAGGGTAAGAAAAAAAATTGCAACAAAAATTTTTAAATTTGGTTGTAAATTTTATGAAATGAAAGCAGAAAATGTGGGAATAGCATCAAATTTTAGAATAAGTTTAGATTTGTTCGCATTGGTCACCTCCGGCACGAATTATGGCCTTCAAACCGCTAATGAAACCGTCACACTCTGCCCGAATGGTGCTCTGTGGTATTTTGGCCCATTCCTGGCGAAGCGCTTGCTTGATGTGATCGACACTTTGGCATTTTTTAGTGCCAACCTTGCTTTCTAAAATAAGGCAGATACAATAGTTCAATGGATTGGAATCTGGAGATTTTGGTGGCCATTGTGCGCTGGAAATGAAGCGAGGTACCTCATTTTGTCACCATTCTTGGGTGGCACGTTCTGATTGCGATGGTGCTGAGTCTTGTTGAAATGTCGAAGGTCTGCGGCCAAAATGTTTGCATGCTCAAGGCTTTAATACACCCTCCAGAATATTTTCCCTATAATATTCGGCATTTATTCTGATGCCACGGTCGATTAATGCGAGCGGAGAGCGTGCATCGGTTGTTATGGCGGCTCAAATGATATATACAACAGTTTTTTTTGATAGTGCACGTTTTAAAAGAGAATTGTCTATATAAGTCCACGATATCTTATATCCCCCATATATCGGCACGTTCTGATATTCGGCATTTTTAAGATTTTAACAGAATTTTTAATGGATTTTATTTTTTAAAAATTTCCTATTTCGTCCCGAATGGTGGAGGGTATTCAAAGTTCGGCTCGGCCCGACTTACTGTTTTTATACCCTACAACACTATGTGTTGGGGGTATTATAAGTTTGATTGGGCCAAAAATTATGTAACACCTCGAAATATTGGTTTCCCACATAGGAAAGTATATATGGATCTTCCTAGCTCGCCGAGCTGAGTCGATCTAGCTATGTATGTCCGTCCGTCCGTCTGTCCGTCTGTCCATGTTAATTTGTAATCACTCTACAGGTCGCAATTATGGCCCGATCTTCACGAAATTTAGAATCGAGGTGGGTCTGGGGCCAGAATAGAACCCTATTTCTTTTGGAGATGATCGCCAAATGTTTAGGGGTTGAAATGGACCAAATACTGAAAAAATGTCGGATTTTGCAGTAGCTATACAGGTCGCAATTATAGACCAATCGACGCGGAATTTCGCATGTAGCTAGAGTTTAGGGCGGGGAAGAAGCTTACCAATTTGGGTGGTCATCGGATAATATTTAGCGGGTAAAATAGACCATATATTTTGTGTTGAAAAAATTCAAAAATTTTCATTAAACCGCGAATATTTTAAATCCCGGCGAAATCACAAAGCCATCACAAGGTTACTTCTGACCTTTACGTTGATATAATTATCCAACAAATCGGATATACAGCAAAATATGTGCGATATAAATGTCTATCAAAGGAGATATGCTTGAAAGATCTCTTATATGTCGAGAACGGCTGAACTGATTTCGACA
The DNA here is from genome assembly GCF_030504385.1 of Musca domestica. Taxonomy (NCBI): domain Eukaryota; kingdom Metazoa; phylum Arthropoda; class Insecta; order Diptera; family Muscidae; genus Musca; species Musca domestica. Next base: position 9,675,137 of record NW_026712363.1, on the reverse strand, counting down.
GTTCTCATTAATTCAGAATGGCCTCTTGGCAGGAAACAAAAAACGTCTAAAAAAATTGCATAAAAATATCTCCCTAAGAAGGAAATATTGATTTTGTAACATTTTCTCATATTTTTTTTCAATTTTGTCATATTTTTGGCATATTTTCATTTTGAATTAAACATTTGGTAATATTTCTACAGCTAACAAAACTAACGAAATTTTGCATGGGGATCAGATGAGGGTCAGAATAGAAGCCTACTCTTTTTGGAGATGATCGCCATATATTTAGGGGTTGAAATGGAACAAAAAAATGCAAAATTGTCAGCAGGTCGTAATTATCGCCCGACCCTCACGCACATTTGAATGGGGGTTACCTGACATTGCAAGAACCAAGCAGTTTTGGATGGCCATCCAAAAATATTCAATGTGCTAAATAGTTTGCCAACTTTTGTAGACAAAATACGAAAATGTCCATTCCAGTGACTTTTTGGAGAATTCACAAATACAGGAAAGACGCACTTCTGACTATTTCGTTAACGCTGATTTCGTTGAAGGGTATAGTCAAATGTCTGTATCTCATATAGATGCGTTTCAGTCAAAAACCAATAATAAATGTTAATCTTTTGCCACTTCTGAGAGATTATAGGTCTTTGGGAAATATTGGTTCCAGATCTAGGAAGACCCTTTACGTGCAACATCTGCCAATAAATTGGAAATGAGCAAATTAGTTTAAGTTGCTATTATTCGAAAATTAGAGAACGGAACCTAATGGTTTTCTTTTATAATTTGTCACAATATCTTGTGGAATTCTTTCGAGTATCTTTCCTATATAAACTGTATCGTTTATTATAGTGTTGTAGGGTATTCAACGGTCGGCCCCGCTCGACTGTAGCCTTTGCTTACTTGTTTTACTTGTTAATGTTTTTTCTTTTCTCAAATAATTTTATGTCACTGCCAATAAGTAGTTATTCGCTAATCCTGCAAAGTAAAACAAGTAAAAAAGCATTTAAGTTCGGGTAGCCAAACTTTTAATTCCCTCCACTATTTGGAAGAAACTTGAAAATTTTCAAAATATTCGGAAAAATACGGCCTAATTCAAAACCGTAATATGGGGTCTCTACGAAGACATGGTATGCAGGCATACGAATGTTTTTTTTCATATGCTGTAGTACCCATTGCGAACAAAATACAGGGTTGCCCATATTCGACGGACCTTTGGGCCCTTTGGGTCCATTACAATCGACGAGGCTTGTCCGCAGGCTACATTCTTTGCGTCAATTGAATTTTGTACGGGAACAAATGCAAATCAATGCGAATAATCCGTTGTAAAGTGGACCGAGCCATGCCCAACTGCTGAGAACGGCGTTTTTGGGGTGTTCCTGGGGACCTCTCAAAACTGGCTCGTACGGCAGCGATATTCTCGGCCGATCGCCTTGGTCGACTTTTATATGGCCTCTTCGGATTAGAATGAGCCTTACCAGTCGAAAATTTTTCGTATAAACGCTTAATGGAGTTCTTAGAAGGCGCACTTCTCACATTTTTTAATGTTTTAAAAGCACGTTGAGTTTTCACAATTGACTTCTTCTGTTGAATTTAAATTTCAACTATTTCAGAGCGCTCGCGTGGCGTGTATTGGTTCATGGTAAAAATCTGCTTGGACTGACGCTTCAAACGCGGTATGTCATTAAGCGATGTGACATCTCTGTCAAAAGTTATGGCGTTGCCAGATGGGTCCGTCGCATATGGGCAACCCTTTATGTGTCTGTTGAAGGCATAGAGGTAAAAAGACAAAATATTTTAAGGGGTCCGCCATGAAAATCGAGTGTATATTCAGCTATGTGGCATGTAGCGCTGTCATGTTCAAAACCAAATGTTTCCAATATCTTCCTTCAATTTTTGCGAACAGATCATTAAGCTCGTCTCAAAAGAGAAATCAAACATATAAATCATAAAACATATGATCTTTGCCTTAATAAGGCAAAACTCAAAAATTCAGCCGAGCCTGGCTGTGGGATTTGAACCGCGGACCTCGGTGTGAAGCCAACTAGAAGTTGCCGTCTCTACGTTCAGAGCCATTAACCCGTCTTCCTAAAGTAGTACTAAAACAAGTGTATGCATTGGAAGCAATGTAGTTGTTGTGGACAAAAAATCCATCACTACAAAGAAACAAAAAAAACTTTGCTGTGAAAAAGATCTGCCAATAGAACTTGAGTCGAATCTGGAGAGTTTCTAGTGTATAATTCGCATATGCTAATTTGCAATAAGTTCGAAATATATACTACTTTCCAGAGAACGGCCCTTGTAAGCCATCATCCACACCAAATATGCCTGATGAGCCGCTTAACCAACGGCGAAACGCGTCGCATAGTGGTGAGTGTGTGATAGTGTCTATCTGGCTTTCCTTTTCACTGCAAATTTCAGATCATTAAGCTCGTCTCGAAAGAGAAATCAAACACATAAAAAATTGTTTCAATATGACCCGATTACGCAAAGACCACTCCGTCCTCAAATTTAAAACAATTATATCTCTGTATCTAAATCCGCACCAAACAATGAGTCGATTTAGGTGCATCTGCTTTTCAATGCATGCATGCGGGTTTTCTGTACCCCAAATGCGACAATCTTGCTTGTTTATTTACGCATCTGACGGTACTTTTCAAAATTCGAAAGCAATTTTCGCACACTAATAATATTATGAATCAGACAGGTGCAAGTGTTAGCGTTAATCTTTAGGTGGAGGACCCTTCACAAAAATATTATTCATTCGATTTTCCTGAATCTGATCTCATTCATTGTAGGGTACAAATCGAAAAATTCATCGTGCCATAAATCCGAAACTTGACCTTTGACGGACCTTTCCTTTTAGGGTATTATACTTACCAAGTATATTCAGTTATCGTCCAGTATCATTAGAACTGTATTTTTCACGCCGCCCTATTGTACACATTTTCAGTTTACAAAATATTTTTAATAGAAATAAAATCACTGTGCAATTTATATTATTGCAAATCGTCAACGACGGCAAGGGAGTTCAAGAGAATTACAAAAGTAATATAGCGAAATAAAAATATAGACTTGCAATTATTCGAATGGAAGACCAAAAACAACAACAAAAATCCAAAAACAAAACAAGTATTCAAATAAGAAACAAAAAGTTTTTCCAAATGATTCTGGAGCGTTGTTATCTTACATCCTGAACCCTCAGTCGACACAACAAAGTCTCTCTGACCCCAGTACGGATGGTGGGGTAAATAAAATGAAGATATGTTTGTAAGTATTGCAGAGTGCCATTACATTAAATTTAGCCAACACAAATGCTTGACATTTTTTTTCGTTGGGCGCTCGCATTTGTATCCAAAACTGTGCTTAACTGGGCTAAATTGTGGTACCAAATGCCTGTTAATAATCCTAAGTACAGACATTATGTATAATTAGAATCTTAAGCAAAAAGCTTAAGTTGTTATTATGGGGAAAATAAAGAAGAATAACAACACAGCCCGACAGTCTGCTCCAATAGAAAGTGAGGCAGACGCTCCCGAAAATCCTTTTCTTTTTCGCCAGTGAGGAGTTCGAGGGCGTCCTTTTGTACAGTTTTCTTTTGTTTACAACTCATTTTGGCCGAATATACCTTCTGGTTTCTTTGTTTTTTTGTATCCTTTTTTTTTGTTTTGTTGGTGAAACACATCAAAAGTTTATCAGTTGCAAAAGTACATAAGAAGTTGAATTTGAATATGTGAGTGGGTGTGTATGTGCATGTACGAGTGTGCATGAGATTCAACATAGATAGCTTGAATAGCTCGGTACTGGTAGTTGTCGACAATTATACTCTAGGGAAGTAAAATTACATGGAAAAGTTGTTGAGTGAAATGTATACTTTTCTGCTGTTCGCTCGTATGGATGGATAAATGGATGCATGATGATGTTCAACATAATCGGATGCAGACATTGAAGTAAACATGCCTTCTTAGTGGAAATGTAATAGGGATGACAAAATATGACAATTTTATCAAGACTCAGACTAGAGCATTTATGGAAAAAATGAGAAATGAGAGATTTTTGAGAACTGAGAATTTGAAAAAGATCCAATAAGACAGCTTTAATCTAAACACGTTAATAATATTAAGTTCGGCCAGACCGAAATTTAAATACCCGCCACCATTACCTTAGGAAAACATTTTTACATAGAAGTATCTAGTTTCAAACGTTGTCCACCTTAAACTACAAAAAAAAAAAAAAATATAATAATAATAATAATAAAGTGAGTCACTGTGTCGAGAGGAAACAGTTCATAGTGCGGCGTTCTGGTAGGACTGCATACTTTTCCTCTAAGTAATGCTAGTATTTGCAGACCACCCTGGGATGCATAGCTAACCACAGACCAGCCTAGCGTTATAAGGTGTCAGTGCTGTCTCCTTTATCTGCGGCCCTTTATCACAAATAGCCAGGGCTCATGCGAACTTCTTCAACGTGTGTCTCTTTGCCGTACAATCATTTGCTTAAGTGAGGATGCCCATATAGAGAGTTAATATAGCTGTGTTCCGGAGCGAACTAGTTCTCCCTCCGCGGAAAAAGGAATGATCGGCAAAACATTCAACTCTTTCATGTAACACTTCCTTTAGTTCACATATTGCCTTTAGCTCATATAGCTCCTTTATCTATCATTCATCATTCCATTTGTAACACCTCGTAATATACATTTTAGACCCCACAATCTTGATCAGCATAAAATTCCATGTCGATATAACGATGACCGTCCTCCGTCTGTGGAAATCACTCTAGCTTCCGAACGAACTGAAGTAGGTTGGTAAAATTTTACTGAAATGTGTGCGTCTACGGGACTTTTGGTATTTTAGTTATAGTTCCCATATAACTGTACCTCCTTATATTCGTTATTTTAATGATTTTAGCAACACTATTCACCGGAATCGTTTCAAATTTCGTACTGATAGTTCGTAATGGGTACTACAATCTATGACAGAAAATTGTTTATGCAGCTCCAGGTCTTCGCATAGCCCCAAGATAAAGCGGTACCTCCCCATATTCGGTATTTTAATGATTTTAAATTCATTATTCACCGAAATTGTTTCAAATATAGTATTTGGATATTACAGTTTATGACAGAAAATTGTCGTATAGGCCCCATACAGTGTGAGATGAAAAAACTGCAACCAACTTCAAACTGCTGTCCTTTTCAAGCCACTCGACTGACAGCTGTTAAAATAATTTCAGTGACATGTCGATATTATAATCCGATGGAGATGAAAATTTGTGTAGTTTATTAAAATTGGTTATTTTTAGTCCAATACATATCTACATTAAATTTCATATTTATTATGCACCAAATGTGGAATATCTGAGGAGGTTGTACATACGATCGAATTTGGTTAAAAACTGTAATTTGAATTTGCAACATTTAAAAGAATCTGCTGCTTGGCATTTGTCCACCACATAATGGAGAGTAGAGGGATTTCAGAATAATTAATAACTCACATTGTGCGTAAAATTCAATGACGATTAAAAATTGGCCGTGGGTTTGTCCTCCAATCGGTTAAATTCACCATTGACAGGTGGACCTGGGCGATACTGTTATACGGTGACTATACGTACCCATGTTAAAATATCTCCCTACCCCCAATGTAGCCTAAATGCACATTTTTTTCCAAATTCATTGGAAAATTGTGCACAAAACCGTCGAAGTAAGTAAAATCAAGAGGTACTTTATATGGACGCTACTCCGAAACATTGACCTACATTGAACATTTTCAGGAAGAGCTAAAACCAGGAGATAGCGTTAAATAAAGGGTTGTGCTGAAATGTGGGCATTTGTAAATAAATCTTACTAAGAATTGAAATAACCAACATTTGCCGAAAAATGTACCGAAAATTATGCTCTACGTGGATCAACATGGAACATATTTGTACAAATTATTCTTTATGTAACCCATAGGAAGTATCAAATTATAAAATCTTTCGAAAATTTTGCGCTGCATTGGAAACAAATTTTGGGGCCCTTGTTAATGATCACTGCTATACAAAGGGCCCAAGTTTGTCCTGGGAACCAAAAACCCTTTCCAGATTCTAATCTGCTAGCCGTGCTCCCAATTTGACTTTTGTACAATGTAATTACTCTGTATTGATAACGGATACCTGCGATTTAAGTATATTGAAGGTTTGGGAGAATTTTCGGAGGATATGAAACCTTTTCTTACTAAATTTTTAATCCAATCAATTTTTAATATGGAAGATGTAGGTCCACGCTTTGATATGAGCCCTATATAGCTGTGTCGGCCATTTTCCAGCTGATGTACGATGTAGGTCCTGTGTTTGGTAAGCTAGATGCCAACTCTAGTCAGGAAAGATCACATCGTATAACATCGTATTGTGCACTAGCTTCATTTTCTTCATCTTTCATTCAAAATAAGAATGAACAAGGCCTTGTGATACCCTACAACACTTCAATATGTTAGAAGCCCCCTTATGTCCAAATCCATTTTGGAAGATTGCGGTTTTAAAATTATGTCATGGAGCACTGCCCAGATACTACCCTTAGGATTTGGACCAGGGACATTTTCCCAATATTTACGCACTCCGCCGTGCTGTTAGATGTTGTGGTCCATTTTACAGCTAAATATAACCCAATGATCATCCCAAATGCCAGAATTCTTCCCTGTCCTTAACTCTCTTCTCAGGCGTGTCGATTGGCTTCAATTGTGTGATCAGGTATTGTTTTCTGTTTTTTACACACAAATGTAGTGGTCCATTCTACCCGCTGTTCCAAACTCTAACTTCATGCGAGATTTCGTGTCCTTTGGTTTCTACATATGTCCTTTATAACGGGAACATTTTTACAGCGGGGAGAGCGACGTCAACGACCCTCTACTTTGAGTCCGACTATAGGGCGATTCTTATAGAGAAAGATTCAAGATCCTTACAAAATGGAGAAGTTAGGTCGTTTCTCAATTTCGACCGGATGAATATCCGTCAATATAGGCAGCACTTGCGCAGCGGCTTGCTAGCCAACCGCAACGGATATAGATAGCTGAATTGGGGATTTAGGCTCCGCCTTCCGAGATGCCATAGATGCTTCAGTGCCCAAATCTAGGGCAAAAAGCACTATCCTAAGCATCCGTCTCCCTAGATATCGCCAGGGCTTTCGACTCTGTCTGGCACGATGGGATTTAATATAAATTCCAATCGTTTGGCTTTGACTGACAATCCTGTAGAATGGTCGCTAGTTTTCTTAGGGATCGATTCTTCTGGATTAAGGTGGGTGAGCGACTCTCTAGTCGCCGTCCTGTGTTGGCAGGGGTTCCTTAAGGTTCCCTCCTTGGTCCGATGTTATACAACATCTTTTCTTGTGACATCCCGGCTCCTCTTCCTGATGGTCTTCTCCTGACCTATACCGATAATGTCCTTTTAGCCTTTTCCGGTCCGCTCGCTAGGTCGATTAATAGGCGCGTTAACGAGTACCTCGATGCCTTCCATCGGTACTTCGTTACTTGGCGCCTAAAGTTGAGAGTAGGGAAATGTTGTGCTACGGCTTTCCTCGACGGCCGACCAGGCATAGTATACCCCAATTTTAGAAGATTTCAGCCTGTTCTTAGATTAGGTTCTGAGCAGGTTCCGGTGTGAGCTAAGTTGAAATACTTAGGGGTTATATTTCAGGAGAGGTTCTTCGACAAATGCCAGTTCATAGATAATAGCATCGTTGAGGGAACGTTTAGGTGCTTAGAAGATGCGGACCAGCTACAAGCTCGGAAGCATTTGACGCCAGCCGCTCTTTACAGGCTGAACGAACTGGGTTTACTCCACGGGAATAAAAGTCTTCTATTCTACCATAGAAAATTTGTTATCCTCGGACTGGAGTAGACTGGTGTACAAAACCGCCCAGCTCACTAAATTTAGGTTAAGTAGTTTTAAGTGTATTGTAAATACTTAGTTTTAATTTTCCTATCTAGTTCGTAAGATTTGCATAGCCCTTTTTTATATTACTCTATTTTTCGGGACATAATTTAAGTTGTAGCCATAAGGCATAATGTAGCTTGTTGTGATCACAAACATGTTGTGACACTATTTGTTAACGTAAAGTAGGCGTTGTGCAAATGCATGTTTATTTATAATATAGTTAGGTTTAAGCCATTTAACCTATGTTAGTATTAAGACTTGAATTTATAAAATGGCCGTAGGCTAAAAATAAAATGAAATGAGGAACATTTTTAGTCCATTTCAACCCCTAAATATATTGCGGACAGTTTTGAAAATAATAGACCTAGCCCTTCCGACCCTAACCCTACCCTTGTAAAAGTTTTCGTGAGGATCGGAAGATAATTGCAATCTGTACACAATAACCCCAATCTGTGTTGTAATGTGAAAAAATATTACAAAATATACACTTTAATATTTTAAGTCAAATTAAAAAAAAATCGCATGTGATAAAAAATATGAAAAAATAAGAAAAAATGTCAAAAAATACTACAAAATCTATATTAACATCATTATTGGCATATTTTTATGCGATTTTCTTAGATTTTATAGTTTTATGCCAAGAGGGCTTTCTGAATTCAAAATTTGTCAAAATCGGTCCAGCCATTCTTGAGATATAAGCATTATAGCTAACATCCCACTTTGTATATACACATAGTATATACCGATACCAGCCATGAGTTTGTAATATTTGCAGATATAAACGTGCATGGAGTTACCATTTTAAATTTGACAATAATTGAAACACAGTTTCCGATTTTTTCGATTTTCTGTTTAACCCAAAAAACATGTCTACCATGTGTCCCATGACATATATTATGTGGCATATTCATTTATATATTTGTTCAAAAATAACTCGGTCGCACTTCAAAATGTACTAGAGTCGCTTTGTATAAAAGTGCTGTTCTGCATCCCTACATGTTGGGTTGTAGGTACACATGATTTTTGTGTGTGTCCTCAAGGAGCTTGTGAATGTGTATGCCAACGAATGTTGAATAATTTAAAAATAAATTGTATTCCTTTTTGCATGACATTTGCAAGAAATGATACTTAACCCCAGTTGGATATACAACTTTAAATATTCAAATGTTATTATTTTGAGAAAGTATGAAAATGAATATCTGTCTTCTGTCCGTGGAAGATGACACAATGCTAAGAAATAATTCATTGTTTAAATTCCCATTCGTCAACAAGTGCCGGCAAATGTTAATACCGGAGTTTTCATATAAAATGAGGGGTTTTCCTTATATTCGGTAAAAATAACCTTTTCAAATCATTAAGATTTGTGTGTATGTTTGGACTAAAAAAACCTTACATTTTAGTGAATACCTAAATTGTTTTCCATTACATTGAAAATATAAAGGATATTTTGTGAACATATACTCCCATGCGTGTGTAGTTAAAATGATTTTTTCTTTGTTAAAAATTGCCCCGAGCCATAGTCGTTTTCATTCAAAACAGAATTAGAAATGTTACTTGAAACGTCGGAGTTTAAAGAAAAGTGTTTACAAGTCTTCTGGGCATTTGTCGTTTTTTAATCTTAATAAAATCTCTTTACATTTCCTACATGTGTAGAACTATGTAACATTAATTTGTCATTGTAGGACGCCCATTTGCTAAAAACAGTTTATACAAAATGTAACCAAAATGTTGTGTTTCCGTACATTCGTGAATACAAACAACAATTTTGTGCATTATCTTTAAGTTGAGTGGCAAATATTGAAAGCTACTAAACATTTCTATGAAGAACAGTTTTTTGAGTCTTGAATTTAAAGAACTTTACATATCGTGAACCAAGCTCAACAAATCAATGTGGCAAACTAGCGACGATCATAATAAAGAACAAGTAAAAATGCTGTAAGTTCGGCCGGGCCGAACTTTGAATACCCTCAACCATTTGGAACAAATATGGCAATTTTCACAAAAAAAAACCGTTAAAAATTCTGTTAAAATCTTAAAAATACTGAATGTTGCCGTATACAACTTTTGGCATTAGCTATTACAATATTCAAAAGCAAAACTTGAAAAAAACTGTTTATAATGTAGCTAAAATCATCAAAATACCGAATATAGGAAGGAATCATTCTATGGGGGTTATACCAAAACGTGGACTTGGAGAGACAATTTTCTGTCATAGTCTGTAGTATCCAATACGAACTTCAAATACTAAATTTGAAAAAAAAAAAAAGAATCTGGTAAATAATGTCGCTAAGATCATCAAACTACCGAATTTGGGGAGGTATCGTTATATGGGGAATGTACGAAGACGTGGACCTGCACGTACAATTTTCCGTCAAAGGCTGTAGTATCCTTTACCAACTTCAAATACCATAATTTGAAACAATTCCGGTAAATAATGTTGCTGAAATCATCAAAATACCGAATATAAGGAGGTTCCATGGGAGTTATAAAACGTGGACCTGCACAGAAAACTTTCTGTCATAGGCTGTAGTATCCATTACGAACTTCAAATGCGAAATTTGAAACAATTCTGGTAAAAATTGCCATTAAAATCATCAAAATACCGAATATCGGAGGTACCGCTATATGGGGGCTATACGAAGACATGGACCTACATGACCCATTTCCTGTGTTAGGCTGTAGTATCTATTACAAACTTCAAATACCAAATTTGAAAGAATTCCGGTGAATAATGTCGCTAAAGTCAAGAAAGTACCGAATTTCGGGAGGTACCGCTATATGGGTGCTATACCAAAACGTGGACCTACATGGCCCATTTTCAATACCAAAAGTCCTGCAGACATAACATACATTTGAATAAAATTCTAAAATAAATTCTACCTCAATTCGTTCGGAAGCTAGAGTGTTTTCCACAGACGGATAGACGGACGGGCATCGCTAAATCGACATAGAATTTTTTGCTGATCAAGAATATATATACGCTCTGAAATTTACATTCAACAGAAGAAGTCAGTGGTGAAAACTCAACGTGCTTTTAAAACATTAAAAAATGTGAGAAGTGCGCCTTCTAAGTACACCATTAATCGTTTATAAGAAAAATTTTCGACTTGTAAGGCTTTTTCTAATCCGAAGAGGCCATATAAAAGTCGACCAAGGCGATCGGCCGAGAATATCGCTGCCGTACGAGCCTGTGTTGAGAGGTCCCCAAGAACATCCCAAAAACGCCGTTCTCAGCAGTTGGGCATGGCTCGGTCCACTTTACAACGGATTATTCGCATTGATTTGCATTTGTTCCCGTACAAAATTCAATTGACGCAAAGAATGTAGCCTGCGGACAAGCCTCGTCGATTGGAATGGGCGTAAAGAGTCATCGAAATGGCCGAAGATGACGAGCAATTTTGGAACAAAATTTTCATGTCCGATGAAGCCCATTTCACATTGAATGGGACCGTAAATAAGCAAAATTGCTGTTTTTACGCCACTGAAAATCCTTAGGAGATTCAAGAAGTGCCTCTTCATGACGAAAAAGTCACAGGTTGGTGCGGCGTTAGTGCGAAAACGGTCATCGGGCCGCTTTTCTTAAAAAATTAAAATGGCCATGCTGTTACCATCAATCAGTAGCGTTATCGCGACATGATGACCAATTTTGTGATGCCAATTATTCGTCGAAAACGTATGAGTCAGTTCTGGTTTCAACAAGACGGCGCTCCACCGCACACAAGTCGCATAACAAAACATGGGTCCGTCGAATATGGGCAACCCTGTACTAGGAGACCATCCCCCTCCCATCGCACCTGAAGAGCGAGAGCTGCCCGACAAACCCGAGTAGTTTTGGCTCAATTAAGATCCGAATGGTGCAGCAGCCTCAACTACTATTGGGGCGGATCGACAACAATGTGCAGAACATCTGTCCAGCTTGTGGCACATGACACGCTACACCTATTTCGCTGTCCAGCCAAACCTACTCACCAAACTTCAGTCTCGTTGTGGACTCAACCCGAACAGGTTGCATCCTTTTTGAGACTGGACTGAGAGACAGAACCCGATTGAGAAGAGTCAGATAGAACACAGTAGTATGAGCAGCTACAACAACAACAAAAATATCTAAAATATTAGCAAACAATGTAATCCAAATGTGGGCAATATTAAATTAGTACCATTCACCATACGGAATGCTGTTGTTAATTTGCATGCAAACTCTAACTCTAAGTGGATTCCTTATCATTACGTTGTATAGTAGCCTAAAGCTATTTTACAGATTGGGTCACTATTTCTTTTGATAGAATAAATGGATATTGCACTTCTGCTTGATGTAAAAAAATTATACAACTTAAGTAAGATATGACCGAACGAGTATAAAACGATAGTTACGTCTCTGCTTATGGACTTAGGCGAGTAAGTGAGAAGAATGTTTATATGGTAAGATGCATTCGGAAATGTTTCTTACTATAAACTTTTGGACTTTTTGACTTTTCAGTCTTCTTGTGCCACCATATCTGTGATAAAATGAGTCTGAATTGAACAAATATATATTTAGTTCCTGTGAAAGCTGGAAAGTGCACACATTTATTTATAGTCAAAGTTTTCCTGGGTGCCTGATTGACATATCACTTCCCTTCCGAAACTAATAATGCCAGAATCATGAGATTTGAGTTGTAAAGGTGAGATATATGGTTATGCTGAAATTTGAACCACCACAGGCTGAATTCGTTTTTCTGGAAAATTGGACTTCAACAATACAGACTTGAAAGTTACTAGATGTCGTGTTATAATAATTAGAGGTTGTGGTGTTATCGAAGCATTTGGTCAATATTGTCCAATTCGTATCTGACCTAAGTATATCCCCTATACTTTATATTTTTGGAAAATGTTGAAATATGCGTTAGGTACCATATATAGCAGACTTCATCTTATACAGATAAAAATATTGGTATGTGCAAAATTTAAAGAAAATCAAACATTTATGTCCAATTTTATACGAAATCATAAATTCCGATAAATTACATATTCATATGAGATTTCTGTTGTATAGAAATTGTTGTTGAGGTACCAGAAGGGGTTGACAAATATCTATCATCTTCACAACAGTGTTTGCGTTAGTAAAAATGTTTGGATGTGTGAAATATTAAGAGAATCATTTCGGATTTTATAACCGTTTTGGTTATTCACAACGTTGATCCTTTGTGGTGGAGGTCAATGCACGCAAAACCAGTCTGTGTTTGATCCGGATTGTAGTCCAAAGGCATAATTGGGCCATTTTTCTTCGAAAATGAGCAAGGAGTGATTTTTACCTTATCGGGCCTTGTCAAAAGAATGTTTTTAGAGGTAGAGGGTATTGGCAACATTTGGTTTCAACAGAATGGCGCAGTTCCAAAAAAAAAACGGAGTTTAGTACATGGAAGCATTCGATAGATCTCAAATTTTGCTCAGACATTTATAATACCCCTAGTAGGATTAGTATTAAAAGTGGGACATGTCGGTCCATGTTTCGGTACGGCTCCGAGGTCAGCAGAGTTGTTTTTACAAACTTATTATTGGTTTTTGTTTCTCAGTAAATAAAAACCATAAAAATTGCCAAAATAAAATGTCTGAAATTGGATTACCAGTCAAAATTGAAGGTGAGGCATGTAATCTCACCACTGATTTTTAAACAGACTGGGTTATATTTATGGATTATATTACTGACTGGATTATATAATATTTATAAAGATTTATAATTAATAATAATAATATAAAACGCAACAGAGGAAACAAAACAGAGAACTAGATCAAAGCACATTCACCGCAAAATTAGTTGACTATTTTCACCATTTTTAAAATTCAAAAAAACAGCACAAGTTTTTTGTTGATTATGAAAGGTGACATTCCATACTAAAATACAAAATTAAAATTAGCACCTTCTCGATATTATTATACCCTGCAACACTATGTTTTGGGGGTAATATAAGTTTGATTGGGCCAAAAATTATGTAACACCTCGAAATGTTGGTTTCCCACATAGGAAAGTATGTATGGATCTTCCTATCCCGCCGATCTAGCTATCTATGTCCATCCGTCTGTCCATGTTAGTTTGTGGTCACTCTCTGGGTCTCAACTATGGCCCGATCTTCACGAAATTTAGGATAGGAGCCTATTGTTTTTGGAGATGATCGCAAAATATTTAGGTTGAAATGAATCAAAAACTGAAAAACTTCATGATTTTGCAGGTGCTCTGCAGGTCGCAATTATAAACCAATCGAATCGAAAGTTTGCATTGGGCTAGAGCTTAGGGCTGGGCAGAAGCCTTTCCAATTTGGATGGCCATTGGATAATATTTATTTTGTGAAATAGACCAATGGGAAGGGAATGTTAGCTAGAATGCTTATATCTCGAAAATCGCTGGACCGATTTTGTCAATTCAAAATGCTCTATTGACATAAAAGAATAAAATCTAAACAAATCGCATAAAAAGATGCGAATAATGATGTTAATATAGATTTTGTGACATATTTTAATGTTATCATATTTTTTATCGCATGCGATTTTTTTTAATTTAACTTATAATATTGAAGTATACATTATGTAATATTTTTTTTATCTTACAACATAGGTTGCGGTTATTTTATACAGATTGGAATTATCGTCCGATCCCCACGAAAATTTTCAAAAGGGTAGGGTTAGGCCTTTTGTTTTCAATGGACCAACAACTAAAAATGTTCCTGATTTTGCAGCCGTTTCTAAGGTCACAAATAGAAACCAAAGGACACGAAATCTCGGAAGAAGTTAGAGTTTAGCACAGCGGGTTGAATGGACCACTCCTTTTTTCTTTTTTTTTTTTTTGAAAAAATTCCAACCAACATTTCCATTCCAGATGATCGCAAAATATTCAAAGTTCAAATGAACCAAAAACAGAAAAAAAATTCCTGGTCACACAATTGAAGCCAATTGACAAGCCTGAGAAGAGAGTTAAGGACAGGGAAGAATTCTAGCATTTTGGATGTCCATTGGATTATATTTAGCTCTAAAATGGGCAAAAGTCCCTGGTCAAAACTATAGGGGTAATATCTGGGCAGTGCTCCGTGACATAATGAAATTATGTGAGATGTCGTATTTGAAGTTCGTTATGGATGCTACAGCCTGTGACAGAGAGTTGTCTATGCAGATTCAGGTCTTCGTATAGCTCCGATATAATGGTACCTCCCTATGTACGGTATTTTGATGATTTTACCTACATTATTCACCGTTTATTTCACGTTTCGAATTTGAATATGGTAATGGCTTATGACAAACAATGTTTATGTAGGTCCACGTCGTATAGACCCAATATAACGGCTATGTTCGGTATTTTAAGATTTTGAGAGAACTTTTAGAGGATTTTATTTTTTGAAAACTTCCAAATTCATTCTAAATGGTGGAGGGTATTCAAAGTTCGGCCCGGCCGAACTTACTGCTTTTTAACCTGTTTGTAATTTTAACTTTCTCTGAGGCGCTACCTGTCACAAAGCTAAAGCTACACTCGATTAAAAAAAAAATAAAATTTTCGGGAGACCCTAAATATCTTTCATAAAATGAAGCTAGTTGTCAAACGTTGTCCACGGTAATACTTTTATCAAACTTAAACCAGGAGCGATGATGGAACAGTATTGGTCCGCTGTTTCTCGTACATCCCACAATTAAGAAGCATTATATCTTGTATGTATAAAACAAATAGCAATCATATTTTTCATGGAATGAGAGATTATTTGCCAAACAATTGACATATCAATATTTGTGCTAACATTTATCTATAGTAAAGTTGGGATAGGTAGGTTCAATACTTGGTTGCCCGCCAAAAAGAGTATACGTATACAAGTCGTCCAATGGCAAGGGTCCATGTCTGTTGGAACACCGACTAAAATTTTCTAACTTGTTTTTAAAATATTTATAACTTCTTCTTTAGTTTTTTTCTTAAAATTTTCGTGAAAAAATAATTTTCCATTTTTTGTTTATCAAATTTAATATGAAAATGCAATCAAAGTTTCATCAGTGAGCCACACAACAAACAGACAAACATTGTGACACTGTTGCATTGCTTTTTGGCAATTCGAAACAAAGTTCTGGACCACTTACCTATTTCCCCCCTCCAAATACTAGGTAGGGTAAGTGTACCAGTAGTCGGCACCTTTATGATTTTCGCGTTTTTAATCGCTCAGAATTCTGAATGGAAATTTTCAATTATTACAAAGTTAATTTATTCAGATTCGAAATTTTGTTTAGTTTTTGCAATAATAAATAAAGTTTTAATAACATTTTATTAAATTTCATAAATTTGTAGTTTTATTAAAACAATGCTTTTTTGCCAGTAGTCGGCACCACTTGCCAATTGTCGGTATGGCATGTTCCAACAGTCGGCATACCAATTTTGTTGTAAGCATAATTAATAATAATAATAAATTAATTCATTAAAATATAATATTTTTGTTTTGTTAAACTTATTCGACGTCTTTATTGTACTTTTCTTAAGAATATGGATTGTTGAGGACGTTCACAGACAAAAATGTAATTTTTATTAGAATAATCATCTTTTCTTACCGAAATTGTACACAAAGATAGCTGACAATATGTTTGAAGTAAACAAAATACATTTAGTTATAATAGTTTCATTTATTTGGGCTTAAAAATAAAAAGTGCCGACTACTGGGACATGCCGAACTTAGGCACACTTACCCTATGTGCTGTCTCAAAATTTGTAATGGGAAACTTTTACAATTTTCTATTTTTGTTGCTGTTGTTGTTTTGATTGTCATTTGGTATTGTTATTATTAAAATTTATTTTTACATTTTTCTATAACAAGAAACTTTTGCATATCGTTGCATTTTGAATACTCAACCGAGCAAAACCAACTGTTATGTCGCACACGGCTGACAGTCGGCAGCAGCAATAGAAATCCTGTGCTCTGCTCGGTGAGCTGACATCAAAACCTTGCCACATTTTTAAAAGTAGTGGCGAAAATAGTTAAATACACAACAATGACAAAATAAAATAAATTTAAATAAAATGCGATTTAGACATGCAACTTTTTTGTTTTGTTGTGTTTTTTGTTTTGTTCAGGCAGCAACTACTAGCTCCATCATGTCACACAACAGCAACAGAAGCCAATTCAAACAAATTGCCGTGTTGTATGGGGGACAACAGCGAGGACTGCTTCTGCACGGTATGATCCGTGTTCCAAATATCAGCTAACCATAGAAAGTACGAGTAAACAATTGTAGCTGTTTCTTTTTTGTATGTTTTGTTTAGTGAAAATCAGATACCAGGTAATTTATAAACTTTTTTCGTGTCCATGTGTATGTCGTAACATAGAAAACTTGAGCATACCCATGCTTATTATAATCATGAAACAGTGTCGGAAGTGAAACACAGTGAAGTGGGGTGAACAGAAGAAATCTTTAAATTTATATTTTTTTAGATTTGTGTTGACCCCTAATCAAATCGTACATAAAACCCTCTTTGATATTAAAGTATTACAGTGTCATGAAGACGATAAAGTCAAGGGAACGTATGTCAGGACCACTCTAGGAGTTGAATATCAAGAATAACATTCAAGCATAGACAAAGTGAACTTTTCTCGTATGAATTTTAATTACTTTATATAAAAAACAAGTAAGCAAAGGCTAAAGTCGTGCAGGGCCGACCTTGTGATACCCTACAACACTACAATATGTTCGAAGTCTTCTTATATCCAAATCATTTTTGAATTAATGTCAAAGAGCCCTGCCCATATGTTTCCCTTAGTTTTTTGACTTGGAGAATTTGTGAAATA
Organism: Musca domestica; assembly: GCF_030504385.1. NCBI lineage: Eukaryota > Metazoa > Arthropoda > Insecta > Diptera > Muscidae > Musca > Musca domestica. The sequence goes on along the minus strand of NW_026712363.1, from coordinate 9,657,468 downwards.
TTCATGTATTCGAAACAATTTCACTCGAAAGTTGTGGTCGGTTCTATAGTTAAATATAATCCAATAGTCATCCAAAATGCTAGACTTCTTCCCTGTCCTTAACTCTCTTCTGATGCGAAGTTCTGTGTCGATTAATTTTCAATTGTGGCCTATACAGCGACTGCAAATTAGAAAAATTGAAATTTTTTAGTCTAATTTAAAAAGTTTAGTCTAAAAATGTACATCTTAAGAACACTAGGTTTTAACTCTAACCCTAACGCTAACCCATGTAATTTCGCAGATTATAATTGCGACAAGCATATAATACCCTTAAAGCGTAGTGTTGAGGGGTGTAAAAATTTAGAAAATTTTCAATTCAAAAATTATCGCATGCGATAAAAAATATGACATAAATTGAAAAAATGGAACAAAAGATATTCACTCATTTATTGGTATAATTTTCCGCGATTTTCTTAGATTTTATCCATTTCTGGCCAGAGACCATTCCGAATTGAGGGGAATTGTGAAAATCGGCCCAGCGGTTCTTGACTTATAAGCAGAATAAATAAGATATCTTTCTTTTACATATATATTGTTCCTATTTTGCTATATATCCGATTTCTTGGCTATCAGCATCGCTTTAATGGTCAGGAGTGACCTCTTAATCTATTTGTGATTTGTTTGGGGTTAAAAATATTCGCGGTTTAATGAAATTTTTTTTTCTTACATAAAAGTTAGGGTCTATTTTACCCGCTAAATATTGTCAGATGGCCCAAATTGGTAGGCTTCTGCCCAGTCCTAAACTCTAACTCCATGTACATTTCCGCGTCGTTTGGTTCATAATTGTGGCCTACAGAACAACCTCTATATTATTTTGCAATCAACCCCATTTCAACCCTTATATATTTTGCAATCATCTCCAAATAGGGTTCTATTCTGACCCTAACCCCACCTCCATTTTCAATTTCGTAAGGATCGGGCCATAATTGCGACCTGTAGCTTGATTACAAATTAACATGGACAGACGGACGAACATACACAGCTAGATCGACTCAGCTCGGCGAGATACGAAGATCCATATATACTTTCCAATGTGGGAAACCAATATTTCGATGTGTTACATAATTTTTGGCCCAATCAAACTTATAATACCCCCAACACATAGTGTTGTAGGGTATAAATAATAGAATATACGTATTCTTATAAGGACCCTTACACCGACGAATGGGGAACAATTTGACCTAATTAGGTATATGCATATCTACAACATTTCAACTTTAAATAACCCACTGTGCCAAACATACACCATTGCATAGTTGGTCTCATGACATTGCCTGTTAACAATAAACTAGGGAAATATATTGCAATGACTTTAAATCCCCTCCAAAAAACGTAGAAAGGAACTTTTGGATTTTCCATCACCATACCATTATGCGTTGTTTCTGCCGCTTTGTTGCACAGAGTAATTTGGTGACACAGCCAGCGTAAGCGCCGCCTGACTTTGTACAATAAAATCCCTGCGGATAGTTGTTGGCTGACTGGCTGGTGAATGGAATAGTGTTGCGTGTCATATAACAATTCTGGTGTCAAATTTTAATTAGCAAATGTTCTTTGAATGTTATCTAAAATTAACAATATTGTAATGATGTTTATTGGATCTGAGATTGCTGCCGGCGATATTCAGCTTGAAACAATATGGAAGTGAATGCATTTAAAAGAATAATGACAATTTCGTTTATTTGCAATTTACATTAAGGGATTGAATTACAAATGAAATAAACATTGAAATGTTTATGCAAAAGTTGAGATTTAATTTTAATTAATTTAATAAGTAAAAGCAATTTGAAAGGAATTTGAAAATTTTCCAAAAAGAGGATATTGCTGCTTTTAATATAAAAATACCGAATATAGGGAGGTACCGTTGTATGGGGACTATACGAAGACAAGAACCAGCATATGCAATTTACTGGCACAGTTGGTAGTACCCATTAAAGGGCTGCAAATGTGACAATTTTCTCTCTTTATGCCATGGAGAAAAAACGCTCGTCATGTTGTGCCCTGTTCGATCAAACGCATAACAGTACGTGACATCCAACTAAATGCTCGATGTCTCGTCATGTCGGTCACACTCAAACCCATCGTCATAACATGTAATGACCAATAAAAGAGAATGTTGAATAGTGTGTCAGGCAAAAATGTTCTATCAAAAAAAACAACAACAATTATGAAACAATTGCCAACGAAAAAGACACACACGTGATGAATGCAAAGCGCAATCGCTACCTGCTTTTTCGATATGTGAAAAAATAATTTTTTTCCAATAAAAAATTTCTTGGCGAATTATTGGTCCACACAAAATTTTCATTTCGTGGTTATTGTTAATCCTTATTAACAAAAAAAACAATAATCCCCTGAAAAATGTTCTTATTTTGATTATAATTTCATAAATGTTTGCCTCCGGTATTGAGGTGTAAATGAGAATGAGTGCTACTGTAATTCACGTAACAACACTATATACTTAATTTTAAAAGAACACTATATGTAGATAGAAACCAGTAAAGAAAGTCTTAAAGTCGGCCGGGCCGACTTTATGATACCCTACCCCACTTTGCTAATTTAGTAGAGCTGCGCATAACAATTAAAAGTTTTTATGGGAGAATTCAATCATACACGCTATGATTATAATTATAATTTAAAGTTCAAAGAACTAAATATGCCGAAGCATTTGTACCTTTTAAATTCGGACTTGTATTGCCCATTTGGTGCAAATTTAATTTGAAATCGGATAAAAATATAAATGGGAGCTATATCCAAATCGGAACCGATCTCGATAAAATTTTGCAAAGATATTTCTGAGCTGTATTTGATATATTTCCCTGAATATCGTGGGTATGCTCTCGTTGGAGTGCATATTACGGCTGTGGGTAACAAATATGACAAATCGGACGAACAGTATATATGGGAGCTATAGCTATATCTGAACCGATCTTCACCAAATTTGACATACTAGCTTCTAGACTCAATTCGGTCGTAAGTGCCAAATTTCATCCAATTTGGGCAAATATTAGACGTTTGGTGCACAATCAAAGGTAAATCGGACGAAGTTATATATGGGAGCTATATCCAAATCTGAACCGATCTCGATAAAATTTAGCAAATGTATTTCTGAGCTGTATTTGATATATTTCCCCAAATATTGTTGTTACAGAGTGCATATTACGGCTGCGGAGGACAAAAAAAGAAAATCGGATGAACAATATATATGGGAGCTATAGCTATATTTGAACCGATTTCGATGAAATTTGGCATACTTATTTTCACGTCCAATCTGATCGTACGTGCAAAATTCCATACAATTCGGACTGATATTACACGTTTGGTGCACAAAAAAATGCAAATCGGACGAAGATATATATGGGAGCTATATCTAAGTTTTGACCGATTATCTCCAATTTCAATAGGGTTCGTCCTTGGGCCAAACAAATGATTTGTGCAAAATTTCATCTGGATCGGGCAATAAATGCGAACTGTACTTTGTTTACAAAAATACATGGACAGACGGACGGACGGACAGACGGACGGACGGACAGACGGACAGACGGACGGACGGACATGCATAAATCGACTCAGAATGTGATTCTATGCAGATCATCAAAAGGAACTATGGGTCTATCTCGTTTCCTTTTGCCTGTTACAAGCAAATGCACAAAGACATAATACCCTGACCACCTTGTGGTGTAGGGTATAAATAGGCAAACAATATTTACCTCTTTTTTATGACCAAAATTTTATGATAATCACCAATAAATTGGAATTGTTCATAATATATATAATTTTTCTATTCATTTGTTGATGTCTATGCACATTTTGTTATTGAACTCTATTTTATATTTACGCGGTGTTTGTTACTTCAAAATTACAGCACACACAAAAACACATCCTCACCGTCGAAAGTAACACACACACACTCTCTCAATTTAAGCACACGTATACAAATGACACACAATTTGACGATGACACGGTTCGATGTCATCGTTGACACCCTGCATTTTTCGAGAACACCATGCAAATGTTCGAGTCAGCCATGCCACGATCGAACCTTAGACAATGGCACACATGAATCAAAATGGGGGATGTTGTTGGTTGTCATTGCTTTTCAAATACATAGCGCATGATTGAGTAGACAAAGTCAGTGTGTCGAAAAAAGCATAATTCATATAATTCGTCTTGTGCAGGCCTTTAGTACCCATTAGGAACTTGAAATACGAAATTTGACGTAGTTCCGGTGAATAGTGTCGTTAAAATCATCAAAATACGGAATATAGGGTGTTGCCGTTATATGGGGCCTATACGAAGACCTGGACTTGCAAATTTCTGTCATAGATTGAAGTTCAAATTAGGAACTTCAAATACGAAGTTTGAAACAATTCCAATGAAAAAATCACGAAAATATCTAAAAATTACCTACATATACCAATTTTTTGACAAATCCGTGGACAAATGTGACAAAAATCATCAAAATACAGAATATCGGAAGATACTGTTATATGGGGGTTATACAAAAACGTGAACCTATACATACATTGTTTCGCCACCTGTGCTTTAAAATACTATGACCTACAAATACTATTTTTTAGACAAATCCATAGGAAAATGTGACAAAAATCATCAAAATACAGAATATCGGAAGATACTGTTAAATAGGGGCTATACCCAAACTTGGACCGAAATATCATTCATCATTTTCAATACCAACCATCCTAGACACAATTCAAATTGTTTTGCCATATTTTGAAGCTCTACGTCAACTAATGTGGGCTGTATCATGATTTCAACAGACAGACAGATAGACAGACAGATAGACGGACAGACAGACGGGCAACGTTAGAATTTTATGCTGATCATGAATATATATAGTTTATGGGGTCTACGACGAATATTTAAGGATTTTACAAACGGAATGACAAACTTAATATTCCCTCCTTTTCAAGCTGGAAGGTATAAAAAAGATACAGTAAAGACTAGTCAAAAGTCGAGTGATGATATACAATAAGCTATAATCAAAATTTTAACAGATCTGGCCTAAATTTGGGAGATATACTTCTAAGCTGTGTTTTTATAACTGCTTCCAGGCTAAGTTTTGGACTATCACAAATGGTTTCTCACCAGAAATGTTCTAATTAGCCAAGAAAGGCCAAAAGTCGAGCCGGGGACTATATGATTGGGAATTTATTTGAAGTAGATCATACCAACTATGAACCTTTTTAGAGTTCGCGTTATGGCTTTCGAACAGTTATGTAATCACAGGGAAATAAGATATGGGAAGTATACCCAATTCTCAATCAATTTTCATTAAATTTGACTGATGCATTTGTACCTCTCATTCCAAATAACATTGCTATAGAGTGTATGATTTTCATTCGAGAAGGATTATATTAAAAAAAAAAATATTTATCGGAGCAATAGATATATTGAAAAAGAGTTTCACCAAATGGCAAATTCGGTTGAATGCACAATAACAGTGATATATGATGAAAATATGAAACGATCTCTATTAAGTTTAGCAGAGGTATTTCTGAGCTGTATCTAATAACTGGTATCAAATTAGAAATACTCGACTTCAGGTTGAATTCTTTCGGATATTCCGAAATATATCCAATTAAAATCGGATGTAGATATATATGGGAGCCATATTTAAATATGGATTTCAAATTTCAATAAGGTTTCGTCCTTGGGATAAACACACAACTCTAAAAAATTGTATCTCAATAGGACAACAAATGCTACTTGTACTTTGTATAGACAAATTTTAAATCATCAGATGCAACAAAGAAATACCTATACCAAAACTTGTCACTGTCGGTTCTGAATTGGATATAGCTCCCATGCATATCTTCCCCCGATTTGACGTTTATTGTACACCAAAAATATAATATAAGGGCAAATACATCAATTTCGGTGAAAATCGATTCAGTCGCTCCAGATTTAAAATAAGATCTCCTCAAAGTAATAATATACAGTGAAAAGAAATGATATCTGCTACACGAGTGTAATACATCACAATAATGCCTCCGCAAAATTTAGTGGAAATCAATTAAGATTAAGATGTAGCTTCCATATGTTGGTTCCATTTGATGTCAAATGTGAACCGCTCTAATGCCGTAACACGCAATCAATTCGAAATGCATTTAAAAGTTAATTTGTTTTATTATTTTTACTAAATATGCATAGGGTTGTAGGGTATAAAAAATCGGCCCGCCCCGTCTATTGCCCCTTTTTTAGTTGGTTTCCATTTATATCATATTTATAACCTACACCACATAGTGGTAAGGGTATTATGTCCTTGTGAATTTTGCAATTACGACTGAATTCATTCTAGAAACTAGTAATTCAAATTTGGTGTAAATCAGTTCAGATATATCTATAGCTCAAATATATATGTTCAATCCGATTTGGGGTGTAAAGCCCCTCACAAGATCTTTTCTACCAGATATCAGATACAGCTCTGAAATAAGGGTATCAAATTTTGTCTAGGTCGATACAGATGTGGATATAGCTCTAATATATATCTTCAATCAATTTCGTGTTAATTGTGCACCAAATGGCCAATATCATTGTAAATGCCATGAATTTTAGCACATCCGACCGAATTCAGTCTAAAAGAAAGTACATTAAATTTGGTGAAAATTGGTTCAGATATAGCTATAGCTCCCATATATAGGTTTCATCCGATTTTATTCGTAATATGCACCTTACAAAAACTATGTTTTGTGCCAGATAAAAGATACAGTCCAGAAATAATTCTGCCAAATTGTATCAAGATCGGTTCAGATTTGAATATGACTCCCACATATATCTTCAACCAATTTCTGGTTATTTGTGCATCAAATGACCAATATCAGTCCAAATGACCTGAATTGTAGCACATCCGACCGTACTCAGTCTAGAAGCAAGTAAATGAAATTTGGTGAAAATCGGTTCAGATATAGTTTTAGCTCCCATATATATGTTTCATTCGATTTGGTATTTAAGTCCCTCACATTCGTAATATGCATTTGACAACAATGATATTTGGTACCAGATATGTTATAGAGCTCGGAAATACCTTTGCCAAATTTTATCGAGAAGGGCTAAAATTTGGATATAATTCGCATATTACCCTTAATCCAATTTCTGGTTTATTGTACAAATAATGGCTAATATTAGCCCAAATGGAGTGAATTTCGGGACGTACGTTTCCAATTTGTGGAACTCGGCTCCTATATATATATTTTAATATAATCCTTCTCAAAGTGATATCATGCACTCTATAGCAATGTTATTTGGTAAAAAAGTTCAAAATGTCTTCGTCAAAATGAGTGAAAATCGATTCAGAATTGGATACGCGTCCCTTCCCTCTGAATCCAAACTATAACCGCTCTAAAGCCAAATGTTGATAGGTCCGTACTACCTATCAACATCTACTTCAAATAAATTATTTTGTTACGGGATCTCTTGTGGTGTAGGGTATATTATAGTCGGCCCTGGTTTTCATATTGTGTCAGTATTCTGATAGGATAATTGCTACTTGTTTGATCCATTTGGTTCCACTAATATTGCTCAATGATACTCATAACAATAATTTGAAACTTGTTTAGTGAAGTTTATGATTTCTGGCCTAAAAGTCTGTAAGAATTGTCTCCACCACATCCAAAGGCAAGCAAAAAAAAATGGTAGGTTTCTTTTTGATGTTTACATTAAAGTCTAACACTTTTACATCAAATTTTCCAAATACGCATTTTTAAATATTTTTAAAGAGAACAAGACATTTTCCTGCATTTCAGATTTCCAGATAGCAAATTTTGTTCATATTGGTAATTTTCGGATTTCCATTAACAATACCAATTGACGTTCTTTGTCAATGCCTTTGACTTGGATCTTCTGTGTATGCGACATTTAACCCTTTTTGTTAGTTGATGAAGATAATAATGCTAACACCCATTGCCATTATAACCTTATCAGGTTTGCACCTTTTTCATTTTTGATTGACAAAAAAAAACCCCACAATTATGTGACGCGCGAAATTTTCCACCACCAACGTAAAATCACACTGCAACCTCTGAAAGTAGAGGAAGCTAATAAAAGGGTGTTGATTTGTGGTTTTTTGTTTATTATTTTATTTTTTAATAATCCTTTTTCGTTCATGCCAATGACAAAGCAAATCCTGTTTGACGAGGAAAATGAATGTCAAGCGAAAAAAATGCGGCACCTTTAAAAAACCAAACAAAATTCATAAATATAAAGAGAAGGAAAATAAAAAACGTGAAAATGGAACTCCATCATCAATACAAGTAGAAGTCGAACAACGACGGCTAACCACCAAATGTAAACAGCTGACTGCCGAATGTCCTTGAATAATTGTGTGAAACCGGCATTTTGAATGTCATAATTTAAATTTAGAACACACCTTGTCTTTGCGGCCTTGTATCGCCTGAATGAGCTCAGAATGTATGCTGAAAAGGAGAGAGAGAGGGAGAGAAGGAAAGGACAATACCTTAAAAGTTAAAAATACACATACAGGCAGAGTTCCATAGAATGTTTTTTGTGTTTTTTTTTTTTTTTGTTCTGAAATAAAACATTACGCAAAGAATCAAATTACACTATTTAACAGAAGAAAGGCGAGAGATCCAGAATGTAGTCCAATAAATTTAAATAAATAAAAAATAAAATGGGTATTTTGTCGAGCAAGGAACAAGATAGATTGAGTAGCCTATGTGTTAAATCTATGACACATACTACTGTTAATATAAATACCTCCTTCATAGCTTGTTAGACATTGTAAGTTTAGATGTGTCGGTGCCCGTTTTGAGATTTAGATTGGAAAGCTTAGTATGACCTTAAAATAAGGAGGTCTGGTATTTTCCCTGGGCCAATAATTGGCAGGTGCGAACGACCTTGAATGAAAGTCACCGACAGTAGCAATTTCGACCAGGCCTTTTAAACTAAAAACATTATGATTTAATATTCGAACAAATTTTAATAAAATTGATTGGAGTATGCTTGTAAAGTCTTAATAAAGTGGGTGGTACCATTATATGGGGTGGGTGGTACCAAAAGGTGAGCTTTCAAAGCTTGCGAGTTTCAAACACCCAATTTAAAACAATTCGTTGGAAATGTGGCAAGAATCATCAAAATACCGAATATTAGGTAACAATCTTGTTCTATAGCAAAACATAGACATAGGATTCTGTAAACGGAGTCCGAACCCATTACGAACTACAAATAGCGAATTTTCAACAATCCAATGTACTTATTTACAGGGTGAGATGAAAAATACTGCAACTAATTTCAGACTGCAGTCATTTCCAAGCCACTCGTCCGATGGCTGTTAAAATTATTCCAGTGACAGCTCTACAATTATTCCATTGACAGTTTTACAAGCGTACAAAAGCATTTTGGTGAGAATTTTCCAGAAAAAAGTTATTGGTTAAAGCATAATATCTTCATATTTGGCTGGAAAACCACAGTGGTTATCGTTAAACTTTCCAGCATTTAAATGTGAATAAATCTTTTGTTTCTCGTACCATCGCTCGTTACCGTGATGCTGGTAGCGTAGCCCGAGGTCAAGGAAGTGGACGTAAGAACACAGCAACACAGCGTCAGAAAGTAAAGAAGCGACTTGATCGAAACCCGCTTCGCAGTGGCCGAAAAATGGCTCGTGAGCTGAACATATTCTAATATTCCATTCGGCAAATATTGAAAAATTAGCTCGGGGTAAAGCCATTGAAATTCCAAAAAAGTGCAAGAACTTACACCGCAACAGAAAGAAAATAGACTCAAAGAGCTAAAGAGTTGCTTGGCTTGGCCGAAAGTGGTGAACTGACGAATTTGGTTTACTCCGATGAGGAAACATTCATTGTCTAGCACGCGCCACCCAAGAATGGTTACAAAATGAGGTTCATCTCCAGCGAACAATGGCCACCAATATCTGGGGTATTTTGGAAAGCAAATGTTGGCACTAAAAATACCAGTGTCTATAACCTCAAGCAAGCGCTTCGCCGGGAATGGACCAAAATACCGCGGAGCAACATTCGGGCAGCGTGCGACGGTTTCATTGGCCGTTTGAAGGCCATAGTTCGTGCCAAAGGTGACCAATTCGAACTAATCTTGCTTATTCTAAAATTTGATGCTATTTTCGACATTTTTTGTTTTCATTCAATAAAATAAAAAAAAATGTAAAAATTATTATGTTGCAGTTTTTTATCCCACCCTGTAGACAATGCGGTGGAGAAATGTGGCTAATATCTTTAGAATATGGAGTATTGGAAGACAATATATGGGAGTTTTAGGGAAACAACAACCTATATTGACATTTTTTTCGAACAAATTTGTTAAAAAGTATGGTTTAAACCGAAAAAAACGAGTATCGAGAGATTACCTCCGGTTACAGAACCCACTACAAATAATGCATTTTAAACAATTCCATTAGAAAATGTGGCTCTAATTATCAGAATACCGGATATCGAAAAGTTTAGATGTATGGGGGCTAACCTGTTGAACCGACATTGCACATTTGCGAACTTAATCTGCCTAATGACAGAATAAAATACCATATCTAAAATAAACATAGGATTTAATGAAAATTTATTAAATTTAATGTAACCAAAAGATTGAGTAAGTTATTTAAAAGAAACAGTTTTGAAGAAAGAGCCTGTCCCTGAGGTTTCCAATTTACTTTTATTTACTACAGGATAAAATTCATGGAATGACAGATTTCGTTTGCAACCCCGTGAAAAATGTTTATTTTGTTAATTAGTAAATTTGAAACGTTAGGTTGTGGTCCATTTTACCCGCGAAATATAATCCAATAGTCATGTAAATACTAGATTTATGTCCTGTCCTTAACTCTCCCCCCGGGCAAAATTCTATGTCGAATGGTTTTTAATTTTGACCCGTAGAGCGACCGCAAAATCAGAAAAGTTTTAATTTTTTGGTCCACTTAAACTCTTCGATATACATCTCCAAAATATTAAGCTTTTATTCTCACCCTAACTGAATGCAAAATTTTCTGACAGGAGGCCGAATTGATGTGAATTATCAAAATCAGTCCAGTGGTTCTTGACTTATAAGAGGAATAACTAACATCAATTTCTTGAACATATAGACTGTACCTATGTTGCTATATATCCGATATCTTCGCTATCAGCATCACTGTAAAGATCAGAAGTGACCTATTAGTGTATTTGTGATTTCATCGTGATTAAAAATATTCGAGGTTTAGTGGAAATTTCCATATTTATACCCTATACCACATAGTGGTAAGGGTATTATGTCTTTGTGCATTTGTTTGTAACATGGAGAAGGAAACGAGATAGACCCATAGTTACTTTTGAGAACCTTCATAGAATCACTTTCTGAGTCGATTTATGCATGTCAGTCCGTCCGTCCGTCCGTCCGTCTGTCCATGTATTCTTGTGAACAAAATGCAGGTCGCATTTATTATCCGATTGAGATGAAATTTTCCAAACAATATTTTTTTGGCCCAAGGACGAACCCTATTGAAATTGGTGAGAATCGGATCAAATTTAGATAAAGCTTCCATATATATCTTCATCCGATTTCGGGTTAATTGGCCACCAAATGGCCAATATCAGCCCAAATGGCACATGTGACCGAGATTAGCCTTAAAGCAAATACAACAAATTTGGAGAAAATCGGTTCAGAAAAAGCTATAGCTCCCATATATATACTTTATCCGATTTGGTGCTTAAGCCTCTCACATTCGTAATATGCACTCCACAAGAATGATATTTGGTACCAGATAAAAGATACAGCCCAGAAATAGCTGTTTGTAACTTTATCGAAATCGGTTCAGATTTGGATATAGCTCCCATATATATCTTCATCCGATTTCGGGTTAATTGTGCACCAAATGGCCGATATAAGTCCAAATGGACTGAATTTTAGTACACCCAACCGAGATCGGCCTAGAAGCAAGTATGTCAAATTTGGAGAAAATCGGTTCAGATATAGCTATAGCTCCTATATATATATTATATATTTATATATTTTATCCGATTTGATCTTTAAGTCCCTCACATTCCTACTATGCACTCCACAACCGTGATATTTGGTACCAGGTATTAGATGGAGCACAGGAATAGCTGTTTTAAATTTTATCGAAATCGGTTCAGATTTGGATATAGCTCCCACATATATCTTCATCCGATTTCGGGTGATTGACCACCAAATGGCCGTAATAGCATCAATTTTGGCAAATCCGACCGAAACCAGCTTAGAAGCAAGTACACCAATTTTAGTAAAAATCGGTTCAGATATAGCTATAGCTCCCATACATATCTTTCATCCGATTTGGTCTTTAAGTCCCTCACATTCGTAATATGCAGTCCACAGGAATGATATTTGGTACCAGATATCAGATAAAGCCCAAAAATGGTTGATTTTAATTTTATTAAAATCTGTTCCGATTTGGATAGGCCTCCCATATATATCTTCATCCGATTTCGTGTTAATTGTGCATCAAGTGGCCAATATCAGCCCAAATGGCATGAATTTTGGCAATTCCGACCGAAACCAGCCTATAAGCAAGTACACCAATTTTAGTAAAAATCGGTTCAGATATAGCTCTAGCTCCCATATATATGTTTCATCCAAATTGCTCTTTAAGTCCCTTACATTCGTAATATACTCTTCACAGCAATGATATTTGGTACCAGATATCAGATAAAGCCCAAAAATAGTCGATTTTAATTTTATCAAAATCTGTTCAGATTTGGATATAGCATAGCATAGCATACTCTTCACATTATTCTATCGATTTCAGGTTAATTGTGCACTAAATGGTCAATATCAGCCCAAATCACCTGAATTTTCGTACATAAGACCGAATTCAGTCTAGAAGCTAATACGTCAAATTTGGAGAAACCCAGTTCAGAGATAGCTATAGTTCGTAAAATGCACGATAGAATTAGATAGATTTTGATTTTGTACCAAATATCTCATAGAGCTCTGAAATGTCCTGTATAACCCTTTTTACGAGAGCTCTACTAAATATGCATAGTGGTGTAGGGTATCATATAGTCGGCCCCGCCCGACTTGTGAGCTTTCATTACTGGTTTTTTTCGTAAAAGTTGTAGTCTATTTTGCCCGCTTAATATTGTCCGATGAAAACACAAAATGTTAGGCTTCTGTCCAGCCCTAAATCCTAGCCCCATGCAAAATTCCGCGTCAATTGGTCTATAATGGCGATCTGTAGAGTATCTGTAAATTCAGGAAATGTTTCTGTTTTTGGTCCATTTCAACCCCTAAATATTTTGCGATCATCTTAAAAAACAAAAGGGTTCTATTACGACCCTAACGCCACCTCCAGTCTCTATTTCGTAAGGATCGAGTAAATATTTGCGACCTCTAGCGTGATTACAATTTAACATGGACAGACTGACAAAAGGATACATAGCTTGATGAAATAATAAGATCCATATATAGTTTCCTATGTCGGGAAACTATAGATGTTGTAGAGTATAAAAATATGTGTCACTGTTTTATAGCCCTATTTTAGAGAATGCTAATCACTAAAGCTTGAATTTATTTTGTTTAATTCTGTTGTGGATTTGTCATCTCCACAAATAACCCTAAATGTCACATTTCAGTCAATGTGGTTGTAAAATGTGACTTGAACTTCCAAATACTTCAAAGCTGGAAGTCTCCTGATATGGTCTCTACTATGTACTAAATTTTGGTATGGGAATTTTTGTATGTCAAGCACCGTCAATAACGAATTCGAACTTGTCTTTACTCGGGTGGTGCCTATCTATGGGGTCTTTAAGACGTACGTCGATAAATATTGGTAAAAAGAAGTAATTATGGAAAAGAATTTTTAATTTTTATTTTTTATTTTGATTTCTCAAGGTGTGGATTTTGCTTATTTTTATAATACTACCGTACAAAATATTTTATCCTCGTGGCGAATGTACCCTCTAGCAATGTTTATACAAAAGTTAGGTTGTTATTTTCCCACCTAGTGGAAAATACCGGATTAATATCATCTCCACCTATGGACTAGATAAAGAAAAAATTATAAATTTTCGGAGGTAAAATCGGTTTTGATATACTTACAATAGTATCTCCAAGACAGACATAGTAACGTAGTTCTTGCATATAAACATATGCATATAAACATGACATTTGTATACTAGTGTTATAAAATAAATGTACACAAAAACTACAACATAATTTGTTTTTTTTTTTGTATAGAGACTAATCTCTGTGCTTAACAAAAAAAAAAAACGAATAAAATAAAAAAATTCAACGACAACAGGATAACACCACTTCATCATGAGCTGGGAATTTTTATTGTCTGTGAACAAAAACAACATTTATTTGGTGATTGAAGTGAAGCCATTCAAGAAACGAAACGAAATGACGTACACACGTACGTGTAACAACAAATTTACCCATACCAATCGCTGAAACAGTACTCCTTCGTACTTTGCATTGTGCCAAAATTGAACCGTAAAAAACAATTGAAGGAGTAGAAAAAAAACGCGTACATGAAATTTCAAGTCTTTCCGTTGGATGACGTTTTTCTTCCTTGATTTTTTGATGGAATACTAGCTGTTGTTGTTTACTTCATACTTACTTCCTTTCTCACAACTAGTTCCGGCTGTTAGTTCCGGTTTCACAGCAGACATAACAATAAAACATATAAAAAACACATACCCACTGGTGGCACATTACTCAGCTGCCAAGACGAGCTATTTTTGGCACAAGTGCAATGTGTTGGAATAATTGAAGGAATGGAATGTCTGCATACACAAATGTTTGCTCAATATCCTGCTCCAGGCACATAGACATGTGACAAATTGACGAATGCCTGTGTGGCCAGACAACGATAAAGAAACTCAGCCAACGTAGCCGTAATTCCCAATACAAACATGTTACATATGCCCCCTGAGATATGGCAAATTATACATATTTTAACACAACACACATATTCCGAACACCGTTTGTGCGGCAGGCGAGTGAGCCCTTGAAACTTTGTCTAGCAATCATATGTTTGTGGTGCCCCATTTAACATCACATCAGCTGTTTCAATTCGGCATATTTCCAGAAATGTTCAGTGCTCATGCATACCAGTGCCGCCTTTTGGTTTACCCGACAAAAAATACTAGCCGACTAACTAACGGAAATGTGAGGAATGCATAGCAGTGCCATACACATACACAAACATGTGTACATATGTACATCGACCTTCACAAAAACACAAAAATCCTTACAATCTGCATTATGTATGAATGTTTATTAGGATTCTGAAGTAATACTAACATATACAAACAGGCACACGAAGATCCACAAATAAAATGTGTGTGTGTAAAGGCAGAAAATAGGGATGCCGATGCAGAATATTTGAAAACAAATAACAAATAACTTTACTTCAGTTCAAAATTGTTCATAATCTTGACAACAACTTCTGTACTAAAAATATCTGAGAAAGTAATCTTCTTTATTCATACTCTCCAACGACATATGAGTAGAATTTACTCAGAGAGATTTTATGAATTTTAAATTTGGCATCCCTAACATCTCGCTTACACTTACATATTTTGTAGTAATATTCCAAAGGGATGTTATTATCAGCTGCTGCAGAACGCAAAGTATGTTAGTAACGGTTTTATTTCGTAGTCGGTTTAACTCTCGGTGATAAAAACAGCTGTTGGCGTTATTTTTCCAATTGCTCAAGTGTCACAAGTATGTATTTCCAAATATGATATGAGATAGAGCACCAACCCCCAAAACACTAGCTGTGACAGTGGACGCCTCCGCCAGGTTTTATTTATTTATATAATCAGGATTGACAATTTACCACCACCACTGGCAACGACGTCAATGACATACTACCAAGCATAGACCCACCGTTACCGTTGCTATCATCACCACCTTTACCGCCGTTACAGAGTGACATCCTGCCTTCATAAATTCTGTATTTTATGGCAAGGGATTCATTTAATTAAAATATACATTTTCTCTACGGCTCCAAGGGGTATCTCAAGTATGGCATGGATAAACAAAAACGAGGAGATAGGAAGAGAATGTATCATTCAAAATGTTTGTGATAATTTATATTATTTATTTTATCTTATTTATGCTTGAATAAATGAGGGAGTTTAGTTTCTTCAGGGAGGTACCAGCAGATTATTCTATTTTATGAGAAATTATATCACATGGAGCTTATCTCATGAATAGAGCCACGCTAATGTTGGGGGCTACCAATTTCAATAGTTATTGTTAAATTTTGGAACAACGAAAAATATTATCAAATTAACTTCAAAAGAAATAAAAAGAGTAACTAGTCGAGCAGGGCCGACTACTGTGCGTATTTAGTAGAGCTCCCGTAACAAAAGAATTTAGTTGATCATCCAACAATCAGCATTTGGATTCAGAGCAGTTATAGTTTGGTTCCAGAGGAAACTAATAAATGGGAGGCATATCCAATTCTGAATCGATTTTCACTTGATTTTATGGAGACATTTTAATCTTTTGTACCAAATAACATTGCTATAGAGTGCATACATATCGGAGCCGAGTTCCAAAAAAGGAAACGTAAGTCCCGATATTCACTCCATTTGGACTAATATTAGCCATTATTTGCACAATAAACCTGAAATTGGTTTAAGGATATATATGGGAGCAATATCTGAATCTTAGCCGATCTCGATAAAATTTGGCAACCTCAATAAGATATCTGGTACCAAATATCACTGTTATCGAATGCATATTACGAATTAAACACCAAATCTGGTGAATGATATATATGGGAGCTATAGCTATATTTGATTTTCTCCAAATCCGATATACTTGTTTCTAGACTACATTCGATCGGATGTACCAAAATTCAGGACTTTTGGACTGATATTGCCCATTTGGTGCACAAGTAGTCCAAAATCGGTTGAAGATATACAGGGTGACAGGAAAAAACTGCAACCAACTTCAGATTACTGTCATTTCTAAGCCACTTGTCCGACAGCTCATTATATTGTTTACAAGCGTACAATTGCATTTTGGTGAGAATTTTCCAGAAAAAAATATTATCGGTGATGGTGATAGTGTGATTTCTTTATATTTGGCTGGAAAATCATAAATCGCTATCCTTAGAGTACCAAGCATTTAAATGTGAATAAATCTTTTGTGTCTCATACCATCGCTCGTTACCGTGATACTGGTAGCGTAGCCTGACGTCAGGGAAGTGGACGGAAGAAAACATTAATATCAGCAGAAATATTCCGAAAAGTAAATAAACGACTTGATCGAATCCCGCGTAGCAGTGGCCGAAAAATGGCTCGTGAGCTGAAAATATCGCAATATTCCATTCGGCAAATATTGAAAAATGAGCTCGGGGTAAAGCCATTGAAATTCCAAAAAGTGCAAGAACTTACCCGCAACAGATAGAAAATAGAATCAAAAGAGTAAAACAGTTGCTTCGCCGATGGTCGCTCTCCGCTCGTATTAACAGACGGTGGCATCGGAATAAATGCCGAATATTATCGCCAAAATATTCTGCACGCGCCACCCAAGAATGGTTACAAAATGAGTTTCCTTGCTTCATTTCCAGCGCACAATGGCCACCCAAATCTCCAGATTGCAGTCCGTTGGACTATTGTGTCTGGAGCAAGCGCTTCGGCGGGAATCGGCCAAAATACCGCAGAGCAACATTCGGGCAGCGTGTGACGGTTTCATTGGCCGTGTGAAGATCATAATTCGTGCCAAAGGTGTATATATTTTGCTATATCTGCGATATTTGATAAAAGTTATGGACCTTTTCAGTCTAAAACCAGTAAGGAAGGCTCAAAAGTCGGGCGGGGTCGACTATATGATACCCTACACCACTGTGCATATTTAGTAGAGCTCTCGTAAAAAGGTTTACACAGGGCATTTCAGAGCTCTATGAGATATTTGGTACAAAATCAAAATCTATCTAATTCTATCGTGCATTTTACGAACTATAGCTATCTCTGAACTGGGTTTCTCCGAATTTGACGTATTAGCTTCTAGACTGAATTCGGTCTTATGTACGAAAATTCAGGTGATTTGGGCTGATATTGACCATTTAGTGCACAATTAACCTGAAATCGATAGAATAATGTGAAGAGTATGCTATGCTATGCTATATCCAAATCTGAACAGATTTTGATAAAATTAAAATCGACTATTTTTGGGCTTTATCTGATATCTGGTACCAAATATCATTCCTGTGAAGAGTATATTACGAATGTAAGGGACTTAAAGAGCAATTTGGATGAAACATATATATGGGAGCTAGAGCTATATCTGAACCGATTTTTACTAAAATTTGTGTACTTGCTTATAGGCTGGTTTCGGTCGGAATTGCCAAAATTCATGCCATTTGGGCTGATATTGGCCACTTGATGCACAATTAACACGAAATCGGATGAAGATATATATGGGAGGCCTATCCAAATCGGAACAGATTTTAATAAAATTAAAATCAACCATTTTTGGGCTTTATCTGATATCTGGTACCAAATATCATTCCTGTGGACTGCATATTACGAATGTGAGGGACTTAAAGACCAAATCGGATGAAAGATATATATGGGAGCTATAGCTATATCTGAACCGATTTTTACTAAAATTGGTGTACTTGCTTCTAAGCTGGTTTCGGTCGGATTTGCCAAAATTGATGCTATTACGGCCATTTGGTGGTCAATCAACCGAAATCGGATGAAGATATATATGGGAGCTATATCCAAATCTGAACCGATTTCGATAAAATTTAAAACAGCTATTCCTGTGCTCCATCTAATACCTGGTACCAAATATCACGGTTGTGGATATATATATATATATATATATATATATATATATATATATATATATATATATGGGAGCTATAGCTATATCTGAACCGATTTTCTCAAAATTTGATATACTTGCTTCTAGGCCGATCTCGGTTGGGTGTGCCAAAATTCAGGTAATTTGGACTGATAGTGGTCATTTGGTGCACATTTAACCCGTAATCGGATGAAGATATATATGGGAGCTATATCTAAATTTGATCCGATTCTCACCAATTTCAATAGGGTTCGTCCTTGGGCCAAAAAAGTATTGTTTGGAAAATTTCATCTCAATCGGATAATAAATGCGACCTGCATTTTGTTCACAAGAATACATGGACAGACGGACGGACGGACAGACGGACTGACATGCATAAATCGACTCAGAAAGTGATTCTATGAAGGTTCTCAAAAGTAACTATGGGTCTATCTCGTTTCCTTCTCCATGTTACAAACAAATGCACAAAGACACAATACCCTTACCACTATGTGGTGTAGGGTATAAAAAGGATGGCCATCTGCAACGCTCTAGTAAGAGAGGTTATTTGAAAAGTAATGATACCTAAGCCAAATTAAGTGGAATTCTATTCAGATTAACACATAGCTCCTCTACTTTAATTCCATTAAAGTCAATATTACAATTTATGAAAACAAATGTATATTTGTTATTGGTCGATCTGTTCAAAATGCATAGATATTTAGGGTATTATATAGTTGGCCCCTCGCGAATTTTTCCTTTCCCTATGGGTTTGAAAATCAGTTCAAATCATTTTCTCTATGGGTTCGTAAATTTCCCTATGGGTTTGTAAATCAGTTCAAATCATTTTCTCGACGTTGATTGGAATTAGGACGCAAATTTATCTTTCTTTTGTATTTGGTCATTTTTTCTAATATCGCATCAATTTATTTGGCAAAACTATTTTAGATAAACAAAGATGTCCATCAAAATGACAACTGGGTCTCCAAAAAGTCTCCCATGTGAAAACAGAAAATGTGTGGTTTCGCGCTAAAAACACACCCACAGCTATTTACCGCAGAACTTGGCAGCGTATGACCAATATGTTGTTATTATATTTTAAGAGGAATTCTTGAGGCTCATGTGTTTTTCAAAATAATGTTGCTTGACCAGTCCAATAAATCATGTTGCCAAAACCATCATTTATGAATTTGTTATCAATAAGATTAGAAAAAACTACACATATTTGTTTTGGTGTTGTTAACTTATTCTCGCAACTCAATCGCGCATACATAAATAGGGATGCGGTACGCTAAGACTGGCAAATGACCTCTAGAATGACACATTCAAAAAATCATCTGAAAATAATTTCGAATCGAATTGTTTGGATTAAAAAAGGCAAGACATCGAATATGAATGAATACTATTTAAATCGAGGTACCGCACATGTCACTCTTGTCACAAGCAACTTGACAGCAAAAGTGACACGCAACATATCGTTTTGGGGATTATTCGAGAAATTCGAACAAGCATTCCTCATCAATTCAGCGCAAATCTAAGAAATGAAACGAAAAAAAGTGAAACACATACATACATACAAAAACTCATCATCTGTACCATCGACAATACGGACAGCATCATTACCGCCACCACTGCTGCCGCTAAAAAATCTTACGGAGGATATTTTGGCACGTGTATAAATCGCCCACCATCGTCATTCCCAAATGGCAGAAAGTGGAAAAATTAGTTAGTTTCGCACGAGTAACCAAAACGAAATGACACTTTCTGACATTGGACAATTGACAAATGTGATGTGACATCGCGAGAAGCTCAAGTGACAATCCTCCACAGGGTTCAAAAAAGAAATTTAGAACAATTAATTTGTGCGTGCGTACTTAGCCAGTACTAGATAGTGAAAGTGTATTGTCTTCGCTGAATTTATTTTTAGTCTCTATTAAGCACGTTGACAGTTTTGTGGATTTAGTAGGTGCAGTGGATTCAAATTGTCAATGCCATTGCACACACATAAAATAAATATTCAGAAGGGAGACTAACCTTTGCAGTGTTAGGCTCTAATGTAAACATAATATTAACATTATGATATTAAGGTTCACTCTTTATGTGTGACATTACATTATTAATAGAAAAGGTAGACAAGCGATTACTCTCTAAGAAGGAAATTGTAATATACAAGTTCTAGGCGATATAGAGAGAGTAGTACTAACAAGTAACAAACCTTTAGGTTTGGTAACATCAAACTATTGGAAACTAATATCGGAAACGAAAATCCTTAAAACGATGGGGCTGCATTTTCGGCCATACCTGTTCGTATGATGCCGCCTAAATTAAAGTCTGCCGTGTTAAAACTGAATCAGATATATCTATAACCACCATTATATTTGTTTTATACGATTTAAAATTTAAGTCTACTCAAAGTCACACAATGCACTTATAACAATGATATTTGGTACAGTAAGGCACATTCAACATAAACCCAGTAAGCAAAAGTCAAAAATCGGGCGGGGCCGAATTTATAATACCCTACACCACTATGCATATCTAGTAAAGCTCCCGTAACAAAACAATTTATATAAAGTCATACCACCTATCAACATTTGGCTTTAGAGCAATTATAGTTTGGTTTCAGAGGGAAGTAATATATAGGAGGCATATCCAATTTTGAATCGATTTTTATTAAATTTGATGGAGGCATTTCAATCTTTTATACCAAATAACATTGCTATAGAGTGCATGATATCACTTCGAGAAGGATTACATTAAAAAGAATATATATCGGAGCCGTGTTCCACAAAATGGAAACTTACTTCCCGAAATTCATTCCATTTGGGCTGATATTAGCCATTATTTGCACTATAAACCTAAAATCGGATTATGGATATATATATGGGAGTTATATCGAAATCTTAGCCATTGTCAATAAAATTTGGTAAAGGTATTGACGAATATGAAGGACTAAAAAACATCGAATGAAACATATATGTGGGAGCTATATCTGAACCGATTTTCTTAGGTCGGATGTACCACAATTTATATATATATATATATATATATATATATATATATATATATATATCTTTTTTGTTGTATCTTTGTAAGGGACTTAAACACCATATCGGATGAAAGATATATTTGGGAGCTATAGCTATATCTCAATCGATTTTCTCCAAATAGGGTCGGAGTGCCAAAATTCAAGTCATTTGGGTTGATATTGGCCATGTTGGACACAATTGACCCGAAATCGGTTGAAGATATCATCCCATTTGCTGCACAATAATAACAGTTCAGTATATGGTTCAGTTCACAATAATTTTAGTTCCATTTGGTTTCAAGGTTAAACCCCTCGAAGCCGTAACACGTAACCTTTCCATGTTAAAAACAGTAAAGAAAGATCAAAAATCGGGCGGGCCAACCAACTATGAAACTTTTTAGAATGCGTATAAGAGTTTTAGTGCACTTCCAATTTGCAATCAAACTTAACAAATATATGAGACGTATATTCAACTATGAATCAATTTCAACAAAATTTGACGTAAAATCGGAATTCTTATTGTGAAGTTCCTATTACGCATGTGAGGGACTTTAACACCAAATCGGATGAAACATATATGTGGAATAGAGCTATATCTGAAATGATTTTCATCAAAATTTGAAGTTCCGGGCTGAATTCCGTCGGAAGTACCAAAATTCAGTCCATTTGGGCTGATATTAGCCATTTGATGCACAATAAACCAAAAATCGGATGAAGATATATATGGGAGCTATATCCAAATCAGAAACAATATTGACAAAATTTGACACACTTATTTCTGAGCTATATCTGATATCTGGTATCAAATATTATTCTTGTGGAATGGATATTACGCATGTGAGGGAAAACTGAGATTTGTGAGAAATTTCATCCAAATAGAGCAATAAATTCGAACTACACTTTTTCACAAACATAGATTAACAGACAGACGGACATCCACATCCACGGCTCAGAAAGCGATTCTATGATCCTCAAAATTAACTATGGGTCTATCTCGTTACAAACGAATGCACAAAGACATAATATACTGACCACAGTCGTGTAAGGTATAAAAATGGAATTGGGTAACACTGTTATGCAGAGCTATACCAAACTCCCAACCAATATCGAAGTGAGAACCCCAAATATCAAATTATAACTATGTGTTTCCACAACCTACCTGATCCCTTTAAAAGTTAGAGTAGTTGTCATGTTAAATACCAATTTCTCAAATAATTTTATTTTAAACTATAGATTCCTGTTAAGATTTAAGAAAAATGCAGAATTTTAATTTCGCTAAGATTAAAATATTTTTTGTTGAAAAAATAAGAAGAAGTAACAATATGGAAGTTAGTTCTTTAAGAGTTATTACTGTGTAAAAGTTTTTATTTTTCGCCATAACTGTCTCAGTTTGTAGAGTTGCTGCTGTTGTTCTGCATGTTTTTTTTTTACTTTGATTTATCACTCATTTGTTGGCCGATGTAACTTGGTCGTGGTTGTTGTTTGCGGTGTCAAGTCTGGTTAATTTGAAATTCATTTATAATGACTATGATTACGATGATTTGAAATTGATGTGCATCCACCTGAGTTGTTACGTGCCCAAACGTAAACTTGGTATTTATTTTCATATAAAGTGAGTTATGCTTTGCCAATCCATTCGGATATAACATTTTCCACAACAGAAATGGGACAATCGAGGCACATGTGTTTTGGAGAAAAAAAAAAACAATTTTTCACTGTTTATTTTAGAAATTTCAGATCTATATCGAGAATCTCTGCAAAAATTATTTTTTTTAAACATTAGTCAATAAATATTGATAGGTTTTCATAAAACATAGCGAATATTCTTAATGATCTTTTAGTAGCTGTTTATAATAAGAACTAGCTGAAACCGGTGAGCTTCGCTACCCCTTTTGATGTTATATGCATATAAAATTGTATATACAAATATTTGTTGGTTAAAAAAATAATAAAACAAATTCAAAATTTAAAAAAAGTAAAACATAATTATAATTACATAATGAATTCGGGGTAGCAATATTGATTGTTGTGTAGTTTTTTACTGTTAGCCTAATACCAAGGCAAAGGCGTTGTGGGTCTATGATTCCTAAAAAAATTATATCCCAATCTGAACCGCTTTCAATATAATTTGGCAAAATTTGTTTTTACACCAAACTCCGTCACACCTTCCATATTTCATTGAAAGTGGACGTACATACCGTGTTTGGTGCATCATATATGTGAAATCAACCTAGAATATATATGGGAACTATTTTCAAATCTTAATCGATTTCTAATAAATTTGTCAAATTTATTTTTGTACAAAATTCAGTCACTCATGCCGAATTTCTTTAGAATCGGACATACGTATCGTGTTTGGTGCATCAAATATGTGAAATCGTCCGAAAATATATATGGAAGCTATAATCAAATCTGAACCGATTTCTATATAATCTGACAAAATCATTTTCTGATCGAAAATCACATCATGTTTGGTGCATCAAATAAACGAAATCGGTCGAATATGTGTATGGGAGTCATATCTAAATCTGAACCGATTTCGAAATAATTTGGCAAACAATTTTGAGGCAAATTCCATCACACACTCCAATTTTCATTGAAATATGGCGTAAATAGCGTGTTTAATGCATCAAATACGAAAATATATATAGGAGCTACATCCACATCTGAACCGATTTTAATATAATTTGGCAAATTTATTTCTGTTCCAAATGGCGTTACGCATTCTAAATTTGGAGACTGTATCTGTAATCGATCAATAGACATGTGCATATAAAATCTAAATTTTTGGGAGGTAAAATTTATATAGCCTATGTTACTTGGAAATTTTCAGGAAAATCTGTGCAGCGGTTTTCGAGTCCATAAATTACAATTAAAGAAACAAACAATCATTTTCCTCTTTCATAGATATAGATAACTTATTTTGGTCCTCCTCAAAAAATATATATTTCTAGTTTGTTACTATTTTTTTGCTTCAGCTGTTGCCAAAAGATTTCTTTCAGTACTCTATAATGTTTAGGTCTTTAGTAAAAATGTTCCTTCTTCCTTTGAGAAAATAAACCTTCATGTCTCTTGTAAAATTAAAATTTTCTAACATTATGGTCGCAATCATTGTTGATTTTCAATAATACGGCGAATTCATTTATCTTCATAGATATGATACGCTAACAGAATCATTTAGAGTTCTTATACAAATGTCAAAGGTTTGACATGGCAGACTTTATGATTTGCATGCACGTGAAAACACACCCACTTTTGTTTAGTTGAAACGACAACATCATCATCAACAACAACAGCAGCAGCAGCAGTAGAAGAGGGAGCAACAGAAAAAAGTTGTAACAAAAACTTGTGTTTATTGTTAACATAATGCAACAGACTTTAGTCAACTCTAATAATAATAGCAACAGCAACAGCACCAACACCAGCAACAACGACGGTCGGCATAGAACACACTCTCGAACCAACACAAAACCCGACTGCTGTTACACCCTTTAACGGGCTTCAACTGTTGATTCTCCAAAGTCATTTTCCAAAACTCAATCCGTACGCTTTCCCCAGCTCTAGCGAGGGTTCGTTCGTGGATTGCCATTGTTGACTGGTTGTTGTTGTTTTTTTTTTCTTTTTGGGCCGCCGTACAGCTTTTTTCTGGTTGTTTCTTTTCTGTATCCATAGAAAGAGAAAAACCTGACTGGCAAACGGGCGGACAGACTAAAAACCTAGCTGACAACTTGTCTAACAGTGCAACTAACGAACGACCAACAAGTAATAAACTAACAAATGAAAGAGTTAACCTCGTACAGTGGTCTCCGATGCCAAGGTACATTAAGGAGTGTTAATTTAACCTAACATAATTATTTAACCCAGTCAAATGCTATTTGAATAGTCAAAATCGATATAGTTAAATGCATTCCTATTTTAAATATCTTTACATTACCAATAGTTAGTTTCAGAAGTTAAAATACTTGAAAGAGAACATTGGCCTAACCTCTCAATTGGTCAAAATCAAATAACATTAAGCGCAAAATGGGGAAGCAATTTGCCAATTATCAAAAGACTTCCGCTGAAAAATGCATAAAAAACGATTACCGTTATATTGGGCCCTATACGAAATCGTGAACCCGTATACGCAGTTTTTGGTCACAGGTTGTAGCACCCATTACACCATTACGATATTCAAATACGAAGCTTGAAATGAAGACGTGGACCTGCATGGGCAATTTTCGTCATATAAATTTATATTTTTATAAAATTTATATTTCGAGGTGTTACAATCGGAATGAAAATATACCCTTTATACTATGATGGAGGGTATAAAAGTTAAATTCATATCTCAGTCTGCTACTCGAAATTGTCTACCCTGATGTCCCTAAAACCCCCTCATAAAATATCACAGTCCAAACTTTGTTCTATCGATAAATGAAAAATTGCAATTTCGCACTATGAGTAATATTCGTACTTTATAGGGTGATATTCCCAAATTCCGACAAAGAACGATTCTGATGTTAAGTTTCAAAATTCGAAAGTTCAACAACGTTGCACTAATTTTGGAAAAACTCTGAGATATAAGATTGCAAGATTTTAGGCTGTTTATCCCACTAATCCTAAACAATTTGTAACTTTTAGTACTTTTCGTACCATTAACTTGAGAACGGTACAACCCTATCTTACCGCAATCCCAGTTCAAACTACCAATGTCAAAGCTCTTACCAATTGCTCAATAACTGAAAACGGATTAAGGATTTATATGGGAGATATAGCAATATCTTACACGTTCTCGATAAAATTTGGCAACCGATGTTCTCCGAAATCGATGTACGTGCTTCTAGACTTAATTCGGTCGGATGTACCAAAACTCAGGAATTTTGAACTGATATTGGCCATTTCGTGCGCAATCAGCCCGAAATCGGTTGAAGATATATATAGAAGCTATATCCAAATCTCAACCGATACTGACAAAATTTGGCAGAGGTATTTCTGGTCTCTATCTGATAATTGGTACCAAATATCATTGTTGTCGAATGCATATTAGGAACGTGAGGGACTTAAACAACAAATATATGGGAGGTATTGCTATATCTGAACCGATTTTCTCCTAATTCGATGTACTTGCTCCTAGACTGAATTCGGTCGGATGTACCAAAATTCAGGTCATTTGGTCTTATATTGGCCATTTGGTGCACAATTAACCCGAAAACAATTGAAGATATATGGGAGCTATATCTAAATCTGATCTAATTATCACCAATTTCAATAGGGTTCGTCCTTGGGTCAGACAAGTATTGTTTGGTAAATTTCATCTCAATCGAATAATAAATGCGATCTGCATTTTGTTCACCAGAATACATGGACTGACAGTCCGTCCGACTGACATGCATAAATCGACTCAGAAAGTGATTCTATGAAGATCATCAAACGTTACTATGGGTCAATCTCGCTTCCTTCTCAATGTTACAAACAAATGTACATAGACATAATACCCTTACCACTACGAGTATGTGGTGTAAGGTATAAAAACTACGAAAAGTACTAAATGTTACTACGTTTTTATATGTTTTTGTCTAGATTCTACTTTTACTGTTCGAGTTCGAATATATGCCATTTGGGCACGGACATTTCGGGGTATTTGTAAATTGTATAGAAATTAAACAAATAATAAAGATAATTATTTTCAGATATTTGTTACAAATATATAGATTCTGCCTCTTAATTGAATAGCATTGAACAACATTTTCCTAGTTTCCCGCTTATGATATGCTACGCCACAGTGCAGTAACTTGCCACAATCAGCTACAACCAACAACATCAACCAATAGAGTGACTTACTAGAAGCAACTTTGCTGGAAAATCAATGCTATTGCTACGGTGCCGTGCCGTGCAACGGATCCATAAACCCAAAGTTGTTTCATATTCAAGCTAAGCTAGCTGGTAGGCAACTAAATATATACAATCATACATAAATCTATATATACGGATAAGTTTCCTCAGCGACTAAGTGACTGTGTGTTGATGTGAATGTTAGTTGCAACAGCTTTTGTTGTTGTTGTTGTTGTTGTTTGTTTGCTGGGGGTTTGCTTATAGCTTTCTGTCATATGATAAAAAGTTCGCTGGCCGTTCATGAACTACAAAAAGCCGCTTTTGCGGTTGTTGGCTTACACACACACAAACACATTATTTGCACTATCATGTATACAGAGGCACACAGAAACATTCACATAATCATACTCATATTCGTTTATAATCATCAACAAATATAGAAACCGAGTTACAGTTGTGCACACAATAATTTATTTATATTTGTTGAAGTTGTAGTTCGATCTTAAATGGCTTTTTATATGGATACTGCTTAGTAAAAGGTAAATAAATGATTGAAAAGGCACCAATCCCTAAATAGGAACTTCACTCTAAATGCAACATTTTCAACACAACGATTTGTTTTACTAGGTAACGCGAGGAGCTTATGATTTTGAAAAATATAAACAAAAACAAACTTAATCCACGTCTATTGAGGCTCACTTTCTCAGCCAATCCCAGTTCTTTTTTGGATTTCGATAATATGTGGCTAGTTTCAAAAGAGGAACAAAAGGGTATACGTAGGTAGATCGACTCAGCTCGGTAACGATTGGCAAAATTTGGTTAGTAAACCCATTTTTTGGCAATATAACTTTATTCAAGATACCTTAACATATAATATCCAGAGGAGTTAAGTCGACCTAGATCACATCCAATATAGGGATTTCAAATATGTGGTATCTTCAGAAGTGAGAGCTACAAATATTTGTTGGGATGAACAAGGAATAAACATTGGTCGGACCTAACTTTTAGTACCCCTCAACATTGGATAAAGTAAACATTTTTTTATAAAAGTATTTGAATTCAAAAAAAACATTCAAAAAGTTAAATAGCAGCCTTAAATTATGATGAATCTAACTTTGTCCCTTTATGGGGGAGGTTCTGAAGCATTTGGCCAATATTGTCTAATTCGTATCTGACCTAAGTCTGATATAAATATTACAAAGTGCCATATTTGGACTATATCGTCTACTTCCCATCCTTTATATGGGATATGTGCAAATTTTTGAAAAATGTGGAAATATGCGTGAGGTACCAGATATAGCGGACCGAAATATTCCACTTCATCAAATACAGATAAAAATATTGGAACGTGCAAATTTTAAAGGATATCGAAAATTTATATCTAATTTTATACGAAACCATAAATTCCGATTAATTACATATACATATCAGATTTCGGGCCAAGAGCAATATTTAGATATAGCAAGTTGTATGGAATCGCCGACTTGTTTCGCGATA
This sequence comes from Musca domestica, assembly GCF_030504385.1. Taxonomy (NCBI): domain Eukaryota; kingdom Metazoa; phylum Arthropoda; class Insecta; order Diptera; family Muscidae; genus Musca; species Musca domestica. Next base: position 9,628,322 of record NW_026712363.1, on the reverse strand, counting down.
ATGGAAGATATAAGTATTGGAAATTGTCACCCTTCGTTGTTGAGGTACCAGAACGAGTTGGCTGATATCTATCATCTTCAAAACAGATTTTGCATTTGCAACAATGTTTGGATGTGTGAAATTTGAAGACAGTTGGATGCTTATTTCAGGGTTTATGATCGTTCTGTTTCTCCAAATTTTGAACACTTTGTGGGGGAATTACCAGAAAGAGTGCACCGATATATCCCATACACAGCATATATTGTGGTAGTGGAAATAATGGGATGTGTGAAATATGAAGATATCCGGATGCTTATTTCGGATTTTTTAATCGTTTTCGTTATTCAAAATTTTGACCCTTTGTGGGGGAGGTACCAAAAGGAAAGGTCCGTTCTCTACCATCTTTGTAACAGATCTTGTCTTGATAGAAATATTGAGATGTGTCAAGTCTGAGTGGAATCGGATGTCAATTTCGCGTCTTATGAGTTTCATAGATATTCAAAATGTTGATCCCTTGTGGGGTCCATCTTAACACCAGACCTTGGGTTAATAAAAATATTGTGAAGACAATCGGACTTTTACGTCACATTTTATAAAAGTTATAATTATTTAACATTTCAACCATTTGTTGGGGAGGAACTTGATGGAGTGGACCGATATTGTCCATTTTTCCACATGACCTAGAACTGATGCAAATATTAGTTGTGTTCCAGAACCTACAAATTAGTACTAATTAGTGCTAATTCTGCTACAACGCGTTCCCGTACTCCAAAAACTAGCAAAACTTGCAGCTCTCTCGATAAAAAAATGGCGCTGAGTGGTGCACATTTTTGCTTGTTTTAGCTACATGAATTTGGCCGAGCAGAAATGTGCAAATTGTAAATTTGACATTTAATTGGCAGGGCTAACAAGGTTGAAAAATGTTTCAACCTGAAGGAGGAATCAGACGAGGAAAACGTATTGGAAAACAGTGCAAAATTAGTGAACATTTTCTTTTTATTTTTTAGGTTGGCTGTCTTCCCAACTTGTGGCATTAAGTCTTCTAGCAGATTTAACATTAATTAAACCGGCGGCTCCAACCATGTCAGCTTCTCCGGGGTTGGGATTTGAGAAAACTCCACCTCTAAATCTTCAACGCATTCTGAAAACAAAACTTTCTAAATAAACAGCATTCAAAAATAATTATTAATTTCAACTTATTTTCAATACTCATTTTTTTTTTAAATTTTGGCGTCCATTTCAGTAAGGTTTCGCCAGTCCGATTTAGACTGTTTCCTTTTGGAATTTTGAATGTTGACATTTTATCGCATTTCTGCTAATTTTCCGTTCCCTTATTTTTTGAGCACACCTAAATGAGAATGGCATTTTGTACTGTTCTCTCTTCTGCTAGTTTTACCACTAAAAAAGTACTGGAACACAACTATTAGAATATTCAAAGTTGGAGCAAAATCGGATTATCCTTTCTCTCTTTGTGCAGTAAAATATTTTCTTTGAAAATTTCGACCTTTGTGGGGGAGGACCAGAAGGAGTGGACCGATATTGCCCATCACCGAAACCGATCCATGTTTGATAATAATATTACAAAGTACCAGATTTGGTTTCAAATCGGGAACTCTCTTTCAAAATTATCATGCGCACTAACCAGCCAGACAAACAGACAGAGAGACGGACGGACGGACGGACGGACATCGCTAGGACGACTCCAAATGTCCTGAAACGGATTTGGCCCAAAGAAACCTAGGGTAGAAAACCGTTATTTCGATAAGAAACGTTTTGGCCGTATCAAATGATATCCAGGGTGAGATAAAAAATTGCAACAATGTCAAACGCGATCAATTTTACACTTTTTCTTTTAATTTTTAATTTTTAATAAAAGAAAAAAAAAAATCGGAAATAGCATCAAATTTTAGAATAAGTTTAGATTTGTTCGAATTGGTCACCCTTGGCCTGGCCTTCAAACGGCCAATGAAACCGTCACACGCTGTCCGAATGTTGCTCTGCGGTATTTTGGCCCATTCCCGGCGAAGCGCTTGTTTTGGTATTTTTACCTTACACCACAAGGTGGTCAGGGTATTATGTCTTTGTGCATTTGTTTGTAACAGGCAAAAGGAAACGAGATAGACCCATAGTTCCTTTTGATGATCTGCATAGAATCACTTCCTGAAGGACAAACCCTATTGAAATTGGAGATAATCGGTAAAAATTTAGATATAGCTCCCATATATATCTTCGTCCGATTTGCCTTTTATTGTGCACCAAACGTGTAATATCAGCCCAAATAGTATGAAATTTTGCACATACAACCAAATTAGGCCTGAAAATAAGTATGCCAAATTTGATCGAAATCGGTTCAGATATAGCTATAGCTCCCATATATATTGTTCATCCGATTTGTTATTTTTGTCCTCCGCAGCCGTAATATGCACTCTGTAACAACAATATTTGGGGAAATATATCAAATGCAGCTCAGAAATACCTTTGCTAAATTCTATTGAGATCGGTTCAGATTTGGATATAGCTCCCATATATAACTTCGTCCGATTTACATTTTATTGTGCACCAAACGTCTAATATTTGTCCAAATGGGATGGAATTTGGCACATACGACCGAATTTAGTGTAGAAGGTAGTATGCCAAATTTGGTGAAGATCGGTTCAGATATAGCTATAGCTCCAATAAATATTGTTCATCCGATTTACTGTATTTGTTACCTACAGCCGTAATATTCACTCCGTAACAACGATATTCAGGGAAATATATCAAATACAGCTCAAAAATATCTTTGCCAAATTTTATCGAGATCGGTTCAGATTTGGACATAGTTCCCATATATATCTTTATCTGATTTCAAATTAATTTTGCACCCAATGGGCAATACAAGTCCGAATTTAAAGATACAAATGCTTTGGCATATTTAGTCCTTTGAATTTTAAATTATAATTATAATCATAGCGTGTATGATTGAATTCTCCCATAAAAACTTTTAATTATTAAGTGGAGCTCAACTAAATTAGCAAAGTGGTGTAGGGTATCATAAAATCGGCCCCGCCCGACTTTAGGACATTCTTTACTTGTTTTTTATTGCCAACATTGCTTTCCAAATAACTCCAGACACAATGGTCCAATGGATTGGTATTCGGAGATTTTGGTGGCCATTGTGCGCTGAAAATAAAGCGAGGAACCTAATTTTGTAACCATTCTTGGGTGACGCGTTCTGAGTGCGATGGTGCTGAGTTCTGTTGGAATGTCCAAAGTCTACGGTCAAAATGTTTGCATGCCCAAGGCTTTAATACACCCTCCAGAATATTTTCGCGATAATATTCGGCATTTATTCTCATACCACGGTCGATTAATACGAGCGGGGAGCGACCATCGGCTGTTATGGCGGCCCACCCACGCCATCACCGGCGTTTGAGTTCTGGTGGCCAACCGAAGGTGCAAATTTTCAGCTGACCTCTTTGGCAAGTAAACACTATCATTTTGTTTGTTTACAAACTGCTGGACAACGAACGTTTTCTCATCAGAGAAAACCAAATTCGAGAGTTCACCACTTTCGGCCAAGTATTGTTATATATTGAAAGTCCTAAATACTAAATTTGAAACAATTTCATGGGTAAATGTGTCTAGGGATATCAAAATACCGAAAACGTGGACATAGATATTCAATGTTCTGCCACACGAGCTATGACCCATTACGCACTACAAATTTTAATATTTGGACAAATTCGTAAAAAATGTGACTAAAGCCATGAAAATACTGTATATCGGGAGGTACTGTTTTATGGCGGCTATGTCAAAGCGTGGAACGATATGTACAATGTTCCATTACCACAAATAGAACTCATTACGAAATACAAAAACAATTTTTTAGACATATTGCCGAAGTGGCCAAAATCATTAAAATACAGAATATCGGGAGGTATCGGTTTATGGCGGCTATGTCAAAAGGTTGACCGATATATCTCCTTTTTAATCCAACCATCATATGTACAGCATAAATTGTTGTCCTAAATTTTGAAGCTCTTTAGGTTTTACAGTGATTTTGAAAGACAGACGGATAGACTTAGAATTTTATGCTGGTTTAATAGATATCCTATATGGTTTCTACGACGAATATTTTGGGATGTTACAAACGGAATGACAAATTTAATAAACCCTCCTTTTTAAGGTGGAGTGCATAAGAAGTATTCCGCTACTAACAAACGTCATTGCCCTCTATTTTGCATAAAGATTTGGGCTTAAAGACTTTTACAGTTCAACAACTCAAGCCAACCGGTCATCTATAACATTTTGTCTGGGCTGATTGAGTCCTTGATTTTTTGTGAAAATGATCCGAAATTCTGTTCCATTTCACGATACTTATTGTTGAATATCTACAATCCAGATTGCCAACTGAATCTTTTGTAATGGTGATCATTACTGATTTTTTAATTACTATATATTTTAACTACTTAGAAAACACCGCTGCTATCTTTTTATACATGACTGTTATTGCCCCATTGCAGTAATAGACGTCAGTTGGTTTGGATGGCTTGGTTAGGTTAGCATAGCTGCTTGTTTGGTTACTTGGTCGGTCGAATAGGACGTTGTTTGTAGTTATGGTCAGACTTATGGCCGTTTTAACTTTTAGCTAATGCAGAGTATTGTGCAGCTTTGGTTGCCACAACCATTTCGCCTTTAGTGTACGTGTGAGTGTGTGTGTGTTTGTTTGTTGCCTGCCACTGTCACTTCATGTTCATGTATTTAAATCTATATGCCAACTAAAGTGCAACACACTAATTCGTGTTGTCGTTACCGTTGTTGTTGCTGGTACTGCAACACTAAGAAAAAAAAAAAACAACTAGAAACAAACGAGAAAAACTTGGTATAGAAAAATAAAAATTTAACATTAAATAAATAAAACAGCATTATATTTCTGGTAAACTGATACTTTAATCCTCCCTGCCACAGCCAAGCCTCCACCTTCACCACAACACACGTTCCTCTCGCTCACCGGCACTGCCTGTGCCCCACTCTCTGGAGACTTGTAGCCGAGTAATCATTTATTTGTTGCTAGATGGATGGCTGGTGCTTTTTGTCGTTATGGCCATCGTCAACAACAATTGCCTGCCTGAATGTTGTTCTTTGCCACTTTGTTGCATAGCCCAAAGAAGAAAGCTTGAGGCCTGTTGTGCATGCCGGAGCCTCTCTAAGCTAAAATTAAACGAATGACAAGCGAGTTAGTAGAACGTAAGAGCAAACGGACGGTGTGTCTGACTGATGGACGGTGTGTGAAACTTACAAATCGTCAATTCAACGAACGGCCGAACGCTCAACCCCATCCAAAGTAAACTAAAGTAAATACGGCCTCAGTGGAATGATTGTATTTTAGTTTTATGTGCAATTAACACACCTTTTGTTGTGTTTTCCAGCAGTTGCTGCTGTTGTTGTTGCTGTTATTCTTGCCTTCAGTTTGTTTTACCTTTGCATTGCTTTTGTTGTTTTAGTTCTTGTTGCTTTTAGTTTTATTTACCTCAATTAAATTTAATTAAAGAAAGAAAACATAAAATTGGCTAAACTTTGATTTTTGTGTTGTGATTGCGTAATTTTTGTTTTATTTTTTAACTGGACACGGATCATTTGATTTGGCTGGGATTCGCAAGTAATGGTGTAATTGTAAAAGTGGAATGGGTGAGGTGAAAGAAGAAAATGGGACTTAAAGAAAAGTCAAGTGGCAGATTGTAGGCAAACCATTTAATGTGGAATTTTTACACCAATTCAGAAATTTAAGTTTTAATGAATACCCCTCTCGTATCTTTATTATCCTAACAAAAATAGCAGGTTAATAAATGCTATTTTTGCTGCTTTCTTTTTGATTACAAATATCGAAAATTTCGTGTTATAACTAATGATATGTACAACTTTAACTTGCATAATAAATATTTATATGGAAAAAATTCTCGTTCACTGCATCGAACAGGGGAAAATCTACGATGGATATTCGAACAATTATGCACGTACCCAGATTTGATTTTCTCACTCACAGGGTTGAAGCGTCGAAGTCTGAATCGAAAATAATAAACCGACTCTGAATAATAACAATTTTGATACTCACCACCATTCTATGGAGGGTATATTAACTTTGTTATTCCGTTTGTAACTCCTCGAAATATTCAAAATAGACCCTACAAAGTGTATATATTCTGGATCGGCGTAAAATTCTAAGACGATCTAGCGATGTCGGTCTGCCTGTCTATCTGTCGGTCTGTTGTAAACACGCTATCTTTCGAACGAATTGAGATAGAAGAAGAAATTTTGTATCCCGTAGGCAGGTTAAGTTCGTAAATAGGACATGTCAGTCCACATCTTCGTATAGCCCCCATATAGCGGTACCTCCCGATAGTCGGTATTTTGATGATTTCAGCGACATTATTCACCGGAATCGTTTCCAATTTCGTATTGGAACATCCTAATGGGTACTACAAACTATGGCATAAAATTTCGTATGCAGGTCTACGTCTTCGTATAGCCTCCATATGACGGTATCTCCCGATACTCGATATTTTCGTGATTTTTTCGACATTAGGAGAGTGTTAATGAGTAGAGTGTATTAACTTTATCATTCCGTTTGTAACATCCCTAAATATTCGTCGTATACGACATATATTCATGATCTACATAAAGTTTTATGTCGATTGTACGATGTCCGTCGTTCTGTCTATTCATCTGTCTGTTGAAATCACGATACAGCCCACATTATTCGACGTAGAGCTTCAAAATTTGGCAGAAAAATTTGTCTTGTGCCTAGGATGGTTGGTATTGAAAAAGAGATATATCGGTCAACGTTTTTGTATAGCCCACAAATAACGGTACCTCCCGATATTCGGTATTTCGATGATTTTTGCCACATTTTCCCACGGATTTGTCTAAAATGTTTTATTTGAAGTTCGCATTAGATTCTAGTTCCTGTGGCAGAACATTATTTATGTCCACGTTTTCCTATAGCGCACATATAACGATACCCACCGATATTCTTTATTTTGATAATCCTAGTCATGTTTACCCACGAAATTGTTTTAAAGTTAGTATTGAAGAATTATAGTTTTTATTTTTATATTATTATAGTTATTTGAAAAGTTTAACAGAATGGACCACTTTTGAAATCATATACTTTTATATAAATATGTTTTCTTTGGCCAATGGCGGAGGGTATAAAAAGTTCTTAACTTAATATTTTTATTTGCCTCTTTAAAAATAATCTAACCCCTGCGAGACTCAAAATACACCAAAATTCATTAAAACAATAATTGTCCCCACTTAGAGTTTTCTTATATTAGTTATATAAAGGATTGGTATCCGGAGATTTTGGTGGCCATTGTGCGCTGGAAATGAAGCGAGGAACCTCATTTTGTAACCATTCTTGGGTGGCGCGTGCTGAGTCCTGTTAGAATGTACAAGGTCTGCGGCCAAAATGTTTGCGTGCCCAAGGCTTTAATACACCCTCCAGAATATTTTGGCGATATTATTCAGAATTTATTCTGACGCCACGGTCGAATAATACTAGCAGTGAGCGACCATCGGCTGTTATGGCGGCCCACACCATTACCATGACCAGCGCTTGAGTTCTGTTGGCCAAACGAAGGTGCACATTTTCAGTTGACCTCTTTGGCAAGTAAACACGATCATTTTGTTTGTTTACAAACTGCTGGACAACGAATGCTTTCTCATCGGAAAAAAACTAAATTTGGCAGTTCACCACTTTTGGCCAAGCGAAGCAACTCAACCCCAAGCTCATTTTTCAATATATCTCGAATGGAATATTGCGATATGTTCAGCTCACGAGCCATTTTTCGGCCACTGCGACGCGGGTTTCGATCAAGTCGTTTCTTTACTTCTCAAACCATTTCTGTTGATGTTGCTGTTTTCTTCCGTCTACGTTGGGCTACGCTACCAGTATCGCGGTAACGAGCGATGGTACGAAACTCAAAAGATTTATTCACATTTAAGTGTTGGAGTGCTCTAAAGATAGTCACTTGTAGTTTTCCAGCCAAATATAAAGAAATCACACTAACACGCTTGAATTCCATCACGAATAACTTTTTTTCTGGAAAATTCTCACCAAAATGCTTTTGTACGCTTGTAAACAATATAATGAACGGTCACTGGAATAATTTTAACTGCTGTCGGACGAATGGCTTCATCTCATCCTGTACCTTTAATTTTAATGCCGATATAAATTTTCGTCGATTTGAAATTATATTGGTGTAGTCACTTGTATTGGACTCTGATTGTTTCGATTGTTCGATCAATCAGACCAATCATATTTATTGACCCTTTTATAACCATAGGCGTAATATTCTACAAAATTATGTTAGATTTTAGAAATATTGATGACCATAAAAAAAATAACGCGAATTTAGTTGCTTTGCTGATCGGGTTTATTTGAATTTTCCTTGTTTTGATATCTTAAGCATGCTCACAACCTTGCAAAAATTTCGAAGACATGCGAGTCCATTTTGGTTATTCCCATAAAATTTACCAGCAGAATTAACTCCTTCTTCTTACCAAGTAATGAGAAGCGGCGGCACAGAACTTACCAAATATTGCTTTTTTCTCTATTCGAAAGAGTAAATTCTTTCTTATTCTGTCGAAATGACTTACTTCCTACAGGAAAAGTAACAACGACATAACTAATATTCGCAATTATGACAATAAATCTATCGGATAAACATAAAAAGTAAAGGGAGATAAAATTGAATTCCAATGGAACACTAATATTTTTAGAATAAAGCCAATACATTTTGGGATTTTTGTATGACATTTGGTAATAGTTTTGCCAGGCCATGCTTACGATATAATTTAGGGGTTCATAAGGGTACTAGTTCCGGAGTCTTCCTTATTTCCAAAAACAACTATTTTTGGCTTCTTTGGTGGTTTACGCAATTTTGGGGGCGAATCAAATAAACACTATCGGAAATCTAATTTTTGTGTGAAGAGATTAACATAATTCATACGCGATAGTTTTAAATCACTAAGAAAATGTAATGCGTTTTTATGAATTTTTTTTTAGAATTGATAATATGGTCCATATTATTGGCATTTTTTCCAGTAACTCACCGGCCGGTAACTTACGTACAAATGTTTTAATCTTGTCTACCAATGTGTCAATTGAAGTGAGATGAAGTATAGCTATTAGCGCCATAATGTGAAATAAAAATTTTACGAAAATCGCCTCTCAATAAATCTATAAAAAATTCCGTTGAAATACGTGGATCTTTACAGCCAATTATCCGGCGTTTACGTTCTCCAAACCCCAAGTTCAATAGAATTCTGTTGAAAAATGTAGATCTGTGCAGGATGTAGCATCTGTAGGATGTTGTAGCATGTAGTACCCATTACGAACTCCAAATACAAATTAAAAAAAAATCTGGTGAAAATGTGACACAAATATATAAAATAACGCATATCTGGAGGTACAGTTATGTCGGGTTTAAAATGTGTACTTCGACGTGTTACAAACGGAATAACATACTATGGTGTAGGGAATAAAAATCAGATGTTCAAGTTTGATATTCCTTTTGATTTTGTGTTTGACTTGGCCACACTTCATTCATATACTCTCCACCATGGAAAAGAGGTTATATTAACAGAGGATTTGTAACACCTCTAAATATTCCTCGTAGTATCTCACGATATTCGGTATTTTTAAGGTTTTAGGCACATTTTTCAAAGATTTATCTAAAATTTGGTATTTGTGGTTCGGAGTTCTAGCTTCGGTGGAGGAACGTTGCACGTTGACCCCATATTGCGGTACCTCCAAATATTCATTATTTTGATGGTTTTAGCCACATTTTCCCACAAATTTGTCTAAAGATTGATGTCGTAATGAGTTATAGCTCCGTTGGCGGAACATTGAATATGTAGGGCACATATTACGGTAACGTCGGATGTTCGGTATTTTGACAATTTAAGCTTTATAGTTTTTTGAAAAATTTACCTTCACTATCCAAACTATCTAATTGTTATTTGAAGTTAAATGTGGAACCCTATTGAATCCAGATTCTATTATATGCATAAAAATATTATTTTTAGCTAATGGTGGATTGGCAGATTGGTATTCGGGCATAGCAATTGTTACGAATATTAATTGTTTTTAACGAATTTTATGTATTACAAGTAACGTTAAAAGTAGGACATAGGGGTATTTTTGCATTATTCAAATTTGGGGACTATATACTCTAATAAGATCCACGGTAAGGGCCTGTGATTTGCGTTTCCATTTTCTTTTTTTGACAAGCCACCTTCAATATCCAATCCGTTTAAATACTTAAATTTCAGCATGAAATCTTATATATTTGTGAAATCATATTTAATGCTTGCAAGTTTTATTAAGCATCTGTGTTCGATTCATTTTAATTCTAACCTCGAACCAATTTAATTTCGTTAACTTGAATAATTTTCTTAACTTATAATTGAATTTCTATTTACAGATAATAATGTGAACAGCATTTGCATAAAATTCTATTAAACATTGCGTTGAAATTATTGCAAATCAGCAGCAAACTACAGTGGCAGCAAAATCAGTCAATGACAAAACAAAGCATAAGCTGTTGATAAAACAAACATCAATCTAGCAAAAAAGCAATGAAGAAATAAAATTGAATAAATGAATGAATATTAAAACAAGAAAACAAAGAATAATTTTTACTAAGGCCAGGAATTAACAGCAGGAAACTCTTTCCGACGACTCATTGTTGTTATTTTTTAATTATAATTCTAATGCAGTTTGTTTTTTTCTGATATTCGTTGTAGTTTGTTGTATGTATAGAGGTGATATCGTTGCTGACTAGTCCCTTGTCTGTGTTTTTTTATTCTAATGTCTCACTGGCAGACATCGGAACGAATGTCTCCATCATATGTGCGATGACTGTGCCGCTGATAATAATGATTGGTACCGAGCATTATGCAGGCAGAACGACCAACAACAGGTAAACAAACCGAACACTAAAATACATTAAATCCAAAAACTCTGTCATTGTCGATGACTCATCACGACCCAGCAATTTGAAATGAGACTACAGGTACTACGACAACATTTGCTGTTGAGATCGGCCGTAGCGATCCATGGTAAGTCACAAGTACACAGTGGTACTCATGTAGAAACTTTCATTAAAATTATTTGAAGTAATATCTTCCACATGTATTATAAATATATTGATTTCAATTCTTAGTAAGAAGGAACTATGTTTGCAAAAAATGTCAATATATGCCCAGGTTTTAGTGTAACTCTAATAGGAAGGTATTGTCTGATTTAATTTGTTTCCGGGCTCTTGTCCACATTTTCAATTGATTTGGCTCGAACTAAGATAGGAAGCTAAAATTTTGCACAGATCAGTCTTTTGTCTGTAGGCAGGTCAAGTTCGAAGATGGGCTATGGTGTCTGAAAATGCACACAAGGAGTTCTTTGTGAGTACTTCATCCCCTATTATATAGGATCGCGATATCGTATTTTGATGATTTTAGCCACATTTTTCAATGGGATTGTCTGGAAATTCTCACAAGAAGTTTTTAGTGAGTACTTTAGCCCCTAGAAGAGAATTGTCTATATAGCTCCACGATACATTATTTTGATTGTTTCAAATTTCGTGTATAAAGTTCGGAACAGTTATTACAGGTTATGACACAAATTTCTTATGCAGGACCACGTCTTCGTATAGCCCCCACATAACGGTTTTTATTTGAACGGTATTTTCCGACGGATTTTTTATACCCTACACCACAAGGTGGTCAGGGTATTATGTCTTTGTGCATTTGTTTGTAACAGGCAAAAGGAAACGAGATAGACCCATAGTTCCTTTTGATGATCTGCATAGAATCACATTCTGAGTCGATTTATGCATGTCCGTCCGTCCGTCTGTCCATGTATTTTTGTAAACAAAGTACAGTTCGCATTTATTGCCCGATCCAGATGAAATTTTGCACAAATCATTTGTTTGGCCCAAGGACGAACCCTATTGAAATTGGAGATAATCGGTCAAAATTTAGATATAGCTCCCATATATATCTTCGTCCGATTTGCATTTTTTTGTGCACCAAACGTGTAATATCAGTCCGAATTGTATGGAATTTTGCACGTACGATCAGATTGGACGTGAAAATAAGTATGCCAAATTTCATCGAAATCGGTTCAAATATAGCTATAGCTCCCATATATATTGTTCATCCGATTTTCTTTTTTTGTCCTCCGCAGCCGTAATATGCACTCTGTAACAACAATATTTGGGGAAATATATCAAATACAGCTCAGAAATACATTTGCTAAATTTTATCGAGATCGGTTCAGATTTGGATATAGCTCCCATATATAACTTCGTCCGATTTACCTTTGATTGTGCACCAAACGTCTAATATTTGCCCAAATTGGATGAAATTTGGCACTTACGACCGAATTGAGTCTAGAAGCTAGTATGTCAAATTTGGTGAAGATCGGTTCAGATATAGCTATAGCTCCCATATATACTGTTCATCCGATTTGTCATATTTGTTACCCACAGCCGTAATATGCACTCCAACGAGAGCATACCCACGATATTCAGGGAAATATATCAAATACAGCTCAGAAATATCTTTGCCAAATTTTATCGAGATCGGTTCCGATTTGGATATAGCTCCCATATATATTTTTATCCGATTTCAAATTAAATTTGCACCAAATGGGCAATACAAGTCCGAATTTAAAAGGTACAAATGCTTCGGCATATTTAGTTCTTTGAACTTTAAATTATAATTATAATCATAGCGTGTATGATTGAATTCTCCCATAAAAACTTTTAATTGTTATGCGCAGCTCTACTAAATTAGCAAAGTGGGGTAGGGTATCATAAAGTCGGCCCGGCCGACTTTAAGACTTTCTTTACTGGTTTTTATTTTTTTTAAGTTTCTTCTAAATGGTGGAGGGAATAAAAAGTTCGGCCGGGCCAAACTTAGCTGCTTTTTTACTTGTTTATTTTTCACTCCCCAGATTACGTTCAGAAAATTGACGCCTAGTGTTATACGGCAAAAAGAAGCCATTTTAGCAGAACCCCCGAAACAAAAAGACAACTATATATCCTGTGCATCACCAGTAAACTGAAAAATAATGCAGCCTTTCAAAAATTCAATAAACAAGAAAACACGTAGAGTTTATCGACGTACATAGATATCGTTAGGCAACTATTAATGTTCGTAAGAGTGCACTTAGCCATTATATGCATAAATGGAACTCTCTGAAATATACGTGCCGAAATTTGGGGTTGAATGGGAAAAAACAGTCCGGCCTATCATTGCGGTTTATATACTTCCAATAAAAATTTCCCTTACAACTTGGCTTACCAACGAATTAAATTAAAAGGACAAAAAAGTTTAGGGAGTATTATAAATTTGATTGGGTCAACTACTATCGAAGTATTGGTCCCCGATATAGGAAACTGTATATGGATCTTCCTATCTCACAAAGCTGAGTCGATGTAGCTTTATATGTCCGTCCGTTCATCTGTCCATATTAATTTGTAATCACGCTACAGGTCGCAATAATGTCCCCATCCCCACGAAATTTTTTCATGGGAGTAGGGCTAGGGTCAGAATTAAAGCGGCAATAGAACGGTTACAGCAGAATATTTATGTCATCAAAAAACTTACATGCGCAAGTTTTGACATATTTTTCTATCTTGAGTATCCAGATTGTAGCACTTATAAAAACAAAACAAAAATTTTCATAGTAAGATTTTCCTTGGAGTTATAACAAGGCATTGCTTCTCTTCGAACTACTGTAACGTTCAATTAATTTTCTTGTTCAATATTCACTTGTACACAATATATGTATAAATATTCCATAAATTAAGTTAAGTGTTATGCAAAGTAAACAAGCTCTGAAATATTATTGTAGTACAACAAAGAAAACATTTTAAATGAATATATAACTTAGATAGAGGCCTCACAAAACATTTATGGGCAAAAGTTCAGTGTTAAGAAAATTTATATTGGTCCTGTGTTGAAGAGATCTAGCATGGGTAAAAATAAAATTTAAATTTGTGTTAGTAGAAACAAATCAAGAAGGACGAGACTAAAGTCTGGGCGGCATTAATGAATAATCTGCCTCCCGATTATTTGAAATGACGTTCGAAAATTACAAGTCTCATTTACTTACTCAATGAGGGACAGGACTTATAAAACTAATGTGTTTATTTCTCTTTCGAGACGATATGAAATTTGTAGTGAAAAGGAAATCCAGATATTTCGAACATATTGGGATTAAGCATATGCGAATTAAACACAAGAAACCCTCCAAGTTCGACTCAAGTTCTATTGGCAGATCTTTTTCACTTTTTTCAAATTAATGTTTTTTTAAAAAAAAATATGTACATAAGACCGCTTGGCTTTGGTTCCGAAATATATTGTATTTTTATAAACAAAAAAATAAAGTATTTTCAGAATTTTACCAAGTTCGACTGAAGGACAAAGTAAGTTTGAGGTGGACAAAATAAACCAAGTAACAGCCCATTATATGTTTTTTATAGATCTGCTATTCCCATTCCTTTACCAAGTACTAAATTCAGTCAATCGCTGAGAAAGTTCCACATCGTGCCATTTTCTGTCATTACATTTTTATACCCTACACCACAAGGTGGTCAGGGTATTATGTCTTTGTGCATTTGTTTGTAACAGGCAGTAGGAAACGAGATAGACCCATAGTTCCTTTTGATGATCTGCATAGAATCACATTCTGAGTCGATTTATGCATGTCCGTCCGTCTGTCCATGTATTTTTGTAAACAAAGTACAGGTCGCATTTATTGCCCGATCCAGATGAAATTTTGCAATGATCTTTTGTTTGGCCCAAGGACGAACCCTATTGAAATTGGAGATAATCGGTCAAAATTTAGATATAGCTCCCATATATATCTTCGTCCGATTTGCCTTTTATTGTGCACCAAACGTGTAATATCAGCCCGAATTGTATGGAATTTTGCGTATACACCCAAATTAGGCCTGAAAATATGTATGCCAAATTTGATCGAAATCGGTTCAGACATAGCTATAGCTCCCATATATATTGTTCATCCGATTTGTTATTCTTGTCCACCGCCGCCGTAATATACACTATGCAACAACAATATTTGGGGAAATATATCAAATACAGCTCAAAAATATCTTTGCCAAATTTTATCGAGATCGGTTCAGATGTGGATATAGCTCCCATATATATCTTTATCCGATTTCAAATTAATTGTGCACCAAATGGGCAATACAATTCCGAATTTAAAAGATACAAATGCTTCGGCATATTTAGTCCTTTGAACTTTAAATTATAATTATAATCATAGCGTGTATGATTGAATTCTCCCATAAAAACTTTTAATTGTTATGTGGAGCTCTACTTAATTAGCAAAGTGGTGTAGGGTATCATAAAGTCGGCCCCGCCCGACTTTAATACTTTCTTTACTGGTTTACATTTATTTTTAAATTTTATTGAATGAAAGCAAAAAATGTTGGAAATAGCATTAAAGTTTAGATTTGTTCGAATTGGTCTACTTTGGCACGAATTATGGCGTTCAAACGGTCAATGAAACGCTGCTAAAAATGTTGTTCTGAGTGCGATGTTGCTAAGTACTTTTAGAATGTCCAAGGTCTGTGGCCAAAATATTTGCGAGTCCAAGGCTATAATATACCCTCCAGAATATTCTCGCGATAATATTCGGCATTTATTCTGATGACACGGTGGATTAATACGAGCGGAGAGAGACCATCGGGTGTTATGGCGGCCCACACCATCACCATGGCCGGCGCTTGAGTTCTGTTGGCCAACCGAAGGTGCACATTTTCAGCTGACCTCTTTGGCAAGTAAACACGATCATTTTGTTTGTTTACAAACTGCTGGACAACAAATGTTTTCTCATCGGCGAAAACCAAATTCGGCAGTTCACCACTTTCGACCAAGCGAAACGACTCTTTAGCTCTTTTCAGTCTATTTTCTTTCTGGTGCGGTGTACGTTATTATACTTTTTGGAATATCAATGGGTTTTTACCAAATGGAATATTGCGATATGTTCGACTCACGAGCTGTGACACGGGTTTCGATCAAGTCGCCAAATATAAAGAAATCACACTATCACGCTTAAATTCTATCATGAATAACTTTTTTTCTGGAGAATTCTCACAAAAATGCTTTTGTGCGCTTGTTAACAATATAATGAGCTTTCACTGTAATAATTTTAACAGTTGTCGGACGAGTAGCTTAGAAATGACAGAAGTCTGAAGTTGGTTGTAGTTTTTTCATCTCACGTCATCTCTCATATATTGGGCTAAAATCATGCTTATTTTCATTTAACGGATCAGTAGATCATTCATCATAAATATTGTGTCTCTTAAAGTAATGTGTTGAAATAATAATTACATCAATAAGGTTCAAAACGATGAAAACATCAAACATTTTAACCGATGAAACAGCGAACAACACAGTTCCAGCAAACATTAAATTTTTTAAAGAAAAGAGGGAGTTATTTGAGGTAGTTTTGAAGATTACTGTATTTCATTAATGTATAGTATAGGCCAGCAACACGACCCGTGTCAGCTATTATTAATTAAATTAAAATTTTTTCAAAATAGAAGTATTTTTTTTGCTTTTTCTTTAAGATGTCATGTATTTTGATATATTCTTGTTTAAACGGTGCTAATTCCTACTATGTAAATTCGTTATATTTTAGTAAAAGAATATTTGCTGGCAATAGAGCTATCTAATCAATTTTGAAATGGCACAGCCCATAAACACTGCTGAATTTATTCCAAATATTTTTTTCGTTTTTTTTTTTTAATGCCAGATATAACGAAGTGGCAGATTTTCGATTGTACAAAAAGAAACCTCTTGCCCACAATCTGCCTGGTTCTGATATTTGCCAATAACCACATCATAACGTATTCACACAAAATACTACAATCACATACACATTCATTGTTCGCTCTTACAACTCATAGCCTTGATAATTCTTGTTCTGCATGATTATTTTCTTTCGAGCGATGTCTTCTTTGCCACAATAGTTGCCTAGCATTTGCTTTAATTAATTTTACAACAACGAAGCACTTTTAATTTTACACAATTAAAAACATGAATGAGTCATCGCTTTGGGGTCGTTAAAAAAACCTTTTTTTATGTCCAACAGCTATTGATTTACACAATATTTATTACATACATACATTCAGATATGGCAAACGATTCGTGAGTCGCCTCTTTGTCTATCATATTTAGCACTAACCATTGCAGGCGTGGCGTAAGACAAAGCTCAAAAAATAATAAAATATTTATTTCCGATTATAAAAAATCAAAGTTCCTTCGTTTTATCGCTGAACGACGACCATCAAAACAAACAAAAGTGATACTAAAGACTGAAATCATTTGAAGGAGCCTCGATACGAAACGTTTTCATTAGCAGATTGAGTTGCTGTATTCAATGTCTGTCATAAACGAAGAAATGCCGTAGACTTTCTGACGATTTTGCAAGTGCACTTCTTAAGCATATTCTTGAGATTGAATAGCTCAGTATGACGTTTAAACAGCTGTTTACAAGACTCTACTATCGATTTTAAGTGCTTGTGAAAAGCTTTTCAAGTGTTCATTGAAACGATTTTAAATTGAAGATAAGGAACTGTGCATTCATTCCTGTTTATCCAAATGTAAAAGAAGTGTTAGAAAACATGGCATTAAATGAATATTCCTTCAAGTCACAATTAGCGATTAGTTAATTAATTTTAAGAAGTAAAAACCTTAAAAGAATTTAAAATTTTAAAAAATAGAAAACGTTAGTTTCGTACTGGCCGAGTTTTTAATGCCCTCCACGATGAGGTAATGAACATTTTTATATATAATAGTATTTGGATTCAGTATTCGAGTAGGTCCCATCTGAAAATGAAAATGCCAGTAAAAAATATTTGTATAATACAGTTATAGCCTTCAAAATACCATAAAGTGGGCGGGGTCGTTATATGGGCGCTATAACAATTTTATATCTATTGCCAACAATTCGATAATTTGAAACAATTCTGTAAAAAATCATTAAAATATTAAATATCGGACCCTATTTAAATACAAGTCATCCTAAATACCATGGTACAATCATTTCCATGATAAGGCATAGCAACCATCAAAATACAATTGTTTCCTTTGGTAGTCGTGTAATGTCAAAACATATATACATTTTTTTATGTGTATGTAATGTTTTGAATAATAATAAAAAAAATATTTTCAAATTCTGTTAAAATTGATTACATTTGGGATGAAAAATAATTGTGGTCGTATTAGGGTTTCGATATTGTAAAAAATCCCAAATGTGAAAGCTCTGCGTCAATTATATAAGTCGTATAAATCTCTACAGATAGAATTACGATATACTGCGGTTATACGAAAAATTGGTAATACCGAATGTCGAAAAGTATTCTGGTTCTAATTAGGTGTTTGGTATAGCCCCTATATAACACTATCTGTCGATATATGGTTCTATTTAATGCTCACAAAAAAGTCGATGCACTACCTTCTGCATTCCAAAAAGTGCAAGAACTTACACCGCAACGGAAAGAAAATATACTCAAAAGAGCTAAAGAGTTGCTTCGCTTGGCCGAAAGTGGTGAACTGCCGAATTTGGTTTTCTCCGATGAGAAAACATTCTTTGTTCAGCAGTTTGTAAACTAAAAAAATGATCGTGTTTACTTGCCAAAGAGGTCAGCTGAAAAAGTGCACCTTCGGTTGGCCACCAGAACTCGAGCGCCGGCCATTGTGATGGTATGGGCCGCCATAACAGCCGAAATATTCTGGAGAGTGTATGAAGGCATTGGGCATGCAAACATTTTGGCCGCAGACCTTGGACATACCAACAGGACTCAGCACCATCGCACTCAGCACGCGCCACAAAAGAGGTTCCTCGCTTCATTTCCAGCGCGCAATGGCTACCAAAATCTCTGGATACCAATCCGTTGAACTATTGTGTCTGGACTATTTTGAAAAGCAAGGTTGGTACTAAAAAATACCAAAGTATCTATCACCTCAAGCAAGCACTTTGCCGAGAATGGGCCAAAATACCGCAGAGCAATATACGGGCAGCGTGTGACTGTTTCATTGGCCGTTTGAAGGCCATAATTCGTGCCAAAGTTGACCAATTCGAACAAATCTAAACTTATTCTAAATATTTGATGCTATTCCAACAGTTTTTGCTTTCATTCAATAAAATTTAAAAAAAATATATATAAAGATTATGGCGTTTGACTTTATTGCATTTTTCATATCTCAACCTGTACGTTTTAATTTTTTAGTAACATGGACAATAAAAGCATCTTTCAAATTACGTATTTTTATAGCCTTCTGCGGTCTGGGTATTATGTCTTTGTGCATTTGTTTGTAACATAGAGAAGGAAGCGAGATCGGCCCATAGTTCATTTTGATGATCTGCATAGAATCACTTTCAGAGTCGATTTATAGATATCCGTCTATCCGTCCGTCTCCATTTATTATCCGATCGAGATGCACGAATCATTTGCTTGGCCCAAGGACGAACCCTATTGAAATTGGAAATAATCGGTCAATATTTATATATATGGCTTCCATATATATCTTCGTCCGATTTGCTTTTTATTGGACACAAAATGTGTAATGTCAGTCCAAATTGGATGAAATTTGGCACATATAATCATATTGAGCCTGGAGATACGTATATCAAAGTTGGTAGAAATCGGTTAAAATATAGCTATAACTTCCTTATATATTGTTGATCCGATTTGTTCAATTTGTCCGCCATAGTCATAATATACACTATGTAGTAACGATCTTGAGGAAAAATATCAAATAGAGCTCAGAAATAATTTTACCAAATTTCATTAAGATCGGTTCGGATTTGGATATAGTTTACATATATATCTTAATCTGATTTTAAGTTTTTTGTACACGAAATTGTAAATATAAGTCCGAATGCAATAGATTCTGACACATACGACCGTATTCAGCCTGGAAGTCTATCAAATTTGGTAAAAATCGGTTCCCATATAGGTGCAGCTCCCATATATATTGTTCATTCCATTTGCTATTTTTGTTTCCCACACTCTTAGTATGAATCATAAAACAACGATATTTGGTGCAAGAAATCAGATACAGCAAAGAAATATATCTGCTATTGTTTTAAAGATCGGTTCAAATTTGGATCTAGCCCTGCATGCCTTTCATCCGATTTCACGTTCACTATGCTAAAAAGTGTAATATCAAAATTCCATATATTAGTTACTTTTGTTTTCAATTTATAAATGATCTAGAGCCATAATACCCATCCACAAAAGGATCATTGTACGTATGTCTACTTCAAATAAATTCCCAGTTACGAGTATCTCTACTGGATATGAATAGTGCTGTAGGTTATCATAAAGTCCGTCCTGCCCGACTTTTGTCCTTTCTTTACTGGTTCTAATTGCAATCGAACATTTATAGATTTGGGCATTACTTCATTAGATACAACTATCAAAAAGTATTTAAGAAACGGATATTTAGATAAGGATTTTCTTCCCGAATATGGCATTTCCATTGCATTTCAGGAAGAAAAAAATGATTTACGTGAAAACAAAAATTGTAAGTCTTTCTAAATCATCTAATATGCCAATGAAAACAATATTCCAATATGGATGTACACATATTCTAAAATTTATTTATTTTTTTCACGAAAAAACTCAAACGTCGATTTTTGTTGCCCAACTAAAGTTGATCGTCATGTAGCGGAGATTTCACAACTTTTTTAGGTCTCCAAAGAAGAAGTCGAGCCAAAAGACCAGTTTTAAGTGGTGCTGGTGACGATGGTGTGTGTGCAATATTTGGCTAGACCAGAAACACAACAACAGCCATTTAAGAAACTAATTTCCAACGCTTGACAAACGTAAATAAGGGAGTGGCTCGCTCTGTGGGTCGGTTGGTGCCTTCAGCTAATCCAAGTTAAATTATGGTCTAATATTTTCGCCTTTTATACGATGACTGGCAGAGCTTCGGAGGATGTCACATGAATATCAATGATTTTAATTACAATTTTTAATTATATGTATATTTTTCAACGCTTTGAACTAGTGCCTGTATATGTTGTTGTTACTTATTTTATTTTATTTGTTTTGATAATTACTTCGTAAATAAAATTATATATTTTTTATGGACAATTAGTAAATGGCACAAAACAAAACGTGACTTCAACGTTTTAATTGTTATTGTGAATAAGTTTATTTATTTATTTTTTTTTTTGGAGCTCATTCTTGTTGTTTTGTTTACTTCATTTTGATCATACAAATACATATATAAACAAATAATGACACTTGCATACACATCCATCCAAATCCATAGCCACAGTGTTCTTTCATAACTAATATGTTGTGATTATTTTTGTATGTATGGCAGGTACGATAATACCAATGTGTAGTCCAGCATTGATTCAAACTACGCCCATTTTTCTAATTACGACAAAATTTGTAAACAAAAGTAAAAAACCCTTACAATCTACAGGAAAATTTTCTTAAAAGAACTTTTGCCTGAGAAAAAATCCGTAAAACTTTGACCCTTAATAATAGTCATTATTAAAAACAGATTTTCCACTACTCAGCAACAACTTGGGAGCTGTTTGAACCGAATAACCCAATAAAACCATAACATGGTAGAAGAATATAGGTAGACGCATCGACACAGCTGCTGGGACAATGAACTGTCAAACCAATTTTGGAAGTGAAAATGTTGAATGAAAAATTATTAATATTTGTAAAAATTGTGGAAAAACGGGAATTATAATAACCTTCGAATGATGTCGTAAAAGAAAACATATAAAAATATACGTATATTTGAAAAACATTTAAATTTTTTTGACATATCAATGTTTCAAAGCGTTGATGCGTCTACCTGTATTTTTCTACCATGAACCATAATGTAAAAAACTACCTCTATTGAAAAAATGGAATATTCCTTAAATAATACAAAGCAAAATAACATATTTTTCGGCGTCGGTTCGTAACACTCTGTGTGTATTGCTTTTTCCTGCAAGTCAGAAGATTGTGAGTTCAATACCAATAGTGAAGTGTGAAGGGTGTATTATTTTTATTCCCTCCACCATACATAGTATGAAGAGTATATTAAGTTCGTCATTCCGTTTGTAACTCATCGAAATGCAACAAAGTCAAACGCCATAATTTTTAGATATTTTTAAATTTTAATGAATAAAAGCAAAAAATTTCGGAAATATCACCAAATTTTACAATAAGTTTAGATTTGTTCGAATTGGTCACCTTTGACACGATTTATGGCCTTTAAACGGCCAATGAAACCGTCACACGCTGCCCGAATGTTGCTCAATTTGGTATTTTTTAGTGCCAACCTTGCTTTCCAAAATATTCCAGACACTAAAGTTCAACGGATTGGTATCCGGAGATTTTGGTGACCATTGTGCGCTGGAAATGAAGCGAGTAACCGCATTTTGTAACCATTCTTAAGTGGCGCGTGAAGAGTGCGACGGTGCTGAGTCCTGTTGAAATGTCCATACGCTCTCCAGAATACTTTCGCGAAAATATTCGGCATTTATTTTGATGCCACGGTCGATTAATAAGAGCGGCTGTTATGGCGGCTCACGCCATCACCATGGCCGGCGCTTGAGTTCTGTTGGCCAACCGAAGGTGCTAACCTGTTTGGCAAGTAAACACGATCATTTTGTTTGTTTACAAACTGCTGCACAATTAATGTTTATTCATAGGAGGGAGCCAAATTCAGCAGTTCATCACTTTCGGCCAAGCGAAGCAACTCTTAAGCTCTTTGGGTCTATCTTCTTTCCGTTGCCGTGTAAGTTCTTGAACTTTTTTGAATTTCAATGGCTTGGGGTAAACTCATTTTTCAATATTTGCCGAACGGAATATTGCGATATGTTCAGCTCACGAACCATTTTTCGGCCACTGCGAAGCGGGTTTCGATCAAGTCGCTTTTTTTACTTTTCGAACGATTTCTGCTGATGTTGTTGTTTTCTTCCGTCCACTTCCTTGTCGTCGGGCTACGCTACCAGTGTCACGGTAACGAGTGATGGTAGGAGAGAGATCGCTTAGAAAAGGCAGCAGTCTGAAGTTGGTTGCAGTTTTTTCATCTTACCCAGATTTTTGCCACTAATGTTGCTGAAAACGTTATAAAAATGTAAAAAATTGTTGAAAAACTCTTCCCGTCCTATTTTGTTTACCTCCCGGTGTAAATTTTAAAAACGCCGCTACACATGCCCTTGTAATTAGGTTTTAGTCGCACAGTTTAATTATAGTTTCAGTTAATTTTCGTAGTGATTTAGAATTAGGTATTACCGGTCCAAGCGACTATTTTTGTCATTGATGGAATCCTTCCACGAATATATATTTAAACCAGTTAGGAAAGGCCAAAAGTCGTGCGGGGCCGACAATATGATACCCTACACCACTATGCGTATTTAGTAGAGCTCCCGAAACAAAAAAGTTTATGTTGGGAATGAAGTAGATCATACCAACCTTGAACCAAATAACATTGCTGTAAAGTGCATAATATAACTTCGATATGGACCGGGCCGATTTTCACCAAATGGTAAAATTCGGTTGAACAAATCTACTCAATTTGGGCTGATTTGGCAGAGGTATTTTCGAGCAGTGTCTACGTATACGAAGGACTTTAACATCAAATCCAATGAAACATATATATGGGAGCTATAGCTACATGTGAACCGCTTTTCATCAAAATCTGAAACACTTGCTTCTAGACTGAATTCGGTCTGATGTGCTAAAATTCAGTCCATTGGGCGGATATTAGCCATTTGGTGCACAAAAAACCTGAAATCGGATAAAGATATTTATGGAAGCTATATCCAAATCTGAATCGATCTCGTCAAAAATTTTAATGTTTATTTCTGAGATGTATCTGATATCTGGTACTAAAGATAATTTTTGTGGAGTACATATTACGCATGTGAGACACTTTAACACCATAGATATACCGGGCCGAGTTTACCAAAAATTCGGTTGAATATGAAAAAAAATTATTCAATTTGGGTTGATATTACAAATATGGTGAGTAGTATATAAAAATCTGAAAATTTGGCAAAGGAATTTTCGAGCAGATGTAACAAAATTCAAACGGATTGACATGCATAAATCGACTCAGAAAGTGATTCTATGAAGATCCTCGAAAGTAACTATGGGTCCATCCGCTTCATTACAAACAAATGCACAGAGACGTAATAACCTTGCCACTATGTGGTCTACGGTATAAAAAGGAGCAAAATTTAGTTCAAAATATTTGAATCTGTATTTGATTATGAATATATTGAAGCTTATGACGTTGCCCATAAAAATAAAATATAATAAATCTATATATATAAAAGAAAGTTGTGTTAGTTACTACGCTTATAACTTAAGAACCGCTGGACTGATTCTAACGATTCATACAAATTCGGAATTGTCTCCTGTCCGAAAAGGATAATATACAAAAAAATCGCGTAAAAATGTGATATATTAACATTTTCATTTTGACTTTTGAAATGTACAATAGTAATGTTTTATTTTGCATGATTTTTTCCATTTTGACTTACTTTTTTCTAATGTACATTTGTAGTGTTTTTTGTATTTTATTTTTGAATTCGAATATTAATACCAATTTATTTAATTGACTTGATTTCTTGAGAACTGAAATTGATGGCGGGTTACATGGAAGTGTAGTACCGAATTAGGTGGTGGCGTAACGGAATAGACGATATCGAAATAATTTATCGCGGTCACGCCAAAGTTAAAAGATAAATTATTTTTCAAAATCGCTAAAAAATCAAGAAAAAGAGATCTTATTGCAAAAACTCTCAAATCGGGAACAAATCGAAAAAAAATTTCTATGGAATCGAATTTTAAAATAATAGTACATTCTATTGACAAACTTAAAAGGATCTTTAAACATTTGCTGTAAAAAATCAGAAAACAAGTTGAAGATTTTTTCAATTTGTTATTCTTCTTTTGTCAATTTTTTTCAATTTGTATTATCATATTGAATTCAGTGGATTTTTTGTGAACAAAATAATGATTTCTATCCTTCCAGAAATTCTTTCCAAACATTCAAGATAACTTAAATCGCTTTTGCAGGTCATGATATCGATCATAACTCACGGATAAGGGTACAAACCGATTTCATATTTATATATCCATCGTATGATTTAAGCTATTTTTGGGGTCATGCCCACTTTTTTCATTTTTGGCCTTATTTGGCAAAATTTGAAATTTTCAGAGTAGGGCCCATATTGGTCTTGACCACATTTATCAATTGATTTGGCTAAAAAATTGTATATACGCTACCCTGGTGTATGGAACCATCATACAGATAATTGTCACCTAGGAATTTATTTAAGTAAAGCCCCCACATTGGAGTATCCCCAAGTCCACTTTCACATCTAATGTGTGATCAGAAAAGAAAATTTTGTATTTTATTGAATTTGTAACCCTCAAGAGAATATCGGTTGGGAACGTAGATTTGGGATGCACATCTATATGAAATAAATTGTGAAAACTTGAACAAATTTCAATTATAAGAAAGTAGCACGGGGCCGAATATTTTTTGAATCGTCATTGAATTATACTATGATGAAAAATGTGGACTTTATGGGGTCTCCAACTTACAATTTAAATGGCAAATAAAATTAATACCCATCTTACGGTAATAGATGTAAAATAGCTATATTTTTGATTTGGCCTCTATTTGTCATCTTGGATTATATGGGGTAGAAGAAAGTTTTCAATGTGGGTCGATGTTTCGGAGTAGTGCCCATATAAAGGTACCTGCTGATTTTACCATATTTCAAAGGATTTGGCTAAAAATGTGTATTTGGGGGGTGAAAATCTTTTGAAAATCTTTTCTCCATGCAATAGTACCCCCTCAAGTCCACCTTTTGGCGGACAAACAGACCGACATGGTTAGGGGGACTTATGAGGACTCTAATGCACAATCTAAGGTGCTAATGGGTTTAAAGAAATAATTAACTTTGGCTATTCTTAAATCATTCAGCCCTCAATTATGAGGTGTACAAAATACAGTAAATTCCAAATTACTTCTCATTTGACTGGGAAATTTTTGTACGATTTTTACCATACTAAAAATTAATTTGATCCATTACATGGGGATACGAATGATATATACTTTTTAATAGATTTGTATAGCACATCCACCCATTTGAAGCACACGGTTTTAAATATATGGGTACAGATATTTTAAAACACTTTTAATCGACCAGTACGTGAACACTTATATCAGTCATATCTGTGAATAATTATGCTTTTAAAAAAATGCATAATAGACCAAAACTACGGGCCGGCAGCGCGGACCGGGCCAGCTAGTATTTTATAAAAATATCTGTAGCCGTTTTTTTAATGTTACATAATTTTGTCCATGAAAAACTATTCCTAATTACTGTGCACCAAATGCAAATTATGAGTGAAATAAAAATATTCTAATATTCCTGCTATTAAATCCTATATAATTTGAATTTTTAGTGTTATATTTATATAATGTTTAAAACAGCACCCTTTCCGAGAGGCTGAAATTCGTTAACGAAAAAAATAAATACATTCATTTTTTTACATATTTATTTGTTATCTGTTTATGGAGTACTCAAAAAGTGTATTTAACTAAATGCACACACAAACTTGCGTTTATGAATATGTATATATATATACTTAAATTCATATCTATAGGAACAGCTATATTGTTGTTGTAGAATGAAACCATTTAAGTAAGGTTGTATATTCAAAGCACTCCCACTATTCTTCCAATTTTAGTGAAAATTGTTTACCCAACCTCTACGATCATTCGACAGATACGAGTATGGCTGTTGCACGGTCTGCCTGTCTGTCTTAATGTCTATCTGTCGTTTTGTGGTCTGAACACCCGTTTATGTATGGGTAAATTATATGAGTGTGTATGTAAATACATATATGTGTGTATTGTTCAATTCGTACCAGTTCCTTTAAAAACGTGATCTTGCTCGTGCCATTACCAAAATAACAACAACAACAACAACAACAAATGATAACCAGTTAAAATGTTCGTACCAATAAATATGAAATCCAAAAACGTAAAACTTGTTTGTGAACGGTGCCGCCGCCACAATCGACACCACCTCACCAAAGATCACTACTCTGTGCGGTGAGTGCTCCAGGTCCCCCCATCGATATCTAAGGAATACAAAGATATCTGTTGTTATGGTTGCTGTTATAGCCTGAAAACGATATGTGTTTGAGAGCTGATGTTTCAGTTTGGAGTTTGTTTGCGGCTGATGATGCTTGTTGTTGTTGCTGTTCGTTTCAGTTGTTTTTGGGGCTTTAATACTATTAACTGGTTTCGTTACTTTGTTGCTGCAGGCATTGTTGTTGTGTTTATTGTAGCTTTTGTTGTCGGTGGTTGTTAATGTTTTTTTTTCTGGTCTTAACAAAATCTTGTTATACAGTAGTTGTGTTAGCTGTGAAATGCTACCGTATTACCCTTCGTCGATGACTTTTTGTTTGACGTTGATGTTTTTGTTGTTGCTTTTTTCTTCATTCTTTCTCCTGACTTCGACTTTGATTTCAGGTGGTTGTGCATATTGGTTTGAACTCCATTAAACAGATCTCTACACTAACGTACAAATGATATTCTGTAAAAAAATAGTAAGGTAAAAAATAATCAGGTCTTCACCTAATTATAAGAAATATATAAAGTAAAATCATTTGGAGAAACTTAGAGATTTTTGTTCATCATATTAAATTTTGTTTAGGTATATCTTATCATTCAAACATTTGTATCTGGTCGGCCTGTATTTTTGCTGCTTCTCAAGCAGATATATTCAAACTGTTCTGCCAAATTTTGAAGCTCTACCTTAAATAATGTGGGCTGTATCGAAATTTCAACAGATAGACAGACAGACAGACGGACATCGTTAAATCGACCTTGAATTTTATGCTGATGATTAAATTACATATATATTCTTTTTTTTAATTTTTATACCCTCCACGGGTTTTAGCTCCAGTGGCTAAATATTGTATGCATAGGTCCATATTTTTGTATAACGCCCATATAACGGTACCTTCTAGTTCTAGTGGCGGAACATTGTATGGATAGGTCCATATTTTCGTAAAGCGCTACGGAACCTCCCGATATTCGGCATTTTGATGATATTTTCCAGATTTTTCCACGGATTTGTCGGAAAATTGGTACTTGTTCAAGCTCCGGTTGTATAGCCCCCATATAACGGTACCTCCCGATATTCGGTATTTTAATGATTTGTGTCAAATTATCCACGGATCCGTCTAAAAATTCGTATTTGCAGTTCTTAATGGGGTTTCGCTCCAGTGGAGAACATTGAATATCTAGATCCATGTTTTCCTGTAGCCGCCATATAATGATACCCACTGATATTCGGTATTTTGATAACCTTTGTCACATTCACCCAAGGAATTTTTTTTCAAATTTGGTATTTAAGACTTGCAGTAGATAAAAATCCTTGTAGTATAAAGTTGTCTAAATGGGTACACTTTTTGGTATGCCCCCTGCATAACGGATTCACTAACTTATTTTTATTGGAAAGTTTGACAGCAATATCCAAATTGTCTTACTGGTAATTGTAGTTTAAAGTGGAATACGGTTGAACTAAAATACTTCTATATAAAAATGTTTTCTTTACCCATTGGTGGAGACTATTAAAAATTTTGGCCCGGCCGAACTTAATGTTTATTTTTACTTGTTTTATATTGCATGAAATTTGTCCAATTTGCCTTATAACAAAGTAGAAAGTGTGTAAACTGGTAAATTAGTGCACAATAGGATGGTAAGTGTGACTTTCATCTTAAACGATGACCTTTCCCAAATTGTTGTCCTTTCAGGATCTAGCAGTGCAACACCAGGAAGTATATTGGGTATTTTTTAAAAGTATGTGTTGCAAATATTTATATCTACACCAGAATATATCTACTACCTGAATAAAACTTTTTCTTATTGAAAACAATAAATTACAAATCGGGGATCACTGGGTCGGCGAATGTTACGATAAGCACTTATATGCGGGTTATACCTAAACAAGGACCGATATATACAATTTTAAATCAATCGTCCTAAATATATTTAAACTCCCAATAACAGCCCATTTGATTCGAAAATGTTGCTGAGCTCTGTAGTACACCAATAATTAACCTGAAATGTCAAGTGGGTTTTATTTTTAATAGATTTACTATATCCATTAAGTTTCGAAGTATAGGGTGTTTTTTTAAGCCCGATAGAACTTGAAATTGTAAAAAATAACACAAAAAATTTAATTTTAATCAAAAAAATTTTTTATTCGAAAGATCAATACCTGACATTAACATTTTAAAATGATTTCGGGAATATGGGCACCGCGGCTGTTCTTGACGAAGTGCATTCAGGGCGTCCAATTTTTGGCCACTTTTTCGAGCACTGCTGGCCGTATGTCACGAATAACACGAACTATGCTGGTCTCCAAGGCATCAATTGTTGCTGGTTTTTTTGCTTAAACCAGTGACTTCACGTAGCCCCACTGGAAATAATCGAGAGGTGTCAAATCGCACGACCTTGGAGGCCAATTGACAGGTCCACTTCTCGAAATCAACTTATCGCCAAATTTTGGTTTCAATAAGCCGATGGTTGCGTTCGCCGTATGGCACGTAGCGCCATCCTGTTAAAACCACATCTCCTCCGGATCAATGTCATCCATATTTGTAAACAGAAAATCATTGATCATGGTGCGGTAACGATCTCCATTGACCGTAACGCGAGCTCCGGCCTCGTACGGTGCATTTTTCTGGATGTAACGGAGTCTGTAGAGTCTCTTGTGGATTAGTCTCACTCCATATGCGGAAATTTTGCTTATTAACAGAACCGTTAAGCCAAAAATGCGCCTCATCGCTGCACACAATTTTGCAATAAATCAACGCAAAGAATCGACGACTGATTTTCAAAGTAAATTTGGATAATTTCGTAGCGTTGTTCAAGCGTGAGTCTATTCATGATGATTTCTCAGAGTATACTGAAACAAATAATAAAAAGTTTCATAAAAATTTAACTCACTTTATATAAACTTAAATCAATATGTTAGTCTATATTGACATTTTGCTAGTAATATTTTTATTTAAAACTCGATGGAAGAATTCTTCAGTATGCAGGAAACATAACCTAATACTGAATCCTATTTTGAAAAAAAGGTGAACTGATAGAAATATATATTGAAAATTGAAATATATATTGAAAAAATATATTGAAATTGCATATTGGGTTGAAAAGTGTACATCAATATCCCAAAGAACAAGAAAAACGTTAGAAACTTCAGTTGCCAACACTTTTAGTAATGTTTATAAACATTTATACCACTAAGATGAGTCGGAATTCAAACTTACATATGCATATCCAAAAATTTATCAGTTTACTATAAAACTTTACTTTACTTCTATATCTATAAAAGAGGAAAATGTTTGTATGTTTGTTTGTTTGTTTGTAATTTATGGACTCGAAAACCGCTGAACAGATTTTCCTGAAAATTTGCATGTATACTGCAACATCGCCTGAAAGTAACATAGGCTATATATATATATTTGAAATTCCACTTGGAAGTGGAGATATAGAATCAGAATCGGAGGTACCTCCTAAAAATTTAGATTTTGTATGCACATATCTATTGATCAATTACAGATATAGTCTCCAAATTTGGAATGCGTAACGGAATTTGGAACAAAAATAAATATGTCAAATTATATTGAAATCGGTTCAGATTTGGATATAGCTCCCATATAATTTTTCAGCCGATTTCAAGCATTTGATGCACCAAACACGCTATGTATCCCAAAATTCAATGAAATTTGAAACGTGTGAGGGTTTTTATCTAAAAAATTGATTACCCAAATTATATTGAAAAACACGATATGTTGTTCGATTTCAATAAAATTGGGAATATGTGACGGGATTTTGATTAGAAAATAAATTAGTCAAATTATATTAAAATCGGTTCAGATTTGGATATAGCTCTCATATATATTTTCGACCGATTTCATGTATTTTATGCACCATACACGATATGTATGTTCGATTCCAAAAAATTTGGAATATGTGACTGGATTTTGATTAGAAAATAAATTAATCAAATTATATTAAAATTGGTTCAGATTTGGATATAGCTCCCATATATATTTTCCGCCGATTTCACATATTTGATGCACAAAACACGATACCTATTTTCGATTCCAATGAAATTCGCCATGAGTGACTAAATTTGGTACAAAAATAAATTTGACAAATTATATTCAAATTCGCTGAGATTTGATTATAGCTCCCATATATATTCTCGGCCGATTTCACATATTTGATGACGAGAGAGACGAAATCTGGCACCAGAAAAAAATTGCCAAATTATATTGATATCGTTTGAGGTTTGGGTATAGCTAACATATATATTTCGGCCGATTTCAGACATGTTATGCACCAAACACGAATGTGTGGCGGAATTTGGTTACAATAATAAATGTGTTAAATTAATTGGAAATTAGTTAAGATTTGGATATAGCTCCCATATATATATTCACGACCGATTTCACATATTTGACGCACCAATTTCAATGAAATATGAAAGTTGTGGCGAAATTGGGTGTAAAAGTAAATTTTTTAAAATCATATTTAAATCGGATCAGATTGAGATATGATTTTAATAAGAACCATTGACCCACAACGCCTTAGGCTAACACTAAAAAACAACACAACAATTGATTTGAAATACGCTTATTACGGGGAAGTATGTTTCTACCTCGAATTCACTAAATGCAATAGAAAAGCCACTTAACTTCAAAAAATTGCAGTTTCCTGCACGCTTGGTATTTGCTATGAAATAAATAAATCCGAAGGACAAACCCTTTGTGTATGCATGTCATGTTACTGCTTTTCTAATGGTTTTGTTTATTAACGCATTAAAGTAGTGCAATATTTTTTTTTAATTTTTAAAGTTGTTTTTTTTTATCCAACATATATTCGTAAAAAAAAATTTGAATGCATATAAAATCAAAAGGGGTAGCGAAGCGCACCGTGTTCAGCTAGTTTACTATAAAACAGTTAAGTGAGGGAACTATTTTTAAATTGTTTTTTCTTTTTCTGTATTCATCACAATGTTATTATTATGAAATGTGGTAGATTGAAATATTATACGAAAGATATATATCGATCACGTCTTAAATTTCCATTAAATCATTACTTTTGTTTAACAGTGTCCGCATGATTTGAAATGAAAAACACGTTTCCCGTTTACAATGTATCGCTGCATCACATTATGGAGTATAGAAAGCCGATTATGAAAATGGTCGATTGCCTGACGTATTAACGGAGATTACCTTAAATGCATTGTGGTGTTAAGGACTCCTACAAAAAAGTGGCGTACGTGAGATTTGGTGCATACAAACGAATACGGGCGATGGTCTGATAAAATTATGATGCGACGAAAAACACAGAATTGATTAAAAACCAAAATCCAGTTTTGAATTTGGAGTTGTGTGGCAGCTACTTTGTATGTCTGCGTGATCATATTTTTGAAGCATTAGACCCACGTATTGGTATTAGGTGTTTTTTTCAGTTTTCACATCGTAATTTAATATTATTTAGATATTTTTCATGTCAAGTATTAATGTAAAATTATCTATTTCTTCATGATAGATAACGCACGATTTTAATTCAATTTTCATAATTTTACGCTATGTTCTGAGGAAACATTTTACTCCAAGCCACTTCATGAATCAGTAATAGTTTTTAAATAAAGATTTATACATTTTCTAAAACTAAAACAAAAATATTGTCTTAAATAAGAGAAAAACAATGTCTCTTGTAACTAACATTAAAAGTAAATGAGCCGAGACGAACTTCCATTACCTTCCACCATAAGGTAAAAATATATTTAAATGAAAGTATCTAGATTGAAACGTGTTCCATTTTAATTTGCAAATACCAGTGAGATCGATTGAAAAATGCAGTTAAAATTTTAAATTTATTTAGTTAGTTAGTTTAGTTTGTTAAAATTTTAAATTTATTTAAATTTTAATTTTTAAATTTTAAAGCGGTGGAAACAAAATATGGTGCCTATACAAAAGCGGAAACAATTGTGTACTACAAGGTTTGTTAGCAATTGCAAGTTCTAAATACCAAATTCAAAGCACAGTAGGATCTTCAAAATACCGAATATCGGTGGGTATCGTTATATGGAAATCTTGGACCAACATGGACAATGTTTTGACGCCGTTTGTAGCTGACGTTGAAAAATGTAGATTTAGTCCGAAAAACACCGAATACCGGGAATTACCGTTATGTGGGAGCTATAGAGAAATGTGAAGCTATATATAGAATATTCTACCACCAACTCTAGAATTAACTATATTACGAACTATAAACACCAAATTTCAGAAGAATTCGAAAAAAATGTTTCTTTATACGGAATATCCGAATCTGCCGTTATATGGGTGCTACATCAATACGTGGACCTATTAAGACTATGTTGAGCTACTAAAGATAGCATTTGTTATAAATTCTGTGTCCCAAATTTGAAACAATTCTGTTTAAAATGGGGCTCAAGCATCGATATATCGGGAGGTACTGTTATGTAGGCGTTACAGGGAAACGTGGATCTTTACAGACAATGTTCTGGCATGGGAGGCAGAACCCGTTAAAAACTTCCAAGATAAATTTGGAACAATTCCGTAGGAAAATGTGACAAACTAATATTCCAAATCTACCTCAAATAATGTGAACTATATCGTGACGGAAAGACAGATATAGTATATATGTTTTATGGGGTCTACGACAAATATTTAGAGGTGTTATCAACGGAATGACAAAATGTTAAAATGTGGAGGGTACAAAACAAGTAGGGAAAATAAAATTCCGACGGTGCCATCTTCATGATATCCAACACCATAATGAATATTTAGTAGAACCATATGTAGCAAATTAAATTTGCGGCTTAAATTTGAAATAGTTTAAAATCAACCTATAAAAGCTATGTCTTAATCGATTTCCACTAAACTTGACTGAGGTATATTTAGGTGGTATGTGACCTCTCAAACCAAATGTTGTTGCTCTAGAGTGCTTTCAAAATACTTAAATATCGGATAAAGCAATTGTATTTGGTTAAATCTACCGTCCTGTATGTTTAATTTACATTCAAATCTGAACCGATCTCGACAAAACTTGGCAAATGTATCTTTAGGATGTATGTAATACCCTGCAATGAAAATCCTTATTATGGATTTGTGTGACTTCGATATAAAATTGGATAATACATATATATGGGAGGTATGGCTTTATGGCGATTAGACTGGAATCTAGGCTAAATTTGGTAGTTTCAGTGGTATTTTGGTGAGAATTTTCAAGAAAAAAGTTATTCGTGATGGAATTCAAGCGTGATAGTGTGATTTCTTTATATTTGTGGCTATCGTAAGAGCACTCCATCATTTAAATGTGAATAAATCTTTTGTATCTCGTACCATCGCTCATTACCGTGATACTTGTAGCATAGCCCGACGTCAAGGAAGTGGACGGAAGAAAACAGCAACATCAGCAGAAATGGTTCGAAAAGTAAAGAAGCGACTTTATCGAAACCCGCGTCATAGTGGCCGAAAAATGACTCGTGAGCTGAATATATCGCAATATTCCATTCGGCAAATAATGAAAAATGAGGCGGGGGTAAAGCCATTGAAATTCCAAAAAGTGCAAGAACTTACACCACAACAGAAAGAAAATAGACTCAAAAGAGCTAAAGAGTTACTTCGCTTGGCCGAAAGTGGTGAACTGCCGAATTTGGGTTTCTCCGATGAGAAAACACATTGTCCAGCAGCTTGTAAACAAACAAAACGATCGTGTTTACTGGCCAAAGAGGTCAGCTGAAAATGTACACCTTCAGTTGGCCACCAGAACCCAAGCGCCGGCCATGGTGATGGTGTGGGCCGCCATGACAGCCGATGGTCGCTCTCCGCTCGTATTAATCGACCGTGGCATCAAAATAAATGCCGAATATTATCGCGAAAATATTCTAAAGGGTGTATTAAAGCTCTGGGCACGCAAACATTTTGGACGCAGACCATCAACAGGACTCAGCACCATCGCAGACAGCACGCGCCATTCAAGAATGGTTACACCAAAATCTCCGGATACCAGTCCGTTAGAATATTGTGTCTGGAGTATTTTGGAAAGCAAAGTTGGCACAAACTTTGCAAGCAAGCGCTTCGCCGGGAATATTCGGGCAACGTGTGACGTTTTCATTGGCCGTTTTACGGCCATAATTCGTGGCAAAGGTGACCAATTCGAACAAATCTAAACTTATTCTAAAATTTGATGCTATTTCCGAAATTTTTTTGCTTTCATTCAATAAAATAAAAAAAAATGTAAAAATTATGGCGTTTGACTTTGTTGCAGTTTTTTATACCCTCCATCTTGGAAAGGAGGGTATATTAACTTTGTCTTTCCGTTTGTAACATCCCTAAATATTCGTCGTAGACCCCATAATGTATATATATTCATAATCAGCATAAAATTCTAAGCCGATTTAACGATGTTCGTTTGTCTGTCTGTCCGTCTGTTGAAATCACGATACAGGCCACATTATTTGACGTAGAGCGTCAAAATTTAGCAGAATAATTTGTATTGTATCTAGGATGGTTAGTGTTGAAATTGAGATATATCAGTCCACGTTTTGTTATAATCCCCATATAACGGTACCTCCATATATTCGGTATTTTGATTATTTTTGCCACATTCTTTCACGGATTTGTCTGAAAATTGGCATTTGTAGGACATAATGGGTCATCGTTCGTGTGGCGAAATATTGTATGTATGGGTCCACGTTTTGGTATAGCCCCCATATAACGGTACCTCCCGAGATTCGGTATTTTCATGATTTCTGCCACATTTTTTCACAGATTTGTCTGAAAATTGGTATTAGGTGATCATAATGGGTTCTAGTTCGTGTGGCAAAATATTGTATATATGAGTCCACGCTTTAGTAAAGCCCCCATATAACGGTACCTCCCGAGATCCGGTATTTTTATGATTTTTGCCATGTATTATCATGGATTTGTCTAAAAATTGGTATTTTTTGATCATAGTGGGTTCTATCTCCGGTGGCGAAACATTGCATGTATAGGATCACATTTTGGTATTGCCCCTATATAGCGGTACCTCCCAATATTCGGTATTTTTATGATTTTTGTCACATTTTCCCACGAATATGTCTAAAATTTGGTATTAGTGGGTCATAATTGGTTCCAGTGTTTCCATTACCCTAAGGTGGATGGTATTAAAATTTCGGCCCCACCGAACTTAATGTTTTTTTACTTGTTCTATCTCACCCTGTATTTATAGGAGGTATAACTATATCCACACTGATTTTCAACAAATTTGATAGACTTCATCACGATTGAACATACATATACAATATACATACAATTTATACTGTCCTATAAAAATACATGGATAGACGAACACCTAAAAATCGATTCAGACTGTGACTCTATTGAAAACGCCAACAGAAATGAACTATGGATCCTTTTCTTTTTTCGAACAAATGCACAAAGACATAATATCCTGTACCTCAGTATTGTGTAGGGTATACGAACAATAGCTGCCAAAAAGTTTATCTGTGCCCGAGGATTTTTTTTTCAATATGTTTTTTTTTACATTCTGCCACAAGATTTTCCCACCAGTTCAATATACAATTTAACATAAATTTATTGTAGAAGTTTCCCTTTTTTAGGAGAAATTTTATTTACAACTTAGTTGTCATGTTGAACACGTTACCGTAACACGGGTTTCAACAACCAGACCTCCTCAACTGCAATGACATTGTTGTTATTGCGGTCGTTGTTGCCTGGGTCTAGCTATTGTTTGATTTGCTTGTGGAATATAAAAAATTAAAACAATAAAAATTGCATTAAATTACCATAGTGTGGAAAAGTCTCAAGTCTCCCCGATGCGGTAACTAACATTAATTTGCACCCTTGTTGATGACGGTTGTGTGATTGTTGTTGCCTTTGAATTGTATCGTTTTTGTTTCAAGCTATATGTATATATGTATGTCTTTGTTGTTGGTTGGTGGCATTATTGTTTTGTGGGTTTAGGTACGGGTTGGGGTAGGGGGTTGTCAGTGTTGCCGTTTTTAGATCCGCATTTACATTACCACCTAAATAATGTGTCATCACGCAGTACATCTATCATTGTCACTATCAGCTATTTTCCCAAACTACTCAGGCTACACACTCACGCAGTTACGGACTAGTCGTTTGCACTCACTCACTCTTTCATATCGTATCCATCATTTTCCTTCACAAATACAAGCCAACATAAGCGACCCGTGTGTATGTTGTACGTTTAACCGAAAGAGGACACAGAAAACCAAACCAAATCATAAAAGACAAATAAGGGGTATGGTGAGGCACTAGACGACCGACAGAAATGTTTGCAAACAACCAGACTTTCAGGGATTTCAAAAGATAGCTAGAAACGAAAGTCCAAACCTAATGTAAATGTATGCGTGAGTGTTTGTTGAGCCATTAACCATTTACAAGATACACAATTTTGTCTGATTGCACGAAAAACGCCATGAGATATACCCACTTACTGACATTTACTAACTGTCTCCCTGCCATGCACTGACT
Source organism: Musca domestica (assembly GCF_030504385.1). Taxonomy (NCBI): domain Eukaryota; kingdom Metazoa; phylum Arthropoda; class Insecta; order Diptera; family Muscidae; genus Musca; species Musca domestica. The sequence continues at coordinate 9,590,643 of NW_026712363.1, read as the reverse complement.
AATAGACAGACAGTGCCACGCATAGGCACCGAAATGAAAAAACAAATAAACAGTTTACTTCGTTAATATTGTAATGAGTTCATATTTTTATTTCACAGTTTTCCATTTATGAAATTGGTGTCAAAGGTCTCTGGGGAACTTGCAGGGACTATTTAAAGAAGTTCTTCTCAAGGGTGAATAAAATTATTATTTTGCTGTGCGAATATTTAGCATTTCAACTCAAACTAGGATTTAACACTTTTTAAACGAAAAAAAAATTACACAAAAATTAAACATTTGTTACAAATATATATTTTACTTATTACAAAACTTTGTATATAGTTCAGAACTTGGAAATTGAAAAGAATTCCCGATATATAAGGCAAGATATTCAACATTAAAATGTCAGTATTTAATCACTATGCGAAATAAGAATACCTCTACAGGGCATAGATAAAGTTGTTTAAAGTAGATTGCAACATCGTGGAATTAAATAAAATTAAAATACATTAAGATCGCACTTATTGTCCGATTGAAATGAAATTTCCCACAAATCATTTCTTTGGCCTAAGGACGAACCCTATTGAAATTAGTGTTTGAATTCAATTTTATTGTACGCCATTTGTGTAATATTCGCCCAAATTGGATGGCTTAACCGAATTCAGTCCAGAAGTAACAGTAAGTAACACAGACATTGCTCCTATCTATATATTATCTCCGATTTGATATTGAAGTCCTCACATTCACAATATGCACTACAAATAAAAAATTTTGTATTTCTTCATCCGAGTTCATGTTTGTTGTACACCAAATGTGTAATATCAGCCCAAGTTGAATGGATTTTGGGATATTCTACCGAATTTAGATTGAAAGTGTGTGTGTCAAATTTGGTGAAAATCGGTTTAGATATATCTGCAGCAAGTCATAGCAGCTATCCATAAAAGCATTCCAAAATTAGTTGTTATGATATGTTTTACATAAATCCCCAGTATACAGGTTTATTTGTTACGGGTAGATTTACAAAATAGGATTAGTGGTGTAGGGTATTATACAGTCGACCAGCCTGACTTTCAAAATTTCGTTAGCGTTGTTTACTTATTTATTTATTTTTTTGAAAATGTTGACATTTTAACAGCATTTTTTTTTTTTATTTTTCTCTTTTTAAATTGAACCGATGAGGCATTTGTTAAAATTATTTTTGTCATTGCCCAAATTCGCTAATGAAGGCCTTTCTTGTTTCCTGATCTCTACTAAAATTCGAACTCATGGACAAAAATGTAGCTCAGATGATAACATATGTACTTTCGTGTAACTGAGTAGTGGTTAAAGGTTAAATTTCTTCTTCCGTCCATTTAAATTAGTTGTAATAAACCATTTTGGTAAGAATCTCTAGTAAAAAGGTTTAGTGTAAATACACTATCATATTCGTGTAAGCTCTCTCTCTGTCACCGATGCTAGAAACCGTTACAAATTCTGAATACCGAATAGGGCATATTGTAGTGGAGTGTATGATAAAGTGTATTGCTAGGTACTCCCCCATTACAATTTTACAATATTTTGGTTCGATACTGTACCAATGAAAGATGTGCGTACCTACAGTCCAACTGATAATACCTATGAAATGAACGTTGCAATTGCGTGAGACAAAAGCAATTTGTTGAGTGGTGTGAGAATTAAAAGGGCCCCTCGATACACTATTACATGGTGTTGCACACTCTACGAAAACAAGACACAACGTCTGCGGGAACAACAACGGGATGGACGGAAAGCAAAAAACAAAACCCCATATCTATAAGTACATCATACATACACACATATATGCTCGTTTTAATAAAACGAAAGGTCGCGTGTTTTGGTTTCAACATTAAAGTAGAAAATTTCCTAAAGTTCGTTATTAGCTCTTGAAGTGGTTTGTTTTCACAGACAGCCTGTCGTACCTTTAAACATTCGCTTTATTTTGATTTGTTGCCAAAAATAATTATAATTGTAACAAACATCTAACCAAAACAAGGCAGAGAGAAAAGCAAACAATGGGATGAGATATGTTACGCGTGTGAGCCTTTTCAGACCGCTCGTCCGTCTGTTTGTCGGCACGAATGTTGTTTTCGTCTTTCTTCTTTCAATCCCAAATGGGAAATTGCAGAATACCAAAACACACGTTTTGTCATTAACGTTTGTTATTACCGCAGATACACATCTACCGAACTTGAAATGAGGTATCCTGGGACGTTGGCATACAACGGGGTCCACATATTATAAATGTTCACGTTTTCATGACACGAGTATCATCAATATTATGTTGATTGTTTTTCTTTTATTATTTTTTCTCTTTTTTGCTTTTGTAAGGGAACATGGCAACAAAACGACAACAAATAAAGAGTGAACTGACAGAAAAGGTGTTAAGGTACTCACCATTAAATTGAATCCAGTTAGGGGGTTAATAACTATAACCGTACGGCCAAGGATAGTTAATCAGGTAACTGTTGAATGTTAATTGAAATTAAATCGCGTGACTTAAATAGAACGTTATTTCCTGCATGACGTGTTGCCAAATGATTTGAGACAGATTTCAATTAATATTTTTTTCATTATTACTATTAGCTAATTTTAATGAAATATTCGTATCTGAGCTAATACATTAAAATAGAATATGTTAGCTACATTTAATATATATCGAACCAAAATTAACTTATAATGAAGCTATCGAAAGAAGTAACCCTCTTGATCAAAATATAGAATTAACATATATTTGAAAACTGCACCAATACACCGCCTTATAAATTCTAAAATTCCAATTCAAAACTAACCAATGAAAACTATTGATATCTGAAACATACACATAATAATTGGGTAAATTTTTAATTATTTGTATTTTTTATTGTTATTCAAATTTCAATCAGGGCTTTCAATAAAATAATGTACAGTTCACAGATTTGGTGATTTTGTTATTGAAATTGGTGGTAATCAGTCCCTGTTTGAAATGTGTAATCTCTGACCCAATAACCCATGTTTATACCCTACACCACATAGTCCGTCCGTCTGTCAATGTATTCTTGTGAACAAATTGCAGGTCGCATTTATTATCCGATTGAGATGAAATTTTCCAAACAACATTTGGCACTCTGCAACAACAATATTTGGGGAAATATATCAAATACAGCTCAGAAATACATTAGCTAAATTTTATCGAGATCGGTTCAGATTTGGATGTATCTCCCATATATAACTTCGTCCGATTTACCTTTTATTGTGCACCAAACGTCTAATATTTGCCCAAATGGAATGGAATTTGGCACATACGATCGAATTGAGTCTAGAAGGTAGTATGCCAAATTTGGTGATCGGATGATCGGTTCAGATATAGCCATAGCTCCCATATAAATTGTTCATCCAATTTGTTTTATTTGTTACCCACAGCCGTAACATGCACTCCGTAACAACGATATTCAGGGAAATAAATAAAAATACAGCTCAGAAATATCTTTGCCAAATTTTATCGAGATCGGTTCAGATTTGGATATAGCTCCCATATATATCTTTATCTGATTTCAAATTAATTTTTCATCAAATGGGCAATACAAGTCCGAATAGATACAAGATACAAATGCTTCGGCATATTTAGTCGTTTGAATTTTAAGTTATAATATAGGGTGTATGATTGAATTCTCCTATAAAAATTTTAATTATTATGTGGAGCTCAACTAAATTAGCAAAGTGGTGTATGGTATAATAAAAACGGCCCCGCCCGACTTTAGGTCTTTCTTTAATGGTTTCTGTTACATCCGATTTGATGTCGACATTGGTTACCTCTTATTTGTTGTGAATATCGCACGTGTCAAATAATGTTCAATTTTGACTTTTTCTGCCAAGTTCGAATCGGATTTTGTATTAATTAAAATGCTCTCTATGGCAATGATATGTTACCGAGATATTCCATACAACATAACTTTCCATACGTCAGATTTAGTGGAAATCGATTCAGATTAAGATATAACACCATTTCATTAGTTCCAAATTAAACCACTCTAACGACGTAATAGGCATATAAATACCGATTATTCTTTAAAATCGAAATGTAAATAAATTTTTGCTATGGGTATCTCTTTAAAATATTCATTGTGGTTAAGGGTACCACAGAGTCGGCTCTGCCCGACTTTTGCCTTCTTTACACATTATGAGTGTCATGAACGGCTGGGGAGTTCGCAATCCCGATCCAGCCTTAAGAGACTGATATCGATTTAGCAGTCAGATCTCAGAGAAAGTGAAGTTCTACCAAGTATCCAAACAAAGGGTTTACGGCATCCAAATGTTACGGACAAATACAGAGATTCTTTTTATATCCTCCACAATTCTATGGAGGATATATTAACTTTGTCAGTACGATTGTAACTCCTCGAAATATTCATATTAGATCAGTGTAAAATTCTAAGACGATCTTGCGATGTCTGTCTGTCTGTCTGTTGTAATCACGAACGAATTGAGATAGAAGGCTAAAATGTAGCACACATGTATAGTTTACCAGTAGGCTGGTTAAGTTTGCAAATGGTTGTCGGTCCACGTTTTCGTATAGCCTCTATATATAACGGTACCTCCCGATATTCAGTATTTTCATGATTTTAGCGACATTATTTACCGGAATTATTTCAAATTTCGTACTCGAAGATCCTAATGGGTACTACAACCTATGGAAAAAAAAAATGTTATATGCAGATCCAGATCGCATAGCCCTCATATAACGGTACCTACCGATATTCGGTATTTTCATGATTTTAGCGACAGTTTTTACCGGAATTATGTCAAATGTCTTGTTTGCAGTTCGTAATGGGCACTACAGCCTATGGACAAAAAATTTCGTATACAGGTCCACGTCTTCATGTAGTCCCCATATAACGGTTTTCATTTGAGTGGTAGTTTTCGATTTTTTTTAATTTTTCAAGTGGTTGTATTAAAAGTGGAGGGTATTAAAAGTTCGGCCCGGTCGAACTTAGCTTTTTTTGCTTGTAATACTCTTCACCTTGAAAAGGAGGGATATTAACTTTGTCATTCCGTTTGTAACATTCCTAAATATTCGTCGTAGATCCTATAATGTATAGATATCCATAATCAGTATACAATTCTAAGTCGATTTAACGATGTCCGTCTGTTGAAATAACGATTCATCCCACATTATTTGTCGTAGAGCTTGAAAATTTGGCAGAACCATTTGTATTTTGTCTAGGATAGTTGGTATAGAAAATGAGATATATCGGTCCACGTTTTGATATAGCCGCCATATAACGGTACCTCCCGATATTCGGTGTTTGATGATTTGCCGGATTTTTACAAAAATTGGTATTTGTATAGGTCCTGTGCCGGAGCATAGTTTGTATAGGTCCATGTTTTCTTATAGACTCCACATACCTCCGCGTATTCAGTATTTTTATAATTTTTGCCACATTTTTCTACGGATTTTTCTAAAAATTGATATTTGTAGTTCATAATGGGTTCTAGCTCCGGCGGCAGAACATTGAGAATTTAGTTCCATGTTTTCCTATAGCGCACATATAATCGAAGGATGTTTAGGGTAAAATAAATAGCAAACGAACAACGACTGATCAAGTAACAGATCTTCATTAATACTACCAAAGTAAAGTACTTAAGGAAGAGAAATAAGACAGATCATCTACTCGAGGTGTAATTCAGGTGAAATTAGAGTTGCGAGAAATCTATCCTTTTCTCTCAAACAACACCACCTACGTCATAGACTTAGTTCATTTCGTATGTAATTTATTTAACTAATCATTTAAGACCCAACATCTTGATCAGACTAAAATTCTAACACCATTTAAACATGTCCATTTCTGATAATCACCCTTGCTTTTGAAGGTAACGATCCATACGGCTAAAATATTAGTCATACACATGCTATATGAGAAATTTTTATGGGATTGTAAATAGAGTTTGCTAGCCCACGTTTTGGTATAGCCTCTATAGCCGCGATATTCCGTATTTTGGTGATTATAGCTACATTGTCCAATAGAATTATTTTGAATTTGAAGTTCTTAATGAATATAATAAGTTTACGTTTTTCAATTTTTTTTTAATTCAAAAAAAAAAAATAATATAATTCATGTTGTAAAAATATTGTTTTTATAAAATGCAAATTTAAACAATCTTCGACCAATAAATGTTACTAAATGCATAAATAGTATCATTCGGTAATGTAGTCTTAGTTTTAAACCTTCCTTGCATAATGATTGAAGTTTTCATCATACCAAGAATAGTCCAAAATTTATATGAGCTTTTCGTACATGGAAGTTTCACTTATATTTCTAAAAAAAGAAAGCTCAAAAATAAACGAATGTTGATATTAATCTATTTAGAAGTTGACATTCCGATATAAAATGCAGTTGAAATACATTAATGATTTCGCCTTTAATTTAGTTTTTGTTTTAATTTATTAAATTTAATTTATTTCGGGTTCTCAAAAATTGAAATAGGAGTGGAAAAAAGTTAATAACATGTGTGCATGTTCTTATAAAAGCCTGTTTTTGTAACACTTTTTTCCTTTCGTTTGTAAATTTGGCTAAAGAAAATATATTTTGGGTTTTTGTAGTACATTTTTTTTTCTGTCAGTGACAAACGCAAGAAATCTTTTCACCTCTTCTATTTTAGGTTTTATGTAACGAAAAAAATACAAACGAAAATGACTGAAAAAAACCTTTGGCCCTTTGTTACAGAATCACGCAAAAATTGTATGAGTATTATAGGGAATTATCAAAAAAAAAAAAAAAAAATTTACATATCAAGATTCTGGTCCATATTCTTCAAATGTTTTCTCAACATTTTTCAATATTATTTCAGGATTTTTTGATCATTTTTTTATTTTTTTTTTTTTTGATTTATTGGGGCTTCCCACAACCAGCACAACTCCTACTGAAATTAAAGAAAAAAATTAAAAAAATAATGGTTATGGAAACCCTGACATCATATCAAAGCTTTTCGAGAATAGACGAGAACTTTAAAAATATTTATAAAATCCTAAATTAAAACTAATAGTTTGAATACGAACGATTCGAGTTAAAGCAACTTTTTTTAACAAAAATAAGATGTAAGAGCCGATTTGAAAGAGTTGGCGATTAATTTTGAAAATAATAAAGTATAGGATTTTACATATTGCAAAATTTTGTCCATAAATATAAAAAGTCGGCCGCGGTCGACTATATGATACCCTGTACCAATATGCATATTTAGTAGACCTCCCGTAACAAAAGAATTTATTTCAAGTACATCATACCACTTATCAACATTTGGATTTAGAGCAGTTATAGTTTGCTATAGAGTGCATGATATCACTTCGAAAAGGATTACATTAAAAAAATATATATCGGAGCCGAGCTGCACAAAATGGAAACATACGTCCCGAAATCACTCGATTTGGGCTGATATTAGCCATTATTTGCACAATAAACCTGAAATCGGATTAAGGATATATATGGGAGCTTAATCCAAATCTTAGTCTTTCTCGATAAAATTTGGCAAAGGTATTTCAGAACTTTATAAGATATCTGGTACCAAATATCATTGTTACAGAATGCATATTACGAATGTGAGGGACTTTAACACCACATCAAATTGAACATATATATGGAAGATTTTTTTTTCCAAATTTGATGTCCTTGCTTCTAACTGAATTTGGTCGGATGTACTAAAATTCAAGACTTTTTGAGAGATATTGGCCATTTGGTGCAAAAATAACCCGAAATCGGTTGAAGACCTATATCCAAATCTGAACCCATCTTGACAAAATTTGGCAGATGTGTTTCTGGGATGTATCTAATAACCAAATACCATTGTTTTCGAATGCATATTAAGAATTTGAGGGACTTAAACACCAAATCGGATGAAACGTATATATGGGAGATATAGCTATATCCGAACCAATTTTCTCCAAATTTGATTTACTTGCTTCTTGACTAAATTCGATAGATGCACCTTTTGGACTTATATTAGCCATTTGGAGCACAATTAACCCGAAATCGGTTGAAGATATATGGGAGCTATATCTAAATTTGATCCGATTATCACCAATTTCAATAGGGTCGTCCTTAGGCCAAACAAATTTTGTTTGCAAAATTTCATCTAAATATATATGGGAGATATATGGGAGCTATATCTAAATTTGATCCGATTATCACCAATTTCAATAGGGTCGTCCTTAGGCCAAACAAATATTGTTTGCAAAATTTCATCTAAATCGATTTTGCTCACAATTATATAAATCGACCCAAAAAGTGATTCTATGAATATCCTCAAATCCTCCATGTGGTGTACGGTATAAAAAATAGAAAAAAATGTGTGAATAATGGGTTAAACTTTTTTTTTAAACCGATTCCATGACATATTTCGTAATATTTTTACCAAAATTGCGACATTAGAAGTGAACATAATTAGAAATATTCAAAAATTGATGCCTATAAGTGATAGTTTTTTTATTGAAAATAAAATGTGAGGGGTAGGGGTTTTAAGCATTTTGATAATGTTCATTATTATTATTTCAATACATGTCTTTGTTGAGAGTATGATTTCCAATAATTTCATAAATGCTATATTTCACTCAATCATTGACACGTGTGATTTTCTTCAGAATCGTGTAGAAACTACGAACCCTTTTGTGTTTTGTCTTCTAGACCCGGCAGTGGACTGTGAATAAACCAAAATATAAATCTTCTTCGGTTGACATCAACACCAGTCGTAATTAATTTGTCTCTGGGGAACGGCCGATCATTTTGAACTCAAGCTGTTAGCAGCACATGAGCTAATAATGTCTAAACATAACCCAGTTCCTGCACAAATCATAATTGTGTCCGACCCAACAACGTCTTCTGTAATTTTTAAAATCGAATTTGAGTGTATGAACGGCATAAACATTTTGAATATTTCTTTTGACGCATTATCACACTAAAATCCAAAATTTATGTAATATTTCAAAAATCACTATGCCCGCCCCAATCCCCAAAGCGCAGAAAAAATTACAACAAACTATGGCAGAGAACAAAAACAGCAGCAACAACAAAATCACGATTGGAAAAAGAAAACCAAATGTATCCAAATAAAATTCAGATAATTTATGATTTGAAATAAAAGCCAAAAATATTAACGAACCCAAATTGAATGAGAATTTTACAGACATTGAGCAACAACAATGCGCCGATGTGAAATACAAAAAAAAAAAAAAAAAAAAAAACATTCTGTAACACAAATTCGTCTTCCAAAGGCACAAACACATTATTTGTAAATTTTAGGGTTGTCAATTTCGAATATTTTATATTGGTGCCTGAGTCAGGAAAGGTCATTAATGCATATGAAGAAATTTAAAATATGGGGAAAACCCAAAATAATTAAATAAATAAGAAAATAATAAGTAATAAAGTCACCGCCCTGATGACAAGCTAAATGTTAAATAACTTTATTTAAAACACACACAATACATTGGGTAAGGTTTTGATGTCAGGAAATATTTTTAGTAGAATACAGATATCAGTATAATTACTAATGCACTCTTGTCATTTCACAGGCTATCAATATATGTTAATGTAATTGGTTGTGGTCCAGCTTTTTAGCCATTTTTAATAGGAGGAAAAACAACGAGATTGACGCAACCCTCCTCTTAATAATTGGCATTGAATCATATTCGGAGTGACCCAGCAAAAAAATCTCATTACCAAATAATCGAATTATTGACTCCATTTCGGCACCAGTAACTACTTGCAGAACAGAACCCTAATCCCTTAATATAGGGAAGTAGAATATCGGAAGTAGTATTATGTTTTTAGATGACTAGAGTTGAATTTGTATTTAATTGCACCACACTTAATTTTTATACCCTACATAGGCATAGGGTACTATGTCTTTATGAATGTCTTTGCCACGTACAAAAGAAAAGTTCCCGATGATCTTCATAGAATCACATTGTGAATTTATTTATGAATGTCCGTCCGTCTGTCCGTGTATTTTCGTAAGTAGAATGAAGGTCGCATTTATTGTTGGATTGTGATAAAATCATGCACAGATCATTCTGTTTATTCGTCCGACAGTTGTTAAAACTATTCCAGTGACAGCCCATTAAATTGCTTACAAGCGTACGAAAGCATTTTGGTGAGAATTTTCCAGAAAAAAAGTTATTCATGGTGAAATTCAAGCATGATAGTATGAGCTCGGGGTAAAGCCATTGAAATTCAAAAAAGTCCAAGAACTTACACCGCAACAGAAAGAAAATAGACTCAAAATTGCTAAAGAGTTGCTGCGCTTGGTCGAAAGTGGTGAACTGCCGAATTTGGTTTTCTCCGATGAGAAAACATTCGTTGTCCTGCAGTTTATAAACGAACAAAATGATCGTGTTTACTTGCCAAAAAAAGGCCACCAGAACTTACGCGCTGGCCATGGTGATTGTGTGGTCCGCCATAACAGCCGACGGTCGCTCCCCGCTCGTATTAATCGACAGTGGCATCAGAATAAATGCCAAATATTATCACGAATATATTCTGTAGGGTGTATTAAAGCCTTGGGCACCCAAACATTTTGGCCGCAGACCTTGGACATTCCAACAGGACTCAGCACCATCGCACTCAGCACGCGATACCCAAGAATGGTTACAATGATATTCTCGCTTCATTTCCAGCGCACAATTGCCACCAAAATCTTCGGATATCAATCCGTTGGACTATTGTGTCTGGAGTATTTTGGAAAGCAAGGTTGGCACTAAAAAATACCAAAGTAACGATCTCCTCAAGCAAGCGCTTCGCCGGGAATGGGGAAAAATACCACAGAGCAACATTCGGGCAGCGTGTGACAGTTTCATTTTCCGTTTGAAGGCCATAATTATTTGACTTTGTTGCATTTTTGTATTTCCTTCGATTTGATATTTAAGTCCTCCGCAGCCATAATATATACTTCATAACGACGATATTCGGGAGAATCTGCAAGATGCAGCCCGGAAGCACTTCTAGTTCCGATATATATCTTCATCCGATTTCACGTTTTTTCTGCACAAATTGAGTGGATTTTGGCAAAGACTACGAAATTTAGTTTAGAATCAAGTATGTAAAATTTAGTGAAAATCGGTAAAGACAGATATAGCTCCTATATATATATATATATATATATATATATATATATATATATATATATATATATATATATATATATATATATATATATATATATATATATATATATATATATATATATATATATATATATATATATATGTTTCATTCTGTTTCAGTTTTGAGTCCTCCATATCCGTAATATATTCAGATACATCCTATGAAATCTCTTAGCAACTTTTGACGAACTCGGTTAAGATTTGGATAAAGCTCTCAAATATACCTTCTATCGATTTCAAGTGTGTTGTTCGCCAACCGTATTAAAATAGTACAAATGGGATTTGGCACAGTCTACTAAATTTAGACTAGAATATAGTGTTTCAATCTTGAACATTTTTTAAGATTTCCTATACATATATTTCATTCAATAATATATCCGACAAATATAACAAATATTTTCGGTACAAGATATTAGGTGTATCCTAAAGATGCCTTTGTCCAGTTTGCACACTAATTGTTATATAACGACATGTATGAGAGTCGGCAATTTCCCTGTATTTTCTATTTTCTTGTTTGTTTGAGATTCGAACAAGAGACCTGAGGTTGCGTTCATTCCGTGCCAGTGTTACTCAATACTTTATATGATAAAAGTAACATATTTCTCCTTGTATTTTTTATAGGAATAACCTATTATTTCAAACCTTTAGCTGATGCAGAGGGCATGTAGTTATCATTTTTTGAGGTACAGGTAATTTAGAGGTTAAGTCGGCGTCATCGTAATAAGTAAACATCCTACAAATGCTGGTAATAAGTAAACTTCCTACAAATGCACATAGATTCATGAACGTGCGTCAGGTTTAAACGTTTTGTGGCATCACGAACTACCTACAAACCAGCTTGCCAATACCTTATTTTAACATGTACATAAATAGCGACTATTGCAGTACAATTTGTTATTCATACTCTCTCAGTATATATATATATATATATATATATATATATATATATATATATATACTAGCTGGCCCGGTCCGCGCTGCCGGCCCGTAGTTTTGGTCTATTATGCATTTTTTTAAAAGCATAATTATTCACAGATATGACTGATATAAGTGTTCACGTACTGGTCGATTAAAAGTGTTTTAAAATATCTGTACCCATATATTTAAAACCGTGTGCTTCAAATGGGTGGATGTGCTATACAAATCTATTAAAAAGTATATATCATTCGTATCCCCATGTAATGGATCAAATTAATTTTTAGTATGGTAAAAATCGTACAAAAATTTCCCAGTCAAATGAGAAGTAATTTGGAATTTACTGTATTTTGTACACCTCATAATTGAGGGCTGAATGATTTAAGAATAGCCAAAGTTAATTATTTCTTTAAACCCATTAGCACCTTAGATTGTGCATTAGAGTCCTCATAAGTCCCCCTAACCATGTCGGTCTGTTTGTCCGCCAAAAGGTGGACTTGAGGGGGTACTATTGCATGGAGAAAAGATTTTCAAAAGATTTTCACCCCCCAAATACACATTTTTAGCCAAATCCTTTGAAATATGGTAAAATCAGCAGGTACCTTTATATGGGCACTACTCCGAAACATCGACCCACATTGAAAACTTTCTTCTACCCCATATAATCCAAGATGACAAATAGAGGCCAAATCAAAAATATAGCTATTTTACATCTATTACCGTAAGATGGGTATTAATTTTATTTGCCATTTAAATTGTAAGTTGGAGACCCCATAAAGTCCACATTTTTCATCATAGTATAATTCAATGACGATTCAAAAAATATTCGGCCCCGTGCTACTTTCTTATAATTGAAATTTGTTCAAGTTTTCACAATTTATTTCATATAGATGTGCATCCCAAATCTACGTTCCCAACCGATATTCTCTTGAGGGTTACAAATTCAATAAAATACAAAATTTTCTTTTCTGATCACACATTAGATGTGAAAGTGGACTTGGGGATACTCCAATGTGGGGGCTTTACTTAAATAAATTCCTAGGTGACAATTATCTGTATGATGGTTCCATACACCAGGGTAGCGTATATACAATTTTTTAGCCAAATCAATTGATAAATGTGGTCAAGACCAATATGGGCCCTACTCTGAAAATTTCAAATTTTGCCAAATAAGGCCAAAAATGAAAAAAGTGGGCATGACCCCAAAAATAGCTTAAATCATACGATGGATATATAAATATGAAATCGGTTTGTACCCTTATCCGTGAGTTATGATCGATATCATGACCTGCAAAAGCGATTTAAGTTATCTTGAATGTTTGGAAAGAATTTCTGGAAGGATAGAAATCATTATTTTGTTCACAAAAAATCCACTGAATTCAATATGATAATACAAATTGAAAAAAATTGACAAAAGAAGAATAACAAATTGAAAAAATCTTCAACTTGTTTTCTGATTTTTTACAGCAAATGTTTAAAGATCCTTTTAAGTTTGTCAATAGAATGTACTATTATTTTAAAATTCGATTCCATAGAAATTTTTTTTCGATTTGTTCCCGATTTGAGAGTTTTTGCAATAAGATCTCTTTTTCTTGATTTTTTAGCGATTTTGAAAAATAATTTATCTTTTAACTTTGGCGTGACCGCGATAAATTATTTCGATATCGTCTATTCCGTTACGCCACCACCTAATTCGGTACTACACTTCCATGTAACCCGCCATCAATTTCAGTTCTCAAGAAATCAAGTCAATTAAATAAATTGGTATTAATATTCGAATTCAAAAATAAAATACAAAAAACACTACAAATGTACATTAGAAAAAAGTAAGTCAAAATGGAAAAAATCATGCAAAATAAAACATTACTATTGTACATTTCAAAAGTCAAAATGAAAATGTTAATATATCACATTTTTACGCGATTTTTTTGTATATTATCCTTTTCGGACAGGAGACAATTCCGAATTTGTATGAATCGTTAGAATCAGTCCAGCGGTTCTTAAGTTATAAGCGTAGTAACTAACACAACTTTCTTTTATATATAGATATATATATATATATATATATATATATATATATATATATATATATATATATATATATATATATATATATATATATATATATATATATATATATATATATATATATATATATATATATATATATATATATATGTTTCATTCTGTTTCAGTTTTGAGTCCTCCATATCCGTAATATATTCAGATACATCCTATGAAATCTCTTAGCAACTTTTGACGAACTCGGTTAAGATTTGGATAAAGCTCTCAAATATACCTTCTATCGATTTCAAGTGTGTTGTTCGCCAACCGTATTAAAATAGTACAAATGGGATTTGGCACAGTCTACTAAATTTAGACTAGAATATAGTGTTTCAATCTTGAACATTTTTTAAGATTTCCTATACATATATTTCATTCAATAATATATCCGACAAATATAACAAATATTTTCGGTACAAGATATTAGGTGTATCCTAAAGATGCCTTTGTCCAGTTTGCACACTAATTGTTATATAACGACATGTATGAGAGTCGGCAATTTCCCTGTATTTTCTATTTTTTTGTTTGTTTGAGATTCGAACAAGAGACCTGAGGTTGCGTTCATTCCGTGCCAGTGTTACTCAATACTTTATATGATAAAAGAAACATATTTCTCCTTGTATTTTTTATAGGAATAACCTATTATTTCAAACCTTTAGCTGATGCAGAGGGCATGTAGTTATCATTTTTTGAGGTACAGGTAATTTAGAGGTTAAGTCGGCGTCATCGTAATAAGTAAACATCCTACAAATGCTGGTAATAAGTAAACTTCCTACAAATGCACATAGATTCATGAACGTGCGTCAGGTTTAAACGTTTTGTGGCATCACGAACTACCTACAAACCAGCTTGCCAATACCTTATTTTAACATGTACATAAATAGCGACTATTGCAGTACAATTTGTTATTCATACTCTCTCAGTATCGGCATCCCTACAAAAATATGCTTGTCCCTGTTACAGTGAACCGTGCACCGTTCCATTCGAAAAGATCAATGTAAAAATACAACATTCGTGGCTGTTGCTAAGTGCAATTGCTTCACCAGCTCTTCCACATGTGGACTTAGCACATTGGTTTCTATTGGTGCAGCCAACAGCAGCATTGCACCAAACACCAACAGCAACATGTGAACATGTGGTACTTGTTGTGTTCGCTGAGGAGGCACTTGTAACGCGCAAACACATGCATGCCCTGCGTTCGTGCAGCGAATCTGATCCAATGGCGATGGTGTGTTTTTGAGGCTTTATCTGTGGCACAAGTGGCTTTTACGATTTCTGTTCATTATGCTTTTAAATTATATTCACATAAATGTTTGACACATTGAGAACTCGGCAATAATCTGCTGTGTTTATGTTTGTTTTCCGAACACAGATAAATATGTGCGAGTTTCTTTGTTTTTCGAACATTAAAATTTGAATGGAATAGAAAAAATATGAAATGGTCATTGAAAACAAAGACTTGGGATAATACGCGCCCATTATATTCATAATCTAGACCATTTTCTGTTTTATGGTCACAAAGAAGCAAGTATACGTTGTTGTTGGTGGTGGTGGAAACATACAAAACCATAAACTCTGAAATATATATATTTTTGTTCTTAAAAAAAAAACTAATTTCTTTAAAAATACTGACTTATAATAAAATTCTACAGCAATAAAACGCTTTGTTCAACAATTAAATCTATTTGAAAATGTTCCTTTTCTAGAGCAAAAGACAAATAAAGAAGAACTTCAACATTTATAATAGGCGTATGTATGTGCGTGATCTGAACCAGAAATCATTACATTCATGTCAGCGTTAGCGTGTTATTGTAATGTATTTTAAAGTTTAGTTTTTATTGCCCGGCATTACACCTGCTTTTCGGGAAGTTTGTGTTGTTGTCAACGCTTTTGTAATAAAACAAAAGTTCAAGTAATAATCTGAACTAATGGAATCAATTTTATGAGTCATAAAGTTTTTAGAGGGAAAATTCATGTGGTGATGACCCTAATTTCCGATTCGTAAGTTCTGAGTACTAATATTTGTTGTAAACAAGTCAACTAAATTAAGTGTAATAAATAAAATCAGATCAATTTTAACGGAATCTAACAATAAAAGACATTCAATACATTTCTAGGTTATTTATTAGATATCGTCGAAATTTAAATGGGTCAAAATATGATGAAGTAGAAAAAGAAAGAACATCATCTTAGGCAGACAGTATCGACTATATGATAACGAGGACCACCCTATTTTTACATAAAAAATACTATTCCGGACACAATATTGTTATTTTTTAACTACGATAGCAATACTAACTATTAAACGAAGTCTTTGGTATTAAAAAACAAGTAAGCAATGGATATAGCCGTGCGGGGCCGACCATGTGATACCCTACAACTATGGTAGAAGAATACAGGTAGATGCATCAACGCTTGGGAACATTGATTTTTCAACATTTGTAAAACAATTTGTCAAATATAAGTAGATTTTTATTTATGTTTTCTTATACGACGCAAATCAAATCTTGTTACAATATGCATTTTCTCACAATTTGTAGAAATTTCAATAATTTTTCATTCAACATTTTCAATTCCAAAATCGGGTTAACGGTTCATTGTCCCAGCAGCTGTGTCCATGCGACTACCTATATTCTTCAACCATGCCTTACAACACTTCAATATGTAGAAATACATTTTGGAAGATTTCGTTTTTGAAATAAATCATGGAAGCTAACTATATCTTAACCTTAATCGATTTACATTGATTTTGACGGTGTTATTTGTATACTAGATGTGACTTCATTGGTATAGAGTGCATGTAATTACATTGAGAAAACTTAAATTAAAATCGTTTGAAACATATATATGGGAACCATTGATATTTCGGAACCGATTTCAAAAATTCACGTTTTTTTTGCAATGGCAATATTCTGTTGAATGTGCCTAAATCCACCCTACTTTAGCTGATAAATACCTTTTTAGGGAACAATTAATTTTAAATCAGACGAGGTTATATGTGGGAACTATATTCTAATCTTAACTGAACTTGGCGCAATTTGACAATGGTATTTCCAAGATATCTTGTGACGAAAAAATTGTTATATGTTTTTATTACAGCTTTATTGGACATAAGTTTAAAATGGGATAAAACATATAATTGAAGCTATACCATATGTGGACAGATTTTCACAGAATTTAACTTATTTGCTTCCTGCCTGAATTTGTTTGAATCCATCCTATCTTCGCTGATATTAGACACTGCACAACAAACACGAAATCAGGTATTAATATAGAAATCTGAACCCATATCGACTTAATTTGGCAGATGTATTTCTGAGCTGTATCTGATGTCTTGTCTCAAATATCGTTCTTCTTAAGCTCATATTGGGGGACATAAATACCAAATCGGGTGAAACATATATGGGAGCTATAGCTATATATGAAGCGCTTTTTACCATATTTGACATATTTATTTCTAAATTCATTCCTATGTGCCGAAATCCATACCTAGAATTACACACTTGGAGCACAACATTTGAATCGGTAATATAAATAAGAGCTATATCAAAAATTTGCACTCATCATCACCAATTTCAATTAGGTTCGTCCTTGCCCAAACAAATGATTTGTAGGAGTTGAAAATAAATGCGATATGTACTTTGTGTACAAAATTACATTAACAGATGGACATGAATTAATTTAGTAAGAATGTGATGGTGATCATCAAAAGGATCACAAACAAGAAAGCATAATATATATACAAACAAGTAAAAAAGCATCTAAGACCAGGGACGGGTCAAACTTTAACATTTTCAAAAAATTACAAAAAAATTTATACCAGTTAAACGGAGGCTATTTGAAAACGTGGATCTGCATAAGTAATTTTCTTTTGTCATAGACTGTAGTACCAATTAAGATCTTCAAATACAAATTTTGAAACAATTCCGGCGAATAATGTCGCTAAAATCATAAAAATGCCGAATAAAGGGAGATACCATCATTTGGGGGCTATAAAAAGGCGTGGACCTACATACAAAATTTTTAGGCATAGGCTGTGTGTAGCACCCGTTAAAACTTCTTGTTTGAAACAATTCGGATAGATTAAGTCGGTAAAATTATCAAAACACCGAATATCGGGGGCTTTACGAAGATGTGGACCTGCATACGAAATTTTAAGGCATAGTCTGTAGTACCCATTACAACTTCGAATACGAAATTTGAAACAATTCGGGTGAATAATGTAGCTAAAACCATAAAAATGCCGAATATCGGGAGGTACCGTTATATGGGGGCTATACGAAAACGTGGACCGACATGGTCCTTTACGAACTTAATCTGCCTACTGGTAAACTATGCATGTATGCAAAATGTTGGCCTTCCATCTCAATTCGTTCAAAATACAGCCTGATTACAACAGACAGACGGAAATCGCTAAATCGTCTTACAATTTAACGCAGATCTAGAATAAATATACTTGTGGGGTTTGTCATGAATATTTCGAGCAGTTACAAATGGAATGACATAGCTCATAAACCCTCCATAAAAAAGTCACAAAACATTTTTAAAAGTGATTTTTGAGTCATTATTTCAATTATAAATGGAGTCCTTAATAAATAAAAGTTTCCGTAAACAATCGTCGTAATGCGACCATACTTGAAAATGTATTGAACATATTTCTCTGTGAGTGCTATATCATGAATCTGAATCTATACTCCACAAACTCGAAAATGGTATTTCTACGTTGAATGCATTGCCTTGTGCATATTGAGGCATTGGGAGGCTTAAATAAGAAATCAGATAAAAATATAGATATGGGAGCTTCATCTCAACTAAATTTGATAGATCCACTAAGTAGAACGCATTATTTGCAAAATTAACCTGAAAACGCTCCAATTTGGTTTTAAAACAGAATGTAATACCTTAATTTTTTTAATGCCTTATAACAGCTTCTTCTATTTTCATTTCATTATAACTTTGTTTCAAAAGACGAATAAGATGCAGTTTCAATCTAATTTTGAATTTTTGTAACACTTTCGTGTCTCTAGCCATTTTTTCAGGTTTAAATCTTTTTATTATTCTATGGGCAATAAGATGTTCCATTAACCAAAATTTCATAAAAATGTTTCTTGCTCCAAGCTTAAATGTACTCAATTGAAAAAATCTTAATTTTTTCACAAACCAATGCCTTAATTGACTGGATAATAAAATTGACTTGCTTCGGCAATAACAGCTACATGCAAACATCCACGTTGGATGCACTAATTTAATTTTAAATATTGAAAATCTAGAACAGCGCAATTAATGTGCCGCTATCTAGCTGCCATATTGTAAATATAGAGCGCGATTAATGGGAACGCAAAATTTCCAACAAAACAACAGCAGCAAAAAAGAGAGTAAACCAAAATGTTTCCATACCATAAAATTTCAATTAAAATTTATTTTCCATTAAAACCGCGCAACTAATTATAGTGCGTGGTAAGATTGGCTTTATATCTATCTATGTGTAAATATACATACGTGCATATCTACGTGTGTACATTTGTTTATACATTTTTGCAATTGTTTGTACATTATATCCGTATGGCTGTGAATATACATAGATGCAAACATGCATATTCATTTGTATGTATATATGTATCCATGGTTATTCATATAAATGAAACACACAATTTGGTCTGTAACATATGTTTCTGATGTTTATTACGTTTGCGTGTAATGATTATCCCAATGATTTTAGTTATGGTACAGCTCATTATGGTGTTATTGCTACTACAGTTGTTGACGTTGTTTTGTTGCGGCTGCTGCTGCTGCTGCTGTTGTTGATGTTGTTGGTGGTAGTGGAATTGTTGATTATTGTTATTATTTTTGACCAAAGGCTATAATACAAAATTTCATGTATTCCAATGAACGTTATATGCATAAATGCGTCCATGTTATGTAGCTTCGATACGTGCATAAATGTGTTAAAGCCATATAGATTCGTACATGCATACATGTCGGAAAATATTTGTTCACATTCTAGGGATTACAATACTGTTTTCATTGATCGAAATTTACAATTGATTTGACTTTAATTTTCTTTTAGTTGTTTGTAATTGCAGTGAGAAGGATTTTTCGAAAGAAATATTTTAAACAAGCCTACAGAAATGTCTCAAAGCTGGAAAAGTTGAAACTTGTTTCGTGATGTAGAATTTTGTGTGGAAGGGCTTTTCGAATAAAATAATTGAAAAAAAAAATCGGAAAATTTAGAAAAAAAATTAAAATTTGTTTGGAAACTTGCAAATTGAGCATAATTACGAAATTCGTGATAAAAGACGGATCGAATTAAATATATTTTCTATAGAACAGTGTTGCCATGTTTGTTCGGAATACCATAGTATGACAACTATTTTTTTACTTGACAAAAATTTTTTTTACCCAAGTGACGAGATCGTAAGCTCAATAGAAGAGGAACCAAAGAATAACACCCAAGCAATTCACCCAAACGTAATTCTCCCGAACATGGCAACTGGTCTGATGAAAACCATTGCACATTTGCGGCATTTTGTTACATATGTGTAGCATTTTGGTTTTAATAATGCACAATTATCAAACATTTTGCTGCAGGAGCAATAGGTTAAGGTTATATGTGTCAAATGTTCGATGTTAAGATCCCTGGCATCGAAATTCTTGAATTTACTATTACTGCCGACTACTTGGTATGACATGAGAATTATATTCTTAACCTCACTATAATAATACTCCTTACCGTCATGTACTCTTGTTCAACAAACATTAATTTACCTATCAACATTGATCACTCTTCTGATGGTTCAATCCATCTTTTCGGAAATTTCTACAAATATACTTACAGCATTTTTCATAGTCCACATCGTTAAATTACAGAAAGGCGGATAGGATATATTTTTATGTTCTATGAGTTTCACAATACTACAAACTTTAGAGAGGTTTTCATAGCCCCAAAAAATAGTCTAAAGGTTTTAATCGAACGATCTAGGTTGTCAACTGACCGCACTCGAACGTGAAGTAAATAGTTCACCGAACTTGGCTTTCAATAAGTCCATTGTTAAGCGTATACAGACACTGTCTTGTTGAAACACATGTCATGCAAGTCGAGCCCTATCGTTTCAGGCAAAAAGTTGAATATCATCTCATGGTAGCGTTAACTATTTATAGTTACGTTATGATTCGTATCATCTTTGAAGATGTGCGATCCAAGAGTCCGAGTAGCCATTTTAGTTGGTCGATTAATCTGAGCATAAGATGAAAGATTTGCAAGTGTTGTTCGTGTGTGAGACTGATAATGTTTCATACAAAGCACGAAAAGTGTGTTAGATGTTTGAGCCAATGTTTCCAAAAAGATATTGGCTAAAAAATCACCCTGTAGTAGTTGTAGAGACTAGGGGATGTGTTTTCTTAAGTGTATTCAAATAATAATAAATCCACTAAAAGGATTGCTAAAATATTTGGGTAACATTATTTTAAAACTGAGAGACTCAGAATTGTTGTAATGATTTCGGACCAATTTGACATAAAAGCAGTATTGGTCATAGCCTCTGACTTTCTCTAAGCTGAACCGGGTTTTTCAATCGATTATTTTAAAGTTCTTAGTAACCATAAAAACCAAAATGCACTTAGTAACCATATGCGGTTAAAAATGTTAGATACAGCATAGAAATGCTTTCACCAAATTTTGCCGGAAACGGTTCAGATATATCGATCAGATGTATGTGGTGCAGATTATTATCCTTTTCTCGTTGGTTTTGCGATTGTTCAATTGTTTCGAATCGACATCCCTAATTTTGGAAATACACCATAACAAATGTTCATCTATCGCCAGTGCGTAAATTGCATTAACTCTGGTATGTTCATAATTTGATGCAAAAATTTCGTTCAGAAACACGCAAAATAGCTCAAATATCTCGTTATCGGGCATCCTAGCGTACAGTTTTAATGTTAATTTTCATATCAAAATTCCCAGAAAGCATTTTGTTGAATTAATAAAGTCCAAATGTGAATGCGAACGAGTAAACTATATGGCTAAATGTGTTTATCTGTGTGTATGTAATGTAAACTTTATGTCCATTTACAAATGTAGGTACAAACACACATACATACATACTAATGTGCGTAACTTCCCGTCCTCCGATTCTGGTTGCATCCAAGGTATTTAATTTTCTGTTTCTCCGAAAATGTGAGTAATTATTTCAAACGCATTTCAATTGCGAATGAGAACAATTTCATTAAAATTGTTTCGCATTTTTTCCTTCATTACGTTGTGAGTACATGTGTGTGTTGATGTATGATATATTGTTGAGGGAGAAGAAGACATGCATTTAAAATGCAATTAAATGTTTTTTCTTTATGCAACATGGAATGTTTCAGGTGCAAGACAGAATTTTAATATATATAAAAAACTGTGATGGTAAAATGTGTATATTTTTTGGGATTCAACAACTACTTGACTTTTATTTGTATGGAATTTATATAAAGTTTGGTTTTTTATTTTACTATTTAAAATAGAAGAACAGATATAGTCACCTCTATAGAACATCAAAGTTTGAGGAAAGCCGGGAACTTATTTAACATTTTGTGCCAGTCTATTTAAAATTATGTCTCTCCGTGGGAATGCGCAGAAAGAGAGGTTCCTTTTCATACCCTACACCACATAGCTGTATGGGTATTATGTCTTTGTGCATTTTTTTGTAGCAGGGAGAAGGAGCGTGATAGACCCATAGTAGCTTTTGAGTTGATTTATGCATGTCAGTCCATCTGTCCGTCCTACCGTGTATTATTGTGAACAAAATGCAAGTCGCATTTATTATCCGATTAAGATGGAAATTTCCAAACAATATCAAGGACGAACCCTATTGAAATTTGTGATAATCGGATCAGATTTAGATATAGCCCCCATATATCTTCAACCGATTTCGGATTAATTGTACACCAAATGGCCAATATAAGTCGAAGTGACCTGAATTTTGGCACATCCAACCGAATTCAGTATCGAAGAAAGAACATCAAATTTAGTTAAAATCGGTTCAGACATAGTTATAGCTCCCATTTATATGTTTCATCCGATTTGGCTTTTAAATCCTTCACATTCATAAAATACCTCTGCCAAATTTTATCAAGATCGTTTCAGATTTGCATAAAGCTCCCATAAATATCTTCAACCGATTCCGGGTTAATTGTGCATCAAATGACCAATATAAGTCCAAATTACCTGAATTTTGGCAATCCAACCGAATTCGGTCGATTAAACGATGTCTGTCTATCCCACATTATTTGACGTAGAACGTAATTTAGCAGAATAATTTGTATTTTGCCTGGGATTGTAGGCATTGAAAATGAAATATATCGGCACACGTTTTGGTATAGTCCCCATATAACGGTACCTTTCGATATTCGGTATTTTGTTGATTTTTGCCACATTTTCCACGGATTTGTCTAGAAATTGGTACATGTATGTCACAATGGGTTCTAGATTGTATGGTGAAACATTGTACGTATAGGTTCCCGTTTTGGTATGACCCCATATAGCGGCCGCACTCATATATATTTTTTTTTGATAAGTTTAACTACATTATGCAAGGGGTCTTACTGGTATATGAAGTTTAAAGTGAAACACGCTTGAATTAAGATACTTTTATATAAAAATTTTTCCTTTACCCTAAGGTGGAAGGTATTAAAAGTTCGGCCGGACGAACTTAATGTTCTTTTTTACTTGTTTAGTATAAGCCTTCTCTATAGCAATGTTATTTGGTATAAAATATTAAAATGTGCCCGTCAAATTTAGTGAAAATCCATTTAGAATTTGATATGCCTCCCATATATTAGTTCCCTAAGAAATCATAATATAACTGCTCTAAAGCTAAATGCTGATGAGCGGTATGATCTACTTCAAATAAATTCTTTTGTTACGGGAGCTCTACTAGATTTGTGTAGTGGTGTAGGGTATCATATAGTCCCCGCCCGCCTTTTGACTATTCCTTACTGTTTTGTACCTGACGTGTTCGAAACTTCGACCGTTTATGGGATGGTACAAGGAAGAATGGACAAATATCTTTATATCTTTATTTTGGCTCTAAAAATGACAAAAATAGTAAGTTTTAAGAAAATCAGTCAGTATTTTCATTATTAATGGAGGCACGGGAAAGTGTTTGCAGATATTATTCAGCTTTTTTTATAACCTCCACCATACTATGGAGGGTATATTAACTTTGTCATTCGGTTTGTAACTCCTCAAAATACTCATGTCAGACCCAACAAGGTATATATATTCTTGATCAGCGTAGAATTCTAAGTCGATTTAGCGATGTTCGTCTGTCTGTTTTAATCACGCTATCTTTCGAACTAATTGAGTCTATGACAGAAACTTGTCTATGCAGGTCCAGGTCTTCGTATAGGCCTCATATATCAGTACCTCCCTATATTCGGTATTTTGACGATATTAGGTACAATACTCACAGAAATTGTTTGAAATGTCGTATTTGAAGTTCGTAATGGATGCTCCCGCCTGTGACAGAAAATTGTTTATGCAGGTACCTCCCTAAATACGGTGTTTTGATGAGTTTAGTTACATTATTCACCTTTTATTTTAAGTTTCGAATTTGAATATGGTAACGACTTATGACAAACAATGTCTATGTAGGTCCACCTCGTATAGACCCCTAATTCTCGCAATTTTTAAGATTTTAACAGAATATTTAACTGATTTTATTTTTTTTTTAATTTCCAAATTAAGCGCAGCCGAACTTACTTCTTTTTAACTTGTTTAATTTAGAAATTGTATTTTTGCGGTAATTAAAAGACTATTTTTAAGCCAAGTCTGGACCAAATTTATGGGTGTAGCTATATCGAAGGATTTCATTCAAAGGGACATGCCCGTTTCAAATGATATAACGTGTGCAGTCTTAAATTTGAGTGTATAAAGGAAGAAAGCATACATTACTGATAATTAGCAAAACATTTATTGTAGTCAACAACAGTTATGAACTGAAGTATTTCAGACAAGACATTTAAAGACAAATTGCTATAAAATGTACTAAGACCTAGCACTACCCTTATTATATTTTGTAACATAATAATCTACTTGTATTCAAGTCGAATGTAATTCTGCTTTAGCCTTTAAGTTTATCATTCTCTTACGTTTTTTTTTTTTTCTTTTTATACCCTACAACACTATGTGTTGGGGGTATTATAAATTTGATTGGGCCAAAAATTATGCAACACCTCGAAATATTGGTTTCCCACATAGGAAAGTATACATGGATCTTCCTATCTCGGCGAGCTGAGTCGATCTAGCTATGTATGTCCGTCCGTCCGTCTGTCCATGTTAATTTGTAATCACTCTACAGGTCGCAATTATGGCCCGATCTTCCTGAAATTTAGAATGGAGTTAGGGATAAGGTCAGAATAGAACTCTATTTCTTTTGGATCTTCATGAAATTTAGAATGGAGTTAGGGAAAAGGTCAGAATAGAACTCTATTTCTTTTGGAGATGATCGCACAATATTTAGGGGTCGAAATGGACTAAAAACTGAAAAATCCTGATTTTGCAGTTGCTCTACAGGTCGCAATTATTGACCAATCGAAGCGGAAGTTAGCATGGTGCTAGAGCTTGGGGCTGGGCAGAAGCATCGCAATTTTGATGGTCATCGTGTAATATTTAGTGGGTGAAAAAGACTATAACATTTGTGTTAAATAAAATTCAAATTTCCATTATACCACGAATATATTTAGTCCCGGCGAAATCATAAATAGACGAACAGGTCAATTCTGACCGTTACGTAGATGCCGATAGTAAATATATCGGATATAAATAGCGAAATATATACTATGTGTATATACAAAGGAAAGGAATGTTAGATGGAATGCTTATATCTCAAGAATGGCTGGACCGATTTTGACAAATTTTGTCAATTCAGAATGCCCTCTTGACATAAAAGAATAAAATCTAAAAAAATCCCATAAAAATAAGTCAAAAATAATGTTAATATAGATTTTGTAGTATTTTGTGACATTTTTTTATATTTTCATATTTTTTATCGCATGCGATTTTCTTTCTTTTTTCAAAATGGGAACTTCTGCCTTTTTTTTTTGCTGATTTCGTTGTCGAATATAGCCAAATATTGAGACAAGAAGATCGTATAGAAGAATCTAAATTTGGAGATACAGAGGGACCTCTTGCTTTTGGAGATGATCGCGTAAATAATACATAATATATTGTAGTGTTGTAGGGTATCACATGGTCGACATCGCACGACTATAGCCTTTGCTTACTTGTTATATTTTGTAAGATAATAATCTACTCGTATTCAAGTCGAATGTAATTCTGGTTTAGCCTTTAAGACTATCATTCTGTTGTTTTTTTTTTTTTTTTTTTTTTGAATGAGAATACTTGAGAATACTTGTCCTTACATAGTTCTGTCACTGCAAACATGTCAATGTTAATATTTCATCTGCTGCAGAGCTTTCTTCATTAATGATCATACTGTATATGTAGGAACTCTCTTTTAAATCTGACATAAGAAATAATTAAATCTTTATCTTTCGACCAGCAGCTAACTGTGTGTTGGGGCTATGGTGATGAATTTGTTAATATTTATTACAAAATAAACGTTAATTTATTGTAAACATAACCGTTGATAATTTATGCATTTCCAGCAGAAAATACCAATAAATTAAAATGCTGCATAAGTAGATGGACCTCGAAGTAAAGGCATGTGGTTATGTTAAGACCAAGCCAAGAATGTAACATCATTTTCATATCATCACAACTGCTGCTGTTGCAACTTTGTTTCAGGAAATCTGTGAAAGAAATACGATGATTAAGGGAAACAGACAGACAAGGCAATTTTGTCCAATGCCGAGAAACCTTAACAAATGTGAGTGCACAAAGGACTGTATATGTATGCATGTATATTTTGTTGTTTATTTATGCCGACCTATACGTCTGGGTTCGTGCAAGAGAGGAGGGAGTAGAGATCTCCTTAAAATAGATTTCCTTAAATAAATCATCAAATTTTGAGGTTAACACATTGTGTGCAACAAACAATGGCAGCAGCAACAACAACACCGTCATTCTCATAATATGTTCAACATAATTGATTTATAACCTTCAAGAACTAAATTTAAACATATTATGCCATTATTTGTGGTTTGACTATAAAAATGCGGTTGAGTTGAAACAAAACAAACTCTTCGATGAATACATACATACCTATATCAAAATATTACAACATCTTCAACTAATTACAATGGACATTTTCGGAACATATGGCAAAACTGTGAAAGTCGGTACAAATTATATTTATTTTAATTTTATATGGTTGCTTCATGCATACATAAGCCTTGTTTCATAATGTTTCCTCCAAAATTGCCGAAACACACAACCCACCCCCCCACATAAGCAGTATTTCAAATAAAACTACTACTAAATTACAAAATATTTTCATTATCATCTTTAATTTAACTTTGCCAATCCGTTTGAAACTTCTCTATCTATAGGAACACTGGGGACACGTGAACGTGAATGTTCTGCAACCGGAGCCAGAATTTATGAAGAACTACAAACACCAATTTTGAGGCAAATCCGACAGAGAAGGTGGCTTAAATCGTCAAAATACCGAATATTTGAAGGTATGGGTAAAACGTGGACCTATACGGAAAATGTTCTGCCACCGAAGGTGAAAAAAATCCGTGGAAAAATGTACATAAAAATCATCCAAATCTATATCGTTTCGTGATTTTAATAGACAGGTGGACTTCGTTAAATCGACTTGGAATTTTATGCTGATCGATTTATACGCTTTTTAAGTGTTTCGTGACAATGGCTCTTTAGTTACGTATGTGAAAATTCAGATTTCAGTTTATATTTTCCTAATCCTGACTTTTTACGTCAACCAAAACAGCAACAATGTAAGTGTCAGAAGTTCCCTTTTCATGTGTTTGTAATTTTATTTTATGCAATTGCCATCAAGTAATAGATTTCTGTCTCGTAATAAATCCTAATCACACATAAAATTCGCGACCTCTAGAGTATTAAATGATAGAGTAATAAATATCAAACTTAGTGTGTATAAACAAGCTTGAAGTAATGTTCCAACATACAAAATATCATATTTTTCTCTGATAACGTGTCTACCTTGTTGTTCTATGGTCAATATTGTCAATCTTAATCTTTTTAAATTCATATTTTTCTAGACGTTTTCTAAATTTTGTACCTTATTTTGGTTATTTTTTATACCATCAACCATAGAATGGAGGGTATATTATGTTTGGCGTTCCGTTTGTAACACCTCGAAATTTAAATTTTAGACCTCCAAAAGTATGTCTTCGAGTCCCAATATTTTTATGATTTAAGCAGTATTTTAACGGATTTTTTTTGGAAGATTGCGACTTACTTCTGCCTGGAAGAGGGTTTTTTTCACTTGTTACATTTTTTGTCTTATCTTATCTTATTTTGCGTTACTTTATTTATTACTAGTTGGTCCGGAAAATGTATTCATGTTCAAATTTTGCCAAAATTGGTGTGAAAACCAGTAAATATAGTCTTAAAGTCGGGCGGGCCGACTTTATGATACCCTACACCACTTTGCATATTTAGTAGAGCTTCGCATAACAATTAAAAGTTTTTATGGGAGAATTAAGCCACACAAGTCATGATTATAATTTAAAGTTCAAAGGACAAAATATGCCGAAGCATTTGTATATTTTCATTACGGGCTTGTATTGAACATTTGGTGCACAATTAACTTGAAATCGAATTAAGATATATATGGGAGCTATATCCAAATCTGAAACGATCTCGATTAATTTTGACAAAGATATTTCTGAACTATATTTGATTTATTGCCCTGAATATCGTTGTTATGGAGTGCATATTATTATATAACAAATCGGGTGAACAATATATATATCTCAACCGATTTTCACCAAATTTGGCATACAAGCTTCTAACCTCAATTCGGTCGTATGTGTCAAATTCCATACATATGGACTGATATTACACGTTTGCTGCACAAAAAAGGCAAATCGGAAGAAGATATATATGGGGCTAAATCTAAATTTTGACCGATTATCTCCAATTTCAATAGGTTTCGTCCTTGGGTCAAACAAATTATTTGTACAAAATTTCATCTGGATCGGGCAATAAATGCGACCTGTACATTGCTTACAAAAATACATGGACAGACAGACGGACGGACGGACATACATATGACGAAGTTATATATGGGAGCTATATCCAAATCTGAACCGATCTCGATAAAATTTAGCAAATGTATTTCTGAACTGTATTTGCTATATTTCTCCAAATATTATTGTTACAGACTGCATATTACGGCTGCGGAGGACAAAAATAACAAATCGGATGAACAATATATATGGGAGCTATAGCTATATCTGAACCGATTTCGATCAAATTTGACATACTTATTTTCAAAATGTGATTCTATGCAGATCATCAAAAGGATCTATGGGTCTATCTCGTTTCCTTTTGCCTGTTACAAATAAATACACAAAGACATAATACTCTGACCACCTTGTGGTGTAGGGTATAAAAAGTAAGCAAACCGAAATATACTTGAACACTAAAATAAAAAAAAAAACAATTTCAGACTTCTGCTCTGTCCTTAACTCCCTCCTCATGCAAAATTCTGTGTATATTTCTTCTTAATTGTGACCCGTACAGCGTCTGCAAATCAGAAAAATGTTTTGGCCCATTTGTCTCTAATTATACGTACTCAAAACTATTTACTTATATTCTGACCCTAACCCTACCTCCATTCAAAATTTCGTGCAGATCGGACGATATTTGCGACCTGAATAAAATATTCTCAACACTTAGTGTTGTAGGGTGTAAAAAATATTACGAAAAATCAAAATTGTAAGTCAAATAGGAAACACAAGTCCAGCGGTTCTTGACTTATGAGCGGAATAACTAACATCAATTTTTTGTACGTATAGATTATACCTATTTTGCTATGTACCCGATATCTTGATATCTTTCAGTATTACTGTAACGGTCATAAGTAACATTTTAATGTAATTGCGTTTTCGCCAGGATTACAAATATTCGCTGTTTAGTGGACATTTTCGTAGTTTATTAAATAAAAGGTATAGTCTATTCACTCGCTAAAAATTGACCAATCTATATTTTAGGCTTCTGTCCAGCCTTAAACTCTAGCCTCATGCTAAATTCCGCGGCGATTGGTCTATAATTTCGACCTGTAAAACAGCTGCAATATTAGGAAACCTTTCTGTTACTGGTTCATTTTTACCCCTAATTATTTTGCGATCATTTCCAAAAACAATATGCTTCTATTCTGACCCTATCCCCACCTCTCCTATGCCGGGGACCAATATTTCGAGGTGTTACATTTTTTTTATTCACATATTTATTTATACCTCTTTGTTGTTAACAGTTCTGATTTGGATTATATACCACTTATCTTCATGTATCTTCGCACATAATATCTGAGAAAATAGATTAAATATTTTAATATACGATAGTGCATATTATGCATACAAGATATCAAGCATAGACTAGAAATACCGATCTCTATGTTCCTCTAACTTGTTACATATGATTCACCAACTATGTTGCGATTGCTCAATAAAATTTAGTGTAAATTATTTAAGAATGAGATATAGCTCTCACATATTAGCTAAGTTCGTTTTGAAATTCAAAGTCGTAATAGGCATTCACTTCTTCGACAAGTCTTCAAAGTTTGGTTATACTGAAGCTTAAAAATGTATTTCTGATTCGCTCATGTTGTTTTCCCGCCCGGAATATAAATTAATTTTCCTTTAATCTGAATGACGAGAATTTTCCTTCGGTACATGAAATATAACGTTCAGCAAATGAAAAACGAAAATATAATTTTTAAGGGCCATTCATTCATAGACTATGTGTTAAATGCCATATGGCGAATGAAAATTTTTTATTAGTAAAGCGTATAAATTCTTCACTTCATTCTTTTCCTTGCCGAAATTTTCTTCCGTATCATCCAAAAAGAAGAAACCAAGAGTATAAATCATACATACATGTGTGCATTTCTACAGCATGTGTGCCACAAAGATTTTCCATGAAGATATGTTTGCCACGACAGCCTATCTAATAAAAACTATCTGTAAAAGAAAGACAGAAAACTGAGTTTTCCAATTCCATTGTGTTCCAATACAAAAGGGAAAATGTCTTAAGCATCGCGTATTCCAACCACATGATTTATGTGATTTTTCCACATTTGTCGAGTCTATTAGAGGCGACTTTCGCTGCTACGAAATCTTTTTAAAGCAGTTTTCCAGTATTTTATTTGGTGCCATACAAACTAATTTTGTGTCTTGTCGAAATTGATGACACTTGGCAATGTCAGCATTTTAAACTAATGAACTACAAGGTCAGCATGTAATTTTTCATGAAATCCTCTTTCGTTGACACTAATTAAGTAAAATGAACAATACAGTTGGATAATTTACATTATCTCATCACAATGTATATTTTTATATATTTCAACCCAATCTAGATGAAATTACGAAAAAATACTAAATTCAACCAAAACGTTAATAATAAATAGACAAAAGGTAATCAAAGGCTATAGAAGTGCGCGGCCGACCTTTTGATACCCAACAATTTGCCGTAAAGTTTCTGCAGATCTGAAAACCTTTTGACTACAATGAAGATTCTCGTATGAAACATCTCTACATTTACTACATAATAAAAGCACAAGTATAACATAATTGCTCCCCCTTTCGAATAATTAAAAATTTAATTAAGATCCAATATTTTCCAAAAATATACGATCTCTAAAAAAACATCGGTATTTGACGAACTAGATGCTCCTACTACGTCAGATACCTAATTCAGATACCTCTTCCGGCAAGAATAGAAATTTCACATTCAAAACATGTTTTTTATACATTTTATATATTTATACCCTCAGCTATTTGGCTACCGAGGGTATACGGCAAAAATGTTCCTAGTCGAAATAACGGTTGTAGACCCTACGACTCTTTGGAGTCGTTTCAGCCATTTCAGGACATTTGGAGTCGATCTAGCGATGTCCGTCCGTCTGTCTAGATGGCTGGTATGCACGATAACTCTCGAAGGGTATTTCCGATTTGGTCCAAACTGTTTACGTTGTAACATTTTTGTCAAACATAGATCGTACCTTCTGGCACCTCCCACCCCACAAAAGATCGAAATTAAAAAAATCTTTAGCTGCACAGAAAGAGAAACTATAATGTGATTTTACTCCAACTTGTCAAATCCTAATATTAGCATCAGTGCTAGGTAAGGCGCGAAAATAGACAACGTCTGTACACTCCATCAAGTACCTCCCCCACAGAGCATCAACATTTTGAATAATTATAACTCTTATAAGATGTGATGAAAGAGCCTAATTGTATTCAAATTTCACACACACAAACATTTTTGCAAACACAAGATCTATTGCGAAGATTATATATATATCTGCGAACCCATTCTGGTACTTCACCTACAAAGGGTCACAGTTCTCAATACTTTTATTTATCATAATTTGCGAAACAAGTCAGCGGTTCTTTACAACTTGCTATATCTAAATAGTACTCTCAACCATAAACCTGAGATTAATATGGAATTTATGATTTCGCATAAAATTGA
This sequence comes from Musca domestica, assembly GCF_030504385.1. Classification (NCBI taxonomy): domain Eukaryota; kingdom Metazoa; phylum Arthropoda; class Insecta; order Diptera; family Muscidae; genus Musca; species Musca domestica. Next base: position 9,557,908 of record NW_026712363.1, on the reverse strand, counting down.
ATATGAATGTTTGATTTTCTTATAATTGGGGCCATACCAATATTTTCATTTTCAAGGAGAATATCATTTTTGTACAACTAAATAGGCTTAGGGCCGACTATATGGCCCGACTTTTTCTTACGTGTTTTCCTTTGTAATACCAAAGTAACGTATTTATACCCTACACCACAAGGTTGTCAGGGTATTATGTCTTTGTGTATTTGTTTTGTAACATGCAAAAGGAAACGAGATAGACCAATAGTTCCTTTTGATGATCTGCAAAGAATCACATTCTGAGTCGATTTATGTCTCTCTATCTGTCCATTTATCTTTGTAAACAATGTACAGTCGCATTTCTCGCCCGATCCAGATACAATTTTGCACACATCATTTGTTTGGCCAAGGGACGAACCCTATTGAAATTGGAGATAATCGGCCAAAAATTAGATATAGCTCCCATATATATCTTCGTCCGATTTACCTTTTTGTGCAGCAAACGTGTAATTACCAACCAAATTAGGCCTGAAAATAATTTGATAGAAATCAGTTCAGACATATATATATTGGAGCTAATATATATTTTTCAGACAATATGCACCTGTAACAAAAATATTTGGGGAAATATATCAAATACAGCTCAGGAATACCTTTGCTAAATTTTATCTAGATCATGTCAGATTTGGACACAGCTCCCATACATAACTTCCTCCGACTTGCTTTTTATTGCGCACCAAACGTGTAATATTAGCCCAAATGGGATAGAATTTTTCACATACGACTGAATTGAATCTAAAAGCTAGTATGTCAAATCGGTTGAGATATAGCTATAGCTCCCATACATTTTGTTCATCCGATTTGTTATATGTTTTCTCCACAGCCGTAATATGCACTCCGTAACAATGATATTCAGGGAAAAAATCAAATACAGCTCAAAACAAGTAAGCAAAGGCTATAGTCGTGCGGGGCCGACTATGTGATACCCTACAGCACTACAATATGTCAGAAGCCCCCTTATGTCCAAATCCATTTTGGAAGATTTCGCTTTTAAAATTATGTCACGGAGCACTGCCCAGATATTACCCTTAGCATTTTGACCAGTGACATTTTCCCAATATTTATGCACTCCGTCGTGCTGTTAGTTTTTGTGGTCCATTTTACGGCTAAATATAGTCCAATGGTCATCCAAAATGCCAGAATTCTTTCCTGTGCTTAATCATCTTCTCAGGCGTGTCGATTTTTTTCAATTGTGTGATCAGGAATTTTTTTTTGTTTTTGGTTCATTTGAACCCCTAAATATTTTGCGATAATCTCAAAAAGAAGAGGTGTCTCCAAATTAAGACTCATCTATATGATTTGCTTGTCTATGATATTTGGCTATATTCGTCAACGAAATCAGCATAAAAAGCCAGAAGTTCGTCTTTCGTGTTGTTTGGTTTCTATTTTTGACCTTTATAACGGCTGCAAAACCAGGAACATTTTGAGTTGCTGGTCCATTTTAACCCCTAAATATATTGCGGGCATATTTGAAAACAGTAGGCCTAGCCCTTCTGAGCCTAACCCTACTCTTTTCGTGAGGATCGGACGATAATTGAAATCTGTATATAATAATCATAACTTGTGTCAAATTTAAAAAAAATCGCATGCGATAAAAAATATGAAAAAATAAAAAAAAATGTCACAAAATACTACAAAATCTATATTATCATGATTATAGGCATATTTTAATGCGATTTTTTAGATTTTATTCTTTTATGCCAAGAGGGCATTCTGAATTGACAAAATTTGTTAAAATCGGTCCAGCCATTCTTGAGATATAAGCATTCTAACTAACATCCCCTTCCTCCATTTCAACCCCTAAATATTATGCGTTCATCTCCAAAATGTGACCTTAACCCCACTTACATTCTAAATTTCGTGAAGATCGGGCCGTAATTACGACCTGTAGAGTGATACAAATTAACATGGACAAACGGACAGACGGACGGACATACATAGCTAGATCGACTCAGCTCGGCGAGATAGGAAGATCCATATATACTTTCCTATGTGGGAAACCAATATTGCGAGGTGTTACATAATTTTTGGCCCAATCAAACTTATAATACCCCCAACACATAGTGTTGTAGGGTATAAATATCTTAGCCAATTTTATAGTGATCGCTTCAGATTGGGATATAGCTCCCATATATGTCTTCTCCGATTTAAGTTTTTTGTGCACCGAATTCCTAATATCGGGCCAGCCCATTTGGCACTTCCAACGAAATTCAGCCCAGAAGCCAGTACTTTACATTTTGATAAAAATCGCTTCAGATATAGCTATATCTCTCATATATATGTGTTTCGTCCGAATTGGTATTAAAGTTAATATAGTTCAAAGTTGGATACAGTTCCCGAATTGTGACTACTCTAAAACCATGACACGCCAATGTGTAAATGGTATCACTTGCGCTGAACGAACCTGTTTTATCATTGCGTTGAAAAAATATATGACAATGCTGGAAAATATTGGCATTACTTGGAAAATCATTGTGATTAGCCTACGGAGTTTGTAAAAAAAGAAAGCAGAAAACTGTCGCATTTTAGACACAGGAAAACCCGCACGCCTATATTGAAAGCCGATGCACCCAAAACTAGTTTTGACAACATTTGGTTTCAATAGGAAGGCGGTAAGTGCCACACAGTCGAAGCTAAACTAGTTTTTCAAAAAAAAAAAAAAAAAAAAAAAACAACAACAACAACAAAATTAAACAAGTAAGCAAAGGCTATAGTCGTGCGGGGCCGACCATGTGATACCCTACAACACTATAATATGTTAGAAGCCCCCTTATGTCCAAATCCATTTTGGCAGATTTCGCTTTTGAAATTATGTCACGGAGCACTGCCCAGATATTACTAGCATTTTGGCCAGGGACATTTAACCAATATTTACGAACTTCGTCGTGCTGTTAGTTGTAGTGGTCCATTTTATAGATAAATATAATCCAATGGCCATACATAATGCTAGACTTCTTCACCGTCCCTAACATTCTTCTCAGGCGTGTCGATTGGCTTCAATTGTGTGATTAGGAAATTTTCGCTGTTTTTGAATATTGTGCGATCATCTCCAAAAGCAAGAGGTCCCTCTGTATTTCTAAATTTAGACTCATCTATATGATTTGCTTGTCTAGGATATTTGGCTATATTCGTCAACGAAATCAGCAAAAAAAAGGCAGAAGTTCGCATTTTGTGTATTTCGGCTATCACCTGTAAGTAATGTTGGTATTTTTCAGACAAAAGTAGTGGTCCATTCCACCCGCTGTCCTTAACTCTAACTTCATGCGAGATTTCGTGTCCATTAGTTTCTATTTGTGACCTTTATAACGGCTGCAAAATCAGGAACATTTTAGTTGTTGGTCCATTTCAACCCCTAAATATATTGCGGACATCTTTGAAATCAATAGGCCTAGCCCTTCTGAGCCTAACCTTACCCTTTTCATGAGGATCGGACGATAATTGCAATCTGTATATAATATCCCAAACCTGTGTTGTAAGGTGGAAAAATATTACAAAATGTATACCTTAATATTATAAGTCAAATGGAAAAAATCGCATGAGATAAAAAATATGAAAAAATAAAAAAAAATGTCACAAAATACTACAAAATCTATATTAACATCATTTTTGACCTATTTTTATGCGATTTTTTTAGATTTTATACTTTTATGTTAAGAGCGCATTCTGAATTGGCAAACTTTGTCAAAATCGGTCCAGCCATTCTTGAGATATAAGCATTCTATCTAACATTCCTTCCCTTTGTATATACATATTGTGTATATTTCGCTATATATATCCGATATATTTACTATCGGTATCTACGTAACTGTCACAATTGACCTGTTCGCCTATTTATGATTTCGCCGGGACTAAAAATATTCACGGTTTAATGGAAATTTGACTTTTATTTAACACAAATGTATAGTATTTTTCACCCACTAAATATTACCCGATGACCATCAGTTTTTGGTCCATTTCGACCCCTAAATATTATGCGATCATCTCCAAAAGAAATAGGGTTCTATTCTGACCTTAACCCCACCTCCATTCTTAATTTCGTGAAGATCGGGCCATAATTGCGACCTGTAGAGTGATTACAAATTAACATGGACAGACGGACAGACGGACGGACGGACATACATTGCTAGATCGACTCAGCTCGCCGAGCTAGGAAGATCCATATATACTTTCCTATGTGGGAAACCAATATTTCGTGGTGTTACATAATTTTTGGCCCAATCAAACTTATAATACCCCCAACACATAGTGTTGTAGGGTATAAAAACCTAAAAATATTGTCTAATCCTTTAAAGACCAATATAGGATGGATTTCGACCCATACGCTCAAGTTTAGCCTAGTAGAACGTACATCAAATTTGGTGAAAATCGGTTTAGATCTGGCTATACCTCGCACATATACCTCTGCGTAATTGTATCGGCACCGGTTTGGATTTGGATATAGCTCCCATATATTTATCCCATTGCATGTTTATTGCGCACCAAGTGTGTAACATAGACCGCCCCGCCCCTCTTTTAAACGTTCGTATTACAGCAATAAAATATTTAATAGTTTGAATAGCTTTTAGTAGGATTATTTCAATGCTCAGCCTTACATGAAATTTTTTTAAGATCTTAGCTTTTTTCGATTTGACTCGGCTTTGATTTAACTGTGAGTTGTGGAAAATTTAAGAGACGGTGATAGTAGATAGATAAATAACAGTATAGCAGAACATTTAAGACTGTTAAAACTGATCCGATTTTATGAATTTGGAATGCCTAAGGTATCATATTGATCCAACTAGTATGGGTATCGAATATGTTCTTAATTGAAATAGTGTACATACAACAAAATTCAATATAAAGTTATACCAGCTTAACTTCTTTGAAAACAGTAAAGAGAGATATATAAGAGACGTAAACACAACTACGGACCTATGTGGCGGGTATTTGCTTTACTAGTTCTCCTTCCGTTTAGCTTTTTCCATATCCTCTCAACTATGTTGAGTAATCAGTCTTTATTTGACTATAGAAGCAACTGCTAATTCAAAATGTGGTCATTGTATTGTACATTTGATTTATATCCCTATAACAAATGTTTGTAGTTTTCCTTCCAAAAAGTTTAATTAAAATAACTATGCCAAGAAAAAAGGAATTTGATCAGCAACGATTCGATTGAATGAAATAAATAACAAATGTCATGTTTTGTGTCCTCCCGTAATCAAATAGTTAAACTGTTACGCTGTCCCTTTTTTCAGAGAATATTTTTGATTGTCAGTCTGTGTTTTTTTTTCACACCATAGTTGAATTGTTGTTCAATATTCTAAGTGTTTTTGTAACATTTCATTTGTTTTCAATTTGGAAATTCTTTTGAAATTTTTCCATATTGTCATGGTAACAAATGTATAGATATGTGTGTGTGTTAATAGATATGTATGTGAAAAGCTAGATTTAGATACGACAAACTATCGAACAGTACCCGGGAATGGCAAACGACAAAGCTACAAACCAAGATACAAACGGAAAATAATGTCACATACCATGAATAGAACCCATAAATCTTTCAGTGATTGTATCTGCGCAGCAATCGGGTGGCGGTGCCAACACAGAACATGTCATGCCCTGCGACAAATAAAACATAATATTTTAATTAAATTTTCATATGTTATAGAAATGAATCAAACAAATAAATATATTTTCAATACAATTTCAAATTTTTGTAGTGGAATTTTCGCGTTCCAATTCCAAGGGAGACAGCGAATCAAAACAGTCTTGTTTGAATTATGGATTTTAATTTGATTTAGTTTGGGGAATGATACCAGCAGCCACTAGATATTCCCAACTACACAACCATGCGCTTAGCATTAACAACGCATTACGATTTTCATTCGGAATTAATGACTTCTTCATATTGCATTTCAATAGCAAATATTTACTTAACACCAATAATGAATGGCGTAGATTGCCATAACATCTATTTGTATTAATCCCACATGATTCTGTGGTGCCTTGTGGAAACAAGTAGTCGTCTTCATTGTCGACAGCGTTGTCCGTCCATCCACACAGAAGACTGGCTGGATGTCTATGGCGGTCCAGGGTAGTCATAAATCTATCAGACATCATTACATTTCACTCCCATAGAATATGTTTAGACACTCCTTTGTCTACTGTGCGGCAATTGAATGCAGACAGCATCAGCATCGGCTTTAACTTCGACAGAGTACCAAAATGCATTGGCTTGAATATCTGTCTGCCTGTCTGACTTGCCTGGTTGGTTTCTGATGAAGCATTAATATCCGTCCCAAACACGAATGGCAAGTGGGATTGGTAATGTCTCTAATTCTTATTTCAAACAACTGTCATAATTGCTAACAAGTAAAACAATTAGTTTATAGAAAATCTTGTATTTTTTGTTGTATTTCTACCAAGAAGTGGAGGTTCTCATCGTCTGCTAAACAAAATGCAGGTGAAAGTCTCGACAGACAATTTTATTCCACAGTGGTCTTATAATGTAATATGTATATTTATGTTATAAGAGTTAAATTTACTTTAAGCCAACTATAACTTTTAAGAAATATGAAAAAAATAAATATCAAAATGTGTATAAACTCAAAGAGTAGAAGTTGCAATCTAAAAAATGTATTAGAAAATATTGAAATAAAAAAGGAATGGAAATCATGGAATGGATAAAAAACACATAGAAAACAAAAAAACCAGTAAGGAAAGCTCAAAAGTCGGGCGGGGCCGACTATATGATACCCTACACCACTATGCATATTTAGTAGAGCTCTCGTAAAAAGGTTTATACAGGGCATTTCAGAGCTCTATGAGATATTTGGTACAAAATCAAAATCTATCTAATTCTATCGTGCATTTTACGAACTATAAGTATCTGTGAACCGGGTTTCTCCAAATTTGACGTATTAGCTTCTAGACTGAATTCGGTCTTATGTACGAAAATTCAGGTGATTTGGGCTGATATTGACCATTTAGTGCACATTTAACCCGAAATCGGATGAAGATATATATGGGAGCTATGTCCAAATCTGAACCGATTTCGATAAAATTTAAAACAGCTATTTATGTGCTCCATCTAATACCTGGTACCAAATATCACGGTTGTGGAGTGAATATTACGAATGTAAAGGTCTAAAACACTAAATCAGATGAAACATATATATGGTTGCTATATCTAAATCTGAACCGATTTTCACTAAATTTGATATACTTGCTTCTAGGCTGAATTTGGTCCGATGTACTAAAATTCAGTCCATTTGGACTTATATCGGCCATTTGGTGCACAATTAACCCGAAATCGGATGAAGATATATATGGGAGCTATATCCAAATCTGAACCGATTTCGATAAAATTACAAACAGCTATTTCTGGGCTGTATCTTATATCTGGTACCAAATATCATTCTTGTGGAGTGCATATTACGAATGTGAGAGGCTTAAACACCAAATCGGATAAAACATATATATGGGAGCTATAGCTGTCTCTGAACCGATTTTCTCCAAATTTGTTGTATTTGCTTTAAGGCTAATCTCGGTCACATATGCCAAAATTCGGGCCATTTGGGCTGATATTGGCCATTTGGTGGTCAATTAACCCGAAATCGGATGAAGATATACATGGGAGCTATATCCAAATCTGAACCGATTTCGATAAAATTTAAAACAGCTATTTCTGCGCTCCATCTAATACCTGGTACCAAATATCACGGTTGTGGAGTGCATAGTAGGAATGTGAGGGACTTCAAGATCAAATCGGATGAAAGATATATATGGGAGCTATAGCTATATCTGAACCGATTTTCTCCAAATTTGATATACTTGCTTCTAGGCCGAACTCGGTTGGGTGTGCCAAAATTCAGGTAATTTGGACTGATAGTGGACATTTGGTGCACATTTAACCCGAAATCGGATGAAGATATATATGGGAGCTATATCTAAATTTGATCCGATTCTCATCAAATTCAATAGGGTTCGTCCTTGGGCCAAAAAAATATTGTTTGGAAAATTTCATCTCAATCGGATAATAAATGCGACCTGCATTTTGTTCACAAGAATACATGGACAGACGGACGGACGGACGGACGGACGGACGGACGGACAGACGGACTGACATGCATAAATCGACTCAGAAAGTGATTCTATGAAGGTTCTCAAAAGTAACTATGGGTCTATCTCGTTTCCTTCTCCATGTTACAAACAAATGCACAAAGACATAATACCCTTACCACTATGTGGTGTAGGGTATAAAAATATTAAGTTCGGGCCGAACTTTTAATACCCTCCACCTTTGGGTAAAGGAAACATTTTTATATAAAAGTATTTGAATTCAAGCGTGTTCCAATCTAGACTCCATATACAAGTAAGACCGTTTGGATAATGCAGTTAAACTTATTGAAAAGAAAACATAAAGTGGGTGAGGCCGCCATATCGGGCTATACCAAAACGGGTGCCTATAAAGATAACTTTATATTATAGCGATTGTTATCTATTGTGAGTCTTAAATTCCAAAATTAAATAAACAATCGTGGGTAGATTTGACTAGGAATACTCGAATATGGGTGGGTACCGTTGTATGTATATATAAAAAACATGGATCTAGGTATTAAATAAACAAACACCAACCACCGGTCCTAGAACCCATTATGAGCTGCAATTACCAATTTTTAGACAAATCCGTGAAAAAAAATTAGCAAAAATGGCGACTATACCATAAGGTAGACTAATATATCTCATTTTCAGTATCAAATATCCTGCGGGGTGAGATGAAAAAACTGCAACCAACTTCAGACTGCTGTCATTTCTAAGCCACTCGTCCGACAGCTGTTAAAATTTTTCCAGTGACATCTCATTATATTGTTTACAAACGTACAAAACATTTTGGTGAACATTTTTAAGAAAAAAAGTTGTTCGTGATGAAATTCAAGAGTAAGACTGTGATTTATTTATATTTGGCTGGAAAGCCACAAGTGGCTATCGTTAGAGCATTCCAGCATTGAAATGTGAATAAATCTTTTGTGTCTCGTACCATCGCTCGTTACCGTGACACAGGTTTCGTAGCCGGACGTCGAGGAAGTGGACTGAAGAAAACAGCAACATTAGCAGAAATGGTTCGAAAATGCGTCGCAGTGGCCGAAAAACGGCTCGTGAGCTGAATATATCGCAATATTCCATTCGGCAATTATTAAATAATGAGCTCGAGATAAAGCCATTGAAACTACAAAAAGTCAAGAACTTACACCGCAACAGAAACAAAATAGACTCAAAAGAGCTAAAGAGTTTCTTCGCTTGGCGGAAAGTGGTAAACTGTTGAATTTGGTTTTCTCCGATGAGAAAACATTCGTTGCCCAGCAGTTTGTAAACAAACAAAATGATCGTGTTTACTTGCCAAAGAGGTCAGCTGAAAATGTGCTCCTTCGGTTGGCCACTGGAACTCAAGCGCCGGCCATGGTGATGGTGTGGACCGCCATAATAGCCGATGGTGTCTCCGCTCGTATTAATCGACCGTGGCAACAGAATAAATGCCGCGCCACCCAAGAATAGTTACAAAATGAGGTTCCTCGCTTCATATCACAATGGCCACTAAAATCTCCCGATACCAATCCGCTGGACTATTGTGTCTGGACTATATTGTAAAGCAATGTTGGCACTAAAAAATACCAAAGTGTCGATCACCTCGAGCAAGCGCTTCCCCGGGAATGGGCCAAAATACCGCAGAGCAACATTCGGGCAGCGTGTGACGGTTTCATTGGCCGTTTGAAGACCATAATTCGTGTCAAAGGTGACCAATTGGAACAAATCTAAACTTATTCCAAAATTTAATGCTATTTCCGACATTTTCTGCTTTCATTCAATACAATTAAATCAAAAAAAAAAAAGAAAAAGTAAAAATTATGGCGTTTGACTTTGTTGCAGTTTTTTTATCTCACCCTGCATATACTTTACAGATTCCTAAATGATTAACTCGATGAGTTAGAAACTGTGTATACCCTTCTGTATAGTGGAGGGCAACGAATATTCAAACATTAATAAATTCATCAATTCAATCACAGTACTCGAAGGCTATTTTTAAAATTTGGCCCCATTCATTGTCATTGTTTGACATTTGAACAATTGTTATTGTTTGCTAGTAGAAGGGACGAGATTAGTAAAAAACGCTGCATTACAGAGAAGGGAGATCGTTAATTAGGTATTTGAGAGACAACATGAAAACGCTGATATTGCCGATTTAATTGCAGTTAGTGTGAAATCCTCAAGTGATTCACGAGAAGCAAATGCACCCTCAACTTGTCACTGTGTTATGTGGTCATTGGGCTGGTGGATTCATTGGACCTTCTGACTCAAGCCTTAAACGAGGAAATTAATTAAATTACGCAGCTTTTATGCAAAACGTTCTTTGAAAATTTCATTATAAGATTGCGAGTGTGTCTGAAAGCCGCGGGTGCCATCGGCACGATATCCTGCCATACATACCCTCAATCTGTCTCCTTTGCTATAGCAAAATAATGTTTCACAATAAAGAGTATACCCTTTAGAATTATGATACTTTCGACGATGGTTCATGGTGAACATTCTCATTTCTCATTCTCGTTTGGGTTTCGATAGCAGTTGGTTTATTTTTCACTCCGATTTTAAAGCATATATAATCTTGATCAGCATACACTTCTATGTCGATTTAACGATATCCGTTTGTCTGTCTGTTGAAATCACTTTAACTTCCGAAAGAAGTGAAGTAGATTGGTAACATTTTACTCAGATGTGTTTTAGGTCTGCAGGACTTTAAGTGTTAAAAATAGGCTATAAAAGTCCATGTTAAGCTATAGCCGTCATATAACTATACCCACTATGTAAGAAACTGTCAATATAGGGCTAAGTTTTGGTATAGTCCCCATATAAATATACCTCCATGTATTCAGCATTTTCATGATTTGTGTCACCATTTCGCGGGAAATGTTTCATATTTGGTATTAAATGTTCATAATGGGTACTATATCCCATGACAGAAAATTGCATATGCGGTCCAAGTCTTCGTATAACCCCCTTATAGAGCTATACGAAGACGTGAACCTGTATAGGCAATTTTCAATCAAAGATTGTTGTACGAACTCTAAATACGAAATATGCTTATTTGTGAATAATGTCGCTAAAATCATCAAAATACCGAATATTGAGAGGTACCGTTAAAATATCAAATATTGGGGGTACCGTTGCACCCTCTATATAGACATTTTTTAAGGGGGTAATGTGCTTAGAAAGAACTTATAGTATGCATTTTTAGACAATTCCATTAAAAATGTGGCTAAAATCATAAAAATAACGAACAGGTCATCTGGGCCAACAAGCTCATTTGCACAAGATAGGTTGTTTAGATAACAGCATATACATACAGGGCATGCGGGAAGGTGATGAAACATTGGAATATTTTCTCTGCCAATGTCCAGCGTTTGAAAATATCAATTCATGGGGAACGACTCCATACCAGACCTAAATCAGATTATGGTAAATGAAATAAAACAGTTAAGGTATCTTGTAAAGGCAACTGAATTTCAAATATAATAGACTGTAAACTACAGGTCTTCTTTCAATAAACTTTTAGTCTAGTGCGCACAACAGGCCTATAAGTACTGCGTTAAGTGTATGTCATCCTATCCTAAATTATTTTCGAATCAATTGTTCTAAAATTTCTACAAATATTAAGCATAGCAAACAAAAAAAAAGCAAGTAAAAAAAGCTGTAAGTTCGGGCGATCTTTAAATACCTTTAAATACCAAATATGGCAATTTTCAAAAAATTCTGTTAAGATCTTAAAAATACCGAATGTAGCCGTATGTTAGGGTCTATACGACGACGTGGACCTGCATACGCAACTTTTGTCATAAGCCTTTACTGCTAACTTATACACAGCAAGGACATTCGCCTCGTCAAGGTATTCGCAAATCAAGTTAATGCTTTTCGGTTTGGGAATTGACTAAACGCCACTGTGCACTGTGTAACTCAAACTACAACATTTGTCGCCAAAGAGTCCGTCATAATGGCATTAATAGAGTAATGGCATAAAATGTTTTGGCGCATTTCAAGATTCATGTTATGAGTGCCATAGTCAATGATTCCGACAAATGCCTCTATGTTCCAATCGCTGCCCGTCGAAACTAGCCACACTGCTGGCATCTGGAGGAAATGTCTGCATTCACAACAACATCAAGAAAATCAATGCGTAGCATGGCCGTCTTATAGTTTTAAGAACGTGGGAATATTACCGCTGAATAGCAATTATAACTGTGTATTTGTCCATGTCGGTGTTTCTCTCCGACTAATGCTTTTCGATTCTTCGAGTATTTTCTATAAGTTTAAATTCGTAACCATACCACAGCGTAAATGGAGAAGATTTATGAAAACAATAACAGGATGCACACGAATAACATTTTCCAGCGTTCGTGTTAGATAGCTAGACAGCCGGACGGACGGACGGACAAACAGACAAAAAGTAGTAATACACGTGTCGTGCAGAACTAAAGAAAAAAATGCCAAGGGATGAAGATAACTCAGTCTAACGAAAAAAAACCTTGAAGGGACAAAGGATAAGTGTATGTTCGTTGTGGCCCGGTCACCAGTCAGTGCTGTAGGAATGCATGTTGGGGTCCCAAAACAAAAGCACAAAAGGTAGTCAGGTTTCGGACACAAAAATGTCAAACTGCAATGCAATTACAATTTATGGCCACTGGTGCATGTTTGCTTTCGTTTTTTATTGAAATTTAATTTTGTAGAGTAAGATTTGTGTTGGGATTATTGTTCCATGTCACACAATGCTGCTTGTTTTGCTAGACCATTACTGGTGGCAAGAAAGGTTGGAATTATTGTTTTGATCACGTTTTTGTTTTTTTCTCTTATTCCAAAGGTAGTCACAGGTAATAGTAATGGACTGTTCATAACAGTAGCACCTTTAAGTGTGACAATCTGCTAGAACGGCAGGGGTGCAAATTTGGCTCTAAATAGTGCAATGACTTCAATTGGCACACTTAATACAAAGTTTTAGGGTGTTCTTATACAAACAGGTCTTTATGGAGGTATGATTAAAATGTACACTTACTCATAACCCAGTTAACTTCTTTGGTGGAATCACAAAACATTAGCCAAACTTACCCAAAACAAATTTGAGAAATAATGGGCCTCAGAAAAAATGTTACTTAAAATTAGAACGACAACTTCAAATGGTTTTTGTTTTTTCCAATACATCGCTTTCGAAATAATAGGGATTTTCAAAAACCTTACTTTACAAATTACTTAATTGAGTTCAATGATGGTTGGCTGGGATTTAGCTGCCAATACTAAATGGTATAAAATGCTGTCCCATGTTCATTGGTCGAGTAAATCAAGAATCATGAGATTTGAATCGCTGTTCATATGCAGTGGGAGATAAGACAAGGTTCTAAGAGAATGTGAACTAAAGCAGTATAATTAGCCAACGAATTAGTTCGATTGAACGATTCTTTGAAAAGATCACTAATAGAACGAATACAAAATTAATTCAGTATATCAATCACAATAAGGTCACGACGAACAAGTAAAAGCGTTAACGGCCAGAAAGAACTTTTAATACCCTCCTCCATGGTATAAGAATATATTTATAAATGAAATGTCTGATGCAATTAGTGGAATTTTATACAAGTAAAAAAGAAGCTAAGTTCAACCGGGCCGAACTTTTTATACCCTCCACATTTTGGAAGAAACTTGAACAATTTCAAAATAATTTCGTCGAAAAATATCGCTCAAATGAAAAACGTTATATGGGGGCTATACAAAGACGTGGTCCTGCATAAGTAATTTTTATCATAGGCTGTAGTAACAGTTCCAAACTTCAATTCCGGTGAATAATGTCGTAAAAATCATGAAAATACGAATATCTGGGGGTACCGTTATATGGGCGCTATACTACAATGTGGACCTTCTTCTTCCATGAGATAAAGTACTCACAAGGAACTCTTTGTGTGGATTTTCAGACAATTCCATTAAAACATGTGGCTAAAATCATCAAAATACCGAATACCGGGAGGTGCCGTTATATGCGGGATATACGGTATGCAAAATTTTAGCTTCCTATCTTAACTCGTTTTGACTCTTACTTAATTACAACAGACAGGCAGACGGACGGACGTACAGTGTTAAATCGTCTTAGAATTTTACGCTGATCAAGAATATATATACTTTGCTAGGTCTAAAATTATTATTTCGATGAGCTACAAACGGAATGACGAACTTAATATACCATCCATACTATGTATGGTGGAGGGTATAAAACTCCAAAAAATTATTTGTTATCACCGATTTTACTTTAAATAAAACAAACGTGTTCGAAATAAAAATTAAGATTAATAAATAATTCTTCAGTACGCTAATGATAATTGAATAAATTCAAAATGGTACAAATTATATCATAAATAAATCCGAAAAATATTGTATTTAAATATATATTTTTTGGGCTTCCAAAATGAAAGAGGGCGAGTCTGTACATACTACATAGGCAAAATGTCATATTTATGACTTGGAAAAATTCCAGATTACGCATTGCGTAAAGAACTAAAATTGAAACTCGTCTTACGACCCCACGGTGCAGGGTATTTTGTCTTTAAGCCATTGTTGGAAACATGCAAAAGGGACCAACTTAGACCCATAGTTTATATTGACGATCTCCATTCTGACATTCTGAATCGATTTATGCATCTTCGTCCGCCTCTCCATGTATTTTTGGTGCCGTGTCATAATCCCTACGGACATTATACCCATTACAATGATGAAGATTATAACCGCTATTTTTTCAGTCAGAACCCCCTAAAAGTAGCGATCATAATCCTTATAAAAAAGTTCAAAACGGACTTAAACTCCATTATGGATTATGTATTTTTAACATAATTGCGACAAATTAATACCTGGTTACTCGGTTATCCGACCCGAAACTTCGAATATCCGATTCTACAAAATGAGTATCACTTGAAAGCATGTGGAAATACCTATCTTACAAGTTGTCATACAATGGGATTCCGGTGCTTGAGACTTTTTTCTCTGGGATATGTCTAACACCGGCTTCGCGATCCACAGTTGTTCTAAACTTTATAAGTTTTGTAAACTCTTATTTAAGCCTCGTTTTTTTTCTGGGGATCACAACCAAATAAAATCAGACAAATTCCCATAATTGCAATGTGGATTATGTCCGGGCAGAGTATTTTTTTAGCAAAGCATTTATTTTTGGAGTGCGTATTATATGTGAAATAAAAATGAATTTTTATTCAAGTGAACAACTTCAGCCCAGGAGTCAGTGTATCTAAAGTGGTGAAAATTCAGATAAGGCTATTGCTCCCATATATATGCGTAATCCGATTTCATATTTATGTCCCTGACATTCGTAATACGCACTCTGATAATCGCAAAGATGATAATCGGTACGAGACATCAGATACAGCGTAAAAATACTTTTTATCACATTTTATTGATATCGGTTTAGATTTGGATATAGCTCCCATATATATCGTCATCCGATTTCACGGTTATTGTTCACCATATATGAAATATAAGCCTAAATTGAATAAATCTTTTCACATTCCACCGAATTTTGTCCATTTGGTGGAACTCGGCTCCGATATATATTTTCTAATATAATCCTTCTCGAAGTGACATCATGCACTCTATAGCATTGCTATTTGGTATGAGAGGTACGCTTTGTTCGTATCAAACATAAATACTCTCTCTAGTCATATGGGTATAATTACAATTATAGGCTGATAGTCCATTGAATAATATTTTAAAACTTACAAGATTACATCATTTATAGTGCTTTGAACAATCTTTTAAACAGTCCATGATTACATACATAAAAATATTTTGAAAAGTTTTTAAGCATTTTTTAAATCTACGAGAGACCTTTTACAATCTTTTAAACAATCCATGATTACATGCATGAAAATATTTTGAAAAGTTTTCAAGCATTTTTTAAATCTACGAGAGACCTTTTGTGAAAATCGATTCAGAATTGGTTATACCTCTCATATATTCGTTTCCTCTGAAATCAAATTATAACTGATCTGAAGCCGTGAAACGCACTGAAATAAGGTTTATAGTTGGTTTGAATAACATCACATACATTCCCAATATTAACTTTTTTATTTAAGGGAGCTCTACTAAATACGCATTGTGGTGCAGGCTATCATATAGTCTGCCCCGCACGACTTTTGACCATTCCTTACTGATTTAATTTGGAATTTGACTTCAAACCGTGCTTGATCTTACGCTAATATCTAGTGACCTCATTCCAATAAATTGTCTATGTAGTTATATTATTTTTGTATAATAATCTTAATAGCTTGGAAAGTCAAAACCAATTGATAACTTAAAACTTATTTTTCTCGAGAAGGATTTTTTTGAAATGTCACATTTTTTGAGTAAATGGGCGATATGTTTCCGCATAAAAAGTTTTTTTTTTTGGAAACTTAATGATTTTTGCGTAAGTCTCTATGTTTAAATCCACTGTAATTGTATTACATTTTCATATGTTCATGATTGTGTATTGAATCCATTGCAAAAATCGCAATATATTAAAAAAATCGACGACGTGGTAGATCACTAGATCGCTGCAATTCTGTTTATTGCCCAAGTCCAATCTTCAAATTTGCAAAGCTAAAAATGAAAAGTACTTGGAAGTTTGTGACTCTATGTATTTATTGCATCTGCCTGCTTTCTTAAACAATGGATGCGGACAATCTTAATTGTTTCTTCATCATAGAGATTGGAGATAGTAACAATTTGTGTATGTTCGTTAGTAATGCGTAAAAGAACATTTCATCTAATTAACGACTGTCTAGTTAATTGAATTTCTGTTTTTTCGTTTCTCTGAAATAGTTATTATTTTCGTTTGGCTGGAATCAAGGTAAAGTGTAATTATTGTTTTCGTTTAAGTATGTCATTAGGTTGCTAATGGGCACCAACAGGCAAATTAACATATTTATGTGTTTTGTCCCCCTTTCGGCCTGTCTATACGGATATATTTGCATTATCTCAAACTAATTTAGACGCTATTCTGGCTGATTATCTAAAAGCAAGAAATAGTTTTGACAAAAGGAAAAGACCTTGTGCGTTACCAAAGGGCAGCTGGTGGCTAACTAGGTATAGGTGTTTTTTCTTTCTTCCTTTCTGTAAAGGTCAAGTGTAAAATATTCGTTGAACTATTCCATTGACGTGTATAGCTACGTTGACTTAGTTTGCGTGTTGATTAGATTAGCTATTTTCTAAAAAAAAGGAAAACAGCTGATAATCGACCGACCCAGACCTACATATATTCAATAAATTAAATGTATGTAAATATATATTAAAAGAATTATGTATGAACAAATAGTTACTCCCTTAAATATTCTTACCCCCAATAAATTACAGTAAACACATGAATTCTATGTGTTTGCTATGTATGGCTATTTAAAAAATTACAGTGGTTGACTCTTGAATGGGAACTTTTATTAAAAAAAAAATATAAATTTTTGGAAATTTGGAAAGTTTATATAAGATTTACTTAAGAAAAATAGTTGTATTTACACCTACAATACAATACTATGTGTTGGGGGTAGTATAAGTTTGATTTGGCCAAAAATTATATAACACCTCGAAATATTGGTCCCCGACATAGGAAACTATATATGGATCTTCCTTTCTCGCGAGCTGATTCGATCTAGCTATGTTTGTCCGTTCGTCCGTCTGTCCATGTTGATTTGTAATCACGCTACAAAATTTGAAATGAAGATGGGTTTAGTGTCGCAAAATATTTAGGCAAAAATATAGCCAAAAACAGAAAAAAAATTTGATTTGACTGTAGCTCTACAGGTCACAATTATAAACCAATCGACGCGGGATTCTGCATAAGTTAGAATTTAGGGCTGGGCAGAAGCCTCCCAATTTGACGGTCATCGGACAATATTTAGCGGGTAAAATAAACCAAAACTTTTGTTTCAAAAAATATAAAAATTTCCACTAAACAATGAATATTTTTAATCCTAGCGAAATAACTTCTGACCATTACAGTGATGCAGATAGCCAAGATATCGGATATATAGCAACGTAGGTACAATATAAATGTAAAAAAATATATCTTAGTTATTCCGCTTATAAGTCAAGAACCGTTCGACTGACTTTCACAATTCTTATCAATTCGGAATGGTCTCTTGCCTGAAAAGGATAAAATCTAAGAAAATCGCGTAAAAATATGGCAATAAAAGTGGAAATTTTTTGTTAATTTTTTTTCAAATTTTTATCGCAAGCGATTTTTTCAATTTGACTAACACGTTTGAATTGTATTTTTTTAAAGTGTTTCGACACCTCGCTATACTATTAGTTAAGGGTATTATGTACAATTCGAAATTATCGTCCGATCAACACGAAATTTTGATTGGGGGTTACTGTTTTTGTATATGTACATTTAAGGGTTAAAATGGAACGAAAAAAATTAACATTTACCTGATTTTAGGTCACTCTACAGATCACCGTTGAAAACCAATCGATGCGGAATTTTGCATGAGAAGAGAGCTAAGAGCAGCGAAGATGTCTAGCATTTTGCATGACCATTGGATTACATATAACTGTAAAATTGACCAAAACTTTTGTGTGAAATTGTTTTGAATACCTAAGAACACTAAGGAGTGCGTAAATATTGCGCAAATGGCCCCAGTCCAAAAGCTAAGGGTAACATCTGTGCAGTGCTCTATGACACAATTTCAAATGCGAAATCTTCCAAAATGGATTTGGATATAAGAGGCTTTCAATATATTGTAGTGTTGTAGGTGATACCCTACAATGGTCGGTCCCGCACGATTATAGCCTTTGCTTACTTGATATACCCTTCACCACATAGTGCTAGGGATGTCTTTGTTCATTTGTTTGTAATATGGAAAAAGAAGCGAGGCAGACCCATAGTTACTTTTGAGGTTATTCATAGAATCACTTTCTGAGTCGATTTATGCATGTCAGCCCATCCGTCCGTCTGTCCATGTATTCTTGTGAATGCAGGTCGCATTTATTATCTTATTGAGATGCAATTTTCCAAACAATACTGAAATTTTGAAAGTTTCCAAATAATAAGTGAGAATCGGTTTACATTTAGATATGACACCCATATATATCTTTATCCGATTTCGGGTTAATTGTGCACCAAATGGCCAATATCAGTCCAAATGACCTGGATTCTTGCACATCCGAACGAATTAAGTGCACAAGCAAGTACATCAAATTTGGTGAAAATCGGTTCAGATATACAGCAATTGCTCCCATATGTATGTTTAATCCGATTTGGTCTTTAAGTCCCTCACATTCGTAATATGCATCAACAACAACAACAATGATATTTAGCAAATTTTATTGAGATCGGCTAAGATTTGGATATTGCTCCCATATATATCCTTAATCCGATTTCAGGTTAATTGTGCAAATAATGGCTAATATTTGCCCAGATGGAGGGAATTTCGGGACGTATGTTTCTGTTTAGTGTAACTCGGGTCCAATATACATTTTTCTAGAATAATCCGTTGCGAAATGATATCATGTACTCTATAGTAATATTTATTTGGTATAAAAGGTTAAAATGTCCGTTAAATTTAGTGAAAATTAAATTATATAATTATAACTTCTCTAAAGCCAAATGTTGATAGGTAGTACGATCTACTTCAAATAAATTCTTTGTTACGGACGCTCTACTAAATAAGCATAGTGACGTAGGGTATCATATAGTCGACCCCGCCCGACTTTTGACTTTTCCTTAATGGTTTTTAATTGTAATTGCAATTTCTACTGATTTGACTGTTTTTTTACCGAATGTGCTTAGGAGCCTTGTTTGTAAAGGATTTTGGTTATTCAGGGTAACATTTTGATCTTTTTTACTTGTTGATTTGTTTTTGTTTTACACTTTGTTTTATACTTTTTGCATGTTTCCCAATATTTTGATCTAATACTGTATATATTCTATATTCACGTTCTGTTTACTCCGATGTATGAAGGAAACCCCCTAAGTCGGCACAATAAACTCCATAACTTAGTGGTCAAGTGTTATTTGGTTGATTTTGTTTGCCTGTTTCGGCTTGTCTGAACTTATTTTACATATCAATAGCGTTGTTTGTCGTTGTCTGTAGAAAATATATTCTGAGCAGTGGCAAACAAACTGTCAGTCATTGTGTTACTAAATATTTATCTATTTTACTTTTTTAAAAAAGGAAAAAAAATGTATTGCTTAATTGTAACCACTCACGCACTTATTGTATATTAAATTTACACTTGGAAAAAATGGACGTAAATATATATCTAGCTTATACAGGGTGAGATGAAAAAACTACAATAAAGTCAAACGCCATAAGTTTAACACATTTACACATTACATTTTTCTTTAAATTTTATTGAACGAAAGAAAAAAATGTCGGAAATAGCATTAAATTTTATATGTAAAGATTTGTTCGAATTGGCACGAATTATGGCCTTCAAAAGGCCTATGAAACCGTCACACGCTGCCCAAATGTTGCTCTGTGGTAGTTTGGCCCATTCCCGGGGAAGCGATTGCGACCAAAATGTCTGCGGCCAAAATGTTTGCGTGCCCAAGGCTTAAATACGTTCTCCAGAATATTTCCGCGATAACATTCGGCATTTGTTCTGATGCCACGTTCGATTAATACGAGCGCTTGAGTTCTTATGGCCAACCAGAGGTGCACATTTTCAGCTGAACTGCTAGACAACGAATGTTCTTTCATCGGAGGGAACCAAATTCGGCAGTTCACCACTTTCGGCCAAGCGAAGCAACTCTTTAATTCTTTTGAGTCTATTTTCTTTCTGTTGCGGAGTAAGTTCTTGCACTTTTTGGAATATCAATGTCTTAACCCCGAGCTCATTTTTCAATATTTGGCGAATAGAATATTACGATATGTTCAGCTTACGAACCATTTTCCGGCCACTGCAACGCGGGTTTTAATCAAGTCGCTTCTTTACTTTTCGAACCATTTCTGCTGATGTTGCTGTTTGTTTTTCGTCCACTTCCTTGACATCGGGCTACGCTACCAGTATCAAGGTAACGAGAGATGGTACGAGACACATAAGATTTATTCACATTTAAATGCTGCAGTGCACTAACGATACCCACTTGTGGTTCTCCAGCCAAATATAAAGTCACACTATCACGATTGATTTCCATCACGATTAACTTTGTTTGTGGAACATTCTCACCAAAATGCTTGTAAACTATATAATGAGCTGTCACTGGAATAATTTTAACATTTGTTGGACGAGTGGCTTAGAAATAACAGCAGTCTGAAGTTGGTTGCAGTTTTTTCATCTCACCCTGTACAGATTAAGCAATCAGTCTTGTTAATCGAGAAGATAACAAACCATGAGTAACAAACAAAGTCACAAAAATTCAGTTCCAATTTGTCCTACGACTACAGTCTGTTTAGGCTGCAAATGTTACCAATTGTTTTTCTCAGTGTGACAGCTTAGTGTACATTTTTGATATGCTTAAAAAATCTGAATATTTTTGCCATTTTAGCTGTTATAATTTCTGACATTTTGACAGCAACGACAGCATGAAAAGGGAGAAACTAGAAGCAGACAAATAAGAAAGTAAACAATATGAACACAGTGGATACAATCTATATATTTATGTGTATGTGTATCCTACAGACATTCACTTAGACATACAAGAACAACAATAACCCAGTGAAATGACTGTGGAGGAAAACAAATCAGCAGCTACCAACAACAAGAACAGCCAAAAACTGTTTACTAATGAGGTTAGTGAAATGGATTAAAAATTTTCCTCGAATATTTGTTACGCACTGTTGACTTTCAATAAAGAACACTCACTACTCAGCCATTCATTCATTGAGAACGCCTGCATGACAGCATTTGAGCCGACAGGCCCAACAGACAGGCTAACCAGAAGACATAATGGGCAGGCGGATGGAATGGACATTGAGAACGATAGACGACAACATGCCTGTGCAACAATACGTACGGCGACAGTAACGACGGTGGTCTCCGGTTTTGTGGTATTACCACTGGTGACACTGACTGTGTACTGCCCGGTCATTGGTAGCAAATGTTAATATAAATATTAACATTTAATTAGTCAACGTTTCTTTTTCGTCTGGCTTCAATGCACATTCATTCATTTCCGTTTATAATTTGAATTGAGCAGCATTTCTAATTGACCACAATTTTCAATATACATTCGAAATTGATGAACGCCACGGCAAAGGAAGTAATTTTGGAAATAAATTTCCTCGATGGCCTTCTGTTTTCTATTAGAATTTGTATTTTGAGATTACAATGGGTCTGGGGTGTACTTTGATGGGATTAAGCCGTTACTTTGTGTTTAATTTTACAAACTGAGGTCAATGTTTGGTTATACCCATGACATTGAAAAGCAATATATTAAGGATTATTTTTTATACCCTCAGCCATATGGCTATCAAATGATAGATGCTACAAAAACGTGCCTCATTGAAATAACGGTTTTAGACTCTAGGTCTCTTTAGACCAAATCCGTTTCAAGACATATGGAGTCGATCTAGCGATGTCAGTCCGTTCGCCTGGCTGGTACGCACGATAACTCGCGAAAGGAGTATTCGATTTGATCCAAACTTGGTACATTGTAATATTATTATCCAAATTAGATCAAGTTCGGAGATGGGCCACATCGGTTCACATCTTCTGGTACCCACAAAAGGTCGAAATTTTTAAAAACAAAGTACTTTAGTGAACAGAAAGGGAAAGGTAATCCGATTTTGCTCTAACTTGCAAATCCTAATATTTGTATCAATGCTAGGTTAGGTGCGAAAATGGACAATATCGGTCCACTCCACCAAGTACGTTGCTCCAAAGGGCCAAAAATTTGAATAATTATCTAAATATATAAATCAATTGTTGTTCGTTGGTAATGGAATCAGTTGAGAACGGCTGGGCCGATTTGCCTAACTTTTTGTAGAAACGTTCATCATACCCCGAGTTAGGTTTTTAAAGCAAAAATATTGACTACACCTACTTTTACGCGCCCTATTTCGACTTATCCAAAATCCTTATATTTGCCAAATTAATGAAGATATCGGTTTGAAAATTATTACACGAGATACAATTGACTTTCCATCCAACCCTAAGTATTTATTTGAGGAACTGACCAAGCCTACTTTTTATCTACATATAAAAACAATTGGTAATTGAATCAGTGATTCAATTAGTTCGTTGGTAATTTAATCAGTTGAGTACACCTGGACCGATTTGGATATTTTTTAAATGTTCGCCCTACTTCGAGTTTGGTTTTTATGCAAAGAAAAAGTGACCACGCCCACTTTTATGACCATTTTTTTGATTAACCTAAAAGCCTAATATTTGCCAAACAAAAAAAAAATAAAGGTATCTGTTCCATAGTTAATATATGACGTTCTCCTGACTCTCCCTTCAACCCTAGGTATCTTTTGGGGGTCAGAGAAACTGTCCACGCCTACTTCTTCAAATATATATGTATATAATTTAAAAAAGTATAGTAACACATCTGTTGGGAACTGCTGGGCCGATTTGCGTTAAATTTTCTTTTTGTTTTTTTTTTTTTTTGTGTAATTACGGTGGAAACGTCTTCGTGAAAGAAATTTTTGAGTAAAGCCTCTAGAAAAATCGCGAAACTGAAAAAGTTGACTGTTTTGTTTTGATATGGAATTTTGTGCAGAATTGTTTCCGAATGCCTTTTCGAATTGAAAATTCATATTGACATATTGAAAATAAACCAAAAAATCGAGAAATTTTGCAAATTTTCTGTACAATTTTGATTATAAAATAACATCAAAACATCAACATTAAAAAATAACATCAAAACATTTAAAACCTCAAACAGTTATTGTTATTGATTTCACAATACTGAAAACTCTAAATGTCAAATTACAGTTCATTCGGTAGAATTTATAACAAAAACATGCAAAAGGACGAATGTTTAGTGGTACCTAAACGAAACATATATATTCTAACTTCCCAGGAAGTTTGTATAAAATTTCAAAGATTAACCTGAATATTTGGCCTTTATTGCGATTTCCCTTACTACATGGTATTCTAAAAGTTACAAATTCAAAATTACTTTTGATTTGGAAAATGTTGCTAAGAGCTTTATAATCCTGATAACTGAGGTTTGAAAATTTAAATAAATACGAATTCAAAGAGGTACTTATGAATAGGAAATAAGTCATAACGTGGACTTTTGTTGTATTTTTTGGCAAATGATTTATAACCTCGAAAATGCTTTGGAGTCCTTCCAAATATATGAATTCGGTAGGTCATATGGAAATTAGTATTAAAGGACTACATTTAACAGTACTGAAATCGTAAAATGCCACATTCAGTCACAGAATATTGGGAGATAATATTATATAAGAGCTATATTAAATGAGAGCAAATATATATCTTTTGTAACATCAACCATCCTAAGAATAAGTTTGAAAGACGCATATTAAATTTGGTGACCTCTGCCGTAGCTGCATATGGTGAACGGAGAGGCTCACGGAGATAATTTAATTGAGAAAGATTTATACTCTTTAGCATACATTATGGGGTCCATAACTTTTAAAATCCGATGACACCTTATTTATGATAGTTAAATAAAAGTTATATCGCAAGGATTTCAATTTAGAAATTACTATCGATTCTGAGGTCGAAAACTTCAAAAAATTGGAAACATATATACAAGTGCATATGCAAAATTTCATTCATTTACCATAAATATTGTGTACTCTAAATAAATAATTTAGGCTTTTTAAAGAGAAAAGCTAACCGTTAACAACTTATATTAGGTTCTTAAAAATATGCATTACACGCCAATACTATGGGCCAGCAACGCGGTCCGGGTTAGCTAGTAATTCTTATAAAATGTGATGTAACACTCCGATTGTTTTCAAATTACACACATTACAATATTTTTATTAACCCAAAGTATGGTGTATAACGGTCCGCTCCTTCTGGTACCGCCCCCAAAAAGTGTCAAAATTTTAAATATCTTAGAATCTCATAAAACAGGAAATTATTAGATTCCACTCAGACTTGGAACATCCCAATATTTCTATCAACACAAGATAAAAGTGGTAGACATCGTACCATTTCTTGTAGTACCTCCCCCATAAAGGGTCTAAGTAATGAATATCCAAAACGATCATAAATTCCGAAATAAGCATCCGAGTCTCTTCATATTTCACACATCCCATTATTTCTACTAACACAAGATCTGCTGTAAAGATGGGATAGATCGGCCCATTCCTTGTGGTACTTCCCCCACAAAGGGTCAACATTTTGAATACCATGAAGCTCATAAAACGCGAAATTTACATTCGATTCTACACAGACTTGGTACATCTCAATATTTCCATCAACACGAGATCTTTTATAAAGATGGTAAAGATCGGATAATTTCTACAAGCTAAAATCGTAACATTTCTAACAAAAATGTTAAAACAAATACTTCCGCAACGAATGGGTTAAGAAAAGACATGCTAAAAAGACGGCGAATGACGTTCTCTTTAAAGAACTTTTTCCAAGACAAATTTGGCATAGTGAAAAATAATAGTATGATTGCAGCTTCTGGATGGATGAAATGTTGAGTTTAAAGCATTGCCATAGGTTTAGGACACTTTTACCGGTGTTTGAATATGCTACCAGTAAACCTATGATAGCACTAAAAATATGCTGTCGAAGTACTGCAGTGGGTTTTCGCTTCAAAAACAAAGGCTTATGATGTGCTGTGGCTGTGAACTCTTCAGAAAATACTTGATAGCCACAGCCTTCAAACATAAAACGAAAATATTAAAAACAAGTAGAAAGCAAATAAGAACGGCCGAGTTGTTATACCCTCCACAATCTGGAAGGGAATTGTAAAATTTCAAAGAAATGTGTTGAAAAAGTTTCGTATTTTTTTAGTACGAACTCTAAATAACCAATTTGAAAAAATTTCGTCGAAAAAAATTAAATCATCCAAATGCCGAATATCGTTAGGTACAGTTATATGGCGATAATTTTCTATGAAGAACAAATATTAACTTTGAAACAATTCCGTTGAACAATGTTTCTAAAATCATCAAAATATCGAAAGCTATATGATGGCGTAGACTTGCATACTATCATAGGAGGATAGTACCCATTACGGGCCGCAATATCCATCCTTTACCAGAATTCTCTTTTTGAACGAGATTCATTTAGAAATGTAAAAGTAAAATCGGCAGTTCTATAAACCGGTCCTAAATTACGGGTAAAAGCAGCTAAATACCGAATATCCAAGAATATAAACTGAATAATTACCTATAATTTCAAAAAATACATATTTAAACTGTCAGAATACCTGATACAAAAAAAAAAAAAAAATAATAATAAATAAATCAAATACACTTTGATATTATTTAGAAAGTAACTCAATTTGGTCATGTGCAGCCCACTGTAAAAACCGCTCAAGGGAGTTTTAGTCTGCCAAATAAATTGTTATTGAAATGTTAAAACAACGTCATGTCAATATCCTAAGATTTTAGGCCAAATCAAACAACTGTTATAAAATTGTTAAATTTATAATGGCTAGAAATAAGA
The DNA here is from genome assembly GCF_030504385.1 of Musca domestica. Classification (NCBI taxonomy): domain Eukaryota; kingdom Metazoa; phylum Arthropoda; class Insecta; order Diptera; family Muscidae; genus Musca; species Musca domestica. The sequence continues at coordinate 9,531,274 of NW_026712363.1, read as the reverse complement.
AACCTTTTTGGCTTAGCAATCCTTTTAACTCGCCCCCATTCACCCCTCCCAGATGGGTAAGGGGAATTCAAAACATTTGCCGCACTTGGACTTCCGTCCATAACCATTAAATGCAGAATATTTCTCTGTCGATAATGTGGATGATGTCGATTTTTCTGTTACTGCCTGTTTTTCTTGTTGTTGATGTTGCGAAACCACATTTCAAAATTTCCGTAAAAGAATTTATATTTTTCTCTTCTTTTTGTTAACAAAAAGCTAATGGAATAAAATTGTATCAAAGTACCAAAGGACTCGTTCGGAATATTAATGCATTAGTTTACCCTCTCCCAGTGCTCCTCCCACTATATGAATATATGGCTTTAGCACAAGTTGTACGGGCTGGTTCGATAGATGGCTGGCTGGCTAGCTGCTGCTCGCACCCCTTCATGGCAAATTTATACTTTATCACATTTTAGAATACGAGGCAAGGGTTGTGTGGTGGCTATGTGCTGGTGACGTGCTTCTCATTGTGACTTGTAACAATAACATCAAGTGAAGAGTAGGCATAGCACACAAAAAAATAACAAACTAAAACGTGACATATTTCAAAACGTTTAACTTTTTTCCAACTGCCATCATATTTGCTTTGGTTTCATGTCTATGCTGAGTTATGGAGAAGTCACTCACTGACTGAATAGTCAAATACATTGTATTCCAGTCATGTCTCAGTTTGTGTCAAACGCAAAAAGTTAAAAACAAATGGAGGTCATTTGTTGATTTGCCAAATACTGGACACATTTGAATAGCATAACATTTTCTGGCTGTCACTATGCAAAATTTTACATCGGCAAAATGATGGAAGTAGCTCGAAGCCCATTGGGTCGAAATAATTGTACGTAATCGCTTTTGTTAAAAAATGTCAACCAATACGTGTTGTACATTTCGAAATACGTGTCTATGAACTGATTTGGTTGAATTCTGAATGAAATTTAAACGGAAGATTCTTTTTGGATTCTGTGCTAAATGTATCCTCGAGAAGATTATAATTGGAATTGAAAATTTTTCTGCAGACATTCAATACATCCTCCTAGAAACAGGTAAGGCTGGAGATCCCGCATTAACATTGATTCCAACCTAGGTGTCTTTCAATTTAAATAAACTCTCGTTTAGCTGTAGGGGTTCGTTCTTAGCATGCGAGTTACTAGATCTCTGTGCCCGGTTCACATTGAGTATATTAATAATTACTTGTAGTCTATTTTATTATGAAGTGTACTACCACAACTTGAGAAATTTCCTTTAGTCTTTCCTTTTTTCCTTTAGTCTTCAGTTAAATCCATCATAGGTACTGTCAGGCTTTAAAAATGGACACAAATTCTAAAGCGGCAATGAAAATTTTGGGTGCTTTAAACATTTGATCTATCATCAAAAGAGACTGGAGCAAGTCTAATAGTATTTTTTGACAACTTTCATATAAAGCTTAACAATTTTCTTTGCCCTTTTTGCAATTCAGTGCTCTTGAGAGAGCCTTCATCGTATATTGATTTTCGAAATATTAAGTTATATATTTTTATCTCTCCTAACTTCTGATCAAATTAGGGTTTTTATACTCTCCATCATATAGTGCAATTTCGTCATTCCCTTTAAAACTTCTTAAACCCGTTACTATTGGCTCCATAAATTATATAATCTTGATCAGCATGAAATTATACGTCGATTTATTTAAGTCCGTGTGTAGGTCAGTTTGTTTTCTTTGAAAATCACTGCTCCACTGTGTTTGAAGTCCGTGGAATTGTAGGCACTTCAAACGGCACTTGACCACAATATAGATCCAAATTGTGGTCGAGCTTCCATGCACGGCTGATTGGAGTTAGAATTGGCTGGATGTTGGCATTTTATGCTCCTAGAGGGTAACGTTAATTCTTGAAAAATTCTTATATATGCCCAAGTTTTGGTATACATCCTATATACGGTACGAACAGATTTATTTTGTATGTGTTAAATATATACTCAACCGCTTTAGTTGCAATTTTGGGTTTAAGATTTGAAAAAAAATCTTTCTTCGCAAAACAGATTTATTTTGTAAATCATCGATTTCGAGTTTTGGATATATTTTCCATCATAAAAAGGTGAACATAGTTTCCTGTTTTGACATAGGTGCTTTAAATTGATCGATTTTAGTTATTGTGAAGTTCTTAAGACACATTTTGTAACCCAACTAGCTGTAACGTAGGACTAGCTGTATGGACAATTGGAAATGGAAAGTTGCTTTAAAGTATCTTGGGATCTAGTGAAATAAAAACTCTTACAAAAAAAAAAAAAAAAAAAAAAAACAAGTAAGCAAATGCTATAGTCGTGCGGGTGATACCCTGCAATACTACAATATGTCGGAAGCCCCCTTATGTCCAAATTCATTTGGGCATATTTCGATTTTAATTTAATATCAAAGAGTCCTACCCAGATGTTAACTTTATTCACGCACTCCACCGTGTTGTTATGTATTCGAAGTAAATTTACAAACTCGTGGTCCATTTTACAGCTAAATATAATCCAACCGTCTCCAAAATGATAACCTTCTTCCCTGTCTCTAACTCTCTCCTCATGTAGATAGACTGCAAAATCAAGAAAATGTTAATTTTTTGGTCCATTTGAAAACCTAAATTTACATCTCCATAGCAGTAGGCTTCAATTCTTATCCTAGCGCTACCCCCATGAAAAATTTCGTGAGGATAGGATGATGATTGCGGCCTGTATATAATACCTTCAACACATAGTGTTAGGCGGTGTAGAAAAACTTTAGAAAATATCACAAAAATTGAAAGAATGTAACATCAAAGCTTCACTTTTTTATTGGCATATTTTTACGCGATTTTCTTAGATTTTATCCTTTTCTTAGATTTTATTCTTTTCATAGATTTTATCCCTTCCTTTTCATTCGGAATTGAGAGAATTGTGAAAATCAGCCCAGCAGTCATTCACTTATAAGCGGTCTAACTAACATTCTCTTCTTTGATATATGAGATTGTATATATATTTTGCTATATATGCGATATCTTTCGTATTATTTACATAAAGGTGATGGTCTATTTTATCCACTAAATTTGCCGTCTCGTTAATTATATTATTGAGATTGATAATGGACATGGTTTGCTCTAATCATAAGAAAACTGAAAGTTTCCTTTCATTTTAATAGCATCCTGATATTAAGGCGATCTGATTCCCTTGGTCCATTTAGAGGATGTGGGGTATAGTTAAGAGTCTGTTTGTGATCCATTTTTAGCAGTCACCACATCGGTAAATTTCAGACCCAAAATTGTCATGGCTAACATAAATTGCCGAAATTACCGAAAAAATATCTTTTATCGACGATTTTTGTTAATGGTTTCGTTAACAAAATCTAAAATGATTTTCATATCTATGTATACTTTGTGACGTAACAATCTTAATCCGCTCTTCTTGCATATTTTAAGGGTATTCAGATTTTAGATCCTTTCACAAATAGACAATAACAATTTTCAAGGAAGAGGGAAAGAACCCCTTCCGTTACCCCTTTTGTTTGACTCTCAACTAAAAATAATTTAATCCATGTTTTGTTATTTAAAGAGTATTTTAAATTAGGCATTAGACAGACGCAGCAATTATATATTTTACAGAAATTACAATCGAACGTCCAAAATCCTCACAAATCTACTCCAATTTAAATACTTTGAACTTTTTTCATGAGTAAAATGTATTTCCGTTTTACTCCTAAAATCCTAAATACGCAAATGATTTTTTGAAATGTACTCTGGTGGCAAAGGGTGGAAACAATGTAATTCTACAGACAGCTCACAGTTTCGAAAATGAACAGGGATTTACTGCATCGTCCGACATCCGTTGGTGGAACTCCTTCTGTTTTTCAATTTAGCCAACACTTTCGGTTAGTCATAAGCTAAAACGTAAATGAACAAAACTCCAACAACAACTACAGTCCGAGCGGAAGATTTTCTCCTTAATTACGTGAAAGTTTTCCGGAAAACAGAGAACGGAAGAAAACACGTAAATATTTATGAATAAATGAGTGAACGAATGAATAAGTGTCTTTGGATGGATGTATAGATGAAAATCTAAGTCGACGTTTGGACATTCTTATAATTCCATTCAATGCATCCGAGCGTAAGCTCATAATTTAAATGAAGTAATTTTCGTTTTTGTTGTTGTTTTTCAGATTTTGTATTCTTTTAGGCAAGGGGCACATAAATCTGAAAAGGAAATAAAAACAAAGCTAAAATCCACAGAAACGTAAAAAGGAAAATTATTTTGCTGCCAGAAATGGGGGAGAGAGCATAACAACAAATGTATAAAAGGCAACTTAGCCCGGAATGTGGGTGGCAAATTCCCATCCACCAGAAGAATATTTTAAATATTCGAAAAATTTCATTATGAATTGCTTTAAGGGTCAGCTGGAATTTATGAGGAAAACATTAAAGGGCAGCATAGTTTGTTTGAAGGACTGAGTATTCTAAATCAAATTATAATCAAGAATGTTATATAACGGTGACAAAAAGCATGCCACCATTTGTCGGAAATTGTTGATATGCGAAAAACTTAAGGTAATGATAAAAACCTCTTGAACGTAAGAGTAGGCAAAACCGCATAAAGGAACAATGTAAAGTGGAATTTAGATAAAATCCATTCCATTGAATGCATGTATGTTTAATTGTCATCAAAATTCCTGAGTAAATACAATTATTAATTTTGTACCTTCCCCAGACATGTATTTATAATTGAACAAGTAAGCGAAGACTAAGTCGTGCGGGGTCGACCATGTGATACCCTACAACACTATAACATATTGGAAAAAATCCTTAGCTCCAAACACAATTTAGTCAATTATTTGAAAAAATTGCATACTCTCCTGCACAAATGTTATCTTTGGTTTTTTACCAGGGATCTTTTCTTGATATTTACACTATACAGGGTGAGATAAAAAACTGCAACATTACATTTTTACATTTTTTTAATTTTATTGAATACAAGCAAAAAATGTCGGAAATAGCATCAAATTTTACAATAAGTTTCGATTTTTCTTCTGCGGTATTTTGTCCCATTCCCGCCGAAGCGTACTTTTTAGTGCCAACCTTGCTTTCCAAAATACTCCAGACACAATAGTCCAACGGATTGGTATCCGGAGATTTTGGTAGCTATTGTGCGATGGAAATGAAGCGAGGAACCTCATTTTGTAACCATACTTGAGTGGCGCGAGCTGAGTGCGATGGTGCTGAGTCCTGTAGGAATGTCCAAGGTCTGCTGCCAAAATGTTTGCGTGCCCAAGGCTTTAATACAACCTCCAGAATATTATCGCGATAATATTCGGCATTTATTCTCATACCACGGTCGATTAATACGAGCGAAGAGCGACCATCGGCTGTTATGGCGGCCCACACCATTACCATGGACGACGCTTGAGTTCTGGTAGCCAACCGAAGGTGCACATTTTCAGCTGACCTCTTTGGGAAGTAAACACTTTTTGGAAATTCGACGGCTTTACCCCTCATTTTTCAATATTTGCCGAATGGAATATTGCGATATGTTCAGCTCACGAGCCATTTTTCGGCCACTGTGACGCGGGTTTCGATCAAGTCGCTTCTTTACTTTTCTTACCATTTCTGCTGATATTGCTGTTTTCTTCCGTCCATTTCCTTGACATCAGGTTACGCTACCAGTATCACGGTAACGAGCGATGGTACGAGACACAAAAGATTTATTCACATTTGAAAGCTGGAGTGCTTTAACCATAGCCACTTGTGGGTTTCCAGCCAAATATAAAGAAATCACACTATCACGCTGGAATTCCATAACGAATAACTTTTTTTCTGGAAATACTCACTAAAATGCTTTTGTATGCTTGTAAACAATATAATGAGCTGTCACTGGAATAATTTTAACAGGTGCCCGACGAGTGGCTTAGAAATGACAGCAGTCTGAATTTGCTTTCAGTTTTTTTTCATCTCACCCTGTACGTTATGCTGATAGTCATCCAAAACAATTTCACACAAAAGTTGTGGTATTTTTACCCGCTACGCTGTCTTAAGCCCTAACCTAATGCACGTCGATTGGTTTTTAATTATGACCCACAGAGGCACTGCAAGATCAGAAAAGTTTTAACATTTGTATCCATTCGAACCTAATCGGATCAGATTTAGATATAGCTTCCATATATCTGCAGCCGATTTCGGGTTAATTGTGAACAAAATGGCTTAAATAAGTCCACATGACCTGAATTTTGGTACATCCCACTGAACTCAGTCTAGAAGCAAGTACATCATATTTGGTGAAAATCGGTTCGGATATAGCTAGAGCTCCCATATACATGCTTCATCCGATTTGGGGTTTAAAGTCCCTCACATGCATAATATGCACTCCAAAAGAATGATATTTGGTACGGGACATCAGATACTGCTTGAAAATACCTCTCTCAAATTTTATCGAGATCGGTTCAGATTAGGATATAGCTCCCATATGTCTTCAACCAATTTCGGGTTGATTATGCACCAAATGGCTGTTACCAGCCCAAAAGGACTGAATTCATCCTAGAAGTAAGTACTTAAAATTTGGAAATTTATAAATCGGTTCAGATATAACTATAGCTCCCATATATGTGTTTTATCCAATTTGGGGTTTAAAGCGTAATATACATTCCACAACAATGATCTTCGGAACCAGATATCAGATTGTGCTCTGAAATAAGTAAATCATTTTTTTTTAAATCGGTTTAAATTTGGATGTAGCTCCCATATATCCTCAACCGATTTCGGTTTAATTGTGCACCAAATATCTAAAATCATTCCAAATGACTTGAATTTTGGAATAACCGACCTAATTCAGTCTGGTAGCAAGTACAGCTACATCAAATTATCTTAAAATATGGCTTCGTCGCTACAAATTTTAAACAAATTGTTTAAGACACTTTTATTTAATAAATGTTTCTCCTTGAGACTTTTACAGTCAATTATAAAATGCGACCTGTGTCAGTCAAATATTCAGTCATTCTTCATTAATTACCACGTTTTTAATAGGTATACGTAAATACGGCAAATTATGCTTTTGTTATGTTTTCGTGTATTTTTTATTTATTTCCAGGATTTCCTTATTCGCTGGAAAAATTAAAAACGACAACGACAGAAGCAAAAGCAGAAATAACACTGAAGTGTAAGTAGTATTTGTAGTATTTGCTTTGGGTCTTAATTAAAATTTCCATTTCAGAATTTGAGTTATTACAGCAACGCTGTTCTTTAACCCTTCCCGAGTGGCAATGTTGATGATGAAGATATTTTGCACCCTACAATATACAATGTGATACTTTGGGACTAAGAAAAGTGTTGTGTGTGGATAAAACAATATTTTTGTTGAAGATCCTCAAGTTGACTAAGTGAAAATCTAGAATCCAGTATTTTTGGATTCAAAATATTTACATATTATTCGCCATGTAATTCAAAAGTATGTTCACGAAACAGAATGCAAAGTAAACCAAATTCCTCACGAACATCAATAGGGCAATGTAGCGTTCTTCAAGTTGTGAAACAAGTGAAAATGAATACATTTGAAGAAAAATTTAAAATGTTTTTTTTTTTTTTTGCCAGCTATAAAAATGTTGGTGTAGTGGTATTAAATCGTTATAAAACCTGCAGAAATGGCGAAACAACAGCAACGGCAGCAACAACCACCATTGTAAAGGCCACATAAATGGCAAGTGGTAGCAACACCCTCAATTATAAAATTTGTAATTATTGAAGTTTATAGGGGTTCTCGCCCTTTCCTTGTTTAAAATCCACACATACATACATGAGTGTAGTATGTAGTTGTGTGTGCCGGTCTGAATGTATTACTTCTGCTTGAATCCTTCCAAAATATGAGACATTGCTTTCCATATTATGTATTATACCTTTCGTATGTATGTATGTGTATGTGTTAACATAGACATTGATATTCCGTTGGAAAATTCATGTATGTATGTGGGTGCCCGGTTTGCATGATTATTTCTACAGATTGCTGTTGGGTTGTTCATTTTGATGGGGCACATGTTTTGTAATTATTTTACGGTTGTGATTTCATTTCATTTTAACAACAGCAAAAACAACGAAAACAAAAACAACAGCAGCGACAAGAGCAAGAGCAACGCCACAACGACATCAGCATTCGAATCCAAAGAAAGACGAAAATCCAATTAATTCTTTTTTGGGGAGTTTTTATAAAGACAATTGCAAATAATTTTCGTATGTTGTATATGTTTACAGGTTCATTAAGTTTTTCTCCAAAACATACATACATATTACAAGCACACAATGATATATTCTATACAGCATTTGGCCATGTAATTAAACAAGAAATTCAAATGATTTGAACGATTTTTATAATTCTAAAACAATTGAAATGTAGAAAGTTTAAATATTGGAGGCTATACGAAGACGTGGGCCTGCATAAGTAATTTTTTGTCATAGGCTATAGTACCCATTACGAATTCCAGGTACGCAATTTGAAACAACTCCGGAGAATAACGTCCCTAAAATCGCCAAATATTTAATATCGGGAAGGGTCCCGTTGTGTGTGGGCTATACGATATCTCGAACCTATATATGTAGATACTTCTCTTCCAGGGAGTAAAGTGCTTTGAAAGAACTTCTAGTATGGCCTTTTAGACAATTCCATTGAAAAATGTTAATAAAATCATCAAAATTCCGAATATAAGGAGGTACCGTTATATTGGGCATAAACGATATCGTGTACCTATATAGACAAAAATCTTCCAGGCGATGAAGTGCTCAGAAGGAAATCCGTAGGTGGATTTTAAGACAACTTTATTGAAAAATGTGGCTAAAATCATCAAAATACCGCATATCGGGGATGTATGGGAGCTAGACGATATTGTGGACCTATAAAGGTAATTATCTTCCAGAGTAAAGTACTCAGAAAGAACTCTTTGTGCGGATTTTCAGGCAAGTACCGTTGTATTGGGGATGTATGATATCGGTGACCTTTATTAACAATTCTCTTCCAGAGGGTAAAGTACTAAGAAAGAACTCCTTGTGTGGATTTTTAGACAATTTCATTGAAAAATGTGGTTAAAATCATCAAAATACCGAATATCGGGTGGTACCGTTGTATGCTCTGTGCAAAATTTAAGCTTCCTATCTTTATTCGTTTTGACTGTAGCATGATTACAACAGACGGACGGAAAAAGAAAAGAAAATATATGTACTTTGTTATGTCTTAAATGTTTATTTAGATTAGTTACAAACGGAATGACGAACTTAATATAATGGTATAAAAACATATAAATCTTATTTTTCTTTATATAAGTACAAGCCGACCAGGCTTAGGGTGGAAATACATAAAGCGCTTATCTGGCTGGCTTAAGTTATCGGCTGGCTTCTTCGGAAATGAACAAAGGAGTCTATATGCCAAATATGCTCTTTATGTATTTGCAGCCTTATTCTCAAAGGCACCATACCCAGCAAGAACCTGGGGGCTGTATAATCCATTAAATTGAAAAAAGTAAAAATTGAAATCGATAAAAAGGAGCTATAATAGCCAGACCATCCGAACTTTTAATACCATCCACCATTTGGAAGGAACTTGTAAAATTAAAAAAAATCGTCCAAAAATACCGGATAAATTAAAACCGTTATGGGGGGATAAACGAAGATCTGCTTTAGTATTTTTGGTCGAGCTACGAGCTTCCAATGCGAAATTTATAATGTGTTGTAGTCTCCATTACGAATTTCAAATATGAAATTAGAAACAATTCCGGTGAATAGTGTCGCTAAAATTATGAAAATACCGAATCTTGGGAGGTACCGATATGTGGGGCCTATGTGAAGACGTGGGCCTGCACATGTAATTTTTTGGCAAATGCTGTAATACCCATTACGTGCTTTGAATACCAAATTTGAAACATTTCCGTTCTATAATGTCTCCAAAATATCGAATATTGGGAGATACTGTTATATGGGGCCTATATAAAAACGCTGACCGATATGGCCCATTTACGAACTACTGGCAAAATACACATGTGTGCAAAATTTTAGCCTATTCATTCGAAAGATTTTTTGCCAGGTGCTGTAACCCATTTAGAACTACAAATACCGAATTTAAAAACAATCTGATAGAGAATGTGGCCAAAATCGTAAAAATGGGGGCTATAGAAAAAGTGTACCTATATAACCAATGTTCAGGCCATGATGGATGTCGGTATGTACCGTAATATGAGGGTCATACGAACATAACAAATATGAATATACCTCATTTTCACTCTTAATCATTCTACACATAAGGTAAATTTTCAATGCTGTACGTCAAATAATGTGTGCTGTATCTTTAGTATTTTAGGCTGAAAAGATATGTATTTACATTATGGGGTACGATGTGTACTTGGAGGTGTTATAAACGGAATTTTCTATTGCTTACATTGGAAAACTTATTGTAATATATTTTATAGGGTTTGTATTAAACATGGTTTACATCGCAATGGTTGACATTTTTTTAGGATTAATGCATTATTTTTGACCCATAAGCAAGGGGGAAAGTGGTTAATTTATATTATTTTGTAATGGGATATTCTACTCTTTTAACTGTGACATTGTCTCTGTAGTTAGTTACAAACGTGAATCTTTAAATATTGCCATGAATATTTCTACCTTATGGATACAGTTTAAACGATATTCTATTTAGAGAGCAGTGTTAGCGTTTTATGTATTATGTTGGCTATAAATTTAAAAGAAAACAAAACATTGGCATTATATTTTTTCTTCCTACCAACTGTTGATAACAATAATTAATAAACCCACTAAGCCAAAAACCAGCTATGCTCAGTATTGGAATCAATATCGCTTGGATTTACCTTTAAAATATCGTAATGTGATTCCGAATTCCTCTTAGGACGTATAACATACATATCTGTTGGATTATATCCCTTTTCCATATTCCGTGGCTGTAGTAACCCAATAACGTTCACAACAATTTCAAGTGATGGCAATAAAACAACAAATAATTTGTATGACTATGCAAAGGTAAAAACGTATCATATGAACTCTGTGTATGTGGTTACTTGCAAATGTATGTATGTATGTATATATATGAAAAAAACCTTGTGCTATTTGAATTGCCTCAAAATCATAAAATCTTTATTGCTTACGCTTAATATTTTTGGATAATTAACAACAGCACAATAATTATAGCAGAACGTAAGACTCTTGCAATAGTATCTGGCAAAATGAAATGAATGACAGAATCCCTGAGTGATTTAATGAATGGACTTGCTAAATTAAAACAATTAAGAATTGAACCACAAGCATACACATATGTAAGTATTTTTTTATTTCTATATACCTGACAATTGCAATAGAAAATTTGTAATTCGACTAACCTATAAACTCCAATATTTCTTTTATAAGAAGAAGTATATAACAAGTATTGCAATAAATAATAAACTTTTTTGTGATGAAAAATCGATGTTTACCCCTCTAACCTAAAATTTCGTTTAAACTTTGCTACAGAACCCATACGTACGTTTCAGACGATCACTTTATTTATTATATATTTGTGAGACATTCAATAGTAATTCTTGTTTTAAGATTAATTCTTCACTTTTGAACATAACATTAATTATAATCTACAACTCTATGTTTTGAGGGCATTTTAAGTTGGACTGGGACAAAAATTATGTAACACATTGATATATTAGTCCAGAACATAGGAAACCACATATGGATTTTCCTATCTCACCGAGCTGAGTCGATCTAGTTATGAATATCCATCCGTCCGTCCGTCCATACTAATTCGTAATCACGCTACATGTCGCAATTGTGGCCCGGTACTCACGAAATTGAAAATGGAGGAATAGACCCCATTGTTTTTGGAGATGATCTCAAAATATTCAGGGCTTGAAATGGACCAAAAACAGAAAAATTTCCTGATTTTGAAGTTGCTCTGGTGGTGACAATTATAGACCAATCAACGGAATTATCCATGGAGTTGAAAAGAAGCCTACGATCATCAGACAATATTAAGCGGGTAAAATAAACCATAACTTTTATGTCAGAAAATACGACAATTTTAAGGCCCGACCAAATCACAAACACATTAAAAGTTCACTTCTGCCCAGTACAATGATGATGATAGCCAATACATGGTATATATAGCAAAATAGGTACTATAACATTTATGTAAATATGTAAAAGAAATATATCTTAGTTATTCTGCTTTTTTAGAACCTACGACACTATGTGTTGAGGTTATTATATACAGGTCGTAATTATCGTCTGACCCTCAAGAAATTTTGCAAGGGGGTGGGGTTAGGGTCAGAATTAAGGCCTATTGTTTTTGAAGATGTACATTAAAGGGCTTAAATGGACCGAAAATGTTTCATTTACATGACTTCACAGGACAGAAGTCTAGCATTTTGGACTAACAACATGGTTCGGCCTCGCATGTCTAAAGTTTATAGACTTGCTTGCTTGTTTTTAATATAAACTTGCTTGGATATTGTGAAATCATAAGTAATCCATTTGTCAATTTAAACAAAATTTGCCTTGGTGCTTCAAATTTCATTTTAAAGTGAAAAACTTAAATTTGGCTGGACCAAACTTTATATTCCTCCGTCATAAAGCAAAGTAAACATTACGGGAGATATCGCTGTATAGGGCCTACATGAAAATGTGGAGCTATATAGACGAAGTTCTGCCACAAGAGGTAAAACCCCTTAAGCAATCTCTGAATCAAATCCTAAACAATTCTCTTAGAAAATTTGGATTAATACATAATAATACAGAGTATCGGGATGTGTCATCATACTGCTGCCATTCCTAAGCCGACAGCTGTTAAAACTATTCCAGTGACAGCTCATTATAAGCGTACAAAAGCATTTTGGTAAGAATTTTCCAGAAAAAAAACAGTAATTTTTGATAGAACTCAAGCGTGATAGTGGGATTTCTTAATATTTGGCTGGAAAACCACAAGTGGCTATCGTTAGAGCACTCCAGCATTTAAATGTGAATAAATATTTTGTGTCTCGTACCATCGCTCGTTACCGTGATACTGGTTGCGAAGCCCGATTTCAAGGAAGTGGACGAAAGAAAACAGAAACATCATCAGATATGGTTTGAAAAGTAAAGAAGAGATTTGATCGAAACCCGCGTCGCAGTGGCCGAAAAATGACTTGTGAGCTGAACATATCGCAATATTCCATTCGACAAATATTTAAAAATGAGCTCGGGTAAAGCATTTGAAATTCCTAAATGTGCATGCACGTACACCGCAGCAGAAAAAAACGGACTCAAAAGAGCTAAAGAGTTGCTTCGCTTGGCTGAAAGTGGTGAACTGCCGAATTTGGTTTTCTCCCACGAGAAAACATTCGTTGTCCAACAGTTTGTAAACAAACAAAATGATCGTGTTTACTTGCCAAACAGGTCAGCTGAAAATGTGCACCTTCGGTTGGCAACCAGAACTCAAGCGCCGGGCATGGTGATGGTGTGGGACGCCATTACAGCCGATTGGTCGCCCTCCGCTTGTATTAATCGACCGTGGCATCAGAATAAAAGCCGAATATTATAGCCTCAAGTAAGCGCTTCGCCGGGAACGTACCAATATACCACAAAGCAACATTCGGGCAGCATGTGACGGTTTCATTGTGCATTTGAAGGCAATAATTCGTGCCAAAGATGACCAATTCGAACAAATCTAAACTAATTCTAAAATTTGATGCCATTTCCGATATTGTTTGCTTTCATTCAATAAAATTTAAAAAAAAAATGTAAAAATTATGGCGTTTGATTTTGTTTCAGTTTCTTTTGATCGCACCCTGTATTGAATCTCTAAAATACTGAATATCCGCGGCAAAGTTGTATTGAGGATAGAAGAAATCGTGCTAACCCAAAAGTTAGATAAAAATTATATGCCAAAAGTTTAGTTAAAATGTCATGCCAAAGGTTTAGTTGAAGTGTCTTGTCAAAAGTTGATTGAAAATGCCATGCTCGGAATCCGATTTTTTTGGCATAAATGATGCCACTCTCTTGTAATAAGAAGGGGTGCGAGTACCAGAAAGCATGCCAACCCAAAAACATGTTGTGAAACATTTATATTGTCAACTAACAAAAAAGATAGTCCAATATGTGTCATATCGAAATAGTGATTTCAACACCATACCGTTTAAATAAAATCAGTATCGCAGCATTTAGTTTCCATCAGGTGATGTGTGTTTCTTCGTTTGGCTGGAGGAAGAAGTAATTAATTTACCACAAGCATAAATCTAGTTTCTAATTGTACAGTACTTAAAACTTCTGATACCTCGCCCATACACTGTCAAAATGTATAAAAATAAGTCATATACCAAAGAAGATATTCCATTTGCTTCCAACATGGCACATTGTAGAATTATTATCAGTTTTAGCTGCGAAAATAGACAATAGTAACACAGTCCTTTTCGTACCTCTCCAAATCTATGTTCTGAAAAACATGTTGGTAAATGATTATTTAACGACATTCAGTTGTTGGTAGTTGAGCTTCGATTGGCATTACGAGTTCAGTCATGACTAAAACCTATTTGTATAAAATGTAAATGTTTTTATAGAAAATGCTCTCTAAAAATTACACATTTGTGTAAATGTCATATTTCCTATTTTGTATCAATATCCATCTTGCAACATAGTGTCAATGGAAATTATTATAAAATATTTTCACTATGATTTTTAAATATACATAGCTTCATTTTAGTAATTTGGCATTGCTTAGTAAAAATTCAAATCATTCATCAGCTCATGTATTTCACTAAGCAACCTTAAGTTATTTTTCATGTTTACCCAAAAAAACAACATCGACATTAAAACCTTAAGAGATCTCAAATAAAATTTCGAACAGAAAAACAGTTAAACAAAACAACCAACTTTGCAATGTAAAAACTTGAAAAATATTTACAAAAATTATCGAGAAACTTTTATTAAGTGCTTAATTATTCCGTTGATGGAGTTACTTTCCTGCTAGCCCCACCACTATCCAACCCTACTTCATGCCCTGCCAGCCATTCTTGTTTTCAATAAAAACCCAGCAAGAAAAACATCAACAGCAAAGCAACTAAAGTGAAAACTTGCAAAACTTAGAAAACTTGGAAAATAGCACACAGCAACTACAATAACAACAAACAAACAACAAATTGATTAAAATATCGAAAAGTTTCTCTCTCAAGCTCAAACTAAACAAACACATTTTCATTCTTTTGCTTTTTATTTGTTTTCTTTACTTTCCTCTTTGGGAAAAATAAGAAAATTAAATTCATTTATTGCCATCCAGAACCCTCCGAATGCTGAACGGGGAAAATAGTTGGAAAAGCATTGTGGTGCGTAAAGTTTATTTGTGTTTCACTTTTTTTCCTACTCTTCAGTGCGGAATAAAAGTCTAACCTCGGTGTGGAAAGCTAACATTTTTCTGAGAAAATGTACGGTTTGAAAACAGATGTTACCTGCTCCAGTGAGCTGTTTTCATGCATTCGCCGTATCAATGAAAAAGTAAATAAATTTGCATAGAAATACACATAAATATATTGAAGGAATTTTTTATATACTAACCTGTCATGGTAGAAGAATACAGGTAGTCGCATCGGCATAGCTGCTGGGACAATGAACTGTCAAACTGATTTTGAAATTGAAAATGTTGAATGAAAAATTATTGAAATTTATAAGAATTGTTGAAAATGCGTATTATAAAAACCGCCGATTTGCATCGTATAAGGAAACATTTAAAAATTTACTTATTTTTGATAAAACGTTTTAAAAATTTTGACATATCAATGATCCCAAGCGTTGATGCATCTACCTATATTCTTCTACCATGCTAACCTCTTATATAATAAAGTGGTAGTGCGAGTGGAAAAAGGTAACTTTATTTTATAGTAGAATAAAAAGCTTGAATTGTTTACGTGGTAGTGTAGCTTTTACATGAGTGTACCATTTCCATGAGAGTACCGAATTTAATTTCGTTTCAATGTTACTTTAAACATTTGGAATCGATCCAGCGTGACTTTGCGGAAGGGTAATGTGCACGGTTACTCTTGAAAGACGCAGACGATTTGATCCAATCGTAAAACATGGTAATACTATTGTCTAAGTTTTATTCAAATTCTAATACATTCCCCCAAAATGCACAAAATTAAAAAAAGAAAAAAATAGTAAATATGATGTCAAGCTCTGCCGCAAAACATTTTTGCCCTCCAACATAGGAACACTTAATTCATTGAAAAATTAGTTGTCATAAAATTTAAAAAAAGATAGCATTCATAATTGGAAGCAACATTGTGAATATTTTGTGTGGATAATTTGAAAAAAAAAACTTAAACTTCTTTGCTATTTCTAAAAAAAATGATATTTTAAGGCTAAAATGTTCATACCTTCGAAAAATATAGTTGTGGTTATTTCTTTCCTTTGTTAGCTCGTTGGAGCATGACAGTACAGGGGTTCATTTCTTGTCCCCGAAAAACAGAGTCCCCTTATATGTGAGCTATACCAAATAGTAGACCTGCATCGAATATTTTTAGAAATTAAAAAACATAGCTAAGGAGAGACCAAGATGGCGGGTTAAAACCTAGTTTGCTAGATATTGTGGCAGAATCCTTGAAACCATAAATTGCTAATATTTCAATTCAAATTTGAGTTCAATACCAATTACCCAAGTCAAAATGTCAATTATTTCCAGAAACAAGAAAGGAAAAGTCGGGCGGAGCCGACTATACAGGGTGAGATGAAAAAATTGCAACCAACTTCAGACTGATGTCATTTCTTAGCCACTCGTCCGACAGCTTTTAAAATTATTCCAGTGACAGCTCATTATATTGTGTACAGACGTACAAAAGCATTTTTGAGAATTTTCCAAGAAAAAGTTATTCGCGATGGAATTGAAGCGTGATAGTGTGATTTCTTTATATTTGGCTGGAAACAACAACTGGCTATCGTTAGAGCACTTCAGCATTTAAATGTGAATAAATCTTTTGTGTCTCGTCCCATCGCTCGTTACCGTGAAAGTGGACGGAAGAAAATAGCAACATCAGCAGAAATGGTTCGAAAAGTAAAGAAGCGACTTGAT
Organism: Musca domestica; assembly: GCF_030504385.1. NCBI lineage: Eukaryota > Metazoa > Arthropoda > Insecta > Diptera > Muscidae > Musca > Musca domestica. The sequence goes on along the minus strand of NW_026712363.1, from coordinate 9,514,192 downwards.
CGAACCCCGCGTCATGGTAGCGGAAAAATGGTGAGCTGAACATATCGCAATATTCCATTCGAAAAATATCGAAAATTGAGCTCGGGGTAAAGCCATTGAAATTCCAAAAAGTTCAAGAATTGACACTGCAACAGAAAAAAATAGGCTCAAAAGAGCTAAAGAGTTGCTTTGCTTGGCCGAAAGAGATGATCTGCCGAATTTGGTTTTCTCCGATGAGAAGACATTCGTTGTCCAGCAGCTTAAGTTAGCCACCAGAACTCAAGTGCAGGCCATGGTGATGGTATGGGCCGTCATAACAGCTGATGGTCGCTCTCCGCTCGTATTAATCGACCGTGGCATTAGAATAAATGCCGAATATTATCGCGAAAATATTCTGGAGGGTGTATTAAAGCTTTGGGCACGAAAATATTTTGGCTGCAGACCTTGGGCATTCGGGCAGCGTATGATAGTTTCATTGGCCGTTGGAAGGCCATAATTCGTGCCAAAGGTGACCAATCTAAACTTTTTCTAAAATTTGATGTTATTTCCGACATTTTTTGCTTTCATTCAATAAAATTAAAAGAAAACCAGTAAAGAAAGTCTTAAAGTCGGGCGGGGCCGACTTTATGATACCCTACACCACTTTACTAATTTAGTAGAGTTGCGCTAACAATTAAAAGCTTTTTATGGGAGAATTCAATCATACGCGCTATGATTATAATTATAATTTAAAGTTCAAAGGACTAAATATGCCGAAGCATTTGTATCTTTTAAATTCGGACTTGTATTGCTCATTTGGTGCACAATTAATTTGAAATCGGATAAAAATATATATGGAGCTATATCCAAATCGGAACCGATCTCGATAAAATTGGCAAAGATATTTCTGAGCTGTATTTGATATATTTCCCTGAATATCGTTGTTACGGAGTGCATATTACGGCTGCGGAGGACAAAAATAACAAATCGGATGAATAGTATATATGGGAGCTATAGCTATATCAGAGCCGATTTCGATCAAATTTGGCATACTTATTTTTAGGTCCAATCTGATCGTACGTGCAAGATTCCATACTATTCGAACTGATATTACAATTTTGGTGCACAATAAAAGGCAAATCGGACGAAGATATATATGGGAGCTATATCTAAATTTTGACCGATTATCTCCAATTTCAATAGGGTCTTGGGCCAAACAAATGATTTGTGCAAAATTTCATCTGGATAGGGCAATAAATGCGAACTGTACTTTGTTTACAAAAATACATGGACGGACGGACGGACGGACATGCATAAATCGACTCAGAATGTGATTCTATGCAGATCATCAAAAGGAACTATGGGTCTATCTCGTTTCCTTTTGCCTGTTACAAACAAATGCACAAAGACATAATACCCTGACCACCTTGTGCTGTAGGGTATAAACATTTATAAATTATGGCGTTTGACTTTGTTGCAGTTTTTTTATCTCACCCTGTATATGAGTGTTATAGCTATATCTGGACCGATTTCCCCAAATTTGATGTATTTGCTTCTAGACTTAGGTCGGTCGGATGTTTAGTCATTTGGTGCAAAATAAACCCGAATTCGTTTGAAGATATATATGGGAGCTATATCCAAATCTGAACCGATCATGATAAAATTTGGCAGAGGTATTTCTGATCTGTACCTCATATCTGGTACCAAATATCATTCTTGTGATATGCATATTACGAATGTGAGAGACTTAAAGACCAAATCGGATGAAACATATATATGGGAGCTCTAGGTATATCTCGACCTTTTTCAACCAAATATTAAGTACGGAATTGCTGAAATTCAGGTCATTTGGTAAGACATTGGTCAATGAACCCGAAATCGGTTGAAGATATAAATGGGACTATATTGAAATTTGAACCGAAAAGACATGATACAATTATATGCCACTTATATGTCACTTATATACCCAAAAATTGTGAGCTCATGTGCCTTTTTTAAAACTACTAGTAATGACAACTCCCTGCCATCTGCATCAGCAGTAGGCCAAAAATACAACTCCAGTGTTTTTGAAACATAACATTTGCTATGTTAATTTGTTTATTACCACCAATGACATGTTCAAGACAAAATTAGGTGTAAGCATGCTGGTTTGTAAGAAGTTTCTGGAACTGAAAATTACTTAATAAACCCTTTAAAATGGAGTATGACTTGTCCAACTTTTAAAAAATTATTCAAAGTAATTTAGATTATTCACTTCTACTATGCGTTACATAGTATATTCCAAAAAAAGTGTTCAAATAATTTCAAATCTCATTTACCCTAGAGTGTATTTTATTGTTAACGTATTGTACTTTATTCATGACATTCACCACATTATTTGCATGTTTAATGCGAAATTTTAGACAATTATATTGAGTGACACTTGCATTTAATCGATTTGCCTCAAGTATACGTGTGTGTAGGTTTACAGGCTTGTATATGTGTACCAAGCACTGCTCTTTGCAAATGACACTTCAATATTCGTGGCTCAGATGCGGGTAGGTGGATGGATCTTAAGGTTTTCAAATGCGGTAAGCTTAATGTCAAAGGCAACACAAATGACGCTTGTGGTAAGTAGCTACGGACCCAACAGCCCCCACCTTCACCAAGATTACTATCCCGCTTTGCACATATAACTGCAATTCATTGTTTGCATATAATTTCACCAAAAGGCGTCTATGGGTGTGTAAGCGTGTGGTCAAAATGTAATGAATCAGCCTAATCAAATGCTAATTTCACATTAATTAATTTCGAAAGCTTAAAATTGTATGGGAAGATGAATGCCGGTGTCTTTGTGTGTGTGTGTTCGCATAGCTAATGAAGTAACATCCATATAAGTAACACATAAATCTGCTTAATTTTTGAAATCTCACAAAGTAAGAAAGTATTTAAAGCTTTGTTTCCATGCGACTTGTATTGAAATAAAGTGTTTGGTCATTCTCGAATTGATAATGCCAGCAATTAATTTATCATCATCTTAGAAGCAAGTGTCCGTCCACCGTCCGTCCATATACGGAACACAATCTATGATATAATCTGCAGCTCGTGTTCTACGCCCATATTCAAAATTCGCCAGTGTATTGGTGAGAATAAAAGAGGGACATGTATAACACCTTTGTTTGTTGAAAAATTAATTATTCAAATTATAGATCGGTGGGTCAGGGTTGCAAATGAATTATTAATATTAAATAGCAGTAATGGAATTGTTTGTTTTATGATTGATATGACAGGTTTAAATCATTTACTGACTTTTATTGATAAAAGGTGTTGTTAGTAAGTTTTTGTTTGGCTAAAATTGCAATTTGTTTTGAATTTTGGATCAACACCTGTTTCTTTGTTAAAGAATGATGTGTTTCTCATATTATAAGCAGAATGACAATCGTTTTTTTATTTTTATATACAAAAAGTTTTTTGGGTACAGTAGGCGAATTAGTGATGATATATGGATCGAAAATGTTTCATATCGAAAAACGGTATCACCTCTGTTGTACTACAAAATTTTTGGAGGAGAATTAACAACGTCGATATTTTTTGCATGCAAGTACTCATTATCTCAACAACATCCGTTAAGTAAGGGACGAAAGAAGGACGGAGCTGACTGTATGATATCCTACACCACTTAGCAGTGTTAACTGTAACAAATATACCTTTATATTGGGAATTTTTGTGAAGTTAATAATGCCAACTATGATCGTTATTGAATGTATATTATGGTTTTAGAGCGGTTTAAATTTGAAATCGGATGGAACTAGCATATGTTAGCTGTTTCTTAATCTGAATAGATTTAAAGGAATATAACGGAGTTATTGTTATGCTGTATATTTCCTTTCGCATAACATTTAATTTTATAAAACGGTGTAAATATTAAATTGGTTAAAGCATATATATGACAGTTATATCTACATAGATTGATCCAACCTATCTGAAAAGAAATATCATGGCTTGTGTATGATACATAATATATCAAACGGGAAGTAACTGATGTCCTGTGGAGAATTTCATTCTTATAGAGGGCACATAATACAAAATCGGATGAAACAATTTCTTTCCAATTTTAACAGAACTGTTTCCAGACTGATCCCAGCTAGCATTTGGAACATTTTTTTTTTAAAGAAATCACTTTGGTGAGTCTTCTTCGAGTCCTTTTGGTGACCAAAAAATGGTCATGTTAATGAAAATATATTAAGTGTACGTTTATCTCTTTGTTTATTTATTTATTTATTAATTTTTATTAAAAAAATGTCAGCAGTTTAAATTAAAAAAAAAAAAAAATAATAATAAAATAAAAGGGCAAAAAATTTAATTTTTAAAAATGAAGAGAATGTTCAGGAAGCCGAATTGGTGCAGCAAAATGAGACAGTACTTTAACAATTTGTAAGTATAGAAAATTATATAACAATTTGTAAGTATAGAAAATTGGTAATGGAGTCAGTTGAGAACGGCTGATCCGATTTGCATACTTTTTTGTACAAACGTTCGTCATACCTTGAGTTAGGCTTTTAAAGAAAAAATATTGACCACGCCTACTTTTACGCCCACTATTTCGATTTATCAAAAATCCTTATATATGAAGATATCGGTTTTAAAATTATTACACGACATACTGTTGACTTTCCCTCCAATCCTAAGTATTTATTTGGGGTAAAAAATTGAAGAAGTATACGGCTGGGCCGATTTGACTGAAATTTTCTTTTGGTTATTTGTAATTACAGTGGAAACGTTGTCATGTAAGAAAATTTCGAGAAAAATTGCGAAACTGAAAAAATTGACTGTTCTATTATGATATGGTATTTTGTGTAGAATTATTTCAGGTATCTTTTGGAATTGAAAATTCTTATTGAAAAACTATGCATTAATGACTAAAATTACGGGCCGGACTGGGCCAGCTAGTACTTATATAATTTTTTGATAATCTACTTCCAGAAAGTGTTTATTGCAACAACCGAAATGTTTTTTCAGATAAATTAGCCTGCCAAAACCGCTGGAAGGGGTCCAGTGTAAATCTGAGTGCAGAAAAGTGTTATTTAGTTACAATAATCAAAAGTAAGTTTTTCTTTTTAACACGTATATAAAGAATTAGTAAATGGACAGACTTGTACATATTTTATTTCAGATATTTGTCATCTCTAATACTAGCAACGACAAAGATATGAACACAATCCTCCAGAAAACGATCCGATTAAAGTTCCTTTCTTTATTTAAATTTTTTACCAAATTAAGAACGTTTTTTATTTTACACATAAAAATGAACATAAAATTAACTAAACATATGATTCGTAAAATCGTAAACACTCATACAAGACTCATAAATGACTCGAATTTAAGACAAAGGTGACTTAAAAAAGACTCCTAAATGAGTATAGATATCACTGATATATGACACTTAAAAGACTCATAAATTACTCACAAAGGACTCATAAATGATCAAAAACCTATTAAAAAAGAATCGAAATCGATTCACAACTTTAGACTATTAGAGAAATAAATGATTAGAAAACGATTCGAAAAAAAAAACTTGTAGAACGATCAGAAAATGGTCAAAAAGGCTCTTAACTAATCTAGAGAAAGACTTATATGTGATTTATTTCGAAGAGTCACGGGAGGTCACGCTTTTCTCCCGACAAATGTGTCTTTTATGATCAGAAAATGCGCTCATATTCCAGCTTTTAAATCGAGTAACCGGATCAAAGAAAAAAAAAACTCGAATGTGATTAAAATTTTCAAAAAAACGCTGACTGGGATAATGCATATTCGGTGCAAAAAAAAAAAACGTATAACTGTAAGCGTCACGAAATTAATAAAAGCGCAAATAAAGGAGCCCAACAAAAAACATGTTAAAAAGCAATAAGTTCGGATGGGTTTTGAATACCCTCCACAATTTGTAACGAATTTAGAAAATGTCGAAAAAATCCGTTAAAAATTCTGTTAAAGCCTTAGGGAGTTACCATTATTTTGGGTACCACATGGGCGATTTTCTGTCACAGACTAAAGTACCCATTACGAGCTGCAAAAACGAAATTTTATAAAAATTCTTTGAATATTGTACCTAAAATCTTAAAAATACAGAATATAGGGAGGTACCGATATATGGGGGCTATACGAAGACCTGGACCTGCAAAGACAATTTTCTGTCACAGTCTATAGTAAACATTACGAACTATCAATACCAAATTTGAAACAAAATCATCAAAATACGGAATATAGTGAGGTATAGTTATATGGGGCCATATCTATACGTAGACCTATATAGCCAATTTCCAATATCAAAACTCCTGCAGACTAAACCTACTTCAATTTGTTCGGATGCTAGAGTAATTTCCACAGACGGGCATACAGAGACAGACGGTCATCGTTAAATCGACATAGAATTTTCTGATTCTGATCAAGAAAATATATACTTTGTGAGGTCTAAAATGTATGTATTAGGTATTACAAACCAAATGACAAACTTAATATGCCCTCCATACTATGGTGGAGGTTATTAAAACGGGACTCACATATGAAATATACCATAATAACCCTGGCGGATTTTTACTGAATGCTAAGGCTATGTTTTTGGAAGGGACATGGGCAGGAAGCTGTAAAAGTATAAATAACAAATAAAAAAGCTCTAAATTCGGCCGGGCCGAACTTCGAATACCCTCCACCATTTCGAAAAAATTTGGTAATTTTCAAAAAAAAAAAAAAAAAGAAAAAATCCGTTAAAAATACTGAATGTATTAGAGTCTATAAGAGGACGTGGACCTGTATAGGCAACGTTTTTCATTAGCTATTACAATATTCAAAAGCGAAACTTGAGAAATCTGTTTATAATGGAGCTAAAATAATCAAAATTCCGAATATAGGCAGGTACCATGGAAGTTATAAAACGTGGACCTGCACAGACAATTTTCTGTGATAGGTTGTAGTATACATTACAAACTTCAAATACTAAATTTGAAAGAAAAAAAATTCTGGTAAATAATGTCGCTAAGCCCGTTATATTGAGGCTATACAAAGACGTGGACCTACATGGTCCATTTTCAATTATCCATTGAAACTTCAAATACCAAATTTGAATCAATTCCGGTATTAATGTCGCTAAAATCATCAAAATACCGAATATCGGGAGGTACCGTTATATGGGGGCTATACGAAGACGGGGACCTGCACAAACAATTTTCTGTCATAGGAGGTAGTATCCATTACGAACTTCAAATGCGAAATTTGAAACAATTCCGTTAAATAATGTCGCTAAAATTTGAAACAATTCCGGTTAATAATGTCGCTAAATGGGGGCTTTACGAAGACGTGGACCTGCAGAGACGATTTTCTGTCTTAGTCTGTAGCATTCATTGCGAACTTCAAATTCCAAATTTGAAACAATTCCGGTAAATAATGTCGCTAAAATCATCAAAATACCGAATACCGGGGGTACCGTTGTATGGGGGGCTATACCAAAACGTTGACCTACATGGCCCATTTTCAATAACAAAAGTCCTACAGACATAACATACATTTGAGTGAAATTTTATCAATCTACTTCAATTCGTTCGGAAGCTAGCGCGATTTCCACAGGCGGACAGACTCATAGACGGATGGATGTAGTGTTTTTACATTACTAGCCATACTTTGCCATGGATTAGTTTAGTATTAAGTCTTTAAAATTTGTAATAGGTTCTTCTGTGGTAAAAGATACACTTTTTTCTATTGTCAATCAAGTATTTGATATTCGCAACATTGTCTGTGTAAATCCGAGTTTGTCTATAGGCACAATTTACCGATACCTCCCTATATTCATTTTTAATGATTTTAACCGCATATCGTAAGGAAATTGTTTAGAATTCGATGTTTATGCGGTAGAACATTGTCTATAAAGGTCCAAATTTTTCCATTGTCGCTATATAATTTATATTGATCATGCATGCATTAACGTAAGAGTTTAGTATTGTTCGGGGCATAACTTTTATGTGAAAAATAGCAAAATTCCTATTCAACCGCGAATATTTTTGAACGACACTTCCCGGCGAAGTCTAAAACGTGTGAAAAGGGCGCTTCTGACATTTACATTGATGCTGAGATTATTCAAGTATATATAGTGTCGGAAATATAGCAAAATATATGCAGAATTAAAGCTTTGAAACTTCGCATGATCTGGTGGCTACGGTGAAAATCCCTTTGCATTGCAACATGGCATTATTTCATGGCATTATTTCATGAAAAGAAAAATTACATACCCAAAAATTTCAAATCTGCGAAAACTGTAGCGCATATAGAGTTATATATGGTCACATGGTCGGCCCAGCCCGACTATAGCAATTGCAAGGTCAAATACATTTGAAATTATAGTATACTAGCAAGCCCCATTCGCGTTGCCGGTCCGTAATACTTCACAGATTTGGCTCATATAAGTGGCACGATTTTTAGAATAAACAAGTAAAAAAACTGTAAGTTCGGCCGGGCCGAACTTTGAATACCCTCCACCATTTGGAACGAATTTGGCAATTTTCAAAAAAATAAAATCCGTTAAAAATTCTGTTAAAATCTTAAAGATACCAAATGTAGCCGTCATATTAGGGTCTTAACGACGACGTAGACCTGCATAGGCATCTTTTTTCACAAGCTATTATAATATTCAAATGCGAAACTTAAAAATATAAATCGGCGAATAATGTAGCTAAAATCATCAATATAGAGAGGTACTATTATATAGGGGGGCTATACCAAAATGTGGACCTGCCTGAGGCTGAAATATCCATTACGAACTTTAAATACCAAGTTTTAAACAATTCCGGTGAATAATATCGCTAAAATCTCATCAAAGCCGTGGATCTGCAAAGACAATTTTCTGTATTAGGCTGTAGTATTCATTTCGAATTTCAAATACCAAATTTGAAACAAATTCGGTGAATAATGTCGCTAAAATCATGAAAATACCGAATATCGGGAGGTACCGTTATATGGGGGCTATACGAAGACGTAGACCTGTACACACAATGTTCTGTCTTAGGCTGTAGTATCCATGTCGAACTTCAAATACTAAATTTTAAACAATTCCTGTAAATAATGTCGCTAAAATCATCAAAATACCGAATATCGGGAGGTACCCTTATATGCGGGCTACATCAAAAAGTGGACCTACATGGCCCATTTTCAATACCAAAAGTCCTGTTATGTCTACATTTGAGTAAAATTTTATCAATCTTCTTCATTTCGTTCGGAAGCTAGAGTTATTTCCACAGAAAGAATAGTAGTACCCATTACGAACTCAAAATACGAAAGTTGAAAAAATCCCTGCAAAAAATGTCGCTAATGTCATCAAAATACTGAAAAAGGGAGGTGTCGTTGTATGTGGGCTATATGAAGATGGCGACCTGCACAGACCATTTACCTCATAGGTTGTAGTACCCGTTAGGAACTTCAAATACGAAATTTGAAATAATTCCTGTGCATAATGTCGCCAAAATCATCAAAATACCGAATATAGGGAGGTACAGTTATATGGGTTGTTAAACGAAGACGAGGGCCTGCATACGCAATTTTATGTCATACGTTGTAGTACCCATTACGAAGTTTAAAGACGAAATTTGGAACAATTTCGGATACAATATCGCTAAAATCATTAAAACACCAAATATCGGCAGTGCCGTTGTATGGGGGCTCAGTACTCAGAAGGAACTCCTGAAAAGACTGACCTGTGCAAAATTTTAGCTTAATTCGTTTTGACTCTAGCGTGATTACAACAGACGGACGGGTTTCTTAGAGTTTATATATCCTTGTTAGGTCTAAAATTATTATTTCGATGAGTTACAAACGGTATGACGGACTTAATATACCCTCTATATAATATGTATGATAGAGGGTATAAAAAACAAAATACAATGTACACTTCAATATAGAATGTCGAATTTAATAAAATATATATCACATTTTATTTAGCGTATTTTTCTTGAGGTATAAGCGTAGAAACTAACGTAATATCATGTATATATAGAAGTGTAATGTTTTCTCTAAACGCGTTTTTACAAAAATATTCAATCACGACCAAGATTTGAAGCTGATATTCATGTTCTCCAGTAGAGAGAATGCTTTATAAAGTTACTTGGTCAGCGTAGAAACTAACGTAATATCATGTATATATAGAAGTGTAATGTTTTCTCTAAACGCGTTTTTACAAAAATATTCAATCACGACCAAGATTTGAAGCTGATATTCATGTTCTCCAGTAGAGAGAATGCTTTATAAAGTTACTTGGTCATTTGACTTAATTCTCACTTAATTCCTAATAAAGTTTTCTTACTTGTTGGAATATTGTCACTCCGTTTACTTACCAAAGAGTATTTCTGTTGCATCTTTCCGTATTAGTGGCACCACAGTGCATTATAATTATTAAGTGGCATTTATTTCCATAATTTTTCATTCCAGACAATAGTGCGTATGAACATTGTTCATTCCCAATACGCACCGATAGCCAAAAAGCAATCAGTTATTACCCATTGCATAATTTCGGAAACACTGCAACTACTCGGACACAAATTAAACAACTACATCGGTACCTTTTCACAGCACACTTCCCATGACTACTGGGCTTGTTGGCTTTAAAAATAATATGCTGACGCCAGCAAGTGTTGATGTAATGCAGCGTTTATACCATTTTCTGCCTCCACCTCAAATGAACCAGCTAGCCCAATAGCCAACCTTTATTTCAGCCACTATTCTCAATGACTGCAGTGAATTGAATGGATCATGACATGCAATGAAATAATGCCATAAAAATAGACGGTTGTTTTTTCTTGTTGTTTGATTTTTAATTTTAATTAAAAATGCCTTAATTGAGATATGATTATAAATGCATTTACACATGTTTGGACATACATAATGGCCATATATTGTTAAAAAGTTTCAGTAGTCGGTTCGATGTTTTTGCTTGTTTCACTGCAGAACTTTTGTGTATTTTATGGAATATAATTAATTATTGACTTTTGAGGTATTGAAAACAACACTCACAACAAGTACAAAAAAATGTATATAATATAAATTAAAAAAAACAGAACAGAACACAAAAAAGCAACAACTATAAATCTTAACTAATTAATAACATTCAGTATTTTTTGTTGGTTTGTTATGTGAACATCAAAGAGAAATTTATTTTTTTATTTTAAATAAATGAAATCATTCTATAATTACATTCGTATAAAGAGCCAAAATGCTGAATGTTATTTAAATTATTTGTCGTTTGTGCATTTAAATTGAATTTGTTGTTGGTTGTGCACACATATATTTATTGAGCTTGGTACAGTGACTTACTGTTAGGAGATTTCAGTTTCAAAGTTCAAACAGAAAAGTTTTGGGCAGTTAAATGTGTGCATTTTGACAAGGGGCCAGTGCCCACTGTGGGGGAGTAAGAATTATAGATTCACCATTTTGCCCTCAATTGTGCTCTGGCTTACCGAAAAGAAGAAGACGAGTCTTGGATGGCAGTGCTGCTGATCGAGAGGCCATATTTTTATCTTTGTTTCCCTCTCTAAATCATAAAGGTTTATACCTAAGTGCCTGAGAGGAGGTTACCAATCCATGTATAGGCATTGAAACCTTGTTCACTGAACGAAAGACTTTAAATTTCTCGTGTACCACAGTGCAGTCCACCGAGTTGTAAAATATCAAGAAGCTTTCCTTATAAACTCTGGCAAGAGATTATATGACTCTCGCAAGAGATTTTAGAACTTTATTACCGCCTTTGATCGTAGACTTTCTAAACTCAGTCGGAATCTCTGTTATATTAATCAGTTTATTGAGAAAGGTCATATTCCAATTGATTGGAGCTAAGCTTAAAATGAATTTATATTTGTATCTTCAATTGATTAAAAATATATATGAATTTTCGGTGGAAAATTTAAGTCGATTGATATCTAAAATGTATGAACTTTTTAGCACATGTTTGAGTTTATATAGGGTGTGATTTCATTATTTTTGGATAACGAAGCAATCGTAACTTGAAGACTAAATGTCTTATTTTCTTTACTTCAAGATAATTAATGATGTTAGGACTTTATTACTGAAAATTGTATTTTGGTTTGACCAAGGAGCGAAGAGAATTGATGGACTTTACATTGTGCAATAAAATATTTTTTTGTAAAAACTTACAGTAGATTTCAAAAGAAGAGCCAAAAAAGAGAAGAAATTTGTATCGGCGTTACGACAGTTTGCATCGCAAAGTAAATAAATTAAGAAGACAAATTATCCAACTACCGAAATTGTTAGATCAAGAATCCTTAGAGTCCTTTCATTGGGAATTATTGTGTTTTTGCAATATTACTGAAAGCTCTCATGTGGGTCACAAAATTAGTCTTTTTAGTCCTTTGAAAAAATGCAAAATTACCATTAATCTTAATCGTAGCATGTCAAAATATTTTTTGAAATATTAGGGCCCTTTGCGTTTGATCAATATTTTATTTATAAATTTGCTTTGATCAGAGACATATAAAACAAGAAAGCATAGGCTATAGTAGTGCGGGGCCGACCACGTGATACCCTACTACACTACAATATGTTAGAGGCCCCTTTATGCCCAAATCCAATTTGGAAGTTTCGCTTTTGAAATGATGTCATAGAGCACTGACCAGATATTACCCTTGGCACTCCGTCGTACTGTTAGTTGTTGTGGTCCATTTCCCTTGTCTCATGTGTCTCTGTCCTATTCTCATTCAAAATTGGTATCGATCGGATTCAATTGTGCGATCAGGAAAATTTTTCTGTTTTTGGTTTATTTGAACCCGTAAAAATGTTGCGATCATATCCAAAAGCCAGAGGCCCCTCTGTATCGCCAAACTCAGGCTCATCTTTATGATTTGCTTGTCTATGATATTTCGCTATATTCGTCAACGAAATCAGAATAAAAAGCCAGAAGTTCGCCTTTTGTGTATTTCGGATACGCCTGTAAGTAATGTTGATATTTTTTTTACACAAAAGTAGTTGTCCATTCTACCCGCTGTCCTAAACTATAACTACATGCGAGATTTCATGTCCTTTGATTTCTATTTGTGTCCTTTATAAAGGCTGTAAAATCAGGAACATTTTTAGTTGTTGGTCCATTTTAATCCCTAAATACATTGCGAACATCTTTAAAAATAATAGGCCTAGTCCTTCTGACCCTAACCCTATCCTTATATAAATTTTTGTGAGGATCGGCCGATAATTCACATTCTGTGTTGTAAGTGAAAAAAATATTACAAAGTCGACACTTTAATATTATAAGTCAAATTGTAAAAATCGCATGCGATAAAAATATGAAAAACAAGTAAGCAAAGGCTACAGTCGAGCGGGGCCGACCGTTGAATACCCTACAACACTATAATAAACGATACTGTTTATATAGGCGAGATACTCGAAAGAATTCCACAAGATATTGTGACAAATTATAAAAGAAAACCATCAGGTTTCGTTCTCTAATTTTCGAATAATAGTAACTTAAACTAATTTTCTCATTTCCAGTTTATTGGTAGATGTTGCACGTAAATGGTCTTCCTAGATCTGGAACCAATATTTCCCAAAGACCTATAATCTCTCAGAAGTGGCAAAAGATTAACATTTATTATTGGTTTTTGACTGAAACGCATCTATATGAGGTACAGACATTTGACTATATTCTTCAACGAAATCAGCGTTAACGAAATAGTCAGAAGTGCGTCTTTCCAGCATTTGTGAATTCTCCAAAAAGTCACTGGAATGGACATTTTCGTATTTTGTCTACAAAAGTTGGCAAACTATTTCGCACATTGAATATTTTTGGATGGCCATCCAAAACTGCTTGGCTTTTGCAATGTCCGGTAACCCCCATTCAAATGTGCGTGAGGATCGGGCGATAATTACGACCTGCTGACAATTTTGCAGTTTTTTGGTCCATTTCAACCGATCATCTCAAAAAAAAGAGTAGGCTTCTATTCTGACCCTCATCTTATACCCATGCAAAATTTCGTAAGGATCGGGCCATAAATGCGATCTGTATATGATATCCTGATATCCTAACTACTTAGATTTGTTAGCTGTAGAAATATTACCAAATGTTTAATTCAAAATGAAAATATGCCAAAAATATGACAAAATTGAAAAAATATGAGAAAATGTTAGAAAATCAATATTTTCATCTTTAGAGAAATATTTTTATGCGATTTTTTAGACGTCTTTTCTTTCCTGCCAAGAGGCCATTCTGAATTAATGAGAACTGTCGAAATCAGTTCAGCCGTTCTCGACATATAAGAGACTTTTCAAGCATATCTTCTTTGATAAACATATATATCGCACATATTTTGCTATATATCCGTTTTGTTGGATGTTAACATCAATGTAAAGATCAGAAGTAACCTTGTCATGGCTTTGTGATTTCGCCGGGATTTAAAATATTCGCGGTTTAATGAAAAATGTTGAATTTTTTCAACACAAAAGATATGGTCTATTTTACTAAACTCTAGCTACATACGAAATTCCGCGTCGGTTGGTCTATAATTGCGACCGGTATAGCTACTGCAAAATCCGATATTTTTTCAGTATTTGGTCCATTTCAACCCCTAAACATTTGGCGATCATCTCCAAAAGAAATAGGCTTCTATTCTGACCCTAACCCCACCTCCATTTTAAATTTCGTGAAGATCGGACCATAATTGCGACCTGTAGAGTGATTACAAATTAACATGGACAGACGGACAGACGGACGGACATGCATAGCTAGATCGACTCAGCTCGGCGAGCTAGGAAGATCCATATATACTTTCCTATATGGGAAACCAATATTTCGAGGTGTTACATAAATTCTGGCCCAATCAAACTTATAATACCCCCAACACATAGTGTTGTAGGGTATAAATATCACAAAATACTGCAAAATTGACATTAACATCATTATTGGCTTCTTTTTATACTTTTATGCCAAGAGAACTACTTTTATGTCAAAATTTGTTCAAATCGGTCCAGCCATTCGTGAGATATAAGCATTCTAGCTAACAGCCCCTTCCTTAGTATCTACAAATTGATTTTCGCTATATATATCCGACATATTAACTATCGTATCTACATATCGAACAGAATTGACCTATTCGTCTATTTGTGATTTCAACGTGATTGAAAATGTTCGCGATTTTTATGGAAAATTTGACTTATGTTTAACCAAAATATTATGGTTTTATTCATCCACTAAATATTACCCGATGATCAGCCAAATTGGAAGGCTTCTCTCCACCCCTAAGCTCTAGACCCGTGCTAACTTCCAAGCAACTGCAAAATCAGACAATTTTTCAGTTTTTGGCCCATTTCACACCCTTTTCTTCTGACCATAACCCCATCTCCACACAAAATTTCATGAGGATCGGGCCATAATTGCGACTTGTAACGTGATTACAAAATAACATGTGGGAAACCAATATTTCGAGGTGTTACATATTGGCATTTCAAATATTAATTGCGTATTTAGGCTTTATATTAAGATTTAATTGTAAAATCATTTGCAACTAATCCATGAAATCGATTTCCACTAAGCTTGACTGAGCTACATTTATGTTGTCTGTAACCTCTCGAATCCAATATCATTGTATCACTTCAGAATAGTTAAATATAAAATCGGATGGAAAAAGTAATTGGGCAAATATAGTGTCCTTGATGTATTATTCACATTAAATTAGAGGGAAAGTACTATGGAGATATATCCAAATCAGACCCTCCAAAATCTTCGAATACCAATCCGTTGGACTATTGTGTCGGTTTGGTATTTTTGAAAGCAAGGTTGGCACTAAAAAATACCAAAGTGTAGATCACCTCATGCAAGCGCTTCGCCAGCATGGGCCGAAATGCTGCAGAGCAACATTCGGGCAGCGTGTGACGGTTTCATTGGCCGTTTTAAGGTCATAATTCGTGCCTACGATGACCAATTCGAATAAATCTAGACTTATTCTAAAATTTGATGCTATTTCCGAGATTGTTTGCTTTCATTCAACAAAATTTAAAAAAATGTAAAAATTATGGCGTTCGACTTTGTTGCCGGTTTTTATCTCACCCTGTATGGGAGACTTTTCCAATCGAATCGATTTCGACAAGGGTTTTTCTCTGCTATATCTGATATTTTGTACGTAATATTATTATGGAATGAATATTACGGATGTGGAGGACTTAAATATGAAATTATATGTATTTAGTGCACAAGAAATCTGAAATCTGGCGATTATATATCTAAATCCGGAGCGACTGTTACCAATTTCAATAGAGTTCGTTTTTGGGCTAAACAAATGATTTGCGCAATTTCATCACAATCGAAAGAAAACAGCGATCTGCATTTTGCTTAAAATGATACATGAACAGACGACCGGACGAACACGCCTAAATCGATTCAGAATTTGATTCTATGAAGATTATCAAGAGAAACTACGTATGTATTTCGTTTCCTTTTGCATGTTACAAATGAATGAATGTACCGTGCACCACAGTGCGATGACGGGTATAAAAATACAATATTCAATAATTCCCACCCAATGTGTGGGATACCACTCAACATTGCCCGACCGGAAGGAATAACTGAGTGTTATTTATTTATACATTTTATTTTTCGAAAAATATGATATATTTTTTTAAATATATTTTGCCATCTGCATATATTTTCAATACATGTCTTTGGCGTAGAATATATGGACGTGTGCAAGCTTCAAATAGGAACAAGTGAATGTGGAGCAATTCCCTGGTTTGGCGGGTGTATTGGGACAGGAATATTCAAAATATACGCTGCTCTTTCAATATTTAATGTTTGCCAAGAAATTTGCAATTTACGTGCGAACTAACGAAAAATTGGCGGTATGTCAGTATGTTTCGGACGATATATGTGTTGCGATTTGGGTGTGTGTGTGTATGTGTGTGTGCTTATTTTCAATGGGGGTACAACAAATCAGTTTTGTCAGCAGACTTGTTGGCGACGACTGTTCTGAAATGTTAAGAAATACAAATGGCAACAACAAAGCACAAAATAATAAATTGTTATTGGACGATTGTTCAAAAGCAGCAATTGCGATTGCGACGGTGGATAGATAGATAGATTCTGACATGCATTGTCTCTAGCCATAGAATGTTTTTGTTTTTTGTTTCGTATCTTTCAATTTGTTTTCATTGTATTCAACACATGGGTGGATGCATCTACGTAATCTGAAACAATATAAAAAACTATATCGACACTGCAGCCAAGCTCAATAGCAACAACCACAACAAAAACAATGCATTGCTAACAAAATGTGAAACGTGACATTAAACAAATGTTGAGATCATTTCTATAAAGAAAATCCATTTTCACAATATAAACGATTGTAGTGCCCTACAATTGATGACAGTCATTTCGATTATTTCGTATATTTCACTTATTCAACTTATTCAACTAAATATGACGTTAAAAATGTAAACCATAAAACATTTTTCAAAATTGTAATTTTTATTGAATATCTCAGAGCTTTAATAAGCCATTTTCCAAAAATGATTCATGTCTTGAGAGCCTAATTTGCCTTTAGTGACGTACAATACACTGTGTGAAGTTTTTTAAGTCAATATTATAAACCGCAATGACACCGCAATGATAGGAGACCAAAAAAGAGAAGGCATATGTCTCGCTATTTTTATTATATCTGTATTTTTTATTATTTTATTTTATATTATATATAACTATGCGGTTCAAAATTTTGGGCCTTGGACTACCCCACTTTGTATATTCATTAGAGCTACCCATAAAAAATAAACTTTTGGGCACTTATGAGAATACCAACTATGACCCTTTTTATATGCGTATTATGGCTTTAAAGCAGCTATAATTAAAGACGAAAGGAAATTAAATATGGTACGTTTATCCTCCTCTGAATCTGAGCCGATATTAATCAAAATCCATCCTATTCGAACGTTGAATCGGAATGCATTTTACGCGTGTAAGGGACTAAAATACAAAATCGGATCAAAAATATACATTCGATCTAAGTTTAAAAAAATCGAACACTGCCTTCGAAAGTTATCGTACCAGACAGACGGGCGGACATTGCTAGACTCCAAATGTCCTGAAACTGATCTAGTCCAAAGAGACCTAGGGTATAAAACCGTTATTTCGATGAGGCACGTTTTGGCCGTACAAATGATATATACCATCTCTAGTCATATGGCTGAGAGTAAAAAAAAAAAAAAAACATGGACAGACGGACAGACTATGGGTCTATCTTGCTTCCTTCTCTATGTTGTGACTACAAAGGTCTCTATGATTACAAAGGTCTAAGACTCAAAAACTGCAATAGCACATTTAGATAAATAGGTTATCTATAACCGAAACTGGAGCCAGGTTTTCATTAAAATATGAAACCGGGGAGTAAACAAGTAGAAAGGTAGTAAGTTCGGCCGCGCAAAACTTTTACCTCCACGATGGTATATAGAAAGTCAAAAAGAGGGCCTATATCAAAATTTTTTTTGTAGGGTAGTTAGACACTTATTAGGAACTTCGAATACAAAGTTTCAGACAATTTCGTTGAAAAATTGGGTAAAACCATTAAAATACCGAATGTACGGTACTGTCATTTAGAAGAGCACTATGCATATAAGTACTATTCGCCCTGTAAAGGATTGTCTATATTGGTCCACGATATCGTATAGTCCACATAAAACGGCACCTACCTTTTTTCGGTATTTTGATATTATCAGCGACATTTTTATAGGAATTGTTTCAAGTTTCGTATTTAAAGTTCGTAATGAGTACTACAGCCCATGAAAAAAAAAATTATAATATAATAATAACTGTTTTTTACTGGTTTTTTTCTTTACATACTCCTCTTTCTTAATCTTGTAGAGAGGACTAGGGTGGGCCCGGGCCCATTTAATAGACAATTTTTGTAAATTTTTGGCTAGTTGAAAAGAAAGGGTTGATAATTTATCCTTGTGGTAGCATTTAACGGTCCCCTATTTGTCCAATGAAGCATATATAAGAAAGTTATCGCCATTATTTCTTGGGATAGGGTTTTTTTGTAATTACTGACAGACGACTCCTACTACTCACGGATTTTTTTAATATTTTATCTTTTCGAACATAAATATTTTTTAAGCGCCCTTTTACTCTTCTAAAAATCGAACGTAGGAGCGAAATGGGTTAAGCAATTATTAAACTTTGTGGTTCAGACTGCATTTTTTCGGGAAGATATTACACATTTGATACTCAAAGAACATGAAATCGGATTGAATTATATATGTCAGGTAAAATCTGAACCGTTAGTCACGAACAACGATATAGTTCGTCCTTGGGTCAAAACAACAAATGTGACCTCTACGACATAGGAAGCACTTCTACAAAGATCATTCTATAAACTCACTAACTAGTCGATAAATACCGCACAGAATTCCATACACGTTGATTGCTTTCTCTAAACACCAACAGATGTATATCCGTATGTAGCTTAATGAACTCGTATTAAGATGTAAATAGATATGGTTCTGTACAGATGTTCATGTTTGTGGTCGCACTACCTTTACAATAAAATTCATTGTAATTATTTTTCATTTTTATTGATGTGGTCATTTTAAATGTTTCGTTTTCTTTTCAATTAACCTTGAAAAGATCAGAGATTTGTCGTGGATGACGTGTTGACTGCCTGCAGTTGTTGTACATTTTGGTTTGTTCTTTTAGCGAAAGACAAAATGTCTGTGATGTTCGTCTATTATAATGATAAACAAAATATAAAAGACAATTAACCCATTGAAATAAATCAAACAATTATATCAAGTGATTTTATTGCTAATAACAATTAAACAGTCCATTAATTTGGCAATAAAAAAGGCTTTAAAAAGTTGAATGTTTCGTAGTTTCGAAGTGCTTAAATGGTTGCACAAATAGGTTGTGTAATCACATACGCTCTATTGAATGAGTTCAAGCCTACATCTAACAAGTAAACGAGCCAACTAAAAAGTATAAATCAGAATATTGGTGGTTTAATAACCTCAGCCATAAGTTAAGGTTGTAATTATTTTCAAATACTGATGCATCTAAGCGGATAGAGAAGTACACCCCCAAATGAAAGTATTTCTTCAATTGCAGATTTAAAAAACATTTTTATTCAGGATATATGGAATGTATATTTTTATACCCTCAGCCATATGGCTACAGAGGGTATATAAAATTTGGTACGGTCAAAACGTGCCTAGTCGAAATAATGGTTTTAGACAGGATAATCTGATTTTGCTCTAACTTTGCATACCCTAATATTTGCGTCAGTGCCAGGTCAGGTATGAAAATGGACAATATCGGTCCTCTCCATCAAGTACCTCCCCCACAAATGGTCAAAATTTTGATTAATTACAACTCTCATAAAATGTGGTGTAAGAGTCCGATTGTCTTCAAATTTCACACATCGCAATATTTATATTAACTAAAGGTCTGGTGTTAAGATGGATAATATTGGTCCACTCCTTTTGGTAACTCCCCCACAAAAGGTCGAAAATTTCAAAAAAAATATATTTTTTTGCAAAAAAATATATTTTTGGTCCAACTTTGCTTATCCTAATATTTGCGTTAGTGCTCGGTCAGGTGTGAAAATGGACAAATCGGTCCACTTCATCAAGTACCTCCCCCACAAATGGTCAACATTTTGAATAATTGTAACTCTTAAAAAATATGATGTAAGAGTCCGATTGTTTTCAAATTTCTCACATCCTACTATTTTTTTGAAACCAAGATCTGGTAGTAAGACGAAATATATATCGGTCCACTCCTTCTGGAACCTCCCCCACAAACGCTCAAGATTTTGAATATCCATGAAGTTCATAAAAAGCGAAACCAATATCCGATTCCATTCCAGACATGGTACATCTCAATATTTCCATCAACACAAGATATGTTATAAAAATGGTAGAGATCGGACCATTTCTTTTGCTACCTGCCCCACATAGCATTCAAAATTTTGAAAAACGTAACGCTCAAAAAACAAGTAAGCAAAGGCTATAGTCGTGCGGGGCCGACTATGTGATACCCTACAACACTACAATATGTTCGAAGTCCCCATATATCCAAATCCATTTTGGAATATTTCGTTTTTGAAATAGAGTCCCACCCAGAGGTTAATCTTAGTTTTTGACCCGGAGAATTTGACTAATATTTACGCACTCCGTAGTTTTTCACACGAAAGTTGTAGTCCATTTTACAGCTAATTATAATCCAATGGTCATCTAAAATGCTAGACTTCTTCCCTGTTCGTTATTCTCTTCTGATGCGAAATTCCGTGTGGATTAGTTTTCAATTGTGGCCTATTTTTTTAATCCATTTGCACCTCTAAATGTACGTCTTCAGAATAATAGGCTTTAAATCTGACACTAACCCCACCCCTATGAGGATTCAACGATAATTGCGACATGCATTTAATACCCTCAAAACATAGTGTTGGGGGGTTTAAAAAGTTAAATAATTTACAATTCAAAATTGTAAGTCAAATTGAAAAAATCGCATGCGATAAAAAATATGACAAAATTGAAAAAATTCGATAAAAGATATTTAATTCAAAATATTTTAAAATAATCGAACCGACCGATACTTTTTACTTGTTTCTTTAAAATTTTACATATATAGGAAAGTGAACAATGAATTGAATTTAACGATTATGTTAAGTGACATTAAATTTGAACCAAATTTAAGACCCATTTCACATCGACCCTTTTTAGGAAAGGAAAATATTTTCATTTAATGCACTCTCCATTAATTTGGATATTTCCTTCGCATTGGTCTAACAGTTAGGAGGTATCAGGTATAACTACATTAAATATCGAATTAGAAAATCGCATTTTTCAGAGAGATATGAGGTACTAGAAGGAGTTAATGGGGATTCGGTGAGTATGATGAGATTTAAATGGGATGTACCGATTCCATTTTTTATTTATGTTGCAAAATGCGCTGTTTGCGCTACCTCTTCAAAAAATTAATTTGCATAATTGTAATGTTAAGGAAATCCTATTTTCTTTACCAAATAATAACATGCATAATTCAATAAAAAAATTATATGTAAATATATTGGAATATGTTAACAAAATTATGGGCCACCATTGAGCAAGTATTTGATATAGCTCCCAGCAAGCCTACACCCCGATTTAAGGGATTTTCATGATTATGGCAAAATTTAAAAAAAATGCTCACTCTTTGTTATACCTCCTCATATATATAGATACTTCAACATTTGCCATATTTTAAGGGTTAAAGCGACATTTTAAAACGCGAGTAGAGTCCACAAATGCAGATATATGCAGCAGAAGCCAATTTCTTTGTAACAAACTTTTTCCAGTAATATGAACAAAACAATTGAATGGCAAGGAATGCCTTAGAAAGAATAACTTAACCTCTTTTATCCGTATACAGAGAACAAATGGGGGATCTTTAAGAGTTTATTTCTATTGCAGTTTTCTAACACAACCAGTAAAGAAAAGAAAAGGAAAATGTCGGAGATTTCTGACTATATAATGCCCACGCTACTTTATATATTTAGCAGAACTTCCCCATACAGGGAGATATGAAAAAACTGCAACCAATTTCAGACTGCTTTCATTTCTAAGCCACTCGTCCAGTTTCCAGTGACAGCTCCTTATATTGTTTACAAGCGTACAAATGCATTTTGGTTTGATTTATTTATATTTGGTTGGAAAACCAGTGACTATCGTTAGAGCACTCCAGCATTTAAATGTGAATAAAACTTTTGTGTCTCGTACCATCACTCGTTACCATGATACTGGTAGCGTAGCCCGACATCAAAGAAGTGGACGGAAGAAAACAGCTACATCAGCAAAAATAGTTCGAAAAGAAAGAAGAGACTTGATGGAAACCCGCGTCGCAGTGGCCGAAAAATGGCTGGTGAGCTGAACAGTTCGCAATATTCCACTCGGCAAATATTGAAAAACGAGCTCGGGGTAAAGCCATTGAAATTCCAAAAAAGTGCAAGAACTTACACCGCAAAAGAAAGAAAATAGACTCGGCAGAGCTAAGATTTGTTTCGCTTGGTCGAAAGTGGTGAACTGTCGAATTGGGTTTTCTCCGACGAGAAAACATTCATTGTCCAGCAGTTTGAAACAATCAAAATGATCGTGGTTACTTGCCAAAGAGGTCAACTGAAAATGTGCACCTTCGGTTGGCCACCAGAACTCAAGCGGCGGCCATGGTGATGGTGTGGGCGGCCATGACAGCCAATGGTCGCTCTCGGCTCATATTAATCGACCGTGGCATCAAATTAAATGCCGAATATTATCGCGAAAATATTCTGAAGGGTGTATTAAAGGGCAAGCAAACATTTTGGCTGCAGACCTTGGACATTCCAACAGGACTCAGCACCATCGCACTCAGCACGCGCCACCCAAGAATGGTTATAAAATGACGTTCTTCACTTCATTTCCAGCGCACAATAGCCACCAAAATCTCCGGATACCAATCCGTTGGACTATTGTGCCTGGAGTATTTTGGAAAGCAAGGTTGGCACTAACAAATAGCAAACTGTCGATCACTTCAAGCAAGCGCTTAGCCTGGAATGGACCAAAATACCGCAGAGCAACATTCGGGCAGCGTGTGACGGTTTCATTGGCCGTTTGAAGGCCATAATTCGTGCCAAAGGTGACCAATTTCCACAAATCTAATCTATTTCCGATATTTTTTGCTTTCATTCAATAATATTTAAAAACAAGTAAAAAAAGCAGTAAGTTCGGTCGGGCCGAACTTTAAATACCCTCCACCATTTGGAACGAATTAGAAAATTTTCAAAAAATAAAATGCATTAAAAATTCTTTTAAAATCTTTAAAATATCTAATATAGGAAGGTGCCGATATATGGGGGGATATACGATATTGTGGACCTATAAAGACTAATCTATGTCTGCGTGTAAAGTACTCACAAGGAACTCCTTGTGTGGATTTTCAGATAATTTCATTGGAAAAAGTGGCTAAAATCATCAACATACCGAATATAGGGGAGTACCGTTATATGGGAGATATACGATATTGTCGACCTATATCGACAATTCCGTTTCAGGGGTAAAGTGCTCACAAAGAACTCCGTGTGTGGATTTTCAGATAAATCGATTGGAAAATGTGGCTAAAATCATCAAAATACCGAATATCTCGGGGTACCGTTATATGGGAGCTATACGTTATCGTTAACCTATATAGAGAATTCTCTGTCGGGGGGTAAAGTGCTGACAAAGAACCCCTTGTGTACAAAGAACCCCTTGTGACCATTCCGTTGAAAAAGATGGCTAAAAAACATCAAAATACCGAATATCGGGGGTACCGTTATATGAGGGATATACGATATCGTGGACCTATATACGTAATTCTCTGCCGAGGTATAAAGTACCCACAAGGAACTCCTTGTGTGGATTTTCAGACAATTCCGATGAAAAATGTGGGTAAAATCATTAAAATACCGAATATCGGGGGTACCGTTATATGGGGGCTATACGATATCGTGGACCGATATAGCCCATCTTCGAACTTGACCTGCCTGCAGACAAAAGAGAGATCTGTGCAAAATTTTATCTTCCTAGATTAATTCGTTTAGACTGTAGCGTGATTACAACAGACGGACAGAATTTTACGCTGATCAAGAATATATATACTTTGTTGGGTCTAAAATGATTATTTCGATGAGTTACAAACGGAATGATGAACTTAATATACCCTCCAAACTTTTTTTTGGTGGAGGGTATAAAAATGTATAAACTATGGCGTTTGACTTTGTTGCAGTTTTCTATCTCACCCTCTACAGTGCATATTATTACATTACGATAGCTTTGATATAAAATTGGACGATTTCATTAGACTTAAATATGAGTTCCCAAAGCTTTAATATGGTATCCGGTAAAACTGGCGAAAGCGATTAAGCTTCATTCCTATACATTATTTTCATCCGATTTCATATTTAACTTATGCTGTAATAAACTTTCAACTTAAGGTGTAATGCACTTTCAGTCCTGATTTATATGAATAAGACTTCACACGGGCCTAATATAAGCGTGAATGTTCTTCTTACTGGTGTTGGTTATCGTTAAGTGTGCCCCTCCGACTATGGTCTTTCCTTACTGGTTTTATTTTGTCAATTGAAATGGAGACAATATGGATACATCTAAATATTCAGGAATGCTTTTTTTTGTTATATATAATACGATAAAGCAAGTCACGATATTATATTTTCACCATAACACCATACCGTATATTTCATACACATGATTTACCGACTCGGTTCATAAAGCTTTTAATATCGTTCATTTTCGAATCCTTCTTTAATTTCTAGATCATAACAATTTTTCACTTGCTTTCAATTGATCTCCCAATGGGTTAATTCATTTAAACACGTGCCCAAAAATCACAATTTGTGAATAACAGCAATAATACCGCAACCATTTAACAAACGTATCTCTATGGTCTCTTTATATACATACACACATACCTAGACGCTTAGATGAATATGTGCAAATATGTTTGTATGTATTTCATGTTATTGTTCTTTGTTCACTTTTAAACCTATTTTCAAAATAAACAATATTCTGTAAACATAGTAATTTATTATAATTATGCATGCTGGGAAGTCGTTCGTTCGTTCGTCCGCTCGCTCTTCCATTCTTTTCTCCGTTCTCTTACATTGTGTCCCTTTCACCCTGTGTGCCAATGTGAAACCAGAATTCTGCACCAGACAGAATATGAATAACGTATTCGCATCTGATATGAGAACCTCGCCATAAAATTACTTTCCACAAATACCACTATTTTGCCACAGAGCTTAATTTTAATGGTGCAGCATCGCTCCAGGCAATGAAGTATGGTATACGGCACACACACACTCTGCAATAGCCGTTGTTATTGTTATTATTAGTTTTAATTTTAAGACGATATTGTTATGAAGTTGTTGGTGTTGCTTTTTGTAATTTAAATTATATAATAGCAATAATATTTTGTGGTTTTTGGTGGGGCCACAAAACCTTTGTGGCAACAAAAGAATGTAAGGTGGTTAGTTGAAAAGGTGGCGGTAAAGAAGTCGGTGGAGGCTAGCACATGACCGGGGGTGAATAGAAGGTCCTCAAATTGTTTACGGTTTAATCAACACGTGCCATTTTTTCTATCAAAACAAAAACATCATAATGCAAAAGTACAATACTTTTGTGTGTACGTATGTATTTGCTTAGATTGAATTTTAAAACCACAAATATTTTCAGTCGCCTTTAAGTAAATATGTACTATAGTTTTGTATTAAAAGCTTTTAATGTAAAACATATTTTTTATATCCAATATTCAATTAATATGTATCCAATTTATATTACAAATTTTTGTAGCAGAATTGCATTGATGAAATTTATGAAAATTCTTGAGCTATTTCTACTAATTTTTTGCCAGTTTAAAGGTTTGTAGTATACCAAAAAAATATCCCGTGCCGACCTATGTACAATATTTTTATACCCATACTATACATAGTATGGAGGGTATATTAAGTTCGTCAGTCGTTTTGAAACTCATCGAAGTAATAATTTTAGACCCCATAAAGTATATATGTTCTTGATCAGCGTACACTGAAAGAAAATGGTTTATATCATAAATGAATTCCTACGTTCCGTCAATGAAATTTGTCATTGATTTTGAACCAACGTAGAGGTTCATTGAATGAATGAAAAAAGTTTCATTGAGTTTCATTAACGAAATTGTTCATTAATATAATAATTCGAAATTCGTACAACAGCATGACATCAAAAATACTTCTGCTGGTCTAGATCTTCGTATCCCAATATAAGGGTTTTCATTTAAGTGGCATATTTCTAAGGATTACTTTTTTTGGATGATCTTTATAAAATCACATTTTGAGTCGGTTTATGAATGTCAGTAAGTCTGGCCGTGTGCCCAAGTATTTTTATGAACAAAATGCAGGTCGCCTTTATTGTTTGACATTGAGATGACATTTTCCATGCATCATTTGTTTGCCCTAGAACGAACTCCATACCGTAACGTTTCATTCATTTTATGAAACTGCTTCATTAATTTGGCGCACAAATTTAAATAAAACAATTATCACAATTTTCCCTCTATTTATTTGTACTTTGGTAGCGTACTTGTTTGTATCAGACAGCGCGGTTATGTGTAATTTCTATATTCACATTTTTTACTTAATTTTGTAAAAATAAGTAGTTTCGTAAAATTAATGAAATCCGTTTCATATATTCAATGAAATTAAAAAGAAAATCAATGAAACCGGTTCATTGATGCAACGAAGCATTTTTCTTTCAGTGAAAAGTTCTAATACGATTTAGTCCAGTTCGTCCGTCCGTTCGTCTGTTGTAATCACGCTAGAGTCAAATCCAATATAGATGGGATGCTAAAACTTTGCACCCCTTGGTCCACCATCTCGTATAGTTTGATGATTTTAGTCACATTCTCAATGGAATGGACTGAAATTCTACACAAGGCTACCCCCTGAAAGATAATTTTCTATATATGTCCACTATATCGTGTAGCCACTATACAATGGTTCCTCCCGATATTCGGTATTTTGATGATTTTAGTCACATTTTTCAATGCAATAGTCCTCTGAGTACTTTACCAACTGGTAGAGAATTGTCTATATAGGTGTACGTTTTCGTACAGCACCCATATAACGCTACCCCGAGATATTCGTTATTTCAATCATTTTTGCGACATTATTCACCGGAATTGTGTCCAATTTCGTATATAAAGTTCGTAATTGGTACTACAGCCTATGACAAAAAATTGTCTATGATGGTTCACGTCTTAGTATAACCCCCATACAACGGCATCTCCCTTACTAACTAGATACCTTACAAACAGTTCGAAAATAATCTCTTGTGGTATATGTCGTAAATTGTTAGCATATTAAAAAAAACAACCCACGTTCTTTCCCCTAACTGTTGTTATATTAACGTTTAAAATATTTCCACGAGGATAAGCGTTTAACTTTTGGACAACAATTTTTCAGAGACCTAAGCTCGGTATATGTTTGTCGACTGACCTTATTTTTGAAGAAAAGATGATATTTTCAAAAGTATGTGCAAACTTATTCATTACCCGGGAAAATTCACACAAAAGTCGAAGAATTATATGGGACATATACAGTGATAGTTCCAAATATGTATTTGTATTTTTATACCCTCCACCTTGGAAAGGAGGGTATATTAACTTTGTCATTTCGTTCGTAACATTCCTAAATATTCGTCGTAGACCCCATAAAGTATATCTATATATATAAATGTAAGTTGTGTTAGTTACTACGCTTATAACTTAAGAACCGCTGGACTGATTTTAACGATTCACACAAATTCGGAATTGTCTCCTCTCCGAAAAGGATAATATCCAAAAAAATCGCGTAAAAATGTAATATATTAACATTTTCATTTTGACTTTTGAAATGTACAATAGTAATGTTTTATTTTGCATGATTTTTTTTCCATTCTGACTTACTTTTTTCTAATGTACATTTGCAGTGTTTTGTATATTTTATTTTTGAATTCGAATATTAATACCAATTTATTTATTTATAAATAGTACCGAATTTATAAAAGTGTAGTACCGAATTATGTGGTGGCGAAACGGAATAGGTGATATCGATATAATTTAACGCGATCACACCAAAGTTAAAAGATAATTACTTTTTCAAAATCGCTAAAAAATCACGAAAAAGAGACCATATTGCAAAAATTCTCAAATCGGGAATAAATCAAAAAAAAATTCAATGGAATCGAATTTTAAAATAAAAGTTTATTATATTGACAATCTTTGTAAGGATCTTTAAATATTTGCTGTAAAAAATCAGCGAACAAGTTGAAGATTTTTTCAATTTGTTATTCTTCTTTTGTCAATTTTTTTCAATTTGTATTATAATATTGAATTCAGTGGATTTTTTGTGAACAAATTATAGATTAATTTTTCACTATATACAATTTTTCACCAAAAAAATGAAATAAGTGCGAAATAGGATGTTAACTGACATCTACCCTACAACTCCAGGGCCTACATCGTGGTTCAGCTGGAAGATGCGAACACATTTAAACAAACAAAAATGACCGAAAAAGTCTATTGGGGATCAATTCAAAGCATGGACCTACTTCTTTCATGTGACAATAATCCGTCCAATGAGAGCTTAAAATGCTAAATTCTTTGGGAGTACAATCAGTAAAATACCAAATATAAAGTGTGCAAAATAGTAGAGCGAATGGGATTTTTAGTAAGAAAAGGATTTCTATCCTTCCAGAAATTCTTCCCAAACATTCAAAATACCTTAAATCGCTTTTGCAGGTCTTGATATCGATCATAACTCACGGATAAGGGTACAACCCGATTTCATATTTATATAAACATCTATGATTTAAGCTATTTTTGGGGTCTTGGCCAGTTTTTTCATTTTTTTGGCCCTTATTTGGCATCTTTGTATCTATGGGGGTAGAGAACTTCTTCGCATAAATTTTGAAATTTTCAGAGTAGGGCCCATATTGGTCTTGACCACATTCATCAATTGATTTGGCTAAAAAATTTTATTTATGCCACCCTGGGGTAGGAAACCATCGTACAGATAATTACCACATAGGAATTTAATAAGTAAAGTCCCCACATTGGAGTATCCCCAAGTCCACTTTCACATCTAATGTGTGGTCAGAAAAGAAAATTTTGTATTCTATTGAATTTGTAACCCCCAAGAGAATATTGGTTGGGCCACGTTTTGGTATTACTCTCATATGAATTTATCCCTGATTCCAGCTATGACTGTGGTTTTGGCCACGTTTTTCAACTGATTTGGCCATTATTTGGCATCTTGGCTTTTCTATTTAGAGGGTCTTGACCCCATTTTTCAATCGATTTTGCTGTATTTAGGCTACTTTGTGAATAGAGAACCATCTTAGAGAAAAATGTCAACATACGTAAATATTTTGGTACAGTCCCCAGTGCCGCCGATCTGTAGTGATTTTTACCGATTGGCGGACGACAACACGGGCATGGTTTAATCGTCATTGAATTTTACTATGAACAAGAACGTAGACTTTTTGGGGACGTTAATGCGCAATTTAAGGTGCTATGGTAATGGGTGTAAAAGCGTAATTAACTTTTAAATTATTTTGTCCTCCTTCCATATGTATTCATTTTGATTTAGTTGGATCAATATTTATATTAAAATTTGTTCACTTTTATGAACTAGATTTGTGCTATATAAAATTTGCATTACAGACTAAAACTACGGGCCGGCAACGCGGACCGGGCCAGCTAGTATATTCATAATCAGCATAAAAATTGAAGCGATTTAACGATGTTTGTCTGTCTGTTGAAATCACGATACAGCCCACATTATTTGACGTAGAGCACCAACATTTAGCAGAAAAATTTGTATTGTGTCTAGGATGGTTGGTATTGAAAATGTGATATATTTGTCCACGTTTTGGTGTAGTCCCCATATAACGGTACCTCCCGATATTCGGTATTTTGATGATTTTTGGCACATTTTTTCACGGATTTGTCTGAGAATTGGTATTTGTAGGTCATAATGGGTCCTAGTTCGTGTGGCGAAACATTGTATGTATAGGTCTACGTTTTTGTATAGCCCGGTATTTCCCGATATTAGGTAATATGGCACATTTTCCCATGAATATGTCGAAAAATTGGTAGTTGTGGGTCATAATGGGTTCTAACGTTTCCTTTACCCTGAGGTGGAGGGTATTTAAAGTTCATTCTGGCCGAATAAAATATTCCAAGTAGGGTGTCAAAGAAGGTCCTCTTAATTTACAACGTCACTAGATAAAAGCATATGATAAATAATACCTAAAGTTAAATATTTCGTAATGGCTCTTTCAACCATATTAATTATTTAGTATACCTTACACCCTGTGGGGAGGGCTTGCAAAAAATACCGCTGAATCTGAGTCGATGAGTGAATGTAAGTCTGTGGTCCATCATTAATTGAAATCTATCTACAGATCCCAATTATGACCCAATCCTTAAGAAATTTTGCATGGGTTAAAAATTAGAAAACATATCTATAATTTTTGGAGATCATAGCAATATATTTATGGAAAGAGATTGATTTAAAAAACACAATATTTTCCAAGTTATGTTGTCGCTTCATAGTTTATAGATTTAACAAATAATTTAGTGAGGTTGTGTTTTGATTCGATTTCATCAAAATTTAACAAAGGTAGGATAAGTGTATCAGTTGTCGGCACTTTTAGGATTTTCGCTTTTTCAATCGTTCATCATTCTGAGATTTTAGATTCGAACTTTTGTATAGTTTTTGCAATAATAAATAAAGTTTTATTAACTTTTTTAATTTCATAAATTTGGAGTTTTGTTAAAATCATGCTTTTTTCCAGTAGTCGGCACCACTTGTCAATTGTCAGTATGACATGTTCCAACAGTCGGCATAGTGATTTTTTTGTAAGGATAATTAATAATAATAAAAAATAATGTATTAAAATATTATATTTTTCTTAAGTTAAATTGATTTGACGTCTTTATTGTGCTTTTCTTAAGAATATGGATTTTCCAGTTCATGCACAGACAAAAATTTAATTTCTATTAGAATAAATCATCTTTTCTTAGCGAAATTGTACACAAAGATAACTGACATTATATTCGAAGCAAACAAAAATTTCTGTTACCATTTAGTTATAATTGTTTCATTTATTTCAGCTTAAAAATAAAAAGTGCCGACTACTGGGACATGGAGAAGTTAGGCACACTTACCCTATTTCTAATCTGTATTTGATATCTTTCTCCGAATATCGTTGTAATGGTGAGCATAACAAAATGGGCAAACAATATGTATGGGATTTATTACTATATTTGAACCGAACCGAACCGAATTTCACAAAATCTATATATATAAATGTAAGTTGTGTTAGTTACTACGCTTATAACATAAGAACCGCTGGACTGAATTTAACGATTCACACAAATTCGGAATTGTCTCCTCTCCGAAAAGGATAATATCCAAAAAAATCGCGTAGAAATGTGATATATTAAAAATTTCATTTTGACTTTTCAAATGTACAATAGTAATGTTTTATTTTGCATGATTTTTTCCATTTTGACTTACTTTTTTCTAATGTACATTTGTAGTATACATTATTTTTGAATTCGAATATTAATACCAATTTATTTAATTGACTTGATTTCTTGAGAACTGAAATTGATGGCGGGTTACATGGAAGTGCAGTACCGAATTATGTGGTGGCGAAACGGAATAGATGATATCGAAATAATTTAACGCGGTCACACCAAAGTTAAAAGATAATTACTTTTTCAAAACCGCTAAAAAATCATGAAAAAAAGATCTCATTGCAAAAATTATCAAATCGGGAAAATAATCGAAAAAAAATCAATGGAATCGAATTTTAAAATAATTCTATTGACAAACTTTGTAACGATCTTTAAACATTTGCTGTAAAAAATCAGCGAATCAGGATTTTTTTTTAAATTGTTTTTGTTTTTTTGTAATTTTTTTTCAATTTGTATTATCATATTGAATTCAGTGGTTTTTTTGTTAACAAAATAAAGCAGAAATTTTCACCATAAACAATTTTTCGCCAAAAAAATGAAATAAGTGCGAATACGATTTTAACTGAAATCCAACTTTCAACTCCAGGGCCTACATCGTGGTTCAGCTGGAAATGCGAACAAATTTAAACAAACAAAAATGACCGAAAAAGCCTAATGGGGCTCATTTCAAAGCGTGGACCTACTTCTTTCATGTGACAATAATCCGTCCAATGAGAGCTCAAAATGCTAAATTCTTTGGGAGTACAATCAGTAAAATATCAAATTTAAAGGGTAAGAAAAGAATTTCTATCCTTCCAGAAATTCTTCCCAAACATTCAAAATACCTTAAATCGCTTTTGCAGGTCATGATATCGCTCATAACTCACGGATAAGGGTACAACCCGATTTCATATTTATATAACCATCGTATGATTTAAGCTATTTTTGGAGTCTTGGCCACTTTTTTCATTTTTTTGGCCCTTATTTGGCATCTTTGTATCTATGGGGGTAGAGAACTTCTTCGCATAAAATTTGAAATTTTCAGAGTAGGGCCCATATTGGTCTTGACCACATTCATCAATTGATTTGGCTAAAAAATTTTATTTATGCCACCCTGGGGTAGGAAACCATCGTACAGATAATTAACACATAGGAATTTAATAAGTAAAGTCCCCACATTGGAGTATCCCCAAGTCCACTTTCACATCTAATGTGTGATCAGAAAATACAATTTCGTATTATATTGAATTTTTAACCCCCAAGAGAATATTGGTTGAGAACGTAGATTTGGGATGTACATCTATATCAAATAAATTGTGGAAACATGAGCAAATTACAAATATAAGAAAGTAGCACGGGACCGAATATTTGTTGAGTCATCATTGAATTATACTATGATGAAAATATGGATTAATTCCCATCTTATCATTCTGCCCTCAAATATGAGGTGGATAAAACTATTTTTACTTATTTAAATCACGCGAAATGCTATGACATGCTATATTGTTCTGCTATATTTTCGATTTGGCCTCTATTTGTCATCTTGGATTATAAGGGGTAGAAGCAAGTTTTCAATGTAGGTCGATGTTTCGGAGTAGTGCCCATATAAAGAAGGTACCTCCTAATTTTACCATATTTCAAAGAATTTGGCTAATAATGTGTTTTAGGAGGGTGAAAATCTTCCACAAAAATTTCAGCATATCTACAAATTTTAGAATTCTTCCCATGTAATAATACCCTCTCAAGTCCACCTTTTGGCGGACAAACAGACCGACATGGTTAGGGGGACTTATGAGGACTCTAATGCACAATCTAAGGTGCTAATGGGTTTAAAAAAGTAATTATTTTTGGTTATTCTTAAATCATTCAGCCCTCAATATATAGTACACAAAATACAGTAAATTCCAAATTACTGCTCATTTGACTGGAAGATTTTGCTACGATTTTTACCATATAATAAATTAATTTGATCCCTTACATGGCGATAAGATTGATATATACTTTTTAATAGATTTGTATACCACATCCACACATTTGAAGCCCACGGTTTAAATACTGATGCCCACGGCTTAAATATGGGTACAGGTATTTAATACACTTTTAATCGACCAGTTCGTGAATACTTATATCAGTCATGTCTGTGAATAATTATGCTTTGACGGATATGCATAATAGACAAAAACTACGGGCCGGCAACGCGGATCAGGCCAGCTAGTTTAGCATAATTGCCTTGCATGTGACAAATGGTAAATCGAAACAAAGATATAAATGAGATATCTAAATTTTGACCGATTATCGCCAATTTCAATAGAGTTCGTTCTAGGGACAAAAGAATATTTTGCGCAAAAATTTAATCTTAATGGGCAATAACTGCTACTTGCACTTAGTTCAGGAACAAGGACTTGATGCTGGATATTGAATAAAAAATATATAA
Organism: Musca domestica; assembly: GCF_030504385.1. Classification (NCBI taxonomy): domain Eukaryota; kingdom Metazoa; phylum Arthropoda; class Insecta; order Diptera; family Muscidae; genus Musca; species Musca domestica. Next base: position 9,479,756 of record NW_026712363.1, on the reverse strand, counting down.
TAATTAAAAAAAAAGTATTTTTTTTTTTTATAAAAGTATTTTAATATAACAATAAATATTAAGAATATTAAACTATCTTGTAGATCCCCTGGAGGTGCAATTTATAAAACTGCAAAATATCGAAAATCGAAAATAAATTAAAACAAAAAACTGTCAGTCTATCTATAGCTCGAAAAAAATCTTAATAATAACTTTATCAAATGTTAATTATGTTCTTTCCTGAGGTAACTGCAAATACGAGTAATGATTTTATTGTTTTATTTTTCAATAAAATAATGTGATTCTGCAAGATGAACTTGAGATATTTATATTTAGTCAATAGTTTTAATTTCATTCTGTGGAAGCGATTATGGAAAATAAGGCGCAAATTATATTGAATTTGTAGGATTAAGACACGTATACAATCGATACTCCAAAAACATTCACTTCCTTTTTATTTCTTAAAATTTTCTTCGGACAAATTTAGAAATCCGAAATAAATCAAGAGTACATAATTATGCAATTTATTAGGAAGTTTTCAATATTATGTACTCTATGGAAATGTTTAAGAAATTATTTAACATTCCACAGAAGGTAACAAATCCCTATTTGCCTGTAAATGTATCCACCCTCTCTATGTGCGGAAGAAAAAAAGATGTTTTCATGACGACAAATGATTTCAAATGCACGGGGATTTCTGGTGGTTTAGTTGCTTTTAACCACCCCCTGGTGGTATGACGACGGTGTACCGTGTGTGTCAGCAATGTCGAAAGCATTTGAAAAGGTTAAAGAACCCCACAAATCGATTGACAATAATAACACGCGCTTTCTGGCAACAGTGACATGTCGTAAATTTGTGATTTTCATGAAACAACCGAGCAAAATAAAGTCGGCCCAAGCCAAGGAGGTGTTTCCATTCAGATGGATACAAGAAACCCGAAACGACTCTGCATTCGACTAAAGCAACGGCAACGACAATGGCATCAGCTATCCTGTTATTATTGCTAAAACGTGCCAAATAAATTGAAAACGCTCTAAATACTTCGTTTGGATACATATATACATATATACATACGTACATACTTGGAGGCAGTGGTTGAATGCGACGAGTGGAGCAAATACGAGGGTGTAGAGTAATAGATGAAGATTGAAATTACACAATATCTAAACGTACGCACATTCAACCAACCATCCACATCCATTCGAAGGCATTCAGGCAGCAAGCGATTTTTGGTTTCTATTAAAAACCCAACACTCACACACACACTCCCTCTAACATTTTGGCTTTCAATTTTACGACGAACCAATATCGGAAAGCTTCACGCTAAAACTGTCAATGTCTAATGTCATTCAATGGTGGGATACAATATCCTCGACAATATCCATGTTTGCCAGGTTATCCTTTAATGGTAAAACCTGTATTTTTTCGAAAATGTTGTCATTGTTTGAAGAAAAAAAAATTAAATACGTACTGATATCGTTTGATAGTGTTTGGGATGCGGTTTACTGGTACATGTATGTAAAATAAATTTCTCGTTTAAAAGGCTATATGCAATGTTATAGGAACTGTAAATTATTTAAGTTTTTGTAATAACAAATGAGAATTATTTGGTCGAGTGAAACTAATAACTGTTATACCTTCCACAATAGAAAGTTTGTCATTCTGTTTGAAACTCCTCAACATAAAAATTATAGACCCTGTAAAATGAACACATTCTAGATAAGCATTCAAATTATTGTCAATTTAGCCATCCCTGTCTGACTGTCAGTCTATGAAAATCACTCCAACTTGTGAAGGTAATGAAATGGTTTAATTAAATGTTACTCAGCTCCATTTATATGTACCTCCAAATGTCCCGCATTTAATGATTTATGCCTAATTTTTAAACGAAATCGTTTCAAATCTTGTATTTGCAGTTCGTAACTAGTACAACCTCTTATGACAGAAAGTCCACGTTCTCATATACAGGTCCATGTTCTCGTATAATTCTCGTAAAACCGTACATCACGAAATTCGGCATTTTGATGATTTTAATCCCTTTTTTACAAGTGTTTTTTATATAGTATTTTTAGTTGACTATAGGTATCTACTCCTGTAACTGAAAAATATCTATGCGGGTCCACGTTTTTGTATGAATCATATCAGCAGCACTTGTCGACGAATTGGTCCTTTAAATATCTTATACAATTCCCTCACCAATCGGTAAATATATGCGACCAGTTTCAGTGTGAGCACAATACTTGCGATCAATAAGAAATTAAGCCATCGGCGAAATACTCCAGAAATAATCAGCCGGTAAATTTTGTATATGAAAAACAACCTAAATTTGGTGTGTTTTTATTCTGTTAACTGAGCCTTTATTCATTTAAAACCAGTTCAACATTATTTCCTGCATTACTATAGGGAGTAAATTTAGAACTTGATCCTAACTTTCAAAGCTAGAACTTTTTTGCTGTTTCCCAAAAAAATTTTTTGTAAAAATGTTTGCTCAACCGTAACTTTAACTTCATTGTAAATATCATAATTTACTCCCCCTAATTCGGCTTCTAGCAAATCGTCATGCAACAAGTAAAAAAGCAGTAAGTTGGACCGGGCCGAACTTTGAATGCCCCCCACCATTTGGAACAAATTTGGAAAATTTCCAAAAAATAAAATCTTTTAAAAATTCTATTAAAATTTATATCGGATATAACCTTTATATTGCAGTCTATACGAAGACGTGGACCTGTATAGGCAACTTTCGTCATAAGACATATTCAAATATGAAACTTAAAAAATTATTCGTGGAATAATGTAACTAAAATCATCAAAATACCGAATATATTGGAGCTATATGAAGACCTAGACCTGCATAGATAATTTTCTGTCACAGTCCTTAGTACCTATTAGGAACTTCAAATACGACAACTCAAACAATTTCAGTGAATATTGTACCTAAAATCGTCAAAATACCGAATATAGGGAGTTACTGATATATAGGCCTATATGAAGACCTGGACCTATAGAGACAATTGTCTGTCACAGAATGTACTTCCCATTACAAATACTTAATACGAAATCCAGTGAATAATGTCCCTAAAATCGTCAAAATATCAAACATCAGGGGGTACCGTTGTATGTAGATCAATATTAGGGGTAGGCAGAGCAACTCAAAATATTTTAGTGATTGGATGTGTTTTGAAATAACAAAAATTTGGAAGTGTTTATTTGCCTCTCTTTACTTAAGACGTGGATTTTTACAGAATGTTTTTTGAAGAGCCTACATGACGTGGATTTTAAAGAATGTTTTTTTAAGATCCTACAAGACGTGAATTTTTAAAGAATATTTTTTGAAGATCCCACAAGACGTGTATTTTCAAAGAATATTTTTTAAAGAGCCTACAAGAAGTGGATTTTTAAAGGTATTGAAATATGGTTGAAAGAAAAATTGTAAGTAAGTGGTCCGCCCAAAATCAGTATTATTTTTTTTTTAAGATATGTCTGAAACAAAAAGATTTTTAGAATCTTTCTCATTCACCATCGAAATTAAACTAATTATTTTGGAAGAGAAAAGATATCACGAATGACAAAAAAAAATATTTAAGGTATTGAGATAATGGTTGAAAGAAAAGTTACAAATAAGTGGCCCGCCGAAAATCAGTATTTTTTTTAAAGATATGTGTGAAACAAAAGTTTATTTAGAACCTTTCTCATTAACCATATATATAGGAAGTTAAATTTATGTATGTATCAATATTTCTAATGGTGTATTCATTAAAATATCCGGCAGCATCTTTCTCATCGACTGCTCGAATAAAACTAAATATTCTACCAAAACCATTTTGACAGAAAATTCAAAACTATTTATTACAATTGTGTTGGTGAACACACAGACATCCCATGGGATACTCTTTGCCAACCCCTGATCTATATAGCCATTTCTCCTCCAGTTGCTTAGAAATAACATCTAGCATGGATTTTTAAACAATTCCATTGACAAATGTAGCTAAAATCATCAAATTACCGAATATAGGGAGGTACCGTGGACCTACATAGATAATACTCTTCCAGGGGGTAAAGTACTCAGAAGGAACTCCATTTGTGGATTTTATAAAATTTCATTGAAAATTTTGACTACAGTGTTGGCATGTTTGTTTGGGATACCGTAGTATTTTGTTGTTGCAAAAATCGTCAGGCTTAATCCCATTATTGTTGTTTTTATAAAACAACATTTGTTTATTAGTGGAGAACGATGGTAATGTTTACCAGGGGGTAAGGCAGGGAATGCCTAGGTTTCGGCCACCAATCCTCATCACCACCACAGCCACCAATCCTCATCAGTTCCCTTGTTTTTTGCCTGGGATATTCTCCCCAGAAGTTATTTAAAATAACTCCTATGACAAAAAAGTTTTTTACCCAAGAGAAGAGATCGTAAGTTCAATAGAAGAGGAACCAAAGAATTATATAAAACTAAAATTCTTTTGGAAAATCTTCTAAATCTTACAACCGCACTTATAAACATTTACATCTTTCTCCACTTGTTATGCTTTCGTTCAACCTGAACGAAGTAGCATAGCCATGTAAGTTGGTTTTGTCTGTTACAACAAAAACCCTTTCGTCGACGGTGCCTTATCTATTAATAGAACAGTGTTGGCATCAAAATACCGAATATCTGGGGGTACCGATACATATAGTGTTTTTGAATAGTTTTTCGTTTTTTTTTTTTTTTGATGTTAACCACCTGTCAGCCCCTGATCTACATAGCCATTTCTCCTACAGTTGCTTAGAAATAACATCTAGCATGGATTTTTAAACAATACCATTGACAAATGTAGCTAAAATCATCAAATTACCGAATATTGGGAGGTAAGGTGGACCTACATAGATAATACTCTTCCAGGGGGGTAAAGTAGTCAGAAGGAACGAATATCAGGGGGTACCGATATATATAGTGTTTTTGAATAGTTTTTCGTTTTTTGATGTTAACCACCTGCGGTTCTTGATGTGATTACGATCACGATAACCTGTAACACTGGGTGACATAGAGTATAAAAAAGCATTAGAAAACAAGCATTTAAAAAACATAGAATGACTACACGGTCTCTTTATATTCAGTTCTCAAAGTCGTAATGTGTACTCTTATACAATGGTATTCGGTACTAAATATCAGATATGACCTTTTAGTACCTATCTCAAATTTTGTCGCCGTTGGTCCATTTTTATGTATAGTTCCCAGGTATACTTCCCTCGAATTCCAATTTTGTATTGTACCTCTCTTTTATGTCTATAACTGTTAATTTAATTTTATTGCACTTTCAAGAAAACAGAGCCTCTTCTTTATTATGAGAATGACCCTAAAAATATGCCATAGTTGTTATTAAGCCGTAATTAATTCAGTGGAGGAAAATAAAGGCAAGGTCTAACAATATTTTGACATTATTTATTAGGCATGTTAAAGTGCCCAATTTCATTGAACACACTTTGTATATTGAAAACTAATGTTTCTTAACTCTCAAACATACACAATTGTGGAGAGGAATATTCAAAGAGTGCTAGCAATTAAATTTATATTACATTCATATATTTTTTAAATAAATCAACATAATTTTCGTTTAATATTTACGTTGGCGATTGTAATAGCCCATAGTGATGTGGGAAACAAAAAGTTGTATCGCGTGTTTCAAAGTGTCACGTATTAAAACATGATGTGCGTCTTTAATGGATATCGTGTGTCCACCACGTCCAGCGTCATCACAAGTTTTGCATGTGAGAATCATCTGACAAGAAAAATATAACAACAACAAGCCCCGAACATATTATTAAGTGAAATTCGGCAGTTATTAAAGAAACACAAATGACACAAAATCCAAAAAGAAACAACTTGTAATTGCTGTTGACGTACACAAGCAACGTAAATTTTAACCTTTTCCTGATCGTAACATTACACTGATGAACTGTTGGACACGTTCAGTTAATAGGAGGGACATTAAAATCACGTACTTACAAAATTGGGTGAAATGTATTTTTTTTTTTGTGGTTTTGTTTTGAAACACCTTATCAGGTGATGGTACCACCTTCGTTTTTGCCATCGCTGGTAGCAATGATGAATCATAATTAGGTTTTTACACTGTGCCGCAATTATAGTGGCATCAAAAACAAATTTTGTTTTTTAAGTTGTTATATCTTGTAATAGTTTCTTGTAATAACTACAAGAAATGTGTTAGTGACATGCAAAGAGAAATCTAAATGTACTTTACAATACAGAAAAAATACACATTACTTTGGAAATATATGATTCTATTGGCTGTTAAAAAAAAAAAAAATGATAGCTTTGTTTATTTTTACAAAAAATCGGTTCAGATTTGAACATAGCTTTCTTATTTATTTTTCAACGATTTGGTTATGAATTCCCATTATCTTCTTAGTATAATAATGACAGTGGGGGTAATAGCAGCAGCAGCAGCGAAGATACAAAACACTTCAATTTTACAACTGTTCATAAAAAGCTTACTTGAATGATTGATTTACAATTTAGAGCACTTTTACGTAAAAATGTCTCGATATAGGCGGCGAAAAAATAACAAGTAAAAAAGCAGCTAAGATCGACCGGGCCGAACTTTTAATACCCTCCACCATTTGGAAGAAACTTGAAAAATTACAAAAAAAAACCGTCGAAAATGAAAACCGTCGTACTGCAGAAATAGTGTTTAGCACCGATTTCGAACTTCAAAAACTAAGTTTGAAACAATTCCGAAAACAATGTCGCTAAAATCACCAAGATACCGAATATTGGGAGTTACCGTTATATGGGGCTGTTAGATAACTTAGACCGACAAGGCCCATTTACGATCTAAACCTGCCTGTCGGCAAAATACACATGTGACAAATACAAATTGTGACAAAATAAAAGGAAGTATATTTGTTTTAATATTTTTTCAAATTTACTATTCATTAGAATATTGATAAATCTCTGAAAGTTGCAGGTTGTTGAAGATAATATTTGCATATATCGCTTCGGAAGAGATGTTTCACTATCATAGAAAAAGAAACAAGGGTTCAAATATTAAAATTTTTACATTTTCTTACATATTTCAGTGTTGAAATCCTGAAAAAGGTACTTTATAAATATCATGCGTGAACTTTTCTACAAATTTGTATACGATTCACCTTGAAAAGGAGGGTATATTCACTTTGTCATTCCGTTTGTAACATCGGTAAATATTCGTTATAGACCCTATAAATTTTATATATTTATGATCAGCATAAAATTCTAAGTCGATTCAATAATATCCGTCTGTCTGTCTGTTGAAATCACGATACAGCCCACATTATTTGACGTAGAGCTTCAGCATTTGACACAACACGTTGTATTGTGTTGGTATGGTTGGAGATATATCGGTCCACGTTTTGATATAGCCGCCATATAACGGTACCTCCCATTATTCGGTATTATGATGATTTTTGCCAGATTCCTCCACGGATTTGTCTAAAAATTGGTATTTGTGGTTCATAAAGGCTTCTAGCTCCGGTGGCAGAACATTGAATATTTAGGTCCACGTTATCCTACAGCGCACATATAAGAAATTGTTTTCAAATGTGGTATTTAAGAGGAATTGGTAGATGACAATTCTTAAAGTATAAAATTTTCTATAGACCATCCCATTTTGGTATCGCCTCCATGTAACGACCTCACCCACTTTATGGTTTTTTTAATAGTTTGACAGCATTATCCAAACGGTTTACTAGTATTTGTAGTTTAAAGTGGAACACGATTGAAATCAGATACTTTTATATACAAATGTTTTCTTTATCCAATGTTGGTGTGTATTAAAAGCTCGGCCCAGCCGAATGTTTTTTACCTGTTCATATTTATAACCGACTCTGCAAAATACGATTCAGAAGTTTCAATAATGTCAACATGTTTCCGAAATATGATAACCTGAAACATTGGTTTTGTGTATTCGGCAGGATATGTTTTGCTTGTGTTGTATTACCACCGAGAAATGAATACAGTGACTCAAAAGGATGTACCAAATAGACAATTTCACCAGCGCAGTAGAAGACGTGAATTTCAATTCCAAATTTCTATCAGCCGAGGGAAGGATATTACAGAATCATATTCGAAAGCAGTGCGATTCAAGTCCATATTTACGGCTGGTCAGCACGAAACTTTGCCTTTGAAAATCACCGACATTCTGACTAATTACTGCACGACTTGTACGTAGCCTACGGTTCGACAGTCTAATAGGAGGCAATAGTCCTGCAAGTAACTCTATTTAAGCAACAAAGACGGATGAATTAATTCGCGATGAATGCCTCCAACCCAATTAAGTAATCTCAATATTTAGATTCAAACAAATTTTCCCACAAAATTTTAAATTTTTGAATATCACTTTCAATTTCTAACGATCATAATGTGATATTCAATAGACGACTATGCGGTTCAATTACAGCAAGAAAATATCACAATTACTTTTTGAAAAAATGACAATAATAAAAGGAACATAGCAAATTTCTTGCAGCCAAGGTCAACATGTAATGCCATACATTAGGTTGTGGTAGTGATCTAGCACAGAATACACAAATATTAGTCTAGTTAACTTCTTCACCCAAAATTATGCACTTTATCTAGTTTAAGAAATAATTTTCCAACTTACGTCTTTCCTGGATTTTCAAGTTTTCCACTAAGAATTAAATTTCTATTTCAGCTTAAAAGCCGTTCCGAAACAGTTTCACACAAAATTCCATGTCAAAAGACATCTTTAGATTTTTCCAGCTTCCCGACTTCTCAGTAGATTTTTCACAAAACTGTCTTTCGTAAAAACCCGAAATTGCATTAATACAAGTAGCATCCACTGTATATACCAGATTTTCTCTTTGGCGAAAAAAAAAAACAATTACTTCCTGTAAATGTCCTCTTAATTTGTATTTCATTTCCTGATCTTAAATTGTTTCAAGCAATTTGTAATGTAAATTCAATACAAATCGAACAATTTACCGTTTCAATTTGCATGAATTTAATTGCTTTTGTTTTTGTCAACCCCTGAATTTCAATTCATGTATTCGTAAAGAATGGTAAAGAATTACCATCACCAACAACAAAATCAGAATTTTCAATCAAATTAACTTTTAAAAGAGAGCACACATGACATTATTTGAATATTTCTATGGTTTGATACAATTGCTAAGTCAATGTTTTATAATTTATTTCAATTTAAAATATTTGTGCATCGGAAATTGAATGCAACGGTTATATGAACAATCTGCAATGTGAACAAAAAATAATTTAATTTTGATTAAATTTTGTGTTTTTTCTAAAGGTGTGAGCAGAGGTCGTTAGTTCTTTTACAAATGGCTAAGAGGTAAAGAAATTTAAGAACAATCATAATCTCAGAAAATTTTAAAATTAACTTACTTGACCATTTTTGAGGATTGATAGAATAGAGGTAGAAGTAATATGCCTTCCCTTTCATTGTGGTAGAGAGTATTTTGTCTGTGTATGTTTATCTGTTCCGTCGCTCAACAGACATAGAACCTCAATGAAATTATCGGGTCGTCCTTTGCAATACGGCCGATATTCTATTATTTAAATATATTTTGACTTAAATTTCATATTCATCTCAAGTTTCCGGTTGAGAGAAATATTTAGATATACCAAGTTGTAAAAATCGCTGACCTGTATACAGTTAGCAGAAGGGGTTCGCAGGTATATATCATCTTCACAACAGATCTTTTGTTAACAAAAATATTTGTGTGTGTGAAATTTAAAGAGAGTTGGATGTTTATTTCGCTTTCTTTGAGCGTTTTGTTTTTTCAATATCTTGAATCCTATGTGAGAGAGGTACCCGAAGAAATGGTCCGATCTCTACCATCTTTATAACAGATCTTGCATTGAGGAAATATTGAGATGTGCCAAGTCTGAATGGAATCGGATGTTAAATTCGCGTTTTATGAGCGCTATTGATATTCAAGATTTTGACCCTTTGTCCATCTTCACACCAGACCTTGGGTTAATAAAAATATTGTGATGATGAGACTTGAGACTTTTGAAAATGGGACTTTTAAGTAAAAACCTCCAAAAATATCAAAAATGTCCCATTTCGGGAGGGGTCATTCCCCCACCCTGGCTACGTCGGTGGCAGCATATATACGTTTATATTAGGAATTTGTATAGGCAGCATTGAGTGCTTATTACGGCTTAAGAAAAATTGGAAAGTGAAAGTTATATATGGAAGCTTTATCTTAATCGGAATCGTTTTCCACTAAATTTGACGGAGGTATCTTTACCTCTCTTTACCTCTGTAAATATAAAATCGGGTGAATCATATACCTCGAAGCTAAAGCTGTATATGAACCGATGATGCCAAAAAAGATTTTTTTAGTCGGATTGTATAATACCAAAACTTAACCCCATAGGACAAACGTAGCACTGTTGTTTTACCATTTAAATTAGAGAGCAGCTATATTTAATCTAAACCATTTTCTAGGCTGTAGTTGTTTTGAGGAGCCATGTCATATCGCACCGAATGAAATATATATTCCTATATCTGAACCGATTTTCAACAAATGACATATTGTTACTTCTGGGCTGTATTTTGGCGTATGAGACAAAATCTGTTGTATTTTATAAGATATTGCGCTTTTCGTTAGGGTTCGTCCTTAGGCAGCAAACAAATGATATTTGTAAAGTTTTGTTTCAATCCGACAGTAAATGTGATCACCAACTTCCATTATCATGTACTAAGTCTCCTAATCAATATTTTGTTAATCGTAACTATTTACAAATCAACTGATTGCAAATGTAATTCGAAACATTTTTATTGAAATTTGTAACAATTCGTTATTCCCAAGCATTTGCTGCAGCTAGTTTGATAAAAAGCATACATTGACAGACTAAGAGATATATATAAATCGACTCAGAATGTGAAAAAAGTTTTTCGAGGTCAAATGTAATTCTTAGGAAACAGTCGCAATGGGAATTTTATGTTTTATTATTGAAGGACTTTTAAAACATTTTTCGTAACTTTAAACCCAATGTCACTTTCGAAAATTAGATTTGTGGGATTTCAACGTCGAATAATGCATCTTACATCCTCGATGTAATCATAAATGTATTTGTTCAAAAAATAAAAATAAACAAACGCAAAATATTCTCCTCCAAAATGTTACCTATTTTCCAAAATGTATTGAAGAGATTAACGCATACACTCAAATCGACGCACAGTTTTATTCTGATAAAGACATTATTAGTCCGAAAATTTAAAAACAATTTTTTTGCATAAAGGCAATTGTATAATTTTCATTTTCATTTATTAAAACTGTCATATTTTTGCACAATCTTTGTCATACTTTTGCAAGCACCATTTCATTTCGTGCACCAAGTACGTATGTACATACGAATGTTCCTTGTTTTACAACAATTTCGCAACGTTACAAACTCACCATAGAAATACTATGTGGTCCGCTGTACACAGAAGGTAGGTATGACGATCTGTGAAACAATACACGTTTAGCAAATAGCGTTAATGTCAATAACATTGTTCGCCAATGAACTCAAGCGTTGCCATTTTCCGAGTTCATGAGCCCAATTTTGTTTTCTGTGTTTCTCGAGGCTTTCGTTATAAAAGCGAATATTTTTTATACAATATTTATATATACACAAACATATGTAGGTATGTATATACATATTGTGTCTATTTAAATCTACAGTTCGTTTCGCGCTGTTGATTTGACGGATGGAGCAAAACATAGAGCAATACATCACACTGATGATGGGCCAAACTTTAAGGTGTTGCTAAGCGGTTTACTCTCTGGCAATGCTTTGGTTCAAAGTGATGTTGATGTTTATTTCGCTGAGCTTTTTGCTGTTGCTAAGCAATTATTGTAGCCGAATAAACACTGACTTCATCATCATCATCTTTATCAGTGTCGGAAACAAAATTGCGACCATAGCTGTCATCAGCATCGTCGTTGCTAGAATGGTTACCACAAAAGTGGTAAAGGTGGGAGGTCGACCAACATATTTTTTATTTTATTTTTTTATTTAAAGCTTAGGCGGGTTTGGGTGTAGAGAAAAGTGAAAATGAATACAAGCTACTAAGGGTGTAACTCCGATTGGGACAATTTGAAAGATGTATGGATAATGTATAATGAACTTATTAAACCAATGTATTCTGTGCACACACAGCTATATTGCTTCCCCATATCACTGGTTCTGTTTTTGCACAATTTCATTCTTCAGAATGTGTGGCTATCTATCTATATCATATGCGAAATTAAAAGGAGCCACTACGTCATCATTGCCTTGGATGAATGGGAACCTACTAGCTACGGTTTAATGAACAGCGAAACAGGTATTAAAAAAATCATAACCATGCCTGTCGCATCGCCGCTGCTGGAGACTGTCATTTACAGCCAACAGTGTATCCATCCAACCATTCAGCCAGACATCCATCCATCTTCAGTCATGTAATCAACATCAACTTTGCCAACGGTATCCTCACAGATTTGTCACGTTTACCTATTGTGAGCTGTCATCATTGATTTAACTCATTCCAATGACAACAGCAAACACGAAACGCAGAAACTTTCAATGGAATAGATCGATCAGAATTAACACGTTGATTGAATGCAATTGCCCACGAAGCGTATCAACAAGCTAAGTTGCCGATATGGTATATTGCCACCACAAAAACATAGAACCCATTGACCAGACGTTAAAGAACTTAAATTTGTTGATAGTTTACACTAAAAACTTAGCGATAACCTGCTGAAAGTGCTAAGTTTCGACTAAACAATTTAAAAAGGGGAAGTTCTGCTGCGACGAATTTTTAATACCCCCAACCATAAGATAAACCAGTAAAGAGAGTCCTAAAGTCGGGCGGGGCCGATTTTATGATACCCTACACCACTTTGCTAATTTAGTTGAGCTCCACTTAATAATTAAAAGTTTTTATGGGAGAATTCAATCATACACGCTATGATTATAATTATAATTTAAAATTCAAAGGACTAAATATGCCAAAGAATTTGTATCTTTTAAATTCTGACTTGTATTGCCCATTTGGTGCGAAATTAATTTGAAATCGGATAAAAATATATATGGGAACTATATCCAAATCTGAACCGATCTCGATAAAATTTGGCAAATACATTTCTGAGGTGTATTTCATATATTTCCCTGAATATCGTTGTTACGGAGTGCATATTACGGCTTTAGGTAACAAATACAACAAATCGGATGAACAATATATCTGAACCGATCTTCACCAAATTTGGCATACTACCTTCTACACTAAATTCGGTCGTATGTGCCAAATTCCATCCCATTGGGACAAATATTAGACGTTTGGTGCACAATAAATGGTACATCGGACGAAGTTATATATGGGAGCGATATCCAAATATGAACCGATCTCGAAAAAAATTAGCAAAGGTATTTCTGAGCTGCATTTGATATATTTCCCCAAATATTGTTGTTACAGAGTGCATATTGCGGCTGCGGAGGACAAAGATAACAAATCGGATGAACAATATATATGGGAGCTATAGCATTATCTGAACCGATTTCGATATAATTTGGCATACTTATTTTCAAGCCTAATTTGTTTGTATGTGCAAAATTCCATACTATTCGGGCTGATATTACACGTTTGGTGCACAATAAAAGGCAAATCGGACGAAGATATATATGGGAGCTATATCTAAATTTTTACCGATTATCTTCAATTTCAATAGGGTTCGTCCTTGGGCCAAACAAATGTTGTTTGCAAAATTTCATCTCAATCGGATAATAAATGCGACCTGCATTTTGTTCACAAGAATACATGGACAGACAGACGGACTGACATGCATAAATCAACTCAGAAAGTGATTCTATGCAGATCATCAAAAGGAACTATGGGTCTATCTCGTTTCCTTTTGCCTGTTACAAACAAATGCACAAAGACATAATACCCTGACCACCTTGTGGTGTAGGGTATGATAAAATATTCAGAAATAATTCTAATTGTAATACTTACCTGGATTTAATATTTGAACTTGGTCCGTCTTAAAATGCAAATGTCAGTGAAATAAAATGCAAATGTCATTCCGTTTGTAACACCTCGAAATATACATTTTAGACCCCACAAAGTATATATATTCTTGATCAGCATAAAATTCTATGTCGATTTATCAATGTCCGTCCGTCTGTCCGTCTATCCATCTGTGGAAATCACTCTAACTTCCGAACGAAATGAAGTAAGTTGATAAAAATCTATCCAAATGTGTATTATGTCTGCAGGATTTTTGGTATTGAAAATGGGCTATGTAGGTCCACGTCTTCGTATAGCCTCCATATAACTGTACCCCCAATATTCGGTATTTTGATGATTTTAGCGACATTATTTACCGGAATTGTTTCAAATTTGGTATTTTAAGTTCGTAATAGAAACTACAGTCTGTGACAGAAAATTGTCTATGCTGGTCCAGGTGTTCGCACAACTCCGATATAACGGTGCTTCCCTATATACGATATTTTGATTATATTAGCTACATTATTCACCGTTTATTACAAGTTTCGAATTTGAATATGGTAATGCCTTATGACACGTAGGTCGACGTCGTATAGACCCCAATAAATCGGATATATTCGGCATTTTTAAAATTTTAACAGAATTGTTTAAAGATTTTATTTTTTGAAAATTTTCAAATTCGTTCTAAATGGTGGAGGGTATTCAAAGTTCTGCTTTTTAACTGGTTTTAAACTTGCAATAGATAGCAACCACATCTGTTGTAAGTTTTAATTTCTTTTTTTATTATCATATATAGGGGATATACTCATTCCAAAGCGATAAAAGTTGGTGGGATCTACTTCTCATAATTCCAAACATATACTTTAACTCGCTATGGACAGTTCTATTTAAAATGCATATAGTCGCCCCACGCGAATTTTGATACTATTTACTGGTTTCAATTAGGCACATACCAGTATGGATGACAACATTTTATAAAAATACTACCTGAACCCAGTTCGCTTCGAATAGTTGTAATAAATAAAACAAAATAAAAAATGTAAAAAATGTAATTATTGTAATACTTTAATGTGTATACAAACAAATAGCTCGGTCTACCAACGCGTGAACATGCCAGGAACAGATGACCACGGGAAAAGCAAGAACATGCCAAATTTAGTCCGCATACACAAAGGGTTTGTTTTTCGGATTTATTAATTTCATAGCAATTGCCAAGCGTGCAGGAAACAGCAATCTTTTGAAGTTGAGTGGCATTTATGTAGCAATTCGTGAATTCGAGATAGCAACATACTTCCCCGTGATAATCGTATCCTCAATTAAATAGTTTTTTATATCCCCCACCATACATAGTACGCAGGGCATTAAGTCTTTTCTTCTTTTGGCCACATTTTTCAACGAAATTGTCTGAAAATCCTCGCAAGGAGTTCCTTGGGAGTTCTCTATTCCCTAGAAGAGAATTGTCTATATAGGTCCATGATATCGTATACCCCCCATATAACCGTACCCCCGATATTCCGTATTTTGATAATTTCAGCCAATTTTTTTAATGGAATTGCCTTAAAATCCACACAAGAAGTTCATTCTGAGTACTTTTCCCCTAGTGTAAATAGGTCCACAGTTTTGTATTGCGCCACAGACATTATTCACCGGAATTGTTTCAAATTCCGCATATAAAGTTCGAAACCGTTAATTTTTGAGGATTATTTTTGGACGGATTTTTTTTAAATTTTTCAAGTTTCTTACAAATGGTGGAGGTTATAAAAATTCGGCCCGGCCGAACTTAGCTGCTTTTTTAATTGTTACTGTTAGCAAAGGCGCTGTGGGTCAATGCTTCTTAATAAAATCATATCCCAATGTGAACCTATTTATAGTTTCAAGCATTTCATTCATCACTTCAGAATCACTTTAAGCATTTCTTTTACCTTCCCTATTTAATTGAAAATGGAGGTACATACCGTGTTTGGTGAATGAAATATGGGAGCAATATCCAAATCTTAACCGATTTCCAATTAATTTATTAGATTTATTTTTGTAACCAAATCCAGTCAGACATTCTAAATTTCAATGAAATCGGGCATGCATATCGTGTTTGGTGCATAAGATACATGAAATCGGCCGAAATATATATGGTGGCTATACTCAAATTTAAACCGATTTCAATATAATTCAACAAAAATATTTTTGGTACCAAACTTCGTCTCTCTATTCGAATTTCATTGGAATTGGACATACATATCGCGTTGGGGGCATAAAATGTGTAAAAATGTATATGGGAGCTATATCCAAATCTGAACCGAATTCAATATAATTTGGCAAACAAATTTCATCACACATTTCAAATTTCATTGAGATGTGATGTACACAACGTGCTTAATTACATTACCTGAAATCGGCCGAAAATATATATGTGGGATATATCCAAATCTGAACCGATTTCAATATAATTTGACACATACAAACATTTTACTCTCTTATAAATATAGATATGAAACAATTTGGTTTGATAATTTTAATTCTGATAAAATACATAAGAAAAGCGAAGGTTTAATGAAAGGAGTAGATTTATTTTCAAAGTTTTGTTTCTTAGATCTTTAAATATATATTTCGCCAAAAAAAAATGGGTAAGTATTGTTCATACATCTGGAGTTTAATATTTTGTAAAGAGTTTTCATATAAAAGTGTTTCCCACATTGACTCAGTTTAGACAAGGATATTTTTTCTGGAAAAAAATTGTATATTCCAATTAAATGGTTAAACGGATGTTCAGATCTCGACGAGATAAAACGATCAGGTTTTAGTTAGGTTTTTACTTGACATCTATAATGAGAGCAAAAAACTTTGGTACCGCTTTCAATGTCACAAATTTTGCAACGTGTTAGTGTTTTAAGCCATTTGGAAGCGTACACGTTCCAGCCAAAAGCTTTGAAATCCTAACCAACGAATTTATTTACTCTCGAAGGAAGTATTCAATTCGGTCCTGGTACCTTCTTCACAAAACCACTAAAGAAGTAACCAATTGGGCACAAACCAAATTGTACTTACTTAGATTTTAAGATACACTATCACGTTTCGCCTCTTGGTATTGAAACTTGGACATAAAGGTCCACGATTTGTTATAGCCTCCATAGAACCGTACCACCCAATTCAAGGTGTTTTCGGGGTTTAAGACATATTTTTCAACCAAATTCGCTGTAAATTGACCGTTTGCATTTTCAGTTAATTGAAAGAACCCTTGCAAAGTGCTGTCCATAGAAAGTTTTAAGACATGTACGTCGATCCCAAAATTGACAGGTATTGACAAAATCTACACGAGGGAAAGGAAAGAAAGGAAAAGGGAAAGAAAGAAATTAATTTTCCTGGTGAAGACTTTTATAAATATATATTTTTTGTTTGTTTGTTTTTTTTTTTCAAGACTGGTACGCATTCTAATTCTCAAGTTTCGCTATTAAAAATCGTATTATCGTTTTTCTTAATTCCTCATGTCTCAGTTACACAGCTTAATTTCAATATATTTCATAAAACCGACCATACACTCAATTGGTTTCTGATAAGGCCAAAAAGTGCTTACATCATTAAGGGGATACTAACAAAACACATGAAGAGAAAACTGGATTTCAAGTGGTCTATGGAATATTTTGAATCCAGTCATAAATAATTTACAATATCAAATCGAATGTGTGTAAATAACTCAAGTGTTTTTTTTTTTTTTTCAAAGCGATGCTGTCTAGAAAAAGATTGTTAAAGAAAACATTTTAAAAACAAAACACCAGCGATAAATAAATTCGTATAGCAGACCCCTCACAATTGCTACTTACAGCATATCGCCTAAAATTATTTCATATTTCGGGAAGCCATCATAAAAATAATTAATATTTTTTTTCATAGACGATTACATATGTATGTGTGTATGTGCGCATGTAAAACAAAAATCAAATTGACGAATAAGATATCCAAGTGGTCGATTTATTCCATTTTTTATTTCAATTAAAGAACAACGATAATTGTTGAAATGGCAATTTAGATAAAAGGGAAAGCTGTTCACGTTTTAGCTATTAACACAGTTAATTTTGAATCTCTTTAGCACTAATGTTTCATAGCGATCATACATTTAATGGTACGTCAAATATCATTGCCAAGGAAATCGAAATCCAAGGGCAGACATCTTAAATTATTTAAATAAAAAAACAATTCTTATTTGAATAAAAAACTATTCAATGTTTTTTTTTTTTTTGAGTTTTTGAGCGATGGCAACTTAGTTTGTAAATGAGACAAATCAATGTTATATAATTTTAATATATTTTATAATTTAGTTTTTTGGGGTTTCGGTAAGGATCTACAAAAGATACGTTGATATAATTAAGTATCTCATAATAATGTAATTATTAAAAATAATGTTCATATTAAGACATTAACTCACAATTTTCTTTCTATATACTGTCATACATAATGTTCTATTAATTGGTCATGCGTGTCCTTAAAACCACAGATGCGAAGTTTTCGATATGAAATGCATGTCATGCTGAAATATCGTCGTGTGTTGTAAGCTATTAAAGCAACGCTTCGTCCATTACATCTGCATTAAATTTTCATCTATATTTCTAACAGGCCACATGGAGTTTTCCGGAAGTAATCACAATTTATAGGAATATTGCTAGTTGTAACTACATATGCTCCTGATATATATATTATATTTTTTAAAATAGTCGATACATTGAAAGAAAAGAACGTTCTAGCCGGTAGACAAACATTGTACTAACATTTGCAAGCACTTTAAGATTCAACTTTGGATAATATTGATTTTTGTTCAAAAGTTATTTTGTTCGATTCAATGAAAGTAGCAAAGTTGAAGAATAAAAAAATAAATCTATTAGTAAATTGAAATACCAAATGGCATTGAAAAATGTTGCAAAAACGCGGAAAATTTTAAAAAGGAGAGGTTCAGTGATGAGGGACCTATGCTAAACCGAGGACTTGTAGAGGGTCCGCCAAAAATATATTTTTTGGTTTGAAAATCGAGTGTAGCTTCAGCTGGCAATACTGGCCGCCCTGTCGAAACTAAATGTTGTACATATCCCCTCTTTCATTTTTTATAGCAAAAATTCGACCAACATGGCCCGATTACGTAACGGCGATAACTCAGATCCAAAATCCGCACTAAACAGTGATTTTTTTTGAGTGCATCGGATTTTCAAAGCATGTGTGCGGCGTTGCTGTGATCCAAATACGACAATTTTTCTTCTGACGGTGTTTCAATTTTGCCAAAATCCATACGCAATTTTCGCATTGCCATGATTTTTAAAAAAAGATATTACATGAGATACTTTCCATGTTGTGGAGAGTACAAAAAGTTCGGTCGGCTTTTAATCGATAAAAGTTGTTGTTTCTATAATTGTTAACTTCCGCTAATGATGTAGTGGGCACTTGCTACTATTATTATAAGAATATGGACTCTATAATAACAAAATTGTGAAGTTAACCCAACATCCTGTATTAAAAATATGGTGTACTATGGCTGATATTCAAACGATCGGATTCCGCCAATTTGAGCTCCCCAGAGTTCCTTAATCCTAAAAAAATGCGAAACATCACAAATCGGAACATAGAACTAGAAATTAATAATAATAAGCAGTTGAAGCAGTCATAAATGTTGCATCAAAACATGGACTTATATTCCCCATCGAAAATATCTGCTGAGAATCCATAATGGCAACTACAACAAGTAAAGAAATGCTAAAATCGGGCTAGGCCGACTTAATGATACCATACACCACTTTGCATATACAGTAACATATAAACTTTTATATAGGGAATTTATGAGAATTAAAAAACATACCACCTATGGTCGTTAAAATAGTTATAAGTTACAGCCGAAAGGAACTAATATATGGCAGGATTCTATCGTAATCTACTAAATTAGTCTGTACCGATATGCATCAAAATTCATTCTATTTGGGCTGATATTACATTTTTAGGCACAATAAACGTGGAATCTGATTAAGATATATCGGAGCTATATCCAAATTTGAACCGATCTTTTTAAAATTGAGCAGGTGCATTTCTATGCTGTATGTGATAGTTGGTACTAAATATCGTTGTTGTGGAGAGTATTTTACGGGTGTGAGGGAGTAAAATACAAAATCGGGTGAATCGTATATATGGGACCTATAGCTATAACTAAACCGAAATTAGATTAATTTTCTTCCAGGCTTAATTCGTTCGTATGTGCCATAATCCATTCCATTCGGGATAATATTAACAATTTGGTGCACAATAAACTTGAAATCGAATGAAGATATATATGGGAGCTATATCTAAATTTTGATCGATTATCTCCAATTTCAATAGGGTTCATCCTTGGACCAAACAAATGTTTCATGCAAAGTTTCATCTTGATCGGACAATAAATGCGACCTGTACTTTTGTTTACAAAGAAACATGGACAGATGGGTGGACAGACGGGCATGCACAAATCGACTCATAATGTGATTTTATGCAGATTATCAAAAGGAACTATGGGTATGGGTTACAAGCAAATACACTAACATATAATACCCTGGCCATAGTGTGGTGTAGGGTATGAAAATGCTAAAATTTGGAGAGTTGGATTAAATGGGGCTATTCGAAAAAATGCATATCCTACCTAAAGAGAACAGCAACTCATAAGTAACAATTACTTAGTTTAGAAAGTGGGTTTACAAGTTCGTTTTGTTTGCAATATGATTTTAAGAACTCATCTAAAGTGATTAGATCTTCTTCTTATTAAAAATTTAAAATGGGTGTGTAGTCGAAAAATCGCAGTTCCTTATGTAAAAACTTCAGCATTTGGTAAGAAAAATATTAATTTTTTTTGCGATTATTTATTTGCAATATGAAATGAAACAAATTTCTTAATCTAATTTTTTTCAGTGTATTATCTTCTCACAAAGCTATACACAATCACCACACATGAGTATGATTATGTGTATGCGAGTGTGTAATAATGATTTTGTTATTTTTCGTTTCTAAATTAGAAGAATTAGACGATTACGTTGCATTTTCTATTTTTTTTTTTTTTAATTGGAATACGCGGAAGAGGTTCACATGTTGAGAAGTCGAAGAAAGGCCACTGTTGAAGAGCTACCCACTATTAATAACATGTGTGCTTCATAATCTAGCTGCAGTTTCATGGATCGCGGGCTAAAGGGAACATTTGAAACAATTAACTCTGTGGGTTGTTGTTAAAAAAAAAAAAAAAAAAAAAAAAAAAAAATTATGTTCGGCCGGGCCGAACCTTTAATACCCTCCACCTTAGGGTAAAGGAAACATTAGGACCCATTATGTCCAAAAAAAATGTGGCGAAAATCATCAAAATATCGAATATCGGGAGGTACCGCTATATGGGACTATACAAAAACGTGAACCTATACATACAATGTTTCGCCAACGGAGCTAGAATCCATTAAGACCATAATACTAATTTTTAGGCAAATCCGCGAAGAAATATGGCAAAAATCGTCAAAATACCGAATATCTGGAGGTGCCGATATACGGGACCCATACCTATACATACAATGCTTCGCCACCGCAAACAGAACCCATTATGACCAACAAATACCAATTTTTAGACAAATCCGTGAAAAAATGTGACAAAAATCATCAAAATACTGAATATCGGGTGATTCCATTATATGCGGATATACCAAATCGTGGACCTATACATGCAATGTTTCCCACCGGAGCTAGAACCCATTACGACCAACAAATACCAATTTTCAGACAAATCCGTTAAAAAATGTGGCAAAAATCATAAAAAAAACAGAATATCGGGAGTTACCATTATATGGGGACTATACAAAAACGTGTGCCGATATATCTCATTTTCAATACCAACCATCCTAGACACAATACAAATTATTTTGCTTAATTTTGACCCTCTACGTCAAATAATGTGGGCTTCATCGGGATTTCAACAGACAGACGGACAGACAGACGGACATCGTTAAATCGACTTAGGATTTTATGCTGATTATGAATATATATAGTTTATGGGGTCTATGATGAATATTTAAGGATGTTGCAAACGGAAGGACAAAGTTAATATACCCCCTTTTCCAAGGTGGAGGGTATATAAACGAAACATTACAAATGTTTTAAATCGTTAAGTATTTTGTTGATATTAAACAGTTATGTTGTTTCCAATTGCATTAAATACTAGTAGTCATTGTGTCATCTGTAAAATTAAGTTTTACTTTTTTCAAAGGCTAATAAATCATCTATCTATATGTATAAAAGAAGGTTGTGTTAGTTACTACACTTATAACTCAAGAACCGCTGACGATTTGACTCAAATTTTCATTAGGTTATTTATAATTACAGTGGAAAGGTTTTACGAAAGTCTCTGGAAAATCTGAAAAAGGGAAAGTTTTTTTTTTTTTTTGATATGAAATTTTGTATAGAATTGTTTCAGAATGGCATTGAAATTGAAAGCTTTTATTGAAAAATTCCAAAAGAATCGCGAGCTTTTGCATAGTTTTTATATATATGCGGTTGGTAATATATATATGGTTTAATATTAGTTTCCAGGTTAAAATTTCACTACCTTAAAGCATTAGCTTTTACACGTTTAGGAGGTTAATATAACGTTTTATCCCCTGAACAAAGGGGAAAACTTAAATTAAATTAGACTACTAACCTTACTCAAAAGAAAAGCCAGTAAGGAAAAGTCTAAAGTCTGGCGAGGCCGACTATATGATACCCTACACCACTATGCATATTTAATAGAGCTCCCGTAACAAAATAATTTATGTGAAGTAGATCATACCACCTTTCAACATATGGCTTAAGACATTTTCACTAAATTCGACGGAGACATTTTAATATTTTATACAAAATAACACTGCTATAGAGCGCATGATATTACATAAAGAAGGGTTATTTAAAAAATTTATATCGGAGCCGAGTTTCACAAATAGAAAAGCACGTCCCGAAATTCACTCCATTTGGGCTGATATTAGCCATTATTTGCACAATAAACCTGAAATCGGATTACGGATATATATGGAAGCTATATCGAAATCATAGCTGATCCCGAGAAAATTTCCAAAGGTATTTCCGAGCTCTATAAGAAACCAAACATCATTCTCTTGGGGTGCATATTAAGAAAGTGGGGGACTTAAACACCAAATCGGATGAAACATATGTATGGAAGCTATAGCTCTATCTGAACCGATTTTCTCCAAATTTAATGTACTTGCTTCTAGACTGAATTCGGTCAGATGCCAAATTCCATGCCATTTGGGCTAATATTACACGTTTGGCGCACAATAGAAGGTAAGTCGATAGATTCCCATATGTAGTAAACTATCAGCAATATTATTGACATATACGGTACATTGCTGTCGAGGGGAAGGGATCCCAAACATCCCTAAATTTTTCAAATCGAGATTACCAAATGTTAATATCCCCGTATCAGTTAAAAATCAATTTCCCAACGCTGTAAAAGCTTCGTTTTCGATACATCTAATAATGGCTATAGAAATGTTTCCCTAGATTCGAAGCCTGTTAACCCTCACTTTGTGCTGTGTTGCACCGAGTATCTACTTTTGCAAGCTAAAGAACGGTTTTAAACGTAACAAGTTAAAAAGCACTAAGTTCGGCCGGGCCGAACTTTTAACACCCTCCACCATTTGCAACGAATTTGGAAATTTTTAAAAAATAAAATCCTTAAAAAATTCTGTTAAAATTTTAAAAGTACCGAATATAGCCGTTATATTGGGGTCTATACGACGTGGACATATATAGGCATTGTTTGTCATAAGCCATTACCATATTCAAATTGGAAACTTGAAATAAACGGTGAATAATGTAGCTAAAATCATCAAAATATCGTATATAAGGAGGTGCCGTTAAATTGGAGCTGTGCAAAGACCTGGACCAGCATAGACAATTTTCTGTCACAGGCTGTAGCATCCATTACGAACTTCAAATACCACATTTCAAACAATTTCGGTGGGTATTGTACCTAAAATCGTCAAAATACCGAATATGGAGAGGTACTGATATATGGGGCCTATACGAAGGCCTGGACCCGCACAGACAATTTTCTGTCACAGACTGTAGTATTCATTACGAACTTCAAATACTAATTTTGAAACAATTCTGGTGAATAATGTCGTTAAAATCATCAAAATACCGAATATCGGGAGGTACCGTTATATGGGGGCTATGCGAAGACATGGACTTGCACAAACAACTTTCTATCTTAGACTGTAGTATTCATTACGAACTTCAAATACCAATTTTCAAACAATTCCGGTGAATAATGTCGCTAAAATCATCAAAATACCGAATATAGGGAGGTACCGTTATATGGGGGCTATATGAAAACGTGGACCTACATGGCCCATTTACGAACTTAACCTGCCGAATGGAAAAACAAGTAAAAAAACATTAAGTTCGGCCGGGCCAAACTTTTAATACCCTCCACCTTAGGGTAAAAGAAACATTAGAAGAAATGTGGCAAAAACCATTAAAATGCCGATTATGGGGAGGTACCGTTATATGGGGGCTATACCAAAACGTGGACCTATAATTACAATGTTTCGCCACCGGAGCTGGAACCCATTATGACCCACAAATACCAATTTTTAGACAAATCAGTGAAAAAATGTGGCAAAAACCATCAAAATACCGAATATCAGGAGGTACCGTTATATGGGGGCAATATCAAATCATGGACCCATGCATGCAATGTTTCGCCACCGAAGCTGGAACCAATTATGACCAACAAATACCAATTTTCGAACAAATCCCTGAAAAAATGTGGCAAAAATCATCAAATTACCGAATATCGGGAGGTACCGTTATATGGGGGCTATACCAAAACGTGGACCTATAATTACAATGTTTCGCCACCGGAGCTGGAACCCACTATGACCAACAAATACCGATTTTCAGACAAATCCGTGAAAAAAATGTGGTAAAAAACTAAAATACTAAATATCGGGAGGTACCTTTATATGGGGGCTATACCACAACGTGGACCTATACATGCAATGTTTTGCCACACGCTCAGGGAACCGCTATGACCTACAAATACCAATTTTAAGACAAATCCGTGAAAAAATGTGGCATAAATCATCAAAATACCGAATATCGGGAGGTACCGTTATATGGGGACTATACCAGAACGTGGACCGATATATCTCATTTTCAATACCAACCATCCTAGACACAATGCAAATAGCTCTGCTAAATTTTGGAGCTCTACGTCAAATAATGTGGGCTGTATCGTGATTTCAACAGACAGACAGACAGACAGACGGACAGACAGACAGACGGACATCGTTAAATCGACTTAGAATTTTATGCTGATTATGAATATATATACTTTATGGGGTCTAAAACGAATATTTAGGGATGTTACAAACGGAATGACAAAGTTAATATACCCTCCTTTCCAAGGTGGAGGGTATAATAAACATGTGTGCAAAATTTTAGCCATCTATCTCAATTCATTCGAAAGATAGCGTGATTACAACAGACAGACAGACATCGCTAAATCGACTTAGAATTTTGCGCTGATCAAGAATATATATACTTTGTTGGGTCTGACATGAGTATTTCGAGGAGTTACAAACGGAATGACAAAGTTAATATACCCTCCATAGTATGGTGGAGGGTATAAAAATAGTTTTTGGAAATAAATAGAATTGGGTTTCTGCGGAGAGTCAGGTAGATATGAAACAGATTAGGAATGCATCAACGCATTAGAAGTGGACTAATCCTTCATAAGGTTTTGATTTTTTCCAAATATTTCATTTTTAGTACCCGTTTAACCCGACTTAGAGGTAAAAGCGACACTAAGTTCGACCGGTAACCTTTTATGTGCTATCTTTCTCCATTTTAAAATTAAACTCATGGCCAACTCAGCTTCAAAGTTCCTGCAATTTACAATTATGGGCGGAAACCTTGAAAATAATCAAAATCAAGAGGAACCGTTATATAATGGGAGATAGGTCTAAACGTTGATCGATATAATCCTTTCCAATACCTAACATCCTCGAAATAATATTAATGTCTTCGCAAAAATTACAAAGCTCAGTGCGAGCTTTACCGTAAATTCAGCAGAGAGACAGACTTGCGGACATGGTTAATTATAACTTTAATATGCTCTCCATTTTATGGTGAAAGGAATACTGTAGGGTCTCCGACAAACATTTAGTGGCGTTGCAGACGTCAATACTACATTTGTTTACTTTCCATAGACTCCCGATTTGATATTAGTATTTGTGTAAAAATTTCTTTGACTTTTTTGTGTGTCCCATAATTTAAACAAATGTTAAGGTGTTATCTTAATTATACCCTACACCACAAGGTGGTCAGGGTATTATGTCTTTGTGCATTTGTTTGTAACAGGCAGAAGGAAACGAGATAGACCCATAGTTCCTTTTGATGATCTGCATAGAATCACATTCTGAGTCGATTTATGCATGTCCGTCCGTCCGTCTGTCCGTCCGTCCGTCTGTCCGTCCGTCCGTCCGTCTGTCCGTCCGTCCGTCTGTCCATGTATTTTTGTAAACAAAGTACAGGTCGCATTTATTGCCCGATCCAGATGAAATTTTGCACAGATCCTTTGTTTGGCCCAAGGACGAACCCTATTGAAATTGGAAATAATCGGTCCAAATTTAGATATAGCTCCCATATATATCTTCGTCCGATTTGCCTTTTATTGTGCACCAAACGTGTAATATCAGCCCGAATTGTATGGAATTTTGCATATACACCCAAATTAGGTCTGAAAATATGTATACCAAATTTGATTGAAATCGGTTCAGATATAGCTATAGCTCCCATATATATTGTTCATCCGATTTGTTATTTTTGTCCACCGCCGCCGTAATATGCACTCTGCAACAACAATATTTGGGGAAATATATCAAATGCAGCTCAGAAATACATTTGCTAAATTTTATCGGGATCGGTTCAGATTTGGATATAGCTCCCATATATAACTTCGTCCGATTTACCTTTTATTGTGCACCAAACGTCTAATATTTGTCCAAATGGGATGGAATTTGGCACTTACGACTGAATCGGGTCTAGAAGGTAGTATGTCAAACTTGGTGAAGATCGGTTCAGATGTAGCTATAGCTCCCATATATATTGTTCATCCGATTTGTCATATTTTTTACCCACAGCCGTAGTATGCAGTCCGTAACAACGATATTCAGGGAAATATATCAAATACAGCTCAGAAATATCTTTGCCAAATTTTATCGAGATCGGTTCAGATTTGGATATAGCTCCCATATATATCTTTATCCGATTTCAAATTAATTGTGCACCAAATGGGCAATACAATTCCGAATTTAAAAGATACAAATGCTTCGGCATATTTAGTCCTTTGAACTTTAAATTATAATTATAATCATAGCGTGTATGTTTGAATTCTCCCATAAAAACTTTTATTTGTTATGTGGAGCTCTACTAAATTAGCAAAGTGGTGTAGGGTATCATAAAGTCGGCCCCGCCCGACTTTAAGGCTTTCTTTACTGGTTTTAGTTCAATTTATGTGCAAAAGCTCTTAATTTTGGGTAAAAAGAACCTTCCCATACTTTGCTAAATGTTTTAATTACGTTAAAAAAGTTATTCGCTAATCAATTAAATCCACCCCCTCCCTCCATTAAAAAAATAAAAGCAGGGTATGCCTTCTTCCCGGTTCAAAAGAAATGAGCTGATAACTTTCCTTACTCTTCTTTTATATTTTTTGTGATAATAATTTCCTTCTGCTGAAACTACATTATGTAGTCTTTTTTTGTGTGGGCCTTTGTTCATTTGCTTTCGCGGAAAACGTGCCTTAATTAGAATCCAATTAAAACTTATTTCTTTGCCACAACAAGGTCATCTCTTTGGGGAAATTAGACATGACAAGGGACAAATACAACCAAACTCTATTGAAAACGAAATAAGGCGGCCAACAACCAAACAATAGACATCAATGAACTTCTACACACATATAAAAACGTCTATTATATCACCACAAAATGCTGTTGATTTTAATTATAATACCCAAAGCAGATATTCACGAAAAAGATAAATAAATCATTGGTGAATAAAATTATCGAACCTTGGCCAAATTTCCATTTTGTCGTCGTCTCCAAAATTTCATTGTAAGTTTGGCAATCGGGCTATCCCCATTACCCCAATATCTAGGCGAAATATCTACTGTCAATTGTGGCAATGCCACACGTATTGTGATTGTTAGCAATGGAAGGAAACTAAATTCACATTATTTAGAACTTTGACTTTGTCTCGGACAAACAATAACACGCGCCTGCCTCGGCATATGCGTCAACAGAAAATGCCGAGACTACCGGGTTGAAACAAGTTTATTATTTCACAATACCGTAGTGTATTTGAGAATTATAAAGGCTTCTGTGCCGGATTTTAATAACATAAATCAATTTCATTCTGTATTCATTCACAAAATATCTAAATATATAAGATGAGACTGCACAGTGGTTATCTAAATGAATGTTTATACCCTACACCAAATAGTGGTAAGGGTATTATGTCTTTGTGCGTTTGTTTGTAAAATGGAGACATTTGAGGATCGTCTGTCCAACTTGGTCCAAACTTGCACGGAAATAGAAAGGATGATGCTATGTTGCTCCACCTTTGCAAATCCTAATATTTCCATTAGTGCTACGTCAGGTGCGAAAATTGAAAATATCGGTTCATTCCAGTACCTCTCCTACAAAGGGTAAAATCGTCCGTCTGTCCATGTATTCCTGTGAACAACATGCACGTCGCATTTATTATCACATTGAGATGAAATTTCCAAAACAATATTTGTTTGGCCCAAGGACGAAACATATTGAAATTGGTGATAATTGGGTCATTGGATCCTACATATCTTCAACCGATTTAGAGTTAATTGTGCACCAAATGGCTAATGTGATTCGTATTGACCTTAATTTTGGCACATCTAACCGAATTCAGTCTAGAAGCAAGTATATCAAATTTGGGGAAAATCGGTTCAGATATAGCTATAGCTCCCATTAAAAGTTTTCATCCGATTTGGTGATTAAGACCTCCATATTCGTAAAATGCACCCGGAGGATGATGTTTGGTATCAAATACAGCTAAATTTTATCAAGATCGGTTCAGATTTGGATATAGCTTCCATATATATCTTCAACCGATTTCGTGTTAATTGTGCACCAAATGGCCAATATCAGCCCGACCGAATTTCGTGACGTACGTTTCCATTTTGTGGAACTCGGCTCCGATATACAGGGTGAGATAAAAAACTACAACCAACTTCAGACTGCTGTCATTTCCAAGCCACTTGTCCTACAGCTGTTAAACTTATTCCAGTTACAGCTCATTATATTGTTTACAAGCGTACCAAAATGGGAAGAAGAGTGAAAGAAAACAGCAACATCAGCAGTAATGGTTCGAAAAGTAAAGAAGCGACTTGATCGAAACCAGCGTCGCAGTGACCGAAAAATGGCTCGTGAGCTGAACATATCGCAATATTCCATTTGGCAAATATTGAAAAATGAGCTCGGAGTATAGCCATTGAAATTCCAAAAAGTGCAAAAACACCGCAGCAGAAAGAAAATAGACTCGAAAGAGCTAAAAAGTTAGCTTCGCTTGGCCGAAAGTAGCAAACTACCGAATTTAGTTTTCTCCGATGAGAAAACTTTCGTTGTCCAGCAGTTTGTAAACAAACAAAATGATCGTGTTTACTTGCCAAAGAGGTCAGCTGAAAATGTGCACCTTCGGTTGGCCACCAGAACTCAAGCGCCGACCATTGTGATGGTGTGGGCCACCATAACAGCCGATGGTCGCTCTCCGGTCGTATTAATCGGTCGTGGTAACAGAAAAAATGCCGAATATTATCGCGAAAATGTATTAAAGCAAACATTTTGGCCGCAGACCTTTGACATTCCAACAGGACTCATCACCATCGCACTCAGCACCCGCCACCCAAGAATGGTTACAAAATGAGCTTCCTTATTTCATTTCCAGCACACAATGTCCACCAAAATCTCCTGATACCAATCCGTTGGAGTATTGTGTCTGGAGTATTTTGGAACACAAGTTTGGCACTAAAAAATACCAAAGTTTTGATCACCTCAAGCAAGCGCTTCGACGGGAATGGACCAAACTTACGTAGGGCAACATTCGGCCAGAGTGTGACGGTTTCATTGGCCGTTTGAAGGCCATATTTCATGCCAGAGTTAACCAGTTCGAAAAAATCTAAACTTATTCTAAAATTTGATGCTATTTCCGACATTTTTTGCTTTCATTCATTAAAATGAAAAAAAGTTTAAATTTTTTTGGAAGCATTATCTTATCGTAAGTGTCAAATTTTATCCAATTTGTACTAATATTAAACATTTGGTGTCCAATAGAAAGAAAATAGGACGAAGATATATCTGGAAACTACATCTAAAAAAATTGATTCGTGCAAAATTGATTCGTGCAAATTTTCATCTGGATCGGACAATGAATGCGACATGTACTTGGTTCACATGCATTTTGTGAACCAAGTACATGTCGCATTCATTGTCCGATCCAGATGAAAATTTGCACGAATCAATTTTGCACGAATCAATTTTTTTAGATGTAGTTTCCAGATATATCTTCGTCCTATTTTCTTTCTATTGGACACCAAATGTTTAATATTAGTACAAATTGGATAAAATTTGACACTTACGATAAGATAATGCTTCCAAAAAAATTTAAACTTTTTTTCATTTTAATGAATGAAAGCAAAAAATGTCGGAAATAGCATCAAATTTTAGAATAAGTTTAGATTTTTTCGAACTGGTTAACTCTGGCATGAAATATGGCCTTCAAACGGCCAATGAAACCGTCACACTCTGGCCGAATGTTGCCCTACATGTACATGTACAGACGGAAATGCATATATCGACTCAGAATGTGATTTTATGCATATCATCAAAAGGAACTATGGGACTATCTCGCTTTCTTCTCTGTTGTAAACAAATGCACAAAGACACAAAGACCCTGTTAATAGTGTGGTGTAGGGCATAAAAATTGTAATTTTAAAAATTGTCGTTACTGAAAAATATAAATCAAGTTAAATTTTATGCTGATTTTTTATTATATGCCGAATGGCAAAATCAGCATATCCTCCACTGTAGTAAGGTTAAATTAAAATCCTCAAATTATAAGAAATTTGATTATGCTTTTACATAATGATCATACCTAGTCGCCAGCATCATAATCACAAATGGAAAACCCATTTAGACAAAACAGACTGAAAATGAATGTTAAATTTGCATGAATTAAAATGCATTATTCCTAAAATCGTCCACTGTATATCTGGTGGTTAACTTCATTTTTATGCTTCCGCTGTCAACAAGTTGTTTGGCTCAAATGTGTTCCAGTTGGCCATGGCTCTACAACACACACCAAACCATAATTCAGTAAGATTAGATATTACGTTTTGAGTTTTCCAATCAATTTTCAATTTATGCATAGGACGAAGCGGTATCTTCAACGACAATGGACCACAAGAGCCAGAGCGTGTCTACTATATACACACTAACATACTTACAACCCAATACAGGAATACAAGTAAGTGATGTACATTATTAGAGTAATGTTAGACTGGGGGCAACATATAACAATAAAGTTGGCGTACTATGAATATTAAGCAAAATTTCTCCCCCGTGTACAAAGCAATGAGGTTCATGAAAAGTTTTTGGTCTCATTATTAAGGCCTTCTGTCGTCTGTTCAACTACTTGATTAGATTGATTACTGTGAGTGATAATTAAACACGACCTTTTTGTGCACCAAGGCAATTTAAATTTGGAGTTTTTGATGTATTTCATTTGAATATCTCCAAAAAAATTGATTTCCCTGTAACTTTAAAAGAGCAATCATTATGTCCCTCTAATCTAATTCTTCAACTTTTTTGTAATAGCCTACCAAAAGCTTAACAAACATTAGAAAGGCTACAGTCAGGTGGGGTCGACAATGTGATATCCTACAGCTGAATGATTTGTAGTAAAGATGCCGCAGATGTAATCAATGAGAATGAACTAATTTTTGAAGTTATTTGGTTGGAAATATCAAGTTTCGTGATTGATGGTAACAGCATGGCCATTTTCATTTGGAAGAAAAACGGCACAATGACCGTTTTCGCACTAACGCCACACCAAACTGTGACTTTTTCGTCATGAAGAGGCACTTCTTGAATCTCCTGAGGATTTTCAGTGGCGTAAAAACGGCAATTTTGCTTATTTACGTTCCCTTAGAAGGCGCACTTCTCACATTTTTTAATGTTTTAAAAGCACGTTGAAATTTACATTCTTCTGTTGAATGTAAATTTCAACTATTTCAGAGCGCTCGCGTGGCGTGTATTGGTTCATGGTAAAAATCTGCTTGGACTGACGCTTCAAACGCGGTGTGTCATTAAGCGATGTGACATCTCTGTCAAAAGTTTTGGCGTTGCCAGATGGGTCCGTCGAATATGGGCAACCCTAACGATGTCCGTCTGTCTGTCTGTCTGTTGAAATCACGATACAGCCCACATTATTTGACGTAGAGCGCCAAAATTTACCAGAGCAATTTATATTGAGTCTAGGATAATTGTTATTGAAAATGAGATATATCGGTCCACGTTTTGGTATAGTCCCCATATAACGGTACCTCCAGATATTCGTAGTTTTGATGATTTATGCCACATTTTTTTACGGATTTGTCTGAAAATTGATATTTGTTAGTCTTAATTGGTTCTAGCTCTTTTGGCGAAACACTGTATGTAAAGGTCCACTTTTTTTGTATAGCCCCATATAGCCGAATTTCCCGATATTCGGTACTTTGATGATTTTTGGCACATTTCCCATGAATATGTCTAAGAATTGGTATATGTGGGTTATAATGAGCTCTAATGTTTCCTTTACCCTAAGGTGGAGGGTATTAAAAGTTTGGACCGGCCGAACTTTATTTTTTTGCTTGTTTTTTACCCTGCAACTGGCGGACAAAGTTCGGTTGACCGTCGCCGTCCGCTGTTGGGAGTTTTCACTGTAATTTTTTTAAATGCCAAAAATCAAGTTGCAAATTAGTTGCAAGTATTCGATAGTGGATCTCGAATATCGTTGTTATGGAGTGCATATTACAGCTGTGGAACACTAAAATAACAAATCGGAGTTTGTCCTTGGAATAAGCAAACTATTTTTGAAAAATTTCATGTCGATAGGACATGAACTTTGTTTACAAAGATAAATGGACAGAAAGGCGGACATGAATAAATCGACTCAGAACGTGATTCTATGAAAATGATCGATATGAACTATTGGTCCATCTCGCTTCCTACCCCATGTTACGACCAAATACCCAATTCCCTAACCACAGTGTTGTATATAGGGTATAAAACGTTAAGTTCGGCCATTGGACGTGGTAAAAAATACATTTATAAATTAAAGTATCAGGAATCAATCTTCGAACGTGTGAAATCGGTTGGAAAATGCAGTTAAATTTTTCAAAATACCATAACGTGGATGGAACTTTTATATGAGCGTAATAGCAAAACGTGACCCATTTAGATCATTTTTCACAACATGAATTTGTTATCTATTGCAAGGCTTACCAAATTTACTAGCAATTTAAAATATTGAATTTGGAAACCATGGACCAATGTCAAAAATATTCTGAAGCCGGTCGTGAAGACCGACATGGACCTGCATAGCTAATTTGGAACAACACCGTGGAAATAACGAATACGTGGAGCTATATCCCTCATTTTCGCCACCAACTACTCTGGACACAATTCATACAGACAGACGAATGTATTTAAATCGACTTAGAACTTTATGCTAATCATTAATATATATTATTTATGAGGTCTCCGACGAATATCTAGTGGTTTTACAAACAGAATAAACTCCTCCTTTCCACGATGGAGGGTGTAAAAAATAAGATGTGAATATTTGCGACATTTAAACGGTAAAGACCATATACATTAGTTAAAAAATCGTTTCAAGACAGTTTGTCAGGTCATCTGGCTGATGCCCATAAAAACCCTCAAAGAGAGTATAACATTTTGTCCAGGTTTCTCTAAATATGTAAATATTGATTTTGGTTCTGTGTTATAATCATCATAACATAACATAACATCATAAAATTATTATACATAACGATTGCTTTAAATGAGCCATAAACGTACATCATTGCAAGCAAAACTTTCCACCCTCGTAAAAGAAGCACATTCATTTTAATCTGACAGATGCCACCTCCTGCTTCAATGGTCCCCATTTAAATACAAATGCCTCTCAAATTGTCCTCAATTGTGTTTTGGTGCAATCGAAAATATATCAATTTTGCAAATTATAAACATAATTTGAATTTGAATGGGAATTGGAATGAAAATCTGAAGTGCCCATGGTTAAAATGGTTAAACTAAACTGCTGTTGATGTACAAATGATTACGTTTACATATGCCGAGCTTTCTCCTTTTTATTGCTTGCACCACCTCCTGCAAGACGTAGTAGCGGCATAAAATCGTGTCGAAGAAAAAGTCTCATAGTGTGGAATTGATTTATTAGTGTTAAAGTTTTTTTTTAATAACGCAAATCGTTTTTTATGCCGCTGCTGTTGTTTTTATTGCTTTTTGTCATCACCATCCACTTTTTTACCCTGTTCCGAGAGCATAAAAATCGCACGCTTCAATAGTTTCTTTGCATACCCATTTAAATAAAGCAGAAAAATTATATATATTAACAAAAAGGAAAAAAAACGGAAGAAAGGGGAAGTATTCGATTACATCGAGGCATCTGGTTATTTTCGATAGTCTGGTCATGTTAGGGTATCGTTCAAATTTATGGATCTCGTTTGTTTAATTTGGAAATCGAATTCAAGATTTATACTTTGTTGGTATCGATATTTCCTACATGTTCGAAAATGGGGTGGAAGGATAATTTTTAATGACAAAAACAGCACAGGGTTTGTTTGGTTGGTGTGTTTTCGCCAAAGAAACTCATAAATTCTGAGCAAACTCATCCGAAGTAAACATTAACACTGTTTGAGACATTTATTGTAATTGTGTATAATTTGTGTTATGAATCATGACAAATGAACGGAAAGGTCTGCAAGTCATTGATTATGCAAATGTCTTTCATGCAATACACACAAATATCATTCGAGGTGATCAAAAACAACCATCTTGAAATGAGAAATGTTACTTAATCAAATTTGATTTTATTGGAAAAAATTAGAAATAATTAACAGATTTTGCTATATGAGGTTTAAGTTTACAAATGACTACATTTTATGAACAAAAATCGAATTTACTTCCCTTCCCTCGTAGCCCCAATTAAAATGCTGTGTAGTTTTTTTACTGTTAGCCTAGTAAAATTGCAAACTCGTATTGGGTCTATGTAGGGTAATTGTACCAGTAGTTGGCACTTTTAGGATTTTTGCGTTTTTAATCGCTCACCATTCTGAGTGGAACTTTTCAATTATTAAAATTTATTCAAATTCGAAATTTTGTATAGTTTTTACAATAATAAATAAAGTTTTAATAACTTTTTATTAAATTTCATAAATTTGTAGCTTTATTAAAACAATGTTTTTTTGCCAGTAGTCGGCACCACTTGCTAATTGTCGGTATGGCATGTTCCAACAGTCAGCATACCAATTTTTTTAAGAATAATTAATAATAATAATAATAAATTAATTCATTAAAATATAATATTTTTGTTTGGTTAAACTGATTCGACGTCTTTTTTGTACTTTTCTTATGAATATGGATTGTTGCGGACCTTCACAGACAAACATTTAATTTTTATTAGAATAAATCATCTTTTCTTAGCGAAATTGTGCACAAAGATAGCTGACAATATATTTGAAGTAAACGAAATACATTTAGTTATAAAAGTTTCATTTATTTGGGTTTAAAAATAAAAAGTGCCGACTACTGGGACATGCCGAACTTAGGCACACTTACCCTTCCTTAATAAAATTCGAATCAGAACCGATTTCGAGCATTTGCCGAATGGAATATTGCGATATGTTCAGCTCATGAGCCATTTTTCGGCCACTGCGACGCGGTTTTCGATCAAGTCGCTTCTTTACTTTTCGAACCATTACTGCTGCTGTTGCCGTTTTCTTCCGTACATTTCCTTGACGTCGGACTACGCTACCAATATCACGGTAACGAGCGATGGTACGAGACACAAAAGATTTATTCATATTTAAATGCTGGAGTGCTCTAACGATAGCCACTTGCAGTCAGTGTCAGATCGGTAACTGAATGGATCGCACTCGAAGTATTAGAGGGTCTCTCTTGTAGGATACTAGGAAACGGGGTAATTTTTATTTAAGTGGCACAAATTGCTCACAAGGGCACTCCTATTTTAGGAAAGTTGCAGCCGCATTTTCTATATAATTCGCTGTGTCATGGAGACGATGTGTGAAATTACGAGAAAACTGTTTCACTCGAACCAATAATTTATAGGAGGACTTACTGAGAATGTGTGAAAATCTAAAAAAAAAACATCTCTAGTAAGGTTTAACAGTCAACAATCGCCAAGTACCAGGAATATTTTCTGTATAGTCTTAGAACAACTTTGCTCAGCAAAAACAACAATAAACAGTTTTTAAACGCGGTACAAGTCAAATTAAATAAAACTTCGATTACAATTAAGAAAATTTCCCAACATCAACAGCTACAGCTATTGGAAATTAATCCCACAGCATGTGGTTTGAACCACATAGGACCACGACAAACAAGTCTGTTTTGCTCAACATGTAATAAATTTAATGGATTTGTTTTTTCCTTGTCTCCGCTACACATGTGGGGAATAAACGAGCGTTGCATTAACATAATAAGAGATTTTACACACAACAACACCACCAACAACAGCAACACCCATTAAATGCCATATGAGGAGCTGCTGGGACACTCGCAAAGTGCAACATAGTGGGAGAAAGTCAACGTTGCACCAGACCATAGCAAGGCACACTACTCCGCTAGAATGCTGAGCTGCATAATAATGACAACGATCGAATACTTGAAGTTTGGTATCCGTAAGGGTTGTTTACACTTTGCAGCTGCGACCGAAGAGGAACGACCAACTCCCTCCCCATTTAGAACGCGTACGTGTGAGTGAGCGAACAAAATTATGTGTGAACATTGTTGAAATGTATCTCGTATGTATATCAGCTTTCCCCTGTCTTTTGTAGGGATAGCGTATTATCCAGGGACCATTAATGACGGCCTTGATTATCGTTGTTATTATAACGTCATTGTTTTGTTATGGTAAAATGTTGTCTACTTCCTGAAATTCAAGAAACCCAAAACACTTAACAATCAATAAAACTAAACAACTACAACAAAAGCGATCCAATAATAGCGTCACAATAGCAGCGACGATGATGATGACGTGGATGGTGAGGCAATATCATTATTAACAGGAATCAAAGGGGGGAGAAACGTGTAGGAAAGCCGTGGGAATTACAAATTGGAAATTCTCACGGGGAAAAAGGGGTTCAAAATAGATTAAAGTCTTTAATATAATATTTTTTGAAATTGCTTCTCGATTTTTATGCATTTACACTTATCTCAACATTATTTGATACGGCTTAAAATATTACATGCAAAATACAGATTTAATCCATGTTTCTATTTGGGAAAAATCCTTTTTTTCCAATTTGGTCCAAACACGGCATATCTAAATATTCTTACCAAACGCAAAATGAGTTCGAACATGTGAAAAAGCGGTTCGTTTCTTCTGTTTTCTTTTTCACAAAAGTTCAAACATTTTAATGAAAATTATATATCTCATTAAGAGTTGGGATTTGTGCAATATTTTTATCACGCTATGATCAGGTACAAGAAGGTATACATGTCTTACAATAGAAACTCTCTTAGCCTTGAAAATCAATTCCTAATTCACACACTCTAATATTTCCGCCAACATCAAATCCAGTATGAAAATAGTCCACAATTTCGAAATCAAAAAAAAACCAGTAAGGAAAGCTCAAAAGTCGGGCGGGGCCGACTATATGATACCCTACACCACTATGCATATTTAGTAGAGCTCTCGTAAAAAGGTTTATACAGAGCATTTCAGAGCTCTATGAGATATTTGGTACAAAATCAAAATCTATCTAATTCTATCGTGCATTTTACGAACTATAGCTATATATGAACCGATTTTCACCAAGTTTGATGTATTTGATTCTAGGCTGAATTCGGTCAGATTTGCCAAAACCCAGGACATTTGGGCTGATATTGGACATTTGGTGCGCAATCAACACGAAATTGGATGAAGATATATATAGGAGGTATATCCAAATCTGAACCGATATTTGTAAAACTGAAAAAGAAGATATTTCTTAGCTGCATCTGATACCAAATATTATTCTTGTATCGTACATTTTTCGAATTTGAGGGACTTAAAGTACAAATCGGATGAAAGGTATATATAGGAGCTATAGCTGTATCCGACCGATTTTCACTAAATTTGATGTACCAATATTAGCCATTTGCTGCACATTTAATCCGAAATCGGATGAAGATATATTTGGGAGCTATAGCTATATCTGAAACGACTTTTACTAAAATTGGTGTCCTTGCCTCTATGCTGAATTTGGCCAGATATGCCAAAATTCATGCCATTTCGGTTGATATTGATATTGTTGCACAATTAACTCGAAATCGAATGAAGATACATATGGGTGCTATATCCAAATCTGAACAGATTTTGAGAAAATTAAAATCGACTACTTTTGGGCTTTATCTGATATCTGGTAACAAATATCATTCCTTTGAAGAGTATGCTATGCTATACTATATCCAAATCTGAACAAATTTTTATAAAATCAAAATCGACTATTTTTGGGCTTTATCTGATATCTGGTACCATATCTGAACCGATTTTTACTAAAATGTGTGTACTTGCTTATAGGCTGGTTTCGGTCGGATTTGCCAAAATTCATGCCATTTGGGCTGATATTGGTCATTTGATGCACAATTAACACGAAATCGGATGAAGATATATATGGGAGGCATATCCAAATCGGAACAGATTTTAATAATATTAAAATCAACTATTTTTGGGCTTTATCTGATAACTGGTACCAAATATCATTTCTGTGGAGTGCATATTACGAATGTGAGGGATTTAAAGACGAAATCGGATGAAACATATATATGGGAGCTATAGCTATATCTGAACCGATTTTTACTAAAATTGGTGTACTTGCTTCTAAGCTGGTTTCGGTCGGATTTGACAAAATTGATGCTATTACGGCCATTTGGTGGTCAATAACCCGAAATCGGATGAATATATATATGGGAGCTATATCCAAATCTGAACCGATTTTGATAAAATTTAAAACAGCTATTACTGTTCTCCATCTAATACCTGGTACCAAATATCACGGTTGTGGAGTGAACATTACGAATGTAAGGGACTAAAACACTAAATCGGATGAAACATATATATGGTTGCTATATCTATATCTGAACCGATTTTCACTAAATTTGATATACTTGCTTCTAGGCTGAATTTGGTCCGATGTACTAAAATTCAGTCCATTTGGACTTATATCGGCCATTTGGTGCACAATTAACCCGAAATCGGATGAAGATATATATGGGAGCTATATCCAACTCTGAACCGATTTCGATAAAATTACAAACAGCTATTTCTGGGCTGTACCTTATATCTGGTACCAAATATCACGGTTGTGGAGTGAACATTACGAATGTAAGGGACTAAAACACTAAATCGGATGAAACATATATATGGTTGCTATATCTATATCTGAACCGATTTTCACTTAATTTGGTATACTTGCTTCTAGGCTGAATTTGGTCCGATGTACTAAAATTCAGTCCATTTGGACTTATATCGGCCATTTGGAGCACAATTAACCCGAAATCGGATGAAGATATATATGGGAGCTATATCCAAATCTGAACCGATTTTCTCCAAATTTGTTGTATTTACTTTAAGGCTAATCTCGGTCACATGTGCCAAAATTCGGGCCATTTGGGCTAATATTGGCCATTTGGTGGTCAATTAACCCGAAATCGGATGAAGATATATATGGGAGCTATATCCAAATCTGAACCGATTTCGATAAAATTTAAAACAGCTATTTCTGTGCTCCATCTAATACCTGGTACCAAATATCACGGTTGTGGAGTGCATAGTAGGAATGTGAGGGACTTAAAGATCAAATCGGATGAAAGATATATATGGGAGCTATAGCTATATCTGAACCGATTTTCTCCAAATTTGATATACTTGCTTCTAGGCCGAACCCGGTTGGGTGTGCCTAAATTCAGGTAATTTGGACTGATAGTGGACATTTGGTGCTCATTTAACCCGAAATCGGATGAAGATATATATGGGAGCTATATCTAAGTTTGATCCGATTCTCACCAATTTCAATAGGGTTCGTCCTTGGGCCAAAAAAATATTGTTTGGAAAATTTCATCTCAATCGGATAATAAATGCGACCTGCATTTTGTTCACAAGAATACATGGACAGACGGACGGACGGACGGACGGACATGCATAAATCGACTTAGGAAGTGATTCTATGAAGGTTCTCAAAAGTAACTATGGGTCTATCTCGTTTCCTTCTCCATGTTACAAACAAATGCACAAAGACATAATACCCTTACCACTATGTGGTGTAGGGTATAAAAAAAAAAGTAAGCAAATACTATAGTCGTACGGGTCCGACAATGTAATACACTACAACACTGCAATACGTTGAAAGCCCCCTTATGTCAAAATTGAATTTGAAAGATTTCGAATTGAAATGATGTCATGGAGCCCTGCCCAGATGTTACCATTAGCTCTTTGATGGGGGGTGGGTTAATTGCCCAATATTAACGCACTGTCTCCTGTTGTTAGGTATTCAAAACAATTTCACAGGAAATTTGTGGTCCATTTTACACCTAAATGAAATCCAATGGTCATCCAAAAAATGGTCTATTTGAACTTCAAAAGCAATTGGCTTTAATTTTGACCCTTACCCTGCCCCATGCAGGTCAAATTAAAAAATCGCATGAGATAAAAATATGACAAAAATTAAAAAAATGAAACAAATCCAAATTAGTAAGCTTCTGAACAGCCCTAAGCACTAACTCCATGCAAAATTCGGTTAATTGGCCCATAATTGCGGCCAGTAGAGCAACAGTAAAACAAGGAAATTTAATATACTGCGATCATCTCCAAACAGTAGGCTTCTATTCTGACCCTAGCCCCACCTCCATTTTCAATTTCGTGAGGATCGGGTCATTATTGCGACCTGTAGAGTGATTAAAAATTAACATGGACAGACGGACAGATGGACGTACATAAGATGATCTACTCAACTCGACGATATATATGGATGAATCGTATAGTTTCCTATGTCGGGGACCAATATTTTGAGGTGTTACATAATTTTTGGCCCAATCAAACTTATAGGTGTTGTGTGTTGTAAAAAATAATACATGCAATAAGTCTTTGTGTTAAGCTTAGGCCAGGTGCAAACGTAGAAAATACTTCTTTCTGGCTCTTTGTTCATTAAAATTTGACCTTTGTTGTGTGAGATAAATTCCTTATTTTCCTGACTTTTCACCTCAATCCACCAAACAAATTAAACGAAATTCGGTAATGAGATATACACGGTGAGATGAAAAAACTGCAACCAACTTCAGACTGCTGTCATTCCTAAGCCACTCGTCCGATAGCTGCTAAAATTATTCCAGTAACAGCTCATTTTATTGTTTACAAGCGTAAAAAAGCATTTTGGTGAGAATTTTCCAGAAAAAAAGTTATTCGTGATGGAATTCAAGCGTGATAGTGTGATTTCTTTATATTTGGCTGGAAATCAAGTGGCTATCGTTAGAGCACTCCAGCATTCAAATGTAAATAAATCTTTTGTGTCTCGTAATATCGCTCGTTACCGTGATACTGGTAGCGTAGTCCGATGTCAAGGAAGTGGACGGAGGAAAGAAAGAAAAAGAAAACAGCAACATCAGCAATAATGGTTCGAAAAGAAAAGACTTGATCGAAACCCGCGTCGCAGTGTCCGAAAAATGGTCCGTGAGCTGAACATATGGCAATATTCCATTCGCAAATATTGAGAAATGAGCTCGGGATAAAGCCATTGAAATTCCAAAAAGTATAAGAACTTACACCGCAACAGA
Organism: Musca domestica; assembly: GCF_030504385.1. Taxonomy (NCBI): domain Eukaryota; kingdom Metazoa; phylum Arthropoda; class Insecta; order Diptera; family Muscidae; genus Musca; species Musca domestica. Next base: position 9,437,601 of record NW_026712363.1, on the reverse strand, counting down.
AAGAAAATAGACTTAAAAGAGCTAAAGAGTTGCTTCGGTTGGCCGAAAGTGGTGAACTGCCGAATTTGGTTATCTCCGATGAGATAATATTCGTTGTCCAGCAGTTTGTAAACAAACTAAATGATCGTGTTTACTTGCCAAAGATGAAAATGTGCAACTTCGGCCATGGTGATGGTGTAGGCCACCATAACAGCCGATGGTCGCTCTCCGCTCGTATTAATCGACCGTGGCATCAGAATAAATGCCGAATATTGTCACGAAAATATTCTGGAGGATGTATTAAAGCCTTGGGCACGCAAACATTTCGCCCGCAGACCTTTGACATTCTAACAGGACTCAGCTCGCGAATCGAGGAGTTTGTAGAAATCTATTAAATATTATCGATCCAGGAGAGAGATTTAAATTCCATAATATTTCGTCATTTATTTTTTCGAACAAGATTATATAATACTAGCTGGCCCGGTCCGCGTTGCCGGCCCCTAGTTTTTGTCTATTATGCATATTTGTCAAAGCATAATTATTCAAAGATATGAATGTTATAAGTGTTCACGTACTGGTCGATTCATTTTTAATTTTTAGTCAAATGAGCAGTAATTTGGAATTTACTGTACTTTGTACACCTCATAATGGAGGGTAATTGATTTAAGAATAGCCAAAGTTAATTACTTTTTTAAACCCATTAGCACCACAGATTGTGCATTAGAGTCCTCATAAGTCCCCCTAACCATGTAGGTCTGTTTTTCCGCCAAAAGGTGGACTTGAGGGGGTACTATTACATGGAGAAAATTCTAAAATTTGTAGATATATTGAAATTTTTGTGTAAGATTTTCACCCCCAAATACACATTTTTAGCCAAATCCTTTGAAATATGGTAAAATGCGAAACATCGACCTACATTGAAAACTTTCTTCACCCCTTATAATCCATGATGACAAATAGAGGCCAAATCGAAAATATAGCAGAACAACATAGCATGTCAAACTAAAAAAAAAACCACGTGATTTAAATAAGTAAAAATAGTTTTATCCACCTCATAATTGAGGTCAGACTGATTTCAGAATAGTCAAATATAATTACTATTTTACACCCATTACCGTAATATGGGAACTAATTTTATTTGTCATTTAAATTGTAAATTTGAGACCCCATAAAGTCCATATTTTTCATCATAGTATAATTCAATGACGATTCAACACATATTCGGTACCGTGCTACTTCCTTATATTTGTAATTTGTTCATGTTTTCACAATTTATTTCATATAGATGTATATACCAAATCTACGTTCCCAACCAATATTCTCTTGGGGGTTACAAATTCAATAGAATACAAATTTTTCTTTTCTGACCACACATTAGATGTGAAAGTGGACTTGGAGATACTCCAATGTGGGGACTTTACATGAATAAATTTCTATGTGGCAATTATCTGTACGATGGTTCCTTACCCCAGGGTAGCATAAATAAAATTTTTTAGTGGTCAAGACCAATATGGGCCCTACTCCGAAAATTTTATGCGAAGAGGTTCTCTACCCCCTTAAAACAAAGATGCCAATAAGGGCCAAAAAATAGAAGAAAGTGGCGAAGACTCCAAAAATAGCTTGTATCATGCGATGGTTATTTATGATCGATATCATGACCTGCAAAAGCGATTTAAGGTATCTTAAATGTTCAGGAAGAATTTTTGGAAGGATAGAAATCCTTTTCCTACTAAAAGTCTTATTCGCTCTATTATTTTGCACCCTTTATATGTGGTATTTTACTGATTGTACTCCCAAAAATGTTTGCATTTTGAGCTCTCATTGGACGGATTATTGTCACATGAAATAAGTAGGTCCACGCTTTAAAATGAGCCCCATTAGTCTTTTTCGGTCATTTTTGTTTGTTTAAATGTGTGCGCATCTTCCAGCTGAAGCACGATGTAGGCCCTGGAGTTGAAAGGTAGATGTCAGTTACCATCGTATTTCGCACTAATTTCATTTTTTTGGTGAAAAATTGTATATAGTGAAAAATTATTCTTTATTTTGTTCACAAAAATCCACTGAATTCAATATGATAATACAAATTGAAAAAAATTGACGAAAGAAGAATAACAAATTGAAAAAATCTTCAACTTGTTCGCAGATTTTTTACAGCAACTGTTTAAAGATCCTTACAAAGTTTGTCAATAGAATGTACTTTTATTTTAAAATTCAATTCCATTGGAAATATTTTTCGATATTTTCCCGTTTTGAGAATTTTTGCAATGAGATCTCTTTTTTCGTGATTTTTTTAACGATTTTGAAAAAGTAATTATCTTTTAACTTTGGTGTGACCGCATTAAATTATTTCGGTATCATCTATTCCGTTTCGCCACCACATAATTCGTTACTACACTTCCATGTAACCCGCCATCAATTTCAGTTCTCAAGAAATCAAGTCAATTAAATAAATTGGTATTAATATTAGAATTCAAAAATAAAATATAAAAAACACTACAAATGTACATTAGAAAAAAGTAAGTCAAAATGAAAATGAAACATGCAAAATAAAACATTACTATTGTACATTTCAAAAGTCAAAATGAAAATGTTAATATATCACATTTTTACGCGATTTTTTTGGATATTATCCTTTTCGGGTAAGAGACAATTCCGAATTTGTATGAATCATTAAAATCAGTTCAGCGGTTCTTAAGTTATAAGCGTAGTAACTAACACAACTTTCTTTTATATATATAGATAATCAGATTCTAAATATTTATCACATATCAAACTAAAAAAAAAATATTAGACTTAACACATAGCAAAGCTATCACTTGAAATTTCATAAAGTATACCGTGAGAAAATGATTCGCCTTCTTTCTTGTTCACCATACTCACCCTATAAGATTCAAATGCAAGTGTAACATACAACATAGGGGGTCCAAGTTATTGTTGCTGCAAGGTATTTTTAAAGAGATTCAAATGTCTTTACACACTTCCGACTTGTGTGTTGAAACATGTATTTTCTTCCCTCTTCCTTTGCAAAGCGATACAAATGATTCTTCAATTAACTTTTTTTTTTTGGGGGGAAATCACGAAGAAAGCAGTACCATAACCGGAAAATACAACAACCACAAATACCCCTAAAATCTTGTCGCTGAACGGTATCAATTGAAGAAACCCAGAATCCACTTTCCCACAATAAAGTTGTAACATACATACATGTTTTCCCGTATGTTTTTTTCGTGAAGGGGATGGCTTTGAAAATGACAGAAAAGAATTTAACAATAATTATATCCAAATGTTTCATAATCTTATACTCATTGTCTTTTTCATTGTGTTTCAAATAATTTAGTTTCTTGTATTTTTTATTCGGTGGATTTTATATGCAATATTGTTGTTTTAAAATACTCTCACCTAGTTGTAGTAGCCATCAATATGGAGCGATGGGCTATTGTGCTATTGCATAACAAGAACTATTTAGGAATAAGAACACTCAACTTTTGATTTTAATGGCAAAAATAGATAAATGAATAAGAATAGTATGGAGGTTATATGTGTTATATTTACCGTTCTGTGGGTGAATTGTCGAAATAAGATTTAGAATCTATACATTTTTAATCAGCGTAAGTTCTGAGATGGTTCCGTCTGTGGCTATCACACTATCAGTTAAAGGGCTCGATCTAGATGACTAAAAGTAGGATCATTATTTTATTACTTCTGTCAGTTTTAACGGTATCGCCGATTTTAGGTATTCTGAAACGAAAAATTAGCTTTTAGAAGGAATTAGCTATTTTATAGAATTTGGGGTTCCCAGTAAGTGCGTAGGACTCATATAACATACAATGTATGGTCAAGGGTATACAGGGTTGTCCATATTCGACGGACCCATCTGGCAACGCCATAACTTTTGACAGAGATGTCACATCGCTTAATGAAATGCCGCGTTTGAAGCGTCAGTCCAAGCAGATTTTTACCATGAACCAATACAAGCCACGAAATAGTTAAAATTTACATTCAACAGTCAATTGTAAAAACTCATTACAAGTCAATTGTAAAAACTCAACGTGCTTTTAAAACATTAAAAAATGTGAGAAGTGCGCCTTCTAAGAACACCATTAAGCGTTTATACGAAAAATTTTTGACTGGTAAGGCTCTTTCTAATCCGAAGAGGCCATATAAAAGTCGACCAAGGCGATCGGCCGAGAATATCGCTGCTGTAAGAGCCAGTGTTGAGAGGTCTCCAAGAACATTCCAAAAACGCCGTCCTCAGTAGTTGGGCATGGCTCGGTCCACTTTACAACGGACTATTCGCATTGATTTGCATTTGCTCCCGTGCAAAATGCAATTGACGCAAAGAATGTTGCCTGCGGACAAGCCTCGTCGATTGGAATGGGCCCAAAGAGTCATGGGTCCGTTGAATATGGGCAACCCTGTAAAAAGGTATGGAAAAATAGTAACGTGTGATCTGGGTATCACAAAAATCAGTCATAATCCGATCTTAAAATCCGAGAATTTCTTAAACTGGCTCAAGCCAACTTAAGACAAATTTAAATATCAACCCTTTCCCCCTTTCTCATTGCCAAGCTTTCTCTCCCCATTATAAAGCTTTCGGAAATACCAGATCCCAGACGCCAATATTAAACGCAAAAGAATCAAGAGAAATGATTTTAATAACGGTAGATATACTTATGTTAACCGCCATTTTCTCAATCTATCCCCTCTTTAGAGAGGCTTCTAATTTGATCGAGACACTTGCATTATATTTTCTTCCACCCAACAACAGTATTCGAACTACAAAGAAAAAAACTGTCAATAAAAAATGCCTATACTCTACACCACACTGTGGTAAAAGCATTATGTCCTTGTGAATTTGTTTCTGACATGAAGAAGGAAGCGAGATAGACCCATAGTATCTTTGAGGTTCTTCATTGAGTCACTTTGTGAGTCGATTTATACATGCCAGTCCGTCCCTCCGTCCAGGTCGCATTTATTATCCGGTTAAAATGTAATTTTCCAAACAATATTTGTAAGGCCCAAGGACGAACCCTATTGAAATTGGTAGAATAGGTTCAAATTTAGATATAGCCCCCATATACAAATTCAAACGATTTCAGGTTAATTGAGCACCAAATGGCCAATATCAGTCCAACTGACCTGAATTTTGGCACATTAGACCTTATTCAGCCTAGAAGCAAGTACATCAAATTTGGTTCAAAATCGGTTCAGATACAGCTATAGCTCCCATATATATGTTTCATCCGATTTGATCTCAAAGTCCCCAACGTCCGTAATATGTATTCCACAACAATATTCCTTGGTACTAGACATCAGATACAACTCTGAAATTAGTGTTTACAATTTCGTCATGATCGGTTCAGTTTTAGATGTAGCACTCATATATATCTTCGACTTCAGGTTTTTGTGCACCACATGGCTAATATCATACCAAATGGACTTTGACCTTTCCTTTTGGTTTGTCATTAAATTTTGTCTGGCCAAACCTAACGCTTTTATACCCTACACCACAAGGTGGTCAAGGTATTATGTCTTTGTGTATTTGTTTCTAACAGGCAAAATGAAACGAGATAGACCCATAGTTCCTTTTGATGATCTGCATAAAATCACATTCTGAGTCGATTTATACATGTCCGTCCGTTCGTCAGTCTGTCCGCCCGTCTGTCTATGTGTTTTTGTAAACAAAGTACAGTTTTTATTGCCCGATCCAGATGAAATTTTGCACAAATCATTTGTTTGACCCAAGGACGAACCCCATTGAATTGGAGATAATCGGTAAAAAATTAGATGTAGCTCCCATATATATCTTCGTCCGATTTGCCTTTTATTGTGCACCAAACGTGTAATATCAGCCCGAATAGTATGGAATTTTGCACATACAACCAAATTAGCAAATTTGATCGAAATCGGTTCAAAAATATTTGGGGAAATATATCAAATACGGCTCAGAAATACCTTTGCTCAATTTTATCGAGATCGGTTCAGATTTGGATATATATCCCATATATAACTTCGTCCGATTTACCTTTTATTGTGCACCAAACATCTAATATTTGTCCAAATGGGATGGAATTTGGCACTTACGACCGATTTGGGAAGCTAGTATGTCAAATTTGGTGAAGATCCGTTTAGATATAGCTATAGCTCCCATATATATTGTTCATCCGATTTGTTGTATTTGTTACCCACAGCCGTAATATGCACTCCGTAACAACGATATTCAGGGAAATATATCAAATACAGCTCAGAAATATCTTTGCCAAATTCTATCGACATCGGTTCAGATTTGGATATAGCTCCCATATATATCTTTACCTGATTTCAAATTAATTTTGCACCAAATGGGCAATACAAGTCGAATTTAAACGATACAAGTGCTTCGGCATATTTAGTCCTTTGAACTTTCAAATTATAATTATAATCATAGTGTGTATGATTGAAATCACCCATAAAAACTATTAATTGTTATGTGAAGCTCTACTAAATTAGCAAAGTGGTGTAGGGTATCATAAAGTCGGCCCCGTCCGACTTTAAGACTTGCTTTACTGGTTTACTTTCTGGAATTACTTAACTTCCGCAAGATGAAAATAAAATTTCGTAGGCATTGAAGATATCAAGAGTTCACCAAATATTAAATGTGAAAGCTTGTAAACTATTTTTAAGCTAAAATAAAACTGTAAAAAAATAAATATTGGTATTTGAAGGGATTCGATGCTGCGTATTTTTCTAAATCAAATGTTATCTATTGCTAGTCTTTGAGACTAAATTTTAAACAATTCGGTAAAAAAAACCGCCAAAGTGATACAAATACCGTAAATCGGAAAGTACCGTTATACGGGGTGATTTCAAAAGACAGATAAACAGACATGGTTAAACCGATTTGGTATTTTATCATGAATATTTTTGCTTTTTTAGATATAAATTTGACGTTATAGTGTAATTATTTCGTCACACCAAATGTCACGATCCTTTCTCATGAACACATACACACAGTTAATATAACTGCAAGACTTTACTTTGCCTTGAATTGTATCGAATATCTTTGAGTGTCAAATTCAGGATTACATCCGTTAGTCCGAAAACCACTGTCATCTTCTCCTGTTTCAAGTCATTGCATTTTAGTGCGGTTTCGAAACACTTTCTTAGAATCTCCAAAAATGGGAAAGAATGTAATTGCCATCAGTCTTAGGGATTAGTAACACGAACTATGTTAACTCCTCTCATCGTCCTTTTCTGTTCTGTTCTTTGTGAATCATCATCATTTTCGTTGTAGTGGTAGTGGTGGTTGCACAGCGAGAGTGCTTGGAGTTGCTGCTTTTAGTTTTACATTTTTCCAGTTCAGTATTGCAAAACAATACAATGGGAAAACATTTACCATAAATCTTCAAGTATTAGCAGAAGGTATCAACTTTAAGTTATGCGTTTTTCTTCATTTACATGAAAATGTTTGTTGTGCTTTAGGTTATTTTATTGTTAAGGAACAGTGGAAGATTACAAAATAATAGTATATATAGGTGCGAAAGTTACTAAAAGGGTCCAAAATTTAAATAATTAGAACTCTTATGAAATGTGAAAAGATTTCAATCAAGATGTAGGACGAAGATGGGATATATCGGTCCACAGCTTCTGGTGCTTCCCCCTACAACAGTTCAAAATTTTGAATAACCATGAAGCTCATTAAAACGTGAAATGAGTATCTGATTTCTTTCACACTCAGCACATGCCAAAATTTCTATCAAAACAAGATCATGGTAATGAAAATGGAATATATCGCACAAGTCCTTCTTGTATATCATCCACAACAGGTCAAAATTGCTGAATAATTATATCTCTCATAAAACGCGAAATAAGCATCAGGTTCTCTTCAAATTTCACACATCCCAACACATTCTCAACCAGAGATCTGATGTGAATATGCAATCTATAGGCTCCTTCCATTTCGTACCTCCCACAAAAGATTAACATTTTAATTAAAAATTATTCACATAAAATTTTAAATAAATACTCGATTTTATTTAAATTTTCCACATCCCATTATTTTTATCAGTAATATATGAAATGGAAAACTGCTATCCACAATATCTGGTACCTCGAAAGCTATTCAACATTTTCCAAAAATTACCACATTTCTCATATATATTGGTATATTCTTTAAATATGAACTGTTCCTTAAGCAAACGATCAGACCATCTTCCCTTTACCTTTTAGCGCAAAGTTTATGGAATTCATGTTGTCATATTTTATATTGATAACTAGCTGAACCCGGCGCGCTTCGCTACCCCTTTTGATTTTATATGCATTCAAAATTTTATTTACGAATATATGTAGGTTAAAAAAAATTTTTAAATTAAAAAAAATTATTGCACTACTTTAATGCGTAAATAACTAAAACCATTAGAAAAGCAGTAACATGACATGCATACACAAAGGGTTTGTCCTTCGGATTTATTTATTTCATAGCAAATACCAAGCGTGCAGTAAACTGCAATCTTTTAAAGTTGAGTGGCATTTCTATTGCAATTAGTGAATTCGAGATAGTAACATACTTCGCCGTAATAAGCGTATTTCAAATCAATTGTTGTGTTGTTTTTTAGTGTTAGCCTAAGCCGTTGTGGGCCAATGGTTCTTATTAAAATCATATCCCAATCTGATCCGATTTAAATATAATTTAAAAAAAATACTTTAACACGAAATTGCGCCACACCTTTCATATTTCATTGAAATTGGTGCGTCAAATATGTGAAATCGGGCAAGAATATATATATGGGAGCTATATCCAAATCTTAACTAATTTCCAATTAATTTGTCACATTTATTATTGTAACCAAATTCCGCCACACATTCTGAATTTCATTGGCATCTGTCATATATATCATGTTTGGTGCATAACATGTATGAAATCGGCCGAAATATATATGTTAGCTATACCCAAACCTAAACTGATTTCAATATAATTTGGCAATTTTTTCTGGTTCCAGATTTTGTCTCTCGCTTTGGGTGCATCAAATATGTGAAATCGGCTGAATATATGTATGGGAGCTATAATCAAATCTGAGCGTATTTGAATATAATTTGTCAAATTTATTTTTGTACCAAATTTAGCCACTCATGCCGAATTTTATTGGAATCGGAAATACGTATCGTGTTTTGTGCATCAAATATGTGAATTCGGCGGAAAATATATATGGGAGCTATATCCAAATCTGAACCGATTTTAATATAATTTGACTAATTTATTTTCTAATCAAAATCCCGTTACATATTCCATATTTCTTTGGAATCGAACATACATATCGTGTATGGTGCATAAAATACATGAAATTGGTCGAAAATATATATGAGAGCTATATCCAAATCTGAACCGATTTTAATATAATTTGACAAATGTATATTTGTTTTAATTTCCGCTACACATTCCAAATTTCATTGAAATTAGAGATACATAGCGTGTTTGGTGCATCAAATGCTTGAAATCGGCAGAAAATATATATGGGAGCTATATCCAAATCTGAACCGATTTCAATATAATTTGACAAATTTATTTTCGGATCAAATCCCGTCACACATTCCAAATTTCATTGGAATCGAACAATCATATTGTGTTTGAGGCATCAAATGAACGAAATCGGTCGAAAATATATATGGGAGCTATATCCAAATCTGAACCGATTACAATATAATTTGGCAAACTTATTTTTGTTCCAAATTCCGTTACGTATTCCAAATTTGGAGACTGTATCTTCAACCAATCAATAGATATGTGCATATAAAATCTAAATTTTTGGGAGGTACCTCCGATTCTGATGCTATATCCCCAGTTCCAAGTGGAAATTCAAAAATGTATATAGCCTATATTACTTTCAGGCGATGTTGCAGTATATATGGAAATTTTCAGGAAAATCTATTCAGCGGTTTCCGAGTCCATAAATTACAAACAAACATACAAACGTTTTCCTCTTTTATAGATATATAATATGGCAATAACAGCAAAATGTATTCAAAGAAAACCAGTAAGGAAAGGTCAAAAGTCAGGCGGGACTGACTATATGATACCCCACTTTACTATGCGTATTTGGTAAAGCTCCCGTAAAAAGAAAAGTTTGTAGAAGTAGTGTGAAGTAGATCATACCAACTATGAACCAAATAATATTGCTGTATAATGGATGATATGGCTTTGACAAGGGTTATATTAAAAAAAATATTTACTGAAGCATTTGGTTGAATATGAAAAAATCTAAAAAAAAAAATTCGATAAACTTTGGCAGAGGTATTTTTGTGCTGCATCTGATGCCCGGTATCAAATATCATTGTTGTGGAGGGCATATTATGCATGTGAGGGACTTTAACGCTAAATCGGATGAAACATATATATGGAAACTATAGGTATATCCGAACCGATTTTTACCAATATATGACCACTATGTGGTGTAGGGTATAAAAATTGATAATCTTTTACTTTTATATCGAAGAATTGAATTGAAGATTTATATTCCAAATTAGTTACAGATTCGTTCTTTTTAACGCAGTGACTACAGGTTGCATTTAAAAATGAATATCAATTTTATTGTCATACCCATGAAAAAATACATATTCACTTCACTTTTCCCTAAAAGTTTTTACATACCAAAATATATTCGGAATCGCTGTGCGTCGCTGCGATTGCTTCGAAGATTTGCATTCTATGTAGCAAAATGTATGTATTCAGATTTCATAAACCTCTTTATTTGCCTTTGCTACAATTGTTTCAAGCGTTTTTAATGCATGCTTATAAGAATGCCTCTAGCACACCTAAAGCTAACAAATAAAAACAAGTTAAAAAGTTCGGCCGAACTTTGAATACCCTCCACCATTTGGAACGAATTTGGAAATTTTTAATTAAAAAAATCCATTAAAAATTCTGTTAAAATGTTAAAAATACCGAATATAGCCGTTATATTTGTGTCTATACGACGTGGACCTACATAGGCATTGTTTGTCATAAGCCATTACCATATTCAAATTCGAAACTAGAAATAAATGGTGAATAATGTGACTAAAATCATCAAAGTACCGTATATAGGGAGCTATATTTTATATGAAGACCTGGACCTGCATAGACAATTTTCTTTCACAGGCTGTAGCATCTATTACAAACTTCAAATACGACATTTCGAACAATTTCGCTGAGTAGAATATATATAAAGTATATATATTCGAGGAGTTACAAACGGAATGACAAAGTTAATATACCCTAATATTGCCACCATACTACGGGTGGAGGGTATAAAAATCTTACCATTCTATTATTTTACAAAATCCAAATTAAGAGAAATAATCTATCTATACCCACGCCAAAACTTACTTCTTGAAATTTAAAGACTTAAAAGGACGTCCTTATGACGATAATTATTTTGAAAGGATGTGCTTTTTACCCAAGGTCGAAGTATTATAACATTTAGCAGCTTCACAATTGAGCCTCCAAAAATGATGATAAAATATATTTCTGCTTGCGTCGTTTGGGTATCAAATAAATCTGTTTAATAATTTAAACTCGAGATATCGTATAGATAACTAAGAGATAACCTTCAGTTTATATTCGGCTGAACCGTTTTAATATTTCCTTCTTACGGCGAATTACTACCCACTGTTCTTTCTAGATTTCATTTCATGCTGGAGTCAAGTCCCCTTTTATTATTATATGAAGATTCACAGAGCACAATACCTGTGCAGCAACACTTGAAACTGTAACTGTAGCAGGATTCAGTGGAAAGCCATAAAATTAAATTCATTCACAAAAATTCAACCATAAATACTAAACAGCACATTTGGTCCATAAAATAGAAACACGAACGAGCAAACAGTTGGTGAATGTGTCCTTTTTGGACCATCACTGGGTGTGGTAGTGTGTGACTTTCTGCAATGACGCTATAAAATGGCTTAAAATCCTAGAGGTATCTGTGTGAATGAAAGATAGAATGGATGTGTGTGTGTGTTTGTGTGCGATTGTGTGAAAGTAATAATTGTCCTTTATTGTTCCTGTGATCGTTTACCATTGCAGTGGTGGCATAGATATTTCCATTGGTGGTGGTGTTGGGTACTGCGTTATTGTTCGTATGTAAATTTTTGGTGTAAATTACTTGGAAGTTTCTTACACACTTAATGGCCAGAGCAATACAGCAAAGTGAACAATAATAATAATTCTTCTATTATTCCTGTTTGAGTTCTCATTGTCCTCGTTCTTGTTCTTCTTGTTTTTCACTAACTTTTATTACAACTTGTTTTTATTATTACTTCTTCGTCTTCTGCTTACGCAATTCAAGCAGTGATAGCAGAGCAAATCGTACAACATTCATTTGTATAGATAGACAAACCGGAGGACGACCGGAGTAGTAAGTGGGAATGAGGCAAAGACCTTTTGTTTAGGCTAATGCCCCTTTTTCCAAACCAAACCAAATATACCCCGTCCCATTGTATGCTTCTCTAATCCTTGAAGTTTCCTTTTGTGTCGATGTTTAGTTTAGTTTTGAGAACGGACATTTGCATCAATGTCATTGTTTCAGAAAATCTTCAGGCTAGAGGGTTGCCTCAGTCCCTGCTCATCTTCCTTTACTCACTTGCCCATTGTACGCAGTCAATGATGCTAGAAAAACTTGTTGAGATCTGTCAAATAAAAATCCGAAGGAGTTTTCCTCCGAAAATAACTTCGCCGGAAGTGAAGGCATATGTGTTGCTCGCCTGGGTGTGCATATCTCTGTAAATTGTTTTGTATGGAAATAGTTCTAGCGTAAATCCATAATCATTAAAAATTCTTTAGAGTTTTCTCAAAAAAGGAAAAATATCGTAGAAAAAGAAACTCGAACACAATAGACGCAAACTGCTTGACTGTGAACAATGAAGGAAGTTTTGAATTTTAAATGTTTCTTTGAGGAATTTTCCAACGCCTAATAAGTTATATTGTATTCCAAGGAAATCTAAAACCATTCATCTTTTGAACTTTGCCAAGTCTTAGAGTATTAAAATTTCACGAAGCACATTTGTATTTTCTTTTCGTTGAGTTATTGTATATTGCATCAGAAGTAAGAGCAGTTTGTAGTTTCAAAGCGAAGCGTGTAACTCACTCAAACTCCTGCAAGGCTATTGTTAGGGAATTAACGATAACTGCATGTGAACTATACAGCGTATTAGGTGATATGTTATATATTCATGTGTGTATGTATGTATTTCTCAAAGAATTATAGTTTTAGGGAGAAAAACTTCAAAGGTTTACCACAACATTTAGAGTGTTGTAACTAAAAGCTATTAGTGTTATATAAGCATTTGAAGAAATTTTGAAGAAGTTTCAATACACAACACTTGAACTGTCATGCCAATTTGCAATAATGTTTATATACACTTACATTTGGGTATTTTATTTAGAAAATACATTTAAAATTGACTTTAACAATATCATTAAATGCTAAGTTTTTGAGTTTTGCCTTGTTAAGGCGAATATCATATGTTTTTTGATTTATGTGTTTGTTTTCTCTTTCGAGACGAGCTTAATGATCTGAAATTTGCAGTGAAAAGGAAAGCCAGATAGACACTATCACACACTCACCACTATGCGACGCGTTTCGCCGTTGGTTAAGCGGCTCATCAGGCATATTTTGGGTGGATGATGGCTTACAAGGGCCGTTCTCTGGAAAGTAGTATATATTTCGAACATATTGCAAATTAGCATATGCGAATTATACACTAGAAACTCTCCAGGTTCGACTCAAGTTCTATTTACAGATCATTTTCAAAGCAAAGTTTTTTTTTGTTTTTAACATAAAAATAATTAATTTTTTTGGGCTGAAATGTTGTGTTTTAACTATACCAGAATCTAATGAAAATTAGGGCTATTTATCCTCTTTTTCATTACATTCTTTTATAATTTAAATAAAAAAATCATTTAGCTATTCAAGCAATTTTGGCTAAAACCCGCAACCATTGCATAGGTCATATGTATAAAGATTCCATAACCGAAGATCCTAAAAAAATACAGTTTTATAGAGGCTATACGAAAATGTGGTCTGTCTAAATTCAGTTTGTTTTATACAATTATGTAACACCTCGAAATATTGGTTTCCTCCATAGGAATGTATATATGGATCTTCCTATCTCGCCGAGCTGAATCGATCTAGCTATGTATGTTCTTCCGTCCGTCTATCCTGTTAATTTGCAATCACTCTACAAGTAGCAATTATGGCCCGATCGTCAAGAAATTTAGAATGGAAATGGGGCTAGGGCCAGAATAGAAGCCTATTGTTTTTGGAGATGATAGCATAATATTTATTTTTCTGATTTTGCAGTTGCTCTACAAGTCGCAATTATAGACCAATCGAAGCGGAAGTTAGCATGAGGCTAGAGCTTAGGGCTTGGCAGAAGTCTTCCAATTTTGATGGTCATCGGATAATATTTAGTGAGTGGACACATTTGTGTTAAATAAAAGTCAAATTTTCAATTAAACCACCAATATTTTCAATCCCGGCGAAATCACAAATAGACGAACAGGTCAATTCTGACTGAAATATATACAATGTTTATATACAAAGGAAAGGGATGTTAGCTAGAATGCTTATATCGCAAGAATGACTGAACCGATTTTGACAAATTTTGTCGATTCAGAATGCCCTCTTGGCATAAAAGTATAAAATCTAAAAAATCGCATAAAAAGATGCCAGTATAGATTTTGTAGTATTTTGTGACATTTTTTTCATATGTTTTATCGCATACGATTTCTTCAATTTGACTTATAATATTGAAGTGTATATTTTGTAATATTGGGGTTATTTTATGCAGATTGCAATTATCCTCACAAAAAGGGTAGGGTTAGGCTCAGAAGGGCTAGGCCTATTGTTTTCAAAGATGTCCGCAATATATTTAGGGGTTGAAATAAACCAACGACTAAAAATGTTCCTGATTTTGCAACCGTTATAAGGGTCTCAAATAGAAACCAAAGGACACGAAACTCGCATGAAGATAGAGTTTAGGACAGCGGGTTGAATGAACCACTACTTTTATGTGAAAAAATACCAGCATTATTTACAGGCGATAGCCGAAATTCACAAAAGTCGAACTTCTGGCTTTTTAGGCTGATTTCGTTGACGAATATAGCCAAATATCGTAGACAAGCTAATCATATAGATGAGTCTAAATTTGGAGATACAGAGGGGCCTCTGGCTTTTGGAGATGATCGCAAAATTTTTAGCGGTTCAAATGAACCAAAAACAGAAAACATCTCCTGATCACACAATTGAAACAAATCGACACGCCTGAGAAGAGAGTTAAGAACAGGGAAGAATTCTAGCATTTTGGGTAACCATTGGATTATATTTATCTGTAAAATGGACCATAAAACCTAACAGCACGACGGAGTGCGTAAATATTGGGCAAATGTCCCTGGTCAACATGCTAACGGTAATATCTGAGCAGGTTTCCGTGAAATTTCAAAAGCGAAATCTTCCAAATGGATTTGGACATAAAGGGACTTCTAAGATAACATAACATATTGTCGTGTTGTAGGGTATCACATGGTCGGCCTCGCACGACTGTAGCCTTTGCTTAATTTTTCATAATTTTTCCTAAAAACGTGGCTAATTTAATCAAATTGACGAATAATAACACAAAGTATCCAATTTACTTTAACATAGATCCCACAATTGTATGGAATTTATGTCAGCAGAATTACTGCAAAATGTTGACAAATTTTATGTTAAACTAGCTGGCCCGGTCCGCGTTGCCGGCCAGTAGTTTTTGTCTATTATGCATATTTGTCAAAGCATAATTATTCACAGATATGACTGATATAAGTGTTCCCGTACTGGTCGATTAAAAGTGTTTTAAAATACCTGTACCCATATTTAAGCCGTGGGCTTCAAAGGTGTGGATGTGCTATACAAATCTATTAAAAAGTATATATCAATCTTATCCCCATGTAAAGGATCAAATTAATTTTTAGTATGATAAAAATCGTAGCAAAATTTTCCAGTCAAATGAGCAGTAATTTGGAATTTGCTGTATTTTGTACACCTCATAATTGAGCGCTGAATGAATTAAGAATAGCCAAAGTTAAATAGAGACCAAATCAAAAATTTAACAGAACAACATAGCATGTCAAACTGAAAAAAATTTCGCGTGATTTAAATGAGTAAAAATAGTTTTATCCACCATATTATCATATAGATGTATATCCCAAATCTACGTTTCCAACCAATATTCTCTTGAGAGTTACAAATTCAATAGAATACAAAATTTTCTTTTCTGACCACACATTATATGTGAAAGTGGACTTGGGGATACTCCAATGTGGGGACTTTACTTAAATAAATTCCTATGTGGCAATTATCTGTATGATGGTTCCCTAACCCCTTAGAGACAAAGATGCCAAATAAGGGCCAAGCAATGAAAAAAGTGGCCAAGACCCCAAAAATAGCTTAAATCATATGATGATTATATAAATATGAAATCGGGATGTACCCTTATCGTGAGTTATGATCGATATCATGACCTGCAAAAGTGATTTAAGGTATCTTGAATGTTTGTGAAGAATTTCTGGAAGGATAGAAATCCTTTTCTTACTAAGAGTCTCATTCGCTCTACTATTTTCCGTCCTTTATATTTGGTATTTTACTGATTGTACTCCCAAAGAATTTTGCATTTTGAGCTCTCATTGGACGGATTATTGTCACATCAAAGAAGTAGGTTCACGCTTTGAAATGAGCTCCATTAGGCTTTTTCTGTCATTTTTGGTTGTTTAAATGTGTTCGCATCTTCCATATGAACCACGATGTCGGCCCTATAGTTGAAAGGTAGATGTCAGTTAACATCGTATTTCGCACTTATTTCAGTTTTTTGTTGAAAAATTGTATATAGTGAAAAATTATTCATTATTTTGTTCACAAAAAAATCCACTGAATTCAATATGATAATACAAATTAAAAAAAATGCAAAAGAAGAATAACAAATTGAAAAAATCTTCAACTTGTTCGCTGATTTATTACAGCAAATGTTTAAAGACCCTTACTATTATTTTAAAATTCGATTCCACTGAAAATCTTTTCGATTTTTTCCCGATTTGAGAATTTTTGCAATGAGATCTCTTTTTCGTGATTTTTTAGCGAATTTGAAAAAGTAATTATCTTTTAATTAATAATTATCTTTCTTTTGGTGTGACCGCGTTAAATCATTTCGATATCATCTATTCCGTTTCGCCACCATATAATTCGGTAATACACTTCCATGTAACCCGCCATCAATTTCAGTTCTCAAGAAATCAAGTCAATTAAATAAATTGGTTTTATTATTCGAATTCAAAAATAAAATATAAAAAACACTACAAATGTAAATTAGAAAAAAGCCAGTCAAAATAGAAAAAAAATCATGCAAAATAAAACATTACTATTGTACATTTGAAAAGTCAAAATGAAAATGTTAATATATCACATTTTTACGCGATTTTTTTGGATATTATCCTTTTCGGAGAGGAGACAACTCCGAATTTGTGTGAATCGTTAAAATCAGTCCAGCGGTTCTTAAGTTATAAGCGTAGTAACTAACACAACTTACATTTATATATATAGATACTAGCTGGCCCGGTCCGCGTTGCCGGCCCGTACTTTTTGTCTATTATGCATATTTATCAAAGCATAATTATTCAAAGATATGAATGATATAAGTGTTCGCGTACTGGTCGATTAAAAGGCTTTTTAAATACCTGTACCCATATTTAAGCCGTGGGCTTCAATATTTAAACCGTGGACTTCAAAGGTGTGGATGTGCTATACAAATCTATTAAAATGTATATATCAATCTTATCCCCATGTAAGGGATCAAATTAATATTTAGTATGGTAAAAATCGTAGCATAATTTTCCATTCAAATGAGCAGTAATTTGGAATTTACTGTATTTTGTACACCTCTTAATTGAGGGTTGAATGAATTAAGAATAGCCAAAGTAAATTACTTTTTTAAAGCCATTAGCACCTCAGATTGTCCATTAGAGTTCTTATAAGTCCCTCTAACCATGTCGGTCTGTTTGTCCGCCAAAAAGTGGACTTGAGGGGGTACTATTATAGGGAAAAAATTCTTAAATTTGTAGATATGTTAAAATTTTTGTGTAAGATTTTCACCCCCAAATACACATTTTTAGCCAAATCCTTTGAAATATGGTAAAATAAGGAGGTACTTTTATATGGGCATTACTCCGAGACATCGACCTATATTGAAAACATTCTTCTAGCCCTTATAATCCAATATGACAAATAGAGACCAAATCAAAAATATAGCAGAACAACAACAACTGAAAAAAATTTCGCGTGATTTAAATGAGTAAAAATGGTTTTATCCACCATATTTTTCATCATAGTATAATTCAATGACGATTCAACAAATATTCGGTCCCGTGCTAATTTCATATATTTGTAATTTGTTCATGTTTCCACAATTTATTTCATATAGATGTATATCCCAAATATACGTTTCCAACCAATATTGTCTTGGGGGTTACAAATCCAATAGAATACAAAATTTTATTTTCTGACTACACATTATATGTGAAAGTGGACTTGGGTATACTCCAATGTGGGGACTTTACTTAAATAAATTCCCATGTGGCAATTATCTGTATGATGGTTCCCTAACCCCTTAGAGCATAGATGCCCAGTAGTGGCTGATTTCAGCAATTTCAACTCACACGTATTCTTACGCTCTTTTGTTTGATCGCCAATCAACCAATAGGAAAGCAGAAATATGAGTGGGAGAGACAAGCTACACAGGCAGAAGTTCTGTGTAATATTAACATTTAATCGTAATCGAGACTGCTGTTAGTGAACACATAAACTGAAAATTATTGCGATATGTCAATGATGTCATTTGAAAAGTATTTTATGATACAAAATGCTTTTGATGATATGCAATGTTTTATATGTTATAAGACATTAAAAAAAATAAGAAATATAATTTAAAAAAACATTTTGAAACTACTTAAATAAATGCATTTATCAAGAGTATTACTAAAACATGTATATTCATTAATTTTACATTTCATAGAAAAAGAAAAAAAATGACGACACCCGCCACACATATGCTTTCGTCGCTATCCCGTTGACGACTAAATAAAATGAATAGAAAAATCTTTTCTTCCAGTGTTATTTTGTCGCTCTCACCAACACTATTACATTGGGCATCTATGCCTTAGAGACAATGATGCCAAATATGGGCCAAGCAATGAAAAAAGTGGCCAAGACCCCAAAAATAGCTTAAATCATATGATGGTTATATAAATATGAAATCGGGATGTACCCTTATCGTGAGTTATGATCGATATCATGACCTGCAAAAGTGGTTTAAGGTATCTTGAATGTTTGTGAAGAATTTCTGGAAGGATAGAAATCCTTTTCTTACTAAGAGTCTCATTCGCTCTACTATTTTCCACCCTTTATATTTGGTATTTTACTGATTGTACTCCCAAAGAATTTTGCATTGGACGGATTATTGTTACATGAAAGAAGTAGGTCCACGCTTTGAAATGAGCTCCATTTGGCTTTTTCTGTCATTTTTGGTTGTTTAAATGTGTTCGCATCTTCCATCTGAACCACGATGTCGGCCCTGTAATCGAAAATTAGATGTCAGTTAACATCGTATTTCGCACTTATTTCATTTTTTTTTTTTGGTGAAAAATTGTATATAGTGAAAAATTATTCTTTATTTTGTTCACAAAAAATCCACTGAATTCAATATGATAATACAAATTGAAAAAAATGACAAAAGAAGAATAACAAATTGAAAAAATCTTCAACCTGTTCGCTGATTTATTACAGCAAATGTTTAAAGACCATTACTATCATTTTAAAATTCGATTCCACTGAAAATTTTTTCGATTTTTTCCCGATTTGAGAATTTTTGCAATGAGATCTCTTTTCCGTGATTTTTTTTAGCTATTTTGACAAAGTAATTATTTTTTAATTAATAATTATCTTTCTTTTGGTGTGACCGCGTTAAATTATTTCGATATCATCTATTCCGTTTCGCCACCATATAATTCCATGTAACCCGCCATCAATTTCAATTCTCAAGAAATCAAGTCGATTAAATAAATTGGTATTAATATTTGAATTCAAAAATAAAATATAAAAAACACTACAAATGTACATTAGAAAAAAGTAAGTCAAAATGGAAAAAAATCATACAAAATAAAACATTACTATTGTACATTTGAAAAGTCAAAATGAAAATGTTAATATATCACATTTTTACGCGATTTTTCTGGATATTATCCTTTTCGGAGAGGAGACAACTCCGAATTTGTGTGAATCGTTAAAATCAGTCCAGCTGTTCTTAAGTTATAAGCGTAGTAACTAACACAACTTACATTTATATATATAGATTTCAATCACAGAAATTTTCTGTAATTTCTTTTGAATCTAAAGAATGTATATATCGGTCCAAACTTATTTATGTAGATTTTTCGAAATAATTCCATACAGTCCTGCAAAAATGTTACCATTTTTGACAGGTGGCATTTATGTCCCTTTTTGTCGTGTTTATAGGTATTGGAAACAAGTGAATAGACATTAAATTCGGCCGGGCCGAACTTCTAATATCCTCCACCATTGGGTAAAGAAACATTTTTATACATTCAAACGTATCCCACTTTAAACTACAAACTCCAGTAAGATCGGCAGGAGAATGACTGGAGCCGTTATATGGGGGGCATACTAAAACGGGAGCCTATATAGACAATGTTATACTACAGCGATTGTAATCTATTGCCTGTCTTAAATACCAAAATTTTACATAATTTCAAGGTTCAATGTGACTAGGATGACTGAGACCAATATGGACAAAGTTTTGACGCCCGTTGTAGAACCAAATACCAAATTTCACACAAATCTATTAGGAAATGTGGCTTAAACCGTAAAAATGCCGAATATCCAATGGAACCGTTATATGTGTGCTATAAGAAAACGTGGAGCTAGATATTCAATGTTCTGCCACCGTAGCTAGAACCCATTACGAGCTATAAATAGCAGTTTCTGGACAAATCCGCAGAAAAATGTGGGTAAGCCCGTTAAAATATCGAATATCCGGAGGTACCGTTACACAGCTGTATGAAGACGTGCACATATATGTACAATATTCCTCCATCGCAGCTAGAACCCAAAACGAACTACAAATATTTTTTAAGACAAATCCGTTGAAAAATGTGCAAAAATCATTAAAATATAAATTTCGGGAGGTACCCTATACGAAACCATGGACCTATGTATACAATGTTCCGCCACCGGAGCCAGAAACCATTACAAATCGCAAATACCAATTTTTAGACAAATCCGTGAAAAAGTGTGGCTAAAACCATCAAAACACCGAATGTCGGGAGGTACCGTTATATGGGGGCCACGCGAAAAAGTGGACGTATATGTACAATGTTCTGCCATTAGAGCTAGAACCCATAACGAACTACAAATATCAATTTCTAGACAAATTTGTGGACTTATGTGGCTAAAACTATCAAAATACCGAATATCGGGAGGCACCCTTACATGGGGTTATCCCAAAACGTGGACTGATATATCTCATTTTCAAAATCAACCATCCTAGACACAAAACAAACAACGGTGCGTGATTTCAACAGACAGACAGACGCACGTATACATAGTGGTGTTACAAACGGAATGACAGATATAATATACCCTCGTTTCCAAGGTGGAGGGTATAAAAATCACACAAAAGTTGTGGTCTATTTTACTGGCTAAATTTTATCCACAATGCTAGGCGTCTTTCCCGTCCTAAAATCTAACTTCATGCGAAAAATTTCTATAGAATCGGACAATAATTACGACCTGTATATAATATTCCTAAGATTACAGCCCACTTCATCAGATCGGGTCATAATTACGACCTGAAGCGTAATGTTTTATTTGATGTTGTTGAAAAAATTATCAAAATACCGAATATCGTGTGGTGCTGTTATAATGGGGGCTAAAGTGAAATGTGGACCTAACCATACAATGTTCCGCCACCGCAGCTACAACCCATTATGACCTACAAATACGAATTTTTGGACAATTTCGTGAAAGAAATGTGGCGAAAATCATCAAAATATCGAATATCGGGAGGTACCGTTGTATGCTGACTACATCAAAACGTGGACCGATATATCTCTTTTTCAATACCATTCCAGTACAAATTTTTGTGCCAAATTTTGTAGCTCTATGTCAAATAATGTGGGCTGTATTGTGACTTCAACAGATAGGCGGACGTCGTTTAATCAACTTAGAATTTTATGCTAAATATTTAGGGGTGCTACAAACGGAATGACAAAGTTAGGGTATATTAACTTTGTCATTCCTTTTTGAGGTGGAGGGCATAAAAATATACCGATGTAATAATTTTTATGCAGACATAGTTTTGGCGGTATATGTTGCTCGTGCTAAATATAATAGTTATCGGGCAAGATTTGGTACAGTTTAAATATAAAATCAGATAATATATGCAATTGTTTTGAACATCTTGACTTTATGTATATTTAGCCATACCAGTCTGGAATACCGAAAATAAGTTGATTTATTATTCTTGAAATATCGAATAGCAAACTCATGATGAAGTACTACGATATTCGATTTAGCAAATGGGACTACTTTAATTGTTTTTCCATGATTTAATGAATATTCTAAAAAACACATTTAAAAATGTGCAACTTTAAAAATTTTTAATTTGATTCACAAGAAACCTTCTTCCTCATATTGGTTTAAACTTATCTTTGGTTGAAAAAACAACAACTTGGCTTTTACATTAAGGTATCAACATTCCCTAAGAAAATGAAATCTATATTTCATAAAATTCCATGAAAGCATATGCCACGACTACTGAAATATTAAATTTCCTAATGTACCTGCAAGAAAATCTTTAATAATCAACAAATGTCTTCAATTCAATCCCAAATGTTACACAATATCCCAAAAAACAACGCACACACAACAAAACAGAAGGCACAACAAACTACACAAAAACATTATTTATTTATGTACATTAGGGTAGCATTTAATATTGAGGGAAATAATAAGAAGATTTTAATTTTTTAATATAATTACCTTTTTCATTGTTTTTTTCGTATTAACTCTAATTTTAGAAAAAGTATATATCCAAAAATTGATATCTATTCTTGTACATACCCTAATGTAGATATAAACCTGCATATATAAGCACACACATATATGCATGTGTGTGTGAATGAGGATTTATTTCTTTGACATGCCAACGATTGAGAATGCGAAACAGGTACAACAAAAAAGAGAAACAACAACACACTTAACACACATAAATACCATTGAAGGCCTTTCAATGCGATGGCATTAAAAGTATGTTTGTCCTCAAGGACCTTCCAAAAGAAAAACGAATCGAAATTTGACACTTTTTCTTTGACACATACAAAATACAAATAAACAATACAATCGAGTAATTCTATAGAGCGAAAGAGGACAATTCAATAAATGTGACTTGTTTCGTTGCTAGCCGTTTTTGCACATCTAAGCTCAGGGAAAAATAAATGATGATGATGACAGAAAAGGAAAAGGCACGATAATAGGAGATAGGGCAAAGGCAAGGAGGGGTCTACCTTCTTGTTTAGATATAATGATGAAAAGGAACATTGTTGTCAAACCTTTTCTGTTTTCATTTAGATCGTTTTTTGTTTTTTTGTCGTAAAAAGAAATGTTGATTTGTTGTTTATTCAGTGAGTGTAGACAATTGACATCAATACAATTGAGTTCATGTTCGGCTTCTAAATTCGGTTTTCTTCAACAATGGAACATCGTTTATCAAAAATTAACCAATGATAAATGTTCTTCTTAAAGAATTTTTGTAAGGAACTAACCTTCGATATTTTTCTGTGATATTAGAAGATTATCGAAAAAACGCAAAATATACGCATTGGTTGTAATGGTTATGATCAATGTAACACTCTGTTGTATTTAATTTAAGCGGTGTCCCGACTTCTGTAGACTATGTAAAGACAATTGCACATCTACTATGTAGGTGCTCCACGCTCTCAAGAAAAATACTTAGGCTGACGTAGATGTCAGAGATGTGTCCAGTGTAGCTGCACTTCCTGAAACCTAACCTAAACTTAAATATTGTCATTATATCATCTGGAATAGTTAGGTGATTTTACGTGGCCCAAGATATATTAAAAAAGTAAACCAGTAAAGAAAGTCTTAAAGTCGGGCGGGGCCGACTTTATGATACCCTACACCACTTTGCTAAATTAGTAGAGCTCCGCATATCTACTAAAAGTTTTTATGGGAGAATTCAGTCATACACGCTATGATTATAATTATAATTTAAAGTTCAAAGGTCTAAATATGCCGAAGCATTTGTATTTTCTAAATTCGGACTTGTATTGCCCATTTGGTGCTCAATTAATTTGAAATCGGATAAAAATATATATCGGATAAAAATATATATCCAAATCTGAACCGATCTCGATAAAATTTAGCAAATGTATTTCTGAGCTGTATTTGATATATTTCCACAAATATTGTTGTTACAGAGTGCATATTACGGCTGCGGAGGACAAAAATAACAAATCGGATGAACAATATATATGGGAGCTATAGCTATATCTGAACCGATTTCGATCAAATTTGGCATACTTATTTTCAGATCCAATCTGATCATACATGCGAAATTCCATACTATTCGGGCTGATATTACACGTTTGGTGCACAATAAAAGGCAAATCGGACGAAGATATATATGGGAGCTACATCTAAATTTTGACCTATTATCTTCAATTTCAATAGGGTTCGTCCAAACAAAAGATCTTTGCAAAATTTCATCTGGATAGGGCAATAAATGTACTTTGTTTACAAAAATACATGGGCAGACGGACGGACAGACGGATAGAACGACGGACGGACATGCATAAATCGGCTCAGAATGTGATTCTATGCAGATCATCAAAAGGAACTATGGGTCTATCTCGTTTCCTTTTGTCTGTTACAAACAAATGCACAAAGACATAATACCCTGACCACCTTGTGGTGTAGGGTATAATAATAAATTAAAAATAACTAACCTCATGAACGATTATTTAGCATACGTAATGGACTGGATATACAAAAATCTAATTGCACACTATGTAATTATTAAATTCTATCTGAGACTAATATCAGATTGAAAACGTCGTATATACTGAACCGCCTTTGTCGTACACAAACTATCCAAAATGCGCATCGCATTCACTGTCGTGTTATTGTAAGACGTCTTTCTAGCAAGAGGTGATATTATTGCTTACCATTCACTAATTCCAACTGCATTGTGCTAAATATGAAACATATGAGGCGTGATACTTTACTAAGAGATTAAGCTTGATCTAGGTCCACAATTTCTTTACCTAGTTCTTATACCACCCAAAACATCCCAATATTCAATATTTTGATGTTTAAAGCTTCAGGTTCCGCTGGCAGAACTTTTTGTATATAGCTCCAAGTTTTCCTGTAGCGCACTAACCTTCGGATATTCAGTATTTTGACAATTTAAGACACCTTTTCTACTTTCCTATGTGGGAAACCAATATTTCGAGGTGTTACATAATTTTTGGCCCATTCAAACTTATAACAACCACACATTATTTGACGTAGACCTTCAAAGTTTGGCAGAACAATTTGTATTGTGTCTAGGATGGTTCGTATTGAAAATGGGATATATCAGTTTACGTTTTCGTATAGCCCACATATAACGGTACCTCCCGATATTCGGTATTTTGATGATTTATGCCACATTTTTCCACGGATTTGTCTAAATTTGGTATTTGTAGGTCATAATGGGTTCTAGCTCGTGTGGCAAAAAAATTGTATGTATAGTTCCATGTTTCTTTATAGCCCCATATAATGGTACCTCCAGATATTCGGTATTTTGATGATTTTTTTCACATTTTTTCACGGATTTGTCTAAAAACTGATATTTGTAGGGTACAATGGGTTCTAGCTCGTGTGGCGAAACATTGAAGCTCCATATATATATAGCTCCACGTTTTGGTATGGACCCCATATAACGGTACCTCCCGACATGCGGTATTTTGATGATTTTTACCACATTTTTTTTCGCGGATTTGTCAAAAAACTTGTCTTTGTTGGTCATGATGGGTTCTTGCTCCGGTGGCGAAGCATTGTATGTATAGGTCCTCCCGATATTCGGTATTTTGATAATCCTAGTCACATTTACCTACATACATAATTGTTTCAAATTTGGTATTTTAGAAGATTTGATAAATGACCATCCCGTTTTGGTATGGTATACTTTATGGTTTTTGATAAATTTAACTGCATTATGCAAACGGTCTTACTGGTATATGAAGTTTATAGTGTTGAAACTAAAAAAACGGACCACTGACGCACAATGTCACGATCAAAAATGGTTAAAACCAAGTGTCTGTCTCTATATAGACAATGTTTTGCCTCACGAGGTAGAATCTATTACGAGTAGGTCTTTGAATAAACAATTCCATTAGAAAATGTTGTAGTAATAGACAAAATACCGACTATAGGGAGGTATCGTTATATTGAGTCTATACAAAAACCTGGACCTACCTTCCCAGTATTTGGTCCACGACATAATAAGCCAGTAATAAGTAATTTACCAAAACTCATCCACTTTTATTCTTCTTTTGGCCACCTTTTATATGAACTCGCGACAGAGTGTGACACGGACTGGGCAAAAATTGGAAATATGCCTATTATTGAAAAAAAAAAAATTCACTTGGAACCATAGTGCGGTGGCTCAAAACTTAACGTGAAACTTAGATTTCGCACATCTTAAAATATTTGGAAGTGAAAATATGAAATTCCACAGTATGCTATGAGCTACGCTACCCTTATTGAATCTTAACGTAATACGACTTATTTGCTAGGTGGCATAGGGTAAGTGTGCCTAAGTTCGGCATGTCCCAGTAGTCGGCACTCTGTATTTTTGAGCCCAAATAAATGAAACTATTATAACTAAATGTATTTTGTTTACTTCAAATTTATTGTCAGCTATCTTTGTGTACAATATCGCTAAGAAAAGATGATTTATTCTAATAAAAATTAAATTTTTATCTGTGAAGGTCCTCAGCAATCCATATTCTTAAGAAAAGTACAATAAAGACTTACCCTATTTAATTTTAGCAATCTTGAGTGATTTAAATGGTGACAGAACAAATTTGTTCCCTACAAACGTAACTCCTATTTCAATTATACATTAAAGTAAATATTACATATTTTAAACAAACTAATTGTGTTTTGCTAAACACAACCCTAAAGTATACTTTACAGAAATAACAACTGAATTCTAGCATGTCCAACAAAACTTCAGTTTGGTAATGTCATAAATATGTATATTTTTTTCGGGATAAATGCCTTTAATCCTTTTAATGGAGACACCAACTGTGAGCCCGACAATTAACGGCGTATGATAATTTAATTAAGAACAGTTAATCCGGGTTAATGGCGTTTCAAATTTCTGCCATTTACGGAAAAACGTTGAATGAATCCCGTTTGTAATGGATGTTTTAATAAATTCAATGTCCTGTTTATTTTCTATTTCGGATACAAACATTTAAGCCTGTTTAAAAAGCAATGTCCTGCTATGCCAAACAAAATGAAATGACGCAATATTTATAGAAAGGATTAACTTGTAACTGCATAAATTCATATAACGAGCACAGAAATAGTACGCACATAAATGTGTTCTAGCATGGGGTTATACATTTTGAAATTAAAGGGTTATTCTTGCAAGGGATTATAATGAAATATATTGACGTGGGAAAGTCACTCCTTCATTTCCCTCTTAAAGTAGATGTAAACTACTTTTTTCTATAGGATTTATTATAAAATTACTTTCAAAGTTAATATGAATATATAAATCTGATTTACTACAGACACATTTAAAGTGAAGGGATCTGATACTACCCAACATTACACATTGTTGAATACTAGTTATTTTGAGATTCATTGGCTTTGATTACCTACCGCCACATTGTTTCAGCGGCACCGATCAGAACCATCGCGACCAGAAATAGGAACACAAGCAAATCCAAATTATAAGAATTCCGAATACTCCCACTAGAGTTTATGTTATATTGTTCGGAACTTTTTGTTCTTTCCCGCCCGCAAGAGTGGCGTCGCCGCCACTGCTGCCTTTTCATAAGATTAAAACACTAAATTGAATAAATTACCATCTAATCATTGTGAAAATAATCGAAATCCAACTTATTACGGAATCGAGCTACACATTTGGTGTGTGCGCTTAAAGACTAATTAATTGGCTATAATGGTAATTACAACCATTCACCGTAGATGAGAAGAGGTTATAAATGTTGTTAACGTTCAATTAAAGAAGTGCTCCCGAGAATATTAAGTAGTTGAAGTTAATGCGATGTAGAAAACCAAAAATAGAAAGGTATCTGCAATTATATACCACTGTGGCGGCAAATGTTAAAAACATAATGAACCTGCTTAGGAGTAAAAAAAATAAATAATTTATTCCCATTACACTCCGTTAAGGAACACATGATTTTTGCGGTATACGCATAGAGACCTTCTATTTTTTTTGGAAATAAATCACTCATTTTCGAACTTTATAAGCTATTCAAAGCATGGAATAATAATCTCGATACCAATAGAGTGGGAATCTAATGTGCAGATTAAGTTTTACAATTTATTGAACAAAGGGGATGCAATGCATTTAAATACAATATTTTTCAATCTTAAGCTATTAAATGCTTAGACCCTGAAACCTTTACCAAAATTCTACATGTTTTGTTTTGGTTATTATACTGATGTGTAAGCAACTTGTAGTTAGTTTCTTTGGGACAAAATATGATCTGATTTCAATTCGGAGTCCAGAAATCGAATAATGCTGCTGAAAGCGTAATATGAGACGAGCAAAATAAATCAATTGCAACTCAGGGAGTGACCAACATATTTTTAGAAGTGCTTGACGTAATAAGTGTATATGTATGTTAGAGTTTCCGAGGGAGTCATAAGGGTATATTTTTATACTCTACAACACTATGTGTTGGGTGTATTATAAGTTTGATTGGGCCAAAAATTATGTAACACCTCGAAATATTGGTTTCCCACATGGGAAAGTATGTATCTCGTCGATCTAAGTCGATCTAGCTATGTATGTCCGCCCGTGTGTCTGTCCGTCTGCCAATGTAAATTTGTAATCACTCTACAGGTCGCAGTTATTGTCCGATCTTCAAATTTTAATGGAAGCGAAATTTAGAATGAAGGTGGTGCTAGGGCCATAATAGAAGCCTATTGCTTTTGGAGATGATCGCAATATATTTAGGGGTTGAAAATGAGCTCGGGGTAAAGCCATTGAAATTCCCACAAGTTAAAAAGCAGTAGTTCGGCCGTTAGAACGAATTTGAAAATGTTCAAAAAAAATAACATTCGCCAAAAATTCTGTTAACATTTTAAAAATACCGAATATAGCCATTATATTGGGGCCTGTACCTACATAGGCATTGTTTGTCACAAGCCATTACCATATTCAAATTCGAAACTTGAAATAAACGGTGAATAATGTAGCCAAAATCATCAAAATACCGTACATAGGCAAGTACCGTTATATAGAAACTATACGAAGACCTGGACCTGCATAGACAATTTTCTGCTTTAGGCTGTAGTATCCATTTCAAACTTCAAACACCAAATTTGAAACAATTCCGGTGAATAATGTTGCTAAAATCCTCAAAATACCTAATATAAGTAGGTACAGTTATATGGGGGCTATATGAGGACGTGGACTTGCACAGTAATTTTCTGTCTTAGGCTGTAGTGTCCATTACGAACTTCAAATACCTAATTTGAAACAATTCCGGTGAATAATGTCGCTTAAAGCATCAAAATACCGAATATCGGGAGGTACCTTTATATAGGGGCTATATGAAAACGTGGACCTATATGGCCCATTTACGAACTTAACCTGCCTACTGGAAAAATAAACATGTGTGTAAAATTTTAGCCTTCTATCTCAATTCGTTCGAAAGATAGCGTGATTACAACAGACGGACAGAAAGAAATCGTCTTAGAATTGTACGCTGATCAAGAATATATATACTTTGTTGGGTCTAAGATCATTATTTCGATGAGTTACAAACGGAATGACAAACTGAATGCACCCTCCATAGTATGGTGGAGGGTGTAAAAAGTGCAAGAACTTACACCGCAACAGAAAGAAAATTGACCTAAAAGAGCTAAAGAGTTGCTTCGCTTGGCCGAAAGTGGTGAACTGCCGAATTTGGGTTTTTCCGATGATTAAATATTCGTTGTCCAGCAGTTTGTAAACAAACAAAATGATCATGTTTACTTGCCAAAGAGGTCAGCTGAAAATGTACACCTTTGGTCGGCTATTCTCTCTTCGCTCGTATTAATCGACCGTGGCATCAGAATAAATGCCGAATATTATCGCTAAAATATTTTGGAGGGTGAATTAAAGCCTTGGGCCCGCAAAAATATTGGCCGCAGATCTTGGACATTCCAACAGGACTCAGCACGGGCCACCCAAAAATGGTTACAAAATGACTTTCCTCGCTTCATTTCCAGTGCACAAAATCTCCGGATACCAATCCTTTGGGCTGTTGTGTCTGGAGTATTTTGGAAAGCTAGGTTGGCACTAAAAAATACCAAAGTGTCGATCACCTCAAGCAAGCGCTTCGCCGGGAATGGGTCAAAATATCGCAGAGCAACATTCGGGCAGCGTGTGACGGTTTCATTGGCCGTTTGAAGGCCATAATTCGTGCCAAAGGTGACCAATTGGAACAAATCTAAACCTATTTTAAAATGTTTTTTACTTATTTGCAGTTTTTTATCTCACCCTGTATATCAGCCTGTTAGCACTACAACCTATATTAATGCTTCTGATCTGGTCTGTATGAAATCAAAGATAATAATAACATTCTTTGATCACAGCAGTTTATGCAGAAACTCAGAAGAGGAACTGCTTGAACACCCACCCTGCGCTAAAGCAACGTAATCTTAAAATATTGTGTTTTCCTCTATACCGAAACCCCACCTAGAAGAACTGAAGTAGATCTGGAAGACCTTGTTGAACCTAAATCATCCAAAATTTTTCACAAACGGTTTCATAATGCTATTAAGCACATTGTTGTATGTTTTGCCTTTTCTCTATAGTTTCTGTCTAATGTTTATTAATATTATTCAATATAATATAACTAATGTATTCGATGTTAACAATTATTCACAAATCCTAACAAATGT
Organism: Musca domestica; assembly: GCF_030504385.1. NCBI lineage: Eukaryota > Metazoa > Arthropoda > Insecta > Diptera > Muscidae > Musca > Musca domestica. The sequence continues at coordinate 9,406,351 of NW_026712363.1, read as the reverse complement.
ATGAATTGCATACATCAGAAATAAATTTGTATGTACCCATATGCTATGTGTATAGATAAATATAACATATCTTAACTTAACTTAATTGCCAAAACATACACCTATACTCGACATAAGCATCGGCCTTTCAAATTTCACTCATATCACTGAGCCAATGATTTATAGATTTCTTTACCAAATGTGTCAGAGTGAATAAAAACAACGTCAAGAAAAATCACTTCACAAAACCTTTCATAATACACCACACGACATGTGGTGTCATTCTCAATGAAACATAAAAATTGTTCTCCGCTTTATGGGTATTTAACTTAGATCGATGCTTTGGCCCCACTTGGCTATTAATTCCTTAAATTGCGGCGTAAAGCACAAAGTTGTATCTTATGTCTCGTTGTCTCGTGGACGAATATATCACTCGTGTAGCTCGTTGTTTTTATTGTCGAATAAATTTGTTTTCATTATTTTCTTCCCTCCGTAATAAATACGACGAAAAATACCTAAAGTGAACGAAACAAAACAACAACAAATGGAACATCCATCCTTTGTATTTCATTCATTTCATAATTCATAATCCATCTTTAACTCACGTAATCACATAAAATTATCGCTCTCATAAGAAATCGCCACCATTAAAAATAATATTTTTTCTTGGTTTTTTTGGGGGGAACAAAAAAGTATCTGCGTCTCAGTATATTCAAGAGCCATCAAAGACAATTGAAATGATCCCGAAAATAAATAAAAACAACAAAAAAGCAACAGCCTAAAATATGGCATTTTGTATACAATGTTGCATGATTTATGCTTGGAAGATGTTGTTCTTGGCTGGTTGTTATATAAACAATTTAATGGCTGAAACAGAACAGTTTAAAGTTATTGAAATAATAATAACATCGCGGATCATGTCTGATGTTGTCTTCTGACAGAGCACCACAATCCAACATATTAACCATAATTTGTACAATGGCAATTCATGCAAACACCCTGCAGTAGACATCTTATGCCATTTTTGTCATTCGTAACAAAGTAAAGCATTTAATACATGGAGAAAAAATTGGTATACATTTTCAAGATATAGCTCTATGCCAAAGACAACTTGCGAACTACAGATGTCAACTATGTTTACAATGAGGACAGACTGTTTAGTCGATTATGCTGTCAGTCCTACTTTCTTTTTTTTTTCGAATTGATTATCAAATTGAGATAAAATTTTGCAACTCCTAAGAAATAAAAACCAGTAAGGAAAAGCCAAAAGTCGGGCGGGGCCGAGTATGTAATAATCTACGCCACTATGCTTATTTAGTAGAGCTCCCGTAACAAAAAAAGTTTAATTGGGATTTAAGTGAAGTAAATCATACCAACTATTATCCAAACAACATTGCTGTATAGTGCATGATATGACTTCGTTAAGGATTATATTAAATAATATTTATAGGAGCAATACATAGATATACCGAACCATGTTTCAGCGAATGGTAAAATTCGGTTGATATTCGGGAGTTATAGCTATATCTGATACTGGTTTCTAGAATGAATTCAGTCCAAAATTCAAATTCCGTTTGGGCTGATATTAGCCATTTGATGCACAATAAACCTGTTATCGGATAAAGATATATATGGGAGCTATATCCTAGTTTGAACTGACCTCGATAAAATTAGGCACACGTATTTTCGAGCAGTATGTGATGCCCGGTACCAAATATCATTCTTGTGGAGTGAAAATATTACGCATGTGAAATTTGATGTATTTGATTCTAGACTGTATTCGGTCGGATGTATCAAAATTCAGGTCATTTGGACTTATATTGGTCATTTGATGCAAAATTGACCCGAAATCGGTTATATCAGTTGTATGGGAGTTATATCTAAATTTGAACCGATTCTCATCAAGGGTTCGTCCTTGGGCCAAATATTTTTTGCAAAATTTCATATCAATCGGATAATAAATACGACCTGCAAAAGAATGCACGGACGAACAGACTGGCGGACGCATAGACGGACTGACATGCATAGATTGACTGAGAAAGTGATTCTATGAAGATCCTCATATATCTCGCTTCCTTCACCCAAATACACTAAGACATAATACCCTTACCTTACTATGTGGTGTAGGGTATAATTATCACGTTAGAACCTACAAAGTCTTAGTACGAATAGAAAAAGAAGACTAAATGTCTCCAAACCTGTGTAGTTTTTTAGTGGGCAGGTGAAGTTCGTAACTGGGACATAATTCTTCCCAAGTACGACACATAACTCCAATCAGTACAGATTTGAAGTTCGCATTCGATTTTACATCCGTTGGGCACAAACTGTGTAATGTCAGCCAAATAGAGTCAATTTAATATTTGCCGGAGAGCAAAAATCCTATACGATATTCAAATCCCCCAAGAACGATATGATATAAGATACAATAAATCAGAAAAAAATTGTTTACCCAATACAGGGTGAGATAAAAAAACTGCATCAAAGTCAAACGCCATAATTTCTAATTTTTTTTAAAATTTAATTGAATGAAATCAAAAATGTTGGAAAGAGCATGACATTTTGGAATAAGTTTAGATTTTGCCCGAATGTTGCTCTGTGGTATTTTGGCTCATTCCCGGCGAAGCGCTTGCTTTAGGTGATCGACACTTAGTCCAACGGATTGGTATCCGAGATTTTGGTAGCCGTTGTGCGATGGAAATGAAGCGAGAGACCTCATTTTGTAACCATTCAGTGACCATCGGCTGTTATGGCGGCCCACACCATCACCATGGCCGGCGCTTGAGTTCTGATGGCCAACCGAAGGTGCACATTTTCAGCTGACCTCTTTGGCAAGTAAACACGCTCATTTCGTTTATTTACAAACTGCTGAACATTGATTTTAATATAAATATAGCTCCCATATTTATGTTTCATTCGATTTCTATACAAGCTGTCACACAATATAAATAGATAATAATAATAGTTCTAAACGATTTAGAATTTACATTGAACTAGCTCTCCAATTTAAGATGATTTTGTTCACACATATTCTCCGTTCAAACATATATTTGTTACAGGTAGTTTTCCTACATATGCATTTTGATGTAGGGTATCTATCTATCTACATAGATTTTTAAAAGTGTTTTTTAACCTTTATTGTTGCTATATGTACAAAATTGAGCTATAACGCTTCCCGGGGACTTTCTACAGTGTGAATTAATATATTTAGTGAATTTCGTACCATTTTAATATTACTTTACCGACTAAAATTTCTTTTTAATTTCAAAATTAAATTTGAACCCCTTTAGAGATTGCCAAATTGTGGACAGTTATTACCAAATCTTCAACATATAGTAACCATCAATTTCTGTATTCCCTTACGCATCAAAATTTTCACAGTGTACAACGGAAAACACAAACAAAATGCAACACAGTTTTATAAATCTGAAATATTTTGATAACTTATAAGACTTTTTCGTTAACAATCTACCACAACGACCACCACCGCATACACGGCCGTTCTGCTCTGCCCTGCCCTTCTCTGCCCATGTCAGACCAACCCAGATGAGATGATTCGTTATAAATGTACAAAACGTGATGTATCTTGGGGCAACTTTCAACAATCAGACGATAAAAAAGCACGGATATTAAACGGAGATGATCATTATGTTAAGCTGGCGGCTGGTTGCAGGCCATGTACAATTGGAGGGCAAAGAAAATGCAATTGGTTTCGTCTAATGGCATTGCCGTAGTATCATGATACGACCGACGACTGCAGAAGGCAGAAAAACAGATCGATCAATAAAAACGCATTGATTGATATTTTCAACGGTTGGTGTTTTTCTGTTTCTTCTTTTTTTCTTGCTTTGCATTGTTTTCTGTTGCTTTCAATATTTTAGACACACATAATTCGAAAATAAGCCATGAAGTAATTTCAGGCTTTAATAAGAAAATAAATGCTTTCTAAGCCAACAAAAAACTTTTTTTTTTTGCAAAATTGCCAGTGTGGTGCACGGAATGTATTTTAGATTAAAATGAAAATTATCTGCAATTTTTTAAAAGGAAATAAAATTAATATTTGCGGTTAAGTAAACAACGGGGTATTCTGTAATGTTTAAGGATGGAGAGGACTTAAGTAACATTATTCATTTTAGTCCGGTGTAATTTTTTAATGAAAAATGCCGTTTCATAAAAATTGTTTTAAAAAAGTATATATTGTATTTGCTTAATTTTTGCTTTCCTTTTCAAAACTTAGTACATTACTTGTATAACACATAAAGCATATAAATATATATATTCTTGATCCGAGTAAAATTCTATGCAATTCAGTTAAGTCAGTCAGAGTGGCATATATTAAATGATGATACTTCGAAACATTATACATTTATATTACTTTCATACTGAAAAGAGTACTCCTCTACGAGAATATTTTGAAATGAGCCCAATGTTATGGCACCAGACATGGGTAAACCTACCGAATATCGCGAGGTACCGTCATACGGGGGCTATACGAAAACATTGACCTATATGTACAATGTTCCTCCATCTTAGCTACAACCCATAATGCGCCTACAAATACTAATTTTTAGAAAAATCCGGGGAAAATGTGGCCAAAACTATCCAAATACCGAATATCAGGAGGTTCCATTATATGGGGCTATACGTGGACCAGAGCTAGAACCCATAATGAACTACAAATTGGTGGAAATATGTTGCTTAAACTACAAAATACCGAATATCGGGAGGTACCATTATATGGGGCTATCCCAAAATGTGGACCGATATATCTCATCTTCAATAACAACCATCCTAGACACAATGCATCGGGAATTAATACCGGGAGGTACCATTATATGGGGCTATCCCAAAACGTGGACCGATATATATCATCTTCAATAAAAACCATCCTAGACACAATGCAAACTTTTATGCCAAATTATAAGTCTCTATGTCAAAAAAATTTGAGCTGTATCGCGATTTCAACAGACAGAGACAACAGACGGACATCGTTAAATCAATCAATCAATAGAATTTTATGCTAATTATTCATGAAACAGGGTGAGATAGAAAACTGCAACAAGGTCAAACGCCATAATTTTTTTAATTTTTTGAAGGAAAGCAAAAAATGTCTGAAATAGCATCAAATTTTAGAATAAGTTTAGATTTGTTCGAATTTGGCACGAATTGTGGCCTTCAAGCAGATAATGAAACCATCACACGCCGCCCGAATTTTGCTCTGCGGTATTTTGGGCAATTCCCTTGCTTGAGGTGATCGACACTTTGGCATTTTTAGTACCAACCTTGCTGTCCAAAATACTTCAGATACAGTAGTCCAACGGATTGGCATTCGGAGTTTTAGGTGGCCATTGTGCGCTAGAAATATTTTTTTTCTGGAAAATTCTCACCAAAATGTTTTTGTACGCTTGTAAACAATATAATGAGCCGTCACTGGAATAATTTAAACAGCTTTCGGACGAGCGGCTTGCAAATGATAGAAGTCTGATGATGGTTGCAATTTTTTCATCTCAAGTAGTAAACGTTGTGACAAAAGTAGTATCACCTCTATCTTATGATAGTGTGTAAAAACATTCAAAAATACTTTGAATTTATAAATTTTAGTATTAAATATTGACAACTGTAGTCCTTCCTCTGTTGCGAAACAGTCAGGCTTGATACCTTTTTTGTTGTTCTTTTAATAATCTTCATTTAGTAGTGGAGGTAAATATGGTAATGTTCACTGAAGTTTTCCTTAAGAAAATTTAGATAAGCTACAAAATTTCAGACAAAACCGAATAATAGTACTCTCCCTATATGGTGCATATAGGGGCAATATATAACTCACCACTCCAATTTCTCTAGCGGAATAAATGATTTCTTTTTGAGAAGAAAATCAATGGAAAATTTTACGAATTTAATGGATTTAACAGTTGGCAGGTTTTGTATTATTAACATGAATTTAAAAAAGCAATTTAGTCCTGATATTACTACAAAATACAACAGTCTTCCCTTAAAAAATAAATTGAATGATTTTTCCTTCCTAATGTAGAAGTAATTTGAAATTAATATTAATTGGGTCATTAGCTTGCTGTGATGATACATTATCACTTTTTACATGTCTGCCGACCACTTCTTTCATTACCCATTATCACCTTTTTATTGTTCTCGATTTTAGATTAAAACGTGAATTACATAAGAATGTTGAATGGAAGTGAGTGGTACATTTTTTCTTTTGGCAATGTCTTTTATGGCTCGCCGAATAAAGTAGTGTAATTAACAACATCTCTTCTCACTTTAAGTCATTTAATTGATGTTAATAAATATCGCTAATAGTTTGATTCCGTTCTTTGCCCTGGGCATATAAAAAAAGGAACATAGGGACAGTCAAGTCGAACTTGGTGTGCCCTCCGACCTTTAAATGCTCTCAACTGAACCGAAAAAATACAATGAATAACAAGTTTATCAATATAGATTATTTTCAACAAACCTAAATAAATTTGGAATACATAAAGTTTAGTAATTATATATAGAAATATATTGAACATATCATATCAGCTCATCAGTCCATTAGACAAATCAGAAAAATATTTTAAGATTTAAATGTTAAGAATCGAATTGAGATTTCAATACTGGCTTCTTCAATGCCGAAGGGTATAAAATAGTGAAATACATTTGTATCTAATTTTAGCAATGACAAGATTAATATTGACTCCAATTCCGGTTACAGACAACTAACTAACTATTCATTTGTATTAACATCTAATTATGACTTGACGTATAATTGAATTTGGGATTTGTAGTTTTTGGCATTCAATTCGAGCCTAGTGTTAAAATCGTCTGATTTGGGCAATTATGAGCATTAAATCAACGCCAACAAATATAATTAGCACATTTAAAAATAGGCATTAAGTTTTCTTCTCGGAGAAATAAATCACGCAAACTGGTTTCGATATATTTATATACACATGTGCGGTAGTTTTGTATGCCATGCCACCCAGTGCTTAAGGAGCTGTTCACGAACTAATTTGTGAACATGGTTAGAGTATACGAGTATGTGTCTGTATGCACTTCATGGCACGAATCTACTAATGAGGAAATTAATATGACAGGTGTATATTTTCAATTTTCATTTTATTTCAATTTATTTATATCTAGTCTTCGGGAAACATTTAATTGAGTTGAACAAATGCTTAATTTATTAGAGTTAATTGTGCTATGAAAAAAAACTGTAGAATGAAGAAAGAGTAAAATGTTCAGGATCAGTAGCATTTAATTATTGAAATATATTTGATTATTCTAAGCTATTCAACATTTCGCACGATACTAAGATACTATATTTAATAAAATAAAAAAAAACTGTTTATAATCTCCACTATAGTATTTAAAGTTTCCGTTTGTAACTCCAAAAATAATAATTTAGGCCCCATAAAGTACATATATTGGCAAGTATATATATACATACATATATATATTATATGGGGGCTACAACAATTCCTGGGCCCGAATCGAATATTTTTGCAAGGAGAGAACAATTATCAAGTTCTAGCTAATGTGTCAGCAACCTTCAAAATATCGAAAATCGGAAGGTGTCGTCATATGGAGGCTATACTTAAACATGGACCAATATATCCCATTTTTAATACGAATCAGCATTCAAATATATTTAAAAAAGAGGAATATGTTTGTAAGTTTGATTGTTTGTTTGTAACTTATAGACTCAAAACTGTTAAACGTATGTCCCTAGAAATGTCCATATATGCTACCACATCACCTAAAAACTACAACCAATTTCAGACTGCTGTCATTTATAAACCACTCGTCTGACAGTTGTTAAAATTATTCCAGTGACAGCTCATTATATTGTTTATAAGCGTACAAAAGCATATTGGTGAGAATTTCCAAAAAAAAAGTTATTCGTGATGGAATTCAAGCCGAAAAGTGGCTCGTGAGCAGAACATATCTCAATATTCCGTTCGGCAAATACTGAAAAATAAATTCGGGATAAAGTCATTGAATTCCAAAAAGTGCAAGAACTTACACCGCAACAGAAAAAAATAAACTCAAAAGAGCTAAAGATTTGCATCGCTTGGTCGAAAGTAGTGAACTGCCGAATCTGGTTTTGTCTGATGAAAAAACATTCCTTCTCCAGCAGTTTGGTAAACAAAAAAAAAATGATCGTGTTTACTTGCCAAAGAGGTCAGCTGAAAATGTGCAACTTCGGTTGGCCACCAGAACTCAAGCGCCGACCATGGTGATGGTGTGGGCCGCCATGACAGCCGATGGTCGCCCTCCGCACGTAATAATCGACCGTGGCATCAGAATAAATGCCGAATATAATCGCGAAAATAGGGTGTATTAAACCCTTGGGCACGCAAACATTTTGGTCGCAGACCTTAGACATTCCAACAGGACTCAGCACCATCGCACTCAGCACCACCCAAGAATGGTTGCAAAATGAGGTTCCTTGCTCCATTTCTAGCGCACAATAGCCATCAAAACCTTCGGATACCAATCCGTTGGACTATTGTGACTGAAGTATTTTGGAAAGCAAGGTTGGTGCTTAAAAATAGTGTCGATCACCTCAAGCAAGCTCTTCGCCGGGAATGTGCTAAAATTCCGCAGAGCAACATTCGGGCATCGTGTGACGGTTTCATTGACGGTTTGAAGGCCATAATTCGTGTCAAAGGTGACTAATTCGAACAAATCTAAACTTATTCTAAAATGTGATGCTATTTCCGACATTTTTCGCTTTCATTCAATAAAATTGAAAAAAATTTAAAAATTATGGCGTTCTAATTTGTTGCAGGTTTTTTAGCTCACACTGTACATTTTTGAATTTCACTATTAAATAAGTACAAAATGATTTTTTTAAATATATTGAAATCGGTTCAGATTTGGATATATTTCCCATATATTTTTTTCGGTCGACTTCACATATTTTATGCACCAAACACGGTATGTATGTCAAATTTCTATATAATTTGGAATGTGTTATGGGATTCGGTCTACAAATTAATTTGTTGAATTAAGTTTGAAATTGGTTGAAGTTTGAATATCTCATATATATTTTCGGCCTATTTGAACTCTGGAAGTGTGACAAAATTTGTTCTACGAATTAATGTTTTAAATTGTATTAAAATCGGTCCAGATTTGGATATAGCTCCCATATATATATTGGGCCGATTCCATGTATTTGATGCACTAAAGAGGCTTTATATGTCATATTTTAATGAACAATGTTATGTGTGACATTATTTGGACTAAAAATAAATTTATAAATCTATGTTGAAATCGGTTCAGATCTGGATATAGCTCCTATATAAATTTGCACTCGATTTCGTACATTTACATGTAACACTAAGAGAAATTCGTCAATTTGTAAAGTACTCCAATCATGCAAATTATAGGAAATTCAAGAAGATAAAAATCTATAGATGATGTGATAACTCCTCAATTATTTGGAACTGCCAGGCCTTCCACCACATTTTATAGTACTCAAAGTTTTTATTTTATTAAGAAAGATAGACCCACAGCCATTTAATTGAGGCTATGATAATTACGGGGAAATTTGTACGTTCACGTGTTAGTTACCGAGTGATTCGTTTCTTTTCGCTGCATTCTGGGGCAGTGTGACCGCTGGAAATTTTCAAAAAGTGTCACAAAAAGTATCATTTCTTGAAAAATGTGGCACATATAATTTTAAATGGTGGCACAGAAAGTGGCACAATTTATTTCACATTTTTTTAAAAAAATAACAGCTTAGAACAAAACAACAAATTCATATATATGTAATACTATATAGTAATAATATATGTATGTACATATTGCATATTTAACAAGTAAAAAAGCTGTAAGTTCGGCCGGGACGAACTTCGAATACCCTCCACCATATGGAAAAATTTGGCAATTTCAAAAAAATTAAAATCCATTAAAAATTCTGTTAAAATCTTAAAAATACCGAATGTAGCCGTGTATTAGGGTCAATACGACGACGTGGACCTGCATACGCAATTTTGGTCATAAGCCTGCGCAGGCAATTTTCTGGCATTGGATGTAGTATCCATTACGAGCTTCAAATACAAAATTTGAAACTATTCCGGTGAATAATGTAGTTAAATTCATCAAAATACCGAAAATCGGGGTTACCGTTATATGGGGGCTATACGAAGATGTGGACCTATATAGACAATTCTCTTTCAGGCAGTAAAGTGCTCACAGAGAACTCTTCGTGTGGATTTTCAGACTATTCCATTGGAAAATGTGGCTAAAATCATCAAAATACCGGATATCGAGGGGCACCTTTATATGGGGCTATATGATATCGTGGACCGATATAGCCCATCTTCGAACTTGACCTGCCGGCAGGCAAAATTTTAGCTTTCTGTCGTAATCCGTGTTGACTGTAGCGTGATTACAACAGAGGGACGGACAGGGCTAAATCGTCTTAGAATTTTACGCTGATCAAGAATATATATACTTTGTTGGGTCTGAAATGATTATTTCGATGAGTTACAAACGGAATGACAAAATTAATATACCCTCCATACTATGGTGGAGGGTATAAAAATATATATCGGAGCCGAACCGAACCGAACGATGTTGACAAGTTTGAGCATGCGAAAACCTCTTACAAACACCTAATATAAAAGCGTTCGCTCTAAAATTTGCTATCGCTGATTGCAAATGGCAGCGTACGACGCTTTTCATTATTTTAAATACAGTGTTTAGATTAAAATATATGTAGTTTAAAAAACGTGGCACAATGTATAAAAAAGTGGCACAAAAATTCAAAAAAGTGGCTCGTTTAGGATCAAAATAAAAAAGTGGCACAACGGTATCAAAGCCCAAAAAAGTGGCAAAATTGATACTTTAGTGGCACAACGGTCACGCTGTTCTGGGGTCTCCGACGGTGTTGCAAACGGAATATCCCGAGATTTTTAAATTTTTCCATAACAGCTTATTTGTAAAATTCTAACTGCAGTCGATTTCAATTTAAGATTTTCTCTATAAGGCATTGCCTATGCGTACCCATACCTAAATGGTTATCCTTAACAAATTCGCTTTTATGAAGGGAACCTTAATCTCAACGAACATACCGGCAAATCAAAGTAGAATCATCAAAAACAGGTAAGAAAAGAAAATAACTTCTAATTGTTTTTCACATATGACTTAAATGACTTTCAACAAAGGAGAATAGAAAGTCAAGTCCCATTTTCCTTTTAACAGATTAATGCCGCAGGCAGCATTTTGGTTACAGCACACCTTTTTGTGGTTTCTTATATAAATACCTACCCTCAAAATGAGATGAAAGGATTCGCAGGGAAATGGGCAAAGGGAAAGTTCGTTTATTATTAACATGATTATGTTGTGTTACACGTGCAAATATTAGCACATATTTACCCCTGACTCTTTGTGGCCAATCCACACCATGGACGTGGACCACAAATACAGACATGAGTATACTTAGACGATACAATATATTAATAGTTATAATATCGTAAACGTGTGCATGTGTGAGTGTGCGTGCGGATGCGGAAAGGATTTTTTTTTATATTACATCGACAGAATTACAGAGATTAGAGTTTACAGTGGAAGTCAAAAGTGAGCTTTCATAAATTGCCTACAAATTAAATGGAAAATGTTGATTCATAAACTATTAGTATAAAAATTTGATAGTTTGAAAACTTAAAAGGCAGAACATGCAAGGAGAACTCAAGTTATGCACAGGTTTTGGAACAGCCCCATGAAAAGCTATAGGCTTATTTTGCCAGCAAACAAATGGAATGTAATGGAAACAAATGTCTTATACCCTCAACCATATTATACATTGGCTTCGAATTGTTTCGCTCAAATGTATCGGGCACATCGTAAAACTTATCGAAAAAATTGACAATATCGGCCTGCAAAATGTCAACATTTTCTATAGGAATAAAATTAATTCCCATCAACTGCTAAATTAATGAACGATTTGCTTTAAAATATTCCAAATTTCCATACTTCTATCTGAACTATATTTATAAAGAAGCTAGTCCACTTTTTCGGGTACCTTCCTCACAACCGACAAAATTTTCCAAAAAGAACAAAAAAAAAATAAATAAAATGTTTTGTAGAAATCGAAGAAGTACCATATCTAATTAAAACTTTGCACTTTGCAATATTAACATTAGACTTACGTTAAGTGCGGAAATAGACAACAACGACACACTCCATCAGCTTAAATTCTAAATAATAATAATTGTAGTAATTGTAAATATTATAAATTTAAAAAAAGTGTAAGTTTATTTATTTGTGGTCACATTCTAAACGAATTTAGACTTTAGTCTTCTCTTCGATAAACCGATAGAAAAGCAGAAATATTTCGTAAAAATGAAAATATATATCTTTCAGGTTACTGTGCAGTGCACAGCACACATATTAATTACAGGAACAACTCAGAAGAATTATGTAACAGCGGAGTTTTGAGAGTTTGTTATTACTGAAAAATAAAAAGTAGGGGCAAGTTCTCACATTTTTTATACCCTCCACCAAAGTACGGAGAATATAGAAAGTTTGTCATTCCGTTTGTAACACCTCGGGATTTAGACCGCGCAAGATATATATATGATCGATCAGCATAACATTCTATGTCGATTTAGCGATGTCCATCCATCACTCTGTCTGTTTTTGGAAAGCACTGTAGCAACCGAAAGAAATATAGTAGTAGTTAATTTTTACATAGATCTGCCTTTTGGTACTAAAAATAAGCTTTGTAGGTTTACATTTTGGTATAGTCCCCATATAACTTTACAAATTTGGAATTTAAAGTTCCTTATGGCTACTACATCCTATGACACAAAATGATCAATGTAGGTTCACGTCTTCGAATAGCTCCCAAATTACGGTACCTTCCTATATTCGCTATTTTGATGATCTACATTATTCATCGGAATTTTTTCAAGTTTCGCATTTGAATATTGTAATGGCCTATTGCCAAAATTGCTTCGTATAGGCCCCTATATAACGATAACTCCCTATATTCGGTATTTGTATACCCTCCACCATACATACATAGTGTGGAGGTTCGTCATTCTGTTTGTAACTGATCGAAATAATAATTTTAGACATAACAAAGTATATATATATATATATATATATATATATATATACATATATTCTTGATCAGTGTAAAATTCTAAGAGGATTTAGCCCTGTCCGTCCACCCGTTCTTTCCGTCCGTCTATTGTAATCACGCTAAAGTCAAAACGAATAAAGATAGGGGGCTAATATGTTGCACAGATAATTCTTTTGTCAGGTCAAGTTCTAAGATGGGCTATATCGGTTCACTATATCGTATAGCCTCCATATAACGGTACAGCCATTATTCAGTATGAAAATGATTGTATCCAAACTTTTCAATGAAATTGTCTAAAAATCCACACAAGAAGTTCTTTTGAGTACTTTACCTTCTTGGGAGAGTATTGTCTATATAGGTTCACGATATCGTATATCTGCCTTATGACGATACCTTCATATATTCGACATTTAGATGATTTTAGTTACATTTTTGAACGGAATTTTATGAAAATCCACACAAGAAGTTATTTTTGAGCACTTTACCTCCTGGAAGAGAATTGTATATATAGGTCCACGATATAGTATATCACCCATATAACGGTACCTCCCGTTATTCGGTATTTTCGTGATTGTAATTAATTTTTTCTATGGAATTGCCTAAAATACGTACTAGTAGTTCCTATTGAGTACTAATAGCTACTACAGTCTGTGGCAGAAAACTATCTAGGTAATGGTACCTACCTATATTCGGTATTTTGATTATTTTAGCTAATTTTTTCACCGGATTTTTTCAAGTTTCGTATTTGGCTTATGATAGTAGTTGCCTATGCAGGCAACAAATTTTTAACAGATTTTATGTTCTTCTTTCCAAATTGTGGAGGGTATTCAAAGTTCGGCCCGGCCGAATTTACTGCTTTTTTACTTGTTCTATTATACTTTTACCAAAAATCGGTATTATAGTGAATATGTCATTAGAACAGAAGCTAGCAGTTTAATATTTTGGTGTTCAATTAGAAATTAATCCATAGTTTCTAAAAGTTGTATAACTGTTTTCATTACCTAGGGTTCATTGTGAGACACAATATCTTGACTTTTTACTATGAGAAAACTCCTTTGCAAAAAAAATGAAGGTAATCTTTTCGACGCTGTTCCGTCGAATATATTTTTATTTAAGTTTTATACATCATTTTCCACCGATACAAATAAAACTCTCCTCATTCCTCTTAAATACGTATTCTTTATTATTCTCTGATTGTGCATAGTATCCCTTTTACATTGTTCTACGATTTTCTACACTTGTGTCCGCAACTGTAAACCGGTTGCCCTTGTGCGTTTGTAACGTGTTTATTTGTTTGAGTTTATTACCAAAATCCTTAATAATCTCTAATATCATAAACTTGTGTATTTTATATTTACGCCCGCTCGAATGAACACATTTAGATATTGTCCATGTGCTGCATGGTTGTATTCCTCCTCTCTAGCGCAAATACACACATCATGCATAAATCTATCTTAGATCTTTTTGGTTTATGGCACCCGCCTTTCTTCTTATCTTAGCAATTTCTTCCACAATTTGAGTTTGGTGTGCCATACATACATATGAATATGTCTTTGGCAAATAGTAAAGGTTGCCATACACACACACCCGAAACTCAAACACATACACCAAATCAATTTCGTTTTTCTATTCGCATGGTTTTAAATTTGAAAAAATCATGAGTGAAACCTTAAAAGTCCTTTTTGGGGTTTAACTTAGTTTTCCCTACTTTGCCATTTTAATAATAACATGCCAACCTACTCGCCAACTCACCCGCTCATTCGAACAGATGAAAAAACACCCTCGACTCCCAGTACTATGCGATTTGTAATACACGTGTTGGTTCCCTTTTCTTCCTGAAATGTTATTACCAAGGGTATATTGTCTGACATGAGTTCTTGTTGGTATGGGTGGGCACAAACGAATACACACATATTTATTTTTATGTTAAGTATCCCAACACGTCGAAGATTGTTAGATACCATGTGTGTGACTCTTAAAGTACAATATGGGTTACTACCTGGAAAGGAGAAGGACAGACTTACCAACTTTACCAACGCCTTCCAAAAAGCAAAAAAAAAAAAACAACAATGAACTTTAAAATAGGCTTAGGAAAATGCCTTATGATAGCCGTGCGAAATATTGGACCCATGTAGACATTTTTATATTAAAGAGGCTCCAATTAAAACTCTTCAAAAAATGCACATACAAACAAATGGATGAATTATATGTAGTAACCCATATTCTTGTGCCATTTTGTAAAGGAAAATCATGTAGCTACACATGCCTGCATACATGCACACACACACATATAATGTAAGATATGATATATGAGATTAGTGCTTCCTTTCGTTTTTGTTATCCTCGTTGCTTTTACTCATCGTCTTCTTAAGGATACAAATACGAATTTGAAATTGGTATTACGGCTTGTATTTGTATTTCCCACCTTCAATCATCCACGTTCTCTTCCCGACCAACCACACTCATCTTCAACATTGCCGTTATACCCAGTAATTCGTATGTCCTGATTAATACCCACACTTGATATTACCGTCCGAGGGATTAGTTTTCTCCAAAAATAGAGAAAGACATTCAATCTTTGTTGTGTTCCGGAGTTGTCGAATCTTTGAAGTTAACTCTGATTTCCACGAAGAACAAAACACACGAAAAAGATTTACATTAAAGAAAAAATACCGCACAAAAGTGTTAGTAGTCCAGGAGGGCTTATTGAAAATGAAAAGGGGCACAAGATTTCGGATAATCCTCAGATAATTACCAAGGCTAAGATAAAGACAGAAGGGTACATAATAACAATGTCGATGAGATTTGAGCATTATATCTTTGTGATTTCCTTCATTGTCTTGAGTGTTTTAGAAGAGGTATATTATTATTTTGCTCGAAATTGAAATTTTTGGGAAAACATCTTAATATACATACATGTGATCTTTATTAAACGTTTAACATGAATACAGATGTACTGGAGTCACTTTTAGCACTTACCGTGTCGGCAAGAAATATAAAATACAAAAATACGAAGCGTTTGGTGGAGTACACACAAAACCAAAATGGGGAACAGTGGTTATTATCTATTAGAAGTTTCAAATACCAAAATTTGAAATAATAATGATGAATAATGTATATAAAACATTAAAAGTAACACATATTAGGAGGTACCGGTACAAGAAAGCAGACAACATTCTGCCACAGCAACAATGTTCTCACACAGGAGCTAGAACCCATTACGAACTCTTATTACCAAGTTTTAAAAAATGCATTAGAATATGCGTCAAAATACGGAATATGAGGAGGTACCACTATATGATATAAGAGTTGGGACCCATTACGAATTCAATGTACCAGATCAAAAATGGTTTCGCTAGAAAATGCGACTTAGATTGTCAAAATATGGAATACCCCGATATAACGTTATATAGATCTATCTGAAAGCTTGGACCAACAAGGACTATTTTCGAACTTAAAATTTCTACTCACACATGTGTGCACAAATTTAGCCTTCTACCTCATTTCAGGTGGATACAAAATTCTCCCGCAAAAACTTCTAATACAGACCCTTATATAGTTACAATACAAGTGATATGCCGAATTGAAGTTATTTTAAATACTCAATCAGTTGAAAATTGGTACTTGATCAGAAAACTGAAGTTAGAAAAACTTACCGAAAATCCACGTTCTCCTCTTATAGCGATACCGACCAAAAACAACCTTAGTATCAACTTAGAGGTGTTAGATATGAACATTGATTTTGTTTCAAAAATATTTCTACTAATCTCAATATACCTAATATTGGTATTTATTGTTATAATGGAATATGCTATATATAAAGGTAATACACTTTTGACGATCTTCATAGAATCACTTTTTGAGCTAATTATGCATGTCAGTCCGTCTGTCCACGTATTCTTGTGAACAAAATGCAGGTCGCATTTATTATCCGATTGAGAAGAAATTTTCCAAACAATATTTCTTGAACCATGGACGGACTCTATTAAAGTTAGTGATAATCGGATTAGATTTAGATAAGGGTCCAATATATCTTCAACCGATTCCGGGTTCATTGTACACCAAATGGCTAATATCCGTCCAAATTTTCCTGAATTTTGGCCCATCCGACCGAATGCAGTCTAGACGAAAGTACATCAAATTTGTTTCATCCGATTTGGTCTTTAGGTCCTCACATAATATGTATCAACAACAACAATGATATTTGGCAAATTTTATCGAGATCGGGTAAGATTTGGATATAGCTCCCATATATATCCTTAATCTGATTTCTGGTTTATTGTGCAAATAATGGCTAATATCTGATCAAATGGAGTGAATTTTGGGACGTACGTTTCCCTTTAATGGAACTCGCCTCCAATATATACAGGGTGAGATGAAAAAACTGCAACCAACTTCAGACTGCTGTAATTTCTAAGCCACTCGTCTAACAGCTGTTAAAATTATTCTAGTGACAGCACATTTATTTACAAGCGTACAACAGCATTTTGGTGAGAATTTTCCAGAAAATAAGTTATTCGTGATGGCATTCAAACGTGATTTCTTTATATTTGGCTGGAAAACCACAAGTGGCTATCGGTATCGCGCTCCAGCATTTAAATGTGAATAAATCTTTTGTGTCTCGTACCATCGTTCGTTACCGTGATACTGGTAGCGGAGCCCGATGTCAAGGAAGTGGACGGAAGAAAACAGCAACATCAGTAGAAATGGTTCGAAAAGTAAAGAAGCGACTTGAACGAAGCCCGCGTCGCAGTGGCCGAAAAATGGTTCGTAAGATTAACATATCGCAATATTCCATTCGAAAAATATTGAAAAATGACCTCGGGGTAAAGCCATTGCAATTCTAAAATGTTGAAGAACTTATACCACAACACAAAGAAAATAGACTCAAGAGAGTTGCTTCGCTTGGCCGAAAGTGGTGAACTGCCGATTTTGGTTTTCTCCGATGAGAAAAACATTCGAGGTCCAGCAATTTGTAAACAAACTTAATTAGCGTGTTTTCTTGCCAAAGAGGTCAGCTGAGTAAGTGCACCTTCGGTTGGCCACCAGAACTCAGCCGCCGGCCATGGTGATGGTGTTGGCCGCCATAACAGCCGATGGTCATCAGAACAAATGCCGAATATTATCAGACAGGCAGTAGGCAGTAGGAACATCCTTGCATAGAACTATATATATAGGTCCAAACTCTGGTAACAATCTCATATAACTATAACTAGATATTCGGTATTTTGATTAATTGTGTCACAGTTTTCACGGGAATTGTTTAAAGATTTGTATTTATAGTTCGTAATGGATACTACTTTTAATGACAGAAAATATCTTGTACAGCCTTCCACGCCTTCGTATAGCCCCCATATAACGGTTCCTCAAAATATTCAGTGTTTTCGCATTTTGCAAGCATCTTTCAAATTGAAGAGGGAATTAAAATATCAGCCCGGCCCAACTGAGCTACTACTACTATACTTTTTGAATTGGTTTTAAATATGCTCTCGGCTTGAAACAAATTAGTGCCCCAAACGTATTTGTCTCCATGGTGACCTTAATTTTAAATTAATACCTTATTAAACATTAACGTAAAAATTCATGAAAAATAGCTTAGTGAAATTTTGTTAACCTTATTAAAATTTATTTTAAATTTACGTGTATTCAAATCAAGAGCATTTTATACCTAGGCATTGACTTTTAGCTCCAACATATTTATAATACCTGACAATTGCATACATATGTATATGCACGTTAATACATTCATATAGATATGAAAGATATGAATTATTAAATTTTCCTAATGAGCTCTAAAAGAAAAATGTTGTTTTTGCCTTTATTTAAAATTAATTACATATTTTCATAGCTTCCTTCGTTAACGTTTTCGTAATTCATATAATGAGATGAGTTATTAATGAGACACAAATTATCTTTCATTAGAACAGATATGAAGAGGTGTTTCTTTGGTGCCCAAACAAACATCCATAATTGTTTAATGAGCCTAAATCCTTTAAGTACTGACGTTGCCTGCCTGCCAGCCAGAGTGACTGTCAGCCTAGAAACCATAAGTCGAAGTCATATTATTCCGCAACTGTCGTGTGGGAATACAAGCACACATCCTCACATCAATCTAAATGTTTAATCCATCTTATTAAACATCTCTTTGTCTCATTTATTTTCTCTCATTAGATATTAACGTGTGCGGAATAATGAATTTCCAAGGAATTTGCCACAACATACATACGTGTGTAACTACATAAATTTATTAATGGGAAAAATAATTGTCAGGGACACATAACATTTAGATGGCAAAGCAATTGACGCATCAAGGGAAGTGAGGTTGACCTTGCTCCCTTGTTATTAACAATTCAATCAAATATATAAGTTTGGAAGTAGTATTTCTAGATTTTGTTCAGCACTTTGTATTGAAACCAATTCGAAAATTTAGTATAAAAGGTGAGACTCAGATTCATTCGGGCAGGACTTTTGTACCCTCTAGTAGATGAAAACCCCTTAAGAGAACTGTTTTGTAGACATATGTAGAATGTAATACTTATAGATTTTTTTTCAGACATCAACACACATCCAACTACACTCTGGCCAGATCAGTTTTACACTCACAAAAATAATTTTTGTACCAAATACATTTCAACATTTACGGTATCAGTCAAAGCATTTCAATAAAACTAAAATCTGGAGAATATAAAAAAATTCCATAAAATGGTGAAATTGTATATATTGTTACTTTTGGTATAATTTATAGTTTTTCCTATTTATATACCCTTCACCTTGAAAAGGTGATATTCGTCGATGTTTACAATTTGGCAGAACAATTTGTATTGTGTCTAGGATGGTTTGTATTAAGATGTATCGGTCCACGTTTTGATATAGCCGCCATATAACGGTATGGCGGTATTTTGATTATTTTTGCCACATTTTTCCACGAAATTGTCTAAAAACTGGTATTTGTAGTCGCAATGGGCTCTAGCTCCGGCGGCGAAACATTCTATGTATAGGTCCACGTTTTTGTATAGCCCTTATATAACGTTACCTCCCGATATTCGGTGTATTGATGATTTTTGCATATTTTTCCACGGATTTGTCTAAAAATTGGTATTTGAAGTTCGTAATGGGTTCCAGTTCCGGTGGCGGAACATAGTAAATATAGGTCCATGTTTTGGTATAGCCTTCATTTAACGGTGCCTCCCGATGTCTGGTATTTTGATAATACGACTACGAAATGGTTTCAAATATGGTATTTAAGAAGATTCGGTGCATGACAATCATTGAAGTATAACTCTGTCAATAGAGGTTCCCGTGTTTGTATGGCTGACTTTATGGGTTTTGAAAAGTTAAACAGCATTGTTCAAACGGTCTTACTGATATTCGTAGTTTAATGTGGAACACGTTTGAATTCAGATAATTTTATATAATAATAATAATTTTATATTAAAAGTTCGGCCCGAACGAACATAAAATTGTTATTTTTGTTTTCTATGTGTTTTTTATCCATGATTTCCATTCCCTTTTTATAACCTCCACCATAGTATGGAGGGTATATTAAGTTTGTCATTCCGTTTGTAACATCTTGAAATATACATTTTAGACCCCACAAAGTATACATAATCTTGATGAGCATAAAATTCTATGTCGATTTTTCGATGTCCATCCGTCTGTCCCTCTATCCGCCTGTGGAAATCACTCTAGCTTCCGAATGAACTGAAGTAGATTGATAAAATTTTACTCAAATGTATGTTATTTCTGCAGGACTTTTGATATTGAAAATGGGTCAGATAACGGTATCCCCCGTTATTCGATATTTTGATGAGTTTAGCGACATTATTTACCGGAACTATTTCAAATTTGGTATTTGAAGTTCGCAATGGATACTACAGCCTAAGACAGAAAATGGAACATGTAGGTCTACGTCTTCGTATAGCCCCCATATAACGCTACCTCCCGAAATTCGGTACTTTGTTGATTTTAGCGATATTATTCACCGGAATTCTTTCAAATTTGATATTTGAAATTGGTAATAAATACTACAACCCAACACACGAAATGGGCCATGTAGGTCCATGTCTTCGTATTGCCCCATACAGCGGTACCTCCGATATTCGGTATTTTGATGATTTTAGCGGCAATTTTTACCGGAATTGTTTCAAACTTCAGATTTTACACATACTATGGCAGAAAATTGTTTGTGCAGGTCCACGTTTTCGTATAGCCCCCATATAACGGTACCTCCCGATATTCCGTATTTTGATGATTTTAGCAACATTATTTACCGGAATGGTTTCAAACTTGGTATTTGAAGTTCGTAATGTAGCCTTAAACAGAAAATTGTCTGTGCAGGTCTACGTCTTTGTATAGGTCCCATATAACGGTATTCGGTATTTCGTTGATTTTAGCGATATTTTTCACCAGAATTGTTTCAAATTCGGTATTTGATGTTCGTAATAGATACTACAGCCTAACACAGGAAATGGGCTATGTAGGTCCATGCCTTCGTATAGCCCTCATATAGCGGTAACTCCCGATATTCGGTATTTTGATTATTTTAGCGTCATTATTTACCGGAATTGTTTCTAGTTTTGCATTTGAAGTTCGTACTGGATACTACATCCTATGGCAGAAAATTGTTCGTGCAGGTCCACATCTTCGTATAGCCCCCATATAACGGTACCTCCCGATATTCGGAATTTTGATGATTTTAGCGACATTATTTACCGGAATTGTTTAAAATTTGGTATTTGAAGTTCGTAATGGATGCTACAGCCTAAGACAGGAGATTGTCTGTACAGGTCTACATTTTATAACTCTCATGGTACCTCCCTATATTCGGTATTTCGATGATTTTAGCTACATCATAAACAGATTTTTTCAAGTTTCACTTTTGAATATTGTAATAGCTAATGACAAAAGTTGCCTATGCATGTCCACGTTCTCGTATAGACCCTTATATACGTATACTTTCAGTATTTTTAAGATTTTAACAGAATTTTTAAAGTTTTTTTTTTTTTTTTTTTTTTTTTTTTGTGAAAATTACCAAATTTGATCCAAATTGTGGATGGCATTCAAAGTTCGGCCCGACCGAACTTAAACCTTTTTTACTTGTTTTATTTTAAAATTTTCTAATACATGTTTTAGATTCCAACTTCTATCTACTCTTTGAGTTTATTCACAAATTTTATTTATTTTTTTTTTTTTTAATATTTCTTAAAAGTTATAGTTGGCTTAAAGTAAATTTAACTTTTATAACATAGATATACATATTACATTATAAGACCACTATGGAATAAAAATGTTTTATTTACCCAATGGTGGAGGATATTCAAAGTTTGGCCTGGTCGAACATAATGTTGTTTACTTGGTTGTATATATATATTTTTTTGTATCTTTTGCTAAATAAGGATGTGAAAACCTTTTACACATGTTTCCGCTGTCTGAAGATAATGCTTAAATTTTCATTAAAGCCATCAGTAAATAACAACACAAGAAATACAGACGAAAAGCCATTGAGAAAATGTTAATTCGCTAAAAACAATAACATTACGCAAAAACAAAATAACTGCCACCCTCAAACACAATCTGGATGTGAATCGGCGCTGCCACACATAAGTATACGAAACACAGAACACGGGTAATTTGAGTCTTAAGTGAAAGCAGATCTTGGTAATCATGCTCAACGTAGTCGGGACATGTTTTAATGTTATTGACAAAAACAACTCGAAAAGAGTTTTTGGTAATAAATGTACAAGTTTTCACATAACAAATTTTGAGACTATTTTGCACTTACATGGTATAAATAAAACAGCGAGCCGCATTTTCAATATCAGACTTAATACGGTCGATATTTGATTTTCCACATATTATCATATATTCGTTGATCAATATACATACAAACATTACTTAAAATGTTTGAAACCCGGAATCTTGAAATTTGTTATGAAGATCACCATAGGCTGTCCAGAAATACTAAATTATGTACCTTTAGCATTTAGCAGTTTTCACCTGTTTCAAATTTGGTATTTGAAGTTCGTAATGGACACTACAGCCTATGACTGAAAATTGCATGTACAGGTTCACGTTTTGATATAGCCCCCATATAACGGTACCTCCGGTATTTTGATAATTTTAGCACCATTATTCACCGTAGTAATTTCAAATTTAAAGTTCGTAATGTAAACCACAGTCTGTGACAGAAATTTGTATATGCAGGTCCAGGTCTTCGTATAGGCCCCATATATCAGTACCTCCCTATATTCGGTATTTTGATGATTTTAGGTACAATACTCACCGAAATTGTTTGAGATGTCGTATTTGAAGTTGGTAATGGAAGCTACAGCCTGTGACAGAAAATTGTCTACACAGGTTCAGGTCTTCGTATAGCTCCGATATAATGGTACCTCCCTATTTACGGTATGTTGATTAATTTAGCTATTTCAATTTTCGAACTTGAGTATGGTAATGGCTTGTGACAAACAATGCCTATGTAGGTGCACGTCATACAGACCCTATTATAAAAGCTATATTCGGTATTTTTAAGATGTTAGCAGAATTTTTGGAGAATGTTACCTTTTTTGAAAATTTCCAAATTCGTTCTAAATGGTGGAGGGTAATCAAAATTCGGCCCGACCTAACTTACTACTTTTTATTTGTTTGAACACTTGTTATGATATTAAACAATATTTTTCAACGTCCTTTTTTTGAATTCCAAATGGTGGAGGTTATTCAAAGTTCGGCCAATTACTGCTTTATTACTTTTATTTTTGGACACGAAATTCTCTACTCGAAGAAACTCAGCATTTGCATTCGAGGTAACAAGTTTTCAGCTCAATACAAATACTGGAATATCTCAAGCTCGGCCCAGTTTGCAAATAGTAAGTTGGGTTCATCTTCTGTAAAGCGTTTGAAATTCGCAGAATATGGAAGGGAACCTATTGTATAAAAGCAAAAGCATCTGCTGGCGTGACCAGCAGTGGTCTAAGCATACTGCATAAAGACCACGGATGAAATAGTAGTTTATATATGCGTAGAGCAATTCAGGATTATTCATGCGATTTAAAAATAAAGTGATATTTCATAATAAAGTGTGAGGCGTAAAATCTTCTACGGGGAAGTTCAGGGGTGGTAATGCATGCCTAAATTTTGGGATATACGAAGATGGCTATACTTCCTGTGTTAAATTAGGTTACACAAATATAAAAATTTCATCTTGAGTTTTCTCCAAACCAATAAATAAAGTGCCTACAATCGAAACACGACCGAAGAGATGCTTCCAAATTTATATAGAAAATATTCTGGCTATTTGCTGCTTATGGGCGGCGGAGAATATGGGTAGTATTTAGTATGTGTAAATTAAAAAAACAAATGCTAGATATTCTTATAAACACGTGTAGTTTCATTTGGTAATTGGTATAGTCAAATGTGTGTGTTAACTTGCAAGCACCATGAGAGTTTTCCCATGGTTGTTTCGAATTAACTTCAAATTTGATTTACCAACATTTTCCTCTGAGTCTACCTGCGCCGACACGTTTTATACCAATTCACACTCATTATTAGGCCTCTATAACTACTAACTAACTAATATAAATTTATTTCTTACGCTCATTAGCAATAATTGTGGCTAAAATGTAAGCCCGAAAAATAATACTTTAAATGCAAATGATTACAGCAAATGGGCTGTTGGCCGACTGGCCAGCAGAACGGCGGGAGTGGGATATTGACCGTGCTACTGGCTGAATTTCCTTCCACCGCTTTAAGCATGGAGTTGGGGTGAGACAATTTATTGTTTTATGGAATGAAAACTAATTTTTCAGATATTTGCCCAAAGTGCAGTGAAGTGTTGAAATAGGAAACGCACAAAACACCCGCTCATCATAAACGAAAACAGAAAAGCAGCAAACACAATGGTGGCGGTATTAGCGTAGACATTTTTTCCAACAGCGAGCGTAACGGCCAAATTATGCATAATCATTTATGGGCCTATGGTCGGCAAAGAAGAAAAACACCTGAACTGAAAACCAGGTACGTAGATTGACATGAAAATGGTACCAAAGATAGTGGTCAAGGGTTTTCACATCTTACGCACAACTGTGGGCTCAACAACTATGTTCGGTCTTATCTCTCAAAGAAAATCATTTAATTAACACTTTTCTTCCGTTTGCCCTAATTATTGACCCTCCTACCACCCTCGGTTTTGTGGCTCCTTTGTAACCTCTTTACGTTTACTTTTGTCGAATCGGATTTTCTGTTAAGAAAAACCTTTGAGATTTTACAAATTCATGCATGTGTTGGCTTTTGTACTCTACAATATTGCCTTTCTGTTTTCTGGATAATTTTGCTTTCATTCATTGCCTATAAATATCTTCTGGCCATTTGTGTTGATCGGGCTACTTCGTTTGCGTTTCACAATTCCAAATATAAAACAGATAGCCTGGTGATGGCAGCAGGTATGGTCGAGTAGGGTTTAGGCATTCGACAATGTAATCATAAACATTTTCTTTTGTTTCCTATGGCCGGATAGAACGTCCCTCCGACTTTGATATTAATTAACATACGCACACACGGTTATACAGTCTAGGCTATAAGAATGAATGTGACCTTTCTGTAAATTGCCAATGCGAACGGAAATGAAGGTACTACATGAATTCTTCGTTTTTTTCCTGTGCCTTTCGTCCAGCGTCTAGCCACACACCGTGTAAGCGTAGATTTTGTTTCCAACAAACACAGTGCATGGGTAAATGGTTGAAAGTGAATGTACGTGTAGTATACAATATGACCGGAGAATTGTATATACGCAAGCGACTATTGGTCTCAATTCTCCCTTTATTGTTCTTACTATCGTATTTATAAACAATTTTCCAATGGTAGATTTTTCTGGTGTTTGTTTAAGTTAATTTTTCCCAGCAGTCACAAACTTATCTGATCAGGCCAAATAAACATTTTTAAAGTGCCAGAAGGAACGATAGATGCGTAATATTTCAAATTAGCTCTCATTGGAAAATAATGTTACAGAATAATTTTTTTAATGAAGTAGGTCAGTATACATAATTATTTCCCTGTTTTGATAACTCAGAAATATTTTTGTCAATGTAAACAATTTTTCTTCTCACAAATGCAGTAAGTATTGTCGCAAGTCATTAGAACTCAATCACAAAGAGATAACAATCATAACAAGTAAAAAACAGTAAATGCGGCCGAACTTTGAATACACTCCACCATTTGGAACGAATTTGGAAATATTCCAAAAAATAAGATCCGTTAAAAATTCTGCAAAAAAATCTTAAAAATGCCGAATATAGGAAGTCACCGTTATATTAGGGTCTACACGAAGATGTGGACCAGCGTAAGCAACTTCTGTAATAAGTCAATAAATATTCAAATACGAAAAAAATCCGGTGAATAATGTAGCTAAAATCATCAAAATACCGAATATACTTTGAATAATTTCCCCAAAATCGTCAAAATATCGAATATCAAGGGTACCGTTGTATGTGGGCTATACGATAACGTGGACCTTCATAGACATGTTTCTTCCGGGGGATAAAATGCTCAGAAGGAACTTCTAGTATTTGCAGACAATTTTATTGAAAATTTTACCTTTATATGGGGCCTATACGATATCGTTGACCGATATAGCCCACCTTCGAACTTGACCTGCCTGCAGACAAAAGACAGATCTGTGCAAAATTTTAGCTTCATATCTTTATCCGTTTAGACTCTAGCATGATTACAACAGAAGGACTAATGGGCTAAATCATTTTACGCTGATTAAGAATGTATATACTTTGTTATGCCAAAAATTATTATTTCGAGGAATTACAACGAATATTCAAAGTTACGGAATGACGAACTTAATATTCCCCCATTTTATTTATAGTGGAGGGTATAAAAATCCAATAAAAATTCTAATGAAACCTTAAAAATACCGAGTATAGGAAGTCACCGTTATGTTAGGGTCTATACAAGGACAATATTCGAAACATGAAAAAAATCCGGTGAACAATGTAGATAAAATCATCCAAACACCGAATATACGGAGGTGTAATGTCCCTAAAATACTCAAAATATCGAAAATCGGGGGTTCCGTTGTATGTGGGCTATACGATGTCGTGGACCGATATAGCCCATCTTCGAACTTGACCTGCTTGCAGACAAAAAACAGATCTGTACAAAATTTCAGAATCCTATCTTTATTCGTTTTGGCTCTAGCGTGATTACAACTGACGGATGGACGGACAGGGCCAAATCGTCTTAGAATTTCACGCTGATCAAGAATATATAAAAATTATTATTTCGAAGAGTTACAAACGGAATGACGATATTAATATACCCTCCATACTACATATGGTGGAAGGTTTAATTTAAAAATTAGTCTAAAATCTTCAAAATACCGAACATCGGGAGGAACCGTTATATGGGGAACAGACGAATTCGTAGACCTAATATGTGTTGCCGTTATATGTGCCCTTTATAAAGAAGTGGACCTATATAGAAAATTTTTTGCCATAGGTTGTAGTACCCATTACGAACTTCACAATTCCGGGAAGTATTGTTATATGGGGGCTTCTCGCAGACGTCGCAGGCTGTAGTACCCATTACTAACTTTAAATACGAAATTTGAAACAATTTCGTTAAAATGTGTCGCTAAAATCATCAAAATAGCGAATATAGGGGATACCGTTGCGTGGGGGATATACGATAGACAATTCTCCTAAAGAGGTTAAATATACTAACAAAAAACTCCTCGTGTAGTATTTCAAACAATTCCATAGAAAAATGTGGCTAAAATCATCAACATACCGAATATCGGAGGATACCGTTATATGGGGGCTATACGATATCGTGGACCGATATAGTCCATATTCGAACTTAATAAAAACTGACGGACAGACGGACGGAATGTTGACGGTTAAAATATATTTCTGAACCTTCTCTTTACAAATTCAAAAGGAGAGACACCTGTAAAAATTATTTGCGTGTATACACAAATTAACAAATGTATACCTATTTTGTTTCCTGGGAAACAATTTTGTTTGGGCAGAAATTTGAACCCGTGGAAACCCCTAGCTCCCTAAGCTGTGTTGGAAACAGCCCTATTTTCCGGAAGGAGAATCCACCAAGGGTTGGCTGTCACGTCACGAACCTAGGCTTTGTCTTGATATATGAGATTTCGTTCTCTGTATTCGGATCCCTATCCAAGGGATTTTGGGAAGATACAAAATTGCATTCTTATAAAATTTTGCATCTCTAACTTCCTTAAAGTCAGTGCAACTGGTTGCGTTGGATAATGCTTTATCTTTCGACTTTTCATCATCCTCGACATTAAAAGCACTTTGCCTCGGAATCTTCGATTTATCATATATTCCGATACAAGACCCGCTCAGATCAGAGATCTTCCCCACGTCGTTGCTCGGGTAACCCTTCGTCTACTTGCCTAGAATGAAGGTTTCATTCATATATCATGAGGTCAAGAATATATTCACTTTGTACATCTAGTTCGTCCTTGGGTGTCACTGGCGTACTGTTTTTTCGCCCTCCTCCATCACTTCGAACTTTGTTTGGGAACCGTTAGCCGCTTAAATGTCCTGTTTGTCAATTTTTCGGGTATTACGTGGACATCTGAGGTCGTTTGGAAGCAATCGCTGGATATCGACAGCACATTATGAATGCAAATACACCAACACTTGCCACCGACACTGGTTCATTAAGGCCCTGTGCCGTAACGTTACTCTTTTTTACCTTTTACTATTCTTTAAAAAGTTGGTTTATTACTTAAGGAAGCCACCCCGACCAACTTCAGAAGATTGGCAATCGATCAATTACATCACCACAAACAGCATGTCTTCTAATAAAATGAAATAAATAATTGTTATGAAAATATTGACATATCAAAATATTTGGGAAAAGGATAAACGTTGTCATAAAATTTTAAAATTCGTATACGAACTATTCGGGTTAGTTTATTTTTTAATAAAAACACGCTGTAAGTCTATTTTAAGTCAAAAAGTTTCAAACAGTCTCTTCATGCAGACTTTGTAACTGGAAAAGCAACAAAATGTAAATTCTTGCAAAAAGAGTGTCCAGTAAAAAGGAAAAATCCTGCCTGCGGTGTAATTGTAATGCTAGAAAGAACACTTAAAGGTCGTAAACGTGTCATAGCGTTCGTCTATATCAACGCTCTCTATCGTAGTAATTTGGATTCAAAATAGGACTAGAGATGTTAGCTGTATCTCCGATATCTGACAATATATCGTTGCTACCGGTAGACACAACAACACGATTTTTAAGGATCGTAACCGTATCACATCGTTGATCTATATCAACGCCCTCTATCGTAGCAATTTGAATTGAAAACAAGTAAAACACATTAAGTTCAGCCGGGCCGAACTTTTAATACCCTCCGCCTTAGGGTTATGGAAATACGAAAACCAATTATGACCCACAAATGCCAATTTTTAGACATATTCGTGGGAAAATGTGGCAAAAATCATCAAAATACCGAATATCGGGAGGTACCTTTATATGGGGGCTATACCAAAGCGTGGACCTATACATGCAATGTCTTGCCACACGAACTGGGACCCGTTATGACCTATAAATACCAATTTTCACACAAATCCGTGAAAAAATGTGGCATAAATCATCAAAATACCGAATATCGGGAGCTACCATTATATGAGGACTATACCAAAACGTAAACCGACATATCTCATTTTCAATACCAACCATCCTATACACAATACAAATTGCTCTACTAAATTTTGGCGCTATATGTCTGTATCATGATTTCAACAGACAGACAGACGGACATCGTCAAATCGACTTAGAATTTTATGCTGATTATGAATATATATACTTTATGGGGTCTACGATGAATATTTAGGGATGTTACAAATGGGCTGACAAAGTTAATATACCCTCCTTTCCAGGTTGGAGGGTATAATAAGATTAGATTTTTACCTTTACCTCCGATATCTGATAATATATAGTTGCTACCTGTAGACACAACAACGTGATAATTTTTTAAGACATGAAATGTTCAGAAATCAGAGTTTTTCATTATGGTCTACCCCACGGAATTTTGTTGGGTTGTCCATCTCTGTAAGTTTTCTTTACTTCTTCTATTTTATTTCGAATAAAACATTGGCTTTGCATTTGTTGCTCTTGATGTCGTTGCAATAGATACAAATGTGTGTGTGTTTATTTGTTGGTGTGTTTCTTTTACATTTGTACATTTTATTGCCAAACATTTGACGGCCTAATGGTCGGAAATTTACTCATGCGTGTTGAAAATGCTCGCACCTACATCCTTTCGACAATGTTTTAAAAATTAATTTGTTTTTATGCTTTGCCTCTGCTTTGGCCAACAGAGGTGGTGGTGCTTTTTGATGTTGTCTTCTTTTTTATTTTTTTTTTTTTTTTTCGTTTACATACTCGTATTTGAATTTTGAGTTTTATTTATTCATAGATTTTATAGCAAACAATGACGCTTAATAAAAAATGAATAAAAGTACGAACAGAATATACCATCGAACGTATGTATACACAATGGTTCGCTTCGTTCAAAAAAAAAAGAACGACTCACTTCAATTTATTTGAAAGAGGTATAAAACACCAACAATAACGAAACGTAAAAAATAAAAATCATACCAAAAAGTAAAAAACAACGATTCGGGCAGACATACGTACATACATATGCATGTACATTCTATACTTTTTTATATGCAGGTAAAAGCGGGTTATTAAAATAGAAATGATTGAATGAACCACATTTGACTTGAAATGAGAACGTGTTGATTCGCCAAACCCAATTCTCTATCCATACACAGTAAGATGTTTTTATTCGAATGTGAAACGAGATACAGCAGGTTTTCAATCCGAAAAGAAACGTCATCAATCAGATATAAAATAAAAATATAAACACGCATCTCGAACTGCTTCCTGCAAAAAAATACTTTTTATTAATAAAATAGTTGAACTACGGGGCACAATTATGGATTGTTCGAAACTTTGGATGGTGTTTGGTTTCGACCTTAATAGTTAACTATTTGATTATAATCCCGAAATGCTTAGGAAATGAACTGGGACCAAAGTACAATTGTGTTTTAGGGTATATAATTTGGTGCATAAAAACCATGTGTTATCGGAATAATGTCTTTAGACGAAACTCGTTTCAATCAATCTAGCGATGTTCGTTCCATGATCAGTATGTCAGACAGCAGCGAACGAAAGTTTTCGAAAAGTTTATCCGATGGACAACTTTTGAATAAAAATGTGTCAGTATATATGAAATCAATACCCTTATATCTAGTATGAGTATAGGATACATTTCATCAATGGACTCAGACGGTCAACATTTTCCTAAACAAAAAATAATTTAACACAAAAGAGGGAAACATAGTAGTCAATAATTAAATCCAAACTTCGCATATTGTTATATAAAATTGTTATATAAGTCTTAGCTCACGTACAGAAATATATAAAATATCTTATCAAATTAAGAGTAGATAATTGCTCCCATTTTGGTATTGCCTCCATATAACGATTCCAGTCACTGTATTGAACTTTGATAACTTTAACTCCATTATCCAACCGATCTCGCTGGTATTTGCACTTTGAAGTGGAAAACGCTTGAGTACAAATACCTTTATTTATGTTTTCTACCTAATGTTGGGTATTGAAAGTGCGGCCCGGGTGAACTTAATGTGTTTATACCCTACAACAGTATGTGTTGAGGTATTGTAAGTTTGATTACCTCGAAATATTGGTTCGCGACGTAGGAATCTTAATATGGATCTTCCTATCTCACCTAGCTGAGACTATCTAGCTATGCATATACGTCCGTCCGACTGCCCATGTTAATTTGTAATCGCAATTATGGTCCGATCCTCACGAAATTGAAAATCAAAGTGGGGTTAGGGTCAGAATAAAAGCATATTGTCTTTGGAGATGATCGCAAAATATTTAGGGGTTGAAATGGACAAAAAAAAGCAGAAAAATTTCTTGATTTGGCTGTTGCTGTTATAAACCAATCGACGCGGGATTCTGCATGGAATTAGAGTAAAAAATAAACCATAACTTTTATGTCGAAAAATATAAAACTTCCACTAAACCGCGAATATTTTTAATCCCAGCTAAATCACTTCTGACTATTGCAGCGATGCTGATAGCCAGGATATCGGATATATTCTAAATACAATCGGACCGGATATCTGTATCTATTGTAGCTGCCTTTTGTGAAAAATTAATCCCAAACAGAGACTCGTAGATCGATGGATTCCCATCACAGATGCCGACTGGTAACTGTTGTTACACAAATGGTTTAGTGTTGGGGGAGAGAGTAGGACTGGGTCTTTTTATCGAAGAAACGAATACCGAAATCTCTTTCCGCTTGACCGATCACAATACGATCCTACAAGCGGAGGTCCGGGCGATTACAGAGTGTCTGAACTGGTTAAATGCTAACACGAGACCGGCTATCGTAAACGTCCTTACGGACAGTAAGATAGCTATTAACGCTATAAACAGTAACTTCAAGAACTGTATTGGAATGTATAAACTCACAACACGGCTTAGTTCGCATTATATGGGTACCAGGTCATAACTGAGTTAGAGGTAACGAGATAGCAAACTCTCTCGCTAGAACAGGCAGGGAATTAGCAGCAGTAAACTTAGACAATCCACTGCCGCTAAAAGCGTCACGTCTAATGTTAAAGACATGGGCAAAAAAACGCCCATATATCCTTATGAAACGAAGAGGGCGTAGGGAAAACCACCAAAATCCTGTGGGGTGACCCAAATGAGATAAAAACGATGAATCTTTTATTGCTAGGCAAGAAGGAGATCAGTGAGGTGACAGGCATCCTTACGGGGCACCTGGGCCTACAAGCTCATCTATACAAGATAGGTTGCACAGATAACAGCATATGCAGGGCGTGCAGGGAAGACGACGAAACTTTGGAACATTTTCTCTGTATATGCCCAGCGTTTGCTAATATCAGAGCCCAATTCCTAGGGAGTGACACTATACCAGACCTTAGTCGGATCATGGTAAATGATATAAATCAGTTAAAGAATTTCATAAAGGCAACAGAATTTCAATTATAACAGACTGTTAACTGCACGTCTTCCTCGGTAAAACCCCTCTGACTAGAGCGCACAACAGGCCTATACTGGCTTAAGTGTATGCCCAACAGGGCTTGCGGCGAAATTGTTTTCACCCCTCTTTTTCAACCTAACGTAACATAAATACAATTTATATCTAAAAGGAATTGATGTTAGTTGTTCCGCTTATAAGTCAAGAACCGATTTTCACAATTGTCATCAATTTGGAATGGTCTCTTGCAAGAAAGTATAAAATCTAAGAAAAATCACTTAAAAATGCCAATTTTTCATTTTTTGTCAAATTGTTTAACTCATGCGATTTTTTCAATTTGACTTTCAATTTTGATTTGTGTATTTCCCAAAGTTTTCCTAAACCCCGCAACATATGTTGAGGTAGCAAGTAACGTCCGATCCTCACGAATTTTTTCGTGGGGGTAGGATTTGGGTCAGAATTAAAGCCTCTTGTTTTTGAAAGTGGGCATTTAGGGGTTTAAATCAACCAAAGAAATTAAAATTTTCCTGATTTAGCAGTCGCTGTACAGTTCATAATTAAAAACCAATATGCATGGAATTTTAAATGAGAAGAGAGTTAAGTACAGGGAAGAAGTCTAGCCATTGGATTGTATTTAGCTGTAAAATGGACTACAACTTTCATGTACAATAGTTTTGAATACCTAACAACACGAGACAGTGTGTAAATATTTGGCAAATGCCCCCGATCAAAGAGCATAATTTCAAAAACGAAATCTTCTTAATTCAATTTTCATTTAAGGGGACTTTCAATGTATTGTGGTATTGTAGGGTATTACATGGTCGACCCCGCACGACTATAGCCCTTGCTTACTTGAAACTTGTTAATTTTAGCTCGGGTACGAAGGTATATAATGTTGATTCACTGCTTCAGGCGTCTTCCTACAATATGTTGAATGCTTCAGGGTGATATAAAAAACAACAAAGTCAAACGACTTATTTTTTACATTTTTATTAAAAACTTATTGAATGAAAGCAAAAAATGTCAGGTAATGAAACCGTCACACGCTGCCCAAATGTTGATCTGTGGTATTTTGGCCCATTCCCGCCGAAGCGCTTGCTTGAGGAGATCGACACCTCAAGTGCCAACCTTGCTTTCCAAAATACCCCAGACGCAATAGTCCAACGGATTGGTATCCATAGATTTTGGTGGCCATTGTGCGCTGGAACCTCATTTTGTAAACATTCTTGGGTGGTGCGGGGTGCGATGGTGCTGAATCCTGTTAGAATGTCCAAGGTATGCGGTCAACGAATGTTTTTCATCGGAGAAAAGCAAATTTGGCAGTGCACCACCTTAGGCCATGTGATGCAATTCTTTAGCTCTTTTGAGTCTATTTTCTTTCTGCTGAGGTGTAAGTTCTTGCACTTTTTGGAATTTCAATGGCTTTACGCCGATATATTCAGCCCACGAGCCATATTTCGCCCACTGCGACGCGGGTTTCGATCAAGTCGCTTCTTTACTTTTCGAACCATTTCGGCTGATGTTGCTGTTTTCTTACGTCCACTTCCTTGACGTCGGGCTACGCTACCAGTATCACGGTAACGAGCGATGGTACGGGACACAAAAGATTTATTCACATTTAAATGCTGGAGTGGTCTAACGATAGCCATTTGTGGTTTTCCTGCCAAATA
Organism: Musca domestica; assembly: GCF_030504385.1. Taxonomy (NCBI): domain Eukaryota; kingdom Metazoa; phylum Arthropoda; class Insecta; order Diptera; family Muscidae; genus Musca; species Musca domestica. The sequence goes on along the minus strand of NW_026712363.1, from coordinate 9,371,529 downwards.
TAAAGAAATGACACTATCACGCTTGAATTCCATCACGAATAATTTTTTTTTCTGGAAAATTCTCACCAAAATGCTTTTATACGCTTGTAAGCAATATAATGAGCTGTCAATGGAATAATTTTAACAGCTGTCGGATGAGTGGCTTTGAAATGGCAGCAGTCTGAAATTGGTTTCAGTTTTCTTCATCTCGCTTTGTATATAATGTGAAACAGGGATACGTCGCTGCACTTCTTACTCATACACATGTATTTTCATGTGGTCTCATTTTGGTTGAACCTGATCCAAATCGAGGGATCTAAGTTTAAATCTAGCATTAGGCTCTAGGCTGCGACATACCGCATTAAAGGCCATATTTTGTATTATTATTTATTCTTGGATAGGAATAAAGAATCCATATTGTTTGAATTGTTTTCAGGACCTGACTGTAGGTTAAACATTTTCTGCGGAAGGTATTATTGAATTAATTATGGCTAATTGTGACAAGATAAGCAAAAGCGTTTTTTTATACCCTCCACCATACTATGGAGGGTATATTAATTTTGTCATTCCGTTTGTAACTCCTCGAAATATTCAAGTCAGACCCAACAAAGTATATATATTCTTGATCAGCGTAAAATTCTAAGACGATTTAGCCATGTCCGTCTGTCTGTCTGGGTGTCTGTCTGTCCGTCTGTCTGTCTGTCTGTTGTAATCACGCTATCTTTCGAACAAATTGAGATAGAAGGCTAAAATTTTGCACACATGTATTTTTTCCCAGTAGGCAGGTTAAGTTCGTAAATGGGCCATGTAGGTCCAAGTTATCATATAGCCCCCATATAACGGTACCTCCCGATATTCGGTATTTTGATGATTTTAGCGACATTATTCACCGGAATTATTTCAAATTTGGCATTTGAAGTTTGTAATGGATGCTACAGCCTAAGTCAAAAAATGATCCATGTAGGTCCACGTCTTCATATAGCCCCCATATAACGGTACCCCCCGATATTCGGTATTTTGATGATTTTAGCGACATTGTTTACCGGAATCGTTTCAAATTTGGTATTTGAAGTTCGTAATGGATACTACATCCTAAGTCAAAAAATGAGCCATGTAGGTCCACGTCTTCATATAGCCCCCATATAACGGTACCCCCCGATATTCGGTATTTTGATGAGTTTAGCGACATTGTTTACCGGAATCGTTTCAAATTTGGTATTTGAAGTTCGTAATGGATACTACATCCTAAGTCAAAAAATGAGCCATGTAGGTCCACGTCTTCATATAGCCCCCATATAACGGTACCCCCCGATATTCGGTATTTTGATGATTTTAGCGACATTGTTTACCGGAATCGTTTCAAATTTGGTGTTTGAAGTTCGTAATGGATACTTCATCCAAAGTCAAAGAATGAGCCATGTAGGTCCACGTCTTCATATAGCCCCCATATAACGGTACCCCCCGATATTCAGTATTTTAATGATTTTAGCGACGTTATTTACAGGGATTGTTTCAAATTTCGTATGTGAAGTTCGTAATGGATACTTCAGCCCATGCCAGAAAATTGTCTGTGCAGGTCCACGTCTTCATATAGCCCCCATATAACGGTACCCCCCATATTCGGTATTTTGACGATTTTAGCTACATTATAAACATATTTTTCTTCAAGTTTCGCATTTAAATATTGTAATAATTTATGACAAAAGTTGCCTATGCAGGCCCACGTCGTCGTATAAGCATTCGGTATTTTTAAGATTTTAACAGAATTTTTAACGGGTTTTATTTTTTGGAAATTGCCAAATTTGTACCAAATGGTGGAGGGTATTAAAAGTTCGGCCCGGCCGAACTTACAGCTTTTTTACTTGTTTTTTGTTGTTTCCGGTTCATTAATTTCCGTATCACAGGGCTTCAACTATATATCGACCCACATTTTGCGTAGCCCCAACCTTCGATTAATCAATAAAAACAAGTTACTTTGTGCTTATTGATTGCGTCTGCAGTTGAATTTTGTTTTTTTTTTTTTTAATTTTAGATCTATAGTTTATATTTATAGTTTATGTGGAAATAAAAAATAAATGCATTACCTATTTAATAACCCTTGCCGTGAATACAACTCTACAGAGGGCTTTTGGTAAATGATGAACATTGATGTTCGTACCTTTACTACCCACATGCACAGTCATAGATGAATGTTCACGCTGTTTGGCAGATTGAATAATTAATGAAATTTGTAACACTTAGGCGTTCAGTCTTCCAGAAAAATAACAACAACAAAAAAATAATAGAATCAACAGCATTAGCAACAAAAATAAAATAAAGGTATTGCCGATGTACATACATATACCTGCAGCAGTCGTCCGTCCGTCCGTTCGTCTGTCTATGCGTTTAATTTTCACCTTAATTGTTCTCAACAAAAAATAGTATATTTTTCGGTTCGTAGTCGTCGGGTGTTATTTTTTTCTTTCCACCTTCGTGAGGCTTTTCATTGTGTTTAATGAATTCATTATTTTAATGTCATAAATAAATTACATTTGTTCTGCTTCTGCTGCGGAGCATGTGGACAAATCACAAAATTCATGTACAATTTGGCACATCTACAAATTGTAGATATTAATGACGAGTAATTAAGGTGGATATTGTGCGCTAACGAACCGATTTTAACCGCATTAGTATCTGTCACTCATAATGGAGTTTGCTGTTTTTTCTATAATTTTAGGCACGTGTAATAACTGAATTATGATCTTAAGTGTTAAGTATTAGAAATGCCAGAAACAAAAGAAAAAACTTTGAGATATAATCTCTACTAATTTGAGATATAAATATCAAAAGCGATGATTAATGACCACAACAACAATAAAAACTTTTCAAAGTTCCAGTAGAAAAAAACGACTTATAAAAAAGTTAATGATATTAGAGACAATTTTTTGCAAATCTTTTATGATTAAAAACTAACGTTTACAAAATTTTAATAAAAAAGATGCAATAGCTTTAAATAACCTAAAAATAATGGTTATGAAACATGATAAAAAACTGGATACGTCAAAAGCTATTAGCTTCTTCATATCTGTTTTTACGGAATTCTAAACACTACTTTGATTTTACCACATGACTATGCAAATCAAGAAGATATATAGAAGGTTGAATATTCCTTTAACTGTCAAAAACATTTGATTATCTCTACATGACAGGTTAGGTTGTCCGAAAACCAATCTAAAGGTTTCTTTATTCTGTAATACGAAATTAACTATTAAATTAGTATTATTATTATAGAAAAAATCGAGAAGAGAGAAAATAAAATCACCAACTAAAAACATTGCAACAAATTCAACGTCATAATTTTTACATTTTTTTTTTTTAATTTTATTGAATGAAAGCAAAAAATGTCGGAAATAGCATCAAATTTTAGAATAAGTTTAGATTTGTTCGAATTGGTCACCTTTGGCACGAATTATGGCCTTTAAACGGCCAATGAAACCGTCACATGCTGCCCGAATGTTGCTCTGCGGTAATTTGGGCCATTCCCGGCGAAGCGCTTGCTTGAGGTATTTTTTAGTGCCAACCTTGCTTTCCAAAATACTCCACACAAAATAGTCCAACGGATAGGTGCCCGGAGATTTGGTGGCCATTGTGCGCTGAAAATGAGGAAGCGAGGAACCTCATTTTGTAACCGTTCTTGGGTGGCGCGTGCTGAGTGCGATGGTGCTGAGTCCTATTGGAATGTCCAAGGTAGGCGGCCAAAATTTTGCATGCCCAAAGCTTTAGTACACCTGTAGTGTGTTTGATTCATCCATGTTGCCATACCTTCCGTATGACAACGTATCATACTGGTTTACATATTTGTCCAAGTTGGCATACCTTCTGTATCCAACTAATAGTATGCTTTTACTCAAGTTACAATACATTCAGTATGTAACTTTACACCCTCACTTTATTGAGGTATGTTGTCCGCACTGCTCCGAGATAGTAAGCGTGCATTATGCTTACTAAGCGTTTTCCCACGCTCACTTTATTCTTCATTTACCTTAAGTTAATTTTTGTAAGATAATATTATTTAAGTTCTAATTTGAATAAAGTAAGGGGAAGTCGCATTTTGCGGCTTCCCCAACAAAACCAAAAGAGTTTTCATTTCATGGCGATCCTGCCAAACAAAAAAAAAACTTTAAAATCTACAAAAGTGGTGCACCGTGTATAATGTGATTTCGGATAATCTATATATATTAAACGCTTAAACTATGGACCAGCAACACAGACCGTGCCAGCTCGTAAATTATAAATAGAAAAAAGAAAGAAAAATGCCTCGGGTTTGCTAAAAAAAGACAAAGAAACAATTGATTTGATTAATGATCCTTGTTTAAGTATCAATCGAAAAAGGATTTAACAACAACAACAACTATATGTGAAATTCAAACAAACAAACCAAAAAAAAAATGATTTACAAAAAGATGAATGCCAAAAAAAGAAAAGAAAAAAAAATGAATCATTTGAATATGAGAAAGCAGAAGAAAACTTTGCTCAGATAATATCAAACAAAACATAAAAAAAATCTTCAAAAAACAACAAGAAAAAAAACCTAAAAACAACACAAGGAAAAAATAAGAAAAAAAACGATTTTTTTTTTGCTAGTTGAAACAAGATAAAAAATTGAAAAAAAGTAAATTCAAACACAAAATAAACAACTTTAAAAAATCCACAAAAAATCGTAATATGCCATTTAAAAAATAACTTAAAAATGGAAGCAAAAACCAATACAAGGTTAAAATATAATTTTTTTAATACAACAAACAAAAAAAGAAAAACATTGACATAATAAAACAAAAGCTGCATGTGACTGATTCTGACATTCTCTATTGTGAACAACAATTATCAGCGAAACACCACATAAACAAACGGGGTCTTGAGATTTCCGAATACACGTATGTGCAGAAACCAGTAATGAATGAAAAGTTAAAAGAGAACAAAAAGGAGCTGTGCACTTTCACTCTCGCAATCTCCTGCCTCTCATCGAGAAAGAAATTAATCCAAAGAGAAAGAAATTAATCCAAAAAGAAATTAATCCAAAAAAAAGCAGAAGAAAGGATGAAATTGGCGAAGGAAGAACAGTGAAAAAGTAGAGAAAAGGAAAGCGTTCGTCTTCATATTCCATATATTGCAGATAATTTTTACAAACAAATACCATAATGCCAGAAATTCGCAAATGCTGTATTGTGGGATGCCTGTCGAGTTCTCGAAGAAATACACCAACGATGTGAAAATCTATGTCTAAGAAAATAAACAAAACAAACAAGCAACTACAATAACAGGTAACCCCCTTTTGTTTTTAAGAAGTGCAACAAGGATAATATCGACCACCCACACTAGCAGAAAAATAATGTCCCCTTAAAATTATTATTGTTAAATATTAACTTAACACAACAGCAACACACATTTTAGTTCTAGTATTAACCAAAAAACTGCAACAACAACCCCTATACATTATTAAATGCAAATAATTAAAACAAAACTATTATATTTATATAATATATACCACGACAACAAAGGCAAACTATATAAAAAAAAACAACATTTAAATATTTATTGTTTCCATTCTGTTTTTGTTTACATGCAATATTTTTGGCGGTGCCTCCGAATTTGATAACATATAATCGGGGATACTTGAATTGATTAATTACATTCAGACAAATTCAACTCAAACATAAATATCATCAAATCTATAAAATCTTTATCAGCTTGGTTTTACATTGTTAAACAATGGGTGGCTCAGAATCTAAAATAGACAAACCGAATGCCAATGTAGTAAATGACATTGTGCTTAAGGTTGAGCATCCTACTATTTACCTTATTATAATTATCGCTTTACTAGCCGCGCAACTACTGGTAACTCTTTACCAGTTGCATAAAAGGGCATTGCGAAAATATTATATCAGGGCTGCTTCAGTCGGAAACGGTCTTGATAAGGTTTAACGACCAAAAGAAAGAAAGACCAAACACAAAAAGATAAAAAATTAACAACCGTGTCAGACATTCCTAGGGTCTACGAACCACTAAATGCAAAGGAGGTAAAGAAAAGTGTTCGCCTAAAGTTTTTTCTCTCTGGTACAACTCCAAAGTGTATCCTTAAATACGGGAGAAAAACTTTAGAAAATGTAAAGATTGATGACCTTATTACTAATGGAAGCTTTGATCTAAGTCAATTCATTCCTAGGTTGGAAAAAATAACCGGTAATAAGGGAATATTCAAGTTGCAACTCTCATTAAATGAGGATTTATTCAATATGATTCGAATCAATGATTTCAAAAACTGTGCGAACCAGTTATTAAAGAAACTAACAATAGCGTTAACGCCAAAATTAGAGAAAATATCTGCTGACGAGCAGAAAAGAAAACTCCTACAAACGTATCATAATGACCCATTATACGGAGGTCACCCTGGCATCAAAAGAATGTCAGAAAAACTCCGCAATAAATATCGTTGGAAAGGAATGTCTAAAGACATCAAAAACTATGTTAAAAATTGCAGTAAATGCCAAGAGAACAAGTCCCTTAAAAGGACGAAAGAACCTATGTGTATAACGGAAACCCCAGCAAGTGCCTTTGATATTCTCGTTATTGATACAATAGGCCCATTTATTAAGTCAAACAGCGGTAACGAATACGCAGTAACAATAATATGTGATCTCACCAAGTACCTGGTAACTATACCAGTACCCGATAAAACGGCAAAAACAATAGCTACGGCAATATTTGAAAACTTTGTACTTACATATGGACCAATGAGAAAAGTTTTAACTGACAGAGGAACTGAGTATAAAAACCAGACCCTGCAGGAACTTTTTAATATGTTGGATGTGAAACATGCTCCCTCAACAGCATACCACCATCAAACAGTTGGATCCATAGAAAGGTCACATAGGACATTTAATGAATATATTCGTTCTTATGTGTCATTAGAACGAACGGATTGGGACGAATGGCTTAAATATTTTACATACTGTTTTAATACTACTCCATCAACAATCCATGGTTATTGTCCGTATGAATTGGTTTTTGGCAAAATTCCAAATACCATTGATTCTATTGGTTTTAACACTGTAGATCCACTTTATAATGTTGACTCTTATGAAAAAGAAGTGAAGTACAGACTCCAAATGGCAAGACAACGAGCTGCCAAAATGATTACTCAATCAAAATTCTCCAATAAATTACAATAAGACAAAACGGCTAATCCTTTACACGTACAAATAGGAGATTTAGTACTAGTAGAGAATAATGGCGGCCATAAATTGGAACAATTATTCAAAGGCCCCTATTCTGTCGAAAATATAGATTCTAATGGGAATTGCACGCTGTCATCGTCGGACAGAAAAAGTATTGAAGTACATAAAAACCGTTTAAAATTGTTCAATGCATTAAGCAATAACTTGAATTAAGAACAAAAATATTGAAAATATTGTTTTTTTTTAACTGCCTTTTAAATATAACTCTGCCTCTAAAATATACGTATATATAAATTTAGCATATACATACAATAAATTATAAAACTTACATAAAACATAGATAACTGGCCAGTACCTATGAAAATATAATAATATAATACATAGTAATAATATAAAAACATACATATATATAGTAATACATAGTAATAATAATCGACTTAGTAAACTAATATATAAGAATACATCTATTAATTAATAAAAAATAGGTATATATGTAAAATAATGAAAAAAAAAAATTAATCACTTAAATTAAAATTTAAGATCCCACAACAATATTTTAAAAAATTATATTTGATTTTTACAAATCATAAATTATATTTTAAGAATATCGCTTAAGTAAAAAAAAAATTTTCTATTTTTCGTTATTCTCATGTAATATTTTTTTTTAATACAAAATATATTATAGAACAAAAATTGTAACCGTATTTAATAAGTAAAGTTAAATATATATGTAAGCATTAGTCTCTATACAAAAAAAATATGAGTAACTTGTAAACATTAAATGTAATTTTAAAATTAACCAGAACTAACTTTAAATAATGCCAGCACTGACTGTTAATTGTAAATTTATGTGAATAAAATTCATGAATTATAAAATTATATGAATTAAACTCAACTAAGAATAATCAACTTAAACCGTTGATTATTCTTTGTTAAAAAGGGAGGTGTAGTGTGTTTGATTCATCCATGTTGCCATACCTTCCGTATGACAACGTATCATACTGGTTTACATATTTGTCCAAGTTGGCATACCTTCTGTATCCAACTAATAGTATGCTTTTACTCAAGTTACAATACATTCAGTATGTAACTTTACACCCTCACTTTATTGAGGTATGTTGTCCGCACTGCTCCGAGATAGTAAGCGTGCATTATGCTTACTAAGCGTTTTCCCACGCTCACTTTATTCTTCATTTACCTTAAGTTAATTTTTGTAAGATAATATTATTTAAGTTCTAATTTGAATAAAGTAAGGGGAAGTCGCATTTTGCGGCTTCCCCAACAAAACCAAAAGAGTTTTCATTTCACACCCTTCAGAATATTTTCGGGATAATATTTGGCATTTATTCTGATGCCACGGCCTATTAATACAAGCGGAGAGTGACCTTCGACTGTTATAGTGGCCCACACCATCACCCTGGCCGGCGCTTGAGTTCTGGTGGCCAATCGAAAGTGCACATTTTCTGCTGACGTCTTTGGCAAGTAACTACAATTTGATTTTGTTTGTTTGCAAACTGCTGGACATCGAATGTTTTCTCATCGGAGAAAACCAAATTCGGCAGTTCACCACTTTCGGCCAAGCGAAGCAACTCAATCGCTCTTTATACCCTACAACACTATGTGTTGGGGGTATTATAAGTTTGATTGGGCCAAAAATTATGTAACACCTCGAAATATTGGTTTACCGCATAGGAAAGTAAATATGGATCTTTCTATCTCGCCGAGCTGAGTCGATCTAGCTACGTACGTCCGTCTGTTCATGTTAAATTAAATTTTGCACGGAAGTGTGGTTATGGTCAGAATAGAAGCCTATTGCTTTTGGAGATGATCGCATAATATTTAGGGGTTGAAATGGACCAAAAGCTGAAAAATTTCCTGATTTTGCAGTTGCTCTACAGGTCACAATTGTAGACCAATCGACGCGGAAGTTTGCATGGGTCCATGGCTAGAGCTTAGGGCTAAGAAGAAGCCTTACAATTTGGATGGTCATCAGGTAATATTTAGTAGGTGAAATAGACCGCAAAATTTGTGTTAAATAAAAGTCAAATGTTCCATTAAACCGCGAATATTTTTAATCACGGCAAAATGACAAATAGACGAAAAGGTCAATTCTGACCTTACGTAGATGCCGATAGTAAATATATCGGTTACATATTGCGAAATATATACAATGTGTAAATATAAAGGAAAGGGATGTTACCTAGAACGCTTATATCTTAAGAATGGCTGCATCGATATTGACAAATGTTGTCAATTCAGAATGCCCTCTTTGCAAAGAAGAATAGAATCTAAAAAAATTGTATAAAAATGCCAATAATGAAGGTCATATAGATGTTGTAGTATTTTGTGATATTTTTTATTTTTCATATTTTTTATCCCATGCGATTTTTTCACTTTTACTTAAAATATTGAAGTGTATATTCAGTAATATTTTTTCACTCAGGTTGTGGTTATTATATACAGATTGCTAGATCCTCACGAAAATGTTCAAAAGGGTAGGGTTAGGCTCCGAAGGGTCCATATACTTTTTTAAACTACTTTTAGACATAAAGATTGCAAGAAGTAGGCGTTGGCAGTTCCTCTGACCCCAGGGAGACTCAACAGTACCGCGTATACTTTCAATCAGAGTCTTCATTATTTTGTCAAATATAAGAATTTCAAGTAAATCGCAAAAAGGGGCATAGAAGTGGGACAACTCCCATTTTTTTCTTAGTATAAAAACTTAAATCGGTGTATGACAAATATTTGTACAAAAAAATACAAATCGGTCCAGCCGTTTTCAAATGAAGGGTGAGATTAAAAAACTGCAACCAACTTCAGACTTTTATTCGTGGTAAAATTCAGGCGTGATAGTGTGATTTCTTTATATTTAGCTGGAAAACAACAAGTGAAAAAATCTTTTGTGTCTCGTACCATCGCTCGTTACCGTTATACTGGTAGCGTAGCCCGACGTCAAGGAAGTGGACGGGAGAAAACAGCAACATCAGCAGAAATGGTTCCAAAAGTAAAGAAGCGACTTGATCGAAACCTGCGACGCAGTGGCCGAAAAATGGCTCGTGAGCTGAACATATCGCAATATCCCATTCGACAAATATTGAAAAAATGAGCCATTGTAATTTCAAAAAGTGCAAGAACTAACACAGCAACAGAAAGAAAATAGATTCAAAGGAGCTAAAGAGTTGCTTCGCTTGGCCGAAAGTGATGAACTGCTGAATTTGGTTTTCCCCGATGAGAAAACATTCGTTGTCAAGCAGTTTGTAAACAAACAGAATGGTCATATTTACTTGCCAAAGAGGTCAGCTGAAAATATGCACCTTTGGTTGGCCACCAGAACTCAAGCGCCGGCCATGGTGATGGCGTGAGCCGCCATAACAGCCGCTCTTATTAATCGACCGTGGCATCAGAATAAATGCCGAATATTATAGCGAAAATATTCTTGAGGGTGTATTAAATCCTTGGGCACGCAAAAATTTAGGCCGCAGACCTTCGACATTCCAACAGGACTCAGCACCATCGCACTCAGCACGCGCCACCCATGAATGGTAACAAAATGGGCATTCTCGCTTTATTTCCAGCGCACAACGGCCCCCAAAATCTCCGGATAACAATCCGTTGGACTATTTTGTCTGGAGTATTTTAGAAAGAAAGGTTGGCACTAAACAATATCAAAGTGTCGATCACCTCAAGCAAGCGCTTCGCCGGGAATGGGCCAAAATGCCGCAGAGCAACATTCGGGCAGCGTTTGACGGTTTCATTGGTCGTTTGAAAATCATAATTCGTGCCATAGATGGCCTATTCGAACAAATCTAAACTTATTCTAAAATTTGATGCTGTTTCCGGCATTTTTTGCTTTCATTCAATAATATTAAAAAATGTAAAAATTATGGCGTTTGACTTTGTTGCAGTTTTTTATCTCACCCTGTACAAATCTATACTTTTTTCTAAAATTTGATGCTATTTCCGGCATTTTTTGCTTTCATTCAATAATATTAAAAAAAAATGTAAAAATTATGGCGTTTGACTTTGTTGCTGTTTTTTTTATCTCATCCTGTACTTTGTATTAACATATGGACCAATGGTGAACTTGTCCTCAACTCAAGCTGTCCCCGCTTTACCCAAATAATTTCATTGGATTTAAATAGTATTCACTTTCTTCGTCGGGAATGGACATAAAATCTGCAAAAGAAATCTTGTAACCCACCAAACTCCGGTTTAATAATTTGATACTACTCTTTGCGCTTTGTCCATTTGCGATGATTTTATTTCTTCTTGGGTGATTTTTCAATATTTTTGCGCCATTCAGAGATTTTGTGAAAAAATCCCATTAAACCCTGTTATTTTTTTTAATAAAACACATTATTTGTTTATTTTTTTAATACTTTTCAACTCTTCCGTAACACTGGTCGTTGTGGTGCTGGATGTAAGCCGTGCGCCAAACGCCATTGTGTTGACGAGAAGATATACAAAATGTTTATTTGCAAATTTGTTATGAGAATTTTTTTTTGTGGATTTTTTGTTGTTGTAGTCTAAAATATAAATAATAATAATAATAATAATTGATTAAAAAATCTTGCATACAATTTGTTTCAAATTTGTTATCCTAAAATATGTGTAATCATATTATAATATATAATTTGTTGTTGCTTTTCATGTTGTTGTTTTAATTGTTTTGTTTCAAATCTAATGTCACAGTTTAAAAATTGGAAAAAACCTAATTTGTTATAATATAATAAAAAATTCTTGATGATATTTGTAGCAATATTAATGGTGTTGATGATGACAACGTAATGATATTAATTAGGAAATATTTAATTTTTTTTTTTGTAGAAAAAAACAGAGAACAGTTGCATACATAAAAGTTCCTTAGAAAAATAAGTAATACAAAACGTACATTGTGTAAGTAAAGAGATTGTTAACAAAATTCATATTTTTTTTAATTCAAAATATAAAATAAAGGAAGTTGAGGAAAAAAATTATTGTTTCTTAACACATACATACAATTCTTTATAAGGGCGAAATTTTAAAAATTTGTTTAATTAACTTTTTACTGCTTGATAAATGAATGTGCCACTCCGTGTGTGTGTGTGAAATATTTTAAAATGTTTGTTATTGTTAACCTAAATATTGAATGGTCTATGGGTTGTTTTTTTTTAATTTTTTTTTTTAATTAACTTTGGTACACCCCTCCTGTACATGGAACGAGTTATAAATGGTAGCCCTTTTGGCCGATTGGTAATTGAGATCAATTGGATGTATGTGTGACAATAGTTGTCCAGCTGGTACAATGAAGTCCATTGTCAATTTCCATACAGGCGGGCGGGGTTTGTTGTATGCATGTGTTTAATTTTGTTTGATTGTTTTTTTGTTAATAATTATATTTTATGTTTACTTTGTTGTTTTTCTTTGATAACACATAGATAAATATGATTTTTTGCTGCTGATATTACTTTTGTGGGAGGGGAGGAGATTCAGTGAAATGGGGGTTTGTTATTGAATCAGTGTATGTGTGTTAAATTTTAAATGATTTTTTTCTTCTTCCTTGTTTTTTTTCTTCTTTTTTTGTAGTTTCTTACCATCTAAGAGATATTTTTGTATGTTATTTTTTAAGATTTTTTTTGTAGTTTTGTTTTTTTTTTTTCATCAAATTTTCTTATTTCTAAACGATTTTTGTTTTGTGTGTGTGAAATGTTATTGGTTAGGATTTTTTGTTGTTTTTTAAAAATTTTCAATTTTTTTCTTATTCTTTGTATTGTTTATTTGTTACTTTAAATTTGAAATTTGATATCAAGACGTTTTCACATATCGCAGTTAATTGGTTTTCAAGTTCACAATTTTGTGTTTTGTTTTTTTTTTTTTCATCATTTTTAATTTATTAAATTAATTACTTTTAAGGACCTAACATTAAGCCAGTAATGCAGCCTTGAGTTATTCTGATTTTGTATGTTTGTTTTTAAGCCTAAATCACTAAACTTAGGTGAAAATTTTGAATTTCGAATTTTGTATTCATTTCTTTTCACTTTGTATTTTTAAACGGGCGGACAAACAAAGGGGACTGTATGAATTGTCTCCTTACATGGTATTGAACCCCTTTCTTGGCCATGGTATGACCATGGCCACAATAACAATATTTTCACATGAAGTTCGAGATATTGAGAACTAAAATGACAACAAATTCAAATATTCGAGTTATTTCAATGAGAAATTCGAAAAGTATTTTTAACTCGTTTGTCATGTGAAAATACTGTAGTTTGTAGTTATATATTTTTTAAATTATTTATTAACGATAATATTCTTAACCTAAGCAACTTAATCAGTATCACATTTTAATGAGTTGGAGATCTTGGCAAATACTTCATTTCGTTTCCTTTGCTTTTTATCTTGGAAAGTAAGGGCAAGTGTTAAGGGATTCAAAGAGGATATAAATGCAGGCATTTTTTGTAAAAATGTTTCACGTTTTCGTATTTATATCCAAAAATCAATTAAATCAAAATTTCGAAAAAAAAAATTAAAGCAAAACAATAAAAAATATTTTTAAAGACAAATAAAATTAAAAGCTAAACAAAAAATATTTAACAATAATTATAAAAAAAAAAATATAAATAATTTATTAAAACCTAATTTGAACAAATGTTTGTTTGTGTGTCTGTTCGAAGTTACTTCCCTTGGTTTTCAGTGGTAATCAATGAACTTTGAAAACCTCTTAACCTTCCGTCGTTAGAAACTGGAAACTCTAAAAAACTATAAAAACAATTACGAAACCAAAAAGAAAGAGGTTTGTTTTTGGACTTTTTGTTTTGCATTAAAGTCAAGTCAAGTGGGTTGTTTGGTATTGATTTGTTTTTTTTTTAGTTTTTTTTTTTTTTCATAAAAAATTATAGAAATCTAAAAAGGTGGGTGGTTCTTCTTTTTGTTTTTTTTTTTGTCATATAAATATATTATATATATATGTACGTGTGTTTCTAAGAGTAGTATATGTTTGTATGTAGTTTTGGTCTTGAGTGTAATTTTGTGTATGTGGTTGTTTAATGGGATTATCGGTGAAGGGTGTTTGAGTTTTTCATTTTTTTTTGTTAAGTTAAAAAAAAATATGTAATTATTACTTGATTACTACCAAATATCTTCTTCTACACATACATACATATATATGGTTTATAATCCAGTGTCAGATTTGATTATCACTGTGTGTGTGTGTGTCTAACACAAACTCTTGGAGTATGGCTTATGTTTGGTTATACTAAAGTCGGGACTTATTGTTATGGTGCGCGATAAATTCTTCATAAATTGTGGCAGCAACGATGTCCAGCCCCTATGATCCTGACGCAGTGTCACATAGATCTCGTAGGCCTGAGCATCAACGCCATAGCGTTGCTGATTGAGATCAAGAGTGGCAATGCGCCTTGAGTTATTGGGTTCATCTTCGAATTCAATGTAGATGGTGCATTCGCGTAGACCATGAGTTTCTTCACGGGCTAAACGTAAAATATCCAGCGCTATGCGTGGTGTGAGATCACAGGGTAGCGACACTTCAGTGCAGGCCAAATGACGTGACTTGGCAGCACGCAACTCTTCCAAAAGACGCAGCGACAGCTCCTGGACAGCGGCCGTTTGCAAAGCTGTTGATGTTGTTGTGTTGTTAGTGGTGTTGGTGGTAGTATTATCACAGTTCAATTTGTTTGAGGAGTTGGAGGTGTTGTTTGTTTTATGCTGCTGCTGCTGTTTGTTATTGCTAATGTTATAGTTGATGCTATTGCTATTATTATTGTTGTTGTTGCTGCTGTTGTTGCTATTAATATTGCCATGCTGATGTGAATGGTTGATGTGGTGATGTGGCTTGAAGGGTGTTGTAAATTTATAGGAGGGTTGAGATTTCAACGAACCTCCTTGTGTGGGTGTGGACAGGGTGAGTTGACTCTTCCAATCTGTAATAATAAGAACAAAATAGAAAAATTAATTAACATGGGCGTTTAAAAAATAAAATAAATTGAGGGTAAGCTAAGGAAATTCATATTTGGTTAAGCTAAGTTTTAATTATCGAAATGAAAATCATGGGAAATATGGAAGAGTTACAAAGGTTTTTTAAATGCCTATATAGAAATAACTGATTTTAATTGGACAAGAAGATAAGAAATATTCCCCTTCATTATCCTACCTAATTCGTAAAATTAGCATCATTTGCCAAACACGTAAATTTAAGAGGTAATGATTATTCTACATTTCCAACATAATCCGACACATAGGACAAGAACGTCTTGCCCACCATCGCAGGCAGGCAAAACTAAAAAAATGTTTCCAACAATTGTGCCTCTTGGACCGGCAATTGAATGTAATTGACTCAGAGAGAAACGAGAGAACAGAAGCCAAATAATATATCCAAAAGATATTTCACTCAATATCCATAAGATACAATAATATCTCATTCTCTCAATTCGGAAAGCTCTTTTACTCAAAAGTAACGAATTGAAAAAAGAAACTGAATAAAGTAAATGACCAACATTTGTGTGAGCGAATGTAAATAATAGGGGCCGGTTTGGCTGGGTTCCAGGCAAGAAAAGCGAAAGATACCTACAAAACCAACTAACAGCTCTCTCCCTCCGTAATAGGCTCGAAAGAGACAAACTCCACCATCCAAGCTATTGGGTATTAGCGGAAGACTACAAGATGTATGCATGTTGGTTCAGGGAAAGAACGACATGAGAGGGAGGCAGGTAGGGAAACAAAATGACAACAGAAAAGTAAAGTGGAAAAACTTGTTTCCAGCTGATAGCACAGCTGGAAATCAGTTGTTTCTTGCATCAGCTCATATGTTTATTTGTTTGGCAGTCTGTCTGTTCGGCTGGTTGGCTGGCGAACAGGCTGACTGTCTATGTTTGTTTGTTTTTACGCTGTAGCCTACAAAATTATGGCCTAAACACTTAAACCTATCCCATCATTAAGGCTGGGCAGAGACGAACGGAAAGCGAAAGAACGAAAAACGAATCCAGCAGATACATTTATTTGTGTATCTATCAAGGCACATGAACACCCGCAAAAAGGGGTATAATCAACTTCCCTCATTTGATGGACACAAGGGAGGGGTGGAAATTATACGTATGTATGTAGCAAGAAATATAGGCTTTGTGACAAACTTACCTGTAGCTAGAGCAAAATGAGCAGGATATTGATTTTGTACGGATAACACCTCCATTTTCATTTGTAGGCAATTTATTATTTTTACAGATTATAGAAACGAAGCAATTTTTCTTTGAAGTATTTAACAAAATTAACTTGTTGTTGGGTTTTCTTTTTAAAAAAATATCACAATTTTCATAAAGGTGGGCGGCAGAACTCCTTGTGGGATCTTTCTTCTGCCTTCCTGCCTTACT
The DNA here is from genome assembly GCF_030504385.1 of Musca domestica. Taxonomy (NCBI): domain Eukaryota; kingdom Metazoa; phylum Arthropoda; class Insecta; order Diptera; family Muscidae; genus Musca; species Musca domestica. Next base: position 9,354,974 of record NW_026712363.1, on the reverse strand, counting down.
TTCTCTCTTAGTCCTTTTTCCGATACAAAAATACGGCACGATTTTTAAGAAATTTCAAAACTTAAAATTTCATTCCGGACTTTCTTCTCACATTCAGCTGTGAATTAAAGTTTTTCTCCCCTTGAGTCAATAGGTGGGTGGTATGTTTAATTCTTTGATTTTTTGGTTTAATTTCTTTAACACTGCTTTAGTAGCTTTGAGAAAAACTTTGTTGCACAAACAAGTTCTTAATTGCTTTCTTTAACGAGATGAAAAACAAAATTATATTTTTTTTCAGTGAGAAGATTATAATTTTTGTAGCAAACGTTGTTCTTTCTTCTTTTCTTTTAAACAAATAATTTAACAAAACAAAAAGTCTGCTGTTGTAACAATTTCTGATGTGTGTAAGTGTATGTGTAATTTTTGAAAATTATTTAGCTGCTGATAATTGTTGTGCCTTTACGGTTTCTGTTTTTATTTTTCTTTTGGATGAAAAGTCTGATGAGGGTTTTTTGGTTTGAAAGGCCGTCTTATTGTTGTTTTGGCTGAATATTTTATTGTGTGTTCAACAGCAGTGCTACGAAGCTACTATTCCGGCCGGTTAGTAGCGGCAGCCTTTTATAGCTGTTGCCAATCCTTTGCGCTCATTGCTGCTAGTACACAATTGACTCACTCAGTCATGTACTTGAGTTGCACGTACTACATACTGAGTTCTACACACAAACACTCTTTCACTCAAAAAGAAAAAAAAAAAATACCACCAGGCAAAGAAGAAATCACATAACGCTTGCCACTATTTACTAGTTGGAGGGTGGGGGACATACACAGACCCGCACATCAATTATATGGATATGAGTATAACCACTCACTGCAAAACAGCTGAGCAGACCAATACTCACATCTGAACGTATTGTTGTTGCGGTTGTTTGAAGCTGCTCTTTGAGCTGAAATTTTCAATTCCCTTTTACAAGGGAAACACAACGAAGAGACAAATTTCATGTATCGAATGTTTGAGTTTATTTTGCTTGATATTGTCGTTGTTGCTTTTGGGCTTGTTAGTATGTTTCCTGCCGGTAAATACACAACTACCAACCATTCCAGCTAAAAGATTCGCAACAACAGCAATCTACCATTTCCGAAATTCGGCTACATTGTTTCTTTTAGTTTTTTTGCACATCCAGATACAAATGTTCGAATACAATACGAGATGCCTTTGAAAAGTGTCCTTTGTGAAAAATTGAGGATTTAGCCACACATTGGCAATGGACGTAAAGAGGATTTTCGGTTTTTCCAAATTATCGTTTTTTCTTTTTTTTTTTTTGATAAACAAAGATTTAAGAAAGATGATTTAACAATCGATTTCCTCGAATGTAGGTACTGTTTCGGGAATAGTAGTGAGAAATGTAGTAATTTCTGCACTAGAAATAATTTTTTCCTACAATTTTTAGTCATAATGAAATTTTTATTTCAAAATTTTTCATTTGCAGAAAAAATAAATTGCTCATTTCTAATATTGTTCATCTCTAAACATATTATTCTTCGGTTACTTATTATATTTAGACATCAGAGGAAAAATATAAAAATTACTTAAATTTTCTGCATAAAATTCATCCTGGCTAAATTGGCGGTGATAATTTTAAATAAATTAAATAAAAATAAAAATATTAACTAATTATCTGACCTTCTGACTAAGAAGTAATATATTCGTATGAAGTATTTTATGTTAATTCTAAAATTCAAAACATTTGGCTCAACAATTATCTTAATTTTGTCCAAAAATTTGGAATATAAATACAAATGTTTGTAGGTCTTAAACTGGCTCCACTTTTGGCTTTTGACGTTATGAATATCAAAATAAATTTGGTTGTAATTTGGAATAAGTTCTACTCAGATAAGGTCTCCCAAATTTTTACAGGATCCCGAAAATGTTGTACATATAAAATGCTTTGTTTAATATGTCACAACGTACTCCTTACAAGTTTATATGTGGTTATTTAATCTAAACCCATGTAAATAATTTGATATCATTGATATATTTGTTCTCACAGCTTAAACTTAGAATCCACTTGAGATTTTTTCTCTCAAATTTGACATATGTATTTTTTGAGAGTTTTCTTGGGAATAAAATAAAAACAAAAACAAGGTTTGACGAAGTACAATTAATAATTAAATGACAAAATTTATATTTGATTTGTAATATCGTCAAAAAAAAAAAAAAAGAAAAAAATATTTAAAAATCATATTTGTGCACTCCTGTAAATTTAGTAGCAAAAATAAATATTTCATTATTGTTGATAAAAAATAAACTATTTTTAATATATCTTTACTGCTTAAATACATACTGAGTGTCACATATTTTTTTTCAGTTTGTTTCTTAAGACTTTACAATTTATGGAAAAAAGTTGTCTGGTTTTTATACCCTCCACCATACATAGTATGGAGGGTATATTAAGTTCCTCATTCCGTTTATAAATTATAGAAATAATAATTTTAGACCTAACAAAGTATATTTATATTCTTGATCAGCGTAAAATTCTAAGACGATTTGGTCTGTCCGTCCGTCCGTCTGTTGTAATCACGCTAGAGTCAAAACGAATAAGGATTGGAAGCAGTCTTTTGTCTACAGGCAGGTCAAGGTCGAAGATAGGCTACATCGGTCCTTCTGAGTACTTTACCCCATGGAAGGTAATTGTTTATATAGGTCCACAATATCGTATAGCTCTCATACAATTGTCTATGTAGGTCCACTTCTTTATATAGCCCACATAACGGCACCTCCTTTCTTTGGTATTTTGATGATATAAGAGACATTTTTTACCGAAATTATTTCAAATTGGGTATTTAAGCCTAAGCCTAAGACAAAAAAATGTATAGCCCCCATATTACGGGTTTCCTTTGAGCGGTATTTTTCGACAGATTTTTTTTTTTTTTTTTGGAAATTTATGTCACATATTATATTACACAATCTGAAAAATAACATTGACTGGTTTTTATATAATTTTAATTCTGGATATTGTAAGTAGCAAAAAAAATCAAATTTTAGATTGCATTGTAGACACTAATTTTTACATTTTTGTTTTTAATTTTATTGAATGAAGCAAAAAATGTGGGAAATAGCATCAAATTTAAAAATAAGTTTAGATTTGTTCGAATTGGTCACCCTTGGAACGAATTATGGCCTTCAAACGGCCAATGAAACCGTCACACGCAGTCCGAATGTTGCTCTGCGGTATTTTGGCCCATTTCCGGCGAAGCGCTTGCTTGAGGTGATTGACACATTGGTACTTTTTAGTGCCAACCTTGCTTTCTTAAATTCTCCAGACACAATAGTCCAACGGATTGGCATCCGGAGATTTTGGTGGCCATTGTGCACTGGACATGAAGCGAGGAATCTGAATTTGTAACAATTCTTGGGTGGCGCGTGCTGAGTGCGATGGTGCTGAGTCCTGTTGGAAGGTCTAAGGTCTGCACCCTCCAGAAAATTCTCGATATAATATTCGGCATTTATCGATTAATACGAGCGATTAATACGAGCGGAGAGCGACCATCGGCTACTATGGCGGCCCAAACCATCACCATGGCCGGCGCTTGAGTTCTGGTGGCCAACTGAAGGTGCACATTTTCAGCTGACCTCTTTGGCAAGTAAAAATGATTATTTTGTTTATAGCAGTTACAGTTCACCAATTTTGGCCAAGCGAAGCAACTTTTTAGCTCTCTTGAGTCTATTTTCTTTCTGTTGCTGTGTAAGTTCTTGCACTTTTTGGAATTTCAATGGCTTTACCTCACGAGCCATTTTTCCGCCACTGCGGCGCGGGTTTCGATCAAGTCTCTGCCTTACTTTCCGAACCATTTCTTCTGATGTTTCTGTTTTCTTCCATTTACTTCCTTGACGTCGGGCTACGCTACCAGTATCACGTTAACCAGCGATGGTACGAGACACAAAAGATTTATTTACATTTAAATGCTGGAGTGCTCTAACGATAGCCCCTTGTGGTTTTCCAGCCAAATATAAAGAAATCACACTATCACGCTTGAATTCCATCACCAATAACTTTTTTTCTGGAAAGTTCTCACCAATTATTATTGAAAATGAAATATCCTACACATTTGATTTGTAGAATTTATACAGCGATCTCATTATATTTAGTTAAAATATCTACATACATCCATTTTTTTCAATCGATATGGCATTTTCATTTCAAGCTGATACCAACACACCATTTCTGGCAATTGTTAGTGTTGTGCTATAGATCCAATATTATGTTGTGCTATAGTATCGTCGGATTTGACATAGGCACGTTTTTAATCTGAATTGTCAGAATTGATATTTCGGACAGTCTTGCGAACTAGAACCATTCTTATGTAGACTCCAACTTTTTGCGAATTACGCCTTGGAAGACTATGGCGAATGCTATTTTCCCATTATGCTTTAGGAAAACACCTCATTTTATATGGAGTGGCGTACCAGCATACGGGCTGCGGACTTGCAACCGAAACTGGAGTCGATTCTGGAAGTTTCGTAGAAACAAATTTCGAGAAGACCAATTTAATTTTGCTTCTATAAATAAACTTGGAGGAGTTTATATAGGGGAACTAAGTTAACTTTATATAAATTATTCAAATGATAATTTCTCACACCCAAAAAAAATTAGATAATCAAAGCATTTTGTAAGTCAAATCAAAGGCTACCATAGGCCTGTCTTGCTTCCATGGCTTTTTAAATACAATTCGGTCAGAACATAGTCCCTCGTATACTCAGAACTTGATGTGGTTTTATTTGATTTACTTACACAGAATCGTATATATGTACATGCATATGTATAGATCTTTGTTTAAATACCGGTATAGTTATGTACATACCCATGCAGACATACGTACATTTATATACAAATGTGTATATTTATGATGCAAGTAAATAAGTAAATATACCCATATGCATGTACCAATGTGTGTATCTATGTTTTTGGAAGTAAGAAGAGAGTAACTGATTTGTGTATAGCATTTAGGAAATTTACTTCATTGCCTGGGACGACGATTAGGTTATAGGCTTTGTTGGCAAACGCTGAGCCAGGGAATGGTCTGTGTCAGAAGTAAGTCCACACAAAAGTATCCAGCTACATATAGACATGTCTACATACATACATATTTATGTGTGTCTATATGTATAGAGTTTTGCCATGTTGCTTCCCCAAGAATCATTTGAATCCGCTGTTGCTACTGCACAACACCGACGTCTCCAGAGAAGTGGCAGTGTTAATATTCTCGAGTTTTCCCCTTGCCCTTCCAGAAACCCCTCTCTCTCTCTCTGAATGTGGAGTGAATTGCTTTGAGTGCGCTTCTCTTTTAGTCTTTCTTTTCTGTTCGTCATGTAAATGTGTCAGTGTGAATTGAGTGTATTTTAAGTCTACCTTATGTTCTGTTCTCTTGCGCACACCCCCACAGCCCCCCTAGTAAGTAATATCCATACATCAGCACATAACACAATCATCTGTTTCCTATGTAAACCTGTGTGTATCCGGCAAGTGTGCGTTGGTATCTGTGCATACATATCAGCTGTTTTCTTTTGATTTCTCCCTGTTTTGGTAACCCGAGAAATAGGAAGACAAAAACTGAAGCACCAGAAGAAAGAAAAAAAAAACATTAAAATCGGGCCTCTTCTAATTCTGGCTTTCCTTTTGTGTTACTTTGCCTTCTTAATGGTGTTTTTTTGGTTTTTGTTTTTGGTGCTGGTGCTTGGTTTTTTGTTGTTGGTTTGGCTGACGGACTGCCTGGATGGCTTAGGAAAGGTTCTTCTCCTCTTTATCTTGCCAGAGAAATCATGTTTGTACGTGTCTTGTCTTGTTTATATCGTCTTGGTTGGTTCAGTCTTTGCTTGAGCTACCGCTGCTGCTCTTGGTGCTGTGGTACGAGCTTCAACTATTGTTGTTGGTGTTTTATCTTATGGATTTATTGTTTATTATTTTGTTGTCTTCATTTTATTATTACTTTTTGTTCACTTTTTGTATTTTTTTCCTGTCTTATTTCTTGCCAATTAAGTTTTCCTTGGGGATTTTAAATGCAATTTTATATGTACAAGTGTGAATATGTGTGCACAAGCCTTTACATATAGGTACATATCTATCTACACTGAGACTTATGAACAAACGTAAACATCGAAATATCTGTGTGTTTGCAAGTATCTTTTTTGGAGTGGTAAAGGTTGTTTAAACATACTTACACATACAGATTTTAAATTGCTACTGTTCAGCTACCCACTTTATTAAGAACTTGCACACATACATTTACGATATAAACATATATTAACACTTTTTATATATACATAATTATATCTTCAGATATTCATGATGTGTTTTTGCGTATTTCCTTAGGGCACAACCGATGATACAATTCAAAATAAAAGTTTTATTTAATTCTACCCCCATATTAAGTCCTAATTATCCGCAGGCATTTATAACTTTCAGCATATTTAACGGCGCTGAGTTCCGCGGGCCGAACTTTTATACCTTGCAGCTAAGAAAATGTTACATTATATCCAATACATAGAGTCATATATGCTGCTTATGTCAAAATATCGTCCTATATTAAACTTTTTTTGCGTGAAATCCTAAAGACGCTTTCAACCAGGAGGTTTGGTTATATGGTGCCTTTATCCAATAATCATAAAACTTGACCAATAGTTTTTGTTTTCATAATAAAAAAATTTGTTTAATAAATGTGTGAAATACGGATTGTTAGATTTCAAAAAAGGATTAAAAACGCAGCATGCAATTTTCGTTATCGATCGTCACTGGGGCACAAATAATCCTTTCATTAATGTTTTTAAGGGAACATTTCTCCAGAAGTTATTGAGTTTGTTTTACCCTCCTTAACAACGGATTGTTTGTGTCCAAAATTCCTGTAGGTAAAACAATTTTTTATAATTTGAAACAAAAAATAACAACATCCGGGCGGATCTTTAAATATCCTCCACCATTGGTAACGAATTTGGCAATTTTCAAAAAAAAAAAAAAAAAAATCCGTTAAAATTTCTTTTAAAATCTTAAAAATACCGAATGTAGCTGCATAGGTAAACTTTGTCATAAGCCATTGAAAAACTTAAATGCCGAACATCGGGGGGCTATACGAAGACGGGGACCTGCAAAGACAATTTTCTGTCTTAGGCTGTACCATTCATTACGAACTTCAAATACCAAATTTGAAACAATTCCGGTCAATAATGTCGCTAAAAGCACCAAAATACCGAAAAAGGGAGGTACCATTATATCGGGGCTATACCAAAACGTGGACTTACATGACCCATTTTCAATGCCAAAAGTCATGCAGACATACACACACGCGTTTGAGTAACATTTTATCAACTTACTTCATTTCGTTCGGAAGCAAGAGTGATTTCCACAGACGGACGGACATCGCTAAATCGACATAGAATTTTATGCTTATCAAGAATATATGTAAATGTATATTTCGAAGTGTTACAAACGGAATGAAAAACTTAAAATACCCTCCATACTAATCTGGAGGATATAAAAAATGGTGTAAAAGAGTATAGTTTAAGTGACACAAGTAAAACAAACAAGGCAATTTTGACATAAACGAAACATGTTTGTCCATTTTATGACTTCTGGCTGGCAGTTTGACCTTCAGTACAGCTTATATTTGGTGTCGAAAGATTTATTTAGAATTTATAATGTAAGATATCAGATGTATATAATTCACCAAAGACGTTTCGTTTTTACTATAGTTTGAATTGTGAATCATACGATCAATACGACACGATAGTAATGATATTTGTTACGAGAGGTCACATACAACATAAAAATGAAATTATGGATATTTATACTTTTAATCAGTCTAAACCCGTAGTTGATAGCAGTTATAATTTGTTTTATTTACTTCACATACAGTCTCAATATAAAAGTTTATTTGTTGCTGGTGGTGTAGGTTACTATATGTCTGCCACGCCCAACTTTTGTCCTTTTTTACTAGTTCTTTATTGATTAACATATGCAGTTTTATATGTTTTTATTTAAAAACAAGTAAGCCAAAACAAGTATGTCCAAAACCATTTTGGAAGATTTCGTTTTTGAAATTATGTCATAGAGCACTGCCCATTCATTACCCTTAGCTTTTTGACCAAGACATGTGACCAATATTTACGCACTCCGTCTTGGTTACAATTGTGTGATCAGGAAAAATTTGTCTGGTTTTTGTTCATTTGAACTCGTAAATTTTTTGCGATCATCACAAAATGCAAGAGACTCCACTTTATCTCCAAATTTAGACTAATCTATATGATTTGATTGTCTACAATATTTGGCTATATTATATATATTCGTCAACGAAAGCAGCATAAATAAGCCAGAAGTTGTCAATTTGTGTACTTTGGATTTCGCCTGTAAATTATTTTCAGAGTTTCGGTAAAATGGAAATTGTGGTATTTTTTTCGCACAAAAGTAGGGGTCAATTCTACATTTATTTCAGGAACATTTTTATTAGTTGGTCCATTTCAACTCCTAAAAATATTGCTAACATCTTTAAAAATCCATCTGAGCCTAATCCTACCCTTATGAACATTTTCGTGAAGAATCTGTATATAATAACTCCAACCTTCCTTTGTATATACACATTGTATATATTTCGCTATACATATCCGATATATTTACCATCGATATCTACTTTCGCCGGGATTAAAAATATTCGCGGTTTAATGAAAAATTTGATTTTTATTTAACACAAATGTTATGGTATATTTCACCCACTAAATATTACCCAATGACCATTCAATTTGGAAAGCTTCTGCCCAACCCCAAGCTTTAGCCCCATGCTAATTTCAGCGTCGATTGCTCTATAATAACGACCTGTTGAGCAACAGCAGAATCAGGACATTTTTAAGTTTTTGGTCCATTTCAACCCCTAAATATTATGCTATTCTATTCTGACCTTGTCCTCACGTCCATTCTACAATTCGTGAAGATCGGGCCATAATTTCAAACTGTAGAGTCATTTCAAATTAACATGGACGGACGGACATACACATCTCAGCTCGGTGGGTTAGGAAGATCCATATATACTTTCCTATGTGGAAACCAATATTTCGGGGTGTTACATCATTTTTGGCCCAATCAAACTTATAATAACCCCAACACATAGTGTTGTAGGATATAATTACATACACAAAATTAGATTATTTTATAAGTTTATAATGAAAATAAATAAATATAATAAATTCATTAAATAAATATTAAATAATTGTCATTACATTCACTTTAGATCCATAATTTACTACTCAACAAATATATACGTGTTTTCTATGTATGTGTGTGTGTGAATTGAGCATATTTACATTGGATTGTCCAGTACTTTTATGCAAACTTTTCAAAAATGTTCTCAACCCATAAATAGGTTAAATAATATAAAAACATCCTTATGTACGCTAAGTTAACTTCAAATTGCAAAAAATGTTCACAATTTGTCCCCTTATCAATAATATCTATCGATTCAATTATCGGTGAATACATAATTCGCAGCCGCAGAAGGCTAAATTATTTATGCACAACAGATTTATATATTAACAAAACAAAATTGTGTGTGTATATGCATTAAAATGTAATTAGTCTATGTGCGAATATGTATCTGCACTACTATATATGACTACCTTAAAAGCAACTACACTCTTGAACATTTACAGATGCTTAATTAATATAAACTGATTGAAAAAAATAATGTTTAAGGGAATTGATGTCATTTTTTATGCACTACTCTAGTGCACAATCGTTACACAAACCAAACGCCATTTGTAGAAAAAGTTTGCAAGACAACAAATGGGGAAAGCAAAAAAAAAAAAAACCTTCTAGATCTAAAACTCTTTAAAAAATAACCTTAAGACAATTATTTTGTAAATAAACATTTCAAAATCCAATCCATAATTTTTGTTTTTTTTTCCAATTTGAAATTCTATTATTATGACGTTCTGTTAGTAGATAAAGACGAGTATTTTTCAGGCAACGTAGGTGTATAATATAATATCAATGCATTGAAATTTGACGAAGAAGGATCATCTCCAATTTGTATTCCAGTGTAAAATCAACAAGTAAAAAGCAGTAAGTTCGGCCGGACTGAACTTTGAATACGCTGCACTATTTGGAAATAATTTAAAAATTTTTCACAAAAAAAAATCCGTTAAGTATACTGTTCAAATCTTAAAAATTGCGTATATTGGGGTCTACATGAAGCCGTGGACTTGCAGAGGCAGTTTTTGCCAAAAGCCGTAACAATATTCAATACTTGATTCGGTAGCTTAAATCATCAAAATACCGAAAATAGAGAGTGAGCCGCCGTTATATTGGGGCCATACGAAAACCTGAAACTGCATATACAATTATCTGTCGCTCTATATTAAATTTTGGAATATATATCTAATGTATTGGAAAGCCTGTGTATATGATCAAGGCTATGTTAGGGACTCAAAAATTTTTGCATTAATAATTCGAAACTAACAATCCCACTTGAAATTTTGATAACCCAGACAGACAATTAGACGAGAGCGAGACAGACCCATAATTACTTTTGCGGATCTTCATAGAATCACTTTCTGAGTCGATTTTTGCATGTCAGTTCGCCTGTCCGTCCGTCCCTCCGTCTGATCGCATTATTATCAATGACGAATCCTTTTGAAATTGGTGAAAATCGTTTCAAATTTTATATATAGCTCTCATATATATCTTCAACCGATTTCGAGTTAATTGTTCACCAAATATCCAATATCAGTCCGAATGACCTGAATTTTTGCACATGCGACCGGATTTAGTTTAGAAGCAAGTAAATCAAATTTGAAAATTCAGATTTAGCTATAGCTCCCATATATATGTTTCATCCGATTTGGTGTTATGGTCTCTCACATTCGTAACAAGCATTCGACAACAATGATGTGTGGTTCCAGATATGTTATAGAGGTCGGAAATACCTTTGCCAAATTTTATCGAGATCGGCTATCGGATATATATCCTTAATCCGAATTCAGGTTTATTGTGCAAATAATGGCTAATAACGTCCTAAATTAAGGGAATTTTGGGACGTTCGTTTCCATTTGGTGAAACTCGGTACCGATATATTTTTATACCCTCCACCATTCAATGGAGGGTATATTAGCTTTGCATTCCGTTTGTAACTCCTCGAAATATTCTTAATAGACCCTACAAAGTGTATATATTCTGGATCAGCGTAAAATTCTAGGACGATATTGCGATGTCCGTCTGTCTATCTGTCCGTCTGTCTGCCTATATGTCCGTTTGTTGTAATCACTCTATCTTTCGAACGAATTGAGATAGAAGACTAAAATTTTACATATATGCATAATTTACAAGTAGGCAGGCTAAGTTCGTAAATGGGCCATGACGGTCCACGTTTTTATATAGGCCCCATATGACGGTACCTCTCGATATTGGGAATTTTATGATTTTGGTTACAGTATTTACCGGAATTATTTCATATTTCATATTTAAAGTTAGTAATGGGTACTACAGCCTATAAATAAATTTTTGTACGCAGGTCCATATCTTCGTATAGCTCCCATATAACGGTACATCCCCATTATTCGGTATTTTCATGATTTCAGCGACATTTTTTACCGGCATTATTTCAAATTTCGTATTTGAAGTTCGTAATGGGTGCTATAGCCTTTGACAAAAATGTTTGTATGCAGATCCACGTCATCGTATAGCCCCCATAATACGGTACCTCCCGATAATCGGTATTTTTATGATTTGTGCGACATTATTGACCGGAATTGTAACAAATTTCTTATTTATAGTTCGGTTAAAGTTATAGTACAGCCTACGACAAAAAATTGTGTGTACGTACTTTTCGTATATCCCCAATATAACGGTACATCCCGAGATTCAGTATTTTGATGATTTTAGCTACATTTTTCACTGGAACTGTTTCAAATATCGTATTTGAAATTCGTAATGGGTACAAACAAATTTTCGTAAGCACGTCCACGATTTGGTGTAGTCTTCATGTAACGGTTTTCATTTAAGTTGTAGTTTCCGGAAGTTTTTTGAAAATTTTCAAGTTCCTTCCAAATGATGAAGAGTATTAAAAGTTCGGCCCGGCCGAACTTAGCTGCTTTTTTACATGTGAACTTTATTTCCAAATTCAGCTGGATTTTTTCTTGAATTTTGTGACACAGAGTTATGCGAACGTTATTCATAATGATTTTCTCCATCTCATATTTTTCATTTTTATTCTAGGAATAACTCTTTATCTATCAACTTACTGTATTACATATGCTATGGTTTGCAAATACAAAGTGATTGTACTCAGAGAAGTTTTTTTTTAAGTTTTTTTTTTTTTTTGAACTGACGATTTAATATTTTCAAATGTTCGTCGGTGTAAATCAGCCACATATTGTGCAAAGTTTTTTATTTTATTTTTGATATCATTAGTCGCATTATAAAAGGTGCATACATCGTATATGCAAAGAATATTTATTCATTTGTATTGTTGTGTAACGAGAAACGATGGCATCGTTTTGGGTACAGCTTTATAATGCTGGCCGATGATAAATGACACTGGGCGGGTGATATTGAATCAATATCGAAGCTAAACGAATCTGCAAGCGGGGCGAAACAGATAGAGTCATTTGCATTTATCTGCTTAATTTACATAATTTGGCTTTTTTATGTCATTTGCATTCTGGTGCACAATTTTTTTTTTTTGGAAAACAAAACAATTGTAGAATATTTTATGGAAATTTAATTGAAAAACTTACACAATATTTGTTGCAGCCGCTGCTGCCACACTCTCGCATTTGTTCTTGTTGTACATATTAATCAATGTTCAAATGCGAGTTTGTTAGCATATTAGTATTCAGAACAACATTTTGTAAAATTGAAATAAAAAAGAATCAAAAACAAAAACACATCCACAGCCACAGAAAAAAATTGAATTGTAATTCGAATAATAATTAACGCTGGCGAATATGTGTTCAACGCCGTCGTCGTTGGGTGCATTTAATTATTGGCATTTGTTGTTGTAACCATTGTTTGTTGTACATATTGAAATCAAATCCAATATAAACAACTGCAATGTTTGCAATAGCAATAACAACAACAACGGATCCTAATAAAATTATTTTTATGAACAAAACAATTGATGACCTACAACAATCGAATGAATGGTAATGCTCATACATTTATTTTCAGCTGTATATAGCCATATGTATGTAGATACGTATGTAATTTTGATTTTTTTTGCAGCAATCATTATTTTGCAGCAAAGTAGGTGATCCAGTTTTCATTCGAAATAAATTAATAAAATTTAAGATAATTCAATTGATTTGCAATTGAGATGTATTGTCGGCTATTTTAACGAATTCATTGAAGGATTTTCATGCCGAAAACCTTGTATGTCATGGCCTTTTCTCAATGAAAATTGTTTTGGCCTCCAAAAAAATAGTTTATGGTAATTTAAGAGAAAATTAAACATTTTGTTATATTTTAATGACGGGAAAGAATTTAAACTTTACAAGATAAAATGGATTTCGTATTCTATTTCGAAGAATTTGTTTTTTTTTTTTTTCGGTCTACTCCAAAGACATTTGGCTCATGTGTTTAGAGTAAACTCTTAAACCCGAATCCGTTCGATATGTACGTCTGGTCGTTTGTGAGCAATAATTTGTGATTTAAAAAAAATTAACTCTCAAAACTCTTAATATGTCATATCATATCAAACATATGGACATCATTCGTCATATGTGACTTGTTGAAGATATTAGTGCATTTTAAGATTTATTGGTGTGCTTTATCTATATTTCGATATTTGCTAGATTTTATGAGACATTAAAAAAAATATATCGGAGCCATTTAGATATATGGAGACCGTATTTGCTTCAAGGATAAATTTGCTTGAATGAGCAAAAATTCGTCCTATTTGTATAAATATTACAAATTTGGTGCACAATAAACGTATAATCGGATGAAGATATATGTGGGAGTTATATCCAAATTTGGACCGATTATCACCAATAGGGTTCGTCCCAAATGAAGGAATTTGGGAAAATTTCATCTCAATTGTACAACAAATGCGAGCTGTACATAATTTTATTCTACCTTGATTTGACAGAACGGAGTTCTAACAACAAAACCAGTAAAGGAAGTCTTAAAGTCGGGCGTGGCCGACTTTATGATAACCTACACCAATTTGCATATTTAGTATTGCTTCACATAACAAATAAATAAGAATTAAATAATACCTGCTATGATTATAGGGGAGGGGCGTTTTCAATTCGGGATTGTATTACCCATTTAGTGCACAGTTAACTTGAAATCGGATAAATATATATATGGGAGCTATAACCAAATCCGAACCGATCTCGATAAAATTTGGCAAAGGTATTTCTGAGCTGTATTTAATATATTTCCCGGAATGTCGTTATTACGGAGTGCATCTTACGGCTGTGGAAAACACATAGCAAATCGGGTGAACAGTATATATGAGAGCCATAGCTATATCTGAACCAAATTTGACATATTTGTTCCTTGACTTAATTTTGTGGCAAGTGCCAAATTCCATCCCATAGCTTAATATTACACGTTTGGTGCACAATAAAAGGCAAATCGAAAGAAGATATATATGGGAGCTATATCTAAATTTTGGTTTCCTTAGGTCAATTAATTGATTTGTGCAAATTTTCATATGAATCGGGACAAAAATGCGACCTGTACTTTGTTTACAGGCGGAGATACAGACGGACGGACATGTATAAATCTACTCAGAATGTGATTCTATGTAGATCATCATAAGTAAGTATGGGTCTATATTGATTCCTTATCCATGTTACAAACAAATGTACAAAGACATAATACCCTGACCACCTTGAGGTGTAGGGTATAAAAAGCAGCTAAGTTCAACTCGTCCGACCCTCCACCATTTTGAATGATTTTGAAGACTTAAAAAAAATTCCGTCGAAAAACATAATTTAAATAAAACCCGTTATATGGTGGATATACGAAGACGAGGACCTGCATTAGTTATTTTTTGTCATAGGCTATAGTATCGATTGCGAACTTCACATACGAAATTTGAAACAATTCCGAGAATAATGTCGCTAATATCATAAAATTTGAAACAGTTGCTGTGAATAATGTTGCTAAAATCATCAAAATTCCGAATAAGGGAGGTACCGTTATATGTGTGCTATATGAAACCTTATATACGATATTCCAAACAATTCCGGTAAAAAATGTAGCTAGAATCATCAAAATTCCGAATAAAGGGAGGTACCGTTATATGGGGGATATAAGATATCGTAGACCTATACTGACAATTCTCTTCCAGGGAGTGAAGTACTCAGAAAGAACTCCTTGTATGGATTCTCAGACAATTCCATTGAAAAATATGGGGGAAATACGATATCGTGGATCTATTTAGACAATTCTCTTACATGGGGCAAACTTCTCAGCAGGAAATCCCTGTGAGGATTTTCAGACAAAATTTAGCTACAACCATTAAAATACCAAATATCTGGAGGTAATGTTATATATGGGGTATACGATATCGTGGACCTATAAAGACAATTCTCTTACAGGCGGCAATGTACCCACAAAGAACTCCTTTTATAGAATTTCAGACAATTCCATTGAAGTTCCATTGAAAATGTGCCGAAAATCATCAAAACACCAAATATCGTTATATCGGAAACATAAGATATCGTAGATCGATATGGCCTATCTGCGAACTTGACCTGCCTGCACACAAAAGACTGATATTTGCAAAATTTTAGCTTCCTACCTTAATTAGTTTTGACTGTATCATGATTACAACAAATCCAAATCTTGCAAATCTTACGCTGATCAAGAATATATATACCTTGTTGGCTCTAAAATTATTATTTCGATGAGTTACTAACGGAATGACGAATTTAAAATACCCTCCATTCTATTTATGGTGGAGGGTATAAAAAATATATATTTTGTTATGTGGTCTCCGTTGAATACTTCGTTGTGTAGCAAACGGAATGACAAAATTAATATGCCTTCCATTTCATGGCAGGGTGTTTGGAAATATTTGCAACATTATTTTCGACTTTCTGTAAAGAAAACATGTTTCCATTACTTAGAACAGACTTTTTATCTAATATTTAGTTATTTGCCAACACTTGGCTTGGAACGAGTTTCGACGCCAACACATATTTACAATTGAAACCCTTTCCCAAACCTAAAATTACCTCAAATTTTATTTGACATGTTATTTCTCCACAAACAAACAGACAAACAAACCGACAGATAGACAAAAAACTAACATTGGGTGTCTGTCTATCTTTGCAAACATAGGTGGAGGTAAAACAAATTTAAATATTGTTTAAACATTGCCTCGAAAAAAGTTACCATAACAACAAGAAACCAAACAAAAAATAAAAATTCAAAATTCAATTTATTTTCAAACGATACGACGACGATGAGGGCTCTACAACATTTGGTAAACATTACAAAAGACGCGCCTTGAGTAAAACACCAACAACAAGCTACATACGAACAACGTCGTTGCCGTTTCCAGTTGTTGTTGGCGTTATTTTTTCCAACGAATCGTACACTCTTTTTAAATGAAATAAAATGTTGTTCATTTTCTTTATTAATGCCATGGCAATGGAGGATGAGCAGCGGGTGGAGTATTTGACACGAGCAATCAAGAGCTCCGGCTACTAATTGAAGGGAAAAGCGACCAACGGCATCGAACCAAGAAAAAATACGCAGAAAAAACTGTTGTAGTCTAAATTAATAGCCGCTCGCATTGTTTGTAATATTTTCATAATGATGTACAATTTTACAGCCCAAATGCAAAGACGTGAAGGCACATTCATACATATTTAGATTTAAACAGACATACATACATACATGCCATTTCACACAATTGCCTTAGTTGTTTACAAACTTATGTTAGATGGATACACCATCTATCCAGCCATCCACCCGTCCAATGAATTCATTAAAAATTCACAAAATCTTTGTAAACAAACCCGAGGAAAAGTTAAACGACAAAAGTCTCTGGGTCTATGCAGGAGAACAGTAAAGGCGAAAATCGTCTCTATTGAAACTACTTGCCACATGTATAGCAACAATTGTGGCATAAAATAATTTCGAATTTTTAAATAAACAAATTGAAAACACATAAATATGTATTTGATATTTGTTTATAATTCCTTTAGAGCAGAGGTTAGAAAAAATTATAAATATGTCATCGGTTT
Organism: Musca domestica; assembly: GCF_030504385.1. Taxonomy (NCBI): domain Eukaryota; kingdom Metazoa; phylum Arthropoda; class Insecta; order Diptera; family Muscidae; genus Musca; species Musca domestica. Next base: position 9,337,750 of record NW_026712363.1, on the reverse strand, counting down.
TATTTGAAACACATTAGAATATTTTAAAATTGTCATAAATATTGTGACATGCTTATAATGTGCTATCCGCTTGGGGAGATGATTATGTGTCCCTTTAGACCCAAATAGTGTTCAAAACGACGGCATTTTCACCGTCATCATTTATACATTAGGCATCTGGGCTGGCGGGCCGGCCATATTATACTCTACATTTTTCTGAAACCCTTTTGACTGAAACAAACCAATTCCTCAAGATATTGGAATATATGGTTCAACTACTTAAAAATTATTAATTATATATAATGTATTACATTATAAATAATGTATTAAATCACCCTTTAGGATCGGGTTTTGTCATTATTCCTCATTGCGAAGGACTAAAATAACTAATCGGATGAACAATATATATGGGAGCTATAGCTATATCTAATCCGATTTCCATCAAATTTGGCATGCTTATGTTTAGGCCTAATTTGGTTGCATGTGCAAAATTCGATACTATTCGGGCAGATTTTACACGTTTGGTGCACAATAAAAGGCAAATCGGACGAAGATATATATGGGAGCTATATCTAAATTTTTACCGATTATCTCCAATTTCAATAGGGTTCGTCCTTGGGCCAAACAATTGTTGTTTGGAAAATTTCATCTCAATCGGATAATAAATGCGACCTGCATTTTGTTTACAAAAATACATGGACAGACAGACGGACGGACGGACAGACGGACTGACATGCATAAATCAACTCAGAAAGTGATTCTATGCTGATCATCAAAAGGAACTATGGGTCTATCTCGTTTCCTTTTGCCTGTTACAAACAAATGCACAAAGACATAATACCCTGACCACCTTGTGGTGTAGGGTATAAAAATACGCTTAAAAATACTGTTAAAGATCATAAAAATAACGAATATAGAGTAGGTACCATTATATGGGGGATATACGAGAATGTGGACCTGCATAGACATTTTTCGATTGCATGTTGTAGTACCCATTACAAACGTACAATACGAATTTTGAAACAGTCCGAGTGAATAATGTCGCTTAAATCACAAAAAATACCGAATGTGACGAGGTACCGTTAAATGGGGGCTATACGAAGACATGGACCTGCATACGCAGTTCTCTGTTTCAGGCTGTAGTACAAATGCAAAATTTGCAAATGCAAAATTTGAAACAATTCCGGTGAATAATGTCGCTGTCATAATCAAAATACCGAATGTATGGAGGTACATTTATATGGGGGCTATACGAAGACGTGAACCTGCATAATCAAATATCTGTCATAGTTTGCAGTACCCATTAGGAAATTCAAATTGGAAATTTGAAACAATTCACCGTTATATGGGTACTACACCAAAGCGTAGACATACATAGCCCATTTCGGCTATCAAAAATACTGCAGAGCAAGCACATAACTGAGTAACATTTGATCAACGGATAGGACGGATAGACAGACGGACGGACATCGCTAAATTGACATAGAATTTTATTCTGATCAGGAATATCTATACTTTGTGGGGTCTCATATATATATTTCGAGGTATTAAAAATGGAATGACTAAATTAAAATACCCTCCATACTGTAGTGGAGGGTATAAAAAGTTCACATCTTGACTTCAGCCTATATAAATTTTAAGCTATTTCTAAGATGAAATGTGTTCCCGGTATTAATAATATAAACTCGGAAAATGTACAATATATTTGGTTATAGTATTCTTCTGGTTCTTTCTCTATCAATGGTCCAAATTTTGATGAAGAATAAGAAGAAGATATTATGTTTGGTCGAGGAAAACAATCTTTCCTCTCAGATATAGCCACATTTACGCTTTGTGTGTGTTGTGGCTCCACAGAAAACGCCAAGATATTTGAATAATTATAAATAACATATAACAATTTAGTCCAAAACTTAAATATAGCAAATAAATCAACCAGTGCGCAAACCGTATTATTGTTATTTAATAAATGGATTATATGAAATAATAACTAAATTGTGTGGTGATAATAATTCAATTTCTAATGTTTTATTCCTTCAAAACTCTGACACATAACCTACTTACATACACAAGGTTGCATATATTTTCTATATACAACATTTTCATCGTAATTTTTCCCAAATGTTTATATCTGTTTGTTAAAATATTATTGAATATTAGCCCCATCAAGTGAGGGAATTCTACGACATATTGAGCTCATTGGAGAGTCTTTGAAAAGTACTTCATCACCCAATTGCGAAACCACAATGCGACCGAACTGTTTTGTGTTATTCCAACATTTTTCACAATATGAGATAGAACATAATTATGTTGGTTTAAAATATCCACACATTCCTTTGCCTATGCCTACATCGTTGTGAAGACTGTTTGGTTTGTAAGAATTTAGCTCACATCTGTGGGCCATATGCTGTTGTCTGCTTCCCTCTGCCCTAATCAGTCTAAAATTGGATAAATAATGAATCTATTACCCAGTGCCCATGTAAAGACAATGTGAATGTTCCAACTCTAAACGATCGCCCTCTTTGGCGCTGAGTTTCTCCGCTTAGAATAGGGTCGACGATCATAAATGAGTTGGCTGTAATATAAATATCAGAATTGAAAACAAAATTGCCTCGTTCATTTCTTCAAATGGCAAAGTTTGCCTGAATATCAAATTTAAAGACGTAGCCATCAATAAATTAACACTCCCTAATGCTGGCTGGTACTGGCCCTGATTCGGGTCTCTTGTGTTGTTTACCAATTTACAAATGATTCACTCCGCTCGAAGGCAAAATGAGATTTAATGATAATCTACGTCGTCTGCTGTCTAAAATGTTGTTACATTTGATGCTACCGTTTTCTCGATGCTACTTCGACGCTAGCACAGTGTTTAGAAAATGAAAGAAGAAAGGTTTAGGAGTAGGTGCGTTAGTCTAATAGTGAAATTCACGTTTTTATATTCCACTCTAAGCTGAGCTTTAAATTATTCTTTTGCTGAAAACACATGCAAAGAAACGAAACACTGTGTTTTGGATTTATAATCATTTTCCTTTGTTTCAATGGTGACTGTCTTCATTTTCCTTACCATCATTAAGAATAGCATAGAAGAGTGCTGTGGACAGCAACCATTAAGAGTTGAGACGTTTCTTCGACCATTCGTTGCTGGCCTGAAAGGCCCTGTCTCTCATTTTCTCTTTGGCCAAACTGGTTTGTATCGTTTGCTTGTATGTATGCGTAGCACTCACGTATGTGTTCGGACATTGAGTTTGACTTTATGTCGGCTTAATGCTACGCTTGTATTTTTAGTCTGGACAGACGTTGAAGTGGATGAACGTAGATTGTAATTGTATCTTTTATTTGGGATAATAAATGAGTGTCCGGTAAAAAGATTGCTCTGAAGCTGAAGATTATGACGATGCTAAAAAGTGAACTTTTGTCGTTAACTGAAAACAGCTAGATTTATATTTTGGTGTCTTGAAGCAAATTATTTCAAAACAAGCCCACTTTTGCCTCAAATCAACGATTTGTGGAAGCAAAGGAAATAGACTATATTAGAAAAATTGATTACACTTCGTATAAAACAAGTACGCAAAGGTTATATTCATATGAGGCCGACCATGTGAAACCCTACAACACTGTATTATGTTAGAAGCCTCTTATGTCCAAATCCATTTTGGAAGATTTCGCTTTAAAAATTATATCATAGAGCACTCCATATATTACGCTTAGCTGTTTGACCAGAGACATTTGGCCAATATTTACTCACTTCGTTGTGCTCTTAGCTAAATATAATCCAATAGTCATCCAAAGTGCTAGACTTCTTCCCTGACCTTAACTCTCTTCTTATGCAAAATTCCGTGTCGGCTGGTTCAACCTCAAAACCAAGAGGTCCCTCTCTATCTCCAAATTTAGACTCATCTATAAGATTTGCTTGTCTACGGTATTTTGCTATATTCGTCAACGAAATCAGCATAAAATAGCCAGAAGTTCCTCTTTTGTGTATTTTGGATTTCGCCTGTATGTTATTTTCAGCGTTCCGGTAGAATGGAAATGTTGTTATATTTTTCACACAAAGGTAGTGGTCCATTTGTCCTAAACTCTAGCCTCATTGCGAAAATTCGTGTCCTTTGGTTTCTATATGTGACTTTTATAACGGATGCAAAATCAGGAACGTTTTTAGTTGTTGGTCCATTTCAACCCCTAAATATATTGCGGACATCTACCCTAACCCTACCCTTAAAACTGTATATAATAACCCCAACCTGTGTTGTAAGGTGAAAAATATTACAAAATGTATACTTCAATATTATAAGTCAAATTGAAAAAATCACATGCGATAATCAATTTGAAAAAAAAAAAAACACAAAATACTACAAGAGGGCATTCTGAATTGACAAAATGTGTCAAAATCAGTCCAGCCATTCTTGAGATATAAGCAATCTAGCTAACATCCCTTTCCTTTGCCGATGTATTTTCTATCGATTAAACACAAATGTTATAGTCTATTTCACCCACTATATATTACCTGATGACCATCCAAATTGGAAGATCTCTGCCCAGCCCTAAGCTCTAGCCCCATGCTCACTTCCACGTCGATTGGTCTACAATTGCGACCTGTAGAGCAAGTGCAGAATCAGGAAAATTTTCAGTTGGATGGTTGTGGAAAAAAAATATAGAAAATTCGCCTATTTTACTGTATATCCATTTCGAATATTAGCTTTATTCAAGAAATAAAAAGAGCCGTACAACTCCAAAAAATTGAAATTAGCGTTTATTTCTCTGAATACGCAGGTTTCAATATTTTTTGTTATATTAATCTAGTGTATTTCGAAATATTTTAGCTGTAATTCTTAATATTATAATATTTGTAATTCGAGAATTCTATTTGTAATTCCAAGTATTTCAATTGTAATGGAGTAATTCCCAATGACAAAATTCGAACAAGTTAATTTTTACTCTGATTTTTTTTCTCATTTGTTGTTCAAATTATTCAATCTGCAACTCAAATAATTTTGTTCGTGATTTGAAAAGGAAAATACGAAACACATGCAAAAAATGTTTAATTTCTTTGTTTAATTTCATTCAAATAGGGGATATACTATTCAATAACAGTACTGTGGTGGTTTTAAATTTTTTCTCATTTATCGACGTGGATGTTCTTTTAAATGCTGCTAAATAACAAACAATCTGTTGTAGAATGTTAAAAAAATAAACAAAAATAATTTTATTTTTAGAATATGTGTCACAGCTCTAAATTTACTCCCAATAACTTGTTTTTACAACGATTATGTGCTTCGAAACGATTATAACCGGAGCTGTTTTTAGCATCCAAAAGACATTAATCATTTACTAATTGTTTACAAGTTTACTTATACATTTAAGCCTATTTGTCAAAATTTACTTAAATTGAGATTTGGTAATTATGATTTTGGAAAATTGGGATTGAAAAAAAGATTGCCGGGTGTTTAAAAATAAAAAAAAAAACAGACAAACAAAATTTTGTTTCAACCTTCATTAAGATCTGGTCAATAGTGCCATCATAAATGCAAAATTAACTTATTATATATCTTTGGCTGATGACTTGATTAGAGTGAAGAACTTTTGGTATGTCCAAGTGGTTGGCATATAATTTGAGAGCATACATCAACTATTATCAGTAAAAATCTTTATAGGTGGTCCCAAAAAAATAATATTAAAGTTATATTCAAAGTAAAACCCATATTTCAATGAGGCTAAGCCCATTCAGCATAAAATTGAAGTTAGATCAGTTATCTCTTCCGCGCAGAGCAGAAAATCTACTGTGGCTTAGCCAAATATATGAGTGTCAGTCAATTAAAAAAGAATTCTAAAATCTGAAAACGCCTTTCTTGCATTCTTTTTTATTCCAATACAAACCCCCATTGATCTCAAAAATTATAATCTTCGGATTAAGGTTACTCAATATTTGAGGTGTGTTCTGCCTGGTGGTCCTTAAGGGATTGGGAGTTCGACTATACGTTTTTAAAATAAATTGAATCAAACACAACCACAATGACATTTAGATTGTCAATTTTGGAAATAATCAAAATTATTATAATAGGCATTGTTGTTGTTATTTTATAAGACATGGGGGACGGTATTGTCTTACTCGTCTGCCTGACTGACTGGCCATCTGTTGATAATCGATTTTATGCTGGCTTGTTTGTTGGCTAGCAGTTAGATGACGTCCAGTCGAAGTCTGACTCAATCAATAGTCTGAAAAGACTGTCGGACGATTGTGCGTTTCAATAGCCCATAAAATAATAATAATAAAAGAAAGAAGTAACCAAAGAAGAGGCAATGAGCAACAAAACAAAAACATCGAAATGAAATCCAACTCTTTACAAAAATATCAACGTTGTGCCCTAAGTCAATATGTTTGTGTTTTCTCGCACAATGCTGAAATGTCTGTACATACATATGTGTCTGTATGTGTACGCATTTATGTTTAGGAAAGTGTGCACATCAATGAGGGGTAGTATGCCATATTGGGAAAATGATTCATTAACAAAAGCTTGAAATATTAAAACATAATATCGGTCCTATTTTGATATAGTTAATAGTTTTAATAGTTTTATATATAGTTAATAGTTTTTTTCGGATTCGGATAAAAATTGTATTTTGAATTTTATTATTATTTTTTTTTTTTTGAAAATAAACCTCTTTGTAATACACACATTAAATCTCAGTTGGTAACTCACCTGTTGCCCTCAAATTTTGCAAATAACCACAGCGCAAGTACGTTTTTAAGTATATTTAAAAATGTGCCCATTAACTCATAATAGGCCCTATGACCTGAAATGAAATCTTTATTTTCAATTTCTTTAGAAATCTGACAGATGTTATAAAGTTTAAGCAATCAGTTCATAGACGCCCAAATGAATCTACTTTGGGAAATTTCGAAAAGTTTATGGTATAGAGTGGGTAAGAAGGATAAGAAATAAGTTCAATCTTCATGGAGAATTCATATTTCCGAGAAATATTTTAATTAATAATTTTTCGGCGATTTCTGAGAGAAGTGCCCAAAGCAATTGGCGATTAAGTCCATATCTTGACTCTTCGTCCCAGAACAAAGTGCAAAAATTTAATCCTGATATAATGTATAGATAAAATACTAAGTGGTAGCTTATTCAGTCGAATATACCCATTATTATAAATCTAATATCCTATGTGGATTTCTTCAAAATCTCGATCTACAGGGTGAGATAAAAAACTGCAGCAAAGTCAAACGCTATCATTTTTACATTTTTTTTTTTTTTTTTTTAATTTTATTGAATGAAAGCAAAAAATGTCGGAAATAGCATCAAATTTTAGAATAAGTTTAGATTTCTTCGAAATGGTCACCTTTGGCACGAATTATGGCCTTCAACCGCCACACGCTGCCCGAATGTTGCTCTGCGGTATTTTGGCCCATTCCCAGCGAAGCGCTTGCTTGAGGTGATCGACACTGTGGTATTTTTTAGTGCCAACCTTGTTTTCCAAAATACTCCAAACACAATAGACCAACGGATTGATCTCCGGATAAGGAACCTCATTCCATACCATAACCATTCTTGTGTGGCGCTTGCTAAGTGCGATGGTGCTGAGTCCTGTTGGAATGTCCAAGGTCTGCGGCCAAAATGTTTGCGTGCCCAAGGCCCAATATACACTCCAGAATATTTTCGTGAAAATATTCGGCATTTATTCTGATGCCATGGTTGATTAATACGAGCGGAGAGCTATCACCGGCGGTTATGGCGGCCCACACCATCACCATGGCCGGCGCTTGAGTTCCGGTGGCCAACCGAAGGAGCACATTTTCAGCATACCTCTTTGGCAAGTAAACACTATCATTTTGTTTGTTTGCAAACTGCTGGACCACTTTCGGCCAAGCGAAACAACTCATTAGCTCTTTTTTTACTCTATTTTCTTTGCGTCGCTGTGTAAGTTCTTGCACTTTTTGGAATTTCATTGGCTTTACACCGAGTTCATTTTTCAATATTTGCCGAATGGAATATTGCGATATGTTCAGCTCACGAGTCATTTTTCGGCCACTGCGACGCGGGTTTCGATCAAGTCGCTTCTTTACTTTTCGAACCATTTCTACTGATGTTGCTGTTTTCTTATGTCCACTTCCTTGACGCCGGGCTACGCTACCAGTATCACGGTAACGAGCTATGGTACGAAACACAAAAGATTTATTCACATATAAATGCTGGATTGCTCTAACGATAGCCACTTGTGGTTTTCCAGCCAAATATAAAGAAATCACACTGGCTTAGAAATGACAGCATTCTGAAGTTGGTTGCAGTTTTTTCATCTCACCCTGTATATCTTTATCCGATATCATGTTTATTGTGCATCAAATGGCTAATATTAGCCTAAATTAATTGAATCTTGGTATTGATATCGGACATCAGATGCAGCTCGAAAATACCTCTACGAAATTTTATCCAGATCGGTTCTGATTTTATATACCTAAGATATACACCTTCATCCGATGTCACGGTTATTGCTCATCACATATGCAATATCTACCAAATTGGATAGATTTTCTCATATTCAAGCGAATTTTTCCGTTTGGTGAAATTCGGTTCGGAATATCTACTGCTCTAGTAATATTTTTTTAATATACTAGCTGGCCCGGTCCGCGTTGCCGGCCCGTAGTTTTAGTCTTTAATGCAAATTTTGCATAGCATAATATTGCACAAATCTAGCTCATAAAGGTGAACAAATTTTAATATAAATATTGATTCGACTAAGTGGAAATAAATAACTATGGAAGGAGGGCAAAATAATTTCTGAATAGTCAAAGTTAATTACGCTTTTACACCCATTACCATAGCACATCAAATTGCGCATGAGAGTCCCCAAAAAGTATATTTTCTTGTTCATAGTAAAATTCAATGACGATTAAACAATACCCGCGTTGTTGTCCGCCAATCGGTAAACATCACTATAGATCGGCAGGCCTGGGGACTATATGGGGACTGTACCAAAATATTTACGTATGTTGACATTTTTCTGTAAGATGGTTCTCTACTCAAAACGTAGACTAAATACAGCAAATAATGGTCAAATCAGTTGAAAAACGTGGCCAAGACCACGGTCACAGCTGAAATCAGGGATACATTTATATAAGGGTTATACCAAAACGTGGCCCAGCCAATATTCTCTTGGGGTTACAAATTCAATAGAAAACAAAATTTTCTTTTCTGACCACCAATTAGATGTGAAAGTGGACTTGGGGATACTCCAATGTGGGGACTTTACTTAAATAAATTCCTATTTGGCAATTATATGTATGATGGTTCCCTACCCCAGGGGCATAAATACAATTTTTAGCCAAATCAATTAATGAATGTGGTCAAGACCAAAATGGGCCCTACTCTGAAAATTTCAAACTTTATGCGAAGAGGTTCTCTACCTCCTTAGACACAAAGATGCCAAATAATGGCCAAAATATTAAAAAAGTGACCAAGACACCAAAAATAGCTTAAATCATACGATGGTTATATAAATATGAAATCGGGTTGTACCCTTATACGTGAGTTATGATCATGACCAGCAAAAAAAATTATGATCATGACCTGCAAAAGCCATTTAAGGTATCTTAAAGTTTGGGAAGAATTTCTGGAAGGATAGAAATCCTTGTCTTACTAAGAATCCCATTCGCTCTACTATTTTCCACCCTTTATATTTGGTATTTTTCTGATTGTACATTGGACGGATTATTGTGACAGGAAATAAATAGTTCCACGCTTTGAAATGAGCCCCATTAGGCTTTTTCGGTCATTTTTGTTTGTTTAAATGTGTTCGCATCTTCCAGCTGAACCACGATGTAGGCCCTGGAGTTGAAAGGTAGATGTCAGTTAACATCGTATTTCCCACTCATTTCATTTTTTTGTGAAAATTTGTATATAGTGAAAAATTATTCTTTATTTTGTTCACAAAAAAATTTACTGAATTCAATTGGATAATACAAATTGAAAAAAATGACAAAAGAAGAATAACACATTGAAAAAATCTTCAACTTGTTCGCTGATTTTTTACAGCAAATGTTTAAAGATCCTTATATAGTTTGTCAATAGAATGTACTTCTATTTTAAAATTCGATTCCATTAAATTATTTCGACATCATCTATTCCGTTTCGCCACCACATAATTTGGTACTACATTTCCATGTAACTCGCCATCAATTTCATTTCTCAAGAAATCAAGTCAATTAAATAATTTGGTATTAATATTTGAATTCAAAAATAAAAAATAAAAAACACTACAAATGTACATTAGAAAAAAGTAAGTCAAAATGGAAAAAAAATCATGCAAAATAAAACATTACTATTGTACATTTCAAAAGTCAAAATGAAAATGTTAAAATATCACATTTTTACGCGATTTTTTTGGATATTATCCTTTTCGGAGAGGAGACAATTACGAATTTGTATGAATCGTTAAAATCAGTCCAGCGGTTCTTAAGTTATAAGCGTAGTAACTAACACAACTTTCTTTTATATATATAGATTCATACACTATGCATTAGTGTTATTTGGTACTAGAGGTGCAACGGCCTCCGTCAAATTTGTTGAAAATCCATGCAGAGATATATAGTTCCCAAATTGCCACTACTTTAAAGCCATGACACGCATTTAAATAAGGTTCATAGTTGGTATTATCTATTTCACATATATCCCCAATATAAATATTTATATTGTCATCCCTGCAATTTTATACAAATTGTAGAAGAGATGGCTAAGTCGAGAATTCCTTTCAGTTTTCGTTCTATATATTTTCAAGAGGCCATAGTATAGATTTTCGCAAATATTTTTAAACCACTTGCAACATTTTTGGAGCTCTTCAAAGATGTTTTACAATAGAGGCTGTAATATAATATTTAGGAAAAACAATTTAAATTTTTCTTTCACAAACATTTTGACTTAAATTACAGTAAAGTACACATAAAGTCTTTTTTTCAAAGGTATTTATTTTTATCCATTTGTGAGGAAGGAGTAATCCTAAGTTAAATCGATATATACATATATAACTCTCCAGTGAAAACTAAAAATCATTTAGTGTTCGCTAGGGCCCTGCGAATATACTTTCAGTATTTGTTGTACACATTCGAACGAGCCTCGTAGTAAAAATCTCTGCCAAACGTACTTAAAACTTTGACTATAGACACAATGCATAATTGTACTTTTATACACACGTCAATGAAGCAACCAACGTTTGAACAATTGTTTGCTTTGTTCTTTGGCAAATATGGATAATCAAGTGTCAAGCCAATGTGGCCATTACTATCAAGCGATTCATAAACCAAGCCCAACTTGTTTTAAGCCGACGTTGGGTCGCTCGTTGATTTTATAACTTTAATTTGATGTTGTTATTTCTTTTTTCGTTTTGGAACTATACACATATAAATTCTATTCGCTTGTTGAGCTTTCTTAAGTCAGCTGAAAAAAAGTTTTCAAACAAATTTGAAGATTTATTTGATTTATTGAACATTGTTTTTTTCTGATCAGACTCCTTCTCCCTCGCACACTCCGAACAAAATTTGTTTATGCCTACGATCATTATTTTTGTGATGGGCCTGGCCTGGTCTGGTCTTTTTGTAAATATCAACGGGTCGATGATTTATGAGCGTAATTATTGTTTCTGAACCAAATGATTAATAATTTGTTTCAGTTTTTTTTTTTTGTTCACTTTTGATGGTTTTTGTTATTTATTTCTAATGCCAGCTTCCATTGTCGTTGCTCTTCGAGCATGAACAGTGATCTTTGTATCGTTGTCAGAAGATGACAGTTTCCATGATTATCACTTTAAACCGTTAACATGACCCCCTAAGCCATTGCCCGGACAGGCAAGCAACGAAGTCAGTCAGCTCTGAAAAGAGCAAACATTGGAATCGGCATCGAGCGAAACAATCGATTCGGTTGTTCAGATAAAGTTGTTAGAAGAAATTAACGCTGTGTTAATTGGTGGCTTGAAACTGATAACCTCTTTGGCAATTGATGTTTTGATTTGTTACTTCAAAAGCGGTTTCTAGAGTATCTCCAAACACATGTGTGTGTCTGTTTCTGTTCATTTGACTGGAGGCTATAACAACGTGCCACTTTCTTTTGAGTGTCGTAAACATAAGAAGCACATTCGTATATATCTATATAAAAATGTATAAATTATAAATAAATATGAATAAAGAGTTTTATGACAATTCTCAAATAAAATTAATGTACCGTATATTTGTATAAGTTCAATTTTGTAGAATATTCGAAGTTGCTGCTTTTTGGTGTATTTTTGTAGTTGGGTCATAAACCGTCAACCTCTTGCAAAGCACTCGACTTTGTTCTAACTCCTACTGGGCTGTTCTTATAGCGAGATTAAATGTTTTTGCCCACTACCGTTAGAGCGTTACAACAAAAATCTATACTCGTATAAATATTAATAATATTATTTTTATATATATGGGGAGGTTTTTTAAACCCCCCGAAATTACTGAGATTGATTCAAAACCTTGTCAATTTTGTGTAGAAAATTTTTCATACATTGAGTAGGCCAAAAATATCAAGATATGAGATGTGTACAAGAGTAGGCCAAAAATATCAAAATATGAGATGTGCACAGAATCAGTAACTTTTAATATATTTTGCATTACTGAGTTACTGGGAGTTCACAAATGTTTATTGAGGAAAATTGCTAAGAAAAAAATCGAGTTATCAAACTGGGTTGCCAAGATATCGTAATATAGAAATCAACTGAAACCAGTAAAGAACGGCCGAAAGGCGGGCGGGGCCGACTTTATGATGCCCAACACCAAATTGTATGTTAAAGAGTGACCCATAACACACGACGTTTTTTTCACGACGTTATGTTTTCAAAGCAGATATAATTTAAAGCCGAAAAGAACTAATGTATGGAAGTATATCCTCCAAAATCGGAAAAACATACCTATAGATATATCTTAACCGATTTTCACCAAATTCATTCAATTCGGACCTATATTAATGTATATTAAAAATTGTCGGAAATAACATCAAATTTTAGAATAAGTTTAGATTTGTTCGAATTGGTCACCATTGGCACGAATTATGGTCTTCAAACGGCCAATGAAACCGTCACACGCTGCCCGAATGTTGCTCTGCGGCATTTTGGCCCATTCCCGGCGAAGCTCTTGCTTGAGTTGATCGACAGTTTGGTATTTTTTAGTGTAAACCTTGCTTTTCAAAACACTCCAGGTACAATAGTCCAACGGATTGGTATCCGGATATTTTGGCGGTCATTGTGCGCTGGAAATGAAGCGAGGAACCTCATTTTGTATCCATTCTTGGGAGGCGCGTGCTGAGTGCGATGGTGGTGAGTCCTGTTGGAATATCCAAGGTCTGCGGCCAAAATTTTTGCGCGCCCATGGCTTTAATACGCCCTCCGGAATATTTTAGCGATAATATTTGGCATTTATTCTGATGCCACGGCCGATTAATACGAGCGGAGAGCGACCATCGGCTGTTATGGCGGCTCACACCAGCACCATCACCACGGCCGGCGCTTGAGTTCTGGTGGCCAACTGAAGGTGCACATTTCCAGCTGACCTCTTTGGCAAGTAAAAACGATTATTTTGTTTGTTTACAAACTGTTGGACAACGAATGTTTTCTCATCGGAGACACCCAAATTCGGCAGTTCACCACTTTCGTCCAAGCGAAGCAACTCTTTAGCTCTTTTGACTCTATTTTCTTTCTGTTGCGGTGTAAGTTCTTGCACTATTTGGAATTGCAATGGTTTTACACCGAGTTCATTTTTCAATATTTGCCGAATGGAATATTGCGATATGTGCAGTTCACGAGCAATTTTTCGGCCACTGCGACGCGGGTTTCGATCAAGTCGCTTCTTTACTTTCGAACCATTTCTGCTGATGTTGCTGTTTTCTTCCGTCCACTTCCTTGACATCAGGCTACGCTACCAGTATCGCGGTAATGAACGATGGTACGAGACACAAAAGATTTATTCATATTTAAATGCTGGAGTTCTAACGATAGCCACCTGTGGTTTTCCAGCCAAATATAAAGAACTCACATTATTACGCTTGAATTTTATCACGAATAACTTTTTTTACAAAAAAAAAAAAAAAACTTTTGCAGGCTTGTAAGCAACAGTCACTGGAATAATTTTAACAGCTCTCAGAACGGTTTAGAAATGACAGCAGACTGAAGCTGGTTGCAGTTTTTGCATCTCACCCTATATGTGCCAAATTCCATCTTATTTGGTAAACAATAAAAGGCAAAGATATATATAGTAGCTATATCTTAATTTGGACCGATTTCTCCAATTTCAATAGGGTTCCCAAACAAATGATAAGTTCAAAATTTCATCTCGATCGTACAATATATTTATTTACAAAAATGACCGACGGACGAATGGACATGCACAAATCGACTCAGAATGTGATTCTATGGAAATCATCAAAAGGAAATATGTGTCTGACCACATTTTGGTGTAGGGTATAAATATGGAGGGTCTAAGAACTCCGAGAACCCGATTTGGAGCAAAACATTTAAAATATCTAAAATGCCAAATTAAAGCTCGGTAATTAAAAGCAGTTAGGTTCTGCAGTGCCGAACTGTTAATATCATCTACCAAGAGTTTAAGAATGCTTTAAAATAGAATATCGGTATTTCCATTTTTGCCAGTGACATCGGTTAATAAAAAGTTTGGTGCGATGGTGCGGATTTTCTGCTGTTGTGGTAGCTATCGATTGCGAGTTTTAAATACCAAATTCTGTTAAAAAAATACTAAAGTCTCAAAAATACCAAATATTCGTAAGTAGCGCTATATGCGTGATATGATAAATCATTGACTTATTCCAACAGACTTCTGTCACAGAAGACATATACCATTACAAACTATCCGTACCGAAATGTACCGCTAACAAATAAGGCTAATTTCATCAGAATATGGAATATGGGGAGATACCGAAATATGGGGACTGTAGAACCCATTACAAACTCTAAATTCCGAAAATGCTAGTTTTTAACATTGAATGGGAAATTCGATGACACGTGGAAATCCATTATTTTATTTGCATTCAAGCTTTATTTCGGTTCTCTATTTAAATAAACAATAAGCTGTGAACTTAAACCTTTTGACAAATATCATATTTTTTGGACACGTGTTCACTTCAAATACGTTCTCATCATCATTGATGACAAGTCGGATTATGGGACATGATCGATTTGAATATGGAATCCCAATGTTACAATCATTGATTATGTATGTAAAATAATTCCCAAAAGTTTGTGGTAAGGGTATTTAGTGCGTAGACCCTGAAACAATAAATCAATAATGTTTTGATGTTTGTATGTCTACCTTCAGGGGGACGATTTATAGTCAATAATATCATCCCCGGCATTGAACCATTTCAATTACAGTTTTTTTTTTATTAATACCCAAAATGTACACAGACAGCAACTTCAAAATCAAGCAAATCAAATTTATCAAATTATTTGCCTCTCCTCAACCAAACATTCACCTAGCCCTAGAACCAACATTTTATAAAATATTCTCTCGATTGCATTTGTTATGAAAAGAAGTCTTTGTTATGGCAATGTTTATCTGTAATGTTCCCCATTCCACATTTAATGAAAAATTGTAACTATTTTACCACTGTTATACAATAGAAGATAAATAATATAATACACACTCTATGGGTCACAGAACGTCGAGTAAATGGTGGATGACGGTACTGTGGCTTTGACTCGGACGTCGGTGGCCATAAAAATAATAATGATGATGATTATGATTACGGAGACCATGGTGGTGACGTTGATGATAAGTTGGATATTTTAGCCACGTGTGCGGTATTTGCCATCGAAGTACGGTGCCTTTCTAAGGTATCTGTTAGATAATAGGATATGATAACAAATATAGCCGTTGACTGACCCGGGTGTGTTATATTCGAACAGTGCCTTTTATTGATACTGAAAATGTATGTAAAAAATAAATAAAACAATATATCCTTGGTTTTATTTGATATCGGAAATCAGAAAATGATAATGAGGAAGAGATGGAGGGTGGGAAGAGACTATAATATTGTAACATTCATATACTTATATCAATAATTGCTTAAATGTGGAATTTTTTAGAATTCTCCTAATAACATTTTAAAGAAAAGTTGATCAAACACCTTTAGTCGGACTGATCCGACCATTTGATACATCATAACTCTTCTACACGAAATTCCGAAAAAAATTATAGACTCCTAGAGTATGTTATACAAGCGATTAAAATATTATTGTGAAAACTTATAATATAATTCCGTTTTCATTATGCCGAAAATTTTAGACCGTCCTAAAAAACTCTTTTTGCCGAATAAGGAAACATAACCAATAAGTGCTTGCATAATAATAACTTGCATATTAACCTCACATAACCTATTATATTGTCAAGGGCAGGCCGCTCAATATAACCCATTTTTTTCACAAGAACATATCAAACGAAATAAGTAGTTATTCATTGATCACTAAATTTCCTCAAAAAAAAGTATGAAACATTGCTTGAAATTGTACCCAAACTAAATATTTTTCAGCCGTAAAAGCATATAATCTTCACTATTAACCCAAGTATAAGGACCTAAACTGATAATTCTAAGTCGAACTGTCTGATTGTATTTTGTGTACGATGTGAAACAAAATCATCAAAGTGATGAATATGGGGGTTACACATACGAGGCACTCTTATTATACACAATTCCTTACAAGTATGTTTTTTACGTACTGAGAACACAGCTGCCTACAAACAGCAAATTCGGTTGAAAACTATAATAAAAAAAACACCCACAACCCCTTAAAACTTGGGATACCGTTATATAGGGACTATACCGAAACTTGGATCCATATGCCCCATTTAATACCCTACACCACATAGTGGTAAGGGTTTCATATCTTTGTACATTTGTTTGTAACATGGAGAAGGAAGCGAGATAGACCCATAGCTACTATTGAGGATCTTCATAGAATCACTTTCTGAGTCGATTTATGCATGTCAGTCCGTCCGTCCGTCTATCCATGTATTCTTGTTAACATTTATTTAACAATTGAAACAAAATTTTACTTCTGCCAAATTTTATCAAGATCGGTTCAGATTTAGATATAGCTCCCATATATATCCTTTATCCGATTTCAGGTTTATTGTGCAAAAAATGGTTAATATAAGCCCAAATGGAGTGAATTTCGGGACGTAAGTTTCCATTTGGCGAAACTCGGTTTCGATGTATATTTATACCCTACAACATTGGGCCAAAAATTATGTAACACCTCGAAATATTTGTTTCCACATAGGAATGTATATATGAATCTTCCTATCGCGCCGAGCTGAGTCAATCAAGCTATGTATGTCCGTCGTCTGTCTGTCCATATTAATTTGTCAATTATGGTTCGATTCTCACGAAATTTTGCATGAAGGTGGGGTTATGGTCAGAATAGAAGCATATTGCTCTTGGAGATGATCGCATTTAGGTGTTTAAATGGACCAAAAACTGAAAATTTTCCTGACTTTGCCGGTAATTTGCAGGCCGCATCAATCGACGCGGAAGTTAGCTTAGGACTAGGCACAAGCTCTCCAATATTAATGGATCGGGTAATATTTAGTGGATGAAATAAACCATAACATTTGTTTTAAATAAAAGATTCTCACGAAAATTTTCTTTTTAAAGATGTTCGCAATATATTTAGGGGTAGAAATGGACAAACAACTAAAAATGTTACTGATTTTGCAGCCGTTATAAAGGTAACTAATAAAAACCCTAAGGACACGAAATCTCGCATAAAGTTAGAGTTTAGGACAGCGGGTATAATAAACCACTACTTTTGGGTGAAAAAATACCGACATTTCTATTCTACCGAAACGCTGTGGTCTATGACATAATTTCAAAAGCTAAATCTTCCAAAATAGATTTGGACATAGGGGGGCTTCTAACATATTGTAGTGTTGTAGGTGTCACATCATCGGCCCCGCACGACAATAGCCTTACTTGTTTTTTAATATATTTCTTTTCGAAGTGATATTATGCACTCTATAGCAATGTTACTTGGTATAAAAATAAAGATGTCTCCTCAAATTTAGCGAAAATCGATTCAGAATTGGATATGCCTCCCATATATTAGTTCCCGCTGAATCCAAATTATAACTGCTCTAAAGCTAAGTGTTGATAGATGGTAGGATCTGCTTCAAATAAATGATTTTGTTACGGAAGCTCTACTAAATTGCATAGTGGTGTGAGGTATCATATAGTCGTTCAACATAGTATTTTGTGCCGATTCCACACCCGATCACATTTTTGTAATTTTCTATTTATATATATTTTTTATAGGCCATCGTAATTAAGGATTCCATTAGCAGTATAAAAAAATTGGTATAAATTAGAATACATTTTTTAGATTTATCTTACCCCCAGCACTAATACAATAGGTTGCTTTAAGGTCGAGGAGAATGTTTACTCAAAAGTGATAATAATGCTATTTCCCGCATAGACTTCCTTATGATAATATTCCATTTTTCTTGTGAAAATTCAACGAAAACCAAATTACATTTGCAAAATGTATACAAAGTTTTGTTTGCATTTTTTTATTAAATAAACGCCTCATTACTCCTACTTCTAATGTAAGGAACTTGGGTTTTCCCTCAAATAAATGAGGTCATTTTGTTTGCCCTTGAAGCAAAACACTGTTAAATTTTCATCACCAGTAATGTGGCAGCAGTTATATTCCAAAAGCGAAAAAGAAACAACTAACATTTAAACCCATTTTGATAAAAGGGAGGGAAAAAAGTCGATTCTTCTTTATTTATCGCTTTATGGGAAAATGCTTTAAGCCAGAAGAATAAAAAAATAAATATGATATCAAAGGGAAAACAAAAATATTAATATAATAAGCTTGATTTATTAGGGACTGGTTTGAGTGTCATAACGCTTTGCCACGATTCAAATGCCAAATTTTCCGATAGAAAAGGAGAGTGACCGGATCGCTGATAGTGTGAATATTACGAAGCATCAATGCATGTGTGTACGTAATTGCTGTGCGACAAAAATACTAGCATCTGAAAATTATATCATTTTCTTTTGTCTTTGTGTTTGTAGTTAGTTTTTTTGTGACTATGTTATTTGTGTGGGTGAATTATGTCAACTCGTGCAGACAATTTCTCACCCGCATCGTTAAAACACATATCCTAAATTGTCGCATTGTCTGATAAATTGAAAGAGATTTATGATTTGTCTAGCCAGAGGGCAATATTTTGATACCATAAATAGCCAACTTAGCAAAACAAAACAACAAACATATTTCAATATTGGTGGAAAAATGCTAACAAATTAGCGATTAAGTCACACAAGTTTCATAACAATGACAAAAAAAGTGAGATGAGCTTAATTTACAGCACGTTACTGTCTATATCAAAAAACAATGAATTGGAATAATCCGTGTAAATATATGCAAGACACATTGAGAGAGATAACATGTGATTTAGTGGCGACTAGAATATTTTGTAATACGTAAAATAGAATGAATGTAGCGTAAACTAAAACAAATAAAGAACTTCTTCTTTACGGTTCGAATTAAAAAAAAAATATGTCATTTAGTGCCGAGATTCCTTATTCGTATACTTAGCAATACCAAAATTAAAATCCATTGAAATTTGTATTGTATTTAGGATGGTTGGTATTAAAAATGAGATATATCGGTCCACGTTTTTTTGATGATTTTTGCTTCCTTTCTCTACGATTTGTCTAAAAAATATTATTTGTAAGTGACGAAACATTGCAGGACTTTTGGTATTGAAAGTGGTCCATGTAGGTCCACGTTTTGGTATAGCCCCATATAACGGTACCTCCCAATATTCGGTACTTTGTTGATTTTAGCGACATTAATCACCGGAATTGTTTCAAATTAGTTATTTGAAGTTTGTAATGGATACTACAGCCTATGACAGAAAATTGTCTATGCAGGTCCATCTCTTCTTATAGCCCCCATATAACGGTACCTCCCCAAATTCGGTATTTTGATGATCTTAGCGACATTAACCACCGGAATTGTTTCAAATTTGGTATTTGAAATTTGTAATGGATACTACAGCCTAAGACAGAAAATGGTCTGTGCAGGTCCACGTCTTCGTATAGCCCCCATATAACGCAACTTCCAATATTCGGTATTTTGGTGATTTTAGCGACATTATTCACCGGAACTGTTTCAAATTTGGTATTTGAAGTTCGTAATAGATACTACAGCCTAAGACAGAAAATTCTCTGTGCAGGTCCACGTCTTTGTATAGCCCCCATATAACGGTACCTCCCGATATTTGGTATTTTGATTATTTTAGCTACATTATTCACCGATTTTTTTTAAGTTTCGCATTTGAATATTGTAATTAACATTTTAACAGAATTTCTGACGGATTTTATTTTTTGAAAAGTGCCAAATTCGTTCCAAATGGTGGAGGATATTAAAAGTTCGCCCCGGCCGAATTTACAGCTATTTCACTTGTTTTACTTGTTAATTTTCCTGTGCTTTTTTTGTGCCGCGAATATCTTATCATAGAAGGGAAGGTGGGTAATTTTGTACGCTATGGGTGTTAGGCAGACGTCTTATTAATTTTTTTAAATCGAACTTTCTGAAGTCTGGTACTAAGAGTGCTTTTCTGAATGTGTAAGTACAATCCTTACCAGATGAAAGCCCGAAAAAATCACATTCTGAGTCGATTTATTAATGTCCGTCCGTCCGTTTGTCTGTGCATATATTTTTGTAAACAAACACATCTATATTCCGATTTCGATCAAATTTTACACAGGATATTTGATTGATCCAAGGACAAACCCAGTTGAAATTGGAGATTATAGGGTCCGATTTGGATATAACTCCCATATATTTTTTTGTCCGATTTGTCTTTGATTGTGCACCAGATGTGTAATATTAACACACATACGCTGGAACTTTGAGCTTTGAAGCAAGTATGTCAAATTTGGTGAAAATCAATTAAGATACAACTATAGCTCCCATAATAATTTGCATCCGACTTGTAATTTTGGGTCCCACAGCCATAATATGAACTCCATAACAAATTTATTCGGGAAAAAATATAAAATACAGCTTAGAAACCCCTCTGAAAATGTTTTCAAGTTCCGTTCTCATATATATCTTCATTCGATTTCAGGTTTATTGTGAACCAAATGGTTAATAACAGCCCAAATGGAGTGGTTTGTGGCACACAAGACCGAATTCAGCACAGAATGTACATACTGGTGCAGAGTATCATATAGTCGGCCCGTCCAACTTTTGATCTTTCTTTACTGCAGAGATTAATACGAGCGGAGAGCGACCATCGGCTCTTTTGAGTCTATTTTCTTTCTGTTGCGGTGTAAGTTCTTGCAATTTTCGGAATTTCAATGACTTTACCCCGATCTCATTTTTCAATATTTACCGAATGGAAATATCGCAATATTCAGATCACGAGCCATATTTCGGCCACTGCTACGGGGGTTTCGATCAAGTCGCTTATTTACTTTTCGTACCATTTCTGCTGATTTTTGCAGGTTTTGGAACAGAGACTGTATTGACTTCAAAACAATTTGAGAATTTGCTGTCATTATTCCAATGTATTGACCAGCGCTGTTTAAAAAGCACAGCACATTGTTTATTGAGAAATTAAAAAGATTGCATCCATCTACGAGTGCGTATTTTAAATGGCTTCACGTTCTCCTCAAGCACTGCCTCTTCAATGCGTTGAATGGTTGACAATAAAAGGCATTCAACAAATAAAGCTTCTGATTAACAACAAAATGTCGGAGTGACGTGTTATTATCCTCATTTAATCAATCAATCCCTGGAAATGGCCTGGCAAGCACCACTGAACAATTCAATGTCCCCCCTTTTTAGTGCAACTTTATTGTACATCAAAGGAAGAACAGCAACAACAAAGACTCGCATAAAATGTTGCTTCTTCTATTAAATCTCTTGTACATTGCGTTCGCAACAACAAATATGAAGAATTAATTGCTTTTGTTGTCGCCGATGAATATGGGGTCCTTTTGGCGTCTGTGGTTTTGATTGTGCGGTTTATTTTCCTCTGACTATTTCAACGTTCGCCAGTTCTTCATTTCTTTCTGTTTTTTGTTGTTGTAAAAATTAATGGCATTCCCTTTTCGTCCGCTCGTTCTTTCTTTCTTGTGTTCCGGTACCAGAACGTAACCACGTTGCACGCAGTTTGTGGCTGCCACATCTTTCACAGCATACGAAGTGAACCTCCAACCATGCAGCCACAGCACAACCACCAACAACAACAATGACAATCAACAACAAACATAGCAATTATGTAATTTGATAATATTTCATTCTCAGTAATAAATATTCATTATTTGCGTTTTGTTAACTATGGGTTTTAAATATACCGACAGACCGAGAGATGAAGGGAATAAGGAGAACACAGGAAAATAAGTATGTTCGTATATAAGAGTGGGAAATCAAATATATATGTTTGTCCGCGTACATAAGGTCACTTATAAATACATAGTATTCCCCGTTCTTAGTTTTTTTTCAGGATAAGTCATTTTTAAACCAATAATCGTGAAAAAACTTTTGTCTATGTATAAAGACAGGTTTTTTCTATATATAAAGATTCTAAACGATTCCTTTACCGTGCCGTTAAATTAACTGGGTTTGATTTTAAATACACTTTAAAGTATGAGAAGTAAAAACAATGGCGATTTTTTATCTTCTTCCATTGAAACCCACAATAAATAATTAAAATGTGAATTAACAATTAATAACAGCTCGACGTGTTTAAGTTTTCTTTAAATATTAATAAGCATTGTTAGAATCGTATTAAATAATATCACGGAGGAAATCAAAAATAATTTCAGGGAATATTCAGCAGATTAAGAAAGTAGAGATAGAAGACGTGCATCGTCGTTTTTATACCTTCCACCATTCTATGGAGGGTATATTAACTTTGTCATTCCGTTTGTAACTCCTCGAAATATTCATAATAGACCCTACAAAGTACATATATTCTGGAGCAGCGTAAAATTCTAAGACGACATTATTTACCCGATTTTTTTTCAAATTTCGTCTTTGAAGTTCGTAATGGGTACTACAGCCTATGACAAACATTTTTGTATGCAGGTCCAAGTCTTCGTAAAGCCTCCATATAACGGTACCAACTCCACAGAATGAGTTTCCTCGGAGTACTTTATTCCCTCGAAGAAAATTGTGTGTATAGTTCTACGTTTTAGCATAGCACCCATATAAAGCTACCCCACAATATTCGGTATTTCCACGACTTTTTGCGACATTTGAAAATTTTCAAGCTCCTTCCTTTGCCCCGGCCGAACTTTTTTTTATTTTTTTTTTAAATATTCAGTTAAAGATTCCTTGGAATATGTTGATTTCAGGATATGGTATCTGTGGCAATACCGCAGACAAACAGATTAGAAGATAGTTTGGTAAAAAATTGTAACCCTCTAGCTAGTCAACAAAGGGGTTTTTGGTACTTATTTGAAAATATTGTAAAAAAATCCCAGTAAACGGGGTCATAACAAAAACGTTATGGCGGCCCACACCATCAACATGGTCGGCGCGTGAGTTCTGGTGGCCAACCGAAGGTGCACATTTTCAGCTGACTTCTTTTGCAAGTAAACACGATCATTTTGTTTGTTTGCAAACTGCTGGACAACGAATGATTTATCATCGGAGAAAACCAAACTCCGAAGCAACTCTTTAGCTCTTTTTGCTCTGTTGCCGTATAAGTTCTTGCACTTTTTGGAATTTTAATGGCTTTACCCCGAATGGAATATTGCGATATGTTCAGCTCATGAGCAATTTTCGGCCACTGCGACGCGGGTTTCGATGAAGTCGTTCCTTTACTTTTCGAACCATTTCAGCTGATGTTGCTGTTTTCTTCCGTCCACTTCCTTGACTTCGGGTTACGCTACCAGTATCACGGTAACGTGCGATGGTACGAGACACAAAAGATTTATTCACATTTAATGCTGGAGTGCTCTAACGATAGCCACTTGTGGTTTTCCACCCAAATATTCCATCAAGAATAACTTTTTTTTCTGCGAAATTCTCACCAAAATGCTTTTGTACGCTTGTTAACAATATAATGTGCTGTCACAGGGATAATTTTAACAGCTGTCGGACGAGTGGCTTAGAAATGACAGCAGTCTGAATTTAGTTGCAGTGCAGGTGCACATTAAAATCGAAATTGGACGAAGATCGGAGCTATACCCAAATATTGTCCGATTATTACGAATTTCAATGAGGTTAGTATTTACCTCCTGTTGGGAATACATCACTTGTATACTGTATTTGTTCCACTTGTAGGAAGTTTTATTTTCGCAGAAATCCAAAAATAACCCGTAAAGAAAGTCTTAAGGTCGAACGAATCGATTTTATGATACCCTACACCACTTTGCTAATTTAGTGGAGCTCCACATAACAATTAAAAGTTCTTATGGTAGAATTTAATCATACACGCTATGATATTTAAAGTTCAAAGGACTAAATATGCCTAAGCATTTGTATCTTTTACATTCGGACTTGTATTGCCCATTTTGTGCAAAATTAATTTGAAATAAGATAAAGATATATATGGGAGCTATATCCAAATCTGAACAGATCTCGATAAAATTTGGCAAAGATTTTTCTGGGCTGTATTTGATATATTTCCCTGAATATCTGTTTTACGGAGTGCATATTACATACTGGCATTCTAGCTTCTAGACTCAATTCGGTCGCATGTGCAAAATTCCATCCCATTTGGTCAAGTACTAGACGCTTGGTGTACAAAAAAAGTAAATAGTACGAAGTTATATATGGGAGCAATATCCAAATCTGAACCGATCTCGATACAATTTAGCAAAGGTATTTCTGAGCTGCATTTGATATATTTCCCCAAATATTGTTGTTACAGAGTGCATATTATGGCTGCGGAGGACAAAAATAACAAATCGGATGAACAATATATATGGGAGCTATAGCTATATCTGAACCAATTTAGATCAAATTTGGCATACTTATTTTAAGGCCGAATTTGGTTGTATGTGCATACTATTTGGGCTGATATTACACGTTTGGTGCACAAACTATATCTAAATTTTTACCGATTATCTTCAATTTCAATAGGGTTCGTCCTTGGGCCAAACAAATGTTGTTTGGAAAATTTCATCTCAATCGGATAATAAATGCGACCTGCATTTTGTTCACAAGAATACATGGACAGAAGGAGGGACGGACGGACGGACTGACATGCATAAATCAATTCAGAAAGTGATTCTATATGTGACTATGGGTCTATCTCGCTTCCTTCTCCATGTTACAAACAAATGCACCAAGACATAATACCCTTACCACTATGTGGTGTAGGGTATAAAAACACGAGTTGCTCAAGAATATACGTTCTCACTTTATATCTTTTAATAGTTAAATCCATCTGAGAAAAATTTTACGTTTCACTCTATTATTCGTATCCTTTTATTTTATAAGGACGACTTCTTTTATGTTCTGGTCTGGCTTTTGCCTCTCATTTATTTATTTTGTTTCTTTATTTTCTGTCTATATGGCATAAACGCGTATGCCCAAGATAATCAAAATCATGGTATTCATAATATTAGGATGGCTTATTGATGCTTCATATGGAAAAATATAACCAAATAGACCACGAACTCTTTCTAATAGAAGATATCCAAATTACAATAGGGAAACTTCGTTATTTCTCTTATAAGAAATATTATTTTAAACAAATCTCATGGGATAGTATTGACAAGATACCCATTTGAATATAAGGTTAAGACTCGTTAACATAATCCTCAAAACTGGCAAAAAGTGAGGCGGATTACTTTTACCATAAGAACTTGTATATTCCAATTTGTACCATAATAAAGTTGAAGTTTACTCCTTTTTTTGAAGATTGTTATCATGCAGATGCTGCACGCCAGCATTGCAACATTGTTGCAATACCTTTTGTAATACAAACATGTAGACATTTATACAAATAAAAATACAAATAAACGTCAAGTTGAAAAACTATTAAGAGCCTGCAGTGTGACTTCTGTACATCTCTGAATATAAATTGTCTAAGGTGGATGGATGCAAACATTTAAAATCTAAAAAAGAAACAAAAGTTAAAAATCAATAAAAAGAACTAATCTAAATACAAGCATTTGTACGTCGAAAATACATTTGCTTGTGCATTCATACATATGTACGTACAAGTACTGTGTATTCGTGTTCATTATTATGGCCTGCATGATTTGATTTAATCCCATTACGACCCACTTGGTGTATTTTCTCTATTTTATTAAACGCCACTTGTGTATTATTTATGTAAGAGGACGTGTACAGAAGAATACAGTAAATAAAAAGTTAACAAACATACTCATACTCAGTAAAACGTATATAAAATGTACATCTAATTGTAGAATGTTTTACAGCATATTAGCATCGTGTGTTGAGACTTTAGCGACTTCGCAATTACCTTATAACTATCACATTCGATATCGAAAAAATTTCGACCGAAATGGAAATGTGTTTGCGCTGTGTGAGCCTGTTTTTAAAACGAAATAAATATCGCCCTAATAGTATCTATACTATCGTGTTTGTTACACCCTACACTGCACTGTGGAACAAAAATTATATATTTGTGAATTTATTTGTAACAGACAAATAAAGCCAAGATATACCCATACGTCTGATTATGTATATAATTCCATAACAATGAGGTTCGGTACATGATATCATATACAACCTTGAAATACCTTTGCCTAATTTAGTCGATATCGGTACAGATTTTTATAGTTCCCGTATATATTTCCCTCTAATTTAAAGTAAATGAAGCACCAATAATTTAATGTTTTTTAGCTTGAATTCTGGTTCCTTCTTTTAAGTTCCTACTGCCACAAATTCTGAAGGTATATCCCCCATATTTAAATTTAGGTTTCATAAAGATTTAAACAACTTTAATCTATTTCCAGGTTCCCTCCCTTTGTCATCGATCGCCTTTTTGAGCGGTAAGACCCTGACCCTTTGTTAAGCAATGGTTGTTGCCTATGTGATACAATTTTGAAGAGTTTATTATTTCATTTTAAATAATGCCTTAGTTTCTTCTTCTTAAATGTCGATAGTGGTCTCTTTAAAAGTCCTTGTCGTAACAAGTGCCCATTTTTAAATTCAGGTAGAAGATACTAATGATATCTATGCCTTTCATACCTTCCATATACATAGTATGAATGGCATATTAAGTTTGTTATTTCGTTTGTAGCTCATCGAAAAATTTACCTAGAAAAAAGAATACGCATTCTTCATTAGCGTAGTCGTCTGTGCGTCTCTTATAATCACGATTAAATCTAAACGGCTTGTGATAGGAAGCTATAATTTGGTATAGAGCCTTTTGTCTGCAGGCACGGCACGTTCAACGTCGAGCTATATCGGTCAACGTCTTCGTATAGCTCCCATATAAATACGGTATTTTGACAATTTTAGTCACAATTTCCATTTCCCGAACTTGTAATACCCTCCACAACTTGGAATGAACTTGAAAATTTTCAAAAAAAAAAAATCCGAAAACTACCTCTTAATTGAAAAAAGTTATATGGGGAACACAATTTGGAATGAACTTGAAAATTTTCAAAAAAAAAAAAAAAATACGAAAACTACCTTTTAATTGAAAAAAGTTATATGGGGAACATACGAAGACTTGGAACTGCTTTGTAATATGCTGTGGTATCCATTACGAACTTCAAATATGAAATTTGTAACAGTTCCAGTGAATAACGTCGCTAAAATCATTAAAATATCGAATATCGGGAGGTACCGTTATATAGGGGCTATATGAAAACGTTGACCTGCTTACTGGTAAACTCAATTCGCGTGATTACAGCAGACAGACGCTTATCCAGAATATATATACATCGTAGGGTCTATTCTGAATATTTCGCGGAGTTACAAATGGAATGACAAAGCTAATATACCCTCCATAGAATGGTGGTGAGTATAAAAATTAAAGCCGTAACTCCAAAGATATTTTTTCCGGAGGATTGTACGTGAGTAATATTCTTTCTTACTAGTTTCTACTGTATATGCATATCCTATGAGAATACACAATATTCACCTTACATTTATATAAAGTTTACTATTCAACTTTGGATTCGAGCATTAAATTGTGAAATCAGATGCTAAAGGAAAATAATGAAAGCAACAAAAAACTAAATTAATGTTTATATTTTTCTCACAAAACAAATAGACGAACGAACATATATTCATATATACTTACCTCAGATTGCACTTGACGATGAATAATTTACTTCAGTTTATTTGTTGTTGTTATTGTTATTATTGTGGTTACAATTTGATAAAATAGACTTTTATTTATTATTGCATAAGAAAGGCGATCTATACGTGTAACAAAGAATTACTGATATCGTTCGCAATCAGTTGCAAAGTAAAAATAAAATGCATTCATTTAACGTTAGTAGCTGCAGACGGTATTCTAAGCGTATAGAATATGAGTAGCAGGTTGGTCGGAATACAATAGATTCAATTGATTAGAAATTTATTGAATAAACTCGTTTGCATGCCAAATTAAGAAATTACATTTAAACAAAAACTAAATCCCTAAACAAAGGCAAGGAAACAATTAGATTTTTTTAATTTTCAATTTGATAGTTACAATAGATAACTGGTTGAAAACTCAGGCAAAGAATTGGTTATTTTTAAAATATTTATTAAAATATTTTTCTCAATGCTTTAACACTGTTATTGTAGATCTCTTAAATTACTAACAATGCATTTATTACTACATCAGTAATTTTCATGATTTATTGTTAATGAAAATGCACCATTTTAATTACGATAAACCAATTACAAAACAAGTAAGCAAAAGCTATAGTCGTGCTGGGCTGACCATGTGATACCTTAAAACACTACAATATGTTAGAAGCTCCCTTATGTCCAAATCTACTTTGGAAGATTTCGCTTTTGAAATTATGTCATAAAGCACTGCCAAGATATTACCCTCAACTTTTTGAACAGGGACATTTGCCCAATATTTACGCACACCGTAGTGCTGCAAGTTATTGTTGTCCATATTCCCTCTCCTTAACTCTCTTCTAATGCTAAATTTCGTGTTGATTGGTTTCAATTGTGTGATAAGGAAAATTTTTCTGTTTTTGGTCCATTTGAACCACTGAATATTTTGCGATCTACTCCAAATGCAAAAGTCCCCGCTGTATCTCCAAACATAAGTTAAGTTATTTTCAGCGTTTCGATAGAGTGGAAATGTTGATATTTTTTTAAACAAAAGTAGTGGTCCATTCTACCCGCTGTCCTACACTCTAACTTCGTGTGAAATAGCCCTAGCCCTAACTCTTTAACTCGCAATTTAATCGAAAATTTGACTATTATTTAACACAAATATGATGGTCTATTTCACCCGCTAAATATTGGAAAGCTTCTGTCCAGCCCTAAGCTTTAGCCCCATGCTAACTTCCGCGTCGATTGATCTATAATTGCAACCTGTAGAACAACTGCAAAATCAGGACATTTTTTTTTGTTTTTGGTCTATTTCAAACCCTAAGTATTATAAGATCATCTCCAAATGCAACAGGCATCTATTCTAACCATAACCCCACCTCCATGCTAAATTTCGTGAGGATCGGCCCAAAATTGCGACCTGTAGCGTGATTACAATTTAACGTGGAGAGACGGACGGACGTACATAGCTATATCGACTCAGCTCGGCGAGATAGGAAGATCCATATATTTCTCATATGTTGGAAACCAATATTTCGAGGTTTTACATAATTGTTGGCCCAATCAAACTTACAGGGTGAGATAAAAAACAGCAACAAAGTCAAACGGCATAATTCTTACATTTTTTATATCTTATCTTATATGTCGGAAATAGCATCAAATTTTAGAATAAGTTCAAATTCGTTAGAATTAGTCACCTTTGGCACGAATTATGGTCTTCAAACGGCCAATGAAACCGTCACACGCTTTAGTGACAACCTTGCTTTCAAAATACTCCAGACACAATAGTCCAACGGATTGGTATCCGGAGATTTTGGTGACCATTGTGTGCTGGAAATGAAGCTAGGAAGCTCATTTTATAAACATTCTTGGGTAGCACGTGTTGAGTGCGATGTTGCTGAGTCCTCTTGGAATATTCAAGGTCTGCAGCCAAAATGTTTGGGTACCCAATGCTTTAATACACCCTCCAGAATATTTTCGCTATAATATTCAGCATTTATTCTGATGCCACGGTCGATTAATACGAGCGGAGAGCGACCATGGCCGGCGCTTGAGTTCTAATGGCCAACCGAAGGTGCACATTTTCAACTGACCTCTTTGGCAAGTAAACACGATCATTTTATTTGTTTACAAACTGCTGGACAACGAATGTTTTCTCATCGGAGAAAATCAAATTCCGCAGTTCACCACTTTCGTCCAAGAGAAGCAACTCTTTAGCTTTTGACTCTATTTTCTTTCTGTTGTGGTGTAAGTTCTTGCACTTTTTGGAATTTCAATAGCTTTACCCCTTTTTTATACCCTACACCACAAGGTGGTCAGGGTATTATGTCTTTGTGCATTTGTTTGTAACAGGCAGGAGGAAAAGAGATAGACCCATAGTTCCTTTTGATGATCTGCATAGAATCACATTCTGAGTCGATTTATGCATGTCCGTCCGTCCGTCTGTCCGTCCGTCTGTCCGTCTGTCCATGTATTTTTGTAAACAAAGTACAGGTCGCATTTATTGACCGATCCAGATGAAATTTTGCAAAGATCTTTTGTTTGGCCCAAGGACGAACCCTATTGAAATTGGAGATAATCGGTCAAAATTTAGATATAGCTCCCATATATATCTTCGTCCGATTTGCCTTTTATTGTGCACCAAACGTGTAATATCAGCCCGAATTGTATGGAATTTTGCATATACACCCAAATTAGGCCTGAAAATATGTATGTCAAATTTGATCGAAATCGGTTCAGATATAGCTATAGCTCCCATATATATTGTTCATCCGATTTGTTATTTTTGTCCACCGACGCCGTAATATGCACTATGCAACAACGATATTTGGGGAAATATATCAAATACAGCTCAGAAATACATTTGCTAAATTTTATCGAGATCGGTTCAGATTTGGATATAGCTACCATATATAACTTCGTCCGATTTACCCTATATTGTGCACCAAACATCTAATATTTGTCTAAATGGGATGGAATTTGGCACTTACGGCCGAATTGAAGCTAGAAGCTAGTATGTCAAATTTGGTGAAGATCGGTTCAGATATAGCTATAGCTTCCATATATATTGTTCATCCGATTTGTTGTATTTGTTACCCACAACCGTAATATGCACTCCATGACAACGATATTCAGGGAAATATATCAAATACAGCTCGGAAATATCTTTGCCAAATTTTATCGAGATCGGTTCAGATTTGGATATAGTTTCCATATATATTTTTATCCGATTTTAAATGATTTGTGCACCAAATGGGCAACACAAGTCCGAATTTAAAGGATACAAATACTTCGGCATAACTTTAAATTATAATTATAATCATAGCGCGTATGATTGAATTCTCCCATAAAAACTTTTAATTGTTATGCGGAGCTCTACTAAATTAGCAAAGTGGTGTAGGGTATCATAAAGTCGGCCCCGCCCGACTTTAAGACTTTCTCTACTAGTTAACATTTGCCGAGTGGAATATTGCGATATGTTCAGTTCACGAGACATTTTTCGACCACTGCGACGCGGGTTTCGATTAAGTTGCTTCTTCACTTTACGGACCATTTCTGCTGATGTTGCTGTTTTCTTCCGTCCACTTCCTTGACGTCGGGATACGCTACCAGTATCACGGAAACGAGCGATGTTACGAGACACAAAAGATTTATTCACATTTAAATGCTGGAGTGCTCCAACGATAGCCGCTTGTGGTTTTCCAGCTTGAATTCCGTCACGAATAACTTTTTTCCGGAAAATTCTCACCAAAATTTTTTGTACGCTTGTAAACAATATAATGAGCTGTCACTGGAATAATTTTAACAGCTGTCGGACGAATGGCTTAGAAATGATAGCAGTCTGAAATTGGTTGCAGTGTTTTTATCTCGCCGTGTATATCAACAAGATTAGGAAATTTTATATTTTAGGCTGTATCTGATATCTTGTTCGAAATATTATTGTTATTGAATTCATTTAAATAGACGCACGGACAAACATAATCGAATATATAATAGAGTATCATAAAAACAGTACAAAACGAAAAACACAGCCCTACTATTGCCATACTTTCAACCACGTTTTAACTGCTGACTAAATATTAAATGTTTGCCGCAACAGAAATAGAGGAATACCATATGCTCAATACAACATGTTTTATGCATACATTTTCCATTTTCACTCTTACTTTCAATTCGATCTAAACATAGAACGTGCCACACCTACTTCCTTTACATTAATTTTTTAAATCCGACTTATTTCAAATATTTATGCCATGTGAAAGTGGAAATGAAATATGTATCAAATATCATCGTGTCGTAATTCATCGAAACACATTTTAGTTTTCAAAAGCAAAAACATGATTTTAAAATTCAAATGAAACCCGTGCCAATGTGTTATGGGTTCTAACATACACTTCCATACATATGTATTGTTTCATCTCACACAACAAATGGCAAATGTTACTCTAACAGATGCAATTTACAATTATGCAGTGGTAACAGCTGACTTTGATACTTCACATTGAAATGAAATGTTCGTTTTCAACTCTTCAACGAAGCTAGGAACACGCGTTTGCTCTAAACTCTTTCCCTTTAAACGACATTTACTAATGCTCTGCCTCCCTCCCAACCATTCATATTGATGGTTTCATTCATAATGATATGGCAAATCATGCTGATCCTTTGTATTTCTCAACAAAACAAAGGATTTTTGAAACCACGCGCTACATTCGGTTTGGTTTGCCAGGAAATGAAACAGACTCTCATATAAACATCACTTGGCAAATACTTTCCTCAAAAGCCGACTGTTTTCATTTTTCAGAAAATTTCTTCATCGATTGTAACAATTTCATTTTCAAATTTGTTTACAATGATTAAGCGATAACAGTTGTCGGACCTGAGGAGGACTTGAAAAGGCTGGTCAGGCATATTTGCAATTTTATTGTCAGCCAACAAAAAATAGGGGTAGTTTATCGAATCGGAAGAAGACCATGAAATCAGCTGTCAATTGAGAATGTGCGGAAATTTCACGGGGTTCATTGAGACAAATGTAAAATATTTGCCGACAAAAATGAAACCTTAGGCTTCGCAAACACACAAATTGTTTTATATTTCAAATTTGCACATGACGAGGGTAATTTGGAAAACCCTGTGAGTGGCCATATGCATAGCATAAGGCACCATTTTAATGCATCTCTCAAGTTTAATTTAGTCATACCCACTTGTATGCTGAGAACATTTTATGGTCTGTTTTACAAAAGAAAATTAGATATTATTGGTATTTTTAGGATTAATAAAAGCGAAAGAATCTTAAAAAATGTTTAAGACTGGACGGTCCATGTAAATCAGTGTCTGTAATGAGAATTTTTCCACTAAGCTATACTTTGGCTTAATATCTATTGGATTGATTAAAAATGTAAGATATTTTTGTTGATTACATTGGCTGAATGAATGTGTGGGATATCCTTTTCATAGAAAAATACTAATAGGGTGCGATTGGATGTTTTTTGTTATGTTTAATCGAAAACTTTAGCTTGCCACAAGATTTCAAAAACAAAAAAAAAAAAAAATCACTGAAAAATTACTTGAAAAAAAATTATTAAAAATTCCGAATATTAGGTGTTACAATATGGGGTTACACTAAAACTTGGACATTTACAGAAGGAGGTGTCGCCAAAGGAGCTAGAACACATTATGACCTGAAAATACCAATTTTCAGACAAATTCGTGTAAAAATGTGGCAAACATCATCAAATTACCGAATATCGGGAGGTACCATTATATGGGGGCTATACCAGAACGTGGACCTATACTTACAATGTTTCGCCACACGAACTAGGACCCATTATGACCCACAAATACCGATTTTTAGACAAGTCAGTGAAAAAATGTGGCAAAACCATCAAAATACCGAATATCGAGAGGTACCGTTATATGGGGGCTATATCAAATCGTGGACCCATACATGCAATGTTTCGCCATCGGAACTGGAACCCATTATGACCAACAAATACCAATTTTTAGACAAATCCGTGAAAAAATGTGGAAAAAGTAATCAAAATACCGAATATCGGGAGGTACCTTTATATGGGGGCTATACGAAAACGTTGACCTATACATGCCATGATTTGCCACACGTACAGGGACCCGTTATGACCTACAAATACCAATTTTCAAACAAATCAGTGAAAAAATGTGGCATAAATCATCAAAATACCGAATATCGGGAGGTCCGTTATATGGGGACTATACCAAAACGTTGACCGATATATCTCATATCCAACCATCCTAGACACAATACAAATTTCTCTTCTAAATTTTGGAGCTCTACGTCAAATAATGTGGGCTGTATCGTGATTTCAACAGACAGACAGACGGACATTGTTAAATCGACTTAGAATTTTATGCTGATTATGAATGTATATACTTTATGGGGTCTACGACGAATATTTAAGGATGTTACAAACGGAATGACAAAGTTGATATACCCTCCTTTCCAAGGTGGAGGGTATAAAAAGAAACATTCGCTAAAAATTCTGTTAAAATCTTAAGAATACCGAATATAGCCGTTATATTGGGGTCTATTCGAAGACGTGGAATTGCATAGGCAACTTTTGTCATAAACCATTACAACATTCCAATACGAAACTGGAAAAAATCCGGTGAATAATGTAGCTAAAATCATCAAAATATCGAATATAGGGAGGTACTGATATATGGGGCATATACGAATGTCTGAAGCTGTATAGACAATTTTCTGTTTCTATTTCGAACTCTAAATACGAAATTTGAAACAACTTCGGTGAATAATTTCGCTAAAATCATCAAAATACCGAATATTGGGATGTTACGTTATATGGAGGCTATACGAAGGCGTGGGTCTGCGTTCGCAATTTTATGTCATAGGCTTTAGTATCCATAGGTTCCAAATTTGTAACAATTCCGATTAAAAATGTCCCTAAAATCGTCAAAATATGGTATATCGGGGGTACGGTAGTATGGAGGCTATATCGTGAACCTATATAAACAATTCTCTTTCAAAGGGTAAAGACCTTAGAAACAACTCCTTGTGTGGATTTTCCTACAATTCTATTGGAAAATGTAGCTAAAATCATCAATTGCAGAAAAATTGGAGTGAGCTTTTACCGATTTTTCCAATCTCAAAAACAAACTTTTCTGCAGATTCTAGAAGATTCAGCTAAACTCTCTAATCGAATAAATGACTACGGTAAATTATTTGAAAATTATAAGCGTTTAGAGAATATGAATTCACCACAATCATCTCCGAAGCGTCGAAAATCAGCTAGGAATGCAAACAAAGAAAAACGCTCTGAAAATAACTATAGTACATCATTATCAAACACCCCTTCCGTGCCAATGCTTGATTCTACTTCCAACAATTCATCACCTATACCTAATCTTCCTTCATCCAATCCCTCTACGTCAAATAATCCAATTAGTTCATACAGTACTTCCGTTAATGATGTACCTCCTACCAGGCTTGAACGCCTAACAAACCATGATCCTGAATCAGTCGTCAATCCTTCTTCTCCTTATAACGTAACCCCTGTTGAGGTTATCCTTACTGCCGTCCCGCCAAAAAGAAGCATTTTCATTTCAAGACTTCCAGCGGATACCACTACTGAGACAATTGACCGTTACATCATATCTAAAATTGGAAAATTTAATGATATTAACATACATAAATTCAATTTTTCGCAACAACGTTCAATTGCATCATTCAAAATTACAACCTCTGATGAAATGTATACTCGTCTTATTGATCCTGAGTTCTGGCCGAAACATACTATAGTTCGTGAATACGTATATAGAGAAAGACAAATGCCTGATAATAATGGTTACATTCATCAAAACTCTGTTAACTTTTCAAAAAACTAAGCACTTTTTGTAATGATACATTATCTATTGCCTATCAAAACGTCCGTGGTATTCGATCTAAAATATCGAAATTGTATGTTGACAGTTTTACCTTTGAACATCATATCTTAGTAATGACTGAGACCTGGTTAAATGAACGTATTTTAAACTCGGAAATTCTGTCAAATAAATACAATATCTTTAGACGTGACCGTGTAAGCAACGGCGGTGGAGTGCTCATAACTGTCTCCAATATATTTTCTTGCCAATTACTGGACCTTGATTCTTCCCTTGATATTGAGTTCATTGCTGTCGAAGTAAAAAAACAATTTGAAAAAAATGTTTATAACATGCTCATATATTCCTCCATCATCACCGCAAATAATTTATGAAAAGCATAGCCATGCATTAAAAGCAGTTTTACAAAAAACTAAGCCAGAGGATCTAATTTGTATACTTGGCGATTTTAATATACCAAACATGTTGTGGAATTTTTTACCTGGGGATAAATACCTGCTGCCCGAAAATATACACAAAATTTATGAATTTTTCTTCGATACACTTTTTGATCTTGGTATTTTTCAAATAAATTGTATCCGTAACACCTATAATAAGTTATTGGACCTGATATTTGTAAATCAAGTGGATGAATGTTACATTCAACGAATTGATCCGTTAACATTTCCCGAAGACCAGCACCATCCAACTATCAAAATTAATGTTTCGTTTCCTACTGGAAACCAAATCATACCCGTGACTCAAAGTGAGAAATCCATATGTTTTTCGAAAACAAACTTTAAGCAGTTACGTGAACTTATGCATAACACAGACTGGGATATCCTTTTGTCTAGCACTTACGATTTAAATGGAGCTATCGATATTTTTCACAAAAAGCTATACGATTTTATTGATATTAGCGTACCGAAATATGTAATTAAGAAGCTTTCTGGGCCACCATGGAACTCTACAGCTTTGGCAAAGGCTAAAAATGTGAAAAATAAACAATATAAGAAATATAAAAAGACAGGATCTTCCATTGACTACGGAAGATATTCTGTAGCACGGTCTGAATATACTACTATGAATAATATTTGCTATTCAAATTATCTGACAAAACTCAAAAACAACTTTAAACAGAATCCGAAGTCTTTCTTCAAATTTGTCAATTCGAAGCGCAAATCCACCGATTTTCCACCAAATCCTGTGATATAAATGTTATATCTAACATGTTTGCAGACTTCTTCAGTACAACATATTCTACTAAAACATTTAGCGGCAACAACTACCCCTTCGAAATTAATACTAATCAATCAATATCTATTTCACTATTAAACAGTTCTATGGTTTTAAATGGATTGAAAACTTTAAAGTATAGCTATGATTTTGGACCAGATAATATCCCGAGTTGCATCCTAAGGAAGTGCGCCGATGCTTTTGTTTATCCTCTTACCATATTGTTCAATGCTTCCATAACTCAAGCTGTTTTTCCTGAGGTTTGGAAAACATCGTATATCATTCCACTCTTTAAAAACGGAAATAAATCTGATGTGGCCAATTACCGAGGAATAGCAAAATTAAGCGTGATTCCAAAGCTTTTCGAAAAACTGATTACTGAAAACCTTATCCATTGCATTAGTTCTATTGTTTCACCCTATCAGCACGGATTTCAGAGGAAGTGTTCTACAACAACAAACCTCATTCAGTTCACTACAGTTATAAATCGAGGATTTCTTCAAGGAAAGCAAACTGATGTAATTTACACAGATTTCAGCAAGGCATTCGATAAAGTTAATCATAAATTATTACGATTAAAACTTAAAAACATTGGATTTACAAATAGAAGTTCCGAATGGATTTTTTCATATCTACAAAATAGAACACAAAAAGTATGTTTTAAAAACGCCATTTCGAAGAGTATTATGGTTTCTTCTGGAGTCCCACAAGGAAGTCATCTAGGACCAATCCTATTTTCTTTATTTATAAATGATCTACCTTCATCTATAAAATTTTCAAATATTTTGATGTATGCCGACGATGTGAAAATATTTCTTAGCATTTCGGAGATATGTAAGAATCAGCTGCTTCAAAATGATTTGAATTCGTTTGTTAACTGGTGCAACTTTAATCTTATGGAAATTAATTATTCGAAATGCAAACTTATGAGATTCACAAGAAAAAAATTATTGGATACTTGTTACACCCTCGGTGATTATTCTCTGGAAAAAGTTGATACATTCGTTGATCTTGGAGTTGTATTGGATTGTAAACTTAACTTTAAATCTCATATTTCTGTTTCTATAAACAAAGCAAAATCAGTTCTTGGTTTTGTGAAACGTTGGAGTAAAGAGTTTAAGGATCTTTATGTTTCAAAAAATTTATACATGTCAATTGTTCGCCCAATTTTGGAATACTCTTCGGTCATATGGGATCCAATTTATAAAACACACAGCGACCGCATCGAGTCTGTTCAAAAACAATTCCTGCATAAATTTCAATGTTCCTCAACGTACTACCCGCCACTATGCACCACTAGCAATTCAATTCTCCAGGATGAGCTATGCAAACGCTGATCCTTTAACAAGAATTTCAAAAGATTTTAACGCGTTTTGTAATTTTATCGATTTTACAATGGATATTAATACTATAAAAAGTAAAATAATAATGTTTTTAAATTCTTAATTTTAATTATACAATTATTAGTTATGTACAAATATAGTCTGTAAGGAATTATCCATAGACTAATAGATTAAATAAATAAAAAAAAAATAAAAAATCAATCAAAATACCGAATATCGGGTGATACTGTTGTATGGGGGCTATACGATATCGTAGACCGATATAGCCCATCTTCGAACTTGACCTGTCTGCACAAAAGACAGATCTGTGCAACATTTTAGCTTTCTATCTTTATTCGTTTTGACACTAGCGTGATTACAACAGACGGGCAGGGCTTTATCGTCTTTAAATTTTTTGCTGATCCAGAATATGTATATTTTGTTGTTTAAAATGATCATTTCGATGAGTTACAAATGGAATGACGGACTTAATATACCCTCCATTTTATGTATGGTATAACAAGTAAAAAACCATTAATTTCGGCCGGGCCTTATTTTTAATACCCTCCACCTTATGGTAAAGAAAACATTCGAACCAATTATGATCAACAAATACCAATTTTTAGATAAAATTTGTGGGAAAATGTGGCAGACATAACATATCGGATTAAAATTTAATAACTTTTTTTCATTCGGAAGCTAAAGTGATTTCCACAGAAGTGATTTCCACATCGCTTAATCAACATCGAATTTTATGATATTTTCTGATATTGGTTCTAAAATGCATATTTCGAGGTGTTACTACACAATGGGAACTCATAATGTCAAATAACAGCTGATTTGATTCGAAATTAAAATCGAAACTTTCCAAATACCGAAAAAAAGGAGGACATGGCCAATCATGATCATTTAAATACCTTATTTAAGGAATATTTCGAGGTGTTGCAACGA
The DNA here is from genome assembly GCF_030504385.1 of Musca domestica. Classification (NCBI taxonomy): domain Eukaryota; kingdom Metazoa; phylum Arthropoda; class Insecta; order Diptera; family Muscidae; genus Musca; species Musca domestica. The sequence goes on along the minus strand of NW_026712363.1, from coordinate 9,298,154 downwards.
AATGACAAATTTAAAATACCATCCATCAGTACACTAAGTTATTTTGCCTTGGGATAACTCATTCACTTTATGGCTTCAGGGTGTATATATAATTACATACGGCCATTATGTACCTCATCAAAAAAATTAGTTGAGACCCTAAGTATCGTTGGACAGTTGGAGTCGATCTGGCCATTTCTGTTTGTCTGTGCGCATAATTCTTGATGGAGTATCCGATTTGATGCAACCTTGGTACATCCTAAGTAGTTGGACAATATGGGTGTACTCTTTCTGCTACCAGTCCAAAAATACAAATCTCTTTCGAAACGACTTAGTTCAAAATTCACACATCGAAACATTTAGACAAGGTTTAGGTCAGATGCAAAATCAACATTTTGAATAAAAACAACTCCCATCAATATTGGTCAACGCTTTCCATACAACGGTTCGGTATTTGATATTTGATATATAGACCGATATTCGGTATTTTTATAATCCTAAGCGCATTTACCCACGAAATTATGTCAAATTTTGTATTTAAGGCTCGCAATAGATTACAATCTTTTGTGGTATAAAATTGTCTATATTGGCTCCCGTTTTGATATGGCCCCCATATAAAGGCTCCAACGACTATATTGTTTTCTTGAAAACTGCATTCTCCTACCGATCTTACTGGAGTATGTAGTTCAAAGTGGAAATAATTGGAATCCAGATTGTTTTGTATAAAAATGTTTTCTTTACTTAATGGTGGAGGGTATAAGAAGTTCGGCCTGGCAAAACCTAATGTCTTTTTACGTGTTGTCATTTATAATTTTTCTAATTTACTTGAAAAATCGGGTGGAAAATAACTAATAAATTGATTGATGTGAAACAATTCAAAATATCAATTGATATTTGATTACTCTCCCACCTCTCCTCCTCATCTATATTCCAAATGTTCCGTTTGATGTGCCACAAAGAATCGCATGATTCATACAGCAAATGTAGAGCAGAGATAAATTTCTATCTCACAATGTCATCAGCCACATTGGAGTCATAATGGAGTGGGGGAGTTCAGCTGTTTTGCTGTTCTCAACTGTGTCAAAGCAAATTTGACACATTGAGCTAGATAGAAACTGCTGTTATGTAGGGTAACAAAAGTTGCGAACAAAAACAAAACAGTTTTTAATGAAGTTTAAAAAATTATCTAAATGGAGTTATCAAATGAGCAAAGTATGCACCAGTCGTCAATGATGACGACGACGATAATAATGATGGTGTGTGTCTAACAATAACATATTGTCTCTGGTGATGTTGGCCCTGCCCTGTAAAATTTCCACTTTCACAATCATGGCCGTGGCAACTCCCTTCAATTTGCAGAAACCAAGAAGTAACGAAACGCACAAAAAATAATGACAATTTGTCACAGTATTTTGCAAACACTTCCACCCAGAGCAGCGCACAACTTCCGTTCTGGCAAAACGGGAAATGTCTGTAATGTTGTCAGTCAATCAGTCATTAGGGTGCTGTGGTGGCATAATTTCCAAAAAAAAAAACGACAACCAAGAAAACATTAGCAACAACATTTTAGCACAAAACAACGACAGCGGTGGCAGCAGGCAGGCAGTACGATTCATTTGCTCGCATTTGTCAATATCAAGGTAAAAATAATTGCAAACATTTCTACCTTCGACGAATGGCGTGGCACAGAGTGTTGCTGTCATGCTATTAGGTGTCGTCTATCTAACTGCATATCGTATGGCATCGTTAAGACACACTTTGAGACAGATACAGTGGTTTAAAATAACAAATAACAGAGGGTATAGACAGTTTTGCTAGGGTGATATACACATTTCTCATCGTCCCATAAATTTAGTCCCGACATTTCCAACTTTTTAATAGTTTCCGTAAAATCTGACACAAGTATCGCACATAAATGATATATTGTGATATTTTGAGATTTTTCATTTAAATTCTGCATAACAGCTTTACCCAGCGCTGACCTTTGTGTTTCTGGTAGAGATAGGAAAAAAGGAGAATTTTGAGTGCTCATTAAACAAAATTTTCAACCCATGGAAACAAATTGAAGATTACTTAGAGTATTCGCACAATAGATTTTAAATATATCAGTTTTTATCAATTAGTTATGTAAAACCAGGTGCCAGAAAAAGTACCAGAACCAACATTACAATGGCCGAAGAAATACATGAATCATTTTACATTTTATGACAGTTATGATCAATGAAAATGTGGACCCGTTGTAGGAGAGGTGCCAGAAGGGGTGAAACAAATATTATCTACTTGGGCACGTAACCAAAGCAGCTCTGGCAAACCCTTTATGATATGCCACAAAATGTGCCATACGCAGACTTCAAGCTGCTTATATATCCACTCTTATATCCTTTACTCATAAAATTCAATTTGAATATCTGAATTGTTGCTGTTCCTATTTCCTTATCTATCTCCTACCTCTTTTTCGTTTTTTCAATTGATACCTTCCAACTTATTTTTATACCCTCCACCATAATCGAAATACTCATGTTGGACCCAACAAAGTATATATATATTCTTGATCAACGTAAAATTCTAAGTCGATTTAGCGATGTTATACGAAGAAGTGAACCTGCACAGACAATTTTCCGTCTTAGGCGGCAGTATCTATTACGAACCTCAAATACAATATTTGAAACAATCCTGGTGAATTCTGGTGAATGTCGCCAAAATCATCAAAATACTGATTATCGGGAAGTACCGTTATATGGGGTCTATATGAAAACGTGGACCTACATGGCCCATTTACGAACTTAACCTGCCTACTGGAAAAATAAACATGTGTGCAAAATTGTAGCCATCTATCTCAATTAGTTCGATTACAACAGGCGGACGGAAATGGACTTAGAATTTTACGCTGATCAAGAATATATATACTTTGTTGGGTCTGACTTGAGTATTTCGAGAAGTTACAAACGGAATTACAAAGTTAATATAACCTCCATAGTATGGCGGAGGGTATAAAAATCGCATGCGATGAAAAAATGTCACCAAATACTACAAAATCTACACTAACATCATTATTGGCATGCTTTTATTCGATTTTTTTAAATACTATACTTTTATGTCAAGAGGGAATTCTGAATTGACAAAATTTGTAAAAATCGGTCCACTCATTATTGATATACTGGGTGAGATGAAAAAATTGCAACCAACTTCAGATTGCTGTCATTTCTAAGCCACTCGTCCGACAGCTGTTAAAATTATTCCTGTAACAGCCCATTATATTATTTACAAGTGTACAAAAGCATATTGGTGAAAATTTTCCAGAAAAAAAGTTATTCGTGATGGAATTCAAGCGTGATAGTGTGATTTTTTTTTTTTTGTTTAGCTTCAAAGCCACAAGTGGCTATCGTTAGAGCACTCCAGCATTTAAATGTGAATAAATCGTTTGTGTCTTGTACCATCGCTCGTTACCATGATACTTGTAGCGTAGAAGAAAACAGCAACATCAGCAGAAATTGTTCGTAAAGTAAAGATGCGACTTGATCGAAACCCTCGTCGCAGTGGCCGAAAAATGGCTCGTGAGCTGAACATATCGCAACATTCCATTCGGCAAATATTGAAAAATGAACTCTGAATAAAGCCATTGAAATTGCAAACAGTGCCAGAACTTAGACCGCAACAGAAAGAAAATAGGCTCAAAAGAGCTAAAGAGTTGCTTCGCTTGGCCGAAAGTGGTGAAATGCCGAATTTGGTTTTCTCCCATGAGAAAACATTCGTTGTCCAGCAGTTTGTAAACAAACAAAATAATCGTGTTTACTTGCCAAAGAGGTCAGCTGAAAATGTGCACCTTGATACCTTCTAACTCATTTTTAACTTTGTCATTCCGTTCGTATCTCCTCGAAATACTCATGTTGAACCCAACAAGGTATATATATTCTTGACCAGCGTAAAATTGTAAGTCGATTTAGAGATGTCCGTCTGTCTATGTGTCTGTCTTTTGGCACCACTCTACATGAGCGACATTTTTAGTGGAATTGTTTCAAATTTCGTACTTAAAATTTGTAATGGGTCTTCGTGTAACCCCTGTATAATGATGCCTCCAGATATTTGGTATAATGATGAATTAAGCGACAATAAAGACCGGAATCGGTGAGAAAAAAGTGCGTAGACCACGTCTTCCTATAGCCCCCATATTACGATACCTCCCGATATTCGGTAATTTGATAAACGACATTTTTCACAGGAAATGTTTCAAATTTTGTATATGTAGTTCGGAATCGTTCGTATAGCCATGTAACGGTTTTCATGTGAGCGTTATTTTTTGACGGAAGTTTTTGAAAAATTCTTCAAGTTCCTTCAAAATGGTACTAAAAGTTTTGCCTGGCCGAACTTAGCTGACTTTTTACTTGTTTAAATTTTGCATTTAAAGAACAAGTATTTTTTTTGAACCCCTGTTCATGGAAACCTAATATTGTATCAAATAATGTTGTGTGTAATTTTCATTTGTAACATATTCACATCAATTCCATGCTCTGTGAACCACATCAAACGCAAACCCACAAAAAGAAAGATACAAAAAGAGAATAAAACATACATGACAGCCAACATTCGCAAACAAATAGAAACAGTCGAATAAATGGATAAACACACTGACATATAGACTGGCAAACGGATGAATAGACAGCAGTCGAACATCATTTTCAGAGAAATGCGAAGAAAATGCAATTTGTTAAATTTTCGTATGGTGCTGTATGATGCGACCGTATATAACATACAATTTAACATATGAATATACCATGTGAAATCAGTTGTTTGTTTCTCTCCATTTCGAATGGCGTTCAAAATCAGCCAACTAACCTAGCTTCAATGATCTGTTGTACGCATATGAGCGTATACATACATCATGTATATACGAATCTGCAAATTTTCCATTTATCTGAACAGCAACGCATTGAGTTAATATGTTTGTAAGTATCATCTACGGTTATATGTGGGTAGAGCAAAAAACTTTCTGCCAGATTGCGTAGTAACCAAAACCATCCAACCACCAAAAATCAAAGTTTAATGTAAAATTTCACATATAATTTTTTCCAAGTGGAACCATTTTTCTGACTAAAATGTGATTAAGCTGCAAAGGCGGAGGAGGAGGTATTTAATAAAGATGATCACGAAGATGATTAAAGCATAAGAGTGTGGTTTCATGTTTTCTACTTATTCACAGTTCTGCGTTAATTTTTGCATAATTGAAATTTGCATACGCCGAGAGTTTTATCCAATTGTAAATCCTGTTCAAGTGTGGCTTATTGTAGCAGTCTAGCAGTGGGATGGTTTGATGGAATTTGAGCGTTTAATCATTGCATCAAGGCGTGAACATTGTTGTTAAAATGAAAATTTGAGTTTATTAAAGTCCTATGTGGGTGAGAGTCACAGACATGAACCAAAATCTTTTTTTTTTTTAATAAGGGAAGTTTTATATCTCAAACCTTTGTAGTACCATTGGAGAAGCTGTAGGATTTTCGTTATGCCAGAGAAGATTGAAGAAAATAGAAACCCAACGCAAAAGATAACCATCTAGCAACAAATCTCATTACCAAATTATATTTTAACACCCTACACCATTTTTTCATTTGTTTTTAACAGACAAAATGAAAACGAGATAGACCTTTGCGATGATCTGCATGGAATCACATTCTGAGTCGATTTATGCATGTCTGGTCGCCCGTCAGTCTGTCGATGTATTTTTGTAAATAAAGTACAGGTCGCAATTATTGCCCGATCCAGATGAAATTTGGCACAAGTCATTTGTTTAAACCCTATTGAAATTGGAGACATAGTTCCCATATATGTATCTTCGTCTGATTTGCCTTTTATTGTGCCCTATAGGTGTAATATCATGGAATGGAATTTTGCACATAGGACCAAATTAAGTCTGGAAATAAGTATTCCAAATTTGATCGGTTCAGATTTTGCTCCCATATATATTGTTCATCCGATTTGTTATTTTTACCCTCCGCAGCCTTAATATGCACTCTGTAACAACAATATTTGGGGATTTTATGGAGATCGGCACAGCTTTGGCTCCCATATATACCTTTGTTCGATTAGCCTTTTATTCTGCACCAAACGTGTAATATTGGCCCAAATGGGGTGAAATTTATCCTTACGACCAAATTGAGCCTAGAACAAGTAAAAAAGCAGGTTTATATCCTGCACCACTCGGAACAAACTTGCAAAAATTAAAAAAATAAAAAAAAAAAATAACGCTCAAATGAACTTCAAATACTACATTTGACGCAATTCCTGTCGCTAATATCATCAAAATACCGTATAAAGGGAGGTACCGTTGTATGGGGGCACGTGGACCTGCGCAGACAATTTTCCGTTGGTTGTAGTACCCATTACGAAAATTACTTTAATATCGGGAGGTACCGTTATATGGGGCTATACCAAAAAGGTGGACTTACATGTTTACAGCTGCTTACAGCGAGTTCATCCTTTTCAATTCATTTCTTATTTCCTTCAATATTACAATGATCAGGTACCCAGAAAAGTCGGATAGTACTGTGAAGGTTTCCCAGTGCTGTTCTACAAAGCATCGGATTCAATAGATTCAAGAACCGCTTTACTATCCACATAAATTTCATCTCCCATAGTTTGAATAATTTTAGCGGCTATCATGAATTTCTGCTTAAAAACACTGTACTTTTCATCTCAGTTGTAGTTGTAGCCCATTCCTAGTTGTTCACAGAAGATTCCGTGCCTTTTGCCTCAATTGATCATTCTGTATTCTGGGTGAAATAAAAAACTGCAACAAAGTCAGACGCCATAATTTTTATTATACCCTACAACACTATGTGTTGGGGGTATTATAAGTTTGATTGGGCCAGAATTTATGTAACACCTCGAAATATTGGTTTCCCATATAGGAAAGCATATATGGATCTTCCTAGCTCGCCGAGCTGAGTCGATCTAGCTATGTATGTCCGTCCGTCCGTCCGTCTGTCCGTCTGTCCATGTTAATTTGTAATCACGCTACAGGTCGCAATTATGGCCCGATCCTTACGAAATTTTGCACGAAGGTGGGGTTAGGGTCAGAATAGAAGCCTATTTCTTTTGGAGATGATCGCCAAATGTTTAGGGGTTGAAATGGACCAAATACTGAAAAAATGTCGGATTTTGCAGTAGCTATGCAGGTCGCAATTATAGACCAATCGACGCGGAATTTCGCGTGTAGCTAGAGTTTAGGGCGTGGAAGAAGCCTACCGATTTGGGTGGTCATCGGATAATATTTAGCGGGTAAAATAGACCATAACTTTTGTGTTGAAAAAATTCAAAATTTTTCATTAAACCGCGAATATTTTAAATCCCGGCGAAATCACAAAGCCATGACAAGGTTACTTCTGATCTTTACATTGATGTTAAGATCCAACAAATCGGATATATAGCAAAATATGTGCGATATATATGTATATCAAAGAATATATGCTTGAAAAATCTCTTATATGTCGAGAACGGCTGAACTGATTTCGACAGTTCTCATTAATTCAGAATGGCATAAAAATATCTTTCTAAATATGAAAATATTGATTTTGTAATATTTTCTCATATTTTTTCAATTTTGTCATATTTTTGGCATATTTTCATTTTGAATTAAACATTTGGTAATATTTATACAGCTAACAAAACTAAGTAGTTAGGATATCAGGATATCATATACAGATCGCATTTATGGCCCGATCCTTACGAAATTTTGCATGGAGATAAGATGAAGGTCAGAATAGAAGCCTATTCTTTTTGGAGATGATCGCCATATATTTAGGGGTTGAATTGGACCAAAAAACTGCAAAATTGTCAGCAGGTCGTAATTATCGCCCGATCCTCACGCACATTTGAATAGGTGTTACCGGACATTACAGAAGCCAAGCCGTTTTGGATGTCCATCCAAAAATATTCAATATGTGAAATAGTTTGCCAACTTTTGGAGAATTCACAAATACAGGAAAGACGCACTTCTGACTATTTCGCTGACGCTGATTTCGTTGAAGAATATAGTCAAATGTCTGTATCTCATATAGATGCGTTTCAGTCAAAAACCAATAATAAATGTTAATCTTTTGCCACTCCTGAGAGATTATAGGTCTTTGGGATCTTAGAGAACGGAACCTGATGGTTTTCTTTTATTATTTGTCACAATATCTTGTTGAATTCTTTAGAGTATCTCGCCTATAACGGTCGGCCCCGCTCGACTGTAGCCTTTGTTTACTTGTTTTTTTTTTAATTTTATTGAATGAAAGCAAATAATGTCGGAAATAGCATCAACTTTTAGAATAAGTCTAGATTTGCTCGAATTGGTCACATTTGGCATGAATTATGTCCTTCAAACAGCCAATGAAACCGTCACACGCTGCCTGAATGTTGCTCTGCGGTATTTTGGCCCATTCCAGTCAAAGCGCTTGCTTGAGATGATCGACACCTTCCAAAATACTCCAGACACAATAGTCCAACGTATTGGTATTGGTGCCCAAGGCTTTAATACACCCTCCAGAATATTTTCGGCATTTATTCTGAATCAATGACCACCGACTGTTATGGCGGCACACACCATTACAAGGGCCGGCGCTTGAGTTCTAGTGGCCTACCGAAGGTGTACATTTTCAGCTGACCTCTTTGGCAAGTAAACACGATCATTTTGTTTGTTTACAAACTGCTGGACAATGAATGTTCTTTCATCGGAGAATACCAAATTCGACAGTTCATCATTTTCGCCCGAGCGAATCAACTCTTTAGCTCTTTTGAGCCTATTTACATTCTGTTGTGGTGTAAGTTCTGGCACTGTTTGGAATTTCAATGGCTTTACCCCGAGCTCATTTTTCAATATTTGCCGAATGGAATAATGCGATATGTGCAGTTCACAAGCAACTTTTCGGCCACTGCGACGCGGGTTTTGATCAAGCCGCTTCTTTACTTTTCGAACCATTTTTGCTGATGTTGATGTTTTCCTCCGTCCATTTCCTTGACGTCGGGCTACGCTACCAGTATCACGGTAATTAGCGATGGTACGAGACACACAAGATTTATTCACATTTAAATGCTGGAGTGCTCTAACGATAGCCACTTGTGGTTTTCCTCACGAATAACTTTTTTTCTGGAAAATTCTGACGGAATTTATAATAATTTGTTTTTTTTTAACCACACTGAACAATAATTCATTATTTATTGATCATTTTAAAATTGTTTTTGATCATCCTACTATGTTGCAATTGGCGCATATAATCCTCTAATGCGGCTTTCTCAAAAAAATTCTGTATTTAGTATCTAGTGAAGATGGGTAATTTAAAAACATACTACATTATATATTAGTTATTGTAAATTGAACTTTGTAATTTATGTAGCGTGCCGTTCTTTCAAATTGTGTTGTTCCTAAAAAGCCTATAGTAGGCAGTGTTGCGAGATGGGGCGAAAATTTTAATTTTTATTTTTAGTATACATTTTTTTAAATAAAAAATAAATACTATTGGACGGAATAAATACTTGACCCGATCCTTCAATTTTATTATCTTTAAAATCTAACCTCATAAAAACGTCATATCTATTGATCTTTAGTTGAGAATTGTATGGCCACTTCAAAAACAATAGTTTTCTATTCTGGCCCTAACTCTACCCCTAGGCAACATTTCTTGAAGATCGGACTATAATTGTCTCCTGAATATAACACCTCAACACATAATATTGTAAGGTGAAAAAAATAATTCAAAAAGTACAAATCCATATTGTAAGTGAAATAAACAGATCTCATGACAAAAGAAAAACTATCAGAAAAATATTCAAATTTTTATTAGCATCTGTGATTTTTCCACATTTTATTCTTTTCTGCTAAAATACCATTCTTAATTGGTGAGAATTGTCAAAATTCGTCCAGTCGTTCTAGAGTTATAAAATGGTTAACAAACATCTTCTTCGCTGATATTACATATTTAGCTATATACGCTACGTAACAGAGCTTTTATTTTATTTATTTATTTACTTTTTTTGATATCACCAGAATAGAAGAAATTTGCGGTTTAGTGGAAATTATCGTATTTATTTACAAAACAAATTGTCGGATTTTTTACCCCATAAGAATTGTCCGATGATCAAACAAAATGGAAGACTTTTGTCCATTTCTAAACTCTAGCCCCATACCGAATATAATTGCGACCTGCAGAGTGACTGCAAAACTGGATATTGATCGCTTTTGGCATTTCAACCTCTAAATGTTTATATAATCTCCAAAATCAATCAATTATGACCCAAACACAAACACCATGCGAAATTTCGCGAGGATCGTGCCATAATTGCGACCTGTAGCGTGATCACAAATTAACATGGACAGATGGACGGACGGACACACATAGCTTGATCGACGAAGATAGGAAGATCCATTACAACATCATATCTGCATGACCAATATTTGGAGGTGTTACGTAATTATTGGCCCAGGCAAACGTATAATTCTTCCAGTGTTGTAGGGGATACAAATTATTTTTGAAAAATCTAAATTTATCCAAAAAAAAAAAATAAATAACATATTTTAATAAGTTTACCATATAAATGTAGTGTTGAGATTTTATGATTAGGCATACAATACGATTATTTTAATTATTTAATGTTTAATGTGAAAAAAGCTAATTTTTCATAAATCACAACCAATTAATTTTCCTCACGTAATTTACAAAAGGCAATTATTCATCTTAAAGCGGAGTGCCGCACCCAAATAGGGTCTAAAATGAAAATCAAGATATGATTTCCATAATGTAACAATTACAGCAGACATTTTCTCTGAAAAAGGAAATAATGTAAAGTTTATAAGTTTTAATAAACTTTATGATTACTTTGCTGCTGCCGCGACTGCTGCTGTTTAATAAATGAGTGTACTTTTATTATTTCTATTTGTAAAACTTGCATTTTGCGTAATCTTCAACAAACGATTGGTGGCTTCAAATCCAGAAATTGCATATACAGTGAGGTTCAAAATATAGTAAAGACTTTAAAAATATATTTCATGAGGCAGTCAGTCATATTGTCTCGTTTGTATTTCAATCCGTGGGCACGTTTTAACGTTTAGTGTACAACCATAAAAGCTCGGCTGATTGTTAATTTATTCATTCACAGATGTATCTATACTAACACACTTACGTACACATGTTTAGTTAGCAAAACATATAAACAGCCTTAGCTTCTCCCATATGAATGCATCTGGAAAACTAAAACAACAACACCTACCAACAACAACACATAACATTGGCACCGCCATCATCAGTGGCTTTAACAATAACAGTAATCGAGTAAAAGACCGCTCCCCAGAAAAATTTAATTTGTGATTTCTTTTTTAAACATACGCGCCTCAAAACTGCAATTCATATTCAGGTACTCGGAACAAACGACTAAAATTGTAAAGGCTAGACGGTCTAACAAAATAAAACAAGTAAACAAGCATCTAAGTTCGGCCGGGCTGAACTTTTAATACCCTCCACTTTTTCGAAGGAACTTAAAAAACTTTTAAGAAATTTTGTCGAAAATACGGTTTAAATGAAACCCGTTGTCGGGGAGCAATACGAAGTTGAGGCTGCCATTAGGACTTTCAAATACGAAATTCAAAACAACTTGCATAGACAATTTTTGTCATAGGCTGAAGTACCCATTACGAACTTGAAATACGAAATTTGAAACAAAACTGGTATTAGGTCTCTAACACCATAAAAATAACGAATATCTATCTTCCAAACGAATTAATATAGAAGGCTTAAATATTGCACATATGTGTACTTTGCCAGTAGGCTTAAGCTTAAGTTCGTAAATGGGCCATTTCTGCCTACGTTTTCGTATAGTCCCCCATACATCGGTACCTCCCAATATTCGGTATTTCAATGATTTTAGCGATATTTTTACCAAAATTGTTTACAATTTTGTATTTAAGGTTCGTAATTGGTACTATAGCCTATGAAAAAAATTAATTATGCAGGACCACGTCTTGGTATAGCCCACATATAACGATACCTCCCTTTATTCGGTATTTGGATGATATTAGCGACATTATTCGCCAGAATTGTTTCAAATTTCGTTTTGATGTTCGTAATTGGTACTACAGCCTATGACAAAAATTTCTTATGCAGGACTTATGAATTTTCAGTAGAGCTATCCGAAAAAAACCTTTATATTGGAAATTTATTGAATTAGATCGTATCAATTATGAACCTATTTTGAATTCGTATTATAGCTTTATGACAGTTGGAACCTAACAAAATTCGAACCGAAACAAAATTGCTGTATAGTGCATAATATGATTTCGAGGAGGATTACGTTCCTAAAAATGTCGGATTTGTGTCTGAATGTTCAGAAATCCATCCAATTCGGGCTGATATTACATATTTGGTGCCTAATAACTGCGTGGAATCTAAATCTAAATAAAGATCTAACATATCAATAAAATTTGGCAGAGGTACTTCTGAACCGTATCTGATATCTGGTACCAAATAGCGTATTTGTGACGTGCATATTACAAATGTGAAGGACTTAAACACCGAATCGGACGAAAATATATTTTCTAGCTATATATATATATATATATATATATATATATATATATATATATATATATATATATATATATATATATATATATATATATATATATATATATATATATATATATATATATATATATATATATATATATATATATATATATATATATGAATTTAAGCTGGTCGGGTGCTAGAATTGATCTGTTTCGAACTGATATTACGCATTTGGTGCTCAATACTTATGCAATCGAACGACTCTATATATATAGGAGCTATGCCTACATCTAATCCGAGTATCACTGATTTTAATAAGCTTCGTCAAACAGATGATTTTTAGATAATTTCATGTCAATCAGACAATAAATGCGATCTGTACTTTGTTTACAAAAATACATGGACAGACGCACAAACATGCTTAAAACGGCTCAGATTCTATGAAGCTCATCTGCATGTTGCATTTTTGCGAGATTATAAAAATATCCAGACAGGCGAACGGTTACGGCCAAATTGACATAGACTTCTGTGTTAATCAAGAGCATATAAATTCTATATGTGGAGTCAACTTTATTTTTCACAACATTTTTTTCTTACGACAACCCCCAACACCTGAACAAACATTCAATCAGGCGTTGTTTTTCTAAATATATGAACCATATGGCCACCATATTCATACGGTCACATTCATGTCTAAAATTGGTTTAGGTCTTCATGTGTGGTTTAATTTCTGCAAAAAAAAGTGAACCTTATTGTATTTCTAAAATCACTTTCCTTTCTTTAGGCCATTGAAGATATGAAGGTTGTGGTTTTCAACAGCATCCTGTGGTTTTCTTTGCTTTTTAATTAAAATCTTTGTGCTTTGTTTTTTGTTTTGTTTTATAAACGATCAACGTTAAAAGTAATAAAACCACAATAAATATTTGCTTTTCTCAAGATTTACTTATGAAATTAACACATTTCGGTTAACAGCTTCATACACATATGTACAACAAGAGAGCTGTGGAATGAAAAGATTTCCTTTTTGTTTTGATAAAATTACTTTAACAAACTTTTGTAACCTTTACACAATTTATTTTACATTAAATGTGATAACAAAAAAATTTTTTATATGTTTGCGTCTCGGTAAACATATTATTAATATACGCCTGTGGGTAACGGCAACATCATTACAGACACTCATATATGGAAGACAACCCCACTACTGCTTAATAATGGCTGGTATTGTAGCTGGAGATCGAATAATGACTGCAACAACATTGCACATATGGTGCCAATTGTTCGATGCACAGTGATAATAAACTACATAAAAGTTGTATTTGAAAAGTCTTCGGAAATAAGTAACGATTTGTTTAGTAATGAATAAAATTAATCTATATCTATTAAAGAGGAAAATAATGTTTGTAATTTATGGACTCAAAAACCGCTGCAAAAAATTTCCTGAAAATTTCCAAGTATACTACAAAATCGCCTGAAAATTAAAGTAGGCTTCATAAATTTTTGAAATTTCACTTGGAACTGGAGATATAGAAGATAAATCGGAGGTAACTCCCAAACAATTTACATTTTATATGCACTATCTTTTCATCGCTTACAGATACAGTCTCCAAATTTGGAATACGTAACGGAATTTAAAATAAAAATAAATTTACCAAATTATATTGAAATCACTTCAGATTTGGATATAGTTCCCATATATATCGTTTATTTGATACACCAAACACGATATGTATGTTCGATTCCAATGTAATTTGGACTCAAACGAAGGACATCAGCAGAAATGGTTCAAAATGTAAAGAAGCGACTTGATCGAAACCTGCGTCTCAGTTGCCGAAAAATGGCTCGTGAGCTGAACATATCGCAATATTTCATTCAGCAAATACCGAAAAATTAGCTATTGAAATTCCAAAAAGTGCAAGAATTTACACCGCAACCGAAAGAAAACAGACTCAAAAGAGCTAACGAGTTGCTTCGCTTGGTCGAAAGAGGTAAACTGCCGAATTTGATTTTCTCCGATGAGAAAACATTCGTTGTCGAGCAATTTGTAAACAAACAAAATGATCGTGTTTACTTGCTAAAGAGGTAAGCTGAAAATGTGCACTTTCGGTTGGCCACCAGAACTGAAGCGCCGGCCATGGTGATGGTGTGGGCAGCCATAACAGTCGATGGTCCCTATCCGCTCGTATTAACCGACGTGGCAACAGAATAAATGCCGAATATTATCGCGAAAATATTCTGGAGGGTGCATTGGCCTTGGGCATGCAAACATTTTGGCCGCAGACCTTGGATATTCCAACAGGACTCAGCACCAACGCACTAGCACGCGCCGCCCAAGAATAATTACAAAATGAGGTTCCTCGCTTTATTTCCAGTGCACAATGGCCACCAAAATCTCCGGATACCAATTGGACTAGGGTGTCTGGAGTATTTTGAAAGCAAGGTTGGCACTAAAAATACCAACGTGTCGATCACCTTAAGCAAGCGCTTCAGAGCAACATTCGAGCAGCATGTGACGGTTTCATTGGTCGTTTAAAGGTCATAATTCGTGCCAAAGGTGACCAATTCGAAGATATCTAAACTTATTCTAAAATTTGATGCCAATTACGACATTTTTGCTTTCATTCAATAAAATTAAAAATTATGGCGTTTTTATGCGATTTTTTTAGATTTATTCTTTTATGCCAAGAGGGTATTCTGAATAGATACAATTAGTCAAAATTGGTCCAGCCATTCTTGGAATTTAAGAATTCTAGCTAACATCCCCTACCAATACATATCCGATCTATTTTCTATCGGCATCTACGTAATGGTCAGACAATATTACCCGATGACCATAAAAATTGGAAGGCTTCTGTCCAGCCCTAAGCTCTAGCGCCATGCTAACTTCCGCGTCGATTGGTTTATAATTGTGACCTGTAAAGCAATTGGAAAATCAGGAAGTTTTAGTTCCATTTCAACCCCTTAACATTATGCGATCATCTCCAAAAATAATAGGGTTCTATTCTGACACCTCCATTTCCAATTTCGTGATGATCGGGCCATAATTGTGACCAGTAGCGTGATTACAAACACATAGTGTTGTGGGGTATAACAAATAAAAAGACGTTAAGTTCGGCCGAGTCGAACTTCTAATACCCTCCACCATTGGGTAAAGATTTTTTATGCAAAAGTATCTGGATTCAAGCGCGCTATAGGAAAACGTTGACCGGCGATAGAACCGATTACCAACTACAAATACCATTTTTTAGACAAATTCGTAGAAAAATGTGGGTAAACCTACCGTCTAACGGGGGCTACACGAAAACATTCACCTATATGTACAATGTGCACCCATCTGAGCTACAACTCATTACAAACTGCAAATACCTTTTTTTAGACAAATCCGTTTAAAAATGGGGCAAAAGTCATCAAAATACCGAATATCGGGAGGTACCCTTATATGAGGGCTATACGAAAATAGGACCTATATATACAATATTCCGCCACCAGAGCTGGAACCCATAATGAGCTACAAACCACTACGAGCTACAAATACTTTTTTTGGACAAATTCGTTGAAAATTTTGGCAAAAGTCATCAAAATACCGTATATTGGGAGGTACCTTTATATGGGGACTATATACAATGTTCCGCCTCCGGAGCTAGAATAATGTGGCTAAAACTATCCTTATATGGGGACCATTCCAAAACGTCGACCGATATATATCATCATCAATTAAAACCATCTTAGACACAATGCAAACTACTATACCAAATTTTAAGGCTCTACGTCAAATAATGTGAGCTGCACCGAGAGGAACGGACATGTTTAAATCGACTTAGAATTTTATGCTGATCATGAATATATATACTTTATGGGGTCTATGACGAATAGAGGTGTTACAAACGGAATAAAAAATGTAAAATACCATCCTTCCCAAGGTCGAGGGTATCAAAATATTGGGGGCTATAGGAAGACTTGGATCTGAACAAGTAATTTTCGGTCATAGATAGTAGTAGTAGTAGTAAAGTGTTACACAAATCATCTGAATACCGAATATGTGAAAGTACAATTATATGAAGAATCACCACAACTTGGAACATTATAGATATAGATGGTGATACAAAACTGTCAATATACACCAAATTCGGTACCAGCATAAATCGATATAGAATTTTATGATGATCTAGAATATATGTACTTTGTGGGGTATGTATATTTCGATTTTAAAAACAAGTAAGCAAAGGCTACAGTCGAGCGGGGCCGACCGTTGAATACCCTACAACACTGTAATTAACGATACCGAAATTTTTTCAATAGTTAGCATGGGGCTAGAGCTTAGGGCTGGGCAGAAGCCTTCCAATTTTGGCGGTCATCGGGTGATATTTAGTGGGTGAAATAGACCACAACATTTGTGTTAAATGAAAGTCATATTTTCCATTAAACCGCGAAAATTTTTAATCCCAACGAAATCACAAACAGATGAACAGGTCAATTCTGACCGTTACGTCGATGCCAATAGTTAATATATCGGATATATATAGCGAAATATATACAATGTGTATATACAAAGGAAGGGGATGTCAGTTAGAATACTTATATCTCAAGATTGGCTGGACCGATTTTGACAAATGTTGTCAATTCAGAATGCACTTTTGGCATAAAAGTATGAAATCTAAAAAAATCGCATAAAAATATGTCAATAATGATGTTAATATAGGTTATGTAATATTTTGTGACATTTTTTATATTTTTTCATATATTTTATCGCATGCGATTTTTTCAATTTGACTTATAATTTTGAAGTGTATATTTTGTAATACTTTTTCACCTTACAACACTTTTGTGTGAAAAAATACCAGAATTACTTACAGGCGATATCCGAAATACACAAAAGCCGTACTTCTGGCTTTTTTATGCTGTTTTCGTTGACGAATATAGCCAAATATCGTAGACAATCTAATCATATAGATGGGTCTAAATTTGGAGATATAGAGGGGCCTCTTCCTTTTGGAGATGTTCGCAAAATATTTAGGGGTTCAAATGAAACAAAAACAGAAAACAACTTCCTGATCACACAATTGAAGCCAATCGACACGCCTGAGAAGAGAGTTAAGGACAGGGAATTATTCTAGCATTTTGGATGAAAAATGGACCACAACAACTAACAGTATGACGGAGTGCTTAAATATTGGGCGAATTTCTCTGGTCAATGTCTCGTGACATAATTTCAAAAGCGAAATCTTCCAAAATCGATCTGGATATAAGGGTGCTTCTAACATATTGTAGTGTTGTAGGGTATCACATGGTCGGCCCCGCATGACTATAGCCTTTGCTTACTTGTTATACCCTACACCACAAGGTGGTCAGGGTATTATGTCTTTGTGCATTTGTTTGTAACAGGCAGAAGGAAACGAGATAGACCCATAGTTCCTTTTGATGATCTGCATAGAATCACATTCTGAGTCGATTTATACATGTCCGTCCGTCCGTCTGTCCATGTATTTTTGTAAACAAAGTACAGGTCGCATTTATTGCCCGATCCAGATGAAATTTTGCAAAGATCTTTTGTTTGGCCCAAGGACGAACCCTATTGAAATTGGAGATAATCGGTCAAAATTTAGATGTAGCTCCCATATATATCTTCGTCCGATCGGCCCGAATTGTATGGAATTTTGCATATACACCCATATTAGGCCTGAAAATATGTGTGCCAAATTTGATCGAAGTCGGTTCAGATATAGCTATAGCTCCCATATATAACTTCGTCCGATTTACCTTTTATTGTGCATCAAACGTCTAATATTTGCCCAAATGGGATGGAATTTGGCACATACCACCGAATTGAGTCTAGAAGGTAGTATGCAAAATTTGGTGAAGATCGGTTCAGATATAGCTATAGCTCCCATATATATTGTTCATCCGATTTGTTGTATTTGTTACCCACAGCCGTAATATGCACTCCATAACAACGATATTCAGGGAAATATATCAAATACAGCTCAGAAATATCTTTGCCAAATTTTATCGAGATCGGTTCAGATTTGGATATAGTTCCCATATATATCTTTATCTGATTTCAAATTAATTTTGCACCAAATGGGCAATACAAGTTCGAATTTAAAAGATACAAATGCTTTGGCATATTTTGTCCTTTGAATTTTAAATTATAATTATAATCATAGCGTGTATGATTGAATTCTCCCATAAAAACTTTTAATTATTAAGTGGAGCTCAACTAAATTAGCAAAGAGGTGTAGGGTATCATAAAATCGGCCCCGCCCGACTTTAGGACTTTCTTTACTGGTTTTTTTTAATATTTTTGTTATTGTTACGATCTTCTTCGGTGTTGACAATGCTTGTCTTCTTCTAAAATTGCACATATTCTGCAACGTTACCACAATTTTCAAAGTTATATTTCCCAGCATGGTTCAAGCATATACACCCTATTCTTTCAAATCAAGCAATAATTACAATTCACGAAATAACCACTAGTTAAAAAAACGTTAGATTGCGGTCCCTTTATTTATCTATATGCGGTATCCGATTATACACCTCTATGGATCCGGTATCATTCGAAAGGTCAGGAGTACATTTCTTAAGTATGTGTGACTTCGCTGGAAAATGACTTTCGGCATCGAAAATACTTACTCTTTAATGGACATTTTTATGGTTTTATGGTCCATTTTAATTGCTAATTATTATTCGCTAATCGTCTAAGTAACTAAATACATGCAAGATTTATTGCAACTGAATTTAAAAAAATATTATTTATCTTGTATTGTCTGAACATGGCCAAATCAAATTTCGTAACCATAACGACAAAATATTTACCCTTCCTCCATACTATCATGAAAATCCTGATATAATAAAGTATTGCAATATGGTGGCCAAACCATGGGCCTATATAGACCACTTCTGGGAAATAAGTAAACATTCCGTCGACTTGTTTTGTATATTGATTTGAAATTGATTCATTGATTTAATAAATAAATCCTGACGGCATGAAAGTGAACATAGCGCCCAACTGCTTCTTATATTTCACGTATACGTCCACGTAGCTTCGCACCTAACAAATTTTGCATTGTTTTCATATTACATCTAAATTTAATTCATTTGACCACAGTGCTAGAAAATGTTCGTTCCATTCCCAATCATTGAGGGTGTATGCATTGCTACAAGGCAAACGTAATAAATGATAATAAATAAAAAATGAAATAAAATAAAACAAAACAAATAAATATTAATTCTATGCCTTACCCAATAAAGTCATAATGTTGTGCATATAAATTCGCTGTATGCATCATATTGTAAATAATAGGCAGTACACTTTTCGAATGATGAGAAATTTGTTTAACCGAAGAAATGTTGTGGGTAACGTAAGATTTTTTAGGAATTTCAGATATGTGTTTTTAATTTTCCTGTTATTTGGTATTTTAAACAATATATGTCAAAATACATAAAATAAATATTTTTTTTATACCCTCCACCATACATAGTATGGAGGGTATATTATCATTCCGTTTGTAACCCATCGAAATAATAATTTTAGACCCAACAAAGTGTATATATTCGTTATCAGCGTAAAATTCTAAGACTATTTAGCCCTGTCCGTCTGTTGTAGTCACGCTGCAGTCAAAACAAATTAAGATAGGAAGCTAAAATTTTGCACAGATTAAGTTCGAAGATGGACTATATCGGTCCATGATATCGTATTGCCCCATATATAACGGTACCCCGATATTCGGTATTTTTATGATTTTAGCCACATTTTTCAATGGAATTGTTTGAAATTAAACGCAAGGAGTTCCTTGTGAGTACTTTATCACCAGAAGAGAATTATCTATATAGGTCCAAATATCGTATACCCCCCATATAACGGTACCCCCCGATATCCGGTATTTTGATGATATAGCACATTTTCCAATGGAATTGTCTGAAAATCCACACAAGGAGTTCCTTGTGAGTACTTTATCCCCTACTTATATACTTATCGTATATCCCCCATATAACGGTTACCACCCCCCCCCCCCCCCTATTCGGTATTTTTATGATTTTACCCACATTTTTCAATGGAATTGTCTGAAATTCCACACAAGCAGTTCATTGTGAATACTTTACCCCCAGAAAGTGAAATGTCTATATAGGTCCACAATAGCGTATATCCCCCCAAATATCGGCACCTTCCGATAATCGGTATTTTAATTTTTTTTTTTTTAAATTTCCTTATTCTCTCCAAATGGTGGAGGACATTTTTACTTGTTTTAACGTAGAACCCTTAATTAATGGGATTATAGCCTGTTTTAGATCGTATTTAATATGCATTTTAAGCATTAAGGCCATATTTGCGTGTCCGCTCTTCATTTTTTTCTCAACCGACATTTCGTAAGTATATTCCTGCAATATTTTATTTCATATTCTGAGTAGATAGTCGAATATATCGGGAAATTCGAAGGAACAATATACTCTAAAATAAAATGAGACACACAAAACTGATTCGGAACAAATATGCAATTTATTCTGAAATACAATTTACCATGCTCAAAAAATACCCTTTAAACGATTAATTACTATAAAAATTCGAGGTTTGTTTAAAAAGTGTGGCGAATTTATTATTGACATTTTTATTTGTCCAGGAATATAGTAATTTTCCGATATTTAAAGGTCTTAAACCATCATTTTCAATGATCTTGTTCAGAGTCTATTGTAATGCAGTTTGCATATTGTCAATCTTAAAGTAGCATAGTCCACCTGCACAGTTTGGTAACAAAGGAGGATTTATATCCAAAAATTTGGTTTTTTATTTCGCAAAAATTGCCATTATTAAAATATTGACATTTCTGCAACGCATATTTTTGGATACTTTTTAAATCAATTTTAAACAAGTAAGCGAAGGCTATAGTCTTGCGGTCCCGACCATGTGATATCTTAAAACTCAATAATGTGTTGTGGCCTCCTGGTATACAAATTCATTTTAGAAGAATTTGTCTTTGAAATAATGTCATAAAGCGCTGCCGTATGTTACACTTGCCCAACATTTACGAACTCTGTCGTGTTGTTGGGTATTCACAACAATTTCAAACGAAAGTTGTGGTCCAAATAGCTATATGGTCATATACAATGCTAGACTTCTTTTCTGTTCCTTAATATCCTCTCATGCTAAATTCCGTGTCGATTTGTTTTCAATTGTGACCTGTGCAGCAATTGGCTTAAGTTTTTACCCTGACCCTACCCCATGCAAAATTTCGTGGGGATCGGACCATAATTGCGACCTGTTTATAATATCCTCGACACATAGTGTTGCCGGGTGTAGAAAAACTTTAGAAAATCTTCAATTCAAAATTGTAAGTCAAATTTAAAAAAATCGCATGCGATAAAAAATTTGACAAAATTGAAAAAAAAAATATGTAACAAAAATATTCACTTTTTTTATTGGCATATTTTTAGATTCTATTAAATTTATGATAAAAATTGTAAAATCAGTCCAGCGGTTCTAGACTTATAAGCTTAATAGCTAAGATTTATTGATCTTACATATATACAGGGAGAGATGAAAACACTGCAACCAACTTCAGACTGCTGTAATTTCCAAGCCACTCGTCCGAAAGCTGTTAAAATTATTCCAGTGACAGCTCATTATATTGTTTACAAGTATATAAAAACATTTTGGTGAGAATTGTGCAGAATTAAAGTTATTCGTGACGGAATTCAAGCGTGATAGTGTGGCATGTGGAGGAAAACAGCAACATCAGCGGAAATGGTTCTAAAAGTAAATAAGCGAATTGATCGAAACCAGCGTCGCAGTGGCCGAATAATGGCTCGTGAGCTGAACATATCACAATATTCCATTCGGTAAATATTGAAATATAAACTCGGGGTAAAGCCATTGAAATTCCAAAAAGTGCAAGAACTTACACCGCAACAGAAAGAAAATAGACTCAAAAAAGTTAAAGAGTTGCTTAGCCTTTCCGAAAGTGTTGAACTGCCGAATTTGTTTATCTGCGATGAGAAAACATTCGTTGTCCAGCAGTTTGTAAACAAACAAAAAGATCGTGTTTACTTTCCAAAGAGGTCAGCTGAAAATGTGCACATTCGGTTGGCCACCAGAACTCAAGCGCCGGCTATGGTGATGGTGTGGGCCCCCATTACAGCCGATGGTCGCTCTCCGCTCGTATTAATCGACCATGGAATCAGAATAAATGCCGAATGTTATCGCGAAAATATTCTGGAGGGTGTATTAAAGCCTTGGTCACGCAAACATTTTGGCCCCAGACCTTGGACATTACAACAGGACTCAGCACCATCGCACTCAGGACGCGCCACTCAAGAATGGTTACAAAATGAGGTTCCTCGCTTCATTTCCCGCGCACAATGGCCACCAAAATCTACGGATACTAATCCGTTGGACTATTGTGTCTGGAGTATTTTGGAAAGCAAGGTTGGCACAAAAAAGTACCAAATTGTCGATCAGACTACAGACCGCAGAGCAACATTCAGTAGCCGTTTGATGGCCATAATTCGCGCCAAAAGTGACCAATTCGAGCAAATCTAAACTTATTCTAAATTTGATGCTTTTTCCGACATTTTTGCTTACATTCAATAAAATTAAAAAAAATTTAAAAATTATGGCGTTTGACTTTGATCATTTTTTATTTCACCCTGTACAATATGCTGTTAAATAGAATAAAACTTTTTGCTCAAAAAATACTCTTTAAACGATTAATTACTATATACTTCGAGGTTTGTTCGAAAAGTGTGGCTAATTTATATATAGACATTCATACAGAATATATATATACATATTTTTTTTTTTCAGAATTATATATTAAGCTTTTATTATTATTTTTTATATTGTTGTTGCAAAATGGTTAGGCTTATCCCTTTTATTGTTTTTTTTTTTTATAAAAACAACGTTTGTTTATTAGTGGAGAACGATGGTAATGTTTACCAGGGGGTAAGGCAGGGAATACCTAGGTTTCGGAAAGAGCCACCAATCCTCATCAGTTCCCTTGTTTTTTGTCTGGGATATTCTCCCCAGAAGTTATTTTAAAAATAACTTCTATGACAAAAAACATTTTTTACCCAAGTGACGAGATCGTAAGCTCAATAGAAGAGGAACCAAAGAATTAAATAAAACTAAAATTCTTTTGGAAAGTCTTCTAAATCTTACAACCGCACTTATAAACATTTACATCTTTCTCCACTTGTTATGCTTTCGTTCAACCTGAACGAAGAAGTATAACCATGTAAGTTGGTTTTGTCTGTTACAAAAAAAAAAAAAAAAAAAAAAAAAAAACCGAAACCTAGGTATTCCCTGCCTTACCCCCTGGTAAACATTACCATCGTTCTCCACTAATAAACAAACGTTGTTTTTATAAAAAACAACAATAAAAGGGATAAGCCTGACCATTTTGCAACAACAAAATACTACGGTATCCCGAACAAACAAGCCACACTGTTTTATTATTTTTTATATTTAAAGCTTTTAAAACATCATTTTTAATGATCTTATTCAGTTTCTTCTCAATCTTGCCGTAGCATAGTCCACCTGCTCAGTTTGGGAAGAACAGTGGATGCATATCCAAAAATTCATTTTTTTATAGTGGAATACTTCGCATAAATTGTCATCATCAAAATATTGCCATTAGGTGTTGATCAATTACACGTGCCACACCTGTGCAATCAAAAAAGCACTGCGAGCAAATGCTTCATATTTATACGATCTCCGGCCCCCAAACCTTGTGGAAACGTTACTCTAGATGAAGTTATAGTAATCGTATATTAATCATATCATAACCCATTTCGTAAAAACACCCTTTTTCAAAAAATATTTATGTTTGTAAAGAGTAAAATTTAAAAAAAATATTTGTGTAGGTAGTAGGAATCATCTATCAGAAAAAAAAAAATCAAAACCCCCCCCCCCCCCCCCCCCCCCTCCTTTCGATTTTTGGATTGGATACTTTTTGAATTAGTTTATATAATTTAAAAAAATAACAACCAATAATAAGTGGAAAAAGATTACTTTACATATTCGTAAACTTGACTGTTAGAAATTTCGAACACTGGTTTCTGGAAAACGAAAAATCGGAAAATTTCTCTTAGTAAATTTTTGACATCAGTGGGCCCAAATTACCCTAAAATGTTTTTTTCCAAAAACGAAAATTAAAATTAGATTAGATCTCTCATGTGTGTGCAAATATGTTTTAACTCCTTTTTGAATATCAAGCTAAAACTGAAGACAATCCAAAACTCTAGTAAGCTATACAGTTGACAAAAAGAACCTAAATAGTGAAAATTGCAAATTTTGTTGGCATAATTCAACATCAACAAAATAATCAAAAGTCGACAACACTTATCCTGCGAAAACTCAAAAATCTCTATACTTTTTGAACGAACCTCGTGCCCGTTAATATAGGCCCGGTCGTTTAATTTTTGTCGCTGATGTTGTTTTTATTGTTATTATTATTATTTATGAAAAACTGCGCAATTGATTAAATAACCACACAATAGTACTAACAGAGATAAAGGTTGCGGTCGCTGCGGTTTAAACTTAATTATATATGCAACAACAGAAACATCAACGACAACACCAACTGTGGCAACTCAGCATTGACAACAACATTTTATATATTCTTATATGTTATTTCGTGTAATCTTAATTAATTGTTATTTTCTTCTTTTTTCTCGTGTACAAGTTGATTTTTTAATTGTTTCACTTTAACTCGAAATTTTTTAAGGGTTAACACTTTATTAGTATTCAAGATAAAATATATGTGTGCTTACTTTTCAACTATGGACACAAGGATATTCAATAATTTTCATTTATTAATGTTGTGCCCAACCAAACTGCAATATAATGCAGATATTTAGGACAGGACAGGATATAATTAACAGGATTAAATAGCGTCAAATCGTGATCCACTTCTTGCTAGTGATCATTATGGACATTAAATCTATCTGTAGTAACTATAGCCTCATTATGGGATTATTTAACTGTCTTATTAACCACTTCTATAATGTTTCAGAAACCCTAAAAGGATTTTGTACAAAGAGGCACAGGATCCAAATATTATCGATGATTTAAGCCGTATCATATGATATACAGCTTCTATAGACATAAGGCTAAGGCAACATTTTTGTTAGACTAATTCGATGGAACACAAAATAGCATTGTCAACATTTGATTCGATTGCAATCAAACTTTGATATTTTTGTTAGTATTCGTTCCCATACTTCCCGCATAAGTGGTTGGTAAAACCATTACTTTTTTACGAGTTTTTTCTATTATTCAAAGCTTTGCATTATATTTAGCTGTAACTAACAGTACGGCCGAGTTCGTAAATATTGGGCAAATGTCCCTGGTCAAAAGGCTACATGAGATAATTTCAAAAGTGAAATCTTCCAAAATTTATTTGGACATAATTGGACTTCTACCATATTGTAGTGTTGTAGGGTATCACATGGTCGGCCCCGCAGGACTATAGCCTTTGCTTGCTTGTTTTAATTTGTTTTTATGTTTTGTCCATCTATCTACATATTAAAGAAAGTTATGTTAGTTCCATGACATTTTTTCAATTTGAGAGATTTCCACATAGTGTTTCAACAGGAAATTGCAAACACATTCAAACAAACAAAAATAGCTAACACAGCTGCGTTGGGCTCATATAAAAATGTGAAACTACTTCTTTCATATGTGGGGACTGCAATCAGTGAAGTATTTGTTTGTTTACAAACTGCTGGACAATGAATGTTTTCTCATCGGAGAAAACCAAATTCGGCAGTTCACCACAATCGGCCAAGCGAAGCAACTCGTTTGAGTCCATTTCTTTCTCTTGCGGTGTAAGTTCTTGCACTTTTTGGAATTTCAATGGCTTTACCCCGAGCTCCTTTTTCAATATTTGCCGAATGGAATGTTGCGATATGTTCAGCTCACGAGCCATTTTTCGGCCACTGCAACGCGGCTTTCGATCAAGTCGCTTCTTTACTTTCTGAACCATTTCTGTTGATGTTGCTGTTTTCTTCTGTCCAATTCCTTGATGTCGGGCTACGCTATCAGTATCACGGTAACGAGCGATGGTACGAGACACACACAAAAGATTTATTCACATTTAAATGCTGGAGTGCTCTAACGATAGCCACTTGTGGTTTTCCAGCAAAATATAAAGAAATCACACTATCACGCTTGAATTCCATAACGAATAACTTTTTTTCTAGAAAATTGTCACCAAAATGCTTTTGTATGCTTGTAAACAATATAATGAGCTGTCACTGGAATAATTTTAACTGCTGTCGGACGAGTGGCTTAGAAATGACAGCAGTCTGAAATTGGTTGCAGTTTTTCATCTTACCTTGTATATCCTGTTGAGGAGATCACAATAATATATATAAAAGATAATGATTTTTTGAATAGTTTTTGTACATTGCCTTTTGTTGATATTTAGTACTGGCATCTCATATTATAATATTAATTGAGAAACAGTAAAGAAAGTCTTAAAGTCGGACGGACCGCCTTTATGGTATCCTAACTTATTTCGAACATTTAGTAGGTCTACCCATAACAATTAAACATTTTTCAATGAAAAATTAATCATACAACCATGATTGTTTTTGAATGGGTATTAAGGATATAAATCAGTTATAATTTTAAGTTGAAATAATGAAAACCGATTTTGAACCGATTTCTACCAAATTTGCGGTGGCATGTGTGCCGAAAGTTTTTTGGTCCAATAAACCCGATTTTCATCAAATCTTCCAGGCTGAATTCGTTCGTATTATTTGGTGCTCAAAAAACTTGAAATCATATCATATATGGGAGCTATATCCAAATCTGAACCGATGTCAATAAAATTTGCAATGATGTTTCTGAGCTTAATTTGATATATTTCCCCGAATATCATTATTACGGATGTATAGGACAAAAATAACATAACGGATGAACAATATATATGGGAGCTACAGCTATATCTGAACCGATTTCGATCAATTTTGACATGCTAGTGTCTAGGATCAATTTGATCGTATGTGACAAATCTTATTTGGGATTATATTGCAAATTTGGTGCACAGATATATCCAAATTTTAACCGATAATTTCAATAGGGCTCGTCTTTGGGTCGAACAAATGACTTGGATTGGGAAATAAATGCGACCTGGACTTTGTTTAGAAAAATATATCGACAGACAGAAGGACGGACGGACATGCAGAATGTGATTCTATGCAGATCATCAAAAGTAACTATGGGTCTATCTCGTTTCCTATTGCCTGTTACAAACAAATGAACAAAGACATTATATCCTGACCACCTTGTGGTGTAGGGTATAAAAACTATCCCTCTTTTAAAATAAAGATGATTACATCGATTTTTTGC
The DNA here is from genome assembly GCF_030504385.1 of Musca domestica. NCBI lineage: Eukaryota > Metazoa > Arthropoda > Insecta > Diptera > Muscidae > Musca > Musca domestica. The sequence continues at coordinate 9,270,296 of NW_026712363.1, read as the reverse complement.
CAGTTCTACATTCGACGTACTACTCCCAGAAATTTTTTTTCTCATTGTTAACCTATATCACAGATCTTTTCAAATATCAATAATTTTGTACTTGTCGATATATCAACACGCAAAAATCGAAATTGCTGAAATGTGTGGAAAATTCGCTACCATAAACTATTTTCCCCCCATTGAAAATTGTTGTTCTAAACAAAAAAGTTTTCTTTCTTTATTTTAATGGCAAAGCCTTTTATTGTTTGAAAATTTATTTTTAAACAAATATTTTTGTTAATCGTGACGGAATGTTGGTATGCAGAGAAGTAAACAAGTCTTATCGTTTGAAAAATATTTAGAATATTTTGTAGCTATTTAAAAATATATATTTGTCATGTTAGAAATTACATCATTATTTGGCTTTAAAGGCACTCATGATAATTTAGTTAAAGCTATTTAAAGCAAAACAAAAAGTATTTTTCCTACGCGCTTTTTAAGCGATTTTTATGCTCGAGCAAAAGATTGATTGATGACTGACTGTTTGGTTATTAAAATCCTATCAACCGATTTTATCCAGAAAATAGCTATTTTTTAAATATTCGTGAATTCATCAATCAATGTGTGTCAATCAGAGATTTGGTAAATTCGGCTCTGGAGGAAAACGAAACAAGAACAATTTAGGCGACTATTGTCGACCTGTTGTCAACGCAATCAGGCACACCTAAAAGGCTGTGAAGTAATTCCATTCTGGTTTGCAATTAAGTGTTCCTGCAAATAGTCTAAACGGAAAGTTTTATCGCATTGCCCCTGGGAATTTGCGACTGTTGTATTGTACCCTATTCGGTGATGTTGAAAACACCAACCTGCAACCCAGTGCCAACATAAAACACTAACAGCACAAATGAGAAATGACTAAGCGCCTCAACTATTGCTGGAAAATCCCTTAGGGAAAATCCAACTAATTTTTCAAATCCATCTAAAGTGCCAAATGAAAATAAAACGCACCGCAGTAGGGGTGCATTAAGCATTAAGGGCGGGCAGGGCTCCTCTAAGACCACAATGCCGTAAACCAAAAATATTTGTTAATGCACCCGTTAGAAGGACAGGCGGACAGACAGGCTTTCACAGTCGGTGCCGTTGGTTGCTGTGGTGTGTGAACACTAACATCCACACATTCTGTGCAATGTTTATGGCACAGGTGGAAATGCACATTGGGCACAATTTGGCGCGATGCTACCAAGAGTTCGTAGATCGCAATGAATGGAAATTTACTTTTGGTTGCAAAGGAACAACAAGAAAAACAAGGCTCATGCTCTTTCTTGTTCCGAGCGTGGGAACCGTTCCCACGATAAATGTATGGAGTTTTTCGAAATGAAAACAGATGCCTAAGATCCGTGTATAATATTGATGGTTGGTATTCCTTTATCCTACCTTGCTCTCTCTCTCCGTGTGCCTGTCTGTGTCTATGTATGCCAAACAACAATGGCAAAGACGAAGAATAATGAGTCGTTAAGCATCGTTCAGAACATGTGCAGAAAATCCATCACGAAAAGAACAATGCACGTTTACATTCCATTCACAAAACCGACAACAACTTCAAATTTTCCAATTTGGATGAAGTAATTTGTGAGCTATTCTTTAGAGCATTAAGCGCAGGAACCAAAATGGAAGCGAACAAAGAGGCAAAAATATCTCTTGATGCTAAAGGTAGAAATGGCTCATAATCATGTTTGTTGTTGTATCGCTTCTCTTCCAAATGTGTAAAATACGCTAATGGAAAACAGGAGAGAAAAATAATCATCATTGTACAGCCATGGGTACTACATTGGGACATGTCAGGTTGGAAAAATCCACATAACTTAAATTATGGCGAAAAGGCAATAAAGAGGAGGAAATCTGTTATTCCTAATGCCAAAATATAAAAAATATTATTTACAATTTAAGTGTTCAGTTTCCTACCTATTAAACCCCCAAGGAAATTACATTAGTCGATTGCATGTGTTCGTATTATAAACCAGAAAGGAAAAGTCAAAAGTCGGGCGGGGCCGACTATATAATACCCTACACCACACGTAACAAAATAATTTATTTCAAGTAGGTCATACCTCCTATCAACATTTGGCTTTAGAGTTTGATATAGACTTCATGATATCACTTGGAGAAGGATTATGTTAAAAATATATAGAACAGTGTTGGCTTGTTTGTTCGGGATACCATAGCCTTTATTGTTGTTTTTATAAAAACAACGTTTGTTTATAGTGGAGAACGGTGGTACTGTTTACCAGGGGGTAAGGCAGGAAATACCTAGGTTTCGGAATGAGCCACCAATCCTCATCAGTTCCCTTGTTTTTTGTCTGGCATATTCTCCCCAAAAAACGTTTTTTTTTTTTTTTACCCAAGTGACGAGATCGTAAGCTCAATAGAAGAGGAACCAAAGAATTAAATAAAAATAAAATTCTTTTGGAAAATCTTCTAAATCTTACAGCCGCACTTATAGGCATTTACATATTTCTCCACTTGGGAGACTTTAAGGGACTTAAATACAAAATCGGATGAAACATATATATTGGACATATACCTAAAACAATTTTCACTAAATTTAGCAAACTTTCTTCCCGGCTGAATTCGGTTGTATGTAAATCCATTTGATTTAGGCTTATTATAAACATTTGGTACACAATAAATTTCAAATCGGACAAAGATATATCAATGGAAGCTAAATCCAAATCTGAACTGACCTCTACAAAATTTGGCAAAAGGTATTTTGAAGCTGTGTTTCATAACATTCCCTAACATCGTTGTTATTGAGTTGTTTTACGGCGCTGGGGTACAAAATAACAAATCAATAATGGTCAAAAATGTTTATGGGAGTTACAACTATATCTGAAATGATTTACACCAAAGTGGACATATTCGCTTCTAAGCTCAACTAATGTGCCAATCTTTCAACCTTTTTAGGCAAATTTCACACATTTTGTGCACCAAAAAAGACAAATCGGACGAAGATACACATGGGAACTATATCTTAATATTGACTGATTTTCTCTCTTTCTTGGTCAAACACAAATGATTTGTGCAAAATGTCATCTTTATTGGAAAATAAGTGGGACCTGTACTTTGTTTACAAAAATACATGGACAGACGAACGGACATGCAAATATCGACTAAAAATATGATTCTATGCAAATCATCAAAATGAACTATGGGCCTATCTCGCTGTCTTCTGTTACGAATAAATGCACAAAAACATAATATCCCGACCACAGTGTGGTTTCAGGTAAAAAACCTGAAAATAAATATAATTTTAGAAATATTGGCTACAATGTTTAATTGTACAATCCCACTCTAAAAGTAACAGTAATCGGATAGAAACTGTGCAATACAAGACATATAACTTACAATTTTCTACTTAAAATTTTAAGAAAATTCGTTGGGTTCGCATAGAACATTTAATTAGGGCAAATTAGAATTTTTGTATGCAGATTTTTATGTCCGACAGATTGGAGTCTTTATTTTGAAAATATTTGCTAAAGCAAAGTTTGGATTACAAATGAACAAGAGGACACGATTTTAAGGATGCTATATGCATATCAAAGAACTCGAAGACAAGTTCCGCATAAACTAATCATTCATTATACCCTACACCACAATGTGGTCAGGGTATTATGTCTTTGTGCATTTGTTTGTAACAGGCAAAAGGAAACGAGATAGACCCATAGTTCCTTTTGATGATAGGCATAGAATCACATTCTGAGTCGATTTATGCATGTCCGTCCGTCCGTCTGTCCGTCTGTCCGTCCGTCTGTCCATGTATTTTTGTAAACAAAGTGCAGTTCGCATTTATTGTCCTATCCAGATGAAATTTTGCACAAATCATTTGTTTGGCCCAAGGACGAACCCTATTGAAATTGGAGATAATCGGTCAAAATTTAGATATAGCTCCCATATATATCTTCCTCCGATTTGCCTTTTATTGCGAACCAAACGTGTAACATCAGTCCGAATTGTATGGAATTTTGCACGTTGATCATATTGGACCTGAAAATAAGTATGCCAAATTTGATCGAAATCGGTTCAGATATAGCTATAGCTCCCATATATATTGTTCATCCGATTTGCTATTTTTGTCCTCCGCAGCCGTAATATGCACTCTGTAACAACAATATTTGGGGAAATATATCAAATACAGCTCAGAAATACATTTGCTAACTTTTATCGAGATCGGTTCAGATTTGGATATAGCTCCCATATATAACTTCGTCCGATTTACCTTTGATTGTGCACCAAACGTCTAATATTTGGCCAAATTGGATGAAATTTGGCACTTACGACCGAATTGAGTCTAGAAGCTAGTATGTCAAATTTGGTGAAGATCGGTTCAGATATAGATATAGCTCCCATATATACTGTTCATCCGATTTGTCATATTTGTTACCCACAGCCGTAATATGCACTCCAACGAGTGCATACCCACGATATTCAGCTCAAAAATATCTTTGCCAAATTTTAACGAGATCGGTTCCGATTTGGCTATAGCTCAAATTAATATAATATATATAGCTCAAATTAATTTTGCACCAAATGGGCAAAACAAGTCCGAATTTAAAAGATACAAATGCTTGGGCATATTTAGTCCTTTGAACTTCAAATTATAATTATAATCATAGCGTGTATGATTGAATTCTCCCATAAAAACTTTTAATTGTTATGCGCAGCTCTACTAAATTAGCAAAGTGGTGTAGGGTTTCATAAAGTCGGCCCCGGTCGACTTTAAGACTTTCTTTACTGGTTTTTTAAGATACAGTGGTTTATCCTTGCCAAAAATTATCAATTTCGATATATAAACCGAATGGTGACATTTTGGTTTCTCTCCATACAAACATTTTGAAATAGGCCTACGTTTTTGTGTAGAGTTGCACATCAAAAAAAACTTCTGATTTTCAACATTTATAGAACTTTAGTTTACGTTTTATAAATTTCATATAATTTTGCATAACCGGAGATTTTGTTAGATAATAAATTCCTACAAATACTGATACTTTACCAGATTTGAAAACATAGATGTTGTAGCAAGTCGCTCGATATCAGAATTATTTTTTACATGCGACCTTTAGTAGCCAAAAAATAAATAATAATTTTTCGCCATATGCTCTACTTAAAATATTCTACAGAAAACCTGATTTTTAAGTAGTTATTTTGCTGGCTGGCTGGCTGGCTTAATTCGAATTAAGTACATTTTGCACGATCTGGGAAGATCTACAAACACATTTTAACACTCCCTGTATTTATTCCATTGCCAGATGCTGTATTCTTTGAGCCATTTGTTTGCTCAACACCTCAATCTTTGGTAGGTCATGTAGGCCAACATACTGGATAAAGTAGATTTGAAATCCTGGTGGAAATCTCCGTAAATGGCTTACATGCGTTCAGGCAGACACGCACTCAGCACACGTGCAACAATGCCACAATAAAGAAAAATCGTAGGCACAAACAAAAATAAGCGCACATATTTATATGTAGGTATGTAGGTAATACACAGACACACACACACCTCATTTTACACTACAGACAAAATACCATAAATATATTGGATGAATCCTGTCGACGAAATTCGTTTTCATAGATGATGAAGGTTCAGGTTTTTTTGTTGATGCCCACAAAAAATAACAACAAGGATATGGGTTCCAGCCCAACAATATAAAAACATGGAAAAAAGTAGACAAGAATGCTCTCCACGTTTACGAGTTTTTAGAGAAAATTTCAATAAAAAGGTATTCCTTCAATTATTTTACATTAATCTGAAAAGGTTTCGGTTTTAATTGTTTTACATTCAGGTACGGTTTGAAAAAATACAAATCTTTAACGTATCTCTTTTGTTTGCTTTAGGGTATTTTTCGAGATTGAAATTTAAATGCCATGACCTTTTTTCTTTAAATTTTGGTTCTGATAAAATCACATTTGAGCACTGAAACCAAATAACATTACAAACAAGTTTCTCACACAGGTGTCTTGTTTTCCAATTGATTTTGAACATTTTGATATTTCTGTAAAAAAAACAACAACTAAAACATCAATAATCCTAAGTTATAAACCTGAACATAAGAAGTTAATAGCTTTTTGTTGCCATTTGTTAATGCGACGCAAGTCAACGAATTCAAGAATAGTCTTAAATCAATTAATCTGTCTGTAAAATATTATTTTACTTGTAGATGATATGAATAATATTTTATATATATATATTTTATTGAATATCATTTCATGCCAGACAAAATTAACAAATTCATGAATACAAAATACAATATGGAGGATACAAATATTGGTGCACCTTTTGTTATAGAAAATGGTTATTTTTTAATTGATCAAATTTGCACAAGAGTTTTTAATATAATCTGATACATAATATTTCAGAGCAAGAAATGGAAAAGAGAATTTTGGGCAGAAAACGCTGCACCCAGATTAATTTTAATCTAAATTTGAATTCAACAACTATTTATAGGAGAATAAGAAAACAATTTTAAATTTGATTTTTACGTTTGATGTAAAATGTAATTGACCTTGTAAACATATTTTGACTTTATTTTTAATTTTTCAAAGAAATGTCCACCAAAAATGTTTATCGTACTAATAAATGCAGTATGATAAAATCTGATACATTTAAATTCCGAGCATAAAATGGAAGATTATTTGTAATTGAAAACCAGTAAAGAAAGTCTTAAAGTCGGGCGGGGTCGACTTTATGATACCCTACACCACTTTGCATGTTTAGTAAAGCTTCACATAACAAATAAAGCTTTAATGAGAAATTTGTGAGAATTAAATCATACCAACTAAGTTTAAAGTAATAATTAAAAGTCCAAAGGAACTAATATATGGGAGGAATATCCTCGATTTCTACAAAAGTTCTCGAGGCATTTGCGCTTTTTCAATTCGGGTTTGTATTATCCAGTTGGTGCACTATTAACACGAAATCGGATAAATATATATGACAGCTATATCTAAAACTGAACCGATCTCGATAAAATTTGGCAAATGTATTTCTGAGCCGTATTTGATATATTTCCCCGAATGTCGTTACAACGGGTTCCATATTACGGCTATGCAGGCAAGTTCAACAAATCGGATGAACAATATGTATGGGAGCTATAGCTATATCTGAAGAGATTTCCACCAAATTTGACTCAATTTGGTCGTAAGAACCAAATTCCATTCCATTTTGATTAATGTTACACGTTTGGTGCACAATAAAAGGCAAATCGGACGAAGATATATATGGGAGCTATATCCAAATATTAACCGATCTCGATAAAATTTAGCAAGGGTATTTATGAGCTTTACCAAATGTATAGTATTAACTTCTTGAATGAATTCGCTTAGAAGTGCAAAATTTCACTCACATTTGGTGCACATAAAAACCTAAAATCAGACGAAGATATATAGGGGAGCTATATCAAAATCTGAAGCGATCTTGATAAAATTTGAATCAAGTATTGCTAAATATCATATTTGTGGGGTGTATATTACGAATGTGAGGAACTTAAATACCAAAATCGGATGAAACATATATATGGGAGCCATAGCTATATCTGAACCGATTTCCACCAATTTTAAAGTGCTTATTTCTTTACTAAATTCGGTCGAAAGTGCCAAAAAATTCACACCATTTGGACTGATATTAGCCATTGGTGCACAAGAAACTTAAAATCGGCTGAAAATATATGGGAGCTATATCCAAATCTGAGCCGAACTTGATAAATTTTGATCTACGAATTGCTAGACTGTATCTGATATCTTGTGCTAAATATCAGTCTTGTGGAGTGCATATAACGAATGTAAGGGAGTTAAACACCAAAATCGAATGAAACATATATAGGGGAGCTATAGCTATATCTGAACCGATTTTCACCAAATTTGAAGCACATGCTTGTAGGCTGAATTCGGTCGGATGTAGCAAAATTCACATTATTTGGACTGATATAAGCCATTTGGTGCCCAAGAAACCTAAAATCGGATGAAGATATATATGGGAGCTATATCTAAATATGGACCGATTTTCACCAATTTCAACAGGGTTCGTCCAATGTTATTTAGAAAATTTAATCTCAATCGAATAATAAATGCGACCTGCATTTTGTTTACAAAAATACATGGACAGGCGGACAGACAGACAGGAGGACGGACATGCATAAATCGACTCAAAATGTTATTCTATGCTGATCACCAAAAGGAACTATGGGTCTATCTCGTTTCCTTTTCCATGTTACAAACAAATGCACACAGACATAATACCCTTACCACTATGTGGTGTAGGGTATAAAAAAGGATAACTATGTTTATCCAATTTGTGCGCAGGGTTGATGAAGTTTAGAAAATAAAAAAAAAATGTAACAACATATCGATCTTTTGTTCAACTGAGTCGATCTAGAGTTTGAAATTAACCAAAACCAGAAATATATCCTGATTTTCTAGATGATCAACAGGTTTTTTAAGTGAAATACTTGAAGACTGGGCAGAAGCTTGCCAATTTGGATGGTCATCGGATAATATTTTGAGGAATATTAATTTATTTAAAGAAGTACCAATATTTCCATACAACTGTGAATATTGTTAATGCTGAAGGTCACTTCCAAGAGTCATATATAAATCAAGTAAACAAAGTAAACAAAATTAAGTCTTTTAATACTCTCCGCCTTAGGATAAAGGAAGCATTAGGATCCGTTATGACCCACAAATAGCAATTGTTTGACAAATTCGTGGCAAAAATAATCAAGATACCGAATATCGGGAGATACCGTTATATCGGGGCTATACCAAAACCTGGATCGATGTATCTGATTTTCAATACAAACCATAATAGACACAATACAAATTATTATTTGACGTGCGCAACACGTCAAATAATGTGGACGGACAGACAGACAGACGGACATGGTAAAATCGACTTAGAATTTTGTGTTGATTATGAATGTATATACTTTATGGGGTCTACGACGAATATGACAAAGTTAATCTACCATCCTTTCCAAGGTGTAGGGTAGAAAAAAGATACCTCTAACTTCAAGGGTTTCAGGACTACAGAAACTTTTTGTCAAATCAATTTGTTGTATAGTATCGCATGGAAAAGTAGCCTACGGACAATTTGAATTACTGATATTTTATTAACACACTTGAGAGTCATGCGAATTTAAACAAGCGAAAAGTATAAATATAAACAAGCAGCGAAAAGCAGCTAAGTTTGGGCGGGCTTCACCATTTTGACGAAACTTGAAAATGTTCAAAAAAAAACCGCTTAACTGTAAACTGATATATGGGGACTATACGAAGACGTGAATCTACGTATGTAATTTTCTGTATTAGGCTGTAGTACCGGTTCCGATTCCAAATACAAAACTTGAAACAATTCCGGTGAATAATGTCGCTAAAATCATTAAAATACCGAATATAGAGAGGTATCACTAAATGGAGACTATATGAAGACCTGACCTTGAATATGTAATTTTAATCATAGGCTGTTGTATCCCTTAAGATCTTCAAATACAATATTTGAATCAGGTCAGGTGATTAGTGTCGCTAAAGTCATCAAAATACAGAATTTAGCGATATTTGGGGCTATATGAAAACGTGGACCGACATGGCCTATTTACGAACTTTAGGTCTGTTAAGCAAAATACAAACGTGTGAAACGTTTTAGCATTCTATCACAATTTGTTCGAAAGATAGCGTGTTTACACCAGACAAACGGACGGGAGGACAGTCAGACAGACGTTTAGAATTTTACGATGATACCGAATATATACTTCGTAGGATCTAGCACTAGTATTTCGAGGGGTTCCAAACGGAATGACAAATGTAATATACACTCCATTGAATGGTGGAGGGTATAAAAATGAGTAATTTTCTACGCTTCTCTATTTACAATTTCCAAACTACTTTACTGAAACGTTGTTTGTTATTTCGTTAATAGTTAATTTTTAGTCACTTTATGGCGGACCTTACGATGAAAAGTTACTCACATGCATCAACCATAAAACTCCTTGGTATATGAGAGTGTCGTAACCGTATATTTTAATTAATTTTCATGATTTCGTTATTTAGCACAGCCTACTAAACACATAAACCCTTATTTTTGAAAAGCTTATTTATGTATGCTTTCCTACTTTCGCAAAAATTTATTTTTATTTACGAGACTCTTCGTACGTTTTTGTTATACACTCAAGGAATTTGGCGTTACAAAGGACAATAAAGAATACTGAAGGGATCACTAAACAAATCACCCGCATGTTATTTGTCCAGCTTTGTAGGAATCAAGGATACTCATAATTCATTTGAAAAATTTGAATGGCTTTATGTTTTCAACTTTTGTTGTTGCCAAGTACATTTTATGTGACCAGTCTCCAGGACAGTGGTTAATATTTTATGGGATACTATAGAATGGCAAGCAAACTACCAATAAATTATTTACTTTTTGACAGTTGACGAGTTGTTAAATAACAAAGTAAAATATTTATGTATATTGCAGTAGCATGGTCGAACAGAAAATGAGAGCATGGTGTAAGGTCGGTTTGGTACAAACTTTATCCGCCCTAATTTTGGTTTCAAACTAATCTTGTTGATATGGGTCAATTGTTTACCTTGATCTTTGGCTTTTATGAATTTTGCAGTTTTATCTATTTTTTATACCCTCCACTATAATATTAAGAGTATATTATGTTTGACATTCCATTGGTAACACCCCGAACAACGAATTTTAGAAAGTATGTATATCTTGATCAGCATAAAATTCTATGTCGATTTAACGATGTCCGTCCGTCTGTCCGTCTGTGGAAATCACTCTAGCTTCCGGACGAATTGAAGTTGATCGATAAAATTTTACTCAAATGTATATTGTGTCTGCAGGACTTTTGGTATTGAAATTTTTGCGACAATATTCATAGGAATTGTTTCAAAATTGGTATTTGAAGTTCGAAATGGATACTACAGGACAGAAAATTGTCTGTGCAGGTCCGCGTCTTCGTATAGCCCCCATATAACTGTACCTCCCGATATTCGGTTCTTTTTATACCCTACACCACAAGGTGGTCAGGGTATTATGTCTTTGTGCATTTGTTTGTAACAGGCAAAAGGAAACGAGATAGACCCTTAGTTCCTTTTGATGATCTGCATAGAATCACTTTCTGAGTTGATTTATGCATGTCAGTCCGTCTGTCCGTCCGTCCGTCCGTCTGCCCGTGTATTCTTGTGAACAAAATGCAGGTCCCATTTATTATCCGATTGAGATGAAACTTTGCAAACAACATTTGTTTGGCCAAAGGACGAACCCTATTGAAATTGGAGATAGGGTAAGTGTGCCTAAGTTCGGCATGTCCCAGTAGTCGGCACTTTTTATTTTTAAGCCCAAATAAATGAAACTTTTATAACTAAATGTATTTTGTTTATATTGTCAGCTATCTTTGTGTACAATTTCGCTAAGAAAAGATGATTTATTCTAATAAAAATTAAATTTTTGTCTGTGAAGGTCCTCAACAATCCATATTCTTAAGAAAAGTACAATAAAGACGTCGAATCAGTTTGACTAAACAAAAATATTATATTTTTATGAATTAATTTATTATTATTATTAATTATTCTTACAAAAAAATTGGTATGCCGACTGTTGGAACATGCCATACCGACAATTGGCAAGTGGTGCCGACTACTGGCAAAAAAGCATTGTTTTAATAAAACTACAAATTTATGAAATTTAATAAAAAGTTATTAAAACTTTATTTATTATTACAAAAACTATACAAAATTTCGAATCTGAATAAATTAACTTTGTAATAATTGAAAAGTTCGACTCAGAATGGTGAGCGATTCAAAACGCGAAAATCCTAAAAGTGCCGACTACTGGTACACCTACCCTAATCGGTAAAAATTTAGATATAGCTCCCATATATATCTTCGTCCGATTCGCTTTTTATTGTGCACCAAACGTGTAATATCAGCCCGAATAGTATGAAATTTTGCACATACAACCAAATTAGGCCTGAAAATAAGTACGCCAAATTTGATCGAAATCAGTTCAGATATAGCTATAGCTCCCATATATATTGTTCATCCGATTTGTTATTTTTGTCCTCCGCAGCCGTAATATGCACTCTATAACAACAATATTTGGGAAATATATCAAATGCAGCTCAGAAATACCTTAGCTAAATTTTATCGAGATCGGTTCAGATTTGGATATAGCTCCCATATATAACTTCGTCCGATTTACCTTTTATTGTGCACCAAACGTCTAATATTTGTCCAAATGGGATGGAATTTGGCACATACGACCGAATTTAGTGTAGAAGGTAGTATGCCAAATTTGGTGAAGATCGGTTCAGATATAGCTATAGCTCCCATATATATTGTTCATCCGATTTGTTGTATTTGTTACCTACAGCCGTAATATGCACTCCGTAACAACGATATTCAGGGATATATATCAAATACAGCTCGAAAATATCTTTGCCAAATTTTATCGAGATCGGTTCAGATTTGGATATAGTTCCCATATATATCTTTATCTGATTTCAAATTAATTTTGCACCAAATGGGCAATACAAGTCCGTATTTAAAAGATACAAATGATTTGGCATATTTAGTCCTTTGATTTTTAAATTATAATTATAATCATAGCGTGTATGATTGAATTCTCGCATAAAAACTAACTAAGTGGAGCTCAACTAAATTAGCAAAGTGGTGTAGGGTATCATAAAATCGGCCCCGCCCGACTTTAGGACTTTCTTTACTGGTTTAATTTTAGCGACATTATTCAACGGAATTCTTTCAAATTTGGTATTTGAAGTTTAAAATGAATACTACATCCTATGGCAGAAAATTGCCTGTGCAGGTCTACGTCTTCGTATAGCCCCCATATAACGGTACCCCCCGATATTCTGTATTTTGATGATTTTAGCTAAATTATTCACCGAATTTTTTATTCAAGTTTGGCATTTGTAATGGATAGACAACAAAAGTTGTCTATGCAGGTCCACGACGTCGTATAGACCCTAATATTACACCTACATTCGGTATTTTTAAAAATTTTAACAAAATTTGTAACGTATTTTATTGATTTATTTTATTTTTTTTTTTTAAATTGCCAAATTCGTTCCAGGTGGTGGAGGCTATTCAAAGATCGCCCGGGCGAACTTACAGTTTTTTTACTTGTTTCTCCTGGTTTTTAATATATAAATGTTTTTTAGGAGCAGATCGTACCCACACTTTTGAATATATTGAATTATTTTAAGAACATCTTAGTTTAATTATGTTACAATCAAATTCCCTTAAATTGATTGCATTTGGAATGGTGAATAACTCTTTGGCTCAATCAGAACACGTTAAAATGTGTTTAGCAAATTTACACATATAAATAGCAAAGACATTAAAGCATTTTAATTAACACTGGTGATATTAAAAAATTGTAGTCGTCCATTTTAATTTTATAATTGTGGATATTTTTTTTTTTATCAAATTTACAATTAAAGAATTGTGATCCTCAAAATTTAGTAATATTTTCCCGTATCCCATTCCACCTAATCATGAAAAACTTTCATTAATTGAATTTCCGGGCTTCCGAAATTACTCGATTGGTTTTTTTACACTTATTTAGTATCTCATATTATATACCCATTCGAAACATACAAGACCTTCCTTCATTGTGTTTAATACATGTAATTCCCAAAAATTTTGCCAACTCATTTACTTAAATATATTCTTACCAATTCTTATCCTTCATAATAAGCCTATTAAGTATTAATGACACGCTTAATTAGTTTTAATCTAAGAAAAATAGTTTTAGCCTTAGTGTGACACATTTATCAATTTTATCAACATATTTCATGTAGTTAATATGTTCGTCAATAGGGTTTCTTATCGGCTAAAGCTTTTGGTGTTTGAGGCCATTATTAATTTCTCTGCTTAGACCAATAGTCAAGATAATTATCTCAATTTGGCCAAAGTAACGAATACATAATGAGTCTATTTTGTGCAGTTACCTAGGACCTTATCACTGCCCCATTCTTTCGGACAAACCAAAACCATCCCCTCCACCAGCAGCATATACATGTATAGATGTTAGCTTGTGTGTATGTATGTTGCCTAGAACAAGGATAGAACCCACTCCTTCCATTTCATCTACGAGTGAGGCCAATGGAAGGGAAACCAATATAAATTGTCCACATTGCTAAAAGGGAATGAAATAACGTTGCAAAATAAAAAGGATTTCCCTTTCATGTTCATCCTTTTTCCTTTTGGGCAGCAAAAGCAGCAGTACAGAACGGGAAACGAATGGAAACGGTTTCCGGCAAACAATGACCAGCCATTGCTCCTATTGCCTTTGCCGCTGTTATTTATTATAATATTTGTGAACTTTGTGTATGGACACGTATTAATTTGCCGATTTTCCTTTTTCCTCCATTTCCTTGGTTGAGGTTTTATTTTTTGTTGTGGGTTCAGACAGTGACTGACCACCATGAAAAAGCTCGTACATTTCAATGTGTGTGTTATGTATGTGTGGGGGTGTTTGTGTGGTCCTTTCGAGATAATGTCAAGGGATTAAATTTTATTTTGATTTTTTCGTTGTATATGTCCCTGCTCTGACATGAAGTGTGTATCGTTTCAAAACGTCCTGTAAAATGTCGAAAAAGGGGTTTTTACAAATTAATATCAATTTCTAGAGTTTATGATTATAGGTTGACCTTCTGGGCATGAAAAACTATTGTGTATACAATAAGTTATTAAAGGCATTATTAATGGCCTACATTGGCAACAATTCTCGACCGAAATGAATATTAATTCTGCTGATAACGAAAGACCCCTTGTATGTTTGCTGTTGTAAAAATCTAAATTTTCGTATTGCCATTCCTATGTGAAAAAACCTCAACAAGAAATAGAAATTGTTTACATAAAATTTACATAAAATTCTAATATATTGAAACCCTTATTCCCAGAAATGCAAAATAAAATTCAAAAATATTTGGGACTCTCTCAGTGTCGCTCGCACGCACACATATATTTATGTTTGTATTTACCATGAAGGGTCATCAAAGACACCAACTCTGAATAAAATTGCAAAATTGGTATTTTATGACAGTGTAATGACATAATTTATAAAGAGATATACCGACATACATTCTATTCTAGAACAAGCAGTTAGGGTAAATTGCTAAATTATCTTCACGGACGTGTCCTATTTACCAAAATTTTATTACAACTTTACACTTAATAAAATGTATTAAAAAGTTTGCGAACAGTAAGTGTCACATGAAGAAAGTTTGTAATGAAAAATATATGTTTTTTACACTTAATTGTATTTTAAACAAATCTTGCCGTTTACTTCAAGTATAAAAACAACAACTTTTTTGCCTCACATGGGAAAATATCTCTTAAACCCCTTTTGGAGGTGCAAATTTCAGTGTAATTCGCATTTAACAGTTGTTGTGTATACCTTAAGATTTGATTATATTTTATGAGAAACAGTCGGGATGAGAATAGGGCGTTAGCGGCATCTTAAAAAAACACTGAAAAGATTCAAATAACAAACGATGCTGGAGGATTGTAACATAATTCCAGCCGGAATTCTAAAACATTATGGTTAGTTTGGTATGACAAAGATAAATGTTTCTTAAAGATTGATTTTTATACTCTCCACCTTGGAAAGGGTATATTAAATTTGTCATTTCGTTTGTAACATATACAGGGTTGCCCATATTCGACGGACCCATGACTCTTTGGGCCCATTCCAATCGACGAGGCTTGTCCGCAGACAACCTTCTTTGCGTCAATTGAATTTTGTACGGGAACAAATTCAAATCAATGCGAATAATCCGTTGTAAAGTGGACCGAGCCATGCCCAACTGCTGAGAACGGCGTTTTTGGGATGTTCTTGGGGACCTCTCAACACTGGCTCGTACGGCAGCGATATTCTCGGCCGATCGCCTTGGTCGACTTTTATATGGCCTCTTTGGATTAGAAAGAGCCTTACCAGTCGAACATTTTTCGTATAAACGCTTAATGGTGTTCTTAGAAGTCGTACTTCTCACATTTTTTAATGTTTTAAAAGCACGTTGAGTTTTCACAATTGACTTCTTCTGTTGAATGTAAATTTCAACTATTTCGCGTGGCGTGTATTGGTTCATGGTAAAAATCTGCTTGGACTGACCCTTCAAACGCGGTATGTCATTAAGCGATGTGACATCTCTGTCAAAAGTTTTGGCGTTGCCAGATGGGTCCGTCGAATATGGCCAACCCTCTATTCATAATCAGCATAGAATTCTAAGTCGATTTAACGATGTCCGTCTGTTGAAATCACGATACAGCCCACGTCAAAATTTAGCAGAACAATTTGTATTGTGTCTAGGATGGTTGGTATTGAAAATGAGATATATTGGTCCACGTTTTGTTATAGCCCCCACATAATGGTACCTCCCAATATTCGGTATTTTGATGGTTTTCGTCACATCGTAGACTTATGTAGACAATTCCCTGCCAGGAGGTAAAGTATGCAGAGGAAACCCCTTGTGTG
The DNA here is from genome assembly GCF_030504385.1 of Musca domestica. Taxonomy (NCBI): domain Eukaryota; kingdom Metazoa; phylum Arthropoda; class Insecta; order Diptera; family Muscidae; genus Musca; species Musca domestica. Next base: position 9,253,774 of record NW_026712363.1, on the reverse strand, counting down.
GATTTTTTAGACAGTTTCATTGAAATATGTGGCTAAAATTATCAAAATACCGAATATCGGGGGGTACCGTTGTATGGGGGCTATACCTAAACGTGGACTTTTATAAACAATTCTCTCCCAAAGGGTAAAGTACTCAGAAATAACTCCTTGTGTGGATTTTCAGAATTCTTCCCTGTGCTTAACTATCTTCATGCAAAATTTAATGTCCTTTGATTTCTATTTGTAACCTTTATAACGGATGCAAAATCAGGAACATTTTGAATTGCTGGTCCATTTCAACCACTAAATATATTGCGGACATCTTTGAAAACAATAGACTTAGCCCTTCTGAGCCTAACCCTACCTTTGTCAAAATTTTCGTGCGGATCGAATGATAATTGCAATCTGTATATAAATAATAACCCCAACCTGTGTTGTAAAGTGCAAAAATATTACAAAATATACACTTCAATATTATAAGTCAAATTGAAAAAATCGCATGCGATAAAAAATATGAAAAAATAAAAAAATGTCACAAAATACTACAAAATCTATATTAACATCACTATTAGCATCTTTTTATGCGATTTTTTGTAGATTTTATATTTTTATGCCAAAAGGGCATTCTAAATTTACAAAATTTGTCAAAATTGCTCCAGCCATTCTTGAGATATAAGCATTCTAGCTAACATCCCCTTCCTTTGTATATATACATTGTATATATTTCGCTATATATCTTTGATATTTTTACTATCGGCATCTACATAACGGTCAGAATTGACCTGTTCGTCTATTTGTGATTTTGATTTTTTTGGGTAATAGCCCTAAGCCCTAAGCTCTAGCCCCATGCTGACTTTCGCTTCGATTGGTCTATAATTGTGACCTGTAGAGCAACTGCAAAATCAGGCAATTTTTCAGTTTTTGGTCAATTTCAACCCCTAAATATTAGACGATCATATCCAAAAGAAATAGGGTTCTATTCTGACCTTAGCCCCACCTACATTCTAAATTTCGTGAAGATCGGGCCATAATTCCGACCTGTAGAGTGATTACAAATTAACATGGACAGACGGACAGACGGACGGACGGACATACATAGCTAGATCGACTCAGCTCGGCGAGATAGGAAGATCCATATATACTTTCCTATGTGGGAAATCAATATTTCGTGGTGTTACATAATTTTTGGCCCAATCAAACTTAAAATACCCCCAACACAAAGTGTTGTAGGGTATAATGATTATTTCGATGAGTTACAAACGGAATGACGAACTTAATATACCCTCCATACTATGTATGGTTGAGGGTATAAAAAAAAACGTTTTTAAGCTTGAAATAATGATCACCTTTTTTTTTGAAATATTGAAAACCTAAAATGCAAGTCTATATATATAAAAATCAATTGTTGTTTGTTGGTAACGGAATCAGTTGAAAACGGCTGGACCGATTTGCATAATTTTTTGTACACACGTTCGTCATACCCCGAGTTAGGTTTTTAAAGCAAAAAATGTTGACCACGCCTCCTTTTACGCCCACTATTACGATTTATCTAAAATCTTTATATTTGCCAAAATAGTGAAGATATCGGTTTGAGAATTATTACACGAGATGCTGTTGGCTTTCCATCCAACCCTAAGTACTTATTTAGGGGCTGAGGAACGCGCCTACTTTTAAATCTATCTCTCTTTATGTAAAAGAAAGTTGTGTTAGTTACTACTCTTACAACATAAAGACCGATTAACGATTTAGACAAATTCGGAATTGCCTCTTGGCAGAAAAGAATAAAATCCAAAAGAATTGCGTAGAAATGTGAAATTTGAACATTTTCATTTTGACTTTTAAAATGTACAATAGTAATGTTTTATATTGCATATTTTTTTCCATTTTGACTTACTATTTTCGAATGTACATTTGTAGTGTTTTTTTTTTTTTTGGATTCTAATATAATGTGTATTCGTAATACCCAATAAATACATAAAATCTATAAATAACACTTTTATCCGTTGTCGCTTTATATGAAAATTCTAAAATCGGGAAAAATCGACAATTTTTCAATGGAATCGAATTTCAAAATAATAGTACATTCTACCGACAAACTTCATAAGGACCTTTAAAAATTTGCCGCAAAAAAATCAGCGAACCAGTTGAAGATCCTTTTTCTTTTTTCTATATTGAAGTGTACATTTTTTTATTGGTTTGAATTCTGAATGAATAATATTAAAAATGAAATGAGGGCGCAATGCTGGAAGATGCGAACACATTTAAACAAACAAAAATTACCGAAGAAGCAATATGGGTTAATTTCAAAAAGTGGACCTGCTTCTTCCATATGGCAATAAATTGTCAAATGAGAACACAAAATGCAAAATACATTGGGACTGCAATCAGTCAAATACCGACTATAAAGAACGCAAAATAGAAATTCTACCTAAACATTCAAGATTCCTTTAATCGCTTTGGCAGGTCATGATATGGGTCATAACCCCTGATAACGAAACAACCCGATTTCAAGTATATTCTACATTTTAACCATATTTTTCGTACTAATTTTAGCTTACGTTGATAATTTAAGAAGAAACCATCTTTGCAAAAAATTATCACGTTTTGGTATCACCATCATATGATTTAAGGTATTTTCGGGGTCTTGGACTCTTTTTTCATTTTTTGGCTCTCATTTGACATCTTTGTTTTTAAGGGGGAAGAAAACCTCTTCTTATAAAATTTTTATTTTTCGGAAAAGTGCGCATCTTAGTCTTGAGGCTACCGGGGGTAAAAAAAACCCTAGGGTAGAAAATCATCTTGCAGATAATTATCCTCATAGGAATTTATTTAAGTATAGTCCCCACATTAGTATTCCCCCAAGTCCACTTTCCCAACCAATGTGTGGTCAGAAAAGAAAATTTGGTATTCTATTGAATTTGTAACCCCCAAGGGAATATTGGTTGGGAACGTAGATTTGGTATGCACGTCTATATGAAATAAACTCCGAAATGTCAATCTGGGACTCATTCAGTCGGAAATTGTGGCAGAAACATAACAAAATACGAAATTATAAAGTAACTTTATTGGATCTCCACCACACAATTTAAATGACAAACAATTAATGCCCATCTTACGGTAATCGGAGCAAAAGAGTAATTTTTTTGGCTATTCTGACAACATTCTGCCTTCAAGTATGAGGTGGACAAAACTAAATGCCACGCAGTATGGGATTTTAAACGTTGGAAATACAAAATTAATATTACAGCTCATTTTTTTACAATACCAAAAATTGAGCTGAATTTTCACATGGGGCTATTATAGATATTCTTTATCAAATTAAAGCCTATTGCTGAAAAATACGACCAGGCTATTCAAAATATCTAAAACCGACGGTAATTATAATTTTTGCCATGAATATTAATTTATATTTAATCAAGTCACTACTTATAATCAAAATTTTGCCGCCTACATAAGTCAGATCTGTGATTTATTATGCTTTAAAGACTAAAAGTACGGGCCGGCAACGCGGACCGGGCCAGCTAGTTTTTTTATATTTATTAACATTGATTATTTTTACCATTGATTATGAAGGCTTTATCAATTAGTTTTTTGTGTAGCACTGAGTACTAATTAGGCCAAAAACTATTCAAATTCCAAGAAAAAGCTCAAACACTACTGATTCTTGATGAATGCAGTCTACAGACAACAATGAGCCATTAAACAGCTGATCGGACAGGGTGCAAAAGAGTGCAAAATGTTTTTGGGCATTTGATATCATGTAACATTCTATAAGCCACGCATGGGCTTCTGTCAAATTTAAAGCGGAAGCCACTTTGTCTGAAGTTTGCGCATTTATTATTATTATTTTATTAACTGGTTTTATTAACATTTTTAAAAAAAGTTAAAACAAATCATAACACAGTAAAAACATTGAATCGTTACTTTTCTTTTAAAAACCTTTTAAGAATTTAGTTACCTCTGCTATAAGCTCTTATCATCTAATATCAAAAATTCTCTTATTTTACTCTCCTAGACGTATTTTACACTATTTTACGTTTTCTTACGAAATTTTACATCAACTCAAATTGTATTATTTAAAAAATTATAAACAACTAAACTCGCTGTATATCCAAGGATAACTTCTCAAATGGCGAGTGCATAATTTTTATGTAATGGCTGTAACTAACACTCACAACCGTAACGAATGAGTGTTTTACTAGTTTCAGCGTTAACTAGGTATTAAATTTATTGCCAGCAGTTATCCTTTGAAAACGTCTGCTGTTGGTAATGGCAAAGTTCTTTTACAGTACAGCTCTTTAAATAAAGGCAGCTATAAAAATTTTGACATTTTTGCCGTTTTATTGTTGATTTGGGTAACAGTTTATGTTAAATCGCCCCCACGAATAAAAAAAAAGCCCAACGTTGGCTCGTAAAATTTCTTAATTTACACCCCTAACCGCCGACCACCAAACACTTCCAACCCGCCGTCATAAACGTACCGAAGTACCGAAATCGTGCATATAAAAGAATGCCGGAATAAAATTAATGAATGGTTCCTTGTTAATCAACTTGACTTTTGATGGACAGACAAAACACAGAAGCGAGGTAAAGCAACAACTCATGCAGGGCGGTGTGGATGTTTGGGAATGATGTATTTACAAATTGTACGGGTTGTGTCATAAAACAAACATTTATACCATAGAGCAACTTTTTTCTTATTGTGGCAAGTCTTTTTTTTTTGTTATTTGTTAAATTAACTTCACTCTAGTGGATTGAGGCAATGGCGATGTCCAGTTCCGGTTTTACACACAACTTTGACCCTTACACGCAAACACATTTACACCACCTCCATCAACACACGCGAAGGCTAATATCAAGGCAATTCCAAAAATAGACAGGAGTCTCATACTGCCAACTTGCAAAGGTGTCTCCCATGTACAGTTCACGTTGATTGGGTAACTCGGTTCATTGCTGTTTATTGTTTATTCCGGCTCTTTTTTTAATGATTCCTATCTGCTTGCTGTGTGCTTTTGTTTTATAATCAAAATTAAAAACGTTCAGATTCGATTTTAATACCTTTTTGTTCGCACAGTGGTATATTTTTACAAAATATAGAAATTATATATCATCATCTATTAGGTTTATTTGATATAAGTGAGCGATCTGTAATCGAGGAGCCAGATCTGTACTCGAGGAGATAGACTAAACATTTATATATAAAAGTATCTAGGTTTAAAATTTGAACGAGTTCCTCATTTTCACTAAAAATGACAGCGAAATATGTTAGTGATTGTGTTAAAGTCTTCAAAATAACAAAAAGTGTGTGGTACCGCAATATGGGCGCTATACCGAAGCGTGAACTTACATGAACAATTATTCTGCTACAGGTGTTTGTGAGTTTCAAATTCGAAATTTTCAACTATTCGGTGGGAAAAGTAGCTAGAATCGTCAAAAATTATTAACCTGATTAATAAATCCAGTAAATGATCTGACATAGGTAATAGAACACATTGAGAACTATAAACACTGAATTTTAGACAAATCCGATAAAAATGAGGTCTATACAGACAATGTTCTGTTCACCAGAGGTAAAATCCTTTTCAAACTCTAAATACCAAGTTTGGGAAAAAAACGGAGGCTAAAATTACAAAAATACCGAATATTGGTAGCTGCAGTTATATGGGGTCTATACCAAAGCACCTACAGGGTGAGATAAAAAAACTGCAACAAAGTCAAATGCCATCATTTTTACATTTTTTTTTTTAATTTTCCTGAATGAAAGAAAAAAGTGTCGGAAATAGTATAAAATTTAAGAATATGCTTAGATTTGTTCGAATTGGTTACCTTTGGCACGAATTGTGGCCTTCAAACGGCCAATGAAACCGTCACACGCTGCCCGGATGTGACTCTGCGGTATTTTGGCCCATTCCTGGCGAAGTGCTTGCTTGAGGTGATCGATACTTTCGTATTTTTAGTGCTAACCTTGCTTTCCAAAATACTCCAGACACAACAGTTCGCAGACTTTGATGGCCATTATGCGCTGGTGCTGAGTCCTGTTGGAATGTCCAAGGTCTGCGGCCAAAATGTTTGCGTGCCCAAGGCTTTAATACACCCTCCAGAATATTTTCGCGATAATATTTGTCATTTATTCTGATGCCACGGTTGATTAATACGAGCGGAGAGCAACCATCGGCTGTTATGGCGGCCCACACCATCGCCATTGCCGGCGCTTGAGTTCTGGTGACCAACCGAAGGTGCATATTTTCAGCTGACCTCTTTGGCAAGTAAACACGATAATTTTGATTGTTTACAAACTGCTGGACAACGAATGTTTTCTTATCGGAGAAAACCAAATTCGGCAGTTCACCACTTTCGGCCAAGCAAAGCAACTCTTTAGCTCTTTTGAGTCTATTCTCTTCCTGTTGCTGTGTATGTTCTTGCACTTTTTGGAATTTCAATGGCTTTACCCCGAGCTCATTTTTCAGTATTTGCCGAACGGAATATTGAGATATGTTCTGCTCACGAGTCATTTTTCGGCCACTGCGACGCTTCAAGTCGCTTCTTTACTTTTCGAACCATTTCTGCTGATGGTGCTGTTTTCTTCCCTCCACTTCCTTGACGTCGGGCTACGCTACTAGTATCACGGTAACGACGGACGGTACGAGACCCAAAAGATTTATTCACATTTAATGCTGGAGTGCCCTAACGATAGCCACTTGTGGTTTTCCAGCCAAATATAAAGAAATCACACCATCACGCTTGAATTCCATCACGAATAACTTTTTTTCATTAAAATACCGAATATCATTTTCAATACCAACCATCCTAGACACAATACAAATAGTTCTGAAGAATTTTGAGGCCCTACGTCAAATAATGTGGGCTGTATCGTGATTTCGACATACATCGTTAGAATTTAATGCTGATCATGTATATATATACTTAATGGGGTCTACGACGAATATTTGGGAATGTTACAATCGGAATGACAAAGTTAATATACCCTCATTTCAAGGTTGTGGATATAAAAATGAGGAAAAAAGTAGACAACCTGCGTACATCTCTAGAATTTTACACTCTCTGGCTTAACCCTTAATAAAAATGGTAATTTTCTCCTAAAACTAAAAGGGGATTAAGCCTAACTATTTTGAAAATACAAATAATTTCTTAACGTGTTGCAGGCGAAATGACAAAATCAATATCAGGCGCAAAGTTGGCGCATAAAGTAAAGCAATGCCCACGGTATATCCGAACCGAAAATCTGTCAGTCAGTCATAAACGTTAGTGTTCATTCCTCATTCATTCAAATGTAATACCAATTTGCTTCTCGTTTTACGTTGTCCTGCAATTAGGCGAACAATGTAAAGGGCGTTTTTTATGTGGACGTGGTTGTTAACAAGTCCCGTCTGTCGTTTTTCATTTGTTTTTTTTTTCTCTTTTTTTGTGTTTTGTTAATAAAATTGTTGTTAAATATATGCATACACAGTATGTACGTAAGTATGTAACGTCTTTGAGGGTACGGTTTATTTGGGATTTCATTGTTTACTGTTAATGGTAATGGACGTTAATTAAATGTTTGTCAATACGAGCATGAAAAGGTGTAATTTATTAATTTGGGGAATTGTAGTTAATTTTTTTGTGAGCGAATAAATTATATTTTTTTGTTGAATTGATGCTTTTAATAGACCAATATAATGTTGTTGCTATGAAAAACGGTTACACATGGATTCATATGTTTAGCTAAGTAAAACCCCAAAGTTATAAACCATAGTCGAATCGGTGGAAAATATTTAGCATTTATTTGCATGATTTTTTCTATTTCGTTTAAATTAAACTGTTCTATGTAATTCTTGTTCCTATGGGAAAATAGTAAAAAGGAAAAGGATGACTATCCTTGTTTGACATTTTTACTAGTTTTTCATTCATGTATTTTTGGCATTTTTATACCCTCCACCATACTAAGGAGGGTATATTAACTTTGTCATTCCGTTTGTAACTCCTCGAAATACTCATATCAGACCCAACAAAATATATATACTTGATCAGCGTAAAATTCTAAGTCGATTTAGCGATGTCCGTCTGTCTGTCCGTCTGTCTGTCTGTCTGTCTGTCTGTCTGTCTGTCTGTCTGTCCGTCTGTCTGTTGTAATCACGCTATCTTTCGAATGAATTGAGATAGGTGGATAAAATTTTGCACACATGTTTATTTTTCCAGTAGGCAGGTTAAGTTCGTAAATGGGCCCATATAGCCCCCATATAACGGTACCTCCCTATATTCGGTATTTTGATGATTTTAGCGACATTATTCACGGGAATTGTTTCAAATTTGGTATTTGAAGTTCAAAATGGATACTACACCCTAAGACGGAAAATTATCCGTGCAGGTCCACGTCTTCGTATAGCCCCCATATAACGGTACCTCCCTATATTCGGTATTTTGATGATTTTAGCGACATTATTCACGGGAATTGTTTCAAATTTGGTATTTGAAGTTCAAAATGGATACTACACCCTAAGACAGAAAATTGTCTGTGCAGGTCCAGGTCTTCGTATAGCCCCCATATAACGGTACCTCCCTATATTCGGTATTTTGATGATTTTAGCTACATTATTCACCTTTTATTTCAAGTTTCGAATTTGAATATGGTAATGGCTTATGACAAACAATGCCTACGTATGTCCACGTCGTATAGACCCCAAAATAACGGCTATATTCGGTATTTTTAAAATTTTAACAGAATTTTTTAAGGATTTTATTTTTTGAAAATTTCCAAATTTGTTGCAAATGGTGGAGGGTATTAAAAGTTCGGCCTGGCCGAACTTACTGCTTTTTAACTTGTTTATTACGCATTTTATATCTTGCACCATATCATGGCGGATATATTAACTTTGCCAATTCGTTGGTAACTACCCCAAATTAATAATTATCGTAAACTGAAAAAGAGAATTGCAAATAAACATTATTATAAAGAAAATATTTTTCATTTCATATTTTCATAGAAAAATAATCCAGCCGATGTCAGAACAATAGCGATAGACTCCTTTGCTAACTTGAATATGACAACCCTTGTCTGAAGTTATCGTAATTTTCACAGCGTTACCTAAGAGTCGACGTAGCGTACAATTTCTATTTTCAACACAATGTTGAAATTGTTCAACTCTGAAATCTAGTACGGTCCACGGTTTGGGTAACTTTCATGCACAGGGTGAGATAAAAAAATGCAACAAAGTCAAACGCCATAATTTTACATCTTTTTAAAATGTTTTTGAATGAAAGCAAAATATGTCGGAAATATCATCAAATTTTAGAATAAGTTTAGATTTGTTCGTATTGAACACCTTTGGCACGAATTATGGCCTTCAAATGGCCAATGAAATGAAATCGTCACACACTGCCCGAATGTTGCTCTGCGGTATTTTGGCCCATTTCCGGCGAAGCGCTTGCGTGAGGTGATCGACACTTTGGTATTTTTTAGTGCCATCCTTGCTTTCCAAAATACTCCAGACACAATAGTCAAGTGCATTGGTATTCGGAGATTTTGGTGAACTTTGTGCTCTATCGAGTCTATTTTGTTTCTGTAGCAGTGTAAGCTCTTGAACTTTTTGGAATTTCAATGTCTTTACCCCGAGCTCATTTTTCAATATTTGCTGAATGGAATATTGCGCTATGTTCAGCTCACGAGTCATTTTTCGGCCACTGCGACGCGGGTTCCGATAAAGTCGTTTCTTTACTTATCAAACCATTTCTGCTGATGTAGCTGTTTTCTTCCGTCCGCTTCCTTGACGTCGGGCTACGCTACCAGTATCACGGTAACGAGCGATGGTACGAGACATATAAAATTTATTCACATTTAAATGCTGGAGTGCTCTAACTATAGCCACTTGTGTTTTTCCAGCCAAACATAAAGAAGTCACACTATCACGCTTGAATTCCATCACGAATAACATTTTTTTAAGAAAATTCTCACCAATATGCTTTTTACGCCTATAAACAATATAATGAGCTGTCACTGGAATAATTTTAAAAGCTGTCGGACGATTGGCTTAGAAACGACAGCAGTCTGAAATTGGTTGCAATTTTTTCATCTCACCCTAGGTACATGTATTTTTCTTGTGTGGTGAAAAACGTCGACAAAGTACGTCGAATTTTCAGTAAAAAATTTAGACCCCTCATCCTAAGGAAGCATTCTCGATACCTTTAGTTCTTTAATGTTGGCAAAATCCTGAAAATATCTGTTATATGGATTTTGTATGAAACGATATATTACGCTGATAATTTCCTGCAATCAAGGCCAATTCGACTGAACATTCGTGATAACAATCTTCTGCCAGTATTATAGCAAAAACGCGATATTATCGTTCTTCAAAATTTTTCCAGTAGCCGCAAAATGATTCATTCTTAACCTCTAAAAGACGTGAAAATGCCAACGTATTTAAACCTAAATTTTTTGCCAGCTGTACCCTCATAATAAAAATTTTATGATTGCATGAGAATACCTTGGTAATTGTGCCGTGATCCAGATCCAGGAGAGTGTTAATATATGCTCTGTTCCACAACCTTCATGAATCTACTAGTTTTCCAATATTTTTCGATAGCATAAAGAGTAAACACAAAGGCATGGTAGAATGAAGTACGTAAAGTCATGCAATCAAATTACCGAATATCGGGAGGTACCGTTATATGGGGGATATAAGAAGACGTGGCCCTGCACAGACAACTTTCACTCATAGGCTTCAAAGACCAAATTTGAAACAATTCCGGTAAATGATGTCGCTAAAATCATAAAAATACCAAATGTCGGGAGATACCGTGTTATGGAGGCTATACCAAACCGTGTACCTACATGGGCAATTTTTAATACAAAAGTCCTGCAGACATAATATAAGTTAACGTTAACTTCTTTATTTCTGTTTCTGTTGCGCGTGCAAGTTCGATGGCACTTAAATATGCTTGCAAAATGCTTACAATGCATTCATGTCATTCATTCGTATAAACAACAGATAAATGCTTACATTTTAAGAAACCTAACTCTAAGAAATAATAAAATCAAAAGTGCTAACGTTGCACTAAATACATTGTCCAACAAAACTTAATTTTAAGAATAAAGGAAAAATAAAGTTAGTCCCATTTTGTCACTCGAAAAAGAACGTTATGTTTAATTGGCGCCCAACGAAAAATTAAAAGCACCCAAACGGCTGCAAAGTTAATAAAGGCACCTCATGAAGCTGCAAACTGTCAACTAAAAATTAAAGCACCCAAACGGCTGCAAATTAATAAAGGCACCTCATAAGCTGCAAACTGCTAACTAAAAACATCAAAACCTGTGGAAGAAGGCACCTCATAAAGCTGCGTACTGGTAACTAAAAACATCAATAACCTGTTGAAGAAGACACCCTATAAAGGCTGTAAATCAACACTAAATCCCCAAAAGCTGTGGGAAAAACTTGTGGAGTACGAGAGAGTCAACGACATCCAGCCGGCTCAAAAGATTGAAGACACCCCCTTAGTAGCGGAAGCAAAAAGGAATACGGAGAATCAACAGGAGACGGCATGCTCTACAAAGTTTTATTGTAAGTTTAGAAAGAAAAGTGATAGTGTTTAAGTGAAGAAAAAAAAACTAAAAACATTGATAAAAACAATTTCCCTATTATTAATTTTGAAAAGTTAAAACAAAACAGACGGCATGCTCTATAAAGTTGTATTGTAAATTTAGAGATAAAAAGTGATAGCGTTTAAGAAAAAAAAAAAAAAACCCAAAAACTAAAAACATTGATAAAACAATTTTCCTATTATTAATTCTGAAAAGTTAAAACAAAACAAAATTGTAAAAATATAATTTGTGTTCTAAAAGGTTAACAACTAAATAGTGATCGTTTAAAATGTCCAACCCAAATAACCTTATCCGACCACCCATCCTTAACGTCAATAACTCCGACGGACAAAATAATAACGGACAGAATAATAATAACAATAATAGCGCAATAAATTCAGCAAACATGGAACAAACCATTGCCAGAATCTGTGCACAGCAATGCCAAATTGCCATAGCCCAATTTTTAAGACCTAGTTCAGACATAGCAGGCGAAGACGAAACTATCGACGTCAGATATAGAGAAAACTTGACAGATTTAGATAAAGTACCCGACGTAGTGAGAAGCTTGAGAGAATTTTCAGGAAAAGCATCGGAATTCAGCTCTTGGAAAAAGAGTGTCGAAAGGATCCTTAAGTTATACGAATCTACAAAAGGTACCCCAAAATACTTTGCCATCCTTAACACCATAAGGAATAAAATCATCGGTAATGCCGATGCGGCCTTAGAGTCTTATAATACACCCCTTAATTGGAGTAGTATTTCAAAGTGTCTAACGCTTCACTACGCAGATAAGCGTGATCTTACGACACTAGAATATCAAATGACAACCTTAATACAAGGTAACAACAGTATCCAAGATTTTTATCAAGAAGTGTATTCACACCTTACGCTTATTATGAACAAATTGTCATGTCTCGATGTAGGTAAAGAAGCTCTAGATATCCTAGCCCAAACTTATAGGGATAAAGCTTTAGACATTTTCATAAGAGGACTAAAAGGACAAATGTCAATTCATCTTGGCATGAAAGAACCGACGGATCTCCCACAAGCACTACAATTATGTCTCAAAATGGAAAATCAATTCGCTAGAGCACAATTTGCTAACTCACACAATCCAACAGTTAAAAATAATAGACTAAATTTTCAGAAACCACCCCATCCAAAAACTCATTTTCAAAATACGAATCAGATGCCATTTTACCCACAATTGGCATATTTGCCACAACACTCTGGTGTTCGACAAAATAATTCTAATCCTCCTATTTATCCTCGTAATAATTATAATCAACATAATTACCCCCAAAATCAAAATTTGCAACCACCAAGACCAACAGCACCAAAACCTCAGCCCAAGCCTGAGCCGATGGAAATAGATGCTTCCATGCAATCCCGAGCTGTTAACTACATGAATAGGCCAGCACAAAATAATAGATTTTATGGAAAGAGACCATCAGAACATTCTGACCAATTTAGGAGACCTGATAAGGCACAAAGAAATTTTCATGTAGACACAGATGAATTAGGTCCCACCGCTGAAGAATACGAAACAATGTTAGAGCAGTATGAAAATCAAGAACAATTATCTGATCTCAATGATTACATAAAAAATCAATATGATGTTCTTGACAACGATGACAAAGAAGATACACAAGAATTCGTAGATATTCATTTTTTAGATTAACGAATTCGTCCTTACCCTATTTTGAATGTAGGACGAATTCAGGGCAAATTCTTAAAATCTTGATTGATACGGGTTCAAATAAAAACTATATCCAACCTGGACTTATAAAAAATCCTTTAGAAAATAAAACCCCGTTTTTTGCAAACTCAGTAGGAGGAAAAACAGCAATAACACAACACACTTTTATTAATCTTTTTGACAAAAATTGTTGCCCTCTACAATTCTTCCTTTTACCAACCCTTAAATCTTTTGACGGAATTTTAGGAAACGATAGCTTAAAAAAATTATCTGCTGTCATTTATACGTCAAAAGACTACATGCTTATAGACAATAGAATAAAAGTGAAAATAAAGCAGAAATTATCTAGATCTGTGAACACTATCGACCTTAGGACAGACCATTTAACCCCACAAGAGAAACAAAAATTAGATCTAGTGATCCAAAGGCATAAATCACTCTTTGGGGAACCAAATCAAAAACTTACTTACACTACGACAGTAGTCGCCGATATTCAGACTACCAATGTCGAACCAGTTTATTCAAAATTTTATCCCTACCCTATGCATTTGAAAGGAGAAGTAGAAAAACAGATAAAGGAACTCCTCGATCAAGGTATAATTAGACCTTCACGGTCACCATACAATTCACCCATCTGGATCGTGCCAAAAAAATCGGATGCATCAGGCAAAGTGAAATACAGAATGGTGATAGACTATAGAAAATTAAATAAGGAGACAATTCGAGATAGATATCCCATCCCAGAAATAAATGAAATCCTACCACAAATAGGAAAAAATAAACTGTTTAGTGTATTAGATTTAAAAAGTGGATTTCACCAAATATTACTTAGGGAAAGTGATAGAGAAAAAACTGCCTTTTCTATTAATAATGCAAAATACGAATTCACTCGACTTCCATTTGGTTTGAAAAATGCTCCGTCCATATTCCAACGAGCCTTGGACGACATTCTTAGGGAGCACATTGGCAAAATATGTTTCATCTATATGGATGATATAATAATATTCGCAGAGGATGAAGATTCACATCTCAAGAATATTTCAACCATATTCGAGACATTAGAGAAAGCCAATATAAAGGTACAACTCGACAAATGTGAATTTTTGAAAAAAGAAGTTGAATTCCTAGGTTTCATAATATCCGATTCCGGTATAAAAACAAACCCAAAAAGGGTTGAAGCAATAGAAAAATTTCCACTTCCGTTAACACTAAAAGACTTAAGATCATTTTTAGGACTTTGTAATTTCTACAGACGCTTTATTAGAGATTATGCCAAAATTTCTAAACCTCTGACAATATATTTAAGGGGGGAGGCAGGACGTGCGTCCAAATACGTTTCCAATAAAATGGCCATAGATCTCGATCAAGAAGCAGTAGAAGCTTTTAATAAATTAAAGAGAATATTGTCATCGGAAGACGTAATATTGACATATCCCGATTTTAATAAAGAATTTGAACTTACTACGGACGCTTCGCACTATGCAATGGGCGCAGTGCTTTCACAAGATAATAAACCAATTGTATTTTTGTCTAAAACTTTCAAAAAGGAAGAGGAACATTATGCAACAAACGAAAAGGAGATGCTTGCAATTACTTGGGCTCTCAAATCCCTCAGAAACTACCTTTACGGTTCTGCCAAACTTAAAATTTATACCGATCACCTTCCACTGACATACGCATTGAATAATAAAACAGCTAATTTCAAGCTAAGAAGATGGAAAGCCTTCCTTGAGGAATTCAATTACGAATTACTGTACAAACCCGGTAGTACAAATGTAGTTGCCGATACACTATCAAGACCTCCTAAAGAACCAGAAGAGATAAATGCTCTGACTTCGACCCAACACAGTCATGAAAGCTCATCTCATAATTTAATACAATACACTGACGCTCCGATAAACGCATTTAAGAATCAAATTCTCATCTCTTCAGAAGATGATGAACCATCTTATAAATTTGAAATTGTCTTTCCAACTTATCACAGACATACTATAAATGAACGAAATATTACACCAGAATTTCTCAGAGACATTTTGAAGAAATATTTAAACCCATCGGTAACAAACTGCTTAAAGACTAATGACGAAATCTTGGGAGTATTGCAAGAAGTGTTCCGTGATAATTTCACACAATACAAAGTCAAATATTCAAGACAAATGGTAACCGACTTGAAAAATGATGAAGACCAAGAAAACAAGATTATTGCTGAACATAATAGAGCACACCGAAATAGCGTAGAAAATAAAGCACAGTTATTGACAAAGTACTACTTTCCCAGAATGCAAGCTAAAATTAAGAAAATAGTCGATCAATGTAAAGTTTGCAAAGAAAACAAATACGATAGACATCCTAATAAGATAGGCCTACAGGAAACACCTATCCCACAAAATCCTGGACAGATTGTTCACATAGACATTTACATAACCGAAAAGACATCCGTATTGACGGCTATAGACAAGTTTTCTAAATACGCTCAAGCAAAAATTCTGAAATCAAGATCAGCAGAAGACATTAAAGAACCACTTAGGGAATTAGTCATATCCTTTGGAATTCCTGAAATAATAGTTATCGACAACGAAAGATCTTTTAATTCCAAAGCAATAGTTTTCATGTTAGAAAATCAGTACAACATCAAATTGTTCAAAATCCCGCCGTACAGTAGTACTGTAAATGGGCAAATTGAGCGGTTTCACTCTACACTGTCAGAGATAATGCGATGTCTAAAAGCACAGAACTTACACAAATCCTTCTCAGAGCTTTTACATAGATCCATTTACGAATATAATAACACAATACACTCAAGCATTCAAAAGAAACCAGTTGAAGCATTTCTTGGAAAAAGGGCAAACATGAGTCAGGATGATATAGAGAAAGAAAGATCCGAAATCGCCCAAAGGCTTAAAGAAAAACAAGCAGAAGATATTAACTACCACAATAAGAAAAGGACTCAACCAAAAACCTATACGCCAGGAGAAATCATATTCGTAAAAGAGAATAGGAGACTTGGGACAAAGTTAAGTAAGGCATACAGACAAGAAATAGTAAAAGAAAACCAAAATACAACTGTTATTACAGAATCAGGAAAAACCGTACACAAAAACAATATCAGAAATTAAGAAATCAAATATTTTCAGATTTTTATTCGCCACGGCGACCGCCTATGTCAAGATTTTGGACTATACAAACTCTCAAATTGTTGCGTTTGATTCCGGTTTGGCAAAAATTCAAGATGGTAACTTCAGGATAATTCATATCACTGACATCGTCAAATATCAAGAAACAATAAATTCCCTACAAAACATCCTTTCCCAGAACATAACCAAACACCATTTCCTTCATCCCTTCCTAACCCATGAGCTGATAGAGATTCAAGGATACTTGGACCGTTTGAAGCCAAACGTGAAAAATAAACGATCATTGAATTTTATAGGTTCAGCGTGGAAATGGATTGCTGGAAATCCAGACCACGATGATTTTGAAATAATAACTCAGAAAACTAATGAAGTTCTAGAAAACAATAATAAACAAGTTGTAATTAACAAATTGTCATTGAGAAAAATTAATGAGTTAACACAAATAACTAATGAAATAATAAAAAGTATAAATTACAGTGATGTAAACAGAGATAGATTAAGTTCAAAATTAAAATTTAAAATAGAAATATTAAAACAAGAAATTGTAAATATTCAATACGCTATCCATTGGGCAAAAATAGGAATTGTAAACTCATTCATACTTTCATCTGACGAGATAAATATTATTAAAAATATAATTGAAAAAGATTCAATACCGTTTGTTAATGTAGAAGAAATCTTTGAATTTGCTCAAATAAAAATCGCAACTAATAATCAATCTATCATTTATATTATTAGAATACCAATGACAGACAACAAAGTTTGTAATAGATTATTACTGAAACCTATAAAATTTGAGAAGTTCGTCAATAAATTAAAATTCGAAAATGTAATAATGTGCAAACAAGATTTAAAATTATACGGAATCAAGAGTGAATGCATGAAATACAACAATATAAGTATCTGTAATAGCATAAACTTAGAAGCTATAGAGAATAACACCTGTATTTCTAATTTGTTAAATAGCAAGACATCGAATTGCACGGTAACTGATAACAAAACAGTACCAACAGTTGAAGAAGTTTCTCCAGGGGTAATCCTGTTAAATAATTTCAATGAAACAATCCTAATAAATAATGTTGCACAAAGACTTATTGGATCGTATGTCATCCAATATAGCAACACTACACTAAGTATTTCCGACAAATCATATTCCTTTTTTGAAATAAGCCATATTCAACCATTACCAGCGATTCTGCAACCTAGGGAGTCTGTTCTCAGTATAGAAGAGACGCTCTCTTTAGAGTCAATTAAAGAAATATATTGATAATCGTTTTCATTATAAGGTCCAAGATCTGCAAAAGGGGAAAAGAAATTATACTCACCCCGTCTATAGCAGATTCATGTCCGTATGACGCACGTAATCGTGTTCCTATGCCGGAAGTAGTGGAATTGCCGGGAATACGAAGAATTTCTCATATTCCCTATTTTTGACCGATCGAGGACGCTCGGTTTAAAGAGGGGAGGAGTTAACGTTAACTTCTTTATTTCTGTTTCTGTTGCGCGTGCAAGTTCGATGGCACTTAAATATGCTTGCAAAATGCTTACAATGCATTCATGTCATTCATTCGTATAAACAACAGATAAATGCTTACATTTTAAGAAACCTAACTCTAAGAAATAATAAAATCAAAAGTGCTAACGTTGCACTAAATACATTGTCCAACAAAACTTAATTTTAAGAATAAAGGAAAAATAAAGTTAGTCCCATTTTGTCACTCGAAAAAGAACGTTATGTTTAATTTATACATTTGAGTAAAATTTTACCAACCTACTTCATTTCGTTCGGAAACTAGAGTGATTTCCACAGACGGATAGACGGACGGACTTTTTTTTAATTTTATGCTGATCAAGAATATGTAAACTTTGTGGGGTCTAAAATGTATATTTCGAGGTGTTACAAAGGGAATGATAAACCCTCCATACTATGGTGGAGGGTATAAAAATTGTAAACATATGATTGCATGACTTTAACTTCTTAATTCTACCATGGGTAGAATTCTCAAAATAGGGCTATATCAAAACATAAAGGCTCTGCCAAATAATGGTATATATAGACATATTTTCCGGAAAATTTTGTCCCTCACGGTGATCCTGAAATTTCAAATGATTACAGATTCGGTTGGAAGTTGCTGTTGAATCATGAAAATTAACTAAAATAGAAGATATGTAACCGTAACGAAGTATAAAATAAATCAATTTAAATAAATTAAATTAAATAAAATTAAATAAATTCATGACAAATTCTCATTTTTCCACACATTTACAACTGACCTGGAGAAAATGGCGTAATTGATTAAAAATGTGACATAACGAAAAAAAAATGTGTTTGAGTAATTGTAATTATATTTCTCACGAAATCCTCAACAGATATTGGCTACCAATTCTGGCTACTGGCTTTAGCTTCACGTCTTTTATCACAATTCGTCTCATCATTTTAATTGTCTTATATTTTAAAAATCAAACATTATATTTGATGCACATAAAAATCAATGACATTTATAGTAATTAAACGTTTTGAAATTTTATTTGTAAGACCTCCCATTGGTAGCATGCCACGCCATTTTGTATTTGATGCATTCGATGCAGGTCCTGGAGTTTCATAGAAAATTTGGTGTCAATGTCACGTCATTCACAGCCATCACAACTTTTTGCTTTGCGATTTCGTTCAACAGCCACATAAATCCATTTGATTGAAGAAACCCAAAGCAATAAAATGTGATTATTTTTGGTTTCTTTGCATACAGTCGTTATGTGTCCATCCTCGCCGAGGAGACAGCAAAACAATGCCATTAAACAGGAACATAAATTTCTCCGAACGAGTGCATTCACACCGTCATCCCTGACCAAAAGCCAATGAGAGAACACTGCTCAGAAGTTGTGTCTACCTCCACCATCATTTCTTATTTGTTCTGGTTCCATTCTCCCAGCTCTAGAAATGCAACTGATAGCAAAGACTGAAGTGAATTGAAGATTTATGTCCCATTGATTTACAACTCTGCTAACAAATACTCCACTGGCAACAGTAGCAACAATGGCAGTGCATGCAGCAGTAGTTGCATAAAATGTAGCAGTGTTCGGCTTGGGGGATGGGATCGGATGCAGGACACTGCACCCTGAAACGAAAGAACAGAATTTTAATGTTTCTCTGTATCAAAGTAATAAATCGTTTATGAAAAGTAATAAAAAGAAAAAGTTGCAAGAATGAAGTTAAAAAGAGAACGTTCACTTGCCTTGCCTTATGCTTTGATACATTTGAGCAATCACTTTGCATGATTGTTATTGGCATACTTTTATGTAAAATAAAAACAAAGAAAAAAACAACAAATAAGAGATCGGCATTATTAAGAGAGTTTTTGGGAAGTCTAAATGGATTATGTTCAGCTCCCATTTGTGCAATACCAAAGAATTTCACAGTAAAGTGAAGTTGATGGTATTGAAAATATTGTACTTGCACTACATTTCCTGACAAGCTCATTCAGTTGAGAGAAAATTAATATCAGAGTCTGGGTAGAAAAGTTCGGATCCAGGCATACATTTATTTTATTTAGCCCGTGTAATCGCCTGTTGTAATAACGCTACAGTCGTAACGAATTAAGATACGAAGCTAAAATTTTGCACAGATCTCTCTTTTGTCTGCAGGCAGGTCAAGTTCGTAGGTGGACTATATCGGTCCACGATATCGTATAGTTTCCATATAACGACACCCCCCGATATCCGGTATTTTTCAACGAAATTGTCTGAAAATTCACGCAAGGAGTTTCTTGTGAGTACTTTATCCCCTGGAAGAGAATTATCTATATTGGTTCACGATATCGTATACCCCTCCATATAACGGCATCTTCCGATATTCTGTATTTTTAAGATTTTAACAGAATTTTTAATGGATTTTTATACACTCCACCATAGTATGGAGGGTATATTAAGTTTGTCATTCCGATTGTTACACCTCGAAATAGGTTGATAAAATTTAACTCAAATGTGTATTATGTCTGCAGGAATTTGGTATTGAAAATAGATGATGTGGGTCCACGTCTTCGTATGGCCAGCATATAACGGTATTATTTACCGGAACTATTTCAAATTTTGTATTTGAAGTTCTTAATGGATACTACAGCCTATGACAGAAAATTGTCTTTGCAGGTCCACGTATTCGTATAGCCCCAATATAACAGTAACTCCCTATATTCGGAACTTTGATGATTCAAGTTTCGCATTTGAATATTGTAATGGTTTAGGACAAAAGTTGCCTATGCAGGTCCACGTCGTCGTTTAGACCCTAATATAAGGGCTACATTCGGTATTTTTAAGATTTTAACAGAATTTTTAGCAGATTTTATTTTTTCGAAAATTGCCAAAATCGTTCCATATTCAAAGATAGGCCGGCCGAAGTTACAGCTTTTTTTACTTATTTGTCATAGGCCGAACTTCAAATACGAAATTTGAAACAATTCTGTTGAATTGACTGAAAAAAGGGAGGTACCGTTATATGGGGGATAAACAATTCCGTGGACCTATATAGGCAACTAGCGGGACCCGGAGCGCTTCGCTACCCCTTTTGATTTTATATCCATTCGAAATTAAAAAAAAAAAATAAAATTAAAAAAACAAACTCAAAAAATTAAAAAATAAATATTGTAATACTTTAATGCCTAAGCAAACAAATCGCTCGGTCTACCAAAGCGTGTCAGGAACAGCTGACCATGAGAAAAGCAGGAACATGCCAAATTTAGTCCGCATACATACTTCCCCGCAATAATCGTATCCTCAATTAAGTTGTTGTGTATTTGTTTACTGTTTGCCTAATACCACTGCAAAGGCGTTGTGGGCCAATGCTTCTTAATAAAATTATATCCCAATCTGAACAAATTTCAATATAATTTGATAAAATTTACTTTTACACAAAATTTCGTCACACCTTCCATCGGCTAAGATTATATATATGAGAGCTATATCCAAATCTTAACCGATTTCCAATTAATTAAATTAATTAAAATTCCAAATTCCGCCACACATTCCGATTTGACAAATTTATTTTTGTACCAAATTTAGTCACTCATGCCGAATTTCATTGGAATCGCCATATATGTCGTGTTTTGTGCACCAAATATCTGAAATGGGCCGAAAATATATATGGGAGCTATATCCAAATCTGAACCGATTTTAATATAATTTGACTAATTTATTTTCTGATCAAAATCCGGTCACATATTCCAAATTTTTTGGAATCGAACATACATATCGTGTATGGTGCATAAAGTACATGAAATCGGTCGAAAATAAATATGAGAGCTATATCCAAATCTGAACCGATTTTAATATAATTTGACTAATTTATTTTCTAATCAAAATCCCGTCACATATTCCCAATTTTATTGAAATCGAACAACATATCGTGTTTGGTGCATCAAATAAACGAAATCGGTTGAAGATATATATGGGAGCTATATCCAAATCTGAACCGATTTCAATATAATTTGACAAATTCATTTTTGCTCCCAATTTCGTTACTTATTTTAAATTTCATTAAAATTGGACATACATATCGTGTTTGGTGCACCAAATACATGAAATCGGCCGAAAATGTATATTGGATCTATATCCAAATCTGAACCGATTTAAATATTATTTGATAAATGTATTTTCGAAACAAATCCCGTTAAACATTCCAAATTTCAGTGGAATCGAATATTCATATTGTGTTTGAGGCATCAAATGAACGAAATCGGTCGAAAATATATATGGAAGCTATATCCAAATCTGAACCGATTTCAATATAATTTGGATAATCAATTTTTTAGATAAAATCCCTCACACGTTTCAAATTTCTTTGAAATTTGGGATACATAGCGTCTTTGGTGCATCAAATGCTTGAAATCGGCTGAAAAATTATATGGGAGCTATATCCAAATCTGAACCGATTTCAATATAATTTGACATATTTATTTTTGTTCCAAATTCCGTTACGCATTCCAAATTTGGAGACTATATCTGTAATTGATCAATAGATATGTGCATACAAAATCTAAATTTTTAGGAGGTACCTCCGATTCTGATTCTATATCTCCACTTCCAAGTGGAATTTCAAATATATATATAGCCTATGTTACTTTCAGGCGATGTTGCAGTATACATGCAAATTTTCAGGAAAATCTGTTCAGCGGTTTTCGAGTCCATAAATTACAAACAAACAAACAAACATACAAACATTTTCCTCTTTTATAGATATAGATTCTCTTCCAGGGGGTAAAGTACTCAGAAGGAACTCCTGGTGTGGATTTTGAGACAATTCCATTGAAAAACGTGGCTAAAATCATGAAAATACCGTGTATCGAGAGGTACCGCATATATGAAACGTGGGCCTATATCGGAAATTCTCTTTCAGGGGCTAAGGTGATCACAAAGAACTCCTTGTGTAGAATTATAGGCAATTCCATTGAAAATTTTGGATAAAATCATCAAAATACCGAATATCGGGGATATCGTTATGTGGCGGCCGATATCATGGGCCGATACCTTCGAACCTGACTTGCCTGCAAACAAAAGACTGATCTGTGCAAAATTTTAGCTTCCTGTCTTAATTTGTTTTGACTTTAGGGTAACTTAATTTAGTAATGTCTTAGTTTAGTAATGTCTTTAGAAACGAACAATGTAATTCCTCGATTTGATAATGGTTTCCTTTACTTGTATAGTGGAAAATATTGGAACAGAACGCCTGTGATCATCTCCTTTAAAGATTACGCATATCAGAAAATTTTGAAAAATCTCCTTTATTTCACAATTTCCCGTATTTCATTACAACGCTTTCATGTGAAAAAATCTAGATTT
The DNA here is from genome assembly GCF_030504385.1 of Musca domestica. Taxonomy (NCBI): domain Eukaryota; kingdom Metazoa; phylum Arthropoda; class Insecta; order Diptera; family Muscidae; genus Musca; species Musca domestica. The sequence continues at coordinate 9,230,559 of NW_026712363.1, read as the reverse complement.
TTACATTTTGTGATTTTTATGCCTCCTTTGGCATTTTGCTATGGGCCCATAAAATAGTTATGCTCGGGACTATTAAATTTTATTGTGTACTTAGATATTAAGGAAAATCCGTAAGGCATAACCAATATTGAATGGCGAGATTGATGAATTGTATCAATTGTGACAAATGGAACACTACCACATTCACGTTCTGCTCTCATTTATTTATGGCCTGTCCTATTGTGGCCATCAACTTTGGGCAGACAATGCGAACATGCTAAGGCAATAAGAACGTTACACGGCCCCTGTGGTTGAATACGAGCCAATGAAGCCAGATTTTCTACGGTGGCAATAAACATTCACAATTGCACAAAGAAAAGTTGTAAAGTTTACGATAATACCATTCCCAAATATCACATCACTCGGCCTGTGAATGCTTCTGACAAACCACCGAGCAAACAAACAGCTGTGACTGCAGTTTACTATCGCCTCCTCTATAATTACGACAACGAGGCCATGTAAGACGATATTTAAACGTTATGGCATGTCTTCGTCTTGCATCCGGTTTCGGTGAAAATAAAAATCCAAAACCAAATCATGGGAATCTAGATTTCATTATTGTTCTTTTTGGAAATACTGGCATTTTTGATGAATTCACGAAAGAACGAAACTAAAATGAAGACCAGAACAAAGGCTTTATGCTTAACTATAAAAATCTAGGCACAATAAATCAAATACATCCAGCATTTAGTATTTGTAATGATGATGGAACACATTTTAGCACATTCATTACATAAACTTATAGAATGAGATTTATTGAAAAAGGAAGCATTGTTTGGTGTTATTGTTGTTGTTGCAAGAACTTCAATAACTTTTATTAGATATTTCCGGATTTATAGTTATTCATTTGCCTTGGCGAACATTCATGACCATGAAGCATAATATTAAATTACAAGAATAAGATGTACCCCAAATTATGGTTCTATGGGGTCTTTGTGTAGAATTAATGTGAAATCAAAAACTTTTTAAAGATGCAGACACCTTTAAAAGATTTTACCTGAATATCTATATTTGCAGGATAAACATACAGCTTCAAGAATTTTAAGAAGTAGCCAGCTTAGGAATTGAATTATTCAAAAAATGTGAAATAATAATTTCGGCATTGTTTACATTCTACGTAAGAGTTTCTACTCTTGTAGTTAATATATCGAAACCTGAAACAAACAAAGTGCAACTCCTTGCTGGAAAATTCCTCTAAAATTCAAAGGTACCGTTTTGTGTGGGTCATGACAAAATGTTAACACAATTGAAATATGGCAGATATATCCAAATCTGAACGGATTTCGATAAAATTTGGTAAAGGTATTTCTGAGCTATATTTGATATATTTTCCCAAATATTGTTATTACAGAGTGCATACTTCGTCTGTGGAGGACAAAGATAACAAATCGGATGAACCGATTTCGATCAAATTTGGCGTAGATATTTTCAGGCCTAATTTGGTCATATGTGCAAAATTCCATACAATTTGGGCTGATATTACACGTTTGGTGCACAATAAAAGGCAAATCGGACAAAGATATGTATGGGAGCTATATCTAAATTTCGACCGATTATCTCCAATTTCAATAGGCTTCGTCTGTGAGTCAAACAAATAATTTGTACAAAATTTCATCTGGATCGGAAAATGAATGTGACATGCATAAAACGACTTAGAATGTGATTCTATGCTGAAAAAATATTGACTTTTACGCTCACTATTTTGACTTATCTAAAATCTTTATATTTACCAGATAATGAAGATATCGATTTGAAAATTATTACACGAGATACTTTTGACTTTCCCTTCAACCCTAGGGATTTATTTTAGGGCTGAGGAACTGACCACGCATATTTCTAATCTATATATAATAACCAATTGTTGTTCGTTGGTAATTGAATCAGTTGAGATCGGCTGGAACGATTGGGATATTTTTTTTTTTAATGTTCGTCCTACCACGAGTTAGGTGGCCACGCCCAATTTTACGTCCATTTTTCGATTTACCTAAAATCCTATTTGCCAAAATAATGAAGATACCCGTTCCACAGTTAGTATACAACGCAATCTTGACTCTCCCTCAAGTCTAGGTATCGGTGTTGGTCATCCTCAGACTTCAGTTAAGGATGACTGGCCCGATTCATATTTTCTTTTGGTTATTTGTAATTACACTGAAAACGTTTTCAAGAAAGAAAATTTCTAAAAAATTGTAGAACTGTATTAACTGTTCTATTTGGATATGGAATTTTGGGTAAAATTGTTTCAGAATGCCTTTTGGAATTAAAAATTCTTATTGAAAAACCCCGAGAAATTTTGCATATTTTGTGTACATGCCGTTATATGGTTGCCATAACAAAATGTTCAATTTCGATTAAAAAATACGTCTCGAAGCATCAAAACATTTAAAAGCTCAACGTGCTTTTAAACAGTTATTGCCGGTATTGATTTCACAGTAATCAGAACATTAAATGCTACATTTCTACTTTTTAACATAATTTATGGGGTCCCTAACTTATATAAACCGATGACATCTTATTTATGATAGTTAAATTAAAATCATATTTCCAGGATTTCTATTTAGAAATGACTATCGATCCTGAGGTCGGAAACTCCAAAAAATTGACTAGATATGGTAATAATCCATCCAATGCAATATTCATTGGGACTGTAATCAGTGAACTACCGAAAATGAAGAGGCAATGTAATAGCGTACTATACAAAATAGTGGAGCGAATTGAAAATTTAGTAAGAAAAAGATTTATATCATCGGAAAATTCTTCCGAATTGTCATTTGAGATTTTAGAAAGAACAAAAAATTCTTTCATATAATTATAAGTACAGGACCAAGCTTTGGTATAACCCTTATATGAAGGCATACGCTAATTTCTACTATTTCCAGGGTCTTGGTCACATTCTAGGTCACCTCTTCGCGGAAAATTTTCAATGTCAATGTTTTGGAGTAGGGCCCATATAAAGGTTCCTCCAGATTTTACCTATTTCGAAGGTTTTGATTATATTTTCGAATTGATTTGGCTTAAAATGTGCGTTAATGCTACATTGGTAGAGAACCATCTTACTTGGGACTCTTATAAACAGTTGATGTATACTGTTTAAGAAATGTGCTATATTATTTGGGTTTCCAACTCTCAAATTAAAACCTCTGGCTGGAAAATGGGATCAGGTTTTTTGAAACACTATAAATCACCCGGTACGTGAAACTATATTGACATTTTTGAAATGCATATTTATTTCTCTTTAGTCGAGTCATCATTTATACTAAAAATTGTGCCAGATGTGTGATGCTTTAAAAACTATGTGTTAAAGACTAAAACTACAGACCGGCAACGCGGTCTGGGCCAGCCAGGTACTAGAAGGACTTTTCCGATATATTGAATCTTAACACAATATAAAATATTGATATGTGCCAAGTTTGTGCCAAGAAATCATATAAATCGCGATTTATGCTTCAGGGTAATTCAATTCAATTTTGATCCGTTATATTTCATCTGCACAGCAGATCTTGTGTTGATAAAAATATTGGGATATGCCATGTTGGAAAATAATCGGATTTTCATTTCGCTGTTTAAGAGCTTCATGATTATTCAAAATCTTGGCCCTTTGTGGGGGAGGTACCTGAAGGGGTGGATTGATATCTACCATCTTTAAACCAGATCTTTCCACTGTAGGAATACTGGGAATACTGTGTGGGATTTGAAAAGAATCAGATGCTTATTTCGCATTTTATTATAGTTAAATTTATTCAAAATTGTGAACCTTTGTGTGGGAGTTACATGATGGAGGCGGTCAATACTGTCCACTTTCGCACCTAACCTGACACTGACAAAACTATTCCAAGTTAAAACAAAATCGAGTGATTCTTTCTTGTTCTATAAAGTAAGTTATCTTCTGCGAAAATTTTGACTTTTGTGGGCGAGTGAACTGATATTAATAATATCTGAACTCGATCAAAGTTTGACAATCATATTACGATGATCCAAGTTTGATTCAAACCCATTCAGAGTTGTCATGTGCACCAGCCAGTCAAAAAGACGGACGAACACCCCTAGACCGACTGACTCTAAATTTTCTAAAACGATTTTGGTCCAAAGGGACCTAGGGTCCAAAACCGTTGTGCGACGTTTTGTTATACATTATATACATACTCATGTAATCATAAAGCTGAGGGCATAAAAAACGTCTCAGGTACCACTGAAAAAAATTAAATACAAAATTTTCAAATTTGACAATTTGTTTTGTTGTTTATATTTTGTAAAGAAAAACTGTACAGAAAACATATATTCGAATTTGAGTGAGAACAAAATTTATAAATTCAATTTGGACATCGCATCTGGACCTCGTACATTTTTATACTTTATGCGTGTAACAAACGCTATTTTTGTGAGAAGGTGAGTATTATTGAACATAACCGAGAGCATTCAATAATAAGTTACCTCTACAACGAGCAGCGCCTTTGCATTTATATAATCTCCACCATGAAAGGGGGGGAGCGTATGAAAATTGACTAAGGTTTCATATTGTTTTTATGTATATTTATGATATGGATGAAGTTCTGTGTCACTTTAAACTTGTCCACCTATCTGCCTATTTAAATCAAGATTGAGGCCACATTATTCTTTTGAAAATGTGCCATATCATTCCACGTTTACATGTAGATCTCTAAGTCAGGACTTCATTATTTTCAAATTGGCGATACTGCGTGAAGTGGCTCTAAGCATTAAAGTTATTCATAATTACTATTGTAAAAACTGCAAAATTATATTTCCGGAACGGCTACAAAATCAATCACATCATTAACGCCTATATCTTTAATGTTTCGTGACGCGTTTATCTTTAAAGTACTTTGATCTGCAATGCAATTACAAATTATAAATCTAACCGATTCCATTCGCTGTGTACTAAAAGATGGGTCTTAAACAATTCGATATTTTATAAACCAAAAGAAATATCTTTTGATATTAGTAACGTAAGTATCTGTTATGTTATTTGTACAACAAAGTGCCTTTATTGCATTAGTGTAGGCTCATTACTGTGTGAATGTGCAAAGTTTCATATCGTGTGTCGGATATCATTGTTATAGAGTGCATGTTACGGATCTGGGATGCTGTTGAATTAAAGCAAAAAAATATAGGAGGATTGCTCATATCTGTACTGATTTTGGAATAAACGGGCCACTGACTTCCATTTCATCATTCATTCATCAATTTAAATCTCATACAATTTTTATTTAATATATCTGGTTAATTTATTATTTAATACGCTCCACCATTTTGAAGGATCTTGTATAATCTTGCAAAAAAAATCCATAAAAAATACCACTTAAATGAAAACCGTTATATGGGGGCTAAAGGAAGATGTAGGCTCGCATAGGTTTTTTTAGGCTGTAGTACCGATTCGGAACTTCAAATACAAAATTTGAAATAATTCTGGTGAATAATGTTGCTAATCATCATCAAAATACCGAACAAAAGAAAATACCGTTATATATGGCCTATACCAAGACGGGGACCTACATAGACAATTTTTTGTCATAAGTTGTAATACTCATTACGACCTTCAAACGTTAAATACGAAATTTGAAACAATTCCGGTCAAAAATGCCGCTAAAATCATCAAAATACGGAATATGCCGTTATATGGGGGGAAGTACCCACAAAGAACTCCTTGTGTAAAATATTAGGCTGATCAGGAATATATATGCTTCGTTAGAACAAACAAACATAATATGGAACATAATATGACCTCCATACTATACATGGTGGAGGGTATAGAAATTAAGGCAATGTTATCTCTTTGAAAAATGCTATTGAGCTTTTGAGTTTAGGAAATGTGCTTATAAAAGAATAATTTTTGGTTTAAATTGTTTTAGATATAAATCGTAATGTTGAAGGTTTTTATATTTAAGAACCGTTACTAATTGCAAATTCAAATTAAAATTCAAATTATTAGAATTGTTTGCGAGCAATTTCCTTTGTGGAAAAGTATTCTTCCATACCATATCCCTTGGTCGGTAATAACATTTCCCACAACCAATAAATAAACTATCATTTTACATAAGCAACAACAAAACAAAGACTAAAAATTTGAAAATCATTAAAAAATCATGACATTTCTAAAAATAAATACCAAAGCTATTCTATCTGAAAAAGAAACTTAAAATATCTAAAGTTTCTTCTATTAAATTGAAAATATTTATTATAACAAAATTTTTATCTATTCTAAGTTAACACGAATTGATCCGAAAATTTATTTAGAAATCCGATTGTTCATTTCAATGAAACCTCAACATCCATTGGTAAGAGATAACACAATTAATACAAGTAACAAAAAATAATTCTTTGAATTAGAAATATTTTCGGAAACTCTTAACACAATACCAAGTTTCAATACAGATTTTCATTGACTACGTGACTACATTCACTTGTCTGCCACAACTTTGAAGAAGAGCCAACAATTTCCAGGAAATAACCATCACAGCTAAACGCATTATGAGTCAGTGTTATTTTTCTTCATTCGCTAATTATTATTTGCTTGAATTTATTTATTAAATTAGCCATTTAACTTTTAACAATAATCTGCCAACACTTCTGATGATCACCCCCCACAGCAAGTGTCTTATCTAGTGGGGGGAAATGAATGCTTCCTCCGCTGTGCCAGGGGATTTCCACACAACGAAACTAAAAGAAAATAAAACGGTCAAATCATCGAGAGCAACACATGTGCTATGGCACGCACTTTTCTTTGAAAAAGAAAAACACACGTCACAGATACACAGCTGTGGTGAGCATTTTCACCCCACACATAGAGGAAAATCCCAATTAGTTGTTTGTTTTGTAGTTTTAATTTTTTCATAGAACAAGTGAAAAAAGTTTGTTTTTGTTAGCACATAAGTTTCTTTTAATAATCTTATGAGAATTCAATGGAAAATTATCGCCCTATGAACATGTTTGGGCTGTAATAAAATCACGAGAATATTATTTTGCTTGTGGGAATAAAGGAGGTAACTAAAATTACAGTGGACATGATAGAATAACGAAACAGTGGGTATGTGACATATAAGAAGTTGTAATTAAGTCCAACATTTTAGGAAATGGAGCGAAATGGCGGAGGGAATAAAATTATTTCATATATTTTGATTAAAAGTCAAATCGACGTTGTTGACACATGTAATTTCGACATTACCATTCCGTTTTAGATGATTACGTTAAGCCCAATATAACGCATTGAGATCTGAAGTGTATGTGTACTGCATATATATTGTGTTTTAAACACTTTATATCTAACACAGCAGTAGTTTTTGGAATTTGTTTGTATTCTTAGTTTAAAAACATAATATAAATGTATTATAATATGTCCCTTATTATACCCTACACCAGATAGTAGTAACGTAAGATAGACCCATAGTTACTTTTGAGAATCTTCAATCACTTTCTGATTCTATTTCTGCACGTAAGTCCGTCTGTCCGTCCATGTATTTTTGTGCAATACAATACAATGCAGGTCGCACTTATTATCCGATTAAGGTGGCATTTTCAAAACAATACAGGGAGAGATAAAAAACTGCAACAAAGTCAAACGCCATAATTTCATTGAACGAAAGCAAAAAATTTCGGAAATAGCATCAAATTTTAGAATAAGTTTAGATTTGTTCGAATAGGTCACCTTTGGTATGAATTATGGCCTTCAAACGGACAATGAAACCGTCACACGCTGCCCGTATGTGGCTCTGTGGCATTTTGGCTCATTCCCGACGAAGCGCTTGCTTGAGGTGATCTACACTTTGGTACTGTTTAGTGGCAACCCTACTTTCCAAAATAATCCAGACAGGATTGGTATCCGGAGATTTTGGTTGTTATTGTGCACTGGAAATGAAGAGAGGAACCTCATTTTGTAACCATTCTTGGGTGGCGCGTGCTGAGTGCGATGGTGCTGAGTGCGATGGGATGTCCTTTTGGAATATCCAAGGTTTGCGGCCAAAATATTTTTGTGCCCAAGGCTTTAATACACCGTCCAGAATATTTCCGCGTTAATATTCTGCATTTATTCTGATGCCACGGTCGATTAATACGAGCGGAGATCGACCATCAACTGTTATCGCGGCCCACACCATCACCATGACCATCTGACCTCTTTGGCAACTAAAGACGATCTTTTTGTTTGCTTACAAACAGCTGGACAACGAATGTTTTCTCATCGGAGAAAGCCAAATTCGGCAGTTCGCCACTTTCGGCCAAGCGAAGCAACTCTTTAGCTCTTTTGAGTCTATTTTCTTTATGTTGCTGTGTAAGTTCTTGCACTTTTTGGAATTTCAGGGGCTTTACCCCGAGCACATTTTTCAATATTTGTCGAATAAAATATTGCGATATGTTCAACTCACGGGCCATATTTCCACTGCGACGCTTCTTTATTTTTCGAACCTATCTGCTGATGTTGCCGTTTTCTTGCGTCCACTTCCTTGACGTCGGGCTACGCTACCAGTATCACGGAAACGAGCGATGGTACGAGACACAAAAGATTTATTCACATTTAAATGCTGGAGTGCTCTAACGATAGCCACTTGTGGTTTTCCAGCCAACTATGAAGAAATCACACTATTACGCGTGAATTTCATTACGAATAACTTTTTTTCTGGAAAATTCTCACCAAAATGCTTTTGTACGCTTGTAAACAATATAATGAGCTGTCACTGGAATAATTTTAACAGCTGTCGGGCGAGTGGCATAGAAATGATAGCAGTCTGAAGTAGGTTGCAGTTTTTCATTTTACCCTGTATTCGTTTGGCCCAAGAACCGAACCCTATTGAAATTGGCAAGAATCGGTTCAAATTTTGATAAAGCTCCCATATATATCTTTAACCGATTTCGGGTCAATTGTGCACCAAATGACTAATATCAGCCCAAATCGGCTGAATTTTAGCACTTCCGGAATGGAATTCAGCCTAAATCAAGTGCTGATTTTAGTGACAAACAGTTCAGATATAGCATAGCTCCCTTATATATCTTTTATCCGATTTGGTGCTAAAGTCCCTCACATGTGGTATATGCACTCCACAACAATGATATTTGATACCGGGTAACAGATGCTGCTCGAGAATACTTCTGCCAAATTTTATCGAAATCGGATCAGATTTTTATATAGCTTCGATATACATCTTCATCCGATTTTACGGTTATTGCTTACCATACATGTAATATCAGCCGAAATTGAATAGATTCCTCTTCATATTCAACCAGATTTTACCATTTGGTGAAACTCAGTCCCGTATATCTGTTGCTCCAATATGTATTTTTTAATAAAATTCTTATCGAAGTGATTTCATGCATTTACAGAAATGTTATTTTGTTCATAGTAGTTATGATCTACATGGTTGCCCATATTCGACGGACCCATCTGGCAACGCCATAACTTGTGGCAGAGATATCACATCGCTTAATGACATACCGCGTTTGAAGCGTCAGTCCAAGCAGATTTTTACCATGAACCAATACACGCCTCGCGAGCGCTCTGAAATAGTTGAAATTTACATTCAACAGAAGAAGTCAATTGTGAAACAAAATGTGATAAGTGCGCCTTCTAAGAACCAAGGCGATCGGCCGAGAATATCGCTGCCGTTCTCAGCAGTTGGGCATGGCTCGGTCCACTTTACAACGGATTATTCGCATTGATTTGCATTTGTTCCCGTACAAAATTCAATTGATACAAAATTCAATTGTTGCCTGCGGACAAGCCTCGTCAATTGGAATGGGCCCAAAGGGCCCAAAGTTCCGTCGAATATGGGCAACCCTGTACTTAACATAAATTACCAATGTTTTTTTCTAGTTACTGGTGCTCAACTAAATACACATATTGCTATAGGGTATCATATAGTCGGCCCGCCAGACTTTTGACCTTTCCTTACTGGTTTATCATTTTCATAATTAGACTCACTATTGTTATAATTATTATTATATTAATCCCAAATCCCAAATGAATATACATCTTTATGCTTCCTTGAATAAGTAGTTTATGAAAATTTAATTTAAACAAATCTTTTCTCTCGCAATTAGTCAGTAATTCTCCTTTCGGTTCGTTGGTTATCATGTCAATAATACTAATTTTATTTTCATTTCCTAATAATCTTATCTTATGATGAATATCTTGCTGAGCCTTTGAAATTATGCTAGATATGATTTGTGTTTTCTAAATTTTCTGTTTTTTTTCTGTGAAATTTCGGGAGTGGGTGGGTCATACACGTGCTACACACAGATTGAATAAAGCAGAACGCGAACTACAACTCAGCACTGTGCTTGGCCACTGGGTGGGGGAAAGGTATATTTACTTTGAATGTTGATTAAATTAAATTCGAATAAACAAAGGCACGTAGTCGTTGCTCCTCCACAACGTCGCCAATAATGATGAGGATGATGTTAATGAGGATGATGGAAACGCTGGGACAGACAGGCGAACGGCCGATGAAAAGAAACATGGGTGACAAATTTCTGTTTTTAAGAAAATAAACGAAGAAAATAGTGACAGCTTGTTAATGATTAATTACACATTAGTACGAGTATTATGAAATTTACATACCCGAAATAAACTCACCTCATTTCTGTGAGCTGTCCCATTTGTGAACACGTTCTTTTGTCCCTGCTATAATTTATGTGTTACGTTCTTAGACAAACAGACCGTGATATTTGGTTGAGTGGACTGGTGATTGGCCTATGGATTGGACATGAGATGAATTTGTGAGGACCGTTGAAATTGAAATATTCACACGCCCTGCTTACGGACTGTTGACATGGTCAGCGATTTCCCGATTTTAAAACAGTCGGTGGGGGCCACAGTATGGAGAAGAATATTTATTTTAACGCTTAATTTTGAAATTATTGACATAAAGGTAGTTTGCAATGAATATTTACTAGGTCGCTCCTAACTTAAATTAGCTTTGTAAGCCTTTTGATGGGCAAAATATTACATTTTTATCGGGAAAAAGTTGAATTCTTTTAGAGGGTCGGGAGTTCAAACCCCCAATGATAAATTATGGGATTCAGGAAACTGTGAATTTAAGTTAAGTTAATGTATGTGCTTATTTAAACTGCTGCCAATTCCAGTATTTATTTTTAAGGATATTCCAAGACAAGTAGGCAGACCAAAAAAATCCAACTGCGCAATAGCTCAAACCAATTTACAGTTGCGCTTCGCTACACCTTTTGATTTTATATGCAGTTTTTTTACTGTTAGCCTAATGCCATTGCAAAGGCCTGGTGGGTCTATACAATTGGAGATGCATAGCGTGTTTGGTCCATCATATATACGAAACCGGCCGGAAATATACAGGGTGAGTTGAAAAAACTGTAATCAACTTCGGACTGTTGTCATTTCTAAACCAATCGTTCGACAGCTCTTAAAATTCTAACAGTGACAGCTCATTATATTGTTTACAAGCGCACAAAAGCATTTTGCTAAGAATTTTCCAGAAAAAAAGTTATTTGTGATGGAATTCAAGCGTGATAGTGTGATTTCTTTATATTTGGCTGGAACACCGCAAGTGGCTATCGTTAGAGCACTCCAGCATTTAAATTTGATTAAATATTTTTTGTCTCTTATCATCGCTCGTTACCGTGATACTGGTAGCGTAGCCCGACGTCAAGGAAGTGGACGGAAGAAAAAAGCAACATCAGCAGAAATGGTTTGAAATGTAAAGAAGCGAGTTGATCGAAACCCGCGTCGCAGTGGCCGATGGCTCCTGAGCCTAACATATTGCAATATTCCAAATATTGAAAAACGATCTCGGGCTAGAACTTACACAGCAACAGAAAGAAAATAGACTCAAAAGAGCTAAAGAGTTGCTTCGCTTGGCCGAAAGTGGTGATCTGCCGAATTTGGTTTTCTCCGGTCAGAAAACATTCGTTGTCCAGCAGTGGCCACCAAAATCTCAGGATACCAATCAGTTGGACTATTGGAGTATTTCTCCATTTATTTCTATATTTATTCTTAAATTTGATGCCATTTCCGAAATTTTTCGCTTTCATTCAATAAAATATGGAAGTAAATTCCGGCACTCATTCCAAATTTCATTGGAATCGGACTTACATAGCGCGTTTGATGCATCAAATACCTTAAATCGACCGAAAATGTATCCAAACCTCAACAGATTTTAATATAATTTCACAAATTCTATTTTCCAAGTTTCTTTGAAGTCGGACATATATATCGTATGAAAACAAAAGAAAATATGTGTGGGAACTATATCCAAATCTGAACCAATTTCAATATAATTTGACAAATTTATTTGTAGACCAAAATACCCGAAATTGGCCGAGAATGTATATGGAGGCTATATCCAAACCTCAACAGATTTCAATATAATTTGAAATATACAAAATTCCGACACTCATCCCGAATTTAATTGGAATCGGACATACATATCGTGTTTGTTGCATTAAATGCACGACAAAAATATATATTGGAGCTATATCCAAATCTGAACCGATTTCAATTTATTTTGGCAAATTTATTTTTGTAATTCCGTTATACATTGCAAATTTGAACACTGTATCTGTAACCAATTAATAGATATTTTTTTATGTTATAACATTCTATGAGAGAAAACAGAACAAAAATAACCAAGAAGCTAAAAAAATTTTCGGAAATATGAAAAATTGTTCAACTTAAATAACATATGGCTTTGTGAATTGTTGGTTCTATGATCGCGCGAAAGAGGTAATTCTAATATCTTAATGTATCTCTGCTTTATATGATTTCATCCCTCTGTGTATAGAAACTAAATCCTTGTAGATATACACAAAAATAACGAACTCCATTTTAAAATGGTTCGGAAAATAGGTTAACTTGAACGGTAACACTCTATTGCTCCACATCAAGATATGACGAAAATAAACAATTGTAATCAAGCAAATATTCAAAGAACACCGTATGATATATATAAATATATCCAATATTATATTTTATTTGTAGCCTGTAAATTTCCCTAATAAAATCGAAATACGGAAATTCGGGCGTTACGTAAATGGTAATTACCGAAATCTTCGTTTCAAAAGTTTATGTAATTGCCTTGTCATTCGTATATGCATTTTCTCAATATAAAATATATCAATGTGCCGTCTGGTCCATTGTATAAGCCAAACCTAAATATAAGTACGACTTCTTAAGATTTCAAAAAGTATGATATTTGCTTTTCAGGCATTACAATTCAAATGCATTATGGCATACAAACAAACGTACGTCTGTCTATCCTGTGCACACAGACTTCTTAATTAAGTTAAGTCATAATAAATTGCAGCCGCGCTGGATGTTGAATGCCTTTCACAGAAAGGAACACAAACGAATCCGCAAGTTTTCCTCTTTTCCACATTAAAAAATAATTTTGCGTAAAAAGGAAATAAGTAAAAGCAACAGAGTAGAGAGAAGAGGATTTCCACACAAAGCATTGAAATTAAATTGAAGTGTAATTATGGCTTCTTTCTGCTTAAGTTTACGATGTTGCAAGTAATTAAAAAAACTGAATGCTTGCAATTGCCACACGAGTAGTAATGAATGTATGATGAATGCGGCCAGAACACAGTTGCCTCTTGTTTCATTTGAAGTACCCAGGCTTATCAAAGAACATCGTTGAAAGCAGTCGAACAGGTTGCAAACCCTCAAACACACACACAGAATACACAGACGCTATTAAAGCCAATTGAAGTATTTCGCTTTTTTTATAATAAACACAATTCAATATTATAAATTATGTTACTCCTGAATTAGTTATATTTTTAAAATATATTGCCAGTAATATTGTAGAATATTGGAGTAAGGTTTAGAGTGTTGGTAAAGTCTAATAGAGGAGGTAAAATTTTATGAACAAAGTTTTTGATGAATATTTTAACCTCCTATAGCTGCTACTTACTGTTGTTTTCTATATTTGGTTCATCCTTCACAATCAGTGATTATTTTCTGTCGCTTAACGAAGAAAGAATTTTATTTCAAGAAAGCTAAGATAAGTGAAATACTGATTTTTATTAATTATTTCCCTTTAATTCCTTTAACACCATCGCTACATGAGAAATATATTTCATGTGGTCCACATAGATTTGTACCAAAAGCTTGACCACAATTTCTTTTACCCTCCACCTTGAAAACATTTTAACTTGGTCATTCCGTTTGTAACCTGCCTAAATATTCGTCGTAGACCCCATAAAGTATATATTCATGATCAGCATAAAATTCTAAGTCGATTTAACGATGTCCGTCTGTCTTTTGAAATCACGATACAGTCCACATTATTTGTCGTAGAGCTTCAAAATTCGGTACAACAATTGCATTGTATAGGATGGTTATTATTGGAAATTAGATAGATCGGTCCACATTTTGGCATAGCCCCCCCTATGACGGTACCTCCCAAAATTCAGAATTTTGATGATTTTAGCCACAGTTTTCCACGGATTTGTCTAAAATTGGTATTTGTAGTTCGTAATGGGTTCCAGTGGAGGAATATTGAACGTATAGGTCCACGTCTTCGGTAACGGTACCATACGATGTTCGGTATTTTGATGATTTTAGCGATATTATTCATCGGAATTGTTTCACATTTGGTTTTTGAAGTTCGTAATGTTCGGCCCGACTGAATTTACAGTTTTTATACTTGTTTCTTTTTTATTTTCTCCATCCTGTGTTAGTTACTCCGTTTGTAACACATTGATATAATGTTTTAAGACTTTAAAAGTATATACAGGGCGAGATGAACTGCAACCAACTTCAGACTGCTGTCATTTCTAAGACACCCGTATGAAAGCTGTTAAAATTATTCCAGTGACAGCTCATTATATTGTTTACAAGCGAACAAATGCATTTTGGTTAGAATTTTCCAGAAAAAAATTTTTCGTAATGGAATTCAATTCAATTGTAATCTTTATATTTGGCTGGAAAACCACAAGTGGCTATCGTTAGAACACTCCAGCATTTAAATGTGAATAAATCTTTTGTGTCTCGTACCATCGCTCGTTACCGTGATACTGGTATCGTAGCCTGACGTCAAGGAAGTTGACGGAAAAAACGGCAACATCACCAGAATTGGTTCGAAAAGTATAGAAGCGACTTGATCGAAACCAGCGTCGCAGTGGCCGAAGAATGGCTCGTGAGCTGAACATATCGCAATATTCCATTCGGCAAATATTGAAAAATGAGCTCGGGGTAAAGCCAATGGAATTCCAACAAGTAAAAATGCAGTAAGTTCGGCCGGGCCGAACTTTGAATACCCTCCACCATTTGAAACGAATTAAGGCATTTTCACAAAATAGAAAAAAACACCATTAAAATTCTGTTAAAATCTCGAAAGGTGCCGATATATGGGGGATAAACGATATTTTGGACTTATGTAGACAAATCTATGTCTAGGGATAAAGTACTCACAAATAACTCTTTGTATAGAATTTAAGACAATTCCGTTTAAAAATGTGGCTAAATCGTCAAAATACCGAATATCAGAGGGTACCGTTATATGGGGGCTGTATGATATCGTGGACCTATATAGATAATTCTCAGCCTAGGGATAAAGTACCCACAAAAACTCCTTGTGTAGATTTTTATACAATTTCATTAGAAAATGTGGCTAAAATCATCAAAATACCGAATATCGGGGGGCACCGATATCGTGGACCGATATAGCCCATCTTCGAACTTGACCTGCCTGCAGGCAAAAGAGAGATCTTGGCAAAATTTTATCTTCCCATCTTAATTCGTTTAGCCTGTAGCGTGTTTACAACAGATGGACAGACGGACAGACGGACGGACGGACTGGGCTAAATCGTCTTAGAATTTTACGCTGATCAAGAATATATATACTTTGTTGGGCCTAAAATGATTTTGGAGAAAGAAGCGAGATAGACCAATAGTTACTCTGAGGATTTTCAAAAGATCCCTTTCTGAGTCGATTTATGCATATCAGTCCGTCTGTCCATATATGTGTGTGAACAAATAATTTTGATATAGCTCCCATACATCAAATTTGGTAATAATTTGTTCAGATATAGCTATAGCTATGTTTCATCCGATTTGGTGTTATAAGTCTTTCACATACGTAATATGCACTCCACAACAATGATCTTTGGTACCAGATGTAATATATAGCCCAGAAATAATTGTTTGAAATATTGTCAAGATCGGTTCAGATTTGGATATAGCTCCCATTTATATGTTTATCCTATATCAGGTTTATTGTGCACCGAATGGTTAATATCAGCTCAAATGAACTGAATTTTGGCACTTCTGAAGCAAGTATTTAAAATTTTGGTGGGAATTGGTTCAGATACATCTATTGCTCCCATGTATATATTTCACACAATATGATACCGCACATCAGATGCAGCTCGAAAATACCTTTGCCAAATTTGATCGAGATCGTTTCCGCCAAATTAGACACTTTATTAGTTTATAGACGAAGGTTAACTTTGGAAAGCTCCATTAATGCGAGCATCACTCTATAGATGCATACAAAAATGTATGTAACGCATTTTGTTTTGTAAGTTGGTCATTTTTTCATATTACTCCCAGTTTTTTTCTACATCAACTGTAATTTTCCTCCAGTTTGGCTGCTGGGAGTTTAACTCCAGAAGCAAACAAACAAATTAAAATTGTGGAAAAAAAACTTATTATTTCTGGTGATACGCTCTTGTAAAAATTATGGGTTAGTAGGTTTATTTGTAAATAGTTGCAAATCGTTAGGAAACCCATTATTATACCCTACAACACTATGTGTTGGGGGTATTATAAGTTTGATTGGGCCAAAAATTATGTAACACCACGAAATATTGGTTTCCCACACAGGAAAGTATATATGGATCTTCCTATCTCGCCGAGCTGAGTCGATCTAGCTATGTATGTCCGTCCGTCCGTCTGTCCATGTTAATTTGTAATCACTCTATAGGTCGCAATTATGCCCGATCTTCCTGAAATTTAAAATGTAGGTTGGGATATGGTCAGAATAGAACCCTATTGTTTTTGGAGATGATCGCATAATATTTAGGGGTTGAAATGGACCAAAAACTGAAAAATTTCCTGATTTTGCAGTTGCTCTACAGGTCGCAATTATAGTCCAATCGACGTGGAAGTTAGCATGGGGCTAGAACTTAAGGCTAGGCAGAAGCCTTCCAATTTTGATGGTCATCGGGTAATATTTACTGGGTGAAAAAGACCATAACATTTGTGTTAAATAAAATTTCTATTAAACCGCGAATATTTTTAATCCCGGGGAAATCACAAATAGACGACCAGGTCAATTCTGACCGTTACGTAGATGCCAATAGTAAATATATCTGATATATATAGCGAAATATATACAATGTATATATACAAGGGAAGGGGATGTTAGCTAGAATGCTTATATCTCCAGAATGGCTGGACCGATTTTGACAAATTTTGTCAATTCAGAATGCCCTATTGGCATAAAAGTATAAAATCTAAAAAATCGCTTAAAATGATGTCAATAATGATGTTAATATAGATTTTGTAGTATTTTGTGACATTTTTTTCATATTTTTTATCGCATGCGATTTTTTCAATTTGACTTATAATATTCAAGTGTACATTTTGTAATATTTGTTCACCTTACAACACAGGTTGGGGTTATTTTATACAATTTTCCTTATCAAACATTTGAAAGCAGTCGACACGGAATTTAGCATGAGAAGGGAGTAAAGCACAGGGAAGAAGTGTAGCATTTTGGATGGCCTTCGGACTAACAGGACGACGGTTTGCGTAAGTATTGGGCAAATGGACCTAGTCAAAAAGCTCTATGACACAATTTCAAAAGTGAAATCTTCCAAAATTGATTTGGACATAAGGGGACTTCTACCATTATGTAGTGTTGTAGGGTATCACATGGTCGGCCCCGCACGACTATAGCCTTTGCATACTTGTTTTGTAATGAAAATGTTTACTAGGATTAATTCGAAATTCACTGGTAAACCCCTATTAACAATACAATGAACTTATTAATTCGATTCTGCTTAAGTTAGAAAACTCCAAACACAAAATTTCAATACATATTTTTTTACAGAATACTCTTTAAGTCAATGTTGAAAATGTCGAGAAAACATTGACGTTTGTGTCAATTTTTCTTCGCTAAATTAAACACAATCGAATCGAATGTTAACGCTTGTTGAATTTGTATTTCATAGCAAGACAAGCGTTAGTTTACAAAAGGAACGCATACAAGCATATCTTGCGACACACTCTGTACTTGTCTATGTAGTATTTCAGGCCTATAATCTAACGTTTCTACGTGTCTAAACGTTTAGTTTTGTAAAGACACGAGAACGAAAAAAAAACTAAAACGAGGCAAGAAAGCAACGAAAAAAACAAAGTCGTTACTGCCGCTACACTGTTATTGTTGGCATTGCCGTTGACGTTTTTATAGCTGTTGTTTTTGTTGTTGCTATTGCAAATTGCAATTGCAGTTTGGGTGCAACAACCGCATTTGTAGTTCATGAACGGCCAGCGAACCTAAGGAAAAAACAAACAAAGTTTCTGAATTGACAAACGCACACAGTGACATCCTTACGGATAGATATCTTATGCATGTACGAACGAGCACAAACACCCATACACACATTTGGACCACATACTGTGAATGTTGTAAGTGGGCTTTTTTGTCTTCATTGCAATGCATTGCCATACATAGAGTACCGCCACGTATGCATGTATTTGGGATGTATGAGCATGCCTCGACATACATACATCCCAATGCTTGTATCTACGTCAAGTACATTTGCTTAGGCACGTTGCAAAGTAAACAAAATTTTACTCAAAGAGTAGCAAAAGATACTCGCATTGTGCTACAAAAATTATATTCATTCTATGACACAAACGTTGCACAATGCACCGAAATATGACCATATAGCTTTCGGCCAGTATCCAAAACGCAAATTAAATATAGGACTTGCCACCCAAATAAAATATACCTTTTAATTAGTTGGTTCTACTTTTCAAATTGTTTTTGTAAAAACTTTTACATGTCCTTTGAGACAAGCTATATATGCTCATGACCACCCATTTGTGTTGGTAGTTATGAAGTTTTGCCTAACCACCTCGTGTATGAAATAACTGATCGATACCAACTCAGCTCCGATTAAGATTTCAATTTTAAAAACAATTGCAGGCAACAATTTTATCTAAAAACTGAACAATAATACTCATTAAAATCCATTATTTTTACAAATCACTCGAAAGATCTCGATATCCTTATCTACGAATGAGTAGACATATAAGATGCTATTATTTGGCTACTTCAAAAGTAATGAGTATTATATGCTGGGTCACAGCAAAAACTAGATTAGCTATATATTTTACCAGCAGACCAAAAATAATAGTAATTACTTACCTAATGCATTACCAGTCAACTGAAGATAATAAATTATTTGTATACAATTAACGAACCAAAATATCTTATTTTACCTTACAAATCAAACAATATCCTTGAAGTTGAAAAAGACGTATATTAGAGCTACACTGGTGGCCAAAACTAAAGCAACTGAAATTACAAGGAGAATGAAAGCCCTGTAACTTTCTTAAAATTAAGAAAATGAAAAAGTTTTTCTAGTTGTATATTAGGTATTTTATTCACATTTAAAAGTTTAAAAATGGCTAAAAAATCGGTACATGAATAAAACATCAAATCATCAGTGACTATGAAAATATGCTACCGCAGAAAATGGTTTCCGAGAAATATTTTATAAATATTTGAATATATGAATCTGGATCAGTAGTAACAGTCTATAACGGATGAAGGCCGTGAAAAACTTCAGCCCGTACTGATTAAAAAATTGTAAGAGAAATAAAAAACCACCATTTAAGAGTTTAACTGAATAAAGCCATTTATATCTGAAAAAAATGGAAAGCCAGGATGGCTTTCGAAAACGATAATATTAATTAGAATACAGCTCAATGGAAAAACCTTTTATTCTGGGATGAGTCTACGTTTAATACTAAAGACTCAGACATGAAAAAATTTACGGTGAGAAGACCAAAAAATGGAAACCTCAAGCCGTAGTGTTGCAAGGGTGCAGTAAAGCATGATAGAGGGTCAAAAATGGTGTGGCGATGTTTTTCTTTCTATGGACTTGGGCCTATCCATGAAATAAAGAAAGTTATGGATCGGTTTGTTTACAAAGATGTGTTCGACATAACCTTTGCTGATCAAAATATTCGGCTTATTTTGGTCCCAAACATGCATCAAAACTTATCAAAGATTGGACGCAGAAGTCAAAAATCGGTGTTTCGTCATGGCCGGTACAATCATCTGACTTAAACCCCATAGAAAACCTTTGGAGTATCGTAGACAGGAAGGTCAAGCGGGATTCGGAAACAAATTCACCAAAGAATTCAGGGTGCCTGGGAAAGCATACCCGAGGATCAAATTAAGCGTGTTATAGATTCAATACCTCGTAAGTGTGCAGCTGCTATTAAAAATAATGGTTATGCTATCAACTACTACCAAAATTTAATTATTTTAAAATAAAAAATCAAAAACTTGCTTTAGTTTTGACCAGGCAAAAATTGGGTCATTTTAGTTTTCCATATATTATTTTTCATTCAAAATTATTTTTTGTATTTTTATTTTTAGTTGTTTAAAAGTGAATAAAATACCTCATTTAAAACTGGAAAAATAATTACCATTTGTTTATTTTTGTAAAAGTTACAGGGCGATTTCAATTGCATTAGTTTTGGCCACCAGTGTATATCCAAATCCGAACCGATGTTGATAAAAAATTTGCAGAGGTATTTCTGAACCCTATACAAAATATCATTCTTGTAGAAGGCATATTACGAATGTTTGGAACTTAAACACCAAACTGAAACGATTTTCACCAAATTTGATTTTATTTTGATTCACACAAAAACCTAAAATCGGGAGAATATAAATGGGAGTATGATCAAAATCTGGCCCGATTATCCACACTGTTCACAAAATTCATAAATACATAATAATGTGATTCTTTGAAGATTGTCAAAAGAAACAATGCTGAAAACGTGGACCTGTATATACAATGTTCCGCCACCGAAGCTAGAACCCATAACGAACTACAAATAAGAAATCCGTGAAATGTGGGTAAAACCATCAAACCATATAGGGGGAATACGAAAACGTAGACCTGTGTAACTAATGTTCTGTCAACGAAGCTGGAACCCATTACAAACAACAAATACTAATTTTAAGGCAAATCCGTTGAAATGTGAGGCTTAAACCATCAAAATACCGAATATCGGGAGGAACCGTTATATGGGGGCTATCCCGAAATTTGGACCCATATATATCTCATATTCAAAACCAACTATCCTAGACACAATACAAACTACGTCAAATAATGTGAGCTGTATTGTGATTTCAACAGACAGACGGACATAAATTGACTTAAAATTTTAAGCTGATCATGAATATATAAACCTTATGGGATCTATAACGAGTATTTAGAGTTTTTTACAAACTGAATGACAAATTAAATATGCCCTCCTTTCCAAGGTGGATGGTATACAAGACATACACCCACATCTTTAAATACTGTGAACTATTTTTTCGCTACCTTAGCTTTAATATGTTTATTATATAATGACTTCTATATTTGAAATATTAGTTGCGATTAAATTGTTCTGATTCACTGTGGGCCGGTTCTGTCAGTCTCTCATTTCTGATGCTTTTAAGCAAAAGTTAACAAGGCAGCAAAAAAAGGTTGTAGTACCCTTCCGAAATTGGAAACGATGCCGGTTAAAAATGTCACTAAAATCCTTAAAATATCGAATACCATTTAACCTTTAAGGAGTAGCAAAGAATATGTTAAAAATGTCACTAAAATCCTTAAAATATCGATTACCATTAAGTGGCTGTACGAAAGCTTGGAGTGACATGGCCCATTTCCGAACTTAACCTGTCTACTGGTAAACTATGCATGTAATCTGATCTAATATGTATATATATATAGCAAAGAATATATATATATATATATTCTTTGCTATATATATATACATATTAGATCAGATTACATGCATAGTTTACCAGTAGACAGGTTAAGTTCGGAAATGGGCCATGTCACTCCAAGCTTTCGTACAGCCACCATATAATGGTAATCGATATTTTAAGGATTTTAGTGACATTTTTAACCGGCATCGTTTCCAATTTCGGAAGGGTACTACAACCTTTGGCAAAAAAAGTTCATATACTGGTCCACGTTTTCGTATAGCCCCCATATAACGGTTTTCATTTAAGTAGTAGTTTTCGGAATTTTTTGAAACTGTTCATGTTCCTTCCTCTATCCAGTACAACTGGTTTACAACTTCAAAGTAAAAATAATTGTCGAACAAGTGTTTGCCCTATATTTTAGAGACAGAAGACCACAAAATATTTTTGGAAAGCGGTTTCCACGAATTTCACTTGGTATTTCGATATAATGTGAAAAATTCAGATTAATTACTCTATTTCGGGCCCATTGTGCAAGATCTGCCTCTAGAATACAAAATATTATAAAAAAGCGAGGCAAGAACGAAAAATCGCACAATCAACCATACAATACAAACTGACATCGTTAGGCCCCACAGTACCACAAAAGACAAATGTATAGATAGTTTGTGGGTGGGGGCACCTAGGTGTGTTTCTCTGAGGTACATGCACCGAACAGTACAAAATTAAACAACAACAAGCAAGCCAAAGCGATATGCATGCATTGCCAATTATTTTTTCTAAACAAAACAACAGCAGCGGCAGCACTTTACAAGTACTCGTCCGGACTCAACACAATTTCTCAACGGTCTCAAAATATGCATGCAACAAACATGGCTGGTGGGGGTGTGCTGCGGAGGAGGTAAAGATATCACATTTATATGCGGTGCATATCTAAAATCATGAACACACATCGCATACTGCGAAGCAATAGAAAACTAAAATTGAACTAAACATTTACATTAAATGTCAGTTAAATTTATTAAAACCGCTAATGGGGAAAACTGCAACAGGTATTTTAAAACTTTAAGTGATTTTGTTAGATTTCAAAATAATTATAAAACAACTAGGCAATAGATATAGTAGGGCGGGCCGATAATTTGATACCCTACAACACTACAATTGGCGGTTAGGTTTCTGCAGATCTGAAACCCCTTTGACAGAAATGAACATTCCCCTAGAAAACATTCCCATATATACAACATAATAAAAGCAAACTTTGAGCTAAATTGCTCCATATTTTTTTTTTCGAATAATCAACAATCAAATTTCGATTTGGGACCAATATTTTCTCAAAAACATATGATCTATAAAAAAGCACTGGTATTTCACGAAGCACATGTTCCTACTACGTCATGATTTGGGATATTGCTAATTTTATTTTTTTTAACCAGACTGTGGTTCATTTCACAAGCTAAATATTATCCTATGACCACAAAAAATGATAGGCCTCAACGCTGTCCTAAACTCTAACCTCATAAAAATTCCATGTCATTAGTTGAGAACTGTAGAACGACTTCAAAAACTAGATAATATTTAGGTTTTTGGTCCATTTTAAACACTAAATATTTTTCAAAGCTCTTCCAAAACAATAGGCTTCTATTATGATCCTAATCCTAACCCATGTGAAATTTCTTTAAGATCGGGCTATAATTGAGACCGGAATATAATACCCCCAACGTATAGTATTACAAGGTGAACAATATTACAAAATGTACTATTCAATATTGTAAGTCAATTCAATATTATAATTTGACTACTATAGTATATCATAGAAAAATATTCACGTTTTTATTAGAATCGTATACCCTTCCATGAAAAGGTAATTGGTAATTTTTAGTTATAATAGCTTATAGTTCCGGTAGCGAAACATTGTATGAATAGGTCCACGTTTTTGTATAGCCCCAATATAACGGTAACTCCCGATATTCGGTGTTTAGACGATTTTGCACATTTTTCAACGAGTTTGTCTATAAAATTGGTATTTGCAGGTCATGATGGATTACAGCTCCGGTGGCGAAACAGTGTATATATAGGCCCGCGGGTTTATATAACCCCCATACAACGTACCTCCCGATATTCGGTATTTTGATGATTTTAACCACATTTTTCAACGAAACATTGTATGTATATGTCCACGTTTTTGTATACCCCCATGTAAAGATACCTCCCGATATTCGGGCCCCTATACAACGGCCTAACCCACTTTATGTTTTTTGAAAAGTATAACAGAATTATCTGATATTTGTAGTTTAAATTGGAACACGATGAGTTCAGATAATTTTTTATAACTTAAGGTTGTTTTACTTGTTTAGATTTTATTCTTTTCTAATTTGATTTATGAGATTGTATATATTTTGCTATGTGTTCGATATCTTGGATATCAGTATCAACGTAACTCTCAGAAGTAACCTTTCCGTGTATTTCCGACTTTTTATACCCTACACCATAAGGTGGCCAGGGTATTATGTCTTTGAGCATTTGTTTGTAACAGGCAAAAGGTAACTTTTGATGATCTGCATAGAATCACTTTCTGAGTTGATTTATGCATGTCAGTCCGTCTGTCTATGTATTTTTGTGAACAAAATGCAGGTCGCATTTATTATCCGATGGAGATGAAATTTTCCAAACAACATTTGAAATTGGAGATAATCGGTAAAAATTTAGATATAGCTCCCATACATATCTTCGTCCGATTTGCCCTTTATTCATAAATCGGTTCAGATATAGCTATAGCTCCAATATATATTGTTCATCCGATTTGTTATTTTAGTCCTCCGCAGTCGTAATATGCACTCTGTAACAACAATATTTGGAGAAATATATAAAATGCAGCTCAGAAATAACTTCGCTAAATTTTATCGAGATCGGTTTAGATTTGGATATAGCTCCCATATATAACTTCGGCCGATTTATCTTTTATTGTGCACCAAACGTCTAATATTTGCCCAAATGAGATGGAATTTGGCACGTACGACCGAATTGAGTCTAGAATGTATGTATGTAGAATGTATGCCAAATTTGGTGAAGATCGGTTCAGATATAGCTATAGCTCCCATATATATTGTTCATCCGATTTGTTGTATTTGTTACCCACAGCCGAAATATGCACTCCGTAACAACGATATTCAGGGAATTATATCAAATACAGCTCAGAAATACCTTTGCTATATTTTATCGAGATCGGTTCAGATTTGGATATAGCTCCCATATATAACTTCGTCCGATTTATCTTTTATTGTGCACCAAACGTCTAATATTTGCCCAAATGGGATGGAATTTGGCACGTACGACCGAATTGAGTCTAGAATGTAGTATGCCAAATTTGGTGAAGATCGGTTCAGATATAGCTATAGCTCCCATATATATTGTTCAACCGATTTGTTGTATTTGTTACCCACAGCCGTAATATGCACTCCGTAACAACGATATTCAGGGAAATATATCAAATATAGCTCAGAAATATATTTGCCAAATTTTATCGAGATCGGTTCAGATTTGGATATAGCTCCCATATATATCTTTATCTGATTTCAAATTAATTTTGCACCAAATTGGCAATACAAGTCCGAATTTAAAAGATACAAATGCTTCGGCATATTTAGTCCTTTTAATTTTAATTTTAAATTATAATTATAATCATAGGGTGTATAATTGTAATAAGATTTTTAAATGAATAATGAAGATTAAAAAAAAAAGATTGAATTCTCCCATAAAAACTTTTAATTGTTATGTGGAGCTCAACTAAATTAGCAAAGTGATGTAGGGTATCATAAAATCGGCCCCGCCCGACTTTAGGACTTTCTTTACTGGTTATATATAAAATATATATTAGTTATGGTCTAGTTCAATCAGTAAATGTTATTCGATGAACATCCTAATTGGTAGACTTCTGCTCAGCCCTAAACTCTTGCCCCATTGAAAATTCCGAGTCGATTGGTATTTAATTGTGACCTCTAAAACACCGGTGTTTGACCGATTTGAACCCTGAATATTTTGCGATCATCTCCCCAAACAATAGGCTTCTAATCTGATCTTAGCCACACATCGTTAGGATCGGCCCATAATTGCGACCTATAGCGTGATTACACTTTTAGTTGCACAGACGCACGGACGGACGGACGGATATTCATTGCTGGATCGACTCAGCTCAGATAGGAAGATCCATATATAGTTTTCTATATCTTGGTCTAAGATTTCGAGGTGTTACGTGATTTTTGGCCCAATCAAATTTATAATAAAACTATTTTCTTCATGGTGCGAATAACAATACCCACCACCATTAGCTGGAGAGCGTGTTAACATTTCCATTCGTTTTGCAACACTTCGAATTATTTGTTAGAGACCTCATAAGTCCATTACCGACATCAAGTTCTATGTCAATTTAACTATATCCTTAAGATGAAGGTATGAAACTAGGCTTAGGCGTTTGTGGTACTCCTATGGATTGATTGAGAGAGAAGCCACGCATGTGTATTTTCACGGTAGTCAGGTTAAGTTCTTAAATGGGCCATGTCGGTCTTAGTTTTCCTATAGCCACCATATAACGGGACCTCTCGATTCGGACTTTGAAGTCATAATTTCTAACAGAATTGTTTCAAATTCGGTATTTAGAGTTTATATCAGGTTCTTCCTCCTGTGGCATAACATTGATGTTAATACCCGTGTAAGTTTGATACGTTCCGCGATAATCTCCTCGGAATTCTTTCCTCGGCGGAGACCATAGAGTGCATATGCTAACAGGCGGTGGTTGTTGAGTTTACTTTCCTTGTAGGGTACAACAGCTTCTCTTATTGGAATATTTGGTTATAGTAATTATCGACAAAGATACTCGGCGATCTCCGCGAACCTCTGTAATTGCAAGAACCTCGATTTTGACATTACGGTAACTGCACTACACTGAAATATTTGCAAATGAAAGTCTTTCAAATTCTTTACTACGAGGTCGTAATGGTTTCTACATCATTCATCAGAACATTGTCTTTATATTTTTCACGTTTTTCTGTAGAGCCCATACAACGGTTCTTCTCGATATTCGCTATACTGTTGATTTTAGCCACATTTTTTCGCGAGATAGTTCTAAATTTAGTATAAAGTAATGTACTAGTTTAATAGAACTGGATGAAATTGAATATCGCTAAATACGTTTCCCCTAGTGTTTATTACTGTTCTCCCCTCTTATGTTCTAAGAAAGCTGCCAAAAAAGCAAAGTTCTCTTAAGTTTCCTGCCTTAATACTGTGTCCCTATCTACGTTACGTGCAGTATATATACATATGCATGCATATATCTTAACATCTCAATATGTATGCCATTGTGTGTGTGTGTTTGTCCTGGATGCAAATATTTTGAAATTTTAAACGCAAAATAAATGAAAAATCTCTATTTGCTGTGCTGTTCGTTCTTTTTTTATAAATTTGGAATATTTGATCTCTAATAGCTGTCGTACACAAATTTAAACGTTTCATGTTCACATTTCTGACAGTATGTTATAGTTACAGATTTAAAAACAGTCACGTTTCAAAAGCAGGCGTTGCTCATCACGTTGCATCCAATGTATAAAATGCTACGTTCATGAAATATTGTTACAATTAATTTGATTTTCGTATCAAAAAAGGTTTATATTACTGGCTTTAAAATGTTACAAATTAAATGCAATGCTAAATTGTATGACAGTATTTATTCAAGAGAAGACCAATATGAATTATTTCGTGTTAGAAACGAAATAAACCCTTCGATTGCCTACGAAAAGCACAAAATTGTATTAGCGATACAATCAAAAAGCGAGAGATATGAAAAGAGTTTTTTTTTTTAAAAAATCTATGGAAAATGACAAAACATGATCAATCCCTATCTAAACAAGTATAAAAGCAGTAAGTTCGACCGGGCCGAACTTTGAATACCCTCCACCATTTGGGACAAATTAGGAAATTTTCAAAATAATAAAATCCATTAAAAATTCTGTTAAAATTTTAAAAATACCGAATTACGGGGGGTTGGTACCGTTATATGAGGGCTATAGGATACGTGAACCTCTATAGACAATTCTCTTTCAGGGTGTAAAGTACTCACAAGGAACTCCTTGTTTGGAATTTCAGATAATTCCATTGGAAAATGTATAGACAATTCTCTTTCAGGGGATAAAGTACTCAGCAGGAACTTCTTGCGTGAAATTTCAAACAATTCCATTATAAAATGTGGCTAACATCATCAAAATACCAAATATCGGGAGTACCGTTATATGGAGGCTATACGATATCATGGACCGAAATAGCGCATCTTCGAACTTGACCTGCCTGCAGACAAAAGACAGACCTGTACTTTTTAGCTTCCTATCTTAATTCGTTTTTACTGTAGCGTGATTACAACAGACGGTCGAACGGACAGGGATAAATCGTCTTAGAACATTACGCTGATCAAGAATATATTTACTTTGTTGGGTCTAAAATTATTATTTCGATGAGTTACAAACGGAATGACGAACGTATAAAAACATGACAAATTCCTAAATAAGCAAAGCCTCTAGTCGGTTGGACCATGTGCCGCCAGCAAAAGTACTTACATCTAACCTTGGTACAATAAGGAGGTAGAACAGATACATAAAACTACAGAAATACAGTACTAAGTCTATGCCCGTTTCATATCAGAATTATTTAAAATTGTAAAATTTATCTGATATTTGTCCTTATTCATACTCTACACCACATAGTAGTAAGGCTATTGTGTTTTTGTGTGTTTGTTTACAACATGGAGAAGGAAGCGAGATAGACCCATAGTTACTTTTGAGGATCTTCATTGAATTACTTTCTGAGTCGATTTATGCATGTCAGCCCGACTATCCGTCCGTCCGTCTGTCGATGATTTTTTGTGAACAAAATGCAGGTAGCATTTATTATCCGATTGAGATGAAATTTTCCAAACAATATTTGTTTGGCCCAAGGACAAACCCTATTGAAATTGGTGAGAATCAGCAAAAATTTAGATATAGCTCCCATATATATTAATCCGATATGAGGTTTATTGTGCACCAAATGGCCAATATCTGTCCAAATGGATGGCAATTTTGACTGAATTCATCCTAGAAACCAGTACTTCAAATTTGGCGTAAATCGGTTCAGATATAGCTATAGCTCCCATACATATGTTTTATCCGATTTGTGCACCAAATGGCTAATATCAGCTCCATTATACAGGGTGAAATAAAAAAAACTTCCACAAAATCAAAGGCCATAAATTTTACATTTTTTTTAATTTTATTGATTGAAAGCATCGTACCATCACACAAAAGATTTATTCACATTTAAATGCTGGAGTGCTCTAACGGTAGCCACTTGTGGTCTTCCAGCCATATATAAAAATGGTCACACTATCACGTTAGAATTCCATCACGAATAACTTTTTTTCTAGAAAATTCTAACCAAATTGTTTTTGTACGCTTGTAAACAATATAATGCACTGTCACTGGAATAATTTTAACAGCTGTCGGACGAGTGGCTTAGAAATGATAGCAGTCTGAAGTTGGTTGCAGTTATTTCATCTCACCCTGTATATATTTTATATGATTTGAGGTTTAAAGTCCCTCACACGCATATTATGCACTCCACAACAATGATATTTGATACCGGGCATCAGATACTGCACAAAAATACTTCCACCAAATGTTACCTAGATCGGTTCAGATTATTATATAGCTTCAATATAGTCTAGCTTTTAATCGATGGTAGAAGCTATAACCATACTATTTTTTCACGCTTTTTTAATTGAGTTACATATTATGAGATTGAGTTGTAAAACATTTTCAAACGTAACTTATTTATTAAATCTTCAATAAATGTAATTTTGAATTACTCGTTTTCTTTTGAAATTCGCTCATATGCTAAAATCCACACGTTCCTGATTTTGGTTGCATATATACATATGTAGGTATATGAAAATACTTCACATCGCTTGTCTTCTATTTCTGTGTTAGGAGGCTTGTTTTTCTCGAGTACATTGACTTGTTATACATTTTTGCGATTTTTTGTTATATCGGTATTTATTTTTGTTTGCTTGTTTGTTTCTTCGTTGTTTATTTTTGTTTCAATTTTCAAGATATGCTAACAGCATATACGTGCTGACATACATGAGTGGTTTTGCAGATTGTCCGTCCGTTTGGCCAACGCTACGCACAAAAGTTTGGCATAAGTTGACATAGTTGTGGGCTTTTTTAATTATCGTATATATGTGTGCTAGAAGTCAGAAAATATATTTTTCGAGAAAAATTTGTTTTAGTGAATTCGTGCGTGTGTGCGTTATAATTATTAGGAAATTGTCTAAATTTATCAATTTATCAATGCCAGTTTTAGTTCGCGTACAGGTGACCATCCGATTAGGATGATAAGCAATTTCAAACATATACTTAGCCCAATTTACAAAGAAATGATCCAAACTCCAAATTGAAATGCAATGCATATTACTTTCCAACGTTAAGAGGTACTAACGCATATAAGGTGTCGAGTAGAGTATTTGAGATTCGTATACTACGAAATTTGTGTACGTCAGCTTTTAACATATTTATCTAATGTTTATGCGTATTCCTTGGCTCTTTATAAAAATATTACTTAATCATTTTGAATTTGTTTTTCGTAGCAGAGAATACAACTATTGTGATATGTTTTTTTGGCTTACCGATGCTGCTACTGCACCACCTCAATACATTGGCCAGTGCAACTAAAAAGTTTATTGAACCGTCGGTATGGAAACTAGTAGGCAAATGTTTTATTTTAAATTTTCTTCCCATTGTTTTAATGGCCTGGCTGTATGTTAAAAATGTGAAATATTAATGGGAAACAAGCAAATGTATAAACTATTAATTAATACATGGGGTTATCTCTTTTAATTTAATACGGCATACTAATACTAATTTCCAAAGAAAATAAATTATCCCCCCCAAATTTTAGTTAAATGTCAAGCAATTATTACTGATAATAATTAACTTTATCGTACCAAGGAATAAGACGTTTCACAATCTTTTCTTTTTGATGTTTCGAGAGAACATCCGACTTATCTATTACGTTATAAAATGAATATTTTCCCCATTTCATTTCACAAAAAAAAACAAAATGGGGTTCTTCCAATTTCTCTAAAATTGTTATCGATAAAATTTAAAATTTGACCTTTATTACACCCTCAGCTAGAGAGGTATATATCATTTAATAGACCCTAGTCCATATAGCGTTGACCGTCCGTCCGTCTGTCTGGCTAGTGCGCACTATAACTCTCGAGTACTCGATTTACTCCAAACTTGGTACATCGCGATATTATTGACAAACTTAGATTAAGTTCGGAGATGGACGGTCCACTCTTTTTGGTACCTTACCCATAATTTACAGCACAGAAAGAGAAAAGATAAACGGTTTACTCCTTCTCCCAACGAGAAACCTGAGATGAATATGGAATTTATGATTTCGCACAAAAATTGGATTGGATAAATGCTTTCTGTAATTCTGCGCATACAATTTTTTTATCTCTATTAGATGAAGTATGAAAATGGAATACTTCGGTCAAATATATCAGGCATCCACACACCTTTTAACATTTTCTAAAAATTATCACATATCTCATATAAATTGTAGGAGGTAACGAAACCTGGCACGTCGCACCAATTCGAAACCAATTTTAGTTAATTGGATCAAAAGTTAGGCAATGTTAAATCTGTAAACACAATTAGAGTGTAATTATTAGAATTTGCATGCCCTGCACCATACATAGTATGGAGGGTATTTTAAGTTCGTCATTCCGTCTGTAACCCA
Organism: Musca domestica; assembly: GCF_030504385.1. NCBI lineage: Eukaryota > Metazoa > Arthropoda > Insecta > Diptera > Muscidae > Musca > Musca domestica. The sequence continues at coordinate 9,198,766 of NW_026712363.1, read as the reverse complement.
ACGAAATAATAATTTTATATCTAACAAAGTATATATATTCTTGATCAGCGTAAAATTATAGGACAATTAGCTCGTATGTCCGTCTGTTGTAATCACGCTAGAGTCAGAACGAATTAGGATAGAAAGCTAATGTATCCCTCATATAGCCCCCATATAACGGTACCCCCGATATTCGATATTTTGATGATTGTAGCCGAATTATTTCATGGAATTGACTGAAAATCCGCGAAAGGGCTTCGTATAGCCCCCATATAACGGTATCTCCCTATATTCCGTATTTTGATGATTTGTCTATGCAGGTCCTGGTCTTCGTGTATCCGATACCTCCCTATATACAGTAGAAACAGGGTTCGAAACAAATTTTTTGGAAATTAAATTTATTGTTGGGTATATGTGTAACGAATCTCATGATTTTTAGATTGTTGCACATTTAGTTGATGTTTGTAGGCATATAAAGGATACTCATTTGCGTTTTAATACTGTTAAGAATTCTCATTGAAGAGCAATTGTGGAAGATAGTATTTAAATAATCATTGGAATCAAGATATATAAGATTGTCAACAAAATTTGCATGAGCTATAATTCAAGCACAGAAGACACTATTTTGAATTAATGATGTGCAAACAATTTTTTTTTCGTTTTCAACTTTCATATATTCATTTTAGGGTGTATTTAGTTCGTCATTCCATTTGTAACTAATAGTTTTAGACTATATTGAGTATATGCTTATCAGCTTTAAATTCTAAGGCGTTTTGCACACATAGACTAGCCGTCAATAATGATCTCTCTACATTATGATGGCTAAAGTATAACCTATGGTCACATTATAGTTTATATGGTTATGTTTTATATTATATGGTTTATATCTATATTCGGTTTGTAAGTAAGACATCGACCACCATACTTTAATACAGGTATATTAAGTTTGTCATTCCGTTTGTAATACCACATTTTAGACCCCACAAATATATATATATTCTTGATCGGCATAAACTTCTATGTAGATTTAACGGTGACCGCCCGCCTGTCTATCTGTGGAAATCACTCTAGCTGAAAGAAGTAGGTTAATAAAATTTTACTCAAATGTACATTATGTCTGAAGGACTTTTGGTATTTGGTATATAATAGCATCTCCCTATTTTCGCTATTTTGGTGATTTAAGCGACATTATTTACTTAAATTGTTTCCAATTTGGTATTTGAAGCTCGTAATATATATTACAGCCTATGACAGAAAATTGTCTGTGCAGGTCCGCGTCTTCGTACAGCCCCCATATAATGTACCCCCCAATATTCGGTATTTTTATGATTTTAGCGACATTATTTATCGGAATTGTTTCAAATTGTGTATTTGAAGTTCGTAATGGACGCTACAGCCTATGACAGAAATTTGTATGTACAGGTCCACGTCTTCGTATAGCCCCCATATAACGGTTCCCCGATATTCGGTATATGGATGATTTTAGCTACATTATTGAAGGAATTTTTATACCCTCCACCATTAATAGGTATATTAAATTTGTCATTCCGTTTGTAACACCTCGAAATATAAATTTTAGACCCCACAAAATATATATATTCTTGATCAGCATAAAATTCTATGTCGATTTAGCGTTGTCCGTCTGTGGAAATCACTCTAGCTTCCGAACTAAATGAAGTAGGTTGATAAAATGTTTCTCAAATGTTTATTATATTTGCAGGACTTTTGGTATTGAAAATGGGTTATGTAGGTCCACGTTTTTGTATAGCCCACATATAACGGTACCTCCCGATATTCAGTATTTTGATGATTTTAGCGACATTATTAAACGAATTTATTTTCAAATTTCTCATTTGAATATTGTAATGGCTTATGACAAAAGTTGCCTATGCAGGTCCACGTCGTCTTATAGACCCTAATATTACGGCTACATTCGGTAATTTTAAGATTTTAACAGAATTTTTAACGGATTTTATTTTTTTGAAAATTGCCAAATTAGTTCCAAGTGGTGGATGATATTCAAAGTTCGTTCCGGCCGAACTTACAGTTTTTTAATTTTTTTTATTATTACTTTTTATTTATTTACTTCCTGGCCCGACTAGAACATAGATCTGAATTATGTAAGCGGCACAATTTTTATTATAAATAAAATAACTCCATAGAAATTTCTAAATATCGTCGGTTTTAAATTTTTTGAATAACCTGATCTTATTTTTCAGCCATAGGCTATAATTGAGTATTACAAACATATATTGTATAGAATTTCTATAATAGCCCCATGTGAAAACTTAGCTCAATTTTTGGTACTGTAAAGAGCTTAGCAACATTTTCCATAAAAATTAACTTAACGCGAATTACAGGTATTTGACAAGTTTTACAACATTTTCCTATGCAATCGAATTTTATTTGCCCTTTGGCTTTCTAGCCCCCTAAAATCTAAAAATTTCGACTGTTAAATATAGCCCCATATAGTCGCATTAAACGAATTTTAAAGATTTTATTGTTATATATATTAAATTTATCCTGCTTTATTTGAATAACAATTTGCCGATCATTAAACATATTACGAAAAAGGTATAAAAGTATTATTTTTTGCTTCTAAAGTTTGGTGTAATATTTCTAAACTATTTTGTATTCCTCATGTTTACCGATACAACACATCGGCCATGTTTTGGCAATAAGATTATTTGTTTTTAATTTTTATCCATCAAATATTAACATGTATGAGGCCAAAATTGTTTCTATTGACTTTTATTCGAAAAATTTATGAAAATATGTATATAAATTAAAATTCAGTGACCATTATATGAATAGGCACTTTTGGATGATTCCACAATTTATGTTTAATGATAATTGACAAATCTTTAAAACTTTATTGATACGGCGACGAATACTTTGTGTTTTATTAATAAGGCTACAATAAAATTAACATTTCACATAACCATTCAATTTTATTAGATCCAGGTGTGCTTCCAATCTTTTTCTAGTCAATGTTTTCCGTGATTGCGATATCATCAAAGATCTGTTATACAAAATTAGAAAATGTTTGGTACTTCTTAACAGTCAAAAGGCTCCAGATACTCATAGATGGGGCGTTGTTAATTAGGCAAATCAGAAACAGAAACTAAACAAAATTACTTTGTGTTAGCGAAGCAACATCAGCTCATCTTATATTAGCATATAAAATTCGTTCCTGAAATAAATCCCTTCAGATTTTATAGTTTTGTTAATAATTTACGAGAGCAACTAAGTTCATATTATTATAACTTCTACTTCCCATCCATTCATTTGGGTGTGTTTTTACGACTGTGTGGCGAGAGTTGGTGCTTCTGCCGCTTGTAAACGTTGTAATTTTGTGAGAAAATTTACGATCTTACCCATTTTTTACTAATGAATGTGATTTTATTCTTTTGTAACGAACTACCGCTAACCGAAGTGTAATAAAGTGTATGTGTGTGAGTGTTGCTCAGTTGGCCGTTTGGTATATTTTATGACGATGGCCTCCAAAAAAGGAGTAGCCAATGAACAACCAACCAACAATGACCCTTCTAATTTTAGACGTTCCTATGTGGTTGCTTCATATATTGTCCATTAACATTTTGGTGGGGCAATTAAGTTTTAAATTATGAAGATATCCAAAAGATTTTTAGTCTTTTCCGTCTAACCCTACCCTTACTGCTGGTATTTACACATCTCAATGGTATTGTAACTATGCCATATAATTTATGCAAATTTGTGGAACAGAAGCATTAAAAACACACACATAATGTTATACTTAAGTTGGTAATTTGTAGGCCGCCAACGCCTCTACGCATAGCCAGGTTGCTGTTCCCTTTCAGAAGACCCATAACACATTTTAATGCAATAAAATCAGAGAACACATTCGGTATTCTTCAAACAGGAAAGGGATTTTATAACTATGTGCAATGTAAAATTCCCGTGAAAATAGTATCAAAAGTATTGACACCCATTATTTAAATAGTATTAAAATGCATACGTTTTACATAAAAGAGCCACCATCAATTTGAAACATACCTTTAAAAATTACACCGATGTATTATTTTTCTTACTAGATATATTTAATTTAATTATACCCTACACCACATGGTGGTCAGGGTATTATGTCTATGTGCATTTGTTTGTAACAGGCAGAAGGAAGCGAGATAGACCCATAGTTCCTTTTGAAGATCTGCATAGAATGACATTCTGAGTCGATTTATGCATGTCCGTCCGTCCGTCTGTCCGTCCGTCTGTCCATGTATTTTTGTAAACAAAGTACAGGTCGCATATATTGCCCGATCCAGATGAAATTTTGCACGGATCATTTGTTTGGCCCAAGGACGAACCCTATTGAAATTGGAGATAATCGGTATTGGTAATTATTGTGAACCAAACGTGTAATATCAGCCCGAATTGTATGGAATTTTGCATATACACCCAAATTATGCCTGAAAATATGTATGCCAAATTTGATTGAAATCGGTTCAGATATAGCTATAGCTCCCATATATATTGTTCATCCGTTTTGTTATTTTTGTCCACCGCCGCCGTAATATGCACTCAACAACAACAATATTTGGGGAAATATATGAAATACAGCTCAGAAATACATTTGCTAAATTTTATCGAGATCGGTTCTGATTTGGATATAGCTCCCATATATAACTTCGTCCGATTTGCCCTTTATTGTGCTCCAAACGTCTAATATTTGTCCAAATGGGATGGAATTTGGCACTTACGACCGAATTGAGTCTAGAAGCTAGTATGTCAAATTTGGTGAAGATCGGTTCAGATATACCTATAGCTTCCATATATATTATTCATCCGATTTGTTATATTCGTTACTCATAACAGTAATATGCACTCCGTAACAACGATATTCAGGGAAATATATCAAATACAGCTCAGAAATATCTTTGCCAAATTTTATCGAGATCGGTTCAGATTTAGATATAGCTCCCATATATATATTTATCCAATTTCAAATTAATTGTGCACCAAATGGGCAATACAATTCCGAATTTAAAAGATACAAATGCTTCGGCATACTTAGTCTTTTGAACTTTAAATTATAATTATAATCATAGCGTGTATGATTGAATTCTCCCATAAAAGTGGAGCTCTACTAAATTAGCAAATTGGTGTAGGGTATCATAAAGTCGGCCCCGCCTGACTTTAAGACTTTCTTTACTGGTTTTTACTTCAATTAGCATAAATACCAAAAGAAATAATTATTTATAATTATAATTATTTTCTAAAGGTGTTATTATTTCAATTGAATCTTGTTCCTATATTACCAACATAAAACATGTTGAATATGCAGTAATGTTCTGTCGAGCGGAACTTTTAATAGCCTCTACCGTTTGAAAAGTAGTTCATGTACAAAAATGTCTGTCAATGCTGAAATTCCAGTATTCGAGGGGTATGGATCATTTCCATCATTAGGAGTATCCAATCCACATTTCAAATAATTCTATAAAAACGTGCCTAAAATCATCAAACTACGAATATCAGAAGGATGGGAGCTATGAGAAATGTTGATTTATATTGAAACTGGAGGAGTATAACCCTTTATAAAATCCAAATTCCGAATTCTAAGTAATTTCGTTAGAATATATGGCTAAAATTGTCAAAATACCGAATATCGGGAATTACCCTTATAGGGTGAGATAAAAAAAAACTACAACAAAGTCAAACACCATAATATTTACATTTTTTAATTTTATTGAATGAAAGCAAAAAATGTCGGATATAGCATCCAATTTTAGAATAAGTTTAGATTTGTTCGAATTGGTCACCTTTGGCACGAAGTATGGCCTCCAAACGGCCAATGAAACCGTCACACGCTGCCTAAATGTTGCTCTGCGGTATTTTGGCTCATTCCCGACGAAGCGCTTGAATGAGGTGATCGACACTTTCGTATTTTTTAGTGCCAACCTTACTTTCCAAAATACTTCAGACACAATAGTCCAACGGATTGATATCCGGAGATTTTGGGGGCCATTTTGCGCTGGAATTGAAGCGAGGAACCTCATTTTGTAACCATTCTTGGGTGGCGCGTGCTGAGTGCGATGGTGCTGAGTCCTCTTGGAGTGTCCAAGGTCTGCGGCCAAAATGTTTGCGTGCCCAAGGCTTTAATACACCCTCCGGAATATTTTCGCGATAATATTCGGCATTTATTCTGATGCCACGGTCGATTTATACGAGCGGAGAGCGACCATCGGCTGTTATGGCGGCCCATACCATCACCGTGGCCGGCGCTTGAGGTCTGGTGGCCAATCGAGGGTGCACATTTTCAGTTGGCCTCTTTGGAAAGTAAACACGATCATTTTGTTTCTTCACAAACTGCTGGACAACGAATGTTTTCTCATCGGAGGAAACCAAATTCGGCAGGTCACCATTTCGGCCAAGCGAAGCCACTCTTTAGCTCTTTTGAGTCTATGTTCTTTCCGTTGCGGTGTAAGTTCTTGCACTTTTTAGAATTCCAATGGCTTTACCCCGAGCTCATTTTTCAATATTTGCCGAATGGAATATTGCGATATGTTCAGCTCACGAGCCATATTTCGGCCACTGCGACGCGGCTTTCGATCAAGTCACTTATTTACTTTTCGAACCATTTCTGCTGATGTTGCTGTTTTCTTCCGTCCACTTCCCTGACGTCGGGCTACGCTACCAGTATCACTGTATCGAGCGATGGTACGAGACATAAAATATTTATTCACATTTAAATGCTGGAGTGCTCTAACTATAGCCACTTGTGGTTTTCCAGCCAAATATAAAGAAATCACATTATCACATTTGAATTTTTTTCTGGAAAATTCGTACCAAAATGCTTTTGTACCCTCGTAAACAATATGTTTTCTCACTGGAATTTTAACTGCTGTTGGACGAGTGTCTTAGAAATGACAGCAGTCCGAAGTTGGTTGCAGTTTTTTCATCTCAACAATGCTCTGCAAAGGGAAGTAAAATCTATTATGAACGGAACAGTGTTGGCATGTTTTTTCAGGATACCGCAGATACCAGATAAATACAAGTTTTTAGATTATTACGTTAGCAACGGTGACTATAATCGCAAAAATACTGAATGTGTGGAGGTACTATGGGATAACATGGAGCGATAAAGACTCTTTTGTGTCACTGGAGGTGGAACCCGTTATGAACTCTAAACAAAGAATTTTAAAATACCCAATATCGGGTGGTACAGTAATATGGGGGCTATATGAAAACGCGGATTTGTTAAACCAATGTTCTGCCAATGGGGGTAGAATCCATTATAAACTCCAAATTCTGAATTTTAAACAATTCCGTTAGAATAGATGGCTAAAATCGCCTATATACAGAATATGGAGAGATACAATTATATGGGTTCTATATGAAGACATTGGCAAACATAGCTCAGCTTTGCACTTGCCCTGCATGCAGACAACAGACAACTCTATGCTAAATTTTAGCTTCCCATCACGTACTTCATTTGTATACATAACCAGAGTGGTACAGCGATCAAATAATAGACCCGACAGACTTTGATTTTTTCCTTGCTAGTTTTTTGCTAATTATCATCATTATTTTGCATATTTGACTCAATCCAGACAAAAATTAAAGTGACAAAATGCTATTGTTCAAAAACATTGATTCAATAATCAGATCAAATTATTTTAACATTATTTTTTGTACGCTTTTCTATTTAAAGAAGTTTTTATGCTCCATAAAATAGCACTTAAACACGTTCGTTCTGAGGGAATCCGGTAGCAGATTCCTTGATTCGACAGAAGAAAAAAAAACGAATAATAAAAAATGCATATTCTCTATTGTGGTTTCCTATGTACAAGTTATGCCACACTTTGCCAAAAAATATTTATACGCAAATATTTGTTGAGAGAGTGTTTTTTCGCATCAAATCTTAGATACGTGTCTATGCACAGAAAAGGCGTCTTAAGGTCTCGTCGTCAGCGTTGTTGTTGCTTTGAAAAATCTATACCATTAGGGAGCGGCGAAAGGTGGGACGGGCACAGAGGAGGAGCTTTATAGGGTATTATTCAAAATGCCAGGTCTTTGTTTTGTTGGTCTTGTTGCTGTTGTTAACGACAGTGTTTTGTTTGTTATTCTGTTATTCTTTCATGCAAATTTCAACAATTCGGTGTGACAAAACAAAATCGATGTGCTGCGAAAGAGAGCCCCAAGTTTAGGGTAAAATTTTGTAATACACATTTTTTTTATTTTCTTCTTACGTTGACATGACAGAACTAAAGTACATTTGACATGGTGGGATGGTGTGCCCAGACCTCCTACTGTGTGTAGTTATTGTCGATTAGATCATTTTCCCAAAATCGTTGTTTTGTCGTTTAGCTTAGCCTATGTTGTGCCCCTCTCAGTATTTCTTTTGAGAAACAAATGCTTGTACGACGACGTTCTCCTTGCCGTCGCCCACTAATATTTCCACACATACAGACATACAGATCATATGTATACGTAATTGCTTTCAAGTGCTAATTTGTTCGTATTTAGTTTCCAGTAACCCATTCATAAGACCACTGCTTACCGCAACACCCACTGTGTGATGGTATTCCATTATGTGTCGGTCACACACTTTTCTACATCTATGGTCGTATTACATTACAATCTTTATTAGCTTTTCCACAATGTCAACAACATATCGAAGCACACACACACACAAATGTGTTTGGGTGTGCGTTTACATTTTCAATACACCCTTTCCCGATAGCTTGCTTTCATCGGTCATGGAAGTGCATTTGAGAAAATGAATGCACATGTACACGCTAGGTTATTGTCTTAAAAATAATTATAAGAATTAAAGGTGAGTTCAAAAATTGTTTTAGAATCCAATATATAATGATATTAAAAATACACCCCTGAAACGACTTGACAGATTTCGATAATAAATGGTATATACATTCCATAGAATTAGAATAGCTCAAAGTTATTTTTTAAGCCCTGAATGGAGGGGCATGGGACCCAACACCGAAGCGTTATAAGGAGACTATACCTAAATGTGGACTGATATCTACCCTTTACATTATCGACAGGTCTAGAAACAGTTTTAACTTCTGTGCAAAGTTTCAAAGATTTTTCTTAAATACAGCGACCTTTATCGTGATTTAAACGCACGGGCTGATATGCAGTGTTTACTCGACATAGTACTTTACTCTGAAAAAAAAATGCATACTGTATGGTGTCACCGACGAATATTTTGAAGTGTTTAAAATTGAATAATTGATTAATAACCCAATCTTTTTGTGGTGGGTATAAAAATGGAGTTAAGTTTGGACTGGAGTTAAGCTGTTCTGGACACTTAACTCTTTAACTATGAAAAAGATTTTAGAACAGTGCTGGGATACCGTAGTTATTTTGTTTTTGCAAAATAATCGTTAATAAACTTGTTGTTTTTATAGAAACAACAAATAATAAATCTTTAATAAATAAGTGGAGAAAGATTCTCTGACTTACCCATCGGTAAACATTACCCGCAAGGGGAAAGGTAGAGAATACCATGCTTTCAGAAAGAGCCCCCAATCAAAGACATAGAAGTACATAGGACAAGACCGATACAAAATATGGCAACAATGTGAAAATACCTCTGTTATTACGATATCATAACAATATAGTTACTAATATTAACAGATCTAAATCGCTAAGGCATTATGCAAATTTTTGAAAAGGTCTATGGAAAAGAATTTGCGACCATATTTTTGGATTTTTCAAACTTTTATTTGTCATTCGTTTCTGTAATTGTAGTTTTTATATTTACATGCATCTGCCATGAGCAGTTACTCTATGTATTGTATACACAAACCATTTGCTCATGATGCATTTTGTTAAGTTTTTACAATTTTATGTCTTTGCCCCAATCCTCTTGGTTTTTGTCATCGAAATCACAAATAGACGAAAAGATCAATTCTGAGCGTTATGAAGATGCCGATAGTAAATATAAAAATGCGACTTGATCGAAAGATCAATTCTGGGCGTTATGAAGATGCCGATAGTAAATATAAAAATGCGACTTGATCGAAACTCCCTTCGCAGTGGCCGAAAATACATATCACAATATTCCATTCAGCAAAAATTAAAAATTGAGCTCGGGGTAAAGCAATTGAAATTCCAAAAAGTGCAAGAACTTACACCACAACAAAAAGGAAAATAGACCCAAAAGAGCTAAAGAGTTGCTTCGCTTGGCCGAAAGTAGGGACCTACGAATACGGTTTTCCCCGATGAGAAAACATTCGTTGTACTGCAGTTTGTAAATAAACAAAATGATCGTGTTTACTTGCCAAAGAAGTTAGCTGAAAATGTGCACCTTCGGTTGGCCACCAGAACTCAAGCGCCGGCCATAGCGATGGGGTGGGCCGCCATAACCGCCGATGGTCGCTCTCCGCTCGTATTAATCGACCGTGATATCAGAATAAACGATTAATATTATCGCGAGAACACTCTAAATGGTGTACTAAAGCCTTGGATACGCAAACATTTTGGCCGCAGAGCTTGGACATTCCAACAGGACTCAGCACCATCACACTCAGCACGCGCCACCCAAGAATGGTTACAAAATGAGGTTCCTCGCTTCATTTCCAGCGCACAATAGCCAATAAAATCTCCGGATACCAATCCGTTGGACTATTGTGTCTGGAGTATTTTGGAAAGCAAAGTTGGCACTAATAAATACCAAAGTGTCGATCACCTCAAGCAAGCGCTTCGCCGGGAGATGGACCAAAATACCGCAGAGCAACATTCGAACAGCGTCTGACGGTTTCATGTGTTCTTATAACACCATCGGGAAACGACTGATGCTGCAATTGCATTGTTTCTCTGGCTGCATGACATGTGACGCCGTCTTGTTGAAACCACATGCACTCCACATTCATTTCTTCAATTTTAGTCAAGAAAAAACTGGTTATCATTGCAGAACACAATTGACTGATTGATTCTTCCAGCCCAAAAACTACATGACACAGTGACACGTTGAGGATGCATTTTCTTCTCGTGAATCACTCCAGGATTTTCCTAACCCCAAAAAGCGACAATTCTGCCTATCGACGAAGTCATCAAGATGGAAATGCGCCTCGTCACTGAAGATGATTTTACCGCCAAAATCAGTATTTTCGTGTTGTCTCTCCAATACCCAATTAACGAACTTGTTCATTCAGTGTATCGCTCCATTTTTACTAACCTCGTACTTGCAAAGAATAACAATTGTTCAAATGTTAATAATGACACTTTGAATGGTGTCAAATTTAAAAATTGTGTTCTAGTTTGGATTCCCGTTGAGTTGTTGAGTTTTTGCAATTTTACCCTATTATTGGAATTTTTCAAGATACGTCAACATGTTCCTACGGTATGAATATTTCTGATTCGATAAGGTCTTCTGCCCTTATCGAATCAGAAACTTTCCAAACTTTATGGAATTTGAATTGCTGAAAACTACAACCTCGATTTCATTTCTAGATCTTTAGAATCTGACATGGTGACTCCCTCGAACTTAAATCCACAACGTTTCTAGTTTTATCTTGTATTCTTTTGAAAACAAGTAGTTCTACGCTTCAACTTATAGACAGAAACGAATTTAATTAAGGATTGTTTAATTATATTTTCTGCAAGATTGGGTATGGGCTTGGGATTTTCAAAGTTAAAACATATTAAAATATCATAAATATTTTAATTTACTTTCTAATGTATATTTTGTTAAATAAAACAGATACACTAGCATATGTTTTAACAAAATATTTCTGGGCACAAAATTATCAAATAACAAAAACAGAACTCATCTGATATTTTGTACACATAACATTTTTGTGCTGAAGCAAATATTTGTTGAGAATTTCCCAAACCGAGTTGCTATATATAAAACGACATATTTTTCTTCATTTGTTATATTTACAGTAGGCAATATTAACTTATTTAAATGTACAATGAACTTTATTAATTAAATACAGATGTGGCATATTTTTTTTTTTTTTTTTTTTTGAGTGGCTTTTGAAATAAATTGTGTGTCTGTTTCTCATCAAGATGTCAAACGACATAGAATGCAACATTTTAGCAAAAATTGTTGACAGAATGATGTGAAATAATTTTCATCAAAAATATAAAAAATGACTTGTATTTCCTGTGAATTTGGTGGAAAATAACACAACGTTGCAAACAACTCTACAACTATGAATAACAGGACAAACAGAATAATTAAAATAATTGTGTCCGACATCGTAGCTGAAAATCGCCAAACCACCCATCCACTACTTTTATTTTGCTTCATACCCTGCAGAGAATCTGATAAGTTAAAAGCAAACAATTTAGTTCGCCATTTTCGTGTTAAAAGTGTCTTTCATCTTTGTAATGCTGTTCAAATTAAGATAAACCAAACGATCCAACGTTCATAAGTTTGGAAGGAACCGTGGACATTCTAAAAGAGTTTCATACGTTTTTTATTTTGCTTTTTTTGAGGGTTTTGGTATTTATTTTTAACCAATTTCTTTAAAAGCATTGTCGTTGGTCATGACATTTCTTACTGTTGGTAGGGTTATTTTCTTTTTTTTTTTGTAATATTTCAAATACGTTTTCCAGTGGACGTCAGAGCGAACTATTCAAGACATTGTATTATGATATCTTGTCGTTGAAATATTTTGTAATAACGTAATGGCTTACACAAGAATATACATACATCATTTTTTGAGAGAAATATTTATGAAATATTTTATTGTACGTCTTTCACTTAACAAGTGTAGTAATATTTTAGGTTGCTGGTATATACAAGGTGGCGCATAAGAAATCCTCCTATCAGAAAATGCTATAGATTTTACGATTGGCCCCTAATGTCAGTTCTGTTTGGAAAATTTTGTTGTAAACACATGCGAAATACACGTTAATAAACAATGTTATGCTACACTGCCCTTGAACTCGGAATATTGGTGACTATTTATTTGACCAATAATGGGTCGGTGACTTTGGCACAACGTGAATTTCGTCGCAGATTTCCTGACCGTCCAACGCGTACCGGTGAAACACTGCGGCGTTTAGCCGCTCGCCTCGAAGAGGCTGGCACAACAAAAGATGATGCCAGGCGTGGCAGGCCCCGGAGTAGTTCTGCAGAGAATATTGCTGTTGTAGCCGAGGATGTCATGGAAGCGCCGTCGACATCGACCAGACGACGTGCCACGCAAACGGGTATCAGTCGACGGTATTTACAGCGAATTTTGATACAAGATTTAAAGATGTTTCCGTACAAAGTCCAGATGGTGCATCAGCTGTTAGCTGCTGACCGCCAATCGCGTGTAACATTCGTTCAAGCCATCCTTAATCACCACCGAGAAGAAGATGATTTTTCATCAAAAATAATCATGAGTGATGAGGCCATTTCCATCTTAGCGGGTACATAAATAAGCAAAATTTACGCTTCTGGGCACTGAAAATCCGCATGTAACCCACGAAAAACCATTACACCCGCTCAAAGTCACTATATGGTGTGCTTTTTGCTGGAGAAGTCATCGAACCTGTTTACTTTGAAGACGTTGCGGGCCAAGCAGTAACTGTGAATGATGAGCGCTACAAAGCAATGATCAACGACTTCTTTTTGCCGCAACTTGAGAGCTGGGATTGGAAAACATGTGGTTCCAACAGCATGGTGTAACGGCACACGTTGTAAGTGCAACAATCGATATGCTGAAGGATGCATTTCCGGAGTGCCTATTCTCCCGTTTTGGCGATTTGCACTGGCCAGCAAGATCACCTGATTTGACCGCTCCTTGTGGGAATGTGAGGAACTATTGCCGGGCGTCTTGGTAAAAAAGATGAAAAATTCCATAAAAAGGACTCAAATGGCAATAAACTGTGGCGGCGACCATTTACATGACATCATATTCTCGACCTGATGCAAAAAAATAAAAGATCAAATAAAAATAATTCACAAGAAAAAGATTTTAATATTTTTTAAATTCCACCCAAAAAAGAACGGAAGATTACTTCTGCACCACCTTTTACATATCGCTCATTTACTCACAGGGTGTCACATAGATTTTATAGATTTAAATCTGAGCTCCAGAATTAAAATGTTTATATACCCTCCACCTTACTATGGAGGGTATATTCATTTTGTCATTCCGTTTGTAACTCATCGAAATAATGATCTTAGATCCAACAAAGTATATATATTCTTGATCAGCACAAAATTCTAAGACCATTTAGCCATGTCCGTCTGTCTGTGTGTATGTCTGTCTGTTGTAATCACGCTATCTTTCGAACGAATTGAGATAGAAGGCTAAAATTTTGCACACAAGTCTATTTTACTGCCTACTGGTAGGCAGTGGACCATGTAGGTCCACGTTTTCATATAGCACCCATATAACGGTACCTCTCGATATTCGATATTTTGATGATTTTAGCGCCATTATTCACCGTAGTAGTTTCATATTACATATTTAGAGTTCGTAATGGGAACTACAGTCCGTGACAGAAAATTGCCTACTCAGGTCTAGGTCTTCGTATAGGACCCATATATCAGTACCTCCTTATTTTCGGTATTTTGACGATTTGAGGTACAATACTCACCGAAATTATTTGAGATGTCGTATTTGAAGTTCGTAATGGATGCTACAGCCTGTGACAGCCTATGCAGGTCTATATAACGGTACCTCCCTATGTACGGTATTTTGATGATTTTGGCTATATTATTCATCGTTTATTTCAAGTTTCGAATTTGAATATGAAATGGCTTGTGACAGACAATGCCTATGTAGGTGCACGTCGTACAGGCCCTAATATAGCGGCTATATTGGGTATTTTTAAAATGTTAACAGAATTTTTGGCGAATGTTATCTTTTTCGAAAATTGCAAATTTGCTCTAAATGGTGGAGGGTATTCAAATTTCGGCCCGGTCGAACTTACTGCTTTTTTATTTGTTTTTTTTTTTTTTTATTTTAACGGAATCGTTCCAAATTCGGTATTTTAAGTTCGTAATAGAGTTGCAGCATAAAACAGAAAATGGGCCATGTAGGCTCACGACTTCGTATAGCCCCCATATACCGTACCCCCCGATATTCGGTATTTTGATGATCTTAGCGACATTATTTACCGGGATTGTTTCAAATTTCACATGTGAAGTTAGTAATGGATACTTCAGCCCATGCCAGAAAATTGTCTGTGCAGGTCCACGTCTTCATATAGCCCCCATATAACAGTACCCCTATATTCGGTATTTTGATGATTTTAGCTACATTATAAACAGATTTTCTTCAAGTTTCGCATTTTAATATAACAGTACCCCCTATATTCGGTATTTTGATGATTTTAGATACATTTTAATATTGTATTAACTTATCGGTATTTTTAAGATTTTAATAGAATTTTAAACGGATTTTATTTTATTTTTTTTTTTTTGGAAATTGCCAAATTTGTACCAAATGGTGGAGGATATTAAAAGTTCGGCCCGGCCGAACTTACAGCTTTTTTACTTGTTTTTTCTAAATTGCTAACTCAGAAGATGTTTTTTTTTTTTTTTTTTTTGATTATGTTAATCTGAGTAAAGGAGCAATATGTATCAACATAAGAAAGAAATTTAAAATGAAATTATGAATCGGATATAAAAGAGCAAAAACCGGATGTTGTAGAAGAGATTGACATAATGCAAACAAGAATAAAATTGGTTTAAAGCATACTACATTTGAAGGATATTGGCAACATGTAACTTCATTAAACGTATGCATTAATTCCAAGTAATGAGTAGCGGCGGGACGAAGTGACCACGTCCGCCTTCAAAACCGATACTCGATGATTTCAAACATCAGCGAAAGCAAACAATGCGTAATGAGTACTAACTCCGGTGGCAAAACATTGTATGTATAGGCCCACGTTTCATATAGCCCCCATATAACGATACCTCCCGATATTCGATATTTTGATAATCCTATTAACATTTGCAAACGAAACACGTTTGAATTCCGATTCTTTTATATAAAAATGTTTTCTTTACCCAATGGTGTAGGGTTTTTAAAGTTCGGCCCTTAATTTACTTAATGAACTTGATGTTTTTTTTTACTTTTTTTGTAGCTTTAACAACCATTTAAGGTTTTTGAGGTAACAATTAACCATGCATGAGTATTGTGTTTGTTTTTATAGAATTTATAAAACCTTAATATATAGATGGTCCTTTTTCCAAATAATTGTCACTTCTTCTCTTCTTCTCTTTTGTAAAAAATCTGTATTAACAGACATTACATCGAAACAAAGACTGACTTTTTCTGGATTCTATCTCTTTTCTGTTTACATAATTATTAATCATTTCTGGCCTGCTGGGCACAAGGACAATTTGGATTTCTAGCGATGCATTCCTTTAAGCTGTTGTGTTTTTCTCAATTAAAGTTGGAGGAATAGTGTGCAATGTATTTCCGTTCGTATTTTCTCTAAACCTCACAGTACTCAATCACATGTAACTTAACCATTATGTATCTCTAGACAAAGCGTAACTTTTTCAAACGACTTATAAGAATATGCTTTTTCCATAACCAAAAAATTGTTTTCATTTTTTTTTTTTGAGCTCTGCATAGTAAAAATACTAAGTTATATGTTACGGAAATATTTAATGCTAAGCGTAACGTTTGAGATTTTAAAATATTGCAATGACCAACAATAATTATAATTGGTACGTGTTTTCCCCATGTAATTGGTTAAATTTATATTGCAAGTTATTACTATCGCTGTGCTACTGAGGGCTGGCCGTCATTTTCATAAACTTAAATATCATACCGTAGCATTGCATTTTAATATTGGCCTACCTGTTCCTTAGATGGCCGTTTCGGTTTTATCAAGATTTTCATTTCATGCATTTGTCACACCTCTTTAATTACACAGGACGTTAGTCGAAGTTCACATTTGAGAACACCCGTTTTTTTGTTCTTTTTCCCGAGTTTTTGCGTTAATATTCAACGACATATTCGACCGCATAAAAAAAACAAGTGAAATATATAATTTCCTCCGAGCAAAACTTCACAAAAAAATTACAAACTAAAACATTTTCCTGTAACCATTTACTTGCGAAGGGGTTAAAAGGACAGAGAAAAGGGGAAAGGTTTAAAATGCATAAAACTGCGAGTATGAAACATTCATTACTCGTATAATAATCGGTTTAGTGTTGTTGCCACTGCCAGTGTCCCGCATTTGACGTGTTCTGCTAAAAGGCCTACATGACCTCTCATCTGTTTTACATGACATCCATACACAAAGGGGATCTGACAACAAAAAATGAAAAAAAAAAACTACACGCATTGAAACACACATCCTTACATACACGCTGGCTTAAATGCAAATATGTAGATCTATGTATTGACAGACAACCATGCTTATATACATAGTATGTATGTTTTAAAGCATCATACGACAAAATACACGTAACTCACATGTCCGTAAAATTACTTACATACATACGCATGTACGTCAGTTTGTATATCGATGCATATATATGTGTCAATGCACAGTGTCTTCAAATTAAATTATTGACTCTATGTTTATTTACACAGCTAAGATTTTTGATGCTTATTTCATTGAACCGGGTTCTTTATTGTTTCCCAAAATTCATTTATACATTTTTCTTAAAAACTATTATTTTATAACTAATCCTAGCAGAATAATTTCTTTTTCAAGGAATATAACTATTAGTATAATAAGGTAACAGGTAGACCAGCCCTTCTGAAAGTTAGGATATAAATTGACTAAGTCAATCAATTAAGGAGTATATTTTGCAAGAAAAATGGGTAAAAAAACTTGCAATGCATTTAAAATATATAAACTAGCCTAAAAAAACTAAAAAAACAAAACAAATAAAATAAATAAATAAAACAAACAAAAATTATAATTCATTGTACTTAAAACTACTATTTACACTATTTACAAGTTTAAATTTTACAGATTTTGTTTAATATTGGTCTGTTGTATATATTGTATCTTCAATGTTATATGTACCATATGGTCTGTTATAAAAGAGTATGTTGTCATTATTGTCAAATAACATATTATTATTGTTTAAATTTATAAGGCACATTGGAGAAAGGTGACCATCATTGGAAAGAAGTCTTTGAAATTGCTCGTCACTTACAGTAGAGTTTCTTAATAAGTGATTTTCATGGCTGACACAGCCCTCAACAGTTTTAATTGCAAGTTTGGTCATAAATTTGTCAATTCTTATGAGTTTAGCAGTATTGTATAAATCAATGCAAGATGGAGATGTGAAAGAACCGTCTGGCAATCGTCGAGTTTTCATATTTAGGCAGTAGCCAAGCATTTTTCGTTCAAAAATGCGGATTTTTTCCATTTGTCTCGATGAAACAGCAAACCAAATGGGAAATGCATATCCAATTACCGGTCTAATAAGTTGTTTATACAGGCACATTTTAACATTTGTACTAAGACCATTCTTCCTATAAAGTGCTCTGCTTATTCTATGAAAACTTTTTTTGGCTTTTCTTAGAATATAGTCAATATGAGCAATGAAGTTGAGTTTCTCATCTAATATAACTCCTAAGTATTTTAACTCCTTGACATTTTCTATTCTTTGCCCATTAATTACAACTGAAGGTATGAATTTCCTTCCATTTTTATAAAGTCTACCTTTTTTCCCTTTAAATGTAATTGCTTTGCACTTGTCTATATTCAGGCGTAATTTCCATTTATCAAAATACATATTTAGTTCTTCTAAATAATTATTAATTTTTTTGTTGGCAATTTTAGCTCTAGGATGGTTGGCCGCAATTAGGATGTCATCGGCATAAGTTATTACGAGTGACTCATTTGCTGGTAATGGTATATCCGCAAGGTAAATATTATATAATGCTGGACCAAGAACAGAGCCTTGGGGTACTCCAGCTTTTATTGGTTTTGTAGTGGAACTTTCTCCTTGAATACATACAGAGAATGACCTATTTAATAAATAATTTTGGACAATTCTGACTAGTGAAATGTTAAATTTGAAAGTATCTCTCATTTTTTCTATTAGTCCTTCATGCCACACTGTGTCAAAGGCCTTTTCAAAGTCAAGGCTAACAGCTAGTGTGGCACTTCTATTATTTAAACCAGTTGCAATTTTATTTGAGAGTGTTACTAAAGCATGGGATGTAGATAGGTTCTTCCTAAATCCAAATTGGAAGTCCTTTAAAATACTATTTTTTTCCAGATGGTCATTGATTATGTCCAATAAGTATGTTTCTAGGAGTTTGCCAATATTAGAAAGTAGCGAAATAGGACGGTAGTTTTTAGGTGATGTGGGGTCTTTTCCTGGCTTAAGCACAGGTACTACACATGCGTGCTTCCATTTTTTTGGAAAGTATGCAATGTTTATACAGTGGTTAAAGAGTATAACAAATTTTGTCAGAAACGTGCTATTTATTTTCTTTAGAATAAAATTGGGTATTCCATCATCACCACTACTTTTTTTATTTTTTAAATTACTAATAATTAATCGTAAATTATTTAAATTTATCAATTTTATGTTTCCTAATTCATTTGAAATAGTAGACCCATCCGCTAGAACCTCATTTCCAAAGTTGAAAATTGGAGCTTGTTCCTCATTATTTTCAGGAGAGGAGAGAGCATTATAGCTATCCTGAATTTTGGAATATTCATACGAAATGGTTTCTGCCTTAGTCTTATTGTCAGAAATATTTTGACCCTGGTCATTTTTCAAAGTAGGGATATTAACGCGTTTTATGCCACAAAATCTATTTACTTCCCTGAATGTATCATTGTTGCATTTGATATTATTTAATATGTTTGTGTAGTAATTTCTTTCAAATAAGCTTATTTTTTCTTTAATTAATTGATCCATCCTTCTTAGGATTGCACTGAGTGTATCATATTCAGAACGGTCTAGCACTCTAAATTTCCTTCTTCTGACATTTTTCTTTTGTCTTATTAAGTCAAGTATTTCTTGTGGCAATTCTATTAATGTTCCATATTTAGGAGTGTATTTCTGGAGACTAATATTCATAGCTTCTTTAATAATTTCTGATAGTGTCTCAACCTCCTTGTCTATTTCATCAGCATGAACAGTCCTATCCAGTGGAAGGCAGAGTCTATGCATATTTTGTTCTAAAAATTGATTAAATTCTCTTTTTTTAAAAGTATTAAAATTAAACAAAACTTCTTTTTTGCACTTTTCCAGCCTTATTGTTTGTACAGTTATCATAATGGCTTTGTGATCTGAATTATAGTCTAAAGTTTCAGCACAGTCAAGACCATTTGTGGAGAAAACATCTATATTGGAGGTGGTGATAAATATGTCAATGTATGAGTGCGCATTAAAATCACTTCTAGTTGGACCATTAGTTTGTCTTATTAAAATGTTAGGGGATGTATCTAACCACTCACAGAGTACTCTACCACTAGCATTAGTTACATTCCCTCCCCATAGAGGGTTTTTTGCATTCAGATCTGCTCCTATTATGGCATGCTTATTACCTATTATGCTGCTTATTTTTAAAAGGTCCTCCATCAGAACATTTTCTTGTGGCCTTTTATATAAAGCCATTACTATTAAGCTGTTGTTTTGTCCTTTAAGCTCAACTACTGTACCCTCAATTTCACCTAAATTAACATTTATTTGTTCCGCCTTGATCCATCTTCTAACCATTATTGCAGTGCCACCACCGCGACCATCCACCCTATTTTGCCGAAAGATATTATAATGTTTTTCATGAAAATTATGCCTGGGAGCCAACTTATGTTCAGCAATTAACAAAATGTCAGGATTGTGTTTTTCAATAAATAGATGTAGGTAATGCCTCCTGTGTCTAGACACAATAGAGTTTACATTGATGAATATTACTTTTAGCTTATTCATTGTTTTAATTCAAGTAAGAGATTAAATATAGCTTAGGCTCTTTCTTCATCAGTTTTGAGATTTATTCGATTTTTGGCATAAATATCAATTTTCTTTAATATGGTAAGCATGTCCTTACCTATGTATTTTTTACAATCTTCATTAAATACTTGGAAAGCAATAGATTGCATGTTATTGCTACCATTATTTGATGCGTTATTATGGGCCTTAGTAACGCTTGAATATGAAATACTGGAATTTACTATCATAGGATTATAATTCTTTTTATTTGTAGGAGTATTTGATATAGATTTTCCTCTAATTTTTTCTAAAATTTTAAGCCTACTAGGGCACTGTTTATAGCTAGCTACATGTCCGTATTCCTTGCAGTTAACGCAATAAACAGGTTTGCCAATTTGTTTAACAACTTTTCCGGTAATTGGATCTGTGATTATTTGTTCGACATTATTTTGCTCTTTAGGTGGTATTTGGCATTCTTTAGGGCCATGTGGTTGGTCACATTTCACGCATCTGTAGGGCATGTTACAGTTTCCTGCAATATGTCCAGCACGCTGACAGTTTCTACATTGTATTAAATCTTCTCTTTTATAGCTTTCTATTGATACTCCACATTGTAAAATAAATTTTTGTCTCATAAATGCTTTTATATCACTATCTCTGGATAGCTGTATTATCCAATTACTTCCTTTAAGTTCTATAATATTTAAAATTTTTATATGTAATTCATTTTCTCTCTCTTTATAGTAGTTTAAAATGTCCTCTTTCTCAAATGCGCCTGTTAATTTTTTAATTAATAATGAAATTGGTTTTTCTTCTTTTGGAGTATATGTAAAAAATGAATAATTGTTTTCAATAAGAAATTCTTTAACTTTTGAATGATCTTCAGATTTAGATAATTTCAAGGAAGTTAAGTTCTTATTTATAACGTTGAAAGTAAACAAGTTATGTCCTAGCAGGTTATTTAATTTGTTTGATATCTCTTTTATATTAACATTATATATTTTGAATATAGGTGGAGGGCTGGTCTTACCTGGTTTGTCTAAAGTATTTATATTTGTTTGAGAATCCTTTTGAGTTTCATCGCTACAGCTAGGCGCCATTTCCACGTTCAAGTTAGATGCATCCATTTTTTCTTCAGTATTAATGTCGTTTATAACTCGGACGGTAACATTTCTTCTTGGTTTACGTCTGGTATTCGCCATACCGAAGCCTTCGCTCGCTTCAGCAGCCAAGTCAGTGTTTAAATTATTATTCTGTTGAGATGTTTTATTTTTCGTAACATCATTTTCAATGTCTGTGTGTGTTAAATCTTCATTTACATGTTTATTATTAGGTTGATCAGTAATTTCATTGTTTTTCAGTTTTTTAATTTCATTTTCCAATTCCTTTATTTTTATTTTCATGCTTTCGCGATCCTTCATAACTTCATTTAAAATGGAATGTAGTTTTTGATTACGTTCATTTTCACTTTCAAGGTCTTTCTTTAATTTAAAAATTTGTTCTTCATCTGTATCACTAGAGATATTTTTTCCTTTTTTACGCTTTCTATGCTTTCCTTTAACTTCACTTGTGCTTTCGGTATTAGTACTACCTTGGTCAGAAAAAACTTCACCAGGATCCATTTTTAGGCAGTTCTTTTTAATGTTTTTGGGACTCAGGCAACTTTGCCTTACCCCTTTTAGAAGTGTAAGTTCACTTAGATTTGTTTCTTTTAGTTCACTCACTTTGAGAACACTGAATAAAAGCTTTTAATTTACCCTTCACTGCACTTTTAATTAGTCACTTTTTAAATAGCTATCACGATGTGCACTGTTTCACTGCTCGCGGCAAAGTCCTCTTTTTTTCCTCTTATTTCATTGACGAACTCGGATTTATTTATATACCCTCCACCATCGTGAGACTTAGTTATGCCCGTCTGCCTGTAGTAATTACTGTACCTTCCGGTAAGTGGATAACATTTTACTCAAAACATATTGTATGTCGTTAGAACTTTTGGTATTGAATACGGACTCGGTTGTTTGATATATAAGGCAATTTTGCAAAGAACTATCCATATAGATCCAGTTTCAGGAAGGAAGAAATGTATTCTTCCGTGTATTCTTGCAGATCGCATTTATTATCCGATTGAGATGAAATATATATTTGGACTAAGGACGAACCTTATTGAAATTGGTGATACTCGGATCAAATTTAGATATTACTCCCATATACATGTTCAACCGATTTCGGGTTAATTATGCACCAAATGGCCAATATAAGGCCAAATGAATTGCATTTTGGCGCATCTAACCGAATTCAGCCTAGTAGCTCCCATGTATTTCATCCGATTTGGTATTTAACAATGATATTTGGACAACAATGATATTTGGTACCAGATATCCTATAGAGCTCGGAAATCTTGCTACATCCGACCGAATTCAGTCTAGAAGCAAGTACATCAAATTTCGAGAAAATCGGTTCAGATATACCTATAGCTCCCATGCATATGTTTCATCCGATTTCGTGTTTAAGTCCTCTACATTCGTAATATGCACCCCTGATCGGTGCAGATTTGATATGGCTCCCATATATATCTTCAACCGATTTCGGGTTAATTGCGAACCAAATGGCCAATAACAGTCAAAATGACCTGCATTTTGGCACATCTAAACGAATTCAGTCTAGGAGCAAGTACATCGGTTCAGATATAGCTTTAGTTCCTATATATATGTATATATGTTTCATCCGACTTGGTGCTCGGAAAAACCTTTGCCAAATTTTATCGAGATCGGCTAAGATTAAGATATAGCTCCCATATATATCCTTAATCGATTTCAGGTTTATTGTGCAAATAATGATATCAACCCAAATGTAGTGAATTTCGGGACATACGTTTCCATTTTGTGGAACTCGGCTCCTACAAATATTTTTTAATATAATCCTTTTCGAAGTTATATCATGCACTCTATAGCAATGTCATTTGGAATAAACGATTAAAATGTCTCAGTCAAATTTAGTGAAAATCGATTCAGAGCCATATATTGATAGGTGGTATGATCTACTTCAAATAAACTCCTTTGTTACGGGAGCTCTACTAAATATGCGTAGTGGTATAGGGTATCATATAGTCGGCCCCGACCGACTTTTGACTTGTCCTTACTGGTTTTATATTTTACCAATTGGTGTAACTCGGTCCTGTATATATATTTCTCATATAAATATTTTTTACCCTCCATCTTGGAAAGGAAGGTATATTAACTATGTCATTCCGTTTCTAACATCCTTAAATATTCGTCGTAGAACCCATAAAGTAAATATATTCATAATCAGCATAAAATTCTAAGTCGATTTAACGAAGTCCGTCTGTCTGTCTGTTAAAATCACGATACAGCCTACATTATTTGACGTAATTTAGCAGAGCAATTTGTATTGTGTCTAGGATGGTTGGTATTGAAATGAGATATATCCGTCCACGTTTTGGTATAGTCCCCATATAACGGTACCTCCCGATATTCGGCATTTTGATGACTTTTGACACATTTTTTCACGAATTTCTCTGAAAATTGGTAGTTGTAGGTAGGTGTGGCGAATCATTGTAATCATAGGTTCACGTTTTGGTATAGTCCCAATATAACGGTACCTCCCGATATTCGGTATTTGGATGATTTTTGCTACATTTTTTCACGGATTTGACTGAAAATTGGTATTTGTAGGTCATAGCTCCATTGGCGAAACATTGCATATATAGGTCCACGATTTGGTGTAGCCCCCCCCCCCCCCCCCCCCCCCATATAACGGTACAGCCCGATATTCGGCATTTTAATGGTTTTTGCCACATTTCTTCGCGGATTTGTCTAGACATTGGTATTTGTTGGTCTCAATGGGTTCTCTTTTGGGGAAACACTGTATGTATAGGTCCACGTTTCAGTATAGTCCCATATAACCGTATTTCCCGATATTCGGTATTTTTATGATTTTTGGCACACTTTCCCATAAATATATCTAAAAATTGATATATATGTGGATCATAATGGGCTCTAATGTTTCCTTTACCCTAAGCTGGGTGGTATTAAAAGTTAGGCCCGGCCGAACTTAATGTTTTTTACTTGTTTAATATAATCCTTATCGATGTAATATCATGCACTATACGGCAATATTGTTTTGTTCATAGTTGGTATGATCTACTTCACATAAATTCCCAATGTAATTTTCATACCCTCCACCATTCTATTGAGGGTATATTAACTTTGTCTTGTCCGTCTGTTTGTCTGTATGTTTGTATGTCTCTCTGAGATAGAAGGCTAACATTTTGCATACATGCATAGTTCACCAGAAGGCAGGTTAAGTTCGTAA
The DNA here is from genome assembly GCF_030504385.1 of Musca domestica. NCBI lineage: Eukaryota > Metazoa > Arthropoda > Insecta > Diptera > Muscidae > Musca > Musca domestica. The sequence goes on along the minus strand of NW_026712363.1, from coordinate 9,173,628 downwards.
GTGGGCCAAACGTGGACCGAGTTTTCGTATAGTCCCCATATAACGATACCTCCCGATATTCGATATTTTCATTATTTTAGCGACAGTATTTACCGGAATTATTTCGTATTTGAAGTTCGTAATGGGTACTACAGCCTATAACAAAAATTTTTGTATACAGGTCCAAGTCTTCGTATATCCCCCATATAATGGTACATCCCCCTCTTCGGTATTTTGATGATTTTAGCGACATTATTTACCAGAATTATTTCAAATTTCGTATTTCAAGTTCGTAATGGTTACTACAGCCTATGACAACAATTTCTGTATGCAGGTGTACGTCTTCGTATAGCCCTCATATAACGGTACCTCCCGATAGTCGGTATTTTAACGATTTTAGCAATATTCTTCACCGGAATCGTTTTAAATTTCGTATCTTAATGGGTACTACAACTATGTGTGCATCCCAGAAACACTTGCTCCAAAACCAATATATGTTATCATTCGACAAATTTGAGAACGTTAGAGAAAATATTGTTACAAAAACAGGCTCATAATGAAACTTGATTTGGAATATTTTTCAACACCATCTGCTTATAACGGGCTATACATAAACGTGGACCAAGGTCCATAAGGAGATAAGTGTGCGCAATATTTTAGTATCGTTTCTCTATTCGTTCGAGAAATTGTGTGACTAAAGAAATAAGACAGTCTTAAACTGTAATGGAACGCCTAAAGAAACTCGATTCGGAATATAAAATCTATGGAAACACCCTTTTATATTATAACTTCTGCGAATAGCCACAGATAAAATTCATGTCGTCTTTTTACGAATTTAAAGAGACAAATCGCAGCTAAACTTTTCGTTCCCAAAGGCGAAGAAAATTTTCATCGTTCAGTTATTTCTCTCAATAAGAATTAAAAGTTGTTGCCACTGCAAAGAGAATAATTTGTACAGGTCATGATCAAAACTCGTAACTTGCCTTAAATATGCACGTACCACTGTGCGTATACGCTTCGAATTAATATATTGTGTATGTGTGGAAGATGATGATGGACGTATGGTCACGGCATGGCATGTAATTACACCTTCTTTTTACCATATTCTTTTTTCTCAGTTTCGTTGTTTTTTTTTTCAGTTTACTTTTTTTCTTTTATTCTCATATGTACATTCAGACTGACATACATACGAAAATATGTATGAATGTACGTATGTGTTGCATACAATATTTTAATTCGTATAGTTGTTGTCATGTTGGGTGAGAGGAAAAAAGCGACTAAAAAAGAATACTGCAAACTCATAAGCATATAAATACACATACATATATTTTAGGCACAAACATACCGACACAAAGCATCACCACATACACTTCACTGAGACAAAACCCCATCGACAAACGACGAACACATTATTTTGTATGTTCAGTGTTGCAAACCGTGCTTTGACAGACATGCTGGCACCATGTCTTCATACGTCTGATAAGTTGGATGTAGGTAGGTTGTAATAAATAGTATATATGTATATATATATATAAACATGAGTGTTATTGATGGTATGTACGTAAGCAGATATCCGTCAGATTAGTGTACATTCATTTTTTTTAGCACAACATTCAGTAGTGCAAAACAAAAGCAATTTAAAAATAACCGACCCGCCGAATATTCAGTGGGTTCGGTGGGTTAACAGTTTCAGTTGATACTATTTAAGATCACATTTATGACATGTCTTATTTTTGGTATGTTGTGTCGCGAACAAAATAAAAAACTATTTTTTGCGAAGAAGGAAAAAGTTCTATACAAAAAGCACTCAATCTCCCGGGACACCTCACATTATTAACCAACGTGTATGAAGGATATTCGTATTTTCGGGTATATTAATTAATGTAGCTAAGTTATTAATTGATGTAGCTAGGTTATGTGAAGTAGATGTTAAAATTTCACACCACACGTGTACGGCGGACCCACCGCAGTTGACTCCGCTTTGTTGTGAAGGAATTACGGCCTAGACCCTAAGCTTTCGTGGTATAAACCCGCAGTAGATCCTATTAATTCCATTGTTCGACATAACAATTTCAGCAGCGAACATTGTACAAAAAATTAACCCCCATCGTACCCTCAAAAAAATTCGAAAGTTACCATTTGTTTATTTTTCAACACATATGGGATTTTTTTTTTATTATTTTGACAGAGTAATTGACTATGTTTGAAAAAAAATGAAATATTAAGAAAATGAAAAACTGTTTTAGATTATATTTTATTATAAAAGTTTACTATCAATGCATTTTGTACATACATTTCGGTTATATATGCTTGCAAACATATTTGCGGCAAAAACAACATATAGTTTGATACATGTAGTTCTCACTTGTTAAATTTCCTCTGAAATAAATGTGACATCTTGCTCTAACACCTCTAGATATCTTACAACAACAGCCTGTGGGAAACTTTCCGAGTAATCGCAAATTTGGTGTTTAGAATTCTTCCTACATCGTTTTATTATGGCCCTTAATTTATTAACTAAATCTGAAAGTACTCGCTTTCTCTGATTCCTTGAAGAAAATTGTATATGTGTTCAAAATTACACACGGGGGTGCTTGTCGTGAGTTATTTGTACCTCAAACCCACAATGCGTGTATGGTCTTTATGGATAAATTGACGAAGAAATTACTGTCACATAACAAAAGGTTACAAAATGATTCAGAAATTACTTAAAATTTAACAAGTAAGAAAGCACCAGGCAGGAATTTGCTAATTTTTCAAAAAACTAATAATAATAATAAATAAATAAATAAACCAGTAAAGAATGTCTTAAAGTCGAGCGGGGACGACTTTATGATACCCTACACCACTTTGCTAATTTAGTAGAGCTCCACATAACAATTAAAAGTTTTAATGGGAGAATTCAATCATACAAGCTATGACTATAATTATAATTTAAAGTTCAAAGGACTAAATATGCCGAAACATTTGTATCTTTTAAATTTGGACTTGTGTTGCACATTTGGTGTACAATTAATTTGAAATCGGATAAAGATATATATGGGAGCTATATCCAAATATTATATAGATATTTCTGAGCTGTATATATATATATATATATATATATATATATATATATATATATATATATATATATATTTATATATTTCCCTGAATATCGTTGTTACGGAGGGCATATTACGGCTGTGGGTAACAAATATAACAAATCGGATGAACAGTATTTAAAGGAGCTATAGCTATATATGAACCGATCTTCACCAAATTTGACATACTAGCTTCTAGACTAAATTCGCTCCTAAGTGCCAAACTTCATCCCATTTGGACAAATATGGTGAACAATATAAAGTAAATCGGACAAAGTTATATATGGGAGCTATATCCAAATCTGAACCGATCTCGTTAAAATTTGGCACATGTATTTCTGGGCTGCATTTGATATATTTCCCCAAATATTGTTTTTACAGAGTGCATATTACGGCTGCGGAGGACAAAAATAACAAATCGGATGAACAATATATATGGGAGCTATAGCTATATTGGAACCGATTTCGATCAAATTTGGCATATTTATTTTCAGGCCTAATTTGGTTGTATGTGCAAAATTCCATACTATTCGGGCTGATATTACACGCTTGGTGTACATAAAAGGCAGCTATATCTAAAGGGAGCTATATCTAAATTTTGACCGATTATCTCCAATTTCAATGGGGTTCGTCCTTTACAAAAATATATGGACAGACGGACGGACGGACATGCATATATCGATGCAGATTATCAAAAGGAACTATGGGTCTATCTCGTTTTCCTTTTGCCTGTTACAAACAAATGCACAAAGGCATAATACCCTGACCACCTTGTGGAGTACGGTATAAGCACAATTATATTGGGAATTTATGTGAAGTAGATCATACCAACTATGAACCTTATTTGAATGCGTATCATGGCTTTGGAGTAGTCACAATTAGGGAACTATATCCAACTCTGAATCGATTTTTAACAAATTTGACGGAGTCGTTTGTACTTCTAGTACCAAATAACATTGCTGTGTAGTGCATGATATGACTTCGATAATGATTATATTAAAAAAGATTTATAGGAGCAAAAGATATACCGGACCCAATTTCCCCAATGGAAAAATTCACTTGAATATAAAAAATCTCTCCAATTTGGGTTGATTTTACACACAAGTGAACAATAACCATAAAATCGAATGAAGATGTATCTCGATGCTATATAAAAAGCGGAACCGATCTTGGAGTGCATATTAAGCATGTGGGGAATTGTAATACCAAATCGGATGAAACATATATATGGAAGCTATATCTGAACCGATTTTCATTGGTATTGTTATTGATGCATATTGGTGCACAATAAACCTAACATCGGATAAAGATATATATGCGAGCTATATCCAAATCTGATCAAATCTCGATAAAATTCGACTGATGTATTTCTAAGCTGTATCTGATATCTGTTACCAAAGATTAGATTCGAACCTATTTTCACAAATTTTGAAGTACTTGTTTCTAGGATGAATTCAGTTGAAATTGCCAAAATTCGGTTCATTTGGGCTAACATTAGCCATTTGGTGCACAACAAACCTGATATCAGTTGAAGATATATATCTTCTAGCTAAAATTTGAGCCGATTCTCACCAATTTCAATAGGGTTCGTCCTGGGGCCAAAACCATATTGTTTGGAAAATTTCATCTCAATCGTATAATAAATGCCACCAGCATTTTGTTTACAAAAATTTAGGGGTAGACAGGCGGACAGATGAACTGGCATGCATAAATCGAATCAGAAAGTGATTCTATGAAGATTCTCAGGAGTAACTATGGCACAAAGACATAATACCCCTACCACTATGTTGTGTAGAGTATAAAAATCAGTTGAAAATAATGTTAAAATATATAAGGGGAGTTACCGATATATTCCGATACGAAATTTGAAACAATTCCAGTGAATAATGTCCATAAATTCATCATAAAATCAAATTTCTTGAGTCACAGTTATATGGGGACTATACAAAAACTTTTGACAGTTCTGTGCAAGGATATTTTTTACATAATGCGAATGCAGGGTGCCAATTCACTGAAAATTCGCATAAAAATTGTGACTAAAACACCTTTATAGCCCATTTTTAATACCAGAAGTCCTGCAGACCTAAACACATCTGAGACAAATGTTATCAACAAAATATGTATGCTGATCAAAATGGGGAAAATATTAGTCCAATCCTCTTAATTTATTTCTCCTTATAATAACCTTCAACCGAAAATGGAGCGTACATTAAATTTGTCATTTTTCTTGTATCATCTCGAATTATTCTCTTAGCCATGTCCGTCTGTTAAAATCACTGTTAATGGTAGCGCTTTGAAAATTTGCAAAGGCATTGATATTAAATGTTGGATTTTTGCTAATGGAATATATCGATCCACTTTTGGATATTGTCCCTCAGCAAGTATAACTTTTTATTTTTAGTTTTTACGATTTTTTTGGTTTTTCTTTTTTTTTTCTGTGGGTAGTTAAAACTCTCAAGTTATTTTTTGTATAGCCCCCATAAAACGTACACTCTGATTTTCGGTATTTTGAGGGTTTTGGTTGTGGGTGAGATGACTCCTCAGATGTAGCTTCTTCAGGTTCTTCGTGGGTAAGTTTACTCCTCTCAAAAAATATTTTGTATAGGTAAATATAAACCCACATGATGCGTTAGCCATTTGATATCGTCATATTTTTATACCCTACACCACAAGGTGGTCAGGGTATTATGTCTTTGTGCATTTGTTGGTAACAGGCAAAAGGAAACGAGATGGACCCATAGTTCCCTTTGATGATTTGCATAGAATCACATTCTGAGTCGATTTATGCATGTCCGTCCGTCCGTCTGTCCATGTATTTTTGTAAACAAAGTTCGCATTTATTACCCTATCCAGATGAAATTTTGCACAAATCATTTGTTTGGCCCAAGGACGAACCCTATTGAAATTGGAGATAATCGGTCAAAATTTAGATATAGCTCCCATATATATCTTCGTCCGTTTTGCGTTTTATTGTGCACCAAACGTGTAATATCAGTCTGAATTGTATGGCATTTTGCACGTACGATCAGATTGGACCTGAAAATAAGTATGCCAAATTTGATCGAAATCGGTTCAGATATAGCTAAAGCTCAACCGATTTGATATTTTTGTCCTTCGCAGCCGTAATATGCACCCTATAACAACAATATTTGGGGAAATATATCAAATACAGCTCAGAAATACATTAGCTAAATTTTATCGAGATCGGTTCAGATTTCGATATAGCTCTCATATATACCTTCGTTCGATTTGCCTTTTATTGTGCACCAAACGTCTAATATTTGGCCAAATTGGATGAAATTTGGCACTTACGACCGAATTGACTAGAAGCTAGTATGTCAAATTTGGTGAAGATCGGTTCAGATATAGCTATAGCTCCCATATATACTGTTCATCCGATTTGTCATATTTTTTACCCACAGCTATAATATGCACTCCAACGAGTGGATACCCACGATATTCAGGGAAATATATCAAATACAGCTCAGAAATAAATTTGCCAAATTTTATCGAGATCGGTTCCGATTTGGATATAGCTCCCATATACATCTTTATATGATTTCAAATTAATTTTGGGCAATACAATTCCGAATGGGCAATACAATTCCGAATTTAAAAGATACAAATGCTTCGGCATATTTAGTCCTTTGAACTTTAAATTATAATTATAATAGCGTGTATGATTGAATTCTCCCATAAAAACTTTTAATTGTTGTGCGTAGCTCTACTAAATTAGCAAAGTGGTATAGGGTATCATAAAGTCGGCCCCGACCGACTTTAAGACTTTCTTTACTGGTTTAAATTTTATTTATTTACTTATTTTTTATTTTTTTTATTTTATTTTTTCTTTTTTTTTTTTTTTGATTATTCCAGTGACAGCTCATTATATTGCATTGTACAAAAGCATTTTGGTGAAAATTTTGCAGAAAAAAAGTTATTTGTGATGGAATTCAAGCGTGATAGTGTGTTTTCTTTGTATTTGTCTGGAATGGATCACAAGTGGCTATCGCTAGAGCACTCTAGCATTTAAATTGTGTCTCGTACAATCGCTCGTTACTGTGATAATGTTAGCGTAGCCCGACGTCAAGGAAGTGAACGGAAGAAAGCAGCAACATCAGCAGAAATGTTTCGAAAGGTAAACAAATGACTTGATCAAAACCCGCGTCGCAGTGGCCGAGCTGAGCATATCGCAATATTCCATTCGGAAAATATTTAAAAATGAGCTCGGGGTAAAACCATTGATATTCCAAAAATTGCAAGAACTAACACCGCAACAGAAAGAAGATATACTCAAAAGAGCTAAAGAGTTTCTTCGTTTAGCTGAAAGTGGTGAACTGCCGAATATGGTTTTCTCCGATGAGAAAAATTCGTTGTCCAAAATGATCGTGTTAACTTGCCAAAGAGGTCAGCTGAAAATGTGCACCTTCAGTTGGCCACCAGAACTTAAATGCTGGAGAGCCGGTAATGGTGTAGGCCGCCATTACAACCGATGGTCGCTCTCCGCTCGTATTAATCGACCGAGGCATAGGAATAAATGAGGAATATTATCGCGAAAATATTATGGAGGGTGTATTAAACCTTGGGCACGCAACCCTTTTGGCAGCAGACCTTGGATATTCCAACATGACTCAGCGCCATCGCACACGTGCCACCAAAAATGGTTACAAAATGAGGTTCCTCGCTTCATTTCCAGCGCACAATGGCCACCAAAATCTCCGGATACCAATCCGTTGGACTATTGTGTCTGGAGTATTTTGGAAAGCAAGGTTGGCACAAAAAATACCAAAGTGTCGATCACCTCCGCTTCGCCGGGAATGGGCCAAAATACAGCAGAGCAACATTCGGGGAGCGTGTAACAGTTTCATTGGGTGTTTGATGGCTATAATTCGTGCCAAAGGTTGCAGTTTTTTATCTCACCCTGAACTTTCAATGAATTCTCGACAATGCATAAATTGAATTTTAAGTGAATCATTGTTTCAAGAAATCTACTTAGTTTTATTAACGACATTTTTCAGTTTTCCGATAATTCGCTTTATTTGGGTATTTCGAAATATTCTTTCTTAGGCGGATAAGGACCCAGTCCAGCCCACAGCCTTATGTCACTAAAAATACTTAAGTTCCCATAAATTGGGCAATACTAATACCACTCCATAAAAAATACTAGAACAAACCAGTTTTTACTGGCAAGCGAAGTGCAAAAGTTTGTAACTAAAATCTGTACAGATTGCTGAGCAAAAAAAAATGAGTACCATAAACAATTCGTGATAAGAAATGTAAACTTATTTAAAAAATTAACAGATAAAAGAATTAAAAATCAAACAAAGTTTCATGTTAACAAATATTTACCTAAGCATATTTGATTAAGATACGCTTCTACAAGTGCGATAATGGCTAAGTGTTTCTGTATGCTGCCCTCAAGTCTGGTTGTTAACTTTACACATTGATGTTGTTTTTGGTGTGAGAAATTCGTAAGTATGAATGAGCGATATGGTCGAAGAGATAATTTTCTATTTTTAGTGAGTTTTATTTGCACAAGGCAGTAAAGCAATATATTTACTTTTTTTTATGGCCAATTATATTCTACAAAATAATAGGGAAGGGTAATAACTGGGTGGAGACGATTTGTTGTGTACCTTCTATTGTAATATAAAGCAAGTAAAATGAGCGAAAATCAAATTGATTCGATCTGCCGGTAATTGTGACGTTGGACGTAGCCAGAGTAACATATTCCGGATATTTGTACGACAGTATATCTCTTTGACCATTTCTATATAGACATTTAAATACTTATTCTTATTTCTTTTATACTAGAATTCAGCGAATAAATCTACTTCAATTTCAAAGCTATATATATTCGATGGCTTTAAATAAAATTTTCTTATCACTCAGACGCCAGCGCTATTTGGTCTCGCCTAAATGCATATTCCCATAATAAGAATTCAGCCTTGAAATTGATTTAAGTTGACAGTTATATGGACAATGTTTATCATTCAATTTACTTCATACACAGGACATTAACCTTATGCTATTTTCTAAAATCGAAATAAACAAAAGGATTTTGTTTATATGAACACATATTTTTCTTGGTGGGTAATACATTTTTGACACTTGTTTGCGTTTGTCCGTTCCGGATGATATAAACCATAATTTCAAAATCTGCTGCCAAATTGCAATGGTCTGTAGTTTCTTTGTTCTTTTGAATTGAAAAATCCACCTTTATAATGCAAAATGTTTAAAAATAGAATATTGAGATAGCCGCAGTTCACCGACCATATAAATATTTAATAATATGTAAAAAATATTTTGAAATTTTGTAAATAAACAAAGGAAATCAAATTGATGGTTTTCGTAATGGTTTTACGTAAATATGTGTTGGAGAAAAATTCAAGGACTTTACAATGTGGCACTAATGCATCTGGTTCCTCCAAATTAATAGAAAATAATTTTTAAAAAAATGCGGATGTGAAGAATACTACGCTTGGACCACAGATGACCAAAGGTTTACTTCAACCAAATGTAGACAGTATATCTACGGAAGAGTTTCCCAACTATAATTTAAATTGATATTTTGACTCCAATGATTTTCGAGGAAAACAGTATAAGAAGTTTGGTTAAGACCAAACATGTAAACAATTATATTTTCGAAAAAAAAAAATCTTCTATATTTGTACAGGTATTCTTCTACAATTATAAAGAAAAACCAGTAAAGAAAGTCTTAAAGTCGGGCGGAGCCGACTTTATGATACCTTACACCACTTTGCTAATTTAGTAGAGCTTCGCACAACAATTAAAAGTTTTTATGGGAGAATTCCATCAAACACGCTATGATTATAGTTATAATTTAAACATCAAAGGACTGAATATGCTGAAGCATTTGTATCTTTTAAATTCGGACTTGTATTGCCCATTTGGTGCTAAAATAATTTCAAATCGGATAAAGATATATATGGGAGCTATATCGAAATCGGAACCGATCTCGATAATATTTGGCAAAGATATTTCTGAGCTGTATTTGATATATTTCCCTGAATATCGTTGTTGCGGAGTGCATATTACGCCTGTGGGTAACAAATATAACAAATCGGATGAACAATATATATGGGAGCTATAGCTATATCTGAACCGATCTTCACCAAATTTGGCATACTACCTTCTAGACTCAATTCGGTCGTTTGGTGCACAATAAAAGGTAAAAGGTAAATCGGACGAAGTTATATATGGGAGATATATCCAAATCTGAACCGATCTCGATACAATTTAGCAAGTGTATTTCTGAGCTGTATTTGATAAATTTCCCCAAATATTGTTGTTACAGAGTGCATATTACGGCTGCAGAGGACAAAAATAACAAATCGGATGAACAATATATATGGGAGCTATAGCTATATCTGAACCGATTTCGATTAAATTAGGCATACTTATTTTCAGGACTAATTTGGTTGTATGTGCAAAATTCCATAATATTCGGGCTGATATTACACGTTTGGTGCACAATAAAAGGCAAATCGGACGATGATATATATATGGGAGCTATATCTAAATTTTTACCGATTATCTCCAATTTCAATACGATTCGTCCTTGGGCCAAACAAATGATCTGTGCAAAATTTCATCTGGATCGGGCAATAAATGCGACCTGTACTTTGTTTACAAAAATACATGGACAGACGGACGGACGGACGGACGGACATGCATAAATTGACTCAAAATGTGATTCTATGCAGATCATCAAAATGAACTATGGGTCTATCTCGTTTCCTTTTGCCTGTTACAAACAAATGCACAAAGATATAATACCCTGACCACCTTGTGGTGTAGGGTATAATTACATATACAAAAAACCTTTGCGCTGATTCGATCAATAGTAGCGAGAATAAGAGCAATACAAAATCATTACCACGAAGGCAAGACTAACCTAAAGACAGAGAGTCTTATATCTAGAATGGGGCTATGTTTAAACTTGACTGAGTCCATATGTAATATAGAAGAAGACCATACATCACAATATTCCTCTAGATAGTAAGGGGGAATATTAGACGTAGTATGTAACTTTTTATGCCCTACACCATAGTATAGAGTGTATATTAAGTGTGCCATTCCGTTTGTAACACCTCGAAATACACATTTTAGACCCCACAAAGTGTATATATTCTTGATCAGCATAAAATTCTATGTCGAATTAGCGATGTCCCTCCGTCTGTCCGTATCCATCTGTCCGTCTGTGGATATCACTCTAGCTTCTGAACGAAAAGAAGTAGATTGATAAAATTTTACTCAAATGTATATAATGCATGCATGACTTTTGGTATTGAAAATGGGTCATGTAGGTCAACGTTTTGGTATTGCCCCAATATAACGGTACCTCCCGATATTCGGTATTTTGATGATCTTAGAGACATTATTCACCGAAATTGTTTTAAATTTCGTATTTGAAGTTCGAAATGGATACTACAGCCTAAGACAGAAAATTGTACGTGCAGCTCTATGTCTTCGTATAGCCCACATATAAATAACAGTACCTCCCTATATTTGGTATTTTTATGATTCTAGCGACATTATTCATCGAAATTATTTCAAATTTGGTATTTGAAGTTCGAAATGGATACTACAGCCTAAGACAGAAAATTGTTCTTGCAGATCTACGTCTTCGTATGGCCCCCATATAACGGTACCTCCCTATATTCGGTATTTTGATGATTTTAGCGACATTATTCACCGGAATTGTTTCAAATGTGGTGTTTGAGGTTCGCAGTGGATACTACAGCACGATGGCTTATGACAAAAGCTGCCTATGTAGGTCCACGTCGTCGTTTAACCCCAATATGACGCCTAGATTTGATAATTTTAAAATTTTAACAGAATTTTTAACGATTTTTTTTTTTTTTTTTTTTTGGAAAATTGTCAAATTCTTTCCAAACGGTGGAGGGTATTCATAGTTCGGCACGGCCGAACTTACAACTTTTTTACTTGTTTCTTAATTCATGTTAAACTCATAGTGTAATGTATTCATATTAGTGTGGTGAAAAACATTTACATGAAATGTTTCGTTCCGTAAATCCTAGAGATTTTACAGATGTTATGATTACAAACCACTAACCCTCTATTATTTTATTGATTTTTCCTCATTGTAATCTCATAACAAATTCTTCATAACTGCACAGAAATGAATATCTGTTTCTCATCACTAATCTAATGGATTTTGATTTACTATTAGCATTTATGAATTTCTGGCAAATTGACTAAACACAAATACAATTTATTTGCGAAATTCCTATGAAATGGAAACATGTAAATATTTGTAAAACTGATTTTCTTTAAATGAAACCGCTTCTATTTTACCAGCAATTCTTCGGATAACAAGTTATCTGCTTTAACCACAACTATATTTATAAAAATATTTGTACGTTTGTTGCTGAGCTGATAATCGATTAAATTCAAAACAAGATATTTGTTTATTCCTATGGTCCATAGATTTGAAAGCAAATTTCTCTTAAATCTCTCATAAATCTTTATCGATGCTTTATTGGCGATAATGGTCGGTTGATTACGTATAAAGTGCCGAATTTCGTCAATAACCACAGAAGAACAAAGCAAATCGATTTGAAATGTGCAATGTTTGTTTTCTATCATTGTTGGCCTTCGTAGACATCACGAGAAGAGAGAAAACCAGAAGATTTCTTGGTTGTTATTTTCGATTCGGGATGTTCTTTTCTTGAATTCGGGTCATTTATTATTTACTATTTCTGGAGACTGACACTCGCCAGAGAAAAATATTTATATTTCAATTGATGTCTGTTTTGGTTACGGTGTGAATTAGATTAGATATCGATAAATTATATTTGTACACGTCAATAAAAAAACAACCAAGTCGGCATATGATTGGCAGGGCCAACAATTTCCAGTATAGCCAAAGAAGTGAAAAACTGCGCCAAATAATGGCATAAAAGTACAGGAAAGAGGATCCCCAAGAGCTAACGAAAATCAAAATTATGTGGTGTGACCTACCCCAACAAATCAAAATTTAAACCATTCAGTGTTAATTAAATGGGATCGAAACAAATAAAAATAAGGGTATCGTCATGGGTATATACCTTAACCAACTAAATTTGGTATGTTCCTGCTTTTCTCATGATTCCTGGCATCTTCACGCTTTGTTAGACTGAGCTCAAACTTAGTGTTACAGGTCTTATTCAAGTTTATAATTATGCCTTCTTATTGGTAAACGGATGTCTGACAGTAATTTTATCGCCAAACAGGAAAGCCACCGGTTTTCAAATTTTGCATCACTTACCAACTTTGTTTTCAAAAATTTCTAATTTATTGTGAAAAATTATATGAATCTATTATTTTCAAAATCTACAATATGACTCATCTGAAATTGTCGAAATACTGGTTTCAACCAATTTAACTTTTTTTATTTAACATTTTAATGTGATCACCTAGGGATTATCTATTTTTTATGGCCGTTATTTGTACAGCTAAAACGTATATAATAATGACAATAACATTTGTTTTGATAGTTGTTTTTATTTTTTATGGAGTCTTTTATAATTATCTGGTTTTAAAACACTGCCGAGAGTAGTAAATAAGAATTAAAGATTTGATAATAAAAGGCGGGGTCGAGATTTCTTCGGATTATAAGCTAATTTCGCAAAAAAAAATATATAGCAATAATTGTGCCAAAACGTCGGGGGGAATGATTATATAAATTTGTCTAATCCAATTTATATTTATCTTTTACTTTTTGTCAAATTTACCGGGTTTCTTATATTATGCAATAACGTTTTTTTACTGTCCTTGAAAATTTTTTGTAATAGGGAATTGTATATATAATCCACGATCCACATAGAATCAATTTCATTTTTCACTTTTATGACCAGTTGTTTGTTAATTTTGTCGCCCAGTGTTATTATCCATAATGTATATGTGCACATGTATTTGCTAAAAGAAAATATAATAGCCTTTTCAATAAGACTGATATAAATATGTTAAGAAACAAATATTTTACAAAGAATAATTTTAAGAATATATAAAAAATTTACAACAGAAAAGGAAACTGTGGTATTGGCATGCAATCACCTCTGACGCACGAGACTTTTTATATAAACTTTGTTGTATTTATTTTTATTTTTCACGAGTTCGCTCACGACTGTACGCCAGTAAAAAGCTATTAAATGCAGAAATGTCTGCCAAAAATTTAAGCTTACCGCTGGTTATTCGAGTATATAATGTGGTTGTGTGTAAACATTTAAAAGGAAGAAATCGATTTTATTATAATTATTAATCCCTACGTGATTGTATAAACGAAATAATAATTATTTTTGTTGCATTATAATTTGCCTATGTTATTATTAATTTATTAATATATCTTATAAGTAATAATTTCTGTTTTGAATTCACAATCATTTTTAAGATATGCCTAAACAGCTAATCCCAGACATGATAATAACTCAAAAACAGAACCAGAAAGCAAAAATTTAGCAGTTTTTCCATACCCAGACAGAAACCCATACCAAGTGTGACCGTTTTAGAGTGCGTATTATAGATTCAAGTTCCATAAATTAGACGGAGGTAATTGTCTTCTTATAACAAAAATCATTGATATGGAAGATATATTAAGACTTAAGAAAACATCTAAAATCGAATGAAACATACATGTATATGGTAGCTATGGTTATGTCTGAATTGAATTGGCAAAATTTATTCTACTCGGAAATCGATTGTATGAAAATTCGGGTTCATTATACAATTTCACAATACGTGAGCGCTATATCTAAATCTGCTCCAATTCAGGCAAGATATTTCGAATGTATAACCGAACAAGTAAAAAAGCAGTAAGTTCGGCCGGGCCGAACTTTGAATAACCTCCATCATTTAAAACGAATTTGGCTATTTTCAAAAAAGGGTCTATATGACGATGTGGACCTGTCATTAGCCATTACAATATTCAAATATGAAAATGGAAAAGCAATCGGTGAATAATGTTGATGGCTTTACCAAAACGTGAAAGTGCACAGACAATTTTCAGTCATAGGCTGTAGTATCCATTACGAATAATGTCGTAAATGTAATGATAAATGTAAATGTAATGACAGTACCGAATATCGGGAGGTACCGTTATATGGGGGCTATATGAAGACATGGACCTGTACAGACAATTTTCTGACGAACTTCAAATACCAAATTTGAAACATTTCCGGTGAATAATGTCGCTTAAGTCACCAAAATGCCGAAAATAGGTGGCTACCATTATGTGGGGGCTATACCAAAACGTGGACCTACATAGCCCATTTTTAATACCAAAAGTCCCGCAGACATAATATACATTTGAGTAAAATTTCATCAACCTACTTCATTTCGTTCGGAAGCTAGAGTGATTTCCACAGAAGGACAGACGGACGGACATCGCAAAATCGACATACCGCCGTCAGGCGTTACCGACCATATGATACCCACTATGCATATACATTTTTAGTACCAAATAACATTGCTATAGAGTGCAAGATATGACTTAGAGAAGGATTATGTACAGAAATATATTTTGGAGCAATAGATATATGTGAACCGAGTTTCACCAAATAGAAAAATTTGGTTGAATGGGCAAAAATCCATCAAATTTCAACTGATATGAAATATCTGGTGCATAATAAAATCGGATGAAAACATAGAATCTATATCCAAACCTGAACTGATATCGATTTGGTACCATTTGTCATTGTTATGAGGGACTTTAACACCATATCGGATGAAACATATGTATCGGAACTGTAACAACCGTGTTCTAGAAAAACGAAACGAAATCACTGTGTTGACCATTAAGTGGCGTTGCCGGTATGCTGGCGTTTAGCGCGGCTATGGCTCGTCGGATTGGGGGTTGGTTCTTGCCACTTGCAGATCTTTTCGGTTGAACAAACAAAAAAAATCATACCGGACTTCAAACTAAATTAAAAAGGGGGTAAAAAGAAGCCTGAAACATGTCAACAAAAAAGTAAAAAAAGGAAAACGTTCGCCTAACTACAACCAAATCCCAAAATAATATTAGTTTTCCTCACAGAAACAGTGCTCCTGGCGGCTGACCAGCCAGGAGATAGCCCTCCCTCCGAGAACACCTCTCGCCATGACGTCTACTCATACTGGACGTCCCAGATCTGACCCTTGACTTACCACATTTTATATCATTACCACCACCTTTTTAAACAGGGCTTTAAGCCAAAGACATATTTATATTTTCTGTATAAAATTGGTACATTTTATTTAAATTACTTTAAATTCCCAAATAACAACTCGTAGAAAAAATTACATGCTAACTTTAATGTATGCGTTCAACTTTAATTATGAATTCAATTCAATGAACAAGTACAATTTTGCCAAAAATTACAAGAAAAACTTTACTTTTTCTTCTTTTAGACTGCGATTTCTGATGACAAAAATTAGGGTGCAATAATGGCGGCTTGCAATTGTGGTTCTTCCCAACAAGTATGTACGTAAGTATTGTTTTAAAGTTTAGCTTTTTTAATTATATTCCACGTTAAATTTTTTTATTAATTATATTTCTTTCATTTAATTTCAGGAAAAGGCAAACAAAGATGGAGTGTCGATTGCACTTAAAATCGACGAACGTATTAAAAGCCTGGTTACCTAACCTTGAATAGAGCTCTGTTCAACGTCGTGTACCTGCAGACTAACCAAAAGGTGATTAAAATTTAAAATTTACTTCATTTGTTTCCCCTTCTAATTCATATTTCTCCTTTTTTTTACAGAAAAAACCGCGGAATTTAATTATGATGCTTCGTCGTCCGTCTGTCTGTCCGAGGTTTCGTGTATTAAATGTCGATTGGGAATACCAAGCCACGCTGGGTTAGCAATGGCGCAAAATCAGCGGCTCCCTCGATGGATTGGATGGGCGATGGTGTGGCTTGTAGGCTCCAATTCTTCATGAATTTTTAGGTTTAAGATTTATATTCATTGCTTTAGAATTTTAGTCAATTGTTTTGGTTTTTTCTTTCTTTAAACTTTGTTAAATTATTTCCAAACTTTGTTTAATTTTAAAAAAAGTTCAATTTTTCTTTTAATTTTCCATTTTTGTGAAAACTATTTGTTTTCTTTCAATTTTTAGCCTTTTGTTGTTAAATTTTGTTAAATTATTTTAAGGCTTCCAATTTTGTAAAAAAAGTTTGTATTTCGTGTTGTTTGTATATGTGTTTCAAATAAATAAAAACATTGAATTCACTTCTCAGCAAGTGGTTCATCACCAAAAACTTTGTCGGCTTTTTTTCTTCGCTGGTTACAGGGAGCCACACATCCAATCTTCTTCGCAGGTAAATCAAAAAGGGCAGATTTTTCTTACAATTTTTGCCAGGAAATTCTGGCTGCCATTTTCCTCGCTTAATTTTTCCATTTTCTTTTTACATTATTCCCTAATATTGACATTTAAGTAATTGGAATAATCAGCTGTTTTTTAGTAATTGTTCTTCTTCTTCTTCTAGCTATCAATTATTTTCAGGGTTACCCCTTTTAAAGGCGCCCACCACAGAACTAAAGTTGTGTCTGATCCAATTTCTATCACATTTGAAGTATTTGTACCATGGGATATGCATAAATCTACATAGAATGTGATTCTATGAAGATCAAATGTAGGAACTATGGGTATATTTCCTTATTCAGGCCACAATAAAGTGTAGGGTATAAAAGGTAGTAAACGAGAACGCCATATTTGTGTGCGTGTTTTCTGTTTTGGATGTTATAGCTTTTATAGCGATCTTACGTTTACGGTAGCCGGTCTCTTATTAGCACTAAGCCAGTTCAGACACTCTGCAATCGCCCGGACCTCCGTGTGAATGATCGTATTATGATCGGTCAAGCGGAAAGATATTACGGTGTTTGGCTCTTCAATAAAAAGTATCAGTCCCGCTCTCCCTCTAGCAATGAGTCGTCTGTATAACAACAGTTTCCTGTCGGCATTTGCGATGGGAATCCGTTGATCCACTAGTTTCTTGTAGGAATTAATGTTTAACATGAGGCAGCTACAATTGTTTAAGGTATCCGGTCCGATACAAAGTTTTCCATTGATTCTTCCGATGTCACCTGTTAAAATGTTTGATGGTGTGTAACGTGGTCTTTTCTTATTCACTCGTCCGTCGCTCTGAGCCTTATGGCCGCCTCGTACCGATCTGAATATCTATTGGGTGTACATATAGAATTGTCTCTAAAGTAGTAGGATATCAATTGAAAACAAAAATCAATGGACAGGTATTAAATATTAGGTTATCAATAATGTAGTTTGTTAAAAAAATAATGTCAATAGATACACGAAAAATGGCTCAAAATGAAAGCGTAAATGAATGGGTTTTTATTTCTTAAATAAAATTGTTTCGCATAACAGCTTAAATAATTGTAAACCTATGTATCCATACTTATAAAAATTCATCAAATATATAAAAGAAATTGCTCTTCTGCAGAAGGCACACTACATTTGAAAATATTTTCAATCCCACAAGACTTAAAATAAATTCTTTCGCCCACCTTTTCTCTTAAGGCCGATATATAATTATAAACAAATTAATAAAATTTACAACGAACGGTTTTAACCTTGAACTGTAACTAAATAAAAACAATGTATATATGTATGCATGCACATATGCTCGTGTAAATATTTGTATGTATGTCGGCCTGAATTTCATGTAAACAAAAACAACAGGGTAATATTTTACAAGACTGTGGCGAGAACATTGCATCGTCAGAAGTGGTATGTATAATCATCAGTCAAACTGGCTGACGGATCAAACGTCAGTGTGATATTTAGTCGAATTCTATATGCTGCAATAAAAAAAATTGGCAAAATGCCTATTAGTTAAGCCGCCGGATATAATGGAAAATATAAATATAATAAATATTGCATGGACATGTATATAAAAATAAAATGTGTACATATGTATGTAGATATATATAATGCCATAATAAAAATCCAAAAGCAAATATCTTACACTTGGTTCTTAAGATAATACCAATCTAACGAAAAAAAAAATAAATAAAAAGGAGAATCATCGAATCAGAATCGAAAACAATAACAACCTCAAAATTGCCACGTCACTTTGTACAACAACAGCAACACTTGCCGCCAGCGGCAAACATCGATCTGTCGAACAATTCAATTTCAATTTTCAAATAATATATATGTCGATAGGTTTGTATATATATACACATTGGCCACAGCTGCAGACACACAGAGACTTTGGCGATGAATAGCTACAACAATAGCGGACCACGATCGACATCGTTTGCGGACAATTGCAAATACAACATCCATTAAATACAATTGACGTATATTGTTGCTGTACTTGATGTATGTACTGTGTATGTTGTTGTTGTTGAGTTTGTCAAAAACAGCAATTGCAACCATGGCAACAACAATCACACAATTATACTTAAAAATTTTAGGAATACGTGCAATTTGTTGATATGAATCGAAACTCTCTGGTCGCTGGTGGCGATGGACCCCCACTAATAATGCACAGTGTTTTGAAAACTACTTAATACTCTATTCAAGCGTGATAGTGTGATTTTTTTTATATTTGGCTGGAAAAACACAAGTGGCTGTCGTTAGAGCGCTCTAGCATTTAAATGTGAATAAATCTTTTGTGTCTCGTACCATCGCTCGTTACCGTGATACTGGTAGCGTAGCCCGACGTCAAGGAAGTGGACGAAATAAAACGGAAACATCAGCAGAAATGGTTCGAAAAGTAAAGAAGCGACTTATTCGAAACTCGCGTCGCAGTGGAAAAATGGATCGTGAGTTAAACATATCGCAATATTCCATTCGGCAAATATTGAAAAATGAACTCGAGGTAAAGCCATTGAAATTCCAAAATGTGCAAGAACTTACACCGCAACAGGAGGAACATAGACTCAAAAGAGGTAAAGAGTTGCTTCGCTTGGCCGAAAGTGGTGAACTGCCGAATTTGGTTTTCTCCGATGAGAAAACATTCGTTGTCCAGCAGTTTGTAAACGATCACCTCAAGCAAGCGCTTCGACGGGAATGGGCCAAAATACCTCAGAGCAACATTCGAGCAGCGTGTGACTGTTTCATTGGCCGTTTGAAGGCCATAATTCGTACCAAAGGTGACCAATTCGAGCAAATCTAAACTTATTCTAAAATTTGATGCTATTTCCGAAATTTTTTGCTCTCATTCAATAAAATTAAAAAAAATGTAAAACTTATGGCGTTTTACTTTGTTGCAGTTTTTTTTTATCTCACCCTGTATGTGTCAGCAAATAAAAGATCTTCAAGGTGCATACATTCATATACCAAGAAAAATACACATGGTTCTAAATTATTAATTTTTATTTGCAGTTCGTATAGGGTTCTAGGTACGGTGGCGGAACATACATAGTCTATAAAGGTCAATGTTTTTGTATAGCCCCCATATAAAGGTACCTCCCGGCATTCAATATTTTGATTATTTTTCCACATTTTCCACGAATTTGTTTAAAAGTTGTTATTTTGAGTTCATAATGGGTTCTAGCTCCGGTGGCAGAGCATTGAACATTAAGGTCCACGTTTTTCTATAGCGCACATATGATACCCACCGATATTCGGTATTTTGATAATCCCAGTCACATTTAGTTGTTTCAAATTTGGTATTTAGGAAGATTTGGTAGATGACAATTCTTGAAGTATAAAATTGTCTACAGAGGTTCCCGTTTTGGTATGGTCTCCGTATAACGGTGTCACCCACTTTATTTTTTTTTTTTTTTTTTTTTTTTTCAAAAGTTTAACAGCATTATCCAAACGGTCTTACTGGTATTTGTAGTTTAAAGTGGAAAACGTTTGAATTCAGATTCCAGAAAAATATTAAAAATTTACAAGACACCCACATAACGGTACAGCCTGACTCCTTGCATGTTTGAAACTTAATAAACAAAACTTCCTCTGAAACAATTTATGTATCCAACGTGGAAAGAAAGCGCCTCCAGTCGTTTATATGGATAGAAGACGACTCTAGTTTTCTATATGGTAAAAGAACCGAATGAACGGTATCATTGGAATTTAAAATTAATGATAATAAAGGTCGACATTTTACATTTGAAGGTTAACACTATTTACCTTTTCGAAAAAAAAAAAATTAAATCCACTAACCATCACGAATAGCTCTTAGCACTGTGCCAACATACTGCCTTACATAGTTTGTGCGAATGTGTTACAGCAATTTTACAGTTTATGTATTTGGTACGAAAATATGCAGCAACATTTTTACCGGTTGACAGCCGTTGAGCACAATGACCTAAACCAAATAAAAACTGAATTAAAAAAACGCTACAGCAACGAACAAAAAAAAAAACAGCTACATGAGCAAAATCAAATAAAATTGAAATGATGAAACAAATAAAATTGCTGACAATTTTCATTACAAAATAAATTAGATTAATGCTCGTGCTTTTTCTCATTTGGATGGCTGTTTTTCCTCCAAATACAGCCAAGCGACCAACGTGTGTATACCTTACACAGGCCACCTCGGTTTCTCCACCACTATGAGCTATGAGAGGTTTTACGTAATTCATTTCGATTTTTTTTGCTCTCTGTGCCGAAAGACGAAAACAACGACACTGGCCTGCCTGTGTTCTTGTTTTCAGCCAATAAATTTGTTTGCCATTTATTTTAATTAAAGAAAAATTTATTTTAAACTTAAACGAAAATTGCATTAACTGTCAGAAGAAATGACAAGAGTAAAAAAAATCCCTGTGTTTTTTTTCTTATTTTCGAAAAACAAAAAATAAAAGCAAAATACACAATTCCTTAAGAACGTGTATGGATGTCCATGGCGGACGTAATGGGTAATGGTTAGGCCGATATCTGTGTGTGGCATATTTTCTGTTTTGTTTTTCCTTCTTTTCTCGACATGGTTTTGGTGAAAATATGCTTCCGCTGCCGAGCAGTTGCCATTACGCGCCACATCGGCTGTCATAAGAGACCGCAAAACAAACAAATGTTTATGGTCCTACATGAAAGTATATTCACTTAATTTTGATTATTTTTATTTGTTTGTCTTCGGCAATAATTATTGCATTTTATTGTAGCGACTGTTTGTTTGTTTCTCTTTTCTCTTTGTGCCGCCAATGTTGTAGGCATAACAGAAGAAAAATGCAAGGTGTTTTATATCATTATTTATTGTTGAAAAATTCTTTTGTATATTCCTTTTCTTTTACATATAATTGCCTACGTTCATATATTCATGTAGCAATACATATATAATAATGTGTATAATGTAAGTGAAATATATTTGCCATAACAGGTAATGAGAGAAAGAACAAAGAAAGCATTTAATAGTTGTGAAAAAATCTGTAAATCGTTGTAAAATAAAAATTGTAAAGGCTTTTTTAAATAAAATTAAAATCAAATAAATAATCATTAGGAAATATCATTAGACTTTTAAGCTAAAAAATTCGAAAAATAAATTAACGTTATTTGTATATAATCACAATGTATATTAAAAAGATTTTTTCGACCATAGAACCGCTAAATTTGTTCCATTCTATTTGGAAGCCATCAGAAAATACCGAAATACAATTGATTAGGAAATATCCTACCAGTGCACTAGGATATGAATAAAAAATTAATGGAATTATGTTCAGAATACTTTTGAAACCTCGAAAACAAAAAAATTACAATCTGGCAACAACTTCCAGCCTTATGTCGAGTTGTCAAAGATGACATATTTTCTTTTCGCCATTTCCTTAAATTTAAACTTAATCAAGCCTTTTATTGTTATTGGCGCCAAACAAAAACTGTTTGCATTATATTAACAACAAAAAGTGAAAAACACGTAGAAAATAATGTAAATCAAGATTATAATAAGAAATAACAAGTTAAAAAACAGTAAGTTCGGCCTGGCCGAACTTTGAATACCCTCCACCATTTGGAATTTGGAAATTTTTAAGAAAAAAATCCTGTTTAAATTTTAAAAATACGGAATATAGCCTTTATATTGGGGTCTATACGACGTGGACTAACATAGGCGTTATTTGTCATAAGCCACTACCATATTCAAATTTGAAAACTTAAAATAAACGGTGAATAATGTAGCTAAAATCATCAAAATATAGTATATGGGGAGGTACCGTTATATCGGAGCTGTGCGAAGATCTGGATCAGCATAGACAATTTTCTGTCTCAGGCTGTAACATCCACAGACTGTAGTTACCATTACGAACTCTAAATACGTAATTTGAAACTACTCCGGTGAATCATGTCGCCAAAATCATCAAAATACCGAATATAGAGAGGTACCGTTATATGGGGTTATACGAAGACGAAGATCTGTACGGACAATTTTCTGTCTTAGGCTGTAGTATCCATTTTGAACTTCAAACACCAAATTTGAAATAATTCCTATGAATAATGTCGCTAAAATCATAAAAATACCAAATATAGGGAGGTACCGTCATATGGGGGCTATATGGAAACGTGTACCTACATGGCCCATTTACGAACTTAACCTGCCTACTGACAAAATAAACATGTGTGGTATATGGGGAGGTACAGTTATATCGGAGCTGTGCGAAGATCTGGATCAGCATAGACAATTTTCTGTCTCAGGCTGTAACATCCACAGACTGTAGTTACCATTACGAACTCTAAATACGTAATTTGAAACTACTCCGGTGAATCATGTCGCCAAAATCATCAAAATACCGAATATAGAGAGGTACCGTTATATGGGGTTATACGAAGACGAAGATCTGTACGGACAATTTTCTGTCTTAGGCTGTAGTATCCATTTTGAACTTCAAACACCAAATTTGAAATAATTCCTATGAATAATGTCGCTAAAATCATAAAAATACCAAATATAGGGAGGTACCGTCATATGGGGGCTATATGGAAGCGTGTACCTACATGGCCCATTTACGAACTTAACCTGCCTACTGACAAAATAAACATGTGTGCAAAATTTTAGCCTTCTATCTCAATTCGTTCGAAAGATGAGCGTGATTACAACAGAAAGACAGACAGACGGACATGCCTAAATCGTCTTAGAATGTTACGCTGATCATGAATATATACACTTTGTTGGGGCTGACATGAGTATTTCGAGGAGTTACAAACAGAATGACAAAATTAATATACCCTCAATCGTATGGTGGAGGGTATAATATTGCTAAATGTTGTAAATTTTCTCTGGGGTGAATGTGTGGTGTCTTTTAATGTAGTTTTAGGTCGAGTGTCATATGGAGTAGAACTATCGGTATTGGGACGTATTTTGGAAGCAATATTTTTATACTCTCCACCATTCTATGGAGGGTATATTAACTTTGTCATTCCGTTTGTAACTCCTCGAGATATTCATAATAGACCCTACAAAGTATATATATTCTGGATCAGCGTAAAATTCTAAGACGATCTAGCGATTTCCGTCTATCCGTCTGTCTATCTGTCCGTCTGTCTGTCTGTTGCAATCACGCTATCTTTCGAACGAATTGAGATAGAAGGTTAAAATTTTGTTTACCAGTAGGCAGGTTAAGTTCATAAATGGGCAGTTTATGTTCATAATGTCGGTCCACGTTTTCGTATAGCCCCATACGATTTCAGCAACATTATTCACCCGAATCTTTTCAAATTTCGTATTGAAAGATCTTAATGGTCCACATTTTCGTATAGCCTCTATATGACGATACCTCTCGATACTCCGTATTTTCATTATTTTTGCGACGGCTATATCTATATTCTTGCGGATTCGAAAGAAATTCGGCAGATGTTCTTCTCATCATAACTAGCATCTAAAAACAAAATTTGGAAGCTCTACCTCGTCCCTGTGATTTGTTGCCTCAAAAACAAACCATTGGCCCCATAGTATGGATTTATCTATTGATGTACGTATAAATAGAACTTTCCAAAATCGCATACTGCTTGGTGCGTGGGACTTTGCAAGATTCCAATTTTTAATGCCATCTCCTTATCTCCATCTCCTTATAAGCCCAACTTAAAGGAGAAAAATAAAAAAGTCAAACCCAATAATAACTAAACCATTTATTTATAATATACGTTTTATTAAGTAGATTAGTCAGTCATAATGAGAAGTCCCATCCATCGGACCCTGACAAAATTTACCACTTCGACCCAAGTCTTATTTTCGACATTTCGAAACTGAAAGATGTAGAAAGTCTAATAATTTTCTTCTTGGAGATTTAAGACTGTGTAAAAACCTAAAGGACGGATTGCTGAAAAACTGTTCAGGGTAATAGAGAATCCCAAGTGAAGTGGATATTCGTAACATACATTGGCAGTCAACTACTTAAAAACAGAAAATTTCACTGCAGATAGGGATACAATCTGTTATCCATACATTACAATTGATTTTAGTGATAGTTCTCCTCTTGGGTTTCTAACAAGTGTATACAAAACATTTTCGTTATAAGTCTGCGCTTGGCCCCACATACAAGTATCTCCTGAGTATCCCCAGTCCTTTGGAGAGAAATAAAACACAGACCAATTATACGGGATAATCTCTACACTACCAATTGTAGGCATTTTCTGAACATTAACTATTAACTACTTTTAAAATTATATAAGTATGAATGCTACAAAAAAACTTGCAATGATTTTTTGCTATTTCGGACATTAAATACCAAATTTGCAATAATTTTGTTAAATATGGCTAAAACATTAAATAAGAACTTAACGCTGGTCAACAATATATACACATTTTTTGGGTCTAACAAATTATTACGTTGAGTTATGAAAGGTGGAAGATATAATATTAAATATAATTAGGTTGAGAATTAAACCCAGCCCCCATTAGGGATATAAGAAAACGTGGAATAATGTATATAAGGTAGAATCCGTTATAAACTCTAAATACTGAATATTATATTATTATTTTTTCGTAAATGTAGATGAATCATCAATCAAATCAAAATAAAAAAGTATCGTTATATGGAGGCTATACAAAAGCGTTGTTCGAATATAACTCATCCTTTGGACTCTAGCGTAATTACAAAAGACGGGCGGGCGGACCCTCCGTGATATGTATGATGGGGGTATAAAAAAACTTGGTCTGACAACTGGAAACTTTCTGGGAATTCGTTCCAACGGTTATCACTGCTCTTTAAATTTTCCACACCCAAATTGCCGGTTATTGACCACAACAAAAACTTTTGGAGCTACTATATTTACATATAGCACTGTCACTGTCATTCTAACTAAACTTCCACATTTGGATACGATATGGCTAACCTCATGTCGATCTGCATCATACCAGAAATGTAAGTCTATTAAAAGATTATTAAACTAGAATTAGTTTGTAAAAAAAACGACTTTATGGCAATTATAATCTTTCGCAGTCAAAGCACACCGACATTTGTATTACAAAATCAAGTTTAAATGGGGATAGATGCAGGCTGTCTATCGATCGCAGATTAAACCGTTGTCTTTTGCAATTAAGCGGGTTTTCCTTATTCCTATATTACAAGTGGCTATAGATATCTATGTGTTTGTATGTGTGCAGGAAGGAGGGAGGACAGGTCTACAAGATAAGTGTTCACACGTCTTGAATGAATTATTGTCAGCAGGGGCTACATATCGGTATACATGTAGCAATATTAGTGTGTGTGTGCGCACATCAACATGTTCGCTGTTGCCAAACGTGTTTAACTTGAAGTAATTGCAGCAATTATTAATTAAAAGTTTTTCTGGAAACAATTGTGAATTGCTTTTGGACTGTTGCCGCACTGCAATTGTTGGTGTTACTGTTAGCTCTGTTGTCATTTTGTATATTGAAGTAAATCAATGACACGAAACGTGACCATCCAGCAAATCAAATGTTGTTTTAGATACAAAGACGATAAGTTTTGCAAATAATTTGGGGAAAATTGACCGATTTATTTTCATGCTATTTGTATCAGGTCATTTGTATGTGAAAAATTGTATTAGCATCCAATTCAAGGAACACGTAGATCCAAGTTATGGTATTTAGGTCGACTGCATATCATTACGAATGGGTTAGGCATTGATATGGGTAATAAACTCAGATAACCAAATTTTATATCATCTTGACCCAATTTAAATTTTATTCTATATAGGTACATTTTTGGTTTAAATTGCTCTTAATTACAGTGCATTCGTATTGCCTAGAAAATACAATTGAAAAATTAAGCTAGGACCCTAATTACTGACAATTTTATTAAAAAACATGGCTAACTAACGAAGTACTGTTACAGAACCATTTTACATCATCAAATTATAGCCTAAAACACTATGTGTTGGGGGTATTAAAAGATTGATTGGGCCAACAATTATGTAATACCTCGAAATATTTGTCCTTCACATGGATATTCCTATCTCGCTGTGCTGTGTCATTCTAGCTATGTTTGTCCATCCGTCTGTCCATGTTAATTTGTTATCGTGGCACAGGTCGCAATTATAGCCCGATCCTCTCGAAATTCGGCATTGGGTCCTTCTCACGACCAAAAAGGACCAGTTCCTCTACTGGTCGCATAGAACAACTGACACGGAATTTAGCATGGAGGTAGAATATAGGGCTGGGCAGAAGCATATCCGGCATATCCCTAATCGGATAAAATAGACCACAACCTTTCACTAAACCGCGAAAATTTCTAATCCTGACCAAGCCACAAATATATTAAAAGGTCACTTCTAACCGTTACAGTGATGATGATAGCCAAAACATCGGATGTATAGCAAAAAAGGTACAAAAAAGGTTCTGGCGCTTCACCCACAAAAGGACAACATTTTCAATAAACTCCAACTTTGGATATCCTAATATTTGCATCAGTGATAGACCAGGTGCGAAAATGAACAATGTCGATCTACTCCATCAAGTGCCTTCCCCACAAAGGTTCAAGATTTTGGATATTTATAACTCTAATAAAATATGACGTAAGTGTCCGACTGTCTTCAAATAACACACATCACAATATTTTTATTAACTCACAGTCTGGTATAAATATGGAATATGTCGGTCCACTCCTTCTGGCACCTACCCCACAAAGGGTCAAAGTTTTGAATAACTAAAACAATTATAAAATCCTAAATAAGCATTAATTTGTTTTGTGATAATTTGGCCCACTCCCGGTGAAGCGCTTGCTTGAGGTAATCGACACTTTGGTATTTTTAGTGCCAACCTTGCTTTCCAAAATACTCCAGACACAATAGTCCAACGGATTAGTATCCGGAGATTTTGGTGGCCATTATGAGCTGGAAATGAAGCGAGGAACTTCATTTTGTAATCATTCTTGGGTGACGCGTGCTGAGTGCGATGCAGCTGAGTCCTGTTGGACAACAAATGTTTTCTCATCGGAGAAAACCAAATTCGGCAGTTCACCACTTTCGGCCAAGCGGAGCAAATCCTTAGCTCTTTTGACTCTTTTTTTTCTGTTGCGGTGTAAGTTCTTGTACATTTGGTCAAGACTCAAAATATTTATTCACATTTAAATGCAGGAGTGCTCTAACGATAGCCATTTGTGGTTTTCAGCCAAATATAAAGAAATCACACTATCACGCTTGAATTCCATCACGAATAACTTTTTTTCTGGAAAATTCTCACCAAAATGCTTTTGTACGCTTGTAAACAATATAATGAACTGTCACTGGAATTATTTTAACAGCTGTCGGACGAGTGGCTTAGAAATAACCACAGTCTGAAATTGGTTGCAGTTATTTCATCTCACCCTGTAGTTCACAATAAAAAGCCAATCGACAGGGAGAAGTTTAGTCGATATTACCAGGAAGACAACTTTTGTGTGAAAAATTGGTTTTTATACCTATAAGTACAGAGAGAGTGAGCTTAAATAATGGGAAAATGCAAAACCACAGGGCTGTATGGCATTATTGCAAAAACGAAATCTACCAAAGTGAATTTGAACTAATGGAGCTTCCAACATATTTTTCTTACTCGTTTTTGTTATTGCTACAAAAACTATGTTTATTCATGGGATGATATTAAATTGAGTGTTCAAAAATATATAATTTTTCAATTCCGAAACCTAAATGGCCTAAATATATCCTCCCTATTTTAAACTGGATACAGCCATACGAACCTCAAAACAAACTTCCAAGGTAGGGTGCACATCACTCCTTGATTTTCGCATACAAATATATCAAGTAAGTTGTACATTCAACAAAACCATAGACATCATTTATGGAGTTGTTTCTGTGCGTTTCTCTTCAAATGGATCGTGTACAACAAAGAAAGCGACTGACACGTCATAATAGGCCATGACGCTGTAAATGCGCTTAGCAACAGCTCTGACACGCATCCCAGAGATTAAATAGACATCAAAGAAAACCACACCATTTGATTGAAATGGATCTGGGAGAGAGGTAGCCAAAGGCGAGGGTAAATAACAAAAAAAAAAATGATCGTACACTTTATGGGTAACAACACGAAACCTCGACGACTACTGGTTACATGTTTTCCCCATGACTTGGACAATGGAACAGTGGGCTATTGTGGTAAAATAATAAAATCGAAACGATAGATAAAATATAAAAAAATCCAGAAAAGATGAAAACCGTTTGTAATGACACGTCTGGTTTCATTCATAAAAATTAGAGTGCCAAATAAAAATCCCATTTTTGTAAGACAAATTTTTGTCATTCCATTTGTATCACCTCGAAATATTCGTTGGAGATTATATGAAGTATTTGTTATGCGTAAAAATTTCATGTCGATTTAGCTAGATCAGAGTGCCTGTTTGAATTTTTGTCTTCGGAGATTGTTATTTATTTAGTATCTCTAACGAATATGTCAGGGTAGTAGAGACGAAAGGAACCAATAAAACGGTTCCTTCCAATTTTTTAGTATTTTGAATGTATCAGCCATGATCTTTGTTTCGCCTTCTGCGGCCCTAACATCATCAGCCCAATTTTACCAATATTTGAAAAGAATAAAACACTAGAATATGAAAACTAAAGTCATATAAAGTGTTGAGAAGGCTTCTTATTGAAAATTAAACCCACACTTGAAATGCTCTCCATCGATAACTTGTGTTCAATTTTCCTGTTTTTAACAAACATTTACTTGCAATTAATATCCTATACCCCTCATCACTTGACGAATTTATGCACACTCGAACATAATATATATTTATATTGAACAAGTTAAAAAGTATCAGACAGTTTAGCCGACAGATATATACCCTCAGCCAATGTTCGATTATTTATATATTGGGACTTCTGGTATGATTATTCATATGTAGTAGGTTCCGAAGAAATGGGGCAGTAT
This sequence comes from Musca domestica, assembly GCF_030504385.1. Taxonomy (NCBI): domain Eukaryota; kingdom Metazoa; phylum Arthropoda; class Insecta; order Diptera; family Muscidae; genus Musca; species Musca domestica. Next base: position 9,143,327 of record NW_026712363.1, on the reverse strand, counting down.
TGTCCATTTGGTGTCGGACTTAAATAAATATGATAAAAATATTGCGAACATATCAATTTAGAATATATCGGAAGTAATCGATTCACTGATTTATGTGATAATTAAAAAAAAATTACCAGATATAATCGATCAAATTATTCTATTTTAATACCACATCTAATACAGATAAAAATAATTTGTCCTGGTCAAAATTGCAGAAAATCAATAAATTATATCCAATTTTGTACGAAATCATATATTCCAGAGAGAAATATTTATATATAGCAAGTTGTAAAGAATCGCCGACTTGATTCGCAAGTTATGACATGTACAAGTATTGAAAATTGTGATCCTTGTGCGGCAGATATATATCAACTTTATAACAGATCTGGTGTTTACAAAAATATTTTAATGTGTGTATGTGTGAATTTAAAGAGAGATTTGAAAGAGTCATTTCGGGGAGAGGTAACAGATAACAAGGTCCAATCCCTACCATCTTTATAAGATATCTTGTGTCGATAGAAATATATAGATGTAGCAAGACTGAATGGGATTCGATGTTAATTTATGAGGTTTATGAGCTTAATGGAATGTGTGAAATATGAAGAGAACCGGATGCTTATTTTTGATTAAATAATCGTTCTGGTTATTAGAAACTTTGACCCTTTGTGGGGGAGGTTCCAGAAAGAATTGGCCGATTTCTACAATCTTTAAACCAAATCTTGTATTGAAAAAAATATCGCAGACATTCAAAACTTTGGCCCTTTGTGGGAGAGGTACCACAAAAAGTGGAGCGATATATTCCATATTCGCACCAGACCTTGGGTTATCAAAAATACTGTGATTTGTGTAATCAGACAATCAGACTCTTGCATCACATTTTATAAGAGTTATACTTTTTCAAAATTTTGTCCCTCAGTGGGGGAGGTACTTGATGGAGTGGACCGATATTGTCCGTTGTCGCACCTGATGCAAATATTAGGATATGCAAAGTTGGAGCAAAATCAGATTATCCTTGCTCTCTCCCTAGATCGACTCCAAATGTCCTGAAACAGATTTGGCCAAAAAGACCTAGGATCTAAAGCTGTATTTCGATGAGGCACGTTTTGGTCGTATCAAATGATATATAGCCTCTGTAGCCATATGACTGTAATAACAATCGGGTTCTTTCAATACGAAATTTAAAACAATTCCGGTCTATAATGTCGCTAAAATCATCAAAATACCAAGTATAGGGAGGTATATACACAGTACTCTTCCAGGGGGCGAAGTAGTCACGAGTACTCCTCATGTAGATTTTCCCGCAATTCCATTGATATCGTGGACAGATATAGACCATCTTCGAACTTGACCGAATTTGCAGAAAAAATACTGATCTATGCAAAATTTTAGCTTCCGTTTTGACTCTAGCGTGATTACAACAGAGGGTTGGACAGAATGATATACTTTGTTACATCTGAAATTATGATTTCGATGAGTTACAAACGGAATGACGAACTTAATGTTCGTAAATTTTTATACAATTCACCGCAAAGAATGTCTGTAAATGCCGAAAGTACATTATTCGATAAGTATGGGACACATTTATCATTAGGAACCAATCCAGATACAAAAAAAAAACTGGCTAAATCATAAAAAAATATCAGAAGGTATAATTATATGGGAGCTATACAAAAACGCGGACCTATGTAAATAATATTCTGCCACAAGATATATAACTTATTATAAACTCTAAATAACTAATTTTATGGCAAAATTTCCGAATAAGAGGATGTACCATTATAAACATAAAGACGTTCCTGCAGACATCATAAGCCATTCGGACGGACATCGCTAAATCGATATATAAAATAACGCTGATCAAGAATACACATACATTATTGGATCTAAAATGATTACATCAATGCGTTACAAACGGAAAGACAAATTTAATATACTCTCCATACCATGTATGACGGAGGGTATAAAAAATGGGATTAATGGTGAGAGAATTGGGCAACATTTCCGAAACTACTAAACTGCTCTTATTCGAGATTTTTTTTGAATTTAAGTTAAAATTTATTTTTCAAATGTCAAAGCATGAGTGCATTTGTCGCACTATTTATCATGCTATGTTAACATCAAAGCAAACTCTTAACATTATAATCCTCCGATTTTGTCATACCATATGTAGCTGTCTATTGTCCCACTGTGGATAAATCCCCACTGTTTATTGTACAATTGCATGAGACATAGTTAAATTAAAACTGACATAGTAACAGTATCAATTTGCCATTTAAAATACATTTTTTTCTCATTTCAGTAGTTTTTTTCTATTTGGGGCAATTGTAATGTGAGACATGAAAATTATTGTGGTCGATTTGACAAAAGGTATGACGCACGATCATTGTTGGCCAAGCCAAAACATCATCTCGAATAGTCATCGCCGCCAACCAAACAGCCAGCCATAACAGCGCCAGTTGACAACAAGTAAATGATGACGATTATTTTGTCATAAGCTAACAAATGAAACCGAGAACTGAAAATAATAAAAAACAAGCTGCTACAACATATGCGTGATTTCGGTTATTAGGTTTTAGTCGTTTTTCTTCTTGCTGTCCGGCAATTCCATTTATTAAACAAATGGCAAACAACAAAAGTGGCCAAAACCACCGATGTAAAACTAGAAGGAAAGATACAACCATAGGCGCATCTCATTTCCTGTATTTGTGGTGGAGAAATTTTCCACTGGCCAAAGCACAGACAACGAAAGGCTCAGATGCCAGTCAAAAGCAATATTACATAGCCAGCGGCAAGCATCGTTAGTGGCAGCGGCTTGTCATACAAATATGAGCATTTCAATAAATTGCCATTTAAAATGTTGTTAAATTGTTTGAGGAGGCAAGATAGGATAAAATAAAATTTAATTTTATTGCTTCACAATCGTTACATCTATACAGGGTGACCGAGTCAGGTGCCTCATCATATTATTAAAACTATTACTATGAAGGTATTTAATTATTTTCACCAGAACCACAATATATAACAAATTACGATCGATTAAATTGTATTATATGAATATAGACAGAGGAAGAGACGTCGTTAAGTTAAATCCAGTAAAAAAAGTCAAAAGTCGGGGGGAGCCGACAATACTATACACTACACCACAATTCAAAGCTAGCAAAATAACATTATTATTGCGAATTTATGTGAAATAGATCATATCATATACGAATTTTTTGAATACGTACTATGGCTTTATGTGTAAAAATCCATCCAATTAGTCCTGATATGACATATCTGGTGCACAATAACCGTGAAGTCGGATGAAAATATGTATGGACCGATCTCGATAAAATTTAGCAGAGGTATTTCTGAGCTGTATCTGATACCTGGTGCCAAATATCTTTGTTGTGGAAGGCATATTACGAATGTGAGGGACTTAAAAAGAAAATCGGGTGAGATAAAAAAAAACTGCAACAAAGTCAAATGCCATAATTTTTACTTTTATTTTTAAATTTTATTGAATGAAAGCAAAAAATTTCGGAAATAGCATCCAATTTTGGAATAAGTTTAGATTTGTTCGAATTGGTCACCTTTGGCACGAATTATAGCCTTCATTGAAATGTCACACGCTGCCGGAATGTTGCTCTGCGGTATTTTTGCCCATTCCCGGCGACACTTTAATATTCTTTAGTGCCAACCTTTTCAAAATACTTCAGACACAATAGCCCAACGGATTGGTATTCGGACATTTTGGTGGCCATTGTGCTTGGAAAAGAAGCGAGGAACCTTATTTTGTGACCATTTTTGGGTGGCGCGTGCTGAGTGAGGCGGTGTCCAAGGCCTGCGGCCAAAATGTTTGCGTGCCCAAGGCTTTAATACACCCTCCAAAATATTTTCGCGATAATATTCGTCATTTATTCTGATGCCACGGTCGATTAATACGAGCGGAGAGCGACCATCGGCTGTTATGGCTGCCCACACCAACATTATGGCCGGCGCCTAAGTTCTGGTGGCCAACCGAAGGTGCATATTTTCAGCTGACCGAGTAAACACGATAATTTTGTTTGTTTACAAACTGCTGGAAAACGAATGTTTTCTCATCGGAGAATACGAAATTCAGCAGTTCAACACTTTCGGCCAAGCGAAGCAAGTCTATTTTCATTCTGATGCGGTGTCAATTGTTTGCTTAACAGCTGTCGGATCAGTGTCTTAGAAATGACAGTAATCTGAAGTGGGTTGCATTTTTTTCATCTCACCCTGTATGTATGGTAGCTATAAATATATCTGAACCCAAATTGAAGTTCTTGTTTCACGGCTGAATTCGGTCAAATGCGTCAAAATTCGCTCCATTTGCGCTGATATTAATAAATTGGTACACAAATCGAATGATGATAAAATACTTATGTATGGGAGCTATATCCAAATCTGAACCGATATTGATAGAATTTTAGAGAAGTATTTCTAAGTTTTATCTGACATCTTGTACCAAATATCATTGTTGTGGCGTGCATATTTCGAATGGACTTAAACACCAAATCGGATGAAATTTGTTTAGCTATATCCGAATCGATTTTCACCAAATTTGAAGAAATTGCTTATAGACTATATTTGGTGCACAATTAAATAAAAATCCAAATAAGATATATATGGGAGCTATATTTATATTTAGACCGATTTCCACCAATGTCAATAGGATTTGTCCTTGGACCAAACAAAAAAATTTGAATAACTGGTGTTTTAGTTATATGGAGCTATACGAAAATGTGCTCCTCTACAGTTAATTATTACAAACTCCAAACACCAATTTTGAGATAATTCTGTTGAAAAATGTAGTTGAAATCATGAAAATACCGAATATTGAGGTGTACCGATTTATGGGGGCTATACGAAGATGTTATAGGAAGTAGTAACCATTTCGAAATACCAAATTTAAAACAATTCCGGTGAAAAATGCGACACCAATGATCAAAATACCGAATATCTACAGGTAAAGTTATATGGGAACAGAACAGTGTTGGAATGGTTGTTTGGGATTCCAAAGTATTTTGTTGTTGCAAAATGGTCAGGCTTAATCCCATTATTGTTGTTTTTATATGGGAACTATTACAAAATATGGTCAGTTCCTTTTAGTAATTTTTCCTAAATACTGGGAACACAAACTGCCAATTTACATCAAATTCTAACCCGAATTGTGACTAAAAGAACCAAACAACCGTAAATCTGCCGGTACAGTTATATGGGGGCTTTGCCAAAACGTTTGCCTATATAACCTATTTTCAATACATCCCAAAATTCCTGCAGACCTAAAACATCTGAGTAAAATTTTATAAACCTGTTAAATTTCCTTCGGGTGCTATGGTGATTCCTAGAGACGTACAGAAGGAAGGAATGACAAGTAATATACAAATAATATACCCTCTAGGGTATAACAAGTAAAAAAGCAGTAAGTTCGGCCGGGCCGAACTTTGAATACCCTCCACCATTTGGAACGAATTAGAAAATTTTCAAAAAATAAGATCCATTAAAAATTCTGATAAAATCTTTAAAATATCTAATGCCGATATATGGGGGGATATACGATATTGTGGACCTATATAGATAATTTTTTTAAGGGGTTATAGTACTCACAAAGAACTCCTTGTGTGGATTATCAGACAATACCATAGGAAAATATGGCTAAAATCATCAAAATACCAAATATGGGGATATACGATATCGTTAACCTATATAGAGAATTCTCTGTCAGGGGGTAAAGTGCTCACAAAGAACCTCCTGTGTACAATTTCAGACAATTCAGTTAAAAAATGTAACTAAAATCATCAAAATACCGAATATCGGAGGATACCGTTATATGGGGGCTATACGATATCGTGGATCTATATAGATAATTCTCTTCCGAGGTATAAAGTACCCACAAGGTACTCTTTGTGTGGATTTTCAGACAATTCCGTTGAAAAATGTGGGTAAAATCATCAAAATACCTAATATCGGGGGGTACCGTTATATGGGGGATATACGATATCGTGAACCTATATAGATAATTCTCTTCCGAGGTATAAAGAACCCACAAGGGACTCCATGTTTGGAATTTCAGACAATTCCATTGAAAATGTGGCTAACATTATCAAAATACCGAATATGGGGGTGTACCGTTATATGGGGGCTATACGATATCGTGGACCGATATAGTCCATCTTCGAACTTGACCTGACTGCAGACAAAAGAGGAATCTGTGCAAAATTTTAGCTTCCTATCTTAATTCGTTTAGACTGTAGCGTGATTACAACAGACGGACGGACGGACAAGGCTAAATCGTCTTAAAATAAAATTTTACGCTGATCAAGAATATATATACTTTGTTGGGTCTAAAATTATTACTTCGATGAGTTACAAACGGAATGGCGAACTTAATATACCCTCCATACTATGTATGGGGGAGGGTATAAAAATACTTAAAACTCAAATCTACTTCCCAACTTACAACTTTACTTACTTGTGTTAAAGGCACAAGGTTTCGTGGCCAGTAGGCCGGAAACAGGTATATCCAACAAAATTTAGAAGGTAATATTAATTATGTCCACCTTAAATTTCAAAATCAGTTATCATATCAGTCTATTATTTATTAATGAGACTTTTTGCTGTGAAGAGGATTTCATTTGAACTAGAATATCAATGCAAAGTCTGCTTTACACAGACAACTAAATTATATATCGTACGAATATTCGAATATTTATTTGATATTTAATGATGACATATTCGGAGTAAATAAAGCTTTAAACTGCTTTATATAGCTCAAAATAATGGACACTGCTTTGAGGCATATTATAACATTTTCTATTGCAATGAAGCGATTTTACTTAACTTTTTGTTGTTTACCATTTCAGACACCCTGTAGAGCTGAATACGTAACTCGTACATCACTGACGGCTTGTTTATCGAAGTTATATACAGTGGTGTATATACATATATACCAGCATGCAGTTTTCTATGAGCGATTGCATTTACAACAAACCTATGCACTGAACTATCAATACATATGCACACACATATACAGTGCATGTTGATTGTCTCATGTAAATGATGCTCGAGCGATCGCCACTTTCTGTTGACTGTTGCTAAGTGGGAAAAAGTTACTGGTGATTTTTTTCAATCGGCAGTTACAGTCTAGATTTACGATTTGCATCAATAGATGAGGGAATATGATCATAAAGTGTATGGAGTTATATGGCGAGTAGCAACAAGTTGTTTAGTCCCATGCCTGTACGTCCGAACAAACTGGAAGATAGCCGGTAGCAAACTGTGGTGTTTGCTCGGTCTATAATTCACTTAAATTGGGTTTTATGTTTTGAGTAGTGGCAATTAATTGAAAAAACGTGGAGAAATCCAAAAGTAAAAGTTGAAAAAAGTAATTTATAAATCAGAAAATATAATGAATATTTTTTTAAACAGCAAAAGCAGGAATATTCGATGAGATAATAATAATAATGAGAAAATTGAAAGAAATTGTAAGGTGTTGGTATTAGTCTAAAATGTTGTTTTTCAATAATCCAGTGATAATATTTACATTTAATGGTTTGTAGCACATCATATCACTTATTATTACGATGTGTACGGAATTCTATTACAATTTTTGTCCTCTCTGCCAACAAAAATTAGTAAACTTTAAACATCAATTTTTTTTTATAAAATTTTAAATAAGAATTTACGAAATTTTTAATGTAAAGTAGAAAAAGTAGAAAATGTCAGAAAAGTAGTCATTTCGTAGGTGAAGCGGGTGCCCAGGGCCAACATCCTGCACTCGTCCCTAATGGACACCATGGTAAATTGGAGCTATAGTTCCCTTAAGGAAGGGTTTCCGTGATACTGATAGCGTAGCCCGATGTCAAGGAAGTGGACGGAAGACAACAGCAACATAAGCAAAAATGGTTCGAAATGTAAAGAAGCGACTTGATCGAAACCCGCGTCGCAGTGGCTGATAAATGGCTCGTGAGCTAAACATACCTCAATATTCCATTCGGCAAATATTGAAAAATGAGCTCAGGGTAAAGCCATTGAAATTCTAAAAATTGCAAGAACTTACACCGCACCAGAAAGAGAAAAGACTCAAAAGAGCCTAAGAGTTGCTTCGCTTGGCCGAAAGTGGTGAACTGCCGAATTTGGTTTTCTACTATGGGAAAACATTCGTTGTCCAGCAGTTTGTAAAAAAACAAAATGATCGTATTTACCTGCCAAAGAGGTCAGCTGAAAATGTGCAACTTCGGTTGACCACCAGAACTTAAAATAAATGCCGAATATTATCGCGAAAATATTCTGGAGGGTGTTTTAAAGCCTTGGGCTCGCAAACATTTTGGCCACAGACCCTGGACATTCCAACAGGACACAAAATGAGGTTCCTCGCTTCATTTCCAGCGCACAATGGCCACCAAAATCTCCGGATACCAACCCGTTGGACTATTGTGCCTGGAGTATATTGGAAAGCAAGGTTGGCACCAAAAAATACCAAAGTTTCGATTACCAGCACTTCGCCGGGAATGGGCCAAAATACCACAGAGCAACATTCGGGCGAAGTGTGACCGGTTTCATTGACCGTTTGAAGGCCGTAATTCTTGCCAAAGTGGACCATTTATTACTTTCATTCAATAAAATTAAAAAGAAAAAATGTAAAAATTTGGTGTTTGATTTTGTTGCAGTTTTTTCATCTCACCCTGTATGTTTAATCCTTCTTGGTACTTAGTTTCTCAGAATCGGTAATATGCACTGACAAGGTATCAGATATAGTCGACCAATTTTGTCGAAATCGGTTCAGATTTAGATAGTGTTGGAACTTTCATAAATTAATATAAGTGTAGGTCCTATCTATGTAGAGTGTAGGTCTATATCGATTCAGATTTAGGGATAGGTTATATTTTCGATCAGCGATCAAGTACAGACAAATTTTTACTTCAGATAAAGCTGTAGCTTCGATATATGTTTCAACCCATTTTTTATGTAAGTCTGTCTATAATCAAAATCAATCGTATTTAATAAAAACAAAAGTCGTCCGGGGCCGACTAAATGATACCCCATACCACTATGCATATATAGTAGAGTACCCGTAACAAAAGAATTTATTTGAAGTAGATCATTATCAATCTTTGGTTTTAAAGCAGTTATAATTTAGTTTCAGAGGGAATATCTAAAAGGCCTATCCAATTCTCTATCGATTTTAACCAAATTTGTCGCAGACATTGCTATAGAGAGCATGATATCACTTCGAGAAGGATTATATTAAAAAAATTATATATCGGAGATCCACCAAATAAAAAAAATCGTTTGTATTTGGAAAAATCCATCAAATTTGGGCTTATATTACATATATGGTAATTACAAATGTGTAATATTCTTGCAACCTACTGAATTTATCTTAAAAATAAGTACTTTAAATTTTTGTGAAAAGTTATAGCTGCTATATATCAGATGTACTTATAGGTCCCATATATATATTTCATCTGACCTGGTCTATAGGTCCCCCATATTCGTAACATGCATTCGACAATAATGATATTGGGTACCAGACACCTTATAGATCGGATATATCAAATTTTATCGAAATCGGCTGAAATTTGGATATAGCTCCCATATAAATCCTTAATCCGATTTCTGGTTTAAGAACAAATGGAGTGAATTTCTAACGTACACTTCCATTTTATGGAACTCGGCTGCGATATATATTTCTTAATATAATCCTTCTCGAAGTGATATCATGCACCCTACAAGCAATTTTATTTGGTATAAAAGATGAAAATGTCTTCGTCAAATTTAGTGAAAATCGATTCAGAATTGAATATGCCTCCCATATATTAGTTTCCTCTGAAACCAAACTATAACTGCTCTAAAGTCAAATGTTGATAGGTGGTGTGATCTACTTCAAACAAATAATTTTGTTACGGGAGCTTTACTAAATATGCATGGTGGTGTAGGGTATAATATAGTCGGCCCCTCTCGACTTTTGACTTTTCCTTACTCTTTTCAAAAATTTTCAAAACACAAACTCACAATACTTACCCCTCATTTTTTCATTGTCATATATATTTGTTAACCTTGAAATTGGTCCATTTTCAAGATAAACATCAGCTTCTTAAGCATCTGTTCCAACGAAGTGGAATGTGTTTCAAAATAATAAAAAAGCACACAGCTGTCACTCCGTTGACTGATTCCGTTCAATAAGTAGCATTGAAGCCGTTGCCGCTGATGATAATATTGAGTTGATGATTCTCAAGATGATGTTGACTGTTGAATTTTCATTCGCTGGTCATTCGCTGAGATCCATACTGACCTGGAAATCATACACGACCAACCAATCGACCGGCCGACCGACCGACCACAACACATATAATATTTCGAAAACAAAACAATTATCTTGAAAACTACTTTGACATTTTACAAATGCCACTCAATCTTAATTAGAAAGAACTTAAACAACCTCATATTATTAAATCGCAAACCATTTTTTATATAAGACCAAGCAACAACCACAACAACGGGTAAAAAATCGCTTGTGTTGTTTTTGTTTTCTCGTATTTGTTTCACTTTTGATGTGGTTGCTGCCGCTGTTGCTGTGATGTTGCTTTGCAACGTTAAGTGCTATAATTATTTTAAAGTGTGCTTGTTCTTAAAAGACAGCAGCGATGAGATCATACTAAAAATACAATAACAACAACCATAACCACAGCCAAATCAACGAAAAAAACAGTTGAATAGTTTAATTACAAACAAATAAAAAATAACAATTTTTTATTCAATTGTTTTGTTTGTTGCTGCTGTTGTTATTTTTATATAATTTAGAGGTTTGTTATTATTTTTGTGTACCTTTTACACTGCCGCACAAAAGTTGTTTCAGATCTTGGAAAAATATATTTTAATAATATCTGATAGCAATTTATAGATGGAAGAAAAAAATCTACGAAAATATTTTAAATCAAAATATTTAAATCAAAACGAAATTTTGCTAAAAGATGAAAGATGAAACTCATACATAGGTCTCTAGACCTTTCTTATAGCCGCCATGTCTTCTTAAGTCTTAAAACGCCAATTTAACACCAATCCCATTCAAATTGTAGAAAACCATGTTAACTTACTAATATTTTATGCTCAAATATTTTTTTGGTAGTTGTGAAAATCTCTGGAAACCAATCTTCGAACAAAATAATGTAATCATAATATAGAACACATACTTTTTTCACTTAGTGTATAAATTAAAGAAACGTGCCAAAGGAAAAGCGCAGAAGACGGGGAACAAAACCCATAAAGAATAATAGCGATAAATTTATAGAACTGGCAGACATATTGACGGCAAATTATAAATTGTGTTGTAAAAAACGTTTATACTGTATAAAAATCAAAATGAAACGAATTGATTATACTATATACACACAGACACGAACGATTTGTTTTTGTTTTATTTTACAAACGCTGTGATGTACGTGAACGTGTTACGTTGATTTATTCAATTCAAATCGATCACTTGGCACGAAATGAATGGATTCTTGTCTATCAAACATTTGTTGTATTCAAAACTATTATTGAAATTATTTTTTTGGAAAAAGACCGATTTAAAGATAACACAGCAAATAAGTGGAAAGCCTATTTATATATCCTAATAAGGGTGACCTATCAAAATGTAAGATGTTTATCTTCTAATGGGTTATTCAGCCCATGTAGTTCCCACATTTTTTGTGATGCTATAGGATTTAAAATCCCTTCTGAATAATGGCATTCTTTCGTTTAAATAATAACTCGGGAGACATGACTCTGGCTGAATGAATCTATGAAGGGCGAAACGTGTACGAGAAATGAGGGAATCAGACAATAAGGGATCTGTATCCAACAATATTATTCCAATTAAAATACAGTATATCGATATGATATATACAGAACATTGGCAAATAATGCAACAACAACAACTGAACACTTATTTCTTTCATTTCCCAGTAGATTGAATTTCTACCCGAAAGTAATTTGTAATTTATGTGGAAGGTCACTCATTTAATGGTACCATTCCAGAATCTGTAATTTGTAATTTTTCCTTCTCAGAGGATAGAAATTTTCCCTTCTCAATAAATGTCCACGCCTTGACGTGCGGCACAGACATGGACCAGCAACTTAGTGGCATTTGCCAAAATGTTTTGTGTTGAAAGATTTTCTTTTAATTGGAAATCAGACATAATAAGGAAGCGTTTTTCGATTTTCGGTCACTTAAGTGTATTCTCCCTCCAGAATTGGCTCTGATACTATTAGTAAAGTGATTGCGAGTACGTACGTTTTTATACCCTCCACCATGCTAAGGAAGGTGTATTGACATTATAATTCCGTTTACAAATCTTCGAAAATAGCTCAAAATTCCAAATCGATTTAGCGGTGTCCGCTCATCACATCACATTGATCACATATTCTAACATAATTGTTTACAATTGTTCAACCTTATGTGGCAGAACTTTGTCTATATAAGACCACATTTTCTTATAGCCCCCCGCTACTCGACACACTCGTTTTGAAAACTGAATTGTTTAAAATTCCGTTCTTAGAATTTCTAACGATTTCTACCTGTTATGGCAGACTGTTGTCCTTCTACGTTCTCCTTTTCCTATAGTCGCAATGTAACGAACCACATTTTTAGCAGAATATAATAATAATAGAAAGAATATAATAATGTAAGAAATTTTAATAACGCATATAACGCCTCCACCCATTTCATTATTCAAACGATCTTACTGGTATTTGTAGTTTAAAGAGGATCCATATACTATTATATAAAAATGTTTTCATAACCTAATGGTGGGGGTATTAAAAGTTCGGCCCGTCCGAACTTAATGTTTTTATACACTACACCACAAGGTGGTCAGGGTATTATGTCTTTGTGCATTTGTTTGTAACAGGCAAACGGAAACGAGATAGTCCCATATTTCATGTCGATGATCTGCATAGAATCACATTCTAAGTCGATTTATGCATTTCCGTCCGTCCATCTGTCCGTCCGTCTGTCTGTCCGTCGGTCCATGTGTGTTTGTAAACAAAGTACAGTTCGCATTTATTGCCCTATCCAGATGAAATTTTGCACAAATCATGGCCCAAGGACGAACCCTATTGAAATTGGAGATAATCGGTCAAAATTTAGATATAGCGCCCATATATATTTCTTCGTCCGATTTGCCTTTTTTTTGTGCACCAAACGTGTAATATCAGCCCGAATAGTATGGAATTTTGCACGTACAACCAGGCCTGAAAATAAGTATGCATAATTTGATCGAAATCGGTTCAGACTTGGATATAGCTATATATATCTTCATATCCATATATATATATATCCATATATATCTTTATCCGAATTTAAAAGATACAAATGCTTTGGCATATTTAGTCCTTTGAACTTTAAATTATAATCATAGCGCGTATGATTGAATTCTCCCATAAAAACTTTTAATTAATATGTGGAGCTCTTCTAAATTAACAAAGTGGTGTAGGGTATCATAAAGTCGGCCCGCCCGTCTTTAAGACTTTCTTTACTGGTTTTTACTTGTTTTTGTTTCGATTATATAATTTAGTATCCAATATGAGGTTTATTTTTATAATTATTGAAGTGCTTCAATACTGCATTAATAATAGCCCTCGTTAACCTAGGCCATTAGATAATTCTAAAATTATTGCTTCCGTTATTCCAATGCCATATTTTGCTCTGCAACTGGTTGTAAAATAAAAATATATATTTACACGTCAAAGCAGACAAAAACATTTCACAAGACTCGTTCAATATTTCTTACGCATATATGTACAGATAGGTATATTTTTAAACACTACAACTGAAGTCTACTTTTCAATCGTATGATTGATGATTAGTCATCATGGCCTTTGTCGCTGATAATGAGGCAACAAAGGTGTTTTCGTTTTCTTATTTCTTTCTACCACAAAGTTGGCTTCTGAAAATTCATATTGAGTAATAATCGAATATAAATGTGTGTTCGATTGAAATAGGCAGAACACAAATGGGAAATGTTTTCGAATTTCGTTAATTAATTGATAAAAGTTTAAAGTTCGCATATACGATGGGATTTTTTTTTTAATTTTCAATTTTCAGAAAAAAAAACATGTTATTTGAAATCACGTTGAGTTAAAATTTATTATTTATGTAATGTTGTGGAACGTAAAAATTAAAGAGAAGTAATTGCAATCGATTTTCCAATTAGGACCTACAAAGTCCATTAAAGTATAACAAATAATTGGTTCTTCAGAGCTATATTAAAGCACTTTCTAAATCGAATTGTACATGTATCTCGCTTCACCTCTATTTAATTTCATGGTATGGATTTTTCCCAATAATATATTTTATAATTTAATAATATATTTTTTGTTTATTATATTAATATTTAATAATATTTTCAAATTTAAATAATGTTTCCATGTTTGTTTGTCATCAAGTAAAAATTGTTTAATTCCATGGCATTGCAATTCATTAGGAGAAAGTTCATTTATGACAGCTCACTGATCTATAGACTATGGCATGTCTATAGATCAGTGAGCTGTGCTATGGCAGAAAATTTAAGTAGAATACTGTAAAAGGTAACGTGTGGACTAATTATAACTTTATAGTCGTGACTGCTACTATATAGTTTCGAAATCCATTACGATATAATGGTTTTTTCTTACATTAGTGTCGATATATTATAAAGTACATATTTGCAAACTTTACATGAAATCAAGTGTGATTTTGACACAGTTTAATAAATATGTTCCACATAATACTTGTTTCCAAAATAAAACTCTAATCCCTATTTTGTATGTGATGCTGACTCCTTTCATTATTTTGCCAAAGAAATTAAGTTTTTTGTTAATAGTTAGTATATGGATTGAAATCTACAAAGTCTTTTTAATCCCATTTTTTAAATTTTGAACTTATGCCAATAAACAATCTCACCTGCCCATTTCTACATAATACCGAAAAAATCAAAACAATTATTAGGAAATCTGTTATAAATAAGATAATAATAAGTGGAAATGTTGCTAGTGTGGCAGCTGGGAGCACATTACTAGCACATATAGAAAATATTCGAAAACTAATTTATAATCCGCGCACCATTTGTCAGAACTAGTTAATCATATGTTGAAGTATATATTGACTACAAAGCAAAACACGATTTGTCTAAAATGTTTGTGTAAACCGACGTTATTTGTAGATTGAGTAAGACCGAATTAACAAAAATACTTAATTTTAATCTGATACTTAAAAAGAATTATTGATTACATAAATTATATCCTTTCGAAGTCTCAACTTGCCTATAAAAGAATCCGTTACAAATTACATACCCTACGTGACAGCATATATTTCGAAACCATTTTGTTGAAGGCCCAACTTTCTGTATAAAATGTACAGAAAGTAAATCATTTCGGAGGGGGTTCGCCCTACATACGTCTCAGCACTACAACATGCAATAGGGGTCTTAGCAACCACGGTATAAATATTAATTTGATTAATTTTATGTCGTCGGGAATAACTATTTATTCATAATGACATGCCTCTGCTAAAATAGGGAGTAAATAATACAATGTGAAATGAGGTTTGTTTTAGCTGGGAACGAACTTTTATTGTTACTTAACTGCTTGTATATGTGTTATAGCAGTACTTTCCTTTAAAAAAAAAAAAATTTGCAGCAAAAGACTGAATTTTAAACAATAAATGTTAGAAAATTTCTAAAAGGAGATGAAAGTTAACCCCTTTCTAATATATTTACACATTACGCTTTTTATACCCTCCACCATAGTATGGAGGGTATATTAATTTTGTCATTCCGTTTGTAAAACCTCGAAATATACATTTTAGACCCCACAAAGTATATATATTCTTGATCAGCATAAAATTCTGTGTCGATTTAGCGATGTCCGTCCGTCTGTCAGTCTGTGGAACTCACTCTAGCTTCCGAACGAATTGAAGTAGATTGATAAAATGTTACTCAAATGTATATTATGTCAGCAGGACTTTTGGTATTGGAAATGGGCCATGTAGGTCCACGTCTTCGTATAGCCCCCATATAACGGTACCCCCCTGATGTTCGGGATTTTGATGATTTTAGCCACACTTTCCAACGGAATTGTCTGAAATTCTACACAAGAAGTTCCTTTGAGTACTTTATCCCTTGGAAGATAATTATCTATATAGGTCCACGATATCGTATATCCCACATTAAACGGTACCCCCGATATTCGGTATTTTGATGGTTTTAGCCACATTTGTCAATGGAATTCTCTGAAATTCTACACAATTCTACAGTTCTGTTTATGGCGGCCCACACCATCACCATGGCCGGCGCTTGAGTTCTGGTGGTCAAGCTTTGGCAAGTAAACACGATCATTTTGTTTGTTTACAAACTGCTGGACAACGAATGTTTTCTCATCGGAGAAAACCTAATTCGGCAGTTCACCACTTTCGGCCAAGCGAAGCAACTCTTAGGTTCTTTTGAGTCTATTTTCTTTCTGTTGTGGTGTAAGTTCCTGCACTTTTTGGAATTTCTCGAGATCATTTTTCAATATTTGCCGAATGGAATATTGCGATATTTTCAGCTCATGAGCCATTTTTCGTCCACTGCCACGCGGGTTACAATCGAGTCGCTTCTATACTTTTCGAACCATTTCTGCTGCTGTTGCTGTTTTCTTCCGTCCACTTCCTTGACGTCGGACTACGCTACCAATATCACGGTAACGACCAATGTACGAGACACAAAAGATTTATTCACATTTAAATGCTGGAGTGCTCTAACGATAGCCACTTGTGGCTTTCAGAAAATATAAAGAAAACACACTATCACGCTTGAATTCCACCACGAAAAACTTTTTTTTTCTGGAAAATTCTGACCAAAATGCTTGCAAACAATATAATGAGCTGTCAATGGAACAACTGTCGGATGAGTGGCTTAGATATGACAGCAGTCTGAAGTTGGTTGCAGATTTTGCGTCTCACCCTGTATATACTTTTGAAGTGAAAACTTTAAGGAATGACAAACCTTATATAACCTCCTACGCCAAAGGGTATAAAATTATTAATATAAGTAATTGCACATAATATTAAAATTAAATTAATTCAAAAAAAAAATTAATTCAAAACTCCACAAAATAGGATGTGAATTGCTTACACATTTACTGACCTTTTAAAAAACGGGGGCACATGTGACAAAATCCCACATTTCATGCAATTACAAGCAATTCGGTTTAAGCTAATTGCCTCGGTCGGTCTAAGGTTAAAAAAATTTTTTCAGCCTGACCATTTCATTCTATAAATTTTGCATGAAATTGAATTTATATAATTCGATCAAATTATATACAAAATTTTAAAGCATTTTAGTTGGAATCGATGTAGTATTCTCCTGAGAATGTGAAGTTTTAAAGATCATGCAACATGATCGCACAAGTTTGTACTCAGTACTTTTGCCATTATTTACGCACAAAACTTTTATCACTGAGAATTTGACAAAGACTTAACTATAGGAATATGAATTCTAATATCCAATTATGACCTTTATGCTATTTATCTACATACGAATATCCTATCTGTTGATAAAAATATATCTCATAGTACTAGGGTAAAAGTTAGTTCCCTATTCACATGGGAAAATTAAATATATATATATGTATATATATTTATATGTGTGATTATAAATCGCTTCTTATCATATGAATATTATTTTGTAGTCTAGAAGCGAAACGTCTGAACGGCCACCAACAAAGAACAGTATGAGGAATGCTTTTAGACACGTAGTCACCAGTCAACGACTAATGCTGGCATTGTTGTTGTTCAAACTCTCGCGAACTACTATAAACACAGCTGTGTTGAATGAATGAGCAAAAGTAAAGGAAGAGGGAATATCAAAGGGAAAATGAGACAGAATAGGAAAAGTTTAGTAAGTTCAAGTACTGAAATATTTACACTTTATTCACTGAGCAAATAAGTAAATGCGAGTAATGCAAAGACAATAGAACAGCGAATGAATGTTCGAAAGATAAGTATGACAACACTGAGCACAGTCATCTCGACCTATTCCATTACACATAACCCTACAATGCCGAAATGAAAAAGACAAAGGCAACAAAAAAAACTTTCAACCACAGACCCCTACCCAACCCATAGCAACCACCCAATGTAAAGATAACGGCGGCGGCGACTTTGTCACGCTATATTTGCACAGCTGCCTTAATTTTACTAATGGCATTTACGGGCTCCTTATTTTGGGATATTTCATTCTAGTTGGTACTGTTTAAGCTGATACTCAAACAAACACATAGGAGGGCTGTTGTTTTGGTTGGTAGCTTAGTGGAAGCAATCAAAACAATTGTTTTGGTCCAAAAAAAAGAAGTTTCCCTATCATCATGCACACATAGGATTTTTTTAAAGGGGTTGCGAGTGATAATGTAATTTTATCAATAAAACTGATTAATTCCTAGGCAATTACTAAACAGACACAATATGTAAATAGAAATATTATTTTGGTGTTGCTATCATACATATGTTTAAAAATGATATGTATTCGGCATTAACTCTATTGTGTAGATACGTCAAATATTTACGAAATATTTTCTATGATTAAAATCATAGGACTTAACAACATGCCACACAATGCCGTAACATTGGAGATTTAAATAATGTCAACTATTCACTGAGGTCTTTAAATTAATGTTGAGAATAGTATTATCCGAAACTATGGGACCTGATAAAACCAGTCGAAAGCTCTAGGATCGAAAACATTCAAAAATACGTGTTTTAAAACATATTTTTTAACTAACAAAACGAACGGAGTCGATGTCCATTACGAAATCCAAATAACAACTTTGAGGCAATTCCTTTAAAAATGTTGTAAATAACTCAAATATCAGATATAAGGAGAGAGGTACCACTGTATACACTTACTGTATTTTTAAATAACTTTTGACATAGGGGTTGGTATGGTTTTTTTTTATACCCTAAACCACAGTATGGAGGGTATATTAAGCTTGTCATTCCGTTTATAACACCTCGGTATATACATTTTAGACCCCAGAAAGTGTATATATTCTTCACCAGCATAAAATTATATGTCGACTTAGCGATGTCCGTCTGTCAAAATTTTGCTATAAATCTAAAAAAAGCTATTCATCTAGCTTTAATAATATTTAAGAAAATGACATTCGAAATTGAAAATTATGTGTGGACCTTGTGTATGACTAATTTAAGACTTTTCCATTTAAAACCAAATTTCCCCCTAATACTTCCTTTTTTTTTTGTTTGATAAAGTGTCAAGCATAGAAATATTCAAAAAAAAAAATTAGGACATTTTTCGTGGGAATTCGCCGCAAACTTTGGCGCATTTGAATGGAAAATCTAACGAATCCTTATATAGGGATTATATAAAACAAGTAAATAAAAAAACATTTTAATACCCTCCACTTTTGGGTAAAGAAAGCTTTTTAATATATAAGTATCTGAATTCAAACGTGTTCACTTTAAACTACAAATACAAGTAAGACCTTTTGGATAATGCTATTAAACTTTTCAAAAAACCGTAATGTGGGTGAGCCAATTGGTTGGAGACGATGCAAAATTGGAACCTCAAGAGACAATTTTATACTTCAAGGATTGTCAACTACCAAATCTTTTTAAATACAAAATTTGAAACAATTTCGTTGGTAAATGTGACTAGGATATCAAAATACTGAATATCGGTGGTTGTCGTTATATAAAACGTGGACCTAAATATTCAATCTTCTGCCGCCGGAGATAGAACCCATTATGAACTACAAATACCAAATTTTGAAGAAATTCGGAAATAAAAAGTGGCAAAAATCATAAAAATACCGAATATCGGGATATACCATTATGTTCGCGCTATACGAAAACGTGGACTTATAAACACTATGTTCCGCCACAGGAGCTAGAACCCATTACGAACTACAAATATCAATTTTTAGAAGAATCCGTGAAAAAATGTGGCAAAAATCATAAAAATACCGAATATCGGGATGTACCATTATATGCGGGCTATACAAAAAAGTGGACTTATACATTCTATGTTCCGCCACAGGAGCTAGAACCCATCACGAACTACAAATACCAATTTTTAGAAGAATCCGTGAAAAAATGTGGCAAAAATCATAAAAATGCCGAATATCGGAATATACTATTATATGGGGGCTATACAAAACCGTGGACCTACAATAAATCTATTATGACCTAAAAGTACCAATTTTTAAACAAATTCGTATAAAAAGTGCGTAAAAACTATCTAAATACCGATAATCGGGATTTACCGTTATATGGCGACTATACATATATATAGCGACATATATATAGATATAGCTTATTTTCAGTACCAACTATTCTAGACATGATACAAATTGTACTGCCATATTTTTAAGCTCTACGTCAAATAATGTGGGCTGTATCGTGATTTCAACAGTCGGACGGACAGACTGAGATCCTTAAATCGACTTAGAATTTTTTGCTGATTATGAGTATATATACTTTATGGGATCTACGAGGAATATCTAGGTATGTTACCAACGGAATGACAAAGTTAATATACCCTCCTTTTCAAAGTGGAGGGTATAAAAAGTGAACCGATATGACCCATTTTTTAAACCAATGATTCCTAAAGTAATCCAAAGCCTTAAATTTCTATTTATACTTGCTAAATATATCTCAAAATATTGGGGTCCTCTGTGCCCTCTTAAAGAGTTTGGCTTAAGACTACGATTACGAACGGTAGTACATTTTAATAGCCTATTTGATCCACTCAACCATCGCATTTACCGTACTCATGTATTATTCTTTTATAATCATTATTTCAGTTAAATGTGAGAAATGATTTGAACGTGCTCATAGCAATAATAAATGCTATTTTAAAAAACCAAGCGTGTGCCAATACTATTCTGCTATATTTATACATTTGCTTAGTATTGAATGTTTGAAACGAAACATATTTGACCAAGACATGCTAATCGATCCATTAACTACTTTCACACAAAGGCTTTGTTCAATACACATATTTTTACCAACCATTAAAATAAATTGGAAAGGTGATTCGCATTTTTTGACTGACACATTTGTTATAGCAAACATCTATAGACGTCAAAAAGTGTAGATGATCATTCCCTGACCAGATGTTCGCCACTCGGTAAATAATAAAATGTGTTTGGAAAAGTGTTATTAACCCCTAATTAAACCTCAGCAGTGGAATGTTATTTTTATAACCCCACCATATATTGAATGGTATTAATTTTACCAAAAGTAAGGTCCTTTCAAATAACCATATCCATATCTGCAATTTCTGTAATTTACATTGTCAAATTTCACAGGTTCCCATCTCTGATTTGTGAATATACAATGGACCTTTATATAAATTTTGACAGTGGAATGTTGTGAAATGATTTGTTGTACCCATCTCTTTCTAAGTCGATTTATGCATGTCAGTCCGTCCGTCTTATGTATTCTTATGGACAAAATGCAGGTCGCATTTACTATCCGATTGAGATGAAATTTTCCAAATAATAATTGTTTGTCCCAAGGACGAACCCTATTGAAATTAGTGATAATTGGATCAGATTTAGATATAGCTCCCAAATATATTCAGCCGTTTTCGGGTTAATAGAGCACCAAATGGCCAATATAAGTCCAAATGACCTGTATTCTGGTACATCCGACCGAATTCAATCTAGAAGCAGGTGCATCGAATGCGGAGAAAATCGGTTCAGATGGTATGATCTAATAGCAATAGCTCCCACATATATGTTTCATCCGATTTGGTCAGATCGGTTCAGATTTGGATATAGCTTCCATATATATCTTCAACCGATTTCGGGTGAATTGTGCAAATGACATGAATTTTGGTACATCCGAGCGAATTCAGTCTAGAAGCAATTACATCAAAGTTGGTGAAAATCGGTTCAGATATAGCTATAGCTCCCATATATATGCTTCATCCAATTTGGTGTTTAAGTCCCTCACATTCGTAATATCCATTCGACAACAATGATATTTGGTACCAAATAACGGATGTGGCCCAGAAATACCTCTGCCAAATTTTATCAAGATCGATTCAAATTTAGATATATCACCCATATATATCTTCAACCGATTTCGGGTTTATTGTGCACCAAATGGCTAATATCTGCCCAAATTAATCTTGGCAATTCCGACTGAATTCATCCTAGAAACAAGTAATTCAAATTTGAAAAAATCGGTTCAGATGTAGCTATAGCTGTTTGGTACCAGATATCAGATACAGCCCAGAAATACCTTTGCTAAATTGTATCAATATCGGTGCGGATTTGGATATAGCTTCCAAATATATCTTCAACCGATTTCGGGTTAACTGTGCACCAAATGCCAATATCAGTCCAAACAAGTAAGCAAAGGCTACAGTCGAGCGGGGCCGACCGTTGAATACCCTACAACACTATAATAAACGATACAGTTTATATAGGCGAGAAACTCGAAAGAATTCCACAAGATATTGTGACAAATAATAAAAGAAAACCATCAGGTTCCGTTCTCTAATTTTCGAATAATAGCAACCTAAAATAATTTGCTAATTTCAAATTTATTGGTAGATGTTGCACTTAAATGGTCTTCCTAGATCTGGAACCAATATTTCCCAAAGACCTATAATCTCTCAGAAGTGGCAAAAGATTAAAATTTATTATTGGTTTTTGACTGAAACGCATCTATATGAGATACATACATTTGACTATATTCTTCAACGAAATCAGCGTTAACGAAATAGTCAGAAGTGCGTCTTTCCTGTATTTGTGAATTCTCCAAAAAGTCACTGGAATGGAAATTTTCGTATTTTGTCTACAAAAGTTGGCAAACTCCTTTACACATTGAATATTTTAAGATGGCCATCCAAAACAGCTTGGCTTTTGCAATGTCCGGTAACTCTTATTCAAATGTGCATGAGGATCGGGCGATAATTACGACCTGCTGACAATTCCGCAGTTCTTTGGTCCATTTCAACTCCTAAATATATGGCGATCATCTCCAAAAAGAGTAGGCATCTATTTTGGCCCTCATCTTATCCCCATGCAAAATTTCGTAAGGATCGGGCCATAAATGCGATCTGTATATGATATCCTGATATCCCAACTACTTAGTTTTTTTAGCTGTAGAAATATTACCAAATGTTTAATTCAAAATGAAAATATGCCAAAAATATGACAAAATTGAAAAAAAATATGAGAAAATTTTACAAAATCAATATTTTCATCTTTAGAGAGATATTTTTAAGCGAGTTTTTAGACGTTTTTTCTTTCCTGCCAAGAGACCATTCTGAATTAATGAGAACTGTCGAAATCAGTTCAGCCGTTCTCGACATATAAGAGATTTTTCAAGCATATCTTCTTTGATAAACATATATATCGCACATATTTTGCTATATATCCGTTTTGTTGGATGTTAACATCAATGTAAAGATCAGAAGTAAGCTTGTCATGGCTTTGTGATTTCGACGGGATTTAAAATATTCACGGTTTAATGAAAAATTTTGAATTTTTTCAACACAAAAGATATGGTCTATTTTACCCGCTAAATATTATCCGATGACCATCAAAATTGGAAGGCTTCTGCCCAGCCCTAAGCTCTAGCCCCACGCTAACTTCCGCTTTGATTGGTCCATAATTGCGACCTGTAGAGTAACTGCAAAATCAGGAATTTTTTCAGTTTTTGGTCCATTTCAACCCCTAAATATTATCCGATCATCTCCAAAAGAAATAGGGTTCTATTCTGACCCTAGCCCCACCTCCATTCTAAATTTCGTGAAGATCGGGCCTTAATTGAGACCTGTAGAGTGATTACAAATTAACATGGACAGACGGACAGACGGACAGACGGACAGACGGACAGACGGACAGACGGACGGACGGACATACATAGCTAGATCGACTCAGCTCGGCGAGCTAGGAAGATCCATATATACTTTCCTATATGGGAAACCAATATTTGGAGGTGTTACATAAATTCTGGCCCAATCAAACTTATAATACCCCCAACACATAGTGTTGTAGGGTATAATGACGCGGATTTTAGTACATTCGACCTAATTCAGTGTAGAAGCAAGTATATTAAATTTGGACAAAATCGGCTCAGATATGGCTATAGCTCCCATGTATTCATACATATATAATATTTTGTAAGCAAGTTACAATAATTAATCAATAAAATTAATATAAATCATCCAATGTTTTATGTAACTGAAATGGTTGTAATTATCATTTCATGATCTCAGATAACGAAGATGTTGAAACAATTGTAACCATTTCCAATTGACATAAACATTCTGCATGATCTATAGGGACAGGGGAATAACCGTTGAATGAAAAGGACCTTTTTATTATTAAATTTAAAATAATTTATACCACTTTGAGATACTATATGGTATACGTATCATTTGCTATGTCAATCTTTGAAATGGCTGCATTTAAGGTGTTTATAGTTGTGATTGTCATTCCTAATGGAAATTGCTTAATAGTAATTTAATATCTGGTGAAATAAACAAAACAAAAAAACACACACATAATATTGTTTTTAATTTGGCAACAAAACCTTTTTTTGCAAAATAAATATGATCTAAGCGACACGTACATACAAATACACACACACATTCATATACGAGTCTTTCTTAGAAAAGTAATTTAATTTGCCCCATTCAAAAGATAATAATGGCGAGCCCCCTCTGTAGAGCTCCGCCATGGCATTGTTTTCCAACACAAATGTTTCATATAACAAGTGTCAGCTGTTTTCGGGGTTCTTTTCTTGGCAATGGCTCCGTGGCTCTGGTGTCATGTATTATTTATAAGTTAGAAAAGTTGACTTTTCTTCTCATTATGGCCAGACAATTAGACACTGAATGAGTCAAAACAACCAACGATGCAAAGACAGAACAACAGCATATTTTGACCCAGAAAAAGGTATCGCTAATGATTACTCACAAACAACAGACAAACAACAGTCTCTGAAATATAAAACACAAACCGGTAGAAAAATAAAAAACACCAAAACAAAAACGAGAAAAATAAGTTCCTCAACATAATCTTCGCTGTTGCCAAGTAGAGGTACTACTACTGTAGACTTCAATTGTCGTGACGTCTGGCGGTGGCGGCGGTGATGAGTAAGACCTAAGCCAAGAGACACAACGACCAGACCAATAACCTAGCAACACTGCTAAGCGGTGCGGTGGTTCGGTGTGGATCGGTACATTGCGATTAGTTAGAGTTGCTTAACTGAGAAATACGGCGCTGAAAACGAAATCGTACCACTTCAATGATAAGCATGAACAATGGACGTAATGCTGATTCAACTTTCGAAGTGAACAATAAAAGCCTTGAATTAACGTTAAATTAAATTTCGTACTAGACAACAACTACAGCAGCAGCGACAGAAACCACAAGAACAACAAAAAGAAGCTACAATTTATTTTCAATTATGAATGATTAACCACCAGGTGCCTATATGCACGTCGTTTGCACCACCTCATCATAGTCACCATCATCATCATCATCGCTTTTGCCTATCTACCGGTATTTGCATATTAAAAACTTATATTTCATGGAAAATTACAGAAACGAAGCATAAAATCAGCAATTCACCTATTGTTCATTTAAAGCTGAGCATTAGGTTCATGGTTTACACTTTCTATGGAAAGTGAAGATTGGTTGTTTGTTGTTTTCGTTTCATTTTCTGGGTTTATTCCAAATTAATGTAAATAATTTGATTTAATTAGGATATTTAGTTTATTGTTAATTAATAATTTAGTAACTGAAATCGAAGTGTATAGAATGGTGTATCAAGAAGTTGCTGAATGGATTGAGACTCACAAAAATTATTATCAAAAACAAAAACAAGCTCCAGATGGCCTACTCTCAATTTCCAAAAGTCCAATTTTGAATGTTGGGCTTTTGAGATGTTATTGGGAAAAAATCTAGCATTATTAAATTAAACAGACAAACAGGCCGTATTAAAAAAAAAAAAAAACAAGCTCCAGATGGCCTACTCTGTATTTTTATTTAACGCTTTTAAATTGTTTAAATTTTAAGTTATTTACAATGATATAATTAAGAATTAATTTTCACATTTAACCGTTCTTTAATGTGATGGACGGGGCAGCGAAGTTCATATCCGATGTTAGAAATTTGTTTACCAAATCGACAAGTGTGAATAAATTAAAACAAATGACAGCATTATTTTGAATTAAAACAATATATGCAGATAGATGTCTTGAAAATATTAATTTGAACTTCGAGATTTGAAAAAGAAGAACATAATGAAGACATTCCCGAAATCTATAATATGAATGGACCAACCTTTTCGACCTTAAGGCATAAAATATAATCAACTGCTATACCCTCCATCATGCTATGGAGGGTATACTGAATTTGTAATTACGTTTATCCTCCTCGAAATAAGCATTTTAGACCTCACAAAGTGAATATACTTGATCAGCACAAGATTCGACGTTGATTTAGCCTTTACCATCCGTCTGTGAAAATCTCTATACCTTATGATTGGAATGAAGTAGGTGTACTAAATTTCACTCAAATTGTCCATAGAATCAGTATTGAAAATTAGTCATATAGGTCCACGTTTTGGTATAGCCCCCATAAAATTGTACTGGCAGATATAAGGCGTTTTGGCTGTTTTACTCACCGAATTCGCTGTAAACTGACAGTTAATTTTAAATTTGAGAGATGTATTTTTCGGCTGTATCTTTTATCTTGTACCAATCATCATTCTTGTGGAGTGCATATGAGGGACTTAAACAGCAAATCAGATAAAATATATATACGGGATCTATACCTATACCTAAACTGTTTTTCGGAAAGATGTGCCGAAATACATTCCATTTGGATGCATATTTCACATATGGCGCATATACTGTACTATACTCGGGCATAACTTTGTACGACTCTTTTTATGGCCACTCAAAAGAACCCTTAAATTTCTAACCATAATTCGCAAAATTTAAAATAGAATCATATGTTTAATAGTGTCAACATGGGTCTTTTATTTATGTATTTGGCATAGGTTTTGTGATATGTTCGAATTCATTTCGCCCAAACTTCAACTGCCAGATTTTAGCATGTCTTTTGCAATTTCAGACAGACATTGATGTTATAGACATTCAATATAAATAGAGCAACCATATGACGGAACTGCTATATTTTAAGAATTTTGAGAATAGCCGATTTGGTTATGCGTTAAGTTTTCACATTATAACTGTTCTTACTTTTTTTTAATTTGAATTACACATTGAAGTATACAGGGTTGCCCATATTCGACGGACCCATCTGGCAACGCCATAACTTTTGACAGTGATGTCCGAAGAGGCCATAGAAAAGTCGACCAAGGCGATCGGCCGAGAATATCGCTGCCGTACGAGCCAGTGTTGAGAGGTCCCCAAGAATATCCCAAAAACGCCGTTCTCAGCAGTTGGACATGGCTCGGTCCACTTTACAACGGATTATTCGCATTGATTTGCATTTGTTCCTGTACAAAATTCAATTGACGCAAAGAATGTTGCCTGCGGACAAGCCTCGTCGAAAAAAAAAACATGGGTCCGTCGAATATGGGCAACCCTGTATAACCAAACTTGTTGTATATTTTTTACAAATATCTAAAAATCTATTGAATATTAATTTAGAACACGTCATTTGTCAGCAATTTCGCTTCAATTTTTTTACCATCTCTACCTGCAGCCGTGACACTTTGTAATTATTTCACACAACATTTTAGTCTTTGGCCTTCAGAAAATCGAAAATCACGTGTATTTGTAAAAATGTTTCAAGGATTTCCGAGTCACATATTTAATGAAAAAAAGTTCGAATGTAATTTCGATGATAAGTCCCTGCTGACTCAACCCATTCAGTCATCGCTACCGTTGACCGAACATTTGTTGCTATGACTGCGTCCCTTTGATTTCGTGGATATTTTCCTAATGATATGCTTGTTCTACTACGATGAAAATCAATTAATTAATGGGAAATCGTTGTTGCTTTCCTTATCGATGAACATCATTAAAAACAACTGCAACAACAATAACAACAATCAATGCGGTGCTGACAGAAACGCGACTAACCATATTGTGTCATTTACATAATTTATATGAGACATTATTTATTTATTCGTTTGGGTCGCTCGCTCGCTCGCTGGCTTGCTCTGTCGGAAAAAGAGGTGATTTCATGATTGTGTACGTAATTTCACTTTTGCCAAAAAGTCGTCCGTTTCCACCTTTGTGAGGTTGTTCAAGCCAATAATGATGGCATACATATATTTTCTTTGGCCAACGTGATCTTTCATTTCTTTGGGATTTTCATAAGAAATAAGAAAAAATATTGTATAAAGTTGAAATCAGCTGATGCAGGTCTTAATGATTGCCAAAAAACACATGAAACGAATAAAAAACGCAAAGCACACACATACATATCTCCGTCAATATTGTGTAAAATTGTAACAATTTAATTTAATTTGTCAACGTTATGATTTTAAGTACAATAATACGTAGCCTATATATGCTATTTATATTATAAAATAAAAAATGTTAAATATATATAAAAAAAATGTGTGATAATGGTCAATGTTCCTATTAAATACCATTCCGAAAATGAAATATCTAAATCTTCTTCTCAGCAATTCTATTAATACCAGATGGATTCGGAAGATGACATTAAATGTTTATAAAATTTGATCATGGGATATAAAAGCGGGAATATATAACTGTATATCTTTACTTCGTATGTGATTTAATTTTAGAAACAGTATTTGAAGTAAATTGGACACATTTTTCAAGAGAGATATGAGAGTTAAAAATGTTAAAACATATATATTGGAGCTATAACTATATCTCAACCGATTTTCCCCAAAATCTACCCTGTGAGCTGATATCAAACTATTGGTGCACAATAAATGTGAAATCGGATGAAGATATATGTGGGAGCTATATCCAAATCTGAACCGAACTCAATAAAAACAAGTAAAAAAAATATTAAGTTCGGCCGGGCCAAACTTTTAATACCCTCCACCTTAGGGTAAAGGAAACATTAGAAGAAATGTGGCAAAAACCATTAAAATGCCGAATATCGGTATGTGCCGTTATATGGGGGCTATACCAAATCGTGAACCTACAAATGCAATGTTTCGCCAAAGGAGCTAAAACCCATTATGACCTAGAAAAACCAATTTTCAGGCAAATCCGTGAAAAATGTGGCAAAAATCATCAAATTACCGAATATCGGGAGGTACCATTATCTGCAAAAACCACCAAAATACCGAATATCCGGAGGTACCGTTATATGGGGCTATACCAAATCGTGGACCCATACATGCAATGTCTCACCACCGGAGCTGGAACCCATTATGACCAACAAATACCAATTTTTAGACAAATCCGTTAAAAAATGTGGCAAAAATTATCAAAATAACGAATATCGGGAGGTATTGGGGGCTATACCAAAACGTGGACCTATACATACCATGTTTTGCCACACGTACAGGGACCCGTTATGACCTACAAATACCAATTTTCAAACAAATCGGTGAAAATGTGGCATAAATCATCAAAATACCGAATATCGGGAGGTACCGTTATATGGGGAATATACCGGAACTTTGACCGATATATCTCATTTTCAATACCAACCATCCTAGACACAATACAAATTGCTCTGCTAAATTTTGGCGCTCTACGTCAAATAATGTGGGCTGTATCGTGATTTCAACAGACAGACAGACGGACATCGTTAAATCGACTTAGAACTTTATGCTGATTATGAATATATATACTTTATGGGGTCTACGACGAATATTTAAGGATGTTACAAACGGAATGACAAAGTTAATATACCCTCCTTTCCAAGGTGGAGGGTATAATTAGTAAAGGTATTTGTTTGCTGCCTTTGATAGCTGGCACCCAATATCACTGTTTTGAAGTGCATTTTTGGTGTGTGAAGGACTAAAATATAAAATTGGATAAAAATATAAGTGGGACTTATAGCTTTATCGGAACCGATTTCCAGCACATTTGACACACTTTCTTCCAAGCTGAATTTGGTTGCAAAAATCTATTTAATTTGGGCTGTTATTAACCATTTGGTGCACAATAAATTTAAAATCGAATGAAAATATCTGAACCGATTTTAACCGAATTAGAAATAATTGATTCTAGGCTCAATTTGTTCGCATGTACTAATATTACATATTTAATATATTGAAATCGGACGAAGATATATCTATTAGCTATATTTAAATATTGTATGATTATCTTCGATTTCCATAGGGTTCGTCTTTGGGCCAAACAAATAATTTCTGCAAACTTCCTTCTCGATCGGGCAATAAATGTATAGCTATGTATAGCTGTATATATATACATATATCCACAGGCGGATAGACGGAAGGACATATATGTATATATCTATATCTATAAAAGAGGAAAATGTTTGTATATTTGTTTGTTTGTAATTTATGGACTCGAAAACCGCTGAATAGATTTTCCTGAAAATTTCCATATATACTGCAACATCGCCTGAAAGTAACATAGGCTATATACATTTTTGAATTTCCACTTGGAACTGGAGATATAGCATCAGAATCGGAGGTACCTCCCAAAAATTTAGATTTTATATGCACATATCTATTGATTGGTTGAAGATACAGTCTCCAAATTTGGAATACGTAACGGAATTTGGAACAAAAATAAGTTTGCAAAATTATATTGTAATCGGTTCAGATTTAGATATAGCTCCCATATATATTTTCGACCGATTTCGTTCATTTGATGCCTCAAACACAATTTGAATGTTCGATTCCAATGAAATTTGGAATGTGTGACCGGATTTAATCCGAAAATGAATTTGTCAAATTATATTGAAATCGGTTCAGATTTGGATATAGCTCCCATATATATTTTCGGCCGATTTCAAGCATTTGATGCACCAAACACGCTATGTATCCCCAATTTCAATGAAATTTGAACCGTGTGATAGATTTTATCTAAAAAATTGATTTCCCAAATTATATTGAAATCGGTTCAGATTTGGATATAGCTCCCATATACATTTTCGGCCGATTTCATGTATTTGGTGGACCAAACACGACATGTATTTCCAATTGTAATGAAATTTAAAATAAGTAACGGAATTGGGAGCCAAAATGAATTTGTCAAATTAAATTGAAATCGGTTCAGATTTGAATATAGCTCCCATATATATTTTCGACCAATTTCATGTATTTGATGCACCAAAAACGCTATGTATCTCTAATTTCAATGAAATTTGGAATGTGTAGCGGAAATTAAAACGAATATACATTTGTCAAATTATATTAAAATCGGTTCAGATTTGGATATAGCTCTCATATATATTTTCGACCGATTTCATGTATTTTATGCACCATACACGATATGTATGTTCGATTCCAAAGAAATTTGGAATATGTAAAGGGATTTTGATTAGAAAATAAATTAGTCAAATTATATTAAAATCGGTTCAGATTTGGATATAACTCCCATATATATTTTCCGCCGATTTCACATATTTGATGCACAAAACACGATACGTATTTCCGATTCCAATGAAATTCGCCATGAGTGGCTAAATTTGGTACAAAAATAAATTTGACAAATTATATTCAAATACGCTCAGATGTGATTATAGCTCCCATTTATATACTCAGCCGATTTCACATATTTGATGCACCCAAAGCGAGAGAGACAAAATCTGGCACCAGAAAAAATTGCCAAATTATATTGAAATCAGTTGAGGTTTGGATATAGCTAACATATATATTTCGGCCGATTTCATACGTATTATGCACCAAACACGATATATATGACCGATTCCAATGAAATTCAGAATGTGTGGCGGAATTTGGTTATAATAATAAATGTGATAAATTAATTGGAAATTAGTGAAGATTTGGATATAGCTCCCATATATATATTCTCGGCCGATTTCACATATTTGACGCACCAATTTCAATGAAATATGAAGGGTGTGGCGGAGTTTGGTGTAAAAGTAATTTTTTTTCGGATCAGATTGGGATATGATTTTAATAAGAACCATTGATCCACAACGCCTTAGGCTAACACTAAAAAACAACACAACAATTTATTTGAAATACGCTTATTACGGCGAAGTATGTTGCTATGTCGAATTCACTAATTGCAATAGAAATGCCACTCTACTTAAAAAAATTGCAGTTTCCTGCATCGTATTTGCTATGAAATAAATAAATCCAAAGGACAAATCCTTCGTGTATGCATGTCATGTTACTGCTTTTGTAATGATTTTGTTTATTAACGCATTAAATTAGTGCAATATTTTTTTTTAATTTTTAAATTTGTTTTTCTTTATCCAACATATGTTCGTAAATAAAATTTTGAATGCATATAAAATCAAAAGGGGTAGCGAAGCGCACCGGGTTCAGCTAGTCTATATATATATATATATATATATATATATATATATATATATATATATATATATATATATATATATATGTATATATATATATATATATATATATATATATATATATATATATATATATATATATATATATATATATATATATATATATATATATATATAAGTCCACGTCTTCGATACTACAGACTATGACAGAAAATTGTCTGTGCAGGTCCACGTCTTCGTATAGCCCCCATATACCGGTATCCCCCCCATATTCGGTATTTTGATGATTTTAGCGACATTATTTACCGGAACGATTTCAAATTTAGATTTCAAAATAGTATAGCCTATGACAGAAAATTGTTTGAGCAGGTCCACGTTTTATAACCCCCATGGTACCTCCCTATATTCGGTATTTTGATGATTTTAGCTACATTATAAACAGATTTCAGATAGCTTGTGACAAAAGTTGCCTATGCAGGACCACGTCGTCTTATATACCCTAATATACGGCTACATTCGGTATTCTTAAGATTTTAACAGAATTTTTAACGGATTTTATTTTTTTGAAAATTGTTAAATTTGTACCAAATGGTGGAGGGTATTCAAAGTTCGGCCCGGCTGAACTTACACCTTTTTTACTTGTTTCAACATAACAAGTATCCAATCTCAATTATTTTAAACTTTAGTGTAGATCATCTTATGTTCTGACTTTATGAAAATAACTAGAAAGACTTACTTAAAAATCCAAAAGTTATCTTTTCTCGAAACAAAAAAAACATTATTTATAATGTTTAACCATATTCCTCAAAAGCGACACGGCCATTTCATTTCAGATTAGACGCCAAAGTACATTGCCTTGGCTATCTTAGACACGATAATTTTGATGTTTAAAAGTAGAACAAACGATAATGTATAAAAAAAAAAAAAAAAAACAAGAAAAACAAGTAAAAAAACATTAAGTTCGGCCGGGCCAAACTTTTAATACCCTCCACCTTAGGGTAATAGAAACATTAGAAGAAATGTGGCAAAAACCATTAAAATGCCGATTATGGGGAGGTACCGTTATATGGGGGCTATACCAAAACGTGGACCTATAATTACAATGTTTCGCCACCGGAGCTGGAACCCATTATGACCCACAAATACCAATTTTTAGACAAATCAGTGAAAAAATGTGGCAAAAACCATCAAAATACCGAATATCGGGAGGTACCGTTATATGGGGGCTATATCAAATCATGGACCCATGCATGCAATATTTCGCCACCGGAGCTGGAACCAATTATGACCAACAAATACCATTTTCGAACAAATCCCTGAAAAAATGTGGCAAAAATCATCAAATTACCGAATATCGGGAGGTACCGTTATATGGGGGCTATACCAAAACGTGGACCTATAATTACAATGTTTCGCCACCGGAACTGGAACCCATTATGACCAACAAATACCGATTTTCAGACAAATCCGTGAAAAAATGTGGATAAAAAAAACTAAAATACTAAATATCGGGAGGTACCTTTATATGGGGGCTATACCACAACGTGGACCTATACATGCAATGTTTTGCCACACGCTCAGGGACCCGCTATGACCTACAAATACCAAGTTTAAGACAAATCCGTGAAAAAATGTGGCATAAATCATCAAAATACCGAATATCGGGAGGTACCGTTATATGGGGACTATAACAGAACGTGGACCGATATATCTCATTTTCAATACCAACCATCCTAGACACAATGCAAATAGCTCTGCTAAATTTTGGAGCTCTACGTCAAATAATGTGGGCTGTATCGTGATTTCAACAGACAGACAGACGGACAGACAGACAGACGGGCATCGTTAAATCGACTTAGAATTTTATGCTGATTATGAATATATATACTTTATGGGGTCTAAAACGAATATTTAGGGATGTTACAAACGGAATGACAAAGTTAATATACCCTCCTTTCCAAGGTGGAGGGTATAAAAAACAAAATCAATTGCCCAATAATTGCAAACGTGACGAGTGTCAGACAGTTAAACACAAATTCATATTCCAAGTAAAATTCAATGCTTCCAAATGTTGTAGAGTTGGATTCGAAGAGTATTTCTGGAGTTGGAGCATGAGTCGAAATAAATCGACTCTGAATCCGGATAGTAATATCATTATTCCTTAATTTTCCTTATTCGAGTTTTACAAATTTTCGTTGTGGAAAGCAGGGTTAGAATCTATCGGTAAATTAAATTTCTTGTGAAAAACATTGACATAAGGAAAAATTCGGTGAAACTTTTCAAATTTTGTCGAATCGATGATTGCCTTTACTTGGAAGACTTTTTCAAGGCAGTCGTTATTTTAACAATAACACTATGTCGAATCCGCTAAATTATGCTATTAAATTACCATGATAATTTCATTTGATTACTCCATAAAGCATTCTTAAGAGTTTCAATTAATTAAACATGTTTGATCAGCAAAAAGTCTGAGTGGTTAGTATTCTATACGAAGATTTAAAAGCAAAAATTTATATTGTGTCGGTTAATTGGTATTGTAAAATGGATATTTCGGTACTCGCTTAGGCATAGCCATCATGTAATGGGGTCTCATTATTTCCCATATTCCGAATGTTGTAGACACTTGCTTTTAATAGCTATTTCGAGGCTATTTTAATAGCTATTTGGAAGTGGGACACCTAAGGACCCCACAAATCTTTTAATTTCCTTTACATATACTGATATATGGTATAATGAAAATGGTCAATATGAATATAGGCACAAACGTATATCCCGAATAGGTCCAATTCGAATATTCATACATAAAGGTACACAATAGATTATATGTACACATGTATGTACAAGTGTTTGGCTTCAAGAATACATTCAAATTTCGCTCAACCATGGTTGGGGAATACGAAAATGTAAACAACTATTAATTGAGTATAACAAAGATTGGAAGCGACTCGTTCGTATACGAAATGGTGCCCCCAGAGAGAGGTACTCTTTGCAATATTATTCGCTCATTTATACTCATTTCAAATGAATACGAAAAACTGATCTCTCCCCCATAGCTTTGAAACTTTGCTCTTGAGTGTTTTTATCAATTTTATTATTTGTGTGGCCCACTCACTAAGATAAGAAATTCTCTGGTGTTCTCATTGCTTCTCATTATTATTATTTTTTTTTTGTATTTATTTTTTTAGTCTTTGTTTTTTCGTGTTTGTTCTTTTGACAAAAAAAGACTACATACAATTGTGGCACAGGCGAATATAAAATTGATCATGATGAAACACGTTTGTTGTGCCTCCTCACGACTAAGTGTAGGTCAGCAGCAGCTATCACCCGAGTCAGTGGATATAGAAAAAGAATGAAGAAAAAAACAATAACCAAGCTTAAACATGTTTTTCGATATTTTGGAGTTAAGATTTCGTCTGCTTCCTCCACCAACTTCACCGTTGCCATTAACTTTAACTGGTTTTGTTGGAGTGATTGGGGGCTTTATTGAACTATTGTTGTACGGATGGGTGGACGGAGGTGATATTTTGTTTACAAGTTTTGGTCAAATCCCCTCTTTTCCTCTTTTTTTCGTTTGAACCGCGTTGGTTTCTTGATGGTTGCCAACACCATTGTTGCTGTAGTTGTTGTTGGTGCTGCTGTCTAATACTGTCGATTGTACTCTAAAGGAGGGCTTAACTCAAAGATTTGGGCTACTGTATTACGTATTTGTTGTTTGGCAACTCTTTTTTCTAGGTTTTGTTTTTCTCCGTTTCTAGTTGTTTTTCAGTATCTAACCAACCGTCCGTATGTTTGTTTGTATGTATGTCTTAAGTAGATACGCTGAGTGGTTGGTTATTTGTGGCCGTCATCTTGTTTGTTTTTCTATGTAGATTTCAGCAGCAGCAGCAACAACTCGAATGGCGACGGCTACAATAACGATGAACGACACCAACAACAAACACAATGGGGCATCGCATCGGCTGTTTATTTTTTTAGGGTTTCTTTTTGATGTTTTTGTTTATCGCAAGTTTTTCCATTATACGCTTATTTGTTTTTCTGCTGTTTGCCATATTTAATTATGGAGAAAATCTGTAAATCTATGCCAACTCTTTGTCGTTGTTGTTTTCGATGTGCAATTGTTTTGACTGGCTTTTTTAGTGCTGCCGGGAACATTCGTTCTGTACCCACGGGGAACTTTAAAGTTCATCCCACTGAGGTATTATCTATTGTTTTGATTTTGTTTTGTCTTTCATTCAAATTTAATTAACATTGATGTTGTCCCATTTTTATACCCTACTCCATACTGCGGTACCATATGGACCATTAGGATTAGAATACGCCCGGAGATCTGGTTATTCGTGTAGGACCGTTGGATAAAATTTCGCCCGAATTTTCTTTTTAATTTTTATACCCTACACCACATAGTGGTAAGGGTCTTTGTGCATTTGTTTGTAAAATGAAGCGAGATAGGATGTTTATGGAATCACTGTCTGAGTTGAATTATGCATGTGACTCAATTCGTATGTCCTCCCGTCCGTCCGTACATGTATTTTTGTGAACAAAATGCAGGTGGCATTTATTATCCGATTAATATGAA
This sequence comes from Musca domestica, assembly GCF_030504385.1. Lineage (NCBI taxonomy): Eukaryota > Metazoa > Arthropoda > Insecta > Diptera > Muscidae > Musca > Musca domestica. The sequence continues at coordinate 9,106,336 of NW_026712363.1, read as the reverse complement.
ATTTTGAAAACAATATTTGTTTGGCCCAAGGACGAAACCTATTGAAATTGGTTAAATTTAGATATGGCCCCATATATATTTTCAACCGATTTCAGGTTAATTGTGCACCAAATGACCAATATCAGTCCAAATAAACTGAATTTTGGCATATCGGCATGAATGCAGAAAATCGGTTCAGATATAGATGTAGCTCCCATATATATGTTAATATGCACTCCACAACAACGATATTTGGTACCAGATATCAGATACAGCCCAGAAATACCTCTGCCAAATTTTATAGAGATCGGTTCAGATGTAGATACAGTGGTTTCTATTTACCTGCATCAACATTAGCTGCGCATTGGCCTTTGCAGACCAAAAAACTTTTTTATGCCATTTTTTTTCTGAATCCCTTTATTTGAATTGTATTTAAGTGCCCAATCGATCGCTGCACATTGGACATTCCTGCCTCGAAAATTTGGTAATTTTTATTTAATTTGGTTACAAAAGTTGTATTTATCTGCACAAGAAAATTTTTGGCAAACTCAAAAAAGACACTAAAAACTACCACTTCGTTTTTGTTTTTGTATTCGCAAAAACAATAACAACACAAGAAAAGAGCATGCATTAAAAACATATTCTCGCTTCCCCTCCCACACTAAAAGATGGTTATGCTGCTGCTGCTTTGTTGTGCACGAATAGAAAATTAAAGATAACTGCACTTTTTGTGCACGTAAGTAAAATTAAAGATACCTGCTTCATTGTGCAGATAAATGCAATGAAGCTACCTGTATTTTGGGCATTGCTGCACAAGATGTCGTGCAATTTTTGATTGTGCAGGTAAACAAAAAATACTGTATAGCTCCCATATATATCTTCAACCACTTTCGGCCAATATCACCCATTTTAAGGACAATTTTTAGCCGTCTGAGCATTCTTTAAATTATCTTAACAGATGCGTCTTCGTACAGTCCTCATATAACAGAACCAACCCATATTTATTTGTCGTATTTGTATACCTTCAACATTCTGTTTGTAACTCCTCGAAATATTCATAATATATCCTACAAAGTATATATATTCTGGATCAGCGTAAACTTCTAAGACGACCTAACGATGTCCGCCTGTCTGTTCGGCTGTCTGTGTGCCTGTTGTAATCACTCCATCTTTCGACCAAATGGAGATAGAATGCTAAAATTTTGAATAAATGCATAGTTTACCAGTAGGCAGGTTAAGTTCGTAAATGGGCCATGTTGATCCACGTTTTCGAATAGCCTCCACATAACGGTACCTTCCAATATTCGGTATTTTCATGATTTTAGCGCCATTATTTACCGGAATTCACATTTCGCATTTTAAGTTCGAAATAGGTACTACAGCCTATGACAAAGCCACATTTTTCAACGGAGTTTTTTCAAATTGGATACTTGAAACTCTCGTTAGAAACCAACTCATATATAGGAGTACGGTACGCTATTTTGCGAATTTTAACTTCATTCTCCAATTATTCACTTGCATTTGAATTTTAAAATGGAGCTCGGTCGAATATTGAACCCGAATGTTTTATACCCTACATCACACTATGGCAGGGTATTATGTCATTGGGCATTTCATTGTAACGTGGAGAAGGAAGCGAAATAGATTCATAGTTACTTTCGATGATCTGCATAGAGTCAAATTCTAAGTCAATTTATGTATGTCCGTCCATCCGTCTGTCTGTCCATGTATTTTACCGAACAAAATGCAGCTCACATTTATAATCCGGTGTAGCAAATCATTAACACAGGTAATTTGTTCAACACAAGGACGAACCGTATTGAAATTGGTGATAATCGGATCAGATTTGGATATAGCTCCCGCTTATATGTTCATAAGATTTGTCTTTTATGATTCATCAAAAATATAATATAGGGTGAAATTGGGCACATACAACCAAAGCTATAGCTCCCATATGTAAAGTTCATCCGATTTGTTGTTTTAGTCCCCCCCCCCACAGCAATAATATGATCTCCATAACAAGGTTATTGGGGAAAAGAAATCAAATACAGCTCTGAAGGACCCCTGCATAATTTTATCTATATCGGTTCAGATTTGGATATAGCTCATATATATATATATATATATATATATATATATATATATATATATATATATATATATATATATATATATATATATATATATATATATATATATATATATATATATATGTTTATTCAACAGCCAAAGGCTATTTTCAAATGATTGAGATCTGTTTCTTTCTTCTATTCGTTCCTTCAGTTTTCAATGCCAAATGAAGGAAAAAGTATTTCACTCGTCCGCCGTTTGTTTAGCTTAATGTCGGAGGAATGAACGCAAACCCAATAAAATGAAACAAAAATAAAAATGAAAAGAAAACAAAACAAATAATTTGAAATCAAAGCAAAATTTCTGTTTACAATGAATATTGCTTTTTGTGTAATTTCTTTACATGCAAATCGGAATGAAATAAACATTCAGCCAGCCCCAAAATCCTTGAGATTTCAAAATTAGTTTACATTACAGAACACGAAATGTTCCCAAATACGTATTTTCATAAAAATACCATGTATATATAGAAGAATGTGAATATGCAAACTTTTAGTGAACTAAACTAAAACAACCAGAGTTCGCCAGTCGTATTGGATCATAAAAGGGCTTTAAAATGTATTAAACCAAATAAATCTTAGGGATAATAGAAGAATTCCTAAATTAAGGAAGGGGGAAACATCCCCTCTCAAAAATGCCACTAAAATCATCATTCTGGATATTGGGTATATCCAGAATACCGTAATATGGGGGCTATACAATATCGTGGAAATATATAGACAATTCTCTTCCAGAGAGTAGGAAGGAACTCCTTATGTAAATTTTCAGAAAATTCTGTTGAAAAATATGGCAACCATCTTCAAAATACCGAAAATCGGGTGGTACCGTTATATGGGGGATATACGATATCGTGGATCTATATAGACAAATCTGTGTGTGGAATTTCAGACAATTCCATTGAAAAATGTGGCTAAAATCATCAAAACACGGAATATGGGGGGGGGGTATCATTATGTGGGGGGCATACGATATCGTGGACCGATGTAGCCCATCTTCGAACTTGACCTGCCTGTACACAAAAGACTGATCTAATTTTAGCTACCAATCTCAATTCTAGTGTTATTACAACAGACGGCAGTCTTAGAATGTTACGCTGATCAAGAATATACATATATGTACTTTGCTTGGTCTACAATTAATGTTTCGACGAGTTACAAAGGACGAACTTAATGTACCCTCCTATATGCGATATGTGAGGCGGGGGTATAAAAAAGATGTCAATGAATATTGCATTTCTGAAAGGACAATGCCCAGAATCCGAGCTACATTTTCGCAAAACATGTTAATGCTGAATTTTCAACCCTTTCCAAAATCATAACCTCGCCAATACATGGGGAGGGTATGGTAAAATGAATGTCAAATTACAATTCTGCCATTCATTCAAAAATATCATTTTCGAAAATTGTAAAAGATATCGGAAAAATTAAAGCGCAAACTACTTTTTTTTCGAAAAATTTGTTTGTTTTGAATATCTCTGTCATTCATTACACTTTCCATAAAAATATTGAAATATTTGACGGCATCTGCCGGAAACTAACAGGTATTCCTGTAATATGTATTTTGTAAACATATTTGAAGTGTTCTTACAACTTTTAATTAGACTTTTCCACAGCGAAATTTAAGCTCCATTGTCGTATGACAGATGCCGAACCAAGAAAACTAACAATCTGCCTGTTTGTTTGTCATTCAGTCGGTTGGTCGGGCGGTCGATGATGAAGTGTCATCAACAGTAAAATGGCAACTGTAAGCATGGAAATCCTTTGGGTGATTAACGCTTTACGAAAAAATATTTGCTAATTAACGCCATCAAAAGCTTTCAAATCAACGGGAACGCGAACAAATTATGCCGTACAGCGCGTTACTTTAGTTATTTACATTTTCTGGCTGTTGTTATTCATTTAGGTTTTTGGTATTCAACAAGCCATCGTCAACCATCCTTTTTTGTAAAGTGGTTGGAGGTAGTGCCTGCTCTCAAGTTTAGGCAAAATGAGAAAAGTGGATGTGGTGTTTTGGCCTACAGCGTCCTAGGATGGGCTGCCAATATAAATATGTATGTATACATGTAACTTTGTGCGGAAGGCTTCTGATTAATTTACATTTACAAACGTGCCTCCTTTGATGAGGGCCATAATTACTAAGCTGGCTGACTGGCAGAATTTGAATTAATGGAGAACACGTTTTAACCATTCGGTAAATATTGTGCTCATCGAAACATGTTCCTCAAATAAAATCCGTCACCAAGTATACAACATAATTAGCACTTAAATACTGCAGAGTTAATGCTACGTTCGTTCTGTACGGAGGCTGTATTGGTCGATATTTTGGATGTCCTGTTAAAAATGCCCTGGCCTAAATTCAGTCAGTATTATTTAATTATTAAAATTAGTGTCTGTCCTTAACAAGTTTTTGCGTTAGGACTGGAGTTGATGTTGGTGTTGCAAAACAATCAGGCCAATTATGGTTGCCAGGCTTGAGAAAGTACATATTAACAAGTAAAAAAAATTAAGTTCGGCCGGGCCAAACTTTTAATACCCTCCACCTTAGGGTAAAAGAAACATTAGAAGAAATGTGGCAAAAACCATTAAAATGCCGAATATCGGGAGGTACCGTTATATGGGGGCTACACCAAAACGTGGACCTATAATTACAATGTTTCGCCACACGAACTAGGACCCATTATGACCCACAAATACCAATTTTTAGACAAATCCGTGAAAAAATGTGTCAAAAATCATCAAATTACCGAATATCGGGAGGTACCGTTATATGGGGGCTATACCAAAACGTGGACCTATAATTACAATGTTTCGCCACACGAACTAGGACCCATTATGACCCACAAATACCAATTTTTAGACAAATCCGTGAAAAAATGTGGCAAAAAAACTAAAATACCGAATGTCGGGAAGTACCTTTATATGGGGGCTGTACCACAACGTGGACCTATACATGCAATGTTTTGCCACACGCTCAGGGACCCGTTATGACCTACAAATACCAATTTTCAGACAAATCCGTGAAAAAATGTGGCATAAATCATCAAAATACCGAATATCGGGAGGTACCGTTATATGGGGACTATATCAGAACGTGGGCCGATATATCTCATTTTTAATACCAACCATCCTAGACACAATGCAAATAGCTCTGCTAAATTTTGGCGCTCTACGTCAAATAATGTGGGCTGTATCGTGATTTCAACAGACAGACAGGCAGACAGACGGACATCGTTGGATCGACTTAGAATTTTATGCTGATTATGAATATATATACTTTATGGGGTCTTAGACGAATATTTAAGGATGTTACAAACGGAATGACAAAGTTAATATAACCTCCTTTCCAAGGTGGAGGGTATAAAAATGCTACGAATAGGCTTTAAACTTAAAACTGACGAATGTCGAGCTTAATAAAAGTTTTTCATAAAATTAAATTAATAAAAAATTTTCCCATTATTGCCGGCATCTCATGGGACTGATTTTGGGATTCAAAAACTAATTGATGACAACCTGAGGATGTAACACTTAATTTAGAACATCATTTAAATAGGAAAACCTTAGAACCTTTTTAACGTTTATAAGAATATGATACAGCTGTTCTTTGAAGATAAAAAAAACCTCTTCTCATACATAAGACAAAAATATCGGTTTGATCTAACCTTTAATACCTTTCACCATACCGGTATAGAAATTCGAAATTCGAGCGAGCTCCATTTAAACCAGGGAAAATATTTCAACTATCGATTCATTTTCACTTTAGCTAAAACAAAAACCTTCAAAATACCAAATATCTAAACATCTGCATGGGAGATATATATATTCTTGATCAGCGTACAATTCCAAGACGATTTAGCCCTGTCCGTCGGTCTCTTGGAATCACGCTAGAGTCAAAACAAATAAAGATAGGAAGCTAAAATTTTGCACAGATCAGTTTTGACCTTCTGGCAGGTCTCTACCTTCAGATACTTCACTTTTACCGGAATGGCTTCCAATTTCATATTTAAAGTTCGTACTGCGAGTACATAGTATGAAGGGTATATTAAGTTCGTCTGTTACAATTACGCTCGAGTCAAAACGAATTTAGATAGGAAACAAAAATATTGCGCAGATCTGTCTTTTATCTGCAGGCAAGTCAAGTTCGAAGATGGGCTATAACGGTCCACGATATCGTATAGCCCCCATATAACGGTACCACCCAATATTCGGTATTTTGATGGTTTTAGACATATTTTTCAAAGGAATTGTCTGAAATTCCACACAAGGATTTCTTTGTGAGTACCTTACACCCTGGAAGAGAATTGTCTATATAGTTTCACGGTATCGTATAGCCCTATACAATGGTACCCATTAGATTCGTCATTTTAATGAGATTAGTGCCATTTTTAACGGAATGACTTTAAATTTCGTATTTAAAGTTCGTGATGGGTACTACCATGGTACAATAAGGAGGTAGAACAGCTTCATAAAGCTACAGAAATACAGCCCTGAGGCTATGCCCGCTTCCTGTTAAATTTGCATGCAAGAAAGATGTTTTCATTTATTCAATATTTCTCCGCATTTTTAAAATCAGTTAAACAGCGCGAAAAATAAATAAAATGCCTGCATTTTCTTTCAAAAATACTATCTAAAAAGTTCGATCTTTCAATTACATGGCAAAACCGGCGAATAGCTTTAATACGCGTCCCGCGATGTACGCTTCTTCCTTTTTCAAAACAATAAATCATACACAAAATTGGCAGAAGGCACTTCGAAAAAAATTGTAATCAGCAGGTAGCTCTATCTTACCTTTTTATTGTACCATGGGTACTACAGCCTATGACGAACAATTGTCTATGTGGGTCGACGTCTTCATATAGTCCACATATAACGTCGTCTGCCTTCGGTATTTTGATGATATTAGCGAATTTTTTCCTTGCAATTATTTAACATTTTTATATAAAGCGCGAAATTAACATTCGATTCTATTCAGACTTGGTACATCTCAATATTTCCATCAACACAAGATCTGTTATAAAGGCATTTTTTTTGGAAATTTTTCAAGTTCCTACAAAATGGAACTTAGCTGCTTTTGTACTTGTACAATTTAAATTCAAACAAAATAATGGGTTGTATATGTACGTCGCAAGAACTGACGAAAGGGAGTATTCGATTATGTAAAAATAAGGTATATCATAATATTTTTACCAAACGTAGTTTTATTTCAGAGATAGATTGAAACAAACTTGAATCTCATATTGAGCGAGGAATGTACCCTATAGGAAAACGTGGACCTATATAGACAATTTTGTGCCACATGAGGTAGAACCCATTACAAACCCCAAATATCAAATTTAAAAATAATCCGTTAGAAGATTTAGCTAAAATCGTCAAAATATCAAAGATTGGGATGTAAAATGATATGGGGGCTATACGAAACAGCGGATTCACATAAAAAAGGTTCTGCCACGGTATGCAGAACCTATTATGAACTCTAAATACCGAATTTGAAACTATTCCGTAAGAAAGTGGATTTAAAATCGACAAAATACCGAAAATGGAGAGGTACAATTACAGGGTGAGATGAAAGAACTGCAACTAACTTGGACTGCTGTCATTTCTAAGCCACTCGTCCGACAGCTGTTAAAATTATTCCAGTGACAGTTTATTATATTGTTTGCTAGCGTACAAAACATTTTGGTAAGAATTTTCCATAAAAAAAGTGATTCGTGGCTATCGTACTCAGTACTCAGCACCATTGCCACCCAAGAATGGTTACAAAATGAGGTTCCTCGCATCATTTCTAGCGCAAAACGGTGACTAATTCGAGCAAATCTAAACTTATTCTAAAATTTGATGCCATTTCCGACATTTTTTGCTTTCACTCAATAAAATTAAAAAAAAAAAAACAAGTAGGCAAAGGCTATAGTCTTGCGGGGCCGACCATGTGATACCCTACAACACTACAATATGTTTGAAGCCCTCTTATATCCAGAACGATTTTGGAAGATTTCGCTTTTGAAATTATGTCACGAGACATTGACCAGGGACATTTGCCCAATATTTAAGCACTCCGTCATACTGTTAGTTGTTGTGGTGCATTTTTCATCCAAAATGCTAGAATCCTTCCCTGTCCTTAACTCTCCTCTCAGGCGTGTCGATTGGCTTCAATTGTGTGATCAGAAATTTTTTTCTGTTTTTGGTTCATTTGAACCCCTAAATATTTTGCGATCATCTCCAAAAGCAAGAGGCCCCTCTGTATCTCCAAATCTAGACTAATCTATATCTACGATATTTGGCTATATTTGTCCACGGAATCAGCATCGAATACGGCCTGTAAGTAATGCTGGTATTTTTGCACAGAAGAGTAGTGGTCCATTCTACTCGCTGTCCTAAACGCTAACTTCGTGCGTGTCCATTGGTTTCTATTTGTGACCAAAATCAGAAACGCTTTTAGTTGTTGGTCCATTTCGACCCCCAAATCTATTGCGGACATCTTTAAAACCAATAGGCCTAGCCCTTTTGAGCCTAACCTTGCACTTATAAAAAGTGCGGATTGGACGATAATTGCAATCTGCATATAATAACCCCAACTTGTGTTGTAACGTGAGAAAATATTACAAAATGTACACTTCAATATTATAAGTCAAATTGAGAAAATCGCATGCGATAAAAAAATATGAAAAAATAAAAAATTGTCACAAAATACTACAAAACCTATATTAACATCATTATTTACATCTTTTTATGCGATTTTTTTTTAGATTTTATACTTTTATGCCAAGAGGCCATTCTGAATTGACAAAATTTGTCAAAATCGGCCATTCTTGAGATATAAGCATCCTAACTAACATCTCCTTCCTTTGTATATACACATTGTATATTTTTCGCAATATATAACCCATATATTTATTATCGGTATCGACGTAACGGTCAGAATTGACCTGTTCGTCTATTTGTGATTTCGTCGGGATTAAAAATATTCGCGGTTTAATGGAAAATTTAACTTTTATTTAACACAAATGTTATGGTCTATTTCACCCACTAAATATTACCCGATGATAATCAAAATTGGAAGACTTCTAGCCACCCCTAAGCTTCTGCTTCGATTCGATTTCAACCCCTAAATATTATGCGACCATCTCCAAAAGAAATAGGATTCTATTCTGGCCCCATTCCCACCTCCATTTTAAATTTCGTGAAGATCGGGCCATAATTGCGACCCGTAGAGTGATTACAAATTAACATGGACAGACGGACAGATGGACGGACGGACATACATAGCTAGATCGACTTAGCTCGGCGAGATAGGAAGATCCATATATACTTTCCTATGTGGGAAACCAATATTTCGTGATGTTACATAATTTTTGGCCCAATCAAACTTATAATACCCCCAACACGTAGTGTTGTTGGGCATAAAAAATAAAATTTATGTCGTTTGCCTTTGTTGCAGATTTTTTATTTCACCCTGTATATTAAACTTGGAAACTGCTACATCCCTCAAAAAAGTTAAAATTTTAGTAGTTCTCACAAATTGTAAAATCAATGTTGTTTTCAATAAGCATCACTCTCATAAAATGCAAAATGATTTCCTGATATTTTATCTAACTTCAAATATTCTAAACAATAGATATAGTGTGAAGACGACATGCAGTTCCCCTCTTTCTGGTACCTCTCCCACTACCATTTGGAGTAGTGTATTATGTCTTTGTGCATTTGTTTGTAACATAGAAAAGGAAACGAAATAAACCCATACTTCCTTTTGCAGATATCTATTGGATCACATTATGAATCGCTTAGGTCTGTTAAACGAACTTCTAGCATTTATTTTCAGAATGGGAGGAACTTTTGCACAGTTCATTTGTGTGCTCAATTGGAATTGAAATTGGTGCAGATTTTGATATAAATTCCTCCGTTGCAGATTTATAATGCACCAAATGCGTAATTTATGCCAAAATAAGATGAATGTTAGCAAATATATTTTTGTAAAAGATCCGTCCATATTTTTAATATACACACCCACAATCTAAAACGCCGGCCTTTGAATCTTCTATTTTTTCAAAACCCGTTCAGATTGTTTACTCATATTTTTAATATGCACAAACTTAAATGCCGGCCTCTGATTCTTCTAGGTCAATATATTTCAAAGTGTATTCAACGCCCGTTTAGCTAATTTGGAAAACCAATTGAAACCGATTTGTTACAAAATGAATGATTATATTTCTCAAGGCTTTATTAATGGGTTGGTGTCAGATACTAACTGCGTAAATATTTGCAAATTTTCCTTGACAGAAGGAGAAGGAGGAGGGAAGGAGAGATGCGGAAAAACCTACTACGTCATAACAAACTTTCCGATAACGCAATAGTCATCCCATAAAGTAAATTAATGTCCTTACATTCATTAAATTGACTGGGAAAAAAATAAAACGCCAATTTCTAACGCGCAGGAACGGGGCTCTAGCAGGGGTAGTTTCAAAATTGGCAGGAGTTGTGTTAGCATCAACAGCCTAAAAAGCCACTACGTAATATGCGTTAAATAAGGGTTGACAAAATTACATATGTTTGTATGTATGTTTGAGGCAGTGGTATTGCATTATCATCCTAGTTTCTGTCTTTGGCGAAATCGTTGAGAAACAAAACATATGAATGTATGTACGTATGTACGTATTTTTGTTACAGCCAAAAACAGTAACAACAAATGACGTCTTTAGCTGGAAATGAAGTTTGTTTTGGCTAAATTTACCACAACGCCAAAGAGGATTGACGTTGTTGTTGCCCTGGATTTTGTTGATAAGATGATAAAGAAGAAGTTGAAGCAGAAACAGAAACAGAAGATGATGATGATGGCGATGGCGACGATGTTGATATTGATGGGATGACTTGACTGTAAATGACAGACAACCGAAGCAACGACAGACTAGTGGCTGATTTGCAAAAGTTCCTGCGATACCCAGGAACCGTGTTTGCATTTCAGAAGGCCCAGCAGCACCACCGAGGATTTTATTTTTATTAGTAACTGCTGCTGCTGCTGCTGCTGCTGGAACTTTGTATCATTATAGCTCATCTGGTTTTTATATCTCGAAGCAGGCAAACTAAACAATTCATTCGTCCGTACGTTCGTTCGTTCATCCGTCCATCCATCCATTCTCTGTTGTTTATGTGACATCCTTTTTGTCTTTTGCTCGGCTTGTTTGTTTGTTTGCCCAAAGTTATGGCAATTTTTGTTTAGTTGGGTTACTGGGGAATGACAACGACGACAGCAATGGATGACCTGGCCACCGATAATATGCTACGGGTATGGGTAATGTGAAATGCGGGTAATGGTGGTTATTTGTGTTTTTTTTTTTTTGTTCTCTTCTTGGGCTCTGTTATAAAATCTTAAAGATGTAATTTAAGATGTTCCACTTGGTTGAAATTGCACAACGACACACATTAGACAATGAAAGCGAGAGAATGGTCTGCCAAGGAAGCCATCCCAACGTAGGTTGCAAGCATGAGATCCAAACGATGACGGTGGATGTGTCAATGGGTCTTTGGTGATGGTGGTATTTGTTGGTGGTTGTTACTGTTGTTTGGCGTTGATGCACAATAAATAATGAAATTCGGAAGAGAGGCCGATACTAACTCATCTATTTACGTGCGGCCAAGTGTAGCCGAATGAAGGATAAAGGCAATCTATTGCGCATTCATTTTAATGGTCTTTTCGGAATTGAAGAGTATTTTTTGTCAATCATTTTCATTTCGACATGGAAAACAATAAAAGACAAATACCAACAACAATCATTATACTCGCATTTATTTTATGACAGAAAAAAATGCCAATGCTCCAGTCCGGATGTTTCGTATTACTGCGGGTCATTTATTTTCGATGTGGATATTTATATTGTCATTCAAAATACACGGAGAGAAAATTTATATTCCCCAAAAGGGCGACATGGAGTCATACCAGTTGAATATATATCTGCCTCAGAAACACTTGAAATTAAATAACACTTACAATGTTTAGATTCTATGTCACAACGACTAGTAGGGGAATCAAGGAAATCAGCATACACAAATGGCGTTCATTTAAAAAAAAATATTGGAGTGTCTTTCATGTTCGTATATTTCTGCATTTTATGAGTCCAGTAGTTTTCTCATAATGATTTTGAAATTTTGAAGCGGAACGTAGCTTGTGTAATATTTATTTTATTTTTGCATTGTTTCATATTCCTTTCAATTTCTTGTTGTAAACTTTTTTACAGTGTAATATAAAAAATGTAAACTAATGAATTTAGGACATACACAATTATGATGTTTGAGGTTTCGTCCTTTATTAAGAAATATTCTTTCGTGTAATTAATTTATAAAACTAAATTGAATTTTGAAAGCGGAACTAACGGACATCAAATGCAAATACATCATTAATCAACTTTTATTCTTTGCAGGAAAAGTTAAAAAAATGATAAAACAAGTAAAACAACATTTTCGTACCCTCCACCTTAGGGCAAAGGAAACATGAGAACCCATTATGAACCACAAATACCAATTTTTAGGCAAATTCGTGGGAAAATGTGGCAAAAATCATCAAAATGACGAATATCGGGTGGTATAGCTATATGGGGCTAAACAAAAACGTGGACCTATACATACAATGTTTCGCCAACGGAGCTAGAACCCATTAGGACCCACAACTACTAACTTCTATACAAATACGTGAAAAAATGTGTTCAAAATCATCAAAATACCGAATATCCGGAGGCAACGTTTTGTGGGGACTATACCAAAACGTGGATCGATATATAACATTTTCAATACCAACCACACAATACAAATTGTTCTGCTAAATTTTGACGCTCTTCATCAAATAATGTGGTCTGTATCGTGATTTCAAAAGATAGACGGACATCGTTAAATCGACTTAGAATTTTATACTGATTATGAATATATATACTTTATGGAGTTTAAATACCCTCCTTTCCGAGGTGGAGGGTATAAAAATATATGGTGGCTATCAAAAAAAAGCAAACAGTTTTCTGAGGGTATTTCAGTTTGTGATGGTATATTCTTATGGAAGGAATTGAAAATGTACGCCTGAGTCAAGGAAGTGGACGGAAAAAAACAGCAACATCAGCAAAAATGGTTCGAAAAGTAAAGAAGCGACTTGATCGAAACCCGCGTCGCAGTGGCCGAAAAACGGATCGTGAGCTGAAGATATCGCAATATTCCATTCGCAAATATTGAAAAATGAGCTCGGGGTAAAGCCAATGAAATTCCAAAAATTGCAAGAACTTACACCGCAACAGAAAGAAAGTAGACTGAAAAGAGCTGAACTGCCGAATTTGGATTTCTCCGATGAGAAAACATTCGTTGTTCAGCAGTTTGTAAACAAACAAAATGATCGTATTTACTTGCCAAAGAGGTCAGCTGAAAAGGTGCACCTTAGGTTTGCCACCAGAACTCAAGCGCCGGCCATGGTGATGGTGTGGACCGCCATAACAGCCGATGGTCGTATTCGTATCAATCGAACGGGGCATCAGAATAAATGCCGAATATTATCGCGAAAATATTCTGGAGTGTGTATTAAAGCCTTGGGCACGCAAACATTTTGGCCGCAGACCTTGTACATTCCAACAGACTCAGCACCATCGCACTCAAAATACCAAAGTATCGACCAACTCAAGCAAGCGCTTCGCCGGGAATAGGCCATAATACCGCAGAGCATTCGGACAGCGTGTGACGATTTTATTGGCCGTTTGAAGACCATAATTCGTGTCAAAGGTGACCAATTCGAACAAATCAAACTTATTCTACAATTTTATGCTATTTCCGGCAATTTTTGCTTTCATTCAATAAAATTAAAAAGAGGTAAAAATTATGGCGTTTGACTTTGTTGCAGTTTTTTTATCTCACTCTGTATATGTTATTCATCCGATTTTTTAATTTGTCCTCCACAGCTGTAATATGCACTCCGTAGTAGCGATATTCGTAGAAATATATCAAATACAGCTCAGAATCAACTGTACCAAATTTTATCGAGATCGGTGCAGGTTTGGATATAGGTCCCATATATATATTCATTCGATTTTAAGTTTTGATATGTACTAAATGGTTAATATAAGTCCGAATAGATAGATAGATTTGGCACATACGACCGAATTCAGCCTCGAATAATGATATTTTTGTTCCCCAGAGTCGTAATACTGTAAACAACAATACTACAATACTCTAAAACAACAATATTTTGTGTAAGCAAATATACAGCATATAAATATATGTGCTATTTTTTAGAGATCGTTTTAGATTTGGATATAGCTCCCATATATTTTTTTCATCCGATTTCACGTTCATTGTGCAAAAAGAGTGTAATATCAAAATCTTTTGTTTCCATCGTTGGTCGGATGATCTACTTCACACAAATTCCCAATATAAACGTTTATTTGTTACGAGTAGATCTACTGACTATGAATAGTGGTGTAGGGTATCATAAAGTCGGCCAGCCCGACTTTTGAACTTTCTTTACTGGTTTTCTATTATAAACTTGATTCCTCATTAGCAAAATAATATTCTCCTGATTCGAACAGATAGTTACTGCTACAAAATTGGTAAAGATTATGCAGTGTTTATTTAAAATTTTGATATAATCAATGTGTAGCATAGCCCTGTTGAAACGCAATGCATCAACAATTCTTCTTGCATCTATGAAAAAATATAACAAACACAATTTTTATACCCTACACCACAAGGTATTATGTCTTTGTGCATTTGTTTGTAACAGGCAGAAAGAAACGAGATAGACCCATAGTTCCTTTTGATGATCTGCATTGAATCACATTCTGAGTCGATTTATGCATGTCCGTCCGTCTGTCTGTCCATGTATTTTTGTAAACAAAGTACAGTTCGCATTTATTTGCCCGATCCAGATGTAATTTTGCACAAATCATTTATTTAGCCCAAGGACGAATCCTATTTAAATTGGAGATAATCGGTAAAAATTTAGATATAGCTCCCATGTGTATTTTATATATCAAATATATAGAATAGTATGGAAATATATAGAGTAATGGAAATTGGGCCTAAAAATAAGTATGTTAAAGTTGATAGAAATCGGTTCAGATATAGCTATAGCTCCCATATATATTGTTCATCCGATTTGTTATTTTTTTCCTCCGCAGCCGTAATATGCCCTCTGTAACAACGATATTCAGGGAAATATATCAAATACAGCTCAGAAATATCTTTGCCAAATTTTATCGAGATCGGTTCAGTACATGCCTTTATCCGATTTCAAAATAGTTGTGCACCAAATGGGCAAACAAGTCCGAATTTAAAATATGTAAATACTTCGGTATATTTAGTCCTTTGAACTTTAAATTATAATCATAGCGTGTATGATTGAATTCTCCCATAACAACTTTTAATTGTTATGTGAAGCTCTACTAAATTAGGTATCATAAAGTCGGCCCCGCCCGACTTTAAGACTTTCTTTACTGGTTGAGTTATGTTTCGATGAAATGTGGTCGAGTGTACGCTAATTTCCCAAATTTAAAAACCAATTTCCGGCTGAAAATATCATCATTAAAAGAAGCAAATAAGGGCGCTTTTTATGCAAAATATGTACAAAGAACATAATGATTTTGCCTACTTCAAGCACGTTTCGCCGTTTTACATCTATTACAAAAGAAAACAACCCTTTTTATGCAATCACAGTTTACCCCTAACACGAGACATTCCTTAGATAATAAATATGTTCTTTGCACACCGTCAGCTTCTTGCGAATATTTATATATATGAAAAAATGGAAACGACCCACTTATATTTTGTGAGAAATATCGTGGTAATTCTGACAGAAAGAAGTATATTGAAATAAAAATAAATAAAAATAAATAGATGCAAAATATCCTTCTGATGCTTCTTTATTAGCTGGGTTTCTATTTATTTGACACTTGGTAACAATTAAATCGAGTTGACATCAATTTACTCAAAATGTGAGTAAAAAGAGACGAATCTAAATTTGTTAATTTTATTAAAGGACTTTTACTATAAATTCAATTCCGAATCAAAGAATGGCGGTCAATGATATAGTCCTAAAAATTTTCAATTTCTATAAACGTTTAAGTCGAATAATAGCCTATTTTATGCAATTATTATTATTTTATGTACATGGAGTACGTAATGAAAGACAAACCAGACAGAGTTACTATAAACCATTTGGTCTGCAGAGACCACAGTGTACAGCTCGCATATCTTTCATTTCACGCCTTTGTCATTTCCCATCGAGAACACACACATCAACTGTCAAACCAATTTGAGTTGCACCGAATATTGTGTTGTTTTTGCTCTTAATGGTTTCAACAACTAACAACAAACATCAATTCATTCCACAGACCTAGGGTATGGGCACGAGTTTGATAAACGCACGCGTTGTCATTATTCGCCACAATAGAAAGCAACAACAACTACGACAACATTAAATTCGCACTCCTCGCAAATTTTGAATAACAACAGAACCCAAAACAGCACACAATAGAAAAAAGCAGAAAAAAGCAGCGAGTGGAATGGAAAAGGGACAAAAAAAATTGGCAACAGCATTGTTTTGTAAATGAGTCCTTCTTACGGATCGATCACATCACACCAGGCATCTATATGCATACATCACCAAGCTGGGTGGTGGTGGCATGGGTTAGCTGGCTGGCTGGCTGACTCTCCCATACCCACAAATCCAAAAAATGCTTTTGATAGTGTATGCCAGAACGTGGAGGGTTTTCAGTAACATTTGATTTGACAGCACAACCATCAACCAGATTTTGTCAGTGAGTGACTCAACTGGTTTACCTTTCGAAAAAAAGCCTATTGTATTTCATTGCGATTTTGGTTTTTGTGTTTGATTTTGAGTTGTTGTTGTCGTTGTTTTTCAACATCAAAGTTTTCTCCTTTTGTTGTCGATGCTGTTGTTCAGATTTCAATTCAATGTTCACCATGACTCATTCGCCAGCATAATGAGTTATCAAATCGTACTCGACGAACTATTGGGATATTTTTGGCATATACCTATCCATTGGAGGTCAGTTTGAAATTGTATGCACTATCTATATATATAAATGAAAGATGTGTTAGTTACTACGCTTATAACTTAAGAACCGCTGAACTGATTTTAATGATTCATACAAATTCGGAATTGTCTCTTATCCGAAAAGGATAATATCGAAAAAAATCGCGTAAAAATGTGATATGTTAACATTTTCATTTTGATTTTTGAAATGTACAATAGTAATGTTTTATTTTGCATGATTTTTTTCCATTTTGACTTACTTTTTTCTAATGTACATTTGTAGTGTTTTTTATATTTAATATTAATACCAATTTATTTAATTGACTTGATTTCTTGAGAACTGAAATTGATGGCGGGTTACATGGAAGTGTAGTGATGATACCGAAATAATTTAATGCGGTCACACCAAATTAAAAGATAATTACTTTTTCAAAATCGTTAAAAATATCACGAAAAAAGAGATCTCATTGCAACAATTCTCAAAACGGGAAAATATCGAAAAAAAATTTCCAATGGAATTGAATTTTAAAATAAAAGTACATTCTATTGACAAACTTTGTAAGGATCTTTAAACAGTTGCTGTAAAAAATCAGCGAACAAGTTGAAGATTTTTTCAATTTGTTATTCTTCTTTTGTCAATTTTTTTCAATTTGTAATATCATATTGAATTCAGTGGATTTTTTGTGAACAAAATAAAGAATAATTTTTCACTATATACAATTTTTCACCAAAAAAATGAAATAAGTGCAAAATACGATGGTAACTGACATCTACCTTTCAACTCCAGGGCCTACATCGTGCTTCAACTGGAAGATGCGCAGACATTTAAACAAACAAAAATGACCGAAAAATACTAATGGGGCTTATTCTTTCATGTGACAATAATCCGTCCAATGAGAGCTCAAAATGCAAAAATTTTTGGGAGTACAATCAGTAAAATACCAAATATAAAGGGTGCAAAATAGTAGAGCGAATGGGACTTTTTGGTAAGAAAAGGATTTCTATCCTACCAAAAATTCTTCCTGAACATTTAAGATGCCTTAAATCGCTTTTGCAGGTCATGATGTCGATAATAAATAATCATCGTATGATTTAAGCCATTTTTGGAGTCTTCGCCACTTTCTTCTATTTTTGGCCCTTATTTGGCATCTTTGTTTCTAAGGGGGTAGAGAACCTCTTCGCATAAAATTTTCGGAGTAGGGCCCATATTGGTCTTGACCACTAAAAAATTGTATTTATGCTACCTTTCACATCTAATGTGTGGTCAGAAAAGAAAAATTTGTATACTATTGAATTTGTAACCCCCAAGAGAATATTGGTTGGGAACGTAGATTTGTTGCATAGTCATTGAATTATACTATGATGAAAAATATGGACTTTATGGGGTCTCCAATTTACAATTTAAATGACAAATAAAATTAGTTCCCATATTACGGTAATGGGTGTAAAATAGTAATTATATTTGACTATTCTGAAATCAGTCTGACCTGGGGTCATGTCTGATTATGGGGTCATGCTATGTTGTTCTGCTATATTTTCGATTTGGCCTCTATTTGTCATCTTGGATTATAAGGGGTGAAGAAAGTTTTCAATGTAGGTCGATGTTTCGCATTTTACCATATTTCAAAGGATTTGGCTAAAAATGTGTATTTGGGGGGTGAAAATCTTACACAAAAATTTCAACATATCTACAAATTTTAGAATTTTCTCCATGTAATAGTACCCCCTCAAGTCCACCTTTTGGCGGAAAAACAGACCGACATGGTTAGGGGGACTTATGAGGACTCTAATGCACAATCTGAGGTGCAAATGGGTTTAAAAAAGTAATTAACTTTGCCAATTCTTAAATCAATTAGCCCTCAATTATGAGATGTACAAAGTACAGTAAATTCCAAATTACTGCTCATTTGACTAAAAATTAAAAACTAATCGACCAATACGTGGACATTTATAACATTCATATCTTTGAATAATTATGCTTTGACAATAGGGTAAGTGTACCAGTAGTCGGCACTTTTAGGATTTTCGCGTTTTGAATTGCTCACCATTCTGAGTGTAACTTTTCAATTATTACAAAATTAATTTATTCAGATTCGAAATTTTGTATAGTTTTTGCAATAATGAATAAAGTTTTAAAAACTTTTTATTAAATTTCATAAAATTGTAATTTTATTAAAACAATGCTTTTTTGCCAGTAGTCGGCACCACTTGCCAATTGTCGGTATGGCATTTTCCAACAGTCGGCATACCAATTTTTTCGTAAGAATAAATAATAATAATAATAAATTAATTCATTAAAATATAATATTTTTGTTTAGTTAAACTGATTCGACGTCTTTATTGTACTTTTCTTAAGAATATGGATTGTTGAGGACCTTCACAGACACACATTTAATTTTTATTAGAATAAATCATCTTTTCTTAGCGAAATTGTACACAAAGATAGCAGACAATATATTGGAAGTAAACAAAATACATTTAATTATAATAGTTTCATTTATTTGGGCTTAAAAATAAAAAGTGCCGACTACTGGGACATGCCGAACTTAGGCACACTTACCCTATGCATAATAGACAAAAACTACGGGCCGGCAACGCGGACCGGGCCAGCTAGTTTTTAATAATAACAGGTTTATGCATGGGTATAGGTATATTTTGGTGTTGTGCGCATAAATGAACCGATTTTCATTAACTTTGACGATCTCTGTATATCTGTTCTCTATATACTGTACTCTACAAATGAACATTGGATGGACATTTATAAACCAGTTCAGTTTGTAACTACAGACTTTATGATATATGTAAACAGTAGTACACTCAAGATTCGATAAAGTTCGATTCGATACGCT
The DNA here is from genome assembly GCF_030504385.1 of Musca domestica. Taxonomy (NCBI): domain Eukaryota; kingdom Metazoa; phylum Arthropoda; class Insecta; order Diptera; family Muscidae; genus Musca; species Musca domestica. The sequence goes on along the minus strand of NW_026712363.1, from coordinate 9,086,369 downwards.
CTAAACTTACTTCTAAAAATTTTTCTAAATATCGGTTCAAAATTTTAATATATAACTTTCTGATTTTACAGTATAAACAAGAGGGAGAGAGAGAGATAATAACATTTGATCTATAAAACAAGTAAAAAAGTATCGGTTGGTTTTGGTGATTGGTATACATCAGTCAATGTTAGATTATTTAAAAATATATTAACTTCTGTTATGATTATCCAAATGTTTAACCTCTTATGCAGTTGGTTCCGAAGGAACTGGCCATTTCGTATCGGACCTAAATAAATATAATATAAATATTGATAGAAATATTCAGATATGCCAAGTCTAATTGGAATCCGATGTTAAATTTGCGTTTTTTCAGCTTAATGGACATTCAAAATTTCGAACTTTTGTGCGGGAACAAGGTGTGGATCAATATATTCCATCTTAACACCAGATATTGGGTTTATGAGAATATTGCGATGTGTGAAATTGAAGACAATCGGACTCTTACATCACATTTTATGAGAGTTGTAATTATTCAAAATTTTGACCCTTTGTGGGGGAGGTATCAGAAGGAGTGGACCAATATTGTCCATTTCCGCACCTGACTTAGCACTGACGTAAATATTAGGATTTGCAAAGTTAAAGCAAAATCGGATCATCCCTTCTCTTTCCTTGCAATAAAATATTTTCTTCGCAAATTTCAACATTTTGTGGGGGAGGTACCAGAAGGGGTAGACTGATATTGCCCATCTCCGAACTCGATCTAAGCATGACAAAAATATTACGATGCACCAAGTTTGGACTAAATCAGATACTCCCTTCGAGAGTTATCGTGCGCACTAGCCAGCTCCCATATAACGGTACCTCCCGATATTCGTTGTTTTGAGGATTTTAGCGATATTATTCACCGAAATTATTTCAAAGTTGGTATTTGAAATTCGTAATGGATACTACAGCCTAAGACAGAAAATTGTCTGTGCAGGTTCAGGTCTTCGTATAGCCCCCATATAACGGTACTTCCCGATATTCGGTATTTTGATGATTTTAGCGACTTTGTTCACCGGAATTGTTTTAAATTTGGTATATGAAGTTCGCAATGGATATTCCACCCTATGACAAAAAAATTGTCTGTGCAGGTCTAAGTTTTGGTATAAGCCCCATATAATAGTACCTCCCTGTATTCGGTATTTTGATGGTTTTAGCTACATTATTCACCGATTTTTTTCAAGTTTCGCATTTGAATATGACAATATGGCTTATGACAAGAGTTGCTTATGTCGGTCCACGTTGTCGTGGAGACCCTAATATAACGGCTACATTCGGTATTTTTAAGATTTAAATAGAATTTTTAACGAATTTTATTTTTTGAAAATGGCCAAATTCGTTGCAAGTGGTGTAGGGTATTCAGCTTTTTTACTTGTTTATTTTTAAATATTGTGGGAGGGTGCCAGATTATTTTAGAAATTTCAAAGTTATTGGAATGTGCCAATTTTAAATATTTATTTACGGAAGTATTTTGATAGATTTTAACTCATTTTCCAACCAAGTTGGATGTAATATGTAATTTTAAAATCGAAGGGAATGTATACTTTTTTTGAAAACAATTTTCAGTAGAGTAACATTATTTGGTAAATGATCAATTTAGATACAGAATAAGCTGTAACTTTGACAGTTTGGGTTTTAACTGTATGTAAATTCGAACTACAAAATATTTTTGAATATAGGTTCAGAATTGGATATAAGGTTCACAATTGGGTATACCGCTTACGAAAGATTTAAGGTTTTTGGTTTCTAGTCACATTTTTATACCCTCCATCAATTAAAGAACAGGATATTAAATTTGTCATTCCGTTTATAACAACTCTAAATATTTGTCGTAGAGCTCCTAAAGTATATTTATATATTTATGATATGCATAAAATGTTATTTGTATTTAACGATCTGTTTGTCCATGTTTCTGTCCGTCTGTTGAAGTCACGACACAGCCCCCATTTTTTGACGTAGAACTTGAAATTTGGCATAATAGTTTATACTGTTTCTGGAATGGTTGGTTTTGAAAATGAGATATATCGAGTACGTTTTCTTTCTCAAAGCCCTCCGTCAATACTCTCCACCATTCTATCAATTGGTGAAGGGTATTGAATGTTTTCTATTTGTTATTAACTAAATTACAATTTAATATATTAGATCGCAACTAGCAATGCAAAGCATGTAGTTGAGCCTTTTCCCAGTCTAGTACTTTTCGTACACTTATGTAGTACAGTTTAGTACTTTTCGTGCAGTAATACTAATTTTAAGGATTTCACAACTCATAATTCCAAATGGTACCAAATGTGGTATATGTAATAAGCAATAAGTCTGCTAAAGGTATTAAAATGCACTAATTGTACCTTTAGTAGACTTTTTGCTCGAATTTCAAAAACCTATTTGTTGTTCTGTTCTGCATAATATCAAAAACTCCCATTCTAAAAACTCTCCAACTATATCCCTTCTTTATATACCAAATATAGCACTTTTCGTACTTTTTTAATACATATTCCAAAACCATCTTTAAATCTTAACCAACACGCTAACAAACAAAATTTTACCAAATTATATCAATCCTACTTTTCCAATATAATTCTTATAGCAAATCAAAATTTTAGCTTTATCGGATGATATAATACGAGTAGCAAATTACATTAAAAAAAAACTTTGTTACAGTTATCCTACACGACATGAGTGACCCTCATTCTAAATTTCAAAAATTTAGCTCAATCCGTATGGATGGATGTATCAGATTGGACCCAAATTTGATCGAAATAGGTTCAGATATTGCTATAGCTCCCATATATATTGTTTATAAGTTTTTTTATTTTTGTCCTCCGCAGCGTAAAATGCACTTTGTAACAACAATATTTGGGGAAATATATCAAATAAAGCTCAGAAATGCATTTGCTAAATTTTATCGAGATCGGTTCAGATTTGGATATAGCTCCAATATATAACTTCGTCCGAATTACCTTGGATTGTGCACCAAACGTCTAATATTTACTCAAATTGAATGCAATTTGGCACTTAAGACCGAATTGAGCCTCGAAGCTTGTATCTCAAATTTGGTGAAGATCGGTTCAGATATAGCCATAGCTCCCATATATACTGTTCATCCGATTTGTTATATTTGTTACCCACAGCTGTAATATGCACTCCGTAACAACGATATTCAGGGAAATATATGAAATACAGCTTAGAAATATCTTTGCCAAATTTTATCGTGATCGGTTCCGATTTGGATATAGTTCCCATATATATTTTTATCCGATTTCAAATTAATTGTGCACCAAATGGACAATACAATCCGAATTTAAAAGATACAAATGCTTCGGCATATTTAGTCCTCTGATCTTTAAATTATAATTATAATCATAGCGTGTATGATTGAATTCTCCCATAAAAACTTTTTATTGTTATGCGCAGCTCTACTAAATTAGCAAAGTGGTGTAGGGTATCATAAAATCGGTACCGCCCGACTTTAAGAATTTCTTTACTGGTTTAGTGCAGTTTAATACTTTTACTTCATTTCCACATGCAAAATTTCAATTATTCCAATCGATCCTCGTACACTACAGTGGAAACGACTGCTTTTCATAGGAGAGTGTTTTTCTCTCAGAGGCCACCTTTACAATAGAGCTCATATGTAAAGGCTTTCCATTTCTCTGATGCCACAATTATTGCCGAAAAAACCATAAACGGCTGCAGCGCATTATTGTACCATTCCTATTTACTCGGTATGTGGATCTCATCCCAAAAAACTCTTTTCTGAGTAGCATTGTTCTTTGGCACTGTTTTTTAGGTACAATTTTCGTTTGCTGATTATTACGGAAACATTGCTGATGTGGTTCTTATTTTCTAATAAAGCGGTGAAATCTCACTTTAATTGGAGAGCTTCTTTCTCTCTTCGTTTCGCCTCCTACTGCCGACATTTAGCTGTCAGTGCCACTCAAGAAAGACTGACATACACTGGATGAAGGATGGGTGTGGGTCGGTGGAAAGAAACAGCCTTAATACTTTAAAATATCAAACTCTGCTATGTAGGCATTTTTGGTGGCTAGATAAGGAGCTTGTTCATTTCGACATCTAGCCATCATAAATACCGTCAATAAAGCCCGTCGAACCTCTGCATGGCCAGGGATCAGAATATGTTTTTCTTTATAAAAAAAAAAAACTTTTTTCAAAGTTTTTCTACAGAGATTTTTAATCATCGCTCTTAAGTTGCACGCTTCAATGGCATGGAGCTGATGACTGTAGCACTCTTCTTGGCCACAATAAGTAGTACAAAAGGCCAAACGAACAGTTGAACTTTTTCTTTTCATCATGAAAGTCTTATTGTCCCCGGTTTCTTTCTGTATATCAAACTACTTTCTTTGGCATAATGAAAATGAAGGTTGCGTTGGCTGGTTGGTTGCCTCTTTTAATGCGGGTTCGAAGATAATGTATAGTTGTTGTTTTTGTATCTGCTTTTCACTTGAATTTGGTAATGAATTTTTAATTTGGCATTAGGGCAACAACAATCTAAGAAAACAATCTGAATTTGAATAAATGCTATTTGAAGTGATAATAAAGAACATTGGTGATTATCAAACAAGACCAAGTTACGGACATACTTATTGTTTGGAAGTCGATGACATTCTTTGGGGAATAAAATCATTTTAATTAAAACTGTGTTTAGACTGTTAAATATTCTATAGGCTCAACAAGCTTAAGTACCCGTCCGGCAAATGAATTTTCCCACTAAGCAGCATCAACAAGATTGCCGAGTAAGAATCTTTTGAATATTTAAAATTCTAATAAATTCTAAAGAAGATAACGCTCTTCAATTAACTCCACAGTTTGATTTTTATTCAAAGGAACTTTAAGATTTCCCTCATTTAACTTTAACGTGTAATAATAAATATTTTAGTGTTTTAAAAAATTAATTTAACTCTAAAAAAAGTGGCGTCTTTTAACAATTCAAATAGAGTTTCATGCTTCTAAGTTCAAATAGTTTATTTCATTTTTTAAATGCAGTTTCACATGCAGTACAACAATTAAAAGGGAAAACCAGATCAATCACAGACTGGGGGCTATAGCAAAGCGTAGACCGATTTGAAATGAAATAGTACAGCGTTGACGTACGTACGTGCCTCCAAAATACCTAAAATCGCGCGGTGCCGTAAATGGGAGCTACTTTTTCCTATTTTAGGCACAGAATTGGGATGAGAACCGCAAAAAATAAAAATAATAAAAAATAAAAAATAAAGTATTTTTACAAGAATTTCATATCCAAAACGACACATTAGTTGTCAAACGATGTATTTCGAGATGTGCTGAAGGAAACGAAATAGACCCATAGTTCCTTTTGATGATCTTCATAGGATCACATTCTGAATCTATTTATGTACATCCATATTTGTAAACAAAGTGCATTGATTGTTCGACCAAGATACAATTTTGCACAAATCATTTGTTTGGCCTAAGGACGAACCCTATTCAAATTAGTGAGGATAGGTCAAAGTTAAGATATAGCTCTCATATATATATCTTCGTCCGATTTGTCGTTTACTGTGCACCAAATATGTAATATAAGTCCAAATAGGATGGAATTTTGGCACAGGCGATTGAGCCTACTAGAAACTATATCAAATTTTATGGAAATCGGATGAGATATACATATAGCTCCCATTTATATTGTTCACCCGATTAGTTGTTTTTGTCCCCCACAGCCGTAATATGCACCCCCGACAACCATATTTGGTATAGATATATGATGTAGCTCAGGAATACCGATGCCAATATTATCAAGATCGGTTCAGATTTGGATGTAGATCCCATATATATTTTTATCCTATTTCACGTTTTTTGTGCGCCAAATGGTTTATATGAACCCAAATAGAGTCGATTTTGTCAAATACGATATAAGTCATCCTAGAAGTATGTCTTTCAAATGAGGTAAAATCTGTTCAGATATAGCTCATCACTCATATATGTTTCATCCGATTTGGTGTTGAAGTCCCTCACATGAAAGCTATAACATGCATAGCAACGATACAACATACATTTACCTCAGTCAAATTTAGTGAGAATCGATTAGGAAGTAGGTATTTTAGGTTAGTTCTAACTTATTTAAAATTTAAACCGCTCTAAAGCCAATTAATGCCTAAATTGAATATATGAACATTAATTTGCTATACATGACTCTACTAAATATACGTAGTGCTGTTGGGTTTCATAATGACGGCACCGCCCGACTTTTGCCTTTCCTTACTGGTGTTTGTATGCTGTCCCTAAAAGCGACTCGTGTCATTAAAGTCAGAATATCTTCACAGCTTGACAATAATTTTAAAATACATAAGTTTATAGAAAATCGTTTATAGTACTTTGCCCACAACTTCCTTAATATATTTATGATATATATTGTCCACATGTAGCGGGCATATTAGATTCCGGTTAAAAAAATAATTTTTTTTATAAAATTTCGCATTGTGACGTGCGCCAGTACTGCGGTTTCCTCTTCCCATTCTTTTTTAAATTACATTCTCGATTAATAAATGCGAGACTTCTACTCGCAAATCGTTTAAGATATTCATACATATATGTGAATGTAATCAAAAGTCCATTCAAGTTAAAACATGCATTTGTCTTGAATCCAACAATGTACGAGTATTACTTAAGTATCCTTCAGAGCTCATGTATCGCAGGATACATATTATTGATATGTACGATTTTTCCTTTGAAATCGTTTATTTGAAAATACCACGTCTCAATACCCTCATATGTGAATGCACATATGTATGTGTTGGCAAAGGTATTTGTAGTTAACTTTGAAAATTAAAATTTACATGAATTTGTTATTGAATTTCAACTTTGAACGAAAAAATATTTTCACTTAAAATATGAATGGAATTTTCCATTTCCTGTACGGAAACCAAGCCATAAACAACCAACTGCCAGAAACCGACACTACCGACAGCGTCATGAACAAAAACACACAAAACTTCATAAATTGCAACCCCATTTTTCAGGTTTCTATACGGTTTTTTGGCTGTTGCCAGCTTTTGACTTCGATGTAAGGTAAAAGTACCGAACAGGAACAGATGATATGAAAACAATATCGGATTCATTTATACTTTATTTGGCATTTCAATTTTTGAATCAATTTCAAAACATACCATCCAACCAACCAGATAACCAACTAACAACAAAAACAACAACACCATGAATGAGTACCCAAGGAAGAATGGGTTTGGCATGCTTGTTGCTAAGCAAACATTTTTTTGGATTTCCTTTTTGTAGCTCGATGAAAGTATTTATGAGTGTAAATGTGCACGTGAGGATGTGTGTATGTGTGTGTGTGTTTTATGGAAGCAAAGCTCATTGTGTGTGTTCGTGTGTCCATATTACCACAAAGGACCACGGTTGGGTTGGATTACTGAGAAGGCAGAGAGTGATAAAATCATCCCTCTGCACTCTACTTTTTGTGCCGTTATGGTTAGTTGGCAACAAGGAACAGTGGGGAATTGATGTTTAAAAATGTGAAAAGAAAAGTAAAATGCCCTTTTAATGCCTTAAATCTATAGAAAAACATGAACCTGTATCGACAATGTTCTGCCACAGGATGTGGAATCCGAAACAAACTACAAGTACCGAATTTGAAAATGTGGCTTATATCGTCTAAACACAGAATATCGACCTCGGACTATAAGAAAACGAGGACCGACGTGGCCCATTTACGAACTTAACCCGCTTGCAGACAAAATACACATATGTGCAAAATTTTAGCCATAATCCCAGTTCGCTCAAAATACCGTTAAATCGAGAATATATATACTTTGTTGGGTATAACATGAGTATTTCGAGAAGTTTCAAAGGGATTGACAAAATTAATATACTATCCATAGTATGATGGATTGTATAAAAATGCGAAAGATTTAGCAGAGCCCACAACACGGTTGTAAAATGTTTTCAAACCCTAAAAATTCCGAATTTCAGGGGGGTACCATAATGTGAGGACTATTAATATGGTTCCGTATCGGTTTGGAAAATAAAATAACAATTTGTAAACAAATGTGAATCGAAATGAAGTTGTACCTGAAAAATAAAAAGCTAAGATCGTGGTTTCTCTGTGTATTTGCTAACATTAAGCTAAATGCATCACTTATCACTTTGTAGCTAAACATTAGAGCGGGATATCAGTAGCGCTTGGACCAGACGTCGGCACACATAATATAATGTGGCGAACACTCGCTCGTATAGGTCTTTCAGTAGAAGGAGTAAATGTAGAAGGAAATGACAGCTAATCACCGTAGGCGCATGGGACGTCGAATGACAAGATCTGCAGATGAATCGACAATACAAGGTGAGATAAAAACAAGTAAAAAACATTAAGTTCGGCCGGGCCAAACTTTTAATACCCTTCACCTTAGGGTAAAGGAAACATTAGAAGAAATGTGGCCAAAACCATTAAAATGCCGAATATCGGGAGGTACCGTTATATGGTGGCTATACCAAATCGTGGACCTACACATGCAATGTTTCGCCAAAGGAGCTAGAACCCATGTGAAGAAATGTGGCAAAAATCATCAAAGTACCGAATATCGGGAGGTACCGTTATATGGGGGCTATACCAAAACATGGACCTATAATTACAATGACTCGCCACACGAACTGCAACCCATTATGATCTACACTACCAATTTTCAGAGGAATTCTTGAAAAAAAAATGTGTCAAAAATCATCAAAATACCCGATATTGGGAGGTACCGTTATATGGGGACTATATCAAAACGTGAACCTATACACACAGTGTTTCGCCACACGAACTAGGACCCATTATAATCAACAAATACCAATTTTTAGACAAATCCGTGAAAAATGTGACAAAAACAATTAAAATTTCGAATATCGGAAGGTACCATTATATGGGGGCTATACCAAATCGTGAACCCATACATGCAATGTTTCGCTACCGGAGCTGGAATCCATTATGACCAACAAATACCAATTTTTAGACAAATCCGTGAAAAAATGTGATGAAAATTATCAAAGTACCAAAAATCGGGAGGTACCGTTATATGGGGGCTATACCAAAGCGTGGATCAATACATACAATATTTCGCCTCACGAACTAGGACCCATTTTGACCTACAAATACCAATTTTTAGACAAATCCGTGAAAAAAATGTGACAAAAATCATCAAGATACCAAAAATCGACAGGTACCGTTATATGGGGGCTATACTGAAGCGTGGATCCATACATAAAATATTTCGCCACACGAACTAGGACGCATTTTGACCTACAAATACCAATTTTTAAACAAATCCGTGAAAAATGTGGGAAAAATCATCAAAATACCAAAAATTGAGAGGTACCGTTATATGGGGGCTATACCACAACGAGGAACGATGTATCTCATTTTCAATACTAACCATCCTAGGCACAATACAAATTGTTCTGCTAATTTTTGACGCTCTACGTCAAATAATGTGGGCTGGATCGTGATTTCAACAGATAGACAACGGGACAGACAGACGGACATCGTTAAATCGACTTAGAATTTTATGCTGATTATGAATATATATACTTTATGGAGTCTACGACGAATCTTTATGGATGTGACAAACGGAATGACAAAGGTGGAGGGTATAAAAATGTCGGAAAATTTATCTTGTATTGACACTACTATCCACTATGATTCAACGTGTATACCGAGGTGTAACAAAAGTATTTCCATATACCTGATTGATCCAAATTTTTGTACAGGGGTTTGTAGTGACTAAAAATTGATTGGATACAATTTTGTGTATCATCTTTAAATACTTAAAATCACTTACTTAAAATCAACATAATTCAATCAACTACAATATAGAATCATTTCATAGATTTTCGACATTTGTTGTAGTCTGGCGCCACTGTGTAGCCTCGACTCCACCGCCACACTCCCTAAATTGAAAGTGGCATTTAAAACTATTCGTATGTAAAACCAATGTTGATGAAATTGGTCCCACTGTGCGAATTGTTATTCAACTTTTTTCCGATTACCTCTCGTAAATTGTTCTGTTGCGTTTCAGAAATTACGTATTGGCTGTTGCATCATTCGCATTCGCAACCACCCAATAACCACCACCACTGCCACCTCGAACACCGACGCCAGCACCACAAACACCACCGCTTTAACAAACTTTACCAAATTCAGATAGAAATTTAACGACGAAATACTGCGTAAATCTCAGATTTTCCAACAGTTTCTGGCAACAACTGGCACATTTGCTGTTTAGCGTTTCTGCAATGAAATCTCATCACCACCATCCCTTATTCTGTCGAGTTTAATATCACCTTGAACAATTGACTTTGTTGCATGGTGACAGGGCACGGCGCCCTGAAATGAATGAAGTATTCCAAACGAAAAAAAAAAAACAATATCTGGATGATAAAAGTGACGAGAGCCAGTTGATCAAAAGTCATAATAATTTCTAAATGGCTTGCATAAATTTTCGGAAGTCATCGTTGTTGCCAAGCGCTTTGCTTCATCATCATCGTCGTCATCATCATCATCATTATCGTTATGATGTCCTTTGTGTCCTTTTGTGTGATATTACATGTTTGTTATTATTAACAGCAGCAACAACAACGACAATCATATCAACCACCCCTCCTGATGACCCTATCACATTTTCCTTATTCGCCTCTGACTCGGGCATTTAATATTCAATTTTGCTCGAAACAGCTGAGTGAGTGTGTGTGTGAACGGTGTTCGGTGCTATTATTGCTGGCCTTAATTGTTAGTTCTGTATGTATGCGACGGTGTGCGTGCATGTTTGCAAGGATATCAATGAGTATTCCCCTCGGTACGGTAATTACTGATTGCACAACATTCTTATTATTCCCAGACCTAGCAGAAGCAGTCGTCATTGTCGTCCTCGTCAACGTTGGCCCTTTCCTGCAAATTACTTTAGTTTCATAGTTTGTGCTCTGCATTTACAAGTAAATCACTGGCATCTGCAAAACGCTTGATTCCTTTATTCATTCTTTCATTAGGGGGTTGACGTAGGGATGGAGACACGAACGTTGGACAGCCAGTCAGTCAGTCAGTTGATTTTTCCCTTCGCAGAATATCCTCTTGGTCACAATCGTCATCATCCCTACATTTGTATCTAATTAGTTCGCCATGGTCGTTGCTCGACTTTTGGTCCTCTTCCTTTGAAGGATCCTGCCCGGCTCTTTGTGAGAGAGGTGGTAGTGCTGATGTTTGCTCCTTGCATCTCAAATTACAACCACTTAACGCTTAACGTACGTGCCTGACGTGCGCCTTTGCACTTCCCCTAATTTAGTATTTTGTCGATGTGGCGCGCTTTCTTAAATCACTGAAATTATTAGAGGGTTGGTGGGATCCTTAATTTTGTATTCGGTGGTACACATTGCAAACTGGATTAGAGTTGATTCGCCTGAGCAAGTTTCGGAGAAGCAGTCGTAAGTAGTCCCCAAAGAACTTGTGTAAAAATTTCGTTTGCAGTTTTATCATCTGCGATATCAGCAGCATAAGGTTCAATTGCGTTACTGTCCTCCCTCTTGTTCGAGTACCTCTAGCTTCCCCCTTCCTATAATGCGGACATTTGCCCTGGGTTGGTCCTTTCTCCATTTTCAATTGTTCGGGTATCGCTATGTATGTATATAATTTCCCATAATTACTCTTTATTGAGAAAACATGGCTGGCATTCGTAAATACCTAGCGAGCAAATAATAAAAATGCAGACCGAACAACCGACTGCCGGACGCACATCTATCGATTGTGAACTATTTGGGGTGCTGCTCTATTAATATTTATCAATGCAGCGCGAGGGTTTGTTGTACTTCAATTTCATCATCATAAATAGTTAATGGACTGTGTGTGGAAACTTGTAACCTTTGACCTCTTCGGTTAATTTGAAAATGATACCATAACTCTGGCAGACCAAATGCTATTTCATACTCACCAACCATCCATTGATTCACCCATTCATCTTTATAGAAATGTGAGTATCCTCTGTTCATGTTAAGATTAATATGGATAAAGACGGCTTCTCTATTCGCCATCGATTTATAGAAACATATGGTCCAACAGACTATTTGTGCCACATTTAAGAGCAGCATGATTAGAAAACTTTCAATGGACACTAGGTCGTGACACAAATTAATGTTGTTTCCCCAAAGTAGGAAATTAAAGAACATTACGTTTGCAGTTGAAATCATATGTAAGCAAAATATTTCCTAACATATTTAAATTATTTTAGGAAAAATAATGAGTCGGAATGTTTGTATTCACCCTCTATTTGAATTATTTTGTAGCATAAAATTAGCTCCCAAAAGTAAAAGCATGCCTATACCGACTCTTGGGGACTTTGTGTTATTGGTACCACGTTGTTGGACTCTTTGCATAAATGTACCGTTTTAGATTTTGATAAAAGTCTAAAGCTTCTTATTTTTATAAAAATATTTCCAGCACATAACTACATACATTGACATATTTATGCTCAGTTTTTTATAAATCAATCGAAAAAAAAAACTAATCGAAATCAGTCATTCGAAGTTGATTTAAATCGAATTTAACTAACTTCATAACCTTTTTTAGACTATCTCTGCGTATGTCATTCAATATTCTACTAATTTGATAGTTTATTTTTACAGCACTGATAAGTGTAAATATCAAGATATATTTCATTTTGTGGTGCTGTCACTCAAAATCCTAAAATTAAGTAAATTAATTTAAAAATCGATATTGAATAAAAGTATTAGTTGTAAATTCTGGCCATCATTCGAGTAAAAGTAGAGACAGACAGCTTCATAAAACGAAGCTTGATTTCTTTCGAATACGAAAAGAAAGAGTCTTTCGACTGCCTTAGACAAACGTGAATAAATTTCACTTGGAAAAATTAATATTGTACCTTTATTGCATTTTTTTACGGGAAAAAATATTTTAAAATGGGCAGATTTTCAGTATAGAAATTTAAAAATTTCAATTCAATTTTTATATCCGCCAACTTGAAAAGGTGAAAAGGAGGGTATATTAACTTTGTCATTCCGTTTGTAACATTCCTAAATATTCCTTATAGACCCCATTTTTAGTCAGCTTAAAATTCTAAGCAGATATAACGATGTCCGTCTGTCTGTCTGCCTCTTGAAATCACGATACAGCCCGCATTGTTTGACGTAGTCGTAAATTTTTGCAGAACAAATTGTACTGTGTCTAGGATGGTTGGTATTGAAAATAAGATATATCGGTCCACGTTTTGCCCCCATATAACGGTACTTCCCGATATTCAGAATTTGATGATGATTTTTGCTGACTTTTTCTAAGGATTGGTATGTGTTGTGGCCGGTGGCTGAACATGGAAGAATTAGGTCAACGTTTTCCTATAGTGCACATACAGTGATACCTACCGATATTCGGTATTTTGACAATCTTAGTCACATTTACACACAAAATTATTTTAAAATTAACCTGCTTTAAGAGGATTTATTTGAAGTAAAATAATGGATATGACAATTTTAATCCAAATCCAGTGGGTTAACCCATTTATATGTAAAGTATAAAATTGTCTATAGAGGTTCAAGTTTTGGTATGGCAGACTTACCCATTTTATGTTTTTTTTTTAGTTTAACAGCATTATCCAAACTGTCTTAAGGGGGAAATACATAAAACGCTTTTTATACCCTACACCAAATAGTGGTAAGGGTATCATGTATTTGTGCATTTGTTTGTAACATGGAGAAGGAAGCGAGATAGACCCATAGTTACTTTTGAAGATCTCCATAGAATCACTTTCTGAGGTGATTTATGCATGTCAGTCCGTCCGTCGGTCTGTCCATGTATTTTTGTGAACAAAATGCAGGTCGCATTTATTATCCGATTGAGATGAAATTTTCCAAACAACATTTGTTTGGCCTAAGGACGAACCCTATTGAAATTGGAGATAATCGGTCAAAATTTAGATATAGCTCCCATATATATCTTCGCCCGATTTGTCTTTTATTGTGCACCAAACATGTAATATCAGCCCGAACCAAAACCAAATTCAGGCCAAATTAGGCCTGAAAATAAGTATGCCAAAATTGAACGAAATCGGTTCAGATATAGCTAAAGCTCCCATATATATTGTTCATCCGATTTTTTATTTTTGTCCTCCGCAGCCGTAATATGCACTCTGTAACAACAATATTTGGGGAAATATATCAAATACAGCTCAGAAATAGATATGCTAAATTTTATTGAGATCGGTTCAGATATGGTTATAGCTCCCACATATAACTTCGTCCGATTTACTTTTCATTGTGCACCAAACGTCTAATATTTGTCCAAATGGGATGGAATTTGGCACATACGACCGAATTGAGTCTAGAAGCTAGTATGTCAAATTTGGTGAACAGCGGTTCAGATATAGCCATAGCTCCCACATATATTGTTCATCCGATTTGTTATATTTGTTACCCACAGCCGTAATATGCACTCTGTAACAACGATATTCAGGGAAATATATCAAATACAGCTCAGAAATATCTTTGCCAAATTTTATCGAGATCCGTTCCAATTTAGATATAGCTCCCATATATATCTTTATCCGATTTCAAATTAATTGTGCACCAAATGGGCAATACAATTCCTAATTTAAAAGATACAAATGCTTCGGCATATTTAGTCCTTTGAACTTTAAATTATATTTAGCGTGTATGATAGATTTCTCCCATAAAAACTTTAAATTGTTATGCGGAGCTCTACTAAATTAGAAAAGTGGTGTAAGGTATCATAAAGTCGGCTCCGCCCGACTTTAAGACTTTCTTTACTGGTTTCGACTGGCTTAAATCATCGGCTGACTTCTTCGGAAAAGAACAAAGAAACGTAGAGCCGAAATCCATCCAAGTCAAACTAAAACTCCTTTGTTCTTCTATGAAGAAGCCATCCGATTTATTGGTAATTGTAGTTTAAAATGGACCACGTTTTAATTCAGTTAATTTTATATAGAAATGTTTTCTTTACCCAAAGATGGAGGGTATTAAAAGTTCGACCCGGCCGGAGTTAATGTTGTTTTACTTGTCCTTGTTTGTGATATTTTATTTCTTTATTTTTTATCCACCATGCATAGAAGGTATATTAAGCTTGTCATTTCGTTTGTAACTCGTCGAAATTATAATATCAGACCTAAAAAAGTATATATATTCTTGGTCAGCGCAAAACTCTAAGACGATTTAGCCCTGTCCGTCAGTTCGTCTGTCCAAATTAAGATAGGAAGATAAGATTTTGATTAGTCTTTTATCTGCAGGCAGATCAAGTTCAAAGATGAGATATAGCAGTCCACAATATCGTATAGCACCCATATAATTGTACATCCCATAAACAATATTGTATTAACGATAATGATATTCGGTGATTTCATGATTTTAGCTACATTATTCACCGGAATTGTTTCAAATTTCGTGTTTAAAGTTCGTAATGGGTACTTCAACCTATGACGCAAAATTGCCTATGCAGGTGTACCATATACATACAAGATACCTACCGATATTCGTTATTTCGTATTTGAAGTTAGTTATGGGAACTTCTATCTATGACGGAAAATTGTCCATGCAGGTTCACGTCTTTCTATAGCCCAAATATAAAGGAAGCTCCCTTTATGGGGTATTTTGATGAAACTAGCGACATTATTCTCCGTAATTGTTCCAAAATTTGATGATATTGGCGACGTTATTCACCGGAATTGTTCCAAATTTCATTTTTGAAGTTCGGGATTGGTACCACAGCCTATGAAAGAATTAATTATGCAGGACGACGTCTTTGTTATTTCGGAGATTTTTTTTGAAAATTTTCAAGTTCCTTCCAATTGGTGAATGGTATAAAAAAACGGTCCGTTGTTGTTGTTGATGTTGTGTCCGCGATTATAATAATGAAAACATAGAAAAGATTGTAACTCCAACATTGCTTGTCAGTATTTCTTTTTTTATACCCTCCACATAATACATAGTATGGAGGATATATTAACTTTGTCGTTCCGTTTGTAACTCACCGAAGAAATCATTTTAAACTCATCAAAGTAAATATATATACTTATATACTTGATCAGCGCGAAATTCGAAGTCGATTTAGTCACAACCGTACGTCTGTAGTAATCACGCTAGAGTCCTAACGGCATGTGTGAGGAAGCTAAAATTTTGCGTAGAGTTGTTTTATTCGGAAATGAGCTATATCGGTGAACATCTTCGTCTAGTCCCCATATAATTGTACCACCCCATATTCGGTATTTTGACGATTTTAGCAACAGTATGACGTATTTGGAATTCATTATAGGTTATACCTATTCTGGCACCAAATAGTTTGCTTCGGTTCATGTTTTCCCCCCAATATAACGGTACCTCCCCATATTCGGTATGTTAAACACACTTTTTAGCATTATAGTTGGAAATGCAGTATTTAGAGTTTATTATGGCTTGTACTTGCTATGGGAGAACACTATTTACATAGGTGCATGCTCTCCTTTAGCCCCATATGATTATATCTCCCCATATTCGGTGTTTTGATGATTTTAGCCTCAGTTTTTAGCGTTTGGAGTTCATAATGAGTTCTACCTACTGTGGCAGGACATTGTCCATATATGTGAATGCTTTCATATAGCCCCCATGTAACTGGACCTCCCCATATTCGGAATATTGAGGTTTTATCCACAGGAAAAGCTTTAAATTCTGTCTTTGTAGTTTATATTAGATTCTATTTCGTCTGATATAGACCATAAGCCCACGTTTTCTTAGAGCCCCTATATAAGGGTATATTCCCATATTCGGAATTTTGATAATTTTAGCCTCAGTTTTTAATGTAATTAAATACAATTCACTAGGCACACCTCATAATGGGTTCTTCCTACTGTTTTATGTTTTTCCATAGCCACTATATAACGATTTCGTATATCTATGGAAATTACTCAAAATTCCTGTATGTGGATTTCGTAAAGGGTTATCTACTCTTGTTGCAGAATAATTTGCATGTAGCACGATGTTTTTCAATCACATTCTCTCGATATTCGGTATTTTGAAGAGTTTAGCCACATTTTAATAGAGTTGTTGAAATTTAGATTATAAGTTTCTACTACAGAATTTCGACAAAAGCAGACATATTTTTACTTGAGCTATTTTCCAACTGGTGGGCGGTATAAAAAGCTCGGCCCAGCCGAACATTACTGCTCAATTTTTTAAAATCTGACCCATAAGCCTATATATTTTTGGACCACCCAATATGAGGCCAAAGTTTATCAAATCATCTCACCTTAGCAAGTCCACAAGACCTATTCATTGTATTGTGTTAAACCTATTTATTTTGAAAAATGTCATAGCGGAGGAGCAAGAGTTTCATCGACACTATAAATGTCGGCTGCGATTTCCGCGAGCTAATTAATCGCCGATTAAATTTTTCATCCTAGTCGGGGAAAAGAATATATAGCACTTGACCTAAGTATTTGAGCGATGCATACATGTCCTGATGATCTGACATCTAAAGAGTTGATAAACTAACCTACATTCTCAATAATCAGGATCAGTTGACCGTATAATTTTGTAACATCATCGCTGGGTTCGACAGATCGAAATTTATTACTATTTTTTCATATCGATTCCAATGTTGCAGCACTTTAGGTGTTCCAGCAACGTTTGCTCTTGTCCGCTGTTGATCTCCTGTAGTAGAGTTCTTCAGCATGTTCGTAGACTACTAGCATTAAGCAATAAATAAGATTTCAGTCCCTTCAGACAGTAGGAATCCATTTAAGTGAGTAGAATAATGTTCTTCTCGAAATTTGGCATCAAATGTGATTTCTTTTCAAAATATTCTTGCCATTAAGTGTCATCCAAACTATTACCTCTTCGGATCTACATAAGCTGCAAAGGGAGGTCCAAAGTTATACATTAATAAAGCAGTCAGGTACAGCATACACACTGATGAAGTAAATGATGTAATTAACCAATTCATCGATTAAAAACGTCGATTGCCTAGGAAAATGTGATTCCACTTTATATGTTTTGGAGTTAAAGCTAAAAAAGCTAACTGGGATTTTTGAACCATAACTAGACTAGTACAGCAAACATGGATACATAACTTTTAAAGCAATCAAAATATACGAAAATTCACAATACTAGATTTTATAAATATTCTCAGAATTTATTCAAAGCCAATGGAGTATGCAGATTTGCTAAAAAATATGTTAATTTTTATTTTATCAAAAAATATTTTAATAAAAATAAAAAAAATTATTTGTTGAAATTCTGTAAAAACATGAATACGTACCTTTTTATTTTAAATTACTTAAAATCTAAACAATCATTTTCAATAAATTAATTGACACAGCAAAACAACAAAAAAATGGTTGCGACCACAACCACATACATTACCATTTATTTTTATGAGCTTTCCTTAATCTACATTCCAAACCTCAAATAAATTTTCTCTAAGCATTTGTAACCATAACTTTGAATTAGAAAAAAAAAGAACAGCAAAACAAAACAAAGAACCAAAACCAACAACGACAACTAGGAGACAAGAACAATACACTAAAGTGCAATTAAAAATTTGTTTATTGTATGTTTTTGTTTCGCCTCTTCCTCTTAGCATCTTCTAGTACAACAGACAGGCACCCGAATAGGTTAAATTTTGACACAAAAAAGAGATCGACATAAATTTTCTTAAAAAAAACACCAAAAACAACAAACAATGCCTTGTCGCTTTTTCGTACGGTTCAGAGTTGTTGCTGTGTCCCTCGAGTATAATTGGACATAAAAAATGATGGGATCCCTTTGTGGGGCCATGGTGTAGCATTTGTGGTAAGGCCGCAAAAAAGTATTCACTCTTAGACAATTTTAAAATTATTTGTTTGAAAACTTTTTAAGAAACACAAACAGAACTTGTGACAAGGGATACGGGATAACTGATAAATATTTTATTGGAGATGTTAGATATTTGGAGAGATAGAAAGCGTCTTGTGAAGTAATGTTTTGAAATACATTACAGCATCTCAAAATATATTCGTTTCAGTTGCGTAAGGAAATATGGGTTCATAATGAAATTGGTGGAAATGGTTTGCCCTAGTCTAATGAGTTGAATCAATTAACAACGTGAATATCATTTCTATTTTAAGTATTGAACTCAACTTGTGGTAATATTTTCTCACAACCTACAGAAGTCGTATATCATTTGATGAGTCCGAAATGAGCCTAAAATGCCTCACTGTATGAATATTTGGCATCGATTTAGCTACGTCCGTACGTCAGTTTGCTTGTTTCTCAGGTGGGCTACTGGGGAAAACTGAATTCGAATAACAACCTGTAGCTTAGTTTTAAATATATGATGCTTATGAATATTTTAAATTCTGATTCTTTGAGGAGTGGTTATGAAAATAGTGTGCCGGTTAAATAAATTGTTCGTGTTTAAAGAAATATATAATAGTTTGAACTAAATAATGGACTTCGACTGTATCTTTTTTATATCCTCCAACATACTATGGTGGGTTTATTAACTTTGTCATTCCGCTTGTTACTCCTTGAAATACTAAGTCGAAATACTAAGCGTAAAATTCTAAGTCGATTTAGCGATGTCCCTCTGTCCGCCTGTCTGTTATAATCACGCTGTCTTTCGAACGAATTGAGATAGAAGGCTAAAATTTTGCAGACATGTTTATTTTGCCAGTAGGCAGGTAAAATTTGTAAATGGGCCATGTAGGTCCACGTTTTCATATAGCCCCCATGATTTTAGCGACATTATTCAACGAAATTGTTTAAAACTTGGTATTTGAAGTTCGAAATGGATACTACAGCCTACGACAAAAAATTGTCTGTGCAGGTCAACGTCTTCGTATAGCCCCATATAACGGTACCTCCCAATATTCGGTATTTTGATGATTTTAGTGTCATTATTCGCCAGAATTGTATCAAATTACCTATTTAGAGTTCGTAATGGGATGTAGTTCCCATGTGACAGAAAGTTATCTATGCAGGTCCAGGTCTTCGTATAGGCCCCATATATCACTACCTCCCTATATTCGGTATTTTGACGATTTTAGGTACAATACTCACCGAAATTGTTTGAGATGTCACATTTGAAGTTTGTAATGGATGTCACAGCCTGTGACAGATAATAGTCTATGCTGGTCCAGGTCTTCACACAGCTCCGATATAACGGTACCTCCCTATATATGATGATTTTTTACATTATTCACCGTTTATTTCAAGTTTCGAATTTGAATATGGCAATTGATTATGACAAACAATGCCTCTGTAGGTCCACATCGTATAGACCCCAATGTAACGGCTATATTTGGGATTTTTAAAATTTTAACGGAATTTTTTAGGGATTTTATTTTTTGAAAATTTCCAAATTCGTTCCAAATGGTGGAGGGCATTCAAAGTTCGGCCCGGACGAACTTACTGCTTTTTAACTTGTTAGATTTTTATAGCCTCCACCATGCAAAGGTATATTAAATTTGTTAATCCGTTTGTAACACATCTTATTATTCCTCGTAGAGCCCATAATGTATATATACTCATGATCAGCCTAAAATTCTAAGTCGATTTAACGATGTCCGTCTCTCTGTTGAACTCACGAAACATCCCACATTATTTGACGTAGAGCTTTGAAATTTAGCACAATAGTCTGTATTGGATCTAGGATGATCGGTATGGAAAATGAGATATATCGGTTCTCGTTTTGGTATAGCCCCCATATAACGGTACCTTCCGACGTTTGGTATTTTGATAGTTTGAGCCACTTTTTTCACGGAGTTGTTCCAAAATAGGTATTTAGAATTTAGTCACGGGTTCTAACACTGGTGGCAGAGTATAGCCTGTAGAGGTCCACATTTTACAATGACCATGCATATAATGGTAGCTCCCGATATTTGGTATTTTGATGATTTGAGCCACATTTTTAAATATATGTTGACGGAACATTGTAAATATATGTATATGTTTTTCTATAGGGACCATAGAACCGTACCTCTAGATACTCGATATTTTTACGATTTATGTCACATTATTCGGATTCGTTTAAAATTCTGTGTTTGTGGTTCATAATGGGTTTACGACCGTTGTTAAAACATTGTCCATATTAGTCCACGGTTTCCACATAACGGTGTTTTGATGATCCCAGCAGCATTTTCCCTCGGAATTGTTTCACATTTGGCGTTTGAGACATGATACTTGTATTTAAAATTTTTTACCAAATGCTGAAAAGTTATGGAAGTAAGGCCTGGCCGAACTTAATATTTCTTAATTGTTAATTTCGTTCAAACTTTGATTAATTAAAATTTAGAACATTGTGTGATAAAGGTAAATAAATAAACTTTATATGGTTTCCTACCATTTTCTAAAATTTGAAGTATCAACTGTTAACGAAAATTTTCTAACTACTTAAAATGTAGGCCAATCAATCTGGACAAGTTGTACGTATCTAAATTAGTAGTAATCAAAGTTTTGTTTATTAAATAATGTAAGGTTTTTTGCACGAGGTTGATGCTCACTCTAGGTAACAAACTTCCACTAGGATGAACATCGGATAATATTTGCTTCTATAGATTATATAAACACATTTTGTCAGGTTTTTGGCTCTGGGTAGCAAACATCTTAAATACTCTGGATTTTTTTAAAGAGATTTTGCTTTCCAAAAGATTGGAACAACTTTTTCAAGTTTTTATGAACAATTTTGAAGGCTAATATTCTGATGTTCTTTATAACTAAAGCCTTCTGCAGTCCCCTTTCGATAACCAATTGAATATTTGATTAGAATACATGAAATTCGACCAGACCGACGAAGATTTTTCTGTTTTCTTATTCTTGTTTACCTTATTACATGGCATTTGGGTTGGTGTTGCGAGTCACTAAATCAATGCTATAACCATCTAATTACAGTGTGGCTCTTGATGTTGCCTGAAGATTGCTGTAAAGATGACTTTGATAATGATAATGGGTGTGACGATGATGTTTTTGATGAGTAGTTGTTTTTTCTTATTTTTTTTTTTTCGAATGCAGCTGCACTCTGGAAAAGTCTTTTACCCGGTCACCCATTTGGTTTGGGTTCGCAGTGAAGATCTACATACATATGTTTGGGATGGCTGCGGACGCACAGATTGGTACACAACATGCGAGATGTATTTTGTTCGAGAAGATGTGGAAGTCTTCGAATTGCCT
Source organism: Musca domestica (assembly GCF_030504385.1). NCBI lineage: Eukaryota > Metazoa > Arthropoda > Insecta > Diptera > Muscidae > Musca > Musca domestica. The sequence continues at coordinate 9,064,187 of NW_026712363.1, read as the reverse complement.
TGGGCAAACCGAAAGAAAAAAATGTTTTTATTTTGTGATGACATTGAAGAAAACAAAACCCATAGCATATTTATTACGGTTGTCAGCAGCACTGGTTTTATATATACGCATGGATGGATCTTCGTCCCTACCACATAGCAGAGCGATCATAACGAATCGATTTGTTCCACTTCAAGATGCCAAATGCACATACTTATGTATTCACACATGTAAATTGTGTGTTCCTTCGACAAGGAAAACCTGTTCGAGTTGAATAAAATTAATGTGGTCGTTAAAATCAACAACTGTGTCATTAAATTTTACTACGTCCTTTGTTTGGAGTCCACTTCGTAGGCATAGGCTTGATCGAATGCATACCAATCGCAAGTAACGAAACTAGAATTTATCATCAAATTAATGATGATATTCGCACATAAATTTATTAAAAATAATTGATATTTAATTTGTAAGACTTTGTTGTTGCTGTTGACGATAATGAAAAGATAATAAAACAAGTAGATCTATTATCGAAAGATATCAACGGATAAAAAGTTGTAATATGAAGGAAAGAATGTGTGTATCGTACACTATCGTACAATAAATAGTACACCATTATATTCTATTATATTATACATTTTATACATTTTAGAGTTATATCCAAAACAGAACCGATTTTGACAAAATTTGGCAGAGGTATTTAAGCTCTATAAGATATCTGGTATCAAATATCATTGTTGTGGTTTGCATATTGCGAATTTGAGGGACTTAAACACGAAATCGGATGAAACATGTATATGGAAGCAATAGCTAAATCAGAACCGATTTCCACCAAATTTGAAGTAATTATTCCTAGGCTGGATTCGGTCGGATGGGCCGAGATATATCCTATTTGGACGAATAAAAACTTTTTTTTCTTTTTTTTAATTATTATACCAAGGTATTTTAATACTGGAACTGTACCGTAAATTGTGGCCAATCCAGAAACTTTTACTTTTAAATTCAATGAATGATCGTGATTCTGTTAGCGAGGCATTATAATATTATACCATTTGGATTTGTAGAATTTTTCATGCGTTTCCAAACATATTCAATCAATTTATAATTAGATTATTTTCCATTGTATTTTTTTTTTTTCAATTATATATATTCGTGTTTGTAAGTTTATACACACATCGAAAATATATAAAACTATACTCGCTATAGGTACTTGTAATAATAACAAAGACTAAAACGAAGACATCAAAAAACTTCAAACGTGCTATAATTTCGGTACACTATGTCGCCCTCAATTAGCTGTCAAAATGAAAATGTCAAAGTGTCAAGTGAATTGTGGCTAAACACAAACGTTCTCAACAGAAATTTCAAAAACAACGTCAACAAAGGCAAGACAAAAAACAACAGTATTGAAAACATCGTCCAGTATGATGACAATATGGCACAGTGTTCTGATGTACACTCATTGATTGGTTTCAATTAAATATTTGTAGTGGATTTAGTTGTGGTGGGTGAATATTACAAACGACTCGTATCTGGGCTCCGAATACGCTTGGCACCTTGCAGGGTTACCGTTGCGCGACTAAAGTTTTGACGACCTGCAATTTTATGTGTAACTTTTTCACACTCTGAAGTGAACAAGTAAACAAATAAAAAAACATTAAGTTCGGCCGGGCCAAACTTTTAATACCCTCCACCTTAGGGTAAAAGAAACATTAGAAGAAATGTGGCAAAAACCAATAAAATGCCGAATATCGGAAGGTACCGTTATGTGGGGGCTACACCAAAACGTGGACCTATAATTACAACGTTTCGCCACACGAACTAGGACCCATTATGACCCACAAATACCAATTTTTAGACAAATAAGTGAAAAAATGTGGCAAATATATACCGAATATCGGGAGGTACCGTAATATGGGGGCTATACCAAATCATGTACCCATACATGCAATGTTTCGAAACCGGAGCTGAAACCCATTATGACCAACAAATACCAATTTTCAGACAAATCCGTGAAAAAATGTGGCAAAAACCATCAAAATACCGAATATCGGGAGGTACCGTTATATAGCCCCCATATAACGGTACCTCCCGTTCCATGGGGATCCATATCTACAATATTTCGCCACACGAACTAGGACTCATTTTAACCTACAAATACCAATTTCTAGACAAATCCGTGAAAAAAATGTGGCAAAAATCATCAAAATACCAAAAATCGAGAGGTACCGTTATATGGGGGCTATACCAAAGCATGGATCCATACATACAATATTTCGCCACACGAACTAGGACCCATTATGACCAACAAATACCAATTTTTAGACAAATCCGTGAAAAAAATGTGGCATTAATAATCAAAATGCCGAATATCGGGAGGTACCGTTATATGGGGACTATACCAGAACGTGGACCGATATATCTCATTTTCAATACCAACCATCCCAGACACAATGCAAATAGCTCTGCTAAATTTTGGCGCTCTACGTCAGATAATGTGGGCTGTATCGTGATTTAAACAGACAGACGGACATCGTTAAATCGACTTAGAATTTTATGCTGATTATGAATATATATACTTTATGGGGTCTAAGACGAATATTTAAGGATGTTACAAATGGAATGACAAAGTTTATTAAACAGCTAAGTTCGGCCGGACCGAACTTTTAATACCCATTACCGTTTTGGAGAATCTTGAAAAAACAAAGAAAAATACCACTTAAATGAAAACCGTTATATGGGGGCTATACGAAGACGTGGACCTACATACTTTTGTAGGCTGTAGTACCGATTCCGAACTTCATTTTCGGAATTTGAAAAAAATCCGTTGAATAATGTCGCTCAAATGATCAAATTTGAAACAATTCCGGTGAATAATGTTGCTAATATCATCAAAAACCGAGTAAAGGGAGTTTCCGTTGTATTTTCATTACATTTTCATAAGATGTGTTAACTTCATTTTCTCAAATTTTATTTTGCGTTATACTTTGATAAAATAAACTGAAAACTAATTTATGCGGCTTTTTATTGAAGAATTGATTTTTCAGAACGACATTTTTTAAGAAAACTATTTTTAAAGATTCTTGACTGGCATCATGTGCAAACGTACTGTACTCCCCCAATGAATATTTAAGTGAATAGGAATTGTTAACTCTGTGTACAATTATTGCCCAAGATTTATACCAAAATTCATAGTCCCAGTCATATACAACTTTCGGTGTCAGGTCTCATGGCATAGGAAGTACATGCTCTGAAGCTCTGGACTTACGTTTCGAGTTGAAATTAAATTATCCCATTTATAAATTTGTTGCTTATCCTTTAGAATCCCCACACTGTGCCATTTGCCACAACTGACGCCAAGCGGATACATCCAGCATGCCGTGGTAAACAACAGCACAATGGCATGGCAAAACAATACATCTCTCGATACTCGGTTGGTCGGTCGGTTGGTGACTGACAATCATCTTTGTGAACAAACAAATAGAAAAAGGCGAAAATAACCCGACAAATGCATTATGTCAGTCCGTTTCGAAAACATTTACGATGTTTACTTAACACACAGAGAAAAACTCCTCGCATACAAAGAAAATCCAAACAAATGCGAATGGACAGAAAAGAAAAAACAAAACAAAATTTACTAAAGCGTAGGTACTTTTTAAATCGCATGCACCATACCTGGTACTGGAGATATGTCGAAATCTGATGGTTTTCTATGGCAAGGGAAAATTAATAAAGGGATTGTCGAAATGAATCGATTGTCCAAAGAACAGATTTTGATAACGTTTTAATTGAAAGAAACCTGACCTGACCAAGAGATTCTATTCTATTTGCTAGTACTTAGAAAAGATCATAAAGTGGTAGGTGTTTAAAATTGTGTTAAACGTTAAGTATGTATTTGCATGAATTTTTATACCCTCCACCATACTATGGAGGATATATTAGATTGCCATTCCATTTGTATCTCCTCGAAATGCTCATTTTAGACCTAACAAAGTATATATTTTCTGGACCAGCGTAAAATTCTAAATCGATTTAGCAATGTTCTTCTGTCTGTCACTCTGTTGTAATCAAGCTATTTTTCGAACAAATTTACACACATGTGTATTTTGCCAGTAGGCGCTTAAGTTCGTAAATGGGTCATGTCACCCACGTTTTCTTGTAGCTCATATAACGGTACTTCCCAGTATTCGTAATTGTTTCAAATTTCGTATTTGAAGATCTTAATAGTTACTCCAGTCTATGCCAAAGAATTACTTATGCAGGCCCATGCCATCTTATAGCCCCCTATAACGGTACCTTCCAATATTCGGTATTTCGATGATTTTGGAGACATTACAGACCAAAACTGTTTTAAATTTGGTATTTAAAGTTCGTAATGTGTACTACAGCTTACGACAAAAAATTGCGTATGCAGGTTCACGTCTTCGTATAACCCCCATATAACTGTGCCTCCCGATACTCGGTATTTTGATGATTTTAGTAACATTATTCACCGGAATCGTTTTAAATTTCGTATATGAAGTTCGTAATGTATACTATTACCTATGACTGAAAATTATTGATGCAGATCCACGACTTCGTATAGCCCGCATATATCGATACTTCCCGTTATTCAGTATTTTGATAATATTAACGACATTTCTTCCGTAATTATTTTAAATTTCGTATTTGAAGTTGAAGTATTTTTTACTATTTTATTTTTTTTAAGTTTCTTCTAAGAGGTGGAGGGTAATAAAGTTCAGCCTGACCGAACTTCGGTTTTTTTTACCTTCGGCTTGGTTTTACCTTATTTCGTACAAGTCTGCGTCCCTAGAAGTGTAGCAAAAGTAAACCAGTAAAGAAAGTCCTAACGTCGGGCGGGGCCGATTTTATGATACCCTACACCACTTTGCTAATGTAGTTGAGCTCCACATAACAATTAAAATTATAATTTATTATAATTATAATTTAAAATTCAAAGGACTGAAGCATTTGTATCTTTTAAATTCGGACTTGTACTGCCCATTTGGTGCAAAATTATTTTGAAATCAGATAAAGATATATATGGGAGCTATATCCAAATCTGAACCGATCTCGAAAAAATTTGGCAAATGTATTTCTGAGCTGTGTTTGATATATTTCCCCAAATATTGTTGTTACAGAGTGCATATTACGGCTGCGGAGGACAAAAATAACAAATCGGATGAACAATATATATGGGAGCTATGGCTATATCTGAACCGATTTCGATCAAATTTGGTATACTAATTTTCAGGCCTAATTTGGTTGTATGTGCAAAATTCCATACTATTAGGGCTGATATGACACGTTTGGTGCACAATGAAAAGCAAATCGGACGAAGATATATATGGGACCTATATCTAAATTTTTACCGATTATCTCCAATTTCAATAGGGTTCGTTCTTGGGCCAAACAAATGTTGTTTGGAAAATATCATCTCGGATAATAAATGCGACCTGCATTTTGTTCACAAGAATACATTGACAGACGGACGGACGGACAGACGGACTGACATGCATAAATCAACTTAGAAAGTGATTCAATGTAGATCCTCAAAAGTAACTATGGGTCTATCTCGCTTCCTTATCCATGTTACAAACAAATGCACAAAGACACTATGTGGTGTAGGGTATAAAAATTAAAAGTTAAATTCAAAACGTTGTCATATATCCCAATGTATAATACCATGTGATACTGTATAAATTAGAGGCATTGCTATTGCTTTCCTGATATATGTGAAAAAGTGTAAACGCTCTGACTACAATAAATCAGTTTTATTTAATTCTGCCATAGCATATGTCTAGATTATATTAAATACTTGTCACAAAATACTAATTAGGTTTAAAAATTATTATTATTTGTAAACATGACTGAGATACAGATAACGCCTTTATTAGAAACTCCAATGATATAATTCGTGTTCTATATTCGCTAATAAATGTCAAGATGTGTGGATTTATTTGTTAGAGATGTGGCAAGACATGTAATAAGACATCATTGTGCTGTTACGTTACACTTCAGAAGAAATAAAAAAATACATATCGAAACGTTCTATAAATCTATTGTCAAACTTATTATTAGACGTAGGCGTAATAATTCTCTGACAACACGCTCACAACTCTATAATAAATGCTATTGGGAGTGTGCTAGCAACTTTCATGACCTAACAATTCTGGTGCCTTTGAAGTTTACCCACAACTAATATAAAAATGATTTGTAGCTTTTTCACACTCTATTCAGTTTGCGTTGTCCATTTTTGGGAACTAGCAACAAATTGTTTGTTAATTTTCAATTGTTTGCCACAAATTCGATACTTAGGTTTCTTTACTGTCATATATAGTACTCAGGTGTCAAGTGGCATTACGTTAGTCACAGTCCAGGGTAATAAATTCGACAAGAGTGCCTAATAGGTATAATTGCAATTAAAAACGACAACGAGTTTGACAAATCTTATTTATTTGCTTGTATAGGAATAGGCAGTATCCTAAAGAGAGAAGGGCGATGAGCAAGCAATCGATCGAAACGGTGGAGAAATGTGGAAGCGATGTTAGAAATACTCAAGAATTCTGCTTTAAAGAAATTAACTTTTTAGATTATATTCAAAAGTTCTGTAAACAAATTATTGTTCAAAAAATATCTAAAAATATAGCAATTCTCCTGGGGAAAGAAATGTCTGACATTACCGGAGAGGTACTAGAAAGGTACCTATCACCTCTCTGAATGCGAAGATATTGTATTTATCGGGTATTTACACATATGGTTTGATCACATTTATACCCTCCACCTCAAAATATTCGACGAAGGCCCCATAAAATATATATGTTCATGATCAGCCTAAAATTCATACTCTGTTTAGCGGTATCTATGTGTCTATCTGTCCGTCGGTTGATTTCAAGATACACCCCACATTATTTGACGTATTGTGTCTAGGATGATGAGGTATTTCGTTCCACGAGAAATTTTGCATATTTTCTATACATGCCGTTATTTGGTTGCCATACCAACATTTGTGACTAAAAAATACTTCTCAAAGCATCAAAACATTTAAAATCCCAACGTACTTTTAAACTGGTCCTTTTCCTAATGGGGAACCAATAGTAAATATTTATTGCCGGTATTGATTTCACAATACTGAAAAATTAAATTTCCAATTACAGTTCATTCTGTAGAAATTGTAACAAAAACATGTCATAATGTAATCGACAAATATTTCTACTCTTTAACATACTTTATGGGGTCCCTAACTTTTATGAACCGATGACACCTTATTTATGATAGTTAAATTAAAGTCAATAAAAATAGATTCTGAGGTCGAAAACTTAAAAAAAAATCACTAGATATTGAAATAATACATCAAATGCAAAACTCAAATCCAAAATTCATTGGGACTGCAATCAGTGGAATACCGAATATGAAGAGGCACTGTAATATGCGGACTATACAAAATAGTGTAAATAAAATTTAGTAAGAAAAGGAGGATATGAACATCGGAAAATTCTTCCGAGACCTTAAAAGTCACTTAAAACACAGGTAACGTTATAAGGGGACTATGTGCTTTCGTCAGTAATTACACTGCATCGCAGACAATCAATCAATCAGACAATGGAAAATGTTTCGGTTGGTAGATAAAAATCCCAAAAGGAGGTACCCGGATCAAACTTTTTAGGGTCCATTTTATATAGCTTAACCATACACAAAGAGCCTCAAATATTTTGCTCTATACTCCGCAAAAATTAAGATAGAGTTTTAAATTTGATGCAGTCCTATGGATACATAAAGAATCATTTGTACAAAATATGTATCAGGTCGGTATACATTGTGATATAGCACCCCCCCCCCCCAAAAAAAAAAAAAATATAGCCCCTTTCAAATCCCTCAAATGTTGGTGATTTGAGATTTTAGAAAAAAACAGCACATTCTTTCAAATAATTATACGCATAGAATCATTCTTTGGTATAACACTTAAATGAAGGTATCCGCTGATTTTGCACTTATTTAGCATCTTAGCTTCTAAAGGGGTAGAATACCCTCTTGCGGAAATTTTTCAATGTCAATATTTTGGAGCACCACCTATATAAAGGTACCTCCTGATTTTACCTTTTTCGAGGGATTTGATTACTTTTTCGAATCGATTTGGCTTTTAATGTGTGTTTAGGCTACTTTGGGGGTAGAGAACCTTCAATTATTCCCATTAAATTGGTAATATATCCCTGATTTTCTTTAAATTTTACACATCCCAATATTTTTATCAGTATATCACGCATATTTCAACATTTTCCAAAATATATCCAATATATCATATCTTGTATAAAGAAAAGTCAATATAGTCCAATTCGGGCACGTTGCAAAATCATAACAGGGTTAGTTCAGATTAGAAGTGGAAAAGGGTCAACATTTGGAATAATCATAAGCTAAGTCAAAATATATTTTAATAAACTGGCATTTGTCTGCAAAACCGACTGATTCTTTGTCACTTGTTAGGACATTTATATTGATTTTTTTGCGATACATAAAAACAGAACAGTGTTGGCTTGTTTGTTCGGGATACCATAGTATTTTGTTTTTGCAAAATGGTCAGGCTTAATCCCTTTATTGTTGTTTTTATAAAAAAAAAAAAAACGTTTGTTTATTAGTGGAGAACGATGGTAATGTTTACCAGGTGGTAAGGCATCGGAAAGAGCCACCAATCCTCATCAGTTCCCTTGTTTTTTGTCTGGGATATTCTCCCCAGAAGTTATTTTAATATATAAAAACTACTACCGATTCTGTGGACGAGAACTGCAGAATACTGAAAATATGTACTAATAAGGAGGCATTCATGAGAAAACGAAGGGGCAAGCCCAACATTAGGTATATTCAAAATATTTCGTAGAAGAGACTTGTTGTGTTGGCTCAAAAGAGATAGTTATTGACAAAAAAATAACAGTTCAAATTGTTTGCTTTCAAAGATGGTTGTCTTGAAACAAGTTCCATTTTTAATCGTTCAAGCGCGCTGGCCACCTGTTCCGCCAATTAGTATTTTTTTTAAGACTTAGTCGAATCTTCAACCAAAAATATCTGAAATGTAATAATTTCAAATTCCACATGTATTTGAATAGATAGATATATACAAATTGCATTGATATATACAAATTTGAATTGGCATTTAAAAGAAACAGAGTGTAACAAGAAAAAAATCCAGAAAAATTTGAAGATTTCTAAAATAATAACGCGAGAATATCCGTACTACACTTTTACATTTATGTTATTATTTACAAAGATACAGTTCATGCCCATAAAACGATTTGTTTTAAGATTTTCCGCCCATGGCAGTAACTTTTAATTATTTCGAGCTGTCTATACTCAACTCCGCTTTATATAAAACATATCTGTTGGGGTCTTAATGGGTGTTACCAGCATTTGACGTGTTTTAAATTTTAATGTCGTCAAACTCATTGCCCTGATAAATAGTCACGGCACCAGCAGCATTCGCATCTATTCATGTTGACTGTAGAAATATTTTGTTTTTCATTTTGTGTCGGTCGTTTTTCCGGCGAAAAACATGAAATTGGGCTATAAAACAATTAATTTGTGAAATATCATAAAAAATTGTCACAAAACATTTTTAATGAGTTTTTGGCTGAGCCTCCTGAAATTTATCGACGAAAACGTAGCACATACCAATTCGGTATTGCTCTCGAGAATGCTGGCTGTCGTTGCTGTAAAAATGAAAGTGAAAAGATAATTGAGGAAAACTGTTTAAGTACATTTGGGTTTTGTCTAGTAAAAGTCGTAAAATTTTAAATTTTCGTTTTCCATTTCGCTGCAAGTTTCAAAGCTGCGTGGGTGGATGGGTGGGTTCGAGGCAGTTACCAAGTCATCCAACCATCCAACAATCAACCAAAGGTGGTTGTTATTAAATCTGGGATTTTGATTAAATTTATGTTTGCATTTTGCCTGTCGTTTGTAGTTTTAAATGTAATCTCGTTAATTTCGATAAAGTTTTTTACGAGCGTTTCAAAATAAGTTGGTGTTTTCGAAGGGATTAATGTTTGAAATTTTAAGACAATTTATGAAGATGTTGGCTCGATATGATATGTGTGTGGCTTTAAAGTTTATGATTCTTCAATGTTAAATTGCCAAAACGTGTGATAAATTGTAGATGTAAATTTTATAAAAAGGGAATCTCTCCCTCTGCTCTTTTAACAGTAGAGATGTTCGCATAGTCATAAGGAATCCGGTATAATTAACTAAGTTTTTCATCATATATTAAGCTATTTTGATTCTTTATAATCAGCATAAGTTTTTAGTTTTAAAATTCATCTTGGGTCTGACTTTATTTGTTTTGTAGTTCAGGATGAGCGACTGATTGCCTCATCAACGGGCAAATGAGAAGACTAGGACTTGGAATTTGCCATGAAGGTAGCTCTTGGCGACTAAGTGCACCATTAGACAGGGTTCTTGGAAAATCGTGCTAAGGTTCTATAAACTGTGTTTTTCTTTTGGAACACTTTTCTATACAATGAAGCATAGGATCTTGAATTTATCATGTGATTCACTTCTGACGAGGCGAGATCTTTTGGAAAATTTGTACTGAACCAGGTACTAAATATTGAACTGCTAGGGCTAGAATTCCGATTTTTTTCGCTTTGTCTATTGAATCAAATTTGTTTTTCAATTGCTTTCATTGGCCAACAATATCCTACAACTCCGTATACCGATTTTTGTTTTTCAAAGTTTTAAATCAACTAGTTTCATTATTGATTCCCTTTTAATTTTATTTCTAATACTTTTTATACCTAACGGTGAAGGGTATTAAAAGGTCGCTCTGGTCAAAAAATGTTGTTTTTAAACTTGTTCGTACTTAGTACTTTTAAGCATAAATGTTCTTAGCCTAGCAGAAAATGCGCGGTATAAACAGAAACAAGTTAAAAAGAAGGAAGTTCGGCTGGGCCGAACTTTGTATACCCTCCACCATTTGGAACGAATTTAGAAATTTTCAAAATATAAAATCCGTTAAAAATTCTTAAAAATACCGAATATAGCCGTTATACTGGGGTCTATACGACGTGGACTTACATACGCATTGCTTTCGTAAGCCATTACAATATTCAAATTCGAAACTTGAAATAAATAGTGAATATCATAATACCATGTATAGGGAGGTAACATTATATCGGAGCTATACGGAGACCTGGAATTGCATAGACAATTTTCTGTCACAAGCCGTAGTATCCATTAGAAACTTCAAATACGACATCTCAAACTATTTTGGTGTGTATTGTACCTAAAATCGTCAAAATACCGAATAGAGGGAGTAACTGATATATGGGGCCAATACGAAGACCTGGACCTGCATAGACAAGATAGCGTGATTACAACAGACAGACGGGCAGACAAGCAGACGGATATCGCTAAATCGACTTAGAATTTTACGCTGATTATATATTCTTTGTTGGGTCTGACATGGGTATTTTGAGGAGTTACAAACGGAATGACAAAGTTAATATACCTTCCATAGTATGGTGAAGGGTATAAAAAGTTAAGTGTTTTGGAAACTTCATCTCTGTTATGAACACATGTTAAATTTTGTTTCGATCTGGTAACTCCTTCGTCTAGAAACAAGCGTTCAAAAAAGACGCATCCACAATTTTTTTACAATGAAAAAATTAGAATTGCGTGCTGTCATTAAATATTTACATAAAAAGTTTTGTCGGGACAAGAAATCCATAATGATATGGTGAATTAACACCCAGAGAATTTAACTTGTTCCCTAATCTAAAAAATCCTTGCTTACCTCAAATGCAGATGCAATTACAGTAGTAAACCACTATTTTAAGACCTTGAGGAAAACTATTTTAATCAAGAGATAGAATTGCTAGAAAAGAATTGGACTAAGTGTATTGAATATTCAGGAGATTATATAGAAGAATAAAAAAAACTAAAGAAAAATTTAAAAAATAACTATTCTCTTTCATTGAAAGGCTAAAAAGTTTCCGAACCGCCCTCGTATGTAGAAAGAATGAAAACGAAAGAATAACAAAAAATTATCAAATTATTAATATTTATACAAACATTTGTAAAAACATGGACCTGATGTTTCTCATATAAATTTTCTTTCGGCATACATAAACAATCCTTAGATTAGAAAGAGAATTTTTTTGGTCCATTTGAACTACTAAATATAAATATACAAAACCAATAGACTTTAATTCAGACCCGAACCCTATCCCTATGCTAAATTTCATGAGGATTAGACGATAATTCCGACCTGAATAAAATATCCTTGACACAGAGCTTTGAAAAAAAATATTACAAAAAATGAAATTGAAAATACATTAAACAAATCATATTTTCTGTTTTTGGTCCATTTCAACCCCTAAATATTCTCCGATCATCTTCCCCAACAATAGGTTTCTATTCTGACCCTAACCCCACCTCCATGCTAAATTTCGCGAGGATCGGGCCAAATTTGCGACCTGTAGCGTTATTGCAAATTAACATGGACAAACGGACGGGCGAACATACATAGCTATATCGCCTCAACTGGGAGATATAGGAAGATCCATATATACTTACCTATGTGCAGGACCAATATTTCGAGGTGTTACATAATTATTAATACATAGTGTTAGCCATATCTGAAATAAATTTAAAGCTCAATTTAAGTAATAGCATCACTAAATGTCTAAAAAAGGACAATTTTTATTAGAAAACGGGACGGACCCTATGATGCTCTTCACCGTTATACTTTAGACGAACTTTATCTAATCTAAAATTTTTCCACTAGCATGAACGCAACCTTGACTATATTGAGATAGGTAATTGAAATATTTCATGAATCATAAGAAATATTAAAATTTGTTCCTAATGAAGAGTCTTTATCAAAGACACAAAGATTAAACATTTAAAAAAAAAATAGCTTTTTTGCAAGAGTCATTGATTCTTTGTAAAAACAGCAAGGATATAAAATTGCAAAATTAATCTTTAACTTTTTTACGGGAATACACATAATGATGGCCTCAAACATTCTGTTTCTTATTAGTTAAAAAAGTTAAATTTCTTCCAATCCCAACTATTGTATATCCTGTCGGTAGATTTCTGTGGTACTGCGTTAAATTGCCGGAAGTGTTTTGTTATTCTTCCTCTTCAGATTTTTCTTCGAAAACTTCTTTAAACCCAAAATAGAAAATTATAGCCATACAATGTTTGAAACAAAGAGCAAAGTTAATTTATTTCCTTAATTAAAACTCGCACTCACACAAATGCCCCATGAAAAGTACCAAACTCGACAGGGAGAGCAGCATTTTTCATTTACAATCCGCCTCCTTTCCCAAACCATGAATTACTGGAACGACCACAAAATAACAAACAAACAAAAAATCCACTAAAGAATATTTACGATTGTGAGAATTTCCGCAAAGAAAAATCTCCACACATTCCATCCAGAGCGTTGCAGGCGTTCTGAGCGGCATGGTACACGATTAAGCGATTTGGTATGTACCTCAATTTCGAGCACGACGAGATGTACGAGCATTTACTGTCAAATTACGATGTACCGCCGTGTGCTGCAACGACAAGCAACCCTCCGAAATGCAGTCGTCGTCATGATTGACCGTAATAATCATTTACAGGGGTCCTCGTCAAACTTCATCCCCCGAATCGAATGGAACTTGCCAGCCGTATGTCGATTGTCACTGTCGGTTTTTCGTTTGCTGTTGATAATTGAGCACCCTTTCTTTTGTGTGCCACAAAGGGAGAATGAATTGAAAAAGAAGAACAAAAGAGAAAAAAAATCGAATGAAAATAAAGCAACTCCTTCAAGTTCCTTCATCCTTTCAACGGGGCCACTTGAGAAATTTATGACATTAAGTATCTGAGTGCTATGTTCGCACAGTGCGAACTGAGAAATCATATTACCTATTTAGAAAATTGTATGAGACGGGGACAAGAGTTGAACTGAAAATTTGTATTAACTATTTAGAAAATTTTATGAGACATATATATATTCATATGAAAGTAATATATAACATGAGCCCATATAAATGATTAGCAATTTAGAAACATATTTAACTTCAATCTCAATTTGGTACGGAGCTTAAAACTCATCGTTTATGTTGCCACTGTGGCAGCCATCGTAAATTGCGCCTTTAAATTGCACCAAACTGTAATACATCACTGTCACCAACTGTCAGGCGTAGCAAAAATCAATGTTGACTCATTCTCAAACCAAAAACAACAAAAAGTACTTTTTGTCGCATTTTCATCGCTTCATTATTGCAGCGACCATAAGAAGACCGTAGCTAAAGTAAATCTGCTTAAAAAATTTGAAGCCTTGTTTGATGCATTCAATAACGCTTGTTGAACACTCAAGTGTTGTTTGCCCAAGCACTTGAGCCGGTTTGTTAGGCTGCATTATATTTCAGAAAATTGACAAAAATCAGACATATTGAATATACATACTCACACATTGAAATGGAACACTTTCTTAAGTATCTTCTTCGTTTCTCCATACTTCTCCTACCATACGAGCGAAAAGTGCTGAATGTGAAGAGTTTGATATGACAATTCGAAATCAGCACTTATAACATATTCTTTACAGTTCAGTTGGTCCTAAGCATAGGGAATATGAAAATTATAGTATTATTAACATAAATATTTAAAAAAAGAAATGCATGTACTTTTATACTTTATCTCAAAAAAATATTTGTTAATAAAAACTGTAAGTTCGGCCGGGCCGATCTTTGAATACCATCCACCATTTTGAACGATTTTGGCAATTCTCAAAAAAATTAATGGATTTCTAAGGATTTCTAAGGATGGATTTTAAGGTCTTAAAAATACCGAATGTAGCTGTTATATTAGGGTCTATACGATGACGTGGACCCTTACAGGCAACTTTTGTCATAAACCATTACAATAATCAAAGCGAATTCAACAATTCCGGCGAATAATGTCGGTAAAAGCATCAAAATACCGAATATCGGGGGGTACCGTTATATGGGCGATATACGAAGACGTGAACCTGCACAGACAATTTTCTGTCACAGTCTGTAGTACCCATTACGAACTTCAAATACCAAATTTGAAACAATTCCGGTGAATAATGTCGCTTAAATCATCAAAATACCGAATATCGGGAGGTAACGTTATATGGGGGCTATATGAAGACGTGGACTTGCACGGACAATTTTCTGTCAAAGGTTGTAGTACCTATTACGAACTTCAAATACCAAATTTGAAACATTTCCCGTGAATAATGTAGCATAAATCACCAAAATACTTAAAAAAGAGAGGTACCATTATACAAAACGTGGACTAACATCACCCATTTGCAATACAAAAAGTCCAGTAGACGTAATACATATTTGAGTAAAATTTTATCAATCTATATCATTTCGTTCGGAAGCTAGAGTGATTTCCACAGACGGATAGACGGTCAGACAAACATCGCTAAATCGACGTTAGATTATTCTAAAAATGGGCTTAAAAGCGGTCAATTTTTGTTTTCATAAAAACCTAAGAAGGGGTAAGAGGTTCGCTTCAAAATCCATTACCACGGAACTACACCCTTTTATATAAAGGGTCTTTTTTAAGCTAGATAGAACTTTAAATTGTAAAATTATTAATTTGTAAATTTTGATGAAACTTTTTATACCCTCCATTCCGTTTGTAACTCCTCGAAATACTCATGTCAGACCCAACAAAGTATATATATTCTTGATCAGCGTAAAATTCTAAGACGATTTAGCCATGCCCGTCTGTCTGTCTGTGTGTCTGTCTGTCTGTTGTAATCACGCTATCTTTCGAACAAATTGAGATAGAAGGCTAAATTCTTGCAGACGTGTATATTTTGCCAGTAGGCAGGTTAAGTTCGAAAGTGGGCCATGTAGGTCCAAGTTATCATATAGCCCCCATATAACGGTACCTCCCGATATTCGGTATTTTGATGATTTTAGCGACATTAATTAACGGAAGTGTTTGAAATTTGGCATTTGAAGTTCGTAATGGATACTACTGCCTAAGACAGAAAATTATCTGTGCATGTCCACGTCTTCGTATAGCCTCCATATAACGGTACCCCCGATATTCGGTATTTTGATGATTTTAGCGACATTATACCGGAATCGTTTCAAATTTGGTATTTGAAGTTCGTAATGGATGCTACATCCTAAGTCATAAAATGAGCCATGTAGGTCCACGTCTTCATATAGCCCCCATATAACGGTACCCCCGATATTCGGTATTTTGATAATTTTAGCGACATTATTTAACGGAATCATTCCAAATTTGGTATTTGAAGTTTGTAATGGATACTGCAGCATAAAACAGTACGTAGGTCCATGTCTTAGTATAGCCCCATATAAAGGTACCCCCTATATTCGGGATTTTGATGATTTTAGCTACATTGAAAACAGTTTCGCATTTAAATATTGTGATAACTTATGACAAAAGTTGCCTATGCAGGTCCATGTATTAGTATTCGGTATTTTTAATATTTTAACAGAATTTTTAACGAATTTTATTATTATTTTTATTATTATTTTTTTTTTTTTTTTGGAAATTGCCAAATTTGTACCAAATGGTGGAGTTTTTTACTTGTTTTATTTATTTCAGTATACTCTGACAAATCATCATGAATAGACTCACGCTTGAACAACGCTACGAAATCATCCCAATTTACTTTCAGGCTCTAGAGCAGTTGGCAAATGACCTGTTGTTTTATCGCAAAATTGTGTTCAGCGATGAGGCGCATTTTTGGCTTAACGGGTTTGTTAATAAGCGAAATTGCCGCATATGGAGTGAGACCAATCCACAAGAGACTCTACAGACTCCATTACATTCAGAAAATGCACCGTATGATGCGGTTTTCATGCTGGTGACATAATCGCGTTACGGTCAATGAAGATCGTTACCGCACCATGATCAGTGATTTTTTGTTTAAAAATATGGATGACATTGATCCGGAGGAGATGTGGTTTCAACAGGGTGGCGCTTCGTGCCATACGGCGAACGTAACGATCGACTTATTGAAATCAAAATTTGGCGATAAGTTGATTTCGAGAAGTTGACCTCTCAATTGGTCGTGCGAATTACTGATAAACCAGCAACAACTGACGTCTTGGAGGCCAGGATTTTGTGTTATTCGTGACATACGACCTGCTCGAAAAAGTGGCCAAAAATAGGACGTCCAGAATGCACTTCGTCAAGAACAGCCGCGGTGCCCATATGCCCGAAATCATTTTCAAATGTTAATGTCACGTGTTGATCTTTCGAATTAAAAAAAATTGATTAAAATTTAACTTTTTGTCTTATTTTTAACAATTTCAAGTTCTATCGAGCTTAAAAAAACACCCTTTATATAGAGTTTAAACAACGTGAAAGGAAAGCCCAATTAAGTCAAAAATTGGTAAAATATAGTATTTGTATCTAAATTATTTACAAAATTGACAATATCGGTTAACTTCATTTGTTGTTCTCTTAGAGTCAATATTTGCAAAAAACGTACTAAAGGGTATTTTTGCTTGGGCAACGAGAGGCGGTGGTTTAATATTTTCTACTTTCGCTCTAGGTCTAATTTTTATAAAAAAACCAACTAAGTTTAGTCTATATCTGGTACCCGTTTCATTTTGTATGTGTATTTTTCAAAATTTTGATCTTTTGTGGCGGAGGTAGACATCTAATTCTTAAGTTTTAAAAATATATATTACATTTTTATGATCACAATAGAATCGCATTCTAAATTGGTGTATACATGTCCGTCAGTCAGTCCGTCTGTACATGTAAGCAAAGTAGAGCTCGCATTCATACTTCGATTAAAATGTGACAATTCTGTCATAGTTAGGAGTATCCATTACGAACTTCAAATACGAAATTTGAAACACTTCCTGTGAGTAACGTCGTTAAAATCATCAAAATATCGAATAATAGGGGTACCGTTATATGGAGGCTTGACGATATCATACCTTGTGACGATTCTCAGACATTTTCATTGACAAACTTAGCTACAATCATCAAAATACCGAACATTGAGAGGTAACGTTATACAGGGTGAAATAAAAAACAGCAACAAAATCAAAAGCCATATTTTTTAATTTTTTTAATTTTGTTAAATGAAAGTAAAAAATATCGGAAATTGCATCAAATTTTAGAATATGTATAGATTTGTTTGAATTTGTTACCTTTGCCTCAAATTATAGCCTTCAAAGGGCCAATGAAACCGTCACACGCTGCCCGAATGTTGCTCTGCGGTATTTTGGCTCATTCCCGGCGAAGCACTTGCTGCGATCGGTTATCGACACTTTGTTATTTTATAGTGCCAACCTTTCCAAAATACTCCAGACAAAATAGTACAACGGATTGGTATCCGGAGATTTTGGTGGCCATTTTGCGCTGGAAATGAAGCGAGGAAACTAATTTTCTAACCATTCTTGAGTGCCGCGTGCTGAGTCCTGTTGGAATGTCCAAGATCTGCGGCCAAAATGTTTGCATACCCAAGACTTTAATACTGCCTCCAGAATATTTACGCGATAATATTCGGCCACGGTCTATTAATACGAGCGGAGAGCGACCATCGGCTGCTATGGTGGCCCACACCATCACTATGGCCGGCGCTTGAGTTCTTGTGGCCAACCGAAGGTGCACATTTTCAGCTGACCTCTTTTGCAAGTAAACACGATCACTTTGTTTGTTTACAAACTGCTGGACAACGAATCTTTTCTCATCGGAGAAAACCACATTCGGCAGTTCACCACTTTCGGGCAAGCGAAGCAACTCTTTAGCTCTTTTGAGTCAATTTTCTTTCTGTTGCGGTGTAAGTTCATGCACTTTTTGGAATTCCAATGGCTTTACTCCGATCTCTTTTTTCAATATTTGCCGAGTGGAATATTGCGATACGTTCAGCTCGCGAGCTATTTTTCGGCCACTGAAACTCGAGTTTCGATCAAGTCGCTTCTATACTTTTCTTTACTGTCTCCTTCCATCCACTTCCTTGACGTCGGGTTACGCTACCAGTATCACAGTAATGAGCGATGGTACGAGACACAAAAGATTTATTCACATTTAAATGCCGGAGTGCTCTAACGATAGAAGGATTTCGAGGAGTTACATACAGAATGACAAAAATACATGACCCAAATCGAAGAATTTGAGATATAATAACAGTTTTATTACACGAAATTAACTAAAAATTAGTTTTGTTAATTTTTTTTAAATAAAATAAAGGCGACACTTTCAAAAAATGTAGTGGATACAAGTTACATTTACAAAAAGTAACAAAATTAAAAAGAGTAATTTATTTTAGAGGAAAGATGTAATTAATAATGCCAACGTTGTACTTTACTTTTCCTAAAGTAAGGGATAATAAAAAGGGACTATAAAGGAATCATGTATGAAAGGGCCATGAAGTCATATCCTAAGAGTATATATCTCTTGACAAACCGAATGATACTTCTAACTTGTTTTACATCGACTTTAAACAGAAATCCCTCAAGGTAATGTTTCCCAAAATATATAGGTTATGTTGTGGGCAGCCTTTTCAGTTTTAGTCTTTTATAGATCAAAAATATTATTTAATGACTTTATATTTTCTAAGAAAGTACGAAGTAGTCAAATGGTTTATTATAATCTTTATCATATGACAGGATATGCTTAATATGCATTGAAACATACATAGATAACATTTATTAACAATTTATACCATCAAGGCCCTCCTACAAGTTTTTTTTTATTTATTTGTTTGTCAGTTTGTTTGTTTGTTGCTAACTTGCTGGACAGTTGTCTATATGTCTGGATGCGAATACAAATGTGGCACAATATCAATGAGTGACTGACTGATGTAAAGTATTTTAATTAACCAATTGAAAAACTTGTCAACGTAATTGGAATTGTTGACACTTAACACACAAGTGGACGAATGACATTTTCAAAAATTTAATAATACTCAGCCACAACAGTCACTGCCACAAATATAGCCAGCGGCTGTGGCAACCAACAGCACCGGGTTGCGGGAAGAAAATTCAGAGTAGTTCTGGTAGAGTTTGCAGGAAATTAATGTTTCTCTCAGATGCGCACGAACACAGGCACTTGGACCCAATGGAGCAGGCACACACACACACGCACACTTGGTCGATTCCACACACAGACATCAAATGCAATTTAATATTAATTTAAGCAATTACCAGCCACAATTTCTGTAGCATCTATCCCAGTCAGCATTTTTTGAAATTTTTAATCATATTCGAGTCTTTTTTGATCCGGTTGCACGATTAAAAAGCTGGAATATGAGCGCATTTTCTGATCATAAAAGACTCAGTTGTCGGGAGAAAAACGTGACCTCCCACGACTCTTCGAAATAAATCACATATGAGTCTTCCTCTAGATTAGTTAAGAGTCTTTTTCTACCATTTTCTGATCGTTCTACGAGTCTTTTTCGAATCGTTTTCTAATCATTTATTGAGCTAAAACACTTAATTTGTGAATCTTTTTCGAGTCTTTTTTAAGTAATTTTTTGATCATTTATGAGTCTTAAGTGAGTAATTTATTAATCGTTTAAGTGTCATATATCACTCATATGTATATTCATTTAGGAGACTTTTATAAGTCCCCTTTGTCTTAAATTCGAGTCATTTATGAGTCTTATATGAGTGTTTACGATTTTACGAATCACGTACGTGATTTCTAAATATTCGGATGTACCGTAAAAAAAGAATTTAATTATATATGTTCATATAAAAATTTATTTAAAATAAAAATAATTCAACTTTTATGACTATAATTTGTACTGTAATATCAATAAATGCGATTGTAAATATGTATATAAGAAAAGGAAATAAAAAAAAATGAAAAATCAAATAATAAAAAATCAGAAACTGCAATCGGGCCCTTTTCTATTTGTAACGCGGTCTCTAGTGTGAACAAAATGTTTTTGTAGGATTGTGTTCATATCCTTGTCGTTGCTGGAGCATTTGAGATGACACATATCTGAAATAAAATATGTACAGTCTGTCCATTTTACAAATTCTTTATATACGTGTTAAAAAGACAAACTTACTTTTGATTGCTGTAACTTTATTTACTTTTCTGCACTCAGAATTACCCTGTCCCCATCCAGCTGTATTGGCAGGCTAATTTATCTGAAAAAAACCTTTTTTTTATAGTTTATAAAGTAGTGAATTAATCAATCAAATATCCAATTTTCTTTACTTACAAATCAAGTTCTGTCTCATTTTGCTTCACCAATTCACGTTTCTGGACATTTTTTTAATTTTTCTCTATTCAGTTTTATTTGTTTTTTGTAAAATTAAATTTCTAACTCTTTTTGGCCATCGTTTTTATGTTAGCCTTTTCTATTTTTGTAATTTAACTTGCTGATAAAAATTAATAAATAAACAAAGAGATAAACGTACACTTTTTCATATTTTTTCACTTTTCAATATTATACACTTTTGCTGTTGACGCCTCCATGCACTTTTAATAAATGAACTGTAATTCAACTTTTTGATAGTCAGTCCAGAAACAAAATGACCCTTGCATAACAAAATAAGCAAAAAAATACATAATTTTGATCACTTTTCAAACAGTTGAAAGATCCTTTTAAGACTAATAATTTTTCAATCTCTAGATGATCGCAATACGATAATAAATAACTGAAAAATGGTCACATTTTGCACATCTCAATGATTGATTTGCGATTCCCCTACATTTTGTTGTTGTATATTAAATTGATCTCTTTTCACTCATTAGAGAGCGTCATTTTCGAGTCGATTTTCGATCATACAAGTCAGTTAATCATTTTTTGGTCACCAAAAGGACTCGAAGAAGACTCACCAAAGTGATTTTTTCAAAAACAATCTTCCAAATGCTAGCTGGGATATTGGAATCCATTTTCCCTACATTTAAGTCTTTGTCACTGCACACTGCAGTTTGTTCGTATTCCGTACTGGACAAATAACGACTCAACATGGCTCTTGTCACTGAAAATAAAATGTCTGAAGTGTTCAGAAACTAAATTAACAATTGGGCAATTTAGCTTTAATTTTTAGTAATTATTTCTCATTTAGAAGATAGACCCCAATAATCTGTGCCATCAAAGTTTATGTAGTGTTCAATAGCTATATATCTAATTTATTTTAGTAAGCAGATAAAAAATATTTCCCAAATTAGAAAACAAGGATTCAAGGTATGGCTGTTGTGAACACTCTATCTTTCGAACGAATTGAGACATAAGTCTTAAATTTTACATATATTTTTATACCATCCACGATAGTATGGAAGGTTTATTAAGTTTGTCATTCCGTTTGTAGACCCCACAAAGTATATATATTCTTGATCAGCATAAAATTCTATGTCGATTTATCGATGTCTGTCCGTCTGTCCGTGGACTTCCCGATATTCGGTACGTTGTTGGTTTTAGCGACATTATTCACCATATTTCGTGTTTGATATTCGTAATGGATACTACAGCCGTAATGGATACATATAGCCTCCATATAACGGTACCTCCCGATATTCGGAACTTTGTTGATTTTAGCGACATTATTCACTGGAATTGTTTCAAATTTGGTATTTGAAGTTCGCAATGGATACTGCAGCCTAAGTATTCGGTATTTTTAATATTTTAACAGAATTTTTAACGAATTTTATTATTATTTTTATTATTATTTTTTTTTTTTTTTTTTTTTTTTTTTTGGAAATTGCCAAATTTGTACCAAATGGTGGGGTTTTTTACTTGTTTTATTTGTTTCAGTATACTCTGACAAATCATCATGAATAGACTCATGCTTGAACAACGCTACGAAATCATCCCAATTTACTTTCAGGCTCTAGAGCAGTTGGCAAATGACCCGTTGTTTTATCGCAAAATTGTGTTCAGCGATGAGGCGCATTTTTGGCTTAACGGGATTGTTAATAAGCGAAATTGCCGCATATGGAGTGAGACCAATCCACAAGACACTCTACAGACTCCATTGCATCCAGAAAAATGCACCGTATGGTGCGGTTTTCATGCTGGTGACATAATCGCGTTACGGTCAATGAAGATCGTTACCGCACCATGATCAATGATTTTTTGTTTAAAAACTTTGTTGATTTTAGCGACATTATTCACTGGAATTGTTTCAAATTTGGTATTTGAAGTTCGCAATGGATACTGCAGCCTAAGACAGAAAAGTGTAGGTACAGGTCCACATTTTGGTATAGACCCCATGTAATAGTACCTCCCTATATTGAAAATTTTAGCTACATTATGCACCGAATTTTTTTTCAAGTTTCGCATTTGAATATTGTAATGGCTTATGACAAAAGTTGCCTATGCAGGTCCACGTCGTCGTTTAGACCCTAATATGACTACATTTGGTATTTTTATGATTTTAACAGAGTTTTTAACGGATTTTATTATTATTATTATTTCTTTTGAATTTTGTTCCAAATGGTGGAGGGTATTCAAAGTTCGGCCTGGCCGGACTTACAACTTTTATGCTTGTTATTTTTTTTAGGTCAAGTCCGTAAATGGGCCACGACGGCGCACGGTTAAATTCATAATTTTCTAACAGAATTGTTTAATATTTAGGATATTCAACATTTTCTATAGCCAATGGTACCACCGAACATTCGGTATTTTGTATAGCTATATATGAACCGATTTTTACCAAATTTGATGTACTTGCTTCTAGACCGAATTCAGACCATTTGAACCGATTCTCATCAATTTTAATAGGGGTTGTCCTTGCGTCAAACAAATGAAAATCCCATCTTACTTGAACAAAACAACAACATGACAGTTGGACGGAAGGACATGCATATATCGACTCAGAATATGATTCTATGACGATCAACAGAGGGAACTATAGGACCTATTTCGTTTCCTTCTGAATGTACAAACCAATACACAAATGCATAAGAGCCACGTACCTAAAATTTTATGAATAACAGTTTTGTATAATATTTTTATGTTGGAAGATTTGCTTTTGCAGCATTTATCTACCTGTTCAAGAAATAGAGGTCGAAACAATTGATTTAAATATACGAAATATTTCACAAAAAAGTTGAATCCCCAGTTGAAAGAAGGTTTATAAGGCGATTTCATGATTTACTTCAGGGTCACAAACTTAATCATTTTCCTGACATATCTTGGTAGTTAAACTCACGGCGATCTACAGGTTAAGATAAAAAACTGCAACAAAGTCAAACGCCATAATTTTTTTTTTAAATTTTATTGAATAAAAGCAAAAAATGTCGGAAATGGTATCAAATTTTAAAATTTGCCGAATTGAGTATTGCGATATGCTCAGATCACGAGCCATTTTTTTGTTCACTGCGACGCGGGTTTCGATCAAGTCGCTTCTTTACTTCTCGAAGCATTTCCGTCCACTTCCTTGACGTCGGGCTACGCTACCAGTATCATGGTAACGAGTGATGTTACGAGGCACAAAAGATTTATTCACATTTAAATCCTGGAGTGCTCTAACCACTTGTGGTTTTCCATCTCACCCTGTATCTTCGGGGTTCTTAACAATTTGACGAAGACCTTTTATTCTCGCCAAGGATTGACCCCCCAATTGGTATCACAGCATTGTAAACCCAATTGTTATCATATTCCGAATTTTTTAACGAAAATAGATTGTTTTCCACAATTCATATTTGTTAGGGCATTGATTTTTTTTTTCTCAAATAGTGATATACATTTTGAACGCACATTCGAACATGGTGAGGCCAAGAATAGGAAAAAGGAACGAAAATCTACAATTCAATCTACACAGTTCAGAAAAAAGTTCCTATGTTTCAATAAAGAAACAAAAAATGATGAGCTTGTCAGGACACTTATATGTTAGGTCTGTATACAGTAATACTTATACAAAAACACATGTGTATGTGTGTGGGCACATACTCACAAATATCTGGCCACAGTGCAAATAACTAGCTGTTTGAATATTTGTGTACAAGGACTGAGCCCACTGGTTGGTTTGACCATGGGACAAACGGATAAAAAGGAATTTATATTTCTTATTTGCAACGCTTGAAATGACCACACACTTAATGCTCCATTGGACATTGTGTGTTTGACCAATGTTCCATGCCCGGCAGTGTTCGGGGCCATACATAAAATCACAAAACTGTATGGCTAAATATGCATACATACAGTAGATACATAAATACGAGCATGGGCATATACATGTACATATGTATATGCCCATGTACATACTCAAATGTATACTTCAAACATATGAAAATGTCAACATACTGTTGTGCAATTATATTTCATTTCACATTCATGATTGCGAAAAAATTAAATAAAAAAGTTTGAGTAATGGTCTCTTTTGCTCCGACCCGCAACCACTTCACATAATAAAAAGGACAATAAAATACAACAGAAAAAATACACGAAATAAAACAGGGCCAAAGGATACTGCATGCAAAAACAGTCTGCAGCCAGAAAAAATGTATTTTATTTATTACACGAAGTATTTGTGTGGTCGGTGCCGACACAGATACGCTTTACGTGTTGGTTAAGGAAAAGGAACTTTGAAATAACAATTATGTAAAATAATTGCAATTATAATTTGTATGGATTAGATTGGAAATAGAAGAAGACGTTTCTAAGCAAAGCTATTGTTATTGGACGCACTCAATGGTTGCGAATAATTAAAAGGGTGTCCCGACTAGAACGTGAAATCGGAATAGTAAAATGATAATCAGTTTTATTTATTTATTAATATTTGCCTAGAATTCAAGAAATGAATGTGAAGGATATGTGGTTTCAACAAGACGGCGCCACATGTCAAACAGCCAGAGAAACAATTCAATTGTTGCATCAGTCATTTCACGGTCGTGTTATTTCGCGTTTTGGAGACCAGAATTGGCCGCCTGGATTGTGCGACTTAACACAATTTTTGAATTCGTTGATATACGCGAATAAGCCGACGACCCAAGCATTAACAGAGGAAATTAGACGCTGCATTAATGAAATACCGCTGCATAATGCAAAACGGTCATTGAAAATTTCATTAAAAATATCCCTTGTGCCAGCAAAGCAGCGACGGCCATCTGCACGATATGTTGTTACATATATAATCTCATTTTGTCAACTTTACGATATAATAAAGTTTCACGATTTCTTTTAATATATGTGTTTCATTAAAAATTTAAAAATTGGGTTGGGAGAGCCCTTTATGGTTGGGAGAGCCCTTTATAAGGCTCCTTGGAATTCGAATTCGGCGTAAAGTTCGAAGACACGATGACTTAGAGCCGTAAATTCTGTCCGACAATGTACCCATCGGCAATCAACTCATCATCAATAAATAAATAAAAATTCAATAGCATTATTTAGATCTTTCTGTCAACCGATCATGCATAGAACTTTTTGCATATGCCGCATCCATTTTAATATACCTGAAACTCTTTTATCAGTATAAAAATTTGGAAATTTCGGCCCCTAAAAATAGTTTTTAGTATACTTTGGTACTACAGATATTCCATCTCCTATGACAATTAATTGTACCATTTTAGTACCGGAAAGTACTTATTCAAAACATTTTCGACCTTTTTTATTTTGCCGACACATGTATACCGTCATCCAAAACCTGTTTGTTAACTTATGTTTGGCTTGTGTTTTGATTATTCAAGCTTTTGAGCCTTTTTGGGGAGAACTTTGAAGGGTTTGGCTAATATTTTGCATTCTGTATCTAACCTAAATCTGATATAAGTTGGCAAATTTGGACTATACAACTACTTCAGTCACTCTGTAAGAGATATGTGATAATTATAGGAAAATGTTAAACGTGTGCGATGTACCAGATATAGTGAACAGAAGTAGTCCACTTCATCTAACACTGATAAAAATATTAGGATGTGCAAAATTCAAAGAAAATCGAACACTTATTTAGAATTCTATAGGAATAATTGTTAGTCAAAAGTTTAACCAGAAGGAATGGACCGAAATATCTATAGGATCTGTGATTAACAGATATTATGAGGCACACGAAGTTTTATTTCGTGTTTTACAAACTTCATGAAGGACAATCGCACTATTTTGTAAGAGTTATACTCATTCCAAATTTTGATTCTTTTATCGGAGCTACTTTTTGGAGTTAACACAGACAAAAATTTTTGGATTTACAAAGATTGCACAAATTTCAATGATTCTTTCTCTTTCTATGACGTAAATTATTTTCTCTGAAAATGTTGACCATTTGTGGGGGGATGTATCACAGCAAGAGTGGACCGATGTTTCCCATCTCCGAACTCGATCTAAGTTGGACAATAATATTACGATGTATAACCATATGGCTGAGGGTATAGTGATTCTAGTTTTACAGATTCCGAGATATTCTTGCTTATCGCAAATCTCATTGTAATGTTTTAAACTTTTGGCTCTTATGGTCCCGTTTTATAATGGTTTATGCCTCTTAGCACTTTTGGTGCACAAACCCCTAAATTTACCTTTGAATCAAGACCGATCTTTTTGAAAAAAGGTTTTACGTTCGCATCATTAAAATAAAAATTGTCCAATTGTAACCCTCAAAAAATGTTAAGCTTTATTTTCTGCCTATCGCTTAATTCCCATTCAAAATTGGAGACATATAGGTTTTTCCGATCGCTAAACAATAATTATGTACCTGTATTTCTTCTTACCAAAAAAGATCCCCGTGTAATATTTCAGAGTTCACTTTTGTACCTAAAAAGTTTTGAAAATTCAGAGTTGTAGTTCTCAAAAACAATGATTAGTGCTTTTTGAAACCTTTAAGTATTTTTTTTTAAATCCCGACGAAGGTCAGCCTTTTCACGAAGAGTGACCCCCATGGAAACTTTAATTTACCAACAACCTTGTTCGATTCGAATACTAACCGTTTTTATTGTGCACAAACTTATGTCTACATGGTGTATATACCATTTGATACAACATAAATGTTCCTGATCGAAGAAACGATTATCTAAACAATTATTCGCCAAATAATTCTCCAATTTTCTGCATATTCTGTACAGCACAATTTTATTGATAATTAGGGACCTCAAGAAATTCAATATGTTAAACAAAATATTTTACATTATGCGTACGTATTACACAATGTGGTACAACATAATAAAGGTCAAAATTTTTAATGAGAATTACTTTCATTTATTCTTAAATTGTTGCCTGATTTTTTCAAACTTTGTACTTTGTACTATATGTACAAGGTATATATCTGAATATTAATTCACCATAGACTGTTTCCGGTTGAACAGAGTGATATTATTTCATAGCCCTTGATGCATTGCAATTAACATCGGTCATGCACCAAACAACATTTCGTAGGGTATACGAAATCTGGTATGGATATTTATACAGTTGCTTTTGTGTATTCTTGGAAAATAGTAGCTGAACAAATGCTGTTCCAAATGCAATTGCATGACAACTTTGTGAACGGGAACGAGAACGGGAACAACATTGAAATTGCGCTCATGTCATTTTCCTTAGTATCCGTCCCCTGTGACCCACAGAGTCCCAGTGTCCGTTGGCGTATCCACTTAACAAAGTGTATTGGTCGGTTGGCCGGCCATCACTGAAACTGATGTTTCGTGTTAGTCCCAAGGCGTTACTGCATACATGTATTTCAACTTTTCATTCATTTACAAGTGATGTTTGTGGCATATGAAAATTTTATGCAAACATGACCGTTGTTGCAGCGGAGAGAAATGGAAACCATGGAAGTACCAGGACGGGGTGTGTGATGACCAGAGTTTGCGAAGTAGAAATTGACCAACAAAAACTCACAACAGACGGAAAATATGATAATACCACTAATTAGCAATAATGCACTCCTTTTACGGCCAACAATGTTCGGGCAGAAAAAATCGTCTAATTATAATCTACTTTAAAAACGGTACATGAATGTTTTATTTCATCAAGTGCCAACAAAAGTTTTCATTATTTTTTGTTAAATTAAATAAAATGTCTCATTCTACTGTTATTGCATCCATGCAACCGCAATGATCATAAAATGTTTTTCAATTAATTAAAATGTATGGCTTGTTACTGTAAGGTTGAAATCATCAATTGCATCCCCAAGCCCAATTCAACCACCACCACCACCACCATCGTATTGATGATGAAACATGTAGTCATTTGTTTTAAATGAAATAATTACTTACAGGTTGCTAGGGAATACATTGTGTATATGTATTTATTATTAATAAAATTCCATTCCAGGAAAGATGTATCAATTTTCGAATGCATTGGAATGTTATTGAATGGGGGGAAGTGGTGTAAGGTGTTGATTGGCTATCATTTAAATTCACTTTTGTTAACTTTTCAAATTGATAATTAATAAAACTTTGATTGGCTGTGTAGGAAACATCAGACATAACAAAACAAGTGTGTAATGCCAATTATTGGTTAAAAATTCTATATATCCATGCACATATGTTCGTTCGGCTTGTACTAACTCAGAATTGGACTTAATATAACCAATTTCAAACCGTTTTGCTCATTTTATTTATTAATAAATATAAATTTGATTATATATTAATACAATAAATTATAATCAACAAGTACGGCACGGTCAAAAGTCGGGCGGGGCCGACTATATGATACCCAGCATCACTATGCGTATTTAATAGAGCTAAGAAAAAAATTTATATTGGGAATTTATGTGAAGTAGATCGTGCCAACATTGAAACAAATAACATTGCTGTATAGTGTATGATATGACTTTGATAAGGATTATATTAAAACATTGTTTATTGATGGAACAATAGGTACACCGGGCAACTTTCACTAACTGTTATGAAGTTTCAAGTTTCACTAAATGAATATGAATAAGTAAACCAGTAAAGAAAGTCTTAAAGTCGGGCGGGGCCGACTTTATGATACCCTACACCATTTTACTAATAAAGTAGAGCTCCACATAACAATTAAAAGTTTTTATGGGAGAATTCAATCATACACGCTATGATTATAATTATAATTTAAAGTTCAAAGGACTAAATATGCCGAAGCATTTGTATCTTTTAAATTCGGAATTGTATTGCCCATTTGGTGCACAATTAATTTGAAATCGGATAAAGATATATATGGGAGCTTTTTCCAAATCTGAACCGATCTCGATAAAAATTGGCAAAGATATTTCTTTGCTGTATTTGATATATTTCCCTGAATATCGTTGTTACAGAGTGCATATTACGATTGTGGGCAACAAATATAACAACTCTGATGAATAATATATATGGAAGCTATAGCTATATCTGAACCGATCTTCACCAAATTTGGCATACTAGCTTCTAGAACTACTTTTCAACTTTCCATCCCATTTGGAGAAATATTAGACGTTTGGTGCACAATAAAAGGTAAATCGGACGAAGTTATATATGGGAGCTATACCCAAATCTGAACCGATCTCGATAAAATTTAGCAAATGTATTTCTGAGCTGTATTTGATATATTTCCCCAAATATTGTTGTTGCATAGTGCATATTACGGCGGCGGTGGACAAAAATAACAAATCGGATGAACAATATATATGGATGTATATGCAAAATTCCATACAATTCGGGCTGATTTTACACGTTTGGTGCACAATAAAAGGCAAATCGGACGAAGATATACATGGGAGCTATATCTAAATTTTTACCGATTATCTCCAATTTCAATAGGGTTCGTCCTTGGGCCAAACAAAAGATGTTTGCATAATTTCATCTGGATCGGGCAAAAAATGCGACCTGTACTTTGTTTACAAAAATACATGGACAGACGGACGGACAGACGGACGGACGGTCATGCATAAATCGACTCAGAATTTGATTCTATGCAGATCATCAAAAGGAACTATGGGTCTATCTCGTTTCCTTCTGCCTGTTACAAACAAATGCACAAAGACATAATACCCTGACCACCTTGTGGTGTAGGGTATAAAAAGCTGTAAATTCGGCCGGGCCGAACTTTGAATACCCTCCATCATTTGGTAAAAATTTAGCGATTTTCAAAAAAATAAAATCCGTTAAAAATTCTGTTAAAATCTTAAAAATACCGAATGTAGCCGTATATTAGGGTCTATGAGACTACGTGGACCTGCAAAAGCTATTTTAAAATTTAAATACGAAACTTGAAAAAAAATCTGTTTATAATGTAGCTTAAATCATCAATATACCGAATATAGGGAAGTACCATGGCTGTTATAAAACGTGGACCTGCACAGACAATTTTCTGTCTCAGGATGTAGTATCCATTACGAACTTCAAATACCAAATGTAAGACAATTCCGGTAAGTAATGTCGCTAAAATCATTAAAATACCGAATATCGGATGTGCAAAGGTTTAGCCTTCTATCTCTATTCGTTCGAAAGATAGCGTGATTACAACAGACAGACAGTCAGACAGACGGACAGACAGACAGACGGACTTCTCTAAATTGACTTAGAATTTTACGCTGATCAAGAATATATATACTTTGTTGGATCTGACATGAGTATTTCGAGGAGTTACAAACGGAATGACAAAGTTAATATACCCTATATAGTATGGTGGAGGGTATAAAAATAAATATCATTGTTATAGACTGCATGTTATGGCTATGGCAAGGTGTACATGTGAATTCTTGTGAAATATATATATATATATATATACTTGACGTTTGGTGGACACATAAACTGTTGAAAGTGTTCAATTTCATTTCTATGTGTGCCTACGTTCCGTTATGTCGTTTAAACGATAGGCACAAGAAGAAGTCAAAATAAATTAAATTTGTCATTTCGTTTGAAACACTTCCAAATGTTAATCAGAGACACTATTAGATATAATAGGGCGATTTAATGGTACCTGATTTTTTGCTGAAATCAAGATACATCATATATAATATAACCTTAAAACTGGTTATATTTTTTTGCATTGTGTATTGAATGTCAGCCTTATCGGTACACGTTTTCGTTTAGCCCCCATATAACGGTACTTCCCGATATTCGGCATATTGACTATTTGAAGCACATTTTCTAACTGCATTACTTCAACTTCAGTATTTATGATCTGTAGAGGTTGATTTTTTCAGTGCCTTGATGATTTTAGCCAAACTTTTCAACGTATTTAACTAAAAATTGCTATTTTTAGTTGATTATGGGTTCTAGCTTCGGTGGCAGAACATTTAATATCTAGGTCCACGTTTTCCTGTAGCGCACATATAATAGTTCCATCGGATATTAAGTATTTTGACGATTAAAGCCACATTTTCTAATAGATTTGTTTAAAATTTGATATTAATAATGGGTTCTACAACCGGCGTCGAAACATTGTTCATATTGGCTCTAGTCATCCTGATCACATTATGACAAATTTGGATTTTAAGACTCGGAATAGATTACAATCGTTGTAGTACGAAACTGTCTATACAGGCTTCCGTTTTAGTATGGCTTCCATATAACGGCTCCAACTATTCTCCTACCGATCTTACCGGAGTTTGCATAAAAATCTTTTCTTTACCAAATGGTGGAGGGTATTACAAGTTCGGCCCTGCCGAACTTAATGTATTTCTATTTGTTTCAGTCTCTTGATGATTTTAGCCACAGTTTTCAACGAAATTGTTCCGCACTGTGGCAGACAGCTGTATATTTAGGCCCTCCTTTTCCTCATATATCCCTCATATAACAGTTGCCAATGCTCGGTATTTTCTTAGGAGAAGACAAATTTCTTAAAGAAATTGTTTAAATTATGGTATTTAGATTTTGTAATTGGTTGCGGCATAACATTGTCTATAAAGGTCCATGTTTTTATATAGCCATTATATAACGGTACCGTCACATATTCGCTGATTTAACGATGTTAACAATATTTTCCATAGAATTTTTTAAAGTTTGTTTATTTATTAAAATCTAAATAGATAACAACCCCTGTAGCAGAAAATTTTATGCACATGTTCAATTTTTGGCGTAGCGCCCATTTTATGGTATTTGAAACAATTTAAAATATAACTCGTCTGAATATTGGATTCTGAAACTTTTATTTATAAAGTTTTTCTTTATCTCATGGTCAAGGCGAATTAAGTCCGTCAGATATTTACATTTTTACTTGTTTTTAAATATATTTCATCTGGATAATTTCTGATTTGCAACTTGATGAATTTCCCATACCAAAATTTACTCTCTCAGGTCCTCTTCATTTAGTTCTCATATATATTTTTATCGTTATTTCTATATGTTTGTACTTTTTCTCACATCTTTTCCAACACATCGTATAATGTTTTATTTCCCCTCGGCACAATAGGTAATAAACATTTTCATTTTCTGACTTGGCTATTATAAATGAACCCCTTTTTATTAATAAAGCCCTAGATATTCTGTCTATTCCTTTAGAAATGAGTTTTATTTGAGTGTGTGTGCGTAATTAAATAACTAAAAACTAGCAGAAGAAGGATAAAACTGGAACAATAGGATATTTCAAATGCAATATGATCACTACCTGCTGAGCAACTCTCCTTTGTAGCATTATTCGCTTATTGAATACAAACACACGCACACACCCAACCTCAAACACACACAAAACAAAGGGTATTTTTATAAAATGAAAAAAGACTTATCGTAAATTCCACAACAATGGCATTTATTTGGTGTTTTATTTTTTTGGCATTTCTTTATTGTCGAGTTTTCAAATGGCCTTTACCAAAATGCTTGACTGATTATAAAATGAAAAAAAAAGAGTAAAGAGTAAAGGGGACCCATGGTACTTGTATCGCCTTCATCGCCGTTAGCAGCACTCATAGAGGCGGAATCGTAATCCTCAAACAATCTGATGTGCGTAGCAGCCAGCAGTAACTCTTGCTATTCCGTATTATTTTTTGTACTTTTTGTTGATATTTTGTTTTTTTCTGGCTTCATATTTGATTTGCATTATCCTTTTGTTTTGTCTTTTTAAGTCCATTTCAATGTCCATCAAAAAGGCAAATAAAGCCAAGATCCGCATTCAAATGTATGTTTATGTGCTACCTTAATAATAAAAATCAACAACATCAAAGGGGTTGGTTGGTTTGACACCATCAGCAGAAAGTGAAACAACTGCGAGAATCAGAGGGAATTACTTGCCATCGTCACACATAGAGAACCAAGTAAGATGGTAATATGACAGATAACAAATTGTGGTTAGCTTAATACATTGAAAATCTTCTTGAGAACTATACAGAATTTTGGCCTCTGGTGCATGCACGATAAAATAAAGGATCGCGATCAATTATGACTCCAACATAGTTAAACCCACAAGACGACTATTTTTTATACCATTCACCATAGTATGGAGGATATATTAAGATTGTCATTCCGTATGTAATACCTCGAAATATACATTTAAGACCCCACAAAATATATATATATTATTGATCAGCAAAAAATTCTGTTTCGATTATATGTCCGTCTGTCTTTCTGTCTGTCCATCTGTGGAAATCACTCCACCTTCCCAACGAACTGAACTAGGTTGAAATCTCATACTTTTGCGCAGATGCGTGTTAGTTTTGCTGGACTTTTGATATTGAAAGTGGGCTATATAGATCCACGTTTAGTTATAGCCCCCATATAACGGTACCTCCCTATATTAAGCATTTTGATGATGGTAGCGGCATTATTGACCGGAAATGTTTCAAATTTGTAATTTTAGATTCCTAATGGGTACAACACCCTATGACAAAAAATTTCTCATAAATATCCACGACTTCGTTTGGCCGCCATATTGTGGTACCCTTCTATATTCGGTAATTTGATGATAGCGACATTATTCACCAGAATCGTATCAAATTGCGCATTGTGCTACAGCCTGTGACCGTAAATTGTCTATGCAGGTCTACATTTTCGTAGAGGTCCCATGCAACGGTACCTCCCTGTATTCGGTGTTTTGACGATTTTATCGACATTATTCACCAGAATTGTTTCTAAATTTGTATTGTCAGTTCGTAATGAGTGTTACAGCCTGTGATCGAAAATTGCCTATGCAGGTCCACGTGTTCGTATAGATCCCGTATAAAGGTACCTCCCTATATTCGGAATTTTGACGATTTTAGAGACATTATTATTTATGCAGTTCCATGTCTTCGTATAGTCCCATGTAGCACGCATTCACTTGTTCACAAACAGTAAGTTTGTAGTTGCTTCAATCCGGGATCTCAATCTATTTCACCAATGGCTTCACGAATATTGTTCGTTAAAGTTTCAATTGTCTCTGGCTTGTCGGCGTAACACTTATCTTTGACGGCATCCTAAACTAATAGTCGAACGGTACCAAATCGCAGCTTATAGGTGGCCAACCTACTTAAACTCTGCGATTAATAATACGATCTTCAAAAACATCGGAATATTTTCCAGCATTTTTTAGGCGTATACCCAACTTTCATATCTATATCTTTCAAATCAGACGTGAGCTAAGTATAACCATTCACGAAAAAGTAAATGTCGGTAAAATTAAAATGAACAAGTTAAAAAGCAGTAAGTTCGGCCGGGCCAAACTTTGAATACCCTCCACCATTTGGAACGAATTTGGAAATTTAAAAAAAAAAATTAAATCCTTAAAAAATTCTGTTAAATTTTAAAAATACCGAATATTGCCGTTTTATTGGGGTCTATACGACGAGAACCTACATAGGCATTGTTTGTTATTAGCCATTACCATATTCAAATTCGAAACTTGAAATAAAGGGTGAAGAATGTAGCCAAAATCATCAAAATATCGTATATAAGGAGGTGCCGTTAAATTAGAGCTGTGCGAAGACCTGGATCAGCATAGACAATTTTCTGTCACAGGCTGTAGCATCCATTACGAACTCCAAATACCATATCTCAAACAATTTCGGTGGGTATTGTACCTAAACTCGTCAAAATACCGAATATAGGGAGGTACTGATATATGGGGCCTATACGAAGACCTGGACCTGCATAGACATTTTTCTGTCACAGACTGTAGTTCCCATCACGAACTCTTAATACGTAATTTGAAACAATTCCGGTGAATAATGGCGCTAAAATCATCAAAATACCGAATTTTGGGAGGTACCGTTATATGGGGGCCATACGAAGACGTGGACCTGCGCAGACAATTTTCTGTCATAGGCTCTAGCATCCATTACGAATCTCAAATACCAAATTTGAAACAGTTCCGGTGAATAATGTCGCTAATATCATCAAAATACCGAATATAGGAAGGTACCGTTATATGGGGGCTATACGAAGACGTGGACCTGCCCAGATTATTTTCTGTCATAGGCTGTAGTATCCATTTCGAACTTCAAATACGAAAGTTGAAACAATTCCGGTGAATAATGTCGCTAAAATCATCAAAATACGGAATATCGGGAGGTACCGTTATATGGGGGCTATATGAAAACGTGGACCTACATGGCCCATTTACGAACTTAACCTGCCTACTGGAAAAATAAACACGTGTGCAAAATTTTAGCCTTCTATCTCAATTCGTTCGAAAGATAGGTGATTACAACAGACAGACAGACGGACAGACAGACAGACAGACAGACAGACAGACGGACATGGCTAAATCGACGTAGAATTTTACGCTGATCAAGAATATATATACTTTGTTGGGTCTGACATGAGTATTTCGAGGAGTTACAAACGGAATGACAAAGTTAATATACCCTCCATAGTATGGTGGAGGGTATAAAAATTATGGATGAAAAGTGTAGATTAAAGTTGACAGCACTGTTGCTATAGGGAGCACTACTTTATTTTGGTCGCTAAATTACCGACTTTAATTCAGCTAATCCCTTAATATGTACTTCAAAACAATGATTTTCGGTACAAGATACAGGGTGAGATGAAAAAACTTCGACCAACTTCAAACTGCTGTCATTTGTAAGCCACTCGTCCGACAGCGGTTAAAATTATTCCAGTGACAGCTCATTATATTGTTTACAAGCGTACAAAAGTACTTTCGTGCGAATTTTCCAGAAAAAAAGGCTATCGTTAAAGCATTCGAGCATTTAAATGTGAATAAATCTTTTGTGTCTCTTCCCATCGCTCCTTACCGTAATACTGAAAGCATAGCCCGATGTCAAGGAAGTGGATGGAAGAAAACAGCAACATCGGCAGAAATGGTTCGAAAAGTAAAAATGGCTCGAGAGCCGCAACAGAAAAAAATAGACCCAAAAGGCCTGCTTCGCTTGGCCGAAAGTGGTAAACTGCCGAGTTTGGTTTTCTCCGCTGAGAAAACATGAAATGTGCACCTTCGGATGGCCACCAGAACTCAAGCGCCGGCCATGGTGATGTTGGGCCGCCATAGCAGTCGATGGTCGCTCTCCGCTCGTATTAATCAACCGTGACATCAGAATAAATGCCGAATATTATCGCGACAATATTCTAGAGTGTTTATTAAAGCCTTAAGCACGCAAACATTTTGGTCACAGACCTTGGACATTCCAACAGGACTCAGCAGTCGCCACCCAAGAATGGTTACAAAATGAGGTTCCTCGCTTCATTTCCAGTGCACAATGGCCGCGAAAATCTCCGGATACCAATCCGTTGGACTATTGTGTCTGGAGTATTTTGGAAAGCAATGTTGGCCTTAAAAAGTACCAAAGTGTCGATCACCTCAAGCAAGCGCTTTGCCGAGAATGGGCCAAAACACCGCAGAGCAACATTCGGGCAGCGTGTCGCGGTTTCATTATCCGTTTGAAGGCCATAATTCGTGCCAAAGGTGACCAATTTGAACCAATCTAAATTTATTCTAAAATTTGATTGTATTTCCGATATTTTTTGCTTTCATTCAATAAAGTTTAAAAAAAATGTAAAAATTATGGCGATTAACTTTGTTGCAGTTTTTTTTATCTCATCCTGTGTATTATACACATCCTTGAAACACCTTTGCCAGATTAAATCGAGATAGGTTCCGATTTGGATATAGCTCCCATATATATCATTGTTCGATTTTAACTTTATTCTGTACCATAAGCCAAGATCGGTAGTTCTATCAAAATATGCATAATGATGTAGGGTATCATAAATTTGGCCGACTATTTTCCTATCTTTACTGGTTCAACTTGTGGCCAAATTGTAAATCGAGGGTCACTTAACGAATTACGAAAATTGTTACTACCGTTATTGTTCACATGCTTATTGGTAAGACAATAAAAAAGCCTACAGTGCGGATATCCTTTTGTAAGTGTATGTGCGATTTCATTCTCCCCTCTCTTTTCATTGAAAAATATTCATTCATAATCCATTGAAGTGTATGAGTGCGTGTGGTATGTAAATTGCTACCAGTATTGACCATAGTCGGGGATATATTAAGGGTTACTTTTTGTAGTGCCCGTGTAATTTTAAACATTTTCGCATAGCAACAAAGAAATTTAAATTACTTGTTCACATGTAAATTGCACAGCGTTATCGGTTTTAAGGTCACAGTTGTTGCAATGCGTAATTTATGTAACATATTTGTTATGCACAACTCGAAAGGGGTGGTCATTAAAAGCTTTACGATATTCGTGTATGTTTGTACGTATATAATGACTGTACAGTTCATAAAGCATGGAATGGAGTTGAATCAAAAGCTATTATGTAAATTGTTTCAGCCCGTACATTTTCCACGGTAAGGGACATTTCTGATCATAAATCATAGTTGAAGCACCCGAATGGTTCTCTTAATATTTAGGAAATTAAATATTTTCGCAGTCTGTTGAGTACAATATGAATGTGACAGTCCGAATTAATGGGAATTGTGATAAAAAATAATCCTTTGGTAAGGACCAAATCGCATTAGATCGGAACAACGAAATACCTTAACCTTAAGTTCTTTGAGAAGAGCCCAAGGCACACGATAAAATAATATATAGTTTGGCTACCATTAGTTCTTACTCCAACTATCTGATGACTACGAACAACTTTCTGATTGCTATTCTAACTTCCAAATTTTTCGCGCAACATTCGTGCAAATGTACAAAAAGTTTATATAACTTATATACTTATAACTCAAGATCCGCTGGTCTGATTTTAAAGATTCAGACAAATTCGAAATTGTATGTTGGTAGAAAAGGATAAAATCCAAAAGACCTTTTTCATTTTGACTTTTGAAATGTACAACTATAACGTTTTATTTTGCATGATTGTACTATTTTCCAATGTACATTTTATTTATTTTTTTAATTCTAATATGATTTGTAGTCTTTGCTTAGTTTTTTTAAAATCGCTAAAAAAAATCAAAAAAAAGGGATCTCATTACCAAAATTATAAAATCGGGAAAATCAAAAAAATATTCAATGGAATCGAATTTCAAAAAAATAGTACATTCTATTGACAAATTTCGTAAGGTTCTTTAAACATTTGCTGTAAAAAACCAGCAAAAGTTGAAGATATTTTCTTTTTTTCAATTTGTTTTTCTTTTCTGTACAATTTTTTTAATTTGGCTTACATTGAATTCAATCGTTCTTTGTGAACAAAATAAAGAATTATATTCACCATATAAAAGAAAGTTGAATTAAACGTGAAAATATGCCAATAAAATATGAATGAAAAAAGTCTTTTTACCGCATTTTTTTCAATTTGACATTGTTTTCAATTCTGAATGAATTATATCAAAAATTAAATTAGTGCGCAATACGACATTAAATGGCAATCTCTCATATCTAAAATTGGCAACTAGCTTTCAACTCCAGGACCAACATCGTACTTCAGCTGGAAGATGTTAACACATTTAAACAAACAAATATGACCGACAAAGCGTTATGGGGCTAATGTTACAACGTGGATCCACTTCTTTCACATGTCAATAATCCGTCTAAGGAAAACTTAAAATGCAAAATTCATTGGGATTGGACATTTAGTAAGAAAGGATTTCAATCCTTACTGAAATTCTTCTAAATTTTTAAAATACCTTAAATCGCCTTTTCAGGTCATGATATGGGTCATAACCCCCGGATAAGGATATGACCCGATTTCATGTATATTTTACATTTTAACCATATTTTCTTACTAATTTCGGCACATGTTGGTAATTGGAGAAGAAACCATCCTTGCAAACAATGATCACGTTTTGGTATAACATATCATATGATTTATGCGATGTTTACTTGCAATAGAGGTCAGCTGAAAATGTGCACCTTCGGTTGGCCACCAGAACTCAAGCGCCGGCCATGGTTATGGTGTGGGTCGATTAATCGACCGTGGCATCAGAATAAATGGCGAATATTATCGCGAAAATATTCTGGAGGGTGTATTAAAGCCTTGGATACGCACAAATTTCGGCGCATACCTTGGACATTCCAACAGGACTCAGCACCATCGCACTCACCACCCAAAAATGGTTACAAAATGAGGTCCCTCGCTTCATTTCCAGCGCTTAATGACCACCAAAATCTCCGGATACGAATCCCTTAGATTATTGTGTCTGAAATATTTTGGAAAGCACTAAAGGCACTAAAAATACCAAAATATCCATAACCTCAAGCAAGTGTTTCGCCGGGAATGGACCAAAATACGGCAGAGCAACATTCGGGCAGCGTGTGACGGTTTCATTGGTCGTTTGAAGGCCATAATTCGTGCCAATGGTGACCAGTTCGAACACATCCAAACTTATTCTAAAATTTGATGCTATTTCCGACATTTTTTGCTTTCATTCAATAAAATTTAAAACAAAAAACAGTAAAGAAAGTCCTAAAGAAGGGCAGGCCGACTTTATGATACCCTAGACCACTTTGCTAATTTAATATATAATTTTTACCGAGTGCATATTGCGGCTGTGGGTAACAAATACAACAAATCGGATGAACAATATATATGGGAGCTATAGCTATATCTGAACCGATCTTCGCCAAATTTAGCATACTATCTTCTAGACTCAATTAGGCTGCATGTGCCGAATTCCATCCCATTTGGGCAAATGTTGGACGTTTGGTGCACAATAAAAGTAAATCGGACGAAGTTATATGTGGGAGCTATATCCAAATCTGAACCGATCCCGATAATATTTAGCAAAGGTATTTCTGAGCTGTATTTGATATATTTCCCCAAATATTGTTGTTACAGAGTGCATATTACGGCTGCGGAGGAAA
The DNA here is from genome assembly GCF_030504385.1 of Musca domestica. NCBI lineage: Eukaryota > Metazoa > Arthropoda > Insecta > Diptera > Muscidae > Musca > Musca domestica. The sequence continues at coordinate 9,023,238 of NW_026712363.1, read as the reverse complement.
AAAATAGCAAATCGGATGAACAATATATATGAGAGCTATAGCTATATCTGAACCGATTTCGATCAAATTTGTCATACTTATTTTGAGACCTAATTTGGTTGTATGTGCAAAATTCCATGCATTTCGGGCTAATATTACACGTTTGGTGCACAATAAAAGGCAAATCGGACGAAGATACAACAGACAGACCCTGTCACACCCTGTATAATAGTGTTGTGGTCGGTCCCTCACGACTCTAGCCTTTGCTTACTTTTTTAGAACCTTGGTATCATTTGAGTCGTCCATCTTCCTTCTCTGGGCGGCTGGTGCACACTACAACTTTCGAAGGGTGGATTTTATTTGGCACAAACTTAATACATTGTAATATTTTTACTAACTTAATTTCGAATTCGGCCAATATTCGTCCACTCCTTTTAGTACCTTCCCCATGAAAGTTCCACATTTTGAAAAAAGCTCAATCTTTACAAATCTAAACTTATTCTAAAAGTTGATGCTATTTCCGACATTTTTTGCTTTCATACAATAAAATTTAAAAAAGTGCAAAAATTATGGCGTTTGATTTTGTTGCAGTTTTTTATCTCACCCTGTCTTATAGTGTTGTGGTCGGTTCCTCACGACTCTAGCCTTTTCTTACTTTTTTAGAACCTTGGTATCATTTGAGTCGCCCATCTTCCTTCTCTGGCGGCTCAAACTTAATACATTGTTATATTTTTACTAACCTTATGTCGAGTTCGTTCAATATTCGTCTTTTAAGTACTTTCCCCACAAAAGTTCCACATTTTGAAAAAAAAAAGTGGTCACATTGTAACATTTTTATTTAATAGTTAATTTACATTAAATTAGTTTCCTTTTTTCGTCAAACTTCGAATTCCCCAGTTTTCTTCAAACTATGCAAAATGCAACATTTAGATGTGAAGTAAAGTCAGGATATGTAGTTCCAGTTTTTTGATTCGTTCCCAAAATGACTGTACATAAAGACGTTGTAAAATGCTGATGGACCACCGACTGAAGCTTTCAAAAGTATTTTCGATTTGTGATATCCTCAGTAAATTAAAGTTGTTGCATCCTCCGTTTAAAATTTTGTACTATTTGCAAAATTTTACACATTATTCTCATATGATCTGTCAAATACACAAATTTTCAATATTCAACCTCTTCACGTTGGCATTAATGCTACTTAGAAGGCTTTATACGGTATATAAAAATTCCAGCTAAGTTAGACGAAATGTAGTCTGCCTTTCTAAGACCTGAAACATTTTATCAAACCTGCTGCTTTAAACGGTAACAATTCCCGATTTTTTATCATATTTAATTCAAGGAGGCGAAATAACACTGGATTTCATATAAATATGAAGGCAGAGAGTATTTTCATTATACTAGTGTACCTGATTATCTCATCAATCAATAGCACACAGCCTTTTCACTTGAAAACCAGACTTTTTTCGCCGTTTTTAAGATACCTCTCACTAAATAATTTCACATTGAAAAAGGTCCTTGTAATAATTATATGACACATTTCCAAATTAAAGATGCCCTCAAGCCTTTGATTTCGTAACACTTTCATAGATTTAAAGGACTGCAACGACAAAACGGGTTTGTTACATTTTCCCATTCTATCTTTATTTCAAGTTTTCCCAAAAAAATGTGGTTTCATTTGGAAACTCACAACACATACATTAGAAAATTCTACATTCCATAGACATTAATAAATTACGGTCCTTATTCACACAAAAACACAAAGGCAAAGGCTTTGATAGGACCTTCACTCATTTGCATACACATGCGTTTTGTGTATTTGATTATGTGTGTGCTGATTGATATTAAACTTGATTATTTCCACCCCTAAGATCCTTTGTGTGTCACTGAACAAAGCAATCCGAAATATGGGTCAGTAAGGAAAATAAATTTGCTTTATAACCAGCCTGGCAACAAAAGAAGCTGAAATAATAAAAAAAAGTCTTTACATGAGTACATCCACACACACACACATATCATTTTCAACCATTGTCCAAGGGAAGCAAGCGTATGCATATTGAACTCTTTTCGGTAAGCAAGAGAAGCGTACAAGAGGGATTAAGGATTTTCGGTATAATAACAAATATTTCTTTCTCCTTCCTGACATTTCATAATAATGCCGTCACAAAAATTCCTGCCAGGATATTAAAGAAGTGAAGTGAACTGAAAGAAGAAACAAGATTCGATGACTAATTGGATTTTTTCCAGCGATTTATTGTCAACGCCGGAAAAAATTAACATATGAACTGTTCGAGCATTGTTTAATACACACAATCGACCATAAATTAGAAAAAAAATGCCTTACGACATTTGATATTCCGAGTAGTGGAAAGGCCATGTAAACTTTTTGTGGCCTTTGCTTTCGTTCCTGTCAATTTCTATTATTTTCCTATGGACTTCTTTGTACATTAACTTGAAGTTTTCTTCCTTTGTGTGAACGTGTGCCCTTGGGTGAGTGTGTGTGTGTGTGTTTCCAATTCATATGAGTCGTTTGTCTTCGTTCGATGTGTCAAAGATGTACATATCGTGATTGTACTGTACCATTGGGCCTCTCCATAACGGACGCATGAAGAGGACGAAAGTGCAAAACCCTAAGCAGTAGAAATACGAAAAGTAGAATTTCCTTTGTATTTTAAGCGCATAAATCATGTAAAGGAAAATCGCGTTTATTGTCTGGGGTTTTTTCTGTGTTTTTTTTTTCTTTTTTTGTGAAAGTCAGTTGGACAGCAAATCAAAGAAGTCGTTTTTTATGCTGTTCCTTGTGTTGTTTTCCTTGTTTATTGTTTACCAGGAAGCAACAGCAAACATAAGAAGAACGCAAATAAAAGCCATAATTCATGCTTCAGTGGAGACTTAACCGTATTTGACTTGGCTGTCCCTTAGGGTTAAACTGTACGCATGAATTGCGTACGTTCTACGCTAAATACTCTGTTGCTTTTGTTTTACAACCATAGTGGTGAAATCATCCTTTTTTAAAGAGGAATGTTCAATAAGTTTGGTAAATCGTTGCATGCCCGTTTTTCTAAGACAGTTTTTTACATTAAATCTGATTTTAAAATCTGTTTTGGGAGGTTAAAAGTTGTGCGGGACTCAGTATGCATACTTAGTAGAGCTATCCGCAAAAAATAAACGATTATTGGAAATTTACGTGAAATAGATCATACCTAGAATGAACCTTTTTGAATGTGTATTATAGTTCTAGACAGGCTAGAATTCGGAATCAGAGGGAAATAATATATGGGCACTATATCCAACTCTTCGCCGATTTTCACTAATTTAAACGGTGGCATTTGAACCTTTCGTAGGAATTTGTCGACTTCGAAAAGAATTATATTCCAACACAAGTAAAAAGATATAAAGTTCGGCCGGACTGAACTTCTATTACCCCAGACCATTGGGTAAAGAAAACATTTTTATGCAAAAGTATCTGGATTCAAAAGTGTTGTCGATAGGAGAATGGTTGGAACCGTTATATGGGGCCCATAATAAAACAGGACCCAATTTTAATGATTTTAATCTATTGCGAGTCTTAAGTACCAAATTTTACATAATTTCGTGGGTAAATGTGACTAGGATGACTAGGACCAATATGAACAATGTTTTGACGCCGGTTGTAGAACACATTATGAAGTACAAATACAAGATTTCAAACAAATCTATTGGAGCTAAAACCCATTACGAACTACAAATAAATCACAAAAAATCGAATATCGAAAGTTACCCATATATGGAGGCTATACGAAAACGTAGACCTATGTATACAATGTTTTGCCACCGGGGCTAGAATCCATAACGAAGTGCATATACCAATTTTTAGACAAATCCGTAGAAAAATGTAGGTAAAACCACAAAATACCGAATATGGGAAGGTACCGCTATATATATATGGGAGCTATATCCCATAGCTCCCATATATAACTTCGTCCGATTTACCTTTTACTGTGCACCAAATATTAAAATAATAAATACTAATATTTGCCCAAATAGGATGGAATTTGGCGCATACGACCGAATTGAGTCTAGAAGGTAGTATGCCAAATTTGGTGAAGATCGGTTCAGATATAGCTATAGCTCCCATATATATTGTTCATCCGATTTGTTGTATTTGTTACCCACAGCAATAATATGCACTCGGTAACAACGATATTCAGGGAAATATATCAAATACAGCTCAGAAATATCTTTGCCAAATTTTATTGAGATCAATTCAGATTTGGATATAGCTCCCATATATATCTTTATATGATTTCACATTAATTTTGCACCAAATGTGCAATACAAGTCCGAATTTAAAATATACAAATGCTTCGGCACATTTAGTCCTTTGAACTTTAAAATATAATTATAATCATGGCGTGTAAAAACTTTTAATTGTTATGTGGAGCTCTACTAAATTGGCAAAGTGGTGTAGGGTATCATAAAGTCGGCTCCGCCCGACTTTAGGACTTTCTTTACTGGTTTTAATATAATTCTTCTATATCACTTCGAGAAATGCACTTTATAGTAATGGTATTTGGTATAAAAGATTAAAATGTCTCCGTCAAATTTAGTGAAAATCGATTAAGAATTGAATGTGCCTCCCATATATTAGTTCCCTCTGAATACAAATTATTAGGCCGATGGCAAAATAATATAACATACATCTTATGATTGAGGGTGTAAAAATGTGTCATCTATTTTAACATAAATCTTTTACAATTTACAATTTTTTAAAAGAAAAAATCGGGTGTTTCCTACAAAAATGTTGTTTGTTAGTTTTGGTTCTTTAAATATTTAATGATTAACTATAACCATTGTTTTTGAACCCTCGAAAACTGTGGGTTATGTATCTCTTATCAAAACGTACAGTCCATTCTACGTTCAAGGTTTATCTGTAGTAATAACAAGAGAGAAAAAATATTAGCGGGTTTGAGCTCATTTAAATCATTCGTAATATATTAGAGTTATGATTGCTCAAAATTTCGATCCCATGTAGGGGAGTTTTGTTATTTCACTTTAATATTTTTAGCTAATTTTTTGGTATCAGAGGGGAATATATGGGCCGACATGACCCATCTGCGAACTCAATCTCTGTATGGCAAAAATAAAACATTTTTATTAATATAAACCAAATTTGTTCACCAATATTCCAAGGCCATGAATTTCATTATGATACACAGAATAATTGAGAGGATATTAAATCTCTCTTTACCAAAAAAGTTATGGGACCTGGAAAAATATTATGCATAAACCGCGAATTTTTGGTGAGAAATGTTTTCATTTGGCAATATCATTGAGATTTGCTGTCCTCAATTAATCAATGTAAAGATTTGGTAACTTTATTGTAAAACAGCATCTAAACACAGACTTTGTAAAAGAGCCACTTTAAACAAAAAAAATGCGCAATCGCTTTTAGATATTTTTAGACCAATTATTTTTATATATATATATATATATATATATATATATATATACATATATATATATATATATATATATATATATATATATATATATATATATATATATATATATATATATATATATATATATATATATATATATATATATATATATATATATATACATATATAATATACATATATAATTTGATGCTGATTATGAATATATATATATACATAATTATATATGTATATATATATATATATATATAATCAGCATCAAATTCTAAGTCGATTTAACGATGTCCGTCTGTCCGTCTGTCTGTTGAAATCCCGATACAGCCCACATTATTTGACGTAGAACGCAAAAATTTAGAAGAGCAATTTGTATCGTGTCTAGGATGGTTGGTATTGAAAATGGGATATATCGGTCCGCGTTTTGGTATTGTCCCCATATAACGGTACCTCACGATATTCGGTATTTTGATGATTTATGCCACATTTTTTCACGGATTTATCTGAAAATTAGTATTTGTAGGTCATAACGGGTCCCAGTTCGTGTGGCGAGACATTGCATGTATAAGTCCACGCTTTGGTATAGCCTCCATATAAAAGTACCTCCCGATATTCGGTATTTTGATGATTTTTGGCACATTTGCCCATGAATATTTCTAAAAATTGGTATACGTGGGTCATGATGGGCTCTAATGTTTCCTTTACCCTAAGTTGGAGGGTATTAAAAGTTTGGCCCGGCCGAACTTAATGTTTTTTTACTTGTTGTGTTTCTAATTACTTGTTAATGTTTTCTAATACATCAAATACTTCATTTGGGAATTGTGTGCAAAATATAATGACGATTTCCGTTCTGTTCCAGAAATTGCAAGAATATACTATTTTCGCATTTTTTTGGATATGATGAAGGGAAATTCGGTTATCGTAGTAGAAACTTTTACATTTTTGTAGTTGTGGTACAGACCATTCACTATAAATGTATGTGTAGTATTGCAAGGCTTAACTAGTGTTACCACCTCAACTCACAAAAAAGATCTAAAATGTCCGCACCGTTTTTATTCCGACTTTTACCTTTGTTGAAAGAAAATAATTGTTCATCTATTTTTTCGTAATGTCTAAAAAGTGTTACCAAACTTTTTTATCCAACCTCGTCTATGCTACATCTTCGGATTATTGTAATCCTTGTTGCTTTTGTTTTATTTTGTCGAAACCATCTTTCTATGCAATCCAACGGGAAAAAAGTGCGTACATTGTACATATCCCGGTGTTTTGTCGGAAGAAGCGGTGGGCACTTTAACAAATGGCACAAAAACATTTGGCGACATGTTGCTTGGTAAGCAACAAGAAGATGCTGTTCTTTACTCTCCACCGTTTGTTTGTGTGTTAGTGTGGTGTAATAGAATTCAACCGAGTGTTTACTTGTTGTGTCAGCTTTAGCCATTAAGCTCACGCAGCGCAACAACAATGTAACTTTTGCAACCAACCCCCATCTCTAATAAATTAGTCTGTCCAACCGTCCGTCCGTCCGTCCTTCCGTTTATGCATGGCATTTATATTTTTTTTACAAAATGTTTGTGTATTTCCTACTTTTTTCGATTTGTGTACTTCCTGACTCGTTTCCAGGATTACTTCAATCCCCTGCTTTTTTTATGAGTGTGTGCGTATATTTCCATTGTTTGTATATGTTGTTTTTTTTATTTTTTCTACAAAAAAATCTTGTATGCGAGTTAATAATAACTTTGAACTGTGATGTAAGCTTACCTTTTTACCAAGTATTATATTTATTGGAACAATTGAATAAAACAAACACATACAGACACATACAAGGGTCGTATTTTCATATGTGCACCCTAACTAACACTTCCTCCTTTCCTCTGTCATGGTAGAAAGGAACTGCTATTCTGGAGGAAACACAAACGCAAGGAAATGAATGTCTTATCTGCCGTCCATTGTGTGCGAGTGAATGAATTCCTTATTCGAAGGAAAACAAATAAAATGATTTATGTTTGATTGTAATGCAAGATAATTTTTTCTTCTTATAAATATTAATTTAACCCTAATGAAAAGCAAGGAAACGGATGTGTTAGATAAGCAATATGAGGTTATTTTTTGGGGAAAATTTGATGACCTAGTATATCTTGCTGAGTCTTACCACAATTCATAGAGATGGATGTTAATACAACTGTAGAAGGTTTGACACCACTAGGAAACCTTACACAAATGTTGCTACATATTTATTGATAATTCAAAGTAGGTTTTTGATATATTCTTATTTAAAATCTGCGGTGGGATTTATAATTCTTTCATGAACAATGCATAATTTTTCATGGATTGTTTAATATCTAAGTCTTATGATATAAACCTAGCAAACATTACCATCTTTCTCCACTAATAAATCAACGTAGTTTTTATAAAAAAGCAATTATGGTATTAAGCCAAACTATTTTGAAATAACTACGGCATCCTGAACAAAAAATGTCAACACTGTTCTATAAAGAAACCAATAAGGGAAAGTCGACGGGGCCGACTATATGATACCCTACATCACAATGCGTATTAAGTAAAGCTCCCGTAACAAATCAAGTTTATATTGGCAATTTATGTGAAGTTTATCATACCAACTATGAATCTTATTTGAATGTGTATCATGGTTTTAGAGTAGTCACACTTTGGGAACTATGCCAAACTCTAAATCGCTTTTCAACAAGTTTGACCGAGGCTTCTCCTATTTTCATTGAAATATAAACAGTCTTTAACAAGAAAAAAAGCAGCTAAGTTCGACCGGTCCGAACTTTTAATACACTCCAACATTTGGAAGAAAATCGGAAATTTTCAAAAAAAAAAAAAAAAAAAAAAAAAAAAAAAACACAAAAATCTGAAAACTAACACTCAATTGAAAACCGTTATATTGGGACTATACGAATACGTCAACCTATTTGTCATATGCTGTAGTAGCCATTACGAACTTCACATGGAAAATTTGAAACAGTTCCGGTCAATAATGTCGCTAAAATCAATAAAATGTCGAATATCGAGAGGTACTGTTATATGGGGTAATACGAAAACGTGAACCTGCATACGGATTTTTTTATATAAAGCCGGAGTTTAAATACGAAATTTGTGACAATTCCGTTGAATAATATCGCAAAGATCATGAAAATACCGAGTATTGGGAGGTACCGTCATATGGGGCTATACGAAGACTTGGACCTGCATACGAATTTTTTTGTCATTAAGAAATTCCAATACGAAATTTGAAACTATTCCGGTGAATAATGTTACATATACAAATTTTTGTCATAGGCTGTAATACCCACTACGAACTTCAAAAACGAAATTTTAAATAATTCCGGTAAATAATGTCACTAAAATCATGAAAATACCGAATATTAGGAGGTACCGTTATATGGGGCTATACGAAAACGTGGACCGACATGGTCCATTTACGAATTTAATCTGCCTGCTTTTGCATGTATACAAAATTTTAGCATTCTATCTCAATTCGATTGAAAGGCTGGGTGATTACAACAGACAGACGGACATCGGTAGATCGTCTTAGATTTTTATGCTTATCCAGAATATATATACTTTGTAGGGTCTGTTATGAATATTTTGAGGATTTACAAACGGAATGATGAAGCTAATGTACCCTCCATAGAATTGTTAAGGGTATACAAATGGGTAAACAATAGGAGGTCGACCACACTCAATATACACCACAGCTTCGCGTAACAAATGATTTCACATGAAATGAGGTTATATACGTGGATCTTTACAGCCAACTATAAAGAACTTATAACACAAAGTTTGAGATAATTCTATTGAAAAATGTAGCTAAACTCATCAAAATACGGAATATAGGGAGGCACTGTTATATGGAGTTGTACGAAGGAGTGGATAGGTTCAGGAAAGTTGCTGTTATAAGATTTAGTAGTCATTACAAACTCCAAATATCAAATTTTTAAAAATTCCGGTGAAAAGTCTGTGAACACAAGCTACCAATTTACAGCAAATTCGGGTCGAAATGGTGACTTAAACAAACAAAATTCCTTGTAGGGGGGCTATACCAATACATGGACCTATTTCAATACCCAAAGTCCTGAAGACCAAGAACACATGTGAGTAAAATTTTATCAACCTACTTAATTTTATTCGGAAATTAAAGTGGTTTCCACAGATAGACAGACAGACTGAAAGACCGAATTTTATGCTGATCAATCTGTGTGTTTTTAAGGCGTTACGAACGGAATGACTAACTAATATACACAGGGATGTGAGGTAGAAAATAAAGTTATGTCCCTAATGTTAATACTGCGGATACGTGTAAAGTAAATTAATCCAACTATAAACATATACGCTTTTTTTCTTACCAAATATGTGAATTCTTGACGGAACTTGATAGGATAATAATTTTTTTTCCTGATCTGACAAACAAAATATGTACCATTAAATCAATTCATATTATGTGGCTATATAAAAATCGAGACCGATTATCACCAACTTTAATATGGATTCTACGTGGAACAAATGAATGAGCTGTTCGAAATTTTATATCAATTGCACATATCATCTCTTCTCATTTTCATACCCACTACATAGGATGGAAGCGGAGTTATAGGAGAAAGGGCAAGATTGGCCCTAATATTCTGAAATGTGCTTTGTTCACAGAGCCTCTGGATTTACAGTCGTTATTTTAATGACGCACGTTTTGGACATTATCAAGTCTGATAGCAGAAGCCAACCGTTACAAGTTCCTAAAAACAAGTAAATTAGTATCAGTCGGTTTTGACGACGGATTTATACCCCCAGCCTTGAGTTATGATTATTCAAATTGTTGACCCTTTATGGTGGAGGTACAACGTGCCAGATTCGGGCTACATCGACACTTCCTATACATTATATGAAAGATGTGCAAACAGATATAGCGGACCGAATTATTCCATTTTCATACTTCATATAATATACTTTATAACCAGTAAAGAAAGTCTTAAAGTCGGGCGGGGCCGATTATAGTAATAATTAAAAGTCAAAAGGAACATGGGAGGAATATTCTCCTTTGAATCGATTTCTACTAAATTTGTCGAGGCATTTGCGCCTTTTCAATTCGGGCTTGTATTATCCATTTGGAGCACAATTAACCTGAAATCGGATAGATATATATGATTACGATATCTGAACCGATCTCGATAAAATTTGGCAAAGGTATTTCTGAGCTGCATTTGATATTTCCCCGAATATCGTTACTACGTAGTCCATATTACGGCTATGCAGGGCAAATTCAACAAATCGGATGACCAATATGTATGGGAGCTATAGCTATATCTGAACCAAATTTGACATACTCGTTTCTAGACTCAATTTGGTCGTAAGTACCAAATTCCATTCCATTTGGTCTAATATTACACGTATGATGCACAATAAGAGGCAAATCGGACGAAGATATATATGGGAGCTATATCCAAATGTTAAACGATCTCGATAAAATTTAGCAAGGGTATTTCTGAGTTATATTTGATATATTTCCCCAAATATCGTTGTTACCGAGTACATATTACGGCTGCGGAGGACAAAAATAACCAATCGGATGAACAATATATATGGGAGATATATCTATATCTGAACTGTTTTCGATCAAATTTGGCATAATTATTTTCAGGTCCAATCTGGTCGTACGTGCAAAATTCCATGCTAGTCGGGCTGATATTACACTTTTGGTGCACAATAAAAGGAAAATCGGACAAAGATATATATGGGAGCTATATCAAAATTTTTACCGATTATCTCTAATTTCTATACGATTCGTCCTTGGGCCAAACAAATGATTTGTGCAAAATTTCGTCAGGATCGGGCAATAAATGCGAACTGTACTATGTTTACAAAAATACACTGACAGACGGACGGACGGACATGCATAAATCGACTCAGAATGTGATTCTATGCAGATCATCGAAAGGAAATATGGGTTACAAACAAATTCACAAAAACATGATACACTGACCACCTTGTGGTGTAGGGTATAAAAATATTAATGTGTGTGCAAAAGTTGAAGGAAATCGAACAGTTATATCCAATTTTATGCAAAATCATAAATTTCTATATATAACATATTAATATCAGATTTCTTTTTAAGGAAAATATTTAGTTATAGCAAGTTGTGACATATAAAAGTATTGGAAATTGTGACCCTTTGTAGGTGAGGTACCAGAAGAAGTGGACCGATATATCTCAATTTGAACCAGACCTTGGGTTAATAAAAATATTGTAATTCGATGAGAACAGGATGCACATTTCGGATTTTATGATCGTTTTGGTTATTCAAAATATTGACCCTTTGTGTTTGAGGTACCAGTAGAAATGGTCCGATCTCTACCATCTTTATAAGATACTGTGTTTTTAGATATTGTATTAATAGAAATATTAAGATGTACCAAGTCTGAATAGAATCGGATGTTAATTTCGTGTATTAAGAGCTTCATGGATATTGAAAATTTTGACCCTTGGTGGAGAAGGCACCAGAAGGAGTGAACCGATATATTCCATCTTCTCACCAGTCCTTGGGTTAATAATAATATTGTAATGTATGTAATTTGAAGACAATCGGAAACTTACATCACATTTTATATATATTTTATGATTATTCAAAATTTTGACTCTTTGTGGGGAGGTACTTGATGGAGGTGACCGAAATTGTCCATTTTCGCACTTATGCAAATATAATGATTCGCAAAGTTGGTGCAAAGTCGGATTATCCTTTCTCTTTCTGTGCTGTGAATTATTTTCTTTTAAAATTTTGATATTTTGTGTTGGAGGTACCCGAAGGAGTAGACCGATATTGTCCATCTCCGAACTCATTTTACAATAATATTACGATGTACCAAGTTTGGATCAAATCGGATTCTCCCTTTGAGAGTTATCGTGCGTACCAGCCAGACAGACAGACGGAAGGTCAGACATTACTAGATCGACTCCAAATGTCCGGTAAAGGATTTGGTCCAAAGAGACCTAGGGTCTACAACCGTTATTTTGATGAGGCACTTTTGGCCGTATCAAATGATATATACCCTCCATAGCCATATGGCTGAGGGTATAAAAATCGATCATTTATATAATAACATTAAGTGTCTCTTAAAAGTTTGTCTTTAATCATCGGTGATCATTTCAATCACAATAATTAATAGACAATAGACCGGTGTTCAACACGCGCTTACCATTTGTAGCCTAAAACTCTTAGCGAAAGCTTCAGCAACTCTAATGAAATACTAACCAAAATATTAAAATCCAGTAGCAGTAAAGATTAAAAATAAACAAAGTCATTAATTCTTTTATGAATATATTATGTATCATATTTTTATATATACATTTTATATTTTTGTGAGTGGCAGCCACTAATGGCAGCTTAGAAGGTATGAAAATAGATAGACATAGAACGCCAAAGAGCCTGCGGTGGTTCGATAATTTGCTGCGCGTGTGGAACATCTGTAAACAAAACCTTCAGAAATGCTTGAATAGTTGTTGGAGTCTATAACCAATAATGAATACAACTGTTATAAGCTTAAGCGATATGGGAACCATTGTTTGTGGCATTTTAGTTTTGTGTTCCAGACTGACCAAATGAATGGACAGCCCTCAAGTAAATTTATTTCTTACCTTAGTTCATCTAAATAAAAAACAATTCGAAGTAATGAACCTGGAAACTAATTGATATATTTTATATGTTATTTCCATAATACCCTAATAGGGTGCAGTTAAGGCAATAAAAGAGAATAACAGAAGAGGCAAAGCGTTAAAACTCATAAATATGTAACAAAGTGAAAAATGTTGGGTTCACGGTAAGGGGCTTTGGAAAATTCGAGGTTTCGATGAAGATACGTGGATCTATATGGACAATATTATGCCACAGGAGGTAGATCCCAATACAAAATGTGGATATATGACAAATTTATCCTACAGGAAGTAGAATACCAAACAATTATAATACCAAACAGTACAATTATATGGCGTCGAACTTGACCTAACTGCAAAAAAAGACAACAATTTGTAAAATTTTAGTTTCCTATCACATGCCGCTTGGAGTCTAGCGTGATTACAACAAACGAACATGCGTACGGGCAGATATGGCTAATTCGACTTAGAATTTTACACTGATCAAGGGTCTAAACCGATTATTTCGATGAGTTACAAACGGAAAGACAAACTTAATATACCCTCCATACAATGTATGTGGAGGGTATAAAATTGTATTGTGTCCAGAATCAAAAATATGGATCTACGTTTTTGTACTACCCTGCATGAGAAAAAAATAAGATTTGAAGTATTTTCTAAGTTTTATACATACACATCTTCATAGAGTCATTACATTCCAGATTGAATATGATGGAAACCAGTCTTAAAACAAGTAAAAAAGCAGTAAGTTCGCCCTGACCGATCTTTGAATACCATCCACCATTTGGAACGATTTTGGCAATTTTCCAAAAAGAAATTACATCCGTAAAATTCTGTTAAGATCTTAAAAATACCGAATGCAGCCGTTATATTAGGGTATTAACGACAACGTGGACCTGTGTTTTGCCATAAACCATATAATAATATATTCATCATATTCCATAATATTCAAATGCGAAACTTGAATAAAAAAAATTCGGTGAATAATGTAGCTAAAATCCTCAAAATTCCGAATATAGGGAGGTACCGTTATATTGGGTCTATACGAAGACGTGGACCGGCACAGACAATTTTCTGTCATAGGCTGTAGTATCCATTACGAATTTGAAACACCAAATTTAAAACGATTCCGGTGAATAATGTAGCTAAGATCACCAAAATACTGAATATCGGGAGGTACCGTTATATGGGGGATATACGAAAACATGGACCTGCACAGACAATTTTCTGTCTTAGGATGTAGCTCTCATTACGAACTTCAAACACCAAATTTGAAAGCATTCCGGTAAATAATGTCGATAAAATCATCAAAGTACCCAATATCGGGGGGTGGACGTACTGTTATATGGGGGCTATACGAAGATGTGGACCTCTTGAGTGGCGCGTGCTGAGTGCGATAGTGCTGAGTCCTGTTGGAATGTCCAAGGTCTGGGGCCAAAATGTTTGCGTGCTCAAGGCTTTAATACACTCTCCAGAATATTTTCGCGATAATATTCGGCATTTATTCTGATGCCACGGTCGATTAATACGAACGGAGAACGACCATCGGCTGTTATGGCGGCCTACACCATCACCATGACCGGCGCTTGAGTTCTTGTGGCCAATTGAAGGTGCACATTTTCTCTTTGGCTAGTAAAGTTTGTTTACAAACTGCTAGACAACGAATGTTTTCTCATCGGAGAAAACCAAATTCGGCAGTTCACCACTTTCGGCCAAGCGAAGCAACTCTTTAGCTCTTTTGAGTCTATTTTCTTTCTGTTGCGGTGTAAGTTCTTGATTTTTTTGGAATTTCAATGGCCGAGCTCATGAGCCATTTTTTGGCCACTGCGACGCGGGTTTCGATCAAGTCGCTTCTTTACTTTTCGAACCATTTCTGCTGATGTTGCTGTTTTCTTCCGCCCACTTCCTTGACGTCGGGCTACGATACCAGTATCTTGGTAACGAGCGATGGTACGAGACACAAAAATTTATTCACATTTAAATGCTGGAGTGCTCTAACGATAGCCACTTGTGGTTTTCCAGCCAAATATAAAGAAATCACTAATAACTTTTTTCTGGAAAATTCTTACCAAAATTCTTTTGTACGCTTGTTAACAATATAATGAGCTGCCACTGTCGGACAAGTGGCTTAGAAATGACAGCAGCCTGAAGTTGGTTGCAGTTTTTTCATCTCACCCTGTATATGTGCAATTAAATATTGATTAATCATATCCCTCCCAAATAGTTGTTGTAACCCGTAGCTTAAAAATAAACATTGACATTCATGTGGGAGAAGATTTGGTGGACCCACTGTTTATATTAAAAGCAAATGTTTGCTTTCCACTTTTGATTGACACTAGATTAACGTGAACCTGAAATTGATGTCTGTCGATGACCTCTTGATAAAACAAACATAATTATTGAAATGCTTGTGGCAAAAGCGTTTATGTTGTTAAGGGAAATAATTTCATTTTGTAGATTTTATTTGTTTCGTAAACAAGGTATAGCTGACCATTACATTGATACTAGGCAAATACAGACACAAACAACAACAGAGATATGCATTAGGAGGGGTATAAAGATGACCCCTTTTAATATTTTCTTTTTTTTTTTTTTGTATGATTTATCGCTGAAAAATAGTACTTCCCTTAGAAGACGTCTGATGCATATTGCACCACCGAGTAAGAATTACTGTCCCAAGTTAGTGCTTCCGATTAATTCACTTATACCTGTGGGCTACACATTTTACTGTAAGTCCTACAAATTAAAGAAAATAGAAATGGCCATTTCAATCAATCTAATGTAAACTAAAACAAACATGCTGTGTGTATGTACATTGCATGTTGAAATGTACACATGTAAATATTTACAATGTTCACAAAGAGAGTTTCCAAACATTGGGGGCCTGCAATGAATGACATGATTCCCATTCGTGCATTAAAATCAATTTGTCTATATTGTAAAGAACAAACACCAACGCAATTTGTGAGGGTGCAAATACATATGACTGTTTACTTAATGTTTTTTTATTTTATCAAATATGCTATTTTTGAATATCCATGAAGCGCATAAAACGCGAAATGGACATCCGATTCAATTCAGACTTGGCGCATCGCAATATTTCTTTCAGCACAAGGCCTGTTATAAAGATGGTGGATCGGACCATTCCTTCTGGTAATTTCTCCACATAGGATCAAAGTTTTGAATATACGATTATAAAATCCGAAATAAGCATACATCCCATTATTTCCCCTAACACAAGATCTGCTATGAAAATTTTGAATATCCATGAAGCCCACAAAACGTTGAGATCGGACCTATTCTTCTGGTACCTCATTTATCAAGATCTTGAAAAACAAAACGCTCAAAGAAAGCCAAATAAGCATCCAACTCACTTCTGATTTCACACATACAAAAATTGTTGCTAACACAAGATCTGGTACCTCACACGCAAGGGTTACAATTTTCAATACTTTTATCTGTCATATGTTGCGAAACAAGTCAGCCATTTTTTACATATTTTATTTTAAATATTTCTCTCAACAAGAAACCTGAGATGAATATAAAAAATAATGGTTCGATTTTCTTATTATTTTGCCTATACCGATATTTTTGTCTGTATTAGATGAAGAATACTGAAATTATCACATATCTCATACAAAGTGCAGGAATTAACAAATATAGTCCAAACCTGGCACGTCGCAATATTTACATCATATTTATTTAGGTCCGATAGGAAATGGACAATATTGGCCATTCCTTCGAAAACTACTCCATAGGGATTCAACAATTTGAATAATCACAATAAAAGTCAATATACATTTAAATAACCGAACATTGGCTGAGGTTATACATCTGTCGGCAAACCCGACTGCTACTTTTTAACTTGTTTTTTTTACAAATTTGTATAGAAAATAAAAAATGGAAGATTACGATTAACTCTTTCCAGTTCCAATCAAGAAGTGAATTTTTATACCATTTATATTTACATATTCTTCATCAGCATAAAATTCTAACACGAGGATAAAAACGACCTATGTTTTGTCATAGTTCTCTCAGAGATTTGGACCACATTTTATTTGAATTTCTCATTAAATTTATCATAAAAAATCAAAATACGTTCCACCGTATACCAGCATTTTAAAGGTTTTACATTTTCATCGACTTCATCATGAGAAACTGCAACCACCTGCAGACTGCTGTCATTTCTAAGCCACTCGTCCGACAGCTAATAAAATTATTCCAGTGAAAGCTCATTATATTGTTTACAAGAGTACAAAAGCATTTTGGTGAGAATTTTCCAAAAAAAAGTTATTCGTGATGGAATTCAAGCGTGATAGTGGCTATCGTTAGAGCACTCCAGCATTCAAATGTGAATAAATCTTTTGTGTCTCGTACCATCGCTCGTTAACATAATACTGGTAGCGTAGCCCGACGTCAAGGAAGTGGACGGAAGAAAGCAGCAACATCAGCAGAACTGGTTCGAAGAGTTAAAGAAGCGACATGAGCTGAACATATCGCAATATTCCATTCGGCAAATATTGAAAAATGAGCTCGGGGTAAAGCCATTCGCCAGGAATGGGCCAAAATACCGCAGAGCAACATTCGGGAAGCATGTGACGGTTTCATTGGCCTTTTGAAGGCCATAATTCGGGCCAGAGGTGATCAATTCGAACAAATCCAAATTTATTCTAAAATTTGATGCTATTCCCGACATTTTTTGCTTTCATTCAATAAAATTAAAAAAAAAAAAACTTAAAAAGCAGTAAGTTCGGCCGTGCCGAACTTTGAATTCCCTCCACCATTTGGAACGAATTTGGATATTTCAAAAAATAAAATCCTTAAAACATTCTGTTAAAATTTTTTAAATACCAAATATAGCCGTTATATTGGGGTCTATGCGACGTGGGCCTACATAGACATTGTTTATCATAAGCCATTATCATATTCAAATTCGAAACTTGAAATAAACGGTAGCTAAAATCATCAAAATATCATATATAGGGAGGTACCATTATATCGGAGCTGTGCGAAGACATGGACCTGCATATACAAATTTCTGTCACAGGCTGTAGCATCCATTACGAACTTCAAATACCACATCTCAAACAATTTCGGTGGGTATTGTACCTAAAATCGTCAAAATACCGCATATAGGGAGTACTGATATATTGGGCCTATACGAAGACCTAGACCGGCATAGACAATTTTCTGTCTTAGGGTGTAGTATCCATTTCGAACTTCAAATACCAAATTTAAAACAATTCCGGTGAATAATGTCGCTAAAATGATCAAAATACCGAATATCGGGAGGTACCGTTATATGGGGGCTATATGAAAACGTGGACCTACATGGCCCATTTACGAACTGAACCTGCCTACTGGAAAAATAAACATGTGTGCAAAATTTTAGCCATCTATCTCAATTCGTTCGAAAGATAGCGTGATTACACAGATAGACGGACAGACATGCAGACGGACATCGCTAAATCGACTTAGAATTTTACGCTGATCAAGAATATATATACTTTATATTCCCTCCATAGTATGGTGGAGGGTATAAAAATGTAAAAATTATGGCGTTTGACTTTGTTGCTGTTTTTTATCTCACCCTGTGTAATTTGGGGTCCTCATTGAGCACGCCATTCCCTAAAAAAAAGCTGAACACGATCTATATAACGGGCCACCCAATTTCAGTATTTTTGAAGTTATAACAACATTTTCGAATTTCACATTGGGTCCCAGTCTGTCAAAAGCATTATATAACGGTCGTCGGTTCATATTTTGGACTAGTCCCCATATAACAGTTCCGTCCGATCGAAGATATTTTGACGAGTCCTCCCGATATTATGCAGTTTTAAGGACATCTCTTCATTTTACACGTCGTAGCTTATATGAAAGCTTAGTATTGATCTACTATTTCTACAAATCATAAGGACCTACAAAATTAAAATAATTTGGGATAACTTTCTGTGTGACCAGACAAAACACCTTATTCATTGAAAAAATACGAAGCAAGTAAACTTGCTTTCCTCATTACCAAGTAGTAAGTAATGCACGTGCCAACTACAAAACCGAAGATTGTTAATTTGTGACTTAACACCTACAGCAAACAAAACCAAAACCGTTTGTAACTCGTCGAAATATTCATAATAGACTCTACAAAGTATATATATTTAGGATCAGCGTAAAATTCTAAGACGATCTAGCGATGTCCGTCTGTCTGTCTGTCTGCCCGTCTGTCTGTTGTAATCACGCTATCTTTCGAACGAATTGAAATATAAGGCTAAAATTTTGCATACATGCATAGTTTACCAGTAGGCAGGTTAAGTTCGTAAATGGGCCATGTCGGTCCACGTCTTCGTATAGCCTTCATATGACAGTACCTCCCGATACCTCATATTTTCATGATTTTTGGGACATTATTCACCGTAGTTGTAACAAATTTCGTATTTTAAGTTCGTAATGGGCACTACAGCCTATGACGAAAAATTTCGTATGCTGGTACAATTTCCTTCGAAATGATGGAGGGCATTTTAAGTTCGGCACGGCCGAACTTAGCTGTTTTTGTTGTTTTTTTTTTCTTTTGAAATATTTAGGGTTTTGACGGAAAAAAAGAAGCCCTAGCAAAAATTCCATAATAAATGGAATTATTAGTCCAATCGAGTACACGTCGTTTGAAATAAATAATTATAAGTACTTACAAATAAGTATTTATTTTATGCCTACAACAAGTAATGACTACTTATTTGTCGATTTATTTGTGACCCAGAAATAACTACTTATTTTTAGGAATATGCCCTTGCTAAAATAATAGGCCACCTAAACCGATTTGTAATGCGATTTGATACGTACAAAAAATTTCCAGTTCCAGCACAATATATGTTGATAGGACGAATGGTCTTTTGATAAGTTTTGATGTATTAAGCTATGGTCAAGTGTTGGCTATGTTCAGACTTAATTTAAGGTTTTTAAACGTTAATCATAAAATGTCGTGATATTTGCCATATATGCATGGTAATTTCGTAATTCAAACATTCTTGTTATTCTGTTTACACTGCACTAAATGTGTCGATTTACTGTATGTGCTGACTAAAATGGAGAACGAATAACATATATGTATAATTCCATGAAATTAGTATTGACAGAAAACCTATCTATGTATATCTATGTAACGAACACCAATTCTTCTATTTATTTCAATGTTTCCATCAAAATGTGATTATTTCTGCAGACAACGCGACTGACGGAATGTCTGACTTACTGTCATGTGGACGACATGGTCTGTCGAATTTGTCTCTGGGGGGAACGAAAATGCTCCTCCATGCATGTGCGTCAAATGTGTTCGTGTAAGAGCAAACGTTTATTGTAAAATATTGACACTTGTGTCATGTCCAGTAGCACTTTACTATAATTGATTTTAATTTCAGGCGTATTTGTTTTAGTGTTGTTATTATTCCCCCCTCTCCATGTTCCTCGTATCTATGTTTTTGTTTAGCACAAACACAAATACAAACAAAGAGAAAATATTTATTTATACTTGATGGACACTCAGTTCAGCTGGCCTTGTTTATTCAGCAAGTCGACTCTACAAGCATTCATTCCTTGGTTTGATAGAAATTCATCCACTTAGTTACATGCGTATACGCAAGTTTCTCGAGTGCATTTGAAGTGAAATACAGCAGAAAAAATCTCAAAAAAAAGAATGGCCATGTTTTTCTTCATTTTCTCTATTTAACTCCAGTGTTTAGTTTGTGACACATTTTCATTTAGCTCCACGCCAATACTTGTCACCCCATCCACAGCAGAGGCAGGTCGTGAGCATGCAACTAATTTGATTGAATTATTCAAGTGGATCTTTGTATAAATTACCATTACCCCATTATGAAGCTATGTATACAATGTGGGTGGTAGAACAATGCCATGTTCTACTACTAATTCCAATAAGTAAACTTTGAAGAAATGAAAAAGTGTTGAACATAATTGAACGTTACATTATGCAACACCACAAGACAAAAAATGTGGAATGTGGATTTTTGAGGTACATGTGGTAACTTCTTATCTTGCTATCGATTTCCGATTGATTGGTGCCCTTGGAAGCCAGTGATAGTTTTGTTTATCTGCCATGAAAAATAATTGAAGCCTTATCTACGAGGAAAGCATCGCCGATAAACTTGACTTGAAAAACTGAAGGTATTCTTTCATAATTAAAAGGAAAGTATGGCGTAAGTAAAGGAAAATATTTTCAGTTAAATATTGATTACGAGCATAAAGGACCTTATCATTTTCTTCAAATTTTTGTGAAATTTAATAATCCTTTCTGGCCACAAACCCCACAGAAACATTCACACCCCGATTGCAGTGCGGCTTCTTAACATGATCTCTAGTATTTTTCGAGGTCCAGATACCACATTTTGGCACTTGGCAATAGATATTCTGCTGGGAATGGTCCTCAAGTTTTGATGTGTTTTTGAGTGGAAAATGTGCTATTTATTTATAAACCAAAATTGAGTGAGCTTTTTTACAAATTTCTTTTGTTCAGAGACTCACCATGAAATACTTCTTCTTTGACACTTTCTCCAAAAAGTTAAGTGTTAAGGAAGATGTTGACTTAAAATGGCAAAGTCGTAACTTAAATTACCAGTAAAAAGCGTCAACATAAAATTTTAATTTATAATGCATAAAATCCAAATGTAATACTTGCTTCTGAGCTGAATTCGGCCGGATGTGCCAAAATTCAAATCATTTTGGACTGGTCATTTGGTTTAAATAGCATTTGTCCATGGGCCAAATAAATGTTGTTTAGCATGTTTTATCTCAATCGTCAATAAATGCGACCTGCATTTTGTTCATAAAAATACATGGAAAACCGGACGGACAGACAGACGGACTGACACGCATACATCGACTCAGAAAGTAATTCTATGAAGATCCTCAAAAGTAACTATGGGTCTACTCATAATACCCTTGCCACTATGTGGTGTAGGGTATACAAATATAAGAATACACACTTACCAAATAAAGTCACTTCATCTATGCATACTAACTGCATACTCCAAGATTTGTTGAGCTACATGTGCCATTAATCTAAAGGTGATTGCATTTATTTTATTCCCATGGTCTTCCTTTGAAATTTTTCACTTAAGAGCTGAGGCATTTGCAAAATAATGACTTTTTGATGATGCTTTCTACAGTTTTATACACTACACAATACCATGGAGGTTATATTAACTTTGTCATTCCGTTTGTAACTTCTCGAAATACTCGTGTCAGACCCAACAAAGTATATATATTCTCGATCAGCATAAAATTCTAAGTCGATTGAGCGATGTCCGTCTGTTTGTCTGTCTGTCCGTCTGTCTGTCCATCTGTCGGTTGCAATCACGCTATCTTTCGAACGAATTGAGATAGAAGGCTAAAATTTTGCATACATGTTTATTTTTCCAGTAGGCAGGTTAGGTCCACGGGCCATGTAGGTCCACGTTTTCATATAGGCCCCATATAACGCTACCTGCCGATATTCGGTAGTTTGATAGATGAGATACTACAGCCTACGACAGAAAATTGTCTGTGCAGGTCCACGTCTTATTATAGCCTCCATATAACGGTACCTCCCAATATTCGGTATTTTGATGATTTAAGCGTCATTATTCACCGAAACTGTTTCAAACTACAGTCTGTGACAGAAAATTGTCTATACAGGTACAGGGCTTCATATAGACCCCATATATCAGTACCTCCCTATATTCGGTATTTTGACGAGTTTAGATACGATATCCACCGAAATTGTTTGAGATGTCGTATTTGAAGTTCGTAATGGATGCTAAAGCGTACGACAGAAAATTGTCTATGCTGGTCCAGTTCTTCGCACAGCTCCGATATGATAATGGCTTATGACAAACAATGCCTATGTAGGTCCACGTCGTATAGACCCCAATATAACGGATATATTCGGTATTTTTAAAATTTCAACAGAATTTTATAAGGATTTTATTTTTTGAAAAATTCTAATTTCCTTCCAATTAAACCAACATATGGAAGCTATATTTAAATTAAATAATGCATACTATGACTTTACGAAGATGTTAATTATAATCGGGTAATGCACATATTTATCCAAGTCATAGCTTGAACAGAATTTCTGAAAATTTGGCATGTTTGCTTCTGCAGTAAATTTGGTCGGATGTTCCGAAATCAATCCGATTTGATATTACGCATTTTTTCGCAGTAAACGTGAAATCGGATAAAAATGTATATGAGAGCTATGTTCAAATCTTAACCTATCTCGATAATTGTTGACATATATATTTCTAAGTTTTGATGGGGTTCCACCCATTTTATACCATGTTAATTTGATGGGGTTCTAATTTCATACGGTTCTAGGCAAAATTTGGTAGTATTTCCCCAAATTCATCAATTTTGGGTATATTATACAGAAATGGTGCACCACCGACGTAGGTAGGGTGAAGGCCAGTGCCACATCCGAAATGGTTAATTTTTAGACATTTTAAGTAATTTTGTTTGAAAATCTCATTTTTGCTCGGTTTTTTGAAATACACCAGAGCTTCCTATAACAAATGTGCACTTTTATTGCAGAGATATTTTTAGATAGTGCTCAGATATTAGTGATAACTTTCTGTGCAACAGCAAGGTTTGAAAATTTGATAGAATGATTTCGTATAGAAATGGAGATTGCTAAATGAAAAATTAATTTTTGAGATGATACAACTCTGAGAAATATATTTCTGGGCAGTTTGAAATATCTCTTAGAGAATATCATTATATAACGCTTTTTAGGGGACTATATGTAAAATCTATAGCAATTTTATTTTACAAAAATTGATTTTATTTGAATTTGATTTTACAAAAATTGAATTGATAAATTGAACCCTTAAACGTACATCTTCAAAAACACTAGGCTTTAATTCTGACCCTAACACGACCCCCTGAAAAATTTCGTGAGGAATGGACGATAATTGCGACCTGTATATAATACCCCAAAACACATAGTGTTGCGGGGTGCAGAAAAACTTTAGAATTTGTACAATTCAAAATTGTAAGTCGAATTATAAAACTCACATAACTATTAATAACTAGTATATATTTCTTTTACAAATATATTGAACCCATTTTGCTATGTATTCAATATCTTGGCTATCAGCATCATTGTAATGCTTATAAACGATCTTTTAATGTATTTGTGATTTGTCCGGGTTAGAAAAATATTAGCTCTCTAGTGTAAATTGTTGTTACATTAAATTTATGATTAATTTTACCCACTAAATATTGTCCGATGACCGTACGAATTGGTAGGCATCTGTCCAGCCCTAAATTGGTTTATAATTGTGGTCTATAGAGTAGTAGCAAAATCAGGAAATGTTTATGTTTTTAGTCCATTTCAACCCCAAAATATTTTGCGACCATCTCCAAAAACAATAGGCTTTTATTCTGACCCTACATTTTTAATTTCGTGAAGATCGGGCCATATTGTTGTAGCGTGATTACAAACGTGGATAGACAGACGTACATAGCTAGAACGACTCAGCTCGGCGAGATAGGAAGATCCATATATAGTTTCCTATGTCGGGGAAAAATATTTCGAGGTGTTACATAATTTTTGGCCCAGTCAAACGTATAATACTCCCGGAACATAGTGTTGTAGGGTTTTAAAAAAATAATGGAACTACATAACATCTGCATTAGCAAAAAGTTACAAACTTTTAATACTTTCCACCAAAATATACATTTTAGAACCCACCAAGTATATATATTCTTAATCAGCATAAAATTCTATGTTGATCTAGCGATCTCCGTCCGTCTGTGGAAATCATTGTTGTTTCCGAACGGATTGAAGTAAGTTGATAAAATTTGACTCAGATGTGTGTTAGTTCTGCAGGACTTTTGGTGAAAATGGTCTACGTTTTGGTGTTGACCCCATATAACGGTACCTCCCTATATTCGGTACTTGTGGAAATTGTTTATGCAGGTCGTGTTTGCAGTTCGTAATAGGTACTATAGCCTGTGATAGAAAATTGCGTATGCAAGTCTACGTCTTCGTATAGCTCCCATATAACGGTACCTCCTGATATTTGGTATTTTGATTATTCACCGGAATTGTTTTAAATTTCCTATTTACAGTTCGTAACGGATACTACAGACTGTGACGGAATATTGCCTATGCAGGTTCTGGTCCTCGTATAGCCCCCATATAACCTCATTATTTTGATGATTTTAGCGACTATTTACCGGAATTCAAGTTTCATATTCGAATATTTTAATGGCCTATGACAGAACGATAACTCCATATATTTAGTATTTTTATGATTCTTAACAGTATTTTCCAACGTATTTCTTTATTATTTCCAAATTCCTTCAATATGGTGGAGAGTATTCAAAGTTCGGCCTGGCCCGGAATAATGTAACTAAAATCATCAAAATATCGTATATCGGGAGGTACCGTTATATCGGAGCTGTGCGAAGACCTGGACCAGCATAGACAATTTTCTGTCACAGGCTATAGCATCCATTACGAACGTCAAATACGACATCTCAAAAAATTTCGGTGGGTATTGTACCTACCGAATATAGGGAGGTACTGATAAATGGGGCCTATACGAAGATCTCTACCTGCAGAGACAATTTTCTGTCACAGACTGTAGTTTCCATTACGAACTCTAAATACTAATTCCGTTAAATAATGACGCTAAAATCATCAAAATACCGAATTTTGGGAGGTACCGTTATATGGGGACTATAGGAAGACGTGGACCTGCACAGACAATTTTTTGTCAAAGGCTGTAGTCTCCAGTACGAATCTCAAATACCAAATTTGAAACAATGCCGGTGAATAATGTCGCCCATTTACGAACTTAACCTGCCTACTTCAAAAATAAACACGTATGCAAAATTTTAGCCTTCTATCTCAATTCGTTCGAAAGATAGCGTGATTACAACCGACAGACGGACATGTCATTGGCCCATTCCCGGCGAAGTGCTTGCTTCAGGTAATCGGCACTTTGGTATTTTTTAGTGCCAACCTTGCTGAGTCGATGGTCCTGTTGGATAGTCCTGGGTTCTGTTGGAATTTCCAAGGTCTGCGACCAAAATGTTAGCGTGCCTACAACCTCCAGAATATTTTCGTGATAACATTCGGCATTTATTTGCATGCCACGGTCTATTAATATGAGCGGAGAGCGACAATCGGCTGTTATGGCGGCCCACACCATCACCATGGCCGGTCATGATCATGATCATGTTAGTTTACAAACTGCTGGACAACGAATGTTTTCTCATCGGAGAAAACCAAATTCGGCAGTTCACCACTTTCGGGCAAGCGAAGCAACTCTTTAGCTCTTTTGAGACTATTTTCTTTCTGTTGTGGGATAAGTTCTTGCACTTTTTGGAATTTCAATGGCATTTCCCCGAGTTCATTTTTCAATATTTGCCGAATGGAATATTGCGATATGTTCAGCCCACGAGCCATTTTTCGGCCACTGCGATGCGGGTTTCGATCAAGTCGCTTCGAAATTCTTCACATTTAAATGCTGGAGTGCTCTAACGATAGTCAGTTGTTGTTTTCCAGCCAAAATCACACTGTCACGCTTGAATTCAATCACAAATAACATTCTTTCTTGGAAATTTTCACTAAAATGCTTTTGCAACAATATAATAAGCCGTCACTGGAAAAATTTTAACAGCTGTTCGGATCAGTGGCTTTGAAATGACAGCAGTCTGAAATTGGTTGCAGTTTTTTCATCTCACCCTGGAACCCATAACGAACTACAAATACCAATTTGTATACAAGTTGGTGAAATTATGTGGCTAAAACTATCAAAATAGCGAATATCGGGAGGTACCGTTATATGGGGGTATCCCAAAACGTGAACCGATATATCTCATTTTCAATACCAACCATCCTAGACACAATGCAAACTAAAGCTCAAATAATGTGAGCTGTATCATGATTTCAACGGGCAGACGGACAGATAGACGATCACCGTTAAATCGACTTAAAAGTTTATACTGATCATGAACATATGTGCTTAATGTGGTCTGTGACGAATATTTTGAGGTGTTACAAATGGAATGACAAATTTAAAATACATTTGTTCCATAATGAAGGGTATGAAAATTAGAAGTTGTTCACAAACAGAAGGCTATGAAATAGTAGAAATTACTTCATTTTAAATGTGAATATTTTGGAATAATACGAGGCATTTTTGTAATTTGAACTAGCAAAATATTGTATAAAAGACGGAGTAAGAACATAAATCTAAAGATCCAACTGATGAAAGTCAGTTCTTGGGATGGCGTCAAGAGATATGAATCTGGAAAAGTAATGGTAAGCACGTCTCTGAGAGAAAAGTTGTGGTAAGTTCCGAAAAATATGTATATGTATTAAAACGACTTCATCCGTCAATACTGTCTTCTTTAAGTCAAATTCATCTTATTATATCATGGCCTACCCGATCTATCTGTCAATAAAATATGAGAAAATAAGAACAAATTTTATTATTTTTCAAATTCCTCTGCTGTTAAATGGAGAATGTGGGGATAAAGTGAGTGAATCTCACCTTCTTGAAGAAATTCCCGCCAGTATAAAGGGATATAATGAATAATTTAGAGTTGGTGTATATCATTATCTTCATAAAATACCTCATTTGGACCAAAAACTACTTCTAAAATTAAAAACAGTGTAGTAATTATCACATCTTAATAAGACTACAAATTCAGAGAAATTGGAAGCAAATTTAATCTTATGTTCAAAGAATAAAACGTACATGAATAGGTATTAAAATAAGGTATTAGAATTTATCAAAAGGAGGTTGATTTTGAGAGGACGAAAACAAAGTTCAAAGTGGGTAAGATAAAAGTCGTAATGTTTTGTGCGAGATTCACTTTCTCAGAAGTTACATTAACTCTCAAATGTGGTTCACGAGAGAGACTGAAGCCTCCATACAAAAGATGCTCCTACATTATAGGCCTAATCAATTCCATAATAACGATATACTTATTATTTACATTCCGTATTATCAACTTTCATCAGACATCAGACTCACTTCTATTTAGTAACTTAACTTAAATCTGATTACTTAGGAAATATTTTCCAATACTTATCATCATTATTTTTTCCTCTTTCCTTTGCATCATCATTAGGCTGGCAAGACTATCGAAATTACACTTATACCGGCATAGCTATAACAGTTGTAACAGTCTTCTGCTGCAGGATAAGTCTACTGAAAATGTGTTAAGCACAAAATGTCGCATCCGCACTGCCAAGTGTTGGCGTAGAGTGATGTTTAGTGTGAAAATACATAGATAGTCAGTATGTATGTATGTATGCATATATGGTGTAGGTGCAGAGCAAATCCTTCTTCTACTGAAAAACAAGTTAAGAAGTAAAATAGTATTAGTCTGTTTTGCCGACAGATTTCAAACCCCTGCCTTGACTTATAATTATTCAAACTGTTGGGGAGGTTCTGAAGAAGTTGGCCAATATTGACCAATTCGTATGTGACCTAAGACTAATATAAATAGTACAGCGTGACAGATTTGGACTATATCGACTACTTCCCGTGCATTATATGAAAATGGGAAATATCCGTGAGGTGCCAGATATAGCGGACCGAAGTATTCCATTTTCATACTTCATCTAAAACAGATAAACATATTGTTATGTGCAAAATTTGAAGGAAATCGAACATTTATATCCAATTTTATGCGAAATCATAAATTCCGATAAATTACACGTACATATCAGATTTCTGGTTGAGAGAAATATTAAGATATAGCAAGTTGTAAAGAATCGCCGAATTGTTTTGCAAGTTATAACAGATCAAAGTATTGGAAATTGTAACCCTTTGTGAGTAAGATACCAGAAGGGGTTTGCAGATATATATCATCTTCACAACAGATCATGTGTTAGAAAAATGTTTGTATGTGTGAAATTTGAAGAGAGTTGAACACTTATTTCGCTTTCCTTGAGTGTTTTGATTTTTAAATCTTGAACCCTATATGGGGGAGGTACCAGAAGAAGGAGACCGATATATCCAAACTTTACAACAGATCTATTATTAGTAGATATGATGGGATGTGTGAAATATAAACTTTGACCATTTTTGGGGGAGTTACCAGAAGGTCCAATCTCCACCATCTTTATAACAAATCTTATGTTGATAGAAATATTGAGATATGCTAAGTGACTGGAATCAGACAATAATTTCGCGTTTTATGAGCTTCATGGATATTCAAAATTTTGACCCTTTGTGGGGGAGGTACCAGAAGGAATAGGCCGAATATCTTCACACAGACCATGGGTCAAAAAAAATATTGTGGTGTATGCAATTTGAATACAATCGAACTCTTACATAACATTTTATAAGAGTTATAATAATTCAAAATGTTGACCCTTTTCACACCTGACCTAGCACTAAAGTTAAAGCAAAATCAGAATAATCTTTCTATTTCTGTGCAGTAAAATATTTGGGAAAATTTTGATATTTTGTGGGGTAGGACAAGAAGGAGTGAGCCGATATTGCCTATCTCTGAACGCGATCTAAGCTTGATAATAATATTAAGATGTACCAAGTTTGGACTAAATCGGATACTCCCTTGGAGAGTTATCGTGCGCACCAGCCAACAGACAGACTGACGTCTAAAATCCTTATTTCGATGAGACACGGTTTGGACATATCAAATGATATATACCATCTGTAGCCATATGGCTGAGGGAGGAAAAAGAAGGAGTGGGCCGATATTTCCCATCTCCTAACTCGATTTAACTTTGATAATAAACTTACGATGTACCAAGCTTGGAAAAAATCGGATACCCCCTTCGAGTTATCGTGCACAACAGCCAGCCAGACAGACAGAAGGACGGACATCGCTAGATCGACTCCAAATGTCCAAAGAGACCTAGGGTCTAAAATCCTTATTTCGATTTGAACGTGTCAAATGATATATAGCCTCTGTAGCAATCTGGTTAAGGGTATAATAAAGTGGAGTGTATCATAAATGGTACCAACTTCTTTTTCTTACCACTCAAAATTATGTTTTCAAAAACACTGTGATAGGCTAATACAGTAAATGCATGGCTTATTTGTTTCAGGGATCACAAACATGTACAAGTACTTTTAATGTATGTGTGTGTTCTTCAATCAATATCCAACGTTGTTGTATAGAGTGTTTGAAGGTACGCGTCTGTCAGTTATAACAGGTATTTCTAGAATTTTTTATGTCTTTCCTCTCTTTCGATGGGCTCTTCTAACAATGTTATTTTTTGCTGCTGTTATTACTGACACACAATATCAGGACCAACAATGAGACAAGTTGTTGTTTCTCCCTAACTATCATGTGATGTGGATGTAGATGGTGTGCTTGTTAAAAACAAAATTGGATACCGGTACCATGTTTCATATCTCTATGTCCTCTATTATTACCTATGTACATACCTATAAATGGACGAGTGGGTATGTCGTTCCCTTAGTTCAAAAAGAAAAAATATAATCATGAAATTGTTCAATGATGATTATTAACATCCTTCACCTGACAATGGTGATGATGGCTGTCTTTGTTCCATCAACTACAATAAAGAAAAACTATCTTTCGTCCAATGGATGTCTAGTCCTATGAAAAACAACAGACGAGTAGTAAGTGAAGACAGTTGGGATCATATGTTTGCAAAGCCATCACAGAAATAAAATAAGTCTTATAGAATGCGCTATTCAACACGTTCCAGTACAACTCCATGTTTTTTAAAATACCATCTATGCTGCGACTAAAAATGTCAATATGGACAAAATATAACAAAATCAGTACAAAAACAAGTATAAAAGCAAATAAGCCGAACTTTTAATACCCTCTACAATTTGGAAAGAGCTTGAAAATAAAAAAAATTGGTCGAAAAATACCGCTTAATGAAAACATCGACCTACAAAGGTAATTATCTGTCATATGATGTAGTACCGATTCTGTCCTTAATATCATCAAAATACCAAATAAAGGGAGTTACTGTTATATCTGGGATATACGAAGACCAGGACCTGCATAGACAATTTTCTGTCTTAGGTTGTAATATCCATTACGAACTTCGAATACGAAATTTGAAACTATTCCGGTCCATAATATATCTACTGTTATATGGTGGCTATACTGAACGAACTGAACCTGCCTACTAGAAAAATACACATGTGTGCATTTTTTTATACCCTCCA
This sequence comes from Musca domestica, assembly GCF_030504385.1. NCBI lineage: Eukaryota > Metazoa > Arthropoda > Insecta > Diptera > Muscidae > Musca > Musca domestica. The sequence goes on along the minus strand of NW_026712363.1, from coordinate 8,991,977 downwards.
CCAAAAAAAGTATGGAGGGTATATTAAGTTCGTCATTCCGTTTTTAACTCATCGAAATAATCATTTTAGACCCAACAAAGTATATATATTCTTGATCAGCGTAAAATTCTAAGACGATTTAGCTCTGTCCGTCCGTCTGTCCGTCTGTTGTAATCACGCTACAGTCTAAACGAATTAAGATAGAAAGCTAAAACGGTACCTCCACGGAATTCGGTATTGTGATGATTTTAGCCACATTTTTCAATGGAATTGTCTGAAATTCCATAAAAGGAGTTCCTTGTGGACATTTTACCCCCTCAAAAAGAATTGTCTATATAGGTCAACTATATCGTATATCCCCCATATAACTGTACACCCAGATATTCGGTATTTGGATGATGTTAGAAACATTTTTCAATGGAATTGTCTTAAAATCCACACAAGTAGTTCCTTGTGAGTACTTTACCCCCTGAGAGAGAATTGTATATACAGGTCCACGATATCGTATATCCCCCATATAACGGTACCCCCCGATATTTGGTATTTTGATGATTTTATCCACATTTTTCAAAGGAATTGTCTGAAACTCCACAAAAGGAGTCTCTTGTGGGCATTTTACCCCCTCAAAAAGAATTGTCTATATATGTCCACGATATCGTATATCCCCCATATAACTGTACCCCCCGATATTCGGTATTTTTATGATTTTACCCACATTTTTCATCGGAATTGTCTGAAAATCCACACAAGGAGTTCCTTGTGGGTACTTTATACCTCGGCAGAGAATTATCTATATAGATCCACGATATCGTATAGGGCCCATATAACGGAACCCCCGATATTTGGTATTTTGATGATTTTATCCACATTTTTCAAAGGAATTGTCTGAAACTCCACAAAAGGAGTCTCTTGTGGGCATTTTACCCCCTCAAAAAGAATTGTCTATATATGTCCACGATATCGTATATCCCCCATATAACTGTACCCCTCGATATTCGGTATTTTGATGATGTTAGCCACACTTTTCAATGGAATTGTCTTAAAATCCACACAAGTAGTTCCTTGTGAGTACTTCACCCCCTGAGAGAGAATTGTCTATACAGGTCCACGATATCGTATATCCCCATATAACGGTACCCCCCGATATTCGGTATTTTTATGATTTTACCCACATTTTTTATCGGAATTGTCTGAAAATCCACACAAGGAGTTCCTTGTGGGTACTTTATACCTCGGCAGAGAATTATCTATATAGTTCCACGATATCGTATAGCCCTCATATAACGGTACCCCCGATATTCGGTATTTTGATGTTTTTAGCCATAGTATTCAACGGAATGGTCACAAGGGGTTCTTTGTACACAAGGGGTTCTTTGTGAGCACTTTACCCCCCGACAGAGAATTCTCTATATAGGTTAACGATAACGTATAGCTCCCATATAACGGCACGCCGCGATATTCGGTATTTTGATGGTTTTAGCCACATTTACCAATCGTATTGTCTGAAAATTCACACACGGAGTTCTTTGTGAGCACTTTACCCCTGAAACGGAATTGTCTATATAGGTCCACAATATCGTATATCCCCCATATAACGGTACTCCCCTATATTCCGTATTTTGATGATTTTAGCCACTTTTTCAAATGGAATTATCTGAAAATCCACACAAGGAGTTCTTTGTGAGTACTTTACACGCAGACATTTGTCTTTATAGGTCCACAATATTGTATATCGCCCTATATCGGCACCTTCCTATATTAGATATTTTAAAGATTTTAAAAGAATTTTTAATGGATTTTATTTTTTTTTTTTTTTGAAAATTTTCTAATTCGTTCCAAATGGTGGAGGGTATTCAAAGTTCGCCCGGCCGAACTTACTGCTTTTTTACTTGTTTCTACCTCAACTCGCCCGAAAGAAAGCATGATTACAACAGCAGACAGACAAACGGATACCGCTAAATCGACTTAGAATTTTACGCTGATCAAGAACATAAGTACTTTGTTGGGTCTGACATGAGTATTTCTAGGAGTTACAAACAGAATGACAAATTTAATATACCCTCCATAATGTGGTGGATGGTATTAAAAGATTAGAAGTAAAATAAAAAAAAAACAAATAAATGCAGGGGTTCTGCCATTCACAATAGGGAAAAACTAATATATAACAAAAAATATTCATAACGTGATATACCTTTAGGCTAGGGTGAGATTAGAAGTATACATAATTATAACAAGTAGCCAGTAAAGAAAGTCCTAAAGTCGGGCAGGGCCGACTTTATGATACCCTACACCACTTTGCTAATTTTGTAGAGCTCCACATAACAATTAAAAGTTTTTATGGGAGGATTCAATCATACACGCTATGATTATAATTAAATTTTTAAAATTCATAGTACTACATATGCCGAAGCATTTGTATCTTTTAAATTCGGACTGGTAAATCAGTATATGTCTTTATATCTTTATATGGCAGCTATATCGAAATCTGAACCGATCTCGATAAAATTTGGCAAAGATATTTCTGAGCTGTATTTGTTATATTTCCCTGAATATCGTTGTTACGGAGTGCATATTACGGCTGCTGGTAACAAATACAACAAATCGGATGAACAATATATATGGGAGCTATAGCCATATCTGAACCGGCCTTCACCAGATTTAGCATACTAGCTTCTAGACTCAATCCGGTCGCATGTGCCGATTGTCATCCCATTTGGGCAAATATTAGACGTTTGGTGCACAATAAAAGGAAAATCGGACGGAGTTATATATGGGAGCTATATCCAAATCAGAACCGATCTTGATAAAATTTGGCAAAGATATTTGTGAACTGCATATGATATATTTCCCTGAATATTGTTGTTACAGAGTGCATATCACGGCTGCGGAGGGCAAAAATAACAAATCGGATGAACAATATATATGGGAGCTATAGCTATATCTGAACCGATTTCGATCAATATTGGTATACTTATTTTCAGGCCTAATTTGGTCATATGTCCAAAATTCCATTATATTCGGGCTGATATTACACGTTTAGTGCACAATAAAAGGCAAATCGGACGAAGATATATGTGGGAGCTATATCTAATTTTTTACCGATTATCTCCAATTTCAATAGGGTTCGTCCATGTGATTAATTGAAGTCATTAGTATCTATAATATTTTGTGGTTATATAAGTTTCTTTTGGAACAGTAGAAAGCATTTTTTAACAGACCCCATTTATGGACTGATCTTCAGGTTTGAATGTCAAAATGCAAGCATAAATGGGAGGACAAAGTGAATATTTTGAATATATATCGAGTGTTTTTATTTTCCAATACTATTTAAAATTTCCATTACCACAATAGGAAGGGTAAATATTAGTCAATTTTAAATTTTATGTTGCCATCTTTTTATGGATAAAACGCTAATCCTGAATTACCATTCCATAACATTAATCGAAAAATAATTTCTATCTTCAGAATTTCAAAACTTAAATCTCTTTGCTATGGGTATTACTTGCATTTGTTTCTTCAGTCTTGCTTTTTTTAGCCCAAATCAAATTACAGTTCAGAAATTGCTTACTTAATATTTGATATCTTTTGTTTAAGATGCAAAAAAACACAAGAATACATTTTGAATTATGCCCCAGGTTCAACGACTGAATATCCAGTTAAACTTTGTCTACAACAACCGGCCCAACTCAGTTCAGCTCAATTCCGACTGGCAATAGATTCTACAAAGTCATCTCGCCAAACTTAAGTGAAACTTTTTAATTTTTGTTCCTTTCTCTAAAGTTGCAACAACATGAAGAAGAAGAAGCACGTATTGAGTTTAGTTACTTCCTCAAAACTCTCAAAAGAATGAACGAATTCTTAGTCTTGTTCTTCTTTTAGCCAGTTAAGTTTGTGATGATATTTTTCATGTTTTCCTTCCTCTATGCGAGAAAGACGACTGCAGCGGCGACGAAGAAGAATAAGTGGTGCAAAGTGCTACTTGAGGCACTATCCCCGAACATGGTGAGTGCAAATTCATTGAAACGAAAAACAAAGTTATCAAACTATTCTCCGGCAGTTGATAGTAAGTGGAAATAGTTGGGTAACTGGTAGCTAGGTAGTTCGGCAGTTCGGTGACTGGCTAGCTGGCTGCTAGTGTAGTAAACGTAAAAAGTTGCTTATGTTCACATGACTTAGGAAAACTTATCCGCCACACGTCCATATCTGTCAGTAGAAAGCATTTTTTTAATTTACTTTTACGATTGTTTTCATTTTGGCACAAAAAAGTTAATAGTAAATTTTTAATGCGTTCGAACAACTGATTTGTTTTTTTCCAACGATATCTACACTGAGGACTTGGTTGACGGCTTAAGTGTCGCCATCAGTGACATTGTAATGTCGTGAGCTGCTATAGATGTATTTGTGCAATAACGGGATATTATATGAAGGTTATTCTGATAAAAAAAATAATGGTTTAGATCTTTGTGATAACCTCAACCTATTTCATTATCTAGTAAAAATATTGAATATTTGAAACTTCTGTTGGAAAAGCAGTCTAAACCGAAATCGGAAATCCAAGTACCGAAAATTGGGGAGTACCTTTGTACTATTAACATTCCGTTGAAAAATGTGGGGAGCACCATTATATGGGAGCAATACTATAGACAATTAACTTTCAGAGAAACTGGGACCTGCTGCGAACCACATTTGAGTACATTTGAAACGTTTATCCATTAAATACTAAATAACGAAATGCACTATTATATGGGTTCTTCGCATGGGTAGTTTCCTTCTGCTGGAAAAACAAACTGCCGATTTACTTCAAAAACGGTTGAAAATTATAACTAACCACGGCCAAAACGGGCCTCGTCGAAATAACGGTTTTAGACAATAGGTCTCTTTTGACCAAATTCGTTTCAAGACATTCCGAGTCGATTTAGCGAAGGCTGGTGCGCACGATAACTCTCGAAAGGGAGTACCTGATTGGGTACCAACTTGGTACATCGTAATAATATTATCAAACTTAGATCGAGTTCGGAGATGGGCAATATCGGTCCACTCCTTCTGGTATATTCCCCACAAAAGGTAGAAATTTTCAAAAAAAAAAAAAAAAAAAAAAAAAAAAAAATCAGCACAGAAAGAGAAAAGATAATCCGATTTTGCAAAACCTAATATTTGAAAAGTGGACAATATCGACCCACTCCATCCAGTAGCCTCCCCCACAAAGGGTCAAAATTTTAAATAACCGCAACGATTATTAGATCCGAAATGAGCATCCGGCTCTTTTCACATTTTACACATCCCATTATTTCTACTAACACAAGATCTGCTGTGAAGATGGAATATATCGGTTCATTCCTTCTTGTACCTCCCCCACAAAAGGTCAAAAATTTTGAATATTCATGACTTTCATAAAACGCCAAATTAACATCCGACTCCATTCAGACATGGCACATCTCAATATTTCTATCAACACAAGGTATGTTATAAAGATAAAGAAGACATAGGTTTCAATAGGTTTCTCGTACCTCACCCACAAAGGGTCACAATTCTCAATACTTTATGTCATAACTTGCAAAACAAGACAGCGATTATTTACAACTTCCTACATCTAAATATTTCTTTCAACCAGAAACCTAAGATGACTATGGAATTTATGATTTCGCATAAAAGTGGATTTTCTTGCAATTTTGACCATACCAACATTTATACCCTACACCACATAGTGGTAACGGTATTATGTATTAATGCATTTGATTGTAACAGGCAAAAGGAAAAGAGATAGGCTCATAGTTCCTTTTGATGATCTGCATAGAATAATATTCTGAACCGATTTATGCATGTCCGTCCGTCTGTCTGTCCATGTATTTTTTAAACAACGCGCAGGTCGCATTTATTGCCCGATTCAGATGAAATTTTGCATAAGTCATTTGTTTGACCCAAGGACGAATCATATTAAAATTATAGATATTCGGTCAAAATTTAGATATACCTCCCATATATATCTTTGTGCACCAAATGTGTAATATTAGTCCAAATGCATGAGCCTAGAAACAAGTGTGTAATATTTGGTGAAAATCGGTTCAGATATAGTTATAGCTCCCATATATATTATTCATCCGATTTGTAATTTTTATCCTCCACGGTCGTAATATGCACTCCGTGACAACGATATTCGGGGAAATATGTCAAATACAGCTCAAAAATACATTTGCCAAATTTTATCGAGATCGGTTCAGATTTGGATATAGCTCCCATATATAACTTCGTCGGATTTGCCTTCTATTGTGTACAAAATGTGAAATATTAGCCCAAATGAGATGAGAGATTAGGCACATACCACCAAATTGGCCATAGAAACAGGTGTGTACAATTTGGTGAAAATCGGTTCAGATATAGCTATAGCTCCCATATATATTTTATCTGTATTGCATGTATTACAAATGGAATACTTCGGTCGACTATTTCTAGTACCTCAAGAACATTTCAACATTTTCTAAAAATTACCACATATCTCATCCAAACTGACACGTCGCAATATTTAGATCCGATACGAAATAGACAACATTGGTCCATTGCATCGGAACCAACTCCAATCATAGCAGAAATCAAAATATATTTAAATAATCGAACATTGGCTGAGGGTATACCTCTGTCAGCAAAACCGACTGATACTTCTTAACTTGTTTTAATATTTTAAATGGTGGCGCACATTCAACGGTCCACGATTTCGTATAGTCCCCATATAACGGTACCTCCCGATATTTGGTATTTTTTAAATATTTTTGTCTTAAAGTAGATGTGAGAAGTTCTTAATAGATACTTATGATGCTTATAGGTCCTTATAAAAAAGTAAAAGTAGTATATTCGTTATTGTCAACATTTTGGTTAATTTTTTTATGAAATTGTCTTTTCCCAGATATTCGGCATTTTAGTGATTGTAGCCACATTTTTTGATGAAATTATGGCCATGAAGTTAATATCGGCTGCTTTACCTCCTGATAAGAGAGAGAGAGAGAGAGCGACTCCATATAAGGGTATATGTGTGTGTGTGCGTGTGAGGTCCACGTATTAATTCATCTCTATATATAATTTGATGAAGTTAGTCAGATGTTTTAATGGGTTTGTTTGTAATAATAGCCAGCATATTGGTATTTTCATAAGCTTCTTGACACGTTTTTCAGTAATCTTCAATAATGGATCATGGATCATCTTGCAATAATGGTTCTGTTTTGGATTATATTTTTCAAATTTTGCCATTTTTAATGGATATCTTACCGAAAATATGTAGAAAATATAACAAAAAATAATTTTCCCAAAATGGTGGAAAGTATCAAGAGTTCAGTCCTGTCGAACTTAACTTTTCACATGTTTTTACTATATTTCAAGAAAAAATCGATACGTTTCTTAATAATCGCTGAAATATATTTTAACAAACATTCAATTGTACATACTGCGTTACTCAAAAACACTTTATGAAATAACTTGTATTTTGAAGTTGAAATAAATAATTTAAATAATATTTCTTCAAATATTTCCTTATTTAAATAATACTTAAAATTCCAAAGTTGTATCTCTAAGCTGTTTACTATAAATGATATCTGCCATATTTAACTTTAAGTTTTACTTCATTTACATATTGTATTTTCCCTATTAGTTCATACCCTTAAAACAGGTCAAAGAAGTATTTAGTGTAAACGGAATCAATATGACACAATCTGTTCTATGTTCAGACATCTATGTATAAGTAATGCCAAAACACAAAAATGTAACATACAAAAGTACCTAACAGCGTATGTATGTAAACAGTATTGTTCAGTTTTTTAGGTACATTTAAGTATATCTTGGGGCCATTTTTCCAAAAAAAATGGAGAGAGAAGGAGAAACACATACACACTGAGGGAAAAGGTACATACACAGTGAGACATGAACGTTTAAACCCGTTTTTCTGCTTAAAAGCTTATCTTCACAATCCTCCTCTAGCAATTTTGTTAACAATAATAGCCAAGTTTGCTACTTTATGGTCATGTACAGTGATTTGAAAGGGAAAATATCAGTAAAATAATTATAGTTAATTTAAGACCGATGTTTGCTTCTTATACCCCCGCCATACATAGTATGAATACAATACATTACCCCCTTGACGAGCATTGTCTATATAGGTCTACGATATCAAATATCTCGTATATAACGGTTTCTCCTGATAATCAGCATTTTGATGATTTTAGCCAAATTTTTCAACGGAATTGTCTGAAAAGCCTCACAAGGAGTTTCTTTTAAGTACTTTATTCCCTAGAAGAGAATTGTCTATATAGGTCCACGATATCGTATAACCCCTATATAACGGAACACACACCCCCCCCCCCCCCCCCCAATATTAAGTATATTTATGATTTCAGCTGACGTTGTCAATGGAATGTCTTACAATCCACACAAGGGGTTCCTTCTGAGTATTTTACCCCCTAGAACAGAATAGTCTAAATTGGTCCATGTTTCAGTATAGCGCCCATGTAACGTTACCCCCAGATATTTTCATGATTTTTGCGAATTATTCACCAGAATAAACAAAGTTCGTTACTACAGCCTATGACACAAATACTTATGTAGGACCACGTCTTCGTCAAGTTTCTTCCAAATGGTGGAGGGAGAACTTAGCTGCTTTTTTACTTGTTATTGATAACAGATTTACGTTCAGTTTAATCGACCCACTACAGCGGCTATTCGGGTTATTGTAAGTTAATTACGCACCGAATTTGTCCACGTTTTCTTATCGCCCCTATACAAAGGTACATCACGGTACTCGATATTTTAACGATTTTGGCCAAACTTTCTAACGGAAAAGTTTAAAATTTAGTATTTAGATTTTGTAATGGATTCTACTCCATGTGGTACAATTTGTATATTGGTTCACGTTTTCCAATAGCTCCAATATATAGGTATCTCCGATATTCGATATTTGGACGATTTTAGATACACTTTCAGACGGAAAAGTGTAAAATTCGGTATATACATCTGCAAATATGTTGTACCTCCTCTGGCAGAATACTGTATATGGAGGTATCTAAATTCGACATTTAGGCGCTTTTAGTCACACTTTCTAACGGAATATGTTAAAATTCGGCATTTAGAATTCGTAATATGTCTACCTCCTATGGCAGAACATTTCCTATATAAGTCCACGTTTTCCTATGGCCTTCATATAAAGGTACTTCCAAATATTCGGTATTTCGACGATTTTAGACACATTTTCTAACGGAATTACTAAAAAATTCAGCATCTGGATTCCGTAATGGGTTCTTCTGCTTATATAGAACAATTTTTATATAAGTCAACGCTTTTCTATACCCCCTGCCGATATTTGATATTTTGATGATTGAAACCATGGTTGAAACAATGATCCCATTTGTTTACATGGGTAACTTTCTAAATTGTGGAGAATATAAAAAACATAACTGCTTTTTTATTTGTGTTTCTATAGTTCCCAAAAACTCTTTGGTACATCTATCCTGCGCTCCATCAGTGATTCTCATTACGATTTTCAGAGTTCTAGCTCATTTCGTTTGTAATCAGTTTCGAGTACATTTTAGTACTTTTTGTTTCAGGACTGGCCCTCGTGCAAAAGTTCATGTTTCTTTCTTTAGTAGTTTCGTCTGGGCGCAGAAGCTAGTGCATCTAAAACCAAAAATTATCTTAATTGTAGGCACTTAGAAAAAATCATAGTTTTATCCATAAAGACAACAATCCTACTTTCCTGATATTGGTAATAACTTTCGACAAAAAATTTCTACTTGAACTTGATCGTATACTCCAAAATTCTTGCAAGTAAAAACAATATATATCCTCAACCACCACTCTTAATGCACCATATTCGGTATTCTAATAGTATTAGCCACATTTCTCAATTTGTTATTATAGCCCCCATATAAGGCTAGATTCGAATATTCAGGTTTTTACGATTTTAGACACATTTTCTATGGGATTTGTTTAAAATTCTGAATTTATATATTTCATAATGGGTTCTACATATCACTTCCACATAACGTTACATTTCAATATTCAACATTATTATAAAACAAGTAAGCAAAGGCTACAGTCGAGCGGGGCCGACCGTTGAATACCCTACAACACTATAATAAACGATACAGTTTATATAGGCGTTCTCTAATTTTCGAATAATAGCAACTTAAACTAATTTGCTCATTTCCAATTTATTGGTAGATGTTGCACGTAAATGGTCTTCCTAGATCCCAAAGACCCATAATCTCTCAGAAGTGGCAAAAGATTAACATTTATTATTGGTTTTTGACTGAAACGCATTTATATGAGATACACCCATTTGACTATATTCTTTAACTAAATCAGCGTTAACGAAATAGTCAGAAGTGCGTCTTTCCTGTATTTGTGAATTCTCCAAAAAGTCACTGGAATGGACATTTTCGTATTTTGTCTACAAAAGTTGGCAAACTATTTTTGGATGGCCATCCAAAACTGCTTGGCTTTTGCAATGTCAGGTAACCCCCATACAAATGTACCTGAGGATCGGACAATAATTACGACCTGCTGACAATTTTGCAGTTTTTTGGTCCATTTCAACCCCTAAATAAATGGCGATCATCTCCAAACAGAGTAGGCTTCTATTCTGACCCTCATCTTATCCCCATGCAAAATTTCGTAAGGATCGGGCCATAAATGCGATCTGTATATGATATCCTGGTATCCTAACTACTTAGTTTTGTTAGCTGTAAAAATATTACCAAATGTTTAATTCAAAATGAAAATATGCCAAAAAATATGACAAAATTGAAAAAATATGAGAAAATTTACAAAATCAATATTTTCATCTTTAGAGAGATATTTTTATGCGATTTTTAGACGTTTTTTCTTTTCTGCCAAGAGGCCATTCTGAATTAATGAGAACTGTCGAAATCAGTTCAGCCGTTCTCGACATAAAAGAGATCTTTCAAGCATATCTTCTTTGATAGACAAATATGTCGCACATATTTTGCTATTTATCCGATTTGTTGGATGTTAACATCAATGTAAAGATCAGAAGTAACCTCTCATGGCTTTGTGATTTCGCCGGGATTTCAAATATTCGCGGTTTAATGAAAAATTTTACTCGCTAAATATAATCCGATGACCACCCAAATTGGTAGGCTTCTTCCCCGCCCTAAACTCTAGCTACATGCGAAATTCCGCGTCGATTGATCTATAATTGCGACCTGTATAGCTACTGCAAAATCCGACATTTTTTCAGTATTTGGTCCATTTCAACCCCTAAACATTTGGCGATCATCTCCAAAAAAAAATAGGGTTCTATTCTGACATTAACCCCACCTACATTTTAAATTTCGTGAAGATCGGGCCATAATTGCGACCTGTAGAGTGATTACAAATTAACATGGACAGACGGACAGACGGACGGACGGACATACATAGCTAGATCGACTCAGCTCTGCGAGCTAGGAAGATCCATATATACTTTCCTATATGGGAAACCAATATTTCGAGGTGTTACATAAATTCTGGCCCAATCAAACTTATAATACCCCCAACACATAGTGTTGTAGGGTATAAAAACAGTAAGGAAAGCTCAAAAGTCGGCCGGGGCCGACTATATGATACTCTACACCACTATACATATTTAGTAGAGCTCTTGCAAAAGAAAGATTTATATTGGGCATTTCTGAGCTCTATGAGATATCTGGTACAAAATATGTTTATGGTAGAGTGCATATTCTGGAAGTTGCAGATTTAAACACCAATTCGGATGAAACATATATATGGGAGCTCTAGCTATATCTGAAGCGATTTTCACCAAATTTTAAGTATTAACTTCTTCAATGAATTCGCTTGGAAGTGCAACATTTCACTCACTTTGGGCTGAAATTAGACATTTGGTGCACAAGAAACGTAAAATCGAATGAAGATATATATGAAGCTATATCTAAATTTGGACCGATTTTCACCAACTTCAATAGGGTTCGTCCTTGAGCCAAACAAATGTTATTTCGAAAATTTCATCTCAATCGAATAATAAATGCGACCTGCATTTTGTTTACAATAATACATGGACAGACGGACGGACATGCATACATCGACTCAAAATATGATTCTATGCCGATCCCAAAAGGAACTATGGGTCTATCTCGTGTCCTTGTCCATGTTACAAACAAGTGCACAAAGACATAATACCCTTACCACTATGTGGTGTAGGGTATAAATATTAGCAACATTTTTGCAAGGAATTGTTATACATTTTTTGATATAACAACCCTTGTAGCTGAAAATTGTCTATGTAGGTTCACGTTTTGGCTATAAATTTAATATAGCCCCCCATATGAGGCTAACGCCTTATTCCTCTTCTTTAAATCATCTGCTTCATATCACTATTTCGGAGTAAGTTCTCTACTCAAAAAAGTGGTAACGTGGTGTAAGTTTAACACCGACTCTGCAATGAATAAAATATAAAAACTGTATTTTTTAACAAATAACTAATTGTATACATGATTATATTCTGTGGCCACCTATATCAAATATTTATACCCTACAACACTATGTGTTGGGGGTATTATAAGTTTGATTGGGCCAAAAATTATGTAACACCTCGAAATATTGGTTTCCCACATAGGAAAGTATATATGGATCTTCATATCTCGCCGAGCTAAGTCGATCTAGCTATGTATGTCCGTCCGTCCGTCTGTCCGTCTGTCCATGTTAATTTGTAATCACTCTACAGGTCGCAATTATGGCCCGATCTTCACGAAATTTAGAATGGATGTGGGGCTAGAACCAGAATAGAACCCTATTGCTTTTGGAGATGATCGCATAATATTTAGGGGTCGAAATGAACCAACTGAAAAATTTCCTGATTTTGCAGTTGCTTTACAGTTCGCAATTATAGACCAATCGACGCCGAATTTAGCACGGGACTAGAGCTTAGGGCTGGGCAGTAGTCTTCCAATTTTGGTCATCGGTTAATATTTAGTGGGTGAAATGGACCATAACATTTGTGCTAAATAAAAGTCAAAATAGAACAGTGTGGCTTGTTTGTTCGGGATACCATAGTATTTTGTTGTTGCAAAATGGTCTGGCTTTATCCCTTTATTGTTGTTTTTATAAAAACAACGTTTGTTTATTAGTGGAGAACGATGGTAATGTTTACCAGGGGGTAAGGCAGGGAATACCTAGGTTTCGGAAAGAGCCACCAGTCCTCATCAGTTCCCTTGTTTTTGTCTGGGATATTCTCCCCAGAAGTTATTTTAAAAATAACTTCTATGACAAAAAAACATTTTTTACCCAAGTGACGAGATCGTAAGCTCAATAGAAAAGGAACCAAAGAATTAAATAAAACTAAAATTCTTTTGGAAAGTCTTCTAAATCTTACAACCGCACTTATAAACATTTACATCTTTCTCCACTTGTTATGCTTTCGTTCAACCTGAACGAAGTAGCATAACCATGTAAGTTGGTTTTGTCTGTTACAACAAAAACCACTTCGTCGAGCGTGCCTTGTCTATTAATAGAACAGTGTGGGATACCATAGTATTTTGTTGTTGCAAAATGGTCTGGCTTTATCCCTTTATTGTTGTTTTTATAAAAACAACGTTTGTTTATTAGTGGAGAACGATGGTAATGTTTACCAGGGGGTAAGGCAGGGAATACCTAGGTTTCGGAAAGAGCCACCAATCCTCATCAGTTCCCTTGTTTTTGTCTGGGATATTCTCCCCAGAAGTTATTTTAAAAATAACTTCTATGACAAAAAAACATTTTTTACCCAAGTGACGAGATCGTAAGCTCAATAGAAAAGGAACCAAAGAATTAAATAAAACTAAAATTCTTTTGGAAAGTCTTCTAAATCTTACAACCGCACTTATAAACATTTACATCTTTCTCCACTTGTTATGCTTTCGTTCAACCTGAACGAAGTAGCATAACCATGTAAGTTGGTTTTGTCTGTTACAACAAAAACCCCTTCGTCGAGCGTGCCTTGTCTATTAATAGAACAGTGTGGCTTGTTTGTTCGGGATACCATAGTATTTTGTTGTTGCAAAATGGTCTGGCTTTATCCCTTTATTGTTGTTTTTATAAAAACAACGTTTGTTTATTAGTGGAGAACGATGGTAATGTTTACCAGGGGGTAAGGCAGGGAATACCTAGGTTTCGGAAAGAGCCACCAATCCTCATCAGTTCCCTTGTTTTTGTCTGGGATATTCTCCCCAGAAGTTATTTTAAAAATAACTTCTATGACAAAAAAACATTTTTTACCCAAGTGACGAGATCGTAAGCTCAATAGAAAAGGAACCAAAGAATTAAATAAAACTAAAATTCTTTTGGAAAGTCTTCTAAATCTTACAACCGCACTTATAAACATTTACATCTTTCTCCACTTGTTATGTACTTCGTTCAGGTTGGTTCCTTTTCTATTGAACTTACGATCTCGTCACTTGGGTAAAAAATGTTTTTTTGTCATAGAAGTTATTTTTAAAATAACTTCTGGGGAGAATATCCCAGACAAAAACAAGGGAACTGATGAGGATTGGTGGCTCTTTCCGAAACCTAGGTATTCCCTGCCTTACCCCCTGGTAAACATTACCATCGTTCTCCACTAATAAACAAACGTTGTTTTTATAAAAACAACAATAAAGTGATAAAGCCAGACCATTTTGCAACAACAAAATACTATGGTATCCCACACTGTTCTATTAATAGACAAGGCACGCTCGACGAAGTGGTTTTTGTTGTAACAGACAAAACCAACTTACATGGTTATGCTACTTCGTTCAGGTTGAACGAAAGCATAACAAGTGGAGAAAGATGTAAATGTTTATAAGTGCGGTTGTAAGATTTAGAAGACTTTCCAAAAGAATTTTAGTTTTATTTAATTCTTTGGTTCCTTTTCTATTGAGCTTACGATCTCGTCACTTGGGTAAAAAATGTTTTTTTGTCATAGAAGTTATTTTTAAAATAACTTCTGGGGAGAATATCCCAGACAAAAACAAGGGAACTGATGAGGATTGGTGGCTCTTTCCGAAACCTAGGTATTCCCTGCCTTACCCCCTGGTAAACATTACCATCGTTCTCCACTAATAAACAAACGTTGTTTTTATAAAAACAACAATAAAGGGATAAAGCCAGACCATTTTGCAACAACAAAATACTATGGTATCCCGAACAAACAAGCCACACTGTTCTATTAATAGACAAGGCACGGTCGACGAAGGGGTTTTTGTTGTAACAGACAAAACCAACTTACATGGTTATGCTACTTCGTTCAGGTTGAACGAAAGCATAACAAGTGGAGAAAGATGTAAATGTTTATAAGTGCGGTTGTAAGATTTAGAAGACTTTCCAAAAGAATTTTAGTTTTATTTAATTCTTTGGTTCCTTTTCTATTGAGCTTACGATCTCGTCACTTGGGTAAAAAATGTTTTTTTGTCATAGAAGTTATTTTTAAAATAACTTCTGGGGAGAATATCCCAGACAAAAACAAGGGAACTGATGAGGATTGGTGGCTCTTTCCGAAAACTAGGTATTCCCTGCCTTACCCCCTGGTAAACATTACCATCGTTCTCCACTAATAAACAAACGTTGTTTTTATAAAAACAACAATAAAGGGATAAAGCCAGACCATTTTGCAACAATAACGTCAAAATTTCCATCAAACTGCGAATATTTTTAATCCCTGATCCCTAATAATAAATTTATCGGGTATATATGGCGAAATATATACAATGTATGTATACAAAGAAGGGAATGTTAGCTAGAATGCTTATATCTCAAGAATGGCTGGACAGATTTTGACAAATTTTGTCAATTCAGAATGCCCTCTTGGCATAAAAATCGCATAAAAAGATGCCAATAATGATGTTAGTATAGATTTTGTGACATTTTTTATTTCTTTCATATTTTTTCAATTTGATTTTTTTCAATTTGACATATTAGATTGAAGTGTTTGTTTTGCAATATTTTTTCACCTTACAACACAGTTTGGGGATATTATATACAGATTGCAATTATCGTCCGATCCTCACAAGGGTAGGGTTAGGCTCAAAAGGGCTAGGCCTATTGTTTTCAAAGATATCCGCAATATATTCGGGTGCTTAAATGGACCAAAAACAGAAAAAAATTCCTGATCACACAATTAAAGCCAATCGACACTCTTAAAAAGAGAGTTAAGGACAGGGAAGAATTGTACCATTTTGGATGACCACTGGATTATATTTAGCTATAAATGGACCACAATAACTAACAGCAAGACAGCGTAAATATTGGTCAAATGTCCCATGTCAAAATACTAAGGGTAATATCCAAAATGGATTTGGACATAAAGGGACTTCTAACCTATTGTAGTGTTGTAGGGTATCACATGGTCGGCCCCGCACGACTTTAGCCTGTGCTTACTTGTTTTAATTATGTAATGCTTTTATCTTTGATTTGTTTTCAAAGCTTTTTAATAAGAGCAAAAATTTAGCATCTTCTATGTAACATTAACCACCACTTACCTAGTTAAAGATTATAGATCCCCCATTTGTTTTAGCTCTCGATGAGATACCTCCTCGAGCCACAGTGGCAATTTGTGGCCCAAAATACTTTACTCAATTTTCATTGCTTGCTGGATAAAATGTGTGCTTGTGCGTTTAAAATTTTTACGATTTTTGTATCTATAAAAAACAGCAAACATTCATATGTAACTAAAACGACTTCATGAGCATCCACATACTTACTTACTCATCAACACACATACTTGTATATTTTCGTTTGTTAACTTGGTACGATTTCCTTTGGTGTTGTTGCCAGCCGCCTAAAGCCAAATGGTGCAAAAACTACTTTACCAAAATGTAGTTACAACAACAACGGCAAAGAAAAGCAACGAATACCCGAAAAAGGAACAAGAAACGAAAAACTAGTTAAGGAAATAGTCATGGTACTCAGAGTCGGGTACTTGAACGTTATTAAAGTTACCGTCGCCTAATGTACTGTAAAGGAAACTCATTGCACTTTCCTCAATTTTCTTTCTTGTATTTTCCATTTGTGGGAGTTTAAAGCTGTGTCATTACTGTTGGCAATTGCAGCGACTACTGTTTACCATCTGTTAATGGTCCATTATTGTGATTGTCCAGAATAATTTGCTTTGATGTTTCTTTTTTTGTGAACAGTAGAATCCGCAGCAATGAAATAGAAATGCAGCTTAAGGTACCTGTATTTTTATATCTTTGTTAAATGTCAAAAAACAAAAACGATAAAAATATAACATGCGTTGTAAAAGCAGTTTTTCAATGTGTTTAATACACCTTTCTGAGCAATACTCTTCCAACAAAGAAGATCAGTGATTCAAATAGTTTCACACATATTGAAGTACACTTCAATCGAAATAAACTGAGCTAATAAGAAAAATCTACAAAATTCAGCCATTTCCGTACAAAATTAACTTACAACCAAACTGAATGCTCAAAATCAAACTCGTTCCAAGAAAGTGAGAATAAATAATCTCCATCGATTTCAATATATTTTGGCAAATTTATTTTCTGATCAAATTGCTTCACTCATTCCAAATTTCATTAAAATAGTACATACATATCCTGTTTGGTGCATCTACAAAATCGGTCGACATTATATATGGGAGCTATATCCAAATCTGAACCGATTTCAATATAATTTGGGAAATGTTTATTCGTCTTAAATTCCGTTACACATTCCAAATTTCATTGAAAAGAGATACACAGCGAGATAAATATGGGAGTTATATCCAAATATAACCCGATTTACATATAATTTTGCAAATGTATGTTCGTTTTAAATTTCGTTACATATTCCAAATTTCATTGATCATCAAATACATGAAATCGGCCGAAAATTTAAATGGGAGCTTTATCCGAATCTGGACCGATTTCAAAATAATATGGCAAATTTTTGTTCCAAATACCGTCACGCATTCCAAATATGGAGACTGTATCTTTAATCAATCAAAAGAAATGTGCGTATACAATTTTTGGGAGATATATATCTAGTTCCAAGTGGAATTTCAACAAGTTAAAAAGCAGTAAGTTCGGCGGGTCAAACTTTGAATACCCTCCACCACTTGGAACAAACTTGGTAATTTTCAAAAAATAAAATCCGTTAAAAATTCTGTTAAAATCTTAAAAATACCGACCGACCTACATAGGCTTTAACATAAGCCATTACCATATTCAATTTTCAAAATATGACATAAACGTTGAATAATGTAGCTAAAATCATAAAACCAGTATAGAAAGTCTTAAAGTCGGGCGGGGCCGACTTTATGATACCCTACACCACTTTGCTAATTTAGTAGAGCTGCTCATAACAATTAAAAGCTTTTATGGGAGCATTTAATCATACACGCTATGATTATAATTATAATTTAAAGTTCAAAGGACTAAATGTGTCGAAGCATTTGTACCTTTGAATTCGGACTTGTATTGCCCATTTTGTGCACAATTAATTTAAAATCGGATAAAAATATATATGGGAGCTATATCCAAATCGGAACCGATCTCGATAAATTTGGCAAAGATATTTCTAAGCTGCATTTGATATATTTCCCTGAATATCGTTGTTACGGAGAGCATATTACTGTTGTGGGTAACAAATATGACAAATCGGATGAACAGTATATATGGGAGCTATAGAGCTATCTGAACCAATCTTCACCAAATTTGACATACTACCTTCTAGACTCAATTCGGTCGTATGTGCCAAATTCCATCCCATTTGGACAAATATTACACGTTTGGTGCACAATCAAAGGTAAATCGGACGAAGTTATATATGGGAGCTATATCCAAATCTGAACCGATCTCGATAAAATTTAGCAAATGTATTTCTTAGCTGTATTTGATATATTTCCCCAAATATTGTTGTTACAGAGTGCATATTACGGCTGCGGAGGACAAAAATAACAAATGGGATGAACAATATATATGGGAGCTGTAGCTATATCTGAACCGATTTCGATCAAATTTGGAGTACTTATTTTCAGGTCCAATTTGATCGTACGTGCAAAATTCCATACTATTCGGACTGATATTACACGTTTGGTGCACAATGAAAGGCAAATCGGACGAAGATATATATAGCAGCTATATCTAAATTTTGACCGATTATCTCCAATGTTAATAGGGTTCGTCCTTGAGCCAAACAAATGATTTGTGCAAAATTTCATCTGGGTAGGGCAATAAATGCGAACTGTATTTTGTTTACAAAAATACATGGACAGTCGGACGGGCGGGCGGACGGACAGACGAACGGACGGACATGCATAAATCGACTCAGAATGTGATTCTATGCAGATCATCAAAAGGAACTATGGGTCTATCTCGTTTCCTTTTGCCTGTTACAAACAAATGCACAAAGACATAATACCCTGACCACCTTGTGGTGTAGGGTATAAATACCGTATATAGGGAGATACCGTTATATCGAATCTATACGAACACCTGGACCAGCATAGACAATTTTCTGTTACAGGCTGTAGCATCCATTACGAACTTCAAATACGACATCTCAAACAATTTCTGTGATTATTGTACCTAAAATCGTCAAAATACCGAATATTCGGAGGTACTGATATATGGAGCCTATACGAAGACCTGGACCTGCATATACAATTTTCTCTCACAGACTGTAGTATCCATTGCGAACTTCAAGTACCAAATTTGAAACAATTCCGGTGAATAATGTCGCTAACATCATCAAAATACCGAATATAGGGAAGTACCGTTATATGGGGGTCTATATGAAAATGTGGACCTACATGGCTTATTTACAAACTTAACGTGCCTACTGGCAAAATAAACATGTGTGCAAAAAGCTTAGCCTTCTATCTCAATTCAAAAGATAGCGTGATTACAACAGACAGACGTATATCGCTGATAATAGTATATATACTTTGTTGGGTCTGACATGAGTATTTCGAGGAGTTACAAACGGAATGACAAAGTTAATATAGCCTCCATAGCATGGTGGAGGGTATAAAGTTGTATATATATTACTTTCAGGCGATGTTGTCGTATACTTGTAAATTTGTGCAGTGGTTTTCGGGTCCATAAATTACAAACATACAAATATATTCCTCTTATATAGATATACTAGCTGAACCCGGTGCGCTTCGCTACCCTTTTTGCTTTCATATCCATTCAACATTTTATACACAAATATTTGTTGGTTTAAAAAAATATAACAAATTCAAAAATTTAAAAAACGTAATTATTGTAATACTTTAATTCCTAAACAAACCAATAGCTCGGCCTACCAACGCATGAACATGCCAAGAACAGCTTACCCTAAGAAAAGCCGGAACAAACCAAATTTTGTCCGCCTACACGAAGGTTTGTCCTTTGGATTTATTAATTTCATAGCAAATGCCAAGCGTACAGGAAACTGCAATCTTTTGAAGTTGAGTTGCATTTCTGTTGCAATTAGAAAATTTGAGGTAGCAACATATCCTCAATCGTAAAATCGAATCCTCAATTAAATTGTTGTGTAGTTTTAATACCCTCCACCATAGTACGGAGGGCTTTTGGTAATGAAAATGGGTCATATAGGTTCACGTTCTGGTATAGCCCCCATAAAATGGTACCTTCCTATTTTTGGCGATTTAAACGAGATTATCCACCGGAAATGTTTCAAATTTGATATTTGAAGTTCGTAATTGATACTAAAGCCTACGACAAAAAATGTACGTGCTGGTCCATGCCTTCGTATAGCCCCCTTATAATGGCACCTTCCGATATTCGAAATTTTGATGATTTTAGCGACATTGTTCACCGAAATTGTTTCAAATTTGGTAATTGAAGTTCTTAATGGGTATTACAGCCAGAAAGTTGTCTCGGCAGGTCCACGTCTTCGTATAGCCCTTGAACGGTACCTCCCTATTTTCGGTATTTTGGTGATTTTAACGACAATATTCACCGGAAATGTTTCAAATTTGGTATTTTAAGTTCGCAATAGATACTACAGCCCATGGCCCAATAAGAAAGGTTGCTTAACTTCAAAGAAACAAGAAAAATGAAACTCTGTGCTGGAGTCCTGTAGTGTCAAATAGACTTTTAAATATGCAACAGTTGGTTTTGTTTATTTTTCATTTTTTAACAAAATTCTTATATTGGGGAAAGCCCACAGAAAAAAGTAGGACAATACATTTTTATCCCAAAATTTTACAATGTGTTGCCCATTAACGTCGAAAATATGCATTATATTTGCAACCGGTTTTGAAATAATTTCAAATTATTGTATTTTTTATTCAAAACAATACATACACAAATACAAAATTAGTATATGTTTTGACAGAATAAGGCCATCAAAAAAAATTATTTAGGGGTAGCTTTGTTCTACCTTATGTAATTGTGCCATGTTACAGCCTATTATTTAAAATTATTTCATGCAAAATTGACAGCCATCTGCTTAGGCCAATTTTGGCATACTTTTTCCAATATTTCGGAAGGTATCTCACAAACAATTTTTCAATGATGTCTTCCGATGCTCCAATTGAAGAAAGATTTAGCCCCACAAAAAATAGTCTAAGGAATTAAGCGGTCTCGAATGTGAAATAAAATTTTCACCCAACTCACCTCTCAATAAGTTCAATGTTACGCGTGCTGTGTCACGAGTCCGTTTGACACGAAACCATTTGTCGTGCAAGTAAAGCTCATGCATTTCGGACAGAAGAAAATCTTAGATATTATCTCGCGGTACCGCATCATCTTTGAAGAAGTACAGTCCATAAACTACACAAAACCGTAATTTTTATACCCCACAACACTATGTGTTGGGGGTATTATAAGTTTGATTGGGCCAAAAATTATGTAACACCTCGAAATATTCGTTTCCCACATAGGAAAGTATATATGGATCTTCCTATCTCGCCGAGCTGAGTCGATCTAGCTATGTATGTCCGTCCGTCCGTCTGTCCGTTTGTCCATGTTAATTTGTAATCACTCTACAGGTCGCAATTATGGCCCGATCACGAAATTTAGAACGGAGGTGGGGGTAGGGCCAGAATAGAACCCTTTTGGCGATGATCGCATAATATTTAGGGGTTGAAATGGACCAAAAACTGAAAAATTTCATGATTTTGCAGTTGCTCTACAGGTCGCAATTATAGACCAGTCGAAGCGGAAGTTAGCATGGGGCTAGAGCTTAGAGCTGGGCAGAAGCCTTGCAAATTTTGATGGTCATCGGGTAATATTTAGTGGGTGAAATAGACCATAACATTTGTGTTATATAAAAGTCAAATTTCTATAAAACCGCGAATATTTTTAATCCCGGCGAAATCAGAAATAGACGAACAGGTCAACTCTGACCGTTACGTAGATGCCGATAGTAAATATATCGGATGTATACAGCGAAATATATACAATGTATATATAGAAAGGAGGGGGATGTTAGCTAGAATGCCTATATCTTAGGAATGACTAGACCGATTTCGACAAATTTTGTCAATTCAGAATGCCCTCTTAACATAAAAGTATAAAATCTGAAAAAGTCGCATAAAAAGATGCCTATAATGTTGTTAATATAGATTTTGTAGTATTTTGTGACATATTTTTATTTTTTCATATTTTTATCGCATGCGATTTTTTCATTACATTTTTCGGTACATTGTTGCGAATGATTTACGTAACAAGTATACGCACGTGCGTTTATATCAGGCCATCGCCAAAACTACATTTTCGTCAGTTTCACAGGCACTAACTTTGTAAAAATATCTATTTCTTTCTCAATAAATATCGTGTGCGTTAATTCTATTGTAGAAGAATGCAGGTAGTCGCATCGACACAGCTGCTGAGACAATGAACTGTCAAACCGATTTTGGAATTGAAAATCTTGAATGAAAAATTATTGAAATTTGTATAAAATTGTTCAAAAATACATATCATTACAACCTCCGATCTACGTCGAATAAGAAAACATATAAAGATCTACTTATTTTTGACAAAACACTTTAAATTTTTTGACATATTAATGTTCCCAAGCGTTGTTGCATCTACCTATATTCATGATCATAAAAACAAACAAAGAGACCAACCAATCTCAATTAAAGCTAAATTGCATTATTATTTGATGGTGTATTTATTGATCAATGTTTAGTCTTAAAGGCCTACCACATAGCCGACGTGCCATACAAAAATACTCACCTTCCCCACGATGGTTAATTTTTTTGTGCATCCGTATTACCCAAATACTTACACATCGAAACAGTTATTTAAAATGTTACTCTTCCAATGGCACATATTAATATTTTTCCTATTATTCGTATTTATTTTCAGCACACAAAGAACCCAAAAACGGTTCCGTCAACCTGAAACTTGTTAAACTTTGAAAAATTGTACGTTCAACGTATTTCGATTACATTCAACTCTAGTGGAGAAAAACGTCAAAGGCGTACATCTGGTATTATTTAGGCCTGTTACACAAAAATCTATGATGGTGCTATGGTGAGTTTCCATGGGAGGCCTTTTGCTAAAGCAGCTTTATATATTTTCCAATATAAGATGGAGTATTCCATGATCGAAATATTTTATTTAGAAGATTTTATAATGAAGTCGGCATGAATCGAGTTATTTCCGTATTTGACATTTCGGAATATGATTTTGGGGTTTTTTTAAACATTTCAATGTTTTGGATGAGATCTGCAATTGCATTCTCCTCTTCGACCTGTCACAACTGGAAGGGCTCTATTTACTACCGGTAAATATAACTTTTGGACCTCTTCGGAATTGTTAAAACTCAATCCACTTCTACTGTGGAATTTGGTGTTATTCAGTGCATTGAAAAGGATAGTAGCAGAAGTGATAATGTCTCATATTATAAAAGATCTAATGAGGTGCATTGAATTGTGAATGGAAGCACAGAGGTGTCTTCAATCTCCACGCCAAGATCGAAAATTGACAATATCAGCCCATATCCTACATTGTTTTTAAATTTGTTACTTGAAGTGTTATTCGGTACCTATAGCTTTGAAATTTAAAGACCCAAATTTATGTAAACCCGTAAATCACGGTATCACCTATATTCAGTAGTTTTATAAGGGTTTTGAAGGAATCGTCTGAAATTTGGAATTTGAAGTTCGCAATGGGTGCCCGGCATTCTGTACAAAATTTGTAATATGGGATACTTAAATTTTCGTTCACATATTTATTGTAAATAGTTAAAAAATGTTTTTTCGCACATCCATAATTTAAGAAAAAAATGCTAGATTAAAATCTATCGTGTTCACAAAATTGGATGCTGCTCCCTTGAGCTCTGTCAATGTATTTTTGTGAGCAAAATATAAGTAGCATTTATAATCTGATTTGGATGAATCATATTAGTTTTATGTTTTGGCGATAATCGGTCCAAATTTAAATTTAGCTCCCAGCTGTCAGATTGCTTCAGTTTCAACGATGGCAAAACATGCAATATCCCATATGTCTACGTTATATTAAAATAATTTATCCGAATTTTCAACATATTTGTTAACAACTTACAGTTTAGCCCAATGTTTTATAATGGTAACTCTCGATATTCGACATTTTTATGGCTATAACCAAATTTTACCAAGGAACTGTCTGAATGGGCACTATGTAACTGCACCAACAATTTGCAGGAATTTTAAACGGAATCAACTAAAGTTTAAAATTAAATCATTAACACTGTTTAGAAAATGTCCACGTTTTTGTATAGACATTGGTATATCTGCAAAACAGGAAAATGTTTTTACGTTTGATTGTTTGTAATTTATAGGCCCCCACATATATTACAGCATCGCCTGAAAGTAACATAGGCTATTGAATTTTTTAGAATTCCACTGGGAACTGGAGATATAACATCAGAATCGGAGGTACCTCCAGAAAATTAGTTTTTGCATGCACATATCTATTGATCGGTTATAGATTCAGTCTCCAAATTTAGAATGTATAAACGAAACGGTACAAAAATAAATTTGCCAAATTATATTGAAATCGGTTAAAATTTGAATATAGCTCCCATATATATATTTTCGGTCGATCTCATATATTTGATGCACGAAACGCTGTATGTTTGTCCGACTCCAGTGAAATTTGGAATGAGGGACGGAATTTGGAACAAAACTTATTTTCTCAAATTATATTGAAATCGGTTCTGATTTGGATGTAACTCCCATTCATATATCTTCGACTGATTTCGTTTATTTGATGCACCAGACACGATATATATGTTATATTCCAATGAAATTCAGAATGAGTGACGGGATTTGATCAGAAAATCAATTTGCAAAATTTTGTTGAAATCGGTTCAGATTTGGATATAGCTCTTATATATATTTTTCTGCCGATTTGGTGTATTTGATGTACCAAACACGCTACAGATGTCAAATTTCAATGAAGTTTGGAATGTGTGACGGAATACTATTATTACGGAGAAGTAAGTAGGTTCGTATGTATTGCTACCTCGAATCCCACTAACAGCAACAAAATGTGGTTCAACTTTAAAAAAAAAAATCAGTTTCCTGTGCATTTGGCATTTCATAGGACAATTTATAAATCCCAAGGCCAAACTCATCGGGTTCCCGGACTAAATTTAGCAGGTATGTATTTATTTTACATTTGTTTCACATTACAATAAATACTTTTTTAATTCTATATCATTTATTCTATTTAAATTTGTATATAAAAATTTGAATATATTTAAAAGCGAAAGGAGTAGCTAAGCGCGACGAGTGCAGCTAGTAGACTTTATTAATACATTAAAACCTCTTTGTATGAGGGCTCCCCTAGATGGCATTGTAAGATAATTTGAGAATAATTAACATTTTCCCTTTGAAAGTAAGCTTCAACAAAATGCCATTGCAAAATGCTCTAAAAAGTACATACCTGTACATTTGTGTAAGTAAATCAAACAAACATTTAAGATAAATTGAACCTAAGGTTCTAGAAAAAAGTTTTCATTTTTATTTATTGACACATGAATATCTTAATGTTGTTGTCGTAGTCGTTTCGATGCATACAAATGGATAAAAAATACAATAAAGAAATTGGAAGTGTCGTTCGTCAGTAGTCACTTGGCTTGTGTTTTTTTGTCCGTCTGTCCGTTTGTCTCTCCGCATGCAGAATAATAAGTAATATTTTTGTTGTATCTTTGAGATAATAAACAAAAACCGAGTAAGAACAAATAAATACAACACATACACACACAGCATTTCTTGATTTTTGTTTTGTCTTAGCAGCCAATGTATCTGTAAGAATACAGAATATGTATTCGGCCTCCATAGCCCAAGTGTTAAGGAGGGGAGCAGGGCATGGACACATCCAAACATGGGACCATCAAAATCGACTGCACTCTGATTGACTCGCTTGCTGCGACTTGGCGGTGTATGCCGCTGCTAAGCAAAAAGTGTGGACACTCAATGTGGCCACGATGAAAATGATAAACAAAGAACAGCACAACATGAAACGGGTTTGATGAAGTCTATGGCTGCTTCCCTGGTTGCCTTTCTTCCCGTCTATGGATTTTATTACACCACGGATGGATGGATGAACTACATACAGTATTGGTTGGTTGGCTGGTTTGCTGACTAGCTAGCAAGCTGGCTGTTGGAATCATGATGATGTGTGGATGTTGTGCGAGTGCTCTTACACAGTATAGAGAGCAGTGCATACGAACATATGTATGCAGTATGTATGTAGGTAGGTATAGTATGCATGAATAATGAATTTTTTGATCGGATGATTAGTTTTTCTTTCTTTTTTGCTGTATTGTTGTAATCTATATAATCAGTCTTCCACAGTCACGTCTCTAGTAGTTTTCCATATTTTTTTTGTTTCGGAGTTTTCGAAAGTGGCATCAATTCAATTGTTGGCTGGCTCTGAGCCGCTTGCCTGTACGTGAAGGATCATCTCGAATGGATCCCATTCCAAATCTGATTCGTTTTTAACACGTCTACGTGAGCTGGCAACAATTGCATGACCCGGCAAAAGTCCCACCAGGCCAGCAGTAGCAGCTGCTCCGCTGCCACCTCCAGCACCAATGACTCCATTGCCATGGGTAGTGTGCACTGTGAGTTCGCCATTCTCATCACACATGCTCAATTGTGGATGATGGTGAATGTGATGTGCTTGGTGAAGGGAGGCGGTGCTGGTACCTCCCTCACCCCCACCAGGCGGGGCCATAGTTGTGGAGGAGTTAAGACTGCTTGTGCTAGTGGATCGTATGTATCTTATCTGTTGCTGTTGTGGACTGTGCATGTTGTGTTGTTGGTGCTGTTGCTGGAGTTGTTGCTGTTGTTGCAATTGGCCCTGTTGTTGATGATGATTTTGCATTTGTTGCTTTTCACTGACAATTTCTTGGATATGTTCACGTGTTTGCTCACGCTCGTCAACTTTTTTGGCCAAAATGTCACGCATAAAAGACATGCGTTCGAAATGCTCCCACGAAGAATGGAAATGCTCTTGGCCATAACGAGCATGACGTTCCTTCTGTAACTCATCGACGTAACGTTGTTTGATAATCGACCAACGTGTCTGAACTAAACCTAGAAATTGACAATTCAATTGAAAATTTGTAGAAAACGTGGGTTTTTCAGAAGTCTTATCATTGGATACTTACTTGGTGTTAGCCCCAACTCTACAGCAACTTCTTTCCATACTGCCGATGTACGATTTTGACCCTTGGCTTGTTCTTTTTGCCGTCCAGCCCATAAAATCGGTCTAGCCTTGATGGCATCAATGATACGACCACGCATGCTGTTATTTAATGAACCCGGACGGCCAGGCTTCCGCAGTGGAGTCGTCGTGGTCTCGACTGTAACTGCAGCTGGTGGCACCAGACCCGTAAATCCAGTAAATGGAGTTGTTTCAACGCTAACTTCTGTTTGTGGAGCTACCGGTGGGAGCCAGGTGAAACTTCCGCTGGGCCGTCCACGGCCCTGAGATTGTGGCAGTGGTGGTGGTGACGGCAAGGCTGGTGCCATTTCACTAGCCTCAGAGCCATTGGAGCCTGCTGCCCCGACGATTTTGGCCACTGTTATGTTGTACATAAAAGACATGGGCTCAAAGTGTTCCCATTTGGTGGTAAAACGTTCCTTGTGTAAAATTTGGCGATGTACCAAGTTGTGATAGTGATATTTCATTTGGCTCCAAATCGATTGAAGTTTAACTAAGAGAGATGATATCAAGTGAGAAGAGAGTAAATATGTAACTGAATTCGAAAGAGCGAAAGCAAAAACAAATGGGAGAGAAAGAGAGAACACCAGAACGAGACAAACAGCATTTCCTCTTCGTTTTGTTTACTTACCGGTGGGTACGTGACCTCCAAACTGTTCAGCAATTTCATTCCACATGGGCGCTGTGACACTGCGGCACATGTGCAATTTATTGTTTGAATCCCATATTTCAGGATATTTCTTTATAGCCTTCAAAAGCTGGGCTCTGTTCACAAAAGGATCTTCCTTTGGCATTGTTCCAACCAACATCCAAAGCCAGCCCCAAGTAAAACAACTGCAGTCTGAACGCCACTTTCACTTCCTTCTGCTCGCCGACAATGCCACTGTCTCGTCCTTGCTGATGAGTACACTCAAAGGAGCCTCCTAATATCCTTGTTAATTTAACGCGCCGTAAAATACCGGTCTCAACGCGTCCTTTGACATCAATTATCGGCGAATAACTAAAAACAAAATCTGCGAGAATATGCGAACTGCAAATGAAAAAGCACCGTATGATTGGGGAAAATAGAGAAGCTCAACAACATACATAAAGCGCCACAACAAAAATACCACTACAACTACAGTGGGGCACGCAAACAGGCAAATCGAAAGAGGCAAGTACGCTCAAACAGAGAATGACGAAGACGAAAGAAAACCCAAACAAAAGACGACGCCACTCACACCGGCACACGAACACACGCTGGCCGACAATGTTGAATGCACTCAGATTTATGGTACACAGCAACAGAGTGTACGGAGCATGGCAGAGAACAGAGTAGTGGAGACAAAGTAAAATACACACAAAATAAATGTGGACAAGAGAACTGGCGAAATAAAATGCTCGCACAAATACCTATGCAGCAATGGCACCAACATTACAAACCGAACAGGCACTTCTGCCCACCGCCAGCCACCATTTCCACCAGCGTCGTCACCATCATCCGCAACTAACATCTGTGCCCATCATTACTAATATCATCGCGATAGGGACCCGGTGTACAAAGTACGAGGGAATCCCATGCACACACTCCCTCTTGAGAGGCACTCCGGCAATAAAACACTCACCCATACACTCATCGAGAGACTGCAAAATGAAAGAGTAAAACCCAAAAGAGAGTAACATAAAATGGCAAAATAGAATAAAAAGAATTGACAAAAACCGGCTTTGCTTACGAAGAGATTCGCCGGTAAAGTGTTGTCGTGAGGATTAGTAACAACATCGGTGGCGGCAGGCAGCATTGGCGACAACTTCAACATCGGGATGGTATGATTCTGGGTGGGACGCGAGTCCAGGAAAGAGTTAGAATTGCCTTCTGTAACTAATGACTGGTTGTTTGTTTCCCTCATTGTGGTGTGTGCAACCAGTTGATATAAAGCGGGCCGTAGAAAATGTTGTTTTGCCCTCTGTCAACATATAATAATACAAAAAATATGTCTTCCAAATATTCGTCATTATTTAATGCATTGCAAAGTTTATGTCAAAAGGTAGAATCCTGAAGTTCTGAGAATATTAGAGAACTGTGTTTTATAGAAATATGAACACTTACGCTCCTAGAGATTCTAACGTAACAAGTTAAAAATCTAAAATATATCTCTGAGGGTCATTCAGGGAAAAATGAAACTTGTACCACAGCAGTATGAGTGCTAAATTGTAGCAGTGAAAATTATATTACTAGTACAATAAGTGGGGTATTTTAAAACCCTTACTATAAGTGTTCGAAGTATTATTGGTGAATAGGTGTATTGTTACGTAGAGGCCTTTTTTGGAAATCTTTACCACAAGGATTCGAAATTTGCTAAATATAGTAGCATAGATAATGCAATAATGGCTGGAACTATGATTTTTAAATTTTCGAAAACAGTGATTTGTGAGTAACATAATTTTTCTCGATTTAGTGGCCAAATCATAAGCTATTATAATATTCAAATGCTAAACTTGAAAAATATATGTTTATATAGGCTATAGGCTGTAGTATCCATTACGAACTTCAAATACAAAATTTGAAATGATTCAGGGAAATAATGTCGCTAAAATCATCCAAATACCGAATATAGGGGGTACCGTTATATGAGGGCTATACGAAGACGTGGACCTACTTGACCGATTTTTTGTCTTAGGCCGTAGTATTCATTACGAGCTTCAAATACCAAATTTAAAACAATTCCAGTAAATAATATCGCTAAAATCTTTCAAATACCGAATATCGGAGGGTACCGTTATATGGGGGCTATACGAAGACATGGACCTACATGTCTCATTTCCTGTCTGAGGCTGCAGTATCCATCACGAACTTCAAATACCAAATTTTAAACAATTCCGGTAAATAGTGTCGCTAAAATCATCAAAATACCGAATATAGTGGGGTACAGTTATATGGGGGCTATACGAAGACGTGGACCTATATGGCCCATTTTCAATACCAAAAGTTCTGCAGGCATAATACACATTTGAGTAATTTTTTTTTAAATTACTTGATTTCGTTCGGAAGCTAGAGTGATTTCCACAAATGGATAGACGGGCGGACATTGATAAATCGACATAGAATTTTATGCTGATCAAGAATATAAAAACTTTGTGGGGTCTAAAATGTATATTTCGAGGTGTTACAAACGGAATGACAAACTTTATATGGTGGAGGGTTTAACAAATAAAAAACGTTAAGTTCGGCAGAGCAAAACTTTTAATATCCCTCACCTTTGGGTAAAGAAAACCATTTTTATATACAAGTATCTGAATTCAAACGTGTCCCACTTTTAACTACACATACCAGTAAGACCGTTTGGATGATGCTATTAAACTTTTTGAAAAAAAAAACATAAAGTGAGGCCGCTATGTGGGGCGAAGTACAATTTTTAAACAAATCGGTGGAAAAATGTGGTAAAAATCATCAAAATGCTGAATGACCGGAGGTACCATAAAGTTGGGGCTATACCAAAACATGGACCTATGTATACTATGTTCCGCCACCGGAGCTGGAACTACATTGGAGCCATTGCGAACTACAAATACCAATTTTTGGACAAATCCGAGGAAAAATCTGTACAAAAATCATCAAAATACCAAATATTGGGAGGTACCGTTATATGAAGGCTATACCAAAACGTGGATCTATATAATACTATGTTCCGAGGTAGAACCCATTGAGAACTGCAAATACCAATAACAAGGTAACTGATGAGGATTGGTGGCACTTTCCGAAACCTATGTATTCCCTGCCTTATCCCCTGGTAAACATTACCATCGTTCTCCACTAATAAACGAACGTTGTTTTTATAAAAACAACAATAAAGGTATTAGGCCTGACCATTTTTTTTAACGTTTCTTGAAATTGAGGGAAATAAAATTGAGATTACTCTTCTGTAGAAGCACTAATCATGTCTTTAATCATCTTCTTGGTGAGACCGCAAATTTCATGACAATCGATATGATATGAAAGATGAAATCTCGAAATTTCCGCCCAAGTGAATCAATTGTAAGTTTGATCACTAGTAATATTTCTCCACGCAGAAAAAATGTGTATATATGAGTGTAGTATTCCATATCAAGGCCCATTAAATAGGTCGTCCGATTAGCCCAGCTGATTTCACCAATTCCGTCATAATACATTTGTTTATATTTGGAATTCGCCGAAAAAAATGACAAGCTTTCATTATACAATAGGCCTGTCTGGTTATTTTCCTGAAGTAACTGTCTAGTCTTCTTTCTTTCTGAGAGTTTCGTCCTCTTTTATTCTCAGCTGATTTATGAAAAACAAAGCAATAAAAAGAAATGAAGTAAAAACAAATATTCTATACAATTAGGCTTGTGATTACCAAAATAAATACGTTTTAAATGTGCTTACCCAAACATAAATCACAGAAGGAGAAGAATAGAAAATGATTGCAAGAAGAAATTTGTCCAGAATGATTTGCAAACACTCATTGAAAGCACAGTCAAAATTCCTCTCTCCAGTAACTCTCTTTTGCAGAACTTTTGTGTTAAAAGTAACAATTGTTAAAAATGTTAGGGTAACCAGACATACCTAATTCTATTCTGACTGCTTGACTGCAAATGCGATTTTTTTTTTCTCCATTCCAAAGTACGAAGACTCAAGGTCAAAAAGGAGCACAAATTACCAAAAGTATTTTCATAGAAACGTCTTCTGTTTAATTTTATTACTATTATGTGCTTTGTTTCGTACGCTTTACTTCGTTTTTTCCTCGTAGATGTTTATAAATTCGCCACAAAATAGATAAACAAAGGCGAATTACTATTCGCTTCAGAAGAAATGTTGACAGTTCGAAAAAGTAAAACAGCTGATTTTAACACAATTCGCCCTTTACACGACCTAATAAATGGACCTTGGTCCATATATAGTTCCACCTCCTGATTTCAAGAATTTTAGAAAATCAACTATTTCATATAACATAGCAAAATATGTCACGGTGTGGGATATAAAAAGTTTTGCCCCGTCTAACATATCTCCGTTTTTTCTGTATTCTAATATGTTTGTATTTTATTCGAATAAATTTACATTTTGGCCCCTTCAGTTTTTCAAGTTGGACCACACAGATCAGACAAGCGAAGTGTTTGGTGCAAATGCACAAAACATTGAGTGTCAATGACGAGAGTTTCGCTTTCTGCCACAGAGAGTTAGTTCTTTGCTATTCACGGCGTATACATATTGAGGCTCCCTCTCGTTCTTTGTTGTCTTTCTTCTCTCTAATATCTAGGCTGTTACTGATTTATCAGCAATCTCTGTGCATGCAATTTACAACAATGTACACAACACTTGTACGCAACGAGTGCAGAGATACCAAAATACGAATAATTACCTTCGTATATATACGTACACTGGTGGCCAAAACTAAAGCAACTGAAATTACAAGGAGAATGAATGCCCTGTAACTTTTTCAAAAATTAAGAAAATGAGAAAGTTTTTCTTGTTTTAAATAAGGTACTTTATTCACTTTTTAAAAACCTAAAACATAAAACCAAAATTCATTTTTATATAAAAAATTATGTTTGGTAAAGTCAATTAACCCGATTTTGGCTTGGACAAAACAAAAGCAACTCTGTTGTACATTCATATAACCGCTGCAATTTCAGTGGTTTTTACTGTGATATTTATCGCTTTTTGCTTCCTTCGACAATTTCGCTTGTCATAAATCCTTTTTGAGAAGTTTTTTACAACAGTATGTGTTTTTCTTTTCGTTTTTTAAGTACTGCCAAAAAAAAATGTAAAAATGGCTAGAAGCAAATACTGTACCTGAATAAAACAGCAAATTATCAGTGATTATCAAAACAACATATCACAGAAAATGATTTCCGAGAAATATTTCATAAATATTTATGTGATTTCATAATTATGTCTGTGCACTAAGTCGGTTTTTGAAACTGGATCAGTAGTAACAGTCCATAACGGATGAAGGCCGTGAAGAACTTCAGCCCATACTGATCCACAAATTGTGAGAGAAATAAAAAACATCTATTTAAGAGTTCAACAGGATTGGTGAGAGAGCAATCATTGGATATAAGCTCGAGATCAGTGCGTAGACGAGTAGTGGCAGCTGGTCTGCGTGCCCGTAAGACATCAAAAAACCATTTATATCTGAAAAAATCAAAAAGGCTTTCGGAAACGATAATATTAAGTGGAATCAAGCTCAATGGAAAAAACATTATTTCTGGGATGAGTCTACGTTTAACATTAAAGGCTCAGACGTGAAAAATTTTACGGTGAGAAGACCAAAAAAATGAAGGACTCAAGCCGCAGTGTTGCAAAGGTACAGTGAAGCATGGGGGAGGGTCAAAAATGGCGTGGCGCTATTTTTCTTTCTATGGACTTGGGTCTATCCATAAAATAAAGGAAGTTGTGGATCCGTTTGTTTACAAAGATGTGTTGGACATCACGTTGTTCCCTTACGCTGAGTAAAATATTGGGCTGATTTGTGTGTTTCAGCATGACAATGATCCCAAACTTGTATCAAAACTTGTCAAATATTGGTTGCAGGAGTCAAAAATTCATGTTTTGTTATGGCCGGCACAATCACCTGACCTAAACTCCTTAGAAAACCTTTGGAGTATCGTAGATAGGAAGATCAAGAGAGATTCGGAAATAAATAAGCACAACATTTTCTAAAGAATTCGGGGTGCCTGGGAAAGCACACCCAAGGATCAAATTGAGCGTGTTATAGATTCAATGCGCCGTAGGTGTGCAGCTGCTATCAAAAATAATGGTTATGCTATCGACTACTAGCCAAAATTTAATTATTTTAAAATAAAAAATCAAAAGTTGCTTTAGTTTTGACCAAGCAAAAATTGGGTCATTTTAGTTTTCCACATATTATTTTTCGTTCAAACTTATTTTTGTATTTTTATTTTTAGTTTCTTGAAAGTGAATTAAACCCCTCATTTAAAACTGGAAAAATAATTACGATTTGTTTATTTTTGTAAAAGTTACAGGACATTTATTGTCTTTGCGATTTAAGTTGCTTTAGTTTTGGCCACCAGTGTATGTACATATGTACATACTTACGTTGTCATCGTCAATTGGGATACTATTGTGTGTATCTAAGTACCAACAATTGTTGCAACAGGGTGCATGGGAGGGGGAAGGCATTAGAGTAATTTTGTTGCACTCACAAAGCAGACATTCACCATTACGGATGTAGTTGCAACAATGACGTATGTACATACGTGTATACAGATTTACAACATTTAGCAAGTGCAACAATCGTTTGGTGTAGCTAATGATGCCACATACTTGTCTAAGCATGTAAACATTATTTTGTATTCATTAGTGCGTTTTGTGCGCAACAACAAAGTGACATACTGACAATTTCAGTGAATAAATAAGATACGCAACATGACTGCTTAAGAAATGTTTCTATAGGCAACAAGGAGAACGAATATTATACCGTAGCTTGCTACCGAAACTGTCAGCTTTCATACAAAGTTTCCAGCTGTCTATTAGCTAAGCTAACAGAAAGCTTCCTCCTCATCTTCAAATCCCCATTTTACTGTCATCCAAACTGCAAAAGTCTTGGTAAGCAAACAAACCTGATCTGACAGACAACCAAGGAAGCCTAGTGCAAAGAAGTATGATGAAGAAGAATAAACAACGAAATGAAAAACCCAACCGGCCAGTTTTGAGTATATATATATATATATATATATATATATATATATATATATATATATATATATATATATATATATATATATATATATATATATATATATATATATATATATATATATATATATATATTTAGTATATGCATACATAAATTGTCAAGTGGTGGCTTATGGAAACAATTCTATAAAACTTAAGTATTGTTCTGCATCGATCAAAACAAATTTTAGTCGCAAGGAGCTGCGTCTGGACTAGACAATTCTCATCCACTTTTTTCTAAAAAAGGAATGTAATGTTTTAGTATGAGGTCGAATATTCTGATAGCTGTTTCCAAATACCCTCCTTTTTTCTAATTACCCTGATTCGGTTTGAGAGCTTTTTATACTAAACAGCCCCTTGATAAATTGGAAATTGGTGCGGCTAATCATGTTCATCTTTAGGAACAATACAAAGCAAATTAGACATTTATTTTTTTCGTTTCTCTGCCTTAATTAACATAGGACCCACCCCCTCCGCTTTTAATGAACTAACAATAATTTAATGGTTTGAAAATGGCTTTAAAGCTTAAATGGAAAACACCTAAATATGTTTTCGTCAATCCAACGGGTTCTTCGATATCGGATCGACCCGAAACATCAACATCCTAGTTTCGACCAGCGACTGCCCCCTCAGGGTACACTTGTTCGTGTTTGTTCATTTTTCTGCTTTGGGAGTAGCATACCCTGGAATGCCTGTTCTGGATTCTTTTGGTCCATGCCGGGATGGAAAAAACATCACGGACTTTGGTTCTGCTCGTTTTGTCAGAATCTCATTTACCACAGATCTTTTTCGGTGCGATGTTCTGGAAGCAGGGAATGGGTGCACTTCAGAAATTGCTCTGGATTAATTCGGTTGCTCGGCTACAACGAAAGGGACTTAACCTCTTCGTCGTCCTTATCTGGGTTTTCGTGGAGTGAGGAATTCTATCGTGGTCACCCAAACAATACCCCTCAGCATCTTACAGCGCATGTTGCGGTTTCAACAACGGATTGTACATCTTCCTTGCAACGGACTCCGAAGCAAAATAGATGAGATAGTGTAGTTTATGTATCGGAGAAAAATTTTGATCGCAGCGTTGCAGGAAATCAACCTCAATGGAAATGTCAGCCTTCAAGGTTGTTATGAATACAACGGGATTTTGTGACATTACGTAGTAGGTAATGACCAGAGGGTATCAGATTGACTGCTCCACATTCTGCACGAGTATTCCCACACCCGAATAAGAGGATAGTGCCAACGTTCGCCAGACTTGACCAAATGAAGTGACTTGGCAACCCTTCATTTCTCTTTGGTCAGACCATTTCCCGATAATCATGTTCATAAGCAGGTCTCTCGATGTCATAACTCTGACCGCCGTACTCAAAGGGAAAGCTAAATAGCCAGAATTCAGAGGGTTCTCCTGATGTTCGGGTAGCAGAAAGGATTTTCCAAGACATCATCCAAGCTGCAGCCGCTCGTTATATACTTGCTGTCGAATACCCGAAATAAAACTCAATTTCACAGCAGAGGCAGCTTGATTAGCAAATGAGCGTGATGATTTCCGTCGTAATCTCATACTGATCCCAGAACCTGTGTATTAAGCATAAGAGGAAAACGTGGCTATACCATCAGAAGTGTTACTACAATGTAACCGATCTGAATAAACTGTGGATAAAGGTTAAATCACTCTCGAACCCTGTAAAAAGGATGATATGACCTCAGTTACTTTTATCGACGTAATGGTGACTGATCCGAAGAGGTGCGACTGATAGTTTAACCTATAATTTAATCGACAGGGCAAACCGTAGAGGCGGTGCCTCAGTTTACGATGGGTGATGTTGCAATGTTATTTGAAACGCTAAGTCATACAGAAAACAACTGGATACACCGGGAGTTGTGTACCTGACAAAAGTTTTCAACCTGTTGCAAGCCACCACAAGTTTGAAACGTTGGATAATCAATTATGATTCAGAACAAGAAACCCAAACCAAGTCCAGTTCAACAGGTCTTATTCAGGTCTTATCACAGGAACTATTTATCCTTTACCTTTCTAGAATTCCTTTCAACGCAGGCGGATAATTGTACGATCATGACGTAAAGTACTCTATTTTCTCAACTCAACAAGAAAAAAAATCTCCTTCAAAATTTGCTTTACAAGAATGATAAAATAAGTACTACATATTTAGGTAAGTGTAAAAACTTATGATCAGTATTTACACTGAAATAAAAGTGGAGTGGAGTGTAGCGTCAAATGATTTACATTTTTAAATCGTTAATCATAATAACACATATTAATCTTAGGCAAAACAAGTAAAAAAGCTGAGAGTTCGGCCGGGCCAAACATTGAATACCCTCCACCATTTGGAACGAATTTGGCATTTCTCAAAAACAATAAAATCCATTAAAAATTCTGTTGAAGTCTTAGAAATACCGAATGTAGCCGTTATATTAGGGTCAATACGACGACAGAGACCTGCATAGGTAACTTTTGTACTAAGCCATACAATATTCAAACTTAGAAAAAACCGTGAATAATGTAGCTAAAGTCATCAATATACCGAATATCGGGAGGTACCGTTATGTGGGGGCTATACGAGGGCGCGGACCTGCACAGACAATTTTCTGTCATAGCCTGTAGCGTCCATTACGAACCTTAAATACCAAATTTGAAGGAGTTCTGATGAATATTGTCGCTAAAATCATCAAAATACCGAATATCAGGAGGTACCGTTATATGGGGGCTATAACAAAACGTGGACCTACATGATTTTCCATGCCAAAAGTCCTGCAGACATAATATACATTTGAGCATAATTTTATCAATCTACTTCAATCCGTTCGGAAGCTACAGTGATTTCGACAGACGGACAGACAGATACACGGACGGACACCGCTAAATCGACATAGAATTTTGTGCTGATCGAGAACATATGTACTTTGTGGGGTCTAAAATGTAAATTTCGAGGTGTTACAAACGGAATGACAAACTTATTATACCCTCCATACTATGGTGGAGGGTATAAAAAAAGGAAAAAAGCGATTATCTATAATTGTCGGGCTTAAATCCCCACAAAGTAAAAAATAATTGAGGTATCAACACCAAAAATTAAGATTCCTTCTAATTGATATATATATATATTCTATCAGTTCCAATTAATAAATTAGTACTCCGAGACACTTTGTTTTGACAATTTTTGGCGTCGGGCCCTAGTGTTGATGAAATATGTGTAAGGTTGAACACCTATCTTGGGAGCTTGCTGCCCATTTCCATGTGAGGAATATGAAAATATCCGTCGAAAATATAAACGGACACACTCTTTACCACATGGACTGCGAAGATGAGAACAGAACTGAATATTCAGGTTGAGGAAAATATAAATTCGACCACAAGAAAGTATTTCAAGAAAGTATTTCAAGGGTGTCTCCTCATGATCCCATGGGACTATCTACATGAGGCGAAGAAAGTCTCTCCCGCATAACCTTATATCTTCGTTGCAGTACCTGAATGGGTGTTGTCGATAAAATTTGGCATGCGTATTTTCGAGCGGTATCATTCTTGGGGTTTGCATATTACTCATGTGACGGACTTAAACCCCTAAACCTGAACTGATTTTCACCACTTCTAGACTGCATTCAGTCAGATGTGCAAAAAATTCATTTGGACTGATATTGGACATTTGGTGCACAATCAACCCAAAATCGGTTGAAGATTTACATGGGAGCCATATCCAAATCTGAAACACTTATTTCAGAGCTGTATCTGATATATGGTACCAAAGATAATTGTTGTAGAGTGCATATTACACTTGTGAGGGACTTCAAATCGGATAAAAAAGTACAGCTATATCAGCACCGATTTTGTCCAAATTTTATGTACATGCTTCAAGGCTGAATTCGTTCGGATGTGCCAAAATTCAGGTCATTTGGACTGATATTGACCATTTGGTGCACAATTAATTCGAAGTCGATTGAAGATATATATGGGAGTTGTATCTAAATTTGAACCGATGCTCATCAATATCAATAGGGTTCGTCTTTGGGCCAAACAAATATTTTGCAAAATTTTATCTCAATGCAACCTGCAAAAATACAAGGGCAGACGGACTTAGGGACGGACGGTTATTCTATGAAGATCCTCAACAGTAACTATGGGTCTATCTCACTTCCTTCTCCATATTACAAGCAAATGCACAAAGACATAATACCCTTACCACTATGTGGTGTAGGATATAAAAAGCTTTGAACTGTCCATAAAAAAATTATCCGTTAAACTACCCTAATGAAAAAAACTAGATAAATTTCATTGAATATTTTGAACAGTACATACAAATTTATAAATTTTGCGGAGTATAGAGATAAATATTTGAGGCTCTTTGTGTATGCTTAAGCTATATAAAATTGACCCTAAAAAAGTTTGACCCGGGAACCCCCCTTTTGGTATTTTTATCTACCAACCGAAAAATTTCCCAACCTCATGATTGTCTAGGGCGCAGTGTAATTACTGACGATAGCACATAGTTACGGGTTTTTTAAGGGTTCGAAAGAATTTTCAGATGATATGAATCTTTTTCTTACTAAAACAATTCGCTCCACTATTTTGTACAGTACGCATATTACATTGCCTCTTCATATTCGGTAGTTCACTGATTGCAGTCCCAATGAATTTTGCATTGGATGGATTATTTCCATATCTAGTCAATTTTTTGGAGTTTCCGACCTCAGGATCGATGGTAATTTCTAAATAGAAATCCTGTCATGTACACAAAATATGCCAAATTTCTCGGGTTGTTTCAATAAGAATTTTCTATTCCAAAACGCATGCTAAAACAATTCTACACAATATTCCATATCCAAAGAGAACAGTTAATACAGCTCTGCAATTTTTCTAGAGACTTTTTTCAAAACTTTCTTTCTTGAAAACGATTTCAGAGTAATTACAAATAAATAATAAACCATCCTTAACTGAAGTTTTACTATGCTTTTTTTTAAATTTTTACATATAGATCTAAAAAAGTGGGTGTGGGCAGCTCCTCTGACCTACATAGATACCTAGGCTTGGAGGGAGAGTCAAGATTACGTTGTATACTAACTGTGGAGCAGATATCTTCATTATTTTGGCAAATAGGATTTTAGGTAAATCGAAAAATGGACTTAAAATTGGGCGTGGTAACTTTTTCTTTGCATAAATCCCAATCGTTCCAGCCGTTCTTATTATATATATAGATTAGAAGTATGTAAATCCCTAGGGTTGGAGGAAACGTCAACAGTATCTCGTGTAACAATTTTCAAATCGATATCTTCATTATCTGGCAAATATAAAGATTTTAGATAAATCAAAATAGTGAGCGTAAAAGTAGGCGTGGTAAATATTTTTTCTTTAAAAACCTAACTCAGTGTATGACGAACGTTTGTACAAAAAATTATGCAAATCAGTCCAGCCGTTCTGAACTGATTCCATTGCTAACGAACAACAATTGATTTGTATATATATAGATAAGTTTTATACCCTCCTACTTCAAACGTTGTCATTCCGTTTGTACCATCACTAAATATTCGTCGTAGACCTTATAAGTAGTATTAACATTCATGATCAGTAAACAATTCTAAGTCGATTTAACCATGTCCGTCTGTCTGTTGAAATCGCGATACAGCCCACATTATTCGGCGTAGAGCTTTAAAGTTTGGAAAAACTTTATATTGTTTCAAGGATTGGATTGGTATTGATATTGCCTCCACGTTTTGGTATAGCCCCCATATAACGTTGCCTTTCCAATATTCGTTATTTTGATGATTTTTGCCACATTTTTTCGTTACAATACTAGTCACATCTATATACAAAATTGTTTTAATTTGGCTTTAAAGAAGATTTGGTAGATGACAATCCTTGAAGTATAAAATTGTCTACAGAGGTTCCCATTTTGGTAACGGCCTCAAACACTTTATGTTTTTTTTTTAAAAAGTTTAACAGCATTAATCAAGCGGTCTTACTGGCATTTGTAGTGTAACACGTTTGAATTCAGAGACTTTTATATAAAAATGTTTTCCAATGGTGGAGGGAAACAAAAGTTTGGCCCGGCCGAACATAATGTTGTTTTACTTGTTTATAAATATATATGAGTGTGTTTTTAATTTTTTTCCCCGCTTGATCTGGATTTTTTCCACTGTAGAACATTTCGGACGATTCCTATACTTTGTTATTATTATAGCCGATAAAGATAAAGGAAAGTAAATCAGCAGAACTTTGTCACCTTGGCCACTTCAATGCTGAATGGGGGAAACAAGAATTTCAAAATCTGATATGATGGATATTGAAATGATTTTCATGATTTCTGAAATTCAGACCGAATAAGGTTTCTTTTCAAGTAGCAGAAATAAAGGAGCTTGTTTCGAAATCTTTTAGAAAATGTGATTTTTATCAAAAAAAAAAAAAAAAAAAAAAAAACAATAAAAAATAACAAGTAAGCAAAGGCTACAGTCGAGCGGGGCCGACCGTTGAATACCCTACAACACTACAATAAACGATACAGTTTATATAGGCCAGATGCTCGAAAGAATTCCACAAGATATTGTGACAAATAATAAAAGAAAACCATCAGGTTTCGTTCTAATTTTCGAATAATAGAAACTTGAACTAATTTGCTCATTTCTAATTTATAGGTAGATGTTGCACGTAAATGGTCTTCCTAGATCTGGAACCAATATTTCCCAAAGACCTATAATCTTTTAGAAGTGGCAAAAGATTAACATTTTTTATTGATTTTTGACCTAAACGCATCTATATGAGATACAGACATTTGACTAAATTCTTCAACGAAATCAGCCTTAACGAAATAGTCAGAACACAATAGTCAGAAATAGTCAACACAAAATATATGGTCTATTTTACCCGCTAAATATTATCCGATGACCACCCAAATTGGTAGGCTTCTTCCTAAAAGCCCTAAACTCTAGCTACATGCGAAATTCCGCGTCGATTGGTCTATAATTGCGACCTGTGGAGCAACTGCAAAATCAGGAATTTTTTCAGTTTTTGGTCCATTTCAACCCCTAAATATTATGCGATCATCTGCAAAAGAAATAGGGTTCTATTCTGACCTTAACCCCACCTACATTCTAAATTTCGTGAAGATCGGGCCATAATTGCGACCTGTAGAGTGATTACAATTTAACATGGACAGACGGACGGACGGACATACATAGCTAGATCGAGTCAGCTCAGCGAGCTAGGAAGATCCATATATACTTTCCTATATGGGAAACCAATATTTCGAGGTGTTACATAAATTCTGGCCCAATCAAACTTATAATACCCCCAACACATAGTGTTGTAGGGTATAAAAATGTGAGCTATATGAAACATTTGACCTATATATACAATGATATCAGGCTATATGAAAATTTGGATTAACAAGGCCCATTTACGAACTTATCAGTCCTGCTGAGAAAATACACATATGTGCAAAATGTTAGCCTTTTATTTCTATTCTATTCTATATACACTTATTCTCCGATTTGATGAATTTCGGCGTTGTTATGGCTTAATATTTTCAATAATTTGTTCTAAATTCGATATTATCAGAACTATTTTCCATTTCTCCGTCAATTTCTAAACTACAAAAAGGTATATCGGTGCCTAACAACGACAATTTCGTTGCGGCGGCTATAGAATATTACCAATCAACGTTCGCATTGTTAAACGAAACGAACACAAATATTTACATGATAATTAAACAATTGGCACTTTACGAGTAACGTGACATTTTCAATTCATTTGCAATGTTTACTTTTCTGCTTTGCGTTCTAGGCACTCAAGAGACTGGAAACGCCATTTGCGATTGGGTTAGGTTAGTTTCATCACCAGAAATAGTCGGAGACGCCATAAAATCGTAAAACGATAATCGTAAAATCCACTGGATTTCACGTTGAAAGCTTGGCCTTCAAATCTTTACGACTGCAAGTCTAGACTGAAATGAAACCAATAAAATTATGCAATATACGTAGCAGCAGTAGTTATAAGTTTGTACAGAAATAATTTAACTACTGTATCTGTCGAAAGATAATAGCAAATTTTTAATTTATTTTCATTATAAATCTTGTCTTATTCAAGATTCGTTTTTTATGATTTTTTTTCAAAACATTTTTCGCATAGTGGTGAGTGTGTGATAGTGTCTATCTGGCTTTCCTTTTCACTGCAAATTTCAGATCGTTAAGCTCGTCTCGAAAGAGAAAACAAAAACTTAAATCATAAAACATATGATCTTCGCCTTAACAAGGCAAAACTCAAAAATTCAGCCGAGCCTGGCTGTGGGATTTGAACCGCGGACCTCTGTGTGCAGCCAACTAGAAGTTGCCGTCTCTACGTTCAGAGCCATTAACCCGTCTTCCTAAAGCAGCACTAAAACAAGTGTATGCATTGGAAGCAATGTAGTTGTTGTGGACAAAAAATCCATCACTACAAA
This sequence comes from Musca domestica, assembly GCF_030504385.1. NCBI lineage: Eukaryota > Metazoa > Arthropoda > Insecta > Diptera > Muscidae > Musca > Musca domestica. Next base: position 8,948,244 of record NW_026712363.1, on the reverse strand, counting down.
AAACAAAAAAACGTTGCTGTGAAAAAAGATCTGCCAATAGAACTTGAGTCGAACCTGGAGAGTTTCTAGTGTATAATTCGCATATGCTAATTTGCAATAAGTTCGAAATATATACTACTTTCCAGAGAACGGCCCTTGTAAGCCATCATCCACATCAAATATGCCTGATGAGCCGCTTAACCAACGGCGAAACGCGTCGCATAGTGGTGAGTGTGTGATAGTGTCTATCTGGCTTTCCTTTTCACTGCAAATTTCAGATCGTTAAGCACGTCTCGAAAGAGAAAACAAAAACTTAAAACATTTTTGTTTGACAATATGTTGAAGGAAGAAAACAAGATTAAGTCTTGCCTAGACTTATAAAATTAAATAATTTAAATTTGTGGCTTTGTAGAATGATTGCATACCGATATGGATCAATAGAAAGTACAGCCGGTTGTCAAGTGTAGTAGAAGGATAATTTAATCTTAATGCAAAAGCTATATGTAGAAACTTCGTTACTTCCAAGGTTTCTTCCAAATATTCACAGGTTGTGAATAATGAAAAATGTGAGAAGTTATTATATGGTACATAGATACATTCCGGTGTCCGTTATTAAATAAAGACGCCTTAATTTACATAATAACGGACACCGTGATAAAACTATTTACCTTATAGTATCTTTTATTGGACACAACCTCCACCGGAATTTAAGTTTAATTGAGGATCTTTGATTGGAAATTCTTTCATTTTTGACATATTGTATGAATCTGCTTAAAAAAGAGTTTTTTGAGAATCCTTTTAGATTTGTAGTCGGTCCAGAAAACTGCTATCTTTGCACGTTGAACTTATATGTGAATCCTTCAAACTTTCTTGAATTCATTCTGTCATTCAAGATTTCTATAACTTCGACAATAAAATTTAGGATGTGTTAAGTTACTCCTATAAATAAACATTTTAGATCCCATAAACTATATTTATGATCATCATAAAATTTTATTTCGATGTAGCCAATTCCGTCAGACTCTTCTGCAATGTTCGGGGTTTCATGGGATGATCTCCCGGCTGGTTAGAACATTCCGCGACAGGATAGATATAGCCGCAGCTCCATATATATATTGAATTAGACTTGCTAATAAAGACCAAAATATGCACTCGACAACAATGATATTTGGGGTGCATGACATCATATAGTCAAAGAAGGGTATGATGAAACCCTCACACATATTTTCGATACGATTTCAAATTTAAACTAATTTTAAGCCTTATTGACATTCGGTAGCGATTACAGTTGATATGCAAAACCCCAACACATTTGTAATGGGTATTTATCTTCAGGAGGAATCTGTGTTGGCGAGTGCTACTAAAGACGGCTGATTAAGTCGAAGCACTTCTGACAAAAAAAGGAAACACTATTAGGTAAAATTCGAGTTGGAACGTTCAAAAATCGGACGCGGTCGTATTTAGTAGAGCTGTAAAAAATATTATATGGGAGTTTATGTGAAGTTGATTATGCCAACTTGAACCTTATTTGAATGCGTATTATGGTAGAGTAGTCATAATTTGGGATCTATATCCAACTCTGAAACGATTTTAAACAAATTTGACGGAGGCTTTTGTACCTTTAGTACCAAATAACAGTACAGTATAGTGCAAAAATGCAAAAATCTATCCAATTAGGGCTGATATCTATATATATGTATATATATATATATATATATATATATATATATATATATATATATATATATATATATATATATATATATATATATATATATATATATATATATATATATAAGAATGTTGTGTTGTTATAACTTAAGAACCGCTGGACTGATTTTAACGATTCATACAAATTCGGAATTGTCTCCTGTCCGAAAAGGATAATATCCAAGGTATTAAGTCTTTGTGCATTTGTTTGTAACATGCAAAAGGAAACGAGATAGACCCATAGTTCCTTTTGATGATCTGCATAGAATCACTTTCGGAGTTGATTTATGCATGTCTGTCCGTCCGTCTGTCCATGTATTTTTGTGAACAAAATGCAGGTCGCATTTATTATCCGATTGAAATGAAATTTTCCAAATAGCATTTGTTTGGCCCAGCGACGAACCCTATTGAAATTGGAGATAATCGGCAAAAATTTAGATATAGCTCCCATATATATCTTCGTCCGATTTGCTTTTTATTGTGCACCAAACGGGTAATATCAGCCGAATAGTATGGAATTTTGCACATACAACCAAATTAGGCCTGAAAATAAGCATGCCAAATTTGATCGAAATCGGTCCAGATATAGCTATAGCTCCCATATATATTGTTCATCAGATTTGTTATTTTTTTCCTCCGCACCCGTGATATGCACTCTGTAACAACAATATTTGGGGAAATATATCAAATGTAGGTCAGAAATACCTTTGCTAAATTTTATCGAGATCGGTTCAGATTTGGATATAGCTCCCATATATAACTTCGTCCGATTTACCTTTTATTGTGCACCAAACGTCTAAAATTTGCCCAAATGGGATGGAATTTGGTATATACGACCAAATTGAGTCTAGAAGGTAGTTTGCCAAATTTGGTGAAGATCGGTTCAGATATAGCTATAGCTTCCATATATATTGTTCATCCGATTTGTTGTATTTGTTACCCACAGCCATAATATGCACTCCGTAACAACGATATTCAGGGAAATGTATCAAATACAGCTCAGAAATATCTTTACCACATTTTATCGGGATCGGTTCAGATTTGGATATAGCTCCCATATATATCTTTATCTGATTTCAAATTAATTTTGCACCAAATGTGCAATACAAGTCCGACTTTAAAGGATACAAATGCTTCGGCATATTTAGTCCTTTGAATTTTAAAGTACAATTATAATCACAGGGTGTATGATTGAATTCTCCCATAAAAACTTTTAATTGTTATGTGAAGCTCAACTAAATTAGCAAAGTGGTGTAGGGTATCATAAAATCGGCCCTCCCGACTTTAGGACTTTCTTTACTGGTTTCTAATGTACATTAATACCAATTTATTTAATTGACCTGATTTCTTTAGAATTGAAATTGATGGCGGGTTACATGGAAGAGTAGTACCGAATTATGTCGTGGCGAAACGGAATAGATGATATCGAAATAATTTAACTCGGCCACACCATAGTTAAAGGATAATTACTTTTCCAAAATCGCTGACAAAATATGCATATATAAGCAATTTTGGCCTTCTATTTCAATTTATTCGAAAGATAGCTGGATTACAGCAGACAGATTGATATCGATAAATCGACTTACAATTTTACACTGATTCAGGAAGGTTAGCATTCCGAGATATGACAAATGTAATATGCACTCCAATATGCACTTTCGGGATGTACCGCTAAATGGCGACTATATCAAAAGGGAAAATGATAAATCTCTTCTTCAATACCGACAATTGTAGACAAATACAAATAGTTGTACCAAATTTTGAAGCTCTATGTGAAATAATGTGGGCTGTATCGTGATTTCAACCGACACACGGACAGACAGGCAGATACTCGTAGACGGAAAGACAGACAGACAGATATTGTTTAATCGACTTAGAGTACTATGTTGATCATGAATATATGTACTTTACAGCGAATATTTAGGGATGTTATAAAGGAATGACAAAGTTAATACACCCTGCTTTTCAAGGTGGAGGGCATAGAAATACATATGTTTAATGAAAAAACTTGGCCAAGTTCGTCAACAGGGTATAGAATTATGTATGCGTATAAATCCAATCCAATTTTAATAATACCTGATATATCAGTGTAGTTATTTTGATCTTACAAAAGAATTATTTGTATATAATGCATTCTAATACATATTAGAAACGGTTGTTAAAAGATAACATATCCTGTACTACGAAGTTCGAAGAATAAAATAAAGTTCGATCGAAAAAAACTCCTCATTTCGAATTATTGTACATTAATTAAATTTTGTCACTTCCATACTACTTGTAACTTAACAGTTTTAAATCCTGCAGTTATTCGGTTCAATTCTCTGGAGTAATAATAAGAATAACAATACATCTTTCTTGTGAACAATTGTATATACCCACCCATACTCCTTACCTTGGCCTTTGCTCCAAAGTCTTGTGTCAACGTGCCATGCCTTTGCTTGCCTTTGATGTTCTACTGCAGTATTTATAAATTGCTTTTGGCACATTTCTCTCAAATAAAAATTAAGTCAATTTGTTATTTATTCGTTACTTTTTTGCCATGGGTATTTGCATAAAACGTAAGCCATTCAAACACACACACCCACACATACATATATAGCCAGCCATTGTGCTTCTGAGTTCGTCCTTTGCCTCAAATATCTACTGGGAAATTTTTTGTCATTATAAAGTGGAATAAATAAAAAGCTAGCCAAAAAAGTATTTAGCCACATTGAAAACACTAAAACATAACCGAGCTAACCACCCAGTCAACCAACATCAACAACTTTCTTTGTGGCTTCCTGGGGTCAAATTAAAATTATGTAACTGAATATTCCATGCGGGGAGGGAGGTGGGTTCGAAAAGAAGAAGAAGTTGAAGAAAGTTGAGTTCTTTTTGTGGCCAGATTCTGTTGCCATTTATTCTTTTGTTCCAACGGATTTGTGGGAGGGCTGTATGGCAGTACGAATGGTAAATTCGGAACGAGAGAACTTACACACAAATCCAAAAACATGTATACACACACACAAATGTATCCCCGCAAATGAACGGCATTACATCCACAATACATAATTTTGAGTCTCGCAAAAATACTTGGTCGTAACTTTCAGTTTAATTGAACAGGATTTCATTTTGAAAATTCTAATTACTTTCTGTGGCATCAACGCCACAACCCACCAACGGAACCAAACAACCATCATCATCGCCATTATCCCACGGACTAGTAGGAGCTGAATGTGCTGTGTGTGAATGTGGCATCAGGAGAATGAATGGAATACCAAATGGAACATTAATTGGTTTTTAAATAATTTATGGTTGCAATTAGGTTTAATGAGAATTCGAAATTACCACATTTATTGGGACCATTATTTGGTGGTGGAGGAGTCATTTGTTGACCCTGTAAAACAGTGGCCAGCTGTAATCTAGGTGTAGGCAGTGTTTGGTCGGCAAGCCACTTAAGTCCAATCAATTTTCAAATGCTAAATTATGCAATTTTAATGAGAAATAATTGAATATCAAGAATATTTTCTCAAATCTGGCCTAAAAAATGCGCATTTTCTTAACAAATCCCAACAATTTCCCCCACTGAATCGCCATCCCGAGAACATCAATTAAAAGTATGCAAATGGAATATTAAGTCAGTGTTGTTTTAAATTAAAATTTCACACAGCAGTTGTCTCGTAATTTTTGTATTTCCTGCCATTGAATAATTTTTTTCAGAATTAATATCAAATGTTAAATTGAATGGAATTTTTATGAAATTGATTAGATGTATTTAAGGGGAAAATAAGGTCCTCCTAAACAAATTCACGAAAATATTCTCATGGGAGCAGAACACTGCAAAGCCCAAAGGAAGTAAAATAACTTTCCATCTTCAAATATTTTGACCAAACTAAGTCAAACCCAAGCTAAAGAGACTGCCAAAACAATCTTTGATGGGAGCAATATAACGAGCTTACATTTGTGCCAGTAAGGAAAGGTCAAAAGTAGGGCGGGGCCGACTAACCTGCACCACTAGGCGTATTTAGTAGAGGTCCCGTAACAAAAAAAGTTTATATTCGGAATTCATGTGAAGTAAATCATACCAACTACGAACCATAATGCGTATCATGGCTTCAGAGTAGTCCCAACTTGGGAACTATATCCATCTCTGAATCGATTTTCAACAAATTTGACAGAGGCTTTTGCACCTTTAATTCCAAATAACTTTGCATGATATGACTTTGATAAGAATTATATTATAAAAATATTTATTGGAGCAAGTTTTACCACATGGAAAAATTCGGTTGAATATGGGAAAATCTATACAATTTTGGCTTATATTACATATGTGGTGGACAATAACCGTAAAATCGGATGAAGATGTATAGTGAAGGTGTATCAAATATCATTGTTGTGGAGTGCATATTACGCATTTGACCTATATGACAATATCCGAAACGATTTTTAGCAAAATTTGAAGTGCTTGCTTTTGGGTTGAATTCCATGGAAGATTACAAAATTCAGTCCATTTGGGTTGATTTTAGCCATTTGGTGCGCAATAAACCTGAACTCCGATAAATATGTATACGGGAGCTTTATCCAAATCTAAACCGACCTTGACAACATTTTAGACGCTTATTTCTGAGCTGTGTCTGATTTCTGGAAACAAAGATCATTCTTGTGGAGTGCATATTACGAATGTGAGGGACTAAAAAACCAAATCTGATGAAACATTTATGTGGGAGTTATAGCTATAGGTGAATTGATTTTCACAAAATTTTATGTACTTGCTTCTAGACTGAATTCGCACGGATGTGCCAAAGTGCAAGTCATTTGGACTGATATTGGCCATTTTGTGCACAATCAAGCCGAAATCGGGTGAAGATATATATGGGAGCTATATCTAAATTTGAACCGATTCTCACAAATTTCAATTGGGTTGGTGCTTGGGCCAAAAAAATATTGTTTGGAAAATTACATCTCAATCGGATAATAAATGCGACCTGCATTTCGTCACAAAAATACAATGACAAACGGACGGACATCTTGAGAAAATAAAACTGGTACTGAAAACGAGGATGCTGACACGTGAATAATTAAACTTTATGGAATGAAGCAGCAGATTGGAGACGAAACTAATGCTCGAAGCCGTTGTTCACCAACTCAAGACGACGAATGTAAACCAACACGTTTCCATTATGATTGGTCTGGGTGATCTATACGAGTCCAATGATATTATCTTCAAGAATGGCCGGTACTGTACATAAAGCGGGCGAAAAAGTCAGTAAGGAGAACATAAGCGAACCTAGTATTTGCAATCTCCAAGAAGCATATCTTCCGAAGTCCAATGACTCAGTTCATCCAAATTGCGAAGTAACACTAACAAAAGCCATCAGCCTTCGGGGATAGATTGAATACTACAGGCTTAAAAACATTTTCTATAGAAAGCTAAACCAGAGTTAGAGAAAATGTTTAATGCATATGTTCCGAAAATCTTTTAAATTGGTGCAGGAGGATTTCAGAAATTAACTCTATTTTGACCTTCGTTGCCTAAAAATTAAATTATAATGGCTCTGCTGCAGACCTAAATTTAAATAGTATTTCGATGTTGCGGTTTAAACATGGATGGATCTAGCTAAAGGTACGGTCACACTGGGCAAATATTTGATTGAAATTTGTTTTCCCATATTTGACTGAACAAATGTGAAATTCATACAGAGTTGATTCGATGTTCACATTACAGTCAAATATTTGACAGATTTTGTTTGTTCAAACAGTCACCAAATAGCGTCAAATAGTGCTATGGGGAAACATGTTTGACACATGTTCACATTCGTAAAATATATTTTCCCAATAAATTGTTTGATCAAACTGTGAGGAAATATAAATTTATTTGGCCGAGAGAAATAGACAGAGAGAGTGAAAGAGAGACATAAAGAAAATGGAGTTTCGGGTATAATTTATTTGGAGAAGGGAAGCAAATGACCAGCTGTTGTGGAATAAATTCCTTGTCAGAACATTTTTTTTGCATTTTTGAATGTTTGTATCACGGTAGAAGAATACTGGTAGTCGCATCGACATAGCTGCTGGGACAATGAACTGACAAAACAATAATGAATGAAACATTATTGAAATTTGTAAATATTGTTGAAAAATACATATCATTGCGTAAAAGAAAACATAGAAAAATCTTCTTATTTTTGTCAAAACATTTCAAAATGTTTGACATATCAATGTTTCAAGCGTTGATGCATCTACCTATATCCTATTCCTGAACCTGCAATAATCTACTAGTTTGTCAATTTCTTCGATATAATAAAGGGAAAATCGGTAATCGTAGTAAAAATTTTTACATCTTGCAGTTCTAGAACAGACCATATATTAAATTTTTACTAAACATTCAAATTCAGTTAATTCAAAAATATCAAATAAACAATACCACCTATTGTATTCGTTCGCTTTTCTATTCATTAAACATCATGTTACAAATGCTCCTGTTCTTAAAGCAAAATGCTGCCTAATGTTTTAAACTGATATTTTTCCTTGTTTGACCTTACAAAACATTTGCACCGTCAAATAAATGTTTGACCAAAAAAGAGGAAAATATTTGATCATAGGTGTTCACATTATGGACACACTGGTCAAATTTTTGTTTTCTGGCAAATAATTTTGTTTTCCCAAAATCAGCTGTTTTTGTATTTACCGTCAAATAATATTTGGTGGTCAGATTGTGACAAAGAAATATTTGACATTTTTCGTCAAATATTTGCTCAATGTGACCTTACCTTAAGTAATATATAGATATATCAGTTGTGACCGACATAACAAAAAGTTGGACAAGTAAATTTACAGGGGGTTGATTTGATCACCGCAACATTATTTTAATGATCGTTTTTACTTGCTCGCTAGCAGGAGTGCTCTAAGAGTGCGAGTTTAATACGAAGTTTACTCTTCACCTTTTTATTTATTTCTTATACCCCACACCACATAGTGTTAAGGGTTTTATGTCTTTGTGCATTTGTTTGTAATATGGAGAAGGAAGCGAAGTAGAACCATAGTTACTTTTGAGGATCTTCATTGAATCACTTTCTGAGTCGATTTACAGGGTGAGATCAAAAAACTGCAACTGACTTCAGACCGCTGTAATTTCCAAGACACTCGTCCGACAGCTGTTAAAATTATTCCAGTGACAGCTCATGATATTGTTTACAAGCCTACAAAAGAATTTTCAAGAAAAAAAGATACTCGTGATGGAATTCAAGCGTGATATTGTGATATCTTTATATTTGGCTAGAAAACCACAAGTGTTCTTTCGTGTTTCATACAATCGCTCATTACCGCGATACTGGTAGCGTAGCCCGACATCAAGGAAGTGGACGGAAGAAAATAGCAACATTAGCCGAAATGGTTCGAAAAGTAAAGGAGCGACTCGATCGATCGCTATATTCTATTCGGCAAATATTGAAAAATAAGCTCGGGGTAAAGCCATTGAAATTCCAAAAAGTGCAATAACGTACACCACAGTGGTGAACTGCCGAATTTGGTTTCCTCCGATGAGAAAACATTCGTTGTTCAGCAGTTTGTAAACAAAAAATGATCGGGTTTACTTGCCAAAGAGGTCAGCTGAAAATGTGCACCTTCGGTTGGACATCAGAACTCATGCGCCGGCCATGGTGTGGGCCGCCACAACAGCCGATTGTCGCTCTCCGCTTGTATTATTCTACCGTGGCATCAGAATAAATGCCGAATATTAACGCAAAAATATTCTGGAGGGTGTATTAAAACCTTGGGCACGCAAACATTTTGGCCGCTGACCTTGAATATTCCAGCAGAATGGTTACAAAATGGGGTTCCTCAATACCAGCGCACAATGGCCATCAAAATCTACAGATCCCAATCCGTTGGCCTATTGTGACTGGAGTATTTAGCTTTCATTCAATAAAATTATAAATATAAAAAGGAAAAATTATGGCGTTTGACTTTGTTGCAGTTTTTTTATCTTACCCTGTATACATGTCAGTCCGTCCGTCCACAAAATGTAGGTCGCGTTTATTATCCGATTGAGATGAAATTTTCTAAACAATATTTGTTTAGCCCAAGAACGAACCATATTGAAATTGGTTATATATATTATATCTTTATCCGATGTCTGGTTAATTGTGCACCAAATAGCCAATATCAGTCCAAATTACCTGAATTTCGGTACATCCAAATGAATTCAGTATAGAAGCAAGTACCTCACATTTGGTGAAAATCGTTTCAGATATAGCTATAGCTTTCATATATATGTCTCATCCGATTTGTTGTTGTCCACCATATATGTAATATCAGCCCAAATTAGGTATGTTTTTTCACATTCAACCAAATGTTTCCATTTGGTGAAACTTGGTCCGGCATAACTATTTTTAACATTCGTCTTGTCGAAGTCTTATCATGCACTATACAGTAATGTTATTTGGTACTAGAGGTACAAAAGCCTTTGCCAAATTTTGTGAAAATCGATTCAGAGTTGGATATAGTCCCAAATTGTGAATACTCTAAAACCATGATACGCATTGAAGTAAGATTAATAGTTAGTATGAACTACTTCACAAAAATTCCCAATATATATATATATATATATATATATATATATATATATATATATTTGCACCGTCAAATAAATGTTTGACCAAAAAAGAGGAAAATAATTGATCATAGGTGTTCACATTATGGACACACTGGTCAAATTTTTGTTTTCTGGCAAATAATTTTGTTTTCCCAAAATCAGCTGTTTTTGTATTTACCGTCAAATAATATTTGGTGGTCAGATTGTGACAAAGAAATATTTGACATTTTTCGTCAAATATTTGCTCAATGTGACCTTACCTTAAGTAATATATAGATATATCAGTTGTGACCGACATAACAAAAAGTTGGACAAGTAAATTTACAGGGGGTTGATTTGATCACCGCAACATTATTTTAATGATCGTTTTTACTTGCTCGCTAGCAGGAGTGCTCTAAGAGTGCGAGTTTAATACGAAGTTTACTCTTCACCTTTTTATTTATTTCTTATACCCCACACCACATAGTGTTAAGGGTTTATGTCTTTGTGCATTTGTTTGTAATATGGAGAAGGAAGCGAAGTAGAACCATAGTTACTTTTGAGGATCTTCATTGAATCACTTTCTGAGTCGATTTACAGGGTGAGATCAAAAAACTGCAACTGACTTCAGACCGCTGTAATTTCCAAGACACTCGTCCGACAGCTGTTAAAATTATTCCAGTGACAGCTCATGATATTGTTTACAAGCCTACAAAAGAATTTTCAAGAAAAAAAGATACTCGTGATGGAATTCAAGCGTGATATTGTGATTTCTTTATATTTGGCTAGAAAACCACAAGTGTTCTTTCGTGTTTCATACAATCGCTCATTACCGCGATACTGGTAGCGTAGCCCGACATCAAGGAAGTGGACGGAAGAAAATAGCAACATTAGCCGAAATGGTTCGAAAAGTAAAGGAGCGACTCGATCGATCGCTATATTCTATTCGGCAAATATTGAAAAATAAGCTCGAAAAATAACGTACACCACAGTGGTGAACTGCCGAATTTGGTTTCCTCCGATGAGAAAACATTCGTTGTTCAGCAGTTTGTAAACAAAAAATGATCGGGTTTACTTGCCAAAGAGGTCAGCTGAAAATGTGCACCTTCGGTTGGACATCAGAACTCATGCGCCGGCCATGGTGTGGGCCGCCACAACAGCCGATTGTCGCTCTCCGCTTGTATTATTCTACCGTGGCATCAGAATAAATGCCGAATATTAACGCAAAAATATTCTGGAGGGTGTATTAAAACCTTGGGCACGCAAACATTTTGGCCGCTGACCTTGAATATTCCAGCAGAATGGTTACAAAATGGGGTTCCTCAATACCAGCGCACAATGGCCATCAAAATCTACAGATCCCAATCCGTTGGCCTATTGTGACTGGAGTATTTAGCTTTCATTCAATAAAATTATAAATATAAAAAGGAAAAATTATGGCGTTTGACTTTGTTGCAGTTTTTTTATCTTACCCTGTATACATGTCAGTCCGTCCGTCCACAAAATGTAGGTCGCGTTTATTATCCGATTGAGATGAAATTTTCTAAACAATATTTGTTTAGCCCAAGAACGAACCATATTGAAATTGGTTATATATATTATATCTTTATCCGATGTCTGGTTAATTGTGCACCAAATAGCCAATATCAGTCCAAATTACCTGAATTTCGGTACATCCAAATGAATTCAGTATAGAAGCAAGTACCTCACATTTGGTGAAAATCGTTTCAGATATAGCTATAGCTTTCATATATATGTCTCATCCGATTTGTTGTTGTCCACCATATATGTAATATCAGCCCAAATTAGGTATGTTTTTTCACATTCAACCAAATGTTTCCATTTGGTGAAACTTGGTCCGGCATAACTATTTTTAACATTCGTCTTGTCGAAGTCTTATCATGCACTATACAGTAATGTTATTTGGTACTAGAGGTACAAAAGCCTTTGCCAAATTTTGTGAAAATCGATTCAGAGTTGGATATAGTCCCAAATTGTGAATACTCTAAAACCATGATACGCATTGAAGTAAGATTAATAGTTAGTATGAACTACTTCACAAAAATTCCCAATATATATATATATATATATATATATATATATATATATATATATATATATATATATATATATATATATATATATATATATATATATATATATATATATATATATATATATATATATATATATATCTATATATATAAATGTAAGTTGTGTTAGTTACTACGCTTATAACTTAAGAACCGCTGGATTAATTTTAACGATTCACACAAATTCGGAGTTGTCTACTCTCCGAAAAGGATAATATCCAAAAAAATCGCGTAAAAATGTGATATATTAACATTTTCATTTTGACTTTTCAAATGTACAATAGTAATGTTTTATTTTGCATGATTTTTTTCCATTTTGACTTACTTTTTTCTAATGTACATTTGTAGTGTTTTTTTATATTTTATTTTTGAATTCGAATATTTATACCAATTTATTTAATTGACTTGGTTTCTTGAGAACTGAAATTGATGACGGGTTACATGGAAGTGTAGTAGCGAATTATGTGGTGGCGAAACGGAATAGATGATATCGAAATAATTTAACGCGGTCACACCAAAGTTAAAAGATAATTACTTTTTCTAAATCGCTGAAAAATCATGAAAAAGAGATCTCATTGCAAAAATCAAAAAAACATTTTCAATGGAATCGAATTTTAAAGTAATAGTACATTCTATTGACAAACTTTGTAAGGAAGGATCTTAAAACATTTGCTGTAAAAAATCAGCGAAAAAGTTGAAGACTTTTTCAATTTGTTATTCTTTTTTTTTGTCAATTTTTTTTGTGAACAAAATAAAGAATAATTTTTCACTAAAAAAATTGAATAAGTGCGAAATAGGATGTTAACTGACATCTACCTTTCAACTCCAGGGCCTACATCGTGGGTTAGCTGGAAGATGCGAACACGTTTAAACAAACAAAAATGACCGAAAAAGCTTAATGGGGCTCATTTCAAAGCGTGACAATGATCCGTCCAATGAGAGCTCAAAATGCAAAATTCTTTGGGAGAATAATAAGTAATATACCAATATTGAAATAAAAGGTGCAAAATAGTAGAGCGAATGGGACTTTTAGTAAGAAAAGGTTTTATATCCTTCCAGAAATTCTTCCCAAACATTCAAAATACCTAAAATCACTTTTGCAGGTCTTTATATCGATCATAACTCATGGATAAGGGAACAACCCGATTTCATATTTATATAACCATCTATGATTTAAGTTATTTTTGGGGTCTTGGCCGGTCACTTTTTTCATTTTTTGGCCCTTATTTGACATTTTTGTTTCTAAGGGGGTAGATAACCTCTTCGCATAAAATTTGAAATATTCAGAGTAGGGCCCATATTGGTATTGACCACATTCATCAATTGATTTGGCTAAAAAATTTTATTTATGCCACCCTGGGGTAGGGAACCATCATACAGATAATTGCCACATAGGAATTTATTTAAGTAAAGTCCCCACATTGGAGTATCCCCAAGTCCACTTTCACATCTAATGTGTGGTCAGAAAAGAAAATTTTGTATTCTATTGAATTTTTAACCCCCAAGAGAATATTGGTTGGGAACGTAGATTTGGGATGTGCATCCATATGAAATAAATTGTGGAAACATGAACAAATTACAAATATAAGAAAGTAGCACGGGACCGAATATTTGTTCAATCATCATTGAATTATCCTATGATGAAAATATGGACTTTAAGGGGTCTCCAACTTACAATTTAAATGGCAAATAAAATTAATTCCCATCTTATCATTCTGCCCTCAATTAGGAGGTGGATAAAACTATTTTTACTTATTTAAATCACGCGAAATGCTATGACATGCTATATTGTTCTGCTATATTTTTGATTTGGCCTCTATTTGTCATCTTGGATTATAAGGGGTAGAAGAAAGTTTTCAATGTAGGTCGATGTTTCGGAGTAGTGCCCATATAAAGAAGGTACCTCCTAATTTAACCACATTTCAAAGAATTTGGCTAATAATGCGTATTAGGGGGGTGAAAATCTTACACTAAAATTTCAACATATCTACAAATTTTAGAATTTTTATCCATGTTATAATACCCTCTCAAGTCCACCTTTTGGCGGACAAACAGACTGACATGGTTAGGGGGACTTATGAGGACTCTAATGCACAATCTAAGTTGCTAATGGGTTTAAAAAAGTAATTAACTTTGGCTATTCTTAAATCATTCAGCCCTCAATTATGTAGTATACAAAATACAGCAAATTCCAAATTACTGCTCATTTGACTGGAAGATTTTGCTACGATTTTTACCATATTAAAAATTAATTTGATCCCTTATATGGCGATAAGATTGATACATACTTTTTAATAGATTTGTATAGCACATCCACACAGTTGAAACCCACGGTTTAAATATTGAAGCCCACTGGTTAAAAATGGGTACAGGTATTTTAAAACACTTTAAATCGACCTGTACGTGAACACTTATATCAGTCATATCTGTGAATAATTATGCTTGGGAATATATGCATAATAGACAAAAACTACGGGCCGGCAACGCGGACCGGGCCAGCTAGTATATATATATTTTGCAACAATGAACCGGGATTGGTGTTGTTATTTACTGTGTGTAGGATTGAAGAAGAGAAAAACAGCATAAGCAAAGAGAGATTACATCCAAATAACAGCCAATGCAGCTGCAAAAGGATTTCACTCTGGCTATTCAAATGGGTAATTGTACACACTCATTTGTGGTGTGTTTGACAGCTAAAGATAAAAAGTGTATTAATAAAATTCTATAGAAAGTCCATCATGCATGTACTGGGACAATAAAGACGACACCAACTACGACATTAATTTTAATTATTCAGTCATTAAAATTTCGAATACGGTTCTTGTTCTTTCGCATCACATCGGATAAGTTTATTCCATTGGATATTTCTTAATTCCCAAACCAAATATTATCGAAAATAATAGCTCAGATTTACAATTACTCAATTCCGAAGTTCAAATGTACACAATACCAATGCATCTGACATAAATGATCAAAAATTATACATAATCCAATTAAAAACACGTCCCATAGATTATACTTTATTTAATTTTTAAGACCAACTTGAAGCAGAGAAAACACACCATTGCAATATGAGCACGTCGAACGGGATTCCTTCGCATGTATTTTTTCTGTTCTGATTTCACAATTAATCTCCATTTCATGCCCTGAAAACTTAAACCACAAACCCGAGTAAATGGATGGAGTGAACGAAACAGCTGGACGATGCAACGTCGTACGTCCACAATGATACAAACCCAATATGTTGGACGTGCGGTGCAAGAAAATTTGCTGAGTCTGGACAGAATATCCGTTGATTGCTTTGAGTGGCCTCTCATACTATTTCTTTTACCCATTTCACCGGAACACATACCAGCAAACAACCATACACGCTTTCATATGAACAAATGTGCATACCCAGCGAACAAAACTATCCGAAAAAATACTTCCGATTTCGAATGTGTATTATGTCCAACTTTTCACCGAAATTTATATGAAGGTTAAGTTCTTTTTCGACTTTCGAACCGAAGTCGGATCGAACTCATTATAACATCGGACAAAACTTCTGACTTTGAGCAAACGTGTCGTTCGTCATTTGGTTCGCTAGGTAGCCACGATACAAAATGTCCATCCTTCTCCTACTCTAAATTCATACGTTATAACTTTAGATTAAATACATTCAAGTCATGCTAATTTAGATGAGGTCGGAGTGCCTGTGGCTACACCGTTCTTCTTACTGACCTCCAAAAAATGGAAGGAGTAATTATTTGATTTCATTCAATGAATATTTTATTATTTTTTGTACCCTACGCCAGCATAAGCGTTAATAACACCGTGCAACATAGATGGCCTGCTTGACAATTTTTTTAGGTTTTCGATTGTCGAAATGTTGTGAACGTCGAAAACGCCATATTCCTGCATAAAATGTTTAAAGCGTCAGAAACATCCAAAAGATAGTAATATCCCACATTATTAATCACAAATTAATTGACTCAAATGCCTAAATTTTTACAATTTTTTTTTTTTAATTTTATTGAATGAAATCAAAAAATGTCGGAAATAACATCAAATTTTAGAATAAGTCTAGATTTGTTCGAATTGGTCACCTTTGGCACGAATTATGGCCTTCAAACGGCCAATGAAACCGTCACACGCTGCCCGAATGTTGCTCTGCTGTATTTTGACCCATTCCCGGCGAAGCGTTTGCTTGAGGTGATCGACACTTTGGTATTTTTTAGTACCAACCTTGCTTTCCAAAATACTCCAGGCAAAATAGTCCAACGGATTGGTATCCGGAGATTTTGGTGGCCATTGTGCGCTGGAAATGAAGGGAGGAACCTTATTTTATAACCATTCTTGGCTGGCGCGTGCTGAGTCCTTTTGGAATGTCCAAAGTCTGTGGCCAAAATGTTTGCGTGCCCAAGGCTTTAATACACACTCCAGAATATTTTCGCGATAATATTCGGCATTTATTCTGATGCCACGGTCGATTAATACGAGCGGAGAGCGACCATCGGCTATTATGGCGGCCCACACCACACCATGGCCGGAGCTTGAGTTCTGATGGCCAACCGAAGGTGCACATTTTCAGCTGACCTCTTTGGCAAGTAAACACGATCATTTTGTTTGTTGACAAACTGCTGGACAACGAATGTTTTCTCATCGGAGAAAACCAAATTCGCAGTTCACCACTTTCGGCCAAGCGAAGCAGCTCTTTAGCTTTTTGAGTCTATTTTTCTTTCTTTTGCGGTGTAAGTTCTTTCATTTTTTGGAATTCGAATGGCTTTACCCCGAGCTCATTTTTCAATATTTGCCGAATGGAATATTGCTATATGTTCAGCTCATGATGCGGATTTCGATCAAGTCCCTTCTTTACTTTTCGAACCATTTCTGCTGATGTTGCTGTTTTCGTCCGTCCACTTCCTTGATGTCAGGCTACGCTACCAATATCACGGTAACGAGCGATGTACGAGACACAAAAGATTTATTCAAATTTAAATGCTGAAGTGCTCAAATCATAACAACTTGTGGTTTTCCAGCCAAATATAAAGAAATCACACTACCACGCTTGAATTCCATCACGAATAACTTTTTATTCTCACCAAAATGCTTTTGTACGGTAAATAATGAGCTGTCACTGGAATAATTTTAACAATTGTCGGATGAGTGGCTTTGAAATGACAGCAGTCTGAAGATGGTTGGAATTTTTTCATCTCACCCAAACCTCAACCGATTTCAATATAATTTAAAAAAAAAATTTGCCGAATGTCGTCTCTCTTTCGTTTTCATTGGAATCGGACATACATATCGTGTTTGGTGCATTTAATATGTAAAATCAGCCGAAAATATATATTGGAACCGATTTCAATATAATTTGACAAATTTTTCACACATTCAAAATTTCAAAAATTTTCTGTGGTGCTCATTACTTTTGACCTATTTGTATCGAATACTTGCATGAATATGTTAGCCATCCATTGTGATTCACAATAGCTTGACATAATAAGTAGGACATTATTTGAAACAGGCCCACCAGTTTCCAATGTACGTAAATATGTATGTATGTATAGGCACATATGTATATAGGTATGCCTTCATCCTTTTTGTTTGTTTATTTTAATAGCTCAGATGTTACGAATATCCATCCGTTCATGTTCTTTGTTGTATTCGAATGACTACGATGTGCTTCTGTTTGGGGCCCCATTAATGATTGTTATTGCAATGGAAACTGAAAACTTAAACAAAGGCAACAACAACAACGTCGATAACATGAACATGCAGGCCCAAGAAAAGTCCAAATCAATATATGGCTGGAGTAAAAGTACGACCAAAGTAAACCTCTGCCACAATTAATGGTCATCGTAAGAGTCTTCGTTCAGTTTACGTATGTATGTACGTATGTTTGTATGATGGGTGCTGAATGTTTGCCGTTGATGGTTTCGATGTTGAAGTCACAGTGATCAAACTGGACTGGAGAGCTAAAACTGTTCGGCTGTTGTCGATGGATACAGTCTGTCTTTGCTTGGCTGCTTGTCTGACTGACTGCCCGAATGTTGTTTTTGTGTTTTCTGTATTCCATTGCCTCGAATGGTGACGTTTAGTGGTCGATTGTGTGTCTTCGCAGAGCAAAGAAGCATCTATGTATGCCTTGTTGTGAGCGTGTGTGTGTAAGTGTGTAATTGCGTATGGGATAATACAATAAATTCATCTTAATTTATGGATTTCAGCATATACGGAACATTTATTCCAACATAACCATAAGAAACCCATAAACAGTTTTAAGACAACCAGACCAGGCAGTCAACCGACAACGACAAGCCATCCAGTCAACCAACAAATGCATATCTGGCTGGACAGACGAACGGGTACTGTGATGGAGCGCATACGGTCACAAGGTATCGTCCTACTAGCCTTAGCTATAACCGCACGTTTGTTTTTGTTTTGGTTGGCTTGTTGTTGTTGGTGCTTCTGATGTCGTATCTGTTGTTTTCGTTCTTGTTTTCAGTTTTGTTGGTGTTTTTGTATCCATCAATTATCAAAAGGTTGTTGTTGTTGTTGTTCTGCAACATATGAAGTGATGTTGAAGCTTTTTTTTTATGGTCTCGCAAAAGGCCTCTCAAAGCCTTTTTCTCAACTGTTGTCCCTTGTCTTTCGCACTTTATTGATTTGTTTGTTGCTGCCCAACCAGGAAATTAATAATTCCTTGAGAGAAACTTTCATTATAACACTTTTGACATTTAGGCTTTTTTCTGCTATCTTCTTGGTTGCAAACGAAAAAGATAGCTTGATGGCCTGGCAGAAAAAGAATACATAGTAATTGATAGGTATGGCCAATTACAAACGATGGGCTTGCACATTAGATAAAAAATTCATAATATGTACGGTTGTTGTATTGGCAAAATAACAAGGAATAAAACAAGAAACGGCAATGTGAACGCCGTATCTAACGAGATTTAAAATATACTTTTATTTATTATTATTTGATGGAACAAAAATCGGGCTTATTAAAATAACGTTTTCAGAGTCTCATTGGTCGATATGCTTTTCAGAATGTTTGAAGTCGATCTAGCCATGTCCGTCTCTATGGCTGGTTGTTGTGAAGGATAACTTGCAAGGACATCAAAATATTTCGTTCAAAATAAGATCGAGTTCGAAGTGGTGCAAAAGTGGACAATATACACCCACTCCTGTGCACTCCGAACAAATTCCGTCACACATTCCAAACTTCATTGACATTTGACATACATAGCGGGTCTGGTGCATCAAATACACGAACTATATCCAAATCTCTAGCGATTTCAATACAATTTTACAAAATTTATATCCAGATTTCATTGAAATTGAAGAATTATAATGTGATTGGTGCATCAAATACATAAAATCGACCGAAAATATGTCACTTATTCCTAATTTCATTGGAATCTGTCGCACACATCGTGGTTGATACATTAAACACATTTGGCTAATAAATATTTCGGACAAATTCCATCACATATTTCAAAATGTCATTGAAATGTGACATACACAGCGAGTTTGATGCATCAAATATATGAAATCGGCCGAAAATATATATGGGAGCTATATCCAAATCCGAACTGATTTCGATATTACTTGTCAAATTTACTTTTGTTGTAACATTCCAATTTTGAAGACTGTATCTGTAATCGATCAATAGATATATATTATTTTCATGCAATGCTGTATATTTGGAAATTCTCAGGAAAACCTGTTCAGCGGTTTTCGAGTCCAAAAATTAAAAACAAACAATCAAACGTGGAAATATTTTCCTCTTTTATAGATATGGAAGAAGAGATAATCGAAAAATGATTAATTTTTGCAACAAAATGTTTTTAAAATTATTGGTTTTGAAGAGCAATAATATAAATCTTTATTCAATGGTTTCACATCTGATTTTCCTGGCCAAAACAATATCCACGTCTTCTCATAATAAGAATTGGCCATCACCAGGAATAGGAATTGGCCATTAAACACATAGTTGTTAGTGCCAGCCTTGCTTTCTAAAGTACTCCAGACACAATAGTTCAACGGATTGGTATTCTGAGATTTTGGTGACCATTTTGCGCTGGAAATAAAGCAAGGAACCTCATTTTGTTACCATTCTTAGGGCGCTTGAGTTCTGATGGCCAACCGAAGATGCACATTTTCAGCTGAAGCAAGTAAACACGATCATTTTGTTCGTTAACAAACTTCTGGACAACGAATGTTTTCTCATCGGAGAAAACCAAATTCGGCAGTTCACCACTTTCGGCCAAGCGAAGCAACTCTTTAGCTCTTTTCAGTATATTTTCTTTCTGTTGCGGTGTAAGTTCTTGCACTTTTTGGAATTTCAATGGCTTTACCCCGAGCTCATTTTTCATTATTTGCCGAATGGAATATTGCGATATGTTCAGCTCACGAGCCATTTTTCGGCCACTGCGACGCTGGTTTCGATCAATTTGCTTCTTTACTTTGCGAACCATTTCTGCTGATGTTGCTGTTTTCTTCCGTCCACTTCCTTGACGGGCTACGCCACCAGTAGCACGGTAACGAGCAATGGTACGAGACACGAAAGATTTATTCATATTTAAATGCTGGGGTGCTCTAACGATAGCCACTTGTGGTTTTCTAGCCAAATATAAAGAAATCACACTGTCATGCTTGAACTCCATCTCGAATAACTTTTTTTCTGGAAAATTCTCACCAAAATGCTTCGGTACGATTATAAACAATACAATGATCTGTCACTGGAATAGTTTTAACAGCTGTCGGACTAATGGCTTAGAAATGACAGCAGTCTGAAGTAGGTTGCAGTTTTTTCATTGCGGACGGATACCAACTTTTTCATCCAAACACCGAATACCATTATATGGGGTATCTACTAAATCTCAACAAACTGCCGATTGTCACGGGTTGAGAATATAACTAAACCCCAGAAATACCTTAAATCAGATTGTACCGCTATATGGAGGCTATAAACAATCGTGGCCCCATTTCGTAAAATCATTTCGTTCGGAATCTAGATTCATTTCCACAGGCGGACATACGGAGGGACATGACTAAATGAATATAAAATTTTATGCTTATCACGAATAAATATATTTTGCGGGACCCTAGCCAATTAGCATTATTTTGGCAAATATCAAATCTTCATTTGGTAGTTTGGCGTTTCAATCTTTCGACATTCTGAGTAAAATCTTTCAATTTCAGAAAAATAAAGTTGTTCAGATTCCAAATTTTGTTTACTTTTCGAAATAATAAACAACAATTGAATTTGTTTTTATTAAATTGGCAAAATTTGCAATTTTACTAAAATAGTAGTTTTTTGCCAGTAGTCGGCACCATTTTCCAATGCTCGGTATGTCTATTTGCCAGTAGTCGGCATATGCTATTTCAGTAAACAAAATATTATTTTGTATATTTTTTATTTCAAATAGTATAAAACAATGCTATATTACTAATTCGCAGTTTAATCCAGAATTTTAAATTCATAAAGTTTTTAAATAGTGTTTTATTTAATTATCATTTTAAACCAAATATAGGTAGAAGATCAAGAATAGTATGGATTTTCGATTAAAATAAAAATGAGATTAAATAAAAAATTACCTTCCTTATATTTGGAATTTGTGAATTCATATTTTTCCTTTAGATAACCAACATTTTTTTTAAATGCCAACGCTATCTAAAACGTCAAATAGCTGATTTAAAAAACTTACTTAATTTAGAAAAGTTGGTCAAAAAGCACAAATAAAAGCAGCTGCCGACTCAAAACAATTTTTTTATTTGAGTAATTTTTGGATTATTCTTTAATACTTTTCTCAAGTTTTTGTGAAATAAGTCAAAAATGATATTTTTCTAGTAATCGGCACTCCCTGGAGACTACTGGCAAATCTCTTTTTTTTTCTGTTCCTAATGTCGGCATTAAATAATATAAGAGAAAAATGCTTGATTACTGCAAATTTAAGTTATAAAATGATCTTTAGACTGTTATTTACTATTATAAAATATTTCTGATTCCAAAAGAATTAAATTTAATTTACTTAAATCGATTATTAAGTTGACGCCACCACTATTTTTTTCTTTACAAACAAGCACTATCGCTCACGTTGGAAGACACTCACTGACGAAAACCGTTATTCTCTCGTAATAAATGATCGGAGCTCATTTTTTTACAGAAAGAGAGCAGAGAACACTGTTAACGTTTTTTTTGCAATTATTTCATTATTTGGTCAATTCCATTTTCAGTTATTTAAGTTTAAATTTCAAAACTGCCGACTACTGGGACATGCCGAACTTGGCGCACTTACCCTACTAAAGGGATTAAAATTAGTAATCGGAAAGCATGAAATAGAAACTCTAAAATGATTATTTTTATACCCTACACCACATAGTGGTAAGGGTATTATGTTTTTGTGCATTTGTTTGTAACATGGAGAAGGAAGCGAGATAGACCCATATTTACTATTGAGGATCTCCATAGAATCGCTTTCTGAGTTGATTTATGCATGTCAGTCCGTCTGTCTGTCCGTCCATCCGTCCGTCTGTCTGTCCATGTATTCTTGTGAACAAAATGCAGGGCGCATTTATTATCCGATTGAGATGAAATTTTCCAAACAACATTTGTTTGGCCCAAGGACGAACCCTATTGAAATTGGAGATAATCGGTAAAAAATTAGATATAGCTCCCATATATATCTTCGTCCGATTGGCCTTTTATTGTGCACCAAACGTGTAATATCAGTCCTAATATAATGGAATTTTGCACATACAACCAAAATAGGCCTGAAAATAAGTATGCCAGTAATTTGATCGAAACCGGTTCAGATATAGCTATAGCTCCCATATATATAGTTCATCCGATTTGTTATTTTTGTTCTCCGCAGCCGTAATATGCACTCTGTAACAACAATATTTGGGGAAATATATCAAATGCAGTTCACAAATACCTTTGCCAAATTTTATCGAGATCGGTTCAGATTTGGATATAGCTCCAATATATAACTTCGTCCGAACTTTGCCCAAATGGGATGGAAATTGGCACTTGCGATCGAATTGAGTCTAGAATCTAGTATGCCAAATTTAGTGAAGATCGGTTCAGATATAGCTATAGCTTCCATATATATTGTTCACCCGATTTGTTGTATTTATTACCCACAGCCGTAATATGCACTCCGTAACAACGATATTCAGGAAATGTATCAAATACAGCTCAGATATATCTTTTCCAAATTTTATCGAGACCGGTTCAGATTTGGATATAGCTCCCATATATATCTTTTTCTGATTTCAAAATAATTTTGCACCAAATGGGCAATACAAGTCCGAATTTAAAAGATACAAATGCTTCGGCATATTTAGTCCTTTGAACTTTCAATTACAATTATAATCAGAGCGTGTATGATTAAACTCTCCCAAAAAATCTTTTAATTGTTATGTGGAGCTCTATAAAATTATCAAAGTGGTGTAGGGTATCATAAAATCGGCCCCGCCCGACTTTAGGACTTTCTTTACTGGTTGGTAATTGCAAGGATATGGAAAAATACACTAAAAGTACAAATAGTCGACGTTACGTGTTTTTTTTTAATAAATTTTATATCGATTTGTTAAAAATAATTCCCATTATTGTAATATACTGGCAATTCAAGAAAAAAACTGTTTGAAAGTTGTTGTTTGAAATCTCTTCTTTTTTGTGGCAATGAATTGCACCTGTGGACATTTGCAGTTTACAAAAAAACGACTGATGGTAATTTATTGGGTATGGATGGCGGTGTGTAGGCAGGCAACAACTGGTACTAGACAATGCTGCAATTAATTAAACATGTTTAATTTATCAGATATCTTTTTTGTGTGTTAACTACAATAGCTGGGAATAAATCAAGAATTGCTATTATTAGTGATAATCATTCGATGTACACTTTTAATTAAAATTTGTTAATCAAAGTGGACAGGTTGGGTAGTAAATGTGTGTGTGTGTGTGTGCATTTGAAATGTGTAATTAGTTCTTATCGTACGCAAATGTAAAAAAACTTTTTAATTAAATTTTAAATATAATCAGAAGACTGCAATAAGTTATTATATTTGTCTCTTTTATTCTGTTATTGTTTTATCTATTATCAATATTATGAATGTTGCAGACAACATATATAAGTTATTAATATTAGCATATTTCGTTTATATCGTGTCAATTTCTGAATGTATATAGTTTCAAATACAATTTAAGCAAATCACAAATTTTTTTTGAGCACAGTAGAGGTTTAACTCAAATCAGATTTAAGTAAAGTTCCCAATTATATGTCAAATTTTTTTCATATTTAACTTGCATACATCTCCACATTTTTTAACTTGCATTTTTTAACTTTCTTCTCAGCAACACGGGATTTCCGAGTAGAACAATTGGGACCAAATTCTTTTTACAGACCTGGATTACGGTCCATCGTTTAAGTGATCTTTTCAAAGTTTTTGTTGGAAGTTTTGAGTTTTCGTCTATCGATTCGGTAGTCATTTCTAATTAGAAATAAACACATGAATGGATTGGCACGGTGGCATATTTACTTCTCGCACCAAATATTATTTGTATAGAGTGCATTACATCACTTCACATATCATATTAGGGCTGATATTACATATATGGTGAACAATAGCAATTTATATATTATATATTAGAACAATTTTATATATATATATATATATCATATTTTTCAATGCTATTGTTCACTATGTATGTAATATAAGCCCTTTTGATCCCGATTAAATTTGGCATATATATTTCCGACCTCTATAATATATCACGATTATCACCAAATTGGGAAAATTTGTTCTTCTTGGCTGAATTCGGTCAAATGTGCCGAAATATATACTATTTAGACGAGCATTATTATTAAAATCGGACGAAGATAAATGTGGAAGCTATATCCAATCCTATCCGATTTCAATCAAATTTGGCAAAGGTATTTCTTAGCTCTGAGTATTTGGTAATAATTATCATTTTTGTGCAGTGCACATTACGAATCGGATGAAACATGCATATGGAAGATATAGCTATATCTGAACCAATTCTCACCGAAATTGAAGTACATACTTTTAGGCTGTATTTGGTCGGAGGTACCAAAACTCACACACACTAAGCCAGAAAACGGTAGAGGATATATATTGGAGCTGCATCTAAATTTACACCGATTCTCATCAATTTCAATATGGTTCGTCCTTGGTCCAAACAAATGTTATTTGGAAAATTTCATATCAATCGGATAATAAATGCAACTAGCATTTTGTTCACAAAAATGCATGCACCAAATAGCTAATGTCAGCTTAATGAAATGAATTTTGGCAAATCCGGGTGAATTCATCCTAAAAACAAGTACTTCAAATTTGGTAAAAATCATTTCCGATATAGCTATATCTCCCATATATATGTTTCACCCGATGTGGGTTTTTTAGTCCCTCTCATTCGTAATATGCACTCCACAAAAATGATATTTGGTACTAGGTAAATTAGGGAGCTGAAAACTACCAAATGAACTGAATTTTGGCAATTCCGACGAAATTCAGCCTAAAAGCAAGTGCTTCCAGCTTTGTTGAACATCTGATCAGAAATAGCTATAGCTCGAAAATACCTTTGCCAAATTTTACCGAGATCGGTTCAGAATTGTATATAGCTTCGATTCATCAACCGATTTAACGGTTATTGCTCACCATATATGCAATATCAGCCCAAATTGATTAGATATTTTCATATTCAAACGAAAGTCATATCATGCACTATACAGCAATGGTATTTGGTTCATATCATACCAACGATCTACTTCACATTAATAGTGGCGTAGAGTATCATATAGTCGGTCCCGCCCGACTTTTGACTTTTCCTTGCTGGTTCATTAGCCCTTTAAATATTGATTTCAAAAACTCTATATAATTGTCATTTACCAATTTGGTTTCGTATTGTTTAGAGATCTTTCATACGACAATAGTAGGTCCAAGATTTGATTTAAGTATCATATACATGTGTTGGTCCATTTAAGAGCTAAGACACAGCAACTGTCGCACACGGAGATTAATTCATGGAAGCATTCTATAGCTTTCAAATTTTGCTTGGACATTTATATTACCCTCAGTATATTTGGCATTGAGATGGCACATGTCGGTCCCCGTTTCGGTATGGCTTCCATATTGCGTTACTTTCTGCTTTTCGATATTTTGAATTTTTTGTCCTTAATTTTAAACCAAAGCATGTATAACTTGACATTTAGAGTTCTTACCAAATATAATCTCTCCTTGCTATAAAAAGTTTAAGATTGATCCAGTATTTGGTATAGGTCCCATAATACTGTATCTCCTAATATTCAGCATTTTGGAGGTTTTGACCTCAATTTCATAAGTACCTTGACATTTTAAGTTCTGAGCCGACAGAATATCTCCCTGCAAAAATTTAGTGAATATAGGCCAAATATAACGGCACTTCCGAATTTAAGATATTTTGAGAATCTTTCGCTGCAAAAATTTGTATATAACAGTACTTCCTTATTTAGGTATTTTGTTTAAGACCGAGTTTTGTTTAACCACCCTTGGACGTAGGTCTCTTTAGAGGCCATTTGGGTTAGATCCCCAATTCAAAAGAAAACATTTCGTTGCTCCCATCTATTTTTTTAATTTTCATATCTTAATCAGTAAAAAGGAACAACATTTGAGCTAAGCCAGAATAAATAAATTATTCTTTGGAAAACTTTATTAAAGCTGAAGACAAAAGAGAGAGAGAGAGGAATAGTAATAAGGAGTATATACAAATTTTGCTGGCAAATTGGCCAATAGGCCTTTTCAATATATTTTTATAAAGAGGATATGTAACTTACACAGTTACTTTCTACACAGTTATTAATTGAAGCCCCTAGAACGAAAACATTTTTAACATTTTAGCATGGCCCCATAATATAGTAGCATTCGATTTCCACTTTTTATACCCTACAACACTATGTGTTGGGGGTATTATAAGTTTGATTGGACCAAAAATTATGTAACACCTCGAAATATTGATTTCCCACATAGGAAAGTATATATGGATCTTCCTATCTCGCCGAGCTGAGTCGATCTAGCTATGTATGTCCGTCCGTCTGTCCGTGTTAATTTGTAATCACTCTACAGGTCGCAACTATGGCCCGATCTTCACGAAATTTAGAATGTAGGTGGGGTTAAGGTCAGAATAGAACCCTATTTCTTTTGGAGATGATCGCATAATATTTAGGGGTCGAAATGGACCAAAAACTGAAAAATTTCTTGATTTTGCAGTTGCTCTACAGGTCGCAATTATGGACCAATCGACGCGGAAATTAGCATGAGGCTAGAGCTTCGGGCTGGGCAGAAGCCTTCCAATTTTGATGGTCATCGGGTAATATTTAGTGGGTGAACAAGACTATACATTTGTGTTAAATAAAAGTCAAATTTCCATTAAACCGCGAATATTTTTAGTCCCGGCGAAATCATAAATAGACAAACAGGTCAATTCTGACCGTTACGTAGATGCCGATAGTAAATATATCGGATATATATAGCGAAATATATACAATGTGTATATACAATGAAAAGGAATGTTTATATCTCAAGAATGGCTGGACCGATTTTGACAAATTTTGCCAATTCAGACCGCGCTCTTGACATAAAAGTAAAAAATCTAAAAATCTAATATAGATTGTGTTATTTTGTGACATTTTTTAATTTTTTCATTTGACTTATAATATTAAGGTATGCATTTTGTAATATTTTTCCACCTTACAACACTGGTTTGGGGTATTATATACAGATTGCAATTATCGTCCGATCCTCACAAAAAGGGTAGGGTTAGGCTCAGAAGGGCTAGGCCTATTTTTTTCAAAGATGTCCGCAATATATATGGACCAACAACTTAAATGTTCCCTATTTTGCAGCCGTTATAAAGGTCACAAATAGAAACTAATGAACACGAAATCTCGCATGAAGTTTGAGTTTAGGACAGCGGGTAGAATGAACCACTACTTTTATCTGAAAAATACCAACATTACTTACAGGCGATAGCCGAAATACACAAAATGCGAACTTCTGCCTTTTTTTCCTGATTTCGTTGACGAATATAGCCAAATATCCTAGACAAGCAAATCATAAACATGAGTCTAAATTTAGAAATACAGAGGGACCTCTTGCTTTTGGAGATGATCGCACAATATTCAAAAACAGGGAAAATTTCCTGATCACGCAATTGAAGCCAATCGACACGCCTGAGAAGAAAGTTAGGGACAGGGAAGAAGTCTAGCATTATGTATGGCCATTGGATTATATTTAGCCGTAAAATGGACCACAAAAACCAACAGCGCGACGGAGTGCGTAAATATTGGGAAAATGTCCCTGGTCAAAATGCTAAGTGTAATATTTGGGCAGTGCTCCGTGACATAATTTCAAAAGCGAAATCGTCCAAAATGGATTTGAGCATAAGGGGGCTTCTAACATATTGTAGTGTTGTAGGGTATCACATGGTCGGCCTCGTACGACCATAGCCTTTGCTTACTTGTTTTTGATTGTCTTTAGCTTCATTGAACGGTTTCCAACGATTATATAATATATATATATCGAAATGACAAACATATACCACAGCGGCATTTTATGGGTATTATTTGCAAGACATAATGATCTGCCTATTTGTGTGTTTTATATTTACTGTCTCACCTACCACAATATTTTCGTTCGTAAGGTATAATTATTAATATTATCAAAATGTAAACTATTCCATGGAAAGTAAACACTTCTGGTGTTTGTTTACACTTTCCGTTAGAAAAACTAATAAAAGAAAATGCAAACTGCTGTCTATTTTTCACGCCGCAAAAACTTAGGTCCATTTAAATGGGAAGCCTCCCCACTATCTGTTGTCTAACGCAAAAAATGTGCTCAGCCTTTATTTATTCAGCAAATAACAAACATGTTCGCAAAACCGTGCCATTCAGTAACGTGACAGATAAACAAAGATTTAAGCACGTTTCATGTACACACAAATACACGCACACATACACTCCCGTGGAACTCAAGTGCAAATATAGATATACAAATCTGATTTAAAAAAAATATGTATCGTTATCAGATGCAAACATAAATAGCTTTAGTACATTTTTGGGAAAAACAAGGTTGTTTATTTACATTAAGATTTAGCCAAAAGATAAGATATCTGCTCTTATTGTCAGATACTCTGCAAGAAAGTTCGAGTGTGCAACACTTTTTTAGATGTGCTATAGGTACACTTGGACATTTTTTTGCATTCATTGAGGTTTTTTATTTGAAGTGCAGTGAATTCCAAAATAATCGCGACAACAAGCCATATGTTTCATGTATATAGTTTACTTCTTTGAGGTGCTTAAGAGTTAAATTGAATGAAATATATATGGCAGCAACACCCATATCTGAACCGATTTTCATGTGTATGAGCTATAATTTGATTGTGACAAGTAAAAGGCTATCAGTCGGCTTTGTCGACAAATACCAGCCTTGACTTATGATTATTCAAACTGTTAACTTTTTATGGAGGAGGACTTCGACAGACAATTTTCTGTCTAAGGCTGTAGTACCCATTAGGATCTTCCAGTACGAAATTTGAAACAATTCTGGTGAATAATGTCGCTAAAATCGTCAAAATACCGAATATCGGGAGGTACCGTTATATGGAGGCTATACGAAGACGTGGACCTGCATAGTCTGTAGTACCCATTACGAACTTCATATACGACATCTATATATATATATATATATATATATATATATATAAGAAAGTTGTGTTAGTTACTACGCTTATAACTTAAGAGCCGCTGGACTGATTTTAACGATTCATACAAATTGTCTCCCGTCCGTAAAGGATAATATACAAAAAAATGGCGTAAAAATGTGATATATTAACATTTTCATTTTGACTTTTGAAATGTACAATAGTAATGTTTTATTTTGCATGATTTTTTTCTATTTTGACTTACTTTTTTCTAATGTACATTTGTAGTGTTTTTTATATTTTATTTTTGAATTCGAATATTAATATCAATTTATTAAATAGACTTGATTTAAATGGAAGTGTAGTATCGAATTATGTGGTGGCGGAACGGAATAGATGATATCGAAATAACTTAACGCGGTCACACCAAGGTTAAAAGATAATTACTTTTTCAAAATCGCTAAAAAATCTCGAAAAAGAGATCTCATTGCAAAAATTCTCAAATCGGGAAAAAATCTAAAAAAATTCAATGGAATCGAATTTTAAAATAATAGTACATTCTATTGACTATTGCAAGGATCTTTAAACATTTTCATATTGAATTCAGTGGATTTTTTGTAAACAAAATAAAGAATATTTTTTCACTATATACAATTTTTCACCAAAAAAATGAAATAAGTGCGAAATACGATGTTAACTGAAATCTACCTTTCATCGTGGTTCAGTTGGAAGATGCGAATACATTGAAACAAACAAAAATGACCGAAAACGCCTAGTGGGGCTCATTTCAATGCATGGACTTACTTCTTTCATGTGACAATAATCCGTCCAATGAGAGCTCAAAATGCAAAATTCTTTGGGAGTACAATCAGTAAAATACCAAAATTAAATTGTTTTGCAGGTCATGATATCGATCATAACTCACGGATAAGGGTACAACCCGATTTCTTATTTATATAACCATCGTATGATGTTAGCTATTTTTGGAGTCTTGGCCATTTGTTTATTTTTTTTTTTTTTTGCCCTTATTTGGCATATTTTTTTCTAAGGGGGAAGAGAACCTCTTCGCATAAAATTTGAAATTTTCAGTAGGTTCCATATTGGACAAAATGTATTTATGCTACCCTGGGGTAGGAAACCATCATACAGATAATTGTCACATAGGAATTTATTTAAGTAAAGTCCCCACATTGGAGTATCCCCAAGTCCACTTTCACATCTAATGTGTGATCAGAAAAGAACATTTTGCATTCTATTGAATTTTTAAACCCCAAGAGAATATTGGTTGGGAACGTAGATTTGAGGTGTATATTTATATGAAATAAATTGTGGAAACATGAACGAATTACAAATATAAGAAAGGAGCACGGTACCGAATATTTGTTGAATCGTCATTGAATTATACTATGATGAAAAATATGGACCTTATGGGGTCTCCAACTTACAATTTAAATGGCAAATAAAATTAATTCCCATCTTACAGTAATGGGTGTAAAATAGTAATTATATTTGACTATTCTGAAATCATTCTGTCCTCAATTATGAGGTGGATAAAACTATGTTTACTTATTTAAATTACGCGAAATTTTTTTCAGTTTGACATGCTATGTTGTTCTGCTATATTTTGGATTTGGCCTCTATTTGTCATCTTGGATTATAAGGGGTAGAAAAAAGTTTTCAATGTAGGTTGATATTTCGGAGTAGTGCCCATATAAAGTTACCTCCTGATTTTACCATATTTCAAAGGATTTGGCTAAAAATGTGTATTTGGGGGTGAAAATCTTACACAAAAATCAACATATCTACAAATTTTAGAATTTTCTCCATGTAATAGTACCCCCTCAAGTCCACCTTTTGGCGGACAAACAGACCGACATGACGACTCTAATGCACAATCTGAGGTGCTAATGGGTTTAAAAAGTAATTAACTTTGGCTATTCTTAAATCATTCGAATCAATTATGAGGTGTACTAAATACAGTAAATTCCAAATTACTGTTCATTTGACTGAAAAATTTTGCTACGCTTTTTGCCATACTAAAAATTAATTTGATCTTTAACATGGGGATAATATTGATATCTGCTTTTTAATAGATAGGGCTTCAAATGTGTGGATGTGCTATTAACATCCACACATTTGAAGCCCACGGCTTAAATATGGGTATAGGTATTTTAAAACACTTTTAATCGACCAGTACGTGAACACTTATATCAATCATATCTGTGAATAATTATGCTTTGACAAATATGTATAATAGACAAAAAACTACGGGCCGGCAACGCGGACCGGACCAGCTAATTTTAAATAATTCCGATAAATAATGTCGCAAAAATCATGAAAATACCGAATATTGGGAGGTACCGTTATATGGGGGTTATACGAAAACGTGAACCGACATGGCCCATTTACGAACATAACCGGCCTACTGGTAAACTATACATGTATGCAAACTTTCAGATTTCCGTTTGTAATTCCCCGAAATATTCATAATAGACCCTACAAAGTATATATATTCTTTGTAGGGTCTATCATGAATATTTCGAGGAATTACAAACGGAAATCTGTGCACAATGTACACAGTAATCTACATTTTGGGATACTTTTTAACAATCTTGCAGTGATATCTTGCATCTTGAGCATAAACTAAGTACAATTGTCACGAAACCTTCCGTGATCTCGCGGTTCCAGTCCAAGATAACTCTTTTACGAGAAATAAATTTACCATATACTAAATAGTCTTCTAGTGAACGTAGTTTTCTAGAAAAATAATACAAAAACTATTGGTTTCAGATATATCGGACGTTTTATTTCAGACCATTAAATTGGAAATTAATACTTTTAATATACCTATCAAACGAAAATTCGATAACGAGTCTGGATATTCGGAATGATTTTCTACGCAGAAGTTATGAGGTATCGAAAAATTGCAAAACTAGTAGGTTCTTGTAGGATTAGAGCAATTGTTTTCAATATAATAAAGACACACGCATTTCTTTAAAAGGTTAGTTAGTATAGGAATTAGTTAGAATTAGTATAGGAATTAGTGTATAAAATAATTGTTGGAGTATTGCTAATTTTTAAGAGTTTAGATGTGGACACTCAGACTACAAAAAATAAACTTTTGCAAAGTATATGTCTCAAAATAAAAATCACAGTCTGAGATCAATTCTTATGCAACACTTTAAGTACGTATTTATTTATCTACTTTTCATCCCCACTTCGTAGCACTACTCCTTTATATCTGTATCACTACTCAAAGGTCATTCATAATTTAACAAGGAAAATAAATGAATGCTAACAATTTACGGAGGCTTTCGTTATGTAAGAAAACACCAAAACCCTGCCATACATCCCGAATCAAACAAAGTCCACATCCATCACCATTACCGAGCTGACCAATCATTTCTGAATTCGTTCATTTATTTATTTCGTTCTGGCAGGACACACAAAGAAAAATCATATTTTTTATTAAACAGAGACACATTGCCGAGAATTTGTCAATTGAATTATTGGGAGGATGCACGTGCTATTGTTTTATTTAATTTGTTGTCAGAATCGTTGGGATTCATTCTAAGAATATGCCTCTACTCTACTCTCCTTGGGTACTTGTGTCCTCTTTAGGCAACAGTATTTGTGTTTTCATATTTTCCTTGTGGCTACCGTTCAGTCGCTTGACAACACAGTTTCCTGATGCCAAAATAATGTCAGATGAATTCCTGAAAGTTGGGAGTGACATTTGTGTGACTATAAGAAAACATATTATTTAACGTTTAATACTAGGATGTATGATCAACCCTGATAACTGACAAATACAACAATAAATAAAAGGTATTTACATCCCACACCATATGGTGGTAAGGGTATTATGTCTTTGTGCATTTGTTTGTATCATAGGGAGGGAAGCGAGATAGACCCATAGCTGCTTTCGAGGATCTTCATAGAATCACTTTCTGAATCAATTTATGCATGTCAGTTCGCCTGTCCATGTATTCTTGTGAACAAAGTACAGGTCGGATTTCATTGGCACCTCCAACAAAATTCAGTCTGGAATCAAGTAAATCAAATTTGGTGAAAATCGGTTAAGATATAGCTCCCATATATTTTTTGGCACATCCGACCGAATTCAGTCTAGAAGAAGTTACATCAAATTTGGTGAAATTCGGTCCAGATATAGCTATAGCTCCCATATATATGTTTCATCCGATTTGGTGTTAGAGTCCCTCACATTTGTAATATGCATTCGACAACAATGATATTTGGTACCAGATATCTTCAGAGCTCGGAAATACCTTTGCAAATTTTATCGAGATCGACTAAAGGCTAAAACGTCTCGTCAAATTTAGTGAAAATCGATTCAGAATGACTCTCCTATATTAGTTCAATCTGAAACCAAACTATAACTGCTCTAAAGCCAAATGTTGATAGGTGGTATAATCTACTGCAAATAAATTCGTTTTTTTATGTCTCACCAGATTTCAATCAACATCAGTATTTGTTGGACATTGACTGTCCGCTCTTTCCTATTTTTTGATCAGTTTTCCGATATCTGATCTTATCCACGTATAAATGTTACATTTTAAGGTATCTCCAGTTATTTAGTGTTTAATTTTTTAACTAAATAATTAGAGAATAATTTGAAAAACAATTCGTACATTAGAGCTATGTAATACACATATTGCAGAATTGTGTCAAAAAAACTTCAATTAAAACAACTCAAGTCATAGGCCCAAGCCCAAGGGTTACAAAATGCATACCAACTTTTTATAGATTTCCTGAGGAATAACATTTTATTTAGTATTTAGGGTTACCAATAGACATAGAATATTTGTGATTACATTGTTTAAACCCTGTTGAAGTAAAACCCATATTAAAGTTTGCTTGATCATATATTCTTCCGAATTTTCAAGCCAAAGAACTTGTATAAATTCTCACAAACAAATGTAAGTAGTTTTTCCCCCATCAGACGAAGTATTAACTGCAGTTGAAATACAAAACTTGTATTTTAGTTTAGGAATACTGTAAAATATTACTGCAAGGAATAACGAATATAACATCACCAACTTCATCATCGTCCTCCATGTCCGTTCACATCATCAAAATAAACTTATCAGAAAAATGTTGACAACATTTGGTGATAATGTTTGATTTTATTCATTTATGGTCCTCTCGTTTGCTATAGAGCAAGTTTCTCAAATTCCCCATGCCGTTGGGGCATGCTGCCAACAGAGGTATTTATTTCGTTTTTCTTGCTTCTTTTTGACAATTGGAATGGGTGACAGTACAAAGGGACAGTGACAAAATATAAAATTTCTATGGAATTCATTTATTTATACATCAATTTATGACTTTCATTCGGCATTGTATTTGATTTATTCGTATTTGCCAAAGATTCAATACCGATTCGAGCTGGACAAATGAGACTGTCCGGTGACAGCAATAAGGACTGCCAGTCATTGTTTACGGTAGTTATATAAAAAGCTAACGAAAATACATTTATCAGGAATTTATTATGATTACCCAACATTTGTTAAATAAAACCATAGCTTTGGCTAAACATAGAGTAGCTGTGTATGTTTGGCATTACGAAACTGTGCGGCTTCAGCATTATGTCCACTGACTTTAAAAAGGAAACGGAAAAAAGAAACTTTGTGGGTGGTGGACCGAAACTGTATTGAATTACCGACACGTGGAAGGAACACTGATTAATAAATGCTATTTATGTCATCTGACTTTGTTGGCATTATAAACGACAAGTTGATTGTAGAATTTATTTGGGAAATAATTGGAAAAATAATTCTGATCAATGCCTCAATATAATACGATTTCATCAAGTTTTTATGGTAATTTCTTCCTACAAAACTCTTATGGAAAACTCAAATTGGTATTAATAACGTATTAATCATATTTGTAATAATGAAACCAAATGACGAAGCTATGAAAATGTCATATTCATTAATGTTTCGTTGGAAAACGTTGGATAACCGAGGTATGTATTCGTGGGCTTGGAGGAGAAGTAAATCCATGATTTCCTGTGTTGCAGAAATAACGTAAAGTATCAATGTTAAAATGTTGGCATTGGTTAGTACTGTAAATGATAATACCCTCAATATTACGAGGGTGCAAAATGTTTCTAGATCGATGGATGGTCGATTTACGAACTATATTTTTTTGAAACTTAGATCGGGTTCGGTTGATAAAAATCTTCAAAAATGTTCATACATTCATAGTAATTGAGTGATATTGCTTTAGAGCGGTATACATCAAAATCGTATATATAGGTCAAATTTGAGTGCTAATGGTTAAAATTTTTAATAGTCGATATAAAATGTGAAATTAGAGTCCGATTTTCATAAACTCTTCACACATTTCAAAATATCTGCTGCCCCATTAGGGGTACAAATTTTAAATACCGTGCGAAGATAGAAAGCAGTTCTATTCAAACTTAGTATTCCTCAAGATATCATACAACCAGAGATCTGATGTGAATATGGAATTTTTTGGCTCACAAGGGAACAATTATAAGTCACATAATATGCGAAAAGAGTCAGCGATTTTCTTCAAACCTCGTACATCTAAATATTTTTATAAATCATAGATCTATTGTTAATATGGGATATATCGGTCGAATCCTCCTGATACCTCCCTCACAAAAGATTAACATTTTAATCTGTATGTAGTGAAACTACAGCGGTTTACACGATCTAGTACCTATTTCAATAATTTCCAAAAGACATATATACACATATGTCATATAAAATGGAGGTAGTAGTCAATAAAGTGTAAATATTTATATTAGTCTTAGGTCAGATGAGATATAGAAAATATTGGTTCCCTCTTTTGGTATCTCCCCCATATATAGTCAAAATTTGGAATAACCATATTGCAAATCAAAATATATTTTAATAAACGGACATAGGCTATATACACCAAATTTGACGAAGGTTTTTTTATGTTATAATGCCACCTCGTGCCAATTATTATTGACTTAAGGTGCATATTATGACATCGAGGAGGCTAAAATTAAAATCGGGAGAAACATACTTCATTCTGTTTGAAATTAGATGTAAATATTTGAGAGCAATACCTAAGTCTGAACCTGATCTCGACAAAATTTGGCAAAGGTTTTTCTAAGCTACCTCTGATATCTTTCACCGAATACCCTTGTATGTTATGTTCCTAGGTTGAGTTCGGTTGCATAGACAACAATCCTTTTTGGTCAGGCTTTACACATCGTAGTATTTGAATACAAATAAGTACACGTGAGTAAATGGAAAATATCATTCCAGTTCTTCTCCCAATCCACGACAATCTTCAAAACTCTCTCTCTCTCTCTCTCTCTCTCTCTCTCACATTAGTGGTTAAATCTTTGTATTATAATAACTGACATTTATGTGACACAAATTTTTCCCAAAACTCGCAGATTTTTCTACAAATATTAATTTTTTTGGCACGTCCCCACAGACGCCTACTTTTTTAAAATATCATAGATCTTCCAAAAGTGAAACTAGTCAAGCCTGTCCCCCAACATCGCAAATCATAATATTTGTACCATATTCAGAAGATCGATCAAATTAAAAATAATCTATAACCCAGAGAATACAGTGTATTCGTGTTAGTCTCAACTTGGAATACAAACCTTCTTTAGGTTCAAGACAAGTAAAAAACATCAAGTTCGGCCGGGTCGAACTTTTAATACCCTCCACCTTAGGGTAATGGAAACATTAGAACCAATTATGACACTCAAATACCAATTTTTAGACATATTCGTGGCAAAATGTGGCAAAAATCATCAAAATACCGAATATCGGGAGGTACCGCTATATAGGGCTATACAAAAACGTGGACCTATACATGCAATGTTTCGTCACCGGAGCTAGAACCCATTATTACCAACAAATACCAATTTTTGGACAAACCCATAAAAAAATGTGGCAAAGATCATAAAAATACCGAATATTGGGAGGTACCGTTATATGGGTACTATACCAAAACGTGGACCTATACATGCAATGTTTCCAAAGGAGCTAGAACCCATTATTACCAACAAATACCAATTTTCAGACAAATCCGTGAAAAATGTGGCAAAAATCATCAAAATACCGAATATCGGGAGGTACCGTTATATGGGGGCTATACCAAGGCGTGGACTAATACAAATAATGTTTCGCCACACGAACTAGGACCCATTATGACCTACAAATACCAATTCTCAGACAAATCCGTGGAAAAAATGTGACAGAAATCATCAAAATACCGAATATCGGGAGGTACCGTTATATGGGGGCTATATCATAACGTGGACCTATACATGCAATATTTCGCCACCGCAGCTAGAACCCACTAGGACCAACAAATACCAATTTTTAGACAAATCTATGAAAAATTACGGCAAAAATCAGCGAAATACCGAATATCGGGAGGTACCGATATATGGGGACTATAAAGCTATAAACACGTGGACCGATATATGTCATTTTCGACTTAGAATTTTATGCTGATTATGAATATATATACTTTATGGGGTCTACGACGAATATTTAAGGATGTTACAAACGGAATGACAGAGTTAATATACCCTCCTTTCCAAGGTGGAGGGTATAATTAAAACATAGGCCCACACAAATGATCAAAGTTACGAATTTGGTCAACATTTCGGCAATTTTTAAATGTTTGCTAAGTTTATATTAATTGCTATGAATTATTATGATCAAGCACACATGCTTTGGGGGTGGGGGTGAGTTTGTTATATCCAAACAGTTCGACGAATGATTATAACTGTTCATCTCTTTTAAAGTGTCAAATTTAAGAAAAAGGAAAATAGTATACTACTTTTATAAAACAACCTTCGTTTGGTGACGAAGCTAGAATAAAAATTGTGTACTCTTAAATTTTACACGTGCGCAAATTTGTAGCCTAATGAGCATTATTTGATCTGTATGCCTATGTTAATTTTATTGTCCATTACCAGTTGGCTAGTTTCTGTTTGTTTAATAGAAAATTCTAAATCGGACCAAAGTGTTTGTCAAACATTCAGAATACACGTGTGGCCTTAACACGGAAGCAAAATGAGCGACTGATGTCAGCGATAACAGTTCAGACAGCAAACATCACCATGCTAATTGCAAACGCATACATATTTGTGAATACAATTATGTGCTCTATGAAAAGAAGAATTATCATAAAAGAATTAAATATTTATCTCTATTCTACAATGGACTTATCACTTGCACAAAATGTTGGCATATTTATAACATTTCTCCCTTGGATTGTAACACTGCCATACATTGCTTTGACCTTTGGATTTTCAATTATCTGGTTATCTCCCTGATATCAGGAGGAAGCTAATTATTTACTCTTAGTCCAATTAGCCACCAGAACGAAAATTCTTATCAAGCAAAATAAACTTTTATCGGAAGAGAAATACATGTTGTTATTGTCTCCTAATATGGAGATCACATAGCATTTACAAAAATTAATTAAAAAGTAATAGATTTAGAAGGATCCTAAATTCAAATTTATGGCAAAGATCTTCTTATCACCGTAATGGTGTTTGCGTTTTAAATAAAAATATTTAAACTGAATTACCTTCAGGTAATTCCACATGAGCTTTTTTTTTTTTTTGTTTAAAATCTGGTAATAGCTTAGAATTTGTTGAAGGTATTAACAAAAAAATTAATTCTTATCTGGATGGTAACAAATATTTGATGTTAAATTTAAAGCTTTTGAAAACAAAATATTCAAATTTTATCTTGACAGTATATAAACTTTAAGTAACAACAAGTAACATTAAAATTATACAATTGTTTATCTATATGGGCTGGGGGTGACCGCCGGCAGAGTTTTTCAGATGCTAATTAATATATTAACAACTCGTAAAGGAGGGAGCTATATCAGATTTTTTTTATCTGGAGAGAGAGTCTGAGTCATTATTCTACATGTGTATAGCCACGTACACATTTTTTGAGCAAAAAAGAGTCATTTGCTTATAAGATATTGAAAATTCAAATCATTAGATATATCTTAATATCCTTGTTCCATAACCAGATTTATTAGTTTTTTATACCCTTCACCATACTATGGAGGGTATATTAACTTTGTCATTCCGCTTGTAACTCCTCGAAATACTCATGTCAGACCCAACAAAGTATATATATTCTTGATTACCATAAAATTCTAAGTCGATTTAGCGATGTTCGTCTGTCTGTTATAATCACGCTATTTTTCGAACGAATTGAGATAGAAGGCTAAAATTTTGCACACATGTTTATTTTGCCAGTAGGCATTAAATGGGTCATGTAGGTCCACGTTTTCATATAGCCCCCATATAACGGTACCTCCCGATATTCGGTATTTTGATGATTTTCGCGACATTGTTTACCGGAATAGTTTCAAATTACGTATTTAGAGTTCGTAATTGGAACTACAATCTGTGACAGAAATTTGTGTATGCAGGTCCAGGTTTTCGTATAGGCCCCATATATCAATACCCTCTTATATATTTTGAAATCGTTTGAGATGTCGTATATGAAGTTCGTAATGGATGCCACAGCCTGTGACAGAAAATTGTCTATGCAGGTCCAAGTCCTCGTATAGCTCCGATATAACGGTACCTCCCTATATACGGTATTTTGATGCTTATAGCTACATTATTCACCATTTATTTTAAGTTTCGAATTTGAATATGGTAATGGCTTATGACAAACAAAGACTATGTAGGTCCACGTCGTATAGACCACAATATAACAGCTATATTCCGTATTTTGAAGATTTTAAAAGAATTTTTAACGGATTTTATTTTTTGAAAAATAGGATAAAAAGGATCTTTTTGTACCCTCCATTATACATAGAATTGAGGGTATATAAAGTTTGTCATTCCCTTTCTAACTTCTCGAAAAAATCATTTTAGACCCCACAAAGTATGAAATTCATTATAATTTTCGGGCGAAAAGTAATAGATGGATAAAATTTTGTTGAGATGAATTTTAGGTCCGTAGAATAGAAGTTGTACAGCTACATTGAAGGTGCTTGGAAGTTTTAGTTACATCTTTTTAACAAAACTTACTGTAAATTGGCAGTTTGAGTTCCTCTTAAGATAGATCCAAGTTTAGGTATAGTCCCCCAATACCCGGTATTTTAATGATTTTCCACACCTTTTTTATCAAATTTCCACGTTTTCGTTTAACCTTAAGTTTTGCAAACCTTGGTTGTAAGTTTTTAACTACAGTCGATATTGTAATTATATTAATTAAATCAGTTTAACCACAA
Source organism: Musca domestica (assembly GCF_030504385.1). NCBI lineage: Eukaryota > Metazoa > Arthropoda > Insecta > Diptera > Muscidae > Musca > Musca domestica. The sequence goes on along the minus strand of NW_026712363.1, from coordinate 8,906,963 downwards.
AATTAACAATGTGGCTGGAAAAGTTTTAACGATATTGTTACTAGAACAGCTCAAGTGGGTAATTGTTAATTTATAACAAGTTAAAAAGCTGTAAGTTCGGCCGGGCCATTTGGAACGAATTTGGAAATTTTCGAAAAATAAAATCCGTTAAAAATTCTGTTAACATCTTAACAAAACCGAATTTAGCCGTTATATTTTGGGTCTATACGACATGGACCTACATAGGCATTGTTTGTCATAAGCCATTACCAAATTCAAATTCGAAACTTGAAATGAACGGTGAATAATGTAGCTAAAAGCGTCAAAATAACGTATATAATTCGAAAATTGAAATAAACGGTTAATAATGTAGCTAAAATCAACAAAATACCGTATATAGGGATGTACCGTTATATCGGAGCTATACAAAGACCTGGACCTGTATAGACAATTTTCTCTCACAGGCTGTAACATCCATTACGAACTTCGAATACGACATCTCAAACAATTTCGGTGAGTCAAAATACCGAATATAGGGAGGTACTGATATATGGGGCCCATACGAGGAACTGAACCTTCATAGACAATTTTCTGTCACAGACTGTAGTTCACATTACGAACACTAAATACGTAATTTGAAACTACTCCTGTAATGTCGCTAAATTCATCAAGATACCGAATATCGGTATGTACCGTTATATGGGGGCTATATGAAAACGTGGACCTACATGACCCATTTACGAACTTAACCTGCCTACTCGAAAAATAAACGCGTGTGCAAAATGTTAGCCTTCTATCTCAATTCCTTCGAAAGATAGCGTGATTACAACAGACAGACAGACGGTCATCGCTAAATCGACTTAGAATTTTACACTAATCAAGAATATATATACCTGGTCTGACATGAGTATTTCGAGGAGTTACAAACGGAATGACAAAGTTAATATACCCTCCATAGTATGGTGGAGGGTTTAATAAAAATATTTTTGAAAAACTAACTATTCTCTTTCATTGATAGGCAAGAAGTTTCCGAACCGCCTTCGTATATATACAATATTATACCACCGGAGCTGGAGCCCATTATGCACTACAAATGCCAATTATGGGTGAATTCGTAAAAAATGCGACTAAAACTAGACGCAATACAAACTGTTGTGCAAAATTTCAAAACTACGCCAAATAATGTTTGTATTGTTGTATCAACAGCAAGACCGACGGACATAGTTAAATCGACTTAAAATTTTATGCTAGTTATGAAATATATATGGGGAAATATATATTTTATGGGGTCTACAATAAATATTTAGAGGTGTAACAAACGGAATGATAAATTTAATATATCCTCATTTCCATGGTGGAGGGTATAAATATCCAACATTAGCTGATTTATGTGCATATAAACTGAAATTTACAGAATTGCACTAAAAATTCAGAAAATTCTAATAAAAAATCTGGTACAACATATATTCACTTGAAATTTTGTTTGTTAATCCACACAAATGGCAATTCATGTTTAAACACATCTTATCTATTTAATGGATGTCCATTGTATTGACGAGCTTTTTGCCAAATTGTCTAATAAAGGTAAAGGCAAAAAATCTATGTATTTTTGATATCCCATCAAGGGCCTTTGTGTTAATTTACAAGAAACAATACAATATCATTTCGGGTTCGTCATCATCGTCAATATCAATGTACCCATGTAGGTATGTGCGGCTGTTGAGCCATTGCTTGATATTTCTGTTATTCTTTTCACATTTCATTTAAGGCGGAATTATAAATAAGCTTAGTGTCATTGCTGCGGCTGTTTGCGATGTTGTTTTGTTATTCTGGGATTTTATTTTTATTTTTGACCATATGTGTAGACCCTTTTTATATTTACACAAACACATAGAACACCAACAACAATATATATAGTTGTTTGTTTATTTTTGAGCTTTTGTTAAAATAAGTAGAATTTAATGTGACTTTCATTGACACAGTGGTTTCGAAAGCCAAACAAAAAACAAGTAAAACAGCTGTAAGTTCGGCCGGGCCGAACTTTGAATACCCTCCACCATTTGGTACAATTTTGGCAATTAAAAAAAAAATAAAATCTTAAAATCTTAAAAAAACCGAATGTAGCCGTATATTAGGGTCTATACGCCGACGTGGACCTGCATAGGCAACTTTTGTCACAAGCTATTACAATATTCAAATGTGAAACTTGAAACTTGTTTATAATGTAATTAAAATCATAAAAATACCGAATATAGGGAGGTACCAAGTACCAAATTTGAAACAATTCCGGTGAGTAATGTCGCTAAAATCATCAAAATACTGAATATCGGGAATACCGTCATATGGGGGCTATAGGAAGACGTGGGCTTGCACAGACAATTTTCCGTCATAGGCTGCAGTACTCATTACGAAATTCAAATACCAAATTTGAAATAATTCCGGTAAATAATGTCGCTAAAATCATCAAAAAACCGAATATCGGGGGTACCGTTATATGTGGGCTATAGGAAGACGTGGACCTACATGGCCCACTTTCAATACCATAAGTCCTGCTGATGTAATACTCATTTAGGGACCTACATGGCCCACTTTCAATACCATAAGTCCTGCTGATATAATACTCATTTGAGTAAAATTTTATCCACCTACTTTATTTCGTTTGGAAGCTAGAGTGATTTCTACAGAAGAATATATATACTTTGTGGGGTCTAAAATGTATATTTCGAGGTGTCACAAACGGAATGACAAACTTAATATACCCTCCATACTATGGTGGATTACATCACATTTTATTTATTTTCTTCTAGACTGAATTTGGTCGGATGTGCCAAAATGCAGGTCATTTGGACTATATTGGTCATTTGGTGCACAATTAACCCGAAATCGGTTGAAGATATATATAAGAGCTATATCCAAATCTGAGCCGATCATTCTTATGGAGCGCATATTACGAATTTTAGGGACTTAAAACCCCAAATCGGATGAGACATATATATGGGGGATATAGCTATATCTGAACCGATTTTCATCAAATTGGATGTACTTGCTTCTATGCTGAATTTCGTCGAAAGTGCCAGATTTCAGGTCATTTATTTTGGCTATTAAATGCACAATTAACCCGAAATTGGTTGATAATATATATAGAAGCTCTATCTAAATCTTCATCTCAATCGGAAAATAAATGCGACCTGCATTTTGTTTACAAGGATTTATAGACAGATGGACTGACATGCATAAATCGACTCAGAAAGTGATTCTATGAAGATCCTCAAAAGTAACTATGCGTCGATCAATTCAAGGACTATACTAATATCAATACAGTTCGGAGTGGTTAACTATTTGACTTTTTAACAATGGAGGTTGCGAAGTTACTGAGATTTGAAGATAATGAGAAAGCTTGGCCCGACTTCTCCATTGCCGAGACGTAGTGTTATAATTAACACGAAGCCAACATAAGAGCTTTATATTCAATTTGAACAGAGATCATCACACCACTGTGCTTCCTTCCTCCTAATATATATAAAAGTGTGTGTTTTTTATTGCACACTTTTATGATGCTGTTCGTATTGTTTCGGCCTTTTTTTTGTTTGGTTGCATTGTGTGTCCTGTTCATTACAAACATATGATGATGTATAACGTTCCCCGTTCGTTCTCAGGTTTGCATGTTCTGTTCCGTTGTAAATATAAACTTTGAAACCCTGTTTAGTTTGCTTTGCACATATTTTTATGTATCCACCGTATTTTTTATTCTCTTTTACGCTGTTTCATTGTTTCGACTTTTTTGTGAAACAAAAACAAATTTATATACATTTATGTGAGTATATCTGTGAATTCTGAAGATTTTACTACCGTTCCAAAAATTAAATGAAAACATGTACCAGAATCAGAAAAAGAAGTAGGGAACATAAACATCACCCATTACCGGCAACAACATCAGCATCACTTTTACAATCAACGTCGACAATAACATCACCATCAGCAGAGTAAATTTACAACACAAAACACACGAATGGTTGTCCAAATTTTTTGTGGAGGGCAAAAAGTATACACTGGCGAAAACGAAAAGAGAATTATAACAGATGAAACCAGTTAGCAAAGAACAAATTCGGGAGTGGCCGTCTATGTGTGATACCCATCACAACATAGCACACTTAGCACAGCAAAGGTAAAGGTTTACTGAAGTAAACCAACTATGAACGTTATTAAGAGCTGATAGAGGTATTCCTAGGCTGTATTTGATTCCTCGAAGCAAATATTGTTGCTATGGGGTTTATATTATGGCTTGGCTTGGCTAGGCTTATACATGAAACATCAAAGTGGGACTCAAAAATCTTTTTGTTGTTGGAACTTGATCTTACTGTTCAAAATGGTTCCATGTCTATAAGACATTGTACATTAGTGTTGTAAAGTGCAAATTGTTTATATATTCTTACTTAGGTGGTGCAGGGGCTATACTATAACATGAAATTGCTTTATGTATAGGTCCACGCTTTGGTATAGGCCCCATATAACGGCACCCCCCGATATTCGGTATTTTGACGATTTTTGCCACAATTTTTCATGGATTTGTCTGAAAATTGGTATTTTTAGGTCATAATGGGTCCTAGTTCGTGCGGCGAAACATTGTATGTATAGGTCCACGCTTTGGTATAGGCCCCATATAAACGAACTTAATGTTTTTTTTTATACCCTACACCACAAGGTGGTCAGGGTATTATGTCTTTGTGCATTTGTTTGTAACACTGAAAAGGAAACGAGATAGACAGATAGTTCCTTTTGATGATCTGCATAGAATCACATTCTAAATCGATTTATGCATGTCCGTCCGTCCGTCCGTCTGTCCATGTATTTTTGTAAACAAAGTACAGTTCGCATTTATTATCCGATTAAGATGAAATTTTGCACAAATCATTTGTTTCGCCCAAGGACGAACCCTATTGAAATTGGAGATAATCGGTCAAAATTAAGATATAGCTCCCATATATATCTTCGTCCGATTTGCCTTTTATTGTGCTCCAAACGTGTATTATTAGTCCCAATAGTATGGAATTTTGCACGTACGATCAGTTTGGACCTGGAAATAGGTATGCCAAATTTGATCGAAATCGGTTCAGATATAGCTATAGCTCCCATATATATTGTTCATCCGATTTGTTATTTTTGTTCTCCGCAGCCGTAATATGCACTCTGTAACATCAATATTTGGGGAATTATATCAAATACAGCTCAGAAAATCATTTGGTAAATTTTATCGAGATCGGTTCAGATTTGGATAAAGCTCCCATATATAACTTCGTCCGATTTACCTTTGATTGTGCACCAAACGTCTAATATTTGCCCAAATGGGATGATATTTGGCACTTACGACCGAATTGAGTCTAGAAGCTAGTATGTCGAATATGGTAAAGATCGGTTCAGATATAGCCATAGCTCCCATATATACTGTTCATCCGATTTGTTATATTTGTTACCCACAGCCGTAATATGCACTACGTAACAACGATATTCAGGGAAATATATCAAAAACAGCTCAGAAATATCTTTGCCAAATTTTATCGAGACCGGTTCAGATTTGGATATAGCTCCCATATACATCTTTATCCGATTTCAAATTAATTGTGCACCAAATGGGCAATACAAGTCCGAATTTAAAAGATACAAATGCTTCGGCATATTTAGTCCTTTGGACTTTAAATTATAATTATAATCATAGCTTGTATGATTGAATTCTCCAATAAAAACTTTTAATTGTTATGTGGAGCTCTACTAAATTAGCAAAGTGGTGACTCTCTTTACTGGTTTTACTTCTTGAAGTTACATTTGGAAGCGGATGTATAGCATCAGAATCAAAGGTACCTTCAATAAACTTAGTTTTTGTATGCAAATATCCATTGGTCGATTACAAATATAGTCTTCAAATTTCAACGGAATTTGGTACAAAAATAAATTTGTAGAATTATATTAATATCGGTTCAGATTTGGATATAGCTCCCATATATATTTTTTCTGCTGATTTCGCATAATTGATGCACCAAACGCCATATGTATTACCGATTCCAAAAAAATTCGGACAGAGAGACGAAATTTGGTACAAAAATAAATTCCCCAAATTATATTAAAATATGTTGAGGTTTAATATACCTTCTATATGTACGCTATGTATCTCCAATTTCAATGAAATATGAATTTGGTCCAAAAATAAATTTTGTGAAATGATATTGAAATCGGTTCAGATTGGGATATGATTTTATTAAGAAACATTGACCCACAATTCCTTTGTCATGGTATTAGGCTAACAACACTTTGATTGAGGATACGATTACTACGGGAAAGTATGTTGCTACCTCAAATTCTCTAATTGCAACAGAAATGGCACTCAACTTCAAAAGATTGCAGTATCCTGCACTCTTGGCATTTGCTATGAAATTAATATATCCGAAAAACAAACCCTTCGTGTATGTGGACAAAATTTGCCATGTTCCTGCTTTTCTCATGGTCTTCTGTTCCTAGCAAGTTCACACGTTGGTAGACCAAGCCATTTTTTGTTTACACATTAAAGTATTAAAATAATTACATTTTAAAAATTCTTGATTTTGTTTTATTTATTTTTTTTAAAAAACCACAAAATATTCGTACATGAGATTTTGAATGTACAGGGTCAGATGAAAAAACTGCAACCAACTTCAGGCTGCTGTAATTTCTAAGCCACTTGTCCGACAGCTGTTAAAATTATTCCAGTGGCAGCTCACTATATTGTTTACAAGCGTACAAAAGCATTTTGGTGAGAATTTTCTTGAAACAAAGTTATTCGAAGGAATTCAAGCGTGACAGTGTGATTTCTTTATATTTGACTGGACAACCACAAGTGGCTATCGTTAGAGCACTCCAATATTTAAATGTGAATAAATCTTTTGTGTCACGTACCATCGCTCGTTACCGTGATACTGGTAGCGTAGCCCGACGACAAGGAAGTGGACGGGAGAAAACCGCAACATCAGCAGAAATGGTTCGAAAAGTAAAGAAGCGACTTGATTGAAACCCGCGTCGCAGTGGCCGAAAAATGGCTCGTGAGCTGAATATATCGCAATATTCCAATCGGATAATATTAAAAAATGAGCTCGGGGTAAAGCCATTAAAATTCCAAAAAGTGCAAGAATTTACACCGCAATTGAAAGAAAATATACTCAAACGAGCTAAAGAACTGCTTCGCGCAGCCGAGAACTGTGGTGAATTACCGAATTTGGGTTTTTCCGATGAGACAACATTCGTTGTCCATCAGTTTGTAAACAAACAAAAAATCGTATTTACTTACCAAAGAGGTCAGCTGAAAATGTGCACGTTCGGTTGGCTACCAGAACTCAAGCGCCGGCCATGGTGATTGTGTGGGACGCCATAACAGTCAATGTTTGTTTGCCACTCGCATTAATTGATCGAGGCATCAGAATAAATGGCGAATATTATAGCGAAAATATTCTGGATGGCGTATTAAAGCCTTGGGCACGCACACGTTTTGGCCGCAGACCTTGGACATTCCAACAGGACTCAGCACCATCGCCACCCGAAAATGGTTACAAAATGAAGTTCCTTGCTTCATTTCCACCGCAACCAAAATCTCCGGATACCAATCCATTGGACTATTGTGTCTAGAGTATTTTGGAAGGCAAGGTTGGCACTAACAAATACCCAAGTGTCAATCACCTCAAGCAAGCGCTTCGCCAGGAATAGGCCAAAATACCGCAGAACAACATTAGGGCAGGGTGTGATGGTTTCATTGGCCGTTTGAAGTCCATAATTTGTGCCAAAGGTGACCAATTCGAACAAATCTACACTGATTCCAAAATGTTATGCTAGTTCCGACATTTTTTGCACTCATTCAATAAAATTAAAAAAAAAGTGTAAAAATTATGGCGTTTGGCTTTGTTGCAGTTTTTTATCTCACCCTGTATATAAATCAAAAGGGGTAGCAAAGCGCACCGGGTTCAGGCAGTATTAATATAATTATTGCTGAAAAAACCTTTCTGAATGTACAGAGTGACGTCGGACAGAATATATTTTTGATGCCGTCTGAAATTTAGCCCTTTTTACTAGATTCTCCGTCTCAATTTATATCTTTCGTATCATGTGTAAAACTTCCTTGGATGAACACAAGGGACCAATGACCTCCGAGTGAAGCAGCTGCTCGCTGCAGTGTAGCCACGCATCCTGTAACCTAGGTTCTACCAGGTTCTCTCTTAGCATAAAACAGTGTCGACTGATAATTTATTTCAGTGTTTCATTTCAGTGAACATTTTTCCAAGTGTCTACATTAGGAATTTTCGAACGCGCACTCACTCACATAAGAATGTGCGTACTTGTGTATGCACTTTTGTACATTATTTTAATATTTTCCCGTCACATTTCTGTTTGTTTTGTATGTTTGAAAATAGCTATGGTTTTATTACTTGTATTTTCTTTGCTTTTGTCGGGATACGAAACAATAAACCACTCACCCATCAAAGTAAGCAGAAAATACAGAAAACAAGTGTTGCTTTCATTTTTTGGCAAGAAATTGTTGCGAAAAGAAAATTTAAATTTTATTGTTGGGGTTCCTTCGATTCATTCTGCTGCCAAACTTGGTGCGCATATGCTAAGCAACCCGGCATGTATGCTCTATATTTAAGCTTTATCTAATATGTTCCAATTAGAAGAATTTTTTGTACCGAAAATTACTTTGGAATAATACCTCAGGAGCTGGATTTCTTTTTTTCTGAGCAGAACTTTTGTATATTAAAGTGACCAATAAAAAATGTGTTTCAATATATAAATAACAATTGTATTCCATAATTATCTGATGTGTAGATCATTCTTGTGATTTGAGGTATGGATACAAATACGCGTGAAAGGGCAAGTCTAATTAATCGACACGACCATTGTAATAGATGTATGCACCCCTCTCCATGGAAAGTAGGGTATATTGAATTTGTCATTCCGTTTCTTACACCTCTAAATATTCATCGTAGACTCCATAAGGGGTCATTCATGATCATGATCAGCATAAAATTCCAAGTCGATTTAACTATGCCCGCATCTCTGTCTATTAAAATCGCGATACAGTCCACATTATTTGACGTAGAGCTTTTAATTTTGGCACAATTTTGATGTTGCAATATGGTCAGGCTTAATCCCATTATTGTTGGTTTTATAAAAACTACGTTTGTTTATTTGTTTGTCTAATTTAATTTTCGCTGACACTTAGTCTGGCCCAAGTGTCAACCATTAAACGGACAAGTCGCATACTATTGCAGTTTAAACCCGTTAAAATATGAGTTTCATGAGCTACTTATTATACCTTCAGCCACATGGCTAGAGAGGGTATATATCGTTTGTTATATTTTTGCTTAGGTCCTTCAAAGCATATAAAACTGTCCAGATAGCAGAAATGTTTGCAGTAGGTATTCATTTCTATTCACACATTTCTACCTATTCAGTAATAATCAAAAATATATATTATACGTTTATTATCATCCCTTAGCGAAATAGGCTCAATAAACTACAGCATAACCCACAAAGCAAAAAACATCAATATTCTTAAACCAGGAAAACTGGCAATTTGATAAATTGAATGTAGCTGAAAGCCGATATTTTGTAGCAAAGTATAGAGTTTTTTTTTTTTTTTAACAGAAATGGCATAAGAAATCATATTGTTAGGTGATTCGGGCCGTACTTTTAATATCCTCCAACATTTCGAAGGAACTTTCAAAAAAAAAAAAAAAAACCGTCGAAAAATAAAACTTAAATTAAAACCGTTACATGAAAGATATACGGAGACATGGACCCGCATAAGTTTTATTTTCATCAGCTGTAGTACCTAATATCATCAAAATACCTTTTAAACCGTCATATGTAGGCTATACAGAGACGCGGACCTGCATACGCATACATACGTGGTACGCATGCATACGTGGTACCCATTACGTACTTCATTGTTACGAAATTTGCAACAATAAAATTTCCAGAATCATTAAAATAGCGAATATTGGAAGGGACAGTTATATGGGGCTATACGGAAACGTGGACCTAAATGGCCCAAATACACCTGTGTGTAAAATTTTAGCCTTCTTTCCCAATTTTTTCGAAAGATAGCGTCTTACTTACCATATTATGCTGATACACAATATATATACTTCGTGGGGTCCAATATTAGTATTCCAAGGAGTTGCAAGGAAAAAGTTAACATACCCTCCATATAATAGTGGATAATAGAAAAATAAACATTCAACAACAACAACATAAGCATTTAAACCAAAAAATGTAGGAAATAACATCAAATTTTAGAATAAGTTTAGATTTAATCGAGTTGGTCACCTTTGGCACAAATTTGGCCTTCAAACGGCCAATGAAATCGTCACACGCTGCCCGTATGTTGCTCTGCGGGATTTTGGCCCATTCCTGGCGATGCGCTTGCTTGAGGTGATCGACACTTTGGAGGAGAGCGGAGAGCGACCATCGGCGGTTATGGCGGCCCACACCATCAGCATGGCCGGCGCCTTGAGTTCTGGGGACCAACCGAAGGTGTACATTTTCAGCTGGCCTCTTTGGCAATTAAAAACAATCATTTTGTTTGTTTACAAACTGCTGGACAACGAATATTTTCTCATCGCAGAAAACCAAATTCGGCAGTTCACTACTTTCGGCCAAGCGAAGCAATTCTTTAGCTCTTTTGAGTCTATTTTCTTTCTGTTGCGATGTAAGTTCTTGCACTGTTTGGAATTTTCAATGGCTTTACCCCGAGCTCATTTTTCAATATTTGTCAAATGGAATATTGCGATATGTTCAGCTCACGAGCTATTTTCGCTTCTTCAAGTCGCTTCTTTACTTTTCGAACCATTTCTGCTGATGTTGCTGTTTTCTTCCGTCCACTTCCCTGACGTCTGGCTACGCTACCAGTATCACGGTAAAGAGCGATGGTACGAGACACAAAAGATTTATTCACATTTAAATGCTGGAGTGCTCTAACCATAGCCACTTGCGGGTTTCCAGCTAAATATAAAGAAATCACACAATCACGCTTGAATTCCATCGAAGAACTTTTTTTCTGGAAAATTCTCACCAAATTGCTTTTGTACGCTTGTAAACAATATAATGAGCTGCCACTGGAATAATTTTAACGCCTGTCGGACAAGTGGCTTAGAAATAACAGCAGTCTGAAGTTGGTTGCAGTTTCTTCATCTCACCTAGTATTGTTTATATACGAACCATATGTGACCAGCCAAAGCTATGGTTTTACCTAGACTTTCATTTTGAGCAAAGTATAGAGAAATCGTGGGCTTCCTTTCCCCAACATTTTGTTTGAATTTTTGCCTGTTGTTTATACAATACACCACAAGGTGGTCAGGGTATTATGTCTTTGTGCATTTAATGATCTGTATAGAATAACACTCTGAGCCGATTTATGCATGTCCGTCTGTTCATCTGTCAATGTATGAAAAAAATGATGAAATTTTGCACAAATCATTTCTTTGGCCCAAGAACGAACCCTATTGAAATTGGAGATAATCGGTCAAAATTTAGATATAGCTCCCATATAGAACAGTGCTGGCTTGCTTGTTCGGGATACCATAGTATTTTGATGTTGCACAATAGTCAGGCTTAATCCCTTTATTGTTGCTTTTATAAAAACAACGTTTGTTTATTAGATTAAGCCTGACCATTTTGCAACATCAAAATACTATGGTATCCCGAACAAGCAAGCCAACACAGTTCTATTAATAGACAAGGCACGGTCGACGAATGGGTTTTTATTGTAACAAGCAAAACCAAGTTACATGGTTATGATACTTCGTTCATGTAAAACGAAAGCATAACAAGTGGAGAAGGATGAAAATGTTTATAAGAGCGGTTATAAGATTTAGAAGATTTTCCAAAAGAATTTTAGTTTTATTTAATTCTTTGGTTCCTCTTCTATTGAGCTTACGATCTCGTCACTTGGGTAAAAAAGATTTTTGTCAAAGAAGTTATTTTTAAAATAACTGCTGGGGAGGATATCCCAGGCAAAAAACAGGGGAACTGATGAGGATTGGTGGCTCTTTCCTAAACCTAGGTATTCCCTGCCTTACCCCCTAGAAGCTCCCATATATATCTTCGTCCGATTTGCTTTTTATTGTGCACCAAACGTGTAATATCAGCCCGAATAGTATGACATTTTGCACATCAACCAAATTAGGCCTGAAAATAAGTATGCCAAATTTTATCGAGATCGGTTCAGATTTGGATATAGCTTCCATATAAAACTTCGACCGATTTACGTTTTATTGTGCACCAAACGTCTAATATTTGTGCAAATGGAATTTGGCACATACAACCGAATTGAGTCTAGAAGTTAGTATGCCAAATTTGGTCAAGATCGGTTCAGATATAGCTATAGCTCCCATATATATTGTTCATCCGATTTGTTGTATTTGTTACCCACAACCGTAATATGCACTCCGTAACAAGGATATTCAGGGAAATATATCAAATTCAGCTCAGAAATATCTTTGCCAAATTTTATTGAAATCGGTTCCGATTTGGATATAGCTCCCCTATATTTATCCGATTACAAATTAATTGTGCACCAAATGTGCAATTCAAGTCCGCATTTAAAAGATACAAATGCTTCGGCATATATAGTCCTATGAACTTTAAATTATAATTATAATGAAATTGGAGATAATCGGTTATATAGCGCGTATGTTGAATTCTCCCATTATAACGTTTAATTGTTATGCGGAGCTCTACTAAATTAGCAAAGTGGTGTAGGGTATGCAAAACCTTGGATGCGGTATGAGCCGAATAATTCATTAAATGCATTACGAGTAGGTTGAAAATAATAGTTTTTTCACTACAAATTACATAGCAGTATAATTTATTTTTATGCCTCAGTTTTAATTTATGTATACACTGCATAATTTACCCACTCTTATAAACAAATATCATTTTTGCTATTGGACACATGTTAAGTATACACATTCATAGCCCTTTACATCAATACAAATATACAATGCTTTAATATTTTTTTCCGCAGCAGGAGACCGAAAAGACAGCATTATTGCTTCGCTCTTCATTACAATTATGAAAAGGCGAAGAAAAATATATCTACTACTTTATTACGCATTGCATTTTCTGATGTACTTTCTATTCCTCTTCCTACATCTTTGCTGTATACTTCAAATCCAGATTTAAGTACATTCATAAAACATGTATATTTACATGTGTATGGGCATTTGCCAGAGAGAAGGGGAAGCGTATGAATTTTCACCACTGGGAATGAACATTTTTCAAATTGACTGACAGACCAACAAACTGACTGAAGCTTAACCCCAACATATCACTTTGGTCATGATGTTGATTCTAATGATGGATGGTTGGATACAATGATGTTCTGTAGCATGTTCAAATGCCACTAGGAAATTTGTTATCGAATATTATACTAACATGACAGTATACGACAGTATACATACGATCCCACTACAGAACATCTTAACAAGAACATGCGTTATTTTTCAAGCAGCGGTGTAAAAAAATTTAAAATACAAGTAAAAAAAAAGTTTATTCGTGCGATTGAATTTTTGCTATGAAATACACAATAATTACATACTACAACGGAATATCTGGGCAGTGGAAATTGTGGAATAAAAGTAGAAGAGCAAACGCCCAACGGTGTTCTAAAATCTCACATTTTTAAGATATTAAAAATATGTGAATGCATATATATTTCATATCAATGAAACCTCTTGCATATGTGTTTTAATTTGTCGGATGGCTAGATATAAAGAAATAGGTATGTTATAATATGAAGTTTGTTATACGAAAGGTTTGTTCTACCGAACCTGATTAGAATTATCCAATGATTAATAACGGAATCAAGTCAAAATCCTACACCACTGTGCATATTTGTTCGGCTCCCGTAACAAAAGAATTTATTTGAAGTAGATCATACCACCTATCATTATTACGAATATGAGGGACTTAAACACGAAATCAGATGAAACATATATATAAGACCTATATCCGAACCAAATTTGGTGTACTTGCTTCTAGATTGAATTCGGTCGGATGAGCCAAAATTTAGGTCATTAGGACTGATATTAGCTATTTGGCGCACAATTAACCCGAAATCGGTTGAAGATATATATGGCAGCTATATCCAAATCTGAACCGATGATGGATTGTATAAAACTGGAGTGTGATAAAATTAAAGATATATTCAACTCAAGTATACTACAAATATAACCCCACTGACCACTCTGTGGTCAAGGTATTATGTATTTCTGCATTTTTTTGTAACTTGGAGAAGGCAACGAAATAGACCCATAATTTTTTTTTGATGATCTTCATAGAATCACATTCTGAATCGATTTATTCATGTACGTCTGTCTGTCCATGAATTTTTGTAAACAAAGTACATGTCGCATTTATTTCCCGATCGAGATGAAATTTTGCACAAATCATTTGTTTGGCCCCAGTACGATATATACAATGTTAGATATAGCTCCCATGTATATCTTCGCCCGATTTTCATTTCATTGTGCGCATTTTAGTCCCCCATAGCCGTAAAATGCTCTCCAAAAGAACGGTTCAGCCAACTTTCACCAAATTTGGAATTTCAAGGGGGCAAGAACGTACACCGCAACAGAAAGAATTAGACTCAAAAAAGCTATAGAGTTGCTTCGCTTGTCCGAAAGTAGTGAACTGCCGAATTTGGTTTCCTCCGATGAGAAAACTTTCGTTGTCCAGCAGTTTGTAAGCAAACAAATGATCGTGTTTACTTGCCAAAAAGTTCATCTGAAAATATGCACCTTCGGTTGGCCACCAGAACTCAAACGCCGGCCATGGTGATGGTGTGGGCCGCCACAACAGCCGATTGTTGCTCTCCGCTCGTAATAATCGGCCGTGGTATCAGAATAAATGCCGAATATTATCGCGAAAATATTCTGTAGGGTGTATTAAAGCCATGGGCACACAAACATTTTGGCCGCAGACCTTGAACATTGCAACAGAACTCAGCACCATCGCACCAAAGAATGGTTACAAAATGAGGCTCCTCGATCACCTCAAGCAAGCGCCAAAATACCGCAGAGCGTCACACGGGCAGCGTGTGACCGTTTCATTGACCGTTTGGCCATAATTCGCGCCAAAGGAGACCAATTCGAACAAATCTAAACTTATTCTAAAATTAGGTGATATTTCCGAAATTTTTTGCTTTCATTCAATAAAATTTTAAAAAAATTGTAAAAATTATGGCTTTTGACTTTGTTGCAGTTGTTGTTTTATCTCACCCCGTATATGGACATTTCAAAGTCCATTACGGCTATAGAAATGAAATTTTCTCTGTAAATCTATTTCGCCATGAAGATATGATTAATATATTTACTTCTTATCACACTTCATAGTAACTAATCAATATAACTGTTTGTTTGTGTGTTCTTGCTTCCTTTTTGCCACATATCCAACTTAAATGCGATTTCATTAATAAACATGACCTGAGGAATATAAACAGGAAAACCATAACCTGCAAAGCACAAACAATACCAAATCCCAATAGTCATTAGAATTCGAAGTAGAAAAACAGGCAATTTTCACTTTTTAAGACAGACAAGCAGGCAGGCAGTCAGCATCACTTTTCAAATTTGAAATGTTGATTAAATAAACTGTCAGATGCAAACATTTATAAATTTCAAATTTTCAAAATTACAAATTATAGCTTTTAGCCAGAATAATGTAAACACAACGTTTGTTATACATGTCAGGTCTTGAAGACCAGCAATAAAAAAGAACACAACAACTGGTAAAAATTGTTTAAAGACCTGTCATTTCAACTTTAACTTTATTTCTCTTGAGGATATGATATCTACGCCCGCAGTTGGCCACAGAAATCTGCAAACCATTGCAGGGGACCTAGACAAGAAACTTGTACGATTACTTGCCACATACGAGTTTATAAACATACATCCATGTATGTATGTAGCTACATAAATGTTCCTATAAACTTTAAGCCATTTGCAAAGAGACAGACACCGAGAAACATTTATTCTTCTAAATAAGACGCTGGCTATGTGGACTTAATAGACACATGTAAATGTGTGCCCAAGCCCATTAAAGTAATGTGAAACATACACATATGTGTGTATATAGCTATGTATGGACACATACAGCCAGTAATCATAGATAATAAGATAATTGTCACCTTTATATGTCCTCAACAATTGTTCAACGTCCCAGGCAGTGCAATTTTTCTTTGGCGTTGGCCTGTCTCCCAAGTAAGCAGTACAAAACGAGTACATTGACTTAAGCCGATTGTCATTAATTTACTTCAGTAAATGTCCGCAAACACAAGACGGAGCGTATAAAATATTTATTTATGTATTACAAGCATTAGTTTCGCCCTCATCGTGTGCACTTGCCAACTTTTCAAAAAGCCCAGCAAACATTTTTCGAAATGTATGACATAAACAACCTAGCAAACATTTTACAAATTGTATGCAATAAACAAATAGGGAAATATAGGAATTCACAATGAGGTAATGTTAAAAATAGAAGACTTACTACTAGTCCACTCAAGTTAGATGGGGTTAACATTTTACAAATCCCCTCAACGTTACAACATGGCGGAAAGCTAGAGTTTACTGTTGTAAATAAAGGAGATATTGCCCCACCATAGGGAACTCCCACGTGGTGTTCTGGAATTCCACGTACGGAGGGTAGTATTCTCTACATTCTCAAAGCTCGTAGCGCTATTGACAGTATAAAGGACCTTTGATAATTCAAGTAGTATCCCTTGAGTTATATATCTATTGCACGGCCTGTTCTGGTTAAATTCTCTAAATTGTTCTACTGTTGTGGTTCTGCGTTGCTGAGGAGTAAAACCTCAAGAATCTTTTTTATTGGCGACTAAAGCAAAATCGGATCCGATGGCCTGGCAACTTTTTTCTCTTGTGCTCCCGACCAGTCTGTTAACTACCCTATCACTTCGCTGACTTTGGGATCAAAAGGATTGGAACGCCGGAGCTCATCACGCTCATTCGCTAACCCTTTTAATTCTTTAAAAAATCAGTTATATAGCGAACGGCCGCAGCGTTGATATCAGGAAGGTTTTACAGTTTTCTTAAGCGAATATGGTAAACTCTATTAATTTTGGCCAGCAAACTTTTCCATGATTAAAGAAATCGAGAGATTTGCTCATGGAAACGATTGTTTTAAGTCTGTTGAACTGTGCCACTCTCATCTTATCCTGGTGTATATTTACCGTGCAGAATGTAGGCCAATCTTTCTAATCTGCCAACTCCAATTCCCTCTGGGGTTTACCTAGGACGAAATGTCATTACTCATGCTGAACATTCCATTAAAATCTCCTAGTACCATGCGGTTATTTCCTTCCAAAAGTGTGCTAATGTCTGGAAAATAAAACGGCTCGGAAATATTAGCGGGTGGAATATGCACATTGAACACCTCTACCTTTTCTGTTCCACACTTGACTGCTATCCCCATGCGTTCCACATACGAATTGAATAAAAAAGTGTAACAGGATTGCTCATTCACACAACTTCTAGTGCGATCGTTCCTCAATACGTTGTAATCATAACAACGTTGCAGGCTGCAATAATGTTCAGCTTGGTTTCCGCACCGCTGCGATGGAAATATTCCTCCGCTTCATAAATTCCACTATTTCATCAATCCGAATCCGTTGCAATTGTATTGCAAAAACGATGCACAATCCGGTATTGGAACACATACTGTTCTAAATGTGCTGCGATACAGGTTGTTTTTCAAGGGACTGCAGTGGAGTTCTTTACCCCGACGACAACTCAGTAGAAGACGTGGTGCCGGTTCTAAAGACCCCATCCGATCAGATTCTAAAAGTAACACTGTTCACTCATTTCTCGGTCTGACTAACTAGTGCGCACAATGAATCTCGAAGTAAGTATCCGATTTGATCCATACATGCAACTTTGTAGTATTTTAGCCACTGCACCCTTTGTTGTATCTGCCTCACAAAATTTGAAAGCATTGTATGTCTCTATTAAACCGAAGGAACTGCCGATGTCTTTCAAACTTGGCAAATGGTAATATCTATATCAGAACAAGAAA
This sequence comes from Musca domestica, assembly GCF_030504385.1. NCBI lineage: Eukaryota > Metazoa > Arthropoda > Insecta > Diptera > Muscidae > Musca > Musca domestica. Next base: position 8,888,879 of record NW_026712363.1, on the reverse strand, counting down.
GATTTAAGAAAATCACGATATCTAGAAAAAACTGTCAGAAAAAAATTCAATATAACCATTTTTGTAGAAAACTTTATGATGTCCAATATTTGATTTGGCAACATTTTGATAGATCTTACTGTTTTTGAGAAAAATAAAATAGCTGATATTGTTGACTTTTTTGGTAATGGAAACATTGTATGTATAGGTCCACGTTTTTGTAAAGCTCCCACATGGTACCTCCGAATATGCACTATTACTAAGATTTTTGCAACGGATTTTCCTGAAAATTGGTATTTGTAGTTCATAATGGGTTCGACCTTCGGTGGCAAAACATTGAATATTAAGGTTAATTTATTTAGGTAATATTCGGTATCTTGATGACTTTTGCAACATTTACCACGGATTTGTCCAAAAATTGAAATGTGTAGTTTGTAATGGGTTCTAGCTCCGGTGGCGAAACATTGTATGTATAGGTTCACGGATTTGTATAGCCCCCCATATAGAGGTACCTCCCGATAGTCGGTGTTTTGATTATTTTTGCCACATTTTTCCACGGATTTGTCTATAAATTGGTACTTGTACTAATGAGATCTAAATCCTGTGGCGGAATATAGTATGTATAGGTCCAAGTTTTCGTATAGAACCCCACATAATTATACTTGCGGATATTCAGTGTTTTGATGATTATTACACGGATTTGTCTAAAAATTGGTATTTGTAGTTCATAATAGCATAATGGTTCCGGCAGCAGAACATTGAATATTTAGGTCCACTTTTTTTTATAACGCACATATAATGATACCGACCCATGCTCGGTATTTTCATAATCCTAGTCACATTTACCCAATTGTTTCAAATTTGGTATTTAAGAATATTTGGTAGATGACAATCCTTGAGGTATAAAATGATCTATGGAGGTTTTCGTTTTGGTGAGGCCCCCATACAACGGCCTCACCCACTTTATGGTTTTTTGAAAATTTTAAACTTATAAACTATTGTGCACACATAAAGGGACAGCTTAGAAAATATATATAGTTAAATTAAAACAAGCGTCTTGTTATAAATGGCCGAAATGCCGGCCCAACCCGAATCTTCTCAACAAACTATAATAATAAATCTACTTATTTATATTTACATATTTTAAACAGTACTTACTTTTTCTACAAAACCATATTTTCTGGGATATTTGAAAATCTAAAATATTCATATATTCTTGACAATAATAGCCCTCAATACATGTTGAACTTTAATAGAGAACACCTAATTTTAAAAACGTCCAACATGTTTGACTGCGGCTTATATCTGATAGAATTTTCTATAAATTTCTTGCATAGCTCGTAATGTTATGTAACTTCCAAAGGTTGCAAAGCAGAACTGGAAGATGTTCCGAACCTCATGTTAATTTTTTACTTCCTTTTTGACAAAATGTATAGTATTTAAATAAATAACGGCATATGCATGGCGATTTCCAATGGGTTTGCGAACTTGTATTTTTTGTTGTAGGCGTGAGCTTCTATGAAACAACAGCTGGGATTGTTTTATTCTGTACATATCAAATTTCTAGCTGTCAATCTCTTTGTAGAAATGGAACAACATTTTCATATTTAAATTGCAAATGTTGCTCAGAATCACATTAAACTCCCTGGCGATATGTTTTGTGCAAAGAGTTGATTTTATTAGTATATGTATGCATGTGTGTGTGTGCGTTATAATGCAAATTTTCAATTGAATAATGTTCTATTCAATCAAAATAGTTGGTTTTGTGGAGATCATGAAACACAACTTGTCACCGTGGGATATCAAGCAGGCTGCTGTTATCGCAGCTGTTATGTCCATTGCAAATACTAGCAGCTTGTCAAAAAATTAAACGCAGCTAAAAACAGACCAGAAAAACAAGCAACCCACTTTGCAGTGGCACTCGCAACGCACGCTCGTGAACATAAATATCCACAAGATTACGTGCAGTTTGCTAAATTATTCACAGATGAACATGCATTTGTAACGAAAGGGTTATTAATTTAGTGGTATATGAAATTTGACAAACACATATTTAAAACAAAGAAAAAAATCCTATATGGAATAATTGCACTTAACTAAGTTGCCTATTAAACATTCTGAATTCATCATATTTAGCGAATGGACATACCTTCTTTGGACATGGGAATATATAACTGCACAGAATAAAAAAATAAAGTCCTTATTTCAAAATCATTTAGTATAATTCAAGCGAACGTATCAGTCATGGCACAAACAGCAGGCTTCTTTGTGCCCAATGCATTTTGTATAAATTGCGTGTATGCATAATGAAGTAGGGATAATGCAATGTGGTCTAATGTTGCTTCGTCCAAGGCACAGTGATATATTTTAGTAGGAAAACTTTTGTAAGCCCATGTGAGATTTTCAACACCAACCACATAATACCATATTTTCTATCTTACCAGTAAGCTTAAAAATAATGAGTTATTCTTAAACAATTTACAAGGCTAAAGATTACTATTGGAATTGTGGATGATGAAAATAAAGTTGTTGAAATGATAACGAAATCTAGTAATCAACGGCTACAGTTGTGCGGGGCCGACCATGTGATACCATACAACTCTATAATATATTGGATTGGTCGAAGGTGGCTAGACCCATTTTAGCCAATTCCGTCTTTCAAATAATGCCATATCATCCTGGAAAAAATTTTACTTTTGTTTTCTAACTGGTGACATTTTCCCTTTTATTAAAGCCCTCTATAAAACACAAATTGTTATATTTTAAGCTTCAGATCTATAAAAATGTTTAAATCAATTTTAAGAAACTAACAATGAATACGGTAAGATAATATCAACAAATGTAAAATGCAACTTTTTTCATAAATTTTCGTTGACATTATCATTGGAACATTTGAAAAGAAGAATTAAGTACAACCAGTAGTGGGACTCTCTAATTCAGTCGGTAACATTAAAATGCTTGAATAAATCGGTATTTTACGTAATTTGTCGATAAGTTGCCGACGAAGACAAAGTAGTCGCTGAGACCTACCAATAAATACCAATGCTGTCAACTTAACTTCTTTTTTATATTAAAATTTCGGTTTCAAAGTTACCTATTTTTGTCGGTAACTCAAACCAGTAAGGAAAAGTCAAAAGTCGGGCGGGGCCGACTATATGATACCCCAGACCACTTTGCATATTTAGTGGAGCTACCGTAACAAAAGAATTTATTTGAAGTAGATCATACCTCCTATCAACATTTGGCTGTAGAGCAGTTATCGATTTTCACTAAATATGACGGAGACATTTTAATCTTTTATTCCAAATAACATTGCTATGGAGTGCATGATATCACTTCGAGAAGGATTATATTAAATAAATATATATCAGAACCGAGTTCCACCAAATGGAAACGGGCGTCCCGAAATTCACACCATTTGGCTGATATTGAACATTGCACAATAAACCTGAAATCGGGTTAAAGATAGTTGGGAGCTATCTGGTACCAAATATAATTGTTGCCGAAATCTTATTACGAATGTGGGGACTTAACACCAATTCAAGACTTTTGGACAGGTATTGGCCATTTGGAGAAGAATTAAAACGAAATCGGTTGAGGATATATATGGGACCTATATCCAACTCTGAACCGATCTTGATAAAATTTGACAGATGTATTTCTGAGCGTTATCTGATTTCTGGTACCAAATAACATTGTTGTAGAATGTATATTAGGAATGTGAGGGACTTCAACACCAAATCGGATGAAATATATATATGGGAGCTATAGCTATATCTGAACAGATTTTTACCAAATTTGATGTACTTGCCTCTAGGCTGAATTCCGTTAGATGTAGCACAATTAACCCGAAACCGGTTTAAGATATATATGGAAGCTATATCCAAATCTGAACCGATCTTGATAAAATTTCAGAGGTATTTCTTGGCTTGATGTATTTGCTTCTGGACTGAATGTGGTCGGATGTACTAAAATACAGGTTAGTTAGACTTATATTGCCCATTTGGTGCGGAATTAACGCGAAATCGGTTGAAGATATATGGGAGCTATATCTAAATCTGACCCGATTATCACCAATTTCAATAGGGTTCATCATTGGGCCAAACAAATATTGTTTGGAAAATTTCATATCAATCGGATAATAACCATTGGACGGATTGATAAGCACAAATCGACTCAGAAAGTGATTCTTTGAAGATCCTCAAAATAATTAGGGGTCCATCTCGCTTCCTTCTATATGTTACAAACAAATGCACAAAGACATAATACCCTTACCACTATGTGGTATATGTTTATCTATCTGATATCAAATTTATTGTGCACCAAATGGCTAATATCAGCCCAAACGGACTGTTTTTTTGGCAATTGCGACTGAATTCATCCCAGTACTTTAAATTTGGTGTAAATCGGTTCAGATATAGCTATAGCTCCCATATGTATGTTTTATCCGATTTAGTGTATAAGTCCCTCACAAGCGTTATATGCATTCCACAGCAAAGATTTTTGGTACCAGATATAAGATACAGCTCTAAAATGTATCAAATTTTGTCAAGATCGGTTCAGATTTGGATATTGCTCAAGTGCATATCTTCAACCGATTTCGGATTAATTGTGCACCAAATAGCCAATATAAGTCCAATTGACCGGAATTTTGGCACAGCCGAGTGGCAGTCTTCGGCCTTCGCGTTGATATGCTCTACCATGATTACATCTGTACCATTGCAGACCCACACTTAACTGATATTCCAATATATTCCACGAATGTATTGAACAGAACTGACAAGGATATGGTATACACAAACGTGGCAGCAGCTTGCCGAAACTTGGATGTTGCTGTTTCGAGTCAATCCGGCATCGTAGACCCCGCCACACTGGATCGATTTAGTTATACGATAGAGTTTCTTGATTTTCATCGAAGGGGATAACTGCTTCACTGTGCGACAAAAATATTACACGCGTGGAAGGGTGAGTCCATTCGTAACACACAATGCCATAGCCTTCAGCAAACACGTCGTCATCTTCATCATCCTCTTTGCGAACATCACATGACCACAACAATGCAACATATCCCAACAAAGGCTTTACATGCAACATGCACCAGCAATGTACGTTCATGGAGGAAGTTCGTTTCAAAGCAAGGCAACATTGCCAACCCAACAGAACCCAACAAAAACTGCATTGGCAATCACAGCATTTATGCAACGCACATTCACATAAACGAATTAAAGGGGACGACGAGGACGCACAAATGCACACTCGGTTGCAGTGCGTGCCTTGGCAAAGAATCAAATAGGATTTCATTTGGTTTTGGACTTTTCGAATTTGAACATTTCACATTTCATTTGGCCACGGTCAACACAAACAACTAAACCAACCAACCAACCAGCCAGCTAACCACCTAACTGACCATCATCCATCTATTGTGGCTTAAAAACACGCAATAGCCGGCCAGTTTAGCCATTTGTATGCCAACAGAGTAAAATTAGGATGTGCGTGCCCGAGTCGTGCCACCAGTAAAATGGGAGTGTATATTGCTGCAAAGATTTGCCACGCAACGACTGCACTTTGCTTTTGTTTTGGGCGGGACACGGGGAAGAGCTGCGGTCAATAAGATTTACATCGAATGCAACAGTAAATGGCTAATATTTTATTAAGTCAAGCGAATGAGCAGCCAAACAAGGGAGCAAAAAAAAAGCAAAGCCATTGCGTGTCTTCAATATTGTTTATTAATAAAAAGCCAAATAGAAGTAGTGGAAAAATTCCCAATACTGAATGTAAAATAAAATCATAATTTTGTTCAGAATTTTGTTTTGTGTTTTGTGTTTCGTGTTATTATTATATTACATATCATAGGGCTGTAATGAATCGGATGTGGAGCATACGTATGTAGACAAACAGCTGTACAATATTAAGGACTTTAACCCTTACGTACTAAAAAACTTGTCTAAATATAATATCTAGCAGTAATGAATCATAACCAAGCATTTGATCATCTCAGAAATACATTTTACAAATTTTATGGAGATCGGTTAAGCTCCCATGTATTCTTAACTTGATTTCAAGTTTATTGTGCATCAAATGGTTAATATAAGCACGAATTTTATGGATTTTCGCACATACGAACTGATTCAGCCTGGGTACAAAAGTTGGTTAAGATATAGGTTCCATATATATGTTTTATCTGATTTTGTATTGTGGTCGCTCACACCCGTAAAATGCTTTCCACAACAACGATATTTGATCCCACCTATCAGATACAGCATAGAAATACGTCTGGTATATTTTATAGAGATCGTTTCAGATTTGGGTATAGTTCCCATATTTATCTTCATCTGATTTCATGTTTATTGTGCCTAAAAATAATAGTATGCATTTTGATGGACATCAATTCAGACGCAATTAAGAGGAGGATAAACCTTCCACCAATTAGTTGCTTTCGGTTTTAAATTACAGCTTTTTAAAGCCATAATACTCATTCAAAAACTATAATAGTTGATCTAATTCTCTTAAATTCCCTATAAAAACGTTTTTTGTTATGGATAGCTCTACTAAATATGCTAAGTGTAGGGTGTCATACAATCGGCCCCGACCTACTTTTGGGCTTTCTTTTCTCGGTTTGGTAATCATTAACACCCTATATATATTTCGCTTAAATTTCCCGTTGAGTTTCTAAAAATGTGCAATATTTGTATGCCCACGCCCATTCTATGCAGAGTACATTAATTTTGTCATTCCGTTTGTAACTCCTCGAAACACAAAATATATATTCTGGATCAGCCCCAAATTCTAAGTCGATTTAGCGAAGCCCAGCTGTCTCTCTGTTGTAATCATACTGCCTTTCGGACGAAAACTTTTGCCCACATGTAGGCAGGTTAAGTTCGTGCAGGTTAAGTTCGTAACTGGATCATGTCGGCAAATGTTGTTGCTTAGCCCCCATATAACGGCACCTCAAAATATTCCGTATTTATATGATATTAGCGACATTATTCGCCGAAATTGCTTCAAATCTCGCATTTTAATTTCGGAATCAGTACCACAGCCTATAGCAAAAAATTACTTATACCACGTCTTCATGTAGCCATAACGGGTTACATTTCGAGGGTATCTTCTTTTTTTTAATTTCAAGTTCCTTCCAAATAGTGGAGGGCTCTAAGCTTTTTTTACTTATTTATTTTACAGTCAAAATACTTTTTGAGAATAAATCGGAGAGAATATAGAGAAAATATAGAATATTTCTTCCTTTTTCCCAAGTTAGCTATTGTGTAATTTTGTTAAAAACTAGCAAGCAAAGGCTATAGTCGTGCGGGACCGACCATGTAATGCCCTACAACACTTGCCCAGTTTTTACGCACTTCGTCGAGCTGTTAGTTTTTGTGTTCCATTTTACAGCTATATATAATCCAATGGTCACCCAAAATGCTAGAGTTCTTCCGGGTCCTTAACTCTCTTCTCAGGCGTGTCGATTGGCTTCAATTGTATGATCAGGAATTTTTTCTGTTTTTGGTTCATTTGAACCCCTAAATATTTTGCGTTCATCTCCAAAAGCAAGAGGACCCTCTGTATCTCCAAATTTAGACTCATCTATATGATTTGCTTGTCTACGATATTTGGCCATATTCATCAACGAAATCAGCATAAAAAACAAGAAGTTCGCCTTTTGTGTATTTGGGATATCGCCTGTAAGTAATGCTAGTACTTTTTTCACGCAAAAGTTGTGGTCCATTCTACTCGCTGTCCTAAACTCTAACTTCATGCGAGATTTCGTGTCATTTGGTTTCTATTTCTGACCTTTATGACGGCTGCAAAATCAGGAAAATTTTTAGTTGTTGGTCTATTTAAACCCCTAAATATATTGCGGACATCTTTGAAAACAATAGGCATAGCCCTTCTGAGCCTAACCCTTTCCTTGCGAAAATGTTCGTGAGGATTGGCCGATAATTGCAATCTTTATATAACCCCAACCTGTGTAGTAAGTTGAAAAAATATTACAAAATATACACTTCAATATTATAAGTCAAATTAAACGACGACGTGGACCTGCATAGGTCCAATGCAAAACTGAAAAAATCGGTGAATAATGGGGCTATATCAAACTGTGGACCTGCCTTAGGCTGCAGTATCCATTACGAACTTCAAATACCAAATTTGAAACAATTCCCATGAACAATATCGCTGAATTCATCAAAATACCGAATATAGAGAGGTACTGTTAGATGGGGGCTATACGAAGACGTGGACCTGCACAGACAATTTTCTGTCTTGGGCTGTAGTATACATTTCGAACTTCAAATACCTAATTTGAAACAATTCCGGTGAATAATGACGCTAAAAGCATCAAAATACCGAATATAGGCAGGTACCGTTAGATGGGGGCTATACGAAGACGTGGACCTGCACAGACAATTTTTTGTCGTAGGCTGTAGTATCTATTTCGAACTTCAAATACCAAATTTGAAACAATTCTGGTGAATAATGTAGCTAAAATCATCAAAATACCGAATATAGGGAGGTACCGTTATATGGGGGCCATACGAAGACGAGGATCTGCACAAACAATTTTCTGCCTTATGCTGTAGTATCCATTACGAACTTCAAATACCTAATTTGAAACAATTCCGGTGAATAATGACGCTAAAAGCATCAAAATACCGAATATAGGCAGGTACCGTTATATGGGGACTATACGAAGACGTGGACCTGCACAGACAATTTTCTGTCTTGGGCTGTAGTATACATTTCGAACTTCAAATACCTAATTTGAAACAATTCCGTTGAATAATGTCGCTAGAATCAACAAAATACCGAATATCGGGAATTACCTTTGTATGGGGGCTATATAAAAACGTGGACCTACATGGCCCATTTGCGAACTGAACCTGCCTACTGGAAAAATAAACATGTGTGCAAAATTTTAGCTTTCTATCCCAATTCGTTCGAAAGATAGCGTGATTGCAACAGACAGACAGACGGACAGACAGACAAACGGACAGACGGACAGACAGACAAACGGACAGACGGACATCGCTAAATCGATTTAGAATTTTACCCTGATCAAGAATATGTATACTTTGTTGGGTCTGACATGAGTATTTCGAAGAGTTACAAACGGAATGACAAAGTTAATATACCCTCCATAGTCAAAGACATAAAAGTGTAAAGATGGGACAAGACAGACTCAAGATATGGCAACCCTGTGAAAATACCTCTGTTGTTATGATATCGTAACAACATAGTTAACCATGTTTTGCGATTTAAACCGCTTAGGAAATATACAATTAAGTGGGAAAGTCTGTGGAATAGAATTGTGAAACCTAATTTTTAAAATTTTCAAATTTTCTTTGTCATTTTTTTCAATAAATGTGTTTTTTATATTAACATGGAAATGTCATGAGCTGTTATCTAAATGGTATAGACACAAACCATTAGCTCGGAATGCAATTTGTCTAGTCTTTACCATTTTATGTCTTTGCCATAGTATGGTGGAGGGTATAAAAAATCGCATGCGATAAAAATATGAGAAAATAAAAAAAAAGTCACAAAATACTACAAACACCATTATTGGCATCTCTTTATGCGATTTTTTTAGATTTTATTTTTTATGCCAAGATGGCATTATGTATTGACAACATTTCTCAAAATCGGACCAGCCATTCTTGAGATATTAGCATTCCAATTAACATCGCCTTCCTTTGTATTTATACAATGTATATATTTCGATATATATATCCGATATATTTACAATCGGCATCTACGTAACGTCAAGTCAGGATTGACCTGTTCATCTATTTGTGATTTCGTTGGGATTAAAAATATTCGCGGTTTAATGGAAAATTTGACTTTTATTTAACACAAATTTTATGGTATATTCCACCCACTAAATATTAGCCGATATTCATCGAATTGGAAGGCTTCTGTCCAGCCCTAAGCTCAAGCTCCATGCTAACTTCCGCGTCGATTGATCCATAATTGCGAGCTGTAGAGCAACTGGTCCATTTCAACCGCTGAATATTTTGCGATCATCTCCAAAAGCATTAGGTTTTTTTTCTGACCATTTTTAGCCCAATTAAACTTATAATACTCCCAACACATAGTGTGGTAGGGTATAAAAAGAACAAAACACATTATTTACCGGGAATAGACATAAGGATTTTAAAATCGATTATCACTTTAATCTGGTTCCCCTAATACTATTTCGGGTCGTTAAAGCAAGAGGAACAACATTAATACAACTTGTATCCTTTACTAGACTCTAGAAAAAAGGTCCGAAAATTATTCGATTTTACTATATACTCCTTTTATCTTCACTCTGCTTCCAAAGCAATAACTTCTAAATAAATCTGTTATTGTTATGTTCGAATATCAATTTAAAATACACATCTGCATGTATTGGGGACAAGTCAAATTAATTTAGGTATTATTCACATGATACTGTCGTTAATGCCAGACCTCATTCCACACGAAGAACAAAAAATTCTATCATCTCCAACAGACTGCCGCACAGACTTTCTGAAAGCAATGAACAATGCATTTGTGGCTGAGTCAAGCAACGACCAAGACATTGCAACTGTGGCATGTTGTTCTTGTAATTACGCATAAAGTAGCAATTATTATGACTTGTTAACTGATTTATGGTGTTGCATTTATATCTTCACAAATGAACAGTCATGAGCAGCTTATCAAAGGGATGGCAACGAAACGCGAGCATGGAGAATTCATTGGTCCGTGATTGCTATCGCTCCGCGGGCCTGCGAACCAGCCAACCAGCCCTTTATGGCAGGCATAGTGTTCGGTTAATTTGTAGTGTTTGCCTTATGTGACACATTTGAAATTTATGCTTTGCTATTATTAAAAGAAACACAACAGCCAACAGAACTCAAGCAGTAGCTGCGTCAATAGTACGTGCGACGAAAGCCGCCCAAGAACCGACAACGGCAACGACATCAGAAACAGTACACCATGCGTCAAGTGCAACATGTGTGGAAAGACTTCAAATGAGTGCTGCATTCGTTTGCAACATTGTTATGAATAATGTGACATTACATGCGTCCACATGTTAAATTGTTGCCTTTGTACTCCTCGCCCGCTCCCTCCATCCATCGTAGGAACGACGGCCAAGAAATCTTCGTTTTCAATTCCTTTGGCGGCTGGTTAATTTCTTCTCCGTTGCTAGCGTCTTCTGATCCTACATCTATGTGTCGTCGTTCGCCGTCTCACAACTCGCACATATGAAATTAATCGTGCGTTGTATAATGAAGTACAAGACATACGAAATGGTTTTTAATGCGTAATATGCCATTATAAAAATATTAAGTATTAGTCATAAACCGATAGATGGAAGGGTGGCCCTGGTGGTCATATATAACTTAGCACATAGGCACAACATACATCTGATTCATCCAAAGTTTTAATATTCAAAATGTGTGACAAGTATGGCGACTCCAAGAGTTGGCATGTCTGTCAGTGGTGTGGAAAACTATTTAATATTAAAATTATATTCGTCTATAATTTATATTCGGAATCCTTAAATGAGTTGGCCTATGATTAATCATCGTACGCATGCATAGATATGTATATCTGTTATACCATTCCATGTAATAATGATACTTAACAAGCTATATGCAAATAGGATATCAGAAACAAACAGTCGGTGATTAGTTCGGCAGGGAATAAGTTCCAATAAGAGGGAATATAAACCATACATTAATTAAATTTTTTAAAGGAGTTATCGGCAAAGAAAAAAATGACAATGGACCTTGTGATGTCCCACTCTACTTCGTCGGACCATAGAGAACATAAATAAGCCAAAAACTTTAAGTTAGGCCGGGCCGAACTGTAAATAAACTCCACCATTTGACAAAGAAAACATTTTTAAATAAAAACATCTGTTTTCAAGCGTGTTCAATTTTTAACTACAAATACCAGTAAAAGTTCTTCCCAAAACGGGAACATATAGAGACAAATTTCTACTACAAGGATTGTTATTTGTTGAGAGTCTTAAATACCACGTTTAATACAATTCCGTGGAAAAAGTGGCTAGATGGGTTCTGTTTATGGAAACCGATATGATCAATATTTTGATACCGGTTATAGAACCCAATATGAACTACAAATACCAAATTTTAAACAAATCCTATTACAAAATGAGACTCAAATCGAATACCGAATATCAGGAGGTACCGTTATGGATTTTATACTTCCATTCGAAAATGTGGCTAAAATCATCAAAGCACCGAATATCAGGGGGAACCGTTATATGGGACTATTTGGCGGACCGATGGAAGATGGGCCATCTTCGGAATGACGAATTTTATATACTCTCCATACTAATTCTGGTCGAGGGTATAAAAAAACGTTAACACGATATAGAATCTACAAGAAAGAATTGTATTAAATGGTACTAAAATTTACTAAATGGTACTAAATTTAGTATTGGGTGAACGTATAGTGCTTGAAATCTGAAATTTGGCATTGGGGTCTAGGTTAGTGTATAGGGTTGAGATTCTGAAGAGGTATTGGGAATGCTTACAAAAATTAAAAAAAGTACTAAATTTTGTATTTAGGGATGGTATACAATCGGAAATGAAATATTTGTATTAGGATAATTTTTTATATACCTGGTGCTGGTCGATACTGCTACATTGATCTCACGTCAAAATTCTATTATAAAAAACATTTGGTGAATTTCAAAACACCTCAATCGATAATGTATTTTACTTCGGTCAAAAATATATATGTACTGAGTAAGTACATATGTAATCCCTAATTTGTGGCCATAACTATTTCAACGTTTTTTCATAATAAAAATTGGCCACCATCATACCTAAATCCTAGAAACCAGCAGTGACTTAATATCAAATTTCAGGATTTCAGCTCTTTCCATTCACTCAATGGCAAATTTGAGTACAATTTAGTTCTTTTCGAACCATTCCATATGGATTCCATTCATTCCAAATATCAGAATTCCGGCTCTATCCTAAGACCCAATCCCATATGCATTATCCTACGTTTCCTACAGTTATACTACATATGTCCAAAAGCACCTCCTTCTCTCCACTCTAGGCATCAACAGTGACCTCGATACCAAATTTCAGAAGTCCACTTCTATCCCAACACCCAACGGCAACTCCTTCTCACCACCATCCAACATTTCCAGAATCCATTTTTGGATTCCAGCTCTATCCGTCCACACATATCCCAATAAGTACACATAAGTACGAATTTCCAAAACTTCCTACATACTTCAATTCTACACTTCAAATTTCCAAAACTACCTAAATACCTCAATTGTACAGCCCCCTAGAAATCTCATATCCTATTTCATAATTCAAGCTATGTTTGTTAATCACAATTTCAATTTGTACCAAATTCAGTACCATTTAGAACACATTAGTTCGAACTTAAAAAACTATCTACATTCCTGAATCCTAGAATGCTATTGTAATCTTATTTCTAAATTTCAGGATATCAGCTCTACTGGTTCATCCAAATCCAAATTGTACCAAATTTGTACCATTAGTACACATAACTACCTATATCATGCAGTCCAATAGAAATCTTACTTCCAAATCCAGGACTCCATCTCCAACGGTTCACCCAAAATCTAAATTGTACTATATTTAGTACTATTTAGTACAAATACGTACAAATTTCAAAAACTACGTTCAATTCTCAGTCCTAGAATTCAAAATTCTACTCTTTCGGTTCACCCAATTTAGGACCATTTTTCACTTCCTCCATATCCCAATACTGCACTCTGCCAGTAATGTTAATTTCCAATTGCAGAATTCCTGCTCCATCCGTTTCTGTAAATCCAAAATGTACTAAATTTAGTAGCCTTTAGTACTTTACGTATTAATGAGTACACACTCCCAGAGCTACTTCCTTACCTCGTCCCTACCTTCTCAACCTTGATTCCCATTCCAAATTTCAAGTTTCTAGCTGATAGTAAATATAGTACATTTTAGTACTTTTTGTACACCCTTTGTTACATCCATCACACACTCTACCAGTAACTTAATCCAACTTTATGAGTTCTAGCTTTACTGGTTCGTTAAATACAAATACATATTTATTACCTTTTAGTACCGTTCTATTATGAATTTTCCTGCCTTATCTGACCCCTTCGGATCAAGTTTGACCCAAAATGTCAAGATTCTAGCTTCAGCCGTTTCGTCTGGGCGTTGATGAATCATTGATTCAGTCAGTCAGTCTTTTATTAATATAGATACTCTTTTATTAATATAAATAACAGACCCTCCGTTTGAAAATGCATAGAATTCTTTGGGAGTCATAAATACTACATTGTAGTGTTTTTAAATTCAGGGCTTTTAAAATCCCTACTAAATAGTACTACATTTCCGATTCTGAAAATAATAGATCGATGAATATTGAAATTTTGCATGAGGGTCACAGTTAAGTAAAAAGTGAGCGTAATTTTGGGAATTCGTATTTTTATACCCTCCACCACATATAGTATGGAGGGTATATTAAGTTCGTCATTCCGTTTGTAAATCATCGAAATAATCATTTTGGACCCAACAAATTCTATTCTAAGACGATTTAGCCCTGTCCGTCCGTCTGTCCTTCCGTCTGTTGTAATCACCAATCTAAACGAATTAAAATAGGAAGCTAAAATTTTGCACAGATCTCTCTTTTGTCTGCAGGCAAGTTCGAAGATGGGCCATATCGGTCCACGATATAGTATAGCCTCCATATAACGGTACCCCCGATATTCGGTATTTTGATGATGTTAGCCACTTTTTTCAATGGAATTGTCTGAAAATCCACACAAGTAGTTCCTTGTGGGTACTTTATACCTCTATAGAGAATTATCTATATAGGTCCACAATATCGTATAGCCCTCATATAACGGTACCCCCGGTATTCGGCATTTTGATGATTTTAGCCACATTTTTCAATGGAATTGTCTGAAATTCCACAAAAGGAGTCCCTTGTGAGTACTTTACCCCCTTATGAGAATTGTCCACAACGGTACCCCCCGATATTCGTTGTTTTGTTGATTTTAGCCACATTTTCCAATCGTATTGTCTGAAAATCCACACACGGAGTTCTTTGTGAGCACTTCACCCCCTGAAACGGAATTGTCTATATAGGTCCACAATATCGTATATCCCCCATATAACGGTACTCCACTATATTCGGTATTTTGATGGTTTTAGCCACTTTTTCAAATGGAATTATCTGAAAATCCACACAAGGAGTTCCTTGTGAGTACTTTACACGCAGACATAGATTTATCTTTATAGGTCCACAATATCGTATATCCCCCCATATATCGGCACCTTCCTATATAAGATATTTTAAAGATTTTAAAAGAATTTTTAATGGATTTTATTTTTTTTTTTTTTTTTTGAAAATTTTCTAATTCCTTCCAAATGGTGGAGGGTATTCCAAGTTCGGCCCGGCCGAACTTACTGCTTCTTTACTTGTTTTGTATCAATTATAATAGGAAAATGTATAGTATAGATATAGACTACAGAGCAAAGCGGCAACTCGAAGTAGTAGAGAAATGGCTTTGTTTGAAAACAAGAAAAGTTAGAACCTTTTATTCAGTCAATCCTAGTAATATCAACGAAGCATCTATTTTCTGCTTCATTGGCATGACCTGTGTTGTATCATAAACGTCCTAACTTTTTTAGCACTCAAATCATAATTATTTCAATTAAATATCATATCCGGAGCAATTTTCAAATTATAACACAAGTGCATGATCTTCTACCTGATCACATTATGGGACAAAAAGAATTTGCTAAAAATTTAATTTAATACTATTCCACTCTTTTCACTCGCTACTCGAATTCCACAACAACACAAAAGGCATTGAACAAAAGGGCATCTTCAAGAAAACAAATTAATGTAGCGAAAGAACAAAAGCATGAATGAAATTCACTGTTCTTGCCCCCTGTTGGATACTTGTGAAACCTTAATTATTTCCAGCAAAATAACCATCCCATCCGATTGTTGTTGAAAGAAAATATTGTGGTATGTACGCGATACTTATACGGGTACAATAAATTCATGGTTGCAACAAACCATAAAGGGAGCATGTGACCATGGCACTATGGGGAATGAGTTTTAATCGGACATGTCTGTCGCCGACAAAACGGTCCAAAATTAAATCTATTATGTACCTACATTATTTTCCGACGGGACTAAATAGGTCTATACATACTAATATATCATAGAAAACATGTAAAATATAATAAATACATATGAGATAATCTTAATCCGCCACTGTGTCATATTCGCAACATTGTGGCATTATTTTATATTTTATTTGCATGCCACACAAATAAAGAAACAAAACAAGACCAATCAGCTGTTCGCAGCGGAATGTTAGAAAGGTGCGGTTAGAGTCATCGAGACGCGGAACATTCAAGTAAATTAAATACTCAGAAACAGAATTTTAAAACAAAGGCCTCTCTTTTTCTCCAAGAAGCCCTTTAGAACAATTATTGCATTTCTGCTTGTCCATGTGAAATGCGAGGAGAATGCGGGCCTTTTTGAAGAGTTGTCGGTTGTTTGGTGGTGCATTGGAAAGAGTTGAAAAGACGGTCTTCTGGTAAGTAACTTTAGTGTACTTTAAACAAAACCAAGATATAATACATAATACCGGAAACCGCTGAACAACAGCAACAAGCAACTAAGCTAACCCAAATGATGGATAGATAGACGGTTGGAGATGGCGGCGGTGACGGTGGCGATGACTCGGCTGTAACCATTACTACTGCTGCCACTCTTTAAAATTTGCGGTATGATAGCAGGGGTATGCGATGTAAAGTGAGTGTGAATACGACAAGCAAGATCACAATGGAAAGTACAACAATTTCAATACCGCAGAGCACAATTATGCTCTTACAAAGAAAACTTTTTTTCAACGAGTGCACGACTTGCAGTCCAGGATGGCCAAAGCCTAAATAACATACGAATACACAAGTTGTTGCACATTGATTCCAAACTACCGTGTTGCTGATTATTTTGTCTTATTATACCACCATCATTGTATGGAGGGTATATTGAGTTTTTCATACCGCTGGCAACAAATTCTCACTCATTCTTTAAGTATTCTCGAACAGCATAAAAGACGATTTACACATGTCAGTCTGTAATAATCACTTTAACTGTTGAAAGGTTCGACAGAGATGGCCAAATTTTGCTTATTATTTTTCCGCCTAGAAGGGATAATCAAAGTAGGATCGCTATTGAATGTGAAAAACATAGATTCGCTCTCAGTGGTACCAAGAACGAACCCTAATAAATTTGGTGATAATCTGTTCGTTTTTGGATAGAGTGCCCACATATACCTTCGTCCGATATCAATTTAATTATGCACCAAATGTGTAAGAATGGCATATGTGAGCGAGTTTATCCAAAAAGCGACTTTATGTAATTAGCTAAAAACCGGTTCAAATATAGCTATAGCCCGCAAAGCCTTAATATACGCTCCAATAACAAGTAAGCAAAGGCTACAGCCGTGTGCGGCCGACCATATGATACCCTAAAACACTACAATATGTTGGAAGCCCGCTTATGTGCAAATACATTTTGGAAGATTTCGATTTTGAACTAATGTCGTAGAGCCCAGCCCAGATGTTATCCTTAGGTTTTGACTAGCGGCATTTGCCCAATATTCACTCAAAAGTTGTGTCCATTTTACAGCTAAATATATTCCAATATAGCCAATTTAAAATGCTATACTTCTCTCTTGTCTTTAACTCTCTCCTCATGCAAAATTCCGAGTCGATTGGTTTTCAATTGTATCCTGTAGAGCCACTCCAAAATCACGAGAATTTCAATTTTTTTGGTTCATTTAAACTCCTAAATGTAATTCTTACCCTAAATGTAATGATTACCCCGATTTCGTGATGGTCGTATGATAATTGTAACCTGTATATAATACCCTCAACAAAAAGTATTGCGGAGTGTAGAAGAACTTTAGAAAATGTAAAATTGAAAAGTATACGTCAAATTAAAAAAATCGCTTGCGTTAAAAAATATCTCAAAATTTTTGAAAAAATCTAACAAAAATATTTATTTTTTATTGGCTTATTTTTACGCAATTTTCTTAGGTTTTATCCTTTTCAGGCAAGATACCAATCCAAATGGATGGAAATTGTGAAATTCGGTCCAGCGCCTCTTGACTTGATATCTTGGCTATAAGCATCACTTTAATGATCAGAAGTGACCATTTAAAGTACTTTTGATTTCGCCGTGTTGTTTGACATAGAAGTTATTGTTTATTTTAACCTCTAAATATTGTCCAATGACCAAATTGGTAACTCCCTGCAAAATTCAAATTCGATTGGTTAATAATTGTGGCCTATAGAGCAAATTCAAAATCAGTTTTTTATGTTTTTGGTCCATTTCAAATATAAATATTTTCTTACCCTAACCCCACATCCATTTTCAATTTCGCGAGGATCAGACAATAATTGCGACCTGTAGCGAGATTACAAATTAACATGGACAGATGGACGGACGAACGGACATACATAGCTAATTCGACTCAGCTCGACGAGATAGGAAGACCCTTATATACTTTCCCATGTGCAGGACCAATACTACGACGTGTTACATAATTTTTGGCCCAATAAAACTTATAAAATCCCCAACACATAGTGTTGTAGGTTATAACTATTATTTTCGGTATAATGTATCAGCTACGGTATAATGTATTTGAACAACCTATGCCAACATTTGAGAACATCGGTTCAGATTTGGATATAGCTTCCATATATATCCTCGTCCGATTTCAAGTTCATTATTTACTAGATATGTAAAATTAGCCAAAACTTACAATATCATAACAATATCTCTATCAAATTAAGTAGAAATCGCTTGAGATTACGATATAGCTTCCAAATGTTGACTCCATCCGATTTTAAATTTAAACTGCCATAATACTGAATCAATAACGATCATCGTTGGTATGATCTATTTCATATTAATTCCCAATGAAACATTTATTTAAAGGGCAAAGAGGTATATTAAAGTCAGTCTACCCATCTTTTGTCTTTTCTTTAGTGGATCGATTCAGCCATATTATATAGTTGTTTTCATCTATCTGGTTAGAATTTACAGTGGCATTTCTATAAAATCGCTTTCAAAGATGGTTTATTTTATTTTACTTCTTCAGTGAGTCCCCTCATATAGGGTCAATATTGGAAGGTACAATATGTCTGATAGAAAATAAAGAAAAAAACATAAAAAGAGACCCATAGATTTGAACAGAAATTGGCTGTTTGTTACATAATTATGCCCAAATTTTTTGTGTATGATGGAGAATTTATATTTAAACTGTTTAATGTATCAACTTTTTGTTGGTGCATCTTGCAAGACCGTATTCTTTAAATGTTTTTTTGAGTTTTTCTATTTTTTACAAATTTTGAATTGACTGGGGTTGCCACAAGAAGCACAACTCCTAATGAAATTAAATAGAAATAAGTAAAAAAATAGTAAGTTCGGCCGGGCCAAACTTTTAATAGTCTACAACAGTTGGAAGGAATTTGCAAATTTAAAAAAAAAATCCGTTGAATAATACTGTTATATCATAAAAATATCGAATATAGGGAATTGACGTTATATTAGAGCCTACGAAGGCGTGGACCTGCGTAGGCAATTTGCTATCACAGATGGTAGTGCCCATTAGGAACTTCAAATACAAAACTTGATGGTATTCCGATAAATAATGTCGCTAAAATCATCAAAATACCGAATATAGGAAATTATCGTTATATTAGGGCCCACGAGACGAAGGTGCACCCATTAGAAACTTCAAATGAAAAATTGAAAACATTTCCGACGAAAAGTGTGATACAAATCATCAAAATACCGAATATTTGGAGTTACAGTTATGTGGGGACTATGTCAAAACTAGCGAACGAAAACAAATAAAACAGATAACGTATCGCTCACACGAAGTCACAAACTTTAAATTTTTTCAATCGTTTTGTACTCAAAACAAAACCACAAACATTTCAATGATTTAATGCACTTCGGCTCTTAGCTGCAGAACTGTATCGTTTGCGAACAAGTCGCTAGGAAACGTTTCCGAACGTATGTGTGCGAAATTATGACAGCTATAATCAGATTTGTCTTTTTAAATTTTGTTTTTATCGCTTTTTCCGTTGAATGATGGATATAACAGATGAATAAAATCCCGTTACCTTTATATTGGTTTTGTTTCGTACTTCGAGAAAATACAGAACGAGACGATTGCAAAATTCTGATACAGTTTATTTTCGTACGCCGATCAAAACAGAGACCTACATTGTCAGCTCTATGAAAGGATATTTCTTACATAATGAAAACATAAAACAGCCAACAAAAATAAAATCTGTCGATACAGTTATATGGGGGCACCCCGAAACGTGTACCTATAAAGCCCATTTTAAATACCAAAAGTCATCCTACTTCATTTCGTTCGGAAAAATCTAAATCGACATAGAATTTTATGCTGATCAAGAATATATATACTTTGTGGGGTCAAAAATGTGTAGTTCAAGGTGTTACAAACGGAATGAGAAACTTAATTATAAAATTATAGAAACACCGACATGAGAACTTTCAAAATTTTTATAAAAACTAATACGTTTGAATGCGATGGATTCTAGTAAAAGTAAAGTCTTTTACAAAGAAAGACTGTAAGGGTAAACTAACGGTACCCCAATTTTTGGGTGTTTATTAAAAATTCCTACTAATATTTACAAGCTATTGGGACATATTTGGGGACGGTCATACTCTCTTCTCTCAAAAAATTATAAATAAATCAGTAAAGAAAGTCTTAAAGTCGGCCGGGGCCGACTTTATGATACACTACACCACTTTGCTAATTTAGTAGAGCTGCTCATTATTATATAATTATAATTTAAAGTTCAAAGAACTAAATATACCGAAGCATTTGTATCTTTTAAATTCGGACTTGTATTGCCCATTTGGTGTACAATTAATTTGAAATCGGATAAAAATATATATGGGAGCTACATCCAAATCGGAACCGATCTCGATAAAATTTGGCAAAGATATTTCTGAGCTGTATTTAATATATTTCCCTGAATATCGTGGGTATGCAGTGCATATTACGGCTGTGGGTAACAAGTATGACAAAACGGATGAACTCTATATATGGGAGCTATAGCTATATCTAAACCGATCTTCACCAAATTTGACATACTAGCTTCTAGACTCAATTCGGTCGTAAGTGCCAAATTTCATCCAATTTGACCAAATATTAGACGTTTGGTGCACAATCAAAAGTAAATCGGACGAAGTTATATATGGGAGCTATATCCAAATCTGAACCGATCTCGATAAAATTTAGAAAATGTATTTCTGAGCTGTATTTGATGTATTTCCCCAAATATTGTTGTTACAGGGTGCATATTACGGCTGCGGAGGAAAAAACACCAAATCGGATGAACAATATATATGGGAGCTACAGCTATATCTGAACCGATTTCGATCAAATTTGGCATACTTATTTTCAGGCCCAATCTGATTGTACATGCAAAATTCCGCACAATTCGGACTGATATTACACGTTTGGTGCACAATAAAAGGCAAATCGGACGAAGATATATATGGGAGCTATATCTAAATTTTGACCGATTATCTCCAATTTCAATAGGGTTCGTCCTTGGGCCAAACAAATGATTTGTGCAAAATCTGGATAGGGCAATAAATGCGAACTGTACTTTGTTTACGGACGGACATGCATAAATCGACTCAAAATGTGATTCTATGCAGATCATCAAAAGGAACTATGGGTCTATCTCGTTTCCTTTTGCCTGTTACAAACAAATGCACAAAGACATAATACCCTGACCACCTTGTGGTGTAGGGTATAAAGACTTGGTATGGACTCCATACAAAAGACCTCCAATTTTACACATCTTTAAGGCTCCTGCGAAAAAAAGCCTGTTTTAAAAATCTCCTTTCCAAAAAATGTTCTATAAAAAATATTTTTGCTATAGCATTACACGCTTTTACTTTTATATGGCTTTTTGTGTACTTAAAGGGTAGATAAAAAACCCCTATCCACTGAATGGTGGATGGCATAAATAATTATGAAGTAAAGTATCAAAGTTTGATATAACAAAGAAATCCGGTAAGTTATATGTGACGAGGTCTGGCATTGGGGTGGTGTAATTTCGACCTGTTATTACGAGTATGCCTTGCAAATTTTCAAAAAAAAAAAAAAACATTTCCAGATACCTAACTTCAAACAATTCTGTTGAAATATCTGTCAAAAATCATGAAATTATCAAATATTGGAGGGCATCGTTGTATGGGGGCTCTTAGGGAAAGAGAACATTATACTATTTTTCAGAAAATCGTTTGAAAGTTTTGCTTAAATCGTTTAAATGCCGAATATCTGGAGGTACCGTTATATGGTGTCTTTACCACAAGTTGGAACTTTATGGCAGTTCTTTGCGCGAATGTTTTCTGTGGAAACAGAAACCGCAAAATAGCACTAAAATAACTTAAATCGAGTGGAACCGTGATGGAGGTTTACAACAAGTCGTGATCATATACACCCAATTTTTAACAACAACTGAAATACATTCGTTTAAAATGTTGCCCATCTACTTCATACCATTCGGAATCTAGAGTAATTTGACAGAGAAAACTGTTATTTAAATATTTTCTAAACCACTGTATTCGCTACATAATTATATAAAGTTACACGATTTTGTGGTATGTTGAGTTTTTGAATGAAATTTAATAGCCAAGACAGAAATGTCAGCAGTAGCAACACAAAGACTGGATGCAAACAACCGACGAAATAATCGGACACAATCTGGGGTACAATAATTGCTTTTGTTTTTTGCTTTTGACGAATCCCAGCCGCCTTAGCCAAGTCAGTGAAGTGAACACTGCCAAGCAATGCCGAAAGTGACAGTCAACTGTGCACAACGTTCTCATTAACACCTTGAAACTATATCACTTGACGCTTTCGAATGCAACGAACATCCTTAATATTATTGTGGTAAACAATTTATCCCATGGAAAATAATTCGGAGGTATTGCAATAAATTCTCAATTTTTCAATGTAAGCCGCAGTATAGCCGTAGTCTGGAAGTGGCATTGCCTCTTTACACCCTACACCACATAATGGTAAGGGTATTACGTATTTGTGCATTAGTTCGTAACATGGAGAAGGAAGCGAGATAGACCCATAGTTACTTTTGAGGATATTCCTAGGGCTGTTCTTATATTATTCCATTACAGTCCACATTTTTTATCCCTTTCGGCATTTTTCTGACGGAATTCACCACCTGTGGCAATACGTTGTACCTCCCGATTTTCGGTATTTTGACAATTTAAATCACAGTTTCGAACAGAATTGTTTAAAATCTGGTACTTAGTGTTTGTAACATGTTTTACATCCTATGGCTGAACGGGTGTAGGTTGGCGTTTTCTTATATCCCCTATATAACAATATCTCCCGATAACTGCATTCCCCGATATTTGGATATCTTGAAATGGGTTAACTTCGTATGTTTTTGTGAACGAAAACGGTAAATTATTTGGAATTTTTCCACATTGATTTTTCGCTATACAGGGTGAGATGAAAAAACTGCAACAAACTTCAGACTGCAGTCACTTCTAAGCCACTCATCCGACAGATGTTAAAATTATTCCAGTGACAGCTCATAATATTGTTTACAAACGTACAAAAGCATTTTGGTGAGAATTTTCCAGAAAAAAAGTTATTTATTTCTTTATATTTGGCTTGAAAACAGCAAGTGGATATCGTTATAGCACTCCAGCATTTAAATGTGAATAAATCTTTTGTGTCTCGTCACGTCAAGAAAGTGGACGGCCATGGTGATGGTGTGGCCCGCCATAACATCCGATGGTCGCTCTCCGCTCGTATTAATCAACGTGGCATCAGAATAAATGCCGAATATTATCGCAAAAATATTCTGGGGGTGTATTAAAGCCTTGGACACGCAAACATTTTATTCGCAGACCTTGGACATTCCAACAGGACAGGACCAAGAATGGTTACAAAATGCGATTCCTCGCTTCATTTCCAGCGCACAATGGCCACCGTTGGACTATTGTGTCTGGAGTATTTTGGAAAGCAAGGTTGGCACTAAAAAATACCAAAGTGTCGATCACCTCAAGCAAGCGCTTCGCCGGAATGGCCAAAATACCACAGAACGACATTCGGGCTACGTGTGGCGGTTTCATTGGCCGTTTGAAGGCCATAATTCGTGCAAAATGTGACCAACTCGAACAAATCTCAACTTAGTCTAAAATGTGATACTATTTCCAACATTTTTTGCTTTCATTCAATAAAATTTAAAAAAAAAAAATTAAAAATTATTGCGTTTGACTTTGTTGCAGTTTTTTATCTCACCCTTTATATCATTATGAATTATTACAAAATTTTATAAGCTCATCTTGTTCTTAAAGTATTCAAAATGAAAAAAAGTAGCAAAACAGTCAATACATCAAAAGAAACATAATTTAATGACTGATAAAGCATGTCCAGTATTCACATCAACTTTTGGAGGGAGCACATAATCACCCCCAACAAGCCGAAATAAATAAATTTACATGTAACCTTAATGTAGGGATTCATTAATATTAAAACGAGGGATCTATACGTTCATTGTATTGCCTTGGAATAAAAAAATCCCCATATTCTGCATATCAATTCGTGTACCAAAATTGAAAATAAAACAAAGGCAAAAAATACAGGTTTGCCATTAAAAATCCAAAATAAAGGAAAACATGACTTTTTGGATTTTTTTTTTTTTTTGGAAAAGGTAATCAGCACCGTTTGGTAGTCAATTAACAGGCTTTACGTTGTATTTAAAACAAAAGCCATTTGAATTTACGACCTTTTATTAAAAAAAACCTGGATGAAATTCCATTAAAGCCGTATGTACTTTAGTACCCCAGTACAATGTATTTCAATGGCTTAAGATAATGATACTCGAAGTGAATGGAAAAGGAAAAGAAAAACAATTCCTGCATCATCGTCAAGCGTATCATCGTCAGAACAATCAGAATGGAAATCACAATAATTGCAACATTTTGTGTCCCGTGTAAAATTCTGACACTCAATCTCAGCATATCCCTGCACCAACCCCAATTGTTTTGTTTGCGTGTTTTGCCAAGGAGGTGGGAAACAATCTACTGCAACGGAGGTGTTATTCGAATGCTGCAAATCTCTCTGAATGACGCACCATTGCAAACTGCAAAAAATGAAGGGGACAATACAATGCACCAACCAACTCGAGTTGTATGCACTGAGCTGACACAAGTATCTACGACGAGGACTCGTCCTCCATCCAACACACATCCATATGAAAAATAAAACCCCTCGAAAATGACAAAGAAACGCTGGGAAGAGACAGGCAGAAGGAACACAACAAAAGACGACAGCACACTTGCATGTAGCCACGAATTGAAATATGGATATGACGAAGAAATGAAGGAATACACATACACATGCATACATTCATAAGTATGTGTGTATGTATGTATGCTAAATAGAAACGTGAACAAGCATTGTAACCTGACGACAAAGGCTTATGCTAATAAACCATGAAAAAGAAATCCGAATTACAAAAAATGAAAGAAGAAGAAGACGACGAAATAGGTAGAATGCACGAAATCCGAAAGTACTTTTACAAAAGGAATAATCCCCCTCAAAAAAAGCAAAGAGAAAAGAAAGTATTTCGGGAAAGGGCGCTACTGCTACTGTGCACCATTTTAAGTTAACAAGCATGACATACAGGCGTCTAGATGTCTGACTAAGCTCGCTTGAAGAATAAAGGGTGCAAAGGTTTTTGTGTATGGGAGTGATAGATTTTTTTTATTTAAAAAAAGAACTGAATTATATCCCACCTAGAGATTTTCGGGAAGTAAGTTATGTTTCCAGATGATATCATAACTTTGTATGCTTTGTCATGCTACTATAATTATGGACTTTTGTAGAATAAACAAGCATGTTATAAATTCGGAAAAAAAAAACTTATTCGTTTTCGACAAAACTGTCCACAAAATGATTTAACATTTGGCATTGATATCGGTAATACTAAGATTATTGAATGTCAGTCGTTAAAATATTTGGGAATTTAAATGCAAAACAACCTTGCTTGGAATGTGGAATTAGTTCGACCGGGCCGAATTTTTAATACCCTCCATCTTTTGGTAAAGAAAACATCTTTATATAAAAGTATCTGAATTCAAAAGTGTTCAACTTCAAACAACAAATACCAGTAAGACCTTTTGGATAATGCTGTTAAACTTTTCAAAAAACCATAAGGTGTGTGATGCCGTTATATGGGGGCCATACCAAAACGGGAAACTCTATAGGCAATTTTATACTTCAAGGATTGGAATCTACAAAATCTTCTTAAATACCACATTTGGGTAGATGCGACATGGATTATCAAAATACCAAATATCGGTATATATCGGTTCTATAGGATAACGTGGACCTAATATTCTGCCATCGAATCTAGAGTTCATTACGAACTACAAATACCAATTTATAGACAAATCCATGGAAAAATTTGGCAAAAATCATCAAAATACTGAATATCTGGAGGTACCGTTATATGGCGGCTATACTAAAACGTGGACAGATATATCTCATTTTCAATACAAACTATCTTAGACACAACGCAAATTGTTCTGCCAAATTTTGAAGCTCCACGTCAACAGACGAACATCGTTAATCACTTAGAATTTTATTCTGATCATAAATATAAAAAGATGCAGATTGGAATTAACCAAGCAACGAATTGAGCACAATGGTTGCATTGAATTTAACAACAAATTTTGTAAAAACCTTTCCAACAGTTTCTTCATTTAAAAGAGAAATTAAGTAATTTCTAGTAACGAATATTGCTATGCTTCTGATGTAAAAGGGTTTGAATGAAAATATTAAATACAAAATTCCAATTCTTGCAATACATTTATACACGTTATTTTATGTATCGGAGCAATAGATACATGGGAACCCAGTTTCACCAAATGGAAAAATTCAGTTGAATGTGCAGAAATTTAGTTGCATCTGATATCTGACACTAAATATGATTGACCAAATCGGATGAAACACATATTTGGGTGATATAGGCATATCTTAAACGATTTATGAGATTAACCATTCATATACAATAAATGTGAAATCGGATATAGATATATGTGGGAGCTATATCCAAATCTGAACCGATCTCGATAAAATTTGCGGGAGGTCTTTCTGAACTGTATGCGATATATGGTACGAAATGTCATTGTTGTAGAGCGCATATTAGAAATGTGAGGGCTTAAATCGGATAAATCATATATATGGAAGCTAAAGCTATATATAAATTTGAAGTACTTGCTTCTAGGCTAAATTCAATCGGATGTGTCAAATTTTATGCTATTTGAACGAATATTACACATATAGCGCACTGACGGACATGCGTAAATAGACTCAGAATGTGTTTCTATGAAGATCATCAAAAGGAACTATAGCTCTATGTTGTTTTCTTCTGCACATAGACAAAATACCCTGTACAACAGTGTGGAGTAGAGTATAACAAATAAGTTAAGTGTCGTAAAAATAATGATAATTTCAACTCTTATGAAAGAATGCTAAAATTTTGCACATACGTGTATTATGTCGCCATATATCGGTACCGCCCGATATTTAGTTTTCTAATGATTTTAGCCACATTTTTCGGGGGAATCATATTAAATTCGGGTTCTGTCTTGCGTCAGAAGACTGCTCGAATAGGCTCATTCTTAATTCTCTCATAAAGCGGTACCTCGGAATGTTTGGTATTTTTGTGATTTTAACAACATTTTTTAATATTTGGTATTTTAGACTCGCTATAAATAAAAACCACTGTAGCAGGAAATCGGTACCACCGACTTTACGGTATTTTCTATTTACTTTTTACCGACCGATTTCACTGATAAAAATGGAAGTGGGCCCAGCACACAATCTTTAATAATAGTTAAGTTCGGCCGAACTTAACGCATTTAACTTTTTAAACTTACTTATTGGATCTTGTTGGCAGTTTGGTAAGTATATACTTATTATGGTCTGAACGCCAAAGTGTACTTAATAATCCGTTTATTTGGTAATGAGAGTTTTTGCTAAATAATTTGAAAGGTGAAACGAATGCCTGTATTTAATTTTTAATGTAGCTCCAGATGTGGCACAGCCGCTATAGTAACCCTTAATATTTTTTGAAGATCCAAGTAACACCTTATTAGGATATAATTTGGTATTTTGGTTTCATAACGGTTTCAACACTGCCTAATGCAAATATTTCGTAGTCCTAGTTTTCACTGATTTCACTATGAATTGAATTTTCCTTTTACCCCGCGTGATTCAAAACAAAATATTTTTCCCTAATTTTTTCCTAATACTCCTTATTTTTTAAAACCGATTTGGACTTGGCGTGCTCCTAGGATCAGCCATGTTTTTGTTATGTGAGACAATATCGAATATTGGCTAATGTTCACAATTTTCAATAGGGAAATTCTACTTCTTCAAATTTTCAAACTCAGTATATTATAGATTCTGATTGGGACCACGGGCTTCTCTTAGCGGACCCGTAGAGTGCAAATATCATTGGCACAGGGTGTTTTTGGATTACTCACCTTGCTCTCAATGGGAATATGTATATGTATTTGTATATGACAAATATCTTCGGCGATTACCTGTCATAAAAAGCATTTCCTTACTTACTTTCAAAGAGTTAACATGCTGCGCTCTAAACCTCTACCGGATAGCTAGTAAAAAGGTCTATGTCTCCACTCCATATTATGTAAGGTATATTTGTTGTATAAGAAAGGTAAATTGGTTGCACAATTAAAACGAATATAAAATGCATACATAAGGTAAATTATATCTAAGTTTTGTGTCTATCTTTTGTTCACTCTCCTATATTAAACATCCTAAATATAAAAGTGCTGCCAATTCGTCTGAAAAGAATTTCCTAAAATAAAACCAGTAAAGAAAGTCTTAAAGTCGGGCTGGGCCGACTTTATGATACCCTACACCACTTTGCTAATTTAGTAGAGCTCCGCATAAGAATTAAAAGCTTTTATGGGAGAATTCAATCACACGCGCTATGATTATAATTATAATTTAAAGGTCAAAGGACTAAATATGCCGAAGCATTTGTATCTTTTAAATTAAGACTTGTATTGCCCATTTGGTGCACAATTAATTTGAAATCGGATAAAAATATATGTGAGAGCTATATCCAAATCGGAATCGATCTCGATAAAATTTGGCAAAGATATTTCTGAGCTGTATTTGATGTATTTCCCTGAATATCGTTGTTACGGAGTGCATATTACGGCTGTGGGTAACAAATATGACAAATCGGATGAACAGTATATATGGGACCTATAGCCATATCTGAACCGATCTTCACCAAATTTGACATACTATCTTCTAAATCCCATCTTTGCATCCCATTTGGGTGCACACGTTTGGTGCACAACCAAAGGTAAATCGGACGAAGTTATATATGGGAGCTACATACAAATCTGAACCGATCTCGATAAAATTTAGCAGGGGTATTTCTAAGTTGTATTTGATATACTTCCTCAAATATTGTTGTTACAGAGTGCATATTTTACGTCTGCGGAGGACAAAAATAATCGGATGAACAATATATATGGGAGCTATAGTTATACCTAAACCGATTTCGATCAAATTTGACATACTTATTTTCAGGTCCAATCTAATCGTATGTGCAAAATTCCGTACTATTCGGACCGATATTACACGTTTGGTGCACAATAAAACGCAAATCGAACGAAGATTATCTCCAATTTCAATAGGGTTTGTCCTTGGGCCAAACAAATAATTTGTGCAAAATTTCATCTGGATAGGGCAATAAATGCGAACTGTACTTTGTTTACAAAAATACATGGATAGACGGATGGACGGACATACATAAATAAACTCAGAATGTGATTCTATGCAGATCATCAAAAGGAACTATGGGTCTATCTCGTTTCCTTTTGCCTGTTACAAACAAATGCACAAAAACATAATACCCTGACCACCTTGTGGTGTAGGGTATAAATATTATTTTTATAGGAAAACTTTAATTAACATAAAAAATCCGAAAAATATTTCGATTCAATTAAAAGTTACTGAATTAGTGTCAGTAAACAACAATTTTGAGTCATGATGATTCCAGCGACGATATTTTTCCAATAATAATGACCCCAAAATTAACACCCTTTTTCATGTGCAGAGAAACACCCTGAAAACAATGAATTCCTTCAAAAATAATATTGAAAGACGAATAATGTAAAAAATCGCAGTCACACATCCGAAAAGGGTGTAAACACGTTTTGTGACAGCTTAAATATTTTGCTACGCTTACAAATTCTCTTTCACTTCAATTCAAAATAAAACAAAACATAAAATCTATGCAAAACAGAAAAGAAAGGGCTTCCCATAGAAAATCCTTCAGAGATTGAAGTAATATTTATGAATACACCTAAACAATGTACGGGGCAAACAGTCACAAACAAAAACGCAAAAAAAAATCAAACTGAAAAGAAAAAATAATGAAAAAGTGAAACGCTGGAGTGGGGAGTTGGCTACACATTTGCATTTGCTTAACAATAACCGCATTAGTTAAGCTAAGGAAAATTCTTAAGGATTTTGAAGAAATGTCTGTCTTCGTTGTCTATTGAAATACGATTCCACAGATATGAATTCTATTCAAAAGGTTTTCATTTTCTTTGTAGATACAAGATCAAGTTATGAGTACATTCATCCACACATATGTTGGTGCGAATGTGATGAAATCATAATGAATAGTCTAACGAATGGGATAAATGTATAATGAAAATATTATGTATAATAAGCTGTCTGCCGATAGCTGCCTCATATTCCGAGAACTCTTTAGGGTGAAAGTATTAAAAAAAAATATTTATTTAAAATTGCATCTAATTATAACTTCTCAGTAATTGCGTAAAATCTCAATTACGTTTATTGATAAAATAAATTACAGCAGTTTCGAGAACTATGGTTTCAGAGAAATACAGTTTACAAAGTGAGGAGATGTTAAAATAGCTACTGCAAGATTTTAGAAAGACCATTTTCGCAACAGTCGAGTCTTAGATTACCACGACACGACCTGTAATCGGACAAGCACTAGCAAATCACATCTCATTCTGCAACTATATAGTTCAGAACCTATCACAACATCAGTAAGGAAAGACAAAATTCGAGTGGTACCGACTTTATGATACCCAACACCACTATGAAAATGAAGTAGAGTCACCTGTATCAAATAAACGTTCATATTGACAATTAAATTATTAATTGCGTATTAAGGCTTTAGAACGGTTTAAATTTGAAATGGGATGATACGAACCTATGAAAATTATATCTTATTCGATTTCCAATAAACTTGACTGAGGTAAATTTATGTTGTATGTGACTCTCGAATCATCTATCATTGTTATGGAGTACATGCCATGACTTTCAGAATACTTAAATATAAAATCGGATTACACAACTTTATTTGGTCAAATTAGAGGGTAACATATATCGGAGATATATCCAAATCTGAACCGATCTCAACAAAACATGACAAAGGAGATTTAAATTTTGAATCGCACGGCACCTGAGATTTAAGGTAAAGGCGATTTAAAGGGTTCGGGAGAAATTTCGGAGGATATGAATTTTTTTTTTTTACTAAATTTACAGTGCCTCTTAATATTCAATATTTCACTGATTGCAGTCTCACTGAATTTCGCATTTTGAATCCTCAATGGATGGATTAATGCCAGATGAAAGAAGTAGATCCACATTTTAATATGAATCCCATACAGCTGTGTCGGTCATTTTGATACCCTACACCATATAGTGTTAAGTGTATTATGTCTTTGTGCACTTGTTTTCAACATGGAGAAGGAAGCGAGATAGACCCATAGTTATTTTTGAGAATTTTCATAGAATCACTTTCTGAGTCGGTTTATGTATGTCCGTCTGTTCGTCCATCCATGTATTCTTGTGAACAAAATGCAGGTCGCATTTATTATCCTATTGAGGTGAAATTTTGCAAACAATATTTGTTTGGCCCAAGGACGAACCGTATTGAAATTGGTGAAAATCGGACCAGATGTAGATATAGCTTCTATATATATTCAACTGATTTCGGGTTAGTTTTGCACCAAATGGATAATATAAGTTAGAGAAAATCGGTTCAGGTATAGATATAGCTCCCATGTATATGTTTCATACGATTTGGGGTTTTAAGTGGATTTTTTTTAATGATATTTGGTACCAGATATCAGATACAGCCCAGAAATACCACTATCAAATTTTATGAAGATCGGTTCAGATTAGGATATAGCTCCCATACATATTATTATCCGTTATCAGGTTTTCTGTGCACCAAATGGCTAATATCAGTCCAAATGAACTGAAGTTTGGGAATTACGACTGAATTCATCCTAGAATTTTTAAATTTGGTGGAAACTAGGTATCAGATATAGCTCTGAAATAAGTGTATGAAATATATATATATATATATATATTTCTATCCAAAAGTCCTAAATTTTGGTACATCCGAACGATTATTGTGCAAATAATGGCTAATATCAGCCCAAATGGAGAGCATTTCGAGACGTTCGTTTCCATATTGCGCAACTCGGCTCCGATACATACTTTTTAATGTAACTCTTCTCCTTACTGGTTGTTTTTTTAATGTGCTCGCATCTTCCAGCTTAAGCACGATGTAAGTCCTGAGGTTGTTAAATGTTAATTCTGTTTTAAACTAGTTAGGGAATCACAATGCTGGTGTGCCCGACTTATCCAAGATGGTACGTTATCAAATCCAACCATGTCACAATTTCGGATATTGGTTGTAAGTTGAGAAGAATAAATAATATTCCACATCCATTACATATTAATATTCCCGAAATTATTCATCACTTTTAATTCCAGTCTCAGAATATTATACATTTCTCTGAAGAACCTTTAGCTGCAGAAAGCTTACCCCAACTTACAAGGACATTTGTGTACAGTTACGAAAATGACAGAATATAAAAATTTTCAAAAACATTAAATAATTTTATTTCAATGGAAATCTAAGGTAGCTACCATTCAAACAAAAATTTCCCATGATTATCCCTTCCAATAAAAACGTCATAGAAATGTTAATTACATTCTGGAGAAAGTAAAACAACACCAGCTATTATTGTGCGGCTTATTTTTTTAATAATACAAATAAATCATAATTTACCAATGTGGATGTTTTCCCAATGCCTTTGTCTGCCATGCGATATAGAATTTCCTTTTCATAATCCTTACAAGAAAGTCTTTCATGCATTATAAGTGTACGCACTTTTCTTTGAACTATTGTTATGTAAAATAGCAAATCTAATCGCTTTCTACGCATCTTTCCGCCAAGCTCCTTCTTCCCAGCTCTCTTATTAAACACTTACCGGTTTGGCAATGTAAACAATCCCCTATCATATATCATTTTAATGAGTTGTTTTTATCGTTTGCATGCATTCCCACCCCTCGCCAATTCTTCATGGCGGAATGCATGCATCCAGCCATGTATCCGTCGCTATGTTTGATATGTAGGTAAGTGATGTTGTTTATATGTTTTTTTTATATTTTCACCATGATGACAATTCGAAAAACTTTCTCATATCCGGACAAAGAATATTCCCCATGAGGATTGTAGTGTTCGCCTGCTTGAATTCGCCAGAAAAGGGTTGCTGCAGAACATGGCCGGGCCTGGGAATTTGTTAACAAGTTATCAATAACATTGTTGCGAATTATTTAAATTATAGTTTTGAGTTGCCGTTGCTTTGTTGTTTTCTCTGTTCCAAAGCGAATTTCAAATGAAATGGCAGGAAATACATTTATTATGCTCAAATTGTTAACTACGGCTTGAGGTGAGGTTGATTGTTATAAATTATAATGTTACGCTTAGGAAAACTCTCTGTTTTTTATGCTTCTGCTGTTTGTTACCCAATGAAACTTTTCATTCTGTTAGAACAGGAATACCTGGAAAAGTGAACGAAATAAAATGCATACAAAGGGTGTATGCTGGCTTTCCAGTGACTCCAATGGATGACTTAATCGTCAATTCACTGCAGGAGGGGTTTTGGCCAGAACATAAAACAAACAAAACCCAAACTGACAAAATTTTGCCAAAGAAAAATTTACCAACCGTATAGAATTGACAGCATTTGTAAATTGCTGGCTTGCTGGCTGGTTGGTTGGCTCCACAAATGAAATGCAAATTATATGCAGCCGGTGATTTGAATGAAAATTATGCATCTCCGACAGACTCAATGCATGAGCTGGCTCGGTGAATTATGCTGGCAAAAAATTGCTAGTTGATGGTCAGAAGTATGAATGAAGTCAAGTCACCGTGTCCTTTGCCCAGCCATACAGAACATATGATTTTCGGTGAAGACTCTAATGGACTGGAACGTGATGGAACAAACTGCAATTAAAGTGCAATCAGTAGTAAATGCTCGATGTCGTTAGTAATGTAAATGATATGATAACAAAGCCGAAATTTCAAAGAACTTTCTTGATGATGTTATTAATTGATTGCTTTGTGAGAGGAATAATTTCGTGATTTGAAAAAATCGAAAATTGTAAATTTTGTGGAAAGCAAATGTGTGATTCACTTTTTTTATAATTTTTTGTAATATCAGCAAATATTATTCTGGAATAATAGATTTATATATCATTGCCTTTTGAGCGCTTTGATTATATTTATGTTGTTTACTAGCTGGCCCGGTCCGCGTTGCCGGCCCGTAGTTTTTGTCTATTATGCATATATTCCCAAGCATAATTATTCACAGATATGACTGATATAAGTGTTCACGTACAGGTCGATTTAAAGTGTTTTAAAATACCTGTACCCATTTTTAACCAGTGGGCTTCAATATTTAAACCGTGGGCTTCAACTGTGTGGATGTGCTATACAAATCTATTAAAAAGTATGTATCAATCTTATCGCCATATAAGGGATCAAATTAATTTTTAATATGGTAAAAATCGTAGCAAAATCTTCCAGTCAAATGAGCAGTAATTTGGAATTTGCTGTATTTTGTATACTACATAATTGAGGGCTGAATGATTTAAGAATAGCCAAAGTTAATTACTTTTTTAAACCCATTAGCAACTTAGATTGTGCATTAGAGTCCTCATAAGTCCCCCTAACCATGTCAGTCTGTTTGTCCGCCAAAAGGTGGACTTGAGAGGGTATTATAACATGGATAAAAATTCTAAAATTTGTAGATATGTTGAAATTTTAGTGTAAGATTTTCACCCCCCTAATACGCATTATTAGCCAAATTCTTTGAAATGTGGTTAAATTAGGAGGTACCTTCTTTATATGGGCACTACTCCGAAACATCGACCTACATTGAAAACTTTCTTCTACCCCTTATAATCCAAGATGACAAATAGAGGCCAAATCAAAAATATAGCAGAACAATATAGCATGTCATAGCATTTCGCGTGATTTAAATAAGTAAAAATAGTTTTATCCACCTCCTAATTGAGGGCAGAATGATAAGATGGGAATTAATTTTATTTGCCATTTAAATTGTAAGTTGGAGACCCCTTAAAGTCCATATTTTCATCATAGGATAATTCAATGATGATTGAACAAATATTCGGTCCCGTGCTACTTTCTTATATTTGTAATTTGTTCATGTTTCCACAATTTATTTCATATGGATGCACATCCCAAATCTACGTTCCCAACCAATATTCTCTTGGGGGTTAAAAATTCAATAGAATACAAAATTTTCTTTTCTGACCACACATTAGATGTGAAAGTGGACTTGGGGATACTCCAATGTGGGGACTTTACTTAAATAAATTCCTATGTGGCAATTATCTGTATGATGGTTCCCTACCCCAGGGTGGCATAAATAAAATTTTTTAGCCAAATCAATTGATGAATGTGGTCAATACCAATATGGGCCCTACTCTGAATATTTCAAATTTTATGCGAAGAGGTTATCTACCCCCTTAGAAACAAAAATGTCAAATAAGGGCCAAAAAATGAAAAAAGTGACCGGCCAAGACCCCAAAAATAACTTAAATCATAGATGGTTATATAAATATGAAATCGGGTTGTTCCCTTATCCATGAGTTATGATCGATATAAAGACCTGCAAAAGTGATTTTAGGTATTTTGAATGTTTGGGAAGAATTTCTGGAAGGATATAAAACCTTTTCTTACTAAAAGTCCCATTCGCTCTACTATTTTGCACCTTTTATTTCAATATTGGTATATTACTTATTATTCTCCCAAAGAATTTTGCATTTTGAGCTCTCATTGGACGGATCATTGTCACGCTTTGAAATGAGCCCCATTAAGCTTTTTCGGTCATTTTTGTTTGTTTAAACGTGTTCGCATCTTCCAGCTAACCCACGATGTAGGCCCTGGAGTTGAAAGGTAGATGTCAGTTAACATCCTATTTCGCACTTATTCAATTTTTTTAGTGAAAAATTATTCTTTATTTTGTTCACAAAAAAAATTGACAAAAAAAAAGAATAACAAATTGAAAAAGTCTTCAACTTTTTCGCTGATTTTTTACAGCAAATGTTTTAAGATCCTTCCTTACAAAGTTTGTCAATAGAATGTACTATTACTTTAAAATTCGATTCCATTGAAAATGTTTTTTTGATTTTTGCAATGAGATCTCTTTTTCATGATTTTTCAGCGATTTAGAAAAAGTAATTATCTTTTAACTTTGGTGTGACCGCGTTAAATTATTTCGATATCATCTATTCCGTTTCGCCACCACATAATTCGCTACTACACTTCCATGTAACCCGTCATCAATTTCAGTTCTCAAGAAACCAAGTCAATTAAATAAATTGGTATAAATATTCGAATTCAAAAATAAAATATAAAAAAACACTACAAATGTACATTAGAAAAAAGTAAGTCAAAATGGAAAAAAATCATGCAAAATAAAACATTACTATTGTACATTTGAAAAGTCAAAATGAAAATGTTAATATATCACATTTTTACGCGATTTTTTTGGATATTATCCTTTTCGGAGAGTAGACAACTCCGAATTTGTGTGAATCGTTAAAATTAATCCAGCGGTTCTTAAGTTATAAGCGTAGTAACTAACACAACTTACATTTATATATATAGATTTTAATGTTGCGCGAAAACACGAAGATATATTTAAAGCAAAATTGGTGTTATTTTTGTATTGTAAACTCATGTTGTATTATTTACAAATGAACTTTTATTAAAGATTTGTGGCATTTTCCAGGCATTGGTTTTTATTTCTTTATTTTTATTATACCCTCAGCCATATGGCTACAGAGGGTATATATCATTTGATACGGTCAAAACGTACCTAGTCGAAATAACGGTTTTAAGCCCTAGGTCTCTTTGTATCAAATCCGTTTCAGAATATTTTGAATCGATCTAGCGATGTCCTTCCGTCTGTCTGTCTGACTGGCCAAACTTAGTACATTGTAATATTTTTGTCAAACTTAGATCGAGTTCGGAGACGGGCAATATCGGATCTGTTAAAAAGACGGAAGGGATCGGACCATTCCTTCTTGTACCTCACCCACAAAGGGTCAAAGTTTTGAATGACCAAAAGGTTTATAAAATCCGAAATAAGCATCACGTTCTCTTTATATTTCACAGATCCCATTATTTCCACTAACAAAAGATTCGCTTTGAAGATGGGATATATCCGTCCACTGCTTCTGGTACCTCCCCCACAAAGGCTCAACATTTTGAATATCCATGAAGCTCCAAGCCTAGCACGTCGCAATATTTATATCATATTTATTTAGGTCCGATACGAAATGGCCAATATTGGCCCATTCCTTCGGAACCTACTGCATGTGGGGTCAAACATTTGAATAATCATAATAGCAGTCACAATTTTTTTAAATAATGGAACATTGGCTGAGGTCATACATCTATCGGCAAATCCGACAGATACTTTTTTACTTGTTCTTGGAGGTATTCAGCACGGTAAGGAGGTATATTCAGTTTGTCATTTTATTTGTGACTCATCGAAACATACATGTAAGTCCGTATAAAGTATACATTCTGGATCATTATGGTAATCAATGGTATATCCCATTTTGAATTCCAAAAGACTTGCAAACAATGTATGATAGAACAAGTGGAAAAATTAATTTCGACCAGGTCGAACTTTAAATTTCGTCCACCATTAGCCAATGAAAACATTTTTATGTAAAAGCATCTGGATAAAACTTAAAACTTTGAACTACAAATACCAATAAATCAGTTAGAGAATGCGGTAAAGCTTCAAAAAAAGTGGGTGGAAGTGGGTATGGGCCATACCAAAATTGAAACACATTACGAATCTTAAATACCAAATTTGGGACAATTCGGTATGCAACTACGTTAGAAAATGTGGCTTAAGTCGTCTGAATATCGAATGTCCTAAAGTACCGGTATATCTGCGCTATAGGAAAACGTGGACCAATATACATATTGTTCTTCAATTGGAGCTAGAACTCCTTACCAACAACAAATTCCTCTTTTTAGGTAAGTCGGTGGAAAATGTGCAAAAATTATTAAGATACCGTATATCGGGAGGTACCTTTAAATGGGGGCTATACGAAAAAGTGGACCTATACATACAATATTCCGCCACCGGTGTTAGAACCCATAATGACCTACAAATACCAATTTTTATCATCAAACTAGCTAATATCGGGAGGTACTGTTATATGGACGCTAAACGTGGGCCGATACAAATTGCCAAATTTATAATCTCTAGGTCAAATAATGTGGGCTGTATGGTTACTTCATTAGACAGACAGATGGACATCGTTAAATCGACATATAATTTTATGCTGATCATGATTATATATACTTTATGGGGTCCACCACGAATATTTAAAGGCGTTTCAAACGGAATGGCAAACTAAAAATAACCTACTTTTCATGGTGGAGGGTAAAAAAACAGTCAATTTTCTTTGTCACAGTAAATAGAAGCCAATACGAACTGTGAGTACTGAATTTTAAAGCATTAATTTGGAAACTGAGGCTATTCTCCGTGATATGGGGCCTATTTGACCTATATAGACCATTTTCTAGCACAAGAGGTAGAACCCTTTAGAAAATATGGCTAGAATCATTAAAACACCGAATATGGGAAGGTAAAATTATTTGGGGGTCGTACGTGGACCCACGTAGACAATGGTTTGGCATATGAGTTAGAACCCATTATAAACTTTAAAACTTTTCCGTTAGAAAGTGTGACTAATATCGTCAAAACTCAGAATATGGGGAAGTAAAATTATGTGGGGGTTATACGAAGACGTTGACCGATATAGCTTATCTTCGAATTTGGCGTCTCTGCACACAAAAGGCAACTCTATGCAAAACCTTAGCTTCGTTAAATGATTATTTGGATGAGTTACAAGTGGAATGACAAATTTACAATCCGTACAGGTAGACCTCTTTACTTTAAACTTTCGATAACTTATCCTACCTTGTCTTTATTTTGGTTCAATAGATCTATGTTTTGGTTCAATATATATGTATTGGAAATTACATTTTCCAACCTATGGCACCTTTCTACAAGGCAAACGAAAGGCTTTTTTATATCCAACCGGAAAAATAATATTGAGTTCCTGTAACTGTCTGTTTCTGTCTTCTAATCTAATTGTGGCCAGAATCGAAAACTCTAATGAAAATATGGCTAGAGTGGGTATATATCATTTGATACGGTCAAAACGTGTGTAGTCGAAAGTCGAAACGGTTTTACACCCTAGGCCTCTTTGAACCAAACCCGTTTCAGGACATTTGGACTCGATCTAGCAATATCCGTCCGTCTGTCTGTCTGTCTGGCTGCGTGGTGCGCACTATAACTCTTGAAGGAAATATCCGATTTCGTCCAAACTACGTACATCGTAATATTATTCAAAGAAAATAATTTACTGCACGGAAGGAAAAAGGATAATCCGATTTTGATCCAACTTTGCGTATCCTTATATTTACATCAGGTGTGAAAATGGACAATATCGGTCTAAGTACCACCCCACAAACGGTCAAAATTTTGAATAATTATAACTCGTATAAAATGTGATGTAAGAGTCAGTTTATATTCAAATTAGACACATCACTATATTTTTATTAACCTAAGGTACGATTGAGGATGCAATATATCGGTCCACTCCTTCTGGTAAAGGGTAAGATTTTGAATATCCACGGTGCTCATTAAACGCGAAATTAACATCCGATTCCATTCAGACGTTAGTTTCGGGGTCTTGGCCACTTTTTTATACCACCATACAAAGTATGGAGGGTATATTAAGTTCGTCATTCCGTTTGTAACTCATCGAAATAATCATTTTAGACCCAAAAAAGTATATATATTCTTGATCAGCGTAAAATTCTAAGACGATTTAGCCCTGTCCGTCCGTCCGTCTGTTGTAATCACGCTACAGTCTAAACAAATTAAGATAGGAAGCTAAAATTTTGCACAGATCTCTCTTTTGTCTGCAGACAGGTGAAGTTAGATGGGCTATATCGGTTCACGATATCGTATAGCCCCCATATATCTGAACCCCCCGATATTCGGTGTTTTGATGATGTTAGCCACATTTTTCAACGGAATTGTCTGAAAATCCATACAAGGAGTTCCTTGTAGGTACTTTATACCTCGGTACAGAATTATCTATATAGGTCCACGATATCGTATATCCCCCCTATAATTGTACCTCCCGATATTCGGTATTTTGATAATTTTACCCACATTTTTTAACGGAATCGTCTGAAAATCCACACAAGGAGTTCCTTGTGGGTACTTTATATCATGGAAAAGAATTATCTATATAGGTCCACGATATCGTATATCCCCCATATAACGGTACCCCCCGATATTCGGTATTTTGATGATTTTACCCACATTTTTCAACGGAATTGTCTGAAAATCCACACAAGGAGTTCGTTGTGGGTACTTCATACCTCGACAGAGAATTATCTATATAGGTCCACGATATCGTATAGCCCCCATATAACGGTATCCTCGATATTCGGTATTTTGATGAATTTAGCCACATTTTTCAACGGAAATTGTACACAAGGGGTTGGTGACATCTATTATAATCTTTGCCATTAGACATTACTTATAATAAATATATGCATTTAAGACTAAAAGTACGGGCCGACAACTTGAATCGGGCCTGTCAGTTATTCTATAAACTATTTTCGACATATTGGTGTAAAGAAACTTCTTAGGAACTCATTTTGTATTTAGATGAAGTATTCTTTGACTAGCACAACAATTCTATTCTCCATGAAAGTTTTTGAAATATAAAAGGAAACAATAGTGTGTAGCTTATTTTTTCTCACACGTCATATAAAGTATCTCTCTAATATTTAATAGAAAGTGAGAATTTCTAGAAATCCCTCTTAACAATAAATCTTTAGACTCAGTGTGTTAATATACAGATAAATAATGTTAATAGACAGATATTGTTACAAACACCATGGTTTGGTGGGTACTGCTTATCCGTTGTTATCTCTTGGAAAATCCAGATTTTTTTAACAGATTGAATGCATTCTCAATACTTAGAACACTCAAGATTGATGACAAATTGGAAATTATCCAAAAAAAACTGTCATGATTAAACAAAAATTAATTGTGAAAATCGAGGTAGTGACTAAGCATTAAACTACATTAGCTGCTGTCAAAAGATGAAAAGAAACCCAGAATATTATCCAGCCACCGATAATTATTAACTGTCTGCACGAGCAACTCACCTTTCCTTTCTTTCGCCATTGCGACCTATTGTGGTATCGATGATAACAAAAACATCCATTAATTTTCTGTCTGCTTTTGAAAATCAATAATCATTAAACAAAAGAAAAAAGACGTCTCGACATGCTTGCTACAAAGTTGCAAAAAATCGAACAAAAACATAATTTTTATACATTTTGTTTAGCTTTTAACACCCGAAATAGGCAAAACGAAAATAAAAAGAGTTGTTTACCAAACACCTAGCCCTGCGGCAACTCTTCAGCAGATAAATAAAAATAATTGGCTGATCACTGATGTTTTCAAAATGTGTGTCAAAAAATAAGAGGTAAAATAAAATATTAGAAAAGATTTTATTTTTACTTGGTTTTGCTCATTTGTAAGTAGGTTCTCTTTCTGCTAAAAACTCCCCAAAAGCTATACATTAATTTGAGTCTTCTGCCTTTTTAGAAAATCGAATTTCAACAAAATGCAGCGTTGTGTTAACTTAATGTAGAAATATTTGAGAGAACTTTTAAAAAATTATAAGAACGAAATTTAAATTATGTAGACTTAAATAAGTTCAATTAACACAAAACGATGTAGTAAGCTTTCATGTGTTTCATATAGAATTTTCAAATATATTTATTGAATGGAGGCTTTATGGGGGTATATGAGGAAATATTTGTGTCAAAATAAATGATTTAATAACTAAATAAATTTTAAGCCCTCTATAATGGAAAGGATTACATATTAAATTTGTCATTTCGTTTGCAACACCTCTAATTATTAATTGTAGACCCCATAAAGTTTATTTAGCGATCTCCGTCTGTCTGTTTGTGTACTGAAATCACGATACAGCCTACATTATTTGACGCAACGCATTGAAACTTGGCACAAGTGTCCAAGGATGGTTTGTATTGAAAATGAGATATATAGGTCCAATTACGTATAGCCCTCATGCAACGGTACTTCCTCATATTCGGTATTTTTTTTGATTTTTGCTACATCTACCCACCGATTTGTCTAAAACTTGTCTTAATTCGTAAAGTTTTAAGCTAAGGTGGCTGAGCATTGTGTGTTTATATTTATTATATACATATAACGGTAGC
This sequence comes from Musca domestica, assembly GCF_030504385.1. Taxonomy (NCBI): domain Eukaryota; kingdom Metazoa; phylum Arthropoda; class Insecta; order Diptera; family Muscidae; genus Musca; species Musca domestica. The sequence goes on along the minus strand of NW_026712363.1, from coordinate 8,846,016 downwards.
TTCGGGTATTCGGTATTTCGAGGATTGAAGCAACAATTTCTTAAGCATTTTTGTAAAATTTGGCACATGTCGTTTACAATGGGTCCAACAACCGGTGGCAAAACATTATTCACATTAATCCATGTCTTCCATATAACGGTACCCGCCGATATTCAGTATTTTTATGATCCAAGTCACTTTTGCCCACGGAAGTGTTACCATTTTGTCAATATAGGTTCCCGTTTTTGTATGGCCCCATATAACGACTTCACCCACTTTATCGTTATTTTAAAACATAAACTGCATTCTTCAACCGATCTCACCGGTATAAACAGTTTAGAGTGAAATTAGTTTGAATCCAGATACTTTTATACAAAAATGCTTTCTTTAGCAAATGTTGAGGGACTTTTTACTTGCTATACTATAACAATTAAACAATTAAAGAAGCAGTTAAGTTCGACGGGGCCGTACTTTTGATACCCTCCACCATTTGGAAAAACAATTAATTTTTATTATATTTTCTATACATTTTTCGTAAGATATCCATTTAAATAACAAATTTAAAACAAGTAAGCAAAGGCTATAGTCGTAAGGGGTCGACCATGTGATACCCTACAACACTACAATATGTTAGAAGCCCTCTCATGTCCAAATTTTGAAAGATTTCGCTTTTGAAATTATATCACGGAGCACTAACCAGATATTACCCTTAGCATTTTGACCAGGGACATTTGCCCAATATTTACGCAATCCGTCGTGCTGTTAGTTGTTGTGGTCCATTTTACGTCTTAATATAATCCAATGGTCATCCAAAATGCCAGTACTCTTCCCTGTGCTTAGCTATCTTCTCAGGCGTGTCGATTGGCTTCAATTATGTGATCCGGAAATTTTTTCTATTTTTGGTTCATTTGAACGATCATCTCCAAAAGCTGTATCTCCAAATTCAGACTCATCTATATGATTTGCTTATCTACGATATTTGGCAATATTCGTCAACGAAATCAGCATAAAAGCGAGAAGTTCGCCTTGTTGTGTATTTTGGATATCGCCTGTAAGTTATTTTCAGCGTTTCGGTAGAGTTTAAATTTTTGTTTTTTCTTCACACAAAAGTAGTGGTCCATTCTACCCCCTGTCCCAAACTCTAACTTCATGCGAGATTTCTTGACCTTTGGTTTCTATTTGTGACCTTTATAACGGCTGCAAAATCAGGAAAAGTTTTAGTTGTTGGTCCATTTAAACCCTAAATATATTGCGGACATCATTGAAAACAATATTCCTAGCCATTCTGAGCCTAAAACTACCCTTATGACAATTTTCGTGAGGATCGGCCGATAATTGCAATCTGTATATAATAACCCCAACCTGTGTTGTAAGGTGAAAAAATATTACAAAATGTACACTTGAATATTATAAGTCAAATTGAAAAAATCGCATGCGATAAAAAATATGAAAAAATGAAAAAAATGTCACAAAATACTACAAAATCTATATTAACATCATTATTGACATCATTTTAAGCGATTTTTTTAGATTTTATACTTTTATGCCAAGAGGGCATTCTGAATTGACAAAATTTGTCAAAATCGGTCCAGCCATTCTGGATAAATTAGCATTTTAACTAACATCCCCTTCCTTTGTATATATACATTGTATATATTTCGCTATATATATCAGATATATTTGCTATTGGTATCTACGTAACGGTCAGAATTAACCTATTCGTCTATTTGTGATTTCGCCTGAATTAAAAATATTCGCGGTTTAATAGAAATTTTGACTTTTTTTAACACAAATGCTATGGTCTTTTTCACCCACTAAATATTACCTGATGACCGTCAAAATTCGAAGGCTTCTGCCCAGCCCTAAGCTCTAGCCCCATGCTAACTTCCACGTCGATTGGTCTATAATTGCGACCAACACATAGTATTGTAGGGTATAAAAAATGTAACACAGATAGATCCATTATTGCAAAATGATTACTGGTTATTAATTGGCTATTATTAGGAACAAATGTCGAACATCGAGGGGGTACCATCATATAAAGATAAGGTAATACTTGGTCCTTTATAGACAATTTTAGCCTAGGGAAGGCAATTCTATAAAAAATAATTTGACCAAAATCATGAAAATACAGAATATCTGGTGGTATTTTTATATGGGGGCTACATGCAATCGTATATCTATTTACACAATTTTCGTCAGATTGGTAAGTGCATATTAAGAACTAAATTCCAGTCAAATCCATTGAAAATGTGGCTAAAATTATCAAAAAATATCAGAATTAAAATTATTAATATTGTGGACCGATATCTTTTTCGAAAGATTGATCTATGAAAAATTTTAGGTTCTCATCTTAATTCGTTTCGACTCTAACGTGATTACAACAGACGGACGGACGTACAGAGATAAATCATCTTAGATCATTATTTCGATTAGTTACAGACGGAATGACAAACTTAATATACCCTCCATACTATGAATGGCGGATGGTATAAAAACTACACACCATTCTTGATGGGCATAAAATTTCGAATTTAAATTCGATTAATGGAAAAGTTGTAAAAATAATTCAGATGGGAGTATGTAGGAAATGATTCTAAGATACTCAAACACTCTGAGGCATCAAACTGAAAAGTTGTAATATTGGGAAATATGATATAAGAAAACCATTTTCCATTGATTTCAATTTGATACCCTCTATCATTGGCATATATGTAATCAGTAGGCAATATTTTATTTTACGCTATATAAATAAATAACGCTAATTGGCAATTTTCAAAAAGTTAATTTAATTTTGATTAGCTTTAATTAATCTGCAAAATATTAAGTAAAATCTACAAAATATGGGTAAATAAACGGACAATATAGGCGTAAAACCTGAAATTGCCGGGGAAACTCTTTAAATCGGTCCATTACTCTCGACTCAGTTAGAAAATCCGACCATTTTTGCGAAAAGGTTAACAAAAATCTAGGTACAACTACATTGATAAGTTAGGGAAAACCCTTCAAAATATCATTCCTTGCCATTTACAAGTAAAAACGACATTTCCAAGTAATTTCAAACACCATAATTCAGAAAAATTCGGGTATAATGGGATATACCTTCTTCGAACTTGTTTTGTCAAGAAATAACGAATATATATTGATTAAAATATATTGTGGGGAAGCCATAGCTAGATCGACTAATCTGTACCGATTTCCACTAAATTTAACGAAGAATTTTTGCCTTTGTATGTGAGCTCTTCAAATAAATATTACTGCTATAGAGAAAACTCAAATGTAATGAGTATGGAACTATAGATATATGTGATTCGATTTGATCCATGGTCGGATCAATATATATATACATATGGCAGCTGTAGCTTCATCTGCACCAATTCCATATACCTACTTCTTGACTGAATTCGGTGGTATGCGCTAAAATCCCATTTGGTCAGAAATAACACATATGCTGTATAACAAACGTGAAATCGGACGAAAATTTATATATGTGGAAGCTATATCCAAATTTTGTCTGATTTGGATATATTCATCTAAATTTGGATAAATCTAAAATTTGACAAAGTATTTTCAAGGCTATCAGGCATGTCACAGAATGTAAAATCGTTCAAGAGTGAAAACGAAAACGATTTTAGCTTCTCTAAAAAACGGAAAACGCAAAAATTTTGCGTTTTGATATCACTTTCAAAAAGCAGGGTGAAATTGAAATGTTTAGTGATTTTAACGTAAAAAATAAACAGAAGACACATACATTTAACAGAAAATATTGTATTAACCAAATTCTCTTAGAATGAACATGTTTTTGGAATTTATTTTACAAAAAATCTATTATTTTTCTAATCCATGATGAAAACGCAAAAAATATGCAGAAATGAACGGCAGACTTGTATTGTTGAATTATTGCCATATGTGTTGAAGAAGAAGGTGTAGAAATGTACAACTGACAGACCAAAAAGCAAGAAAGGGGAAAAACAAAAAAATAATTAATTGTTTGGTTTGAGACAGAGCGCTTCAGACAATCGGGCAAAAATGTAAGTATGTATTTACATACATATTTCTAAATTTTCGTCAAAAACTGTTTATTTAATTTATTTTATACTTTAGGGGCAAACACCGAAACGTTTTTTCTATTATAAAAAAGGGATTCGTCTTCGGAAGGTTTAACCATTCTAACGTGAGTTCCGTCAATGCATCCTACAATTCCTGGAATTTCATAATTTTCAAAAATACAATTTCGACTTTCTTTTTTCTTCGGAAGACATTCTTAATTTGATCCAATGTGGACAAATTTCAGCTTCAATTCCATTAATAACTCTCCACATAATTGTAGAAACTGTACTTCTCCCAAGGCTTAGCTCCACATCTCTACCTATAACTCCTTGAAATGCACCCGTAGCCAAAAACCTAAGCGTTGTTGCAAGCTGGATAATAGCCGGTATATTGGAACGTTTGAGGTGGGGAGAATTTTTTTCCAAAACTAAAACAAAAGCTTCTTTATTTAGCCGATAATAAGTTATAAATCTGTAGAAATAAATTATTATTAAAATAAATTTGAAAATAACTCATTGCTGGTGGATCCTTACTCTGCATTTGAGTGAGATAAAGGATCTGATGCGTTCCTCAATGTCCGGCGACGAATTTTTTCAGTAGACCGCTGATTTATTTCTTCATCCATTACAGCAAGTATTGAAGCCCCTGGCATTTTTACATTTGGTGTTTATATTATAAAAAACAATTTAAACTCCTTTTTTAATTGTCAATAATTTGTTTACGACTTTTTTTTTTTCATGGAGTTACCATATTTTTATTTCAAAAATGTGAAATGATTTTTTTTCCGGATTAGTCAAAACGTACGAGTGCTGAAGAAGCAAAAGCAAATCGTAACGATTTGGAAAAGGTGAAATAAATCGATTTCGTAAAACTTCTGTGACATGCCTGTATATCTGATATTTGGGCTGGAATTACGACTTGAGAATAATGATGTGAATTTCCATCATACCCATTTTTATGAAAAATTTATATAAAAGCACAAGTTTACCTTAATTTTATCGCAACAGGAAGTCTTATTAATGTGTCTTGCATTTAACAAAAAATTAATATCAAAAATAAGCAACTAACGGTAAAAATGATCTTGAGTTTAAAATCCGATCTTATAAACGAGTTTCAATATATTTATGATTTTGTCTTTAGATTAGTTTTTTTATGACTTATTTGAGTTTATCTGACACAAAAAGTGAAAACATTGTTCTATTGCGAGCCGATTTGAAAAAGTAACTTTTAACTACTACGAATGAATTGTACAAATTTATACAGTTTCTGGTTCATTTTTGTCAATAAAAAGAATTAAATTTGGAACATGAACTACTTTACCCAGTTTAATTTCATCAAAACAGAAAAAAAACAGTAAGGAAAGCTCAAAAGTCGGGCGGGACCGACTATATGATACCCTACACCACTATGCATATTTAGTAGAGCTCTCGTAAAAAGGTTTATACAGGGCATTTCAGAGCTCTATGAGATATATGGTACAAAATCAAAATCTATCTAATTCTATCGTGCATTTTACGAACTATAGCTATCTCTGAACCGGGTTTCTCCAAATATGACGTATTAGCTTCTAGACTGAATTCGGTCTTATGTACGAAAATTCAGGTGATTTGGGCTGATATTGGCCATTTGATGCACAATTAACACGAAATCGGATGAAGATATGTATGGAAGGCATATCCAAATCGGAACAGATTTTAATAAAATTAAAATCAACTATTTTTGGGCTTTATCTGATATCTGGTACCAACTATCATTCCTGTGGAGTGCATATTACGAATGTGAGGGACTTAAAGACCAAATCGGATGAAAGATATATATGGGAGCTATAGCTATATCTGAACCGATTTTTACTAAAATTGGTGTACTTGCTTCTAAGCTGGTTTCGGTCGGATTTACCAAAATTGATGCTATTACGGCCATTTGGTGGTCAATCACCCGAAATCGGATGAAGATGTATATATCCAAATCTGAACCGATTTCGAACAGTGCATAGTAGGAATGTGAGGGACTTAAAGATCAAATCGGATGAAAGATATATATGGGAGCTATAGCTATATCTGAACCGATTTTCTCCAAATTTGATATACTTGCTTCTAGGCCGAACTCGGTTGGGTGTGCCAAAACTCAGGTAATTTGGACTGATAGTGGACATTTGGTGCACATTTAACCCGAAATCGGATGAAGATATATATGGGAGCTATATCTAAATTTGATCCGATTCTCACCAATTTCCATAGGGTTCGTCCTTGGGCCAAAAAAAAAAAAATATTGTTTGGAAAATTTCATCTCAATCGGATAATAAATGCGACCTGCATTTTGTTCACAAGAATACATGAACGGACAGACGGACTGACATGCATAAATCGACTCAGAAAGTGATTCTATGAAGGTTCTCAAAAGTAGCTATGGGTCTATCTCGTTTCCTTCTCCATGTTACAAACAAATGCACAAAGACATAATACCCTTGCCACTATGTGGTGTAGGGTATAAAAACTTGCAAAGAAGGATCAAAATCAAATTGGATGAAACATAATGATGGACCTATATTCTATATGCAATGGGTTATTATAACAGTTATTATTATTTAAAATGTTGAACTTTTGCGAGGAAGTTACAGAAATGAGTGGATTTTCAATCTTTATGTTTGTCTTACTATGCGCCAAGTTTGAACTATATTGGGTTGTCCGTTCGCTCTGTTGGTAGTGCCACACCTTGCAATCCATATTCCATATTATTCAGAAATTTTGGATACCACGAAAATTCTTAGACATAAATTAAGTAGCATGGAATTCTATGTTGATTTCATTGTGGAAGGATGTCTAATATATTAAATAAAAACATCTGTAATGTAAATTTAAAAAAGTCAAAATTATAATTTGAAATTTTGGATCCATTAAGAGCGACTTATAAATTTCAATTTGATCCTTCGCAAGTTGAAAGATATGTGCATTGCCCATGATGCTCTTTTAATATAAATTTTCATACCACACACACCCATTTACCAACGAATTGAAGATCAATTATCGTATTATTTTGATCTTATAATGAGAGAATTATTTTATTTGATACAAAGAATTCTCAGAGCGGGTACTAATCTCCAATACATATCTACCTACGTGCATTCATTCCCAATAGAAACGTTATGCATACAAGACTGTCTTCCTCGAAACTCCATAGTCAATCTTTTCCAAACGATCTCTCGTTTGGCTCTTGCCACCCCGTTGAGACTGCCACAAATCGGGCTATATATATTTTTTTAACAAGATTGGAAACTTATTTTGTTTTGGCTGAACTGGGATTGCTGTTGTTGTTTCTCATTGCCAGCAGCACAATGTTCGTTGGTTTGGAAACCATAAATTGTCATTGCTACACCAACACCACCACCAGAGGAGATGTTAAGCGATGATAAATGATGTTATTGAACATAATGTTTTGTTACCTCTTTTCTTGTAAACAAACAAGGGCTCAAAGAGGAATCGGTAAAAGATGAGGTCGTTAAGATGATTGGAGTGATGTTGTCTTTTGGCCTTTTGTTGTGGATTGTGTTTTATTTTTTTTTTTTTTCGAAAAAAAAAATATATTAAATACAAGTAGTCTGTCTATCTGAACGACCGTCGGGCACTGTGTGTGTATATATGTGTATACATGTTTCTTCTTGCTAATCGGCTCGTGTTATCGAAATGGTCACTATGGTCAAAAATGTTAAAAATATTAAAAATATAAAGATATATTTTTCGTTCTGTAAGGGATTTGTCACTCCTGCCCTTCATTTAAAATAAATGTTTATACCCTTTATGTTTTGGGGGTATTATAAGCTTGTTTGGGCCAAAAATTATGTAACACCTCGAAATACTGGTTTCCCATATAGGAAAGTATATATGGATCTTTCTATCTGAGTCGATCTAGCTATGTATGTCCGTCCGTCTGTCCATGTTAATTTGTAATCCCGCTACAGGTCGCAATTACGGTCCGATCCTCAAGAAATTGAAAATGAAGGTGGTGATAGGGTCAGAATAGAAGCCTATTGCTTTTGGAAATGATCGAATAATATTTTGGGGTTGAAATGGACAAAAAACTGAAAAATATTCCTGATTTTGCAGTTGCTACACAGGTCCCAATTATAGACCAATCGACGCGAAAGTTAGCATGGGGCTAGAACTTAAGGCTGGGCATAAGCTCTGCAATTTGGATGGTCATCGGGTAATATTTAGTGGGTGAAAGAGACCATAAAATTTTTGTTAAATATAAGTCAAATTTTTCATTAAACCGCGAATATTTTTAATCCCGGCGAAAATACAAATAGACGAACGTTACGTAGATGCCGATAATAAATATATCGGATATATATAGCGAAATATTTACAATGTGTATATACAAAGGACGGGGATGTTAGCTGGAATGCTTATATCTCAAGAATGGCTGGACCGATTTTAACAAATTTTGTCAATTCAGAATGCCCTCATGGCATAAAAGAATAAAAAAATCGCATAAAAAGATGTCAATCACGATGTTAATATAGACTTTGTAGTAATTTGTAATATTTAATATTATTTTTTCACCCTACATCACAGGTTGGGGTTTTCATATAAAGATTGCAATTATCGTCAGATCCTCACGAAAATTTCCATAAGGGTAGGGTTAGGCTCGGAAGGGCTAGGCCTATTGTTTTTAAAGATGTCCGCAATATATTTAGGGGTTGGAATGGGCCAACTACTAAAAATGTTCCTGAATTTGCAGCCGTTATAAAGGTCACAAATAGAAACCAAAGACCACGAAATCTCACATGAAGTTAGAGTTTAGAACGGCGAGTAGAATAAACCACTACTTTTGTGTGAAAAAATACCAACATTTCCATTCTACCGACACGAACATAACTTGCAGGCAATATCCAAAATACACAAAAGGTGAACTTCTGGCTTTTTATACCCTACACCACAAGGTGGTCAGGGTATTATGTCTTTGTGCATTTGTTGGAACAGGCAAAAGGAAACGAGATAGACCCATAGTTCCTTTTGATGATCTGCATAGAATCATATTCTGAGTCGATTTATGCATGTACGTCCGTCCGTCCGTCTATCCATGTATTTTTGTGAACAAAGTACAGTTCTCATTTATTACCCGATCCAGATAAAATTTTGCACAAATCATTTGGAGATAATCGGTCAAAATTTAGATATAGCTCCCATATACATCTTCGTCCGATTTGCTTTTTATTGTGCACCAAACGTGTAATATCAGCCCGAATAGTATGGAATTTTGCACATACAACCAAATTAGGCCTGAACAAAAGTATGCAAAATTTGATCGAAATCGGTTCAGATGTAGCTATAGCTCCAATATATATTGTTCATCCCATTTGTTATTTTAGTCCTCCGCAACCGTAATATGCACTCTGTAACAACAATATTATGGGAAAATACAGCTCAGAAATACATTTGCTAAAATTTATCGAGATCGGTTCGGATTTGGATATATCTCCCAAATATAACTTCGTCCGATTTACCTTTTACTGTGCACCAAACGTCTAATATTTGGCCAAATGGGATGAAATTTTCAACTTACGACCGAATAGAGTCTAGAAGCTAGTATGTCAAATTTGAAGATCGGTTCAGATATAGATATAGCTCCCATATATATTGTTCATCCGTTTTGTTATATTTGTAACAACGATATTCAGGGAAATATATCAAATACAGCTCAGAAATGTCTTTGCCAAACTTTATCAAGATCGGTTCAGATTCGGATACAGCTCCCATATATATCAAATGGGCAATACAAGTCCGAATTTAAAAGATACAAACGCTTCGGCATATTTAGTCCTTTGAACTTTAAATTATAATCATAGCGTGTATGATTGAATTCTCCCATATAAACTTTTAATTGTTGTGAGGAGCTCTACTAAATTAGCAAACTGGTGGACATCCCACATTTTACTATTTACATAAATTCGAAGCAATTGACTTTTGATATAAAAATTCTTCTTAAAATAAATAATTTAAAATTTTTTTCAATTTTATAAAGATCAGAAACATACTAATGTGAATGAATATTGTAAGTCTAATTTTGTTCCATATGTACATAGAAGCTATATTTTATGAGAATCATATAAGATGTTTGGTCAAAGGAGTTGAGTTAGTAGTGACTTTTAAATAATTATTTGGAGACAATTCATAATTATTCTCTTAACGGGTCCTCAGTCTTCAATGCCTGTTAAGGGTAACGTGACACAGTCTCTCCATTGTTTTTTTTTTTTCAATAACCATTATAATTTTCGATATAACCACGTTTAAGTCTTTAAAATATCAGAAATATCAGAAAGTTGGTGCCAAAACCTTAATCTACAGAGACAATTTTCAGTCCTAGGGAGCTATACCAAATACCAAATTTAAAACAATTTCTCGAAAAATGTGGCTAAAATCATCAGAATACTAAATACATGGAGATAACGTTACATGGGGCTAAAGGAAAATATGGACCTATATAGACAAAGTTCTGCTACAGGAGGTAGAAACCATTACTAACACTATATGTAACATTTTTAAAAATTCCGCTGTAAAATATGGCTAACTTAAAAAAATACTAAATATGGATGGGGCTATACGAAAACGTGGACTTATATAGACAGTGTTTCGTAAGTGGTAATAGTTGTCAGTGTTATGCTATGGAGCGATATCAGATAAAGTAATCCAAGATTCCAGTTCATAGCAATTTGATTAAATGACGAGTAGCTATTATTCAGTGCAATCACGTCAAAAAAAATTACACCGGATAAAATATTCATTTCAGAAATTTAGTATATTTGTATAATTAATTTTGTATAATTCTATCCCACATGAAAAGAAAATGAAAAGTTATACCATTTCAAAATAAGTCCATTAAGCAAAGACATTTGTAGTCGGTGTCGATCTGTGAAACGGTAGGCCAAAATAAAAAAATCAGTTACAAATTATTCTGCATAATAATGAAGATGGCCAACAACAATTGCGGTTAATCAACCAAAAATTCGTTAGTCACGGAGCAAAATGGGAAGATATCAAACAAAATAATTATTGTATTGTGGTCTGAGCGATGCTCGTTTTGCATTAACAAGCAGGTCTTTTTATACCCTTCACCATACTATGGAGGGTATATCAATTTTGCCATTCCGTTTGTAACTCCTCGAAATACTCATGTCAGACCCAACAAAGTATATATATTCTTGATCAGCGTAAAATTCTACAATTCTACGATTTAGCCATGTCCGTCTGTCTGTCTGTCCGTCTGTCTGTTGTAATGACGCTATCTTTCGAACGAATTAAGATAGAAGCTAAAATTTTGCACACATGTATATTTTGCCAGAAGGCAGGTTAAGTTAAGTTAAGTAAATGGGCCATGTAGGTCCACGTTATCATATAGCCCCCATATAACGGTACCTCCCGATATTCGGCATTTTGATGCTTTTAGCGACATTATTCACCGGAATGGTGTCAAACTTGGCATTTGAAGTTCCAAAGACAGAAAATTGTTTGAGCAAGTCCACGCCTTCGTATAGCCCCCATAAAACGTTACCTCCCGATAATGGGTATTTTGATTATTGTAGCTACATTATTCACCGATTTTTTTCTAAGTTTCGCATTTGGCTTATGAAAAAATTACCTATGCAGATTCATGTCGCCGTATTGACCCTAATATAACGGCTACATTCGGTATTTCTACGATTTTAATGGATTTTATTGTTTTTGAGAATTGCCTAATTCGCTCCAAATGGTGGATGGTATTCAAAGTTCGGCCCGGCCGAACTTACAGCTTTTTACTTGCTTCCTCTTTTTTTTTGGTAAATTAGAAAATTGTATATTTTGTTTCGTTTAATTTTTTCCATTCATTGATTTTGATTAATTTTTTACTTTGATTTTTTGTATTTTTATTTGAAACAATGGAGCAAATCTTTCGCGTGGCTTATTAAATTATACAATAAATTTCAAAATGTCAAAACATAAAATATAGTTTTGTTCACACATCCGTTCCAAAATTGCGTTTCGCTTTGAGGTAACGGTGAGGTGGATGTATTTGATTGTTTATGTATTTTATTGTTTATTAAAATTTCTTCGCATAATCTTCAAATGGCAAATATACACGTGTCAATTGATTAAAGACTTTAAAGTAAATGCCAAGTTTTTGAGCGGAATGAGCTTCATGGATACTAAAAATGTTGACCCTTTGTGGGGGAAGTACCAGAAGGAGTGGACCGATATATCCCATCTTCACGCCAGACCTCGGGCTAATAAAAATATTGTGATGTGTGTAATTCAAAGAGAACCGGATGCTTATTTCAGATTTTATGATCGTCTTTTTCAAACAAAATTTACCAGAAGGAATGGTCCGATCTTTATAAAAAATATTGTGTTAATGGAAATATTGAGATGTATCAAGTCTGAATGGAATCGGGTCTTAATTTAGTGCTTTACGAGCTTAATGAATATTCAAAATGTTGACCCTTTGTGGGGGAGGTACCAGAAGGAGTGGACCGATATATTCCATCTTCACACCAGACCTCGGGTTAATAAAAATATTGTGATGTGTGCACTTTGAAGACAATCGGCTCTTACATCACATTTTATAAGAGTTATAATAATTCAAAATTTGACAGTTATTGCCCATTTCCGAACTCGACCTAAGTTTGACAATAATATTACGATGCAGTAATTTTGGATAAAATCCAGAATCCAGACAGACAGACGGACGGACTTCGCTAGGTCGACTCCGAATGCCCTGGAACGGATTTGGTCCAAAGAGACCTAGGGTCTAAAACCGCTATTTCGATGAGGCTCACTTTGGCCGTGTCATATGATATATACCCTCTGTAGCCATATGGCTGAGGGTATAATTAAAATCATATGATATCATAACCCTACCTTGATTTTATTGTACCATGGTTGAAATGTAAATTTATAGTTATAGCTTTTGGGCAGACTATGCTTTTTCTTTTTGTGACAAAAAGAGTTGTAATCGTATTAGGAAAACGATATTGTGTAAAATCTATGTCATTCCATAAATTTTTCGCGATTTTCTCTTAAATTAATATATTGTGAGTAAAATATCAAATAAAAATCAGTAAGGAAAGGTAAAAGTATGACTTTATGATACCCAAAACCACTATGACTATTTAGAAGAGTCACGTGTAGCAAACAAACGTTTATACTGGAAATTTAGATCTTTATATGCAATTTTTCGACCACTGCGACGCGGGTTTCGATCAAGTTGCTTCTTTACTTTTCGAACCATTTCTGCTGATGTTGCTGTTTTCATCCGTCCACTTCCTTGACGTTGGGCTATGCTACCAGTGTCACGGTAACGAACGATGGTACAAGACACAAAAGATTTATTCACATTTTAATGCTGGAATGCTCTAACGATACCCACTTGTGGTTTTCCAGCCAAATATAAAGAAATCACACTATCACGCTTAAATTCCATCATGAATAAATTTTTTAAGCTTGTAAACAACATAATGAGCTGTCAATGAAATAATTTTAACAGCTGTCGGACGAGTGGCTTAGAAATGACAGCAGTCTGAAGTTGGTTGTAGTTTTTTCATTTCACCCTGTATCTGAACTGACTTTCACCAAATTCTAAATGCTTGCCTCCGGGCTAAATGCGATCGGATGTGCCGAAATTCATTCCATTTCGACGAATATTACAAATATAGCGCAAAATAAAATTGAAATCAAACGAAATATATATGAGAGCTATATCTAAATCTGAGTCGATATACACCAAAATTGCCAAGAATACTTCAGAACTGCACTTGGCCGTATGTACTAAAATTCATTTGATTCTAACTGATACTACGCATTTGTTGCACAATACTTATAAAATCGGACGACACTATATATGGAAGCTATATCCAAAGATGTTGCGATTATCACCAATTTCAATAGGGTTCGTCCTTGAGCCAAATAAATGATTTGTGGAAAATTTTATCTCAATCAGACAATAAATGCGACCTGTACTTGATTTTGGACAGACGGACAGATATGCATAAATCGATTCTCAATGTGATTCTATGAAGATCATCAAAGGGAAATATGGGTCTATCTCGTTTTCTTCTGCAACAAATGCACAAAGACATAGTACCATGTTCCACAGTGTGGTGTCGGGTAAAAAAACAAATAGCAGAATTTGGTGGTGGTAAATTTGTTTCAAGGTAGTGTTAATCATTCTGCCCTACCTTGTAATTATGGTACCATAGCTTAAGCTACATGTAATCCGCAATATTAAATTTTTGCAAGGTTGGTTTCTCCTTATAAAGAACTTAAGTTACCAAAATTTGCCGAAATTCGTATAAATAGGGGTTTACCTGCATATGGGACATTACCAAAACGTGGACCGACACGAACATGATATATAAAGATATACCTTTAAAATTTGATGATTTGCTAAAAATATATAACCACTTATACTAAAGTATTAAAAATGGATACTTAGATTGGATACTAATTGTTACCCATGTAGAAGTCTCCAACTACTCTATGTAAGAATTGTTTTCCAAAAAGTATTTCATTACCTCAATTAAATGTCGTCATTATATTATTACTTAGTTAGTTTTTGTTTTTCTTACAACCGTAAACTATGGCCTACCACACATAAAAACGATTTCTTTATTATCGCTTTCAATTAACTTTTAATAAAAACACTAAATTTGTGTCAAATAATTCATAAATCATGACTTTGTCACAATTTGAAAGATGCCCATATTCAATGCTTGGCGTCTAATTAAAAATTCAAAAATCATCCACGATTGTTTGTAAACAAAATTGATGTGTCAAAATCAACGAATTTGGTTTGAACTCTTAGACATTTAATAAACCAAGGAGAAAAACACTTGGTCTGGTTTTCTATTTTGGCAATCATAAGCAAGGTTCGGTTTTAGGCTCGTTAATAACCGCAAATCAAGTGAAATACGCAACAAATAAAGGTGCGTGCGTTTTACTCGCGTGATCGACTCATTTCTGGTTCTTTGATGTGTTAGCATTTCAAAGGTTCAGACACGACCACAATAGACAGAAAACAACTCTGCATTGGGATTAGACACGTTCAACACAAAATACACAACACGCTGAGGGCAAAGCTGTGTTGTTTGCCGTCAGCGTCATTAGTATGCTCCACGCGACATTAACACCTACATTCAATCACTTTGGATACAGCGGCTATGGCCACTTGCGCCGCTGCCATCAGTAGATTGACTTTTAAGGGAAGTTGTTTTGAAAATCAAACAAAAAACAAACTCCAAACAAAAAAAAATGCGACAAAAATAAGCTATCTATCTAAACAACAACTACAAATCTTGAATAATAATAAATATGATTACAACAACTTCAACAACAACTCGAATAAATGTTTATTACAATGCTTTTCGGAATACCTCTCGCTAAGTGGTTCTTTAAGCTCGCTGTGAATCAGTGGTTCTTTGAGGAACCATAAAATAATAAATAAATACTATGTTGGGAAAAGACATTTTTAGCCGACTAAGAAACATTCAAAAGAGGAATAAGGCCATTCAATCCCACTACAAATTTGTTCAACATATCTTAGAACTCAACCCGCGATAGTATGTAGTTGTCTAACTTGTCCGTTTTTCCTAAAATCAAATGCCTTCAAATGAGTCTATACACAAATTATTTGTATCTGACTATATTAAAAAAAAAAATTCAACAAGTTTCCTCCACTCTAAAGCTAACATAGATTTGAACTACGGTCGATTTATATGTAGTCACCGGACGATAAATACCACTTCTTCTAAGGATTGCACAATCTTCAACTTAAAAGAATTTTATTCAGCTATTCAGAATAATCATTTTGGATCCATCATTGTTGTGGAGTGCTTTATATGAATCGGTTCACCAACGTGAATCGGACGTGCCAAAATTCAGTCCATTTGGGATAATAATTGGTGCACAAAAAACCCGAAATCGGATAAGGATATATGTTGGAGCTATACCCAAATCTGAATCGATCTTCACTATTTTAAACACTTATTTCTGAGCTGAATCTGATATATGGCACCAAAGATTATAGTTGTGTAAGGATATATTACACATGTGAGGGACTTTAACACCAAATCGGATAAAACATATATATGAGGGATATAGCTATATCTGAACGGATTTTCTGTTTTTAGTACTTATTTCTAGACTAAATTCTGTCGAAATTCGCCAAAATTCAGTCCATTTGGGTTGAAATTGGCAATTTGGTGCACAAAAACCTGAAATCGGATAGATATATATTTGGAAGTTAAATCCTAATCTGATCCGATCTCGATAAAATTTGACAAAGGTATTTTTGAGCTTCATAAGTTGTCTGCTACCAATTATCATAATTGGGGAGTGCATATTACGCTTGTGAGGAACTTAAAACCCCACATCGGATGAAACATATATATGGGAGTTATAGATATATTTGAACCGATTTTCACCAAACTTGAAGTACTTGTTTCTAGAATGAATTCAGTCGAAACTGCCAAAATTCAGCTCTTTTGGGCTGACATTTCCGATTTGGTGCACAATTAACCCTAAATCGGTTGAAGATATATATGGGAGCTATATCTTAATTTGAACCGAATCTCACCAATTTCAATAGGGTTTGTCCTTTTTCCAAACATTTTGTTCACAAAAATACATGGACAGACGGACTGGCATGCATAAATCGACTCAGAAAGTGATTCTTTTAAGATCCCCAAAAGTAACTATGGGTCTGTCTCGCTTCCTTCCCCATGGTTAAAAAAATGCACAAAGACATAATACCTTTACCACTATGTGGTGTAGGGCGCAAAAAATTAGGACATTAGGAATTTTGGCAAATCCGACCGAATTCAGTCTAGAAGTAAGTACTTCAAATTTGGTTCTCCAATGTACATGCTTCATCCAACATGGTGTTTATATACCTCACATTCGTAATAACTTATGAAGCTCAAAAATACCTCTGTCAAATTATCGAGACCGGATCAGATTTGGATGTGGCTCGCATATGGGCTAATATCCTATATGAACTGAATTTTGGCAATGCGGGCTGAATTCGTCCTAGAAAAAAGTACTTCAAATTTGGTGAAAATTGGTTCAGATATGCACTTCACAACAATGATATTTGATACCGGACATCAGATACAGCTCGAAAATATCTCTGCAAATGTGATCGAGATCGGTTCAGATTTTTATATACCTTCGATATACAACTTCATATGATTTTACGGTCAGCCCCAATTGGATAGATTAGATATTCAACCGAATTTGTCCATTTGGTGAAACTCGTTCCGGTATATGTATTGCTACAATAAATATTTTTATACCCTCCACCTTGGAAAGGAGGGTATATTAACTTTGTCATTCCGTTTGTAACATCCTTAAATATTCGTCGTAGACCCCATAAAGTATATATATTCATAATCAGCATAAAATTCTAAGTCGATTTAACGATGTCCGTCTGTCTGTCTGTCTGTTGAAATCACTATACAACCCACATTATTTGACGTAGAGCGCCAAACTTTAGCAGAGCAATTTGCATTGTGTCTAGGATGGTTGGTATTGAAAATGAGATATACGTTACGGATTTGTCTGAAAATTGGTATTTGTTGGTCATAATGGGTTTCAGCTCCTGTGGCGAAACATTGTATGTATGGGTCCATGATTTGGTATAACCCGCATATAACGGTACCTCCCGATATTCTGCATTTTTATGGTTTTTGCCACATTTCTTCTAATGTTTCCTTTACCCTAAGGTTGAGGGTATTAAAAGTTTGGCCCGGCCGAACTTAATATTTATTTTACTTGTTTTAAATAATTCTTAACGAAGTCATATCATGCACTATACAGCAATGTTATTTGGTACTAGAGGTACAAAAGCCAGCGTCAAAGTTGTTGAAAATCGATTTGGACATAGATCTGATATTTTAAATATACTAAAGCCATGATTCGCATTCAAACAAGGTTCATAGTTGGAAATTCAGAATATCTGGTGTTACCCAGCAAATAATCTGCCAGAAAAAAGTGTTCCCTAGTTCGCACTATAAATACCAAATTTCAGATAATTCCTTTGAAAAATGGAGCTAGATTGTGCAGATGGCCGCCACGATTTTGCTTTAATGGTGTGGTATTTTATCAATAATCCGTAAAATATATTTCGAATCGTAATTTATTTGTATTCTCTGTCCTTAACGTCAGCTACCATTTCTATAGAAGGTCTAATCACTGGCTCAAAAGGAAAAATTCGCCATTCTAAAGAATATTTCTCGTGAAATTGTTCATCACGATTCGCCAACATGATATTTGCCCAAACAAGGGTTAATTGATAACCTTTTGCACAGCTATGACTGCAAATAAAATCAAGCAAAAAAATGAATATAAAAGTTACAATTGTTCATTTAAAACCAAGACGAATGTTAATTTCTGTTTTCGTTTTCTTGTCATACGCCACCGTAGGAATTGTCGGCATTTTATTTGTGTTCATTGGTTCACATCGTGATAATCGTAAAACGTATTCAAATTATTATTAATTTCAATTTTTCGCTCTCTTCTTTAATTTCGTTTGACATTAACGCCATTACTTGGGTTGTTACAATGGCTGCGTCTTCAATTGTACGCGACAGGCCGTCAGAACACAGGCTGCAACCACATTTATGTTGAAATTTTCGGATAGAGATATTTTCCCCACTTTGGCTCCAATAGCTGAGGGCGTATTTCTTGCCACCCTGTATTCAGAAATGAACATACATACCTACAACAAAGTTCAAGCCATATTCAGATATGACAGCGAAAAAAAATGAAAACATTTTCAGCTGGGTTTCTTTCTAATTTATGCACGAAATGGAAAAGTTCAAAATCATTCTCGTCTTTCATGGCACACTATATCCCGCTGTTCGTCCGTCCGTCATTCAATTCAATCGCTTGCCAGCTAGCTCACCCCATCCAGTGTCTCCCGTATTTGGCACATCATGTTTATTGTCGTTGACAGTTTTCTGTCTCTATTTGCTGGTGTTGTTGGCATTGTTGTTGTGTCATTTTGGTTTGTTGTTTTGTATTTTTTGTATTTTTTCTTTTTTTTTTTTTGCTTTTGTTGTGTTGAAATTTAATCGTGCTGTGAATTAAATTGACAACGTAAGCATTATTAAATTTTATTGTTATTATTAGTATTTTTATTGGTGGTGCCTTTTTATTATTATTCCCTCGGAATATGCACACACATGGATGGATGTTAGTAACCGATGGCCAGGCGGACGATGTGCAAGATATGTAGTTATAATGCGAACAATTGTAATGCGAGTGGGTAAGGCAAACAGTGTTTCAAAAGCAACGTTGCGAAATTTTAACATTAATAATCTATTATAGTTTCTTGAAAATATTTTTAGTGGTAATATGGCGCCCAAATATTTTTGAGCCTTTTAAAGAACAGCGGAATGTCCCTATGTACGATATATGCAAAAACAAGCAGGCACACAACTAAGATAGGTATATTAGGTATTAGAATCTGCAAATTGCTAAAAAAAAGCATTATGGTACTATTAACATAGCGAATCGGAAATAAACGAAATTAGGATACTATAGATATCCGCATCAATTCAACTGGGTCGCATGAATCAATACTCTCCATTTTTGTTAAAGTAGTGCACATTTAAAATAAAAAAAATATAAAAAAAAGTTTTAAAAGTCGGGCGGGGCCGACTTTATGCTACCTTACACCCCTTTGCATATTTAGCAGAGTTCAGATGAAAGTTTTATGGGGATTTTGAGAGAATTAAATCATACCAACTACGATTATAGTTATAATTTAAAGTCTAAAGTAACTAATATATGAGAGGAATATCCTCCTGTGAATCGATTTCTACTAAATTTGCAGAGGCAGTTGTGCCTTCTCAATTCGAGCTTATATTACCTATTTGGTGCACAATTAACTTGAAATCGATTAAAGATATATGGGTCTATATCCAAATCTGAACAGTTCTCGATAAAATTTGTCAAAGATATTTCTGAGCTGTATTTGTATATTTCCCGGAATATAGTTGTTACGGAGTGCATATTACGGCTGTGGAGAAGAAATTTAACAAATCGGTTGAAGAATATGTATATATGGGAGCTATAGCTACATATGAACCGGATCATCAAAAGGAACTATGTTTCCTTTTGCCAGTTGTGGTGTAGGTTATAAACAAATCTGAAGATTATAAAACAAAATTCTGAAAAAATATTTCGTTTTTCCCTTTTAGGATCTTATAAACGTTTACTCATATTTTTTATAAAGAAGTAAAATAGTATCAGTCGGTTTTGCCGACAGATGTATACTCCCAGCCTTGAGTTATGATTTTTCAAATTTTTAAACCTCCATGGAGTAGGTTCCGAAGCAATTGGCCAATATCTGACCTAAAACTGAAATAAATATTCCAACGTGTCAGATGTGGACTATATCGACTACATTCTATACTTTATATGCAAAGACCAAAAGAAATGGTCCAATCTGTATCATCTTACTAACAGATCTTGTGTTGATAAGAATACTGAGATGTACCAAGTTTGAATGGAATCGGATGTTAATTTCGCGTTTTATGAGCTTCATGGATATTCAAAATGTTGAGCCTATGGGGGGATGTACCAGAAGGAGAGGGCATATAAATCCCATTTTCACAACAGATCTTGTGTTAGTAAAAATAACGGAATGTTTGAAACATAAAAAGAACCTGAAGCTTATTTCGGATTTTATTATCGTTTTGGATATTCAGAAATGTGACCCTTTGTGGGGCAGGTACCAAAAGGAATGGTGCGATCTCTACTGTTTTTATAAGAGATCATGTGTTGATAGAAATATTCAGAAGCGCCAAGTCTAAATGTAATCGGATGCTAATATCGCGTTTTATGAGCCTAAACGATTTTCAAAATTTCGACCTTTTGTGAGGGAGGAACCAGAAAGAGTGAACCGATATTTCATCCTCACACCAGACCTTGGGTTAATTAAAATATTATTGCAATTTAAAGACAATCGGACTCTTACATCACATTTTATAAGAGTAGTAATTATTGAAAATTTTGGTGGTGGATGTACTTGATTGAGTGGACCGATATTATGCATTTTCGCACGTGACCTAGCACTAATTAGGATTTGCAAAGTTAGACCACAATCGGATTATCCTTTCGCTTTCTGTGCAGTGAATTATTTACTTTGAAAATTTTCGCTCTGTCACGATATCGTGACATATCATTATGTTATAATTTAACAGAGCTGACACATTTTAAGGATTATTGTTGATTTTTATCGATTCGATGTACAAAAAACGCTCTGGAATAGATTTTTGAGAACATGTCTATCATACCTGATATTTTTTTCCGCGTATTTCCGCCATTTTTCGGCGATATCGGAATAACATATGTTTTGTAAAATTTCCAATGCATTTCTGTTATGTCGCCTGCCACCTACTACCAAGCAGAAAAATTAAAGTCCATATGCATTTTGTCCAGTCTTTATAGTTTTATGTCTTTGTATATACCCTCTCTAGGCTGAAGGTATAAAGATTGGACTGACTCGAAAGCGAAATGTTAAATTTTATGAAAAACCTATTGCAAAGCCTATCCTATATGCAGAATGAAATGAAATAGACCCATTGTTCTCTTTGATAATCTTCATAGAATTCACATTCCGTCCGGCTGTCCGTGCATATTTCTAAACATAGAATCGGACTATAAGATTGAGATGGAATTTTACCTATTGAAATTGTTCAGAGTCAGTACAAATTTATATATAGCTCCCACATATATTTTCGTCCGATTTCAATTTTACTGTGGGTGTTTGGCACATCCGAACCAACCGAATTCAGTTATTGTGCACCAAATATGTAATATCAGCCCAAATTGGTTGAATTTTGCACATTCAACTGTATTTATCCTGGAGGCAATACATTTGTCGAAACTAGGTTCCCATACATCTTTTGCTCCTATAAATATTTTTCCATGTAATCTTTTTTGAAATCTTGCCATGCACTCTATAGCAATGTTATTTGGCATGAGAGATACAAATGCCTCCTTCAAATTTGGTAATAATCGATAAACTCATATATTAGTTCCTTGTGATTTAAAATTATAACTGGCATAATCTGTATTCAAAAAAGGTTCATAGGTACGATCTACTTCGCATAAATTCACAATGTAAACGTTTAAACGTAGCTGCATTAGAAATACAGGCCTTTCCTTGCTGATTAAATAATCGAAAACACATATAGTATTTGCATTCTACTTGTCATCCTATCATGTTACAAGTCAAAGCAATTAATTGAGATGTAATCTGTTAATGTAGTAATGTCAATCAAAATTTAAAAATGCTAAGTCTTAGTGAAAAAGTCGCAAGTTCCATTTTTGTTGAGAATTTTAAGCTTAGCAAGTTTTGCTTTTCGATAATAAAATTAAAACCAACAAATCTATCCCCCGATTTTAATGAAAAGTATATTCCGCATTTTATATAGCCTTAAAATTGGGGACATTGGAGTATATTATAGGTTCGGACCCACCGATTTACCACTGATTGAAATTAAAACGACCAATTGTTGAAAGAAAATGTCACTGTTTTCGATCATTGAGTATACTACGAAAAGACTGTAATCTACCAAAATGATATAGTTTCAAAACTTTTTCACTGTGGTCAATGTTTTTCGAATATTTTATACAAACCCCAAACACTGTGTCCCCCAAAACTTCATCCGTAAATATATGAATGTATTAAATATGTACATCTCTGTAGTAAGTATGAACATTTTGCTAGATGAGAGGGATAAAAAATAATCTCAAATAAAGAAGGCAACAACAACATTTCACAAATTGTCTGAATTCATACAATCCAGTAAGTTTTAGCAGCTTAAAAATCGTCATTACTGTCGTTATCAATGTGGCAATAAGTATTTTCGATATGACAATGTTGTCGTTATTATTATTATTTTTATTGAAATCGTGCTGACAATCATGACAGACAATAGTATTTATCATAATTTTAATGGAGCGTCATTCAAATCAAGACAATTGTTTGTGGGGGGTGAGGGGTTAATCAATGATTGTTTATTTGCAATTGAATTATGTGAAAATGGATTTAATCCCACAATAATGTCTGTTCGGGATCATGAGAAAACTTATGCAAATTAAAACAAATTATGGCTACAGTTAAAAGGGCACATGTTCATTTCGAAATCAAAAATCTTTTTGTATAAAAAATATACTTAGATCTAAACAAGTAAGCAAAGGCTATAGTCGTGCGGGGCCGACTATGTTATACCCTACAACTCTACAATATGTTAGAAGCCCCCTTATGTCCACCATTTTGGAAGATTTCGCTTTTGAAATTAGGATTTTGACTAGGGACATTTGCCCAACATTTATGTACTCCGTCGGGCTGTTAGTTATTGTAGTCCATTTCACAGCTAAATATAATCCAATGGTCATCCAAAATGCTAGAATTCTTCCCTGTCCTTAACTCTCTTCACAGGCGTGTCGATTGGCTTCAATTGTGTGATCGGAAAAACATTTCTGTTTTTGGTTAATTTGAACCCCTAAATATTTTGCGTTCATCTCCAAAATCAAGAGGACCCTCTATATCTCCAAATTTAGACTCATCTATATGATTTGCTTGTCTACGATATTTGGCTATATTCGTCAAGGAAATCAGCATAAAAGCCAGAAGTTCGCCTTTTGTGTATTTCGGATATCGCCTGTAAGTAATGCTGGTATTTTTTTCACACAAAATTAGTGGTCCATTGTGCCCGCTGTCCTAAACTCTAACTTTATGCGAGATTTCGTGTCCTTTGGTTTCTATCTATAACGGCTGCAAAATCAGGAACATTTTTAGTTGTTGGTCCATTTCAACGCCCTAATATATTGCGGACATCTTTGAAAACAATAGGCCTAGCCCTTCTGAGCCCAACCCTACTCCTGTGTCAAAATGTTACACTTCTTCCCTGTCCTTTAATATCTTCTCATGCAAAATTTCGTGTCGATTGGTTTCAATTGTGTGATAAGGCCATTTTTCCTGTTTTTGGTACATTTGAACCCCTAATTTTTTTCGATCATCTCCAAAAGCAAGAGGCCCCTCTGTATCTCTGAATTTAGACCCATCTATATGATTTGCTTGTCTATGATATTTGGATATATTCGACAACGAACTCAGCACAAAAAGCCAATAGTTCGCCTTTCTGTGTATTTTGGATATCGTCTGTAAGTTATTTTCAACGTTTCGATAAAATTTAAATTTTTGTTTTTTTTTTTTCTCACAAAAGTAGTGGTCCATTCTACCCGCTGTCTTAAACTCTAACTTCCTTTATAACGGCTGCAAAATTAGGAAAATTTTTAGTTGTTGGTCCACCCTAAATATATTGCGAGTATCTTTGAAAACAATAGGCCTAGCCATTTTGAGCCTAGAACTACCCTTATGACAATTTTCGTGAGGATCAGACGATAATTGCAATCTGTATATAATAACCCCAACCTGTGTTGTAAGGTGAAAAATATTACAAAATGTACACTTGAATATTATAAGTCAAATTGAAAAAATCGCATGCGATAAAAAATATGAAAAAATGAAAAAAATGTCACAAACTACTACAAAATCTATATGAGCATCATTATTGGTATCTTTTTATGCGATTTTTTTAGTTTTTATACTTTTATGCCAAGAGGGCATTCTGAATTGACAAAATTTGTCAAAATCGCTCCAGCCATTCTGGAGATATAAGCATTCTAGCTAACATCCCCTTCCTTTGTATATAAACATTGTATATATTTCGCTATATATAACCGATATATTTACTATCGGCATCTACGTAAAGGTCAGAATTGACTTGTTCGTCTATTTGTGTTTTCGCCGAGACTAAAAATATTCGCGGTTTAATGGAAAATTTGACATTTATTTATCACAAATGCTATGGTCTATTTCAACCACTAAATGTTACCCGATGACCATCAAAATTGGAAGGCTTCTGCCCAGCCCAAAGCTCTAGCCCCATGCTAACTTTCGCTTCGATTGGTCTATAATTGTTACCTGTAGAGCAACTGTAAAATCAGGAAATTTTTCAGTTTTAGGTCCATTTTAGCCCCTAAATATTATGCGATCATCTCCAAAAGAAATAGGGTTCTATTCTGACATTAACCTCACCTAGATTTTCAATTTTGTGAGGATCGGGCCATAATTAACATGGACAGACGGACGGACGGACATACATAGCTAGATCGACTCAGCTCGGCGAGATAGGAAGATCCATATATACCTTCCTATGTGGGAAATCAATATTTCGTGGTGTTACATAATTTTTGGCCCAATCAAACTTATAATACCCCCAACACATAGTGTTGTAGGGTATAAAAATAATATGGGCATGACACATAAAAACTTGTAACATATCTAAGAATTTGCAAAAATATTCAAGTTCCCATTGTATGAAAACAGGTTTAAATTGAAGCTGGCGAATTCTAAATGGGTACCAACAATCACATATTCCATTCAAGAGTTCGGATCTGATATTGGGATGAAATTCTATTAGCCTATTGTCACTAAATTTATATAATTTTTCGAATATAGGTGACAGGACAAAATGTTTGTATAATCCGGACCATTGTATAAATATTACATTGTAACTGCAATTGCTGACGTTTTCGCGTGCATTTTATTGTCAACAATTTTGAATTGTCAATGAAATTCACTCGAATTAAAAACTTCAAAAATGCTGTGTAGATGTTTTTTTAAAGTTCGTTAGTATTTGTTTCTACCAATAAATTTGCATAAGGTTATTTGTTTCAAATTTTTATATACGACTAGCTGAACCCGGCGCGCTTCGCTACTCCTTTCGCTTTTATATGCATTCAAAATTTTATATATGGATATTTGTTGGTTAAAAAATATAAATAAAACAAATTCAAAAAATTTAAAACCATTATTATTATAACGCGTGAACATGCCAGGAAAAGTTGACCATGAGAAAAGCAGGAACATGCTAAATTTAGTCCGAAGGGATTTTCCTTTGGATTTATTAATTTCATAGCAAATGCCAAGCGTGCCGGAAACTGCAATCTTTTTAATTGAAAGGCATTACTGTTGAAATTAGAGAATTCGAGGTAGCAACATACTTTCCAGTAATAAGCATACCCTCAATTAAATTTTTGTGTAGTTTTTATACTCTCCACCATAGTATGAAGGGTATATTAAGTTTGTCATTCCGTTTGCAACACCTCGAAAAATACATTTTAGACCCCACAAAGTATCCGTCTATCCGTTTGTCAGTCTGTGGAAATCACTCTAGCTTCCGAACGAAATAAAGTAGGTTGATAAAATTTTACTCAAATGTATACTATGTCTGCAGGACTTTTGGTATTGAAAATGGACCATGTAGGTTCACGTTTTGGTACAGCCCCCATATAACGGTACCTCCCGATATTCGGTACTTTGATGACTTTAGAGACATTATACATTATCCGGAATTGGCTCAAATTTGGTATTTGAAGTTCGTAATGCATACTACAGCCTATGACAGAAGATTTTTGAATAGGGTTTTGATTAGTGCCAAATTCGTTCCAAATGGTGGAGGGCATTCAAAGTTCGGCCTGGGTGAACTTACAGCTTTTTTACTTGTTTGCTGTTAGCCTTATACCATTGCAAAGGCGTTGTGGGTCAATGCTTCTTAATAAATTCATATTCCAATCTAAAACGATTTCAATATAATTTGACAAAATTTACATTTACACCAAATTCTGAACCAATGTAAATATTATTTGAAAAATTAAGCCACCATTGCGAACTTAATTGGAATCGAATATACGTATCGTGTTTAATGCATCAAATACATGAAATCGGCCAAAAATATATATGGGAGATATATCCAAATCTGAACCGATTTCCATATAAAATGGCAAATATATTGTCTAATCAAATCCCGTCATTTATTCCAAATTTGGAGAATGTATCTGAATTCGATCAATAGATATGTGCATATAAAATCCAAATTTTTGGGAGGTACCTCCGATTCTGATGCTATATCTCCAGTTCCGAGTGGAATTTCAATAATAAATAACCTATGTTACTTTCAGGCCATGTTGTAGTATACAGTAAATTTTCAGGAAAATCTGTTCAACGGTTTTCGGGTCCATAAATTACAAACAAACAAACAAACGTACAAACATTTTCCTCTTTTATAGATATAGATCATCCAGAGTTAAATATATTTTTCCTTAATCCAGAGTTACACGTAAAACGTTTACTGGGGGTGTAACCTTATGTTGGACTATGCCATACATTGAAAAATGCAATACCTTCTAAGGGATTTGCTGTCATTACCCACTTAGAATTTACCCCCATATTAACTTTGGTATAGCCCCCATATTAACTTTGGGGCACTATACCAAAATATGTACCAATGTTGGATTTTTTTAAGATGTAAGAAAGTTTTCTGCCCAAAGTGCCTAAATACAATTTTTTAAACAAATCGATTAAAAAATGTGGTCGAGACCCTCGAAATAGGTAAAATAAGAAGGTACCTTTATATAGGCGCTACTAGGAAACATTTATCGACATTGAATATTTTCTGTGGAGAGGTCATCTACTCCCGTAGAAACCAAGATGAAAAAAAAGGGCTAAATCGATTGAAAAATGTTTATTTACTATATATAACGGTGGATTTTTTCAGAACTCAAATTACCAAAATTTGATGAAATTAGTATAAAAAAATTGCTAAAATGTCAGAAATACTTGAAATGCGTGTTTACCCTCATATGGGGGCTATACCAAAATGTGGACCGGCATGACCCATATGATGATTCTACATTTAACCCCAGGCCCTTTGTGTATGGTTAAGGCTATATCCACATCCACATTCATGTCCTTTTAATGTTTGTAACAACGCTATGAATTAATACCGCGTTTAAGTTGATCGGTATCATAAATATGGAAATTAATAATTATTTTCAAAATATTTCAGATAAATTTGTACATTATATATTTTCAGAATTTTTCATTAAAAAGCATTTCAAAATTTCTTGTAATAGTATGCACGACAAGGTTTTACAAGACATGTTTTCCATTTGTAATTGGAAAGGTAAATTTATTTATTTACCCTTTATGGGAGTGTTTTTAGTCTGCAGGACGATCATGTATTTTAAAAGAATTCTTTAAAATCCTCTATTGAGTGTTCGCGAAAGGTTCTGACAACTGACGCATTGTCTAAGAGATTCTACTTTCTGTGGAAAAACATTGTCTATAGAGGACCACGTTATACGGTGACCCCCATATTATGGTACCTCCAAATTTTCAGTTCGCTGATGATTTATCCTTATTTCTTAACTGAATTGTTAAAAATATATATGTTTTATATAGATGCCAACCACTAAGACCTACAAGTGTGTACCTAGGTCTACGGTATTTAGAGTAAATACTGAATTCTACCTTCTATGGCAGAATATTGTTTTGTATATGTCCATGTTCTTTTTATTTTTTTTAAATTTTTATCACCCAAATGGCTTTCACCCTTTTTCTTTCTTTTTCACATTTTGTCATCAGATTATGTAATGTAACAATGTAATAATCTACATACTCTTACAGATTATTGTCCATATAGATCGTTTTGGTATAGCCCCCATATTAACGTTTTTACACCCTCAGCCATATGGCTACAGAGGGTATATCATTTGATATTTTTAGGTCGATCTAGAAATGTCCATCAGTCCGTCTGGCTTGTGTGCACGATAACTATCCGATTTGATCCAAACTTGGTACATCGTAATGTTATTATCAGACATTGAGTTCGGGTATGGACAATATCGGCCCACTTCTTCTGATATATTCCCCACAAAAGGTCAAAATTTTCTAAAATATATATTTAATATTTTAATGCACAGAAATAGAAAGTATAATCCGATTTTGCTCCAAATTAGCAAATCCTAATATTTATTACGTCAGGTACGAAAATAAACAATATCGGTCCACTCCGTCAAGTACCTCCTCCACAAAGGCTCAAATTTTAACTCTTATAAAATGTGATGTAAGAGACCGATGTCTTAAAATTACACACATCACAATATTTTTATTTACCTATGGTCTGGTGTAAAGATGGAATATATCGGCTTTCTCCTTTTGGTACCTCCCATAAAAAGGTCAACATTTTGAATAACCATAACCATCATAAAACACAAAATTAACATGCGACTACATTCAAAATTGACACATCTCAATATGTCTATCAACGCTAGATCCATATCTATAAAAGAGGAAAATGTGTGTACGTTTGTTTGTATGTTTGCTTGTTTGTAATTTATGGACTCGAAAACCGCTGAACAGATTTTCTTGAAAATTTCCAAGTATAATACAACATCGCCTGAAAGTAACATAGGCTTTACATATTTTTGAAATTTCACTCGGGATCGGAGATATAGCGTCAGAATCGGAGGTACCTCCCAAAAATTTCTATTGATCGATTACAGATACATTCTGCAACTTTGGAATAAATGACGGGATTTGATTAGAAAATATCGATCTCATTAATGTTATGTACCAAACACCATATATATATATGTCCTATTCCAATGAAATTCAGAATGTGTGGCGGAATTTGGATACAATAACAAATTTGAAATCGGTTAAAATTTGGATACAGCTCCCATATATATTCTCGGCCGATTTCACATATTTTATAGACCAAACACGGTATGTACCTCCAATTTCAATGAAATATGGCATGTGACAGATTGGCATATGATTTTATTAAGATGCACTGACCAATAACGCCTTTGCAATGGTATAAGGCTAACAGTAAACAAGAAAAAGAGCTGAAATTTCGGCCGGACCGAACTTTGAATGCCCTCCACCATTTGGAACGAATTTGGCAATTTTCAAAGAAATAAAATCCGTTAAAAATTTTTTTAAAATCTTAAAAATACCGAATGTAAATACCGAATGACGTGGAACTGCACAGACAATCTTCTGTCATAAGCTGTAGTATGCATTTCGAACTTCAAATACCAAATTTGAACCAATTCCGGCGAATAATGTCTCTAAAATTATCAAAATACCGAATATCGGGAGGTACCGTTATATGGGGGCTGCACCAAACGTGAACCTACGTGATCCATTTTCAATACCAATTGTCCTGCAGACATAATATACATTTGAGTGAAATTTTCTCAACCTACTTTATTTCGTTCGGAAGCTAGAGTGATTTCCACAGACTGACAGACGGATGGACATCGCTAAATCAACATAGAATTTTACACTGATCAAGAATACATATACTTTGTGGTGTCTAAAATGTATATTTCGAGGTGTTACAAACGGAATGACAAACTTAATATACCCTCCATACTACACAAAAATTAAATTGAGGGTATGATTATTATTGGAAAAATATTCCTACCTCGAATTCTCTAAATTCAACTTCAAAAGTTTGCAGTTTCCAGCACGCTTGGCATTTGCTATGAAATTAATAAATCCGAAGAACAATCCCTTCGTGTATGCGGACTATATTTAGCATGTTCCTGCTTTTCTCAAGCTTTTTTCCTAGCATGTTCACGCGTTGAAAGACCGAGCTATTTGTTTGTTTACGCATTACAATAATAACGATTTTAAAAAAGAGATGGGAACATTCCTTCTGGTACCTCCCCCACAAAGGGCCAAAGTTTTGAATAACCAAAACGATTATAAATCCGAAATTAGCAGTCGGCTCTCTTCATATTTCACACATCTCATTATATCTACTAACATAAGATCTGCTGTGAAGATGGGATATATCGGTCCATTTTTTTAGTACCTCCCCCATAAAAGGTCCATATTTTGAATATCCGTGAAGCTCATAAAACGCGGAACTAACATCTGATTCCATTCTGAGTTGGTACATCTCAATATTTCCATCAACACAAGATATGTTATAAAGATGGTAGAATAAGCACTCTCCCACTCTCTTCAAATTTCACACATTCTAACATTTTTGCTAACACAAGATCTGTTGTGGAGATCATATTTATCTGCGAACCGTTTCTGGTACCTCACCAATTTCAATACTTTTATCTGTTATAACTTTTACGATTTTTGTACAACTTGATATATTTAAATATTTTTCTCAACAAGAAATTTGGAATGTATGATTTCGCCTAAAATTGGATATAAATGTTCGATGTTGTTGTAATATTGCCCATACCAATATTCTTATCAGTATTAGATGAATTATAAGACTGGAATAATATCTGGTATTTTAACATTTTCTAAATTATTTTCTAAAAATTACCACATTGTGGTCAAGTTTTTCTTACGTCCTTAAGATACCATAAGTCTCTTGAATATAAATTTATCGTTTTCTAGCATTTCTGTCGAATGATACCCAATTTTCTTATATTTTGCCTGTCTATATATAAAATTATATTAATTTTCTTCACATTAATCGGTCGGTTTATCAAAGATAAGTGTGTGTAGAGCACAATATGAAATAAATGTACATATATTTGCACTTAATTTATAACAGCTCATTAGACCAAAATATTATGGTTTTGACTTGTGCGAACGGACAACCTCAATGTGATTAAACTATGTATATGCACAGCTTGTAGGATAAATGGGCAAATGTGTGTGTGTTGATTTCTGAATGTATGTACATATGTTTGTAGTATTGGCTAAAAAGGCCATAGGAGTGGACATTCACATGAAGTTGAAACAAGGCAGGATACTTTAATTGATGACATCTGTATGTAATAGCCCAAGTAAGGACTTGTGTGGATACTGTCAATTCTTATACCCTGAATATATGTGGTTATAATGAAAAGACCGACTGGGCCTGACATCAATTTTGGAGAAAGAGTAATTTTTCACAAACAGAAGACAGCAAGTTAACTCCTCAAAAAGTATAACAATAAATGTAACAGAAATACAAAATAAATATAGCCTAATGGGTTTGTGGCAGTGATGAAATGCTGGAAAGTATGGAGCCCATAGGTGGGCCTTTGAAGAAGTTAGGGCCTGTATCTGTATGGTGATTTTGATTTTTTTTTAATGAAATGATACACATAAGGAATCTACATTCATTTTCGAATCCTCATACCTTAAGAGACCTTTCAGACTTAGATAAAGTATATTAATCAGTCAGTAAAATTTCCATTAGTTTCAACTTTAGATTACTAATGCGGTGTTCCTCTTTTATCGTTCTCATGAGTAAGCAAATATGTTAGCGAATATTTTATCGCTTGAGTGATGAAAGGGGTATTATTCAACTAAGTTAATCAGAAGCAGTCCCGATTTTACACTCCTGTATTTTCGTTGCAGGCCATCTGCAGGCGTAAGTGCTTGTCTGTATTTTAATGACCACTCATCATTTAAACCACTAAAGCCCATCATCCAAAAAGTATAACAAGAGGATAAACCAAACTGACCATGAAAATAAAACCATGCCAAATAACGCTGGTAAAATAAGGCTGAACAAAGAACGGACAATGTTCCGAACAAAACAAAAAAGGAAAGAAGAGAAAAATGTTTTAAACTGACATCATCGCTTTGCAAAGATTCAAATGAATAAAATGTTTTTGAAAATTCGCATATATATTTGCCCAAAAACTCAATGCAGAATCATGTTGAAAACGATGTGGATACATTTTGTACCAGTTAAATTTGGAATATACATCCTGCTGAAGAATACAAATATATTTAAACAAATAAAAGAAAAATAAAAAGCACTAAAGAATATCTATTTGATCCATTTATAGTTCCCGGAGACATGATCAATGTTTCATAGAATATGTTTTGAGCCTTATATAAATTTAATAAAATGAGGTTTAAAAGAAAGTGGAACGGGTCCACCACTTTCGCACCTGTGCGAAGCTCGATTCACCTGCGGGCAACTTCGGACATTATCATCATCATTATTATCATACGCACCAAAAGAAGATATTGCATTTATTGAAATGTATGTGATGAAATCACTATAGATCGGTGGACCTGGGGACTATAACAAAATATGTTGAAATATTGAAATGTTTTTTAGGATAGCCGAATCAATTGGAAAATATGCACAAATGCCTTCGAAGTGAGTAAAATCATCACAACGAAGTGAGTAAAATCATCACGACGACATCAAATACGAAATTTGAAACAATTGAGGTGAATGATGTCGCCAAAATCATCAAAATACCGAACATAGGTAGCGTTATGGGGGCCATACGAAGACGAGGACCTGCATAGCCCATTTTCTATAACAAAAGACCTTCAGACAAACACATATTTGAGTACTTTGAGTACATACTTCAGTTAGTTCGGAAGCTAGAGTGACTTTCACAGACGGAAGTACATAACATTTTATGCTGATCAAGAATATATACTATGTGGGGTCTAAAAAATAAACAAGTAAAAAAGCAGGCCGGGCGAACTTTGAATACCCTCCACCATTTGGAACGAATTAGAAAATATTCAAAAAATTCTGTTAAAATCTTTAAAATACCTAATATCGGAAGGTGCCGATATATGGGGGGATATACGCTATTGTGGACCTATATAGACAAATCTATGTCTGGGGGTGAAGTACTCACAAGGAACTCCTTGTGTGGATTTTCAGATAATTCCATTGGGAAATGTGGCTAAAATTATCAAAATCCCGAATATCGAGGGTACCGTTATATGGGGGATATACGATATTGTGGACCTATATAGACAAATACCTTTCAGGGGTTAAAGTGCTCACAAAGAAATCCTTATGCGGATTTTCAGAGAATACCATTGGAATATATAGCTAAAATCATCAAAATACCGAATAGGGGGTACCGTTATACGGAGGCTATACGATATTGTGGACCTATATAGATAATTCTCTGCCGAAGTATAAAGTACCCACAAGAAAAATCCCGAATATCGAGGGTACCGTTATATGGGGGATATACGATATTGTGGACCTATATAGACAAATACCTTTCAGGGGTTAAAGTGCTCACAAAGAAATCCTTATGCGGATTTTCAGAGAATACCATTGGAATATGTAGCTAAAATCATCAAAATACCGAATAGGGGGTACCGTTATACGGAGGCTATACGATATTGTGGACCTATATAGATAATTCTCTGCCGAAGTATAAAGTACGCACAAGGAATTACTTGTGTGGATTTTTAGACAATTCCATTGAAAAAGTGGCTAACATCATCAAAATACCGAATATCGGGGGTACCGTTATATGGGGGCTATACGATATCGTGGACCGATATACCCCATCTTCGAACTTGACCTGCCTGCAGACAAAAGAGAGATCTGTGCAAAATTTTAACTTCCTATCTTAATTCGTTTAGACTGTAGCGTGATTACAACAGACGGACAGACGGACGCTGATCAAGAATATATATACTTTGTTGGGTCTAAAATGATTATTTCGATGAGTTACAAACGGAATGACGAACTTAATATACCCTCCAATCCTTTTTTGGTGGAGGGTATAAAAAATAACAAGTTAAAAAGCACTAAGTTCGGCCGGGCCGAACTTTTAATACCCTCCACCATTTGCAACGAATTTGGAAATTTTTAAAAAAATAAAATCCGTAAAAAATTCTTTTAAAATTTTAAAAATACCGAATATAGCCGTTATATTGGGGTCTATACGACGTGGAAATACATAGGCATTGTTTGCCATATTCAAATTGGAAACTTGAAATAAACGGTGAATAATGTAGCTAAAATCATCAAAATATCGTTTATAAGGAGGTGCCGTTAAATTGGAGCTGCGCAAAGACCTGGACCAGCATAGACAATTTTCTGTCACAGGCTGTAGCATCCATTACGAACTTCAAATACCACATTTCGTACAATTTCGGTGCGTATTGTACCTAAAATCGTCAAAATACCGAATATGGGAAGGTACTAATATATGGGGCCTATACGAAGACCTGGACCCGCACAGACAATTTTCTGTCACAGACTGTAGTATTCATTACGAACTTCAAATACCAATTTTGAAACAATTCCGGTGAATAATGTCGTTAAAATCATCAAAATACCGAATATCGGGAGGTACCGTTATATGGGGGCTATACGAAGACGTGGAGGTACCGTTATATGGGGGCTATATGAAAACGTGGACCTACATGGCCCATTTACGAACTTAACCTGCCTACTGGAAAAATAAACATCTGTGCAAAATTGTAGCCATCTATCTCAATTCATTCGAAAGATAGATATACTTTGTTGGGTCTCACATGAGTATTTCGAGGAGTTACAAACGGAATGACAAAGTTAATATACCCTCCATAGTATGGTGGAGGGTATAAAAAAGTTACAATCTAAAATAGCATGTCCTATTGAAAAATTTCATGTGATATAAAAAATTACGATATTGAGCGAATTGTCAAAATCAGCCCAGCCGTTCTTGAGTTATAAGCGTAGTAACTAGCATAACTTTCTTTAATTATAGAAAAAGTAAAACTAAAACAGGTCATATTATTTATAACATTTTGCAACTGTTTATAGATGAATAATTGTAAATGTTTAAATACCAAAATGTTACACTTTGTCATTCAATATCCTATAAATTGTCCTTTATCAACGCCGAGGTAAACAAAAATTTCCAAGCTTCCGTTCTATTCAGGACTCCAAGAGATAAATCATTTGCGCCCACTGAATTCAATCGAATAATTTCTCTGAGTGTACGACTTGGTGTTCTGTGTGATTTGTGCCCATCCATCAAAATCAAACGGTCACACTTGAATGGAAAGTATTTAGTTTTTATTTATTTCTTTTTTGCCGTTTCAGACATTTATGCCTCATATCTATAACCACAACAACAGCGGCCATAGCTGCACAACAGCACGCAGACTAAAATCCATAAAAATGGACTTGATTTGTGTTACAAAGCGTTGGGCACTCACTTCACTCAACATCCCCAATCCTCGTTGCAAACAAACAATGACAGCTACCCCGGCTCCTTGTCCACATCTCTGGTCCTGTTATGGTTCTTATCGCGCATTTGTTTCTCTTTATTTTCTACTGCTGCTGCTACTACTGCTGTTCAGATCTGTTATCTGCAATTGGCTTGAAAATGCTTTAGGATATCAGTTAATCATACTCAAGTGTGGATTTTGCTCGAGTGGCACTGGCATTACGAACAGCAGCAGCAACAGCTCCATAAATGGGACAGGAGCAGCTGTGCAATTCGCATTGCTAGGCTGTAGCTGAGGCGGGAGGACATCATAAAAATAATATTTAATGGTCGTGTAAGTTCTTCTTGTGACCACTCGTAAGCGTTTAACTAAATATTTATTTACACCATGTCATTGCTGTTGTCCGCTTCTGTTTTATGACCCACACCTTATTCATGGAGTTTGGTCTGTGCATTTTATCCTTGGGCATGTAACAATTCTCGAGTTATTAAGCTTCTACATAAATCTTTTGAATACTCACGAATAGCAGCATTTGTAAAAAATCATAAAATCAATCATAAAAAAACACGGAAAGAGATTAACAAGTTCTTAACTTATGCTTCACAAATTAAGGGTGTTAATTCTTGCCAATTTTGGAAAAATGAAGGGGCGAGCATGATCATTTCTGTGGCCGTGCACAATGTCGAATCCAGAGGTGATGGGCAATATCGGTCCACTTCTTTTAGTACCTCCCCGCACCAAAAGATCGAAATTTTCAACAAAAAAATATTTTGTTGTACAGAAAGAGAAAGGATAATCCTAATATTTGCATCAGTGCTAGGTCAGGTGCGAAAATTAACAATATCGGCCCACTCCATTAAGTACCTCCCCCACAAAGGGTCAACATTTTGAAAAGTTATAACTCTTATAAAAGTTCGATTATCTTCAAATTACACATATCACAATATTTACATAAAGGACTGGTGTGAATATGGAATATGTCGGCCCATTCCTTCTGGTACCTTGTCCACAAAGGGTCAACATTTTTAATTAGCAAAACGATCATAAAATCCGTAATTAATATCCAATTCTCTGCATATCTCACACATCCCATTATTTCTACTTACACAAGATCTGCTGTGAAGACCCCATAAAGGGTCAAAACGCGTGAAGCTCATAAGACGCGAAACTAACATCCGATTCCATTCAGACTTGGTACATCTCAATATTTCCATCAACACACGATCTTCTATAAAGATTGTAGAGATCGGACGATTTCTTTTGCTACCTCCCCTACATAGAGTTCAAGATTTTGAAAAACTAAAGGCGAAATTAGCATCGAACTCACTTCAAATTTCACACAGACAAATATTTTTGCTAACACAAGATCTGTTGTGAAGATAGTAAATATTTGCGAGCCCCTTCTAGTACCTCACCCACAAAGGGTCACAATTTTCAATACTTCTATCTGTCATAACTTGGAAAACAAGTAAGCAATTCTTTACAACTTGATATATCAAAATATTTCTCCCAACCAGAAACCTGAACTGAATATGGAATTTATGATTTCACATAAGATTAGATATGAATGTTCGATATTTAAATATTTTTATCTGTACTGAATGAAGCATGAAAATGGAATACTTCGGTCGACTATATCTAGTGCCCCACGCACATTTTAATTTTTCTAAAAATTATCACATATATCTATATATATAAAAGAAAGTTGTGTTAGTTACTACGCTTATAACTTAAGAACCGCTGGACTGATTTTAACGATCTATACAAATTCGGAATCGTCTCCTCTCCGAAAAGGATAATATCCAAAAAAATCCCGTAAAAATGTGATATATTAACATTTTCATTTTGACTTTTGAAATGTACAATAGTAATGTTTTATTTTGCATGATTTTTTTTCCATTTTGACTTACTTTTTTCTAATGTACATTTGTAGTGTTTTTTATATTTTATTTTTGAATTCAAATATTAATACCAATTTATTTAATTGACTTGATTTCTTGAGAAATGAAATTGATGGCGAGTTACATGGAAGTGTAGTACCGAATTATGTGGTGGCAAAACGGAATAGATGATGTCGAAAAAATTTAATGGAATCGAATTTTAAAATAGAAGTACATTCTATTGACAAACTATATAAGGATCTTTAAACATTTGCTATAAAAA
The DNA here is from genome assembly GCF_030504385.1 of Musca domestica. Lineage (NCBI taxonomy): Eukaryota > Metazoa > Arthropoda > Insecta > Diptera > Muscidae > Musca > Musca domestica. The sequence continues at coordinate 8,807,961 of NW_026712363.1, read as the reverse complement.
AATCAGCGAACAAGTTGAAGATTTTTTCAATTTGTTATTCTTCTTTTGTCAATTTTTTTCAATTTGTATTATCTAATTGAATTCAGTAAATTTTTTGTGAACAGAATAAAGAATAATTGTTCACTATATACAAATTTTCACCAAAAAATGAAATAAGTGGGAAATACGATGTTAACTGACATCTACCTTTCAACTTCAGGGCCGACATCGTGGTTCAGCTGGAAGATGCGAACACATTTGAACAAACAAAATTACCGAAAAAGCCTAATGGGGCTCATTTCAAAGCGTAGAACTACTTCTTTCCTGTCACAATAATCCGTCCAATGTACAATCAGAAAAATACCGAATATAACGGGTGGAAAATAGTAGAGCGAATGGGACTTTTAGTAAGAAAAGGATTTCTATCCTTCCAGAAATTCTTCCCAAACATTCAAGATACCTTAAATCGTATTTGCAGGTCATGATATCGATCATAACTGACGGATAAGGGTACAACCCGATTTCATATTTGTATAACCATCGTATGATTCAAGCTATTTTTGGTGTCTTGGTCACTTTTTTAATATTTTGTCCATTATTTGGCATCTTTGTTTCTAAGGAGGTAGAGAACCTCTTCGCATAAAGTTTGAAATTTTCAGAGTAGGGCCCATTTTGGTCTTGACCACATTCATTTATTTGTTTTTGCTAAAAATTGTATTTATGCTACCCTGGGGTAGGGAACCATCATACAGATAATTGCCACAAAGGAATTTATTTAAGTAAAGTCCCCACATTGGAGTATCCCCAACTCCACTTTCACATCTAATTGGTGGTCAGAAAAGAAAATTTTGTTTTCTATTGAATTTGTAACCCCCAAGAGAATATTGGTTGGGCCATGTATTGGTATAACCCTTATATAAATGTACCCCTGATTTAAGCTGTGACCGTGGTCTTGGCCACGTTTTTCAACTGATTTGGCCATTATTTGTCGTATTTAGGCTACTTTGTGAGTAGAGAACCATCTTACAGAAAAATGTCAACATACGTAAATATTTTGGTACAGTCCCCATATAGTCCCCAGGCCCGCCGATCTATAGTGATGTTTACCGATTGGCGGACAACAACGCGGGTATTGTTTAATCGTCATTGAATTTTACTATGAACAAGAACATTGACTTTTTGGGGACTCTAATGCGCAATTTGAGGTGCTATGGTAATGGGTGTAAAAGCGTAATTAACTTTGACTATTCAGAAATTATTTTGCCCTCCTTCCATAGTTATTTATTTCTATTTAGTCGAATCAATATTTATATTAAAATTTGTTCACCTTTATGAGCTAGATTTGTGCAATATTATGCTATGCAAAATTTGCATTAAATACTAAAACTACGGGCCGGCAACGCGGACCGGGCCAGCTAGTCTCATATAAAGTGAAGGAATGTAACCTAACCAAACCTGTCACTATTAATACTATCAATATTTATATCATATTTATTTAGGTCCGATACGAAGTGGACAATAATGGCCTATTCCTTCCGAACCTACATATAGGGTCTACAATTTGAATAAACATAACAGAAGTCAAAATATATTTAAAAAATCTATGGCATACGTCGGCAAAACCGCCTGATATTTTTAACTTGTTTTACCAGCTGATTTGAAATGAGATTTACAATGGTTTGGTTCATTTTAATTTTGTACGAAAAATGCGCTCGAGGTAAAGCCATTGAAATTCCAAAAAAATTTAAAAGCAGTAAGTTCGGCCGGGCCAAACTTTGAATACCCTCCACCATTTGGAACGAATTTGGAAATTAAAAAAAAAAAATGAAATCCTTAAAAAATTCTGTTAAATTTTAAAATCATTGAATATTGCCGTTATATTGGGGTCTATACGACGTGAACCTACATAGGCATTGTTTGTCATTAGCCATTACCATATTCAAATTCGAAACTTGAAATAAAGGGTGAATAATGTAGCTAAAATCATCAAAATATCGTATATAAGGAGGTGCATAGACAATTTTCTGTCACAGACTGTAGCATCCATTACGAACTTCAAATACCACATCTCAAACAATTTCGGTGGGTATTGTACCTAAACTCTTCAAAATACCGAATATAGGGAGGTACTGATATATGGGGCCTATACGAAGACCTGGACCTGCATAGACATTTTTCTGTCACAGACTGTAGTTCCCATCACGAACTCTAAATACGTAATTTGAAACAATTCCGGTGAATAATGGCGCTAAAATCATCAAAATACCGAATTTTGGGAGTTAATGTTATATGGGGGCCATACGAAGACGTGGACCTGCGCAGACAATTTTCTGTCATAGGCTCTAGCATCCATTACGAATCTCAAATACCAAATTTGAAACAGTTCCGGTGAATAATGTCGCCAATATCATCAAAATACCGAATATAGGGAGGTACCGTTATATGGGGGCTATACGAAGACGTGCACCTGCCCAGATAATTTTCTGTCATAGGCTGTAGTATCCATTTCGAATTTCAAATACGAAAGTTGAAACAATTCAGGTGAATAATGTCGCTAAAATCATCAAAATACCGAATATCGGGATGTACCGTTATATGGGGGCTATATGAAAACGTGGACCTACATGGCCCATTTACGAACTTAACCTGCCTACTGGAAAAATAAACACGTGTGCAAAATTTTAGCCTTCTATCTCAATTCGTTCGAATTACGTTCGTGATTACAACAGACAGACAGACGGACAGACAGACAGACAGACGGACATGGCTAAATCGACTTAGGATTTTACACTGATCAAGAATATATATACTTTGTTGGGTCTGACATGAGTATTTCGAGGAGTTACAAACGGAATGACAAAGTTAATATACCCTCCATAGTATGGTGGAGGGTATAAAAAGGGCAAGAACTTACACCGCAATAGAAAGTAAATAGACTCAAAAGAGCTAAAAAGTTGCTTCGCTTTGCCGAAAGTGGTGGTGATCTGCCGAATTTGGTTTTCCCCCATGAAAAAACTTTCGTTTTCCAGCAGTTTGTAAACAAACGAAATGATCGTGTTTACTTGCCAAAGAGGTCAGCTGAAAATGTGCACCTTCGGTTGGCCACCAGAACTCAAGCGCCGGCCATGGTGATGGTGTGGGCCGCAATAACAGCCGATGGTCGCTCTCCGCTCGTATTAATCGACCGTGGCATCAAAATAAATGCCGAATATTATCGCGAAAATATTGTGGAGGGTGTATTAAAGCCACACTTTGGTCGCAGACCTTGGACATTCCAACAAGACTTAGCACCATAGCACTCAGCACGTGCCACCCAAGAATGGTTACAAAATGAGGTTCCTCCCTTCATTTCCAGCGCACAATGGCCACCAAAATCCGTTGGAGTATTTTGGAAAGCATGGTTGGCACTAAAAAATACCAAAGTGTCGATTACCTCAAGCAAGCGCTTCGCAGTTTTTTTATCTCACCCTGTATATATAGATATATTTCATCCCAACTTATATTTAATTTAATTTCATCAAACTGTTATACTTCCTATACTGAAGACACTCCAATGTTTCTCATTGCATTCTTTAAATCTATTTGAAACACATCAACAATAAATTCGAAGAACATCTGTTTCACCCATGAAATTTAACATGGGATTGTGCAAATTAACACCATTTATGAGGCTAAAGAACTTGGCAAATGTGTTTTTTTTTTTCTCATTTTGTTTTACGCTTAAGCGTCAATTGAAGCATCTAGCAGCGTACGCTTTAAAACAAATATAATTATGGCATGAGCGATTGACTTGGCACTTTGATGAGTTTTGCAAAATGTTGTTTTTTATGAGTTTTATAGCTCAACGGATTGCTATATTATCTTTATTAAGGCAAATCGTCCTCAAAGTTTTAGCTCCATGCCAATAGCCATGGCAACGCCTCTTTCCAGTGGATGAAGAATTCTTTACTTTGCTATTTTTTCCAGCAAATTTATCACTCTTTAATCTTATGATACGCATAAACTCCATACTTTTTATTGGAAATTTTACACCCTTAAACTTCATTATCGCTCACACATTGTCTGGGAAAAAATCGCCTTGGAGTAGGGATTTAGAATTGCGCCAGGGGGTGTCAAAATGCTCCGTCCCAGAATCTGTTGTCTTTATCATATTAGCAGCAATAAAAAGCAATTCCGATGTGTGATGATGGAAAAGTAGGCAGAATCCTTATTGAAAGTTCTTTTTTAATGGCATTTCAATTTCTATACCCTCCTACCTCTCACTTACTCCCTTTTCACTTCGACATGGAAGTGAGTGGATATTCACATTTTATGTGAATTGGTTTCGTCTATCGTTTTCGAGGAAAATGTTTAGAGCGATGATGAAGTCTTTTTTATGACTTTCCAAAGCAATATGTCAGAGAATTATTGCAATTTTATTACAGTTTAAACATAAATCTGCTGAGCTGGGGTGTGGATGAATCCGATTTAAAGATGAGAAACTTGTGGTTTGCAATTTTTAAATAATCTTAAATGAAATTTATTTTAATGTTGCGTAACCAAATGCTAAATAATTGTATCGTAATCTGCTGACGGGATCCACCAATGAAAGGGAGGAAAAAAGTGAAAACTTTATTTAATTACGTTTGATGAATTTGTTATTTAAATTAAATATTTCAACAATTTTATTGTTGGAAATGGTTCAAATATTAGTTTGTTTATGGTATTTAAATAAAATCAATTTTAATTCCTAAATGAAAACATACATTCAATCGTGAACGCATAAATGACATGTAATTAAATTTTTCCAATTAAGACATTTTAATTAAAAGTTAATTTTTTATGGTTTTTTTATGGTCAAGTAATTATTTTTTTATGGTCAAGTATGAAGAAACTCGGCCCGTCCGACTCTACGTCGTTTTTACTTGTTTTCAATATGAATGCAAATGACAAATGTAGATGGACACTTCAAAGTCACTTAGATATTCCTTTGGAAATTAAATATTGAAATCCTTAACTTATCGACGTAAATTTAAAATGGGAAGGGTCTGTTATGGAGGATGTTAAGAAATTCACCTGAGTTATTTGGACAGATTCCATTCCGTGAGTCTTGTCATGACTTTACTAAGTCTGAATGTTTAAGAACTCTTTTTCGATCCACAATATTAAATTTACGATAGAAATTTGTTACAAATCGAAAGTGATGGAAGTTTTTCTTCAGTCTATTTTTGTCGGAAATGCTTCAAAGCTTCAACTCACTTTGCGTTAAATTTTTTTATACCCTCCCCCAAAGAAACCCACAAGAGGCTATTATTAGAGTACTCCAGCACTTTAATGTGAATAAATCTTTTGTGTCTCGTAACATCGCTCGTTATCATGATACTGGTAGCGTAGCCCAACGTCAAGGAAGTGGACGGACATTTCGTAATATTCCATTCGGCAAATATTAAAAAATGAGCTCGGGGTAAACCATTGAATCGCATTATACCGCACCAGAAAGAAAATAGACTCAGTAGAGCTAAAAGCTTGTAAAAAAAACTAAATTATCGTGTTTACTTGCCAAAGAGGTCAGGTGAAAATGTGCACCTTCGGTTGGCCACCAGAACTCAAGCGCCGGCCATGGTGATAGTGTGGGCCGCCATAACAGCCGATGGTCGCTCTCCGCTCGTATTAATCAACCGTGGCATCAGAATGAATGCCGAATATTATCGCGAAAATATTCTGGAGGGTGTATTAAAGTCTTGGGCACGCAAACATTTTGGCCGCAGACCTTGGACATTCCAACAGGACTCCGCACGCACCACACAAGAATGGTTACAAAATTACATTTCCAGCACACAATGGTCACAAAAATTTCCGGATGCAATCTGTTGGACTATTGTGTCTGGAGTATTTTTGAAAGCAAGGTTGGCACTAAAAAATACCAGTGTCGATCACCTCAAGCAAGCGCTTCATCGGAAATGGGCCAAAATACCGCAGAGCAACATTCAGGCAGCGTGTGACGGTTTCATTGGCCGTTTGAAGGCCATAATTCGTGCCAAAGATGACCAATTCGAACAAATCTAAACTTATTTTAAAATTTGATGCTATTTCCGATATTTTTGCTTTCATTCAATAAAATTATAATAAAAATGTAAAAGTTATGGCGTGTGACTTTGTTGCAGTTTTTTATCTCACCCTGTACATTTTAGACGATTTAGCGATGTCCGTCCGTCTGTCTATCTGTCCGTCGGTCCGTCCGTCCCCTTGTGGAAATTGAAAACATTTTACACAGATGTGTGTTTAATTTGCAGGACTTTTGGTAATGAAAATGGACTATATAGATCCACGTAACTGTATCTTCCTAAATTCGGTATTTATGCGATTTTATTATTCAACGGAAGTGATTGAAATTTCGTATTTGAATTTCATAATGGGTACTGCAAGCTATAACAGAATTTTGACTATGCACGTCCACGTCTTCGTATAGACCTCAATATAACGGTAAACCTACATTCGGTATTTTTATGATTCTTAACAGTATTTTTCAACCTATTTATTTTAATTTCCAAATTCTTTTTAAATGGTGGAGGGTATTAAAAGTTCCGTCTTTTACTTCGTTTTATTTCTTCTAATCCATCTCACTCGTATGGGTTGAACGGGAATTAACCCGACTTTATTTCTCACCATAACTTTAAAGGACTTCTTTAAATTTATGAAGAGCACATGTAAGTCAGAAATAAATTCGACATTTTGACCAATAATTAATGAGATTTTATTTTCCTGTTCTGTACATAACATAACAAACGGGTCAGATGCGGCGGGGAAAAAGTTTGATAATCAGTTTTATATTTGGTGTTACTCAACTGCTATGCTAATCTCCCTGTTCCCTGGAGTCTCCTTTCATAGGAGCTTTTACAATTATATTGTGTACACATAAGTTTTCCTTTTAGCAAAAAATTAAAAAAAATAAATTAAATTGTGTTTAAGGAACTGCAAAATATATCCCCCATCCACATTTCAATATGCTAAACAAAGTATTTTTAAATTACAGCTATTGGTTTTCTTAATAGAACTAATTTTCTACGGTCAGCAGCTTTTGCAAAAATTGTCCCCTTAGCAATTGGAATGCTAGCTGGCGGCGAAGTACATTTTTTTCATCAGCAGAATCTATTAGTGACCCTTTTTCAATTCCCTTGGTACTGTGCACCCCAACTGACAATTTAAATGCATAAACCGGCTAATTTTGTAATGATGCTGAGTATTGAACATGGACACCCCAATATTCTGCACTCATAACGAATGCAAGAGATGCTCCGGACATTATTGGATTTGTTGTGTACTGTTTTTTTATTAAATTTAAAAGTATTCTCCCCTTGTGCGTAGTGAATTCAATTTACCGGAGGGTTCGTTTTTTATTAACTTTGGAAAGAATTTTTTACACAATCACTGTGACATAGCCACACATCATGCATACACATGAGTATACACATATACATTCCCCAGTATTAACCATTTGTAATATTCGGATTATGAAAAGATTTTGCTGACCTTTCTTAAACAAAATCACAAAAACTGTTGGGTATATAAAATTCATTGTTAAATTGAATGAAATTATTTCCTTTCGTCACTCTTTGAAAGTTGATGACATTTATCCGGAAAAAAGGAAAATTTTTATCGAGGAATTTTTGCTCTTCGTGCTTAAGAAAATTACACTTGTTTGTGCTTGAAGTAATATTTAAATGCTACAATCTCGGTTCATAACATGTCAAAGACCTTTGGAAATTAAACTCCCTTATGGCCAATGCTGGATAACTGAACAAGGAAGAAGCAAATAGGGCTCCCTTGCTTTTGGATTTTGGTCAATTTGAATGTGAACTGTGTAGCCAACCACCCTCCCTTACTGGGATCAAAATGTATGATGTCCTGCTACGTAGATTTAATAAAATGGAGTCAACTTTATCTTGAGATATTTTCATGGAAATTTCTTAATTAAATTCCTTTTGCTGTCCTCTTAGATGATTTTGTTTTCTGTTTCTTTTTATTTCCAACGATGAGGAACAAAAACAAGAAAATATAAATACGGACATGAAATAAGACAAGACAGAAATGAATGGATGCGAGCATTTGATAAATCGTCATCGTTATCAGATGTATACTATATAAACATGTATGTATGTATGTATGTGCCTACGAAGTTTGTTACAAAAGTTTTCAAATATAGGGTAAGTGTGCCTAAGTTCGGCATGTCCCAGTAGTCGACACTTTTTATTTTTAAGCCCAAATAAATGAAACTATTATAACTAAATGTATTTTGTTTACTTCAAATATATTGTCAGCTATCTTTGTGCACAATTTCGCTAAGAAAAGATGATTTATTCTAATAAAAATTAAATTTTTGTATGTGAAGGTCCCAAACAATCCATATTCTTAAGAAAATTACAATAAAGACGTCGAATCAATCGAATATACAAAAATATTATATTTTATTGAATTAATTTATTATTATTATTAATTATTCTTACAAAAAAAAATTGGTAAGCCGACTGTTGGAACATGCCATACCGACAATTGGCAAGTGGTGCCGACTACTGGCAAAAAAGCATTGTTTTAATAAAACTACAAATTTATGAAATTTAATAAAAATTTATTTAAATTTTATTTATTATTGCAAAAACTATACAAAATTTCGAATCTGAATAAATTAACTTTGTAATAATTGAAAAGCTCCACTCAGTATGGTGAGCGATTAAAAACGCAAAAATCCTAAAAGTGCCGACTACTGGTACACTTACCCTATGTATAGTAAAATTCAAGGAATAGTCGTACTTGGGAAAATTTTTTAAAAGTCATACTAATTTATTTTTATACCCTCCACCATACTATGGAGGGTATATTAACTTTGTCATTCCGTTTGTAACTCCTCGAAATACTCATGTCAGACCCAACAAAGTTTATGTAGTCTTGATCAGCGTAAAATTCTAAGTCGATTTAACTATGTCCGTCTGTCTGTTGTAATCACGCTATCTTTCGAACGAATTGAGATAGAAGGCTAACAATTTGCACACGCGTTTATTTTTCGAGTAGGCAGGTTAAGTTCGTAAATGGGCCATGTAGGTCCACGTTTTCATATAGGGCCCATATAACGGTACCTCGCGATATTCGGTATTTTGATGATTTTAGCGACATTATTCACCGGAATCGTTTCAACTTTGGTATTTGAAGTTCGAAATGGATACTACACAGCCTATGACAGAAAATTATCTGTGCAGGTCTACGTCTTCGTATAGCCCCCATATAACAGTACCTTCCGATATTCGGTATTTTTATGATTTTAGCGACACTATTCACCGGAATTGTTTCAAATTTGGTATTTGAAGTTCGAAATAGATACTACAGCCTATGACAAAAAATTGTCTGTGCAGGTTCACGTCTTCGTATAGCCCCCTTACAACGGAACCTCCCAAAATTTGGTATTTTGATGATTTTAGTGTCATTATTCACCGGAATTGTTTCAAATTACATATTTAGAGTTCGTAATGGGAACTACAGTCCGTGACAGAAATTTGTATTTTGATGATTTTAGCGACATTATTCACCGGAATTGTTTCAACATTGGTATTTGATGTTCGAAATGGATACTACAGCCTATGACAGAAAATTATCTGTGCATGTCCACGTCTTCGTATAGCCCCCATATAACGGTACCTTCCGATATTCGGTATTTTGATGATTTTAGCGACATTATTGTCTCAAATTTGGTATTTGAAGTTCAAAATAGATACTACAGAAAGTTGTCTGTGCAGGTCCACGTCTTCGAATAGCCCCATATAACGGTACCTCCCAAAATTTGGTATTTTGATGATTTTAGTTTCATTATACACCAGAATTATTTCAAATTACGTATTTAGAGTTCGTAATGGGAACTACAGTACGTGACAGAAAATTACCTATGCAGGTCAAGGTCTTCGTATAGGCCCCATATATCAGTACCTCCCTATATTCGGTATTTTGACGAGTTTAGGTACAATACCCACCGAAATTGTATGAGATGTCGTATTTAAAGTTCGTAATTGATGCTATAGCCTGTGGCAGAAAATTGTCTATGCTGGTCCAGGTCTTCGCACAGCTACGATATAACGGTACCTAACTCTATACGATATTTTGTTGATTTTAGCTACATTATTCTCCGTTTAAATTAAGTTTCGAATTTGAATATGGTAATGGCTTATGACAAACAATGCCTACGTAGGTCCACATCGTATAGACCCCAATATAACTGCTATATTCGGTATTTTTAAAATTTTTATAGAATTTTTAATGATTTTATTTTTTTTTAATTTCCAAATTCGATACAACTGGTGGAGGGTATTAAAAGTTCGGCCCGGCCGAACATACTGCTTTTTAACTTGTTTATTTTTCTTTATTTAATACTAGCTGGCCCGGTCCGCGTTGTCGGTCCGTAGTTTTAGTCTTGAATGCAAATTTCGTATAGCATAATATTTCACATATCTGGCTCATAAAGGTGAACAAATTTTAACATAAATATTGATCCGACTAAATAGAAATAAATACCTATGGAAGGAGGACAAAATAATTTCTGAATAGTCAAAGTTAATTACGCTTTTACACCCATTACCAGAGCACTTCAGATTGCGCTTTAGAGTCCCGAAGAAGTCTATGTTCTTGTTCATACTAACAGTGCCCATGTTGTTGTCCGCCAATTGGTAAGAATCACTATAGATCGGCGGCCTTGGGGACTGTACCAAAATGTTTACCTATGTTGACATTTTTCTGTAAGATGGTTCTCTACTCACAAAGTAGCCTAAATACAGCAAAATAGATTGGAAAATGTGGTCAAGACCCTCGAAATAGAAAAGTCAAGATGCCAAATAAAGGCCAAATTAGTTGAAATCGGGGATACATTCATAGTGGGTTATACCAAAACGTAGCCCAACCAATATTCTCTTGGGGGTTACAAATTCAATAGAATACAAATTTTTCTTTTCTGACCACACATTAGATGTGAAAGTGGACTTGGGGATACTCCAATGTGGGGACTTTACTTAAATAAATTCCGATGTGGCAATTATCTGTATGATGGTTCCCTACTCCAGGGTAGCATAAATACAATTTTTAGCCAAATCAATTAATGAATGTCAAGACCAAAATGGGCCCTACTCTGAAAATTTAAAATTTTATGCGAAGAGGTTCTCTACCCCCTTAGAAACAAAAATGCCAAATAAGAGCCAAAATATGAAAAAAGTGGCCAAGACCCCAGAAATAGCTTTAATCATACGATATTTAAATAAATATGAAATCGGGTTGTACCCTTATCTGTGAGTTATGATCGATATCATTACCTGCAAAAGCGATTTAAGGTATCTTGAATGTTTGGAAAGAATTTCTGGAAGGATAGAAATCCTTTCTTATTAAAAGTTAAAAGTCCCATTCGCTCTACTATTTTGCACCCTTTAAATTTGGCATTTTACTGATTGTACTCCCAAAGAATTTTGCATTTTGAGCTATCATTGGACGGATTATTGTCACATGAAAGAAGTAGGTCCACGCTATTAAATGAGCCCCATTAGGCTTTTTTCGGTCATTTTTGTTTGTTTAAATGTGTTCGCATCCAGCTGAACCTCGATGTAGGCCCTAGAGTTGAAAGGTAGATGTCAGTTAACATCCTATTTCGCACTTATTTAATTTTTTGTAAACAATTGTATGTAGTGAAAAATTATTCTTTATTTTGTTCACAAAAAATTCATTGAATTCAATATGATAATACAAATTGAAAAAAAAAATTGACAAAAGAAGAATAACAAATTGAAAAAATCTTCAACTTGTTCGCTGACTTTTTACAGCAAATGTTTAAAGATCCTTACAACGTTTGTCAATGGAATGTTTTATTATTTTAAAATTCGATTCCATTGAAAATTTTTTTCGATTTTTTCCCGATTTGAGAATTTTTGCAATGAGATCTCTTTTTCGTGATTTTTTAGCGATTTTGAAAAAGTAATTATCTTTTAACTTTGGTGTGACCGCGTTAAATTGTTTCGATATCCTCTATTCCGTTTCGCCACCACATAATTCGGTACTACACTTCCATGTAACCCGCCATCAAATTCAGTTCTCAAGAAATCAAGTCAATTTAATAAATTGGTATTAATATTTGAATTCAAAAATAAAATATAAAAAACACTACAAATGTACATTAGAAAAAAGTAAGTCAAAATGGAAAAAATCATGCAAAATAAAACATTACTATTGTACATTTCAAAAGTCAAAATGAAAATGTTAATATATCACATTTTTACGCGATTTTTTTGAATATTATCCTATTCGGACAGAAGACAATTCCGAATTTGTATGAATCGTTAAAATCAGTCCAGCGGTTCTTAAGTTATAAGCGTAGTAACTAACACAACTTTCTTTTATATATATAGATTATTTTTTTTTAATAAATTTTCTCATTTGGATGAGAAAGGGTGATTTGAATGAAACAAAGAACAATTTTCAAAAAATAAAAACCGCTACAAATTTATTTTTAAATCTTAAAAATACCGAATTTAGCCGTAACATTGAGGTTTATACGACATGGACATACATTGTTGTCATAAGCCATTACCATATTCAAATTCGAAACGTGAAATAAACGGTGAATAATGTAGCTAAAATCATCTAAACTCTGTACATAGCGTGGTAGCGTTACATCGGAGCTATATGAAGACCTGGACTTGCACAGACAATTTTCTGTTACAGCCTGTAGCATCCATTACGAACTTAAAATACGACATCTCAAACAATTCGGGTGAGTATTGTACCTAAAATCGTCAAAATACCGAATATAGGGAGGCCTATATTTATGGGGCCTATACAAAGATCTGGACCAGCATAGACAACTTTCTGTCATAGGCTGTAGTATCCATTACGAACTTCAAATACCAAATTTGAAACAATTCCGGTGAATAATGCGCTAAAATCATCAAAATACCGAATATCAGGAGGTACCGTTAAATGGGGGCTATACGAAGACGTGGTGTAACGCCCAAAAGTCATGCTTTCGTTTTTGGGGTACATTATTATTGTTCCCTAGTAGAAAGAAGTATACTTAAAATACAACATTGGAACCCCTGGTGGCAAATGGCGGAACTACGCAAAACTGTCAGATTGGGATCAGCTGCTGTCATGAGAAAACAACAATCGTTGTCCAGCCAAAAAGGTATAAAAGGAGACGCATTTCACCCAATCGGGATCAGTCTTCTGTTGATGGCTGGTAAGTCAAGTGTGATTGGGAGGAAGAAAAGGCGCGCAACCTCGGTTGAATTGAGTCTTAGTAAGCCAAACAATAAGCCTTGACTATTTGTGGTGACTGGACTGGACTGAACGCAGGGTCAAGTGAGGGTTGTAGCAATACTCCCTATTCTTCGGGCTGCGTTGACGGCGACTGAACGCAGGGTCAAGTGAGGGTTGTAGCAATACTCCCTATTCTTCGGGCTGCGTTGACGGCGACTGAACGCAGGGTCAAGTGAGGGTTGTAGCAATACTCCCTATTCTTCGGGCTGCGTTGACGGCGACTGAACGCAGGGTCAAGTGAGGGTTGTAGCAATACTCCCTATTCTTCGGGCTGCGTTGACGGCGACTGAACGCAGGGTCAAGTGAGGGTTGTAGCAATACTCCCTATTCTTCGGGCTGCGTTGACGGCGACTGAACGCAGGGTCAAGTGAGGGTTGTAGCAATACTCCCTATTCTTCGGGCTGCGTTGACGGCGACTGACGTACTCATCGGGCTGCTGCTGTGCCAAAGCTGCCGCCACCCGATTCGTCGTGCGCGTATTCATCGGGCCGCCGCTGTGCCAAGCTGCCGCCACTACTACTCGCCGCTGACGTATTCATCGGGCCGCCGCTGTGCCAAAGCCGCCGCCACCCTATTCGCCGCTCGCCTATTCATCGGGCCGCCGCTGTGCCAAAGCCGCCGCCACCCTATTCGTCGCTCGCCTATTCATCGGGCCGCCGCTGTGCCAAGCTGCCGCCACTACTACTCGCCGCTGACGTATTCATCGGGCCGCCGCTGTGCCAAAGCCGCCGCCACCCTATTCGTCGCTCGCCTATTCATCGGGCCGCCGCTGTGCCAAGCTGCCGCCACTACTACTCGCCGCTGACGTATTCATCGGGCCGCCGCTGTGCCAAAGCCGCCGCCACCCTATTCGTCGCTCGCCTATTCATCGGGCCGCCGCTGTGCCAAGCTGCCGCCACTACTACTCGCCGCTGACGTATTCATCGGGCCGCCGCTGTGCCAAAGCCGCCGCCACCCTATTCGTCGCTCGCCTATTCATCGGGCCGCCGCTGTGCCAAGCTGCCGCCACTACTACTCGCCGCTGACGTATTCATCGGGCCGCCGCTGTGCCAAAGCCGCCGCCACCCTATTCGTCGCTCGCCTATTCATCGGGCCGCCGCTGTGCCAAGCTGCCGCCACTACTACTCGCCGCTGACGTATTCATCGGGCCGCCACTGTGCCAAAGCCGCCGCCACCCTATTCGTCGCTCGCCTATTCATCGGGCCGCCGCTGTGCCAAGCTGCCGCCACTACTACTCGCCGCTGACGTATTCATCGGGCCGCCGCTGTGCCACAGCCGCCGCCACCCTATTCGTCGCTCGCCTATTCATCGGGCCGCCGCTGTGCCAAGCTGCCGCCACTACTACTCGCCGCTGACGTATTCATCGGGCCGCCGCTGTGCCAAAGCCGCCGCCACCCTATTCGTCGCTCGCCTATTCATCGGGCCGCCGCTGTGCCAAGCTGCCGCCACTCTATTCGTCGCTCGCCTATTCATCGGGCCGCCGCTGTGCCAAGCTGCCACCACTGCTACCCGTTTATTAACATTTCGACTGAACTTTGTGATTTAGTGTTCTTCGTAAAAAGTTCTGAACGTGATTTTATTGTGTTTAGTGTAGTGTTTAGTGTTATTTAAGGAAATAAATTTATAACGTTTTAAGAAAATATTTTTGCTTCGCTCTCTCTCTCTTTATGTCCTAACAAATAAATTTTTGTGACGACTCTGGCCCCCGCTGAACCTACCCCAGCTTCAAAGTGAAAACACGTCGTCACAATGGCGCCCGAGCAGGGACCATAAAAGAGAGAAAGAATAAATAAATGAGTGAACAATAATTAGACAAATACAGATGAAAACCCAGTGAAAAAAAAAAAAAACAGTTCAAAAAAAAAAAAAAATGTCAAACGAAAAGACAATGTTGAAGGTCTCCTGGGCCTATATGCTAAAGCAAGAAGACTTGGTAACATATCTTACTGAATTCAATCTTGATCCAGTTGGAAAAGTGGACGATCTCCGAAAAAGATGGGCTAAATTTCTCCACAACGACCATGAAGCCGATGTATACAGACGGCTTATAGAGTTGCAGAACAAACATGAAAGTACCAGTCCGACCAAATCGCCGACATTGCGAGCCGTCACAAAACAACCCCTTATAACCGTAACACCGTGTGGAGCAGAAGCAATAGTATTATCCCCAATAAAAACAGAGTACGCCCTTCCCCACATTTCCGCGGAAAGGTCACATGGAGAGTCAAGCACAGGGGTAACAAACGCTCACAAAGTACAGAAGATGTCGCCAACAAACCCCGAATATGGATTTCAAAAAGATTCTCCGCCCAAGCCATCCAATAATTCGTCGTTACTCGTAATTCTCGACCAAATCCGAAAATGGAATATTACTTTTGAAAATGGAATGGACCCTATTGGATTCGTAGAACGTGTAGAAGAAATGGCTGAAATGTACATCGTGGAATTGAATCAAATAATTAAAGTAATGCCAGAGTTGTTACGAGGTAAAGCTTTAATCTGGCTAAGGAACAACAACCGACACTGGACTACCTGGAACGAATTTAAGAGTGATTTTCTGAAATTCTTTTTGCCACCGAGATACTTTGAGAAATTGGAGGATGAAATTAGGAGAAGGATACAGCGTAATAAGGAGCCGTTTAAGGAATATGTACTCTCTATACAGCATCTTATGCAGCACACCAATATGACCGAAGAACAAAAATTGGAACGAATTTTTAGAAACGCGCATTCGGATTATCAATGGTACATTCGCCGTAAAGACTTTACCACACTTTCGGAATTGATCTCCTTGGCAGACGAACTCGAAAGCATACCAAATAATTCTCGGTCAGAACAGCCTCGAAATCAACAAAACTATAATCGACGTGCGGACAACTCTAGAAATAACCTGTATTGCACCAATCAAGGTGACCAAGTGCTAAACGAAAGCTCATCCAATCCAGAAACGCAGCAGGATGAACCCCCGGCAAAGAAGAGTAACCAGAATATTACATCATTGCAATGTGAAGAATATCGCCTTACTGCAACTGTCTTAATAGAGGGGAAAGCTATTAAAGCAACTGTCGACACTGGTGCCACTAGCTGTTTTATAAAAAGAGAATTTGCGGAAAAAATCAAGAAAAGGTTTACTTATTCACGGCATGAGGCAAATGTTATCCTCGCAGACGGCACCACGGTGAACATCACAAGATCAACAGTGTTACCTGTTACATTTGGAAACCAAAGCTCAGATGTTACATTTCTCAGCATGCCGCAATTCAAGGAAAACATCATATTGGGATTGGAATTTCTAAAACAGTTCCACACGACCATTCACTGCGCCGGTATAAGTGTCAAATTAAGTAAGCCAACCACATCAACGGAGCATTGTACCGTGGCTATAGGAGAGGAAACCCCATCAAAAGAGGTAATAGATACAATGACAGCTACGAATAATGTATCCCCCAGACCTAAATTCTTAAACGATGAATTGAGTAAAACGCAATGTGAGATCGTTGAAAATTTTCTGGCACAGGAACTCCCTAAGTTCCAACAATTAAATGGCCTATCGTCAATAGCTGAACATAAGATTGTAATGACCGACGATCGACCCATTAAATTAAGATATGCTCCGCGAAATCCTGCAATGCAAGCCGTGATTAATGCCGAAGTGAGAAAGCTCGAAGAACGAGGATGTATAGAGCCGTCTACAAGCCCATACTGTTTCCCCATCACATTAGTCAGAAAGAAAAATGGGAATTGGAGAACTTGTATGGATTTTCGCCAATTGAATAAACGTTCTGTTCCAGATGCCTACCCTTTACCCCGCATCGACACAATACTGAATCGACTACGGGATGCCAAATACGTGAGTAGCCTGGACCTTAAAGACGGATATTGGCAAATACCGATGGCGAAGGAGAGCAGAAAATACACGGCCTTTGCGGTAGCTGGTAAAGGTCTATATCAGTGGAAAGTGATGCCTTTCGGTTTGCATTCAGCACCGGCAACCTTCCAACGGGCATTAGATAGTGTGATTGGGCCTGAAATGGACCCCCACGCTTTTGCATACCTTGACGATATCATCGTCATTGGAAAAACGTTTGAGGAACACTTGCGGAACTTGAGAGAAGTGTTCAGAAGATTGCGATCAGCTAACCTGAGAATAAACATTGAGAAATGCGAATTTTTCAGAAAAGAAACGAAGTATTTAGGCCATGTTGTGAGTAGCGAGGGAATAAAGACGGATCCAGATAAAGTTGCCGCAATAGTGGAAATGAAACCTCCAACATCGGTAAAGGAGGTACGAAGATTTCTTGGAGTAGCATCTTGGTACCGAAGATTTGTCCCACAGTTTGCAACAATTTCACAACCATTGACTAGTCTTCTTAAAAAGGGAAAACATTGGAAATGGGGTCCCGAACAACAAGAAGCATTCTCAGACCTAAAAGCAAAGTTAACTGAAGCCCCCGTTCTGGCTTGTCCGGATTTCACAAAGACGTTCATATTGCAAACTGATGCCAGCAACTATGGCCTTGGAGCAGTTCTAACACAGGAGTTAGATAACGTGGAACGTGTCATAGCCTACGCCAGCAGACATTTAAAACAGGCTGAAAAGAACTACTCAGCGACTGAAAAGGAATGTCTAGCCATACTGTGGGGCATCAGACACATGAGACCCTATTTAGAGGGTTACCAGTTTATAGTTATTACCGATCATTTGGCCCTAAAATGGTTAAATTCTATTGAAAGCCCTACAGGTCGACTCGCACGTTGGGCTCTCGAGCTACAGCAATATAATTTTTTGATCAGATACCGCAGAGGAAAACAGAACGTTGTGGCGGATGCGCTTTCGAGAACACCTTTGGAAACGTTAGACCTAGCCACAGTAAACTATGACACCAGTCCGTGCCCATGGCTAGAAAAGTTGAAGGAAACCATAACCAAGAATCCGAAGAAGTATCCAGACTATACAATCATTGAGGGAAATGTTTATCGACATCTTCCCAAGCAAATAAACGATGAAGATTGCACACCATGGAAGCTGTGTGTGCCCACCGGATCAAGGATTCAGGTCCTTAGAGAAAATCATGACAGTGTCACCGGAGGTCATTTGGGAGTGCGAAAGACTAGCAACAAGGTGGCGAACCGATATTTTTGGCCTGGTATGTTCCAGGACATCAAACGTTATGTCCAGCAGTGCGAATGTTGCCAAAAATATAAAGTCAGCCAACAGAAACCAGCAGGGGAAATGTTGATAAGAATCCCGGAGGAACCATGGGCCACTATTTGTGCGGACTTCGTAGGACCCCTACCGCGATCTAAGCACGGTAACTCAATGCTACTCGTTATTATGGATAGATTCTCAAAATGGACGGAGTTGGTTCCATTGCGGAAGGCTACGACAGAGGGATTAATAAAGGCATGCAGAGAAAGAATTATTTCTAGATATGGGGTTCCAAAAATATTGATAACCGATAACGGAACCCAATTCACTAGCAACCAATTCGAAAAATTCCTAGCAGAAATGGGTATAAAGCATCAACTTACGGCTCCTTACACCCCGCAAGAGAACCCTACTGAAAGGACAAATCGGACAGTGAAAACAATGATAGCACAGGTTTCGAAACAACATAATACATGGGACGATATGCTGCCCGAAATAATGTTAGCCATAAACACTAGTGCATCAGAATCCACTGGATATTCGCCGGCATACCTGACACAAGGAAGAGAACCGCGACTGCCCCAGGCATTATATGATCAGCTCACAACAGGAACTGGTGCTAGAATAGTCTTACCAGAAGACCGGGCCCAGGAGTTGAAAGAAATATTTAAGATAGTGCGTCGAAACTTGGCAAAAGCATCTCAAAACCAGCGGAGACAGTACAACCTTAGACGACGAGTTTGGAAACCAAAGATTGGGGAGCAAGTTCTAGTCCGTCTACATCCTCAGTCGAAGGCCGTCGAAAATTTCGCCGCCAAACTAGCGCCCAAATACGGAGGGCCGTTTGTCGTACAAAAATTCCAATCGCCAGTAATCGTTGTAGTCCGAGGAAAAGACAACATCACCCGCGTCGCGCACTTAAGTGAAATTAAGCCTTTTTATGAAGAACAAAATTAAATTGTAGACATAGAAGTAGAATGTTGATTGTAGTTCCACTTACGTTTATGTGATGCCATTTCATTATAATTTCTTACTTTATTTTTAGACATTAAATTGACAATACCCAAACTAATCAGTGTCCTAATATAAGCCCATACTTCAAAGACCATCGCAATTCTCAAAATTTCAACATCACGATGGAGCAAGATAGCCCCAACACGAAAAAAATTCAAACGGGCGAAGGAGAATAATAGCACACCAAGTACAATCAAATTGCCAGTCACTGAAATCCCAACTGAGTCAACGCCATCGTCCTCGACAGACAATCCCGTGAACAATAACACATTTCTCGAACTGCCAAATTATCCCGAAAACCTACAAAGCCGTATCGAGAAGTTTAAAAACAATTGGAAAAAGGGACACAAACTGAAGCGAATTGTTAAACAAGATGGCAAGCAGTACCGCATAATAATATCAGCAGACGGGGTAGTGAAGGTATCTCTCCGAACTTCTGCAATTGGTCTCTAACATACCTTCCTATTCGACCGAGATATAGTCGAACCAAAGTGCCCATGTCGGAGAAATAAAAGGTTACATAACACCCTAGGGCTTCCTGGCTATTGAAACCCAATAGCAATAGAGAAAGCAAATCAAGGAATCAAAAATCCGAGGGAGGAAGAGATGCCATGTAACGCCCAAAAGTCATGCTTTCGTTTTTGGGGTACATTATTATTGTTCCCTAGTAGAAAGAAGTATACTTAAAATACAACATTGGAACCCCTGGTGGCAAATGGCGGAACTACGCAAAACTGTCAGATTGGGATCAGCTGCTGTCATGAGAAAACAACAATCGTTGTCCAGCCAAAAAGGTATAAAAGGAGACGCATTTCACCCAATCGGGATCAGTCTTCTGTTGATGGCTGGTAAGTCAAGTGTGATTGGGAGGAAGAAAAGGCGCGCAACCTCGGTTGAATTGAGTCTTAGTAAGCCAAACAATAAGCCTTGACTATTTGTGGTGACTGGACTGGACTGAACGCAGGGTCAAGTGAGGGTTGTAGCAATACTCCCTATTCTTCGGGCTGCGTTGACGGCGACTGAACGCAGGGTCAAGTGAGGGTTGTAGCAATACTCCCTATTCTTCGGGCTGCGTTGACGGCGACTGAACGCAGGGTCAAGTGAGGGTTGTAGCAATACTCCCTATTCTTCGGGCTGCGTTGACGGCGACTGAACGCAGGGTCAAGTGAGGGTTGTAGCAATACTCCCTATTCTTCGGGCTGCGTTGACGGCGACTGAACGCAGGGTCAAGTGAGGGTTGTAGCAATACTCCCTATTCTTCGGGCTGCGTTGACGGCGACTGAACGCAGGGTCAAGTGAGGGTTGTAGCAATACTCCCTATTCTTCGGGCTGCGTTGACGGCGACTGACGTACTCATCGGGCTGCTGCTGTGCCAAAGCTGCCGCCACCCGATTCGTCGTGCGCGTATTCATCGGGCCGCCGCTGTGCCAAGCTGCCGCCACTACTACTCGCCGCTGACGTATTCATCGGGCCGCCGCTGTGCCAAAGCCGCCGCCACCCTATTCGCCGCTCGCCTATTCATCGGGCCGCCGCTGTGCCAAAGCCGCCGCCACCCTATTCGTCGCTCGCCTATTCATCGGGCCGCCGCTGTGCCAAGCTGCCGCCACTACTACTCGCCGCTGACGTATTCATCGGGCCGCCGCTGTGCCAAAGCCGCCGCCACCCTATTCGTCGCTCGCCTATTCATCGGGCCGCCGCTGTGCCAAGCTGCCGCCACTACTACTCGCCGCTGACGTATTCATCGGGCCGCCACTGTGCCAAAGCCGCCGCCACCCTATTCGTCGCTCGCCTATTCATCGGGCCGCCGCTGTGCCAAGCTGCCGCCACTACTACTCGCCGCTGACGTATTCATCGGGCCGCCGCTGTGCCACAGCCGCCGCCACCCTATTCGTCGCTCGCCTATTCATCGGGCCGCCGCTGTGCCAAGCTGCCGCCACTACTACTCGCCGCTGACGTATTCATCGGGCCGCCGCTGTGCCAAAGCCGCCGCCACCCTATTCGTCGCTCGCCTATTCATCGGGCCGCCGCTGTGCCAAGCTGCCGCCACTCTATTCGTCGCTCGCCTATTCATCGGGCCGCCGCTGTGCCAAGCTGCCACCACTGCTACCCGTTTATTAACATTTCGACTGAACTTTGTGATTTAGTGTTCTTCGTAAAAAGTTCTGAACGTGATTTTATTGTGTTTAGTGTAGTGTTTAGTGTTATTTAAGGAAATAAATTTATAACGTTTTAAGAAAATATTTTTGCTTCGCTCTCTCTCTCTTTATGTCCTAACAAATAAATTTTTGTGACGACTCTGGCCCCCGCTGAACCTACCCCAGCTTCAAAGTGAAAACACGTCGTCACAGTGGGCCTGCACATACAATTTTCTATCTTATGCTGTACTATCCCTTTGGAACTTTAAATATCAAATTTAAAACAATTCGGTGAATAATGCCGCTAAAATCATCAAAATACCGAATATATTGAGGTACAGTTATATGGGGGTTATACGAAGAAATGGACCTACACAGACAATTTTCTGTCATAGGCTCTAGTATTCATTACGAACTTCAAATACCAAATTTGAAACAATTCCGGTAAATAATGTCACTAGAATCATCAAAATACCGAATACCGGGAGTTGCCGTTGTGTGGGAGCTATATAAAAACGTGGACCTACATGGCCCATTAACGAACTTAACCTGCCTACGGGCAAAATAAACATGTCTGCGAAATTTTAGTCTTCTATCTCGATTCGTTCGAAAGATAGAGTGATTACAACAGACAGACGGACATCGCTAAATCAACTTAGAATTTTACGCTGATCAAGAATATATATACTTTGTTTGGTCTTACATGAGTATTTCGAGGAGTTGCAAACGGAGTGACAAACTATATAAAAATTTCAATCTTTGAAAAAAGTGCTTTTAAAGATGCCGTTCATGATG
Source organism: Musca domestica (assembly GCF_030504385.1). Taxonomy (NCBI): domain Eukaryota; kingdom Metazoa; phylum Arthropoda; class Insecta; order Diptera; family Muscidae; genus Musca; species Musca domestica. The sequence continues at coordinate 8,785,575 of NW_026712363.1, read as the reverse complement.
TGAGAGATCTTAAGTCTATTCACTCAATTCTCTCAAAACACATAATTTTGAATATTTTTATTATTTATTAATTGAAAACGTGGCAGAGACTTTGTATACATTTACATAATCCTACTTTGTTTTGAAATATAAAAGTAAACAATTTAAATAGCAGAACAATAAATAAATTGCTTTCCAAGTCGAGTGACTTAAATAGCCCTGAGTGTCTTTACTGTCCCAATGATCAGGAAACTTTTCTGTCTATACCTTTCTTTGTCTATAAAATGGGTGTGTTGAACTAAAGCATAGTTTTCTTATTATGTTTAACTTCTTATTCATAATTTTTCATAATTTTTAACTAAAACATAAATTAAAAAAAAATAAACATAAAATTACTAAAAATTTAGGGTAGATTTGGCTGAACCAATATTCAATGCAAACGTCGTCGACATATAAAAAACGTTGCATTGTAATGTAAGACAGGCAAATTTTGTTATATAGACTTTGAACTTTGTGTTTTTTTTTTGGCCCCGACGAATATTTCCAGTCCCTCACATGCGTAATATGCACTCTACAATAATAATTTTTGGTATCAGATATCAAATACAGCTCAGAAATGAGAATTTAAAATTTTGTCAAGATCAGTTCAGATTTGGATATAGCTCTTATATATATATCTTTATCCGATGATAGGTGTGCACCAAATGGCTATTATAAACCAAAATGGACTGAATTCCGGTACTTTCGACATAATTCAGCCTAAAAAATAGTGCTTCAATTTTTGGTGAAAATCGGTTATGGTATAGCTATAGCTCCCATTTATATGTTTCATCCGGTTTGGTGTTGGTCCCTCAGATTCGTTATATGGACTCCACAGCAATTATATTTGATACCGCATATCAGATACTGCTCGAAAAAACCCTCTACCTAATTGTATGAAGACCGATTCAGATTTTTATGTAACTTCGATATACTTCTTCATCCGATTTTACTGTTATTGTTCACCATATATATTATATCAACCCAAATTGAATAGATTTTTTATATTCAACCGAATTTTACCATTTGCTGAAACTCGGTCCGGTCAATCTATTGAAAATCGATTCAGAGTTGAATATAGTTCCTAAATTGGGACTACTCTAAACCCATGATGCGCATTCAAATAAGGATCATACTTGGTATGATTTACATCACGTAAATTCGCAATACAAACTTTTTTTGTTACGTTAGCACACATAGTGATGTAGGTTATCATATAGTCAGCCCCGCCCGACTTTTGACCTTTCCTTACTTATTTTTTTTTTTTTGTATACCGTAGTTACTTTTTTTAATTTATTGAAAAAATTAATTAAAAATCTCGTTGCATATGTATTTATGATAGTCCAGATCTTTTAGCTCAAAACTTTCTCAAACTTATCCTACCTTCTATTCATTGCACTGTGGATTCTTGTGCAACGTAAAAGAATTTTGTCTATAATAAATTCTTTTTCTCATGGTGGATGCTAAAAATACGACCTAGCCGAAGGGGTTCAAACCTTTAAAGCCACTTAATATCTTATCGAAATACTCTTCTACGCTTTTCGAGTCTCTAAACAAAATTTCAGTTCGGTTATATGGACAACATGGATAACATGTAATATATGGGGGCTAAGAAAACATTTAAGACTTTTTTAATTTTTTTTTCAGGATGTGATTATTAGGTTAATGTAGATTGATTGTTAGGATTTTTAAATGTTTAATAAGAACCACTTGGGTAGAGGGTGTGGGTACGGCCTTTTATAACACATAAATGGGGTTCATATTACTTTTATTTTTTGTTTGACAAATTGTCATTCAGTACGAACTGAAACAGACAATATATTTGGGCTACACCAAATAGCAGACTTATATTCGAAGTATATGCTTAATAATGAACCTGTGTAGGTATTTATTTATAGAGATAAAAAACGTTAAAAAGTCTCAGACAAGTTCGATTATGTGTTACAAACGATGTAACAGAAAAATAATCATTTAACCATATTGTACAAAATACTTTGTACATACTTTTGAGTGCGGTTGAGGCGCTGGGAAAAACTAGCAATAAACAATCAATATTCAAAATTACCCGTTTTAGATTGATACGTTGATAGTACGATACGTTGGTATTCCTATTTCACGTGTTAGAGAATCCGTGGCATTATAACTAGTTGGAATTTGCAAGACAATTGAAACTCCAACAAAACTCCAAAGAACATGGAATATTTACTTCATTTTACCAAACATCCCTCGTATAAACTAATTCATTCATTTATTGCAACTTTTTAATAAAAATATAAGCATACGCACGGGCACTTCTCTACATTTATTCGTATACTGTTTGTTGTTGTCTGGATCAAAGAATCTAATAAAAATTCCAAAACGTTTGAGAAATTAAACACAAAACTTCACATTTATTGCTACACACAATCTAATATGGGTTTGTAGAATAAAACGAACAAATGAAGGACTAGACAAAATCATCCTTCCAACTGCTTTCATTCGTCTTAATGTGAACTGGGTAAAGTTGTTGCTGAATTACGACCTTTACTATAACAACCCCCGACCTTATGTTCAGCTCATCACCATCATCATCGTTCTCCACATTGTCTGTGCGTTGATGAAAAGGTAACAGAAATTTAATATCCCAACAAGAAGATGATTCATCCATCCATCCTTCACCGAAATGTCTTAGCTAATGTTGACGCTACACCCACAATCAACATTCCCACCACACCACACAATCAACCAGCAACCAAATGTTTAGAAATTTTCAATTTTGTCCCTAAGATATTTTTCCAAAAATGTCCATTAATTTCTTTTAGTCTTCTGCCCTGCTGTTGGCAACATTGTATAATAATTTCCCGAACAAATGTTTATTTAAGCATTTGAAGCATTTGTCCTGGTCGTTTTCTTTTTCGTCTGCCGTCTTCCTCAAGGGACAAACATCAGCTGTTTCAACATAGAATTCAGCCATGGAATGGTTGCCAACAAGAATGGACCGTAAAAAGTTTGCTATCGCCGAGTGTATGGCTTCATTAATTTATATTAAATCTAAATGTGTCTGTCCATGTTTGCTCGTGTACTCTGCCCCCGTCCCCTTTCGCTCTTGCTGACCACTTCCAAATTACTAGTATATACACAATTCTAATTCAAGCAGATGTTTAATGCAGCAGGGCGTAAATGAAATGATATATAATTTTAAACAGATATCGAAGTGACGAGTCATATTTCAAAGCTGCAAAAAATATAGAGCATCTGAATTGTCAAACCGTTTATGGCCTTCACTATGTTCCTTATTTTTGAAATCCAATAAAATTCGAAAGATCACGCCCGCTTTGATTGCATGTCAACTATACAATATATATGAATTTTGTAGAAGCAGAAATAGCTCACTGTAATTTTGAAGCAATATACCGATATTAATACATTTTTACATATTACAGTCCTATTACGCCTATAAATATGCTCATCTTTTCATATAACTTACACCATTACCCATTCGACTAATATCTACTTCAAGGTGGCACTCAAGTTGTATCTATAAGTTGTAGACATCAACTACAGCAACTTACACTTTACAACAAGTAAAAAGGCAGAATACCCTCCACCATTTGGAACGAATTTGGCAAATCTCAAAAACAATAAAATCCGTTAAAAATTCTGTTAAAATCTTGAAAATACCGAATATAGCTGTTATATTAGGGTCTATACGACGACGTGGACATGTACAGGTAACTTTTGTCATAAGCCATTAAAATATTCAAATGCGAAACTTAATCAAGTTAAAAAGCAATAAGTTCGACCGGGCCGAACTTTGAATACCCTTCATAATTTGGAACGAATTTGGAAATTTTCAAAAAATAAAATCCTTAAAAAATTCTGTTAAAATTTTAATAGTACTGAATAAAGCCGTTATATTTAGGTCTATACGACGTGGACCTGCCATATTCAAAGTCGAAACTTGAAATAAACGGTGAATAATGTAGCTAAAATCATCAAAATATCGTATATAGAGATTTACCGTTATATCGGAGCTGTGAGAAGACCTGGGCCAGTATAGACAATTTTCTAAACAATTTTCTGTCACAGGCCATAGCATCCATTACTAACGTCAAATACGATATCTCAAACAATTTCGGTGGGTATTGTACCTAAACTCGTCGAAATACCGAATATAGGGAGATACTGATGTATGAGGCCTGTACGAAGAACTGGGCCTGCATAGGCAATTTTCTGTCACAGATTGTAGTTCCCATTACAAACTCCAAAACCCCTTACAAACTTCAAACCAAATACGTAATTTGAAACAATTCCTGTGAATAATGACGCTTAAATCATCAAAATACCGAATTTTGGGAGGTACCATTATATGGGGGCTATTCGAAGACGTGAACCTGCACAGACAATTTTCTATCATAGGCTGTAGTATCCATTACGAATCTCAAATACCAAAGTTGAAACAATTCCAGTGAATAATGCCGCTAAAATCATCAAAATACTAAATATCGGGAGGTACCGTTATATGAAAACTTCTGGAAAAATAAACACGTGTGCAAAATTTTAGCCTTCTATCTCAATTCGTTCGAAAGATAGCGTGATTACAACAGACAGACACACAGAATATTTTGGCGATAATATTCGGCATTTGTTCTGATGCCACGGTCGATTAATACGAGCGGAGAGCGGCCATCGGCTGTTATGGCGGCCCACACCAACACCATGGCCGGCGCTTGAGTTCTGGTGACCAACCGAAGGTGTAAATTTTCAGTTGACCTCTTTGGCAAGTAAACACGATCATTTCGTTTGTTTACAAACTGCTGGAAAACGAATATTTTCTCATCGGAGAAAATCAAAATCGGCAGTTCACAACTTTCGGCCATGCGAAGCAACTCTTTAGCTCTTTTGAGTCTATTTTCTTTGTGTTGCAGTGTAAGTTCTTGCACTTTTTTGAATTTCAATGGCCTTACCTCAAACTCATTTTTCAATATTTGCCGAAATGAATATCGCTATATGTTGAGCTCACGAGCCATTTTTCGGCCACTGCTACGCGGGTTTCGATCAAGTCGCTTCTTTAATTTTCAAACTATTTCTGTTGATGTTGCTATGTTCCGTCCACTTCCTTGACGTCGGGCTACACTACCAGTATCACGGTAACGAGCGATTGTACGAGACACAAAAGATTTATTCACATTTAAATGCTGGAGTGCTCTAACGATAGCCACTTTTGGTTTTCCAGCTAAATATAAAGAAATCACACTGTCACGCTTGAATTCCATCACGAATAACTTTTTTTCTGGAAAATTCTCACCAACATGCTTTGGTACGCTTGTAAACAATATAATGAGCTGTCACTGGAATAATTTTTAGAGCTGTCGGTCGAGTGGCTTGGAAATGACCGCAGTCTGAAGTTGGTTGGAGGATTTTCATCTCATCCTTTATACGTCTACGTTTAGGATGCTTCGATTGTTTAAACGATATTTTAAAATTAAATGACCATTAATTTAATATCGTAGTGAGTTGAAAAAAAAAATCAATTTGATAAAACACCCACCGTTTACCCTTTACGGTAAATCCCTATTTCAGTTATTAAATTTTAATTATAATTTTATTTTATTTTAACTACTCACTACATTTTTCAAACTATTTGACTATTGAAAACTATTGAAAATATGAGAATTCTGCCCGGAGGAACTCAATGAATTTATATTTGTTTTAATACTAACATCACAACTGCAGAATTTATTAAAAACCCTAAAATTGAATTTAAAACATCTCTTAAATATTTTATTTAAACTCTCCCTCTTCTTTTTTCTTAAAAATAACTTGACGTACGCAGATAATTGAACAAAAATGCTAAATGGAAAATAATTTGTATGCAAATAAGATGGTACCAATATGTTGTTGTTTTTTTTTTCAAGAGAAGCTGTAACTAAGAATCTCAGTTCGCTGATGGTCAGTTTTTTTGTGATTCCCTTTTGCTCGGTATAAAATTAATTTTTGTTTTGTATGTTGACATAAAGGGAGTGGTAGAGCAGTTTACCCCAATTGCGGACATCCTCTACGAATATGCCTCGGTATTAAATGAACAACACCATGCTTTGCTGATATTTTGTTGTTTTGTTTTCAGGTTTCTACACGAGTGCTTAGTGGATGGGGATTGCAACAATGTTTAACTGTATCATAATAGTGGAGCACATCAAATCGTAATTTCTAGATGTGGTGCTGTGCTGCTGCTGCTGCTGTTCTGGGTTACTACTGCTGGGTGCATTCAATTTCAACTTGTTTCTCTTTTATGGTTTTATAAGCCAATTTAAGTTATACTTAAAACCATAATTTCTCAAAAAAGGAAAAAAACAAACGCATCAACCTCTACATACATATGTATACTGGAATATCGCACTCAGTCATCTGATGGACGGACGGACAGACACTTAATCTCAGACACAGATACGCTGCCATGAAGAAAAACAAAAATTACAGGCAAAACATGGTTCAAGTTAAGCCAAAGAAACCATGGGTCAATGCAAAAAAAAGACGCAAACAAACACCAGATACCAAACAAGAATTGCACAGTGTTACGGCATAACATAAACTGTAGATTCGTAAAAAGTTCTAATTTAACAAAATTTTATAATTGGATATGAGGACAATGTGGACAAAATATACATAGTTCCGTGACATTGAACAATTTAAATACCTACCTTATATGATCGAAATTTCATTAGACAAATAAAGCATTGACGCTTCATCTACATAATATTGAAGTGCGGTACATATCCAGAACAAGAGAGCTTTATAAACGGTCGAGTTTCAGGCGTATTCCCCTAAAACAAACAAGTAAAAAAACATTAAGTTCGGCCGGGACAAACTTTTAATACCCTCCACCTTAGGGTAAAAGAAACATTAGAAGAAATGTGTCAGAAACAATTAAAATGCCGAATATCGGGAGGTACCGTTATATGGGGGCTACACCAAAATGTGGACCTATAATTACAATGTTTCGCCACACGAACTAGGACCCATTATGACCCACAAATACCAATTTTTAGACAAATCAGTAAAAAAATGTGGCAAAAACCATCAAAATATCGAATATCGGGAGGTACCGTTATATGGAGGCTATATCAAATCATGGACCCATGCATGCAATGTTTCGCCACCGGAGCTGGAACCCATTATGACCAACAAATACCAATTTTCAGACAAATCCGTGAAAAAATGTGGCAAAAATCATCAAATTACCGAATATCGGGAGGTACCGTTATATGGGTGCTATACCAAAACGTCGACCTATAATTATCATGCTTCGCCACACGAACTAGGACCCATTATGACCCACAAATACCAATTTTTAGACAAATCAGTGAAAAAATGTGGCAAAAACCGAATATCGGGGGGTACCGTTATATGGGGGCTATACCAAATCATGGATCCATACCTGCAATGTTTCGCCATCGGAGCTGGAACCCATTATGACCAACAAATACCAAATTTCAGACAAATCCGTGAAGAAATGTGGCAAAAATCATCAAATTACCGAATATCGGGAGGTACCGTTATATGGGGGCTATACCAAATCATGGACCCATACATGCAATGTTTCGCCACCGGAGCTGGAAACCATTATGACCCACAAATAGCAATTTTTAGACAAATCCGTGAAAAAATGTGGCAAAAAAACTAAAATACCGAATATCGGGAGGTACCTTTATATGGGGGCTATACCACAACGTGGACCTATATATGCAATGTTTTGCCACCCGTTATGGCCTACAAATACCAATTTTCAGACAAATCCGTGAAAAAATGTGGCATAAATCATCAAAATACCGAATATCGGGAGGTACCGTTATATGGGGACTATACCAGAACGTGGACCGATATATCTCATTTTCAATACCAACCATCCTAGACACAATGCAAATTGCTCGGCTAAATTTTGGCGCTCTACGTCAAATAATGTGGGCTGTATCGTAACAGACAGACGGACAGACAGACGGACAGACAGACATACGGACAGACAGACGGACATCGTTAAATCGACTTAGAATTTTATGCTGATTATGAATATATATATACTTTATGGGGTCTAAGACGAATATTTAAGGATGATACAAACAGAATGACAAAGTTAATATACCCTCCTTTCCAAGGTGGAGGAAATAAAAATGTCTTATTTTTACAGAGAAAATCACCAAAGGAAACTAGCAACACATAAAAAAGCAACTTAGTTCGGCCGGGCCGAATTTTCAATACCCTCCACCAATTTGAAGGAACTTAAAAATTTTTCAAAATTTCCGTCGAAAAATATAGCTCAAAGGAAAGGAAATGCTATATGAAGACGTGGTCCTGTATACAAAAGTTTTTGTCATAGGCTGTAGTACCCATTAGTAACTTTAAATACCATATTAAAAAAATCCGGTAAAAAATGTTTCGAAAATCATCCAAAAGCGAATATCAGGGGTTATACAATGTCGTGGACCTATAGACAATTCTTTGTCAGAGGGTAAAGTAATCAGAAGGAACTCATTGTGTGGATTTTCACAGAATTTGAAAAATGAGGCTAAAATCAACGAAATGCCGAATAATGGGGGGGTACCGTTATATGGGGCTATGCGATATCGCGGAAAGTTATATCCCATCTTCAGACTAGAACTAGACGGACAGGGCTAAATGGTTTTAGAATAGAATGATCAAGAATATATATATATATATATATATATATATATATATATATATATATATATATATATATATATATATATATATATATATATATCTATATATATATATATATATATATATATATATATATATATATATATATATATATATATATATATATATATATATATATATATATATAATGGTCAGACTTAATCCCATTATTGTTATATATATATATATATATATATATATATATATAACAATAATGGGATTAAGTCTGACCATTTTGCAACAACAATTTTCAAAAAACAACATAGTGGTTGGAGCCGTTGTATGCAGTATGTTATCAGAAATTTCTCTCCACTTCCGTAGAAGCAGCGTGAAAGAAGCAGACCTCCTGAAGAAAAGAGAAGAGAATAAGCAATTTTCTACCTTCAAGGCACAGAACACAAAAGGCTTTCTCTGGTAGAAGTGGATGTCGGCAAGGACAATATTTATTCCACCTCATTTCAAGCTGATTTTTTCAAACGGCGATCGACGCCGATTTTGGCAAGCTCAGCACTGATCATTTCGAAACATCCGGGTTATTTGACCAGTTTGAAAGAGAATTATCTCCTTGCATTGAATCATCTGAATTTATCAGTGTAGGCAGATACAATGGAATAATACTGTATGTCATAACATTTGAATGTCTCTACTCTAAACGAAGCTGACAAAATGCCTGTCGTAGCCTTGACATTGACATTTTTCATAGTTGACTTTTTAAATATCGATTTTATCGATTAATAAATATAATCTAGAGATGTTGACCAATTTTTTGTTGCATACTTTTTATAGGAATAATAATAGGAATACAACTTATTATTCCAGCTTTAATTTTTTGTGGACCACACTTTTATGGCTTCGTTTCCCGATTATACGAATGGAATATTATTATGAACGGATTATAGTTTTTTCTTCTATGGATGATAATATGTGTAACTCCTCGAAATAATAATGTCACACCCAACAGAGAACATAATTTACCGAAATTGTTTCAAATTTCGCATTTGAAAATTGGGTACAACAACCATTGAAAAAAATAACTATGCAGACCCATGTCTTCGTATAGCCCCCATATAACGGTACTGCCCAATATTCGGTATTTTGATGATTTTAGCGACATTTTTACCGGAATTGTTAAAAATGGCATATTTGAAGATCTTAATGGGTACTACAACCTATAACAAAAATTTCATATGCAGGGCCACGCCTTCGTATGGGCCCCATATTTTGGTAACTTCCAATATTCGGCATTTCTATGATTTCAGATTTCGTATTTGAAATTCGTAATGGATTCCATTTAGCCGGTATTTTTCAAAAAAATTTTTAAACATTTTCAAATTCCTTCTAAAATTCCTAACAAAAATTTCATATGCAGGGCCACGCCTTCGTATGGGCCCCATATTTTGGTAACTTCCAATATTCGGCATTTCTATGATTTCAGATTTCGTATTTGAAATTCGTAATGGATTCCATTTAGCCGGTATTTTTCAAAAAAATTTTTAAACATTTTCAAATTCCTTCCAAATGGTGGCGGGTATTAAAAGTCCGGCTGAACTTAGACTTTTATTTTTTTTATTTATTTATTTTTTTTAAATGAGGAGAACCTGAGGCCGACATTTGAGTTGCGTCACGAATCATTTCCCCAATAAATAAATAAACTAGACAGACTCAAAATCCCGCAAGGTGGGTGATAAACACTTAGTTTTTTCCCTCCAGAAGGATCTACACAATGGATCGCGTGCTGTAGATAGGAAGAAAAGAGCAACTTTATATTTAGAAATATAAAATGTTTCAATTGGCGTTCCAACAGATATATACCCTCAGCATAAAGTTTGGACCTATATATCCCATTGTAATGTGTGAGGAAAAAAAGCTGGAGGAAAGATTTGTAGTTACGAGAGTTATATTTTGACTATTTTTGAGAGAAGTAGCAGCAGGCCGTCATATCCTACCAACAAAAAAAAATTATTCCGAAAAACCTAGTGCAGAAATTTTGGCATACAGAGGGTGTATTGGATATGAAAACTTCCAATGTTTTTAGCACATTCCAAATACTATGCTGCGCTTTTGTTGCAAAGAATAGAAATCTCCAGCAGAGATGTGAAACTTCAATGAGGCATGATTTCGTAAATAAAAACGATGTACCAGAAAAACGAGTTCCAACAACTTCTGGTGATGTTGTTTACCAAACCAAAAGCCAAAAACACTTTGGCGAGCAAGCAAAACAACCGTCAAAAGAAAAAAAAACTTGAAAACAGCCACAACAATAGCAACTAACCAACAAACCGGAGGCAATAGAGGTTGGAACCCTCCGAACTTCATCTTAACCATCATGAGTGTTTTCTTTTTCGCTGATTTTTGTTCAGACTATCTTTGTTGATGTTCTATTTTCTTCTCTGGCAACTTAAACAGGTTTCGCCAAATGTCTTACAAGATATAAAATGGGTACTTTTGTAGATAATAGAACTTGCACCAAATCGAGGCAATCAATTGAACGACAGACTATAAAACTCGCCGATGCCACCATTTACAAATGGATAGTTACTGGGATGTTTATTGTAAGTAATATTGCTCCGAAAATTTTATTGGTGGGTAACTTGAAAAATTAAAGTTCGCATTTGAATCGAAATTTAAATGAAGCATTAAAATATTTAATATGTACTTAAAGGGTGATTGCTTTTCATCTATTATCATTCATTTTTATTCTCAAAATGCATGCTATGTTAAGAAAGTTCAAATTATGTTTATTTTTTGGCTCAATGGGTCGATTTTGGAGTGAAGACCATCCAGAAGCATTGTAAAAGCAACCAATACAGAAGAAGAGAGGTATATGGGCTAATGTCAACATTGTACCGAACTTCTTCAGAGATGCTTCGAATCGTAACGTAACTATGAGTGATGAGCACTACCGTGCATGAGCTTGTCTTCCATATGGTTTACACATGTCACAGAGTACGCATTATATGGACTTACTGACAGACGAGACCGCTTCAATTGATGCATTGAAAGGCAACATTTATTCGTGAGATACCGGCTAAAATGTTGGGAATCATCATAGCATTCTTGTGGAGTGCATTTTACGCACGTGAGGTACTTAAAACACAACATCGGACGAAATATATACATATGGAAGCTATATATATATCTGAAACGATTTTCACCTAATTTAAAAGACCTTGTTTCTGGGATGAATTCAGTCGGAATTACCAAAATTAAGTTAATTTCGGCTGACATTAACCATTTCGTGCACATTTAACCCGAAATCGATTGAAAATATATATGAGAGCTATATCTTAATTTCAACCGATTCCCACCAATTTCAATAGGGTTCGTCCTTGGGCCAAACAAATATTGTTTGGAAAATTTCATAATAAATGCGACCTGCATTTTGTTCACAAAAATACATGGACAGACGGACTGACATGCATAAATCAACTCAGAAAGTGATTCTATGGGGACCCTCAAAAGTAACTATGTGTCTATCTAGCTTCCTTCTCCATGTTACAAACAAATGCACGAAGACAAAAATATAAGTGATGTAGGGTATAAATATTCATCCTTAAACAAGTCTACAAGTTTCAACAAAAACTTATCAGGTTGATGGGACACCTCGCTATACTCGAAGAGAAGGAACAATATAGGAATATCCAGTTATAAGGGATATTCGTTAGCTTTGCAATGGAATCAGACATGGTTATCATACTAAGCCTTTGCAAGTATCACAAAGCAATAAAGTACGAAGCATCGTCGGAGTATACCCCCTATTTCATTGCAACTGAAGACCAGCAACTACCTGAAACCCCCACGATAATTTTACACGAACTACGTTCTGAGTGGTGCAGCTGTCTTGATTTTTACTGTGATGAATAGATATCTATTATAAATGTACATATAAATAATTGACTATTACATTTATGCCTCATCGATTCTGTGATCCAAGTCTGTTCTCTACGTTCCATATAATGACAAATGGAAAATGTTTCTTAAAAGTACGTTTCATGCCTCCCATTGGACGAGTATCCAGAACTAGGTCTCGACCAACAGCCCAACCAATCTGGTATCTCTTTCAATTCATATTCATCCCAGACACTGTCTACAGCAGCAGTAACCCGTTGCCATGGAGCAACAGATTTGTTATTTATGCAACCGGAGTATAAACATAAATTAGAATTTTTACTTGTCGACCAACCGACCGACCATTCAAACGAATACAAAAAAATGAACAAATTTAACCACAAGAGAAGTGAATTATGTATGGACCGGTCGTTTTCTCGTTTTGACATTATTAAATGATATCTCCACAAATCAAAGTTGCCTCAAGACAGCAAAACTATAGAAACAGCCAATGCACATAATACGAGGGCACAAACAGACATTGCAAATGGAATCAACAATGATTTGAAAGCAAAACAAAAAAAAAAGATAAAATAAAATAAGAACGTCTCAACTCTTAGCACAAATGTTGATCACAGATATCCGAGGCATTGACTTGCATTTATCTTCATCCACATTGACATTGAAAGCAAAGAAGGATTGGCAGATCTTTTCTCGCATGTGATAATCAATTAAATAGAAAATAATAAAAACGCATTCGTAACGACGAAAACTATTGATTTAAGTTGATTTTGAGCGGAGTTTAAGAAAAGAGATTATCGTGAAACCTGTTTTGTGAGCTATAGAATTTCAGAAGTATTCGTAGTTATAACAATTTAGAAAATTGTTGCTCCAACATTTGGTTTAGTCATTTCGACAATTTAAATTAGACAAAGATTACCTACTAAACAGGGTTCACATAAAACAACAGGAAACAGACTTTTTGTTTAGTAACTCCCACAAATTTTTAAGTTATGATTTTATGATTTAGTTAATATAAGCAAGTAGAAACATGTAGCAGCTAAGTTCGGCGAATCTGGGCAAACTTTTAATACCCTCCACCATTTTGAAGGAACATGAAAAATTAAAAAAGAAAAATACCTCTCAAATATAACTCCTTTTATGGGAGCTATACGAAGACTTGGACCTGTATAGACAATTTTATATCATAGACTGTAGTAACCATTACGAAATTTGAAACAATTCCGGTGAGAAATATCTCAAAAATCATCAATATAGCAAATATTGGGAGGTACCGTTATATGTGTGCTTTATGAAAACGTTGACCGATATATCCCATTTACGAACTTAACCTGCATACTGACAACATACGAATGAGTGCAAAACTTTAGCCTTCTATCTCAATTCGTTCCAAAGATAGCGTGATTACCACAGACAGACGGACATCGCTAAATCGACTTAGAATTTTACACTGATCGAAAATATATATAATTTGTGGGGTCTAAGACAAATATTTAGGAATATTACAAATTTATTAACAAAGTTATGTACCTCCCATAGAATGGTGGAGGGTATAAGAGACCATTTGATAGCCTACACCTACATCTGGACATGAGCATGCTGCCGATTAAAGATTATTTAAAAAACAAGTAAAAAGCAGTAAGTTCGGCCGGGCCGAACTTTGAATACCCTCCACCATTTAGAACGGATTTGAAAATTTTCGAAAAGATAACATTCGCCAAAAATTTTAAAAATAGCCAATATAGCCGTTATATTAGGACATGTACGACGTGCACCTACATAGACATTGTTTGTCACAAGCCATTACCATATTCAAATTCGAAACTTGAAATAAACGGTGAATAATGTAGCCAAAATCATCAAAATACTGTACATAAGGAGGCACCGTTATATAGGAGCTATACGAAGACCTGGACCTGTATAGACAATTTTTTGTACAGGCTGTAGCTTTCATTACGAACTTCAAATACGACATCTCAAACAATGTCGGCGAGTATTGTACCTAAAATCGACAAAGTGCCGAATGTAAGGAGGTACTGATATATCGGGCCTATACGAAGACCTGGACTTGCACAGACAATTTTCTGTCTCAGGCTGTAGTATCCATTTCGAACTTCAAATGCCAAATATGAAACAATTCCGGTGAATAATGTCACTAAAATCATCAAAATACCGAATATCGGATGGTACTGTTATATGGGGGATATACGAAGACGTGGACCTGTTTAGACAATTATCTGCCCTAGGCTGTAGTATCCATTTCGAACTTCGAACACCAAATTTGAAACAATTTAAAATACCGAATGTAGGGAGGTACCGTTATATGGGGGCTATACCATAGTATGGTGGAGGGTATAAAAATAAATAAAAATGATGAAATGTAAAGAAATCGCAAATTAGAAAAATAAAATCGAACCAAATTCCCTGAAGTGCTTATGAGGCGTACAAACCTTCAAGCCTATATTGCCAGAGTTACTGTTTGTATTTGTTATTATTCATTCAATTGTACTGGTTTTTGAATAGATAGGAATTAAAAACAGGATGTTATCTATCATAATTCGATATGTTGTTTGTGAGCAGATTCTAAAAATTCCTTAAAAAACAATTATTTTTTTCAAATCAGAACAAAAAAGAATGGTCAGCCTATTCTTTAAGAATATCGATATCATCGATACAATCGTTTAATAAATAGCATTTCGGCTGGGTCGAACCTTTAAACCCCTCCACCATTACCTAAGAAAAAATAATATAAAAGTATCTCGTTTCAAACGAGTTTCACTTTAGTCTACAAATGACAGAGTGATCGGATTATAGAATATAGTTAGATTAGGTTAGTTCAAAAAGAGGGACGAGAAAATCGCCGCTTGTCCCGATGGACACACAATTAAACCAGCAGTTAAAGTTTTAAAATACAATAAAGTGGGTAGGACCATACCAAAACGGGAACTATTTTCTACTATAAGGATTGTTATCACCGTGGAAAAATGCGACTAGGACCTTCAAAATACCGAATATATGAATGGGTATCCTTATGTGAAAATCTAGGACCAATTTTGATACGGGATGAAAAACTCATTATGAACTGCAAATACCGAATTGGAAACAAATTCGATTATATGGCCTAAATAGTAAATATAGCGGGGGCCATAGGAAATGTGGACCTATTTAGGAAATGATATGCCACATTACAAAATGTAAATTCCACAATTCGTGGAAAAATATGGCTAAAATGGTAAAAATACCAAATTTTACTAAGTTTAAAAGCAGCTAAGTTTGGCAGGCCCGATCTTTTAGGCCCGATCAACCATTTGAAGGAACTTGAAGAATTTCCAAACAATTCCTTCGAAAAATGCCGCTCAAAGGAAACACGATATTAGGGGCTTTAAAAAGACTTGGTCCTGCATGAATAAGTTTTTCTCAGAGGCTGTAGTAGTCTTTACGAACTAAGACAAGAAATAATTCCGGCGAAAATGTCGCTAGTATCTAATGACCCTAATATCATCAAATATATCACCAAAATATGGAAAAAACGAGTGTTACTGTTATATGGAGGCTACTCGATATCGTGGACCTATAGACAATTCTCTTCCAGGGGGCAAAATACTCACAAAGAACTCCTTGTGTATTTCAGACAATTCTATTTAAAAATATGGCTACAATCATCAAAATACCGAATATCGTGGGTACCGTTGTATAGTGGCTATATGATTTCGTAGACCGATATAGCCCATCTTCGGACTTGATTTGCTGACTCCAGCGTCACGTCGCTTCATTTCCAGCGCACAATGACCACCAAAATCTCCGGACACAAATCCGTTGGACTTTTGTGTCTGGAGTATTTTGGAAAGCAAGGTTGGCACTAAAAAATACCAAAGTGTCGATCACCTCAAGCAAGCGCTTCGCCGGGAATGACCCGCCGAACTTGCTGTTTCTTAACAGCTGTACATTGTTCGATTCTTTAGAAGATCTGATCCTCTTTACATTTTGAAGACTACTCAGGCAACCGTGCTTCACTGCCTTCTTGCCTTTTTTGGTTTATCATAAACTAGCGTCTTAATGCCTCCATGCTCTGTTTATTTCATTAAAGGTTTGAGATATTTTGTAAGAATTGATACGAACGATTGTATCCTCATCAATACTAACCGTAGTTTTGGCTTAATTTTTATCAGGTGATCAATTAGGCAACCAACCCTATGTTAGGAATTAATTAGCATGAAAGAAATTTGTTATACCAGGTAATAATTTTATTTCACACTTGTTTTAATGTATGGAAAATTGGAAAAATAATTAAAGAAAGCCTTTCCATATTTTTCAATAAAAGTTTGTATAACTGTTCGAGTGTATAGGCCTAATGTTCGGCAAATATCTCTACTCATTTAAATCCTATACAATTAACTTTATTCATGTTGGCACTTAATATCTTCCCTTTTTTTTTTGCTACTGGAAATATTATCATCCACAATCCCCCATATGAGGCCTCCTATGGCATTCTACCATTGCAACTACCCCCATCATCATATTTCATATCGCCGAGCAGAGCTGTAGCTCATTTGTTGCTTGTATGACGCTACATTTAACATAAGTAATTACCTTAAATTCCCAAAAAAGCAAATAAGTAAAATTGTATTCCCTCGAAAAAAAAAGAAGATAAAACTAGGCAACGTTGGAAAAAGGCCTTGCACAGGCAATTAAACATTAACTCCTTTGATAACATCCCGCGAATGTCTATGGCCAAAAAAAAAAAACAAATGAAGAGGAGGAGAGCTTACATTATTCATATGTGTCTATTACTACAGCGATGTGTGTATATATGTATCTACGGCTGACTGACTGGCGGCCTGACTGAGTGTTACTTTCAACTTTTGACACTGAAATTACTAGACCAATTTCTTAAGAGTCATGTATCAGCCCTGGATGGCTAAGGAAAGAAAACGGTGAATATTTATCAAATTGTCTGAATAATTGACTTGAACAGAGAACCCTTTTTTTGGTAATAAAAAGAAAAATTACTGAATTTTAATGAACGGCATAATTTATGTGGTATAATGTATTTTATTAGAACAGTTATGGGTAAATGGGGGAACACTTGATAAAGTGTGTCAAGAAAGCAGGAAAATCAATGTAAAGTATTAAGTTGCATTTAAGAATTTAGATAATAAAATTAAAAAGTCGAAAAGTCAAAAGTGACAGGGCATAGAAATTTCGTAATCTGATCAGGCCATGCTACTGTCTCAGGTGTGCTTTCAAGGACACGAGGCTGATACCCCTTGCCCTTATTCGCGTCCCAGCATCAGCGCACTCTTTTATAAATATTGGAAAGTACAACTTTAATTACACAGAAGAGAAAAGTGGCATATTTAACTGTAAATTTGTTAAATGTTAATGTATCCGCCCAAAACAATATTGCCAAAGTTAATTTCAGAAACTTTAATTAATTCTCATCTACTGAAAATGTTTGGCCACAATTCGCCTTCAAGGTATCATAAGTCAATGTGTTAAAATGCCAATGTAAAATCGAATGAATGTGCTGTGAGTGTTCCGACATTCGAATGGGTCGAAGCAACTTAGAACCGTCGGTCGCGATTACTGTATTTTTTGATCGAAGAGAACATGGAAATGTAATTTTAAGAATGATGATGATTTTGTTAAGTCTTTAAATGAAAAAGATACTTGAGGCTTAAGCCTTACTTCTGAAATGTAACTATACCCTACACCACAAGGTGGTCAGGGTATTATGTCTTTGTGCATTTGTTTGTAACAGGCAAAAGGAAACGAGATAGACCCTTAGTTCCTTTTGATGATCTGCATAGAATCACTTTCTGAGTTGATTTATGTATGTCAGTCCGTCTGTCCGTCTGTCCGTCCGTCTGTCCATGTATTCTTGTGAACAAAATGCAGGTCGCATTTATTATCCGATTGAGATGAAATTTTGCACAAATCATTTGTTTGGCACAAGAACGAACCCTATTGAAATTGGAGATAATCGGTAAAAATTTAGATATAGCTCCCATATATACCTTCGTCCGATTTGCCTTTTATTGTGCACCAAACGAATAGTATGAAATTTTGCACATACAACCAAATTAGGCCTGAAAATAAGTATGCCATTTGATCGAAATCGGTTCAGATATAGCTATAGCTCCCATATATATTGTTCATCCGATTTGTTATTTTTGTCCTCCGCAGCCGTAATATATATTTGTAACAACAATATTTGGGGAAATATATCAAATGCAGCTCAGAAATACCTTTGCTAAATTTTATCGAGATCGGTTCAGATTTGGATATAGCTCCCATATATAACTTCGTCCGATTTACCATTTATTTTGCACCAAACGTCTAATATTTGCCCAAATGGGATGGAATTAGGCACATACGACCCAATTTAGTCTAGAAGGTAGTATGTTGTATTTGTTACCTACAGCCGTAATATGCACTCCGTAACAACGATATTCAGGGAAATATATCAAATACAGCTCAGAAATATCTTTGCCAAATTTTTTCGAAATCGGTTCAGATTTGGATATAGTTCCCATATATATCTTTATCTGATTTCAAATTAATTATGCACCAAATGGGCAATATAATTCCGATTTTAAAAGATACAAATGCTTCGGCATATTTAGTCCTTTGAATTTTAAATTATAATTATAATCATTGCGTATATGTTTGAATTCTCCCATAAAAAATTATTAAGTGGAGCTCAACTAAATTAGCAAAATGGTGTAGGGTATCATAAAATCGGCCCCGCCCGACTTTAGGATTTTCTTTACTGGTTTTAAGGACGATGATTGTTGTTAAGTCTTTAAATTAAAAAAAGACTTAAGGCTTAATCCTTACATCTGAATCACAAATTCATTTGATTTTATTCATTTTTTCTTCGTTTGCCGACAACCTTTGGTTTTGCAATCGAACACGCACGCACTATGTTGTTGTTACTTTTTTCTCTGAAATAAAGAAAATAATTAATTTTGCTTAGCTTCTTTTAAGTAAAAACCCATTACGATATAATTCATTGTAATGGGTAATTCGGCTCATGTTGCTCTCATTTTTTTTGTGGGGTTAAGTTCAGATTATTAATAGCGGAATCTTGAGATTTTTCATATACATATGTCCACGAGGCACTATTTGGTTGAAATGGTTGACTTGGCAATTCGGTCTTGGTTGACTTGGTAATTCGGTCATGTTTAGAAAGTATTACCACATGAATGATGATTTAAGACTATTTTATGTCTCTTCTGGAAGAATTTTCGGTCGAAATGAGGCAAATTATGCATTTTTGTTAAGATAAGATTTTACTTTTCACAATTAAATCAATTCACTAGAATATACCTCTGATTCGAGGTTTCCAACAAACTTAAAAAACTGTAACGTCTCGAAATTTCGTCGTAGAGTTCATAAAATGTCCGACTGTCTGTTGAAATTAAGATACAGAACACATTATTTTGTATAGACCCCTATTACCGAAATCTACGGATATTAGATTTATGCCACATTTTCTAGCGGATTTTTCTGAAATTCGGTATTTGTAGTTCGTAATCCGCTGGCAGAATATTGCGTATATAGGTCCATGTTTTCCTATCAGAGTGTGTAATGGGTGGCCGACGTTTTCCTTTAGCCCCACATAATGATGCCTTCATATATTTGGTATATTGACGATTAAGGATTTATTTAAAACCAAGTATACTCAGTTCTTAATAGTTAACCGCTGTTAGAATATTGTTCATATTGGACCACGGTATCCAATATGATATTCGGTATTTTGATGATTTTCCACGAAATTGCTTCAAATTTTGTATTTAAGACACGGAATATATAGCAATCCAATAAAGTCACCTCCTCTGTTTATACGATATACTATAATATTAATTTCCATCGACCTTCTGTAGGGAAACAGTTTACTTCTTTTTATCAACATTGCATTATGATGGAGGTATCAGAAGGAGTCTACTGATATTACCCATCTTCCCACTTGATATATGTTTGGTAAAAAATATATAAAGGTGGAGAGTCAGAATCAAATGAAATATTCCCCTCAAGAGTTATTGTAAGCGCAAATCGAGCAGTATGACAGACGGATATAATTAGATCGTCTTAAAATATTCTGAAAAGGATTTTGACCCAAGATACCTAGCTTCTAAAACCGTTTAGTACCAATTGATGTATGGTCTTTAAAATATTGAAATATGCGTGAGGTACCAGATATATAATTCAAATATAGAGATGTGCAATTTGAAGAACTTCAGACATGTATTATCCATTTTTTAGGAATTATTATGAATCGCTATTTAAAAGAATCATAATTTTAAAGAAAGACTAATTTCGCAAGTTATGAGACATATAAATATTGCAAATTGTGACCTTTTTGGGAGAGTATAGGCAAATATCTATCATCAAAAATGTTTAGATGTGTGAAAAAGAACCTGATATATAATTATCCAAAATTTTTATTCGTTGATGCTAAAAAGATTGTCCGACATATTCCATCTTTACACCTGTTCTTGTGTTAATAGAAATATTGCGATGTGCCGAATCTGAAAATAACCGGATACACGTTTATAAGCTTCAATGTTATTTAAAATTTAGACTCCCTTTGTGGGGGGGGGTGGGGGGTACCAGAAGGAGTAACCCGATCCCATCCCATCTTCACAACAGATCTTGTGTTATTAAAAATATTAGGGTATGTGCAATTTGAGGCGATCCGTGTGCTTGTTTCGCATTTTATGAGAGTTTTAATTATTCAAAATTTTGACCCGTTGTTGGGGAGGTACCGGAAGGAGTGGGTCGATATTGTCCAAAATTTGCACCTAGAACTGATGGAAATATTGGGATTTGCATAAAATTGGATGATGCTTTCTTGTTCTCTACGGTATATTATTTTCTGCAAAAAAATTTGACCTTTTGTGGGGGAGGTACCAGAAGGAGACAACCGATGTTGCCCATCTCCGAACTCGATCCAAGTTTGACAATAATATTACGATGCACCAAGTTTGAATCGAATCGAATCGAATCGAATCGGACAGCCACACACACGGACGGACGGACATCGCCAGATCAACTCCAAATGTCCTGAAACGGATTTGGTCCAAAGAGACCTAGGGTCTAAACCCGTTACTTCGATGAGGCACGTCTTGGCCATATCAAGTTATATTACACCCTCTGTAGCGATATGGCTGAGGGCATAAAACGTGAGCTAATGCAATAATCAAACGGGCCGACCATCTTATAAAATACATCATTATATATTGACGTGAAGTTTCTCCACTTTTTTCTCTAAAGGTCATTTTCTTATTGCGAAATATTTTTTATAAAGCCTAAAAATGTACACTCCTACTCTGACTGTTATCCTGACTCCGAACAATGGACAGACGAACGAACGGACACACAAAGCTATATGGATTATGCTTTAGCGAGACATAATGATCGCTAATACCCACTCCACAAAGTGCTGTAGATATAACAAATTTTGTTAAAGCTATGGTGAAAACTTTAACAAAATAAAAGAAATTTCTCGACCCATTCGAATACACGGCGAACATTTAAATGTAGCATAGTAAAATACTTTGCCAATAAATTGCAGCCTACGTCTTAAAATTCATTCATCGACATACATACAGCTGTAAGAAGTTCTTGATGAAAGTTGAAAGATTAGAAACGAAAGGATTTTAATTAATGTATCATTCCATCAAAGGCAAGAGCGAATTCATCTTTGCAAACATCCAAACTATTTTCGTCAAAAGCAATTCCTCCACCTCCTTCTATTGGGTGGTGGGCCATTTAGGGATGCGAAACTTTATTTCAAAGAATCAACTAAACTTCTTTTCCTTCTGGCCCATTAGATTGCGTGAGTGTATGTGTGTCTGCGTCGGTGCGAGTGAAGGAGGTTGGAGGGCACGAGCAAAGTTTTATAATTAAGCTGTCAAAACAGAAAACAGAATATTGTTATAAGTTATTTTCGACGTTTTTACGTAAGTTTTACAACAGTTTATGGACTCGTTTTGCTTTTGGTAGTCAGGGGCCGTATAAACGTTTTCGTACATGGCATAATGGCTTTTGAGGTACTTTGTGTTTGTTGTGTTCTAAATGTAAGTTTTGCGGCTTAATAGGAACGGTAACGAGCCAAGGAACGTCGATTGGTTTACCGCACTTTTCCACCAGCAACGCTGAACTCGTATCAGCCCACTAACCACCAACACCCATAAAAAGTTTCTTAAATTGCTTAAAGTTTAAATGAAATATGTTCAAATGTGCGGACGGGTAAGTACGATTCGAATGTCGTTTTGTCTGCTCCAATGGTTGTGCTGGCTTTCGAACCGACTGAAAGACAGACAGACCGACACACAGCACTGCCACATTGGCACATTTCAACTCCCTCCACGCCAAAAACAGTCTTAGAAAGCCAAAGTGTGCCGTTATGAATAACAGCATTTCATCTATGATAAGAGGTCGGTTAGATGGATGGATAAAGGATAACAAAAGCGTTGCTGGAGTGGTAAAACGTGAGTGAGAGTGTTGGTAGTTTGGCCATGTGCTAATAGTAGTGAAAGTGCTAACCTACTCTTAGCAGCTTGCCTATATTTTAGATGATTCGGCCAATTTTCAGTTGTCAAAGAGTAAATCTTAGCAAAAAAAATATGTTTTATGAAATCCCTTGCAATAGTTTCCAACTTCATGAAATTTAGTTTGAAAAAGTAAAAACACCAAGAAACATAAGTAACACCTTTATGGCTGCGGACTACATATAGAATGATTTTCAATACCATATCTTTATACCCTACACCACAAGGTGGTCAGGGTATTATGTCTTTGTGCATTTGTTTGTAACGGGCAAAAGGAAACGAGATAGACCCATAGTTCCTTTTGATGATCTGCATAGAATCACATTCTGAGTCGATTTATGCATGTCCGTTCGTCCGTCTGTCCATGTATTTTTGTAAACAAAGTACAGTTCGCATTTATTGCCCTATCCAGATGAAATTTTGCACAAATCATTTGTTTGTCCCAAGAACGAACTCTATTGAAATTGGAGATAATCGGTAAAAATTTAGATATAACTCCCATATATATCTTCGTCCGATTTGAATTTTATTGTGCACCAAACGTGTAATATCAGCCCGAATAGTATGGAATTTTGCACATACAACCAAATTAGCCATGATAAGTATGCCAAATTTGATCGAAATCGGTTCAGATATAGCTGTAGCTCCCATATATATTGTTCATCCGATTTGTTATTTTTGTCCTCCACAGCCGTAATATGAACTGTGTAACAACAATATTTTGGGAAATATATCAAATACAGCTCAGAAATACATTTGCTACATTTTATCGAGATCGGTTCAGATTTGGATATAGCTCCCATATATAACATCGTTCGATTTACCTTTTTTTTGTGCACCAAACGTCTAATATTTGTCCAAATGGGATGGAATTTGGCACTTAGGACCGAATTGAGTTTTGAAGCTAGTATGTATAATTTGGCGAAGATCGATTCAGATATAGCTATAGCTCCCATATATACTGTTCATCCGATTTGTTACCCACAGCCGTAATATGCACTCCGTAACAACGATGTTCAAGGAAATATATCAAATACAGCTCAGAGATATCTTTGTCAAATTTTGTCGAGATCGGTTCAGATTTGGATTTAGCTCCCATATATATCTGTATCCGATTTTATATTAATTGTGGACCAAATGGGCAATACAAGTCCGAATTTAAATGATACAAATACTTCGGCATATTTAGTAATTTGAACTATAAATTATAATTATAATCATAGCGTGTATGATTGAATTCTCCCATAAAAACTTTTAATTGTTATGTGGAGCTCTACTAAATTAGCAGAGTTGTGTAGAGTATCATAAAGTCGGCCCCGCCCAACTTTAAGCCTTTTTTTTTTTGAAATTTGTCAATTTTCTGTTTTTTACTAGTTTTTACAAATAACATTTAAAAGAAAACAGGACCACAATTTCCATTCTGACCAAAATGGACTCAAATACACGATTAAATTTCAATTGGAAAACATATATTTTGAATTAGTCCAATTAGCCCTACGAATACATAGAGTTATTTTCTATGGAACCCACGAGAACATTTGCAGCAACACTGCTTGGCCTCTTTAAGATTAGCTCAAACAAGCACCGCTCAGTTTAGGTTTGTGTAGAAAGTATTCCACGTCCAGCAATCCAACAATTTTCGGATGGTCAGCTATTAAAACATACCCCTAAATAAAGAGCAACTGCACTAGACTTTCTTTCTGTTAAATTTAGTTTTCAATTTACACAAGAAGAACTTACCCAAACACAACAACACCATAATTTATATAAAATGTAAATTTTCCTTTGGTTTTTTTTCTTTGTTGACAATAAACCAATTTGCCGTAATTATTAGATGTCAGGGCGAAAATATATATTAAAAATTTACTTTAAACATAATAGACAGAGCTATTTTTTACTAATTCGCGTCCCGACTGAACTTATGTACCCCTTGGTTTAGAAGAAGAAAACTGTCAAAAATTACATCTAATCTGTCAATTTTGAAAAATGCTAAACATTTCTTATCTATTTGCACCAAATAATTATTAAAAAGAATTTATTACTGTTCCTCAAATAATTAGAATACAAAACAAAAACATCATAACAAATAGAGAGACTTCGCTCGACTTCGATTTGTAAGCGGAGGAACCATACACAAATATGGGAACTATACCTAGATATAAATACCGATATGAGCATACCTGTCTAGACTGTCTATGATGCCTCATACGAAATATTATTGATATCAGTCCGATATTTCTGAGCTGTATTTGATATATTTCCCAAAATATTGTTGTTACACAGTTCATATTACGGCTGCGGAGGACAAAAATAACAAATCGGATGAACAATATATATGGGAGCTATAGCTATATCTGAACCGATTTCGATCAAATTTAGCATACTTATTTTTCAGGCCTAATTTGGTTGTATGTGCAAAGTTCCATACTATTCGGGCTGATATTACACGTTTGGTGCACAATAAAAGGCAAATCGGACGAAGATAAATATGGGAGCTAAATCTAAATTTTGACCGATTATCAACCAATTTCAATAGGGTTCGCCCTTGGGCCAAACAAATGTTGTTTGGAAAATTTCATCTCAATCGGACAATAAATGCGACCTGTACTTTGCTTACAAAAATACATGGACAGACGGCCGGACGGACATGCATAAATCGACTCAGAATGTGATTCTATGCAGATCATCAAAAGGAACTATGGGTCTATCTCGTTTCCTTCTGCCTGTTACAAACAAATGCACAAAGACATAATACCCTGACCACCTTGTGGTGTAGGGTATAAACAGTAAGGAAAGGTCGAAAGTCTGACGGGGCCGACTATGTGATACCCTACATGAAGCAGTATCTGATGCCCGGTATCAAATATCATTGTTGTGGAGAGCATATTACACGTTTGAGGTACTTTAACACCAAATCTGATTATATATATATATATATATATATATATATATATATATATATATATATATATATATATATATATATATATAAGAGCTATATCTGAATCGATTTTAACCAGCATTTGAAGCACTTGCTTTTAGGTCGTAATCCGTCGGAAGAGAAGAATTAGGTTAATTTGGACTGATATTATTTGCATAAAAAACTTGAAAACTTCCAAAGGTATTTCCAAGCTCTATAAGATATCTGGTACCAAATATAATTGTTGACGAATCCATATTACGAACGTGAGGGACTTAAAACCAATTGGTGCACAATTAACCCGAAATCGGTTGAAGATATAAATGGGAGCTATTTCCAAATCTGAACCGATCTTGATACAACTTTGCAGAGGTATTTCTGGGATGTATATGATATCTGATACGAAACATCATTCTTGTTGGGGCATATTACAAACGTGGGGTGCACAATTAACCCGAAATCGGTTGAAGATATATAGTAGGTATATCTTAATCTCATCCGATTATCACCAATTTCAATAGGGTTCGTCCTTAAGTCAAACAAATGTTGTTCTATGAAGATCCTCAGAAATAACTATGGCTCTATCTCGCTTCCTTCTCCATGTTTCAAACAAATGCACAAAGAAATAATACCCTTACCAATATGTTGTGTAGGGATTAACAATAATTTGGCGGACCGTTTATATATTCGATGACTTTTGTCCTTTCCTTACTGGTACAATTTTGGATTGTATCCTATACAAAGAGTTCGGACCTTTGATTGGAGCATCGTAACTTGCGGCTTTACATGGACCATACCACTGTAGACATTTAATCCAAATTCAATCATTTTATTTTCATCACAGACTATTTTGTGTTGTTTTTTTTTATCAACGTATGAATGCTTTAATTCTCATTGCAATCCTCTTCATCGAACAATGGCTAACGAACAAAATTTGACTGCATTAAATAATAATAAGGCCTTAATTTAAGCAGATAAACGATCATCAGTCCAATTATGCTCACATGCAAGAATTTTCCATTTACAGCTTAAAATCAGAAATCTTTGAGGGAGGTAATTTGGAGCATCGGCAATTCCCGAGAAAGGGAAAGAGGAATATTGATGCATCTGTAAACGAATGTATGCATACATATGTATGTATGTATGTATTTACGGATTCTGGCAAAAAGGAAAAACACCAAATCCAGAAAATGGCATAAACCATTTCGTTGTGTAAAATATCCATTTAATGGATTTTACAACACATAAGGCTTTCAGCGCAAGGAGGCAGGGCACTTCTGTGGTTATTTCATCACACGCACTCCCAGTACCCAGAGCTTGAGGAACTTTTGCAGAACGTGGTACATATGGATGAAGAAGCACACATACTTATTGTAGCCATGTTTGTCTATACGGTTTGCTTGTACTTACAGATAAGTAAATACAAGAGTACGTACGTTTGTGTGGAAGCAATTTTCAATCATTATAAAGGAAAAAAGGGATCATTATGATGATGGGGTGGTAAAATGAATAAAACAGGCGGACATAATGCTTCCTTTTTTGCCTGCTGAACATTGCACACATCTCAGAGTTACCAGCCTCGTACCACTCGTGGTCGCATTTGCTGCCGGAACATGGCTGAATTGCTACACGTGTGTGAAGAGCTTCATTTTTATCATTCTCCCTCTCGAATGCGCATTAAACCGAAAAGAAAATAAACTTTTACTTTTGCCTTTAAAATGCCGTAATTTTAGCAAATGGTTTCTTTTGAAAATGAGGAGTACTGCGTGGAGGAGAACTCCAGCTACTGGTGTTGAAGAATCAATTCCATCAACAACAGCAGCGGCAATGGCAATAAAAAAGCACTTTATTTTACAGCCTGCCAGAGTCGGACGGAAAACAAGGAGAGAAACAGAGGGCAAGACTAACGGAGCGACCACCATCAGTAGCAAATAATTTATGCCCCGATACGGAGCAACGTTTCAATTACACATTGCCTCCTGGTGAGGACGTCAAGCTTTATGTTGTCATTAAGAAGTTCTTGTATTGTCAAGGCATTACCTTGTTCCTGCAAATGTGTTTGCCACTTTGGAGTGGCTCTACATCATGACTACCAGTTTTTTGTTTGCATCCCCGGCCTCATCTTTCAGCATAGGCCTTATTTTAATTGTTTTCATCTCTGCGTGGAGAGACAGAAGAAGAAGAAGACAAAAAATAAACAACGACAAAACGGATGATGACGGCAATGATAACGCAATTTCTTATAACGAAAATTGCCAACTGTCTTGCCCTGCCTTCTGATATAACGAATGTTTAGTAAATGATTAGCACATTTCAAATCCTATTTTAAAATGTAATTTGAAATTATTTTCGAATATAAATTCACTTTAAATAAAACTGGTGTCACATTTGTGTAACACAAATGCGCATAAGTGTCAGTCGTTAATACTGAGCTTAATTCATGAAATGTCCAATTTAAAAAAAGGACACCCAATTGCGTTGGTTACGACGTATTAATATTTTTTTTAGATAAGCGTAACATAAAATATGAGAATATTAAATGAAAATTAATCAACAATTCGTATAGGGACGAGGGGTGAGGGGAGACCTTAATTCACAGGGGCACATCTGGCAACGCCGATTATCTTCAAAATTGGAATGTCAGTAAATATGAAAAATATTTCCTATGGAAGATCTATCATCTCTAATTCTTTACATGTAGTTGAGGATTAACACAGACTTGTTTTTTATTTAGAATACAGTGACAATATTTTATTTTGGCTAGATTTTGTGATATATTGCTTATATTTAGTGCTATTTAAACAATAATTCGTAGCCCTTAAAGACTCATATTAAGGAAAAGATAATTAAAAATTCAAGGTCAAAATTACTTAAGTTATGCAATAGGTTGCTACTAGGGTACTTTAACCGTAATGTGAACCTAAAATCGAATTACAATTACCTTCTGATCTTTGAATTTTTACTTTCTAAATCAAAAAATAATCTTTCAATTTTTATATTTTGTAAATTGAATGTCTTGGTAAAAATTGGAATAGAAATGGAAAAAAATGACCAAAAATTCAGAAAGAGCATAAAAAAGCCTTAGAAATCAACTATATCTCAAAAATTAAACAAGTAAGCAAAGGCTATAGTCGTGCGGGGCCGACCATGTACAACACTAAACTATATTAGAAGCCCCCTTATGTCCAAATCCATTTTGGAAGATTTCGCATTAAAATTATTTCATGGAGCACTGCCCAGATGTTACCCTTAGCATTTTTACCAAGGATATTTGCCCAATATTTACGCATATCGTCGGGCTGTTAGTTGTTGTAGTCCATTTTACAGTTAAATATAATCCAGTGGTCATCCAAAATTCTAGAATTCTTCCCTGTCCTTAACTCTCTTCTCAGGCGTGTCGATTGGCTTCAAATGTGTGATCGGAAAAACATTTCTGTTCTTGGTTCATTCGATCCGCAAAATTTTTTCCGATCATCTCCAAAAGCAAGAGTCCCCTCTGTATCTCCAAATTGAGACTCATCTATATGATTTGTTTGTCTACGATATGTGTGTATTCGTCAACGAAATCAGAATAAAAAACCCAGAAGTTCACCTTTTGTATATTTCGGATATCGCCTATAAAAGTAGTGGTCCATTCTACCCGCTGTCCTAAACTCTAACTTCGGTTTCTATTTGTGACCTTTATAACGGCTGCAAAATCAGGGACATTTTTAGTTGTTGATTCATTTCAACCCCTAAATATATTGCGGACATCTTTCAAAACAATAGGCTTAGCCCTTCTGAGCCTAACCCTACCCTTGTGAATATTTTCGTGAGGATCGGACGATAATTGCAATTTATATATAATAACCCCAACCTGTGTTGTAAGGTGAAAAATATTAAAAAAACAGTAAAAAAAGTCTTAAAGTTGATCGGGGCCGACTTTATGATACCCTACACCACTTTGCTAATTTAGTAGAGCTGCGAATAACAATTAAAAGTTTTTATGGGAGAATTCAATCATACACGCTATGATTATAATTATAATTTAAAGTTCAAAGGACAAAATATGCCGAAGCATTTGTATCTTTTAAATTCGGACTTGTGTTGCCCATTTGGTGCACCATTAATTTAAAATCGGATAAAAATATATACGGGAGCTATATCCAAATCGGAACCGATCTCGATAAAATTTGGCAAAGATATTTCTGTGCTGTATTTGATATATTTCCCTGAATATCGTTGTTACGGAGTGCATATTACGGCTGTGGGTAACAAATATGACAAATCGGATGAACAGTATATATGGGAGCTATAGCTATATCTAAACCGATCTTCACCAAATTTGACATACTACCTAGACTCAATTCGGTCGTAAGTGCCAAATTTCATCCAATTTGGGCAAATATTAGACGTTTGGTGCACAATCAAAGGTAAATCGGACGAAGTTATATATGGGAGCTATATCCAAATCTGAACCGATCTCGATAAAATGTAGCAAATGTATTTCTGAGCTGTATTTGATATATTTCCCCAAATCTTGTTGTTACAGAGTGCATATTACAGCTGCGGAGGACTAAAATAACAAATCGGATGAACAATATTTATTGGAGCTATTGCTATATGTCACAACCGAATTCGACAATATTTGGCATACTATTTTCAGGCCTAATTTGGTTGTATGTGCAAAATTCCATACTATTCGGGCTGATATTACACGTTTGGTGCACAATAAAAGGCAAATCGGACGAAGATATATCTATATTTTTACCGCTTATCTCCAATTTCAATAGGGGTTCGTCCTTGGTTCAATCAAATGATTTGCGCAAAATTTCATCTCGATTGGGTAATAAATGCGAACTGGAAATGCGGACAGACGGACTCAGAATGTGATTCTATGCAGATCATCAAAAGGAACTATGGGTCTATCTCGTTTCCTTTTGCCTGTTACAAACAAATGCACAAAGACATAATACCCTGACCACCTTGTGGTGTAGGGTATAAAAAATACACTTCATACATTCTTGAGATATAAGCATTCTAGCTAACATTCCCTTCCTTTGTATTTATACATTATATATGTTTCGCTATATATATCCGTTAAATTTACTATTGACATCTACGTAACGGTCAGAATTGACCTGTTCGTCTATTTGTGATTTCACTGGGATTAAAAATATTCTCGGTTTAAAGGAAAAATTGACTTTTATTTAACACGAATGTTATGGTCTATTTATTTTACCCACTATTTTCAATCTGCCCAGCCCTAAGCTGTAGCCCCATGCTAACTTCTGTGTCGATTGGTCTATAATTGAAAATCGATACAGATATTGCTATACCTCCCATAGACGTATTTCATCTGATTTCATATTTAAGTCCTTAACATCCATTATGTTCACTCCTTAATAATGATATTCGGTACA
Source organism: Musca domestica (assembly GCF_030504385.1). Classification (NCBI taxonomy): domain Eukaryota; kingdom Metazoa; phylum Arthropoda; class Insecta; order Diptera; family Muscidae; genus Musca; species Musca domestica. The sequence goes on along the minus strand of NW_026712363.1, from coordinate 8,754,130 downwards.
AGGTATCAGATACAGAGAAACACCCTAACAATTTTTGAAATAGCACGTTCCAGTATACTGTTTGCCGAATGTGTAATACCACTCCAAATGGGATGTAATACTAAATTTAGCATGGATTCCCCCAAAACTCTTCACTTTACGTACAATCTAAAAATACCTTTGCCAAGTTCAGATCAAATCGGTTCAGATTTGTATATATCTCCCATATATATTTATACCCTTCACCACATAATGGTAACGGTATTATATCTTTGTGCATTGCTTTGCAACATGGAGAAGGAGGCGATTTATGCATGTCAGTCTGTCCGTCCGTTCGCTCGCCTGTCTATGTATTTTTGTGAAAAAAATGTAGGAAAAAAATGTTTTATCCGATTGAAATTATATTTTTCAAACAATATTTTTTTGCCTAAGGACGAACCCTATTGAAATTGGTGAGAATCGGTTCAAATTTAGATATAGCTCGAATATATATCTTCAACCGATATCGGGTTAATTGTGCACCAAATGGCCAAGATCAGCACATCCGACCGAATTCAGTCTAGAAGAAAGTACAACAAATTTGGTGAAAATCGGTTGAGATATCGCTTTAGCTCCCATATATATGTTTCATCCCATTTAGTTTTTAAGTCTCTCACATTCGTAATATGCATTCGACAACAATGATATTTGGTACCAGGATGAATTTTGGCAAATTGATGTTTGGTAAGAGAGATGACATATAGTCTAGAAATAACTCAGTGGTGGAAATCAATTCAGATTAACATACATATCTGTCCGTCAGTGGAAATCACTCTAGCTTCCAAACGAATTGAAGAAGTTTGATAAAATTTTACTTGGATGTATTTTAGGATTTTTATACCCTACACCACATAGTGGTAAGGGTATTATGTCTTTGTACATTTGATTGTAACATGGAAGAGAAAGCGAGATAGACCCATAGTTCTTTTTTTATGATCTGCATAGAATCACATTCTGAGTCGATTTATGCATGTCCGTCCGTCTGTCCATGTATTTTTATAAACAAGATACAGGCCGCATTTACTGCCCGATCGAGATAGTATTTTACACAAAAAATTTAAAATTTAATGCTCCCATACATATCTATATCCGATTTCAGTTTTATTGTGCACCAAATGGCTAATATCAGCCCAAATGGACTGAATTTTGGCATTTTAGCCCCCATATAACTTTGTTCCTAGTATGTAACAAACATCTCTGCAGAGAGCTGTCTGTACCCCTATGTAACTGTACCTCCAAATATTCAGTATTTTCAAAATTTTTTGAACTTGTTTCAAATTTGGTTCTTGGAGATTGCAATACAGACCCACGTTGCAAACGTAACACCCATCATTCGCATCATGATTATTTTAAAGTAGTTATTTTTTTATTGCCTTCCTTCCTTTGACCGGGTCGATCTTACCTTCTTTTTAACTAGTTTTTATTAAATGTATCATACGATATGATTTTTCGACGTATTGCTGTTAACAAACGTCCAATTCTTTACCTATAAAACGTCTTTAAAGACAATTTTGTTAAATAATCAAATGTCTATTCAGTATTTTTCCTTAATCATGTAGAGGTCTATTCGAAATGTGTGTTTATTTCATGTCGTCAATATTTCCTATTTCATTATCAACCGAATGGGAATGTGATCCATTATTTCTTATTGACACATTGCAGAAAATATTACAGAGTTGTGTGTGACTGAACATCGTCATAATAAATGAAAGCCAAATAGAAAAAAAGCCCTTCTGTAAAAGAAAATGAAAACCATGATTTCATTATTGGTTTCTCCTCCTTCAGCGAAATCTTCGTCGTTGCAAAATTTAATCGCTGTCATTATTATTGGGAAAGGCGGTATGGTGGGAGCAGCATTTTCTAACCATTATTTGGGTTTTTAGTTCTTTTTTATTGCGCTACCTTCTTTCCAATGCCACATTATCATCAGCTGCAGCCAAGCCAAGTCAACCCAACATTATCTTTTCTTCATCAACAGCGGTCGAAGGAGCGATGGTACATCCATCCATGCGCCACAGCTTGTCGGGCAGGATGTCAGTTCTCATCTCGGTCTATGGATACTTGGAATGGATACGAGTGTCGACTTGGCATCGAGAGGAGTATGTATCTGTTCTTTGTTAGGACACACATTGCACTTGTGACATGAGCTATGACATTTAAGTGCGGCAATAATGTGTGTTCCATTTTGGTCGGTGCTTCGATCGGGAGGGGATGAGTATACTTATGTGCTAAAATTTTTGGTCTTTATTTGATTTTTTTCTTCATCTTCTTTTTTTGGTGGTAATGCCTTCTGATTTAGATCAGCACAAAATGAATTTTGACTTTGATGTGCGACATCGTCAAACATCAAAGTGTTGGCGAATATGCGATTCTGTCAGCACTTGCGGTGGGGTGCGTACGGTTATATGGTGAGGCGTGATGTGTGGCAATGTGTAAATGTAGCATGCCCGAATACTGCGATATTCTTGTGGCACAAATGATGAAGGAAAGCGCTTTGCGTGCATTTTTTGCTTGTTTTTAATGTTTCGTTCTTTTTATGATTTTTTTTTTTTTTTTGGTTTTTTTTAATCATTTTTGCCAAAGTCATTTCATTTGATACAGTGTCTATGTGTGTAGCTATGTCTTATGTGTGACAAATACGTATAGCTTTAAGAATGTTTGAAATTGTTCAATGAAAATAAACGAAATCAGGGGGTTTTAAAGAAAAAAAGAACAATAAAATTCTTTAGCTAACATTTTTATACCCTCCACCATAGTATGGAGGGTACATTAAGTTTGTCATTCCGTTTGTAACACCTCGAAATATACATGACCCAACGAATTCTTGATCAGAATAAAATTCTATGTCGATTTAGCAATGCCCGTCCGTCTATCCGTCTGTGGAAATCACTCTAGCTTCCGAACAAAATGAAGTACGCTCATAAAATTCTACTCAAATGTGTATTATGTCTGCAGGACTTTTGGTATTAAAAATGGTACCTCCCTTTATTCGGTATTTTGGTGATTTAAGCGACATTATTCACCGGAAATGTTTCAAATTTCGTAATGGGTACTACAGCCTATGACAGAAAAATTATCTGTGCAGGTCAACGTCTTCGAATAGCCCCTACCGATACCGCCCGATATTCTGAAAGGAGGCGGTTTATGCTAAGCGCGTTATTTATTATCAAATTAACACGCGGTTTGATTGATTCTCATTTTTTAACTGGGGAAGTTACTTATAATATTCCTTCTCGTAGAACTCGTTATTTCGAACCTTTAAAGTTATCTCTCGCAAGAACTAATTTCGCAATCAGTAACCCATTGAGATCCTTATGTGTAATTTACAATAGTCTATGTAATAGTATTTGTTTAAGTAATTCGTTGAACTCTATTAAAAGATCTATTCTCCACATGTGATTGTATATGTTCACCTACCTATTTTTTTATTTTAAAAAGCTCATTTTTGCGGCACCTGATCTACATCTCCCTTTGCGGAACCAGTAGACCCAGCCTTTGAGCACTAGTTTTCAGAATCTTTAAGTTCATTTTAACGGCACCTAGTCTACAATTCCCTCTGCGGAAACAATAAACACCGGCCTTTGAACAGTAGTCTTTGTTTAACATATTATTTTCACTGTTATTTGTTTATATTTGTTACTCTAATTCCTTTCTCTATAGTGTATTTTTACCTATTACTTTGCTGGCACCACTAACTCACAAGTAACCCACCATTCCCGGTCTTTGGTGTGTACGCGCTCCCTCCCTTTGGTGAGAGGAACGAACGAAAAAAAAAAAAAAAATATATATATATATATATGAAATCCATTAGGGCCAGAGGGGCCAGGTAAATGGTAAATTTGATAATATATATATATATATATATATCGGTTGGACCGCCCCGAGATGGTTTCGAAAGACCGTAATTTTGAATTCGCAACGTTAAAACAACGCTACTGGGAGTATTTAGTTTTGTCCACCTCATGATTACCTTAGGTTTGGCATATTAAAATTAGTGTCTATCGGCCGACGCTTAAAATTTGAAGTACTTCTACATCTTCCGGAAATTATCTTTAACATAGGTTTACTATAATCCATAGCACCCATATCACATGCCGATATATGTTACTTGGAAGGGTTCAGTAGCATTTTAGAGGATATAAATATTTTCAGTAAAATCCACAATTTAGTATATTTCCTATATGGCAGTACCGCTTGATATTCGATAATGTATTTTTGCATTTTGGGTTTTAGATGAAAACTAATTTCTGAAAGAATAATTGCTTTGAAAATCTTTGTCGCATTTTTCAGACGAAGTGACTACGAACCAATTCCTATTATACAAATCCAAATATAAGTTGAAAACATCATCATCAGGGCTGGTAGGGGGGAGGTGGCGGTACACCAAAACGTGGACCTATTTTCAATATCAAAAGTCCTAAAAACACATCTGAGTAAAATTTTATCAAATGGTCCATCCGCATAGCCCAATTTTAACACACTATTCAAAATATTTCAGTTGGAAATCTCAGGAATAAATGCTTTAAATTTGTCCTCCAATGCGTCAATTAAAGCAGGCTCGTCTGTATAGATATAGCCTCACAAAAACCTAGTCTAGAGGCATTCAATCGCATTATCTAGGCGGCAACATGAAATAAAATTTTCATGGGACACGCCTAGCCTCACACCGTCGTGTTACAATAACCCCATGTAATGCGAGTTCAGCCCTTGCATTTTAGACAAAAAAGGTTGGATATCACCACACGGTAGCGCTCACTATTCACAGTTTCATTACAAGAAGTACTGTCCAATAATCCCACCAGCCCATAAACCGAAAAAAATCTGGGTGCAATTTTTCCGTTTGTATCTTCTCGAAATGTTAGACCCCACAAAGCATATATAATTTCATTCAGCGAAAAAATTTAAGTCGAGTTATGGATGTCCCTCTGTCTATCTGTTTTTATCACGCTATCTTTCGAACGAATTAAGATGGAGTGGTAAAATTTTGCACGCGTGTGTCGGTCGGTCCACGTTTTCGTATATCCCCTATATAAAATTTCGTATTTGAAGTTCGTAATGGGTACTAAATCCTATAACATAACTATATCTATGCGGGTCCACGTCTGCGTACAGCCCATAACGGTGTCTTTTTTTATTCGGAATAGTTTCAAATTTCTTATTTGAAGGACTTAATGCGTACCACAGCCTATGAAAAAAAATTGCTTATGCAGGCAACATAATCTACCAGAATTGTTTCAAATTTCGTATTTGAAGGTCTTAATGGGTACTACAGGATACTACACGTCTTCGTATAGCACCCATATAACAATTCCTTCAGATATTCAGTATTTTGGCGACATTATTCACCAAAATTGTTTAAATTTCGTATTTGAAGTTCGGAATCGGTACAACAGGCTAAAAGCAAATCAAGTAAAAAAGCTGTAAGTTCGGCCGGGCCGAACTTATAATACCCTCCACCATTTGGTACAAATTTGGCAATTTCCGAAAAAAAAAATAAAATCCGTTAAAAGTCCTGTTAAAATCTTAAAAATGCGGATGCCTATACGACGACGTGGACCTGCATAGGCAAATTTGTCATAAGTTATTACAATATTTAAATGCGAAACTTGAAGAAAAATCTGTTTATAATGTAGCTAAAATCATCAAAATACCGAATATCGGGGGGTACCGTTATATGGGGGCTACACGAAGACGTGGACCTGCACAGATAATTTTCTCTCTTACGTTGTAGTATCCAATACGAACTTCAAATGCCAAATTCCGGTGAATAATGTCGCTAAAATCATCAAAATACCGAATATCGGGAGGTACCGTTATATGGGGGCTATACGAAGACGTGGACCTGCGCAGACAATTTTCTGGCATGGGATGAAGTATCCATTACGAACTTCACATGCGAAATTCGAAACAATTCCGGTAAATAATGTCGCTAAAATCATCAAAATACCGAATATCGGGGGGTACGGTATATGGGGCTATACGAAGACGTGAACCTGCACCGACAAACTTCTGCCTTATGCTGTAGTATTTATTACGAACTTCAAATACCAAAGTTGAAACAATTCCGGTGAATAATGTCGCTAAAATCATCAAAATACCGAATATCGGGAGGTACCGTTATATGGGGGCTATATGATAACTTGGACCTACATGGCCCATTTACGAACCTAACCTGCCTACTGGCAAAACATACATCTGTGCAAAATTTTAGCCTTCTATCTCAATTTGTTCGAAAGATAGCGTGAATTCAACAGACAGACAGACAGACGGACATGGCTGAATCGTCTTAGAATTTTACGCTGATCAAGAATATATATAATTTGTTGGGTCTGACATGAGTATTTCGAGGAGTTACAAACGGAATGACAAAATTAATATACCCTCCATAGTATGGTGGAGGGTATAAAAAGGAAAATATTGTTTGTCCACTATTTTCCTGGCTTAGTCCCGTAGTCGTATCTTAATATTAATTTTTTTTTTGGTACGCTAAGCTAGAAACAACTAGGATTACAAAGAGTAAAATCATACCTCCCACTATGAAATCCTTTATCCTGAGGTTTTCATTCGAAACGGTAGTAGAAAGTTTGAAAATTTTGTTATATATACTTAAATTGTTTTGGAGGAGGTTATCTATATAATATTTAAGAACTTACCTTTGAATATGTCAAATTTCGGGATAACGAGAAGTGGATCACCATTTACACTTGTTTTGCAAGAGTTAAAATATGATGTGCAAAGACATTTTGACAGCCATTTTATACATTTAAAAACAAATAAGGAGATGTTTATAGATTTATACTAACTTTGAAGATGAAAATGGAAATACATATATGTTCGGTTTTTAAAGATCTGTCAATTGTTTTACAAAGCATTAAATACATTCCCTTGTCACATACCAACGGCAACAACAATAAATACTAACCTAATAACGGAAGTTTGCAATAAATTTACTTCAATCACCTATGGAAACCCATAAATATGGGTCATTCTCATAGAGGTGTCTGTCAGCGGTCAAGTCGTTTAATAAACTCTTTTCAACAACCGGTCCCTCTAGAATGCCAGTTTTTTCAATTAAAACTGATACTCACTCAGGATACACATTACCTTGCTGGAACATTAATGCGAATGACATGGTACGCACGTTTATTTATGGTCAATGGGTAATTGAGAAGCTGGGACCATAAATCGCATTAATATTGCTTTCTCTGAGTGTAATTAAGTAGCAAAGGTTCGGAGCGGCAATCAAAACACTTAATTACGCCATAGCCACATAGTGCATATGAATAATAAATTACGAAAATGCTCATAAACAAAATAAAAAGGAGGAAAAAGGAAATAAACGAAGCACTAGTAGCAGCAGCATGCAGGACACTCGAATGGACAGCATGGTATGGAAAAGTAAAATGAAGCATTTATGCTGTAGAGATGTCGCATCGGAATGGAGAGCAGCATATGATTTTGTGTGTTATTAAAGTAAATAAAGAATCTCAAATACCAAGATATAACGCAGGCGCTTTTAAAAGTCTTGTATTAGAAGAGAGATTTTTGGTATTGACAATATACAGAATAGGTCTAGGCTTTGGTATAGCTCCATATAAATGTACCTGGAGATTTAAGGAGTTTTAGTCACATTTTTAACGAATTCGCTGTAAATCAACAGTCTGTGTTCGCCGTACGTAGGAAACAGTTTTGCAAAGAACTGTCTATATACTCCAAGCTTTGATATAGTCTCCATATATCCGGATATTTGGAATTTTCACGATTTCAACCACAAATTTCAGCCACATATTTCAAAACTAGAATTTAAAATTCAAAATGGACGCTCCATTCTATGACAGGCAATTGACTATGTGGGTAGTGTAGACCCCTTATAATGTTACCTCATTATATTCGGTATTTCAATGGTTTAAGAAACATTGTTCAACTGAATTATTTTAAAGTTGGCATTTGGTGTTGACAATACGTACTATATTCTCTGATAAAAAATTATTTATATAAGCCGACATTTCCGAATGGTCCCCATATAACCGTATCTAATGATATTCGGTATCTTGATAATTTTAGAGGCATTTTTTTAAACGGATATTTTTATCTTTTTGTAAGTTTCTTCCGAATGATACTATAAAGGGGGAGATAAAAAAACTGCAACAAAGTCAAACGCCATTATTTTTACATTTCTTTTCAATTTTATTGAATGAAAGCAAAAAATGTCGGAAATAGTATCAAATTTTAGAATAAGTTCAAATTTGTTCGAACTGGTCACCTTTGGCACGAATTATAGCCTTCAAACGGCAAATGAAACCGTCACACGCTGCACGAATGTTGCTCTACGGTATTTTAGCACATTCCCGGCGAAGCGCTTGCTTGGGGTGATAGACATTTGTTATTTTTTAGTGCCAACCTTGCTTTCCAAAATACTCCAGACACAATAGTCTATAGTGGTCATTGTGCGCTCGAAATGAAGCAAGGAACCTCATTTTCTAACCATTCTTGGGTGGGGCGTGCGGAGTCCTGTTGGAATGTCCAAGGTCTGGCCAAAATGTTTGGGTTCCCAAGGATTTAATACAACCTCCAGAATATTTTCGCGATAAAAATTCGGCATTTATTCTGATGAAACGGTCGATTAATACGAGCGTAAAGCGACCATCGGCTGTCATGGTAGCCCACACCATCACCAAGACCGGCGCTTGGGTTCTGGTGGGCAACCGAAGGTGCACATTTTCATCTGACCTCTTTGACAAGTAAGCACGATCAGTTTGTTTGTTTACAAACTGCTAGACAACGACTGTTTTCTCACCGGAGAAAGCCAAATTCGGCAGTTCACCACTTTCGACCAAGAGAAGCAACTCTTTAGCTCTTTTGAGTCTATTTCCTTCCTGTTGCGGTGTAAGTTCTTGCACTTTGGAGTTGGAATTTCAATGGCCTTACCCCGAGCTCATTTTTCAATATTTGTCGAATGGAATATTGCGATATGTTCAGCTCACGAGCCATTTTTCGGCCACTGCGACGCGGGTTTCGATCAAGTCGCTTCTTTACTTTTCGAACCATTTTTCTGATGTTGCTGTGTTCCGTCCACTTCCTAGACGTCGGGCTACGCTACCAGTATTACGGTCACGAGCGATGGTACGAGACACAAAGGATTTATTCACATTTAAATGCTGAAGTGCACTAACGATAGCCACTTGTGGTTTTCCAGCCAAATATAAAGAAATCACACTATCACGCTTGAATTCCATCACAAATAACTTTTTTCTGGAAAATTCTCACTAAAATGCTTTTGTACGCTTTTAAACAATATTATGAACTGTCACTGAAATAATTTTTAATTTTAAAACGTCAGACATTCTTACCATCGAAACCCATTATATGACATGACACTGAAGTATATACCCCAGTGACCTATTTGGACTCTTTAGTCTTAAAAATTTCACAAAATTGCAGGCACATACATTGAGTCCGACATGCAGTGAAATAAAAACGTGGATCGTTGTGGCATATTGTATTCGACAATTCCTTGTTGCCTGAAAAAAAATCATGATATGACATCTCTAATAGCCTCACTACATCTTCCTACCGTCACAAATAACATACGCTCGAACAAATGTAACGCCCAACACTTATGGCAAAACATATCGCAATTTAACATTTAACAGGAACACTAATGAAAACAACAACATTAATAACGACAGCAGCGGCAACGACGATAACAACAACGGCAGTAACATCACTAAATGTGACGTCAAATAAAGGCAGACCGTACATAAATATTAAACTCTTATGGCCGAAATTAATGAAAAGCCAAAATGGAAAAAAGGAAACACATACGAATACAAGAAACCGCCCACCAACCACACCCCCAAAACGATGTTGGCCAAGGCAAATAAAAACCATAGAAGAATAAATAAATAAAATAGCGTCAGAGGAACTGCTATCGAATTCCTTCTCTGTTTTCCTTCGTCCATTACGAGTAAAATGACAAAGGGGATATGTACCTGGCAAAAAGAAATGTAAGGCATGGAAACTACATCAGACGACCTTATGTTACCCTTCAATGCAGCGAGCGAAAAACTCAAACTCATTCATTCATTTATTCGGTCCCCCATTCATGGCAGTGGACATGCACCACTTGGTCATTATGGTTATTGGGAAACTGCAAAATGCAATAAATTACACGATATGCAGGAATTCCGTTTAGTTCTTTGTTGTTTGTGGATGTGCGTTTGAGTGGACGTCCGAAATAATTGTTTTTTTTTTCTCGAATTTAATCATAAATGTTTCTTAACGCCAATTTAAAACCATTTTCCCCTTGATCGAATACATAGTTATATTGTAAATATTTAATGGTCAATATTAGGACGATTTCAACATATGAATCGTCAATTAATGGCAAATAATTTTTAAATTAAACAAGTATGCAAAGGTCTTAGTCGTGCGGGGCGACCATGTGATACCCTACAACACTACAATATGTTAGAAGGCCCTTTATATCCAAATCAATTTAGGAAGCACCAAATATAACCTTTAGCATTTTCAACAGGGACATTTGGCAAATATTTACGCACTCCGTCGTGCTGTTAGTTGTTGTGATCCATTTAACAGATACATATAATCCAGTGGTCATCCAAAATGCTGAATTCTTCCCTGTTCTTAACTCTCTTCTCAAGCGTGTCAATAGGCCTAGCCCGTGTAAGCCTAACCGTACTCTTGTGAAAATTATATATATATATATATATATATATATATATATATATATATATATATATATAGTAGTTCCCATTACGAACTCTAAATACGTAATTTGAAACAATTCTGGTGAATAATCCCACTAAAATCATCAAAATACCAAATTTTGGGAGGTACCGTTATATGGGGGCTATTCGAAGAAGTGGACTTGCACAGACAACTTTCTGTCATAGTCTGTAGTATCTATTTTGAACTTCAAATACCAAATTTCAAACAATTCCGGTGAATAATGTCCCTAAAATCATCAAAATACCGAATATGGGAAGGTACCGTTATATGGGAGCTATACGAAGACGTGAACCTGCACAGATAATTTTCTGTCATAGGCTGTAGCATCCATTTCGAACTTCAAATACCAAAGTTGAAACAATTCCGGTGAATAATGTCGCTAAAATCATCAAAATACAATTTTCTGTCACGGACTGTAGTTCCCATTACGAACTCTAAATACGTAATTTGAAGCAATTCCGGTGAAAATCATCAAAATGCCAAATTTTGGGAAGTACCGTTATAATAATTAAAGTACAAGTTACGTGGGTATTAGCTGAAGTTTGTGTAATTGTATCAAAAAATGTCGACTTGAAGAGAATCAAATCGAAAATCCGTTTTTGGATTCGAAGGAAAAGGACATGGCGATATATTGATTCTATACCAAATTTGTTTTAACTATATTGGACATTTCCTTTCTCCGCAAATAAACAAACGTTGTGTTTATGAAACCAGTAAGGAAAGATCAAAAGTCGGCCGTGGTCGACTATATGATACGTAATTATGTAAATTATATTTTACCAACTATGAACCAAATAACATTGCTGTATAGTGCATGATTTGACTTCGATAAGAATTATATTAAAAAACAAGTAAGCAAAGGCTACAGTCGAGCGGGCCGACCGTTGAATACCCTACAACACTACAAAAAACGATACAGTTTATAAAGGCGAGATACTCGAAAGAATTCCACAAGATATCTAATTCTAATATCTAGTTCTCTAATTTTCGATTAATTGCAACTTAAACGAATTTGATCATATTTTTGGATGGCCATCCAAAACTGCTTGGCTTTTGCAATGTCCGGTAATCCCCATTCAAATGTGCGCGAGGATCGGGCGATAATTACGACCTGCTGAAAATTTTGCAGTTTTTTGGTCCATTTCAACCCCTAATTATAGGGCGATCATCTCCAAAAAGAGTAGGCTTCTATTCTGACCATCATCTTATCCCCATGCAAAATTTCGTAAGGATCGGGCCATAAATGCGATCTGTATATGATATCCTGATATCATAACTACTTAGTTTTGTTAGCTGTAGAAATATTACCAAATGTTTAATTCAAAATGAAAATATGCCAAAAATATGACAAAATTGAAAAAATATGAGAAAATATTACAAAATCAATATTTTCATCTTTAGAGAGATATTTTTATGCGATTTTTTAGACGTTTTTTCTTTCCTGCCAAGAGGCCATTCTGAATTAATGAGAACTGTCGAAATCAGTTCAGCCGTTCTCGACATATAAGAGATCTTTCAAGCATATCTTCTTTGATAGACATATATATCGCACATATTTTGCTATATATCCGTTTTGTTGGATGTTAACATCAATGTAAAGATCAGAAGTAACCTTGTCATGGCTTTGTGATTTCGCTGGGATTTAAAATATTCGCGGTTTAATGAAAAATTTTGAATTTTTTCAACAAAAAAGATGTGGTTTATTTTACCCGCTAAATATTATCCGATGACCACCCAAATTGGTAGGCTTCTTCCCCGCCCTAAACTCTAGCTACATTCGAAATTCCGCGTCGATTGGTCTATAATTGCGACCTGTATAGCTACTGCAAAATCCGACATTTTTTCAGTATTTGGTCCATTTCAACCCTAAACATTTGGCGATCGTCTCCAAAAGAAATAGGGTTCTATTCTGACATTAAACCCACCTACATTTTAAATTTCGTGAAGATCGGGCCATAATTGCGACCTGTAGAGTGATTACAAATTAACATGGACAGACGGACAGACGGACGGACGGACATACATAGCTAGATCGACTCAGCTCGGCGAGCTAGGAAGATCCATATATACTTTCCTATATGGGAAACCAATATTTCGAGGTGTTACATAAATTCTGGCCCAATCAAACTTATAATACCCCCAACACATAGTGTTGTAGGGTATAAATATTTATTGGAGCAATAGTTATACCGGACAAATTTTTGAGCAAATGGTAAAATTCTGTTGAATATGGGAAAAATTATTCAATTTCGGCTGATATTCCATGTATGGTGAGCAGTAACCGTAAAATCAGATGAAGATGTGTATCGAAGCTGTATAAAAATTAGAAAATCAGAAAAATTTGGCATAGGTATTTTCGAGTAGTATATAATGCCCAGTATGAAATATCTCTGCTGTGAGGGACTGAATACCTCAAATTTGAAAACATATTTATGGGAGCTATAGCTATATCTGATCTGATTTTCATCAAGTTTGGAGTTCTTGTTTCTAGGATAAATTTAGTCGGAATTGTAACAATTCAGTCCATTCCGGACAGGCGGACTGACATGCATAAATCGGCTCAGAAAGTGATTCTATGGAGATCCTCGAAAGTAACTACGGGACAATCTCACTTCGTTCTCAATGCAACAAACAAATGCACAAAGGCATAATACCCTTACCACTATAATTAACAATAATGGGATTAAGCCTATTTATTTTGCGAGATCCCGAACAAAAATGCCAACTATTAAAATCTAAAGCGACAGGCCGGCAAAGCGGACCGGGTCTGCTAGTAATAATTTAAAAATTAACGAGAATTACCAAGATCATACAAGTTGTATTTTTATAAATTATCTTGCAACTGGGGCCAATTTGGCGAATTGCTTCTTTTCATGAAGACACCTATTCTATATATTGTGGATTATTGCTATGTTATTTTCAACCATTACTCTAAAGGCAAAACATTTTATGGTGAATACATGACAATTTGCATGGAAACTATTTTTTATGACGATAGCCACATGGCTATACTATTGGACATAGTATATCAATCACAAATTATTTATATATATTTTACTAGCTGGCCCGGTCCGCGTTGCCGGCCCGTAATTTTAGTCTTTAATGCTTATTATATCCCCCACCTTGGAAAGGAGGGTATATTAACTTTTTCATTCCGTTTGTAACATCCCTAAATGTTCGTCATAGACTCCGTCTGTATGTCTGTTTATTTAAATTACGATACAGCCCATATTATTTGACGTAGAGCTTCAAAATTTAGCAGAACAATTTGTACTGTGTGTAGGATGGTTGGTATTGAAAATGGTCCACGTTTTGGTATAGTACCCATATAACGGTACCTCTCGAAATTCGTTATTTTGACGATTTTTGTCACATTTCTCATCGGATTTGTCCGCGTTGCCGGCCCGTAGTTTTAGTCTTTAATGCAAATTTAGCATAGCATAATATTTCACAAATCTTGCTCATAAAGGTGAACAAATTTTAATATAAATATTGATTCGACTAAATAGAAATAAATAACTATGGAAGGAGGGCAAAATAATTTCTGAATAGTCAAAGTTAATTACGCTTTTACACCCATTACCATAGCACCTCAAATTGCGCATTAGAGTCCCCAAAAAGTCTATGTTCTTGTTCATAGTAAAATTCAATGACGATTAAACAATACCCGCGTTGTTGTCCGCCAATCGGTAAACATCACTATAGATCGGCGGGCCTGGGGACTATATGGGGACTGTACCAAAATATTTACGTATGTTTACATTTTTCTGTAAGACGGTTCTCTACTCACAAAGTAGCCTAAATACAGCAAATAATGGCCAAATCAGTTGAAAAACGTGGCCAAGACCACGGTCACAGCTGAAATCAGGGATACATTTATATAAGGGTTATACCAAAACGTGGCCCAACCAATATTCTCTTGGGGGTTACAAATTCAATAGAAAACAAAATTTTCTTTTCTGACCACCAATTAGATGTGAAAGTGGACTTGGAGATACTCCATTGTGGGGACTTTATTTAAATAAATTCCTGTGTGGCAATTATCTGTATGATGGTTCCCTACCCCAGGGTAGCATAAATACAATTTTTAGCCAAATCAATTAATGAATATGGTCAAGACCAAAATGGGCCCTACTCTGAAAATTTCAAACTTTATGCGAAGAGGTTTTCTACCTCCTTAGAAACAAATATGCCAAATAATGTCCAAAATATTAAAAAAGTGACCAAGACACCAAAAAAAACTTAAATCATACGATGGTTATATAAATATGGAATCGGGTTGTACCCTTATCCGTGAGTTATGATCGATATCATGACCTGCAAAAGCGATTAAAGGTATCTCGAATGTTTGGGAAGAATTTCTGCAAGGATAGAAATTCTTTTCTTACTAAGAGTCCCATTCGCTCTACTATTTTCCACCCTTTATATTTGGTATTTTTCTGATTGTACATTGGACGGATTATTGTGACAGGAAAGAAGTAGTTCCACGCTTTGAAATGAGCCCCATTAGGGTTTTTCGGTAATTTTCGTTTGTTCAAATGTGTTCGCATCTTCCAGCTGAACCACGATGTCGGCCCTGGAGTTGAAAGGTAGATGTCAGTTAACATCGTATTTCCCACTTATTTAATTTTTTGGTGAAAATTTGTATATAGTGAAAAATTATTCTTTATTTTGTTCACAAAAAATTTACTGAATTCAATTAGATAATACAAATTGAAAAAAAGTGACAAAAGAAGAATAACACATTGAAAAAATCTTCAACTTGTTCGCTGATTTTTTACAGAAAATGTTTAAAGATCCTTATATAGTTTGTCAATAGAATGTACTTCTATTTTAAAATTCGATTCCATTAAATTATTTCGACATCATCTATTCCGTTTCGCCACCACATAATTCGGTACTACACTTCCATGTAACTCGCCATCAATTTCATTTCTCAAGAAATCAAGTCAATTAAATAAATTGGTATTAATATTTGAATTCAAAAAAAAAAAATAAATAAAAATAAAAAAACACTACAAATGTACATTAGAAAAAAGTAAGTCAAAATGGAAAAAAATTATGCAAAATAAAACATTACTATTGTACATTTCAAAAGTCAAAATGAAAATGTTAATATAACACATTTTCACGCGATTTTTTTGGATATTATCCTTTTCGGAGAGGAGACAATTCCGAATTTGTATGAATCGTTAAAATTAGTCCAGCGGTTCTTAAGTTATAAGCGTAGTAACTAACACAACTTTCTTTTATATATATAGATAATAGCCCCCAATTAAAGATACAGCTTATTTATTATTATATAATAGGTCCTTAGAATTTTTTTTAAACAGGTTCAACAGCACTCCTTTCAAAATGTTCACTAGAGATTTAACATTTGTTATAAAATAATTTACATATTTAGTACCAATTTCTAACCAAATCTATACGTACAAAAATCAAATGTTGTTCGTTGGAAAATGTATCAATTGAGAACGGCTGGGCCGATTTCGATAATAATGTTGTCAAGTGTTGGTCATACCCCAATTTAGTTATACCCACTTTACATGTCGGCCAATGTTGGTTTGAAGAGGTGAAATATGGCAGGGTCGAAGGAAAAATCGACCTACAAGTGTACTAAAAGGTATTTAAAATCCATTTGGAAATTAGGAATAAGGATCGTAAATTAGGGTATATGATATATGTACAAATCGTTTTCTGGAAATCGGTACTATAATTGGCTTAAATTTTCTTTCGATTGTTTGTTATTTCATTGGGAAGTTTGTTATTTCATTACTTTTTTATATTGCTGGTACTGGTCTATATTGCTATTAGAACTCAGGTCAAAATTCGTAGGGTGAATTTCACAACAGTTAAATCGATATAGAATTTTACTCGGATAAAAAATATATATCATTTTGATACAATTTTTTTAGAAACATTTCGAGGAAAATGTTGCTATAATCTTCAAAATCCCGATTATGGACATCTTTTTGTCTGCCAAATGCCAAAAAATTTCTTGAAAAATGTTGTTACAATCATATAAAGGCTAGTGTACACATAATGTTAAAGTCACATGTAAGGCTACATTTTCTACATTTATGTTAAGCATACTTTAAGGCGCTTTACAACATTTTTATATAAAAGAAAATACTTTATAACATAGTATAATGAATATATTCATAGTATAAGTCTAACATAAATACGGGCGGGCCGACTATATGATACCCTACACCACTATGCATATTTAGTAGAGCTCCCATAACAAAAGAATTTATTTCAAGTAGACCATACCACCTATCAAGATTTGGCTTTAGAGCCGTTATAGTTTGCTATAGAGTGCATGATATCACTTGGAGAATGATTGTATTAAACCAGTAAAGAAAGTCTTAAAGTCGGGCGGGGCCGACTTTATGATACCCTACACCACTTTGCTAATTTAGTAGAGCTGCGCATAACAAATAAAAGTTTTTATGGGAGAATTCAATCATACACGCTATGATTATAATTATAATTTAAAATTCACAGGACTAAATATGCCGAAGCATTTGTATCTTTTAAATTCGGACTTGTATTGCCCATTTGGTGCGAAATTAATTTGAAATCGGATAAAAATATATATGGGAGCTATATCCAAATTGGAACCGATCTCGATAAAATTTGGCAAAGATATTTCTGAGCTGTATTTGATATATTTCCCTGAATATTACGGAGTGCATATTAAGGCTGTGGGTAACAAATATGTAAAATCGGATGAACAGTATATATGGGAGCTATAGCTATATCTGAACCGATCTTCATCAAATTTGACATACTAGCTTCTAGACTCAATTCGGTCGTAAGTGCCAAATTTCATTTCAATTTCAAATATTGGACGTTTGGTGCACAATAAAAGTAAATCGGGCGAAGTTATATATGGGAGCTATATCCAAATCTGAACCGCTCTCGATAAAATTTAGCAAATGTATTTCTGTGCTGTATTTGATA
This sequence comes from Musca domestica, assembly GCF_030504385.1. Taxonomy (NCBI): domain Eukaryota; kingdom Metazoa; phylum Arthropoda; class Insecta; order Diptera; family Muscidae; genus Musca; species Musca domestica. Next base: position 8,736,394 of record NW_026712363.1, on the reverse strand, counting down.
TATTTCCCCGAATATTGTTTTTACGGAGTGCATATTACGGCTGCGGAGGACAAAAATAACAAATCGGATGAACAATACATATGGGAGCTATAGCTATATCTGAACCGATGTCGATCAAATTTGGCATACTCATTTTCAGGTCCAATCTGATCGTACGTGCAAAATTCCATACTATTCGGACTGATATTACACGTTTGGTGCACAATAAAAGCAAATCGGACGAAGATATATATGGGAGCTATATCTACATTTTGACCGATTATCTCCAATTTCAATAGGGTTCGTTTAATTTAATCTGGATAGGTCTATAAATGCGAACTGTACGTTGTTTACAAAAGTACATGGACAGGCGGACGGACGGACGGACAGACGGAAGGACATGCATAAATCGACTCAGAATGTGATTCTATGCAGATCATCAAAAGGAACTATGGATCTATCTCGTTTCCTTTTGCCTGTTGCACATAAGACATAATACCACATGCAGAAAGATATAATACCCTGAGACATAATAAAGACATAATACCCTGACCACCTAGTGGTGTAGGGTATAAAAAATATATATTGGAAACGTACGTCCCGAAATTCACTCCATTTGGGCTGATATGAGTCATTATTTGCACAATAAACTTAAAATCGGATTAAGGATATATAAGGGAGTTATATCCAAATCTTACCCGTTCTCTATAAAATTTGTCAGAGGTATTTCCGAGCTCTATAAGATATCTGGTACCAAATATCATTGTTGTCGAATGCATATTATGAATTTGAAGGACTTAAACACCAAATCGGATGAAACATATATGTAGGAGCTATAGCTATATCTGAACCGATTTTTACCAAATTTAATGTACTTGCTTCTAGACTGCATTCGATTGGCCAAACAAATATTGTTTGCAAAATTTCATCTCAATCGAATAATAAATGCGACCTTAATTTTATTTACAAAAATACATGTACGGATGATTCTATGAAGATCCTCAAAAGTAACTATGGGTCTATCTCGATTCCTTCTCCACATTACAAACAAATGCACGAAGACATAATACCCTTACCACTATGTGGTGTAGGGTATAGAAATGTTAATTATAAAATGTAAAAAATAAATGTACATATAACTCTAACACGATGGCCATAAAAACGACATCCTTTTATAGGGCCTATAGGTAAGCGTGGATCGATATATCCCATTTTCAATCCCAGGAAAATTTCAGACAAATATTTTTGTCATCCCTTTGGAAGTTAGAGCGATTACCAAAACGGAAATAATTAAATCGTCCTATAATTTTACGCTGATCGACAATAAATATACTTTTTTTGGGTCTAAATAATTATTTCGATGAGTTTCTAACGAAATTACATGTCTAATAATGCCGCCATACTATGTAAAGTGGAAGGTTTTAAAAAAATGAACAATGCTATATGAATTCTACCACATTTGAAAATATTTCCTGTTTCATTCATCTAAGATATTGCAAAAATCGGAATTGAACACTAGCAAAATTTAGCACATTTCCCAAACTAAAGCCCAATAAACGGTGACATTTAACAAATAACATCATGTGTTGGAATAAAATGTCATAAAAGTAGTTAACAAATGTTGGATAGAACAAATGGTGATTAACAGAGATGGGGTGGGAGGGGAGTGTAGTTGATAAAATTTAATTCCAAGTCACATGATACCATTAAAGGTGAACATACTAGTATTACGCGTAGTAACAAGGAGTTGGCGAAGCTTGTAATCTGCACCAAGGATACGTGTAGTTCAGAGAGTATAATAAAACACATTAACTTAACAATTTATGAAGGAAAGGAACACACCACTGCACCAAGACACATACGAAAAGTTCCCCATACATTAGTACGAACCAATGAACACACATGTGGATATTTTCCATTCGTAAATTGGTCTCTTAATTTTCAAAGAACTATTGGAAGAAACATCATTTAAGTTTAATTGAAGTCTCAGTAGTGGTTGGGTAGCTAAAAACAGAGAAGAACGGATTAATGTAAGTTTACATATGTTTAGCACATCCGGTCGCATCAATTAGCTTTGCGTATAGAACTAGTAACTAACTTCCCCCAAAAACACATACACAGCTACACACAGGCAATCTAAGTATTTTCCACCTCTTACTCACATTGACGTAGGGGGATGTACTTTGGTAATGAGAATAACATTTCAACGAAGAAAACAATGCGGTACTGATTGTAGGCCTTTCATTAGTAGAATTTTTTGTCCATTTCACTGTTCGTAATTCGAATCGTTCGTACCTTTATTTACCATAAACTTGTGCCCATAATGTTTTAATAGAAAACGAAATCAGGGGTCGAAGGCGACTGCAAGGGAGAATATAAAAGAAATCTTTATTGTTTTCCATAATGACTTTCATTAGGACGACCATTCAAGTGTCCATCCATCCATTTTTTTCTTTCATTGTTTCACTCGCTAGTCCAATCATACACACACGAATATTAAATGTCACCAAAAATAATACACAGTGTCGCAAATTTAACCTCCGTTAAATATCAAGCGTTACGAATGTATAAATTCATTATGCCCTTGCATCTATTGTCCCTTTAGCCCATCAGCAAAATAAATTTTGGAAGAAAAAAGGAGAAACAAATAATGTTGGAATTTTCGTTCCGGTAAGATGACGGAATTAAATTTTGTCTCCTCGCATTAAATGTCATATAAATAACATACAAGTAAGCATGTTTATTAAAGACGGTATTACACAGAACTGGGCAGTTAAATAGGATAGCTTGCTTGTTAAATATTCTTCTTTGATGGGGAAATGTGGAAATGTAGTTGTTGGAGAACAATTCATTATTTATTTATTTATCATTATTCTTTATTATTATTAAATTCCATCACTTATTTTTATCCCTAATTGTCTCAACTGACATCCCTACTTATATTGTAAATTTCTGCAAGCGGCATCCCTAATTCTTTCAATTCCTCTGTCACTCAAATTATTTTAAGGTCAGCATATGTACCAGCAACAGCTGGACTTTGATCTGTTCATCTTACAGCTTCTCTTGCGTTGACTATTGTTGTTGTTGTCACTTGCATATTATTTACCATTATTCGTTTATGCACATTAACAACTGTAGCGACGCAAGCATAGACTGTAAGTACATACAAATTACTGCCTTGCTGTAAGTGCTATTGATCTTGTTAGTTAGTTAAGTTTTTACTGCCTTGCTGTGTGATTGAAAATCGATCAACTTCATTACTTTTACTCTGCCGTGCTGCAATTATAAAAGAACTTAAGTCACATTATTCTTATAATCAAACTTAAGTTAAATATATGTTAATAATAAAATAATATTTATTAAATTAAGTGTCCCATAGGGAGCAAATTATTAACAAATTATATTAATTTATAATTTCGAGAAAACCAATAAAATTGCCCCTGAACAATTTATAAAATTAAAGAAATTTTTTTGTGCTTTTTTTGCGCCGGCTCAAGGAGCCATTAAATCTCATACATTTTTATGGTGCCGAAACCCGGGATTAGTAACGTGTCCCATTTAAAATGAAAGAAAAAGATTCCTGTGAACATTTACATAAATGAAAAGTGCGTTTTGCCGATTTTTATACAAAAGGAACATAAATTCTGAAATTTTATGCCTAAAAAATCTTACTCAATATTATACTGTGAAATAAATAAAATTAAAATAACTACAAAGCTATCCCATATACTGGAAAATTTAAAAACAGTTGACACGAAGAGAAAATATTTAAAATTGGAAAAAAAATATATTCTATGCAAAAAGAAAGACTTTTGTTCTGCCTCATATTGGTAAGAGATTAATAAACCTTTATATCGCCGCTTATAAACTTTGTAACTTTCCCTGAGTTGAAAAATTTTATTATTCCGTGCAACGTCAATAAATCATTCTGTTTCAAAATGGAGGACTCATCAAGAGCGATTGAAGACCAGAAACTTTTACTGACCCGCGTTGAGAAAATTCTCTTCGATTTTGAAAAATTACCCACTGAGGAGAAAACGCGAGGTGTTTGCCAAAGTTATCTCGATAAATTGGAAGAACTCCAAAGAAATTTTGAAGAAAATCATGAGCAACTGTTTGACTTACTTCGAGATAGGTCACTCAATATATCAGATGTGCCTTATTTTAATGAAGATATCCATCATACATTCTGCCGAACCTTCCTCAAGGGTAAAGGAAAACTACTTGATTTCTTATCCGACTTCCACAGTCCGAATTCGCCAAATTTCCATTCCACCTTTCATGCCTCCAATTCGCAACGAAACGATTCTATCATACCTGAAGTTCGTCTTCCAAAAATTGATATCCCAACTTTCTCTGGGGATTATTTAAACTGGATTTCATATCGAGATATGTTCATTTCATTGGTTCATAATAATCAAAGCTTGTCAAAAGTACAAAAATATTATTTTCTAAAAAATTCGTGCCGAAATACGCCGTTATCTATTGTAAATGAATATCCCGCCTCAGAAGGAAGTTACGATTTAGCATGGTCAGCCTTGGACAAAAGGTATCATAACAAAAGGAAAATTGCCGACACAATTCTGAGAAAATTATTAAATATCCCAAAATCCAATGGCTCTTGTGATAGCATTAAAACTCTTTTGGACTCAACAAGAAACTGTTTGGCACTCTTGACAACTCTAGGTATCGACTGTTCCAATTGGGACCCACTTCTCATTCATATCACGGTTAGCAAGTTGGATCTTCAAACTTGCAAAGAGTGGGAGCAGTCTTTAAAAGCAGCTACAGAAATTCCTCAAATATCTGATTTGTACAATTTCCTTGAGACTACGTTTCGAACACTAGAATCTATATCTGAATTTACTCAATGTGCAGCTAAATCGCAAAATAGACCAAATAACTCGAGATCTTTCCGTTCACAAAGTATGACTCAAAATCGTCGCATCAATATGGCATCTGTTAATGATGAAAATTGCCCTTGCTGTGGTAAACGCCATTTTCTCTACAAATGCTTTAAATTTGCTGCTATGTCTTCTGCTTCGAAACGTGATTTAATCAATTCAAAAAGAATTTGCAGAAACTGTCTCAATATTGGGCATTACTCTAAGGACTGTAAGATCACAAGTCGTTGCAAATCATGCAATTTAGCACATCACACTATCATGCACAACGAATATGCCCCTCACAACAATTCAAGTACTACTATAGAACATAGTCGCAATGATAATTTGGCGTCCTCTTCAGTTAATGAGAATGCCAATGTTAACTTGTCCCTTTTGAACACAACTGTGATGCCTCATGTATTGTTAGCAACAATTCGTGTGATTGTGAGAAACGAATATGGCAACTTCAAACTGCGAGCAATATTAGATCAAGGAGCTCAAGCTACACTAATTACTGAAAGTGCATCTCAGCTTTTACGACTTCGGAAACACAAAACATTTGCTCGGATTACTGGCGTTGGTGGAAAAACAGTTTTGGTCAAAAAGTTTGTACAATTTAATCTTGCCTCAAATTATGAAGTTGGATTCGAGTTGAAAGGTCAAGCTTATGTCATGCCGTCCCTAAACAATTATTGTGCCGGTCCTGTGGACAGACAGAAATTACCATCTTTGGTGGAATATAGTTTAGCTGATCCTGAATTCGACAAAAATGATCCAATTGACTTACTTATTGGCGGCGATTTGTACGGTGATATTCTTCTACCTCAGCAAAAGAAGTTTGATAAAGGCATTTTCTTACAACTGACTCATTTCGGATGGATAGTTTCTGGGCCAACGGCAGCAATTTCTTACTCTCACTCAGTCAATCTAAATTTGTGTTCATTGGATACTCAATTAAAAGCCTTTTGGGAACAAGAAGAGTTGATAGAGTCCAGAAAACTAAGTTGTGAAGAAACTGCCTGTGAAGAATTCTTTAAAGAAAATTGCTCTCGTAGTTCTGATGGGAGGTATACAGTTGCATTACCCTTTAAGTCTCAAATTCTTGGTAAATCTCCCCCTAAATTCTGCCATACTGATTTTTGCGCCATAAAAAGGTTAAAACAAGTTGAAACCAAATTCATAAACAATTCAAACTTTGCCTCAGAATATCGAAAATTCATGAATGAATACGAAGAACTAGGTCATATGGAAAAAGTTGGCCCCTATCCACAATCTATTGAAGCAAATGGATATTTTTTGCCTCATCACGGCGTTGTTCGAGAAACTAGTTCCACTACGAAACTGCGTGTTGTTTTTGATGGAAGCAGTAAACGACCTCCTTATAATTCGCTAAATGATGAACTTTGTCCTGGCCCAGCTTTGCAAAATGATTTGCCTACCATCATCAACAGATGGCGTCGTTTTAAAATTGGATTTAGATCTGATCTAGAAAAAATGTTCAGACAAATTAATATTGCTAAAAATCAGCAACATTACCAACAAATATTATGGCGAAGTTCGGATTCTGATATTTACGTATACAAGCTTCTTACAGTCACCTATGGAACTTCCCCTGCCCCATACCTATCAATTCGAGTTCTACATCAATTGGCTGAAGATGAGAAGAAAAATTACCCCGAAGCTTGTAAAGTTTTAATGACCGATACATATGTTGATGATATCATTTCTGGAGGTGATACGGAATCAGATGCTATAGTCTTACACAAACAACTTGTTAAGTTACTCTCGGCAGGAGGATTTAATTTGCGTAAATGGATATCAAATTCTCAAGAACTCATGTCCCATATTCCAGAAGACTTTCGAGAAAAAGCCAACGTTTTCAGTTTAAATAATTCAAATGTAGTAAAAGCACTTGGTCTAGGTTGGAATACAGACAATGACACATTTTCTTTCGAAGTTTGCTTTCCAATTAAAGAAGATGTTACCAAAGCTAGTCTATTGTCAGACGCAGCTAAATTATATGACCCTCTCGGCTGGTTAGCGCCTGTCACAATCCAAGCAAAGATTTATTTTCAAAAATTATGGCTCGAAGGCATCGATTGGAAAGATAAAGTTTCTCCCAGTATGAAATTCCAATGGCACTCGTATCTTAAAGACTTGAAAACTATCGAAAATATTGCAATACCTCGTTGGATAAGCAGTTATAAGAAATGTCCCGTCGAACTACATGGCTTTTGTGACGCCTCTACCTCGGCATTTGCTGCTGCAGTATATATAAAAGTATTGACTGGTAACGGCGAAGGTGTAGTTAACTTACTACAATCGAAAACAAAAGTTGCCCCTCTGAAGATTTTGTCTATTCCGAAGTTGGAGTTGTGTGGAGCAACACTTCTTGCTAAATTAATGCTGAAAATTCGACAAATGCTGGATCTAAATGTTATAAATTCTTATTTCTGGACTGATAGCATCACCGTTTTATGTTGGCTCAGAGGTGAATCGTCCAAATGGAACGTATTCGTTGGCAACAGAGTAAGCGAGGTCCAACGACATTCCAATATTTCTCAATGGCGCTATGTTTCTACTCATGACAACCCTGCTGACTGTGCTTCCCGTGGTATTACGTCTACTGAGTTAGTAGAACATGCACTTTGGTGGTCTGGGCCTAGTTGGCTCGGGAAATCTTTTTCTCTTTGGCCCAAACAACCAGAAAACTCGTACGAAACGAATATGGAAATGCGAAAATCTGCTATACATGTAAACTCTTCTATGGTCTCCAGTTATCCGGATATTTTAACGAAATACTCATCTCTGACACGACTGACTCGCATCATGGCTTATATCTTACGCTTTCTTCAATATAAACCTGGAGCAAAATTACGACTTTCAGGCTTTCTCAGAGCCTCTGAATTAAACAAGGCAATTCTGAAGTTGGTTATTATGTCCCAAGAGGTTGATTTCTTCGAAGAAAGACAGCAACTGCAGAAAGGAAGATCCATTCATCCCAGTAGCAGAATTGCGAAGTTGTGTCCCTTTATTGACGATGATGGCGTTCTACGTGTTGGAGGCAGATTACAAAAGGCTAAGTTTTCCTATGACTTTAAACATCCAATGCTTTTGTCAAAAAATTGCCCCTTATCTATTCTAATCTTTTCAGACGCTCATCATAAAACTCTCCATGGCGGTCTCATTCAGATGCAATCATACGTTGCTCGAAAGTTCTGGATCCTTTCTGCCCGCAACTTGGCCAAACGAGTACAGCGCCAATGCATCACTTGCTGCAAATATAAGGCCAAATCATTTCAACAAATTATGGGCAATCTTCCCTCGGTCCGAGTTCAACCCATTAGACCATTCAAACACAGTGGAGTCGACTACGCTGGCCCTATAACTATCAAGCAATCGACCGCCCGAAATTCTGTTACGACCAAGGGCTATATATGCCTTTTCGTCTGTATGGTCACGAAGGCACTTCACCTTGAGGCTGTAACCAGTCTATCAACGGACTCATTCATAGCAGCCTACAGAAGATTTACCTCTCGGCGTGGAATGTGCTCAGATCTCTATTCCGACTGTGGCACAAATTTTATTGGCTCCAACAAAGAATTGAAAATTCTATACCGAAGAAATATTGACTCATTACCTGAAGAGCTTGCAAACCTGCTAGCCAACAATGGCACAACTTGCCATTTCATACCACCAGCTTCGCCAAACTTTGGAGGTCTATGGGAAGCTGGAGTAAAATCAACAAAACATCACCTGAAGCGAATTATGGATCATCGAATTCTAACTTATGAAGAATTGTCAACTTTACTTGCCCAGATTGAAGGATGTCTTAACTCAAGACCGTTGTGCCCTATTTCGCCCGATCCTTCAGACTGTGAAGCGCTTACTCCCTCTCACTTTCTAGTTGGAGAGCCAATTTTATCTGTCCCAGATGAAAATCTTCTTGATTACTCCATAGACAGACTATCCCGATGGAAAGTAGTTCAATTGCTGAAACAGCAATTCTGGAAACGCTGGTCTACAGAATATGTCAATCGCCTACAATCTCGTCCGAAGTGGTTGAAGCCCCAAAAGAACGTTGAAGTTGATGATTTGGTCATTATATTTGATGAGCGTCTTCCTCCAGGTCAATGGCCATTAGCTCGCATCACTGAAATTCATCCCGGAGCTGATGGAAGAGTTAGAGTTGTATCCCTAAATTCAAATGGAAAGACATATAAACGTCCAGTCTCGAAAGTGGCACTACTGCCCCTCCAAGCCGATTTTAATTCCTCCAAAGATCCAGATGAGAGTTGCTGTGAGCAGAGGCACAGCTCGGTTATCTCGGAAACCGAATAAAACACCTCATTCGTCTTCATATCATGTCAAGAACAGTCGTTCTTTGTGCGGGGGAATGTTGGAGAACAATTCATTATTTATTTATTTATCATTATTCTTTATTATTATTAAATTCCATCACTTATTTTTATCCCTAATTGTCTCAACTGACATCCCTACTTATATTGTAAATTTCTGCAAGCGGCATCCCTAATTCTTTCTAATTGCAATTTTTGTCAATTCCTCTGTCACTCAAATTATTTTAAGGTCAGCATATGTACCAGCAACAGCTGGACTTTGATCTGTTCATCTTACAGCTTCTCTTGCGTTGACTATTGTTGTTGTTGTCACTTGCATATTATTTACCATTATTCGTTTATGCACATTAACAACTGTAGCGACGCAAGCATAGACTGTAAGTACATACAAATTACTGCCTTGCTGTAAGTGCTATTGATCTTGTTAGTTAGTTAAGTTTTTACTGCCTTGCTGTGTGATTGAAAATCGATCAACTTCATTACTTTTACTCTGCCGTGCTGCAATTATAAAAGAACTTAAGTCACATTATTCTTATAATCAAACTTAAGTTAAATATATGTTAATAATAAAATAATATTTATTAAATTAAGTGTCCCATAGGGAGCAAATTATTAACAAATTATATTAATTTATAATTTCGAGAAAACCAATAAAATTGCCCCTGAACAATTTATAAAATTAAAGAAATTTTTTTGTGCTTTTTTTGCGCCGGCTCAAGGAGCCATTAAATCTCATACAGTAGTACTTTTTTAACAAAACACTTAAAAAATATCACAGTTATATTGTGCATTGTGGTAAAGTTCCTTTGAACCTTAAACCCGAGTAACAAGATCAAGCGAACCCATTAATTGTCGTATTTCACAAATATATAATAATATATATATAATATATATATATATAATATAATATATAAATATATAATATCGATCATTTCGATTCTTACATCAAATTAATACATCATGTTACAGTCATATGGAAGGAGACTTTTTCACTATTACCATTAGTATTTTATAGCATACTTTGAGGCGCACACCAACGCATCTACAATACTGTGAAGCATATATACTAGGGCCCAAGTCGGGGCCGACGTTAATGGGGCGGAAAAAAGCGAAGTAACTCAAGTCACCTTTCTCCATACAAATACACTGAAATCAAGATAATGGAGGGAGATAAAAAAACAATATTAAAAAAAAAAGCAAAGTCGTGCGGGGCCGACCATGTGGTACCCTACAACACTACAATATGTTAGAAGCACCTTATGTCCAAATCCATTCGGCAAGATTTCGCTTTTGAAATTATTTCACGGAGCGCTGCCCAGATATTTCCCTTAGTATTTTGACGAATATTTACGCACTCCGTCGTGCTGTTAGTTGTTGTGGTCCATTTTACAGCTGAATATAATCCAAAGGTCATCCAAAATGTGTATTTCGGATATCATCTGTATGTAATGTTGGTATTTTTTTCACACAAAAGTAGTGGTCCATTCCACTCGCTGTCCTAAACTCTAACTTCATGCGAGATTTCATGTCCTTTGGTTGCTATTTGTGACCTTTATAACGGCTGCAAAATCAGGATCATTTTAGTTGTTGGTCCATTTCAACCCCTACACATATTGCGGACATCTTTGAAAACAATAGGCCTAGCCCTTCCGAAAATTATCATGAGAATCGGACCATAATTGCAATCTGTATATAATAATCCCAACCTGTGTTGTAAGGTGAAAAAATATTACAAAATATACACCTCAATATTATAAGTCAGAATGAAAAAATCGCATGCGATAAAAAATATGAAAAAATAAAAAAATGTCACAAAATACTACAAAATCTATATTAACATCATTATTGGTATCTTTTTATGCATATTTTTTTAGATTTTATTCTTTTATGCCAAGAGGTCATTCTGAATTGACAAAATTGGTCAAAATTGGTCTAGCCATTCTTGAGATATAAGCATTCTAGCTAACATCCACTTCCTTTGTACATACACATTGTATATATTTCGCTATATGTATCCGATATATTTACTATCGGCATCTACGTAACGTTCAGAATTGACCTGTTCGTCTATTTGTGATTCCGCCTGGATCAAAAATATTCGCGGTTTAATGGAAAATTTGACTTTTATTAACACAAATGTTATGGTGTATTTCACTACTATATATTACCCGATGACCATCAAAATTGTAAGGTTTCTCCCCAAACCTAAGCTCTAGCCCCATGTTGACTTCTGTTTCGATTGGTCTATAACTGCGACCTGTAGAGCAACTGCAAAATCAGTTTTTGGTCCATTTCAAACCCTACCTAGCCCCACCTCTATTCCAAATTTCGATTTCGAAGATTGGGCCATAATTGCGATCTGTAGAGTGATTACAAATTAACATGGACAGACGGACGGACGGGCATACATAGCTAGATCGACTCCTATGTGGGAAATCAATATTTCGAGGTGTTACATAATTTTTGGCCCAATCAAACTTATAATACCCCCAACACATAGTGTTAGGTCAAAAGTCGGCATGTTTAGTAGAGCTCCCGTAACAAAAAACGTTATATTGGAAATTTACAGAGTGAGATGAAAAAACTGGAACCAACATCAGATTGCTGTCATTTCTAAGCCACTCGTCCGACAACTGTTAAAATTATTCCGTGAACTCACGAATTTGGTTTTCTCCGATGAGAGAAGATTCATTGTCAGGCATTTTGTAAACAAACAAAATGATCGTGTTTACTTGCCAAATAGGTCAGCTGAAAATGTGCACCTTCGGTTGGCCACCAGAACTCAAGCGATGGTCGCTCTCCGCTCGTATTAATCGACCGTGGCACCAGAATAAATGCCGAATATTATCGCGAAAATATTCTGGACGGTGTATTAAAGCCTTTTGGACGCAAACATTTTGGTCGCAGACCTCGGACATTCCAACGCACTCATCGCGCGTCCCCCAAGAATGGTTTCAAAATGAGGTTCCTCGCTTCATTTCCAGCGCACAATGGCCACCAAAATCTCCGTATACCAATCCGGAGTATTTTGGAAAGCAGGGTTGGCAGTAAAAAATACAAAAGTGTCGATCACCTCAAGCAAGCACTTCGCCGGGAGTGAGCCAAAATACCACAGAGCAACATTCGGGCAGCGTATGATCAAAGGTGACCAATTCGAACAGATCTAAACTTATTCAAAAATTTGATGCTATTTCCAGCATTTCTTGCTTTCATTCAATAAAATTAATAAAAAATGTAAAAATTATAGCGTATGACTTGGTTGCAGTTCTTTTTTATCTCACCCTATATATATGGGAGCTATATCCGAATCTGATACGATTATTACCAATTTCAATAGGGTTCGTCTTGGGCCAAACAAATATTGGTTGGAAAATTGCATCTCAATCGGATAATAAATGCGACGTGCATTTTGTCTACAATAATACATGGACAGACGGACGGACTGACTGACATGCATAAACCGACTCAGAAAGTGATTCTATGGAGATCCTCAAAAATAACCAGTAAGGAAAAGTCAAAAAATGATACCCTACACCACTATGCATATTTAGTAGAGCTCCCGTGACAAAATAATTTATTTGAAGTAGTGTGTGTGAAGTGGTATGACCCACCTATCAGCATTTGGCTTCAGAGCAGTTATAGTTTGGTTTCAGAGGGAACAAATATATGGGAGGCATATCCAATTCTGAATCGATTTTCACTAAATTAGACGGAGGCATTTTAATCTTTCATAACAACTAACATTGCCATAGAGTGCATGATATCACTTCGAGAAGGATTATATTTAAAAATATATATAGGTGCCGAATTCCATTAAATGGAAACATACGTCTCGAAATTCACTCCATTTAGGCTAATATCAGCCAACAATGGCACAATAAACCTGAAATTGAATTAAGAATATATATGGAAGCTATATCCAAATATAAGCCGATCTCGATAAAAATTGACGAATGTATTTCAGAGCCCTATAATATATCTGGTACCAAATATCTTTGTTGTCGAATGCATATTACGAATGTGAGGTAGCTATAGCTATATCTGAACCGATTTTCACCAAATTTGACATACTTGCTTTTAGACTGTATTCGGTCGGATGTGCCAAAATTCAGGATTTCCGGAATGATATTGGCCATTTGGTGCACAATTAACCCAATATCGGTTGAAGATACATATATGGGAGCTATATCCAAATCTGAACCGATCTTTATAAAATTTGTCAGAAGTATTTCTGAACTGTATTTGATAGCTGGTACCAAATAACATACCGAATAAATCGTCAAAATACCGAATATTCGAAGATACCGTTACATGTGCGCTACAAATACCATTTTTCAGACAAATACGTAAAAATGTGGCTAATCCACCAAAATTCCGAAAATTTGTACCTCCAGATGGAGGGCTATATGGGGACTAGACGAAAACGTGGACCATCAGAGCTATAACCCAAATTCGTGGAAAAATGTGGCAAAATCATCAAAATACCAGTGGGCACCGCTATATGGGAGATATACGAAAGCGTGGATCTATATATACAATGTTCCGCCACCGGAGCTAGAACCCATTACGAACAACAAATACAATTTTAAGACAAATACGTGGAAAAGTGCAGGAAAAATAAAATGAATCGGAATTAAATCCCCAAAGACATGGGGACTATAAAGTGGGCCGATATATCTCATTTTCAATGCCAACCATTTTCAATACTAACAACTGCACTAAATTTAAATTTATCTTAAATCTAAATTACCATTCTGTGTTTCGGGTCAAAAGAATTGTTAACCGATCCTTCGCAGCTCAATATCCAAGGCACGCTTTTTCCAAAAAAAGACCTGTTCCGTTACCATTTAAAATTTGCAGAATATCCTCTCCTGAAATTCATCGAGAGTTAATTGTATTTTTTTAGTTTTAAAAAAGCAACGCAACACGAATTTCAACGACGCAAGTCGGATTTCGCTAGTTTCTAAAAAGCAAAGCAACTCGAAAACTCCTAAAATTAGCAGTTTAGACCCCAGGAGGCATGAACATATGATTTTAATCAGCATAAAATGTGTTGTTTTAGCCATGTCCCTCCGTTATTCTGTCCGTCTGTTGAAAGCAATCCAATTTTCGAACGAAATAAAGTACATATTTAGATATTTTTTCAGAAAATTTGCTTGAGAATCTAATTCTGTTAGGTTTTATCTTCTACCGAACGCAATAAAAACCTATCTGCACCGAATGACTGTTTGTACTACACTCAAAAATCATGTGAAACCAGAAACGAAGGTCAAAAGTCGGGCGTGGCCATCAAAAGAAACTGTGGGTCTATTCCGCTACCTTCTCCATGTTACAAACAAATGCACAAAGACATAATTTCCTGATCCTGACAGTGTGATGTAGCGTATAAAGATAATTTAACCTAAGTTCATATAAAGTGCAGGAAAGGGAGAGAGAGAGAGAAAGAGAGAGACGGTGCACATGTCTATGCACCATGCCGCCATAAATCTTATGGAGAGGTCATAAACACGCAAAGTTATCTCATATGTGGCAAGCCAACATGCTACACTTGCTTATCAGTCTGAGTAAAGATTACACCCCGTAATCTAACTCAAACATACCACATGCAACAATAGAAATTACCCATCTAATATTATTCTAAAAAAACATCCTACGTTATGAAAGTCTGCTTACCACATTGTGTTGTTTACGGACAGTTCATGCATTAAAAATATATTTTCTTATCAATACTTCTCCCCCTACTTTACCACAATAATATTATAAAAACATCCCTATGACAGTTACCACAGGTTCACTTTTCCGCATAGACCCATTTTACGGTATCTATTATGACAAATTGGTATTCCTTTCCACTAGACTTTCCTTTTAGACTTTCGGATCGAAATCAGTCAAAGTTTGGGAGCTATTGCCTATTTTCCGACCGATTTAGGTTCCATTAGGTTGTTATATGCTAAGCAGTCTAATATATGCCTATGTATCTTACTTGGACACACACATTCATCAACAAATAAAACAGCTAACAATAGCTCTTCAAACCAGGCCTGCACTAAACAAACGCTAGTGTTAGAAAACAATCAAGTTCAAGCCGGTAACACGCCACCGAAGCTGCGCAGCACACTTAAACGTATTACTATAAGTAGCATTGGACGGCCTAGTGGCAAGCAAACACACACTACTTGGAACCGCTTGATAAAACTCTTCCGCATCAATGTCAATCGACGTTATTCTCACTTCCTCATCGACCAATGGATTTGTGGGCAAGAGGCGGTAAATAGGCAAATAGTTAAGAGCTGACTTTGTAATAGCTCTGTTGTAAAAGCTTATTATGAAAAACTTGTAGACACCATAGCCAATCGAATTCGTATGTTGATACGTGCTAGCACCATAGTAAGTAGCTATCGGTTGTATTTGACAGAGACGGGGAACACGTTTGATAATTGAAAAGCTCTAATACATTTTAGCTGACACTAATATCGCTACGAAAAGCTGAACGATTGCCCAACACGCTTTAATTCAATTTACAAATATTTAATGAACGCTAGCAGATGTGAAATTTATATGACAATGATTTTCTGATCAATGTCGATTCTAATGGCTTGCTTCTTGTGAGTATAGATCAAGTTCAATTGAAATGCATGTCTGTGATATTCGGTTCAGATTTTATATAGTCATATATGCATATATATTGGTCCGATTTCATGTTTATTGTGCATACATTTTAACAAACAGAACCGAATTAATGTATACGTAAATCGTATTGAATGGAAGCAAAAAATGTCGGAAATAGCATCAAATTTTAAAAAAAGTTTTGATATGTTCGAATTGGTCACCGTTGGCACGAATTGTGGCCTTCAGACGGCCAATGAAGCCGAATGTTGCTCTGCGGTATTTTGGCACATTCACGGCGAAGCGCTTGCTTGAGGTGATCGACATTTTGGTATTTTTTTAGTGCCAACCTTGCTTTCCAAAATACTACCGACACAATAGTCCTACGGATTGGTATACGAAGATTTTGGTGGCCATTGTGCGCTGGAAATGATGCGAGGAACCTCATTTTGTAGCCATTCTTGGTGGCGCGTGCTAAGTGCGATGGTGCTGAGTCCTGTTGGAATGTCCAAGGTCTGCGGCCAAAATGTTTGCATGCCCAAGGCTTTAATACACCCTCCAGAATATTTTCGCGATAACATTCGGTATTTATTTTGATGCCACAGTCGATTAATACGAGCGGAGAGCGATCATCGGCTGTTATCGCGGCCCACATCGTTACCATGGCTGGCACTTGAGTTCTGGTGGCCAAGCGAAGGTGCACATTTTCAGCTGACCACTTTGGCAAGTAAACACGATCAGTTTGTTTGTTTACAAACTGGTAGACAACGAATGTTTTCTCATCGGAGAAAACCAAATTCGCCAGTTCACCACTTTCGGCCAAGCGAAGCAACTCTTTAGCTCTTTTGAGTCTAGTTCTTGCACTTTTTGGAATCTCAATTGCTTTACCCCGAGCTCATTTTTCAATATCTTCCGAATAGGATATTGCGATATGTTCAGCTCATGAGCCATTTTTGTTTCAAACAAGTCGCTTCTTTATAAAGAAATCACACTATCATTCCATCATAAATAACTTCTTTCCGGAAAAGTCTCACCAAAATGCTTTTGTACGGTTGCAAACAATAAAATAAGCTGTAATTGGAATGATTTTGACAGCTGTCGGATGAGTGGCTTAGAAATGACAGCAGTCTGAAGTTTGTTGCAGTTTTTTCTTCTCAAAATAGGTCTCAAAAATAATTCTCCCAATAATGCTGTTTGATACAATATGTCACATAACCGCACTAAAGCTGTATCACGCATTGTTGGTATGATTTACTCTACATAAATTCCCAATACAAACGACCATTTGTTATAGAAAGTTTAGGATATCGCATGCACCTCTCTTGGTTTTCTTCATATATTGGATTTTCAAATATCCTTACCAACTTTCGTTATGGTAGGACCCCATATGAATGTACCTGCCGAACCAAAAAGTGGAAGCTATATTGACAGTTGCTCATTTTGATTGACCACTACCTTATCCTTTCTGTCGAGCGGACAGGGTCTGATGAACTATGATTATTTCTGACAAAAATAATGCAAAAATAAATTAAAATCAATATCTAACCTAACCTAACCCAGTTTCCCACTTCAGTTGCATATCAAAGGGTTTATAACTCTTTTTCACATAAACTTCTTATCTATGACTATTCTGCATCTATTTGATGCAGCTTATGTATTATTCGTTTTGACAATATTTCAAATCAATCGGCTTTAATTCAATTCAACCGAATGCAACATTGTTGTATTCCCAGATCCCAGATTGGTGTTACTACGTTCCCAGTGCTGCAGCACCCAGTAAAATGTTTCCAAGTCCACCGATAGGTACATGTTTGCAACACATTTTTGTCACACCATGTTACGTTCAATGGCTTGGAATGATCTGAGGGCTCATGTTACGAAACCCAATGGCCGGAATGTTGAAAAATGCTGCCACAAAAGAAAACAAAAGCTGTCACTCAACCAAAGTCAACGTCAACAACTCTGATAGGCAATGAATGGTGTTGATTGTGGTCGGCTCACTTTTACATCATTGATGCAAAAAGGGAGCGGCAAGGTTTGCTCGATTGTAGTGATTAGAAATACAGTAAACATCGCTTAATTTGAACTCTGATGACATTTTTGATTGCGAAATAGTTGGAATACCATATATTTAGGCAGAATTCAGATTTGCTAGTTTTACTCGCAAATGAAACCTTCTTTAATACGATGTTTCTCTCAACTTTCGCAAATTTCTCATTAGATTGGGAGTCGAAATGGTCGAAAAAGTTGATTCAAAGAGTGAAACTAGTGATTTTTTGTTCGTGTGTGTGTGCTTAGTAGCAAACAGGTTTTGATGTTGCTACAGGTTGACAATAATGATCTTGTATGACAAAAACAAAAAGAGTACTACTAGCAAGTAGAGTACTACCAATCAAAACCGATATTATTCGATTAATATAAAACAAGTAAAAAAGCTGTAAGTTCGTCCGGTGAATAATGTCGCTAAAATCATCAAAATACCTAATATCGGGAGGTACCGTTATATGGGGGCTATACGAAGACGTGGACCTGCACAGAATATTTTCTGTCTTTTCTATCCATTACGAACTTCAAATACCAAATTTGAAACAATTTCGGTTAATAATGTCGCTAAAATCATCAAAATACCGAATATCGAGAGTTACCGTTATATGGGGGCTATACGAAGACGTGGACCTGCACAGACAGTTTTCTGTCTTAGGCTGTAGTATCCATTACAAACTTTAAATATCAAACTTTAAAACAATTCCGGTGAATAAATACGCTAAAATCATCAAAATACCGAATATTGGAAGGTACCGGGCTATACCTAAACGCGGACCTGCATGGCCCATTTTCAATACCAAAAGTCAGTGCAGACATAATATGCATTTGAGTGAAATTTTATCAATCTATTTCAATTCGTTCGGAAGCTTCCACAGACGGACGGACATCGCTAAATCGACATAGAATTTTATGCTGATCAAGAATATATATGTGGGGTCTAAAATGTATATTTCGAGGTGTTACAAACGGAATGACCAACTTAATATACCCCCATACTATGGTGGAGGGTATAAAAAGAAAAAAAAATATTTGAATAGATCTCCGTCAGAAAAAATCTTCTTCATTCAAACTAATTTTCCAGTTTAGAAACAATAATTCGAACATTAGTAGGATAGCGTTTTGGATTGAAACTTTTTGCACTTATATACGGATAAAGTCATAAAAACACCTGCAATTTTCCAACTAAAATGTTGTTACTGATATTTTGTAAGTTTATTTTCAACTAGACTTTCGGAAATTTAAACAAATGTTGTGCTCTTTTTAAAAGAGCGGGAAGGACAACATTTCACACCCCCGGTTTTCAAAGTAGTTTTTGGGCGGTATTCCAAAATGTATGATAAACAATTATTTTTTAGTATCTGGTTGATTTTTTTTCGCGAGACACAAATACGTTTTTGGAATGGAATTTGCCAGATTTCTTTCATAATCACTCAAACGTTTGTAAATGGCTTGTTGTATGACTTCTTGTATGACAAGTTATAGAGGATATTTAGGAAAATTTATCAAAAAGAAAACAGTTGTTTCAAAATTTCATGGTATTATACAATTTTGAATGCTTATTATAAGCAGAGCTCCGAATTATTCTATTTTACTCGCGAGTCGGTGTACTCAAAGAGTGCGGGTTTTACACGAAGTTCATTCCCCACTCTCTTGTTATGCATGGGAGCACTAGCGAGTACTTCTGCTTGTGAAATAAGAATGGAAGTCAAAATGATCAAGAGAGTAGACCTTAGTCTAAGAGTGAAATCGATTGAAAAAAATTTCCGACTTGTGTGTTCGTTTTTATACCCTCCACCATATATAGTATGGAGGGTTTATTAAGTTCGTCCTTCCGTTTGTAACTCATCGAAATAATAATTTTAGAGCCAACAAAATATATATATTCATGATCAGCGTAAAATTCTAAGACGATTTAGCCCCCATATTACGGCGTGGACCTGCATAGACAATTTCCTGTCATAGATTTTATTTTAATATAGATCTTCCATTAGGAACTTCAAATACGAACTTTTAAACAATTCCCTCAAAATGTCCCTAAAATCGTGAAAATACCGAATCTGGGGAGGTACCGATGTATTTTACAACAAACATTACAATTAAACCATATTGAACAATGATGATGATGGACAAGGAAATTCCGATGCATTCATCAGAAAATAATTTTTCTGTCAACATTTTAGAAACATTTCACTGTAGTACGGCTCTGTTGAGTGCATTTCTTAATTGTTGTTGTTGTTGCTGTTTTTGCTACTGCCGCGATAACTGATGTTGCTGTCATTATACATTGTTGCTCATAGAAATTTGTATGTAAGTACTTACTGTTCGTATGTATGAACATACCTCTATGTATATATGTATGTGCTTGAATTTCCAAACCTACCACATAGCGAAACAGCGCAAATCGGCGAAGCAATGACTGTTTTAAAGTACATGAATCTTTCGATTTTGTTGTCGCTGTTTCTTACGTTGCCATGCCTGGTGGGAGACGCACCGGAGAAATTTGAAAATCTTGCTCACAGGTACCACATAGAGAAGAAACCGAAAGAAATTGATACGAAAACAAATATGAAGTAAAAACGAAAACATGCAGCACAAAGATGAGAGAATGACAATCGAGTTCCAAGTTTTTTTGCGATCATTTTGTTTAACAACGACAAATGAGTGGATGACGACGATGCGACTCGACATGGACTAAAACATTTGTTGTTTGAAATGAGCGGTACGGTTATATGGATGTGTCTTCAAAACTAAAAACAAAATATGTACAAAGTCTCTACATTCAAATTATAAAAATAGTACAATATGGTACTATATTTTAAGTTGTGGAACACAACGTTTAACCAAATTATGTATCGCATTTACTGTCCGATTGAGACAAAACTTTGCACAATTCGCTTGTTTTGCCAAGAACGAACCCTATTGAAATGAGTAATAATCTGTTCAGATCCAGAGACAGCATCCATAAATCTTCGTCTGTTCTAAGGTTTATTGTGCACCAAATACATAATATTTTACTAAGTATAATCGTTTTAGCAACTCTTTAGCTCTTTTGAGTCTATTTTCTTTCTGTTGCGGTGTAAGTTCTTGCACTTTTTGGAATTTCAATAGGTTTACCCCGAGCTCATTTTTCAATATTTGCCGAATGGAGCCATCACGAGCCATTTTTCGGCCACTGCAAGGCGGGTTTCGATCAAGTCGCTTCTTTACTTTTCGAACCATTTCTGCTGATGTTGCTGTTTTCTTCCGTACACTTCCTTCACGTCGGTCTACGCTACCAGTATCACGGTAACGAGCAATGGTAAGAGATACAAAAGATGGAGAAGGAAGAGGGACAGACCCATAGTTACTTTTGAGGATTTTCATAGAATCACTATTCTGAGTCGATTTATCCATGTATTTTTGTGAACAAACTGCAGGTCGCACTTATTATCATATTGAGAAGAAATTTTCCAAACAATATTTGTTTGGCCCAAAGATTAGATATATATAGCTCTCATTTACATCTTCAAGAGCATTCGGGTTAATTGTGTACCAAATCAGTCCAAATAACCTGAATTTTGGCACATCCGTCTGAATTCAGTCTAGAAGCAGGTACATCAAGTTTTGTAAAAATTGGTTCAGATATAGCTGAAGCTTCCATCTATATGTTTCATCCAATTTGTGTTTAAGTCCCTCACTTGCGTAATATACACTCCACAAAAATTATATTTGGTGCCAGATATCAGATACAGCCCAGAAATACCTCTGTCAAATTCTATCGAGATCGAATCAGTTTTGAATATAGCTCTCATATATATCCTTATCTGATATCCGGTTTATTGTGCACCAAATGTCCAATGTCAGTCCAAATGGCCTGATTTTTGGCACATCCGACCGAATTCAGTCTAATAACAAGTATTTAAATTTATAGCTCCCATATATATCTTTATCCGATTTGGTGTTAAAGTCCCTAACATGTGTAAAATGCACTCTACAACAATGATATTTGATACCGAACATCAGATACAGCTCGAAAATACCTGTGCCAAATGAAATCGAGATGGGTTCAGATTTTTATATACCTTCAATATACATCTTCACCCGATTTTACGGTTATTGTTCACCATATATCAGTCCAAATTAGATAGATTTTTTCATATTCAACCAAATTTTTCCATTTGGTTAAACTCGGTCCGGCATATCTGTTGCTCGAAGTAATATCATGCACTATACAACAACGTTATTTGGATCATAGTTGGTATGATCTACTTCACATAAATTCCCAATAAAAACTTTTTTGTTACGGAAGCCCTACTAAATACGCATAGCGGTGTAGGGTAACCCGTCAAAACTTTCCTTATTTTACCTTACCTTTCCTTACATTTGAATTGTTATTTGATTCGTTAACGTTCGTTTGAAATTCGAGTTGTTCGATTAAATTCGAACTATTTTTTTGTATTTCAAAAAAGCAAACGCGAATTTCAAATTTAATAACTTGAATTTAACGAATTACAAATTGTCAGTACCCATATACAGAGTGAGATGAAAAAACTGCAACCAACATCAGACTGCTGTCATTTCTAAGCCACTCGTCCGGCAGCTGTTAAAATTATTCAAGCAATTCATATAGTCGGTCCGTCCGACTTTTGACCTTTCCTTACTGGTTTGTTATTGAATAACATAAATAATACTCTGCATCCACTCAGAAGTCATCGGTACAACCACACGGAAGAAAATTAAAAACTATAAAGAAATCTGAACTAGAATTTCCTTGTAAAAAGTTGAAAATAGTTATGGATAATGTTCCTAGTTTATATACAAGGTTTAGACAGTTAATAAACGTTCGTGCTAAACTACATAAGCTAGCTAAAGCTATTCATTAAAAATAATGCCTGGTACACCCCTTATCACAATTTACCTTCCAAAATATTGATATGCGATAATGTTATTGAACACATTACACTAATCGTAAAAATGTGCGATAACCGAAAAAACATTCATTTTGGACTATCAATAACATTTACCTGCTCAAAAACGTGATTAAAAAGTCCATATTCACAATAGATGTGGACGTTAATTCAATAGTTTGTACTGTTTTGTACAAATTATTACAAAATGTTGTTCGATAACCGAAAAGTCCAGCATACACTTTTCGAAGAGCAAGTTGCTTGTCACCTATAGTACGTTTATACATCGGAAGATTAAATCAGTGGGTTAAATAGATCTTGTAAGTTAACTTTGCATGTTTAGATACATCCTATATACAGGGTGAGATGAAAAAACTGCAACCAACTTAAGACTGCTGTCATTTCCAAGCCACTCATCCGACAGCTGTTAAAATTATCCCAATGACAGCTCATTACATTGTTTATAAGCATACAAAAGCATTTTGGTGAGAATTTTAAAGAAAAAAAGTTACTGGTGATGGAATTCAAGCGTGATAGTGTGATTTCTTTATATTTGGCTGGAAAACCACAAGTGGCTATCGTTTTTGAGACTCGTTACCGTGATACTGGTAACGTAGCCCGACGTCAAGGAAGTGAACGGGAGAAAACGGCAACATCAGCAGAAATGGTTCGAAAAGTAAAGAAGTGACTTGATCGAAACCCGCGTCGCAGTGAGCAAAAAATGCCGAAAAATGGTCGTGTTTAGTTCCCAAAGAGGTCAGCTGAAAATGTGCACCTTCCGTTGGCCATCAGAACTCAAGCGCCGGTCATGGTGATGGTGTGGGCCGCGATAACAGCCGATGGTCGCTCTCCGCTCGTATTGATCGGCCGTGGCATCAGAATAAATGTCAAATATTATTGCGAAAATATACTGGAGGGTGTATTAAAGCCTTGGGCTCGCAAACATTTTGGCCGCAGACATTGGACATTACAACAGGACTCAGCACCATCTCACTGAGCACGCACCATCCAAGAATGGTTACGAAATGAGATTCCTCGCTTCATTTCCAGCGCACAATGGCCGCCAAAATGTGCGGATACCAATCCGTTGTACTATTGTGTCTGGAGTATTTTGGAAAGCAAGGTTGGCACTAAACAAGTAAAAAAAACATTAAGTTCGGCCGGGCCAAACTTTTAATACCCTCCACCCTAGGGTAAACTAAACATTAGAAGATATGTTGCGAAAACCATTAAAATGCCGAATATCGGCAGGTACCGTTATATTGGGGCTATACCAAATCGTGGACCTACACATGCAATATTTCGCCAAAGGAGCTAGAACCCATTATGACCTACAAATACCAATTTTCAGACAAATCCGTGAAAAAGTGTGGCAAAAATCATCAAATTACCGAATATCGGGAGGTACCGTTATATGGGGGCTATACCAAAACATCGACCTATAATTACAATGACTCGCCACACGAACTAGGACCCATTATGATCTACAACTACCAATTATCAGAGAAATTCTTGAAAAAATGTGTCAAAAGTCATCAAATACCGAATGTTGGGAGGTACCGTTATATGGGACTATTATGGAACCCATTATGACCAACGAATACCAATTTATAGACAAAACCGTGAAAAAATGTGGCAAAAAAAATTAAAATACCGAATATCGGGATGTACCTTTATATGGGGGCTATACCAAAACGTGAACCCATACATGCAATGTTTTGCCACATGCATAGGACCCGTTATGACGTGGACCGATATATCTCATTATCAATACCAACCATCCTAGACACAATACAAATTTATCTGCTAAATTTTGGCGCTCTACGTCAAATAATGTGGGCTGTATCGTGATTTCAACAGACAGACAGATGGACATCGTTAAATTGACTTAGAATTTTATGCTGATTATGAATATATATACTTTATGGGGTCTACGACGAATATTTAAGGATGTTACAAACGGAATGACAAAGTTAATATAACCTCCTTTTCAAGGTGGAGGGTATAAAAATACTAAAGCAAGCGCTACGCCGGGAATGTGACAAACTACCGCAGAGCGACATACGGGCAGCGTGTTTCATTGGCCGTTTGTACAAATCTACACTTATTCTAAAATTTAATGCTATTTCTGACATTTTTTGCTTTCATTCAACAAAATTTGAAAAAAAAAAAAATAGAAATTATGGCGTTTGGCTTAGTTGCAGTTTTTTTATCTCACCCTGAATAAGTGGGCCATGTAGTCCCACGTTTTGGTATAGCCCCATATAACGGTGCCTCCCGATATTCGGTATTTTGATCATTTATTTACCGAAAGAGGTTTTTAAGATTTTAACGATTTTTTTTTTTTTTTTGAATATTGCCAAAATCATTCCAAATGGTGGAGGGTATACAAAGATCGGTCCGGTCAAACTTACAGCTTTTTTACTTTGTGCAAAAATATACTACAAAGGTGGCGTTAAATAAATAATATAGGTAGGATCTAGAATCGATATTTTAAGATGTTTCAAACACAATAACAACATAAATATACTCTCAAAATTCCTATTTGCAACGAGTTTGGAGTTGCCCCTTTATTCTCCGATATGTTTACCATATGGATGTACATGTATTTAATCTACTGACTTTCACACTTATGTGCGTAGGCATGTCCATACATGTGGCAACACTTTGCAGTTTGAACTTTGAAATGGAAATTTCACGGCGACTGTAACCGATTCACTGTGCAGCATTAGTACTGGCAACAATGGTTAACTTGTTGCCATATTAGTCGGGTTGGAGTGCCGATTGATCGATCCGTCAGTCAGTCGGTCAGACAGTCGTTCGGCCGGTGGGCCGCACGTCGCACCGTTAAGCAACCAGAGAAACAGCAACAAAATGCTGAAACTTAACCAAAAATACACAATGCGAGTAATCGGGGGCTACCACAACACGATGAATACGACGACGACGACGACAACCAAACGACAACAAATGAGTTAGTATGGATCGCCAGGCGCATTGTTATTGTTTTTTTTTTCTGTTTTCATTTTGGAGACGACTGTATGGCAACGACAACAACAAAAAGAACAACAGCAACAACACGCTCCACAATCGACAACGATGATGACAACAGTAACAACAACCACGGAGACGACGACAATGGCAATGACGTTGGAGCATGCCACACATACTAAGGCCAGTCAGCCAACAAACCAGCCAGCCAGCCAGCTAAACAACAACCAACCAGTCAGCCCCAACAACAACGACAAGGAACCGCATCACACCACACCGCACCAGAAGCAGCAAGCTGTCGCAGCACACAGACGGCACAACACAGTAACAACATTAGCAGGCACCACTACCACAAGCAGCGGCAGCAGCAACGTTGGCGGTGTGTTAAATAAAAAAACATATGAAATTAGTACAATTCGTGATTTCAACGGTGAACGACGACGAAACGGTACGTATGTGCGCGCTCGAATGTGTTAAACAACAATCAAGTTGCGGCTGCTGCAAACCCAATAACAAACAACAAAAGCAACCCACCAAGCACCACACATACCCCACCAGCGAGACAGTCAACAACAAGAGAAAAACCCGAAATACAGCATCAGTCGGCCAGTCAGTCAGCATCATCATCATCGGGCAAGCCACTGCTGAAGAAACCCAAAACCAGTTAAGATCAACGTAAATTTTTGGCCAACAGCCACCACCAGACCAGATCCACTACCACCAACAAAACGCCGAGATAAAAATAAGACACAAAAATCATCTGTTTTGTCCACCAGTTGGCTCCAACAAACTAAACAGCCATCCTGCCTGCCCCCAAAAATAATCGATACACCAATCGAAGAGCAAGTGGAGGGTAAAACGTACGCAAAACAGGGAAGTAGGAAGGTTTCAAACACTTGTTGGGAACCCAACCAGCCAGCCAACCTGTTGCTCACATGAACAGGCTCGGCCAACAAAAACAAGCTGTTTTCCATACTACTTCTTAACGCACCCCGTCCCTTCCCTCCCCTTCTTTGGTTACTCTTATCTCTGTACAAGCAACCACCCCACCCCCTCAAATTCAGCCATAAACGATCTCCTCCGCGCACTCAAAATGTACAACAAAGGCAACAGCAATTCTAGTTCTTCCGCAACAACGACTGCTACCTCCACCACAAATGCTAACGCGGCCACCAGCTCCTCCGCAGGCAACAACAACAGCTCTTCGGCAGGCCCAAATGATCGCATTGAATGGTCACGTGCCACCATTTTGGGATTTATCGAAGACTATCGACGGCAAAGAGTACTTTGGGACCCCAACACAAAGGGCTACCACATCAAGCAGACCAAATATGAGGCTCTCAAGGCTTTGGGCCAGAAATACGGTGCTGAAATTCGTTCAATACGCTCCAAAATCAAGAGTCTTCGTTCCTCCTTTCATCGGGAACATGGCAAGGTGATTAACGGCCGCCGAAAGGGGCTAAACTATCAGCCCATGTGGTTTGCCTACGATGCCATACGTTTCATACTGGACGGTGAAACGGGTGACTCCGATGAGGCAGATGGAGTACCCAAAAACGACAATCTGGATAGCACAAGTGAAAGCAACTTGAACAACAACAACAGCCTCACGAATAACAATAACAACAACAGCAGCATAAACAGCCTAATGGGCTGGAGTGGTCATGCGACCGATGAGGAACCACTATTGGAAGAGCGTAAAATTTCTAGTCGTGACATTGAGCATTTCAATAATCATTTCTTGGCACTGGGCTTGCAAGCTCGCCATCCCATGGCAATGTTGGCGGCAGTGGAGGCAGCTGCGGCCGCTTCGGTTCTCTCTGCGGCAGTCCAAGAGAAACGACAAGAGCAAGATTATGCTCTACTCAAGCAACAACAACAACAGCTGCTGCTGCAACAACAACACAAGCACAAGTCTGATAACGACGATGACAATAGCGAAAACGGCCATAGACATGACAGCTCTTCTTCTCCATCGCCGCTAAAAATTATCGAATTATCCACCATCAGCAGTAATAACAACAACAACGACAGCGTCGGCAATGTCAACATTATGTCGTCTTCTACCAACACCACCGCCAACACCTCCTCCTCCAACACCGCTTCTGCAACGCTCAACCCAATTTCGAAACCCTTTGCAAGTCCAAAACCTTCGTCACTATTAGCTGGGGCTCCAACAGCAACAACAACAACGACTAAAAGCACAAGTGCCACGGCCATCACACCACCACCTCAAACCTTGCAGCCACCAGCGCAATCTCAACAACAACAGCTACCCCACCACCAGCCATCCTCAACGTCGACGTCGTCGGTGACGACGACAGCGGCCACTACGTGCTCCCCAGAAAATTATAATGTTTTACACGGATCACGTAGCTTAGATGAAAATTCTGCCATTGCTATTGGCAACAATGCTGCCGCGACTGCAATTTCCAGTCTTCCGATAACGGCTGTGGTAAGTAAAGCACACACAACAAAAACACACTCTCCTCGAACAGTCACAGTAAAAAACGCAACAACAACGGCAATGCGAGAATAGCAGCAACAATAAAGTTGAAAAAAATACAAAATAGTCGTAGTATATTTGGTAGTCACTCGTGTCGTTGTTGTCGTCGTCGTAGCCGTAGTCGCCGTCATTGTCGTTGTTTTGTTTTCCTTTTCATATCTTTTTGTTTTTTCTTGTTTGGGGTCTGCCTTATGACTACATGTGATCGTTACACTCGAAGAAAATCAAAGTTGTTTCACTTAATAATAGGTATGATCACTAATTGATAACAAACCAAAAAGTAATCAAGAATTAATATACAACATTTAAAAAATAAGAACATCATTTATTTGAACTTACCTGTCAATATTCTAATGGGTTTGGATTTAATTGGATCCACCAATTTTATCGAATTCATAAAAGTTCAAACAGTTAGCACAAATAGGCTTATTTAGAAACTTCTTGATGTGAACAGAGTTGTAATGTATATCTTCAATATGAAGAAATTCATAAAAAACCTATTTTTGAAACAGGCAGCGGTTTCGGAGTGGATGCCACAATTTAGAGACTTTAATTTAGTGTTTTTTTATCGCTAATATGAAATTTCTGTTCTCATCATTTCTGTATCAAGTTGTTATTGGAAACAGTAATAAATCACAAAACCGGTCATATATAGAAAATAAATAAAAGTATATGACAATCTCTTCGTAGACTCATTTCACATTAAATGTGGTAATTTTTAATAAAAAACAAGAATTATTACAGAGTTTATGAGATATTACCAACATTCGCATCTAACACATTATGAAATTTCAACCAAATGGATAAGTAATCAAAAGCAAAATCCGACTTTTAGAGTTTACGATTCTATTAAGAGCAAGGTCTACTTTGCAATCGTTGATTTTGCCCAATCAGGTAAAAATCGATTTCATATTTTGATTTAAAAAAAAAAAAAATCGACTAAATTCGATTTCTATTTATTTATTTTTTTTTTCATGTGTAATTCTGCCAATAACGATCGGTTTTTGTATGACAAATGCTAATGAAAAATATGATGAATTAATTTTGAAATCTTAAAAAAAAATTAAAAATATGAAAAACTCATTTGGATCATCATACTGAATCAGGCCCTAAAATTCGAAGAAAGATTGATAATATCCAAAATCGATTGCAAAAAGACGACCACAATTTATAGCACCGACAAAATATAAAGATGGGACAATACATACTGAAAATATAAACACCTGGTGCATATGTCTCTATTGCAATTATACAATAAAAAAGTAAGCAAAGGCTATAGTCGTGCGCGGCAGACCATGTGATATCCTACAACACTACAATATGTTGGAAGTCCCTTTATGTCCAAATCCATTTCGTAGGATTTCAGTTTGAAATGGTGTCATAGAGCACTGCCCAGATGTTACCCCTAGCATTTTGACCAGGAGCATTTACCCAATACTTACGCAGTTCGTCGTGTTTTGTTAGGTATTAAAAAAATTTCACACGAAAGTTTTTTTTTTTTTTCTAGACATCTCCCCTGTCCTTAACTCTCATCTAGTGCAAAATTCCATATCGATTGGTTTTCAATTATGATATGTAGAGACACTGCAAAATCAGAAAAATTGAAAATTCGATAAAAAAAAATGACAAAAAATATTATTTTTTTGGCATACTTTAGCGCGATTTTCTTAAGTATTATCCTATTCTGGCAAGAGGCCATTCCGAATTGGTGAGAATTGTCAAAATCAGTCCAGCGGTTCTTGAATTATAATATAGATTGTAACTATTTTGCTATATATCCGGCTATCAGCATCACAGTAAAGTGACCTTTCAAAGTATTTGTGATTTCACCTGGATTAAAAATATTCGCGGCTTAGTTAAAATTTTAGAATGTTTTTTCATAAAAGTTATGGTTTATTTTACCCCCAAAATATTATCCGATGAACGTATCTGCATAGCAAAAATCCGGGTTGATTGGTTTATAATTGTGGCCTGTAGAACAGCAGCAAAATCAGATTTTTCTGTTTTTGGTCCATTTGAACCCCTAAATATTTTGCGATCATCTCCAAAAACAATAAGCTTATATTCTGACCGGCCTGAGGATCGGGCCATAACTGCGACCTGTATTGTGATTACAAATTAACATGGACCGACGGGTATAAACATAGTTAACAATGCTAAGTAATTTTAGCCCCTAAGTCACTGCTTAGTTTAATGCGACCAATTAGTACCATTAATGGAACACAATTTCGAGCTCATATTTTTAGTCCACTGTAAAAGTTATTTGCCATGCAGTTCTATAATTGTATATTCACTACTCACGTGTCACTCACAAACCATT
The DNA here is from genome assembly GCF_030504385.1 of Musca domestica. Lineage (NCBI taxonomy): Eukaryota > Metazoa > Arthropoda > Insecta > Diptera > Muscidae > Musca > Musca domestica. The sequence goes on along the minus strand of NW_026712363.1, from coordinate 8,705,816 downwards.
TTCTTAAAATGCATTTATCAAGTCTTTACGTATTTATGTCTCTGCCCTGATATTCTGTAAACCACGAACATCCCAATATTATTACTACTGGATCTTTGAAGATGGAATAAACGGTTTCAATTAAGGTGAACAGACTCAACAAGTTTGTTTAAACCTTGCCTTTTGTGTGAAAATTTTCCAAACTACCGCACCGTAAATTTGTATTAAACTCTGGTGTAGAAAATTTACAACAGCACCAACAAAATTGACTTTTTACCAATGCGCAGGGATCATAATAATTAATTTATCTTGAATCTCGTATTGGGCGAGCAGAAACTTAGGTTTGGCAAAACTTTGTATGTCGTAACAGTAATGACCGACCAACTCCAAAAATATATAATCACAAATCTCAGGCAAAGCGAATATCGCATTTTCCTCTAACATACAAATTTTGTAAATTATAAACTAAAGTTCCAGTTTGAAAGTAGTTCGATTTCATTGTATTAATTATATATTAATTCCAGTAGTTCGATTTCATTATATCTATATATATAAAAGAAAGTTGTGTTAGTTACTACGCTTATAACTTAAGAACCGCTGGACTGATTCTAACGATTCATACAAATTCGGAATTGTCTCCTGTCCGAAAAGGATAATATACAAAAAAATCGCGTAAAAATGTGATACATTAACATTTTCATTTTGACTTTTGAAATGTACAATAGTAATGTTTTATTTTGCATGATTTTTTCCATTTTGACTTACTTTTTTCTAATGTACATTTGTAGTGTTTTTTTATATTTTATTTTTGAATTCGAATATTAATACCAATTTATTTAATTGACTTGATTTCTTGAGAACTGAAATTGATGGCGGGTTACATGGAAGTGTAGTACCGAATTATGTGGTGGCGTAACGGAATAGACGATATCGAAATAATTTAACGCGGTCACGCCAAAGTTAAAAGATAAATTATTTTTCAAAATCGCTAAAAAATCAAGAAAAAGAGATCTTATTGCAAAAACTCTCAAATCGGGAACAAATCGAAAAAAAATTTCTATGGAATCGAATTTTAAAATAATAGTACATTCTATTGACAAACTTAAGGAGGATCTTTAAATATTTGCTGTAAAAAATCAGAAAACAAGTTGAAAATTTTTTCAATTTGTTATTCTTCTTTTGTCAATTTTTTTCAATTTGTATTATCATATTGAATTCAGTGGATTTTTTGTGAACAAAATAATGATTTCTATCCTTCCAGAAATTCTTCCCAAATATTCAAGATAACTTAAATCGCTTTTGCAGGTCATGATATCGATCATAACTCACGGATAAGGGTACAAACCGATTTCATATTTATATATCCATCGTATGATTTAAGCTATTTTTGGGGTCATGCCCACTTTTTTCATTTTTGGCCTTATTTGGCAAAATTTGAAATTTCCAGAGTAGGGCCCATATTGGTCTTGACCACATTTATCAATTGATTTGGCTAAAAAATTGTATATACGCTATCCTGGTGTATGGAACCATCATACAGATAATTGTCACCTAGGAATTTATTTAAGTAAAGCCCCCACATTGGAGTATCCCCAAGTCCACTTTCACATCTAATGTGTGTTCAGAAAAGAAAATGTTGTATTCTATTGAATTTGTAACCCCCAAGAGAATATTGGTTGAGAACATAGATTTGGGATGCACATCTATATGAAATAAATTATGAAAACATGGACAAATTACAAATATAAGAAAGTAGCACGGGACAGAATATTTGTTGAATCGTCGTTGAATTATACTATGATAAAAATATGGACTTACAACTTACAATTTACAACCAACTTACAATTTAAATGGCAAATGAAATTAATTCCCATGGGTGTAAAATTGCTATATTTTTGATTTGGTCTCTGTTTGTCATATTGGATTATAAGCGGTAGAAGAAAGTTTTCAATGTAGGTCGATATTTCGGAGTAGTGCCCATGTAAAGGTACCTCCTGATTTTACCATATTTCAAAAGATTTGGCTAAAAATGTATATTTGGGTGGAATCTTACACAAAAATTGCAACATATCTACAAATTTTAGAATTTTCTCCATGTAATAGTACCCCCTCAAGTCCACGGCTTAAATATAGGTATAGGTATTTTAAAACACTTTTAATCGACCAGTACGTGAACAGATATCAGTCATATCTGTGAATAATTATACTTTGACAAATATGCCTAATAGACAAAAACTACAGGCCGGCAACGCGGACCGGGCCAGCTAGTTAATAATATTTTAACATAAACAATTATTATTATACCCTACAACACTATGTGTTGGGGGTATTATAAGTTTGATTGGGCCAAAAATTATGTAACACCACGAAATATTGATTTCCCACATAGGAAAGTATATATGGATCTTCCTATCTCGCCGAGCTGAGTTGATCTAGCTATGTATGTCCGTCCGTCCGTCTGTCCGTCTGTCCATGTTAATTTGTAATCACTCTACAGGTCGCAATTATGGCCCGATCTTCACGAAATTTAGAATGGAGGTGGGGCTAGGGTCAGAATAGAACCCTATTTCTTTTGGAGATGATCGCCAAATGTTTAGGGGTTGAAATGGACCAAATACTGAAAAAATGTCGGATTTTGCAGTAGCTATACAGGTCGCAATTATACACCAATCGACGCGGAATTTCGCATGTAGTCAGAGTTTAGGGCGAGGAAGAAGCCTACCAATTTGGGTGGTCATCGGATAATATTTAGCGGGTAAAATAGACCATATCATTTGTGTTGAAAAAATTCAAAATTTTTCATTAAACCGCGAATATTTTTAATCCCGGCAAAATCACAAAGCCATGACAAGGTTACTTCTGATCTTTACATTGATGTTAACATCCAACAAAACGGATATATAGAAAAATATGTGCGATATATATGTCTATCAAAGAAGATATGCTTGAAAGATCTCTTATATGTCGAGAACGGCAGAATGGCCTCTTGGCAGGAAAGCAACAACGTCTAAAAAATCGCATAAAAATATCTCTCTAAAGATGAAAATATTGATTTTGTAAAATTTTCTCATATTTTTTCAATTTTGTCATATTTTTGGCATATTTTCAGTTTGAATTAAACATTTGGTAATATTTCTACAGCTAACAAAACTAAGTAGTTAGGATATCAAGATATCATATACAGATCACATTTATGGCCCGATCTTTACTAAATTTTGCATAGGGATCAGATGAGGGTCAGAATAGAAGCCTACTCTTTTTGGAGATGATCGCCATATATTTAGGGGTTGAAATGGGCCAAAAAAACTGCAAAATTGTCAGCAGGTCGTAATTATTGCCCGATCCTCACGCACATTTGAATGGGGGTTACCGGACATTGCAAAAGCCAAGCAGTTTTGGATGGCCATCCAAAAATATTCAATGTGTGAAATAGTTTGCCAACTTTTGTAGACAAAATACGAAAATGACCATTCCAGTGACTTTTTGGAGAATTCACAAATACAGGAAAGACGCACTTCTGACTATTTCGTTAACGCTGATTTCGTTGATGAATATAGTCAAATGTCTGTATCTCATATAGATGCGTTTCAGTCAAAAACCAATAATAAATGTTAATCTTTTGCCACTTCTGAGAGATTATAGGTCTTCGGAAATATTGGTTCCAGATCTAGGAAGACCATTTACGTGCAACATCTACCAATAAATTGGAAATGAGCAAATTAGTTTAAGTTGCTATTATTCGAAAATTAGAGAACGAAACCTGATGGTTTTCTTTTATTATTTGTCACAATATCTTGTGGAATTCTTTCGAGTATTTCGCCTATATAAACTGTATCATTTATTATAGTGTTGTAGGGTATTCAACGGTCGGCCCCGCTCGACTGTAGCCTTTGCTTACTTGTTTTATGTAGTACAATTGTTTCTCTTCATCTTGGCATCGATTAGGGAGTATTGAGAATGTCTTCGTTATTCAAAGTCCAGGTAGCTACGGAGTGGATCGCATATGCATTTAGCTTTTCTTTCCAACCGACAATTTTTTCGAGTGTTCCCAGATGTTTTATACGATTTTGTACACTTAGAAAGCACACATTCCTACAAACATACGTTAGCATAGCATACAGCCACTGGCTGACTGGATTGTTTTTGTTGCACTGTATTTACTCATTTGCAACTCAAACCGTTGAACAACACACAGTCTGTAAAAAAAAGTTGTTTGTCTAGTTTCTCTCACTCTCTTGTTGTTTGTTTTGCGTTTTCATTTCTGGTCCGTCTGTCCGTCGCCGACTTGTGTTAATTTGGCCTTTGAATATTTTGTTTCGAAGATACTTTGACAGTTGCTGCACACACATGTTAAGATCGTCGTAAATTGTTGTTGTAGACGACAGTGGGACAACAAGTGGCAAGCAATGTGTGGTAATTAATATTCGTGCCGATTTAAAATGGTTTAAATTTCCTTCTGCAGGCAATATGTGCGTTGACCGTTGTGCGTTTTGTTTCACTTGCTGTTATTTCGATCAGTTGTTTCTTTGTTAGTAGCTTACAGTTATTTTGCTAATGTTTAAAAAATTTGTCTCAGTCAAAAACGAACGCCATGCCTAACTATAGGTTTGCCTGGTTACTTTTCGACCAGAAATTGTTCAACAGCTTCTTTCTGAGAAAGTTTTCTCTGAGAAGGTATTCTCTTTTGCAATAAAATTGTAAAAAGTAAACACACGAAATCCCTGCAAATACTTGCAAGCAATCAGCTGAATTGTCAAAAAATAAATGTCTGCTTCATTGAAAACCTAACTTTTTGACAATATTATGAGCCGCAAAATAAAATAATTCGGCTTGCGATTTTTTAAAATTAAGATGTTTTAAAATTGCTTGCCCAAATATACTTAAATCACCGAAAGGAGAAAAACAAGTGTAGTAAGTTATTGCTTGAACAGTGAAAGAACTGTCAACATTTTTCTGTCGAATCGTTCTGTTTTGCAGATCTTTTGTGCTAACAGACGACTTCCACTAACAATTTGCAACAATTGTTACAAATTTTATGGTAACCACGCATTCCTTGTAATATTCAATTTTCGAGTTATATTTAGTACACAGACTAAGTATTCGAGTGAATTATTCACGTTATAGAGCATAGGATCTAGGTCAGTCGATACACATTTCATTCATTTACTCAAAGACTATGTACAACAGCACGAACAATTTAATTTCCAGAAAAACTCATTTCAAGTTATCGATTGAAATTCGACTTCCCAGTTCACCAGGTATAAGTGCTTATTTTCCGTGTAACTCCATATCCAGTTGTTGATTTATGCCAAATATCAAACTCTTGAATTTATACCCTCACTATACCATGAAGGGTATTTTAAGTTTGTCATGAAGCTGAAACTCATGAAACTGTCACATATCTGATGCATCAAACACGATAGTTGCATCAGATATGTGAAATCGGCAGAAAATGTATATGGGAGCAATTTCTAAACCTGAACCGATTTCAATATAATTGAGAAAATTATTTTTGTTCCGAATTTCGTTACGCACTCCAAATTTTAAGACTATATTTGTAATCGATTAATATATATGTGCATACAAAAATTAAATTATTTGTAGGTTCCTCCGGTTCTGATGCCATATCACCCGTTCCTAGTGGAATTTCAAAAATTTATAAATATAGCCTATCAGGCTATTCTGTACTACACAGGGTTAGATAAAAAACTGCAACAAAGTCAATTGGCATAATTTTTACATTTTTTTGCAAATTTTATTGAATGAAAGCAAACAAATGTCGGAAATTTGTTCGAATTCGTCACGTTTGGCACAAATTATTGCCTTCAAACGGCCAATGGAACCGTCACACTCTGTCCGAAAGTTACTCTGCGGTATTTTGACCTATTCCCGGCGCCAACCTTGCTTTTCAAAATACTCCAGATATAATAGTCCAACGGATTGGTATCCGGAGATTTTTGGAATGTCCAAGGTCTGCGGCCAAAATGCTTACTCACAAAAGGCTTTAATACTCCATCCAGAATCGGTCGATTAATACAAGCGGAGAGCGAACATCGGCTGTTATGACGACCCACACCATCTCAATGGCCGGCGCTTGAGTTCTGGTGGGTAACCGAAGGTGCACGTTTTCAGCTGACCTCTTTGGACAACGAATGTTTTCTCATCGGAGAAAATCGGCAGTTTACCACTTTCGGCCAAGCGAAGCAGCTCTTTTGAGTCTATTATCTTTCTGTTGCTGTGTAAGTTCTTGCACTTTTTGGAATTTCAAAAGCTTTACCCCGAGCTCATTTTTCAATATTTGCCGAATGGAATATTGCGATATGTTCCTCTCACGAGCCATTTTTCGGCCACTGCGACGCGGGTTTCGATCAAGTCGCTCCTTTACTTTTCGAACCATTTCTGCTGTTGTTGCTGTTTTTTCCGTCCACTTCCTTGACGTCGGGCTACGCTACCAGTATCACGGTAACGAGCGATGGTACGAGATACAAAAGATTTATTCTCATTTAAATGCCGGAGTGCTCTTATGATAGCCACTTTTGGTCACACTATCACGCTTGAATTCCATCACGAATAACTTTTTTCTGGAAAACTCTTACCAAAATGCTTTTGTACGCTTGTAAACAATATAATGAGCTGTCACTGAACTAATTTTAACAGCTGTCGGACGAGTGCCTTAGAATTGACAGCAGTCTGAAGTTGGTTGCAGTTTTTCATCTCACCCTATTGCAAATGTAATGACAAATTTAATTTCTTGCATTGATCAAGGCAAAAAACAAACAAAGATATGGTGGAAAATTAAAAACTTGAATTTTTATGGCTTCTAAAAGACTAACAATTTTTTTCGAATGTGGGAGTAAATTTTTTCATTCAGTCAGATCACATCAATGCCGTTTCCGTTGTTACAATTTAAAACAAATACCAAAGAAACTTCTTTATTTTATGTAGAACCATAGCATTCACGTTTACATTGTCCGATTTGCCTGGGTTAAATATAATCCCATCTTATGGTGGAGGAAATAAAAAGTAATGTAATAGATTGCGTCGCACATAAAGAGAAAATAAAGCTCATAGGTGCTGGGTAACGTGTAAAAGGGCTATAGACTCAAAATGGGGTTTCAGTCCAAAAATAATACACTGGCTTCAAAAGCGTAATCTGATATATTCTAACATATGCATTAGTAGTCTGGTGGACTGCTATGGATAAAAAATATAATGCCAAATTACAACAAGAACAATACCAACTAGGGCTTTCGAGACAATTTTATAGGTACGCCCAATATATATTCAGATACAGTATGTCGCGGCCATAGATTCAGGGCGACGGACGAGTATATAAATAAAGGCCATGCGACATATCATCAAAAATTTTTACAGTTAACAACGGGAGAATCTATGGAAAAATGTGTATCGTACCGGATACCTGAAACAATTGTAGCTGCCTCCTGTGAAACATTAATTCCCACCAGAGACTCGTGGATCGACGGATTCCTATCACAAATGCTGACTGGAATCTGTTGTTATCCAGACTATTCAGTGCTAGGGGGAGAGCGAGACTGGGGCTTTTTATTGAAGAACCAAATACCATAATATCTTTCCGCTTACCCGACCATAGTACAATCCTTCAGTTGAAGGTCCGAGCGATTGCGGAGTATCTGAACTGACTTGATGCCAACAAGAGACCGTAAACGTCCTAACAGAAAGTAAGATTTATAAAAAGCTATAATACCCAAAAGTGTAAATTCAAATGAATTTGAAATGTATAAATTCAAACAGCCACTATTCACAACACGGCTCAGTTCGCATTATATGGGTATCAGGTCATGATTAAATTAGAGGTAGAGGAGATAGCGAACTCTCTCGCCAAAACATGCAGGGAATTAGCAACAGTAAACTTGGACAATCCAGTGGCGCTAAATGCACCCCGTCTTAAACACAAAGGCAAAAAACGCCAACATATCCCTTAGGTACAATGAAGGAGGGGGGAAAACACAAAAATTTTTATTACATGGTAAGAAACAGATTAGAGGGGTAACGTGCATCCTTACGGGCACCAGGGCCTACAGGCTCGTTTGAACAAGACAGATAACAGCATATGCAGAGCATGCGGGGAAGATGATGAAACGTTGGAATAATTTCTCTGTCAATGCCCAGCATTTGAAAATATCTGATCCCAATTCTTAGGGAACTACTCCATACCAGCCAGACCTTAATCAGATCATGGTACACGAAATAAAACAGTTAAGTAATTTGACAATTCAACTGAATTTCTACCATAATTGACTGTAAACTTCTTTCAACAACTACTTAGTCTTGAGCGAACAACAGACCTATACTGGCTTAAGGACATGTGACAATTGTTTCGCACATCTTTTTAACCTAATCTAACAGGATACTGCAACTGGTCCTTAGGATGCTTTAGACTAATATTGCGAATTGTTACAAACGGACATGCAATTCTACTTATATGCATACATGTATATCCTATTCTTATTGTCTCTGAAACCAGGATCGTGGAACTAAATTGGCAGCTTTTGTCGTAATCATTGCATAATTACGTATGTATGCATGCATGCTCCACTGTATCATTTAAAACGAGAGAGATTCTATTGTGGTTGTCGTTAGCTTTTTTGGTTTAAGCTAATGCGACGTATTTTTTCCTTACACACTTCTTTTCTTGTTATTGTTGTTGGTGCCGCGTTACTGTCACTGGGATGGTATTGTTGTTGTTGTGGAGCTCTGTGTTAATTTTATATCAATACACGTGAAACAGTCCAGCCAGTTCACTGTCAGCCAAGTTAGTCATTCCGTCAGACATTTAGTCAGTCAATTCACCAGCCACTCATTAAATGAGGCACTCACTCTGCTGCTATATCTGCATACACGCACACACATAGCACCTTCGTATGGATGCACGTACATACATACTGACAGACATACATTGTATGTACGTAAGAAATGCGGTATGAAACGATGAAATGTGATGGTGTTAATGTTTGTGAGCTTTTTTTATTATTATATTTGCCCTGATATTGTTGTTGTTGTTGGCTCTGTTTTGCTCGCTGCTGTGCCGCTTTTGCTACAGGCGGCACACTGTTGGACAGTATGGTGTGCGTGTATTTTGTGGTTTTCACCACAACATGCTGCTTCACAACTGATAAGCTTTACGAAATCGTAAATGTGTCGCATTACTTTAGCTCTTCAAAAACGAAAAAAAAACGAATTCGTACCTCCCCCTCCAGGCCCAACGAATACCGCATTTGACCATCAAACTTCCTGCATGAAATTGAGCTTACGTTGCATCAGCTCGATTTCTACTTCTTATGGTCTGTTGTTGGTCGATTGGGTTGAGTGTGCCGCCAATAATGAAACTCCAAACACTGGTTAAGAAGTCTATTGAAGTAGTAGGAATCGTTGTGATTGTGCCACCATCACAAGACTTTTAAGTTCGATTTTCTCAAGAATGCTGCCCTTGTGTCCGAAAACTTAATTAAGTTTTCTATCAAAATAAATTCTTTAAGGTTTTATCTCGGGTAGATTGGGTAGATTTTGTCCATACTTAAGGTGTAATCAGAATTTTTGTTACAACTGAATGTAGTGTCGCAGACAGTCTTAACATCTTAGGAAACATCCAAAGCCTGAAATTTCAATCAAATCTTTCAAAATAATAATATGAGATTCTTTTTTCCAAAATTTGAAATCTACAATTATAGTTTCCTTATGTTGCAACTAGTGGTCTCTCATCGCTCAGATTTCCTTTAACCTAATCCTTGACCCAATATAGTTAACCAAACTTATATGAACCGTACTTCTACATAAACATCCGCTAGATGCGCCACTCGGTACAAACTCGCGCCACTGCTGTTGGACCCACTGTTCCAATGATCATTCAAACATTTGTGCAATCATTTCCCAACCTTTTTTGTTTCATTATTTTTTTTTGGTTTACTTCGTTTATGCAGCGAACGCGTTGCTTATGGCGTATGCAACATTGCTGTAGCGATTTGAAAGCAGGGCAATGCGATAACCACAGCATGGACTTAAAAATGGTTCGTTGGTTTGGGTTTAAGTTGAAATTTGGGTTTTATACCAATGACATGTTGTTGTTATTGCATTAGCTTCCATCATAGCTACGAACTAACTGACTGACTCATTCACCATGCTATACTACTGACTGCCACAAGCCACAAACAACATTCATTAATGCATTTCACTTCTTTTTCTCTTGTCTTTTTCTTTTACAGACACGTACCTCCGATTTCGATGGCAGCGAATACTGCAACATCAGCGCCGAGGATGTTAAGACCGAAATTGTAAGTTTCTTGTGACTCGTTTTATTTTTCTTCTTTAGCTTTAAGTCGACTTCTACCTTTTATGCCTTGTTGTTGTTGTTGTCTTTGAAATGGAAGTTTATAGCTTAGGCTGCCGTTGCCGTTTAGCTATTAAGCAAAGTTTTATGGTCTTGTAAACATGCATTTAAATGTTGGTCATGTTGTATGGCGTACTAATGACTTCGAGCCATAATCATCAACAACAACAGCAACAAAGTTTTCTTTCAGAGATTAGGCTCACATTAATTTTTATAGCATCAATCAAACAGGGCCACAACCAGAATAACTTTCTATTTAACTTCACGTTGAGGAGTTTTGTGTCTCTTCACATTTCATCAATAGGGCCAGAGCTCTGTGATGAAATTTCCAATATTTGCATTTCTAATGAGTTTGATTTGAACGTGCCACAACTGAAGAGACCCCGAATCGATTATAGCTATTACTGCCATTGTTTAAAATAAAAGCTTGATTCTCACAGACGTAAATTAAATTTGTTTTGCAAAGACAATACACAAAGTATATGTTACTTATCATAAGCTTGGACCTATCCTAACCTAGCAATGGTGTGGTGGAAATGTAGTCTTTAAACATTCAAAGAGTGTAGTTTTCCTAAGCGGGACAATAAGGACAATACTAGGATGCAAGAGACAATGTTTTTTTAGTCACCCATCGCAACAAAAAAAACTGAAGAAAAGTGCACCAAAAAAAAAAATAATAATAATAATAATAATAATAACTAAATAAATAAATGCTGTAGTAACTGTTCCGAACTGTAGGAACTGTACGAAATTTGAAACAATTTCGGTGAATAACGTCGGGAGGAACAGTTATGTAGGGGATATATGATATTGATATATGTATATATGATATTATATATTGACCTGCCTGCAGACAAAAGGCAGATCTGTGCAAAATTTTATGTTTCAATATGGCTATATATTTCGAGCAGTATCTGATGTCCGGTATCACATATCATTGTTGAGGAATGCATATTACGCATGTGAGGGACTCTAACACTAAATCGGATATATATATATATATATATATATATATATATATATATATATATATATATATATATATATATATATATATATATATATACTGGTGGCCAAAACTAAAGCAAAAGAAATTACAAGGAAAACTGTAACTTTTTCAAAAATTAAGAACATTTGAAAGTTTTTCTTGTTTTAAATTAGGTACTTTATTCATTTTTTAAAAACCTAAAACATAATACCAAAATTCATTTTTATATAAAAAATAATGTTTGGTAAAGTCAATTAACCCGATTTTGGCTTGGACAAAACAAAAGCAACTCTGTTGTACATTCATATAACCGCTGCAATTTCAGTTGTTTTTACTGTGATATTTATCGCTTTTTGCTTTCTTCGACAATTTCGCTTGTCATAAATCCTTTTTGAGAAGTTTTTTTACAACAGTATGTGTTTTTCTTTTCGTTTTTTAAGTACTGCCCAAAAAAATTTTAAAAATGGCTAAAAGCAAATACACTACCTGAATAAAACAGCAAATTATCAGTGACTATCAAAACAACATATCACAGAAAATGATTTCCGAGAAATATTTCACAAATATTTATGTGATTTCATAATTATTTCTGTATACTAAGTCGGATTTTTGAAACTGGATCAGTAGTAACAGGCCGTGAGGCCGTGAAAAACTTCAGCCCGTACTGATCCACAAATTGTGAGAGAAGCTAATAAATAACTATTTAAGAGTTCAACTGGATTGGTGAGAGAAAAATCATTGGATATATATATCGAGATCAATGCGTAGACGAGTAGTGGGAGCTGGTCTACATGCCCGTAAGACATCAAAAAACCATTCATGTCTGAAAATATCAAAATGGCTTTCGGAAACGATAATATTAAGTGGAATCAAGCTCAATGGAAAAAACATTATTTCTGGGATGAGTCTACGTTTAATATTAAAGGCTCAGACGTGAAAAATTTTACGGTGAGAAGACCAAAAAATGAAGGACTCAAGCCGCAGTGCTGCAAAGGTACAGTGAAACATGGGGGAGGGTCAAAAATGGCGTGGCGCTATTTTTCTTTCTATGGACTTGGGCCTATCCATAAAATAAAGGAAGTTGTGGATCGGTTTGTTTATTTACAAAGATGTGTTGGACATCACGTTGTTCCCTTACGCTGAGTAAAATATTCGGCTCATTTGGGTGTTTCAGCATGACAATGATCCCAAACTTGCATCAAAACTTGTCAAATATTGGTTGCGGCAGTCAAAAATCGATGTTTTGGCACGGCCGGCACAATCTCCTGAGCTAAACTCCATAGAAAACCTTTGGGGTATCGTAGACAGGGAGATCAAGCGAGATTCGGAAACAAATAAGCACAACTTTTTCCAAAGAATTCGGGAGCCTAGGAAAGCATACCCAAGGATCAAATTGAGCGTGTTATAGATTCTATGCCTCGTACGTGTGCAGCTGCTATCAAAAATAATGGATGCTATCGACTTCTAGCCAAAATTTAATTATTTTAAAATAAAAAATCAAAAAGTTGCTTTAGTTTTGACCAAGCAAAAATTCGGTCATTTTAGTTTTCCCATATATTATTTTTCGTTCAAAATTATTTTTGTATTTTTATTTTATTTTGTATTTCTTAAAAGTAAATTAAAGTCCTCATTTAAAACTGGAAAAATAATTACGTTTTGTTAATTTTTGTAAAAGTTACAGGACATTTATTGTCTTTGCGATTTTAGTTGCTTTGGTTTTGGCCACCAGTGTATATATATATATATATGGACAGATCCTGATAGAAAAAAGTACCAAATACCATTCTTGTGGAGTGCATATTACGCGTCTGGGTGACTTTAAACCCCAAATTGCATAAAACATATACATGAGAGCTATAGCTATATCTTTGCCGATTTTCACATTTTTCCAAATTTAAAGTACTTGCTTCTAAACTGAATTGGGTGCCAAAATGCAGATGATCTAGAGTGATATTGGCCATTTGGTGCCCAATTAACCCGAAATCGGTTAAAGATACATATCAAAATTTGTCTACATATTAAATATTGGTGTCAAGTTCCCACTAGAATAAAGTCAGACAAGTTTTGTACTAAATATATTCGCATATAGTGGAATTCTCTAACTCATTTTTTTAGTTAGTTAATCGGTAACTTTGAAGCCCGAAATATTGGTGTAAAAAAGAAGTTAAAGGTGAGAACTTTAGTATTTATCGGTAGGTCTTTGATTTCGTCGCTAACTTACCAATAAATTTCGTTAATTACCGAAATTATAAGCATTTGTCAGTAACTCAAAAAATGAGTTAGAGAATCGCACTACAGAAATATGTTTCACTCCGCAACAATGTCAAGTACGAGAGGTCACACACAGCTAATTTTTTAATTCATTGTTTAGTGTAAAAAAAATAAAACATAGCTCACATATATTAATTCGTAATCAATAACGATCTTTGTTTAGAATTAGTGTGAAGTAAACACAAATTCTCAATATAAACGTATATTAGTTTTGGATAGAATCGCTAAATATGCACAGTGGTGTAGGGTATCATATAGTCGGCCCGCCTGAATGTTGTTCTTTCCTTACTGTTCTATTTTTTTCGATGCAGACTTTCGAATTTGCAAACATTGTTTTCAATCATCTGGTATTGCAGTATATAGTTTGTTTACATTACCTTTTCATGGGTTCTTTAATGATTTTCATGAGACCCTGAAGCGCGCGTTGATATAATTTTATATAAGTGTTTGCTGCTCCTCACCCACTTATGTCCTTTTTGTGCAATTGTTCTGGAGCCGTAGCAAAAATTCGATCAGAAGAATTTAGGTAGCGTTCTCAAAACGATATTTTCGTCTAATTCGGTACTTACCAACATAAATAACTATTAAATACGAGTATATGATGCATTTATAAAAAAGTTTGTCCTTAGAATGATGTATGGTATTTCAGCTTTGAAAATGCGTTAAAAAATGTTAATGTGTTGCGGAGTTATTTTGACTTCTTACTTATGAAATTTAATGAAGTCCCACATGTATACTGAAATCATAAATTGAATTGCAACATACCTACATAAATTGATGCAATGCATTCCTATCATCAGAAGTTACATGCAATTGATGAGGGCAAAAGAAAACTCAGCAAAATTTATAATTTCTTGAATTTCAGCACGTAATCCAAAGCGTAATTTTCTTTTCAATTGCGATTCTCCGACCCCCTTTTCAGCTGATATTTGTGATGCAAAATAATGATAATGTTTGTTTGAATTTTTTTTTTCAGTTTTCTTTCCCGAATCCTTGCATTGCTTTCGTTCTGCTGTTCAAAATTATAATATTCTTAAGTGCTTTTTTCACTCCCACTTCTTTGTGCTGACACAATTCTAAATTATTTTTCTCATCTTTTTCTTATTGTTTTTCTTTCTCTTATTTTAATCTATTCAACAGTTTGAAAGTGATTCCACCGAGCTAGCTATGCTTGAGAGCGCACGCACTTCCACTCCGGTACCATTGAATTATCACAAACATGCCACTGACTTGACAGTGCAACGCAATGGCAACTCTCTGGGTGGTGTTGGTGGCAGCACCGGCAGCAGTCGTAAACGTAAAGCTCAAATGCATTCAAATGCAAATCACACCATGGATGCCGATGCACCATCTCCCTCTAAATTATTACAACAACATTCCAATGCTATACACTCCAGGCAATGTGATTATCTGAACAGCAGCATTAATGGCGGAGCAGGATTCTCGGCCAATAATAGCAACAATAATAACCATCATGCTGCCTCCAACAGTAGCGGTACCTCTAATCCACTGACAAGCGGTTCAAAGCCGAGCAGCACTCCCATCGACGAATACGGGGTATTCGGTGAATATGTGGCCATAACCATACGCAAACTAAAAACGTCCAAAGCCAAAATAGTCGTCAAGCATCTGATCAACAATCTCTTGTATGAGGCTGAATTGGGCAAATATGATCAGGGTATACCCGCAAGTAAGGAACCACCAGAACTCTATAAAATGTGATATGATTAAAAAGAACTATTCTAAAATAAACAATCATTGTTTTTTGTTTTTAATTTAAAAGGAAATACAAATTATAAAAAAAGATAAAATAATGAAGGTGTTTTGCAATACCAAAATTGAAGTTTTTTCTCTAAAAAATATTCTATGGACACAATTAGAATGCATTTAAAATTAAATTTTGACTATTCGACCCTTCCGAAGAGTATGTATTGCAAACTGCCTTCATATAAATATCTAGAATTTGACCTCATTTCAATTCAAACAATTAATTACCTTGTTTAAACAAATGTTACCTTGAACACTAGTCAATTTGTGTTTCAAATCATAATCAGGGATAAATAAATGAAAACAAAATGTTAAACTATAATTAAAATAAGAAGCAACAATTTTGAAAATCAAACGTCAATGATGTTTATGAATTATAAATAATGTAAAATTTAAACAACTCCATAGCGGAGGAAAGAACTAAATTATTTTATTTTTTGATTGTTTTGTTATATTTACTACCATTATTATATACAAATATGTAAAACTAAGCAAATACTAATGCTACCTACTATTAATTAAATATAAAACTTTATCGAATAGTGTTGAGTTCACATTCGACTTGGGAAGATTTGCAATCAACACTCGACACTATTCAGACAACTCAGGTGCCTTTTTTTTTTGTTAGTCATTTAAGTTTTGTTAACGCTCACTCGCTCCCAGCTAAATGAAATTCAAGGGGAGTGATTGACATATAAGTACCTTATGTTATGAATATACCTACCTACCTTATTTAATTGAAATATGAAATGAAAGAAACATTACTTTTTTTTCTTCTTTTTTTCCACTATTTTATGTTCTCCACTTAATTTTCTTATATGGATCTTAACTTCTCTATACAAATAATTATTATTACATCTATAAACATGAATAAAATTATTAAATATTTAGTTGTATTTAATTGTTACTTAATATTTAATAAAAAACAAACTATTTGTTCCAAAACAACATCTGTCTTTTTATTAACAAATGCTATAGGTAAATTTCTATGTCAACATCAGCAATACAAAATTTTGTTGTAAACACTGATGTAAAAAGAGTTTGAAGTCAGGGTCGATTTTTGGCCTTCTGGCCTAAAAACTATGCTAAGGTTAAAAATTGTTTTCATAAAATTGTATTTCGGAAGTAACATGCCGTCACATAGCAGCTAATTTAAATCGCATAACGTTAGATCCTCGCACAACTATTTGTGATAGTTACCCACAAGAAGGGTGACTTACGATTTAAGTCATATATATGTATATATATATATATATATATATATATATATATATATATATATATATATATATATATATATATATATATATATATATATATATATATATATATATATATATATATATGACTTAAATCGTAAAAATGCCGTACCGTTATATGTGCTTTAGGGACACGTAAACCCACATATTCAATATTCTGCCAACGAAGCTAGAGCCCATTACGCACTACAAATAACAATATGGCAAAAACAATCAAAATAATGAATATCAGGAGGTTCCGATAATAGGTAATGCTTCACTACCGGAGCTAGAGCCCATAGCGAGCCACAAATACTAATTTTTAGAAAAATCCGTGAAAAAATGTAGCTAAAACCATCAAAATACCGAATATCGGAAGGTTCCATTATATTGGACTATACCAAATCGTGAGCCAATACATCTCATTTCCAATATCGAAGCTGTATCGTGATTTCAACACGTAGACGGACAGACGGTCATCTGTAAATCGACTTAGAATTGTATGCTGATCATGATAATACATATTTTATTGGCTTCACGACGAATAATTAGAGGTGTCACCCTCCTTTTAATCGTGGAGGGTATAACAATTAACCCTGATACTATAGATTTTGGAATTGAAACGTCTCCGTAGGTTCATCTTCAAGTAACGGTACTAATCAATTTTGCTGGGTTCTTCCGTTCCCTGAAAGCTTGTAAGACGCCACTTTTTCCAAGTTATGCATTCAGTGGTCTCTTTCACGCCCAAAAGTATGCACTTCTTAATAAGGTTCGAATTTTCAACACATTTTATATGTAGCAAGAGTTTTCAAGACAAAGTTTTACCTTTTCAGTGGCCATGATTTATCAATTCAAGATTTTCTCATCCTGTAAATCTGTAATCAGTAGTAGCTTACGACCTTCACTATTATTATCCTATTTTTTTTTTCATGCTCATAAATAGTTATAAAAAGAATTACAATAAATATACTCAGGGATTTATTCTACATTTGTTCACACCTTTTTCATAAGAAAGGAAATTTAATTTTTGTATTCACCTCATTCCGAATGCTTCTCTTTGAATAATGAGAAATATGATTTTTCAAATTACGACTGCAGCAGCATGCATGTATTCACATTCATCTATCGTTTTTAGTTCATATATGTGTAAACATATACCTTGGTTCTGCATTGATTGCACAACCTCCACTAAATGTTGGTAATAATTTATTTTAGTATTTTTCTGTGCTATTTGCATTTCCATGCTCATTTCAGTTTTTCACATTTTTTTCTAAAATTTTTATTTTGTCGTAAAACTGTTTTTGGTTTATTGCCTTATTGTAGGTCAAGAAAATGCTAATATGTATGTAAGTTGGCTAGTACCCAGACCAGAAACTCAAATGCCCGTATCAGCAGCATAGCTGCGTACCGAGTGCAATGACAGACGGAGCAAAAAGTAGCTACTCGAACACCCCATACGGACCTGTAACAATAATCATATTTAGTAGCATTTTTACAGCTGCAATAAAAATCGCTGCATACGTTCGGGTTTTGTTTTCTTATTTTTGTAACAATATTTCGAATGCTAATAGAATCTTTGGTTTTTGAGAACAAAATTCAATACCATCGAGCACCTGTTGTTGTATTTCAAAGCGTAGAAAATGCCATTTGCATAATAATACTCATGTTAAATATCGACATAAAATATCCCGAGATGGATATACGAGGCTAGTGAAGTCAATTCAAGTTATAAACTAATAATTACAGAAGATGTAATTTGTAAGGAAATGCTCGTGAACTTAGGCATCCCAAAAATTCAGATTTTTTCCCATGTCATGGCAAAACAGGTTAACTCACAGTAGTTATGTTACGAGTCACGGCATCTTTGAAGAAGTACGTTCCAATGATGCCACCTGCACATAAACCGTACAAATTGTGATTTGCTTGTGTACGAAATCACCATGAAAAAGCCAGAAGTTCAGAATGGTTCGAAAAGTAAAGAAACGACTTGATCGAAACCTGCGTCGCAGTGGCCGAGAAATGGCTCATGAGCTGAACATATCGCAATATTCCATATTCAATATTCGTTTGGCCGAAAGTGGGGAACTGCCGAATTTGGTTTTCCCCGATGAGAAAACATTCGTTGTCCAGAAGTTTGTAAACAAATAAAATGATCGTGTTTACTTGTCAAAGAGATCAGCTGAAAATGTGCACATTCGGTTGGCCACCACAACTCAAGCGCCGGCCATGGTGAAGGTGTAGGCCGCCATAACAGCCGATGGTCGCTTTCCGCTCGCATTAATCGACCGTGGCATCAGAATAAATACCGAATATTATCGCGAAATTCTTGGCCGCAGACCTTGGACATTCCAACAGGACTCAGCACCATCGCACTTAGCACCCGACACCCAAGAATGGTTACAAAATGAGGTTCCTCGCTTCATTTCCAGCGCACAATGGCCTTCAAAATCTCCGGATACCAATACGTTGGACTATTGTGTGTGGAGTATTCTGGAAAGCATGGTTGGCACTAAAAATACCAAAGTGTCGATCACCGGGAATGGGCCAAAATATTGCAGAGCAACATTAGGGCGGCGTGTGACGGTTTTATTGGCCGTTTGAAGGCCATAATTCGTGCCAAAGGTAACCATTTCGAACAAATGCTAAATTTGATGCTACTTCCGATTTTATTTGCTTTCATTCAATAAAAATAGAAAAAAAAATGTAAAAATAATGGCGTTTGACTTTGTGGCAGTTTTTTTTTACCTCACCCTGTATCTGAACCAATTTTTACCAATTTTGAAGTACTTGTTTCTAGGATGAATTGAGTCAGAATTGTCAAGATTCAGTTCATTTGGACTGACACTTGGTGCACAATAAAGATATATAGGATAAAGATATATAGGAGCTATACCTAAATCTGATCCGATTTCGATAAAATTTGACAGAGCAACAATGACAAATCCAAATTCTCGTGTAGAGCAGTTCTCCCAATCACATTTTTTTTTTATACCCTCCACCATATATAGTATGGAGGGTATATTAAGTTCGTCATTCCGTTTGTAACTCATCGAAATAATTATTTTAGACCCAACAAAGTATATATATTCTTGATCAGCGTAAAATTCTAAGACGATTTAGCCCTTTCCGTCCGTCTGTCCGTCCGTCCGTCTGTTGCAATCACGCTACAGTCTAAACGAATTAAGATAGGAAGCTAAAATTTTGCACAGATCTCTCTTTTGTCTGCAGACAGGTCAAGTTCGAAGATGGGCTATATTGGTCCACGATAACGTATAGCCCCCATATAACGGTACCCCCCAATATTCGGTATTTTGAAAATTTTACCCATATTGTTCAACGGAATTGTCTGAAAATCCACACACGAAGTTCCTTGTGGGTACTTTATACCTCGGAGGAGAATTATCTATATAGGTCGAAAATATAGTATAGCCCCCATATGACGGTACCCTTCGATGTTCGGTATTTTGATGATTATAGCCACATTTTCTAATGGAATCGTCCGAAAATCCACACAAGGAGTTCCTTGTGAGTACTTCATCCCTTGAAAGAGAATTATCTATATAGGTCCACGATATCGAATAGCCCCCATACAACGGTACCCCCGATATTCGGTATTTTGCTAAGTTTAGTCACATTTTTCAATTGAATTGTCTGAAATTCCACACAAGGAGTCCTGTATGAGTATTTCACCCCCTGAATGAGAATTGTCTATATAGGTCTATGATATCGTATATCCCCCATATAACGGTACCCCCCGATATTCGTTATTCTGATGATTTAGCCACACGTTTTAACGGAATTTTCTGATAATACACACAAGGAGTTCTTTGTGAGTACTTTACTCCCTGAAGGAGAGTTGTCTATATAGGTCCACGATATCGTATATACCCCAAATAACGGTACCCTCCAATATTCGGTATTTTGATGATTTCAGCCACATTTTTCAATGGAATTGTCTGAAATTCCACACAAGGGGTTCTTTGTGAGCACTTTAACCCCTGACATAGAGTTCTCTATATAGGTTAACGATATCGTATAGCCCCCATATAACGGTACCCCCGATATTCGGTATTTTGATGATTTTAGCTATATTTTCCAATGGTATTGTCTGAAAATCCACACAAGGGGTTCTTTGTGAGCACTTTAACCCCTGAAAGGTATTTGTCTATATAGGTCCACAATATCGTATATCCCCCATATAACGGTACCCCCGATATTCGGGGTTTTGATGATTTTAGCCACATTTCCCAATGGAATTATCTGAAAATCCACACAAGGAGTTCCTTGTGAGTACTTTACCCCCAGAGATAGATTTGTCTATATAGGTCCACAATATCGGTCCCCATATATCGGCACCTTCTTTTTATTTTTTTGAAAAATTTCTGATTCGTTCCAAATGGTGGAGAGTATTCAAAGTTCGGCCCGGTCGAACTTACTGCTTTTTTACTTGTTAACGATGGGTTTGAAGAATATGCTGAGAATTTTTATGTAAATAGTCAGCGACAGAGGCGTTTTTAAGGATAACAATTGGTTAATTTTCGAACGATCCCCTAAGAAAAGATTCTAAGTGAGCGTGCTTTTAAAGAGAATTTCACCCCTTCTTGTACATAAATTGATGAACATTTACATACCGCACTCTTTCTAAAATCAACTACAATTATGAATATAGTAAATTTTTTACACATTTTGCATTAAATGCAACAAAAACGAACAAACATATATATATAATTCAATTTAATGAGAAGAGAAATAATATTAAAGTTATTGTTGTTGTTTGCTTGCTAATGCCATTGTTTTGTTTTGATTTTGACTAGAAAACGTATTTTTCATTATGGCCATCAGGGATCGACACGCGTCAGCTGAGCACGTCGTTTGTATAATGATGAATTTTTATGTCCCATAAATAGGGGTGTACATTTCGGATATGTGAGTAAGAGGGGGTGTGAGTCTGGACGAATGATCAAATCGGTCAGTAATGAGGAGGGAATGTCTTCTAGGTGTCTGATACACTCACACATACATGCATACCTACTTGCAAAAATATGTGACAAATTTATATATGTATATGTACGTAAATATTTTAACCAATAAAATAAAAAACAATATTAAAAATGTCTATCTATTTTCATTTTATAACCCAACAAATATGTGGACCAAATATACATATTAAATGTTATAAATAAACAACAAAAACATATATGTATGTATTTTAGATGTTTTATTTGTATTACAATGTCCAGATGATTTATAATGTTATTTGTTTTTAAATGAAAAAAAACACAGCAAGAATGACAAATATGCAGTATGTTTCTATGAGAATGTATTAATAATAGGGTTTGTTTCCAGAATTTAAATACTCAGACAAATAAATTTTCTGGGTGTGTGTTTATGTTGGCAAACGGAAGCATTCGTTTGCCGAATTTAACAACTCGTTATATGTTTTTAAAAATTTATGATGCCGTGCCAGACAAGTCTACAGGTTAAGTTTGTTTAATTTAATTAATTGTATATATTTTTTTCTTAAATCAGTTCTTTTGTATAAAACATGTACTCGGAACATTATTCAAAATACCTGCAAGAGTTACAGTTCGAATTTGTCAGACTCATAGAATTTAAAACAGCTCTGGTTACGTCCTCCACATAGTCAGTCGGATCGGACTTCCTCGCAAAATATAATCCAATGGTCATCCAAAATGCTAGAATTCTTCCCTGTCCTTAATTCTCTTCACAGGCGTGTCGACTTCAATTTTATGATCGGAAAAACATTTCTGTTTTTGGTTAATTTGAACCCCTAAATATTTTGCAATCATCTCCAAAAACAAGAAGCCCCTCTGTATATCCAAATTTAGACTCATCTATATGACTTGCTTGTCTACGATATTTGGCTATATTCGTCAACGAAATCAGCATAAGACCAGAAGTTCGCCTTTTGTGTATTTTAGATTTCGCCGGTAAGTAATGCTGGTATTTTTTCACACAAAATTAGTGGTCCATTCTACCCGCTGTCCCAAACTCTAACTTTATGCGAGATTTCGTGTCCTTTGGTTTCTATTTGTGACCTTTATAACGGCTGCAAAATCAGGAAAATTTTTAGTTGTTGGTCCATTTCAACCCCTAATATTTTGCGGACATCTTTGAAAACAATAGGCCTAGCCCTTCTGAGCCCAACCGTACCCTTGTGAAAATTTTCGTGAGGATCAGACGGTATTTGCAATACTTATATAATATCCCCAACCTGTGTTGTAAGGTGAAAAAATATTACAAAATATTATAAGTCAAATTGGAAAAATCGCATGCGACAAAAATATGAAAAAATAAAAAATGTCACAAAATCTATATTATCATCATTATTGGCATATTTTTCTGGGATTTTTTTTAAATTTTATACTTTTATTTCAAGAGGGCATTCTGAATTGCCAAAATTTGTCAAAATCGGTCCAGCCATTCTTGAGATATAAGCATTCTAACTAACATCCCCTTTCTTTGTATATAAACATTCTATATATTTCGCTATATATAACCGATATATTTACTATCGGCATCTACGTAACGGTCAGAATTGACCTGTTCGCCTATGTGTGATTTCGCCGGTTCGTCTATGTGTGAATTTTCGCGGTTAAATGGAAAATTTGAATTTTTTTTAATACAAATGTTGTGGCCCATTTCACCCACTAAATATTACCCGATGACCATTAAAATTGGAAGGCTTCTGCCCAGCTCCAAGCTCTAGCCCCATGCTAACTTTTGCTTTGATTGGTCTATAATTGCGACCTGTAGAGAAACTGCAAAATCAGGATTTTTCAATTTTTGATCCATTTCAACCCCTAAATATTATGCGATCATCTCCAAAAGAAATAGGGTTCTATTCTGACCTAAGCCCCACCTCCATTCTAAATTTTGTGAAGATCGGGCCATAATTGCGACCTGTAGAGTGATTACAAATTAACATGGACAGACGGACGGACGGACATACATAGCTAGATCGACTCAGCTCGGCGAGATAGGAAGATCCATATATACTTTCCTATGTGGGAAACGAATATTTCGTGGTGTTACATAATTTTTGGTCCAATCAAACTTATAATACCCCCAACACATAGTGTTGTAGGGTATAAAAATAGAACAGGGTTGGCTTGTTTGTTCGGGATACCGTAGTATTTTGTTGTTGCAAAATGGTCAGGCTTTATCCCTTTATTGTTGTTTTTATAAAAACAACGTTTGTTTATTAGTGGAGAACGATGGTAATGTTTACCAGGGGGTAAGGCAGGGAATACCTAGGTTTCGGAAAGAGCCACCAATCCTCATCAGTTCCCTTGTTTTTTGTCTGGGATATTCTCCCCAGAAGTTATTTTAAAAATGTTTTTCTGATATCTGGTACCAAATATTATGCTTATGGAGTGCATATTACGCATGTGAGGGACTTAAACACCAAATCTAATTAAGTACTTTTCTCTACACTGATTTCGGTCGGATGTGCCGAAATTCATATCATTTGGACTGATATTGACATTTGGTGCACAATTAATCCCAATTCTGTGGAAGATACATATATCGGAGCTATATCTAAATTTAAACCGATTCTCAATTGGCTTTATCCTTGGGCAATCAATCGGATAATAAATGCGACCTGCATTTTGTTCACAAAAATACATGGACATGGACATAAATCGACTGATTCTATGAATATCCTCAAAAGTAACTATGGGTCTATCCTGTTACAAACAAATCTTCTCCATGTTACAAACAAATGCACAAAGATATAATAATGTAGTGTAGGGTATAAAATTACAGAATAAGTGAACTCTTACGTATTTGAACGGTGCAGCACTTTGAAATTTGACCCAAAAATACCCTTATTCGGGTTGTAGGGATATATGGGGGGCAAAAGCAAATCGTAGACCTATATATCGCATTTTCATTACAAAAAATTCTTCAGACCTAAATTTCCGTAAAATGTTGTCCACTTACTTCATACACTTTAAACGTTAGGAAACACTAAGAACGTTTGTATGATCTGCACAATATTTCACATTGATACGCGCAGTTCATATGTTTAAATCAACTGATTTTTTATACCCTCTTTTGTCTGTCTAAATATTCTCTAATAACGATATCCGTCTATCTGTTGAAATCACGATACCTCCCACATTATTGGACGTAGAGCTTTTAAATTTGGCACAATAGTTTGTATTGTGCCTAGAATGTTTGGTATTGAAAGATATATCGGTGAACGTTTTGGTATTCCCTATATAACGATACCTCCCGATATTCTGTATTTTGATGATTTTCAAGTGATTTGTCTAAAAATTGCTATTTGTGGTTTGCAATGGGTTCTTTCTTCGATGGCGAAATACATATTAGTATAGCCCCATATAACGGCATCTCCCAATATTCGATATTTTGGTGGTTTTCGCCACGTTTTTTTCACGGAATTGTTCCAAATTTGATATAAAGAGTTTGTAAAGGGTTCTACCTTTGGTAGCAAAACATATAGGTCCACGTTTTCGTATAGTTTTATCCTTCCGCTGAACGAATATGCTTGTTTATACGTTTGAGTAATGCTAGAACATATTACGACATTACTTTGAATATAATAAAACCAGTAAAGATGATAGAATTTTTGTTCACAAAAACTGACAAGGAGGATATTGCTTTGGTTTCAACAGGACGGCGCTACGTGCCACACCTGTTTCCCAAATCAACCATTTTAAGCAACTTGTTTTCATTCTTTAGAATTTGTCAACAAATTAATTTATGTGATACCTATATATAAGCTGTATGTATGATGTCTTAATGAAATAAATGTTTTTCTTCTGTGTCATCACTTATCTTGGAACAAAACAAAATATATAGATGTCCGAAGTAAATATTTTCAGCCGGTCATTGTATCGTTTGTTTGAGTGACGTCTCTGGATTTTTAATATTTGTGGGCGTACATTTGGAAAGATGTTTTTATGAATTAGGAAAAAGTTGAAAATAAATGAAAACGTTTTTCACTCGAGACCCCTTAAATTAAATATAATTTCATTCCCAATGCATGTATATGTATAAGTCTGGTAATACGCTAGAAGCGAATTGTTATTTTGCCCCGCCTACTAAAAATATTATTTTTATATTATATCTCAAGAGTAAACTTAGTATACAAGTAAACAATTTTTATTTATTTGACACAAATAAAATTGGGGAAATATATAAGAAGGAGCTTTATATTTATGTCGACATTTATGAGAAGAGAAATTTGACTGGACTTTTTGAAAACAATGTTTCCCAAAAATCAAAAAATAGAACACAAACTAATCGCCTTTTTCTAAATACCAAGTATAAAGCAATAATTGATCAAACAATTTAATTTGAAAAGGAATTTTCATCCTTTCAGTCATAAAGATATAACTTTTTAAATGTTGAATTTTTTTATTTAAAATGTAGATTTAAACTTCATTTGCATGGAATATGTTAAAATATCAAAGTAACTAATATGTAGTGAAAATAATCCGCGGTTCCATTGAGTTAAGTACGAAATATTCGGACAATACAAAGTCGGTCGTCTTCTAAATTACTAAAATTTGTTTAATGTTACATAGGAGAGGATGTGTTTTACCTATTAAGATATCCCGTTCTTCTATATTTATAAAGAGGAAAATGTTTGAATGTTTGATTTTTTGTTTGTAATTTATGGATTCAAAAACCGCTAAGCAGCTTTTCCTGAAAATTTCCAAATATACTGCAGCATTGCCTGAAAGTAACATAGGCTATATACATTTTTCAAATTCCATTTCTCTTCACACAGTCTTAGAATTTAATATATGTAACAGAATTTGATACAAAAATAAATTTTCCAATTTGCATTGAAATCGATTCAGATTTGGATATAGCTCCCATATGCAACAAACACGCAACAAACAGGCTATGTATCTCCAATTTCAATGAAATTTGGAATGTTTGAGGGAATTGGGTCTAACAATGCATTTGTCAAATTATATTGAAATTGGTTCAAATTTGGATATAGCTCCCATACATATTTTGGTCGACTTCCTTTATTTTATACACCAAACACGCTGTGTATGTCAGATCCCAATAAAACTTGGAATATGTAATGGAATTTGGTACATAAATTAATATGTCAAATTATATTGAAATCTGTTGAGGTTTGGATGTAGCTCCCATATATATTTTCGGTCGATTTAGCGTTTTCCCGCTTTTCTCATGGTCAGCTGTACGTGGCATGTTCACGTAAAGCAAGTCTAAAATTTGGGCGGGCCCAACTTTATGATATCCTACACCCCTTTGCATATTCAATAGAGGTTTATATAACAAATAAAAACAAGTAAACAACATTAAGTTCGGCCGGGCCGAAATTTAACGTGGACCTGTATTTGATATATTACACCAAATCTCGTTGTTACAGAGTGCATATTACGGCTGCGGAGGACAAAAATATCAAATCGGATAAACAATATGTATGGAAGCTACAGCTATATCTGAACCGATTTCAATCAAATTTGGCATACTTATTTCCAGGCTTAATTTGGTTGTATATGCAAAATGCCATACAATTTGGGCTGATATTACACGTATGGTGCACAATAAAAGGAAAATCGGACGAAGATATATGCAGGAGCTATATGTTAGTTTTGACCGATTATTTGCAATTTCCTTGGGTCAAACGGGTAATAAATGTGGCCAGTATTTTGTTTACAAAATACATGGACAGACAGACGGACGAACATGCATAAATCAACTCAGAATGTAAGTCTGTAACAAACAAATACACAAAGATATAATAGCTTAATACGTTTTTTTCTTGAATTTATTTTATTTAAAAACCACAAAATATTCATTTATAAAATTATAAATTGAATGCATAAGTCTGTCTTATATTAAAACGTGGAACATTATTGTAACGCTTTCATGAGAACAAATTGCATATCGCAAATCCGTATATTCCGTAATTTTTAAGGCCAATTTTCAAACAATGTGGCTAATTCTCAGAGGTTGTGGTAGTACCAGGTTAGTAGATCAAATACCCAAAGGACTTTGGTCTGATACCCTTTGGAAACTTTTATCTGCTGACCTAATACCAACACCTCCACTTGGAACTGGTCATTTGAGAATGTGGACTTTGGAGGTTATACCGAAATAAATTCTCACATTGAATATCTATTGTATGAAAGTATATAGTATATATTTTCAGCCAAATCGATTGAAAATGTGTTAAAAACCCTCGAAATAGGTTAAATGAGGGGAGGAGGGTTTCTACATACCAAGAACTCAAAATACAAACTTTGGAAAAGACGATTCTCGAAATCGGGATTTACCCTCAAATGGGAGCAATACCAAATGAAGCAGACGGATATCAACCATTTTTTTAAGGCAATGATTCTACAAGTAATCCGAAGCTCTATATCAAATGTAAAAGCAGGCTATAAAAGAGCCAAGAAAGGCTGCCCTTTTATTGCATTGTGTTATTGGAAGGTGTCGCTATATGGGGGCTATACGAAAACGTCACATACATGACCGTCTTTGTCAACCAAAAGACTAATGAGTACAAAATTCTACCTCAATTTGGTCGAAACTGACACTGTACGGACAAACATAGCCAGATCCACCTAAAATTTATTCTGATCAAGGATATATGATTTATTTGGGCAAAAAAAAAATTAAATCTTCTATTCAAATAAAAACTACTTGATCCTCTGTACAAAAGATCTTTTCGATTCAGACTCCAGTAAAATTGCCACCCTGGAAAATTATTTATAAGCTTAATACACATTAACTTACTTGTAGCAAATACGCAAATGTATTACCAACCCCATTAAATACACAAATTTTTAAAAATCTTAAATCCAAACTCATCACAGAAAAGCTCAACCGGTCTCATTTTTTAAATTTGTAAACCAATTAGGTATTCAAAGCAATCGTTAGGTGTTCAAAACACAAAAGTTATGGTCTATTTTGCAGCTAAAAATAATCCAATTGTCATCCAAAATGCTAGGCTTCTTCCCTATCCTAAACTCTCTTTTCATGCGAAATTCCAATTGGTTTTCAATTGTGATCTGTAGAGCGACTGCAAAATCAGTTCAATTTATTTTGGTCCATTTGAACCCCTAAATGTACATCTTCAAAAATAATAGGCTTTAATTCTGATCCTAACCCTTCACCAAGTAAAATTTCGTGAGGATCGGACGATAATTAGAAAAAAAAGCCATTCAAAATTGTAAGTCAAATTGAAAAAATCGCATGCGATAAAAAATATGACAAACATTTTATTTATCATTGTCATATTTTTACGCGATTTTCTTAGATGTTATTCTTTTCTGGCAAGAGACCATTCAGAATTAATGAGAATAGTGAAAATCAGTCCAGCGATTCATCAATTATAAGCAGAATAACAATTTAGTAGGCTTCTGTCTAGCCCTAAACTAAATGCAAACTTCCGCGTCGATCGGTCTATATTTACGACCTGTAGAGCAGCTGCAAAATCAGGAAATGTCTTTGTTTTTGGTCAATTTCAACCCCTAAATATTTTGCGATCATCTCCAAAAACAATAGACTTCTATTCTGACCCCCAATTTCGTGAGGATCGAGCGATAATTGCGACCTGTAGCGTGATTACAAATTAACATGGACAGACGGACAGACGGACGGACATAAATAGCTAGATCGACTCAACTTGGTGAGATAGGAAGATTCATATATAGTGTCCTATGTCGGGGGCCAATATTTCGAGGTGTTACACAATTTTTGTCCCAATCAAACTTATAATACCCCCAAGATATAGTGTTGTAGAGTGCAAAAAAAAAAACAAATTTAAACAGGGTTAAGTTTTGCCAGTTCCATTTTTTTCCAATATTAGAAAATCTTAAGTGCTCATTCAAATAAATCTAACAGCAACATTTATTACAGCATGCTGTTGTCCTTACGCTTCTAAAACTCATAAACAAGACTAACTACATTTTACCAAATATTGCAAATTCAAAAACATTTGTTTTTTTCAGAACAGAAATCTTCTCAGTGCCAACAAGACTCCCACAATGAAATAAAAATTGTTCATGCTTTTTGTTGTTGCTGTTGTAGTTTGACAGTCGACACTCTCGATATCCCAATTCATTGCAGTTGGCATTGATGGCATTAGTTTCTAGTTTCAATATTGTTGCAGCAATAATCTTCAAATGCGCACTTTGGCGAACATTGTATTCTATTGCAGCAGCAGCATCGCAAAGAGTAACGAAAACAGTATATTATTTAAAAATTATAAAATCTATGATCGGAAATATTGTTACCTATTTATTTAAATTAAACATATATAAAAGAGCAGCGCTGACTGATGACTTCCAGAAGACATAATTTAAGCTACGCACTACAATGTAATAATAATCTATTTTAGGAGATTGCGTAGACTTGGACTTTCAATAAGGATCCTCATTAGGCAAAATATATATTTTAAGATATGTGGCTAAAAACACCAATATACCAAATATTCGGAGGTACCGCACTTATCAGTGATAAAGAATAATACCGCCCTTATCAGTGATAAAGAATAATTGGACTGTTCCAGCAGTCTTCTGCCACAGAAGACAGAATTCATTATAAACTCAACATACCAAATTTTAAACGATTCCCCTGAAAAATGTGACTAAAATCATCAGAATACCGAATTTCGGGAGAACCGGAACCAATGATCTGACGTTTAAAAATTTGGGCTAAATCGCTAAAATAACGAATTTTGGGAGGAACCGTTGTTGTATGGGGTCTATAGAAATCGTGGACTATATTGACAAGGTTCTGCGACAGG
This sequence comes from Musca domestica, assembly GCF_030504385.1. Lineage (NCBI taxonomy): Eukaryota > Metazoa > Arthropoda > Insecta > Diptera > Muscidae > Musca > Musca domestica. The sequence goes on along the minus strand of NW_026712363.1, from coordinate 8,675,415 downwards.
AGCTGGAACCCGTTTAAAACTCTAAGTACCAAATCTTAAACAATTCTATTAAAAACATTGATCTTAATCTCCCACAGAAAATAACCCGTCCTTGCATATTCCAGGGCACAAATTGGATTTATGGGTTGACTCTTGCTGGTGCCTCCTCCACAAAGAGTATTCGTAGATAAATATTCATATGCGAAGGGAATATATTTGATCAGGTACCGATACCACAATCCGTCTTGGAAAAGTAAAAAGTCCAGGGAAGATATGATACCGAATCGATGTTAATCAACGCTCATTGTTCGTAAAATGTTTTTCCTTACAATTGCATAAAAACTGTGAAACTATTGATTTACGATTAAATTGAGAATCTATGATGCCCTCCATCCCATGACGGAGGTTAAAAATCGCACTAATGTCCTTCATTCCATTGCAGATTCTTTCCTTGCGTTGCATGCGTTGCTGTCACTTAATTTGCAATGTTGCTGTGCTGTTGGTGACACATTAGCAAATTTATCTGCGACTAAATGCCTTCTCGCCACTAAATGCATGCCGGCTTGTTGGCAAAAGTAAAGAATGGTGTTACACGTCACACACACACACACGCATTCACAACGTTCACAACCAGCAGCATTGCTAGAAATCTTTCCCCAGTAGCTTTGACTAACAACAAACTATAGCCTATGGCAACAATGTTGTGAATAATGGGACATTCATTAGATGTATCCGCATGTGTTAAATAGGTTTATTGCCTCCATATTTTCTTAACCTAAGCGGAGTGAAAACGGCGATCAAATCATTTGTAAAATATTTATTCCCTAACGGATGGATGCCCTCTTTTTCTCGGACTATGAATGTTTCCATGCTGATATGAAAACGACACTCGCACAAGGCAATAAATAAGCATATTTATGAAATATATCCTATATTACAAAGAAAAAATATTGTTATTTATATATGCAATATATCCTTATAATGAAGAACTGTGTTTCTTTTGAAATTGTTGTTTCCTAGTGAAGGCTTTCATAGATAATCATACTAAAATCAGTCCAGGTATTTGACCCTGTATGGATTTGTAGAATATCAATTGAGGAGGAAAAAAATCAAAGGCTGAAATTATATAAAAAGTTAAGAAATAAGGAGAGGACCAAAGTAGGTTCGGACCGACTTTATAAAAGTACGTTTACCGTATTTCCGGGTATTCCAGTGGGTTTACCTTGTGTGCTTATGTGCGACCTTAGAGTAGCGAAAAAGTCAATATGGAAACAATTTATATTGGATCTAGTAAACAAGTAAAAAAGCTGTAAGTTCGGCCGGGCCGAACTTTGAATACCCTTCACCATTTGGAACGGATTTGGCAATTCTCAAAAACAATAAATCCGTTAAAAATTGTGTTAAAATCTTAAAAATACCGATGTTATATTTTGTCTAGACGACATGGATCTGCGTAGATAACTTTTGTCATAAAAGAGCAGCGCTGACTGATGACTTCCAGAGAACAGAATTTAAGCTACGTACTACAATGTACTAATTATCTATTTTAGGAGATTGGGTAGACTTGGACTTTCTATAAGGATCCTCATTAGGCCAAATATATATTTTAAGATATGTGGCTAAAATCACCAATATACCAAATATTCGGAGGTACCGCACTTATCAGTGATAAAGGATAATTGGCCTGTTCCAGCAGTCTTCTGCCACACAAGACAGAATTCATTATAAACTCAACATACCAAATTTTAAACGAAAAAATGTGACTAAAATCGTCAGAATACCGAATTTCGGGAAGAACTGGAACCTATATTGGCAATGATCTGACGTTTAAAAATTTGGGCTAAATCCTTAAAATAACGAATTTTGGGAGGAACCGTTGTTGTATGTGGTCTATAAGAAATCGTGGACTATATAGACAAGGTTCTGCGACAGAAGCTAGAACCCGTATTAAACTCTAAGTACCAAATCTTAAACAATTCTATTAAAAACATTGATCTTAATCTCCCACCGAAAATAACCCGTCCTTGCATATTCCAATATTTCTACTATCATTGTATCTAGGGCACAAATTGGATTTATGGGTTGACTCTTGCTGGTGCCTCCTCCACAAAGAGTATTCGTAGATAAATATTCATATGCGAAGGGAATATATTTGATCAGGTACCGATACCACAATCCGTCTTGGAAAAGTAAAAAGTCCAGGGAAGATATGATACCGAATCGATGTTAATCAACGCTCATTGTTCGTAAAATGTTTTTCCTTACAATTGCATACAAATTGTGAAACTATTGATTTACGATTAAATTGAGAATCTATGATGATGCCCTCCATCCCATGACGGAGGTTAAAAATCGCACTAATGTCCTTCATTCCATTGCAGATACTTTCCTTGCGTTGCATGCATTGCTGTCACTTAATTTGCAATGTTTGTGCTGTTGGTGACACATTAGCAAATTTATCTGCGACTAAATGCCTTCTCGCCACTAAATGCATGCCGGCTTGTTGGCAAAAGTAAAGAATGGTGTTACTCGTCACATACACACACACACACGCATTCACAACGTTCACAACCAGCAGCATTGCTAGAAATCTTTCCCCAGTAGCTTTAACTTAAAAAACTACAGCCTATGGCAACAATGTTGTGAATAATGGGACATTCATTAGATGTATCCGCATGTGTTAAATAGGTTTATTGCATCCATATTTTCTTAACTCTAAGCGGAGTGAAAACGGCGATCAAATCATTTGTAAAAGATCTATTCCCTAACGGATGGATGCCCTCTTTTTCTCGGACTATGAATGTTGCCATGCTGATATGAAAACGACACTCGCACAAGGCAATAAATAAGAATATTTATGAAATATATCCTATATTACAAAGAAAAAATATTGTTATTTATATATGCAATATATCCTTATAATGAAGAACTGTGTTTCTTTTGAAATTGTTGTTTCCTAGTGAAGGCTTTCATAGATAATCATACTAAAATCAGTCCAGGTATTTGACCCTGTATGGATTTGTAGAATATCAATTGAGGAGGAAAAAAATCAAAGGCTGAAATTATATAAAAAGTTAAGAAATAAGGAGAGGACCAAAGTAGGTTCGGACCGACTTTATAAAAGTACGTTTACCGTATTTCCGGGTATTCCAGTGGGTTTACCTTGTGTGCTTATGTGCGACCTTAGAGTAGCGAAAAAGTCAATATGGAAACAATTTATATTGGATCTAGTAAACAAGTAAAAAAGCTGTAAGTTCGGCCGGGCCGAACTTTGAATACCCTTCACCATTTGGAACGGATTTGGCAATTCTCAAAAACAATAAATCCGTTAAAAATTGTGTTAAAATCTTAAAAATACCGATGTTATATTTTGTCTAGACGACGACATGGATCTGCGTAGATAACTTTTGTCATAAGCCATTACATTCAAATACGAAACTTAAAAAAATCGCTGAATAATGTAGCTAAAATAATCAAAATAGCGAATGCAGGGAGGTACCGTTATATGAGGGCTATACGAAGACGTGGACTTGCACAGACAATATCCTGACATAGCTGTAGTATCAATTTCGAAACTTAAATACCAAATTTGAAACAATTCCGGTGAATAATGTCGCTAAAATCAACAAAGTACCGAATATCGGATGGTACCGTTATATTGAGGCTATACGAATACGTGTACCTGCATAGACAATTCTATGTCTTAGGCTGTAGTATCAATTTCGAACTTCAAATACCAAATTTCAAACAATTCCGGCTAATAATGTCACTAAAATCATCAAAATACCGAATATCGGGTGATAACGTTATATGGGGGCCATAAGAGGACGTGGACGTGGATCTGCACAATCTCCTGTCATAGGCTGTAGCATCCATTACGAACATCAAATATTAAATATGAAACAATTCCGGTGAATTAAGTTGCTAAAATCAACAAAGTACCGAATATCGGAAGGTACCGTTATATGGGGAATATACGAAGACGTGGACCTGCACAGACAATTTTCTGTATTCGACTTTAGCATCCATTACGAACTATAACTACCAAATTTGAAACAATTCCGGTAAATAATGTCACTAAAATCATCAAAATACCGAATATCGGGAGGTACCGTTATATGGGGGCTATACGAAGACGTGGAGCTACATGGCCCATTTTCAATACCAAAAGTCTTGCAGATTTAATACACATTTGAGTAACATTTTATCAACCTTCTTCATTTCGTTCGGAAGATAGAGTGATTTCCACAGACGGACAGACGAACGGACATTGATAAATCGACACAGAATTTTATGCTGATCAAGAATATATATACTTTGTGGGGTCTGAAATGTATATTTCGAGGTATTATAAACGGAATGGCAAACTTAATATACCCTCCATACTATGATGGAGGTTTAAAAATATTACAACATATACGCTTCAATATTATAGGTCAAATTGAAAAAATCGCAAGCGATAAAAAAATATGAAAAAATAAAAAAATTTCACAAATTACTACAAAATCTATATTAACATCATTATTAGCACCTTTTTATGGGATTTTGTAGATTTTATTCGTTTATGCCAAGAGAACATTCTGAATTGACAAATTCTAGCTAACATCCCCTTCCTTTGTATATATACATTGTATGTGTTTGCTATATATAACCGATATTATTACTATCGGCATCTACGTAACGGTCAGAAATTACATATTTGGTCTATTTGTGATTTCGTCGGGATTAAAAATATTCGTGGTTTGATGGAAAATTTGACTTTTATTTAACATAAATGTTATGGTCTATTTCACCCACTAAATATTGCCCGATGACCATCAAAATTGGAAGGCTTCTGCCCAGCCCTAAGCTCTAGCCCCATGCTAACTTCCGCTTCGGTTGGTCTATAATTGAGACCTGTAGAGCAACTGCAAAATCAGGAAATTTTTCAGTTTTTGTTCCATTTCAACCTCAATATTAAGTGATTATATCCAAAAGAAATAGGGCTCTGATCGTTACAAACATTTTTTGGAATGGCATTTTGTGGCTGACAAAGTTTAAGCGTTCATGAAAAAATATGCTGGTTAATGTTTGAAACCGATACTGTATCCAATAACACTACTCGAACAATAGATGCACTTTGGCAAATACGCATTTGCAATATTCTTAAAAATGTTATTACTTTTGTTTTGAATATTTTTACGAGTTTTTATGCTGTTTACGCGGGTTAGTGTAATTAAAAATTTTAATATCTTTCAACAACAAAATATTTATTCGATACATTATGCACAGTAGTAAAATAATAAAATAATATTCATGGTATATGCAGCACCGAAACAAAGCAACTGTTTTTTAGGCTAAAGTGAGATTAATTTGATTTTAAGATTATGAAAAAAGTCTAATCGATTAAAACAGATCAATAATCACGATCAGGGTCTATAGTGTAAAAACAAGTAAAAAATCATAAAGTTCAGCCGGGCCGAACTTTTAATACCCTCCAACTTTGGGTAAAGAAAACATTTTTATATAAAAGTATCTATATTCAAATGCGTTCCACTTTAAACTACAACGGTTTTACTGGTACCATTTGGGTAATACTGTTAAACTTTTCAAAAAGAAAAAAAACCATAAAGTGGGTGAGGCCGTTATGTGGGGGCCATATCAAAACCGGAACCCCTACAGACAATTTTACACTTCAGGATTGTCATCTACCAAATCGTCTTAAATACCAAATTTAAAACAATTTCGTGGGTAAATGTGACTAGGATTATGAAAATACCGAACATCGGTGGGTATCGTTATATGTGCGATACAGGACAACGTGGACCTAAATCTTCAATGTTCCGTCACCGGAGCTAGAAACCAATTTTCAGACAAATCCGTAAAAAATGTGGCAAAAGTCATAAAAATACAGAATGTCGGGAGGTACCGTTACGTGGGGCTATACAAAAACGTGGACCTATGCATACAATGTTTTCCCACCGGAAATAGAATCTATTATGAACTACAAATACCAATTTTTAGACAAATCCGTGTAAAAAATATGGCGAAAATCATCAAAATACGGAATATCCGGAGGTATCATTATATGGGGGCTATACGAAGACGTGGAACTATACATACTATGTTCTGCCACAGGAGCTAGAACCCATTACGAACTGCAAAAACCTATTTTTAGACAAGCCCGTGGAAAAATACCGAATATCGGAAGGTATGGGGGCTATACAAAAACGTTAACCTATACATATAATGTTGCGCTACCGCAACTAGAACCCATTATGACCTACAAATACCTATTTTTAGACAAATCCGTAGAAAAAGGTTGCAAAAATCATGAAAATATCGAATATCGTGTACCGTTATATGGAGCTGTACAAAAATGTGGACCTATACATACAATGTTTTGTCACCGGAGCTAGAACTCATTATGACCTACAAATACCAATTTTTAGACAAAGCCGTAAAAAAATGTGGCGAAAATCTTCAAACTACCGAATATCGGGAGGTATCATTACCAAAACGTAGAACTATATATACTATGCTCCGCTACCGGAGCTATAACCCATTATTAACTACAAATACCAATTTTTAGACAATTTCCGTGGAACAATGGTGCAAAAATCATCAAAATACCGAATATCGGATGGTACCGTTATATGGAGCTTATACAAAAACATAGACCTAGAACCGGAGCTAGAACCTATTACGACCTGCAAATACCAATTTTTAGATAAATCCGTGAAAAAATGTGGCAAAAATCATCAAAATACCGAATATCGGGAGATACTGTTATATCACGGCTATACCAAAACGTGGACCGATATATTATTCAATACCAATATATTTTCAATACCAACCATTCTAGACATAATATTCATTGTAGTGGGCTGTACCGTGATTTCCACAGACAAACATACAGACGGACATCGACTTAGAATTTTATGCTGATTATGAATATATATACTTTATGGGGTCTACGACGAATATTTAGGGATGTTACAAACGGGATGACAAAGTTAATATACCCTCCTTTTCAAGGTGGAGGGTGTATTGACGTGGTCGAGTACTTCAGAAAAAGGTTGCCATATTCGATTTAGCAAATAAGTCTACTTCTATTGTTTTACAATGCTCTACTGCAAGATATTTCAACCCGTGTTATGTATATTTAATCTAAGTAGAATTAAAAGTAAATCTGAGATATATATAAAAGTTAATAGCCTATTATAGTTGCTGTGACACTTAAACAGTCTTTGGCCGATGGCTAGCCATTTTACAATCTTTGCAAATGCTCTTACCATTGCTAATTTCCAAATTCTCAATTTTAAAACTTTTTTCAGGTGTCCGTTGTTAATTTTTTCGATTTTGTGATTGCCCTACACTGTGCTCACACCAATCGTTATGCGAATAAACGATGCTGCAACACAAGATGCCTACGCCAACCTTACTTCAATTTTAAACGATAATTTGCTTACAAACTTTAAAAGTGTTGACTGCACTGTGGTATTGCGACAATTTAGGCCGCACCTTAATCGGCAGTTGCTGCTGAAATGCCACCGCAATCATTACATTTTTTTTTCTCCGCAGTTGTCCTGAATGTCCCCTCGGCCTGAAATGGTATTTGGTTCGGAGGGGTGAGGGCATAATTGGCGGGCCACCACAATCGAATACGAACAACCAGCATTCTCAAATATGTATGTACGTATTTCAGCACCTATCGTAATTCACCAGATTGAGATTCAAATGTGTGATTGCGTTTATTGTCATTGCTGGGTGGGAATTGTTGTTATTGTCAGTGACAGTGTTGATGTTGCCAATGCTGCAGTTGTGGTCTACGAAATGTTGTCCCCGTCGTCGACGTTGTTTTTGCAGGGTCCAAGCACATATGAAGCCTGACACTTGTGTGTCGCATAAGGAAATTCGCTCAAATAGTGATTGTGATGTGTTTCATTGCTCGCCAGTGGGGCAGTACTATCATTGCGGGGGACATTAGACCGAATGGCGCTAATATTTTATTATGGATGCCGCCATTCGCATTTATTGTTCGAATTAATTAGAGTGCATTATCTGTGTATAAATGCCAATAGAAGAATGCATTCAGTAGCATTCTTCTATTGGACATCATCCCCTCCCTCTTCCGTTATTAATTGAGGAAATTTTGTTCGCGAAATGCTTGCTGTTTTATAGATACAATTCACATTCCGTAAATTATGTCCATGTTTATGAAAATATCTAGATTTTTTTTTGTATTTACTGCGAACTTCCGTAATTATTTGAATGGATCAAGCGGGAAGGTGTGGTTTGTCGTTACAATATTTTGAACACATATTATATAATTTCAAGACAGTTTTTTCAAGAATATTACAATTATAAAACAAGTAAGCAAATGCTATAGTCGTGCGGGGCCGACCATGTGATACTCTACAACACTACAATATGTTCGAAGCCCCTTATATCCAAATCCATTTTGGAAGATTTTGTTGTTGAAATAATGTCAAAGAGCCCCGCCCAGAGGTTACCCTTAGTTTTTTGACCCGGAGAATTTGGCCAATATTTACGCACTCCGAAATTCCGTGTCGATTAGTTTTCAATTGTGGGCGACTACAAAATTAGAAAAAAATATTTTTTTTAGTCTATTTGCACCTCTAAATGCACACCTGAAGAACAATAGGCTTTAATTCTGACCCCACCCCCATGCAAAATTTCGTGTGGATCGGACGATAATTGCGATATGAATATAATACCCTCAAAACGTAGTTTTGGGGGGTGTAAAATTTTAGAAAATTTACAATTCAAATTGAAAAAATCGCATGCGATAAAAAATATGACAAAAATGGAAAAAAAATCGGCAAAAGATATTAAAGATATTCCGCGATTTTCTTAGATTTTATCGTTTTATGGCAAGAGACCATTCCGAATTGATGGGAATTGTGGAAATCGGCCCAGCGGTTCTTGATTTATAACCAGAATAAATAAGTCTTGGCTATATCGAAATATTGGTTTCCCACATAGGAAAGTATATATGGATCTTCCTATCTGGCCGAGATGAGTCGATCTAGCTATGTATGTACGTTCGTCCGTCTGTCCATGTTAATTTGTAATCACGATAGATGTCGAAATATTGGCCCGATTCTCACAAAATTGAAAATGGAGGTGGGGTTATGGTCACAATAGAATCCTTTTGCTTTTGAAGATAATCGTCAAATATTTAGGGGTTGAAATGTACCAACAACTTAGAATGTTCCTGATTTTGCAGCCGTTATAAAGGTCACAAATAGAAATTAGAGGACACGAAATCTCGCATGAAGCTAGAGTTTAGGACAGCGGGTAGAATGGCCCATTACTTTTGTTTGAAAAATACCAACATTTCCATTCTACCGAAAAGCTGAAAATAACTAAGGGCGAAATCCAAAATACAGAAAATGCGAGCTTCTGGCTTTTTTATGCTGATTTCGTTGACGAATATAACCAAATATCGTAGACAAGCAAATCATATAGATCAATCTAAATTTGAGGATACAGAGGGGCCTCTTGCATATGGAGATGATTGCAAAATATTTAGGGGTTTAAATGAACCAAAAGCAGAAAAATTTTCTTTATCTAGCTAAGGACAGAGAAGAAGTCTAGCATTTTGGATGACCATTAGATTATAATTAGCTGTAAAATGGACCACAACAACTAACAAGACGACGGAGTGCGTAAATATTGGGCAAGTGTCCCTGGTCAAAAAGCTAAGGGTAATATCTGGGTAGTGCTGTATGACATCATTTAAAAAGCGAAATCTTCCAAAATGGATTTGAACATAAGGGGGCTTCTAACATATTGTAGTGTTGTAGGGTATCACATGGTCGGCCTGGCACGCCTGTAGCCATTGCTTACTTGTTATACCCTCAGTCATATGGCTGCAGAGGGTATATATCTGTTGGTACGGCCAAAACGTGCTTCATCGAAATAACGGTTTTAGACCCTAGGTCTCTTTGGACCAAATCCGTTTCAGGACATTTGGAGTCGATCTAGCGATGTCTGTCCGTCTCTCTGTCTGTCTGTCTGGCTGGTTGGTGAACACGATAACTCTCAAAGGGAGTACCCGATTTGATCTGGTGTGAAAATGAAATGTATTGGTCCACTCCTTTTGGTACCTTCCACACAAATGTCAAAATTTTGAAAAGAAAATGATTTATTGCACAGAAAGAGAAAGCATAATCGAATTTTGCTCCAACTTTGCGAATCCTAATATTTTCATCAGTGTTAGGTCAGGTGTGAAAATGGGCAATATCGGTCCACTCCATCAGGTACCCCATCCACAAAGGGTCAAAATTTTGAATTATTATAACTCTTATAAAATGTGATGTAAGAGTCCGATTGTCTTCAAATTTCACACATCCCAATAATTTTATTACCCAAGGTCTATTGTGAAAATGGAATGTATTGGTCCGCTCCTTCAGGCACCTTCCACACAAATGTCAAAAATTTCAAAGAAAATGATTTATTGCACAGAAAGAGAAAGGATAATCCGATTTTGCTCCAAATTTGCTAATCTTAATATCTGCGTCAGTTCAGTTCTATAATTCTTACAAACATCCCACACATTTATACATGAAAACGTCAGTGCGTAAAAATTGTAATAATATTACACAATCCGTTCTGTTAGTTTGCATATATCTATATATATATATATATATATATATATATATATATATATATATATATATATATATATATATATATATATATATATATATATATATATATATATATAAATATATATATATATATATATATAGATTAGATATAGCTTTAGCTATATCTAAACCGATTTTCTTCAAATTTGATGTACTTGTTTGAAGACTGAATTCGGCCAGAATGCAGGTCATTTGGGCTGATATTGGCCATTTGGTGCACAATTAACCCGAATTCGGTTAAAAATATATATGGGACCTATATCTAAATTTAAACGGATTCTCAATAGGCTTCTTCTTTGGGCCAAAAAAAATTTTGTTTTCAAAATTTCATCTCAATTGGATAATAAATGCGACCTGCATTTTGTTCAAAAAATACAGGGACAGACGGACGGACTGAGGTGCATAAATCGACTCAGTAAGTGATTCTATGAAGATCCTCAAAGTAACTATGGGTCTATCTCACTTTCTTCTCCATGTTACAAACAAATGCACAAAGACATAATACCCTTACCACCATGTGGTGTAGGGTATAAAAATCATAATAAATAACAATCAAACCTTTGTTATAATCTAATACCTAATACCTTGTTATATCCTCAGCCGTATGGCTAAAGAAAGTATATATCGTTTGATACTGCAAGAACATGGCTTCTAACATATTGAAGTGTTGTAGGGTATCACATGGTCGGCCTGGCACGCCAATAGCCTTTGCTTACTTGTTATACCCTCAGTCATATGGCTGCAGAGGGTATATATCTGTTGGTACGGCCAAAACGTGCTTCATCGAAATAACTGTTTAAGACCCTAGGTCTCTTTGGACCAAATCCGTTTCAGGACATTTGGAGTCGATATAGCGAAAATGGAAAATATTGGCCCACTCCATCAAGAACCTCCCCCGCAAAGGGTCAACATTTTGAATAATTGTAACTCTAATAAAATGTGATGAAGGAGTCCGATTGTACTAAAATTACACACATCACAATATTTTTATTAAGTCAAGGTCTGGCGTGAAGATAAATATATCGGTACACTCCTTCTGGTACGGTATGGTAGCTCAGAAAACGCGAAATTAACATTCGATTCCTTTCAGACTTTTCAGATCTTAATATTTCCATCAACACAAGGTATGTTATTAAGATGGTAGAGATCCTACTATTCCTTCTGGTACCTCCTCTCAAAGGGTCAAAGTTTTGAATAACCAAAATTATTATAAAATTCGACATAAGCATCCGGTTCTCTTCATATTTCACACATCTCATTACTTCTACTAATACAAGATCTGCTGTGAAGATGGGATATATTGATCCATTCCTTCTGGTACCTGGCCCACATAGGGTTCAAGATTTTGAAAAACAAAACGCTCTAAGAGAACGAAATAAGCATTTAACACTCTTCAAATTTCACACATACAAACATTTTTGCTAACACATGATCTGTTGTGAAGATGATATATGTATTCCTGCGAACCTCTTCTGGTACCTCACCTCACCAACAAAGGGTCACAATTTTCAATAATTTTATTTGTCATAACTTGCGAGACAAGTAAGCGAATCTTTACAACTTGCTATATCTAAATATTTCTTTCAGCCAGAAACCTGAGATGATTATGGAATTTATGATTTCACATAAAATCGAATATAAATTTTCGATTTTCTTGTAAGTTTGTCCGCACCAATATTTTTATCTGTAATAGATAAAGTATGAAAATTAAATACTTCGGTCAACTATATCTGGTACCTAACGCACATTTTAATATTTTCTAAAATTTATCACATATCTCATATAAAGTGAAGTAACCAATATGGTCCAAACCTGGCACGTCATAATATTAATATCTTATTTATTTAGGTCCGATACGAAATGGACTGTGTTGGCCCATTCCTTCGGAACCTATTCCATAGAGGGTCAACCATTTGAATAATTATAAAAGAAGTCAAAACATATTTAAATAATCAAGCATTGGGCGAAGATATACATCTGTCGGCCAAATCGACTGATATTTTTTAGCTTGTTTTTATAGAAATTTGGGCATCTCTGGTTAAATACCAGCCCAACTTAACTTCGTGTTTACTCGTACGAGTACTACGTGTAAAAGCTAACTTCCCAGCTGAACTCGAATTTATTTAGGACACATATTGATAAACTTTATACCCAAATAACCCAATACAATGTTAAGCGAATTTCTTCTTCTTTATTCTATTTTCAAATATCTAATAATAACACCCAAAAATATTCAAAAACTGTAAACAATTTTATTTATAAATCCACTTATGATTGCGGAATTTCTGTACGAATATTGAAATTTTTACGTCGTTCAGATCATTGAGAATATAATTTAAAGGTTTTATTACACCTTGCTAAGTCAAGTATCACGAAGGTGTCGTCGTCGTTCTATGTGTGGGTGAGCATATTTTTTGGCGGTTTCTATTTTCATAAACCTAGACGTAATTTATTATCAAAACAGATGTAATGGTTTTCGTTATGAGACAGTAATTTTGAAAAATTTATTTTCATTTGAATATCTCTTTACGATCAGTTATTGCGTTGTTGGCGTTTAGTTCTGTAGGTCGCTGTCGCATACCGGGCGATTTTAATGGGAAAAAAGTTGCAACTTTTGCATTGAATAGATTGACCAGAGAGAAATTAGTTTAAACATATCTATTCGTGGATTTGGGAATACACAGAGAATAAATAGATTTGCGTAATTCAATATGCCACGTGTTCAAAATGAATAAAATTGAAAAGAACTCGTAACTTTCTTTAAACCCGAAGAAACAGAGATATATTCACCCGAAGACTTTGTTGAAAAAATACCTCACAAAGCGGCAAAATATGACCATACTTGAGGGAGTTAAGCCTTTTTAGTACATTCCGTATATGATAATACTTCTGCGATTCGGTCCCTGATTCTGATTCACTATGTGGGATGGTACACAAATGTGTAGATCATTGACATCATACATGGTAACTTTTGTCATAAGCCATTACAATATTCAAATACGAAACTTAAAAAAATCGGTGATTAATGTAGATAAAATCATGAAAATACCAAATATCGGGAGGTACCGTTATATAGGTGCTATACGAAGACGTCGACCTGCAAAGACAATTTTTTGTCTTAGGCTGTAGCATCCATTACGAACTTAAAATGCCAAATTGTAAACATTTCCAGTGAATAATGTCGCTAAAATCATCAAAATACCGAATAAGAAACGTGAAAATGAAAACGTGGACCTGCACATATAATTTTCTGTATTCGGCTGTAGCATCCATTACTAACTATAACTACCAAATTTGAAACAATTCCGGTGAATAATAATAAAAATACCGAATATCGGGAGGTACCGTTATATGGGGGCTATACCAAAACGTGGACCTACATAGCCCATTTTCAATACCAAAAGTCCTACTTCAATTCGTTCGGAAGCTAGAGTGATTACCACAAACGGACTGACATTGCTAAATCGACCTAGAATTTTATGCTGATCAAGAATATATATACTTTGTGGTGTCTAAAATGTATATTTCGGGGTGTTACAAACGGAATGACAAACTTAATATACCCTCCATACTATGGTGGAGCAATAACTGTAAAATCGGATGAAGGTGTATATCAAAGATATATAAAATCCGAACAGATCTCGATAAAAATTTGGCAGAGGTATTTTCGAGAAGTATCTGATGCCCGGTATCAAATATCATTGTTGTGGAGTGCATATTACGCATGTGAGGGACTTTAACACCAAATCGGATGAAACATATATATCATAACAAATTTTCACCAAAATATGTTGCACTTGCTTTTAGCTGAATTCCTTTGGAAGTGCCAAAATTCCGTCTATTTGAGCTTATATTAGCCATTTATGTACATAAAAACTGAAATCGGATAAAGATATATATGGGAGCTATTCCAAATCTGCATTGATTTTAAAATTTTAAACACTTATTTAAACACTGAGATGTACCTGACATCTGGTACCAAAGATTATTGTTCTGAAGTACATATTACGTATGTGAAGGACTTAAAATCCTAAATCGGATGAAACATATATATGGGAGCTATATCTGAACCGATTTTCCCTAAATTTGATGTACTTGCTTTTAGACTGATTTGTATTGATATTGGCCATTTGGTGCACAATTTACCCGAAATCGGTAAACCTCACTAATTTCAATAGGCTTCGTCCTGCATTTTGTTCTCAAAAATACATGGACAGACGGACGGACATGCATAAATCGATTCAGAATCTTTGAAAATCAACAAAAGGAACCATGGGTCTATCTCGCTTCCTTCTCTATGTTACAAACAAATGCACAAAGACATAATTCCCTTGCCACTATATGATGTAGGGTATAAAAAGCGGTTTGAACTCATGTCCATTTGGGCAAAATCCGTTTCTGAATATTTGAAGTCGATCCATGTTCGTCCATCTTTCAGGCTGGTGCGCATGATTGCGCATCGAATAGAGTATTCAAATGTTGCTCATGGTAATTATTTGTCAAATTTAGGTCGAATTTGAAGCTGAAGTTACACAAGGTATAACCTGGTATATGCCCCACAAAAAGTCGAAATGTAAAAAATAAAAATGTCATGTAAAATGTAAATCATTGAGTTGACATTTCACACGTAGCAAATTTATGGAAAAAACAGAGAACCAAACGTTAGAACCATTCGAACACATATTAGGTAATTTTAAGTCAGTTTTATCACGAATCTTACGATTATAAAATTTATAGAAAATGTTTCATACCCTTTATCGTGACCATGTACTTCCTCCAACAAATATTAGTTTTAAATTGAAATGTTATTCTGTTACAAAAAAAAACACGATTTAATCTTGGCTAGATCGTGAGGATGCCAGACGGTACAGTTAGTGGATCGCCTTGATCTTTCAGCTCTCATTGCTTCGAAAGAAATACTTTTTTTAACAAATTTTATTCTGAATTGAGTTTTTCCTCTTATGTTTATATTTTTAATTTATTCTCTTGACAACTTTGAAAATGAACAATAGATATTGAAGTTTTTTCTAAAAAATATCTCCAATAAACAATTAAATTGCCTTTTTACAATATTTATTTTACCTGTCCTCTCCCAACACGATTTCAACATTAAATAATTTAATCTATATATTTAAATGAAAGTTGTGTTAGTTACTACGCTTATAACTTAAGAACCGCTGAACTGATTTTAATGATTCATACAAATTCGGAATTGTCTCTTATCCGGAAAGGATAATATCCAAAAAAATCGCGTAAAAATGTGATATGTTAACATTTTCATTTTGACTTTTGAAATGTACAATAGTAATGTTTTATTTTGCATGATTTTTTCCATTTTGACTTACTTTTTTCTAATGTACATTTGTAGTGTTTTTTATATTTTATTTTTGAATTCGAATATTAATACCAAATTTATTTAATTGACTTGATTTCTTGAGAACTGAAATTGATGGCGGGTTACATGGAAGTGTAGTACCGAATTATGTGGTGGCGAAACGGAATAGATGATACCGAAATAATTTAATGCGGTCACACCAAAGTTAATATATAATTACTATTTCAAAATCGTTTAAAAAAAAACACGAAAAAAGAGATCTCATTGCAACAATTCTCAAAACGGGAAAATATCGAAAAAAATTTCCAATGGAATTGAATTTTAAAATAAAAGTACATTCTATTGACAAACTTTGTAAGGATCTTTAAACAGTTGCTGTGAAAAATCAGCGAACAAGTTGAAAATTTTTTCAATTTGTTATTCTTCTTTTGTCAATTTTTTTCAATTTGTAATATCATATTGAATTCAGTGGATTTTTTGTGAACAAAATAAAGAATAATATTTCACTATATACAAATTTTCACCAAAAAAATGAAATAAGTGCGAAATACGATGGTAACTGACATCAACCTTTCAACTCCAGGGCCTACATCGTGCTTCAGCTGGAAGATGCGCAGATATTTAAACAAACAAAAATGACCGAAAAAGACTAATGGGGCTTACTTCAAAGCGTGGCCCTACTTCTTTCATGTGACAATAATCCGTCCAATGAGAGCTCAAAATGCAAAAATTTTTGGGAGTACAATCAGTAAAATACCAAATATAAAGGGTGCAAAACAGTAGAGCGAATGGGACTTTTGTAAGAAAAGGATTTCTATCCTTCCAAAAATTCTTCCTGAACATTGAAGATACCTTAAATCGCTTTTGCAGGTCATGATATCGATCATAAATAATCATCGTATGATTTACGCCATTTTTCGAGTCTTCGCCACTTTCTTCTATTTTTGGCCCTTATTTGGCATCTTTGTTTCTAAGGGGGTAGAGAACCTCTTCGCATAAAATTTTCGGAGTAGGGCCCATATTGGTATTGACCACTAAAAAATTGTATTTATGCTACCCTGGGGTAAGGAACCATCGTACAGATAATTGCCACATAGAAATATATTCATGTAAAGTCCCCACATTGGAGTATCCTCAAGTCCACTTTCACATCTAATGTGTGGTCAGAAAAGAAAAGTTTGTATTCTGTTAAATTTTTAACCCCCAAGAGAATATTGGTTGGGAACGTAGATTTGGGATATACATCTATATGAAATAAATTGTGAAAACATGAACAAATTACAAATATAAGAAAGTAGCACGGGACCGAATATGATGAAAAATATGGACTTAAGACAAATAAAATTAGTTCCCATATTACGTTAATGGGTGTAAAATAGTAATTATATTTGACTATTCTGAAAT
Source organism: Musca domestica (assembly GCF_030504385.1). NCBI lineage: Eukaryota > Metazoa > Arthropoda > Insecta > Diptera > Muscidae > Musca > Musca domestica. Next base: position 8,658,039 of record NW_026712363.1, on the reverse strand, counting down.
CAGTCTGACCTCAATTATGAGGTCATGCTATGTTGTTCTGCTATATTTTCGATTTGGCCTCTATTTGTCATCTTGGATTATAAGGGGTGAAGAAAATTTTCAATGTAGGTCGATGTTTCGCATTTTACCATATTTCAAAGGACTTGGCTAAAAATGTGTATTTGTATTCAACATATCTACAAATTTTAGAATTTTCTCCATGTAATAGTCAGACCGACATGGTTAGGGGGATTTATGAGGACTCTAATGCACAATCTGAGGTGCTATTGGGTTTAAAAAAGTAATTAACTTTGGCTATTCTTAAATCATTCAGCCCTCAATTATGAGGTGTATAATTATGCTTTGACAAATATGCATAATAGACAAAAACTACGGGCCGGCAACGCGGACCGGGCCAGCTAGTAAAATATATAATTACAAATGAGTAAAATAATTCATATTACATTCTAGTTCTTAAGAAATAACCCATTAATATTGCACCTAAAGGTAGTTTGTTTACATTACCTTGTACAGAGTTATCCGACTAGTGAACTTCCCAAATTTTTGCTGGGACATTACAAGCCACGCCAAAGCATAGCGTAGGCATAACCCGGCAAAGATTTTAGAATATCACAAATCGATGAAAACGAACTATTTTTGAGTAAAAAAAGTGGAAATTAATAGCAAAATTCTCATTACCAAACAATTCTTAAAAGTCTGTATTGTTGACTTTAAATTCCAAAAGAATAACTACATATTTTGTATAACATGGCTTAGAAAATCAATATTTTGTAATATGTTATTCGTTATTATACCCTCCACCTTAAAAAGGAGGGCATAATAACTTTGTCATTCCGTTTGTAACATACCGTCGTAGATCCCTTGAAGTGTATATATTCATGATCAGCGTAAAATTCTAAGTTAACGATGTCTGTATGTCCGTCTGTCTGTTGAAATCACGAAACAGCCCACATTATTTGACATAGAGCTTAAAATTTGGCTGAACAATTTGTATTTTGTCTAGGATGGTTGGTATGACAGTGCGATATATCGGATGTTGGTATAGCCCCCATATAACGGTACCTCCCGATATTCGGTAATTTGATGATTTTTGCCACATTTTTTTCACGGATTTGTCTTAAAATTGGTATTTGTAGGTTATAATGGGTTCTAGTTCCTTTGGCGAAATATTGCATGTGTAGGTCCACGATTTTGTATAGCCCGATATTCGGCATTTTAAAACACGTTTTCTTTACCCAATGGTGTAGGGTATTAAGAGTTCCGCCCGGCCGAACTTAATGTTTTTTTCTTGTTTTTATACGTTTAGAAAAATATGAAAATATTGCAACGGTCATCATTTTTCTCCATGTGTATCTCTTTTAGTTTCCTTCTTTATGCTAATATACATTATCTATGTGTGTATGTGTCATTGCGTTTTGCACTTTGCGCGAATTATGTATGTTTAGCATTCGACGTCAACGACTAGAATGAGAAATCGTTAAGTATGTTTAGTTTGTTGTTTGTAAACATTTAAATCTATCTACAGAGCAGGATGATCACCCACATTCGTTTACCGCAAATAATGAATGCTTGACCTAACTGAACATAAAACCGCTGAAGCTAGCCAGAAATCGTAAACAATACATTTCGCTTTGCTTACCCACACCGGATAGTGCGGCCGGCGCACTCATCATATTCTCTAACAACTGCTGGTGGGGATCATTTAAGTTCCGCGGCCGGCTATGGCCTGTTCACGCCCCGCCATCACAATAACTATATTCTACTATCTGTCCGACTGCCCGCCTCTCTGTCAGTCGATCGGTGGGTCGTATCACTGTCAGTGCATGTTGTAATTTGCGATCTTAGTGTACGTTCGCATATTTCTTCGCAATTGCCAAGAGAAAAATCGCACATTGATTGCTGATTTTTGTTTGAAATGTGCATTTTATTTTGCACCCCCATCGAGGGAAATTTTCGAAAATGGATGGAACATGGCCCGACCATAGCCCAACAATAGCAATACGAAATAAATTGCATTTGCACTTTGTTTTCGTTTTGATTTTGATTTGTTAATGATACACCATGGACGCTCGAACAATTGAATGACCGCCCCAACAATCCCATCGCCAACGGCACCTCTTGCCACTCGGCTCTGTTCAAATTTCGTTCAAGTCAAACTGGGCTCCTTTGCAATTAAAGAAAATTTATGATTTTCCTTTTTTGTTGATGGCGTTATTGTGGCCACTTGGCGTTTGTCGTCTGCCGTTGTTATGGCAACTGCAGTTGTTGTTGTTGTTTATTGCATTTCATTGCAGCGATTTCAAAATTTCTGATCACGTACAATTTCATTGGTTGCATGTGATTTCGATGCGAACAAATTCAGGGAGGTTCAATGTTTTATGTTTAGATCAGGTAAGTTCATAGATAAATGGCGAAAAAAGAGAAAATCACAACAAATATTATATATTTGTATATATGAAACATCTTGCATGAGTGTGTAGAGTTATTTCGAATTTAATAATTCTTCTGAATTTTGCCTTTTTAACAAGTTAAAAAGTATCAGTCGGTATTGCCGCCAGATATATACCCTCAGCCTATGTTCGATTATCTAAATTTTGACTAGTGTTAAGGTTATTCAAACGTTTGGCCCTCTATGGAGCAGATCCCGAAGGAATGGGCCAATATTGCCCATTTCCTATCGGACCCAAAATATTATATAAATATTTCGACAGATGTGCCAAGTCTAAATGGAATCGGATGTTAATTTGGCGATTTATGAGCTTCATGGGTACTCAAAATTTCAATATTTTGTGGGGGAGGTACTTGATGGAGTGGACCGATATTGCCCATTTTCACACCTGTCCTAGCACTGACGCAAATATTAGGATTCGCAAAGTCGGAGCAAATTTGGATTAGCCTTTCTCTTTCTGTTCAGAAAATTTGTTTTTCTTTTTTTTTTTTGAAAATTTCGACCCTTTGTGGGGGAGGTACCAGAAGGAGTGGGCCAATATTGTTCATCTTAACACAAGACCTTGGGTTAATATAAATATTGGGATGTGTGAAATTTGAAGACAGTCGGACTCTTACATAACATTTTATGAGAGTTGTAATTATTCAAAATTTTGACCATTTGTGGGGGAGGTACTTGATGGAGTGGACCGATATTGTCCATTTCCACACTTGCCCTAGCACTGACGCAAATATTAGGATTTGCAAAGTTGGAGCAAATTCGGATTATCCTTTCTCTTTCTGTGCAAAGAATATATTTTTTGAACATTTCGACCCTTTGTGGGGGAGGTACCAGAAGGAGTGGACCGATATTGTTCATCTTAACACCGGACCTTGGGTTAATATAAATATTGGGATGTGTGAAATTTGAAGACAATCGGACTCTTACATAACATTTTATGAGAGTTGTAATTATTCAAAATTTTGACCATTTGTGGGGGAGGTACTTGATGGAGTAGACCGATATTGCCCATTTTCACACCTGACCTAGCACTGACGCAAATATTAGGATTTGCAAAGTTGGAGCAAATTCGGATTATCCTTTCTCTTCCTGTGCAAAAAATATATTTTTAGAAAATTTCGACCTTTTGTGGGGGAGGTACCAGAAGGAGTGGACCGATATTGCCCATCTCCGAACTCGATCTAAGTTTGACAAAAATATTACGTTGTAGCCAATTTGGACCAAATCGGATACTCCCTTCGAGAGTTATCGTGCGCACCAGCCAGACAGACAGACAGACAGACAGACAGACGGACGGACGGACGGACGGACATCGCTAGATCGACTCCAAATGTTCTGAAACGGATTTGGTCCAAAGAGACCTAGGGTCTTAAACCGTTATTTCGACTAGGCACGTTTTGGCCGTATCAAATGATATATACCCTCTGTAGCCATATGGCTGAGGGTATAAAAAGAAAATAATAATATGTAACATAGTAACTGCGAAAGGTTTACATTAAATTCCCGAGAAGCGCAGCAGTGCATTATGCAACCAGATGACACCAAAATTATTGCTAATTCTTTAAACGGTTTACAAATATCTTCGATATAACGATATCTGTTTGCCGTATGTGACAACCGAGTTTTCCACAATATTAATATTTCACGAAATGTTCTGAAGTACACACGTGGATTTTCTGGAAAACTTACTGCGTTTAAAGTACTACAGAAAACCTTTCGCGGAACAGTTTATGTAAATGTTCGGATGCCAAAAAACTTCATTTTGTGGCAAATTTAGTATGGAACGAGTAAAAAACAATAAGTTCGGCCGTGTCGAATCTTTAATACGCTCCACAAAAAAAAAAAAACAATTTTTATATAAAAGTATCTAAATTCATGCATGTTCCACTTTAAACTACAAATAACAGTAAGACCGTTTGGATAATGTTGTTAAGCTTTCCAAAAAACCATAAAGTGTGTTAGGCCGTTATTGGGGGTCATACCAAAACAGGACCTCTATAGATAATTTTATACTTCATGGATTGTCATCTACCAAATCTTCTTTAATACCAAATTTGGTAAGTGTATATGTACAATTATTAATTATTATATGTATTATTATTAATTATTATATGTACAATATAAAAAAAAGTGAACCTAAATATTCAATATTCTGTCACCGGAGCTAGAACTCATTACGAACTACAAATACCAATTTTTATACAAATCCGTAAAAAATGTGGCAAAAATCTTCACAATACCGAATATCAGGAAGTACCGTTATATGGGGTCTATACAAAAACGTGGACCTGTACATACAATGTTTCGCCACCTGAACTAGAACCCCTTACTAACTACAAATACCAATTTTTAGACAAATCCGTGGAAAATGTAACAAAAATCATCATAATACCGAATAACGGGAGGTACCGTTGTATGGGGGCTATACAAAACATGGGCCGATTTATCTCATTTTCAATACGAACCATCCTAGACCCAATACAAATAGTTCTGCCAAATTTGAAGCTCTACGTCAAATAATGTGGGCTGTATCGTAATTTCAACAGACAGACGGACAGAGAGACAGGCAGGCGGACGTCGTTAAATTGACTAAGAATTTTATGCTGACAATGAATATATATACTTTATGTGGTCTAAGACGAATATTTAGTGATGTTACGAACGGCATGACAAAGCTAATATACTCTCATTTTCAGGGTAGAACGTTTAACAATAATTTAATGAAGACAGTAGTAAACCACAATCCTGGTAGAAGGATGAAATATTCTACGAAGCGACTCCTCTTACGACTTGACTTAAGACATGTTACTTCAAAAATAAGATTTCAATAACACCAAATAGCGAAATAATGCATTATGAGATGAAAGTCTACCATTTCATACTTTTCCGAAATATTCCTTTTTTATACCCACCACTAAATATTCTTGGCCAATGTGAAATTTTAAGGCTATTTGGCGTATTCATGCTATCCAAATAATTGGAAACGAAATAGACGTATATTTCCTTATTGTGATCTCTTCGAATCACATTTTGAGTCGTATTATCTATGTACTTTGTAATCAAATTTGAAGGAAAAATATCAAATAAATCAGAATCACTTGTTTTATGCAACTTTAAATAATTCTGGCTGACATATTTATCGAGATCAGTTCAGATTTGGATATAGCTTCCATATATATCCTCATCCGATTTCGGGTTAATTGTGCACCAATAACCACTATCAGTCCAAATGACCTGAATTTTGGCATATCCTTACCTGAATTTTGCTTACAATTCAGTGTAGAAGCAAGTACATCGAATTCATGAAAAAGCGGTTCAGATATAGATATAGCTCCTCGGAAATACCTTTGCCAAATCTTATCGAGAACGGCTAAGATTTGGATAGAGCTCCCATATTAATCCGATCCGATTAGGGTTTATTGTGCAAATAATGGCTAATATCAGCCCAAATGGATTGAATTTCGGGTGGTACGTTTCCATTTTGTGCAACTCGGCTCCGATATATATATTTTTTTTCATGTAATCCTTCTCCAAATGATATCATGCACTCTATAGCAAACTATAACTGATCTAATGTTGATAGGTGGTATGATCTACTTAAAATTAATTCTTTTGTTAAAGGAGCTCTACGAAATATGCATAGTGGTGTAGGGTATCATATAGTCGGCCCCGCCCGACTTTTGATTTTTCCTTACTGATTTCATAGTCAACCGAATTTTACCATTTGGTGAAACTCGATCCGATATATCTATTGCTCCAATAGATTTTTTTTAATATAATACTTATCGCAGTCATATCATGTACTATACAGCAATGTTATTTGGTTCATAGTTGGTATGATCTACTCCAAATAAATTCCCAATATAAACATTTTGGTTACGGGAGCTCTACTAAATACTAAATACTTTTGGCCTTTCCTTACTGGTTAATTTTTTATTAGAATCCAAATCCATATTTATTCTGGGCACTTTGTTATTCAATCCTTATATATTGGGAAATGTACGTCAATCAATTGTTGCAGCAGCGCGAAAAAATCAAATTGCTTAGCGCCCCAAATAAAACAAAAACAGATATCATTATTTCATTCGGTAGACTGACCACCCCACACACACACATGGGCTGGGCTGAGTGGAAATGCATTCAACTCAAATGTACAACCAAATATCCAACGGAAAATAGCAATCATTTCGGCGTTTGGCCCCCCACTTATGGTACTTCGAAAAAATATTTTTTAAACAGCGATCAATGAAGAAAATCGGCTTTTGCTTTTTTACATTGGATGGATCCAAACGTCTGCCGAATGAACGAACGAACGGACGTTGGACCGACAGCTGAAAACATCTTAAAATTTACATCTTTATTTTGCGTAGATTTGTGTGTTTTTTGGCAAAAATATACATTTCAATGTGGAACACAAAAAGAAAAAAAATAAGTTGGCACAAAACAATAGGTGTCCGTCTGCTCACTCTCTCTCCCGCTTTCGTCCGTTGATTCTGCGTTCGGTCCATGGGTTGAGGCGATGAAATCGCATTCTAGATGTTGTACTTTATATCGATGGAATACAAATGAAATGTCTACGATATTCCTTTCTATAAAGAACGATTCATTAAAAATCTCGTCGAATAGGTCAATAGGTGTAGTTTCTGGCGTCAGCGATAAAAAGACGCCAACAATATCTTGTTGCGCGCAGAATAAACACTATCAGAAGTAGTAATTTTAAGAAACCCACTGCTAAAAAAATATATAAAATGTAATGGCTTGTGAGCTAAATCACAATATTCTATTCGGCAAATATTAAAAAATCAGATCGGGGTAAAGCCATTGAAATTCCAAAAAGTGCAAGAACTTATACCGCAACAGAATGAAAGTGGCCGAAAGTGGTGAACTGCCGATTTTGTTTTTCTCCGATGTCCAGCAGTTTGTAAACAAACAAAATGATCGTGTTTACTTGCCAAAGAGGTGAATAATGAAGCTAAAATTATCAAAATACCGAAAATAGGGAGGTACCATTATACAGACAGTTTTCTGTCATATGATGTATTATCCATTGCGAACTACGAATACCAAATTTGAAAAAATTCCGGTGAATGCCGAATATCGGTACGTTCTGTTATATGGGGGCTATACGAAGACGTGGGCCTGCACAGACATTTTGCTAGTATTCATTGCGAACTTCAAATACCAAATTTAAAACACTTCCGGTGAATAATGTCGCTTACATCACCAAAATACCAAAAATAGGGAGTTACCATTATATCAGAGCTATACCAAAACGTGGACCTACATGGCCCATTTTCAATACCAAAAGTCCTGTAGACATAATATACATTTGAGTAAAATTTTATCAACGTACTGCATTTTGTTCTTAAGCTGAAGTGAATTGCACAGACGGACGGACGTACATACATACATACATTGTGGGGTGGTTATAAAATGTATATTTCGAGGTATTACAAACGGCATGACAAACTTAATATACCCTCCATACTATGGTGGAGAATATAAAAAAAATATTCTGAAAGGTGTTTCGACAGAGATAAATAGGCCTTTACTTTTGCATGGTGGATGATATTAAAAGTTCGACATGGCCGATCTTATTATAATGTTTGACTTGTTTTATTATCTTTTCAGGTCTGGCAAAAATATTTCCATTGAAATCCATTCTACTTTAATGCTAGACAAAATATTCTCAAAATACCCATATATAATAGGCACGGAATAACAAATTCTAAATTTACCATGTGAATGAGTTGATGGATTTACTGGAAAACAAACAAAATAATATATCTGAATTTAGGAAATTTCTGAAAATAAGTTATTTTTGAATATCTGGAGTTCTTTATTTTGGCTGAATCATTTGAAAACATGAAATAATTATCAACAGTTCCTATTGTTTTCGGGGATTTTCCAAACAGTTGTGTTTGCCTAATGACTGGAAAAATAAGTAAGATAAACAGAAATTGTATAACATTCGGCAAGATTGACTGACACGAGCGGTAAATATTTGGAATAACTATTTTATACATACATATGATTACTGACAACAATTATGACAAGTATGCGGAAGACTTAGAGAAAGCCAGCCAGGAAGTTCAATCATAAGACACAAAATGTTTGGGTGTATCAAATAAATTTGGAACAACATGTGTTGAACAATTGGACCATTTAATCTGTGGCGGAGTTTAAACTTTTCCAATGGATATGATATAATGTACAAGTCCATTGCTCAATACTCATTTCATCAACTCAATTACTTTAGCGTAGACATGTTTGATTAGAAGTTGATAATTCTTGATATGTTGTGGGTCCAATATGCGATTTTTTGTATTCTAAATATTCTGGGAAAAGGTCAAGACATTGATTTTTAAATTTTTTTGAATAAAAGCAAAAAATGTCAAAAATAGCATCAAATTTTAGGATAAGTTTAGAATTGTTCGAATTGGTCACCTTTAGCACCAATTATGGCCTTCAAACGGCCAATGAAACCGTCACACGCTGCCCGAATGTTGCTCTGCGGTATTTTGGCCCATTCCCGGCGAAGCGCTTGCTTGAGGTGATCGACACTTTGGTATTTTTTAGTACCAACCCTTCTTTCCAAAATACTACAGACACAATAGTCCAACGGATTGGTATCCGGAGATTTTGGTGGCCATTTTGTAACCATTCTTGGGTGGGGCATAACAGCGACCATCGGCTGTAATGGCGGCCCACACCATCACCATGGCCGGCGCTTGGCCATCGGCAATTCACCACTTTCGGCCAAGCGAAGCAACTCTTTAGCTCTTTTGAGTCCATTTTCTTTCTGTTGCGGTGTACGTTCTTGCACTTTTTGGAATTCCAATGGCTTTACCCCAGCTCATTTTTTTAAAATTTGCCGAATGGAATATTGCGATATGTTCAGCTCACGGGCCATTTTTCAGCCACTGTCTTAGGATTCTTAAAAAAAAGAAAGCAAGTAAGAAAGTTTCAGTTATTTTTCGGACAGATATATGCCTTCATCATTTGACCATTTAGCCATCTTTACATTAAAATCTAGTGAACAGATACTTTAAAGAGAACTGAAATGGCTTCCTTATGGTTATGTTTGTACATTTTTTATGGAAAAGTAAATTTTTTGCTAGTCGGGAAAATGGTTTGCCCATTTTTCATGCGTTCCGTTTTTGCACTAGTTCTTATGAGATTTCATGATTTTATATTTTTCGAGAATTATTATTGTTCAAAATTTAATCCTTTATAAGCCAATATTATCTATTTTCGAACATGATCTAAGTCGGAAGTAAACATTTCTTACTCTAATCGGATATTACTTGAAATCTTGGAATTTTGTGAGCGAGGTACCAGAAGAATTAGATCGATATTACATACCTTCACTCTGGATCGAGAACTATTTGAATATGAGTAGTTTGAAGATAAACGGCGATTCATTTCGCATTTTATGAGAGTTATGATTTTAATTTTTGCGGGGCAAATTTCTTATCGTAGCCATTTGCAATTTCTCTTGTTCCTGCAATAATCAATCAACTATTTTTAATTTATTTGAGTGTAGGGGATTTGAAAACATTTTTATTTTCGAAATTGCAATCCTAAATGTTTTTTAGAATTATGTCGTTCTGGAAAAACCTGCTTCCAAGGAAATACTCTGTGAAAGGAACAATCAGAACTATATGTTTGTTGTATTTCTTGCAAAACATTTTGTTTTGAGTAAAGAAAGGATAGGTTGATTGCACATAAATTAAATTAAGAAAACTTTTTTTATATAAAAGTATCTGAATTCAAACGTGTTCTACAAACTAAAAATACCAGTAAGACCGTTTCGATAATGCAATTAAACTTTTCAAAAAACCATAAGGTGGGTAAGGCCATTATATGCGACTTATACTAAAATAAGAACCAATACAGACAATTTTATACCACAAGGATTGTTATCTATTACGGGTCTTAAATACCAAATTTGGAACAATTTCGTGGGTAAATGTGACTAGGATTATCAAAATACCGAATATCGTTGGGTACCGTTATATGTACGCTATAGGAAAACCTGGACCTGGAGCTGGACCTGGAGATATTCAATGTTCTGCCACCGGAGCTAAAACCCCTACAAATGCCAATTTTTGAACAAATGCGTAAAAATGTGACTTAAACCATCAGAATATTTAAAAATACCGAATATCGAGAGGTACCGTTATATGAGGGATATAAGGAAACGCGGACCTATGTGTGCCAAATTTTAAAGGTCAACGTCAAAAAATGTGGGTGGTATAGTGATATAAAACGATAGACGGATGGATATCGTTAAATCGTCTTAAAAAAAACTGCAACCAACTTCAGACTGCTTTCATTTCTAAGCCAATCGTCTGACAGCTGTTAAAATTGCTCCAGTGACAGCTCATTATATTGTTTACAAGCGTACAAAAGCATTTTGGTGAGAATTTTCCAGAAAAAAGTTATTCGTGAGGGAATTCAAGCGTGATATAGAGATTTCTTTATATTTGACTGGAAACCCACAAGTGAATATCGTTAGAGCACTCCAACATTTAAATGTGAATAAATCTTTTGTGTCTCGTACCATCGCTCGTTACCGTGGATGGAAGAAAACAGCAACATCAGCAGAAATGGTTCGAAAAGTAAAGAAGCGACTTGATCGAAACCCGCGTCGCAGTGACCGAAAAATGGCTCGTGAGCTGAACATATCGCAATATTCCATTCGGCAAATATTGAAAAATGAGCTTGCCCCGAGCCATTGAAATTACAAAAAGTGCAAAAACTTACACCGCAACAGAAAGAAAATAGGCTCAAAAGAGCTAAGGAGTTGCTTGGCCGAAAGTGGTAAACTGCCGAATTTTGTTTTCTCCGATAAAAAAAACACTCGTTGTCCAGAAGTTTGTAAACAAACAAAATGATCGTGTTTACTTGCCATAGAGGTTAACTTAAAATTGTGCACCTTCGGTTGGCCACCAGAACTCAAGCGCCGGTCATGGTGATGGTGATGATCGCTCTCCGCTCGTGTTAATCGACCGTTTCATCTGAATAAATGACGATTATTATCAAAAAAAATATTCTAGAGGGTGTATTAAAGCCTTGGGCACGCAAACATTTTGGCCGCAGACCTTGGACATTCCAACAGGACTCAGCACAACCGCACCCACCCAAAAATGGTTACAAAGTGAGGTTCCTCAAAAGAGCTAATAGAGTTGCTTCGCTTGGCCGAAAGTGGTGCACTGCCGAATTTGGTTTTCTCCGATGAGAAAACAGTTTGTAAACAAACAAAATGATCGTGTTTACTTGCCAAAGAGGTCAGCTGAAAATGTGCACCTTCGGTTGGCCATCAGAACTCAAGCGCCGTTCATGGTGATGGTGCGGTCCGCCATGACAGCCGATGGTCGCTCTCCGCTCGTATTAATCGACCGTGGCATCAGAATAAATGCCGAATATTATCGCGAAAATATTCTGGAAGGTGTATTAAAGCCACACTCTTGCCGCAGACCTTGGACATTCCAACAGGACTTAGCACCATCGTACTCAGCACACTCCAACCATGAATGGTTACAAAATGAGGTTCCGCGCTTCATTTCCAGCGCACAATGGCCACCAAAATCTCCGGATACCAATCCGTTGGACTATTGTGTTTTGAAAAGCAAGGTTGGCACTAAAAAATTCCGAAGTATCGATCACCTCAAGCAAGCGCTTCGCCTGGAATGGGCCAAAATTCCGCAGAGCAAAATTCGGGCAGTGTGAGATGGTTTCATTGACCATAATTCGTGCCAAAGGTCACCAATTCGAACAAATCTAAACTTATTCTAAAATTTAATGCTATTTCCGATATTTTTTTTTCATTCAATAAAATGTAAAAATTAAAAATTATTATGACTTTCTTGCAGTTTTTTTTATCTCACCCTGCAAGCATTTTGTGGTGGAGGTACAAACAGGAACAAGAGGAATTGCAGTTTTTTTATCTTACCCTGAATACACTTTATGCAGTTTGCGACGAATAACAAAATAACTCACTTTTATCAGCATAGTTATGAATAAGGCCACACAATATCAATTCCAACAACTAATAACTTTTCTTAAATATATAAAAATCATCGAAATAACAGTTTTAGACCCTCGGTCTCTTTGGTCCAAATCCATATCAGGACATTTGGAATCTGTCTGGCTGGTGCGCACTGCAACTCTTGAAAGGAGTATTCGATTTGACTCAAACTTGGGATTTTCAAAGAAAATAGTTTACTGCACAGAAAGAGAAAGGATAATCCGATTTTCCCCAACTTTACAAATCCTATTATTTGTCTATTATTTATCAGTGCTAGGTCAGGTGCGAAATGGGCAATATCGGTCTACTCCATCAAGTACCTCCCCCACAAAGCGTCAACATTTTGAATTATTATAACTGTTATATAATGTGATGTAAGTGTCCGATTGTCTTCAAATTACACACATAATAATATTTTTATACCCTACACCACAAGGTGGTCAGGGTATTATGTCTTTGTGCATTTGTTTGTAACAGGCAAAAGGAAACGAGATAGACCCATAGTTCCTTTTGATGATCTGCATAGAATCACTTTCTGCGTTGATTTATACATATCAGTCCGTCTGTCCATGTATTCTTGTGAACAAAATGCAGGTCGCATTTACTATCCGATTGAGATGAAATTTTCCAAACAGCATTTGTTTGGCCCAAGGACGAACTCTATAGAAAATGGAGATAATCGGTAAAAATTTAGATATAGCTCCCTATATATCTTCGTCCGATTTGCCTTTTATTGTGCACCAAACGTGTAATATCATCCCGAATAGTATGGAATTTTGCACATACAACCAAATTAGGTCTGAAAATAAGTATGCCAAATTTGATCGAAATCGGTTCAGATATAGCTATAGTTCCCGTATATATTGTTCGTCCGATTTGTTATTTTTGTCCTCCGCAGCCGTAATATGCACTCTGCAACAAAAATATTTGGGGAAATATCAGAAGTACCTTTGCTAAATTTTATCGAATACGGTTCAGATTTGGATATAGCTCCCATATATAACTTCGTCCGATTTAACTTTTATTGCGCACCAAACGTCTAATATTTGTCTAAATGGGATGAAATTTGGCACATACGACCGAAGGTAGTAGAAGGTATACTAGAAGGTAGTATGCCAAATTTGGTGAAGATCGGTTCAGATATAGCTATAGCTCCCATATATATTGTTCATCCGATTTGTTGTATTTGTTACCCACAGCCGTAATATGCACTCCGTAACAACGATATTCAGGGAAATATATCAAATACAGCTCAGAAATATCTTTGCTAAATTTTATCAAAATCGGTTTAGATTTGGACATAGCTCCCATCTTTATCTGATTTCAATTCATTTGGTGCAAGGGCAATACAACTCCGAATTTAAAAGATACAAATGCTTCGGCATATTTAGTCCTTTGAATTTTAAATTATAATTATATAGGGTGTATGATTGAATTCTCCCATAAAAACTTTTAATTGTTATGTTAAGCTCAACTAAATTAGCAAAGTGGTGTAGGGTATCATAAAATCGACCCCGCCTGACTTAAGAATATTCTTTACTGGTTTATTAACTGAAGGTCTGGTGTGAAAACGGAATATATCGGTCTACTCCTTATGGCACCTCCCCCACAAATGGTCAACATTTTGAATGACCAAAACGATCATAAAATCCGAAATAAGCATTCAATTCTGTTCAAATTACACATATCACAATATTGTTATTAAACCAAGATCTGGTGTGTACTCCTCCTTCTGGAATCTCCCACACAAAAGGTCAAAATTTTGAATGTCTATGAAGCTCATAAGACGAAGAAATTAACATTCGACTTCATTTAAACTTGGCCCGCTCAATATTTCTATCAACACAAAATCTGTTATAAAGATGGTAGAGATCGGTCCATTCCTTCTAGTACCTCCCTCACAAAGGGTCAATATTTTGGAAAACAAAACGCTCCAAGAAAGCGAAATAAGTATCCGGTTCTCTTCAAACTTCACACATCCCATTATTTTACTAACACAAGATCTGCTTTGAAAATAGTATATATCGACGCACTCTTTCTGGTACTTCCCCTACAAAGGATCAAAATGTTTAATATCCAGAAGCTCAAAAATTTGCAAAATTAACATCTGATTCCATTCCAGACTTGGTACATATCAATATTTTCATGAACTCAAATTCTGTTATAAAGATGGTAGAGATCGGTCCATTTCTTCTGATATCTCCCCACATTTTGTAAAACAAACTGCTCAAAGAATGCCAAATAAGCATCCAACTCTCTTCAAGCACACAAACATTTTTGCTAACACAAGATCTGTTGTGAAGATGATATATATCTGCGAATCCCTTTTGGTACCTCACCGACAAAGGGTCACAATTTTTAATATTTATATCTGTCATAATTTGCGAAACAAGTCAGCGATTCTTTACAACTTGCTATATCTACATATTTCTCTCAATCAGAAACCAGAGATGAATATTGAATTTATGATTTCCCAGAAAATGGGATATAAATGTTCAATTTTTTTGGAATTTTTCCCATACTAATATTTGTATTTGTATGAACATGGAATACATCCGCCGACTATATCTGGTACCTCACCCACATTTTGACATTTTCTAAAATTTCTCATATAAAGTGAAAGAAGTAACCATTATAGTCCCAACATGGGACGTCGCAATATCACGCAAGTCAAAATATATTATCAAATAAACGATCAGTGGCTGAGGGTAAGTCGGCAAAAACGACGGATACTTTTTAACTTGTTTATTTTTTATCAAAAGGTGTTAAAACAGCGTTGGGGCCATCTCCCTGCTTACATTGTTGCATCCATATACATATATATATTAAATAGAGGGGAACAAAATTCAGAGTTCAGAACAACAAAGGATTGCATTGTAATGTTCTTAACCACTTTTGATGGGCAATAATCAATCTTCGAGAAGACATTCATACATACATACACAAATGCATAACTACCACGTGTAATTGTTGAATATGTATGAATATCAAGTGTCCTCAAAACAACAACAAAATATAAAATAATAATAATAAAAACAATAATTGCGGTCATTAATCATCATCGTCATGACCACAAACGAAAAAAAGAAGAAAACACAAAAACAGAGTAATTACAATCCGCACCCCCTTTACCCATGAGCCCCTTCCCCCTCTGTCGTATAACAATAACAAACAACATTACACACAACTGCCTCATTGCAGGTTTGAACTTAGGGTACCTTTCTTTTTCTCTTCTTCGTTGTTGCTGCAGTTGTTGGATTTGATTGCAGTCATTGTCTTACGACAAGTACTCTTGGGTCGCCGCTGTTGTTTGCTCGTATTGTATATGCTTTCATGCCAACAACGACAAAAAAACTACTTGTAACTCCAAACTCCAGTAACAACAATAAGACATCGTCATACAAACCTTCTTGCAGAACAACAATGCCTCCATAAACAACTTTTTATACCTGCCTCCACTCTTCACCCAATTGTTCAGATTGGAAGACATGACTCATCATCTTCTTGCGCTACGTACCGACCGGTTGCACCAATTCTTTAGGTGAAGTGAGTTTATGTGGATGACAAACAGATGTGTTTGCTATGGTACAATATACATTCACACACTTACCTACATAGTAACAATCTTCTTCTTTGATTTAGTTTCAGGCCAAAAACAGAAAAACAAGAACTCGATAAAGAAAAACAAGTCTGAAGGGGAAACAATGAACGATCGACATCAATCGATCGCAACTCCAAATAAAGTACGATTTTGCGAGGTCATGATAAAAAGTTATACGAAACAAATATATTGGATGGAAAATGATAAAAGGAAGACTAATTATGAGCGATGAATGGGTCCGTAAACATACAAAAAAACTTATAATAACCTGGACATGTACTGAAGAGTCCAAATTAAATCTATTGTCGAATTACAGTAGATTTAGTTGGAAATTGTTATATATGAGACCAACCTGGTAAGGTTAATATCAACTGTTAACCAATAATATTGAATTACAACTAATTCGGACTATAAAGGCGATCGAAAACATTTAAAAGAGAGAGTACAATTTTTTGGGTACCACACCTCAAAACCATTCTGCCCCATAATTTCGAAGCTATAAATTAAAATATCGCAAATTAAATAGACAGACGGACATCTTATAATAGGTTTAAATTAACATATTAAATCATTTAATGTGTTCTGCTAAATAATGCTTATGAAGCTAGATAAAAATTCATATATCTCCTTCGAAGAAATAATCATTGATCCTTAGATCCGAGTTTTTGAGAGAAGGAAAATGTTGATGAGGAAGTATGACGAAATTGTTTATTCGGAGATTGAGATTGAGAGATATGAAAAACATGGATCCGTATAGACAATACCCTTCGGTAGGAACTCTAAGTAGGAAACTCAAAGTATAAATTTTGAGTAATTCTGTAAAAATCATTTTGTTATTAAATATAGTATTGTTTCCTTGTATGGGGGGAAATTCCAATGAAATGACTAGTTCTATTTACCCACTATAGGTTCAGACATCAAAATACAGAAACTAAAATCTATATATGTAAAAAAAACTTGTTTCAGTTACCACGCTTATATCGCAAGAACATCTGGCCTGATTTTGGCAATTTCGGAATGGTCTCTTGGCCGAAGACGAAATACGGAAATAAAAATGTGAACAACAAAGTATGGAGTATTAAGTTTGTAATTCCGTTTGTAACACCTCGAAATATACACAAAGTATATACACGGTGAGATAAAAAAACTGTAAACAAAGTAAAACGCCATAATTTTTGTTTATTGTTTTTAAATTTTATTGAATAAAAACAAAAAATGTCGGAAATAGCATCAAATTTTAGAATAAGTTTAGATTTGTTCGAATTGGTGACCTTTGGCACGAATTATAGCCTTCAAACGGTCAATGAAACCGTCAGCCCATTCCCGGCGAAGCGCTTGCTTGAAGTGATCGACACTTTGGTATTTTTAAGTTCCAACCTTGCGAAATACTCCAGACACAATAGTCCAACGGATTGGTATCCGGAAATTTTGGCGCGTGCAGAATGCAATGGAGCTGAGTACTGTTGGGATGTCCAAGGTCTGAGGCCAAAATGTTTGCGTGCCCAAGGCTTGAACACACCCTCCAGAATACTTTCGCGATAATATTCGGCACCTATTCTGTTGCCACGGTCGATTACTACGAGCGGAGAGCGACAAACGGCTGTTATGGCGGCCCACACCATCATCATGGCCTTCGCTTGAGTTCTGGTGGCTAACCGTCTGTGGAAATCACTTTAGCTTTCGAACGAAATGAAGTAGGTTAATATAATTTTACTCAAATGTGTATTATATCTGCAGGACTTTTGATATTGAAAATGTCATGTAGGTCCACGTTTTGGTATAGCCTCCATACAACGAACCTCCCGGAATTGTATCAAATTTGGTATTTAAAGTTCGTAATGGATACTAAAGCTTATGACAGCAGATTTTTTGTGCAGGTCTACGTCTTCTTATAGCTCCCATATAATGGTACCTACCAATATTCGGTATTTTGGTGATTTTAGCGACATTATTCACCGGAATTATTTCAAATTTGGCATTTGAGGTTCATAATGGATACTACAGCCTAAGACAGAAAAGTGTAAATCCATGTCTTCGTATAGCTCCCATATAATAGTACCTCCCGATATTTAGTATGTAATTGATTTTAGCGACATTATTCACCGGAAATGTTTCAGATTTGGTATTTGAAGTTCGTAGAGGATACTACAGCCTAACACAGAAAATTGTCTGTGCAGGTCCACGTCTTCGTATAGCCCCAATATTATAGTACCTCCCGATATTCGGTATTTTGGCGATTTTAGCGACATTATTCACCGGAATTGTTTAAAATTTGGTATTAGAAGTTTGTAAAGGACAGAAGACAGAAAATTGTCTGTACAGGACCAGGTTTGGTATAGCCCCCATATAATAGTACTTCCCTATATTTGATGATTTTGATTATACAGGTCCATGTCGTCGTATAAACCCTAATATTACGGCTATATTCGGTATTTTTAAGTTTTTAACAGAATTTTTAACGGATTCTATTTTTTGAACATTGCCAAATTCGTTCCAAATGGTGGAGGTATTTAAAGTTCGGCCCGGTCTTACTTACAGCTTTTTACTTGTTTAATTTTTCTTTCTTATGTTAGTATTCGGTTAGTAGATCAAAATCCCAAAATGGGTTTTGAGTTCCAAGCCCAAATTTTTCGGAGGCCATAATGTAAAGCCTTAAACATACAAAAAGCGCCTCAATTATTTTGCTCTATACTTCGCAGAATTTACTATATAGAGTTTAAAATTTGATATTGATTTGGTCCTTATTTGTCATTTTGGATTCTAAGGGAGTAGAAGAAAGTTTTCATTGTAGATCGATGTTCAGTGTTCAATCAAGGTACCTCCTGATTTTACCATATCGAAAGTCTTCACCACATTTTCCAAAGAATTCGGCTAAAAATGTGTATTTAGGCTACTTTGGGGGTAGAAAATCTTAAACAAAAATTTCAACATTGGTACATATTTTAGTATTGTCGCCATATAACAGTACCCCAGGTCCACCGATTTATAACCCATTGGCGGACAAATGGACGGACATTGTTAGGTGGACTTATGAGGACTCTCTAAGCCACAATTTGAGGTGCTATGGTAATGGGTAAAAGAGTAATTAACTTTGACTATTCCTTAATCATTCTTCCCTTAATTATGAGATGTACAAAACCGAGCAACTTCGAAATTACAGCTCATTTGACTGGAAAATTTTGCTTAGATCTTTACAAAACCTAAAATAGTTGATATATACTTTTTAATTACACACACTTAGGCCCCTAAATCTCACAAATAGGAGCAGGTTTTTTTAAACACTTAAAATCGACTAGTATTTTTATTGGGGAACGATGATGATGCTGCTGTTGACGACAAAAATGATATCGATGACGATAGTGATGATAATGACGCTGACGCGATGAAGCTGATGGTGAATAGATTCATGTGTATTGCCAGCACTTACAAACTACCGAATGTCAATTTTGTCTGTCCATTGAATGGTCATGTCTATATCTCCTTGTGGTTTTCGTCATGGACCGCTCTCACTCCTTAGCAATTCTAGAATGTAATATCAACAGAAATATTGAAAACACAAACGATATACACACTCTATACCCAATGCTTCAAAAAAGTATCTATAAATGCATGCAATTATTGAACTAAAAATTCCAAATTCCAGTTCTGCGATCTTTTATTAAAGGCAGTGTCTGGCCATTGCTTAAAATGAGAAAAAGGTGTTCCTGCAGCCTAACAGCAGGATCACTAATCTAAACACTTTATTGCAGGGTAGAAAATATTCACACCCCACGAAACCAACTGCAGTGCATATTGCACCATATGCAAACAGACTCTTACAGATGGATCTTCGACGGTTTGGCCTGCAGTGAGCAGGCGATGTGACGAATCCTGTTGAGATGGTTCTTTTGTATCTTCCTGACACTCCTTCCAATTAAACGATCTTGTTTATGCCATAGAAAAGATCCATGGGGTTGTCCCTAATCCCAAAATTGTTAGTTTCAAATTATTATTATGCGTTAAAGGACACATCAAAAGTCATTTCGCACCACACCAACTGCAAACGACCTTGAATTTCATCGCCGGATTTCGGAAAAATATATATTGGTATATTGGTATCCAATTGGTACGAATAAACAAGCAGATTTCGTAATAAAATATTATTTTTTAATTGGATTTTTAATACTTCAATTTATATTATAAGATATTTGCTTCAGCAATTTTTGTCAGATAGGTTTGCAGGTTTGACATGTCAAAGTATTTAGTCACTAATTGATTATCGGAGAGAAAAAGAAGACTCAAACAAAATGGGTCATCAAGCCAGTAAGGAAAAGTCAAAAGTCGGGCGGGGCCGACTACATGATACCCTACACCACTATGCATATTCAGTAAAGCTCCCGTAAAAAAGAATTTATTTGAAGTAAGTCATATCACCTATCAACATTTGGCTTTAGATCGGTTATAATTTGGTTGCATGTCAATATATTAATTCCGAATTTAGCAAAGATAAACTTATCGATCTTCCTACCCTAGAGAAAAGGAGATTAATGCTTAGATGTATTTTTATCATCAAACTTTTGCGTGGTCAAATTGATTGAGATTGAGTTTTTTACTGATGAAATTAAATTCAATGTCCCCTCGCGAAATACGCGTTATTACATACCTCTTAAACTAACATTAGCAAAATCGAACTAAGAAATAAATAATCCTCTTCGAATTATGTGCTGATTATAATAAAACGATTTCTTTGTGTGAACCCTTGCATGTCATAAAAAACTCTATCCTACGTTCTTAGTTTATAAAATTGTTGCCAGACTTAGTTTCTGTCATTTAGTATTTGTATTGTTTAGTTTAGATACTTTAATTCTTTTTAATTGTTAAACCGGCTGATGTTCTAATGTAGCCGGTTTCCCAAGTCTACTAACCCCCTATAATCCGGACTATGGGGTGTACGTGCTCCCTAAGTTATGGGGAGGTGGCCCTCTCGGTCGGCAGGGGCGGGAAAGTGAGGCGTTGGGAACGATCGAAAAAAAATATTCCCGAGCTCTATAAGATATCTGGTACCAAATATTATTGTTGTCGAATGCATATTACGAATGAGAGGGACTTAAAGACCAAATCGGATGAAACATACATATAGGAGCTAAAGCTATATCTGAACCGATTTTCACCAAACTTGATGTACATGCTTCTAGACTAAATTTGGTCGGATCAGGCAAAATTCAGGTCATTTGGACTGATATTAGCTATTTGGTGCACAATTATCGGGATATCGGTAGAAGATTTATATGGGAGCTATATCCAAATCTGAACCGATTTTGTGGAGTTCATATTACGCATGTGGGGGTCTTAAGACTCCAAATCGGATGAAACATATATATGAGAGCTATAGCTGTATCTGAACCGATTTTCAAATTCGATGTACTTGTTTGTATTCGGTGGGATGTACCAAAATTCAGGTCATTTGGACTTGTATTGGCCATTTGGTGCACAACAAACCCGAAATTGGTTGAAGATACATGGGAGCTGTATCTAAATCTGATCCGATTATCACCAATTTCAATAGGGTTCGTCTTTGGGCCAAACTAAATATTGTTTGGAAGATTTCATCTCAGTCGGATAATAAATTTAACCTCTATTTAATTTACAAAAGTACATGGACAGACGGACTGGCATGCATAAATCGACTCAGGAAGTGATTCTATGAAGGTCCCCAAAAGTAAGTATGGGTCTATCTCGCTTCCTTCTCCACGTTGCAAACAAATGCACAAAGACATAATGTAGGGTATAAAAATAGTTTTTGGAAGAAAATTGTAAGATGTAAACAAATGAACTTCTGTAACAATTTGCGACAATTTTTACAAATTGTATTGTAACCAGAAAGACCTAATATTACGGCATTGTCAATATTTGAAAATGAACAGCATTGACCTAGGTTTAGCCCTTCAGAAGTACCCACTTTAATTTGCCTTTTGCGTTTCAATAAATTGTAAAAAACATATCCCATAAAACAGTACCACCCAATTAGAGTTGTTTCAAAGATTGTAAATCCATTAAAAGCAGATTTGTTGAATTTAGTGAGTGGTCAATAAAAAAATTAGAAAAATTACATAGTACACATACATATACATATATACATGCATAAGTATGCACTCGATATTAACTCAATTAACTCACGCCAATAATATCTATAGCTTACTTCGTTTACCTTTTATCAGTAGGCTTGTATATATTTTCTCCATTCAAGGCTAACATTGGTAAAGTTATTACAATCATCAAGGCTATTAAACAATTAAACAAAACTTCTTCCGGACATGGCGCAGGGGGTGACTAAAATAACAACAACAACATCATTTTACACAGCAAATCGATTTTAATTTAATATCGTTGTCATACAACAGCAGTCAGCAACAAGCATAACACTAGCAACAGCTGAGCGTGATGAGTGGTGGCGATCAGCCAACATTTAGCCTGTAGTCCCGCCGCTGTTGATCGCTCTTCAGATGTGAACGAACGAGCAATGAAACGTTCGTTGATGAGGTGTTTGTTGTCGATGACTTACTCAGAGCAGAGGGGGCTTTTTTGTTGTCCGTTAAGTTGTCAGGCTGTTGCTAAGGTAAAATGTTTCAATTTTATAAATATTTGTTGTTGTTGCACTGTGTTGTCAGCAGTGATTGTTGTTGTAACCGCAATGTATATGAGTGTGTGTATGTCAGATTATATGCAAGCACATATAAACATATATACCCATGTATAATGTCAGACTTTGTTGTTGTTGACTAAAAAACAATATTAACTAAAACAACAAAAACATATGCAATCCAACAACAAAGAGAAACCTTGTCGTTGCAATTACCACACAAAAGTGTTTCAAAGTGTGGTTGCCATACACGGAACATGAAACACCAGTTTCTTTGTTGTTGTTGTTTTCATTCCTGTTGCTGCTTCTGCCGGTGACGATATGAGCAATATTGCAGTTACACTACTGCTTTTGGTGAATACGCAGACACACACACATCGCTACACACTCTGTGGACTATGTCAATCCATTCGTATGACTAAAGAATTGTTATCAATTATCAATTTAGTTCGATTCACCGTTTCGGTGTGCCCGACCGACCGACCAAACATTTAACGAGACCAAAGCACTCTTTATGGTTGTTATTTATATTGGGGAACGATGATGATGCTGCTGATGACGACAAAAATGATATCGATGACGATAGTGATGATGATGACGCTGACGTTATGAAGCTGATGGTGACGAGATTCATGTGTATTGCCAGCACTTACAAACTACCGTATGTCAATTTTGTCTGTCCATTGAACGGTCATGTCTATATCTCCTTGTGGTTTTCGTCATGGACCGCTCTCACTCTTCAGCTGTGTAAACACCAGCGATATTTATCATAAAAATATGGTCTATGATTGCGCTTAAAACGTTGTTAACGTCGCTCGTTTACACTGGAAGATTTTTATAGCCTCCACCACTCTGTTCATTTCGACATACCATGAAATATACATCGGCGACCTCGTGAAATAGGAAACGACATAGATTCTTCATTGGAGTAAAATTTTTAGTCGATTTGAGTATGTCCGTCTGTTTAATTCAAAAGCTTGTATTATATTTAAGGTAATTGACGTTGAAAAAGGAATATACGGGTTCACCTTAGAACGGTACCTCCTGATTTGTTGAACGTTTCAAGGGTATCGTAATATCGGTCGGGTTCCCAAGAGACAGAATGTTTCCTCTAAGGGTAATCTTATATAGTATAGCTTTTGAACGTTGGATGAAAATTTACCTTACCGAAAAGAACTACGCCTAAAAAATAATTTCTAAAAATTAACGAACTTAAATAGGCCTTTTAATGGAAAATGTGTTCATTTGAGAAAAAAAATATATGTTTTTCTTTTTCTTGTCTAAATAATCCGAAATAAACGCTTTGTTTAATTGTTTTCATTTACATTACCACACATGATTCACCCCCATTTCTTCAAATTCCCCCACTGTTCGGCATTTAGTTTGAGTTAAAAAACGAATTGTTTCCAGGCAATTGTTGATTGAAATTTCATCATCTCGAATTGGTGTCGTCAGATATTTCACAAATTTATTCATTTCATTGGAATATGTGATTTTATTCTAGTTTCTTTTTTTATTATTTTGTCCATTTGGCTTGACTTTTGATTTTCTGTTTTGGAGGCTAGGAATATTTGTTTGACCTATGACGTGTTAAAAGTAAACAAATAAATATTTTCGTGGATTTATACTTCCGTTTGTAGTGACATTTCAATGACAAATTTGTATGGGACGTTTCAGATTGTGAACAACTGATGGATATCTCCTAGGGTGTTTATGAATCACTTCTATAACGATCGTTAATGGTGTAAGTATATCTAATGGCCAATTTTAATGGGTATAATTTTGTACAAAGACATAAAAACATGCATAGTATTATGAATTTATTTTAACGTATTAGTGGTATATATTCAGATGTTCTCGACATCAACAACGTTATTTTATTTTATTTTTTTTTTGTGGAAACTGAACTCTACCTCACAGCATTCCGTTTTTGTTTCGAAATGTAAATGAGTGGAAAATTAGTCAGTGGATCATAAAACCTGTTCTAAATCGAGTTCTGACGTTCCTGAACGATCTAGTTTAAAGGAACTATTCCGCGATGAAAGGATCGGAACTATACCCCACTCTTTCGTTCATCTCATTAATTAAGTTGCTATCGTTAGAGCACCCCAACATTTAAATGTGAATAAATCTTTTGTGTCTCGTACCATCGCTCGTTACCGTGATACTCGTAGCGTCGCTCGACGTCAAGGAAGTGGACGGAAGAAAAGAGCAACATTAGCAGAAATGGTTCGAAAAGTAAAGAAGCGATTTGATCGAAACCCGCGTCGCAGTGGCCGAAAAATGGCTCGTGAGCTGAACATTTCGCAATATTCCAGTCAGCAAATATTGAAAAATGAGCTCGGGGTAAAACCATTAAAATTCCAAAAAGGGCAAGAACTTACACCGCAACAGAAAGAACATAGACTCAAAAGAGCTAGAGTTGGTTCGCTTGGGCGAAATTGGTGAACTGCCGAATTCGGTTTTCTCCGATGAGGAAACATTCGTTGTCCAGCAGTTTGTAAACAAACAAAATGATCGTGTTTACTGGCCAAAGAGTTGAGCTGAAAATGTGCACCTTCGGTTGGCCACCAGAACTCAAGCGCCGGCCATAGTGATGGTGTGGGCCGCCATAGCAGCCCTTGGTCGCTCTCCGCTCGTATCAATCAGAATAAAGGCCGAATATTATCGCGAAAATATTCTGGAGGGTGTATTAAAGCCTTGGCACGCAAACATTTTGGGCGCAGACCTTGGACATTCCAACAGGACTCAGCACCATCGCATTCAGCACGCGCCACCCAAGAATCTTTACAAAATGAGGTTCCTCGCTTCATTTTAAGCGCAAAATCTCCAGATACCAATACGTTAGAGTATTGTGTCTGGAGTATTTTGGAAAGCAAGGTTGGCACAAAAAATACCAAATTGTCGATCACCTCAAGCAAGCGCTTCGCCGGGAACGGGCCAAAATACCGCAGAGCAACATTCGGACAGCGTGTGACGGTTTCATTGCCCGTTTGAAGGGCATATTTCATAACTCATTCATTCAATAAAATTAAAAAAAAATTTAAAAATGATGGCGTTTGACTTTTGCATTTTTTTTTTGTCTCACCCTGTATGGAACAGTGTTGGCTTGTTTATTCGGGATACCATAGTATTTTGTTATTGCAAAATGGTCAGGCTTAATCCCTTTATTGTTGTTTTTATAAAAACAACGTTTGTTTATTGGTGGAGAACGATGGTAATGTTTACCAGGGGGTAAGGCAGGGAATACCGAGGTTTCGGAAAGTGTTACAAATCCTCATCAGTTCCCTTGTCTTTTGTCTGGGATATTCTCTCCAGAAGTTATTTTAAAAATAACTCCAATGACAAAAAAACGTTTTTTACCCAAGTGACCAATGGAAAAAAGTTCTGTACATAAAGGCTTTCAGCGGTAAAAAGATTTTCCACAATTCAAACATTCCATACTTCTCCGATACACAGTGTTATTTAAAATGCCAAATACAAGTAGTGCCTCAAGCATCAAGAAAGAAATGCATCGTTTTCACGGTATTCCTGGATAGCCATTCAATAAATAGCTGAAACTAAAACATTTCAAACCAACTTCTAAACAAGTAATCAAAGGCTATAGTCGGCCGGGCCCCCCATGTGATACTAAAATATGTTGGAAAACTACAATATATTGGAAACCTCTTTAGAGCCATAGAGTCCTGCACAAATTTTACTTTTGATTTTTGACTGGGGAAGATCCATTTATAGTTTCCTATGTTGGGGACCCAATATTTCGGGGTGTTACATACTTTTTGGCCCAATCAAACTTATAATACCCCCTTACACATAGTGTTGAAGGAGAATAATTATGTAGTATATTTTACATTTATTAAGTCTTAGATGATTAACACAACTTAAAAATATTGATAATAATACATCTAATGAAAAATTCCAAAAATGCACACGCGCATTTCAATATTCGCTGAACGGCATACAAAACATGTGGTCCTTGTTGTCTCTTTGTTATCTAGTTTCTCTATTAGCCCAGTGCATCATTCATTCATGTATTCTCGAAATATCTTTTCAAATCCTTACAAAAATCAATTTTAAATCATTGGTTTTCCGGCTTAACCTTATCCCCTCTTAACCCATAGGTTATTTGTTCTTTTGGGATTTTTCGAGAAAATTCGCCATTTACTTTTTTCAAATATCCGAAATATGGAATTCTACCTGCCAGGATCGTAATGTAAAAGAGAGGGAGGATTTTGAGCTGCTTAACAAAAACCAAAAACAAATCATCCCTTTGTCAATGGAAAATTTTTGCAAATCCATGGTGTGTGTTGCAGTAAATAGGCACAAGTCTCTTATTTAAAAAAAAAATGGTTATGTACATACATACATAGTTATGTGTATATATACATATCTGCTAATGTCGACATGTGTGGTGTGTGTGTGTGTCAACATGCAAACCCTTGTAAATCCTCTTACAAATAAAATTTCTAATTGGCATGAATGTATCAAAGCCAAGTCTCTAATTAGTTTGCCTGAGGAGATTTTTTGATAATTGAAATTTTGGCGAAATACAAAACGCACTAAATATAAGGCATATAAAAGGAGTAGTTTCGTGAGAAAATATTTTGAAATCAACCACAGAGAAGAAATGTATTATTGGATTGTTTCGTAAATAAGAACCTGAAGTAGTTTGGTAAGATGTCATTCATATAAAGTCTTATATCAATTTAGGGAACTTGAAGTTTTTTTATGCAGCGTAGAAGAATGGTGAAATTAATACAAGGTAGGCCATAACAATATACTCAGTCAGTTGTAAACTTATGTATGGATCCGTTACCCATTTTGTGACGAAATAAATCTTTAAAGATATATAGAAAATAATTTGGAAAAATTGACCTTCCATTCAATTTTTATACCCTCCACATATGTAGTATGGAGGGTTTTTTAAGTTTGTAATTCCGTTTTTAACTCATCGAAATAATCATTGTAGACCCAACAAAGTATATATATTCTTGATCATCGTAAAACTCTAAGTCGATTTAGACATGTCCGTCGGTTGTAATCACACTATAGAACAAGCGGCGTGAGACAGAAAGCTAAAATATTAAACAGAGTTGTCTTTGGTCTGCTGTCAGGTCAAGTTTGAAGATGAGTCATATCGGTCGACGTTTTCGTGTTGCTCCCATATATAGGTACCTCCCGATATTCGATATCTTGACAATCTTAACCACACTTTTTAACGGAATAGTTTCAAATATGGTATTCCGTTAAAAAGTGTGGAATTACTTACAATTCAGTTTATGGAATTGATAGGTTCTTCTGCTTATAGACAACAATTTCTATATAAGTAAAGGAGTTTCTATAGCCCCTATCCTATAGTTTCTATAGCCCTCTATACTTTTGTATAGGAATGATGCGTACCCTCGATTACTGTAATTTCGACATTTACAGACCTATGTTTACATGAGTTACTTTCCAAATTGTGAACGATATAAAAAGTTCGGCCCAGCCGAAAAACCCTGTTTCTTACATTGAGCGTATATTACCTTAGTCACTCCGTTTGTAACTACTCAAAATACACATATTAGACGCTATAAAGAATCAGCGTAAAATTCTACGTCGATTTATCGATGTTCGTCTGTCTGCATGTCCGTCTGTCTGTCACATTTTCTAACTAATTTGTATAAAATTTGGTATTTGTAGTTCTTAATGGGTTCTACTACCGGTGTCAAAACATTGTCCACACTGTTTCCACATAACGGTACCCACCGATATTCGGAATTTTGGAAATCCTAGTCACATTTATCAACAAAATTATTTTCAATTTAATTATTAAAATGAAATACGTTTGGATCCAGATACTTTTGTATAGAAATGTTTTCTTTAGCTAATGGTGGAGTGTATTTAAAGTTTGTTTTAAATTTTGCAAGGTCCTGGTGGGGGGTATCAGAAATTCGGCTGGCTTTTTACTTGTTTTAAGTCCCATTAAATTTTTAGAGAATGTTGTTGAAACGTGAGATACCAGATATAGTCGACCGAATTATTCAATGTTCATACTTCATCTAATACAGATAACAAACTTACAAGAAAATCGAACATTTATATGTAATTTTATGCAAAATTATAAATTCATCTCAGGTTTCATGGATATTCAAAATTATGACCCCTTGTGGGGGAGGTACCAGAAGGAGTGGACCGATATATCCCATCTTCACAGCAGATCTTGTGTTGGTAGAAATAATGGGATGTGTGAAATATGAAGAGAACTGGGTGCTTATGTCAGATTTTAGAATCGATTTGGTTATTCAAAACTTTTACCCTTTGTGGGGGAGGTACCAGAAGGAACAGTCCAATTTTAACCATCTTTGTGACAGATCTTGTGTTGATAGAAATATTGAGATGTGCCAAGTCTGAATGGAATCGGATGTTACTTCACGTTTTATGAGCTTCATGGCCCTTTGTGGGGGAGGAACCAGAAGGAGTGGCCCGATAATTGAATCGTCACACCAAACCTTGGGTTAATAAAAACATAAAAAGTGAGCAGAAGACCATGTGGGACCAGTAGTGGGATTGTCTAACTCATTTTTTGAGTTACCGACAAAACTCGTTAACTTTGAAGCTCCACATTTTGATAAAAAAAAACATTGGTATCTATCGGTAGGTGACAAAATTAATATACCCTCAATATCTTAGTTGGTGGAGGGATAAAAACATGATTTAAACTCAATTTCTTTATGGTGACTATTGCCTTCAGAAACTTGAAAACGAATAGAGATCTCGTTCACAGGCTAAATTTCCTTATGCCATTGTTTATCCCCTTTAAAAACAAGCCCCCTAACTGTATTTCTTCTAAACTTACCCCCACAATAAAAATATATTTTTATTTTTTAATTTTTATATCCATCCATTGCCTTTTTAGAAACCCTTTTGAGTTATCTAATAGAACAATTTCTGAACACATTTTATATTTAATTTTATTTTTTTAATTGTTTTTTTTTGTTTTGTTTTATTTTTGGTTACAAAATTAAGATCATGTGGTTTTTGTTGTTGTTGGATTTTTGTATTCTTTAAATATAAAAAATATTGAAACAAACTTAAAAATATTAACATTAATACATTTTCGATTTCATTTCCTGTTGAGGACATATTTCATCATCATTGCCATTGCTACTTATATTAAAAATAGAGGCAGGGAATATTTATGCATCTTCTTGTGTTTTTATGTTTAAATTAAAAATAATACATTTCATTATGACAAAAAGTTGACAAAAATTATTTCGTACACAATTAAAATAAATACAAAGTTTTTCTTTATAACTCTATAAATGGGACATTTATGGTATGTTCGCGTATCAAAACTGAATAAAAGATGATAGATGGCCAATAAAAAAAGAATATCATTTGAAAATGATAAAAATGAGAACATTATGGAAAATGGTTTTTAAAGAAAATAAATGGATTTCATTTCGTTTTGCGTTTTGTTTTTATGATTTTTTTACAAACTAAATGCTTGAACCTCTCCACATGGAGAGGATGTAAGCAAAATATCGCAGTTTCTTTCGTTTTTGTTTTGTTTTTTAAATTAAAGTACACAAGAACTTATAATTAATATTAAATAAATATCAAAAAATTTTGGAAATTCTTTGAATTTAGTCAAATCGACATTCGTTACTTGGATAGACCTACATGTTCACCCACAGACACACACATTGTGTGTGTTTGTGAATGATTCGAGGAGTATCGTTTTGGGGAAGGGGAGTACGTTTTGTTTTGCTTTTAATTTTAAGATTTTGTTGCAATTTTAACACATTTTATATTTCACATGATTTGTTTTTGTTTTAGATTAAAACTTAGCATCTTAATAAGTATCACATTCTTTTCATGAGTTTTGTTGTTGTTGCTTCGCGTTTACTAATTGGCAGCCTTGAGTTAAGGGATATGTGCAATGATATCCCAGAACTTGGGACGTTTTGACAAATTTTCCAGATAATATTCTGGATTTCTTACAACAAACATTGGGATTTGGTACAGGGTGGGGGTTCAGGGGTATAAAAGATATTCGATAGCTTAGTTTCATAATTAAATCGCACGAATGACAGACAACAGAAAAGAAGAACACAAAAAGAAACTTAAAAACTAAAGGAGACACAGTTCACGCATTGATATCAGGTTTAAGGGTTGCTGTTTGCAGAGATTTGCCAGCTGGGTCTGTTTTGTAGGTGGGATTATTGAGTGTTTTCAAGGTGGGTGCTGAGGGGTGGTGAATTTATGCTGTGGGCGTTGAAATGGCCTTAGAACTGGTATAGCTATAACTACTACTCATCAAGGGAGAGTATAGCTTGTTCTTGGTGATGTTAAATTCGGGACTAATGGTTATGGTACGCGACAGACCCTTCATAAACTGTGGCAACAGGGCGGTCCAGCCTCGATGATCCTGGCGCAAAGTCAAATATATCTCAAATGTAGATACTGTTTCCTTATCCAATTTGAGTGAGGCAATGCGTCGGGAATTATTCGGTTCATCTTCGAATTCGATGTAAATGGTGCAACCGCGCAGACCACATGGTTCCTTCTCCGATAGGCGTAAAATTTCAGCTGCAATGCGTGGTGTGAGATCACAGGGTAGTGAGACTTCAGTGCAAGATAAATGACGGCTCTTGGCGGCCCTTAGCTCATCCAGCAAACGTAGGGACAAGTCATTAATGGCTGTGGCATCGAAATCTTCACTGTAGTATATATTATTGTGGGTGGTGGTGGTACCCTGATTGCTGTTAGTGTTTTTGGGATTAGTAGCTGTTGATGCTAGCACTGGAGATGTTGGTGTACGCTTGCTTTGGCTTTCGGACAAACGTTTGTTCTTTTGATTGTTAATACTGCATTTCATTTTGTTGACGGTATTTGTTTGATTGTAGGGCAAATTTGTGGTGGCCTTGGTTGTGGCCTCTGGTGGTGGAGTTAAAGGTGAGGTCCAATCTGCAAATAAATAAAGGAAAATTTGAAAGTTAATAAAACCGAAATTGCTTGTGAAATTGTTTATCTTTGAAATCATGAATTGAAGTAACCCCCTTGAGAAAACTCATTCTCGAATGTTCGAGTTGTTTCTATTGTTGCAGTGATGGGTGTGTGCTTGTGTGTGCGTGGAAAAACGCACGTAGCACCACTCACTGCTTTTCTCCCATAGATTTTTTCATAAAAACAAAAGAAATCAAAGCTAGAGCTGGCACACACTACACTCTGTCTATACGCCAGACCACAATAGCTAGAGCTCACACGCTAAAAAAAAAAAAAAAAAAACAAATATAGTTTTTGTTGTTGTTTGCTAGCGAGGTCGTTACACACCAAACAAAAAGCACCAACAACAACAATATTGTTTGCTTGCTTGTAGTGTTTCTATGGCTCTTGACAACAAGCTAGCAAGCGAGCGAGCGAGCACATTGTACTTTAGCATGGAAACATGAATGTGTAGCGTATAAAGAAATTCAACAATGACGACTACGCGTTATGACTCAGGGGTTGGAAGTGGTGGTGGTGGTGGCGGCGTGTAACCGTTTTTCTTTTTGTTTTTTTTTTTAGTTTTTTTTGTTTTAATTGAATTGCCTTCTGTTTCACAAAACGTTTGACTAGATTTATTGTGGAAGGTAGTAAATTAAAAAAAAAGTAATTATACGTTTATGGCAATGGAGAAAGTCTTAATTATTTTTCACAAAGAATTGAGAAAATATGAAATTGAAATAAAATTTCATGATTTTTGTTTCTTCAAATTCTATTAGCAACAGCGGGTGGCACGAGACATAGAGTAATAAAACAACAGAAAAAGACGGAAACGGAAATAGTGTCATATAGATGCAAGGTAAAATAACGGTTGAAAATTCTGTATGAATACTGATTGAAACATGTCGTTTATTTATTACATTATGCCACCCAAGAATCTATCACCGTTATACCGTTGTCTGTTCAAGAAACACAAATGACAATTTGCCGTCGGCAAACGATAATTTCACAAAAATACTTTTCTGCTTGGTTTTGAAATCATTTCCGATACTTATTTTTTGAAGTAACCTCCTAACTTCAAACATTTTCAGATCATAAACATCTATCTAATATTCTGAAATTGAATTTCAACTTACCTCTGATTTTATTAGACCCCAAACCGGCAAAATCTGACGGATGGTAAAACTGCTGAACGGCTAAAATTTCCATTTTCATAATTTTCTTTAGTCGGTCGAAATCAACAAATTTATTTTTCAAGTTAATTGCAGTGAAGAAAAACTTGCACGGATTTTTATTTATTTTTCTTTGTCCGTTTTGATTCACGAAACTTCTCGAAGATGTTCATCGAGTTTCGAAATACCTTTAAATGTAAAGGTTTGCCAGACACAAGAAGTTGTTATGAACTGATTTATCACAATTATGCTTTTTTGTCTTTTGTTTTTATTTCACAACTTTTGTTAGATGATTGTGTTTTTGTTATTGCTGCAAAGATGATAACTATTTTCCAAAAATTAATTTTGTCAATCACAGTTCGTTATTATTATTTGTTTGCAGAATTATTAACTTTATCACAATTTTCTGTTAACACAAATGGCAATTGTTCCTGTTGTAGCTAGCGTTCTTCGTACATAGAACTCTTCTTAAATTTTTGTAATTTACGTTAAAAATTAATAACACAGATAGATAGAGATATGAAATGGCAGATGGCTTTTGCTTTGCGTATCTTCACTTGTTCTGTATCTGTATCATGTATCGAGAAGCTACTATACCACCGCAGCTGCCAAACAGGGTATTTATAGGCTAGTACTCTCTGACACACAAATTTCACTCAGTCGACTCTTTTGCTCTTGCTCTCTTATCCCGTTTGAGTTTTTTCTTTACCAACGCTCTCTGCAGTGAGTTTTTCTTGTACAGCAGAGAGTGCGAGAGAGCGATTGAGAAGCAACATAGGCACATACAAATTGTGGGTAGGTTTTTGTTGTTGTTAATCCCTCAGTCACATCGACACACAAACTAATGGTTTTTTTCTTACCTACTCCGCTGAAGAAATATTGAAAAACTTCTAATTCAGGTAGCTGTTACCCAGCCAGCCTTCTTCAAACAGCCATATGGGGATATCGGTAATTTTCCATAGTTTTTTATCCGAAATTCTAGTCTTGTTTTTCATTTTTCTTTTTATCTTGTAAATCTATAAAATATCAGCTGGTACAACAACACAGGGTCAGAATACTTGCACCCTAAATCACTTTATATTCTTTCTCCTGTTCTAATCGAACATTTCCCCGTCCAACTTTCCACAAAACCGGCTATGATTTCACAAAAAATTGAAAAAAAAACCAAACCTGTTCAATTTCCTTTTGACTCCTTCATCAACAACAAAGATTTTTCTTCATGCTCGTTCATGATTTTACAAACCAAGAAAAATCATAAATAAAGTCTGTATGTCAGAAAAAGAAGAAACTAAACTCGTATGATTTTGTTGCAACTCCATCCTTTACACCTCTTTCTCCCCTTCCAAACAATCATCCATACGTACTTTCATCATCAGATCACCCTTGCCGGTTTTGTTGGATTTTGCATGCTGCTAGCAAGTATATGCCGTTTATTCTTCAGTTCTTCCATTTAATGGTGTACGTGACTCCGTGCGCTCCGCTAAAACGGCAGAGAGGACGCATGTGGTGGTCGTTCGTGTTTTTGTCAGTGCAACCTAACGAACATGACAAATGGAAAATACACTTGAGTAAAAAAGTTTGCAAGAAATTTCACAATGTCATTTGTTATAAGAAAATTCCATTAACGGAACTACTGGAGAAAATGTGATTTACATACATATCTGCTAGTGCCTTTTCGATAAAAGTCATATTTTTTTGAATTTTATGTTTAGGTTATCTATGAACCTAAGGAACATGTGTAGCTGCCAACGAGATGACGCACTTATTTTTCCGTAGGTATTAGGTTGGAGATAGAAAGATTCTTGCATGAATCGTTGTGCAAGGACTAGGGTTAGATTAGTTTGAAAAGAGGGGCGAAACAATTCGACACATGCCCTGATGTACATACACCTACGCTCTACGTACGCTCTATACTAATGTTGTCTGTTATATTTGAAATTCAGTTTCCTTAATTATTTTATATCATTTACCAATAACTGATTAAGATCTTGTTCTATGAAAATGTGAAATGAAAACTTTTATAAAGGAAAGAAATGTCAAATGAAAAATATTATAAAGGAAATATTTTTCATTTCATATTTTCATAGAACAAGAATCCAGCCCCTGGTATGGAGAGAGAATTGAAAATTGGAATCTAATATTTGCAAACGCTGGGCATTGGCAGAGAAAATGTTCAAAGTTTCGTCATCTTCTCAGCATACCCTGCATCTGCACATCATATCTTGTACGGATGAGCTTGTAGTCCCAGGTGCGCCGTAAGGATGCTTGTTACCTCACTAATCTCCTTCTTACCTAGTAATAAAAGGTTCTTCGTTTTTATCTCATTGGGGTCGCCCCATAGGATTTTCGTTGTTTTCTTACTGTCCGTTAGGACGTTTACGGTACAATTAAGCCGGGTTAGACACTCTGCAATCGCCCGAACCTCCACTGCAGGATGATATTGTGATCGGACAAGCGGAAAGAGATGATGGTATTTGGTTCTTCAATAAAAAAAGTCCCGCTCTCCCTCATAGCAGTGAGCCGTCTGTATAACAACAGTTTCCGGAAATAATGTTTTACATGAGACAGGTACAATTTTGTTTTCAGATATCCGGTCCGATACAAAGTTTTCTATTGATTCTTCCGTTGTTACCTGTAAAATTTTTTGATGGTATGTAACGTGGCTTTTGCTTATCCACTCGTCCGTCGCCCTAAGTTTTATGGCCGCTTCATACCGTATCTAATTATCTATTGGGCGCAAATTAAGTACAAATCGAATATCAGTTCTATTCGATTTCTAAGTTCAATCGTTCCAAAACAGTAATACACATTCAAAAACGATTCCAAATATAAACCTATATTTATTCCAAGTAGAAGTGCTCAACATACATAGTAGTATCATATAGTCGACTTGCCAGACTTGAGCACTTTCCTTACTTTTAAATTCCAAACAAATATTTAACTTATAAACTATCTTAAAAGACTGAAGAAAAATACAAAAGTCGGCCAAGAAAATAATTTGGTTCCTTCAATTTTCCATTCACAATTAAACAACGAACTAAGTTTAAAATACAACGCCGTACATTTTTGGAACTTTGAAGATTCTGAATAGATCTGTGAAATTATTAAGAAAATATACAATTAAAATAAGCAGTTATATGCGAAGAGTTACAAGCGAATGCAATTGCACTTGCAAGCTGAAATACATATTATTTTAATCTTAATCCGGTATTAGATATTTGATTACAAATGGAGTCAATAAATACTTTTACAATTTCAATCCGAAGTGGCTGTTATTTGGTAATTTGTCGTTGCATATTATTTGGTGGTTTAAAGCCCATAAAGGGTACTTCCTTTGACATTTAAAATTGACATTTATCTACAAATTCAAATAGGTCAATTTTGGAGCTTTGTGCTTTCAAATTGTACTTTTCCAATAGCATACATTTACATTTTTTCTATTATTCGTTTTAATCATGGTAGAATCGAATAAGTATTTTCAAATTCAAAAATAAAGTTTTTGTTTTCAATTTATATTTATTTTTGAAACATAACTGACAACTTTTATGTGTTGTCAAATGGACAATTATGAAAAAATTGGAAACATATGATTGCATGACTTTACCTTCTTAGTTCTATCATGGTTTCAATTTTCAAGAAACAAAACAAAAAAATAATTTCTGTCAATATTGAACACTAGCTGAACCCGGTGCGCTTCGCTACCCCTTTTGATTTTATATGCATTCAAAATTTTATTTACGAATATATGTTGGATAAAGAAAAACAAATTTAAAAATTAAAAAAAAAATATTGCACTAATTTAATGCGTTAATAAACAAAATCATTACAAAAGCAGTAACATGACATGAATACACGAAGGGTTTGAACTTTGGATTTATTTATTTCATAGCAAATACCAAGCGTGCAGGAAACTGCAATTTTTTTAAGTAGAGTGGCATTTCTATTGCAGTTAGTGAATTCGAGATAGCAACATACTTCGCCGTAATAAGCATATTTCAAATAAATTGTTGTGTTGCTTTTTAGTGTTAGCCTAAGGCGTTGTGGGTCAATTGTTCTTATTAAAATCATATCCCAATCTGATCCGATTTAAATATAATTTTAAAAAAAAATACTTTTACACCAAACTCCGCCACACCTTTCATATTTCATTGAAATTGGTGCGTCAAATATGTGAAATCGGCCGAGAATATATATATGCGAGCTATATCCAAATCTTAACTAATTCCCAATTAATTTATCAAATTTATTATTATAACCAAATTCCGCCACACATTCTGAATTTCATTGGAATCGGTCATATATATCGTGTTTGGTGCATAATATGTATGAAATCGGACGAAATATATATGTTAGCTATATCCAAACCTCAACTGATTTCAATATAATTTGGCAATTTTTGCAGGTGCCAGATTTTGTCCCTCTCGCTTTGGGTGCATCAAATATGTGAAATCGGCTGAGTATATATATGGGAGCTATAATCACATCTGAGCGTATTTGAATATAATTTGTCAAATTTATTTTTGTACCAAATTTAGCCACTCATGCCGAATTTCGTTGGAATCGGAAATACGTATCGTGTTTTGTGCATCAAATATGTGAAATCGGCGGAAAATATATATGGGAGCTATATCCAAATCTGAACCGATTTTAATATAATTTGACAAATGTATATTTGTTTTAATTTCCGCTACACATTCCAAATTTCATTGAAATTAGAGATACATAGCGTGTTT
This sequence comes from Musca domestica, assembly GCF_030504385.1. NCBI lineage: Eukaryota > Metazoa > Arthropoda > Insecta > Diptera > Muscidae > Musca > Musca domestica. Next base: position 8,620,462 of record NW_026712363.1, on the reverse strand, counting down.
GGTGCATCAAATACATGAAATCGGTCGAAAATATATATGGGAGCTATATCCAAATCTGAACCGATTTCAATTTAATTTGACAAATTCATTTTGGCTCCCAATTCCGTTACTTATTTTAAATTTCATTACAATTGGAAATACATGTCGTGTTTGGTCCACCAAATACATGAAATCGGCCGAAAATGTATATGGGAGCTATATCCAAATCTGAACCGATTTCAATATAATTTGGGAAATCAATTTTTTAGATAAAATCTATCACACGTTTCAAATTTCATTGAAATTGGGGATACATAGCGTGTTTGGTGCATCAAATGCTTGAAATCGGCCGAAAATATATATGGGAGCTATATCCAAATCTGAACCGATTTCAACATAATTTGACAAATTTATTTTCGGATTAAATCCCGTCACACATTCCAAATTTCATTGGAATCGAACATTCATATTGTGTTTGAGGCATCAAATGAACGAAATCGGTCGAAAATATATATGGGAGCTATATCCAAATCTGAACCGATTACAATATAATTTGGCAAACTTATTTTTGTTCCAAATTCCGTTACGTATTCCAAATTTGGAGACTGTTTCTTCAACCAATCAATAGATATGTGCATATAAAATCTAAATTTTTGGGAGGTACCTCCGATTCCGATGCTATATCTGCAGTTCCAAGTGGAAATTCAAAAATGTATATAGCCTATGTTACTTTCAGGCGATGTTGCAGTATATATGGAAATTTTCAGGAAAATCTATTCAGCGGTTTTCGAGTCCATAAATTACAAACAAACATACAAACATTTTCCTCTTTTATAGATATAGATCTTCAGCTTGAATTTCTTTGCCCTCAACTTATTTGGGTAGCGTCCACATAAAAATTTATTCTATACTTGTGTTGAAAAATGTCGGAGAGGTACGGCAGTTATTGGTTAGGGGTGAAACACTAAATATTTATCGTAGCAAAACAATAACTCAAAATATAATACCGTATTTCCCAAAAAATCGTTTCATAATTATTTGTTTTAAAACGTGTTGTCTCTTCTTAATTCTTTCAAGCACAAGATGAAGAATACATTTATTTTGTTATTATTTATTTATACATTTATTTTGTTATCGCAACACCTCGAGAGGCCGAGAAAGGATGTCCATTCTTAATCAATATTAAGTTCTAAGTCGATTTAGCGATCTGTTTGTCGGTTGACATATATATATAAAGTACACATTGTTTTTGTAGGGCTTTAATATTTGGTACATCAGTATATATTTCGAAACCATTTAGCAAAAATTAAACTCCTAGCATTTAGCCCTCTTCCTGCGTAATTTATAACCCAATCATCAGTTATTTGACATTTCGGGCTTTAAATGCATATTAACCGTAAAAAGTTTCTAATATAAGTTCAGTAGTTAAAATAGGTTCTATATACCGCTCAATTTCTTAGTATATCAAATTTCTTTAGGGAAAATATAGCATAAAGGCGTGTTCAGCAAGAATAAACTCGGTTTTCAATGTTTTAAAATTTTGATTAAAACGACAAGCACTAAAACAAAACATGATAATTATCGGTTTTTTTTTTAATTTCATTGAGATTTTTCAAATCAAAAATTAGTGCATCTTTTATCCCAAATTTTATCCAAATTGATACTATTGATTATTAATATACAAATTGATTATTAATATACATAGATTACGTACAATTTTGACGTATACTTTTTCTGCGTAGTGTTCAAATGAACATACATATACTCGAAGCCCGCTGAAAAGAAAACAATGAAAAAACTGCCAAAGGGACGACACAAATTGACATACACACAAAACCTTCACGCTTACGTACGAACATTGTGCTGGCATACACTAAGGGGTTTCTTCCATGATATTTTGTGTCTTTTTGTGTTCATTCGTAAAATTTTTGTGCAGCTTTACGTTTGGAAGCAGACGTACTTTTTGTCAAAATAAGATAAGGTTTTTATAACCTCCACCATACTATGGAGGGTATATTAACTTTTTCATTCCGTTTGTAACTCCTCGAAATACTCATGTCAGACCCAAAAAAGTATAAATATTCTTGATCAGCATAAAATTCTAAGTCGATTGTCCATCTGTCTATCTGTCTGTTGTAATCACGCTATCTTTCGAACGAATTGAGAAGAAGGCTAAAATTTTGCACACATGTTTATTTTGCCAATAGGCAGGATAAGTTCATGTAACGGTACCACCGGATATTCGGTATATTGATGATTTTAGCGATATTATTCACCGAAATTTGAAGTTCGTAATGGATACTAAAGCATGTGACAGGAAATTGTCTGTACAAATATTCGGTACCTCCAAATATTCGGTATTTTGATGATTTTAGCGTCACTATTCACGGAAGTAGTTACAAACTATGTATTTAGAGTTCATAATGGAAATTACAGTCTTTTACAGAAAATTGTATATGCAAGTCCAGGTCTTCGTATAATCCCCATATACCAGTACCTCCCTATACAAGGTATTTTGACGATTTTAGGTACAATACTCACCGAAATTTTTTGAGATGTCGTATTTAAAGTTCGTAATGGATGCTACACCCTGTGACAGAAAATTGTCTATGCAGGTCCAGGTCTTCGTATAGCACCGATATAACGGTACCTCCCTATATACGGTATTTTAATGATTTTAGCTATATTATTCACCGTTTATTACAAGTTTCGAATTTGACTATGGTTATGACTTATGACAAACAAAGCCTATGTAGGTTTACGTCATAGAGACTCCAATATAACGGCTATATTAGGAATTTTTAAGATTTAGCAGAATATTTAACGGATTTTATTTATTTATTTATTTTTTTTTTTTGAGAATTTCCAAATTCGTTCCAAATGGTGGAGGGCATTCAAAGTTCGGCCCGGCCGAACTTACTGCTTGTTTAATTATGTAACGAGTGAAAAACGTCAACAATTCTCAAATGCATGTGGATACAAATTATTGAAACCTGTTGTCATAAAGGAAAATTAATCTTACGAAAAGCAGTAAGTTTAGTTAGGTAAATATCACTTTTCGTTCGATCCTTTTTTCTAATAACTCTCTTTCATAAAATTCGTTTCATATAGGCGTTTATGCAAAATTGTTATAAAAAATGCATATGCATTCGTCTCCTGACCTTTATGTTATTGAATTTATTTTCTAAATTCGCTGAATATTCGGAATATTGCAAATATAAAGTTATCAAGCCTTTAATATATGCAACATTGCTTAAATTTGCGAATGCTCTCGAAAGAGAGACAAAATCATGGATGAAACCCCGTGGTGTAAGCAGGCACAAACATAGTATCTTAAACTGAATCGCTCATCATACAATCATAGGTATCTAGAAACATGTGTGCATTTGTCTCTGCGTATGTTTGTGTGGATATGCACACTAGGTACATACTGACACTGCATGAATTCTTTACATCAGCAAATACTGCAAAAATTTGTTTGTTTTGATGTCGCTATCTCCACCTGAAAATCACGGTTTCGTTTCGTTTTGTATTCTCTTTCCTATGGCGGTGGCTATTGTTCCTCCATTCCTTACCATTTCCCCCAGTTGACGTTCTAAAATCTGTATTAGTGGAAAATACGTATACTGTCGCTTTAGTGGCCGATTTCATCATTCGTTTTCTTTTTCTGAGCAATGACAGTATGAAGGTTTCTATTTGTGTGTGTATGTGTATTAGTGTATGTACTTTGTAGTACGTGTGCATCCATCATTAGTAATAAATTAATCATAATATCGCCTGACCTGAGGAATCGTTTAAACTTCACCTAGTAACAAGAGAAATTCTTTTTATTGTTTTTGTCTTCAAATTTTATTGTTTTCTCTTGAGACCTTCAAGCGATCGACATCGACTTCCAAATTCTCGTACTCCATTAAATAACGAATGATGGGGGATTTCACAACGGATTGAAATACGAACTAACTTACTTACGGATGATCTAAATTTTAAAATAAATTTCGTTTGCACTTGGACACGTCAAATTGAAAAGAAGAAGAAAAGAATATTATGGTAAAATAATAATAATTATGCTCTTTTATATGATGCCGACTTCTGGAACACAAATAATTAAGGATTCGCTTAAAGTCGACATAAATTTTGAATATTATAACTAACCAAAAATCTAACAATTTTGAAATAAATACTTTAATTGTAAATAACAAATAAATTGATTTTGGTGCATTTGTTCACAAATACGACCATTTTAAACCGGACATCTCTTCAACATTAAAAATGACATGAAGACATGCCGACTATTGGATAACAGCTATCCTAAGTTCGGCAGAGGTTTGACATGTGGAGTAAATGCGATTATTTTATTTAATTATTTTAATTTGGATTTAAATGTACGGTAGCAATGTCGAATCAGTTTTAATAAGTACAAACTACTGGTAAGTACGACTACTGGCAAAAAACACTGTTTTAATAAAATTGAAAATGTATACATGTAATAAAAATAATTCAATCATTTTTTAATTTTTAAGAAAACTGAACAATATTTCGAATCTGAATAAATTTACGTTTTCATAATTGAAAAACAAAAATCCACTTAGAACGGAGAACGGATTAAAGAAGCGAAAATCCTAAAAGTGCCACCTACTGGGACACATACCCTATATATATATTCTTGATCATTCAATCGTAATCACGAACAAATTGAGATAGAGGGCTAAAATTTTACAAATATGTATTTTGTTAGTAGTCAGGTTAAGTCCGTAAAAGGGCCATATCGGTCCACGTTTTCGACCATATAACCGATTTAGATCACCTTTTCTAACTGAATTGTTTAAAATTCTGCATTTTGAGTTTGTAACGGATTCTACCTCCTGTGGCAGATAAGTTCGGCCATGTGTTTTTTTTTTTTTTTTTTTTGCTTGTTTTTTTAATCTTTGGTTTTTCGTTCAGATATTAAACAATTAACATTAAAAAATCGCATAGAATTATTGTTCTTTTTCTTTCGTATTTATTTTCATTCAAACAGGCCCTTAAAGTTCTAGAACTCTGACTAGGAGTTCAGGCTAGGCATATTGATCTTTCGATGGTTTTCAGTCGGTTAACAATCGATTTAAATTGCATGAGACACAGTTCTGCCCACGACCCATTAAACAGTTTAGGTAAGCACAACGAAAAACAACAAAGCAATCGACAAAAAGTCGACTTTGTCCTCATCATAGGCAAATGTCAAGTTTGACTTATAGACTTTTCAACATTGAAATGCATTTAACCGAAAGTCGGCTATTAATACTAATTCTGATCATACTATAATATTATGTACCTTCCCGACAAACGATCAAAATTTAGGAAATCGTAATAATGATTCATAAATCCGTTATTTGGATGCAGCACCCTTTTGTGCTAAACCTAAGGGTAAAGGTACTAATTGAAGTGTTGAAGTAATTTCAGATACACAAATACATTTTTCAACTACATATATGTATATGTTTGTTTTAATTTTCTTTCCGTTCTTATTATTCTTGTACAATCCTCTTAAAATAAGTAATTTGTTAAAAAAAAAAAACTAAAAAAACAATGATTTTTCTAACACAAGGGTTCATTTGTAAAATTTCGCAATGTACTTGGTATTTTCCCAGTAAACAATTTTTGCCGAATTCGGTCCGATTTCTGTCAGAATCTCTGAAAAAATGTCCGATTCTGATTCCGAATTCCTTCCGATTTCGGTACGAAAGTTGTATGGACGTGGTCACCGAATTCGGAAAGATTTTCTGAAAAAAATCTAAAAAAATATTACATTTTCTGGACGAATCCGGTCCGAATTCGGTGAAAATTCTTGAAAAAAATAGGAGAAAAAATTAGATTTTCGGAAAAGATTCGGAGGACAACTCCGAATTTCTGAAAGAAATCGGGCAGAATTCGCCTGGAAATTCGGCGGAATATTCAGATTTTCTAAAAGAAATCGGTCAGAATTCGAAAGAAAATTCGGAATAAAATTCAGATTTTCTGAATTTGGTTGTCATTGCCTATCAAATACATAGTGCATGATTGAGTAGACAAATTTTTTTCCATCATATTTTTTTGGGAACGAAAGAGAAAGAGGCTGATTCACAACAACAACAAAACGCACATTTTTACAACGGAAAATCTAACAGTTCACAATAACAATAACAAATAGCATTTTTGCTTTGCGCTTTGTTGTTGTTGAGATCTTGAAATGAATGATCACAACAACAACTACTATGGGAGAGAATGTGTCAAACCACCACCATCCGTTTACATGTGGGAGAGAATATGCCAGAGCAATTAATAGACAATCTACTCTCTCCGTTTGTACATTTTTCGAGTTTTTTTTTCGCTTAAAAACACAGGAAAATGTGCAGAAATTCTAAAAAAAAAAAACGTTTAGAAAATCGGACCAATTTCTATCAGAAATTTCTGAAAAAAACGTCAGAAATTTCGGAAAAAAATCTAAAATCAGAGCAGTCGGAAAAAATTGTTTACTGGGTTGTTTTAACGCTCTTCTCGCAGTGAAGAATACATTCATAAATAAGTGCGACTGTATGTGTGTTTATCACTAAATCCTTGCACTCTTCTGATTATCCAACCTGTGTGTCAATGTGGCTCTTAGTAACACACTTTTCTATTTCAGAAATAAAACGTTTAGATGTGTGGTGTATGCGTGTGCAAGAGAGTATAGATTTCATCATTCTTTTGGAAAACTCAAACCATACTCATCCCGTAATAATCTCATCAGCAGTGAAGGGAGGATTTCATCATCTTTTTCCTCTGCACAAGTGTTTGCTCCATCCACCATGGGCGTTGAGTGCCAACATAAAAGAGAGCTAGCTATTCGGCAGGTAGTTTTCGTCGTAATACAATGAAAACGAAATAACCAGCAAGTTTAGTCATGTTCATAATTACAGAATTGTTCTTGCTCACAATACAGGGGCCTGTGTTATTTTCTCGATGGTGGGTATATGTCAGATTCTAATGGATAGGATAGGACGAACAGCAAGTTAATCTTCAACAGGAGTTGTATCATACAATGATGCAACAATAAGTGTTTCGCGAATTTTCATCAAGTTTGCAATATGTAGCACTTTTTAAAAATAATTAAACAATACAATATATGAAGTATTCCACATATTACTTAACAGATTCTTAAAAATTAATATTTTCAATATCCTCCAACATTCTGTGGAGGGTATATGTACTTTGTCATTTTGTTTGTTACTCCTCGAAATACTCATGTTAGACCCTACAATACATATATATACATTTTTGGATCAGCATAAAATTCTACGTCATTCTATCGATGTCCGTCTGTCTGTCCCGATATTCGGTATTTTTATGGTCTTAGACACATTTTCCACGGGTTTGTCTAAAAAATGGTATTATACCCTCCACCATTCTATGGAGGGTATATTAACTTTGCCATTCCGTTTGTAACTCCTCGAAATTTTCATATATACTATATTTATTCTGAATTAGCGTAAAATTCTAAGACGATCTAGCAATGTCCGTCTGTCTGTTTTTATGACGCTATCTTTCGAACGAATTGACATAGAAAGCTAAAATTGTACATACACTGGTGGCCAAAACTAAAGCAACTGAAATTACAAGGAGAATGAATGCCCTGTAACTTTTTCAAAAATTAAGAAGATGAGAAAGTTTTTCTTGTTTTAAATTAGGTACTTTATTCACTTTTTAAAAACCTAAAACATAAAACCAAAATTCATTTTTATATAAAAAATAATGTTTGGTAAAGTCAATTAACCCGATTTTGGCTTGGACAAAACAAAAGCAACTCTGTTGTACATTCATATAACCGCTGCAATTTCAGTTGTTTTTACTGTGACGTTTATCGCTTTTTGCTTCCTTCGACAATTTCGCTTGTCATAAATCCTTTTTGAGAAGTTTTTTTACAACAGTATGTGTTTTTCTTTTCGTTTTTTAAGTACTGCCCAAAAAATTTTAAAAATGGCTAGAAGCAAATACAGTGCCTGAATAAAACAGCAAATTATCAGTGACTATTAAAACAACATATCACAGAAAATGATTTCCGAGAAATATTTCATAAATATTTATGTGATTTCATAATTATTTCTGTATAATAAGTCGGTTTTTTGAAACTGGATCAGTGGTAACAGTCCATAACGGATGAAGGCCGTGAAAAACTTCAGCCCGTACTGATCCACAAATTGTGAGAGAAATAAAAAAACAACTATTTAAGAGTTCAACTGGATTGGTGAGAGAGCAATCATTGGATATAAGCTCGAGATCAGTGCGTAGACGAGTAGTGGCAGCTGGTCTGCATGCCCGTAAGACATCAAAAAACCATTTATATCTGAAAAAATCAAAAAGGCTTTCGGAAACGATAATATTAAGGGGAATCAAGCTCAATGGAAAAAACATTATTACTGGGATGAGTCTACGTTAAATATTAAAGGCTCAGACGTGAAAAATTTTACGGTGAGAAGATCAAAAAATGAAGGCCTCAAGCCGCAGTGTTGCAAAGGTACAGTGAAGCATGAGGGAGGTTCAAAAATGGCGTGGCGCTTTTTTTTCTTTCTATGGACTTGGGCCTATCCATAAAATAAAGGAAGTTGTGGATCGGTTTGTTTACAAAGATGTGTTGGACATCGCGTTGTTTCCTTACGCTGAGTAAAATATTCGGCTGATTTGGGTGTTTCAGCATGACAATGATCCCAAACTTGTATCAAAACTTGTCAAATATTGGTTGCGGGAGTCAAAAATTCATATTTTGTTATGGCCGGCACAATCACCTGACCTAAACTCCTTAGAAAACCTTTGGAGTATCGTAGATTGGAAGATCAACAGAGATTCGGAAATAAATATGCACAACATTTTCTATAGTATTCGGAGTGCCTGGGAAAGCACACCCAAGGATCAAATTGAGCGTGTTATAGATTCAATGCCTCGTAGGTGTGCAGCTGCTATCAAAAATAATGGTAATGCTATCGACTACTAGCCAAAATTTAATTATTTTAAAATAAAAAATCAAAAGTTGCTTTAGTTTTGACCAAGCAAAAATTGGTTCATTTTAGTTTTCCACATATTATTTTTCGTTCAAAATTATTTTTGTATTTTTATTTTTAGTTTCTTAAAAGTGAATTAAACCCCTCATTTAAAACTGGAAAAATAATTACGATTTGTTTATTTTTGTAAAAGTTACAGGACATTTATTGTCTTTGCGATTTAAGTTGCTTTAGTTTTGGCCACCAGTGTACATGCATAGTTTACCAGTAGGCAGGTTAAGTTCACAAATGGACCATGTCGGTCCACGTTTTCGTATAGCCCCCATATAACGGTACCACCCGATATTCAGTATTTTCATGATTTTAGCGACATTATTTATCGGAATTATTTAAAATTTCGTATCTGAAGTTCGTAATGGGTACTACAGACTATGACAAACATTTTTGTATGAAGGTCCACGTCTTCGTATAGCCCCCATATAAAGGTAACTCCCGCTATTCGTTTTTTTTTTATGATTTTAGCGACATTATTCACCGGAATTGTTTCCAATTCGGTATTTGAAGTTCGTAATGAATACTACAGCCTATTACAGAAAATTGTCTGTGCTGGTCCACGTCCCCATATAACGATACCTCCCGATATTCGGTACTTTGATGATTTCAGAGACCTTATTCACCGGAATTGTTTCAAATTTGGTATTTGAAGTTCGTAATGGATACTACAGCCTATGCAGGCATTTGGTATTTTTAAGATTTTAACAAAAATTTTAAACGGATTTTATTTTTTTGAAAAAGTTGTTCCAAATGGTGGAGGGCATTCAGAGTTCGGACCGGCCGAACTTACAGCTTTTTTACTTGTTAATACTTTTATCTATCATAACTTACGAAACAAATCAGCCATTCTTACAATTACATTGCTGTATCTAAATATTTCTCTCAACCAGAAATTTGAATATGGATATTATGATGAACGCACTTTAACTTGTTTTAAAAAGAATTTGCTCTAAATTGGCATGTAAGATATGTAAATAATGTATGTAAGAAACATTCTTGCAGAGAACTGCCCATATAGATATTTATTTGCTTTGGTATGGTCCCCATAATACTGATGATACGATATTTGTGTAGGATTTTTCACCACAATTGTTTCGAAATTGGAGAGAAAATTGCTTATACAAGTTTACGTTTTCGTATGACCCCCATATGACTTTGCCTCCCTATTTTCGGTATTTTTGATTTTAACGACACTGTTTAATGGAATTATTTCAAATTTGGTATTTGGGGCTGACAATAGGTACTGTTTCCTCTTTTAGAAAATTATCTACCCAGGTCCTAATTTTCGTATAGACCCCATATAACTGTTCCTAACGATACTCGGCGTGTCAATGATTTATATCATATTTTTCGCCGAAAGTTTTTGTAAGTCCGGATGTTCGGCATAATAACAATTTTCAAAGTTGGTATTCGGGGTTGACAATAGGTACCGTTTCCTCTTATAGAAAATTATCTACCCAGGTCATCATTTTCGTATAGTCCCCATTCCTAACGAAACTCGGCGTGTTAATGATTTATATCATATTTTTCGACGAAAGTTTTTTATGTTCCCAAATATAACTGTTCTACCGGATGTTCGGTATTATAATAATTTTAGAGGCATTTCCCAACAGATTATTTTAAATTATACGAGCTCCTTACAAATGCCCGAGGGCCTAATTTTGCGTCCACCAAATCGGTTTGCATCTATCTATCTACAAAATGCAGCACTAATATACCGTACCTGACAGATTTAAAAAAAAAACTAAGATTCCTCATTAGTTTTAATGATTAGAGAAGTCAAACCACAAAATAGACGAAATAGAACACAAACGAAAAGGAAACTGGAATTTTCCAAAATTTTCATTGATTTTCCCATAAAACAAACATTTGTTCTTCAAATGTTTATAATCTTTCCATTTAATCCATGTTAGAGCATTAAATCTACCTTAACCATCATTTAATGGTCTCATAACAATAACAACAACGGCTACTCCGGTAATGACAAAATGAAAAAATACGTTATGCACAAACACCGACCTAAGTAAACACGACACGAAAAAGGATTTGTATTGATCCATTCGATCCAGAAGAAGGTGCCATAAATAAACAATTAAATTTGTGTTACAACGTCCCTCGCAAAACAATTGGACGTCATAAATCATGAAAACGTAACGTTCGAACCTAATCCTGCCAGTCGCGGCACACTCACACACATCCGACAGCTATTAGCAGTCCAATTGACCTCTTTCTTACCGAAATCCTTTACCTGCACTCCTTTCCTGCGTCAGTTGTTCATTTTCCCTCAATTATGTTTCCCCTCTTAGTTTGGTCTCAATTATATCATAATTATACCCGACTTATAAGTGAATTATGTTTGCCGCAAATGTCAAGCCATCAAAACCCGCCATAACTACTACAAATCGATGTACATTACCATCAGTTTTAATATAACGTTGAGATAACAGAATATGAATTGATTTAAATGTAATGGTTCCATAATTTTTTCAAATTCCATTCGGCAAATATTGAAAAATAAGCTCGGGTTAAAGCCATTGAAATTCAAAAAGTGCAAGAACTTACACCGCAACAAAAAGAAAATAGACTCAAAAGATCTAAAGAGTTGCTTCGTTTGGCAAATTTGGGTTTCTCCTATGAGAAAACATTCATTGTCCAGCAGTTTGTAAACAAACAAGATGATTGTGTTTACTTGCCAAAGAGGTCAGCTGAAAATGTGCACCTTCGGTTGGCCCCCTGAACTCAAACGCCGACTATGTTGATAGTGTGGGCCGCCATAACAGCCGATGGTCGCCCTCCGTTCGTATTAATCGACCGTGGCATCAGAATAAATGTCGAATATTATCGTTAAAAAATATTCTGGAGGTTGTATTAAAGCCTTGTGCACGCAAACATTTTGGGCGCAGACCTTGGACATTCCAACAGGACTCAGCACGCGCCACCCAAGCTTCAATTCCAGCGCACAATTGCCACCAAAATCTCCAGATACCAATCCGTTGACTATTGTGCCTGGAGTACATTGGAAAGCAAGGTTGGCGCTAAAAAATACCAAAATGTCGATCACCTCGAGCAAGCGCTTCGCCGGAAATGGGTCAAAATGCCGCAGAGCAACATTCGGGCAGCGTTTGACGGTTTCATTGGCCGTTTGAAGGCCATAATTTGTGCCAAAGGTGACCAATTCGAACAAAACTAAACTTATTCTAAAATTTGATGCCATTTCCGACATTTTTTGCTTTCATTCAATAAAATTAAAAAAAAAAAAACAAGTAAGCAAAGGCTACAGTCGAGCGGTGCCCTACAACACTATAATAAATGATACAGTTCATATAGACGAGATACTCGAAAGAGTTCCACAAGATATTGTGACAAATAATAAAAGAAAACCATCAGGTTTCGTTCTCTAATTTTCGAACAATAGCAATTTAAACTAATTTGCTCATTTCCAATTTATTGGTAGATGTTGCACGTAAATGATCTCCCTAGATCTGGAACCAATATTTCCCAAAGACCTATAATCTCTCAGAATTGGCAAAAGATTAACATTTATTATTAGTTTTTGACTAAAACGCATCTATATGAGATACAGACATTTGACTATATTCTTCAACGAAATCAGCCTTAACGAAATAGTCAGAAGTGCGTCTTTCCTGTATTTGTGAATTCTCCAAAAAGTCACTGGAATGGATATTTTCGTATTTTGTCTACAAAAGTTGGCAAACTATTTCACAAATTGAATATTTTTGGATGGCCAACCAAAACTATTTGGCTTTTGCAATGTCCGGTAACCTCCTCCTAAATATATGGCGATTATCTCCAAAAAGAGTAGGCTTCTATTCTGACCCACATCTTATCCCCATGCAAAATTTCATAAGGATCGGGCCATAAATGCGATCTGTATATGATATCCTCATATCCTAACTACTTAGTTTTGTTAGCTGTAGAAATATTACCAAATGTTTAATTCAAAATGAAAATATGCCAAAAATATGACAAAATTGAAAAAATATGAGAAAATATTACAAAATCAGTATTTTCATCTTCAGAGAGATATTTTTATGCAATTTTTTTAGACGTTCTTTCTTTCCTGCCAAGAGGCCATTTTGAATTAATGAGAACTGTCGAAATCAGTTCAGCCGTTCTCGACATATAAGAGATCTTTCAAGCATATCTTCTTTGATAGACATATATATCGCACATATTTTGCTATATATCCGATTTGATGGATGTTAACATCAATGTAAAGATCAGAAGTAACCTTGTCATGGCTTTGTGATTTCGACGGGATTTAAAATATTCGCGTTTTAATGAAAAATTTTGAATTTTTTCAACACAAAAGATATGGTTTATTTTACCCGCTAAATATTATCCGATGACCACCCAAATTGGTAGGCTTCTTCCCCGCCCTAAACTCTAGCTACGTGCGAAATTCCGCGTCGATTGGTCTATAATTGATAGCTACTGAATAGCTACTGCAAAATCCGACATTTTTTCAGAATTTGATCCATTTCAGCCCCTAAACATTTGGCGATCACCTCCAAAAGAAATAGGCTTCTATTCTGACCCTAACCCCACCTTCGTGCAAAATTTCGTAAGGATCGGGCCATAATTGCGACCTGTAGCGTGATTACAAATTAACATGGACAGACGGACAGACGGACGGACGGACATACATAGCTAGATCGACTCAGCTCGGCGAGCTAGGAAGATCCATATATACTTTCCTATATGGGAAACCAATATTTCGAGGTGTTACATAAATTCTGGCCCAATCAAACTTATAATACCCCCAACACATAGTGTTGTAGGGTATAAAAAAACAAGTAAAAAAGCAGTAAGTTTGCCGGGCTCACAAAGAACTCCTTGTGTAGAATTCCAGACAATTCCGTCGAAAAAAGTAACTAAAATCATCAAAATATCGAATATCGGTGTGTACCGTTATATGGGGGCTATACGAATACGATATCGATAGATCAAAAGCCTAACAACGTGTTGCAGAAAAGATGTTGTGTAACATCGGACCAAGGAGGGAACCTTGAGAAGCCCCTCCCAACACAGGGCGGCAACTAGAGGGTCGCTCGCCCACCTTAATTCTGAAGAATCTATCCCTGAGAAAGCTAGCGACCATTTTGCAGGATTGGCTGTCAAAGACAAACGATTGCCTAAATAAAGAATTCGAGTAACCTTCCGATCGGTGATAGAAGTGAAATAGGCCTGTAGTTACCATACTAAAAGGGATCAGAACCCCGTTTTAGAATGGAAACAATCTTGGCCTCCTTCCAACAATGGTTGAAGAGGATTGTCAAAAAGGACAGAATTACATTTCCTGCCCATTTCAAAGCTACATCGGGAATTTGGTCCATACCACAGGTTTAAAAGCGCGAATGCGCAAAACCAACCTTCTTGGGATATACAAACCCGCTATCTTCCCAAAGGGAAATGTTGTCCACAGAGAAGCCATTTGCAGTGAATGTACTGCTAAACGACACAATAGGAGAATGATCTCCAACCCCTCCAGGGCCAAGTTGACTTGACGCTGAAAAGAATCGTCGACAGAAACTCTCCCATGTCGAACTGAATCTTGACCTTGCCAAAGGTATTGGGGTTGACCTAATTCCCTCGAGAATGCCTTTATACCGATCGTTTTCGAATCGGCGAATATTGGCTTCTATAATCTGGTGGAGGTTGCGGATATCGGCCGTGTGGATTAGTAGTCGCTCAGGATCACCAGATCTACGCAACACTCGACAGAGCCGTCTACGTTCCCTAATAAAACTCAAGACCATAGGAGGAAAACTACCCAGGCTATTGCTTTTTGTCCTAAATTTGGGCACTGAAGCCTGAACTTAGATCAAGTTTTAAGGTTGTTATGGGTTACTAAACCACTTGCAAAAAACAGTTAATATAAGTCCACATTGTGGTATATATAACATATAACAGCACCACCTCATTTTAAGCTTTTCGACGACTCTCGGCACATTTTCAGCGAAATTATCTGGAATTTGGTATTTGAAGGTTGTTGTTCCTAACCCCCTTGCAAAACACAGTTAATATAGATCAACATTGTGCTCTTACATAACGATATTCGATATTCTGATGGCTAAAATTTTGTATTTGAAATTATTTGGGTGTCTACCTTTTTCGTATAGGATGGAAAGGTCAGGTTGTATTTTCATGCTTAGAAGAATTCAAACCAATATTCAATTTGCTTTATATAATTTATGATTATTTTTTTGAACATTTGTGGTGGTGAAGGTACCAGAGGAAGTGTACAGATGCATTTCCTTCTCAACTTTATCTTATCTTGAAACAAAAATTGTGAAAGATTGAAGAAAATAAAACACAAATTTCACATTTTATTTTTTAGAGTTGTAATTCCTAAAAATGCTGACCTTTTGCGGAAGGTGGAAGAAAGAGTGGACCTATGTATCAAATAGGTACTTGATCAAGAGTTAATAAAAGTTATTTCACATTTTAACAGAGTTTTGATTATTCGAAATTGTAACCTTTGTACCAGAAGAAGCGCAGTTTCAATCAAAGTAATTAGATTTTGTGAGAGTTACGACAAGGAGTATACACATGTGTTTCATTTCCAATCTTCATCTAGTGTTGATAGAAATATTAAAATGTACAAAGTTTGCAAAGGGACATGAAATTATTTCGAATTTCAACGTTGGGAGCGTTACGAGCGGACCTGCCCCTGGTCTTAGTTTAATATAACAAAAAAAAAAAAGCATTTAAGATCGGCTGGGCCGAACGTTTAATACTCTCCACCATGTTGAAATTAACACTTTTAAAAATATGTCGATAAGCGCATATAATTCATTTACGTTATTTCTGATATCACTTGGAAAATGCAGTTAAAATCACCAAATTGCTGAATATCGTCACATAGGAGCTACAGGAAAACATGGAAGTATATAGAAAGTTTTCTGTCAGAAAATGTATTCCCCATTAAGAAATTGAACTACCAAACTGCAAAAAATTCTGTTGGAATGGTTGTAAAATGATCGAAATTTCGAATATTGGGAGGTGTCGTTAACAGCAAAACATGTCAGACAAAATTGTGTTCATTTCTAACTCAAAATACAAGATTGTAAACTGCTCTGTTAGAAAATGTGGGTAAAATCATTAATATACGGAATATAGGGATATCGTAGACGGATATATCCTACCTTCGAAGTTGCAGAGAATAGACAACTGTATAAAAATTTTGGCTTCCTATCGAAAGTAAAAAAGCAGCTAAGTTCGGCCGGGCCAAACTTTTAATGCCCTTCACCATTTTGAAAAAACTTGAAAAAAATCCGTCGAAAATACAAAGGAAAACCGTTATAATTTTTTGTCATAGGCTGTAGTACCCATTACGAACTTTGAATACGGAACTTGAAACAATTCCGATAAAAAATCGGTAATTTCATTAAAATACCGAATAAAGGGAGGTGCCGTTATATGTAGGCTAAATGAAGACTTGGGTGGACCTACATAGGCAATTTTCCGTCATAGGTTGTAGCACCGATTACGAGCTTTAAATACGAAATTAAAAAGAATTCTGTGAATAATGTCCCCATAATCATCAAAATACCGAATATCGGGAAGTATTCTTCTAACTCTACTCACTTTAACGTAACTCATTTTAAAATTTGCAGGGATTTTATATATGTGGTTGTATAGTGTGTGTGTGTGTGTGAATATTTTTGGATCGATGTGAATTAAAATATTTTTGATTTTAAAAATGTTACCAGATTGAAAGCTGTTCAATGGCTTTTATTTTAAAAGTTATTAATGAAAATCAAGTAAAGAAACAGTTAAGTTCGGCCGGGACGAACTTTTTATACCCTTTTTTATACTCATGTAAAAATATGTCTGTAAATGCCGAAATTTAAGTATTCGAGCGAAATACATACGTCAGTTTGTTATTTGCAACACACAATCCAAATTTCAAATAATTATGTAAAAAAGTTAGCTTCAGTCATCAAATTACCGAATATCGGGAGGATAGGGGCTATAGAAAAACATTGACTTATATAGAAATTGTTTTATAAGCAGAAGAACCCATTGCGAAATTCATAAACTGTTAAGTAATTCCGTTATAAAATGTGGCTTAAATCGTCAAAAAAACCGAATATCGGGAAGTACCTTTATATGGGAGCTATAGGAAAACGTGGGCCCATATAGATAGTGTTCTGTTACAGGATAAAGAATCCAAAATGAACTCTAATTTAACTCGAATTCCCTTCCCGAATATAGGAAGCTACAATTATATGGTCGCTATGGACAATGTTCTGCCACAGAAGGTAGAACCTATTACGAACTCTAAATACCGAATTTTAAACTATTCCTTTAGAAGGTGGTACAATTATATGAGGACTGTTCTGCTGCAGTGAATTAAAGACAAAGTTCTGCCTCAGGAGGTAGACCCCAATAAAAAACCCTAAATATTGTATTTTAAACTATTACGTTAGAAAGTGTGGCTAAAATCATCAAAATACAGAATATGGGGAGACACAATTATATGGGAGCCATACGAAATCGTTTACCAATATAGCAGACAAAAGACAACACTATGAACAATTTTAGCTTCCAATAACATGCCGTTTGGACTCTTGCGGACGTAAGGACTGACAGGGTTAAACTAAATTAGAATTTTGCGTTGATCAAGAATATATACATTTTTTTGGGTCTAAAACGATTATCTCGACGAGTTACAAACGGAATGACAAATTTAATACTATGTGGAGGGTATACAAAAAAATATCGAATATGGATTTTCACACGCTATTTTATAAAATACTAGCTGAAACCGGGGCGAATATACAACGGTTTTTTGTTTTTCATTCAGGAGCGTAAACAGACAAATAGCTCGGTCTACCAACGCGCCAGGTATAGCTGACCATGAGAAACATACCAAATTTAGTCCTCATACACGAAGAGTGTATCCTTGTGATTTACTAATTGTCATAGCAAATGCCAAGAGTACAAGAAACTGCAGTTTTGAAAGTTGAACTGCATTTTTGTTGCAATCAGAGGGATTCGATGTAGCAATACAACTGAATCTACATTCTCCAACGTAAAAATCGTAGCACCGATTCAATTATTGTGTAGGTTTTTATACCCTCCACCATACTATGGAGGGTATATTAACTTTTTCATTCCGTTTGTAACTCCTCGAAATACTCATGTCAGACCCAAAAAAGTATATATATTCTTGATCAGCGTAAAATTCTAAGTCGAGTGTCCATCTGTCTATCTGTCTGTTGTACTCACGCTATCTTTCGAACGAATTGAGATAGAAGGCTAAAATTTTGCACACATGTTTATTTTGCCAATAGGCAGGATAAGTTCATATAACGGTACCACCGGATATTCGGTATATTGATGATTTTAGCGATATTATTCACCGAAATTTGAAGTTCGTAATGGATACTAAAGCATGTGACAGGAAATTGTCTGTACAAATATTCGGTACCACCAAATATTCGGTATTTTGATGATTTTAGCGTCACTATTCACGGAAGTAGTTACAAACTACGTATTTAGAGTTCGTAATGGAAATTACAGTTTTTTACAGAAAATTGTATATGCAGGTCCAGGTCTTCGTATAATACCCATATACCAGTACCTCCATATACTAGGTATTTTGACGATTTTAGGTACAATACTCACCGAAATTTTTTGAGATGTCGTATTTAAAGTTCGTAATGGATGTAGCCTGTGACAGAAAATTGTCTATGCAGGTCCAGGTCTTCGTATAGCACCGATATAACGGTACCTCCCTATATACGGTATTTTAATGATTTTAGCTATATTATTCACCGTTTATTACAAGTTTCGAATTTGACTATGGTTATGACTTATGACAAACAAAGCCTATGTAGGTTTACGTCATAGAGACTCCAATATAACGGCTATATTAGGAATTTTTAAAATTTTAGCAGAATATTTAACGGATTTTATTTATTTATTTATTTTTTTTTTTGGAGAATTTCCAAATTCGTTCCAAATGGTGGAACGGCCGAACTTACTGCTTGTTTAACTATGTAACGAGTGAAAAACGTCAACAATTCTCAAATGCATGTGGATACAAATTATTGAAACCTGTTGTCATAAAGGAAAATTAATCTTACGAAAAGCAGTAAGTTTAGTTAAGTAAATATCACTTTTCGTTCGATCCTTTTTTCTAATAACTCTCTTTCATAAAATTCGTTTCATATAGGCGTTTATGCAAAATTGTTATAAAAAATGCATATGCATTCGTCCCCTGACCTTTATGTTATTGAATGTATTTTCTAAATTCGCTGAATATTCGGAATATTGCAAATATAAAGTTATCAAGCCTTTAATATGTATATGCAACATTGCTTAAATTTGCGAATGCTCTCGAAAGAGAGACAAAATCATGGATGAAACCCCGTGGTGTAAGCAGGCTGAATCGCTCATCATACAATCATACCCTGCAAGCATTTGGATGTGAGTTTTTAACTCCATCACCTAATATTACACTACTTTGTCGCTTCCTGCTTGTGAAACGTCGATAGTTGGTCGATTTGCAATAACAATTCTATTGCCCCACTACAGTCAACTAATTTTCATCTCCAATAGTAACTTTTTTGGCACTTCCCGTAGATTAAAGAGCGATTGTTTTGTTTTACTCCCAAAACGGAGAACAAAATTAAACGAGTTCAGTTTGTCGGAGATCAGCATTGGTGCACGAGTGAAAAAAAAAACTATTAAATGAAAAAATATATTTAAATTATTTAGTAAAAATTAATTGAGACTTTTTTCAGTATTTTTTATTATATGTGTTCAAATAATTTTTTAAAAATTAAAAACGAAGTGATATACAAAAAAAAATAATAATTAATATTATTTAGTGAAAAAATAAAATTAAATTTTGTGTTAATAACTGTGTTTTGCTCATGCTTTTTGTATGCGTTTTACCTATTGTTTAATTACGCTTATTTATTTGAAATTATATTAATAAAGTTAAACAAATAATAATTTTAATTTAAAGACTTCCAGCTCTTTTTTACTTTCTGAAGGCATTGCATATCGCATACAAATCAATAAAGTCACCAACAGTCGATGAAAACCCACGCCTTCAATCTCGAATCTTTAACCAAAAAGGTAAACCGTTCGGGAAGAAATGAACCACGCTCTCGTTACTTCCTTAAATTGCCTTTATTGTAACGACTGAACGTTACTTAGTCGTCAATTTCATCTGCCACTAAAAAGTCAATGTTAAGAAGTAACGAGTGCGTGGTTCATTTCTTCCCGAACGGTTTAACTTTTTGGTTAAAGATTCGAGATCGCCGGCGAGGGTTTTCATCGCCTGTTGGTGACTTTTTAGTTATGTCAGCGACAAAAAATGCTTGCTGGGTAGGTATCTAGAAACATGTGTGCATTTGTCTCTGCGTATGTTTGTGTGGATATGCACACTACGTACATACTGACACTGCATGAATTCTTTACATCAGCAAATACTGCAAAAATTTGTTTGTTTTGATGTCGCTATCTCCACCTGAAAATCACGTTTTTGTTTCGTTTTGTATTCTCTTTCCTATGGCGGTGGCTATTGTTCCTTCATTCCTTACCATTTCCCCCAGTTGACGTTCTAAAATCTGTATTAGTGGAAAATACGTATACTGTCGCTTTAGTGGCCGATTTCATCATTCGTTTTCTTTTTCTGAGCAATGACAGTATGAAGGTTTCTATTTGTGTGTGTATGTGTATTAGTGTATGTACTTTGTAGTACGTGTGCATCCATCATTAGTAATAAATTAATCATAATATCGCCTGACCTGTGGAATCGTTTAAACTTCACCCAGTAACAAGAGAAATTCTTTTTATTGTTTTTGTCTTCAAATTTTATTGTTTTCTCTTGAGACCTTCAAGCGATCGACATCGACTTCCAAATGCTCGTACTCCATTAAAGAACGAATGATGGGGGATTTCACAACGGATTGAAATACGAACTAACTTACTTACGGATGATCTAAATTTTAAAATAAATTTCGCTTGCACTTGGACACGTCAAATTGAAAAGCTTCATAACTATATTAAAATAACAAATTTTAACCGAATCTTTTTGAAACGATATGTTTGCTCCAGTACCTGCAATAATCTTTTAGTTTTGCAAATATTTCCTATATCATAAAAGAGAAAATCGATAATCGTAGTTAAAACTTGTACATTCTTGCAGTTCTGGAACATACCAATTGTAGAAGAGTTAAATGAACTGTTTAGACAATAATATTATTGTAAAATAAGAATAATTATGCTCTTTTATATGATGCCGACTTCTGGAACACAAATAATTAAGGATTCGCTTAAAGTCGGCATGTGGGTGGAAAACATAAATTTTGAATATTATAACTAACCAAAAATCTAACAATTTTGAAATAAACACTTTAATTGTTCACAAATACGACCATTTAAAACCGGACATCTCTTCAACATTAAAAATGACTATGGAAGACATGCCGACTATTGGATAACAGCTATCCTAAGTTCGGCAGAGGTTTGACATCTGGAATAAATGCGATTAATTATTTTAATTTGGATTTAAATGTACGGTAGCAATGTCGAATCAGTTTTAATAAGTGCAAATTAACTTTTTTATTAAATATATTATTTAATAATTGCCGACTACTGGCAAAAAACACTGTTTTAATAAAATTGAAAATGTATACATGTAATAAAAATAATTCAATCATTTTTTCATTTTTAAGAAAACTGAACAATAATTCGAATCTGAATAAATTTACGTTTTCATAACTGAAAAACAAAAATCCACTTGCAACGGAGAACGGATTAAAGAAGCGAAAATCCTAAAAGCCACCACCTACTGGGACACATACCCTATATATATATTCTTGATCATTCAATCGTAATCACGAACAAATTGAGATAGAGGGCTAAAATTTTACAAATATGTATTTTGTTAGTAGTCAGGTTAAGTCCGTAAAAGGGCCATATCGGTCCACGTTTTCGACCATATAACCGATTTAGATCACCTTTTCTAACTGAATTGTTTTAAATTCTGCATTTTGAGTTTGTAACGGATTCTACCTCCTGTGGCAGATAAGTTCGGCCATGTGTTTTTTTTTTTTTTTTGCTTGTTTTTTTTAATCTTTGGTTTTTCGTTCAGATATTAAACAATTAACATTAAAAAATCGCATAGAATTGTTCTTTTTCTTTCGTATTTATTTTCATTCAAACAGGCCCTTAAAGTTCTAGAACTCTGACTAGGAATTCCAGACTAGGCATATTGATCTTTCGATGGTTTTCAATCGGTTAACAATCGATTTAAATTGCATGAGACACAGTTCTGCCCACGACCCATTAAACAGTTTAGGTAAGCACAACGAAAAACAACAAAGCAATCGACAAAAAGTCGACTTTGTCCTCATCATAGGCAAATGTCAAGTTCGACTTATAGACATTTCAACATTGAAATGCATTTAACCGAAAGTCGGCTATTAATACTAATTCTGATCATACTATAATATTATGTACCTTCCCGACAAACGATCAAAATTTAGGAAATCGTAATAATGATTCATAAATCCGTTATTTGGATGCGGCACCCTAAGGGTAAAGGTACTAATTGAAGTGTTGAAATAATTTCAGATACACAAATAGATTTTTCAACTACATATATGTATATGTTTGTTTTAATTTTCTTTCCGTTCTTATTATTCTTGTACAATCCTCTTAAAATAAGTAATTTGTTAAAAAAAAAAAACTAAAAAAACAATGATTTTTCTAACACAAGGGTTCATTTGTAAAATTTCGCAATGTACTTGGTATTTTGTTTTAACGCTCTTCTCGCAGTGAAAAATACATTCATAAATAAGTGCGACTGTATGTGTGTTTATCACTAAATCCTTGCACTCTTCTGATTATCCAACCTGTGTGTCAATGTGGCTCTTAGTAACACACTTTTCTATTTCAGAAATAAAACGTTTAGATGTGTGGTGTATGCGTGTGCAAGAGAGTATAGATTTCATCATTCTTTTGGAAAACTCAAACCATACTCATCCCGTAATAATCTCATCAGCAGTGAAGGGAGGATTTCATCATCTTTTTCCTCTGCACAAGTGTTTGCTCCATCCACCATGGGCGTTGAGTGCCAACATAAAAGAGAGCTAGCTATTCGGCAGGTAGTTTTCGTCGTAATACAATGAAAACGAAATAACCAGCAAGTTTAGTCATGTTCATAATTACAGAATTGTTCTCGTTCACAATACAGGGGTCTGTGTATATTTGGTCGATGGTGGGTAGATGTCAGATTCTAATGGATATGTTAGGACGAACAGCAAGTTAATCTTCAACAGGAGTTGTATCATACAATGATGCAACAATAAGTGTTTCGCGAATTTTCATAAAGTTTGCAATATGTAGCACTTTTTAAAAATAAAAAAAAATAATAAAATAAAAATAAAATAAAAATAAAAAAAAATAAAAAAATAATAAATAAAAAAAAAAATAATAAATTTTTATATATACTATATATATTCTGAATCAGCGTAAAATTCTAAGACGATCTAGCAATGTCCGTCTGTCTGTTTTTATGACGCTATCTTTCGAACGAATTGACATAGAAAGCTAAAATTGTACATACATGCATAGTTTACCAGTAGGCAGGTTAAGTTCACAGATGGATCATGTCGGACCACGTTTTCGTATAGCCCCCATATAACGGTATTTTATCGGAATTATTTAAAATTTCGTATCTGAAGTTCGTAATGGGTACTACAGCTTATGACAATTTTTATATGCAGGTCCAAGTCTTCGTATAGCCTCCATAAACGGTATTTCGTAATTGTAGCGACATTATTTACCGGAATAATTTAAAATTTTGTATTTGAAGTTCGTAATGGGTACTACAGACTATGACAAACATTTTTGTATGAAGGTCCACGTCTTCGTATAGCCCCCATATAAAGGTAACTCCCGCTATTCGGGTTTTTTTTATGATTTTAGCGACATTATTCACCGGAATTGTTTCCAATTCGGTATTTGAAGTTCGTAATGAATACTACAGCCTATTATAGAAAATTGTCTGTGCTGGTCCACGTCCCCATATAACGATACCTCCCGATTTTGGGTACTTTGATGATTTCAGAGACCTTATTCACCGGAATTGTTTCAAATTTGGTATTTGAAGTTCGTAATGGATACTACAGCCTATGCAGGCATTTGTTATTTTTAAGATTTTAACAAAAATTTTAAACGGATTTTATTTTTTTAAAAATTGACAAAGTCGTTCGAAATGGTGGAGGGCATTCAGAGTTCGGACCGGCGGAACTTACAGCTTTTTTACTTGTTAATACTTTTATCTATCATAACTTACGAAACAAATCAGCCATTCTTTACAATTTGCTGTATCTAAATATTTCTCTCAACCAGAAATTTGAATATGGATAATATGACGAAAGCACTTTAACTTCTTTTAAAAAGAATTTGCTCTAAATTGGCATGTAAGATATGTAAATAATGTATGTAAGAAACATCCTTGCAGAGAACTGCCCATATAGATATTTATTTGCTTTGGTATGGTCCCCATAATACTGTTGATACGATATTTGTGTAGGATTTTTCACCAGAATTGTTTCGAAATTGGAGAGAAAATTGCTTATACAAGTTTACGTTTTCGTATGACCCCCATATGACTTTGCCTCCCTATATTCGGTATCTTTGATTTTAACGACACTGTTTAATGGAATTATTTCAAATTTGGTATTTGGGTCTGACAATAGGTACTGTTTCCTCTTATAGAAAATTATCTACCCAGGTCCTAATTTTCGTATAGACCCCATATAACTGTTCCTAACGATACTCGGCGTGTCAATGATTTATATCATATTTTTCGCCGAAAGTTTTTGTAAGTCCGGATGTTCGGCATAATAACAATTTTCAAAGTTAGTATTCGGGGTTGACAATGGGTACTGTTTCCTCTTATAGAAAATTATCTACCCAGGTCCACATTTTCGTATAGTCCCCATTCCTAACGATACTCGGCGTGTTAATGATTTATATCATATTTTTCGACGAAAGTTTTTTATGTTCCCAAATATAACTGTTCTACCGGATGTTCGGTATTATAATAATTTTAGAGGCATTTCCCAACAGATTATTTTAAATTATACGAGCTCCTTACAAATGCCCGAGGGCCTAATTTTGCGTCCACCAAATCGGTTTGCATCTATCTATCTACAAAATGCAGCCCTAATATACCGTACCTGACAGATTTAAAAAAAACTAAGATTCCTCATTAGTTTTAATGATTAGAGAAGTCAAACCACAAAATAGACGAAATAGAACACAAACATAAAGGAAACTGGAATTTTCCAAAATTTTCATTGATTTTCCCATAAAACAAACATTTGTTCTTCAAATATGTATAACCTTTCCATTTAATCCATGTTAGAGCATTAAATCTACCGTAACCATTGACAAATGAAAATATAGACAACGAAATGCTCTCACCGTTTATCTTCGAAAAAAATCGAATCAACAGATGTCGTCTATATCGTTTCAGGGGTTTGAGTGGGAATATTGAAGTCACTCAATTCTAAAACGTTAAAAATAACAAAAACTGTAGGATATTTGTCAGCTGAAAATTATTTCATAATAAAAGAAATGTGAAAAGTACGTGATGACATCGAAAAATATGGGAATATTCCAGTAAAATTCTTGAAAAACGATAAAATGTGTTTTCGAAGTCGAGTGGCTTGAACGCGTAAATCAGCATGTTGACTATGCAAAACATGATGAGAGCCATCTGGAAAAAAAGAAAAAACTAACTTTTCGTTGTCTATATCTTAATTTGTCTATGCCGTAACCATCATTTAATGGTCTCATAACAATAACAACAACGGCTACTCCGGTAATGACAAAATGAAAAAATACGTTATGCACAAACACCGACCTAAGTAAACACGACACGAAGAAGGATTTGTATTGAGTTTCGATCCAGAAGAAGGTGCCATAAATAAACAATTAAATTTGTGTTACATCGTCCCTCGCAAAACAATTGGACGTCATAAATCATGAAAACGTAACGTTCGAACCTAATCCTGCCAGTCGCGGCACACTCACACACATCCGACAGCTATTAGCAGTCCAATTGACCTCTTTCTTACCGAAATCCTTTACCTGCACTCCTTTCCTGCGTCAGTTGTTCATTTTCCCTCAATTATGTTTCCCCTCTTAGTTTGGTCTCAATTATATCATAATTATACCCGACTTATAAGTGAATTATGTTTGCCGCAAATGTCAAGCCATCAAAACCCGCCATAACTACTACAAATCGATGTACATTACCATCAGTTTTAATATAACGTTGAGATAACAGAATATGAATTGATTTAAATGTAATGGTTCCATAATTTTTTCAAATTCCATTCGGCAAATATTGAAAAATAAGCTCGGGTTAAAGCCATTGAAATTCAAAAAGTGCAAGAACTTACACCGCAACAAAAAGAAAATAGACTCAAAAGATCTAAAGAGTTGCTTCGTTTGGCAAATTTGGGTTTCTCCTATGAGAAAACATTCATTGTCCAGCAGTTTGTAAACAAACAAGATGATTGTGTTTACTTGCCAAAGAGGTCAGCTGAAAATGTGCACCTTCGGTTGGCCCCCTGAACTCAAACGCCGACTATGTTGATAGTGTGGGCCGCCATAACAGCCGATGGTCGCCCTCCGTTCGTATTAATCGACCGTGGCATCAGAATAAATGTCGAATATTATCGTTAAAAAATATTCTGGAGGTTGTATTAAAGCCTTGTGCACGCAAACATTTTGGGCGCAGACCTTGGACATTCCAACAGGACTCAGCACGCGCCACCCAAGCTTCAATTCCAGCGCACAATTGCCACCAAAATCTCCAGATACCAATCCGTTGACTATTGTGCCTGGAGTACATTGGAAAGCAAGGTTGGCGCTAAAAAATACCAAAATGTCGATCACCTCGAGCAAGCGCTTCGCCGGAAATGGGTCAAAATGCCGCAGAGCAACATTCGGGCAGCGTTTGACGGTTTCATTGGCCGTTTGAAGGCCATAATTTGTGCCAAAGGTGACCAATTCGAACAAAACTAAACTTATTCTAAAATTTGATGCCATTTCCGACATTTTTTGCTTTCATTCAATAAAATTAAAAAAACAAGTAAGCAAAGGGTACAGTCGAGCGGGGCCGACTGTTGAATACCCTACAACAAAAAGTCACTGGAATGGATATTTTCGTATTTTGTCTACAAAAGTTGGCAAACTATTTCACAAATTGAATATTTTTGGATGGCCAACCAAAACTATTTGGCTTTTGCAATGTCCGGTAACCTCCATTCAAATGCGCGTGAGGATCGGGTGATAATTACGACTTGCTGACAATTTTGCAGTTTTTTTTTTGTCCATTTCAACTCCTAAATATATGGCGATTATCTCCAAAAAGAGTAGGCTTCTATTCTGACCCTCATCTTATCCCCATGCAAAATTTCATAAGGATCGGGCCATAAATGCGATCTGTATATGATATCCTCATATCTTAACTACTTAGTTTTGTTAGCTGTAGAAATATTACCAAATGTTTAATTCAAAATGAAAATATGCCAAAAATATGACAAAATTGAAAAAATATGAGAAAATATTACAAAATCAGTATTTTCATCTTTAGAGAGATATTTTTATGCAATTTTTTTAGACGTTCTTTATTTCCTGCCAAGAGGCCATTTTGAATTAATGAGAACTGTCGAAATCAGTTCAGCCGTTCTCGACATATAAGAGATCTTTCAAGCATATCTTCTTTGATAGACATATATATCGCACATATTTTGCTATATATCCGATTTGAAGGATGTTAACATCAATGTAAAGATCAGAAGTAACCTTGTCATGGCTTTGTGATTTCGCCGGTATTTAAAATATTCACGTTTTAATGAAAAATTTTGAATTTTTTCAACACAAAAGATATGGTCTATTTTACCCGCTAAATATTATCCGATGACCACCCAAATTGGTAGGCTTCTTCCCCGCCCTAAACTCTAGCTACATGCGAAATTCCGCGTCGATTGGTCTATAATTGCGACCTGTATAGCTACTGCAAAATCCGACATTTTTTCAGTATTTGGTCCATTTCAGCCCCTAAACATTTGGCGATCATCTCCAAAAGAAATAGGCTTCTATTCTGACCCTAACCCCACCTTCGTGCAAAATTTCGTAAGGATCGGGCCATAATTGCGACCTATAGCGTGATTACAAATTAACATGGACAGACGGACGGACGGACATACATAGCTAGATCGACTCAGCTCGGCGAGCTAGGAAGATCCATATATACTTTCCTATATGGGAAACCAATATTTCGAGGTGTTACATAAATTCTGGCCCAATCAAACTTATAATACCCCCAACACATAGTGTTGTAGGGTATAAAAAACAAGTAAAAAAGCAGTAAGTTTGCCGGGCCGAACTTTGAATACCCTCCACCATTTGGAACGAAATAGAAAAATTTCAAAAAAATAAAATCCACTTAAAATTCTGTTAAAATATATATACGATATTGTGGACCTATATAAACAATTCCATGTCAAGGGTTAAAGTGCTAACAAAGAAGTACTTGTGTGGATTTTTAGACAATACCATTGGAAAATGTGGCTAAAATCATCATAATACCGAATATCGGGGGTACCGTTATATGGGGGCTATACGATATCGTTAACCTTTACAGAGAATTCTCTGTCAGGGGGTAAAGTGCTCACATAGAACCCCTTGTGTACAATTTCAGACAATTCCGTTGAAAAATGTGGCTCAAATCATCAAAATACCCACAATTCCGTTCAAAAATGTGGCTAAAATCATAAAAATACCAAATATTGGGGGGTTCCGTTATATGGGGGATATACGATATCGTGGACCTATATAGACAACTCTCTTTTAGGGGGTAAAGTACTCACAAATAACTCCTTGTGTAGAATTCCAGACAATTCCATCGAAAAACGTAACTAAAATCATCAAAATATCGAATATCGGGGTGTACCGTTATATGGGGGCTATACGATATCGCGGACCTATATAGATAATTCTCTTCCGAGGTATAAAGTAGCTCCTTGTGTGGATTTTTAGAAAATTCCGTTAAAAAATGTGGGTAAAATCATCTAAATACCGAATATCGGGTGGTACCGTTATTTGGGGGAAATACGATATCGTGGACCTATATAGACAATTCTCTCTCAGGGGATAAAATACTCACAAGGGACTTCTTTTGTGGAATTTCAGACAATTCCATTGAAAAATGTGGCTAACATCATCAAAATACCGAATATCGGGGGTACCGTTATATGGGGGCTATACAATATCATGGTCCGAACTTGACCTGCCTGCAGACAAAAGAGAAATCTGTGCAAAATTTTAGCTTCCTATTTTAATTCGTTTAGACTGTAGCGTGATTACAACAGACGGACGGACATGGCTGATTAGAATTTTACGCTGATTAAGAATATATATACTTTGTTGGGTCTAAAATAATTATTTCGATAAGTTACAAACGGAATGACGAACTTAATATACCCTCCATACTATGTATGGAGGAGGGTATAAAAAATTGTTGCAGTTTTTTTTATCTCACCCTGTATTGCTTTCACTTCACAAGGAAACCTTAGAAATGAGTTTAATTGTATAGTATCGTTAACCCAAAATTTAATGTGGTTTATGAGATATATTGATTTTACTGGTTCATTCTCTTGAATTCAGACGAAGTCATGACGCATCCAATATTTTCTTTCCGATATTTTCTTTAACATTTGAATCTGTGCCTTGGATGATAAGTACACTTCCTAATAGAGAAAGCATGAAAGGTATATAGAGTTTGGCATTCCGTTTGTTACTCATCGAAATAATCATTTTAGACCGAACAAAGTATATATTCTTGATCAGCGTAAAAGTCTAAGTTGTTTGTTTTAATCTTGCGAAGGTATTGAGATATGGTACACATGCGCTTTGGGTCGGAACTTAGATGAGTTTAGTTTTACTATTTTAGCTTGTAGCCTTTTTATTAATTCAAGACTAACTGCTAACATATGCCCCGAAAAAGAGAATTATTTAAAAAAGGGCTATGAAAACTTACAAACCAGATAAGAAAATTAAACTAAATATTTACAATACATTTAAAACTACTTAACCTAACATAAGTGAGCTGGTAGGTGTCGTACACCAGTCTACCCAATCCGAGGCTAAGAATCTCCTATGGAAGAATTGAAGTTCTTCATCCCCGTGAAGAAAGCCCAGGTCGTTAAGCCTGTCTGGTCTGCATCCTCAAAGCACCTTAACATACCCTCAACGATGCTATTATCTACGAACTGGCACTTGTTTAAGAATGTCAGACCAGTCTTCATCATAAAGACATATATACTGTCTTATTGCGCCCAGTCGCGAATCGACCTACAAGAATGGGCTCAATAGGAACCATCTGACCTACAGGAGGGGAAAGTTTTTTTCTTTCGCACAATCTTAGCCTTTCACATCTAGTGAGACGAAATGTCCAACCAGACGAGGAAGGCATAGGCGACGATATGTCTGATCACCTGCCGGTTGATCAAAAGCCTAACAACGTGTTGCAGAAAAGATGTTGTGTAACATCGGACCAAGGAGGGAACCTTGAGAAGCCCCTCCCAACACAGGGCGGCAACTAGAGAGTCGCTCGCCCACCTTAATTATGAAGAATCTATCCCTGAGAAAGCTAGCGACCATTTTGCAGGATTGGCTGTCAAAGACAAACGATTGCCTAAATAAAGAATTCGAGTAACCTTCCGATCGGTGATAGAAGTGAAATAGGCCTGTAGTTACCATATTAAAAGGGATCAGAACCCCGTTTTAGAATGGAAACAATCTTGGCCTCCTTCCAACAATGGTTGAAGAGGATTGTCAAAAAGGACAGAATTACATTTCCTACCCTTTTCAAAGCTACATCGGAAATTTGGTCCATACCACAAGTTTAAAAGCGCGAAAGCGCAAAACCAACATTCATTCCTATCTTCCCAAAGGGAAATGTTGTCCACAGAGAAGCCATTTGCAGTAAATGTACTGCTGATCTCCAATCCCCTCCAGGGCCAAGTTGACTTGACGCTGAAAAGAATCGTCGACAGAAACTCTCCCATGTCGAACTGAATCTTGACCTTGCCAAGACCTAATTCCCTCGAGAATGCCTTTATTACGATCGTTTTCGAATCGGCGAATATTGGCTTCTATAATCTGGTTGAGGTTGCGGATATCGGACGTGTGGATTAGTAGTCGCTCAGGATCACCAGATCTACGCAACACTTGACAGAGCCGTCTACGTTCCCTAATAAAACACAAGACCCTAGGAGGAAAACTACCCAGGCTATTGCTTTTTGTCCTAAATTTGGGCACTGAAGCCTGAACTTAGATAAAGTTTTAAGGTTGTTATGGGTTACTAAACCACTTGAAAAAAACAGTTAATATAAGTCCACATTGTGGTATATATAACATATAACAGTACCACCTCATTTTAAGCTTTTCGACGACTCTCGGCACATTTTCAGCGGAATTTTCTGGAATTTGGTATTTGAAGGTTGTTGTTCCTAGCCCTCTTGCAAAACACAGTTAATATAGATCCACATTGTGCTCTTACATAACGGTACCACCCTATGTTCGATATTCTGATGGCTAAAATTTTGTATTTGAAATTATTTGGGTGTCTACCGTTGGATGGAAAGGTCAGGTTGTATTTTCATGCTTAGAAGAAGTGAAGCGATGCATCTCACCTCACCATCATTTTGGACTACAGCCAATATTCAATTTGGCTTATATAATTTATGATTGTTTTTTTGAACATTTGTGGCGGTGAAGGTACCAGAGGTAGTGTACAGATGCATTCCCTTCTCAACTTTATCTTATCTTGAAACAAAAATTGTGAAAGATTGAAGAAAATAAAACACAACTTTCACATTTCATTTTTTAGAGTTGTAATTCCTAAAAATGGAAGGTGGAGGAATGGAGGTGGAAGAAAGAGTGGACCTATGTATCAAATAGGTACTTGAGATCAAGAGTTAATAAAAGTTATTTCACATTTTAACAGAGTTTTGATTATTCGAAATTGTAACCTTTGGTACCAGAAGAAGCGCAGTTTCAATAAAATTAATTGGATTTTGTGAGAGTTACGACAAGGAGTATACACATGTGTTTCATTTCCAATCTTCATCTAGTGTTGATAGAAATATTAAAATGTACAAAGTTTGCAGAGGGACATGGACCTGCCCCTGGTCTTAGTTTAATATAAGAAAAAAAAAGCATTTCAGATCGGCTGGGCCAAACTTTTAATACCCTCCACCATTTTGAAAAAACTTGAACAAAATCCGTCGAAAATACAAACAAAACAAAATAATTTTTTGTCATAGGCTGTAGTACCCATTAAGAACTTTGAATACGGAACTTGAAACAATTCCGATAAAAAAAAATCGGTAATTTCATTAAAATACCGAATAAAGGGAGGTGCCGTTATATGTAGGCTAAATGAAGACGTGGGTGGACCTACATAGGCATAGGTTGTAGCACCGATTACGAGCTTCAAATACGAAATTTAAAAAAATTCTGTGAATAATGTCCCCATAATCATCAAAACATCGAATATCGTGAAGTATTCTTCTAACTCTACTCACTTTAACGTAACTCATTTTTATACCCTACAACACTATGTGTTGGGGGTATTATAAGTTTGATTGGGCCAAAAATTATGTAACACCTCGAAATATTGGTTTCCCATATAGGAAAGTATATATGGATCTTCCTAGCTCGCCGAGCTGAATCGATCTAGCTATGTATGTCCGTCCGTCCGTCTGTCCGTCTGTCCGTCTGTCCATGTTAATTTGTAATCACTCTACAGGTCGCAATTATGGCCCGATCTTCACGAAATTTAGAATGGAGGTGGGGCTAGAGTCAGAATAGAACCCTATTTCTTTTGGAGATGATCGCATAATATTTAGGGGTTGAAATGGACCAAAAACTGAAAAATTTCTTGATTTTCCAGTTGCTCTACAGGTCGCAGTTATAGACCAATCGACACGGAATTTCGCATGTAGCTAGAGTTTAGGGCGGGGAAGAAGCCTACCAATTTGGGTGGTCATTGGATAACAGTTAGAGGGTAAAATAGACCATATCTTTTGTGTTGAAAAAATGCAAAATTTTTCGTTAAACCGCGAATATTTTAAATCCCGGCGAACTCACAAAGCCATGACAAGGTTACTTCTGACCTTTACATTGATGTTAACATCTAACAAATCGGATATATAGCCAAATATGTGCGATATATATGTCTATCAAAGAAGATATGCTTGAAAAATCTCTTATATGTCGAGAACGGCTGAACTGATTTCGACAGTTCTCATTAATTCAGAATGGCCTCTTTGCAGGAAAGAAAAAACGTCTAAAAAAATCGCATACAAATATCTCTCTAAAGCTGAAAATGTTGATTTTGTAACATTTTCTCAATTTTTTTCAGTTTTGTCATATTTTTGGCATATTTTCATTTTGAATTAAACATTTGGTAATATTTCTACAGCTAACAAAACTAAGTAGTTAGGATATCAGGATATCATATACAGATCGCATTTATGGCCCGATCCTTATGAAATTTTGCATGGGGATAAGATGAGGGTCAGAATAGAAGCCTACTCTTTTTGGAGATGATCGCCATATATTTAGGGGTTGAAATGGACCAAAAAACTGCAAAATTGTCAGCCTGTCGTATTTATCGTCTGATCCTCACGCACGTTTGAATGGGGGTTACCGGACATTGCAAAAGCCAAGCAGCTATGGATGGCCATCCAAAAATATTCATTGTGTGAAATAGTTTGCCAACTTTTGTAGACAAAATACAAAAATGTCCATTCCAGTGACTTTTTGGAGAATTCACAAATAAAGGAAAGATGCACTTCTGACTATTTCGGTAACGCTGATTTCGTTAAGGAATATAGTTAAATGTCTGTATCTCATATAGATGCGTTTCAGTCAAAAACCAATAATAAATGTTAATCTTTGGCCACTTCTGAGACATTATAGGTCTTTGGGAAATATTGGTTCCAGATCTAGGAAGACCGTTTACATGCAACATCTACCAATAAATTGGAAATGAGCAAATTAGTTTAAGTTGCTATTATTCGAAAATTAGAGAACGAAACCTGATGGTTTTCTTTTATAATTTGTCACAATATCTTGTGGAATTCTTTCGAGTATCTCGCATATATAAACTATAACGTTTATTATAGTGTTGTAGGGTATTCGACGGTCGGCCCCGCTCGACTGTAGTCTTTGCTTACTTGTTTTAATATTTGCATGGATTTTATAAACGTAGTTGTATAATGTGTGTGTGAATATTTTTGGATCGATGTGAATTAAAATATTTTTGATTTTAAAAATGTTACCAGATTGAAAGCTGTTCAATGGCTTTTATTTTCAAAGTTATTAATGAAAATCAAGTAAAGAAACAGTTAAGTTCGGCCGGGACGAACTTTTTATACCCATGTAAAAGTATGTCTGTAAATGACGAAATTTAAGTATTCGAGCGAAATACATACGTCAGTTTGTTATTTGCAACACACAATCCAAATTTCAAATAATTCTATTAAAAATGTTGGCTTCAGTCATCAAATTACCGAATATCGGGAGGATAGGGGCTATAGAAAAACTTTGACTTCTATAGAAATTGTTTTTATAAGCAGAAGAACCCATTTCGGAATCCATCCGTTATAAAATGTGGCTTAAATCGTCAAAAAACCGAATATCGGGAAGTACCTTTATATGGGGGCTATAGGAAAACGTGGGCATATATAGATGGTGTTCTGTTACAGGATAAAGAATCCAAAATGAACTCTAATTTAACTCGAATTTCCTTCACGAATATAGGGAGGTACAACTATATGGTCGCTATGGCTATCGAATTTTAAACTATTACGTTAGAAAGTGTGGCTCAAATATATCAAAATACCGAATATGGGAAACACAATTATATGGGAGCCATACGAAACCGTTTACCAATATAGCAGACAAAAGACAACGCTATGAAAAATTTTAACTTCCGATAACATGCCGTTTGGACTCTTGCAGACGAAAGGACTGACAGGGTTAAACTAAATTAGAATTTTGCGTTGATCAATAATATATACATTTTTTGGGTCCAAAACGAATATTTCGATGAATTACAAACGGAATGACAAATTTAATACTATGTGGAGGGTATACCAACAAAATATTGAATATGGATTTTTACACGCTATTTTATAAAATACTAGCTGAACCCGGTGCGCTTCGCTACCCCTTTTGATTTTATATGCATTCAAAATTTTTTTTACGAATATATGTTGGATAAAAAAACAAATTTAAAAATTAAAAAAAAATATTGCACTTCAATATTGCACTAATGCGTTAATAAACAAAACCATTAGAAAAGCAGTAACATGACATGCATACACAAAGAGTTTATCCTTCGGATTTATTTATTTCATAGCAAATACCAAGCGTGCAGGAAGCTGCAATTTTTTGAAGTTAAGTGGCTTTTCTATTGCATTTAGTGAATTCGAGGTAGAAACACACCTCCCCGTAATAAGCGTATTTCAAATCAATTGTTGTGTTGTTTTTTAGTGTTAGCCTAATGCGTTGTGGGTCAATGGTTCTTATTAAAATCATATCTCAATCTGATCCGATTTAAATATGATTTTAAAAAATTTACTTTTACACCCAATTCCGCCACAACTTTCATATTTCATTGAAATTGGTGCGTCAAATATGTGAAATCGGTCGTGAATATATATATGGGAGCTATATCCAAATACTAACTAATTTCCAATTAATTTAACATATTTATTATTGTAACCAAATTCCGCCACACATTCTGAATTTCATTGGAATCGGTCATATATATCGTGTTTGGTGCATAACATGTCTGAAATCGGCCGAAATATATATGTTAGTTATACCCAAACCTCAAACGATAACAATATAATTTGGCAATTTTTTTCTGGTGCCAGATTTCGTCTCTCTCGTCATCAAATATGTGAAATCGGCCGAGAATATATATGGGAGCTATAATCAAATCTGAGCGAATTTGAATATAATTTGTCAAATTTATTTTTGTACCAAATTTAGTCACTCATGGCGAATTTCATTGGAATCGAAAATACGTATCGTGTTTTGTGCATCAAATATGTGAAATCGGCGGAAAATATATATGGGAGCTACATCCAAATCTGAACCGATTTTAATATAATTTGCTTAATTTATTTTCTAATCAAAATCCGGTCACATATTCCAAATTTTTTGGAATCGAACATACATATCGTGTATGGTGCATAAAATACATGAAATCGGTCGAAAATATATATGAGAGCTATATCCAAATCTGAACCGATTTTAATATAATTTGACTAATTTATTTTCTAATCAAAATCCCGTCACACATTCCCAATTTTATTGAAATCGAACAACATATCGTGTTTGGTGCATCAAATAAACGAAATCGGTTGAAGATATATATGGGAGCTATATCCAAATCTGAACCGATTTCAATATAATTTGACAAATTCATTTTTGCTCCCAATTTCGTTACTTATTTTAAATTTCATTAAAATTGGACATACATATCGTGTTTGGTGCACCAAATACATGAAATCGGTCGAAAATGTATATTGGATCTATATCCAAATCTGAACCGATTTCAATATAATTTGATAAATTTATTTTCGGATCAAATCCCGTTAAACATTCCAAATTTCAGTGGAATCGAATATTCATATTGTGTTTGAGGCATCAAATGAACGAAATCGGTCAAAAATATATATGGAAGCTATATCCAAATCTGAACCGATTTCAATATAATTTGGGTAATCAATTTTTTAGATAAAATCCCTCACTCGTTTCAAATTTCATTGAAATTTGGGATACATAGCGTGTTTGGTGCATCAAATGCTTGAAATCGGCTGAAAAAATATATGGGAGCTATATCCAAATCTGAACCGATTTCAGTATAATTTGACAAATTTATTTTTGTTCCAAATTCCGTTACGCATTCCAAATTTGGAGACTATATCTGTAATTGATCAATAGATATGTGCATACAAAATCTAAATTTTTAGGAGGTACCTCCGATTCTGATGCTATATCTCCACTTCCAAGTGGAATTTCAAATATATATATAGCCTATGTTACTTTCAGGCGATGTTGCAGTATACATGCAAATTGTCAGGAAAATCTGTTCAGCGGTTTTCGAGTCCATAAATTACAAACAAATAAACAAACATACAAACATTTTCCTCTTTTATAGATATAGAAGACTAGCTGAACCTGGGGCAAATATACAACGTTTTATTTCTTGTTTTTCCTTCAGGAGCGTTAACAAACAAATAGCTCGGTCTACCAACGCGCCAGGTATAGCTGACCATGAGAAATATGCTAAATTTAATCCTCATACACGAAGAGTGTGTCCTTGTGATTTACTAATTGTCATAGTAAATGCCAAGAGTACAAGAAACTGCATTTTTGAAAGTTGAACTGCATTTCTGTTGCTATTAGAGGGATTCGATGTAGCAATACAACTGAATCTACATTCTTCCCCGTAAGAATCTTAGCACCGATTCAATTGTGTGGTAGGTTTTTTTACTATTAGCTTAATACCATTGCAAAGGCATGGGGTGTATGTTTCCTAATAAAATAATATCCAAATCTGAACCGATTTTAATATAATTTGACAAAAAATATTTTTAGACCAAATTCCGTCACACATTCCATACTTCATTGACATATGAAATTGGACGAAAAATGTGGGAGCTACGTGCACGGATTTTAATATAATTTGGCAACTGTATGTTTGTTTTAAATTCCGTTACTCATTCTGAATTTCATTGGAATCGGATATACATATCATGTTTGGTTAATCAAATACACGAAATCGGTCGAAAGTATACAGGGTGAGATAAAAAACTGCAACAAAGTCAAACGCCAAATTTTTACATTTTTTGTTAATTGCTATTGAATGAAAGCAAAAATGTCGGAAATAGGATTAAATTTTAGAATAAGTTTAGATTTGTTCGAATTGGTCACCTTTGGCACGAATTATGGCCTTCAAACGGCCAATGAAACCGTCACACGCACATTTGGCCCATTCCGGGGGAAGCGCTTGCTTGAGGTGATAGACACTTTGGTATTTTTTAGTGCCAACGGTCGATTAATACGAACGGAGAGCGACCATCGGCTGTTATGGCGGCCCACACCATCACCATGGGCGGCGCTTGAGTTCTGATGGCCAACCGAAGGTGCACATTTTCAGCTGACCTCTGTGGCAAGTAAACACGATAATTTTGTTTGTTTAAAAACTGCTGGACAACATGTTTTCTTTCGGAGAAAACTAAATTCGGGAGTTCAACTCTTTCGGCCAAGCGAAGCAACTCTTTAGCTCTTTTGAGTCTGTTTTCTTTCTGTTGCGGTGTAAGTTCTTGCACTTTTTAGAACTTCAATGGCTTTACCCCGAGCTCTTTTTTAAATATTTGCCGAATGGAATATTGCGATATGTTCAGCTCACGAGCCATTTTTCGGCCACTGCGACGCGGGTTTCAATCAAGTCGCTTCTTTACTTTTCGAACCATTTCTGCTGATGTTGCTGTTTTCTTCCATCCACTTCCTTGACGTCGGCCTACGCTACCAGTATCATGGTAACGAGCTATGGTACGAGACACTAAAGATTTATTCACATTTAAATGCTGGAGTGCTCTAACGATAGGCACTGGTTTTGGTGGTTTTCCAGCTAAATATAAAGAAATCACACCATCACGCTTGATTTCCAGCACTAATAACTTTTTTTCTGGAAAATTCTCACCAAACTGGTTTTGTACACTTGTAAATAATATAGTGGAGTAATATTAACATCTTTCGGACGAGTGGCTTAGAAATGACAGCAACCTGAAGTTGGTTGCAGTTTTTTCATCTCACCCTCAATTCTTAACAAATATCAATATAATTTGTTAATTTTTTTGTGCCAAATTCCGTTGGGTCCACATATAAAAAAACATTTAGGATCGAAGTCCCAACTGCTATCGTAATGTGCACTTATTTCATATGCATCGGAAATTTTATCCAAAAAATGCAAAGTCATTGACACTTTTTAGTCGAAAACAGAAACAAAAAATGCAAATGCTTGTAATTGGAAAATATAACAATTGGGAGAATTTTAAAAATGATCAGTTCTTACAACCTTACTAGTTGGGGGATGTAATGGCATGGATCTGGCGAATTTGGGTAAAACGGGCGTACAAAACATTTTACCATAGAGGGGAAGTTGAATATTTGTTACGCTATGTCGAATTTTAGGTAACTCTGTTACTCACATCTTTTCTGTCAAATTTATTGCGAATCAGAATCAGTGCTGCCATTTTTAAGGTATAAGAGCAGTAACAAACATGAATTTATTTTATACGCAAACATTTTTATACCCTTGGAAAGGTGGGTACATTAAATTTGTCAATCCGTTTGTAACACCTCTAAATTTTCGTCATAGACCCCATAAAGTATATATATTCATGATCAGCATACAATTCTAATTCGATAACTAGGTCCGTCTGTCTGTTTATATCACGTTACAGCCCACATTATTTGACGTTGAGCTTCAAGCAATTTGGCAGAAAAATTTGTATTGTGACTAGGATAGTTCGTGTTGAAAATCAGATACATCGGTTCACGTTTTGGTATAGCCGGTACCTCCCGATATTCGATATTTTAATGATTTTTGCCACATTTTTCCACGGATTTGTCAAAAAATGGTATTTACAACTCATAATTGGTCCTAGTACCGATGGCGGAATATTGTATATATAGGTCAATGTTTTCGTATAGCCCCAATATAACGACACTTCCCAATATTAGGTATTTTGATAATTTTACCCATATTTTCTACGAACTTGTCCAAAATTGGCATTTGAAGTTCATACTGGGTTTTAGCTCCGGTGGCAGAACATTGAATATCTAGGTCCACGTTTTCCTATAGCGCATATATAACGGAACCTACGGATATTTTGTATTTCTATAGCCATATGTATTTGTATACCCTCAGTCATATATATCATTTGATACAGCCAAAACGTGCCTCATCGAAATAACGGTTTTAGACCCTAGGTCTCTTTGGACCAAATCCGTTTCAGGACATCTAGCAATGTCCGTCCGTTCATCCGTCTGTCTGTCTGGCTGTTTCGCACGATAACTCTCGAAGGGAGTATCTAATTTGGTCCAAACTTAATACATCGTAATATTATTATCAAACTTAAATCGAGTTCGGAGATGGGCAATATCGGTCCATTCCTTCTGGTATCTCAACCACAAAAGTTCGAATTTCTGCAAAGAAACAGAAATTATAATCCGATTTTACTGCAACTTTGCGAATCCCAAATGAAAATTGACAATATCGGCCCACTTCATCAAGTACTTCCCCCACAAAGGCCAAAAATTTGGAATAATTATAAATCTTATAAAAGAGACCGATTGTCTCCAAATTACACACATCCCAATATTTTCATTAACCCAAGGTCTGTGAAGATGGAATATATCGGTCCACTCTTTCTGGTGCCTCCCCCACAAAGGGTCAACATTTTTGAATAAACATTAAGCTTATAAAACGCGAAATTAATATCCGATTCCATTCAGACTTCGTACATCTCAATATTTCCACCAACACAAAATCTGTTATAAAAATGAATGTAATAAAAATGAGAACGTTCAAGGAAAGCGAAATAAAAACCCAACTCTTTTCAAATTTCACATATTCAAACATTTTTGCTAACATAAGATCTGTTGTGAAGATAATATAATTCTGCGAACTCCTTCTGGTACCTCACTTACAAAGCGTCACAATTTCCAATACTTATACCTATCATAACTAGCGAAACAAGTCAGCGATTCTTTACAACTTGCTATATCTAATATAGCTCTCAACCAGAAATCTGCGATGAATAAGGAATTTATAATTTCGCATAAAATTGGATATAAATGTAGATATTTTTTGTAATTTTGCCCATACCAATATTTTTATCTGTATTAGATGAAGTATGAAAATGGAATGCTCTCGTCGACTATATCTGGTACCTCACGCACATTTCAATATTTTCTAAAAATTATCATATATCTCATATAAAGTGAAGGAAGTAACCAATGTAGGCCCAACCTGGCACATCGCAATATTTATATTACATATATTTAGGTCCGATACGAAATGCACAATATTAGTCCATTCCTCCGGAAACTACTCCATAGAATCAAAATATATTTCAATAACCGAAAACCATGGTAGAAGAATATAGGTAGATGCATCAACGCTTGGGAACATTGATATGTCAAAATTTTTAAAATGTTTTATTAAAAATGAGTATCTTTTTAAATGTTTTCTTATACGACGCAAATCAGTGGTTGTTATAGTATGAAATTTTCAAAAAAGTTTACAAATTTCAATTATTTTTCATTAAACATTTTCAATTCCAAAATCGGTTTGACGGTTCATTGTCCCAGCAGCTGTGTCGATGCGACTACCTGTATTCTTCTACCATGACCGAAAACTGTCAGCAAAAGCGACTGATACTTTTTAACTTGTTTTAATAGATTTGTGTAAAATTTGGTATTTGTACTTTATAATGGATTTTATACACCAGAGTTAAAACATTGTCCATATTGGTCAACGGCAGTATAAAATTGTTTATATAGCCTATATAGTTTGGTATGGCTCCCATATAACGGCCACTATATTGTTTTTTGAAAACTCTAACGATATTCTTCCACCGATCTTACTGGTGTTTGGATAATATCAAAAAAAAAAAAAATGGAAGATATCATTATTTGGGGACATACAGAT
This sequence comes from Musca domestica, assembly GCF_030504385.1. NCBI lineage: Eukaryota > Metazoa > Arthropoda > Insecta > Diptera > Muscidae > Musca > Musca domestica. Next base: position 8,578,555 of record NW_026712363.1, on the reverse strand, counting down.
ATTTTGACCTGTATATGTAATACAAAATATCGTTTGGTACGTGGAAGGCGTGGATCTGTATAGACAATTTTCTGTCGTAGGAGGAAGTACATATTACGAATTTTAAATACTTAATATGAAAACATTCTGGTGAAACGTCAGTAGGTACAGTTATATTGGGTTTGTTCCCTATCTTTAACCTATATGTACAGTGCTCTGCAAGGACGGTTCCTACATACTGGGGATACAAGCTACCAATTTACAACAAATCTGTTTTAAAATTGTGACTAAACCTCCAATCCTAAACCTTAAATCTGCCGATAAAGTTATTTGGGGATATACCAAAACGTGAACCTATATGAGTTTTTTTCAAACTAAAAATTGTATGGACCTAAAATAAATACTCTATTCCGTTCGGAAGCTGGAGTTATTTTCTTATGCTGATCCAGTCAATATTTTGACTATATAATTTCCAATATTTATCCTTCTACAACTTGTAGTGATGTGTGGTGTCAAAACTATATTGAAAACGGAGAATTTGAGAATGTATCGATCAATTGTAATAATGATTTCCCTTTTAAGTTTGTAATATATGAACTAACGATCATTTGATCTTGGGTTGAGTAAGATTTAAAATGTTATCGTACGAAATCGGCTTAATAATTCAAAAGAGAAAATTCATATGTATAAAACACACGAAACCCATACAATCTTAATCCATTGCTTACATTTCTGCATATGTCTTTTTTCCACTTAAAATCGTAAACACGTGGAATTCCATAGAATCCAATAAGACCATCTTCATACACATGTGTGCATGCATACATTTATTAGTGGAGGATTTATTAAAAATTAATTACCTTGATGATAGCTATAGAAACCCCGAGGAAAATTGTTTTCTTTAGATCTTGGAAATTTTACATGAACAGTAGCTAACTAACATTTGGGCGGGCACATTTATTATTTTCCAGATGAAAAAAAGGAATTCAGAACACGGGGATGAAAGTACACTGAAATTAATTATCGTTTCTTTCAGTTTACCATTATTGGATGATGTGAGTCTGAAACTGTATTTTGGAATCGAGCAGGGTTGTAGTAAAACGGGAAAAGACTCAGCTAAAAAACATTAGATGTATACATTTTTGATCTGGCCTATTTTCAAGTAGTTTTTACTATATTAGTATCCATAAATAAAAAAGATAAAGCATCGGTCGCTACAAAATAATTAGTAAGATTTCTTGGGATGCAACAAGTCTGGCTTGTGGAGTGGCAAACGTGTAAAGTTTCCAACTGCTGCGGTTCACTGAAGAACGTGTTATTTATCTTTTTCAGTAAACACCTCAATGTTATCCGAAATCGAGCAGAAGACGGCGGCCTAGTATGGCCTATAAGTAATGTTCAGACAGAACCAAAGCCGATGAATTCATACATTTGTATTATCGACATTGGCGGAAGTCATAACAACATTATTTTTCTATATTACTAATTTTATAATGTAAACAAGTAAAAAAACGAAGTTTGGGCGGGCCGGATTTTTAATACACTTCCCATCAATACCAAAAAATAACAATAAAAGTATTGGGATTCAATATTCAGTCGAGCTTCATTTTAAAGTACCAGCGGCAATGTTAAATAAGGATATTCCCAACCTTGAATCTACATAGAAAGTTATCTACCATAGCTGTTGGTTTTTGTTGTGAGTTTCAAGTACAAAGTTGCATTGGAAAAAGTGAGAAAAACATGTAATTTTCCAATATGGAAACTTCTAAATATTATAATATCCCACATTATAAATCCCGAATTGGATGAAAACCACTATCATTATGATGACAAAGTAGCATCAGAGGGCTTAAAATCTGGGGCTGGATTCTTGATCTATGAACATATGTAATATGATTCATATGTCATTTTTCGACATTTATTAAAGATTTCCATCAAACAAGCGTGCGACCGTTGTAATTTTTATAAAAACAATTTAAAAATTATCTGTCGATTTTGCCGACACATGTACAGGGTGAGATAAAAAAAAACTGCAACAAAGTCAAACGTCATAATTTTACATTTTTTTAGTTTTATTGAATGAAAACAAAAAATGTCGGAAATAGCATCAAATTTTAGAATAAGTTTATATTTGTTCGAATTTGTCACTTTTGGCACTAATCATGGCCTTCAAACGGGCAATGAATACGTCACACACTGCCCGAATGTTGTTCTGCGGTATTTTGGCCCATTCCCGGGGAAGCGATTTCTTGTGGTGATCGACACTCTGGCATTTTTAAATGACAAACTTGCTTTCCAAAATACTCCAGACACAATAGTCCAACGGATTGGTATCCGGAGATTTTGGTGGCCATTGTGCGCTGGAAATGAAGCATTTTGTAACCATTCTTGAGTGGCGCGTGCTGAGTGCGATGGTGCTGAGTTCTCATGGAATGTCCAAGGTCTGCGGCCAAAATGTTTGCGTCACCAAGGTTTTAATACGTTCTCCAGAATATTTTCGCGATAATATTCGGCATTTATTTAATACGAGCGAAGAGCGACCATTGGCTGTTATGGTTGCCCACATCATTATCATGGCTGGCACTTGAGTTCTGGTGGCCAACCGAAGGTGCACATTTTCAGCTGACCTCTTTGGCAAGTAAACACGATCACTTTGTTTGTTTACAAACTGCTGGACAACGAATGTTTTCTCATCGGTGAAAACCAAATTCGGCAGTTTACCACTTTCGGTCAAGCGAAGCAACTCTTTAGCTCTTTTGGGTCTATTTTTATTCTGTAGCGGTGTAAGTTCGTGCACTTTTTGGAATTTCAATGGCTTTACCCAATGGCTTTTCAATATTTGTAGAATGGAATATTGCGATATGTTCAGCTCACGAGTCAATTTTCGGCCACAGCGACGCGGGTTTCGAACCTTTACTTTTCGAACAATTTCTGCTGATGTTGCTGTTTTCTTTCGTCCACTTGACGTCGGGCTACGCTACCAGTATCACGTAACGAGCAATGGCACGAGACAGAAAAGATTTATTCACATTTAAATGCTGGAGTGCTCTAACGATAGCCACTTGTGGTTTTACAGCCAAATATAAAGAAATCACACTATCACGCTTGAATTCCCTCCCTAATAACTTTTTTTCTGGAAAATTCTCACCAAAATGCTTTTGAACGCTTGTAAACAATATAATGAGCTGTCACTGCAATAATTTTAACAGCTTTCGGACGAGTGGCTTAGAAATGACAGCAGTCTGAAGTTGGTTGCAGTTTTTTCATCTCACCCTGCACATAATCGAACAGCAATGTTCGATTATTTGAATATATTTTAACTCTTATTATGATTATTCAAATTGTTGACTCTCCTGGAGTAAGTTCCGAAGGAATGGACCAATATTGTCCATTTCGTATCGGTCCTAAATACATATGATATACAGGGTTGCCCATATTCGACGGTCCTTTAGGCCCTTTGGGCCCATTCCAGTCGACGAGGCTTGTCTGCAGGCAACATTCTTTGCGTCAATTGAATTTTGTACGGGAACAAATGCAAATCAATGCGAATAATCCGTTGTAACACTGGCTCGTACGGCAGCGATATTCTCGGCCGATCGCCTTGGTCGAGTTTTATATGGCCTCTTCGGATTAGAAAGAGCTTTACCAGTCGTATAAACCCTTAATGGTGCTTTTAGAAGGCGCACTTCTCACATTTTTTAATGTTTTAAAAGCACGTTGAGTTTTCACAATTGACTTCTTGTAAATTTCAACTATTTCAGAGCGCTCGCGTGGCGTGTATTGGTTCATGGTAAAAATCAGCTTGGACTGACGCTTCAAACGCGGTATGTCATTAAGCGATGTGACATCTCTGTCAAAAGTTATGGCGTTGCCAGATGGGTCCTGGCGAGGTGCCAGGATTGGACTATATTGGTTACATCCTTCACTTTGCATGAGATACTGATATTCATTTAGATTTCTGGTTGAGAGAAATATTTAGATATATCAAGTTGTAAAGAATCGCTAACTTGTTTCGCAAGTTATGACAGATAAAAGTATTGAAAATTGTGAGATACCAGAAGGGGTGAAATACCAGAAGGGGTTCGCAGATATATATCATCTTCACAACAGATCTTGTGTTAGAAAAAATGTTTGTAGCGTTTTGTTTTTCAAATCTTGAACACTATGTGGGGGAGGTACCAGAAGAAACGGCCTGATCTCTACTATCTTTATAACAGATCTTGGGTTGATAGAAATATTGAAATGCGCCTAGTCTGAATGGAATCGGATGTTAATTTCGCTTTTTATGAGCGCCATTGATATTCAAAATTTTGATCCTTTGTAGGGAAGGTACCAGAAGGAGAGGGTTAATAAAAATATGTGATATGTGTAATTTGAAGACAATCGGACTCTTACATCACATTTTATAAGTGTTATAATTATTAAAAATTTTTACCCTTTGTGGGGGAGTTACTTGATGGAGTGGACCGATATTGTCCATTTTCTCACCAGACCGAGCACTGATGCAAAATTCCCATCTCCGAACTCCATTTTAGTTTGATAATAATATTACGATGTACCAAGTTTGGACCAAATCGGATATTCCCTTCGAGAGTTATAGTGCGCACCAGCCAGCAAACAGACAGACCGACAGACGGACAACGCTAGATCGACTCCAAATGTCTTTAAACGGATTTAGTCCAAATAGACCTAGGGTATAAATCCATTATTTCGATGTGGCACGTTTTGGCCGTATCAACTGATATATATACGCTTTGTAGCCATATGGCTGAGGGTAAAAAAAAACTGAATTTATTTTTTATCGTTCTGGCTTTACTGTCTTGTACCAAACAGAAGGCTGCTGTTTATGAAATGTGTCGAACGATTTCTTAGATGATAGACATGAGGGTATTAACAATAATAATAAACTTGACAAATATTCAATCACCGAGTTTCTGTCGAAAACTCTTATTATCTGCCTAGGTTTCCGACGAATATATGTTGAAAAAAAATATATGTCATACATGTCACAATATCGGGGAGACCATCTATGCCTATATAGACAATGTTTTGTTACCAGACGTGGAACACTTTACCAAATTTATTTACAGACTTTTAAACAAACCGTTGCAATAAAATTTTCATAGAAATACCGAAAATCTAGACGTACCGTTATATGGCGGCTATAGCAAAACTCGAACCTATGTAGACAACAGTATGTTATAGAAGTAGATATCTGTTGCGAACAAAAATTCCTAATTTTAGAGGCACAACTTGGTTAACATGACCGAACCAATTTTTATTGCCATTTCCCTCATCCGTAGTATAATGGGTAAATTAAGTTTGTCATTCCGTTTGCAACACCTCGGAATATACATTTTAGACCTCACAAAGTATATATACTCTTGATCGGCTTAAAATTTTATGTCGATTTAGCGATGTCCGTAGGTCCATCTGTTCGTCTGTGGGAATCACTCTGGCTTCTGAACAAAATGAAGTTGGTTGATAAAATTATACTCAGATGTGTGTTTTTTCTGCAGGACTTTTTTAATTGAAAATGGACTATATACGTTTTGGTATAGCCCTCATATAACGTTACCTCCCGATATTCGATATTTTGATGATTTTAGTGACATTATTCACCGGAATTGTTTCAAATTTGGTATTTGAAGTATGAAGTGGATACTACAGCCTAAGACAGAAAATTGTCTGTGCAGGTCCACGTCTTCGTATAGCCCCCATATAACAGTACCTCCCGATATTCGGTACTTTGTTGACTACGTGGACCTGCATAGGCAGGTCGTAGAGTCATATAGACCCTAATATTATGGCTACATTCGGTATTTTTAAGATTTTTTTCTTTGAAAATTGCCAAATTCGTTCAAAATTGTTGAGTGTATTTAAACTTCGGCCCGCATGAACTTACATTTTTTTACTTGTTATGATTTTAGTAGCATTTTTCAAACGGGGTTTTATTTAAAATTTGCAAATTTCTTGGTTTTTGGTTCGGTTCAAAAGTTTTTTAGGCAATGGTTTGGTACTCGGTTCGGTTCATTTACATGAATAGAGGTTCGTATAGAACCAGTTCGATTCCGAACCGATTTACAGGCCTGGTAGAAATGAATCATTCTTAACATATCCGAAATTGCAATATTGTAGATATATGTGTGCATTAGGTAACGCTGAAATATTCGACGAGCCGTACAAAAATACTCACTCACTAAGATATTTTATACTACCGTATTACACAAATACAAAATTTAGCATTTTACGCTTCCAATGAACCGGTTTCGTTGATTTTTTTCATTGATGCAATAAAAAGCTACGTTAATGTAATCAATGTTTTGTTCATGCAATGAAAACTTACGTTGCTTTTAGATTCAATGATTTTGCGTTTCATTGAATATATGAAACGGATTTCATTAATGTTACAAACCTACTTATTTTTACAAAATTCAGTAAAAAATGTGAATATAGAAATGATACATAACCACGCTGTGGTTATACAAACAAGTACGCAACCAAAGTATTTATAATTTGAGAGAAATTTGTGATAATTGTTATATTTAAATGTGTGCACCAATTTAATTAAGCAGTTTCATAAAATGAGCCTGGCTGTGGGATTTGAACCGCGGACCTCTGTGTGCAGCCAACTAGAAGTTGCCGTCTCTACGTTCAGAGCCATTAACCCGTCTTCCTAAAGCAGCACTAAAACAAGTGTATGCATTGGAAGCAATGTAGTTGTTGTGGACAAAAAATCCATCACTACAAAAACAAAACGTTGCTGTGAAAAAGATCTGTCAATAGAACTTGAGTCGAACCTGGAGAGTTTCTAGTGTATAATTCGCATATGGTAATTTGCAATAAGTTCGAAATATATACTACTTTCCAGAGAACGGCCCTTGTAAGCCATCATCCACATCAAATATGCCTGATGAGCCGCTTAACCAACGGCGAAACGCGTCGCATAGTGGTGAGTGTGTGATAGTGTCTATCTGGCTTTCCTTTTGACTGCAAATTTCAGATCATTAAGCTCGTCTCGAAAGAGAAAACAAACACTTAAATCATAAAACATATGATCTTCGCCTTAACAAGGCAAAACTCGAAACGTTACGATGTGGAGTTCGTTCTAGGCCAAACAAATGATGCATGGAAAATGTCATCTCAATGGGAAAATATAGGCGACCTGCATTTTGTTCATAAAAATACGTGGGCAGACGGTCAGACTTACTGACACTCATAAACCGACTCAGAATAAATTTTATAAAGTTATAAAGGGGTTTTCTCGTGTATTTCTACCTGTTACAAACAAATGCGCAACGACAAAATACCCTGTAACACAGTGTGGTGGAAGAAGTAAAAAACAGCAAAGTTCGGCGTGACCGAAATTTTAATACCCTCCACCATTTTGAAGGATATCGAAAAAGTTTAAAAATCCTTAAAAATGGCGACACACACCATCATCATGGTCGGCACTTTAGTGTTGGTGGCCAACCAAAGGTGCGCATTTTCTGCTGACCTCTTTGGCAAGTAGACACGATCATTTTGTTTATTTACAAACTGCCGGATAACGAATTTTTTTCTCATCGGAGAAAACCAAATTTGGCAGTTCACCACTTTCGGCCAAGCGAAGCAACTCTTTAGCTCTTTTGAGTCTATTTTCCTTCTGTTGCGGTGTAAGTTCGTGTACTTTTTGGAATTTCAATGGCTTTACCCCGAGCTCATTTTTGAATATTTGCGAGCCAATAGGCCACTGCGACGCGGGTTTCGATCAAGTCACTTCTTTACTTTTCGAACCATTTCTGCTGATGTTGCTGTTTTCTTCCGTGCACGTCGGGCTAAGCTATCGGTATCACGGTAACGTGCGATGGTTCGAGACAGAAAAGATTTATTCACATTTAAATGCTGGAGTGCTCTAACGATAGCCACTTGGTTTTCCAGATAGATACAAAAAATGCACACTATCACGCTAGAATTCCATCACGAATAACTTTTTTCTGGAAAATTCTCACCAAAATACTTTTGTACGCTTGTAAACAATATAATGACTTGTCACTGGAATAATTTTAACAGTTGTCGGACGAGTGGCTTGGAAATGACAGCAGTCTGAAGTTGGTTGCAGTTTTTTCAACTTACCCTGTAAATACATGTATTCAACTTTTGTGGTTATATCCCTACATAATACCTGAAAATAAATACAATTTAAATAAATTAATAATCCATTTCAATTTTTCATTCACTTTCAAATTAGATTCATTTCACCACTGAAATTTCAAAATGTACCTTACAAATTATGTGTCTTAAAGAACATATCATTAAAAATCGGCTGATAATTTGTTATTGAAAAATAGGGACTGAAGTTCATAAAATCATACAACTGTGTTATTACATTCTTCTTCAAGTTAATTACACCGTCAATTAGTACAAAGCCCTGAGGAGTAATGTTCTGTTTAAATTTTGAAAATCGACACGAACAGTAGCCAGAAAACGCATGGATATGTCCATCTAATTTGTGTTCTCTGATTGAATAGCTAATTCGTGGCACAAGTTTGAAGTTACTTTAAAAAGTAAAAAATATTTTTGACGGGTCCGAATAATACCCTCAACAACGAGGTAAAGAAAACATTCATAAACAATTATCTGGAATCCATACTCGAACGTGTTCCTGAAGGCAGTTACATTTTTTTTAAATACCATAAACTAGGCTCTATATCAAAACCTCAACCTATACAGATAATTTCTACTTCAAGGATTGTTATCCATAGCGAGTCTTAAATGACAAGTTTGAAACAATTCCGTGGAAATGTAGCTACAATCATCAAAATACCGAATAACGTGCTAACGATGTGTGGAAATCGTCAAAATACCAAATATGGGAAAGTACTGTTATATGGGGAAATTGTTTTGCGTAGGCTGGGGAAGGGCATAAACATAGTTGATCCACTGTGGATGAACCGGCAAATGCACATACGTTTTATACACTTTTCAACACATTTGTTTGTAACAATGATCACCATAGAATCACATTCTAAGTTGATTTATACGTGCCCATCTGTCTGTCCATGTATTTTTGTAAGATCGCATATATCATTTCACGTTTATTCTGCCCCGAATGTGCAATATCAGCCCAAATTGGATAAATTTTGGCTTAAAAATTTGTGAAAATTGTTTCAGATATATTTATTGCTCCCATATATATGTTTTATTCATTTGCTATTTAAGTTTTCTCAAAGTCATTATTTTATTGGAGAGGTCACATGCAATATGAAAATAAGATATTGTTTCCGTACAGTAGTTCCATCCATTTTCAAATTTAAACTGCTCCGAAGTAGCATCACCCAATCAATAACGATTATATTTGGTTTGATCTACTTCAGAAAAATCCCAATATTTTGTTTTATAAAAACCGCCTTTATTTGTTAGTTGAGGAATATGGCAATTTTTACCACGGCTGGGTAAGACAGGGAATACCGTAGTTTCTGAAGAAGCCAATAATCCTGATCAGTTCTCTTGGTTATTAAAAATAACACCTATGACGAACAATTGGTTTTCGCAAGTGACGAGATCGTAAACTCAATGAAAAGAGAACCAAGGAATTAGATTAAACTAAAATTCTTAATTATCTTCTAAACCTTACAATCGCACTCATAAACATTTCCATCTCTCTCCACTAATAAATAAACTATTTTATACAAACAAATTTTTAATGCCCTCCTGAATTCTTTAAAATTCATATACCAGTAAGTCCGTTTGGATAATGCAGTTAAACTTATCAAAAAACCATAAAGTGAATGTGACCGTTATATGAGGCCATACCAATTTGTTTTATGTGCGTAAAAGTGACTAGGATTATCAAAAAACCAATATCGGTGGGTATCGTAATATGTGCGCTATAGGAAAATGTGGAACTAAATATACAATGTTCTGCGACCGGGGTAAAACCCATTATGAACTACAAATACCAATTTTTAGACAAATCCGTGGGAAATGTGGCAAAAATCATCAACATATCGAATATCGGTAGGTACCGTTATATGGGGGCTATACCAAAACTAGCTAGCTAGAACTAGCTAGAACCCATTATAAACTACAAATACCAATTTCTGGGCAAATCCGTTAAAAATGTGACAAGAATCATTAAAACACCGAATACCGGGAGGTACCATTATATGGGGGCTATACCAAAATGTGGACCTATGCATGCAAGCTAGAACCCATTATGACCAAAAAATAAAAATTTTTAGACAAATCCGTGGAAAAAATTTTGACAAAATCATGAAAATACCGAAAAGCGGGAGATACCGTTATATGGGGACTATATATCGATGGACCATGGACCGATATATCTCATTTTCAATACCAACCATCCACAATACAAATTGTTCTGCTAAATTTTGACGCTCTACTTCAAATAATGTGGGCTGTACTGTGATTTCAACAGACAGACACAGGGACATCGTTAAATCGACTTAAAATGTTATGTTGATTATGAATATATATACTTTATGGGGTCTTTGACGAATATTTTAATATTTAATATTACAAACGGAATGACAAAGTTAATATAACCTCTTTTCCAAGGTGGAGGGTATAATACAGAGTTGTTCATTAGTGTTGAATTTGTGTTTAACTGCACCGCCCTTTACATCGAGCACTCAACCACTGTCACGGGACGACGACATTGTTGGGAAATGACGTGTATATGCGTCGTACCTTTTCTTTTTTTTCTGTCGCGAATATTCGTACCAACAACTTAAGATTATATGGGCAGTCGAAGTTTGATAGATATTGAATGCTAGAATTTGACCACTGTTTTAAAAACATACGATGGTGAACTAGATATAGCTAAAAATTTGTAACTATTTTTCTAGAAACTGATTTTTAATCTTATTGTCCTGTGTTAGTAAGAATATTAATGTATGAATGGCAACGCTGTTGGCAATGCTGAGAAAATGAATTTGAAGCATACTTTAGGGGTTAAACATTTCATAGACAATCGCTAACTTGCGAGAAATATGTGGAACACGAAACAATTGTATGCTACAAATCTTTGATATTTAAAAAAAAATAGCAAGAGATATTTTAATAAATATTAAGCGAGAAACTTTTTCAAACGCAACAAAATTGTATTATTAGAAATTTCTATAGGGGAAAAATATAATGAGATATATTTATTATCATTCTATATGTATTTAAATGTAAAGCATATTTTACGGTGTTTATATTTTGCATTGACAATAAAGCAATTCAAATTAAGTAATGTTAAATGTTAAAGCAAAGCGACTTCTGGTATAAAAATTATGATTTTTATTATGTTCCAAATTAATTGTAAATTTGTTTAAAGCACATTATATAAGAAGAATGACCGTCACTGTTCTTTATATTTCTAGAAAATAATTAATAAATAAAAAACATTGTTGAGGTGTAAATTTTGAAAAATATTCTGTGTTTTGGTGCGAAAAGAAATTAATTTTTACACATTGCCGGGAGTTTTGATTGATTCAGAAACAGAGGTGCAAAGTAATGAACACAATACTGAAAAATACACCAGAGGAAGTGCAGTGTAGACATTTTTATAACAAGTTTCGTTTTAAATTATAAAAAATGCCTGTGCTTGTTCCTAAATGATTAAAACGCTAATTAACATTTCAAAATATTTGTAATTTTGCACAAAAAGACTTTTTTGATTTTTTTTTTTTTAATTTGCTTCAATTCGTAATGATACATTGTTTAGTTTTCATAAATATATAATTTTTGTTGGAAGAAAAAACGGGTTTTCAAGAAAACAATTTAGAAAGTATACGTCGGTATTGCCGACAGATGCATACCGTCAGGCAATGTTCGTTTATTTAAACATATTTTGAATTGCGTTTTGATTCCTCAAACCGTTAAACCTTAAGCCTATATTGTTCATTTCGTATCTAAGTCTGATATAATTATTACAACGTGTCTGATTTTGACTATATTCAATACTTCCTTCACTTTATGTGAGAACATTTTTGGAAATTTTTGAAATGTGCTTGAGGTACAGGATATAGGGGACCGAAGTGTTTAAGTTTTATACGAGTAGTTGTCAATCAAAATTCCAATCTTTTGAGAGGGAGGTACCACAAGGAGTGGGTCGATAAATACCATCTCTGCTTGATAGAAACACTTAGTTTACCAAGTTTGAAAACAATCACTAACATGTTTCGCAAGTTATGAGAGATATAAGAATTGGAAATTATAACATTTTGAGGGGAGGTACCAGAAGGGAAGAACCAATATATTCCAACTTTACATCATCTTATGTTATTTCAAATGTTGTCCCACACCAGATATGGTTAGTTTCAGTATTGGGACGTGTGGAATTTGAAGACAATCGAACTTTTTTAGCTTTTATAAGAGTTATAATTATTCCAATATTTTACTCTTTGTGGTGGAGGTACTAGATGGAGTGTGCCGATATTGTCCATTTTTGCACATAACCTAGCACTGATTCCAATATTGGGACTTGCATAGTTTGTACAATAAATATAATGATCCTTTTTCTTTCTATGAGGTAAATTATTCTCTTTGAAAATTTACACCCATTGTGGGGGAAGTACGAAAAGGAGTGGACCGATACTGTTAATCTCCGAACTCGATCTAAGTTTGACAATAATCTTACGATGTACCAAGTTTGGACCAAATCGGTTACTATCTTCGAGAAATATCGTGCCCACCAGCCAGAGGGATGGACAACCCTAGATCGACTCCAAGTGTCCTGAAACGGATTTGTTCCAAAGAGTTCTAGGGTCTAAAACCGTTATTTCGATGAGGCACGTTTTGGCTGTATCAAATGATATATACCCTTTGTAGCCTGTGGCTGAGAGTATAAAAAATGAAGTGACAACACTTTGTTAATAATTGACTTAGTCAATTGAGAAACAATTAAAATTTGCTAATTATTTTAAATAAAAATATAAAAAAATATAAATTTATTTTTTATTTTCTTTGTGGTTTGTTATTAAAACAACGTTTTTATTATTTTAATATGTTTTAAAGTTACAAGTTCCCATAAAAACACAATTTCACTCGCAAAATCCAAGTTAAATACGGAATTAAAACCACCAGCACCACTTAATTTAATTTTGAAATCTTTGGTCATGTTATTTAAAGAAATTTTTATACCCTCCACACACATAGTATTTAGAGTTTATATTGGGGTCTACTTTCTGCGGCAGAACGTTGTCTTTATACATCCACTGTAGGAAAACAGTCCCCATATAATTGTTCCTTCGGATATCCGCAAGTTTGACTATAGTCACATTTTTAAACAGAAAAATTTAATATTTTGGATCTACTTTCTGTGGCACAATATTGTCGATTAAGGTTTAAGAATAAGCCCCCATTTTAAGGTATCTCTCGATATTCGATATTTTGACGATTTTAGCCACACTTTCTAAGAGAATAGTTTAATTTCTTCAAAATATTTTCCACCTTCTGTGGCAGAACATTGCCTATATAGGTCACACAATTTAGAAAGTAACTCATAAAACAATACAGACATATGCCGCAATTCCAGTATTCAAGGGGTATGGACACTTCTGCTATTAGGAACATCCAATCCATATTTCAAACATTTCTTTAAAAAATTCGACTTCAGTCATCAAAATACCGAATATCGGGAGTATATATAAAAAAACGTTGACTTGTATAGAAATTGTTCGATATAAACAGAAGAACCCATTATGGAATCCATAATCTGAATTTTAAGTAATTCCGTTAGAAAATGTGTTTTAAATCCTATATAGACAGTGTATTGCTACAGTATATATAATCCTATGTAAGTTCTAGAAACCCATATTCAAATCTGGGAAACTACCCGGCTTGTAAGTGAATTTCTTGCTTTTTACATGCATATAAATCGAAAATTTTCTGTAGTTTTCAACGCAATCCCTGTATTTCTTATCATTTGAGTTGCAGTCGGTGCATTTTGGTTTGCCATATTATTAAAAAAAAAAAAAAACTCTTTTATTCCCACTCCGAGCTTTCATGGTGTCATTCGAAGATATTTTAGATTACATCTGCGTGGGATTTGCGCTTGAGATAGGAGGGGCCGATGTGAAAGTAAAATTGGTTGTTGGCATGTCAAGAATAGGAGAATACTACGCTGTGTGCATTGACGAAAATTAGATTAAAATTTCCGTAACACACATTATCACCCAACATACTGACATTGATGTTTTTGTTCAGCGCGTAAGGCATGACAAAAATCATTGTATTTGTTTTAGGCTCAACTTTTTTGAGCTTTTCTCGAATAGAGAGCATTTTGATTACTTGATATTTTAGAGTTTTTTTCAAAAGCATTACGCCGTCGAAGCGTAATAGTAATAGTAGAGATTTTATAAACAAACGTTTTCCCGACAGCTAAAAGCAATTACTCCGCTTTATTTACTTTTTTAATGCTTTTTGTTTGAAGAATACAATAGTTAACCAAAAAGAAATAATTAAATAAACAAGTCAATTCAGTAAATGTTTCTACTTTTTGTTATATAATTTATTTCATTTTCTCTAGTTATGAATTAAACATTTCCAGTGATCCCGTTATTATTTTGGTAATACCCATTTGAGTGGGTTATTCAGCACAATGTAAGAAATTATCAAACATTTCTCACAATTCCATTTATTTATTTAAAATAAAACTCAAATCTTGTTCAGACTCTACAATTTTACGTTCTTCGGGAAAATACAGTTGGTTTGATTTTCAATATTTTTCATATACGGTAAGATATCTTGATATTTTTTGTAATTATTATTAAATTATTTTATTTTTGAGTATTAGTACCATTTAAGGATAAATTTTAATAAAATTAATTTATATAGAGAATAGAGTAACTAAAAATATATAAATCTAAATTAAAATTGATTTCACAACATTATTTGGGGCGTTTTTTGTTTTGTTTTTGCTTTTGCTTTCAGAAAAGTATAACACGTTACAACGCATTGTTCAGTTCTATTAATTTTGTTTTAACAATACAAAATTGTTAAAAATATACGATAATCTTTCTTCAATTTCTTTGTTTAATATCTAAGCAATACAGTTGCATTTATAAGCTAAAATTCTGTTATAATTTTATAGTTAAGCATTGCTGTGATGATGATAATATAGAGAAAGGTATCAAATAATGTTCAACAAATTACAAATTCAAATTTGAAATCACCATAACTAAATCGAGAATAGTTCTCTGCTAGGTATTCGTTCTACACAAACGAATGCGTAAATAATCTAGATTTATATATAAATAAAATACATGTTTAATATTCATATAAAAATATACATAGATGAAGTTAAAATTATACAAAAACGACTTTCTATCGAATATAATTTTATGTTTTGTTTGTTAGTAACAGTAGAATAGGACAAATGTGCTTTCCTCCATTTAACAATATATATTTCTGTATATTCTACGCTAGTTGTTTGCATAAAATGTAATCATACAAATCCTAATCCTCATCATTGTGTAATGTTCAACGTTTGACCGATCGGTCACTGAACGTTTGTTTCTGGTTTTCTAATTTCCATTCATTGTTTAAGGTAAGCTATATCACGTTGTATATTTGTTTCTTCTCTTTCTTATGTTATACAAAACAAAAAAGTCTTACTCTAAGCTTTTTCATTTCCAAAATATAAAGCATTATATTTAAAAATATTACAGGAATTTTTAGTTAGGTTTCTGATGTCTGAAATAAGCGTCCAGGAGCCCTCGCTTAGACACATTCATCCTCATCATAATCTCCAGATTCTTCTATAGACCATTGCTGTTCCAAGGATCGTTCGCTGAAAATTGTGGAAAAAGAAACGAAAAAAGAAGAAAAAAATAAATTAAGACAAATTAGTTACAATCATAACATGCTAGATAGGGTGCAGCATTTAAGCAGCTCTATTGGTTTTGTCATCCATACATTCTCAATATGTTAAAATAGAACATGGCACATAAACAAATGTTAAGTTAAGTATTAATATATTGTGAATAATGGTGCACTTATGTCGTAGGTTAATGTTTCTACTGTTTCTCGGAATGATGCACACATTTCTATTTTCTTTATAAATGATCCTTTTTCCATATTTATATGAGTGTGTTATGATGTTTTAATGTTGTGTTAGTGATGTTCTATAATTCCCATTATTATTTGTATAGCCGACTTAGCATTTATAAGCAGTTGTATAATGTGAACGCGCAGTGTTGCACGAATATCTTTGCTTGGAAAAACTTGGTATTGGTAAAAAGCCAAAACAATCGATGTTATGATATGATTTTAAATGAAACCTTGTTAATAGCTTTAACGCCCAAAATCTACATTATTTTTCATGAGCTGTTAAATGTGTCTTATTTCGAAGTTTGAAAATATTATTTAATTTTAACTTGTTTAAATTATTGTAATTGTTGCTAAATTCTAAAGAAGCATTTTTTGATCGGAAATCAACGTTTATATTTATACAGTATGGGGGTGGTCAATGTTCAGTATAGCTGTATTACCGGCATACAATGGGTAAGTGGCAAGATTTCCAAGATTCTAGTATAGATTAAATTTAATTTTTAAAAATTTATTGAACTATCAAAATCTTTTCGACAAAACATTAAATTGGCTAATTCTCAATTGATGGATGGTAGCACCTATGGCACAATAAGGAGGTAGAACAGCTTCGTAAAACTACAAAAATACAGCTCTGAAGCTGTCACAATTATTCAAAATTAGATGCAACATGTTTTTTTCATTTAATTGATATTTTTCTCTATTTTTTAAAACGAGTTAAATGGCGCGAAAGAAGAATGAAAGACCTGAATTTTCTTTCGAAAATATGATTCTAAATGTTCAATCTTTCAACTTCATGGCAAAGCTGATTAATATTATTAATGCTCGTACCGCAATAGGTGTGTCTGGTTACCCTAAAATTTGTAACAATTGTTACAAATTGTTACTGGAAGTCGTCTGTTAACCCAAAAGTTCTGCAAAAGAGAGCGGTTGGAGAGAGAAATTTTGACAGTGAGAGTTTGCAAATTCTTGCTGGAAAAATTTCTTCTTGCAATCACTTGCAACTCTTCTTCTTCTTCTCATTTATCGACATTCAATCAGATGTTTTCTATTGTTTGTTTATTTATTTTTGTGCTTTCAATTTGAAAATATTTTTTTGGAATTAGCAAGACTAATAGTTTTTGGAGAAAAACTTTACAAAATGTGAAAAACGTAAATGTTAATATGTAATAAGAAAATAAAAGACAATTTCCAACATTTTTATTTAAAAAAACTTGTAAAATTAGTATTGCTTCCTTTGTTTTAATTCTCCTTATGGGGGACAAATTGGTTTGTTTTGATTTGATCAGCTGATTAGTTGCAAGCTTCTGCAGGAATACCGTCTGTTTACTTTTCGCATTTTCCTTGCAAAAGAGAATAAAACTACCTTACTCTCTCAGAAAGAAGTTACTGGACAATTCCTGCAGGAAAAGTAACCAGACACACCTAATATACGTTTCTTCCAACCATTTATTTTGAAATTTCTTTGTTTTTCAAAACAATAAAAACATATACACAATTGGCAGAGAAAAAAATTTAATCAACTGGTAGCATTGCCTAACCTTTTTATTGTACCATGGTAGCATCGGTGTATGTAAACAAAATATTAATACCTATCAAACATTAATACCTATCAAAAAATAGGTGTGCCCGTTCGGCTACAAAACCGAATGTTAGGAGTTTGAAGCTCAGCGTCGATAAACGAAAAAATACGAACGCTTGTTGATGTAGATTTAAGACTTGAACTACCTTGAATTTTCGTAACCTTGGCGTATTAGTTTTTTTTCTAGAAATTATAAGATTGCGAGTTTAATACCAGAAGCAGTGGCCAAAAGTAGCTATTTATTTTTTAACAACATACAAGATAAAAATGATTTGATTGATTTGTAAGTAGTTACGATTGCCAAAAATTGATTAGAAACCCCATTATTTTGCAATGGAAGCATTTGCTGGGTTTGGTCGTTAAAATTTTGTTGTGCACCGGAATACCAATTCTCGACGTGAACCGAGAAGAACAGTGCTCAACCACAGTCATGCAATTGAAAACTTGTTCTATTGCGAAAAATCGAAACCGATATAGAATAATGAATGTGTATAAGGTATCAAGGTGAATCTTGTCGGTACTAGCTGCACTTAAATTTTTTATATACTCTCCTATAGCAAAAACAGATTGCATAAGATTAACGATTTGAAAATGGGAGGAGAGAAATATTGGGTACTGTACTGTTACTCTACGAAGTTTTTCGGTAAAAACAAACGATCGAGCGCATAGACTATCTGAGAGAAGGTGTACTGATCTTTCGGTCTTACCTAATGATACAAAATTTATATTTCAAGTTTATGGAACAATATTTCCAAAACATAATAACATGGTCATGGGACACATTTGGCCGTGTTGTGTAATTTGGCTATAGTATAGTCAAGTCCTATTTCTTATTTCCATCTTCGCTGTTAAGAAGAACTATTTAAGAAGCTTTAGCTTGAAGTTATTGCTATCGCTATTCGGTAAACCCAGTTTTTTATTATGTGGTTAGGAGCATGTTAAATGAAATTTTATGAAATTCACAAATGATAATGTTCGATATTACATTTTCTGAAAATAGATAAGATAAGCAATAATTAAATATTGAACAGTGAAATATCTGACAAATTTAACAACTCATTTTTGTTAACATTTTATATGAAGTTTTTTTCATCATTATAACTAACTAAAGCGTATATATACAAATGTATGTATGACATCACAACTTTCAACATCTACTTATTATAGTTGTTTTTTTTTTTATTAAATGGTGAATTATTATTCATTTTATTATAAGAATGAAATTTAGATGAGCAATTAATAAAAGCGGTGACATAATGAAGACCTTAAGCTGTCTGTACAAAATGAAATGAACTTTTTGGATTGAACAATAGTCGTTGAAACAATAACAAAAGGTTAAAGTTTCTCAAAATGCCATTAACATTCAAATTGAAATCAAACAAAATCACAAAACGAAAACAAAACATAGAAAAATAAATAAAATGCATTAATAGTTACTTTTATATTCGATACGTTGTCATTGTGGGACGCGGTAATTGGCAGAGACATATGGTCTGCCAAGTATAAATGTCTGTCGTTGTACGTATTCGTCGTAGGCGTCGTTTTTACCAAATCATATATATTTTGATTATATATATTGTAATTGCACTTTGTCTATTTACGTTCTACATAAGTATGACTTGTATTTTATATTTTTTTTACTTGATTTTAATTAAAGTGGTTAATTAGTAAAACACTAAACCGTATACCATGATTTTTTTAGTTTATATTTTTCAACATTGTATGCATTTAGTGTTACAATCACCGTTTCGTTATTTAATTTTTTTGTTCATAATATAAAATGGGGCTTTATATGTTTTCATTTCGTATTTCGATGTTAGTACATGGTCTATATATTTTTTTGTTTGTGTGTTCTGTAATATCTTGATCGTAGTCGTTGACAGAAGACATCGACGACTATAAGAACTCATGGTTTTTATTTTATTCAAAGATCGTGTATAATTTCGTTACAAATCTCAGAGGATCTGTTTAGAGATCTGTCACAAGCAACCCCTCCGGTCATAATTGCCCTCGACGGTAAAGAGACCTCGATTGTCTATAAAAATGTAATAACGACAACAGTAATACAATAACAATGATAATATTTAAAACAAAATAATTTAATGTGTTTTTGTTGGTTTGTGGTTGTGGTGACGTTGGTGTAGTGAAATACAAGTTGGTAAAAATCATATATTTTGTTGTAAATCAAAAACAAAATAGGAAAAGAGAAGAAAAAAGAAATAAATTATATAAATTATATTAAAAAGAAATATTAAAACAACAATTCAAAGGTTACCATACAACAGTTTCATTTATAACAAAAAAAAAGAAAACGTACCAATATTAAAAAACAAATACAACTCTACTTAATCTGTCTTCGATCTAGCGCACAATAATAATATATAAGAAGATTCTGTTATGTTTTAATTGATGTGCTAAATATAATTTATTGGGGTTTGAGGCTTGGTAATATTGTAAAAAATATAAGTACCAAAAAAAGTTATTAAACATTTACCACGAAATAAAATTAATAACATGTTTTCTTAACAATCATCGTTTCCCACGAAGTCTAATTTTAAGAATTGTTAGCCTATATGTGTAATGTAATAGATTTATGTAAAATAAACAATTTTTAATTAATAGATTGCATATAGATATATTTGTGTGTTTAGAGTATTCCTAATAAAATATAAACTGATTTATTCTAGACAAATATATATTCTATTAAATAGTCTAGTCCAATAGTAACGGAATAACCTATTGTAGAAAAACAAAGTATTAAATTAAACCAATTATCGTAAGTTTTCTAACAGTCGAAACTCGCTTTACTCAGCCTATTGTAGAAAAACAAAGTATTAAATTATAACAATTATCGTCAGTTTTCTAACAGCCGAAAAAAATCAAATTTATCTAATTTCATCAAGAAGATCAAGAAGAAGAAGTACACTTTATTGACATACCTGCAGCGGGTCAGTCATAAAATTGGTGTGAGCATTTTAAAGGGGTTAAATAGTATATTAATTTCCCTGATCCTAAACGTCTTGCCATTTTTACGATCGGTTTAAAAAAAATGGGCAAAGGAAATGATGGTGTGGTTTACTGTCAGAAACAAGCTTCAGTTTAAATAATAATTTTAGCGCCCTGTAAACAGAGATCTTTGCTATAATAAAGACTGTAGAATGATAAAAAACGGACGTGACGGTATGAATCATGATTGTTCATGATTATCAGCCAGTGTTAAATGGCAGATGAGATAGCTCAAGTCAATAAATGAAGCCGCGAGTATGTGACATGATTAACATAGGTACACTGTGTCGATGTAGCAAGAAACTTCACTCAGATCTCTCTCAGTAACTCTGAGATAAAAATTTTTAGGAATAAGCACTGGTGAAGGATGATATCGAATTTGACAGACGGATACATAGGATACTGAGTTCCTTTGTGCTTGAATTCTGTAGCCCTTGTCAACTTCTCTAAGAATCGAACATGACTATGGGGTAGACCATCCACCTCCATGTTGTGTACTGTTTTTCATTTTATCTTCCTCCTTTCTCTTCGCGGCATAATTTTCTTTTCCATTCTATATTTCTTGTCTATAAGATATAAACACAATGGGCTAACGATCTCCGAATGAAGCGGATGTCAAAGAAATCCGAAGTAAAAATTGTATTTGCAATTTTACAGGAAGAGAATTTGTAACAAAATTTACCGCCGCTTAATGATTTTGAACTGATTCTATTCTCAGCATAAATTATTATTATTACTGTAGCTGCGCTATCGGGAGAACCTTCCTTGTACAACAAGATAGCCCAACAAGACAGCCTCACTAAAGTCCATTATTTCTAAAAAATTTTCGAGTCTAAACATTGTATTTAATAATATTTTTAAAAAAGTGTACTTAAAACATTGACATGCAAATTTAATTTCCTTATGTTATACTTTATTAATATTAACCCTTAAGTAAAATTATAAGCACAAGCATTTGAATTTGTAAAACTTAAATCCTTTGTTTTTTGATAATGCAAATTGGGTAATGCTTTATTTAGATCTCGATTAAAATTTTGCAAGAAACTTATCAAAATATACATTGAATATACACAATATTAACCATAAGTTTATTTTGTTGACAAAAAACCTTCAATTCAATTGTTTGCTAGATCGATGTTAAATATATTTGTTTATAGTGTAATATCCCTCCTATCTCATAAGTTAAACCAATTTGTATTTTTTTTAGTTACAGTTAGTTAAACCAAAACCATTATTATGAAATCTTTTGGAAAAGTAATTTTATAAATGGTTCTAGCTTTAACTCCTAAATAGACAAATACTATAAAACCAATCAACAAACAAATACAAATATACGAATCAAGGAGGAAACGCTTACCTCTCAGTTGGCATACCAACAACGCCCATTTGTTGAGCTTGAGCCAAACGTTTAGCTTCTTCTTTTTTACGTCGATCTTCGGCAGCAGCTTTCATGGGATCATATTTGGATCTACGTTTCCACATTGCCATTTCGGCTTCCTTTTGTTTAGATACTAAAAAAGGACTTCATTTGATTAAGCTATTGGTTTAATATAAGATTTTTCCTTACCTGAGGCATCTCTTCTAACTGCCGAAGAAGCTCTGGCATTACTACCTCCCAGTGAGGTTACACTACTGGTCATTGCAGAACTGGCCGAACGTACTGAGCGATTACTGGTCCTAGAGGGATCAGTACGCGAAAGGCCCATCGACGAACTGCTAGGACTACGTTTCATAATTTCATTCGAATTTGTTTGTGGCTTAAGAGTACTTTTGGCATCATTTTTACGTAAGAAATGATTACTTTGGGCGGGTTTGTATTTCGAAATATCTAAATAGCGTGGCGTGGCCCGTTGACTAGATGTGGAACGTTGCGTTGTAGCAGTGGATGATGGTACATTGGCAGCAGTTTGTAATAGTTGTTTCTTGGCTGAAGCCAATGAGTTGGGCACCTGTTGTGCTAGGCGACTAAGACTAGTATCTCGTGGCATGGACTGACGTTGTGAGGCCATAGTAGACCGAGTGGTTGCGCTTTTAACATTTCTTCGAGGTAACTCCGGAGTATTAGGACATGCCATAACGCCACCTCCAGCCAGTAACATAGATGGCTTTGTAGGAGGTGCGGATTGAGGTTTGCCCGCAACTTTTTGCTTGCTGCGCTCAATACGCATTAACAAAGCCTTATTGTATCTAGTATTTGACAAAGGGACATTGTTTTCTGGTTCTGCATCGTCATAATAACCTGGTTCCTGTTCTATATTATCATCTCCACCACTAGAATAGTATTCCTCACCCATATCATCCTGGTCATCTTCGTCGTTAATGTAATACTGTAAGTTGTCGTCATAATCACTGTAGGCTTGACCAAAATTGTTGCTACTGGCCGATTTCTTAATAGGATTCCCTGGCTGAATGGAGGTTTGTTGTGGTGGTGCTGGACTAAGACCATAACTATGGCGAGCCGCTGGAGGAGTGTACAAGTTCTGGAAGTTGGGACGACCTGACTTTTGAGTGGCTGCCACTCGAGCCGAGAAAGAACTTGATCTTCGTAGTGGCGATAGTGATTCCTCGTTTGTCGGAGCAGTTGGAGTAGTCGGCGACTGTACTTGTGGCGGAACACCAGCTTGCAAGACTCTCCGATGTGGCGAACCGTTAAGGTTGCCATCAAAGGAGTTCTTACGCATACGCATCTGTCGCAGCAGATATTCTCCACTAGTCAACAATTGCAACTGCTGCTCATTAATACTGCTCGTCATCAAATTCTGTGTGGCTTGGCGTTGCTGTCGTTGTGAATTAAGACTGTGTTGAGGACTGCACTCAACACCAGTACCTTCAGGGGAATACATGATATGTGAACGTGCGGAATGGGCACGAGGTGAACCTGAATGGGAGGGCGACTTAAGAGAATTTTTCCGTGACAGACTTTGTTGCAAGTTATTTATGGCTGCAGCTGTTTGCTGCAAATAATCTTCTTCGTCTGGAGGCATAACATTTTGCAAGGATGCTCTTGTGCGACTGGCACTGCGAGCTCGGCCCAATGTATGGAGCGGCGATGGAATCTTTGTTGGACTTTTAGGTGGCTTTGTACAAGAACTTGCCAGGGAAGGATCGCTGGCATAATCACAGTCACCATTACCACCTGATATGCGATAACGATCCGCCAAAGTGCGATTCAGCTTAGCATTAAACTGTTTACAATTTGCACTATAAAGACTGTCATCTGTAAGTGAGTCATTGCCTGTGTCGGCACAGGTGTATGATCGAGTCATCAACATATCGTTGTTAGATTGTCTCGCCCCAGTACTGTGTCGGTCATTTGCCAAGCTTCTCGCCCGAGCGTTACGAGCCCATTCCTGTATCCAGTCATGTTTCGTTTGCGCTGTCTGTAAAACAGCAACCTCACTTAACTTAGAAGTAGGTTGGGGTCCTGTTGGTGTCTCCGGTGGCGTTTCAATTAGATTTCTTGTAGCGGCGAATTTTTGTGATGCATCCTTTTGATTAGTAAAGACATTAAGACGATATTCAGCTTTTTGATGATCGGTGTATCCACTAGCAAATGAGGGTGGCGTTCCAGAAGTTTTCAGTTTTGTTTCATTGCTCACATATTCGGAACTATCAATTTGGGATGTGGACAATCCGCTGTGTCTTGACAGTTTGGGATGGGCATCCAGGGTTCTTTGTTTAGCCAAGACGCCACTAGTTGTTACACTGGTAAAACAACCGGTATCAACTTCACTGTCATCGTCATCATTGGATAACTTAGGTTTCAATATTTCCTGCTTAGTATCGGCAATTTGCTTAGTGGCGTTCATGTTGCGCAACACTCTTGATTTGATCTTCTCCAAATAAGCTCCGGCTGATTGATGTGAACCCATTATAAGATCCGAGGGTGCTGTATTTGTGCGTGCCTTCGTCATCTGTTCCGGACCTTCAGCATCATGATAATAGTTTACCTCCAATACATTGTTGGATCTTTTCGATTCTATACTTTGTCGTTGTTTCGGTGTAGGAGTAATGGCATCAAGTTCTTTAGGACGGCATTTATTTGTAGTTGTTGTTGGAAGCGTGCTTTGGCCATATTTATCTATGTTCATAATATCCTTTTGTTCTTCAGTATAATTATCACCGTCCAAGGTATACGTGCCAGCTTCACTGACATCATCGGCATCGGCATTTAGATGCTTAAAGTCGGCCAGTGGCGGTTGTGGACACATATAATCAATTTGCTTCAAAGCCAATTGCATGGCAGTAGATCGTGGTGTAAACTGAGTACGATTAGCCACAAGATTGGCAGCACCTTTGGGAACTTGTGTTGGGGCCGGTTTGTTTGCAGTTTTTGTGGTGGTTTTACGTGGAAGTGCTGTTGAGTTAGCTGAAGTGGCCGTTGTTGATGTCTGCGACTGAGGAGTTTGGAGAGTATTTTCATTTGTGCTTGAACGTGGCGACCAGCTGTGGCGCTTTGAGGCATCGCGTACACGCGATGTGCTGCGATCACGCACTCGCAGTTTAACCTAAAATACGTATATGAAAATGAATTAGAAAATTGTTTTTTTGTTTTTTTAATCTAGATTGGATGTTAATAACACAATGATAGAAAGTAGTTTATGATTTATTGGAATTTTCAAAATCAAACTAATTACTAATTGAAATAACTTTCCAAAGATACAAATAGTCTACTGCCCGACTCGAATTATTACTCATCGATCTGTATTCAGATTTTTTTGTACACTTTTGATATGTTCTACTATTTTCTCAAACTGGTAGCCATAGGCAAAATATGCCAAAAAGCCCAAACCAACGCCTATATGTCGGACAAAAGACTGCTTTTGACCAATTGACAATAAACCATGCAGTTTATAAAATATTGCGCTTGACTATCTCTTTCACAATTATGTATTTTTGACAGCAAAATTGGTAGGCAGATGGGCTTACTGGCCGACCTTTAATAAATCTTGACCCAAATCAATTCTTTTTAAAATTAAAAAAAAATATGTCCGATTAGTAAAATTTGATGAAGCGTCTATAATAAAATTCTTGTATAACAACTTATAACGATAAAGGATTTTTTGAGGATATATGGTTAGAGTGTAAGCCCATCTAAAATCGAAAGACAACTGTCACATTTACACTACCTTTCCTTGGTGGACTCACAACAATCTACCTTAACAGTTTTTTATAAGGCTGATTGTAGGACCATAAGACAATATAGCCAACAACATCTAAAAGGGGTACAACGTCTTTACTATGTTTAAAGGCTCCGTAATAGCAAAGCAGAAACAAAAAGAAAACATTCAAAGATTTGCTGTGCCGCCACTTGAATCTGTTTTACAAATGAGCCGGAGTTGCGAGAGAGCAGAGTTTCCAAGCTCTAAAACCTTTCTCCGAGGCAAATTTCTACAATATCGTAGCAATGTTGTTCCATTTATAATTCCTGACTATGAAGATCACAGAATGACGTATTTGAAAATTGTTTAACGAACATATAATTATGCTATATTTTAAGAATATTCTTCGTCATTACTTATTGAACCGACGACTAGATTTGAATTGACAAACCTTTTTGGAATATTCCATTAGTTTTTTTTAGAAAATCTATATTCTGTCAAATATACAGTTAGCACCTTGAAAACAAAACAATAACTAATCTCTACTAAAATGGAGAATATTTGCAAATCTATAGCTTCGATTATTTGAATATTTAAATTGAAAAACTGAAGATGATGACTTCATCTAAGCTAAGTCAAATGGGTGGTCAAAAGAAAGTTTTTAGTTTAGCTTTGAGCGTTATTCTAGCTATTGACATATCTTCTCAAAATCCAGTTTTACGTTTAAACCCTATTTCTCTGTACACTATAGAGAAGAGAATTAAAAACATTTTCAAATGCTTTCAAACTTGCAAATTTAATCACCTCTTTATTCCGGCTTAGCACAGCCCCCATTGTTGAAAGATAAACACATCAACACAACACATCATTACTCATCAACCTGTTTTGGGTACGCACCATTTAGAGGGGTCGATTGAAAAACACCTTTCGCATAAACATATTAATTTGTTTGCAAATATTTACCTTTTGTGGGGCAGACGCGTCCGAGTCCAATGAATTTGCATTGTTTTCTTCACTTGTCACCGAGCTACGGGCAGATGATCTGGTGTTTGTTAACGGCGTTGAAGACTGTGAGCTTGTTAGGCGTGTAGGTGTCTGAGCTTTGCCTGACTCATCGTTCTCCAATTTTGACATGGAGGCACCGCGACGATGCCGATTTTGAAAACGTTCCATCATACTTTTGTATTTTGCCGCCTGTGCGGCAGCATCACATTCCTTATCGTTGAAATTGTCAATTGTAAAAGCCAACGATTGCCTAGCTGACGTTGTCATAGTAGTACCGCCATTCGATGACGATATTGACTCATCATTATCGTCTTGATCGTTTTGTTGGACGCGTGTCGATTCGTCTATACCTGCCGCCGTAACTGCTGTTCGCTGTTGTCGTGTTGAATCCGTACTACACTTTTCCTCGTCTTCATCATTTTTGTTATCAACTTCACTGGTGCAATTTGTTGCTGTTTTTGTATCTTTGTTACTGCCGCTGCCGCTTTTACCAGTAAACATTCCTGTAAACGAAACAAGATGAGCAAACGAGTTAAAATAAAAATGTTATTGGTGTGAGCGAATAATGTTAGATTGTTTAAATAAAATACAATTATATGCACATACAGTGAGCGTGGAAAGGCTTTGTTACAGGTTTCCATAAAAAACAACACCATTTGTGAATCACCAAATTGCTGGTGAAGTTCATGCTGTCAAATAAATTGAAAGGCATGGAATCATACCATATGAGGTATCCGGAAAGTAAACTAGTAGTTTCAATTTTGGGTCATCATTCCGAATTCGGTAAAATGGAATTTGCCAAAATCTTGGCGATTTTAATATCTTAGCAAACTTATTTGGTGACTTGCATCTCTCTGTTTATAGATAGCACAAGGTAATCTAAAGTTTTCGCTAAACATCTAATGGCGCTCACTGTAAATACATATATTATATGGCAAACAAAGAAAAAACACTTTACAAAGTGAACCATAGCCGCCGCCAGCAACAATAACACAACAAAAGAAATCATAACAAATATATATAAAAAAAACAATAACAAAAAAAGAAAAACATACAATTAAGATTTAACAATAATTCATAATTAAAGCCAGCTTAAAGTTAACGGTTATTAGGTGAAAATACACACACACCAACACAAAGGAAAGGCGAACGAATGGATGAATAGAATAGACAAATTGGGCGAATGAATAGCGGTGGTCGCTTGGTAGCTGCCACAAAAAAAAAAAAAAACATGTAGTATGTGGATTACATTTTTGAGTTACTGGTGTAACGTTACCAGATCTGAACGCGATCTACGTTAGCGCTCGAAATCCATTTAATTTGTATGGAATGGAACTGCCCAAAACAACTTCCAGTGCAGATATCGACATGAATTGGTTTTTAGTGCCTACCTAATAACAAATTATACCAGGTCAACGTGTAAATATAGCCCTATGTAGCGGGAAAAGTCGATTTTAATAATTTCGTTAATTACATAAACATTTTATACCATGTATAATAAATCCATTTCCCCATACTATACATTTACCAATATACGATCCAGCAGATTATTGAGGTTCTTACTCACTTCTTACGTCGGATTAATACGCCCGGTATTCTTGCGGAAATATGATGCTATAAAAGCTAACTTCGTGGGTTTAACGTTCTTATAAGGGTGAGATAAAAAACAGCAACAGTCAAATGCCATAATTTTTACTTTTTTTAATTTTATTTAATGAAAGCAAAAAATGTAGGAAATAGCATCAATTTTTAGAATAAGTTTAGATTTGTTCGAATTGGTCACCTTTGGCACGAATTATGGCCTTCAAACGACCAATGAAACCATCACACGCTGCCCGAATGTTGCTCTGCGGTATTTTGGCCCATTCCCGACGAAGCACTTGCTTGAGGTGATCGACACTTTGGTTTTTTTTCAGTACCAACCTTGCTTTCCAAAATACTCCAGTCACAATAGTACAACGGATTGGTATCCGGAAATTTTGATGCCCATTGTACGCAGGAAATGAAGCGAGAACCTCATTTTGCAACCATTCTTGAGTGGCACGGGTGAGTGCCATGGTGCCGAGTCCTGTTGGAATGTCCAAGGTCTGCGGCCAAAATGTTTGCGTACCGGACGCTTTAATACACCATCCAGAATATTTTCGCGATAATATTCGGCATTTATTCTGATGCCACGGTCGATTAATACGAGCGCAGAGCGCGACCATCGGCTGTTATGGCGGCCCATACCATCACCATTTCCGGCACTGGAGTTCTGGTGGCCAACCGAAGGTGCACATTTTCATTTTACATCTTTGGCAAGTAAACACGATCATTTTGTTTGTTTACAAATTGCTGGACAACGAATGTTTTCTCATCGGAGAAAACCAATTTCGGCAGTTCACCACTTTCTTTCTGTTGCGGTGTAAGTTCTTGCACTTTTTGGAATTTCAATGGCTTTACCCTGAGCTCATTTTTCAATATTTCTCGAATAGAATATTGCGACACGTTCAGCTCACGAGCCATTTTCGGCCACTGCGACGAGGGTTTCGATCAAGTCGCTTCTTTACTTTTCAAACCATTTCTACTAATGTTGCTGTTTTCTTCCGTCCACTTCCGTCCACTTCCTTTACGTCGGCCTACGCTAACAGTATCACGGTAACGAGCGATGGTACGAGACACAAAAGTTTTTTCACATTTAAATGCTGGAGTGCTGTATCGTCCACTGGTGGTTTTCCAGCTAAATATAAAGAAATCACACTATCACGTTCGAATTCCATCACGAATAACTTTTTTTCTGGAAAATTCTCACCAAAATGCTTTTGAACAGCTGTCACTGGAATAATTTTAACAGCAGTCGGCTGGTAGCAGTTTTTTCATCTCACCCTGTCTTTCAAAAGATTTCCTAATAATTGCTAGCTTTTCCCAATTTTGTGCTTATTCAAAGTGTTAAATAATTTTTAACTCACTTTTTATTCATTCGCAATTTATACTTGAAGACATTGGCAATTTATAGTAAAGATATACATATATAAGGAACAACATTTCACATTTCAATCAAGTTGATTTGAAACCAATCACAAGCCTTAGAATATAAAATACGATATCGCTATTTTTTAAACTAAAAAACGCAATCATCGGGTTCTTTAGATTGCAAATTATTATTGCGCATCCAGTTTCGTAGATAAAAATGTTCCACAAAAGACATCCGCATAGATGCCAATGCAATAAACTTTGTGTGTTTGTTTTCACTTCTGGGTCACAACTGGTTTTATGTTACGTCACATAAAATGCAAAGATTTTCTAAGTATTACTCAACATTGTTTATTAACAAATATTTTTATACCTTTCAATTTGCCAAACATTGCTTATTTTTTGTTTATTTCATTTGCACAAATAACCGACAAAATGTAAAATTTGTGTTACGGTCAAGAAGAAACAACGTTAACAACTGAAAAAAGCTTAGCATTTCTGTTCTCAAACAAGATAACTGAATCACTTTTTCAAACTTGTTGTTAGTCACCACAAGATAAATGAAGCTATGGGTGATTTTCATATATGGCTCTATTCACAGACAATGTCTGTCAGCTTCATACTCTCATTTATTTTATTTTTGTTCAGTGTTGTTTTATAACTCAACGTATCAAGAATGTCTCTTATTGCGATTTACGGCTACGAATATCTGCACTTCAGTCAAGTTGCATTGGGAAAACAGAAATTCGTAAAAAAAACCCTTAGAAACTATTATATTCCTGAGACATTTTTTTGGAAATTATGGTTTTTAGAATGTTGGGAACCAGAATTCTTTTTGAATATGTATTGAAGGTCATGTATTATGGATATTTTTAAATGTGCAAACTCAACCACAATTATAATAACATCGCAGTCCACTTTCTTGTTTTAGCGATATATATCACACATCAGTAAGTCAATATGTGTGTATTAGTTACGAATTGATAATTTGTAATCAATTGCAATTAGTAGGTCGTTTATGACAGATAAGCAGCACAAGGCAAGTGTCCCAAGACGACCAGTAAATTTA
This sequence comes from Musca domestica, assembly GCF_030504385.1. NCBI lineage: Eukaryota > Metazoa > Arthropoda > Insecta > Diptera > Muscidae > Musca > Musca domestica. Next base: position 8,547,822 of record NW_026712363.1, on the reverse strand, counting down.
TTATTTTTTTATCAAACCTTATTTAACCTAGGAATCTTCAATTGTGCCAGTTTCACCATCACTAGTAATGACAGTTGCATACTCCCAGCATTACTAGTAGATCAAAAATAATTACAACTACATATCCTGCGCATTAGTCTATTTCTGCAAAATCGATGACAGAGACCGGTGGTTGCAGAACAGGAAGAACAAATAAAAAATATTAAGCTGATTTTTATATAATAATATCTGAATTCAAGCGTGTTCCATTTAAAACTTCATATACCAGTAAGACCATTTGGATAATGCAGTGAAAAGTGAGTGAAGCCGTTATATGTGGCTATACCAAAACGGATGCCTTTATAGACAACTATATATTGCAACGATTAGTATCTATTGCGAGTCTTAAATACCAAATTTGAAAAAATCTCGTGGGTAAATGTGACTAGGATTATCAAAATACCGAATATCGGCGGGTACTTTTATATATGCGCTATAGAAAAACATGGACCTAGATACATGACCTAAAAATGCCAATTTTTAGACAAATCCGTGGAAATATGTGGTTAAGATCATCAAAGTACCAAATATCGGGATGTACCGCGCTTTACGAAAACGTGGACCCATACATACAATGTTCCGCCACCAGGGCTAGAACCCCGTTATGGCCTAAAAATACCAATTTTTAGACAAATTCGTGGGAAAATGTGGCTAAAATCATTAAACTACCAAATATCGAGAGGTACCTTTATTGGCCGTTATACCAAAACGTATCTCATTTTCAATACCAACCATCCTAGACACTGTACAAATTGTTATGCCAAATTTTGAAGCTCTACCTTAAATAATATACCGACTTAGAATTTTATGCTGAATATGAATATATGGGGCCTACGACGAATATTTAGAGATGTTACAAACGGAATGACAAAGTTAATATACCCTCCTTTTCAAGGTGGAGGGCATAAAAATAAGTTATCTTACATAAGATTAAGTTGATAAGGTAAATTAAGATCACTCAGCTTTGAATAATAGTAAAAACTGGAGAAAAATTAGAAAGGTTTCAAGGCAATGTCAAGCAGACCCTTAGTCTCACTATCAGCTACAGAAATGATTTGGAATGGAAATGACTCTTCTAAACTCGAATACCTGTAATAATCCTGGACTCTCGGTTAGAATGTATGTAGATAAGTGAAAACAAAAACAAGTAAAAATCCAGCTAAGTTCGGCCGGCCCGAACTTTCAATACCCTCCACCATTTGGATGGAACTTGAAAATTAAAAAAAAAACCGAAAACTACCACTTAAGTTAAAACCGTTATATAGGGACTATGGGGACCTGCTTACGAAAATTTTCGTCATAGGCTGTAGTATCCATTACGAACTTCAAATACCAAATTTGAAACATTTCCGGTGAATAATGTCGATAAAATCATCAAAATACCGAATATCGGGAGGTACCGTAATATGGGGGCTATACCAAAACTTGGACCTATACGGCCCATTTTCAATACCAAAAGTCCAGACATAATATACATTTGAGTAAAATTTTATTAACCTACTTAATTTTGTTCGGAAACTTGAGTGATTTCCACAGACGAACGGACATCGCTAAATCGATATAGAATTTTATGCTGATCAAGAGGTGTTATAAACGGAATGACAAACTTAATATACCCTCTATACAATGGTGGAGGGCACAAAAATTAAAAGCTTCGTATGAGCGGTACGTTATTCGTATCGTTTATTTCCGTTCGCTGGTTCAGATGGAATTGGTGCGTTGCGATATGGACCAGCATGTATAAAGCTGGATCAGACTCATTCTCTCCAATTTTCATTGCAGAACACCGAATTAGCCTAAACGTCATGTTCCTTAACGAAAACGACGAAATTAACCCGAAACTTTTCGTTTTCTACCCATAAATGGCTGTAAATGTAGGGAATTGCACTGTTCATATTAAGTGCTAATATTTGGTCAAAATCGTTTAAAAGTCTATTTTTGGCCATTGTCGCCCCAAAGAATAATACGCTCGTCATGCATATATTATATTGTGATAGGTCCTCTTTTAAACAAAATACTTTATAAATTAAAAAATTAAATTCTTAAATTAACAATATTTATGCTAATGTTTGTCAAGATATATTTTCTATCAATCCAAAAATAAATAAACCTTGGCCGGCCTACAAAACTAATTTGTTACGTACAAGTAAATCATTCGATTAAAAATAGCCAGATTATTCTTGTAACACAACAATAAATCGCTATATAAATGAGACAGCATTTCTGTGAATAAAAACAATATATAGATATATTCGTTTGGGCATATTTATATTTTAAACAATGTGTGTGCGTTCAAACTTTATCATGTGAATGTCAATTAGTGGCAAATTGTTTCAAATAAAGATGTTAATTTCGAATTATGTTAATGGATGTAAAAATCTGTAAAATTAACATTGTGCTAAAAATTGAGCAGTGTGTATTTTGAAATATATCACATACATATATTATTTATAGCTTACTTAAAAAGTAATTATTGTAATTTTAAACATTAAAGGCAGAAGTTTTTGTCGGATCAATGACGAAACAGTGAGGCATAGGGTTTGTAAAATGTTTGTTCTACGAGACATAAATATGGTTCAGATTGATTAAAAGAAGAGCGTAGCTTACGTTAATGTAAATCATTAAATAACAAAGATGTAGTTTGGCGCAGAGGATTAAGGATTGAGTGATTTCTCAATAAAAGCCTTGATTCATTTTAGAAAAGGTATTACTTTACAAAAGTGGTGGAGGGCAAAAAATAGTCTGTATTCGTTTATATTTTCTGTCAATGTTGAAAGTGAATTTTGTAACTCATATTACATTAGTATGAAAGAAAAAATCTCGAATATACAGGGTGAGATGAAAAAACTGCAAACAACTTCAGACTGATTTCATTCCTAAGCCACTGATCCGATAGCTGATAAAATTGTTCAAGTGACAGCTCATTATATTGTTTACAAGCGTACAAAAACATTTTGATGAGAATGTTCCAGAAAAAAAAGTTATTCATGATGGAATCCAAGCGTGATAGTGTAATTTTTTTTTATTTGGCTGGAAAGCCACAAGTGGTTATCGTTAGAGCTCTCCGGCATTAAAATGCGAATAAAACTTTTGTGTCTCGTACCATCGCTCGTTACCGTGATACTGGTAGCGTAGCCCGACGTCAAGGAGGTGGACGGAACAACAACATCAGCAGAAATGAAGAAAGAAGCGACTTGATCGAAACCCTCGTCGCAGTGGCCGAAAAATGGCTAGTGAGCTGAAAATATCGCAATATTCCCTTCGCAAATATTGAAAAATGAGCTAGGGGTAAAGTCATTGAAATTCCAAAAAGTGCAAGAACTTACACCGCAACAGAAAGAAAATAGACTCAAAAAGAGCTAAAGAGTTTCTTCGCTTGGCCGAAAGTGGTGAACTGCCGAATTTGGTTTTCTCCGATGAGAAAACATTCATTGTCCAGCAGTTTGTAAACAAACAAAATGATCGTGATTACTTGCCAAGGAGGTCATCTGAAAATGTGCACCCTCGGTTGGCCACCAGAACTCAAGCGCCGGCCATGGCCGCCATAACAACCGATAAACTCCGATTATTATCTCGATTTGGCCGCAGACATTGGACATTCCAACAGGACTCAGTACGCGCCTCCCAAGAATGGTTACCAAATTGGGTTCCTGGCTTCATTTCCAGCGCACAATGGCCACCAAAATCTCCGGATAACAATCCGTTGGACTATTGTGTCTGGAGTATTTTGGAAAGCAAGGTGCTTCGTAGGGAATGGGCCAAAATACCGCAGAGCAACATTCGGGCAGCGTGTGACGGTTTCATTGGCCGTTTGAGGCCATAATTCGTGCCAAAGGTGACCAATTCGAACAATTCTAAACTTATTCTAAAATTTGATGCTATTTCCGGCATTTTTTTGCTTTCATTTAATAAAATTTAAAAAAAAATTAACAATTATGGCATTTGACTTTGTTCAATTTTTTTATCGCCCTGTACATTGAAGTATTTTATATTGATATAACATACGAATAACCCCAGGTGAGGCTGACATGGCCGCCTTTTTTATAGTTACATAACTGACAATAGCGGTACCATTGTATTTGGATGCGAATTGGTCCGATTTCTGAACGAAAGTTACATGGTTGACTTGCCGGATCGACGGGTCGGATGAAAGTCTGAATGATGCGCAAGGATATTCGTGGGAAATTCGGTAAGGAAATTTGAGTTCTCGGAACCATTTCGGGCCAAACTCGGAATTAATTTTTTACCGATTTTCTAACTAATTCCGAAGAAAGGTCTTATAAAGTTATGATGTACATATTAACAACACAACGAAAATATCAAATAGCAATAACCGTCGACGTTTCACACAAAGTATCATACACATGGGATAAATTTAATCTAAAAAGTAAGCTAGTTTTCCTTTAACAATATGCCTACAATACGACGATGGTTTAACACCAACTGTAAACCGAATTTTTCCCCGACGGCACGATTACAATTACGCATTTATTTTATCCACAATATATAAGCACAAAAATCTCTCAAAAAAATGAGAAAGAGAAAGAAAGGAAATACTTTAGAAAAATTGCTCAGACGCATCGAAAAAATTTCAGACTTTGAGCAGACGCGTCGAACGTCCGACATTTGGTTCGCAAGGAAGTTGCACGTGCCAAAATTATAACTTAATCACTACACTTCCCATAACTCTTTTCAATATTTTCTATACAATGAAATAATAGTGTCAGCATGTTTCCAACCTTAACTACAAACGACACTACCATTAATGCTAGCGAGAAAATAAATATTATGACATGTTTTTAGAATGGAGAAAATGAAACTCAATTTCTCTTGATTGACTTCAATATTCAAACAAGACCTCACTCAATTTCGTTAATGTTTTATTTGAGAAATAACTCAAATTTTAAAAACTTTGAAGTTTAGACAAACTTTGTGTCAAAACTTTTTTGCTTTTGTACGAGCGATTATGTTAACTGTTTACTTCAATTTGTTAAAATATGAAATTTCCAGGAAAGTTAAATTCAGGTGATTCAATATTATGCATGTGTTCAAAGGACACACATATACAGGGTGAAATGAAAAAACTGCAACCAACTTCAGACTACTGTCATTTCTAAGCCACTCGTTCGACAGCTGCTAAAATTATTCCAGTGACAGCTCATTGCATGGTTCGTGAATTGAACATATCGCAATATTCAATTCGGCAAATATTGAAAAAAACATTGAAATTCCAAAAAGAGCAAGAACTTACACCACAACAGAAAGAAAATAGTCTCAAAAGAGCTAATGAGTTGCTTCGAATGGTTGAAAGTGGTGAACTACTGAATTTGGTTTTCTCCGATGAGAAAACATTCGTTGTCCAGGATGGTGATGGTGTGGGCTGCCATAACAGCCGATGGTCGCTCTCCGCTTGTATTAATCGACCGTGGCATCAGAATAAATGTCGAGTATTATCGCGAAAATATTCTGGAGGGTGTATTAAAGCCTTGGGCACGCAAACATTTTGGCCACAGACCTTGAACATACCAAATCAGGTTCCTCGCTTCATTTCCAGCGCACAATGGCCACCAAAATCTCCGAAATACCAATCCGTTGAACTATTGTGTCTGGAGTATTTTGGAAAGCAAGTTTGGCACAGAACAATACCAAAGTGTCGAGCCCCTCAAGAAAGCGCTTCGCCGGGAATGGGCCAAAATACCGCTGAGCAACACTCGAGCAGCGTGTGACGGTTTCATTGTCCGTTTGAAGGCCATAAATTACCAACTCGAACAAATCTAAACTTATTCTAAAATTGGATGCTATTTCCGACATTTTTTGCTTTCAGTCAATAAAATTTAAAAATTATGGCGTTTGACTTTGCAGTTTTGTATTTCACATATACACAAAAGCCTGTAAATTAATTTGTCAAGTACTAATGTAAACGAAAAAAAAAAAAATAAAACAAAATTAATAAAATTCAGTTTATGTGATCGTGATTGACAACACTTGACAATTTTATTCAATAGTAGTATAAAAATAGTAACAAAAAATTTAAATATTGAGTATTTGACAGTGCCATTTTTTAACGAAGTATATGCAAAAATGGCCTTTTTATATTGTAAACCCAAATTCAATGTGAACACCCAAAAAATTGTTGATTTTTTTCAATCGAATAATCAATAACTTTTGACATACATATTAAGACCTTTTAAGATTATGAAAATCCAGTATCGTAATAATTATTTATAATTGTTTTTTTAATTGTGTTATATTTAGTATTATAATATAAATAACATACATTAAATAATCACCAAATTAATATGCCAATACATTTGAAATTGAAATCAGAAAATATGACGGTGCCTGCCTACCAATAGCTGATAACGTTAAGTGCAATTGACTAGATTTCATTGACTTTTACTACGAAGTACATTAATCTCGATCCGTTTCAAAATACATTGTTGTTGTTTTATATTTGCTTCCTCAATGTTGCAGCTAATTCGAAAATATTGTTTATATACATGTTTTTTACAAAAGCACAAAAACTGGTAAAACTTTTTATATTCCAAAAATCGGAATGTGGGGTCTGTAAAAAAAATGAATCATGACAATAATTTTTGTATTGATTGTCGTTGATTTTGCAAACTGTTGGCTTAGGCTTGTATCAAAACATGGGTCAATATATATCACGTTTCTTTAAAATTTTCTTTTAATATCTTAGGATAAAATAAGTATAAATATTGGATTAATTCTATATAAATTAGACGAATTCGACCGCTGCCATTTTTGGCTGACAGGAATGGGGAAAATATTCCCACAAAATGGGTATACAACCGTGAGGAAGTTTAATTGTGGCAATATTTTGGAAGCTGAATAAAATAATGTAAACCAATTACTTTTTATATCACTTATAATGGTTGAAAAAACGAAAATGAATACGGTATGAAAATTGTGGAACATTGAAATGACATTGAAAAACAATTTATGTTAATAAAAGTTATTATCATACATGCACGAAATCAGTACAAGGTAGGCCATAGCTTCCAATTTTTTGTACCCTCCACCTTATATAGTATGGAGGGTATATTAAGTTCATCATTCCGTTAGTAACCCATCGAAATAGTAATCAGATCAGTGTAAAATTCATCCGTCCGTCTGTTGTAATCACGCTACAGTCAAAACGAATTAAGATAGGAAGCTAAAATTTTGCATAAATCTGTCTTTGTCTGCAGGCAGGTCAAGTTCGAAGATGGGCTATATCGGTCCACGATATCGTATAGCTCCCATATAACGGTATCCCCGATATTCGGTATTTTGATGATTTTAGCCACATTTTTCAATGGTATTGTCTGACAATTCACACAAGGTGTTCCTTGTGAGTACTTTAACCTCTAGAAGAGAACTGTCTATATAGGTCCACGATGTAGCACCCGTATAAAGGCACACCACGATATTTGGTATTTTGATGATTTCAGCTAAATTTTTCAATAGAATTTTTAAAATCCACAAAAGGAGCTCACAAGGAACTCCTACATTACCCCCTGAAAGAGAATTCTTTATATAGGTCCACGATATCGTATATCCTTCACATAACGGCACCTCCCAATATTCGGTATTTTGATTATTTATGCGATCTTATTCACCGGAATTGTTTTAAATGTCGTTTATAAAGTTCGGTACAGTTACTACAGCCCATGGCATAAATTACTTATGCAGGACCACGTCTTTGTATAGCCACATAACGGTTTTCATTTCAGCGGTATTTTTCGACGGAATTTTTTTTTCAAGTTTCTTCCAAATGGTAGGGGTGTAAAAAGTTCGGCTGGCCGAACTAATCTCCTTTTTTTTACTTGTTTTTCATTTTTATGAAAATGTTAAACTTATTTATTTATTTTTCAATATATGCAGATACCTAGCCCATAGAACCTGTTGCTATTAAAGAATTCGAGGCCGCAACATATTTCCCCATAATAATCGTATCCTTAATTAAATTGTTGTGTAGTTTTTACTGTAAGCCTAATATCATTGCAAATTCGTTGCGGGTCAATGTTTCTTATTAAAATCATATCCCAATCTGAACCAATTTCAATATAATTTGACAAAATTTAAAAATTTTTGGACCAAATTCCGCCACATCTTCCATATTTTAATGACATTACAATACAATACAATTACAATACAAAATATATAAAATCGACCGAAAATATATATAGAAAAGTTATTTTTGTACCCAATTCCACCAAATGTTTTGAATTTCATTGGAATCGGATATATATCGTGTCTGTTGCATAAAATATATGAAATCAGCCGAAAAAATATATGGGAGCTATATCCAAATCTGAACCGATTTTAATATTTAAAATTTTACAAATTTAATTTTGTACCAAATTTCGTCGCTCATTACGAATTCCATTGGAATCGGACATACTTATAGTGTTTGGTGCATCAGATATATGGGAGCCATATCCAAATCTTAACCGATTTCAATATAATTTGCAAAATTTATGTTTGTACCAAATTCTGCCACACATTCTAAATTTCTTTGGAATCGGACATAAAATACATGAAATCGGCCGAAATATATATGGAAGCTATACCCAAATCTGAACTGATTTCAATTTAATTTGACGAATTTATTTTTGTACCAAAATTTCGACTCTCAGTCTGAAGATAATTGGAATCGGATACGCATATCGCGTTTGGTGCATAAAATATGTCAAATCGGCATAGCTATATTCAAATCTGAACCGAATTAATTATAATTTGGCAAATTTATTTTTTTACCAAATTCCGTCACTTATTTCGAATTAAATTGGAATCGGACATACATATCATGTTAAGTGCATCAGATATATGAAATCGGTCGAAAATATATATATGAGAGCTGTATCCAAATCTGAACCGACTTCAATATAATTTTACAAAATTATTTTTGCTCTAAATTCCGTTAAGCACTCCAAATTTGAAGACTCTATCTGTACCCGATCAATAGGTATGTGCATACAAAAACTTAATTTTTTTGGAGCTAAATCTCTTGTTTCAAGTGGAATTTCAAAAAAAAATATAGTCTTCTTTCTTTCAGTCTACTATAGTCTATACTATAGTCTACTACTTTCTACTTTACTTTCAGACTATGCTGTAGTATATTTGGAAATTTTCAGGAAAATCTGTTAAGCAGTTTTTGTTAATAAATAAGAAACATCCAAATAAAAAATCAACCACCCTATTGCTAACATCGTCATGAACTTTTAGAAAAGTTCAGGTCGAAATCTAGTTTCAATGGCAATTGAAACAAAATACATAATCAATGGCAAAAATCAGCAGAAAAGTGCCCAATATAGAAAAGCAAAAGAAACCGTACAATTTTTTTACTGTCGGAAAATGGTATTGGGAACACAAGCAAACTATTTGCAACTTGTAACACTTTAAACGTGAAATATTTGTGTCTAGACCGGGCCACACACCAAGTTTTTATGTGAATATATGTTTATCCTTTAGTCGATTAACTCTGTGTCAAATGCAGGTGAACATTTGACAGACCTGATAGTGCGTACATTTCTGACTGTTAGTTTTCGAAACTTTTCGTCTCCATACTGCTGTTTATAGGATTTTAACAACATATCACTTTGTCTTTCGGATACTAAATAAGAGGACAAGTGTCGTGTCTAAGTACACAACAAAATATATTAAATCATATTATCTAAAGAAATCTGTTAAGCAACTTCATACAATAAAAACCTGTTGGAAAAAGTCAATAATCACATCATGAGATAACTAAGAAATACGACATATTTTTAATTGATCGGTTTTGCGTCTTCCCTGGCCACTTATTAGTTGCTTTAACTAACATAACAAAAGCAAAGACAATTACCAACAATTTGCTATGGTTTAATGATCCATTGAAGACAGTACAAATAGGCAGTGCTATTGGTAGCCATAACAAATGGTCATCGGCTTTAATCCATCAACCGGTATTTTCAATACTAACACTGAGTTTAAAGTGGCGTACAGTGGATTGTCATGTCTCATATAGTTTCAATTTTTCTGCCAAGCTTTCCATTAAATTGTAATCATTATTAAGAAGTAAGGCCGTTGTTGCAGGTTGCAGGCATTCAAGGAATTTCTATACTATCATAATATTTGGTAATATAGCTACCTACAACGGAGATAATCAAACCACTGTGGTCACCGTATATATACAATGAGATCTATTGCCAACAATAGCCATGACATAACGGCACCGAACACATTTTACCAATATAGGAAAATAATTTCAATGTGAAAAATTGGTCTCAGTATGCCCATTTGGAAAATTGAATGTCAAGGGCATTGAACTGGAAAGTGCATTTGTTAAGAGGAAATTATTTTATATTAAATAGCTTTTATATGGTGTTCAATAAATAAACGCAGTTGAACCAATATATAGCCATCTTTATGTGCACCGTACATCCTGAAAATACAACATTTAATTTTAGTCTTCCATTAACCGAGGTTGGTCCTCATCCACATTACATTGTTGTTACAAAATCCATCTCAATATATAAAATATATCGGAATAACCGAGATTACAGGGTGAAATGAAAAAACTGCAACCAACTTCAGACCGCTGTCATTTCAAAGCCACTCGTCCGACAGCTGTTAAAATTATTCCAGTAACAGCTCATTATATTGATTACAAGCGTACAAAAGCATTTTGATGAGAATTTTCCAGAAAAAAGTTATTCGTGATGGAATTCAAGCGTGATAGTGTCATTTCTTTATATAGAGCTCGTTACCGTGATACTGGTAGCGTAGCCCGACGTCAAGGAAGTGGATGGAAGAAAACAGCAACATCAGCAGAAATGGTTCGAAAAGTAAAGAAGCGACTTGATCGAGACCCGCGTTGCAGTGGTCGAAAAATGGCTCGTGAGCTGAACATATCGCAATATTGCATTCGGCAAATATAGAAAAATGAGCTCGGGGTAAAGCCATTGAAATTCTTGGGCACGCAAAAATTTTGGTTGCAGACCTTGGATATTGCAACAGGACTCAGCACCATTGCACTCAGCACGCACCACCCAAGAATGGTTACAAAATGAGGATACTCGCTTCATTTCCAGCGCACAATGGCCATCAAAATCTCCGGATACCAATCCGTTGGCACTAAAAAATACCAAAGTGTCGATCACCTCAAGCAAGTGCTTCGCGGGAATGGGCCAAAGTGCTTCGCAGGAATGGACCAAAGTACAGAGCAACATTCGGGCAGCGTGTGACGGTTGCATTGGCCGTTTGAAGGCCATAACTCGTACCAAATGTGACCAATTCGAACAAATCTAAACTTATTCTAAAATTTGAAGCTATTTCCGAAAGTTTTTGCTTTTAATTAAAAAATGTAAAAATTATGGCGTTTTATTTTGTTGCAGTTTTTTTTATCTCACCTTGTACATCGGAGTCCGTTGATGGAGGTATATATGAACAAGTAAAAAAAATTGGATTTGCCCAATTTAATATAAATTTCATATCATTTTAACAATACATCCATATCATATTTTTCTTTTCTCAAAACTTTCTCAAATTAATCTTAAATTTTTGTTTTACCTACAATCTGATTTGTTCTAGGTTCTACACGAATTCAATAAGTTTATGAAAAAATAACATAATCAAAACCGATTGTTTCAGTCTATATGACAGAATAAGAACGTATAACAGAGTTGCATTTTTCCAGTCTCGTTTGAAGTAACTCTAACTCTTGTAGACATAATAACATTTTCCCCGATAGGCAAAAAAGTTCTCTCTGTAATTATCTTTTACCTGTTTTACTAAAGTACAGGAACACAAGTAATATTTTTAATATTATTATTAAGTAATGAAAATAGCCTAAAATCGCTTTATATTATTTTAAAGGAACGAAGCAATGCATTAAATGGAACGAAGGAAACTAGAGGTAAGAAAACATTCCGATCTAAAAGGTTTTTTTTTTAATTTCGGTTTTCAAAGTATATTCATGTGTACTTGTTTAATTTTTTTCTCGTAAATATTTGATTCGCCAAAAAATTGATACCGTTTTTTGTCTCGTTTTCGTAGAGAGATAAAAATAAATAAGGAAAATCAACATAACAACGAAATTTGTGTCAATAGAATTTATGATGACCAAAATAGTAAAATAATGGGCTCGTGATTTGACAAATTTGTTATGAACATGTTAATAAAAAAAGTCGCCGTAAGCGAATCAAAATAAATTTTTAGCGTTAGCGGTTCATTGTTTATAAATCTCAAAGCGAAGATTCCGTATGTTAAATTAAATAAAAAGCTGATTGGAAAATATAAACGAGCTTTGCCAAATTTTATAAAAATTAAAGATTCGGTTTTATTTCAGTTTTGCTCAAAATAAAAATGACACACACTCCTTGTCGAACGTTTATTATTTATGTCATTCTCTTTTCTCCTTAGTTCATTCAAATTAGTTGTGGAAAATGTGTAAGGTTTCGTGACTATTTACCTTTTGTAAACGACCTTCGGCGTAAAAAAAGACAATAGATTATAATGTTGTGACCAAGACCAAATGACATACTAAAGGCGAGTTACAGCGTTTACACAAATTTTGTCGCCGTTCATAATCCGATTTAAAGAGGAAGCGACAAATAAATGATGTTAACAAATATGCAACATTTTATCAAGTCCAACTTAATTAGGCAGTTTAAAGCAAAAGAAAACTAAGTAAATAGTTTAACATAACTCGGTGAAGGGCATTGAAATATTAGGTATTTTCCCACAGAATAAAAACGAGAAGCGTGATAATTCGTGAGAAGACCTTGAAACTGAAAATAGCATTAATGTCAACAATATACAAAAACAAGTAAGCAAAGGCTACAGTCGAGCGGGGCCGACCGTTGAATACCCTACAACACTATAATAAACGATACAGTTTATATAGGCGAGATACTCGTAATAATTCCACAAGATATTGTGACAAATTATAAAAGAAAACCATCAGGTTTCGTTCTCTAATTTTCGAAAATAGCAACTTAAACTAATTTGCTCATTTCCAATTTATTGGAAATGGTCTTCCTAGATGTGGAACCAATATTTCCCAAAGACCTATAATTTCTTAGAAATGGCAAAAGATTAACATTTATTATTGGTTTTTGACTGAAACGCATCTATATGAGATGCAGACATTTGACTGTATTCGTTAACGAAATAGTCAGAAGTGCGTCTTTCCTGTATTTGTGAATTCTCGAAAAAGTCTCTGGAATGAACATTTTCGTATTTGGTCTACAAAAGTTGGCAAACTATTTCACACATTGAATATATTTGGATGGCCATCCAAAACTGCTTGGCTTTTGCAATGTCCGGTAACCCCCTTTCAAATGTGCGTGAGGATCGGGCGATTATTACGACCTGCCGACAATTTTGCAGCTTTTTGGTCCATTTCAACCCCTAAATATATGGCGATCATCTCCAAAAAGAGTAGGCTTCTATTCTGACCCTCATCTTATCCCCATGCAAAATTTCGTAAGGATCGGGCCATAAATGCGATCTGTATATGATATCCTGATATCCTAAATACTTAGTTTTGTTAGCTGTAGAAATATTACCAAATGTTTAATTCAAAATGAAAATATGCCAAAAATATGACAAAATTGAAAAAATATGAGAAAATTTTACAAAATCAATATTTTCATCTTTAGAGAGATATTTTTATGCGATTTTTTTAGACGTATTTTCTTTCCTGCCAAGAGGCCATTCTGAATTAATGAGAACGGTCGAAATCAGTTCAGCCGTTCTCGACATATATGAGATCTTTCAAGCATATCTTCTTTGATAGACATATATACCGCACATATTTTGCTATACATTCGATTTGTTGGATCTTAACATCAATGTAAAGATCAGAAGTAACCTTGTCATGGCTTTGTGATTTCGCCGGGATTTAAAATATTCGCGTTTTAATGAAAAATTTTAAATTTTTTCAACACAAAAGATATGGTCTATTTTACCCGCTAAATATTATCCGATGACCACCCAAATTGGTAGGCTTCTTCCCCGTCCTAAACTCTAGCTACATTCAATTCCGCGTCGATTGGTCTATAATTGCGACCTGTATAGCTACTGCAAAATCCGACATTTTTTCAGTATTTGGTCCATTTCAACCCCTAAACATTTGGCGATCATCTCAAAAAGAAATAGGGTTCTATTCTGGCCCGACCCCGACCTCCATTCCAAATTTCGTGAAGATCGGGCCATAATTGCGACCTGTAGAGTGATTACAAATTAACATGGACAGACGGACAGACGGACAGACGGACGGACGGACATACATAGCTAGATCGACTCAGCTCGGCGAGCTAGGATGATCCATATATACTTTCCTATGTGGGAAACCAATATTTCGTGGTGTTACATAATTTTTGGCCCAATCAAACTTATAATACCCCCAACACATAGTGTTGTAGGGTATAATGACAAGTGAAAGCTGGTTTTATTTGGACTTGACCGAAGTACTTGAATTCCTTCACCATGTAAAAACCTAAGTTATTTTTAAATCAGCTATCTCAAAGTCTCTCAAAATATTGGTCATTTTCGGTTAGGTCATATGGGTTGGGTCAGTGGGGAAATTGTATATGGAGCTACTCTAAAAATCTCCACCTATGCATTAAGATTTCAAAATGTCAATCTACCGCCAATTTGTTAAAAAATGTTACCAAGGCCTTAAATACAAGGTGGCGCAAAAGTAAACCTCCTATCAGAAAATGCTATAAATTTTACGATTGGCCCCTATTGTCAGTTCTGTTTTGACATTTTTGTAGTAAACACATGCGAAATACACGTTAATAAACAATGTTACGCTACTGGAATATTCCGCGTTCTGGAATATTGGTGACTATTTATTTGACCAATATCAGTCAATGACTTCGGCACAACGTGACTTCACAGATTTTCTGGCCGTCCAAAGTCTACTGGTGAAACACTGCGACGATTAGCCGCTCGCCTCGAAGAGACTTACACAACTAAAGATTCTGCCAGGCGTGGCAGACCCCGGAGTATCCGTTCTGCAGAGAATATTGAACTTAGAGAACTTATCTACCCATAACTCTAACTCGCATATCACAGCAGATAATACTACGCATGTCTTAACCTAATTGCATACTCCTATCTTAAATATTGAATAGCTTGATTTCGACTGATTGGTCACAAATATATACATTATGAAGTCTTCGACAAATATTTCTAGGTATTGCAAACTGAATATCACAGTAATTATATAGCCCATCTTTTGATGGAGGGTATAATAATCTGTTAACAATAATACGATGCTATTTTTTCCATAAAGAACTATGCAAGGCTAGTCATTCAACCCCTCATATATTTAAATTCTTTCAAGCATAACTCCCATCTCCGTTGCACTTCTCACTGGGAACAATGGCCATGGTGCACGTGCGTTACTCATTAATAACATATTAATATACCTACCTACCTGCCTGCATACTTTGCTTGGGACAAATAAATTTCATTTCACATACAAGTGCAGTGGCGCATAGCAACACGTATGTACTTATGCGAGGAGTATATGTTACAAATGGCTATAACTTTAATGACCATATTTCCATAAAATTCTGAAATTCTTTTGTCAACATTTCGCGTCTATTTCCTGTCATTCATTCATTTATTTTTTTCGGTTTCGCTGTGAAAGGCTACACAAAGTAAAACAAAGACAAACTTTTTGCTACACCATGCAGAAGGAAATGGGTCACAAATGGTCGTCGTAATGGAAAATCTTGCGGCTACAATCAAACCAACCCCTGTTGACCAACTGGTGCTAGCGCACAACAAGTCCGAATATGTATATTATTTTGGCCAATAACACACAAAATTTGTACACCAGTGAACGGCAGGAGGGAGGGCAATAACAAAACATTTTTAACTTATGACTAACATGGGATCGGCGAATACAAGCTTTAAACGTACGAACAATAACAACGAAATAATTACGAAAAAAAGTGACAACTCAGTGAATGTACAGCTTTATTTCGGAATACATTAGAGTGCTACACAACTTGTGGGTATCTGTTTACAAGTGAGTTATTTTTAACTAATTTATTATCCCTCTTGTGGGAAAATAAAATAGCCGTTGATTAAACGTGGTTCATTCGGAATATTTGTTGTCGGAGCTTAGAAAGAGAATAGATTGAAAAAGTTTTTTCTTTCATATTGAGCAAACAACTTAAGTTCGACTTTTTTTCCCATCAGATTATTTAATAATATTTCACAAGTCGAATGCAAATACGACAAATTCTTTAAAATACATTAAAATATATTATACGATTTGCGTAAGGCTAAGGACTTTACAGGAACACCAATCAATCCTGAACGTGATGTTTTTATTCAATTTCAAACAATGCGGCAATTTTTTACATTTTGGACATATATAGATCTCGATCACTTTTTATAAAGCGACATTTTTAAATTATTCAAAGCGAGGATAACTTGTAAACGGCCTGTGGACCATCTGGCACCATATAAACATAAAAAGAAAAGATGTACAAAGACACTATCACAGCCCTTTTGACTATTGTATACTAATTGAATTTATATATGTGATTAAAGATTTCTTGTGATATGCAGTAAGAGGCACAAATGATTCGGCGGATGGGAAGGGATATTCTAAGAATTTTATATTAAGTTTTGTGAAAAACTTCTCTTTACTAAGCATTTGGATTTAAACATTATCTTTATCTTTCCGATGACAATCCTCTGTTCTTGACATTTTCGCCATTCTATCTAGATAAATGTCCGACTGAAGTTCTCATCTTACCAGCTGCCCCTGGCCCTCAAACCGAATTAAAACATGCAAAACTGCGGTATGGAATCTAAAGGACCGTTAAAACTCATTATAAGATCTATGAGCAAGCAAAGGAGGAAAATATTATTCCACTGAAAAATCATCCCCATATGTACACTCCTAAAAGGACACGAGTGCAAAGATACCACTTGATAATGTAGGCTGTATCGTGATTTCAACAGACATACAGGCAGACAGACGGACATCGTTAAATCTACTTAGAATTTTATGCTGATCATAAATATATATACTTTATGGGGTCTACGACAAATATTTAGGGATGTTACAAACCGAATGACAATGTTAATATAAGGAGGGTATATTAACATTGTCAAGGTAGAGTGTATAAAAATGTGTAATTGAGAATGACAAGTTTAATATATTCTCCAGAACATTCCCTTTTTTCACATTTCTGTTCAATAGAAAAATGTGATTAGCCTTTATTCGAACCAACCCAATGTATACCTGCACATAAATACATATGACCAAAAGTGTACGCATGAAAGAAGATGCAACAACGAAACGAACAATACAGGTTGACAGACATATGTGTGAATGTTGGTCGCTTAGAATAAAACAAGTGGCGGTAATGAATGCCGTTCGTTGGCTCTGGACGATTACCTTATTTCAATTTGAGTATGTGAACCATATTAAGTAATGGGAGATATTCGAATGACAACAACAATTCAAACAAATACAAATAAACAGTTGCGTCCATAAATGGTGGTGGGGTGGTATACGCACACAATATTCAAATAAAGCGGGGACAATTGCGGTTATTAGCTTAAACGACATGTATAGAATGAATAATACAAAAAAAAAACAATAACTAAAAACTATTCTATATTTCTTCAATTAAATGAATTAACTCATTAGTTAGTCAAGATTATTGGGCACAAAATCATGTTTCAGTTAAAATATTAAAACAATGTTGTGATGTTTAAAACTTTAAACTGGCTAAAAATGGCATTACTCACTATTATTCATCGGTGTCAGTCATTACATCATTGCTTGCTAAAAATTTCGTGTATTTTGGTTTCAGTTCCAAAATATTTAACCAACCCATAAATAATTAGTTAAACAAACACAACAGTCAAACACATTGCATAACAACTTCAAAGTCATACAACTGAATTTTATGTTTGATATGACATTGATTCAACCGAAATTTTTATGAAAATGTTAAAATACAAGCAGAGAGAAAATTGTTATCTTTTAGTTTTCATTTTTCACCCACCGAAAATTTTCACATCCACATATAGTCTACAGTAGTAATACTTATATATATCATGTTGAGGAAAACAGAGTTAAATTGTTACTAGATTTCTGGGTGCCTTGCCTTACACACTTTACACCGATATTTTGCTATGATCGGAAATGCAAAAACGTTTAACGAAATTACGTATCTAAAAATGTCATGTTCTGTTATAATGAATTTATCTCTTACTACCAAGGTTATTCACCAGGTTCAGGTAACAATCTTTATAATTGAGCTTTTGTGAGTCGTCGATGTTTATATTGCGCAGAAAACACCTGTATCTATATTTTAATCTTAATCTTAGATCCACTTGTGTATAATCAATGCCGTTCAGCTGTATTTTGAATCACAGGACAAAATTAAATACAAAATAGAAGATCCATAGTTTGGAAGTTAACAATGCTTGAGTTGATTATCCAGCTTATTAACATTTATCCAATGAAGTGATTTAGAACTCCTCTATGCTACTACTCTATTTTATATTTTTTTTAAGTTAGGAATGGTACACGGAAGTCATACCATTTTTCAATTTTTACAATTTATATTGATTAAATGGCAATTCTAAAAACAATGAAATCCGTTAAAAATTCTGTTAAAATCTTAAAAATTCCGAATGTAGCTTTAATATCAGGGTCTAAACGACGACATGGACCTGCATAGGTAACTTTTGCAATAAGCCATTACAATATTCAAATGTGAAACTTAACTTAAAAATCGGTGAATAATGTCGCTAAAATCATCAAAATACCGAATATAGGGAGGTACCGTTATATGAGGGCTATACGAAGACGTGGACCTGCACAGACAACTTTCTGCCTTAGGCTGTAGTATCCATTTCGAACCTAGTACCCATTTCCACAGACGGACTGACATAGCTAAATCAACATAGAATTTTAAGCTGATCAAGATCATCATGGTCTAAAATATATATTTCGAGGTGTTACAAACGGAATGACAAACTTAATATACCCTCCATATTATGGTGGAGGGTATAAAAAGAAATTATGTCCAGAGAAAGTGGGCTTAATTAGAAATAACGATCTGATGCAATCAATAACTCAATTATAGGCAAATATAAAAACTAGTGTTGTTGTTTAACACCATATATTGCTATTCATTTGTTTATTCTTTTTGCTATCACCTCTACTTGTTTTAATTAGTATTTGCTGATAATCTTATCTACAATTTTGTTCTAATAAATAAGTTCAGTTACCTTATGTAAGAGAATTTCATGACAAACAAAATATGCAATAATTGTTGTCAAAATGCAAACAATCAGTATCACAAAAATAAAAATGCAAGATTCCAGTCTTATTTTTGGGTATTTTGGAGCAAATCATGGTTTTAACTGCAGCGGGTTAATTATCGATTTTTTCTCAAACCAGTCCCTTCTCTTATGATAATCCTTAGAAATATAATTGAAAATTCAAATGCGTTCTTAATAGCAATATGGGTTTTCTAAAAAAGTCGTCGTTTTATAATGCCCCCTCTTTGAAACTACACACATTTAATACTGAAAGTAGGCACCTTCAAACAGACTCACAATATTATTAAATTAAAATAAACCAAGAGTTAATCTGCAAACAAAAACCCACTGGTATTTACATACCTAACAACAAAACTAACTACTTAGCCCTTTCAATTTCACAATGACAGCTTTAAGACAAAAAGAAATAAGGATTGAAATTCCAACTGAAACAGTAACAAAAGACTGACAACTGACAATAATGGTGGGGCTGTGTGTGAGTGTGGCATGCATAGGTAATTTACATTAGAAATAATATATGTGTATAAGGCTGAGAAATAGTCAACAATAGTCTAGTTACAAAAAGCCAACTCAAAATTGGCAATAGCAACAAATGAACAGGAATGGCAGAGCAAAAAAACACACAACAAATAACGATAAATTTGTTAACAGACACAAAATACATACGACAAAAACAAAATAGAAAAACCTAGTGTTATTCAAACTGCTCAAACAACAATAACAAAAAGCAGCAGCTAGTGCTGCTGATTTGCATAAAACATTATTTTCCTTCTATTATTACCTTTTGGACAGAGTTTAGCATTTGAATCGTCTACAGCTGCAGCCAGGCCAATTGGTACAAAACTTGATGAATAGCGTTCTGAACGGGGCGACAAACCACCGTCCGCTTGTTGATTTGAATGATGTAGATGGTGATCATTAATGACATCATCGATCTTTTTTATATTCTCCGGCGTTGAGTCCATTTTCTCGCGTTCACTTTCCGAAAAGGAATCAGGGGTCAGGGGTGCGGCTATTTTTTTCGTACGTGCCGCCGTGGCTAAATCTT
Organism: Musca domestica; assembly: GCF_030504385.1. NCBI lineage: Eukaryota > Metazoa > Arthropoda > Insecta > Diptera > Muscidae > Musca > Musca domestica. Next base: position 8,527,409 of record NW_026712363.1, on the reverse strand, counting down.
CTGGTGGTGGAGTCGAGGGTGTTGCAGAATTAGAATGGGATGTTAGGTCTTCCTCACGCGACCTTAAATTGTCGCGTAATGTGGCATATGATGTCATATTTTGATGGGGGGTTTTTAATGGATTGCAAAGATCCTAGTCTGACTTGTGTTGGCCTCTCTGAGAATATACTTTGTGTATGAATAATGTAGATGTGTCCAGGGTTTGGCGTGAAATATCCTTTGTGCGTTTATTAGTCTTATAATGTGACTATTGTAATATGTGTGTGTGAATAGTTAAGTCGTATCACTTAAATTAGCCACAAATCCTTTTCTATTCCTGTGTATAGTTCTTAGGGGGTTTTTCTAAATGGTTTCGATTTCTTTTGATATGCTTTCCGGTTTATTCTGTTATCCTTATATGTATCCAATTAATTCGTTCGTTTATTTTAATTTAAGACAATCCGTTTCGAATACAGTTAGTAGAGTTGTTGTCTGGGGTTGTTGGCAACAATTTGTGGTTTTGGTCCTTCAATGTTTATGCAACATCTCGTCCAGCAACATTGCTGCTATCAGGCTCGTCTGTTGTTAGGAACCATTAGCCTGGCCTAGCCATTCATAGATGTCGCTTTAGTGTTGGTGGATGTTCATTGCTTAGTTGGACCGGAAATGGGAAATATACTGGAATCCATTTAGAAATTAAAAACTCGTTAATCATTTAAACATAGGAAAAAATCATCAAAAGAACACTAGTTTTTTGTTCGGGTTTTAAGCAATTGGCAAATATTGCATTCACAGTTCAGTTCAAAAGGAATTTAAACACATTTGGCGTAACGACCATCAAGAATAACAATTCTATTTCGATTTCACTTCATATAGTAGTAATTTTTATTAATTAAATACAAATTCACATTCATAAAAACAACAACAAATCAGAAATATGTATTTTTATTTGTTCAAGGCGAATTCTCAACAAATTCTCAACAAATTCTCATTCCATTGACCACCATATCATGTGCGCCGATTTAATATTTAACGCCAAATACACTAAGGGGCCACCGCAGGCCACAAAACAAGACAGGCTGACTGGCAAAATCTAGTCGAATATTCTTTACGATTTCAATGAACCGCCCGTTGTCGTACCGTCGTTGTCGTTGTTGCGAATCGATCTCGATCGACACATATATCGCGACCAAGGGCACTAAACTGTCCAAATAAGAAACGCACGTTTGCACGCACAATACTATTCTCGCTTTATATGTTATTTTTATTTCCGAAATCTCAAAAAATTGATTTTTTCTTGGTAGGTATTTTTTGGGAATTTTCTGCTTTTCACTGGCTGACTTTTGTGTTTGATTTTCATCTACATACATACATACACATGTATATATGAAAGTATGTGTGTGTTACAATGATAATGAACTTAGCATTTGACGACTTTGTTTTGTTGTTTTTTAGATTTTCTTTTATTATTCTATTCTTGTTAACGTATTATCCGCACCTTTTGTTGGCCGACTGTGGTCCGTCGTACCGTGTGTATGCGTCACTGTCGATATAAGGCACTTGAGTGTGAAACAATAGTGGTCGACCAGCTCTATAGTTCGTCGTTTTAGCCAAGTTGTGTTGTGTCAAAGCCAATAACACAATTTGCTCTCTTCAACTTGGTAGTCTGTTTTTAAAAGAGAGTAAGAGAGAACAAATCGTATTCGATAACATTTAGTGCTGTTAAATAATTGACCGTAAGTATCAAGTAATCGATTCGGAATAAAAAAATCAAATTTTCAATTACAAATAGGGTAATTCGTAAATTTTTCGCTTCTTTCACCATTCTGAGAAGAATTTTTCCCATTACAACGAAGCTAACTTTTTCTGATACGAAATTATGTTCGAAATAAGAAACAAATATGAACATATTTTATTAAAAAAGTTACATTTCGTTTTCTCAGTACACGATACATCTTTTCTAGTGTTTCTATAGTTGAAAAACCCATATGTTTTGTAAGCAAAAACTTCCGTAAGAAAAAAAAATGATGAGATGTATCCGCTTTCAAGCCATTTTGAACAGACTTTGGCTTTTTAATCGTATGTGTGTGTTTTACATAATTACGTTGTAACATTTGTAACTATAAAATACTTTAAATGGAGATTAGCAAAAACTTTGACTTAAGCCATGTTACGTCGTCCTTTGATAAAAATTTTGGTCTAAAAGTACTTTAACTCCACCTTTCCGCAATTGGCACTTTTGTGTATCTAAAATTAAATTTAATCCAGTATTGTACATTTAATTCGATATTTTTGGATTTATCTATATTACGAACTGAATTTGCAAAACTCAACTGAGCGACGGCAACTACCATCTCTTCGAAAAGAAATAAATTTGCCAAAAGCGTCTACTCCACTTCTATCCCCCAAGAAAGTTGACCCACCAGGAAAACTTGAATTGGAAAAATTGGAACAACTCTAGTTTAGTAAAAACTCTCCGATTTTTTTAATATTTTCTCGCGGTAGGTATTGGACACTATATATAATGAAAATACTTAACCAACAAATGACCACATGATTATTGATTTTTTGGACCCGGAATTTTTAAAATATTCCCCAAAAGTCGAAAAAGGCCCCATTTTGGGAGTCCATAAAATACTTATTAGTTTATAGCTTACATTCCAACCATTGCGAAATTTGCGTTATTATCTCTCTCCTCTTGTTATATCAACACCGGCTATACGAAGTAAAGTTTCTTATACTGAAAACACCAGTTCAATATGTTGAACATAATCGGCTTGTCCGGGTTCAAAGGCCTATATCTCTAGATCTAAAAAAAGATAATAACACATATTGTAGAAATTTTTATGGTTTAGTGTGAGGTAGGTAAATTCATTAGCTTTCAAATGATACCTATATATCAGGGTGCAAATACCTACCTCTGAAAAAAGAGTTTTTCCTAATCTAGAGTTAAGCCGAAAAATGACAGAATTTAACGTATTACATGTAGTCAGAGTTGATTTCTTCTCGTCTTCGACTTTAGCAATAATTCCTGATTCCAACTCCGCAGGCCTATTTGCAATTGGTACCCAATAAATTTTGCAATGATTTGGAGGACTGTAAAAATAGGTACTTGTGAAAGTTCTGAGCCCCTATCTCAGGCCGTTATACAAAGTATTCCAATAATCACTTAAACAGTTCCTAATGCTTTACTGTATGGGGGCTAGGTAACTTAAGTTGTGTCATCTACCATTTCAAGTTTCATCTTCTAAGATTTAATTTTAATTTTACTTATTTTATACAACTGCTGTTCTTCATGACATTTACGATAACCGTTGTTTTTACACCACTCACAAAACAATTATTTTCTCTCTCTCTCTCATTTTGTTTGAAAACGTTCCAATGGTTCTCTTTTTCTCTTCGATAAATCCAATAAGATAAAAATTAAATGAGAATTCTTCTTCCAACGTGTGTGAGTGAAAGACAAAAAAAAAACACTTTCTGACCACAGATAATTACAAAACTGACCAAAAATGTATTAACTAATAATAAATGATTTGTTAACAATTAAAAACTTTCTAAGTCTGTGCGTTTCTTAATGACAGTTTTCAAAAATTCCGAATAATTTGTATAACTTTCAGTCATCGTTTTTTGCTTTTGTTTACTTTAAATTGCAAAAGCAGGTGTTTACAGGTGCACACACCACCTTGAATAGGAAAACGTAATTCTATGAAAAAATCGTCACCTCCAAACAGATGGCATCGCAACGGAGACCACTAAACTCCAAATATGATACGACTTCAACCACCTTTTATTCTGTCCTGTCCACTCGGACAACTTCAACATACGCTTGCACTACCATAACGAGGCACACATATCCGCACAAACACATTTATACCGACAGAGTTTGCACATTCACGCCAAATAAAGAACATACACTTCACTTGCCAATTGGATAGATTCTTTAGGTCTCTGTCATCATTTTTGTTCATCTTTTATTGTAAAGGCATTTTTGTTCCTTTGTCTGGTGCACTTGATTTGCGAATTTTTCCATTTGCTATTTTTTATGAATATTTGATAAACGACGTTTCATTTTATGCTCGAATAAAACACTTCACCGATACACATTTATAGCAAATCTGTTTAAATCCTTTTTACACAGAAAATTCTAAAAAATTACCAAAAGAAAAGAAAACACCCACCATTAATTCGCTCGCAAAATTATGAAGTTTTATATTGTTCTATTGCTGTGAGAGAAAAAATCGAATCGAGATTCTTCTCTTTCTAACAATTGCGAAGAAAGCAAAGATACCAAATAGTAATAAACAAGCAGAATAATAACAAAAGCGAGCAGAACACATTACGATGCTATAGACACCTTTTTCCTCAATGACATATTCGTCCGTTACCATTTGAAAATTTTTCGTATGCGATATTATTTTTTTGCAAGTGAAATTGTATTTTTATGGAAACTTGTGAATTTAAAACACTCTCAAAACACTTTTAAGTAATAACAAAGTTGTCTTAATGACAAATACACTATTAAATTTACATGTTTTATATTTTTATTTAAAATAATTAGCAAATTTTAATGGATTCTTAATTGACGAAACCAATTTTTAACAAAGTGTTGCCACATCATTTTTTTTTCTTGAAAATCAGTTTTTTTCTTCAAACAAAACCAAACAATGTGGTATAACGAATAATAAACTGAAGCAAAAAAAAAAAAAAAGAAAAAACAAAACAAAAAGAACATTAAAAAAAAGAATTTTGTACAAAAATGTAATTATCTTAAAATATGTGAAATATATATTGTAGAATTCTGTTTAATCAATTTATCATTAATTAATATTTCAGGGGCAGGCAAGAATCTAGGTCATTAAAAACCCCCTAGAGATACTCCATTTATGTCAATTGCAGGACGCATGGTAGAAAAATACAGGTAGATGCATCAACGCTTGGGAGCATTGATATGTCAAAATTATTTTAGTTTCAAATGTAAGTAGATTTTTATATGTTTTCTAATACAACGTCGTTTGGAGGTTATTATAATGCGTGTTTTTCAACGATTTTTACAAATTTAAATAACTTTTCATTCAACATTTTCAATTCCAAAATTGGTTTGACAGTTCATTGTCCCAGCAGCTGTGTCGATGCGTCTACCTATATTTTTCTACCATGGCTGGACGTGAGTATGTGCACTATTGACTGGAGGACTGCTTGCCCGATTTTTTTTCAAAGGCTAAATACGTTGGCGACATTGAATTAAATTTTAATATTGATGGTCTTCCAATTTAAAAAAGTTCATTGGCTCAAGTTCGGACTATATTGGTAAACGTACGCGGTTCCAAACTTGTGTATATAATGGGCGTTTTTTTTCTGGAAACAGTAAGTTTGAGAAGAATCATGAGAATGTTCATGAGCGTCCGTTGTGTGTGAATGATGTGCCAGAAGGAGTGGTCCATTCTATGTATTCTTTATACCAGATATTTTGTTGTTTGAAAACAATTCGATTCAGACCAAAAATTCGGATTAAGGGCATGGGTAGATAGACTTCAAATGTACTTAAGCCATTATTTCTATGAGGTACATTTTGAGCGAATCGAGTGGAGCCGACCATTTTTAATATTTGTTATATATTTCCCTGTCGGCACAATTTTAATTCCACACACAGACGTTTACACACCACATTCGGCAAAATTGCATGCAGGGCTCCACTTTCAGTTTTTTTCACAATAGTTTATAAATGTAAATAAACAAGTCTGTTTTTGTTGTGACAGTTCATGTGAATTGTATTTGACAAGCTCAGTTACAGAAAATGCAGAGATGGGAATGCGTATTTGAAATGAATTTACCTTCTTGATTTTAAAAAAATCCCTGGTAAAGTTAAGAGTGTAAAGTTATTTCATCTCTGCATTTTCTGTAATAGGGTTCTGAATAAAAATAGGGTTTCCATCTCTGATTTCTGTGTATACAATGGATTTATAAATATAATTTTTGACATTGAGATGTTGTCAAACCAATAATTTTGACAAAAATGTAAACATATGATGACATGACTTTACCTTCTTAATTCTACCATGGGTAAGATAAGGAAGGCAACATATCTGCATTTGCAATAATTTACGTTGACAAATTTTACTTCGTTGAGAAAATGTTCCCATCTCTGATTTGTGTATATACAATGGATTCATAAATGTACATTTTGACCATGACATGTTGTCAAATTTTAATTCTATATGCCCAAAGAAAATAAAAAACATGTAAAAGTGTGTGATTTTTAAAAAGTTTGCGTTTTAGCATGGTAGAATAATAGAGGTAACAACAAGTGTTGTTGTACAACAATCGTAACAACAACCACATAAAAATTTGTTTTTGTAATTAATATAAGTGTCAGTGTCCAAAAATGTGAACAAAATAATTAATTTTCAATAAATTATTTTAATTTCAAAACAAGTAAGCAAAGGCTACAGTCGAGGCTATAGGCAAGATACTCGAAAGAATTCCACAAGATATTGTGACAAATAATAAAAGAAAACCAGGTTTCGTCAGGTTTCGTTCTCTAATTTTCGAATAATAGCAACTTAAACTAATTTGCTCATTTCCAATTTATTGGTAGATGTTGCACGTAAATGGTCTTCCTAGATCTGGAACCAATATTTCCCAAAGACCTATAATCTCTCAGAAGTGGGAAAAGATTAACATTTATTATTGGGTTTTGACTAAAAGGCATCTATATGAGATACAGACATTTGACTATATTCTTCAACGAAATCAGCCTTAACGAAATAGTCAGAAGTGCGTCTTTCCTGTACTTGTGAATTCTCCAAAAAGTCACTGCAATGGATATTTCCGTATTTTGTCTACAAAAGTTGGCAACTATTTCACACATTGAATATTTTTGGATGGCCATCCAAAACTATTTGGCTTTTGCAATGTCCGGTAACCTCCATTCAAATGCGCGTGAGGATCGGGCGATAATTTCGACTTGCTGGCAATTTTGCAGTTTTTTTGTCCATTTCAACCCCTAAATATATGGCGATTATCTCCAAAAAGAGTAGGCTTCTATTCTGACCCTCATCTTATCCCCATGCAAAATTTCATGAGGATCGGGCCATAAATGCGATCTGTATATGATATCCTGATATCCTAACTACTTAGTTTTGTTAGCTGTAGAAATATTACCAAATGTTTAATTCAAAATGAAAATATGCCAAAAATATGACAAAATTGAAAAAATATGAGAAAATATTACAAAATCAATATTTTCATCTTTAGAGAGATATTTAAATATTCGCGGTTTAATGAAAAATTTTCAATTTCTTCAACACAAAAGATATGGTCTATTTTACCCGCTAAATATTATCCGATGACCACCCGATGACCAAAATCCGACAATTTTTCAGTATTTGGTCCATTTCAACCCCTAAACATTTGGCGATCATCTCCAAAAGAAACAGGCTTCTATTCTGACTCTAACCCCACCTTCGTGCAAAATTTCGTAAGGATCGGGCCATAATTGTGACCTGTAGCGTGATTACAAATTAACATGGACAGACGGACGGACGGACATACATAGCTAGATCGACTCAGCTCGGCGAGCTAGGAAAATCCATATATACTTTCCTATATGGGAAACCAATATTTCGAGGTGTTACATAAATTCTGGCCCAATCAAACTTATAATACCCACAACACATAGTGTTGTAGGGTATAAATACACATTTTTGGAATTTGGATTAATAAATTGAAAATGCAGAAAAATATTTCTTAAAATATGTAATTTTAATGCTTTCTCATCATTCCCCTGAATATATAGTTGTTAGCTGTTGGTATTAATCTCTCAACACTTCAAGCAATCGCTAGAAAATCGTGGAAAAGGCAACATCCCTTTCAAGTTGAAACCAGTCAGCTTAGGGAGCAAGTACATAAGAAGCTTGAAGTCATGGCTGGGCATATTTTGCGACATTTCATAAAGGAATTATAAAGCCGCACTCAAATCCTGCCGCCGTTTTCCTTTATAATTTGACATTAATATGCCTAGCCACGACTTCAAGCTTTTTATGTACCTGCTCCTTTACATACATTTTAGAAAACATGAAATATTCGAATATATTATCTAACGTGGTGTCGCTGTTCCTTAACAAACAAGTTTCCGAACCACCGCTTTTGGCGTTTTGTTAAGTACAACGGCAATTTTTTCTATTATTAGGCAAAAATATGTTCACATTGCACTACAATGTATATCAAGAAATGTAATTAAATCATAAAACGTCATATCGAGTTTGACACTAGTATTACTATAAAGTCAAATCAGCTGGGACTTGCTATTACCTGTAATAATTATACCATGGCGTTTTACTTTGAAAATACCACACGAAAAAATTGTACATGGTAAAATGAAGAAGGTAATGTCATTTCAAATAAGCATTCCATCTTTGCATTTTCTGTCATTTACCTTGTCAAATTTCACTGCATGGAAATAAGATTTCCATCTCTGATTTGTGAATGTACAATTTATTTATATATAAACATTTTGACAATGAAATGTTGTCAAATGAATAATTTTGAAAAAAAAATTGTAAACTTGTGATTGCATGACTGTGTTTTTGTTATTTTTTGAGCCAATTTTTAAAAAAGGTGGCGTTTCATTTTGAAAATACCACACGGAACAATTCTACATAATTATGCAGTTTTTGTCTAATTTTTGCCCATATATATAAACATACATTTTTTAAGGCTAAATTGTATAATTTGCAAGTAAAGAGGTCTACGTGTATGGATTTTAATGTCAGAATTACTTTAAAAAAATACAGCAAGTTGTTAATTATCAAATAAACACAACAATTTAGGAGCATCAACGTTTTTTTTTTCAAATATAAGTAGATTTTTAGATGTTTTCTTATACGACACTAGTCGGAGGTTATTATAATATGCCCTTTTCAACAATTTTTACAAAACTAAATAGTTTTTTATTCAAGAATTTCAATTCCAAAATTTATTTGACAGTTCATTGTCCCAGCATCCGTGTCAATGCAACTACCTGTATTCTTCTACTATGAAATGTAGTCTCCTCGTTCATTCAGTGAGCATATTTTTGCGCAACCGTTTCTTCTGTGAAAAAACAGCAGTTTTGTTGGGAAAGTTGAAGTTTTTAGATCCCTATCCTGTTCCTTTTGAAATCATTTGTGGCTAGTTCCACGCTCCTTTAGTGAATGTGTTCAGTTTTCCTCATGTCTCATTCGTAAACAATAAAGTAAGCCGGGATTTTGCTTTCTGTTTATTCTTTAATCAAATATTCCTTTTTGGCCTTCATATTCGTTTCGTTGGGGACGTCTTTCATTAGGGTTCCCTTTCGAGAGTAGTTCAATTTGTTTGTAAGTGAGTGTTGCTTGACGTGGGTAAGTCGATGAAATATAAGTATTTACATCGGGTCTTACAGAAAAAGAACCCATCTTTACAACATAATCGGCAGACGCGAACAATGCCACCAACAAAGTTGAGCATAACAACATTCACATCTTTTCATTCTTCTTCTTTTTTGACAGGCATATTCACCATTCCTGTGTAGATTGAACAGTTTGTTTTGTTTGTGCATGAGATTTTTGATTAAGTAGGTGTTCGGTGCAAACTTATAACATCAATCATGGATATGATATTGGCCAATGTCAATCACATATACTTTAAAGTGGAGAGGGACCTAACGGAACAGGTTGGAGCGATACCACTTCCCTTTTTTGGTATGGACAAATCTGTGGCCGCTGTTTGTCAATTTCTTAACTCTAAAAATGGAGAAGAGTGTACGAAAGGAGCCATGTGTCCGTTCCGTCACATCCGTGGAGATCGTACTATCGTTTGCAAACATTGGCTGCGTGGTCTTTGCAAGAAAGGTGACCAGTGCGAGTTCCTGCACGAATTTGATATGAAGAAAATGCCCGAATGCTACTTCTATTCTCGATTTAACGCCTGCCACAACAAAGAATGTCCGTTCCTGCACATTGATCCGGAAAGTAAAATTAAAGATTGTCCTTGGTATGATCGGGGGTTTTGCCGACATGGTCCGCATTGCAGGCATCGCCATGTTCGAAGAGTTCTGTGTATGAACTACTTGGCAGGCTTTTGTCCCAATGGCTGGAACTGTAAACATATGCATCCCCGTTTCGAATTACCTCCCAGCGCAGAAGCAAGCAAAGATCAATTCCAAAAGAAAATTCCTACATGTCATTTCTGCGGTGAATTTGGTCATAAAGCATCATTGTGTAAAAACAACCCAGACAATACAATTGATGCACAAATGAATCGGCAACCACCTAATCCCCGATTTCCTCATTATGCAGCACCTCCAAACCAAGCAAATCAAAGTAACCAACAACGCGATTCACAGGAATCGGCATCAACAAACACGGGTACAAATGAGAACGCAGAACCACCAACTTCAAATTCTAGACCAACAAACAACGGACCTATGTATCAAAAAATGTCGAAGCCGTTGGAAGAAATTACATGTTACAAGTGCGGTCACAAGGGTCATTATGCAAATAAATGTCCGAAAGGTCATTTGGCATTCCTATCAAATCAACGGAGTCATAAATGATATTTTACCCATTAGATTTTCGATTATTAATTATGTTTTTTTTTTCTTATAATGTTTCATGTGTACAATTATTTGAAGTTTGCAAAAGATAATAAAATGATTGTAGCCGGAGGTAAAAGGAAACGATTTTAAATATACTGTAAATCTTATTAACTATTTCGGTGGAAGTTTTATCATCATCAATCTTCCAATGCCAACATAATGATAATAATTATGAACATGGAAGAATTGCAATGTGCAACATGAAGAAGTATGCATTTTTTCAAAAATTATTTTTTCACAACAAATGTATTTTTATTTTTTAATTGCGAAAATAACGCTCATTCCATTTTGAATATAAAAAAGTCACGTACAAACTACACTTTGATAATTTTTTTCTGTGAACAATTTAGCAAGTTGTGTAAGGGAATAAATGGTAATTTTGCTTGAGAATCCCAACACGTCTACGCAGCTAATTATTTTTGTTATTATAACGGATTTCTCAATAAAATGAAAAATATATATAGTTCGAATTTTAGATCACAGTTTAAATATATGAACAGGTAGCCGTATCAACAAAACTTGCAGTCGCATCGACACAGCTGCAGGATCAATGAACGGTCAAACAAATTTTGAAATTGAAAATTTTGAATGAAAAATTGTTAAAATATGTAAAAATAGTTGAGAAGTGTATATCATAACAACCTCCGAATTGTTTCAAATAAGAAAATTTAAAAAAATCGAACATTTTTGAAAAAAAGTTGATGCACTAAGTGTAGTCTTCTACCATGCTGGGAACCCCTTTTTTATTCAATGAAATTTGACAAAGTAAATTATAGGAACTGCAGAGATGGATATTCTTATTTCAAATGACTACCTTCTTAATTTTACCGTGATTATAAGGTCGCCAACAAGGTAGATCTAACAGGTAACCGCATCGGCGAATTGCTACAACAAAGCAACTTTTGTGGTCCCCTCAAATGTCAAAATTGGCATCTAAGGCGAAAAACATAGATTCGCCATGACATTTAAAAGTTGCGGCAAATTTGTTTCAACCAATCAGAAACGAGGTGTTTGTTTACATTTTATTTTGTGTGCCTCTCGTCGTAAACGAACGTCGTTTTTTTATTGTAAAACTTAATAAGAGTAAAATAAGTATTAATTGTAATATTGCGATATTTTTTAAACCAAGAAACTTATAATGACTATATTTTACTGATTTAAACCGAAAGTTTTCCGGAACTGCAAATGGCAAGAGTCAAATTCTTGCACTACTTCCCGTGATGTGCTTTGGGAATCTTAGATGTTGAGGCTAGCTTAATTCTTAAAGCCGCACTCCATTCTAACCGCCTTCCTTCATTTTCTTTTAATTTTTTTACTGGTTTCAATCTAAACATGCTCTTAAATTATTTGAAATATTATTTGGTATTCATCCCAATTAGTTTTATTTTCGTTGTTTTGAGCTTTTATTTTCTTCATTTTACTCTTTTTTAATTGTTAAATAATAATTTTTAAATTATTTTTATAGTCGCCTTTATTGTTCACCTTTCTTAAAAAAAATTTAATTGCTTGTTGTTGGTTATTTTGCCTCTATTGACTCATTTTTTTACTTTTTTTGTAGTTTTGGCTGTGGGCCTTTTATAACTTGTTTAATAATTGAGTACCTTATTAATACAATTAATTGGCCTTGGAGGCATTAGTATTAAGTATGAATTAAATAAATAAAATATTATAAAAAGGTACTTTTAGGGAAGACAACATAAACAAATTTGTTGTTGCATTCATTTAGGGCGAATTCTTCATTACAACAATTGGTTTTGACATTTAATGGTGCCGTCAGCTGGGCTGATGCGATTACCTAGTACATCTACCTTGGTCGCCAAGTAACACCAGCTGATAACAACATTTTCTGTCAACATAATTTGGATTCGCCTGAGAACTTGAATAAATGTAAATAAAGTTTAAAAGCTAAAAGTCGGGCGGGGCCGACCATATGATACTTTACACCACTATGCATTTCAGTAGAGCTCCCGTAACAAAAGAATTTATTAGAAGTAGATCATACCACTTATCATCATTTGGCGTTAGAGCAGTTATAGTTTGCTATAGATTGCATGATATCACTTGGGGAAAGACTATATTAAAATAATATATATATCGGAGCCAAGTTGCACAAAATGGAAACGTACATCCCGAAATTTACCCCATTTGGGTTGATATTAGTCATTATTTGCATAATAAACCTGAAATCGGATTGAGGATATATATGGATGTTATATCCAGTTCTCGGTAAAATTTGGCATAGGTATTTCCGAGCTTTATAAGATATCTGGTACCAAATATCATTGTTGTCGAATGCATATTACGAATATGAGGGACTTATATATATTTGAAGCAATTTTTCAAATTTGATGTACTTGTTTTTAGACTGATTTCGGTCGGATGTATACAAATTCAGGACTTTTTGACAGATATTAACCATTTGGTGCACAATTAACCCGAAATCGGATGAAGATATATATGGGAGCTATATCTAAATTTGGATCGATTTTCATCTCAATCGAATAATAAATGCGACCTGCACTTTGTTTACAAAAATACATGGACAGACGGCTGACAGACGAACGGGCATGCATTAATCGACTTAAAGTGTGATTCTATGCTGATCACCAAAAGGAAGTATGGGTCAATCTTGTTTCCTACTCCATGTTACAAACAAACACACAAAGACATAATACCCTTACCACTATGTGGTGTAGGATATAAAATCTGAACAATTGGGAATAAAAGATATCAGTGATTTTTGTTTTTACTTCATATCCATTGTAATATTCAGAAGGTAACGTCATGAAATCATATATTTAAAATTTTTCAAAATTAAACAAATTTCGGAACAAATATAAGTTTTATCTGGAGGTAGTTATTTTTACCCGGGAAACTATTTTGTTCTTGGGGGCAGACCCGAGATCCCAAATTTTTGACCCGAAAATCCGGGTTTTAGACTCGGACTGGACCGGATCCACTCACCCGATATATACAATATAGGTATCGTATGAAAACACCAATCTGGCAAGTGGTCACATGATGGGGTAATTTTTAAGCGGTTCGGAAGTTATAGTCAAATTATTGATTTTTTGGACCCGGATTTTTTATAAAAACGCCAAAAAGTCGAAAAAGGCCCATTATGGGTGTCGGCCAAATTGATGCCAAATTATTGCTGACACTCTTACCTTCCCAAAACTATACAATTTGTGCTAATACCTTTTCTGGGTCCATGAGTAAAACGATATGAAATAATTTGAATTTACAAAAAGTACAATTTCAAATAAATTTCCATTTCAGTACATTGTACAATTTTTGATTTCCCATCTCTGTTACAGACACAACTCTACAAAACACGTGTTGACAGATGGCGAACAGAACATAAACAAGCAGCAAGCACATCGTGTGCTGATTAATATAGTTTTGAAAGTTTTGTGCATAAAAATAAGAAATGCGTCAGAATACTCCACCTAGACCCGCAGACATCGATGAAGATGCAGAAGAAATCTACTTGGATAATGATCCTCCACCAGAGGACGAAGATGACTTAGAAATGGAGGAAGTTACATTGGAGGAATTAGAAGCCCGTTTGGGAAGTGGTGAATACGGTTCCGATGAGGAAGATGAAAGAAAATCTCCCGTGCAGGATGATGCGATATACACTTTCCAACAACACGCAGCCCCAGTGTTTGCCTGTGCTTTTCATCCTCAAAATGATTTGTGTGCCACCGGAGGAGAAGATGACAAAGTTTTTGTTTGGAATCGAAATACCGGGGAAGTGATACACGAAATCACGGAACACAAAGATACTGTCATTGAAGTTCATTTCAATCACGATGGTACATATCTGGCTAGTGGTGATATGGCCGGTGAGATATTCCTGCACAAAATACAAGAAGGTAGCGAAAATGGTGATAAGGAGGGTGGTTTGACTTTACGTAAAGTATGGGAATACTCGATGGGTGACATGTCATGGATGCGTTGGCATAAGGCCACCAACGTTTTGATGGCTGGCAGTGAAGATGGCGAAATTTACATTTTCCGATTGCCAGCTGGCGATTGCAAAATCCTACCAGGACAAGGTGTACGCTGTGAGGCGGGTGATTTGACCAATGATGGCAAGAAGTTGTTTGCGGCCTACAATAATGGAACTGTGAAATTGTGGGATATTAAGTCCACAACAGCTGTAATGGAAATTGACGAACAAAATCCAATGGTACATCAGGAGGGATCCACCACCGTTAGCTGCGATAAAGAGTTTCCAATATATGCTTCCGGAGGAGAAAATGGTGAGAATTAAACTAGATATCCTATCGACAGTGCTGTACATGTACAGTGTATTTCTTAACTTAGGTAAAATTGTGTTCAGTACTCCAAATGGCCCAGTTGGTACGGTTGATGCGGACGGCGCTGTAGAGTGTATTGCATTTTCTCCCTCAGCTGATTTCCGAATGGCTGCAAGTGGAACTTTAAGTGGCCAAGTGGCAATATGGGACTATTCGAAATTGACTTTACGTACGCAATGTGATCATCCTGATGAAGGCATTACTAGGTATGCTTTTTCACACATTCCATTAGATGTACTATTGTTATATATTAACATTTTACTTCATTTTTTTAGAATCCAATGGATAGGCGATTTTACAATTTTGGTATCAACATTACAGGGAAATGTTATAGCCTACGATGCTCGTAGTGGTCAAAAGAAATTTGCATTATCTGGGCATTTGGCTGAAGTATATTCATTTGCTTACGATCCCAAAGAATCATTGCTGCTGACTGTATCTGAAGACTGTTCCGCTAAAGTCTTTAAAGTAGAGCAGTTGGTCGATTAAAATAGCACCTTTTTGTATCCTATAATCTATCATATAATATATATTAAGATCTTTATTTCATTGTTTCTGAAGGACGTATTTTCCCCCAAATACTACAGAATCGTGTAAATATATTAATTATTAGCTAATAGCTGAACCACGAATCATAATACTGTTGAACAGTTGGTTCGGCAAATAACGTTTCTTATTTAACGTCTTTTTTAGATATAATAACGTTTTGCTGTAGTCTCAGCAAATATGTTAAGAATAAAAAAGTATTTATTAAAACGTAAATGTCATTGGGTACATAATAAATAATTCCTTTCTTTTTTTTCACAATAACGTCATGTTGAACATTTACAGAAACAAGTTTTTCTGTAATTTTTTCTTAAAAAAACTCCAATCTGTTCGAAATAAAACTTACAGAATAAATGTGATTCCCGAATAAATATGGTTGTTGTTGTAGAAGGTGTTTCAAGTTCTGGTTAAGCTTCAAGTTCCAAAGATCGCAGATCGTCTGGAGCGAGTTGATGGGATGGCATCCCTCTGGGAAGCTGTCTGTATCTTCTCCTCTTCAACATATAGTCTATATTTAATTGCGAGTTGTCCTTCTATAAAAAAAACTTTTTATTTTTGCAACAGATGTCACCTCTTTATCTGTCCTGCCAAAACTGCTGAACTTACAGCTGAAAATCTCTGACTACAGCCTATTTGAAAGCAGAAGCAAAAGTCCTTATATATGTTGCTGATACAACAACAACAACAACAGACTGATTATTTTGTTTTTCTTTTTATTCAAACTCTTAGAAACTTGCCAAAATTAAAGCAAACCATGACATGTCTATGTTAGAGGGTTGGGTATGAATCAATTTAAAACAGAGCTGTTTTTTCACAAAGGAAAGAAAACTACCATATATCGATGAAAACGCCCAGTTGTGTCACTATATTTTTCCTCAGCAACATAAATTGAAAACTTATATCAAGTACGTTGTTTTATAATTGGCCAGCAACATAAATTGAAAACTTATATCGAAGAGCGCACAAAAATATTCCTCATCGTAATTTACTCCTGCTAGCTCAAGAGGTAATTTGAGCCATACGATATATAAGTAGAACATATATATTTTTGATAAGCATAATATCTATGTCGATTTAACCACGTCAGCCCGTCTGCGAAAGTCACTGAAGCATTCAAAAAAAAAAAAAAAAAATTGATAAAAATTTACTAAGAAGTTTTAAAGAATTTTGGTTTTGAAAATGGGCCATATCTTTTTATTTATCTGTCTTTATATCTTTTTTTATACCCTCCACCATTGTCATTCCGTTTGTAACTCCTCGAAATACTCATGTCAGACCCAACAAAGTATATATATTCTTGATCAGCGTAAAATTCTAAGACGATTTAGCCATGTCCGTCTGTGTCTGTTGTAATCACGCTATCTTTCGAAAAAATTGAGATAGAAGGCTAAAATTTTGCACACATGTATATTTTGCCAGTAGGCATGTTAAGTTCGTAAATGGGCCATGTAGGTCCAAGTTATCATATAGCCCCCATGTAACGGTACCCCCTATATTTGGTATTTTGATGATTTTAGCTACATTATAAACAGATTTTTCTTCAAGTTTCGCATTTAAATATTGTAGTAACTTATGACAAAAGTTGCCTATGCAGGTCTACTTCGTCGTATAGGCATTCGGTATTTTTAAGATTTTAACAGAATTTTAAACGGATGTTTTTTTTTGGAAATTGCCAAATTTGTAACAAATGGTGGAGGGTATTAAGAGTTCGGCCCGGCCGAACTTACAGCTTTATATATATATATATATATATATATATATATATATATATATATATATATATATATACAAAAATATTTATTATATAACAACATTTTTGTTTTTTTTTGTTTGTAGAATTGTTAGCTGTTTTAACTTATGTATATGTACGTCGAAAAAATATATGTATATGGTAATCGGAAAAATATGAAGAGACACTGCTAATAACAGATATATATTTTCATTTTATAGCAATACGACGCATAATATATTTTTATAGTTTTCCAATTAAATAATACCTTCGCGGTAAAAATTACTTGATATTGGCAATTATCTTCAATAACGAAAAACATTCCGCGGCAGCGGAGACTATTGCTTAACAACACCAACATAAAAAGTTAACATGAAAAATGTCAGTGATTTTTAAAATATAGTCTTGCAGGCATGTCACATGAACGAATTCGATACGAAAGTGATTTTAATTTTGTATTTAGCTTCTTCAGAAATCGTAAAACGCAACATTTTTCGTTTTGAGATCACTTTTGTTTTTGCAAGTGAAAGTGTATTTTCATACCCTCCACCTTGGAATGGAGGGTGTATTAACTTTGTCATTCCGTTTGTAACATCCCCAAATATTCGTCGTAGACCCCATAATGTACATATATATATATATATATATATATATATATATATATATATATATATATATATATATATATATATATATATATATATATATATATATATATATATATATATATATATATATATATATATATATATATATATATATATATATATATATATATATATATATATATATATATATATATATATATATTCATAATCAGCATAAAATTCTAAGTCGATTTAACGATGTCCGTATGTCCGTCTGTTGAAATCACGATGCAGCCCACATTATTTGGCGTAGAGCGTCAAAATTTAGCAGAATAATTTGTATTATGTCTAGGATGGTTGGTATTGAAAATGTGATATATCCGTCCACGTTTTGATATTCGGCATTTTGATGATTTTTGCCACACTTTTTCACGGATTTGTCAAAAAATTGGTATATGTTGGTCATAATTGGTTTTAGCTCCGGTGGCGAAACTTTGCATGTATAGATCCACGTTTTGGTATAGCCCCCATATAACAATACCTCCCCATATTCGGCATTTTGATGATTTTTACCACATTTTTTTTCACGGATTTGTCTGGAAATTGGTATATGTAGGTCATAATGGCTTCTAGTTCGTGCGCCGAAACATTGTATGTATAGGTTCACGCTTTGGTATAGCCTCCATACAACGCTATCCTCCAATATTCGGCATTTTGATGGTTTTTGTCACTTTTTATCACGGATTTGTCTAAAAATTGGAATTTGTTGGTCATAATGAATTCTAGCTCCGTTAGCGAAATATTGTTTGCATAGGTGCACGTTTTTGTATAGCCTTATATAACGGTACCTCCCGATATTCAGTATTTTGATAATTATTGCCACATTTTCCCACGAATATTTCTAAAAATTGGTATTTGTGGGTCATAATTGGTATTAAAAATTCGGCCCGGCCGAACTTAATGTTTTTTTACTTGTTATGAAAACTTGTGACTTTAAAACTTTCAAAACACTTTTAAGTAATAAAGATGTTGTCTTAATGACAAATACACAATTAAATTTACATTTTTTTTTATCTTTTTATTCAAAATAATTAGCGAATTTTAATGTTTTTTTAATTAACGAAGCTAATTTTTAACAAATTGTTGCCACATCATTTTTTTCTTGAAAATCACTTTTTTCTTTAAACAAAAATTATTCATCTGTGAAAACCAAACAATGTGGCATGTACATGTACAAATCGTCTCCATAAACATGTCGCCCAATTTCATAACCTCTGAACGCCGCACTTTCCTTAACCATGGGAAAGCTCACTGACCAGAGTCCAGAGAATTCACCAACCGCCGCTTCAGAGAACTGCACAAACTGTCTGATGTTCGGGTAGCAGAAAGGATTTTCCGATACATCATTAAAGCTGCAGTCGCTCGCTATATACCTGCTGGTCGAATACCTGAGATAAGACTAAACTTCCCAGCAGAGGCAGCGGGGTTGGCAAACGAGTGTGATGATCTCCGTCGTACCAATCCTACTGATCCTAGAATCAGCGATTTGAACCTCTACCTTTCCGGAATTCCTCGCCGTCCAGACGACATAGAGATCGTAAGGTATGCGGATGACTATACGATCATGACGTCGGGCCCAGTGGTCGAAGACATATGTAAAAGGCTGAATCCCTATCTCGCGGAGCTTGCCGCATACTTCCATGCGAGGAATATGAAAATATCCACCACGAAATCAACGGCCACACTCTTTACCGCATGGTCTGCGATGAGATGAGAACACAGCTGAATATGCAGGTCGAGGGGAATCTAATACCGACACGAACTACCCCAAGATTCTTGGGTTCACATTCGACAGCATGTTTAAGATATCCGTGCAAGCTACAGCTATCTGCGACGAGATGAATAGTAGGAACAGGGTCCTCAAGGCGCTAGCCGGCAGCACTTGGGGTGCGGACAAAGAAACCTTGTTGACCTCTTATAATGCCATAGGTCGGTCTATGGTCAGCTATGCGTTTTCAGTGTGGTCTGCGAATGCTAGTGCTACGCAGTGGAAGCACATCCAGAACGCTACCCTGAGAACTGCGACAGGGTGCCTTCTCATGACACCAGTAGACCATCTACGTGAGGAGGCGAAAGTCCTTCCCTTATGTCAGCATAATCATATGCTTTCGTTGCAGTCCCAGCTTGGGTGTTACCGTGAGAGTCATTCCAACCATAATATAGTGGATAAATCTCCTCCACCTAGGCGTGTCAGGAAGGACATACATGATCTAGAGAGGGAGGTCCAGCGCTACAAGAGAGAACCTCTAGATCAAGAAGCCTATCAGGCAGATCTGAGCGGCATTCATACAGACGCAGTCGCAGATGCGCATACTTCCATGCGAGGAATATGAAAATATCCACCACGAAATCAACGGCCACACTCTTTACCGCATGGTCTGCGATGAGATGAGAACACAGCTGAATATGCAGGTCGAGGGGAATCTAATACCGACACGAACTACCCCAAGATTCTTGGGTTCACATTCGACAGCATGTTTAAGATATCCGTGCAAGCTACAGCTATCTGCGACGAGATGAATAGTAGGAACAGGGTCCTCAAGGCGCTAGCCGGCAGCACTTGGGGTGCGGACAAAGAAACCTTGTTGACCTCTTATAATGCCATAGGTCGGTCTATGGTCAGCTATGCGTTTTCAGTGTGGTCTGCGAATGCTAGTGCTACGCAGTGGAAGCACATCCAGAACGCTACCCTGAGAACTGCGACAGGGTGCCTTCTCATGACACCAGTAGACCATCTACGTGAGGAGGCGAAAGTCCTTCCCTTATGTCAGCATAATCATATGCTTTCGTTGCAGTCCCAGCTTGGGTGTTACCGTGAGAGTCATTCCAACCATAATATAGTGGATAAATCTCCTCCACCTAGGCGTGTCAGGAAGGACATACATGATCTAGAGAGGGAGGTCCAGCGCTACAAGAGAGAACCTCTAGATCAAGAAGCCTATCAGGCAGATCTGAGCGGCATTCATACAGACGCAGTCGCAGATGCTATTAGCATTTATAAAATGAATGATGTCCTCGGAGTCCACTCCCCATGCATTGCAGCAAACCAGGGTAGATTTGGCACAATTACGTTCAGAATGGTGTAGTCGCCTGAATTCGTATTGAGCACGAATTGATGAAGATGTGCGTGACGCCTGCCCGCCGTGTGATACAGGCCCTCACAATACGCTGCACCTCTTTAATTGCACAGCCAAACCTACCCAACTCACTCCAGAAAATCTCTGGCTACAGCCCATTAAAGTAGCCAAATTTTTAAACCTGGAGCTGGAACTAGATTAGCAGAAAACAAACACTTGCATGTACTACTGCTACAATAACAACAACAAAGTGGTTTTACGAATAATAAACTGAAGCAAAGAGATAAAAAAAAAACAAACCAAAAAGAACACTCAAAAAAAGAATTTGTACAATATGTATTAGAGGACTGCAACGAGTATGCAAAAATTCAACCACACTCGGTTTCATACATGATTTTTGTTGATGCAGTCGTTTAGTTTGATCTGAATGAAGTTACCGTTTTCGCATCGAATTAAATCGAACGCTCAGTTTGAATCACTTCACTCACAATTAAACATGAGTGTTCGAGACGGTTTGATGTGTTCAGCAACATGAGTTGATCGAACACATGAATGTAAATGAGAAATCACAAACGTGATTGTTTTCTTTGAATCGAGTTCGTTCAGCGTCATTGTTTATTCAACCATTCAATCAAGTTTACAGTTTATTTTGACTTTTATAATATTTGAAATGGAAGAATATTGTAATAGTGCGACCAAAATTGTTGCAAGTAGAATCTACACACGTGTAGGTAAACGAAATGTCGATGTTTGTGAAAAATCTTGACCAATATTGTAAAATAAAAAAAATATTTAAACATTTTGATGTGTTTCTTTATTAAAAAAATTAATTTTGTTTTTTAGAAATAAGTCTTTGAAGTCTAACATGCCAAAAACCGAAATAAAATGAAAAAAATTGTCTGTTTATTAAATATAATTTGTTCCCAATTCCCTAATGGGGACAGCTTTTAGTTATGAAATCCTCAGTAAAATTACAATCAGATTCGAACATTTGTGTTTTTATCAAATCAAATCACTCACTTAACTAGGATCAATCAAACCGATCAGACTCACCATTGATGATCGATTCGTTATGAAGAATTCAACATAAGTTCGTAAACAAATAACTCATGTAAGCTGTTTGATTGCGAACACAAAACATCGATCAATGCATGTTTGATCACGACTTTTTCGTTTGGCTTGAGCAATTCGAATGTACATGTTACATCTGACTGATTGATTAAGTTTGATTGTATTTCCACTGTGTGTGATCAAGCCTACTCAATCATACTCATTGCAGGACTCTGATATGTATATATTTATTGTGGAATGTTGTTTAATCAATTAATCATTTATTAATATTTTAGGGGCAGGCACAGGAATTCGGCGCTAGAAACAATTGTCATAGATTTTATGGAGAGCCATCAGGCTATGTCAAAGGTGATCGAGTGGTTGCCGAAACAAGTTTGTCACAGCTTACCGAAAAACAAAATTCCTCGGGACCACCCACCAAAGATTGCAATGGGTGGAACAAGACATGGTCAGACTGGACCGTATATGTTAAAAATTTGTGTCACAATAAGAAGAAAAATGCAAAAACTTGTGGTGGCCTTTTCAAGGAAAATGTGCTCGGTAAAATTTAGGAATCAATTGCAATGTTTCTTTTTGGACAAAAAACTCAATATTCTCACTTCTACAATCTTTCTAATCGTGTGTTTTGTTTTGATTTCTTATTTATTCGTTCTGTCATTCCCCTAATGTTACCATATTGAATATATAATGTTGCCAAGTTACACTGAATTCGCAGTACACCAAATCGTACGAAATCTGAAGAAGCTAAAACAAAATCGAAGGATTTTTAATTACGAAATTCAAACCATTTCGATACGATTTTGTGACATGCCTGTTAAGTTGCCTTTTTGATAATTTGTATCTATCTTCCTTATTACTTCGAACCTTCAAATAGCAACATACAGCATGTATGAAAACTTTTCCAGTGAAAATTATTTAGTAACTTGTACTGAGAGAATTTTCTGTCTCTTTTTTAGGCGAAACTTGTTCTCTGATGGTATAATTCAACGTTGAATGATTATTTTCTAAAATAAAAATATAAATTAATTAAATTATATAAATATAAGTTAATTATATTAAATTATAAATTATTAAATTAATTAAGATTTTGCAAAATTTCAATAACTAAACGCTCAAAATTACTCTCTTTAATGGCTCTTATTTGCTGTCTGTCTGTTTGTTGTGATCACGCTATCTTTCGAATGAATTAAGATAGAGAGCTACAATATTGCACACATATTAATTTTACCAGTAGGGAGGTTAAGTTCGTAAATGGACCATGTAGGTTCACGTCCACGAGGATATATGAACCTCCATGTAAGGGTACCTCCCGATATTCAGTATTTTGATGATTTTAGTGACATTAATCACCGGAATTGTTTCAAATTTGGTATTTGAAGTTCGAAATGGATACTACAGCATTATTCTATCAACGTTATTCACCGTTTATTTCATGGTTCGAATTTGAATATGGTAATGGTTTATGACAAACAATGTGTTTTTAAGATTTTTACAGAATTTTTAACGGATTTTATTTTTGGAGAATTTCCATATTCCTTCCAAATGGTTGAGGGTATTAAAAGTTCGGCCCGGTCAGACTTAGCTGCTTTTTGTAACAGGCAAAAGGAAACGAGATAGACACATAGTTCCTTTTGATGATCTATATAGAATCACATTCTGAGTCGATTTATGCATTCCGTCTGCCCATGTATTTTTGTAAACAAAGTACAGTTCGCATTTATTGCCCATCCCAGATGAAATTTTGCACAAATCATTTGTTTGGCCAAAGGACGAACCCTATTGAAATTGGAGATAATCGGTTAATATTTAGATATAGCTCCCATATATATCTTCGTCCGATTTACATTTTATTTTGCATCAAACGTGTAATATCAGGCCGAATAGTATGAAATTTTGCACATAAAACCAGATTAGGCCTGAAAATAAGTATGCCGAATTTGATCGAAATCGGTTCAGATAAAGCTATAGCTCTCATATATATTTTTCATCCGATTTGTTATTTTTGTCCTCCGCCGCCGTAATATGGATTCCGTAGTTACTATATTCGGGGAAATATATCAAATACAGCTCAGAAATATCTTTGCTAAATTTTATCGAGATCGGTTCAGATTTGGATATAGCTCCCATATATAACTTCGTCCGATTTCCTTTTATTGTGCGCCAAACGTGTAATATTTGTCCAAAAGGGATGGAATTTGGCACTTACGACCGAATTGAGTCTAGAAGCTAGTATGTCGAATTTGGTGAAGATCGGTTCAGATATAGCAATAGCTCCCATATATATTGTTCATCCGATTTGTTATATTTGTTACCCACAGCCGTAATATGCACTCCGCAACAACGGTATTCAGGGAAATATATCAAACACAGCTCAGAAATATCCTTGCCAAATTTTATCGAGATCGGTTCGGATTTGGATATAGCTCCTATATATATCTTTATCCATTTTCAAATAAATTGTGCACCAAATGGGCAATACAAGTCCGAATTTAAAATATACAAATGCTTCGGCATATTTAATCTTTTGAACTTTAAATTATAATTATAATCATAGCGTGTATGATTGAATTCTCCCATAAAAACATTTAATTGTTATGTTAGCAAAGTGGTGTAGGGTATCATGAAGTCGGCCCGCCCAACTTTAAAATTTTCTTTACTGGTTTACTTGTTGGTTTTAGCTAGCTACCTGTTTGAGTGTAAAGATTTCACAGCATATTTTTGGTGTTATCATTAAAATTTGCTGCCAGTGAATTCAAATAATATATCATAAGTAAAACCATCTTATTTGGCATATAACTATATACTTTTGGCAAAATTCGAAATTAAGATTTTTTATTATTTATAAATGTAGACACGTTTTCTCTAGTTTTGCTTAATTCAGCATTTTCTTATCTAGAGGGTACCTATTTTCAGATTTCGCTGTTGAAAACAAACTAAAATAATTCCGCTTCAACAACAAAGTATTGTCAACAGGCCCTAGGTGCCAAAGGTGATATAGAACAGAGATTAGCACGAGGCACACAAATATATCCGCGATTGTGTGTTTTGTGACACAATATGTGCATATCAGAGTTGCTGAGGAGGCTGCGTTTATAAAGGCAAAGAGAAAAAAAGAGTATCACAGCCGCACTCAGCTGCACTCAGCTGCACTCACATCACTCTGTGATGAAATGTGAGGGTGGCATTTGGCGAGCAAAGCAATTTTCATAGCACCTTTTACCATAGTTCTCGGCATTAGATTCATAAATGTGGTTGCAATGAATATTCTCAGTCGTATTCATAATACCGAACGTGACGGTTGCTCGACTTGGATTTCGTGGCGAGAATCCGTGAAATTGTTCTATTCGTTTTAGTTTATATTCTTTGTTTTCCGCTGTTAGTGAAATGTGTGTTTCACAAATATTTTATTACATTGTTTAAGTGATTTTGTTTTCATATTATTTCGGTGACAATGAAATCTGGCCGATGTGGGATAGTGCTTAAAGAAACCTCATAAGAAATACGATTCTTCGTATGTGTGTGTGCCGTTCCATTGTAAAAGCAGTGTAATAAAAAATATTAATTATACGTACCATAGTCTATGAGTCTATGATTTAAATGAATGAATTCAGCAAAATACGTATTCGTGGATTAAATTTAAAATAAAATACTATATGTGTGTTTACGTGAAAAAAAAACTGTGAGAATTGCTACTTGTAATGTGTCTGAACATTCCTACCTACCCACCAAAATTTAGTGTCGGTTTAAAATAAACATAAAATTTATTAACCAAAATTACCCATGGAAGTGATCCATCATTGCTGGTAGTTATTATAACACCTCTGATTTGTCTTCTGCTTCATTCCCCTGTAGGCTTTATGATTCAAAACATTGTCACATTGTTTCGTTTTTTCATTGTCCTACAGTTGATGTGGATATAAATGTGTGAGTGTATGCGTGTTTCAAGTGTAACTGACTTTGTTTTCAATTCACTTCCAGATTACCTCCTCTATTTACAGTTCAAAATCATACATTTGGATTTGTGGGTGTATTAGTGAGTCAGCGGGTGTGTGTATTGTGTCTGAATGCTCTATGATGGTTATTGTGTGTTCATTTCTAGTAGAAGACAGTTTGTAAATTTGTATAATGAACTCAATTTGTGAAAATACAACACCTCTAACCACAACCGTTGACGCTATGCTGGACAGTGCACTACAAAGGATGGCTATGAATACAATCTTTATTTAAAAAATGGAAAAAACATGTGCAAACTGGTTTAAATTTCGTCATAGGGAATATTTTTACTATTCCGCAGAATCACATATTTCATTGAAAATAACAACAATTGAAGTACCTTAATGTAAAAGCATATCAGATACTGAATTACATAGAAAACAAACATGTTGTGGTCTATAGCAGTACGTCATATTATTATCCAGTCACAATATCTAACAGGATCAGCACCATTGTGACATGTCGGGTTATTTATATATACCGATACATGTAAAGTAATTGAAACGCCTTTGATTCACACAAAAACAAAGACTAGTTGCACATATATTCCTCCAGAGTATATATTCCTCTAGAGATGTTGAAGTTTTCAAAAGACTTGGGAATTCGACTATTCACAAATTTCAATATTAGTTCAAGTTTTCACCGAAGCATCAGAAGTTTGATATTTTTAAAATTTAGTAGGTAGAACATATCCAGGTTTGAAATAGACCCCATATAACCCTGATGGATTTTCTAACTAAATCAGCTGGAATTTTAAGGGTTATTAAGGGTGGATTTAAATTTCGTTCGTTCCCAAGAATTTCAACCGTTCAGCACCGTTAAAAATAGACTACCCGAAGATATGTATAATTGTGAGCTCAATTGAAGTAAAAATAAAAAGAAAAAATAACTTGATTTTTGGAGTAAAGTTGATGATTACCGTGATGCGGCAGGTACATAACACTTAAAAGAGATATCACTAGCTGTTCTCAGTTATTCCAACCTGCGATGGCTGTATTGAAAGCGTTTTCTCCATAACAATTTTTACCAAAACAAGGTTGGGGAATAAGATCCAACTTTATATTTTGAATTCTCTTTTGCGAGTATATATCATTATAGTGTAATTGCGTCAAATTTCGGCATGTCCCAGTAATCGACATTTTCTTATATTTAAACTCAAATAAGAATTTTTATAACTAAATAAAAAAAGTAAAAAAGCTGTATGTTCGGCCGGGCCGAACTTTGAATACCCTTCACCATTTGGAACGAATCTGGCAATTCTCAGAAACAATAAAATCCGTTACAAATTCTGTTAAAGTCCTAAAAATACCGAATGTAGCTGTTATATTAGGGCCCATACGACGAAATGGACCTGCATAGGTAACTTTTGTCATAAGCCATTACAATATTCAAATGCGAAACTTAAAAAAATCGGTGAATAATGTAGCTAAAATCATCAAAATTCCGAATATCGGGAGGTACCGTTATATGGGGGCTATACGAAGACGTAGTCCTGCACAGACAACTTTCTGTTTTAGGCTTAAGAATCCATTATGAACTTCAAAGACCAAATTTGAAAAAATTACGGTGAATAATGTCGCTAAAATCACCAAAATACCGAATATCGGGAGGTAGCATGATATGGGGGCCATACGAAAACATGGACCTGCATAGACAATTTTCTGTCATAGGCTGTAGTATCCATTACGAACTTCAAATACCAAATTTGAAACAATTCCGGTGATTAATGTCGCTAAAATCATCAAAATACCGAACATCGGGAGGTACCGCTAAGAAAAGATGATGCATGTTATTAAAATTTAAATTTTCGTCTTTATCCTTCAGCACTAATGAAAAAAATCATATTCTTAAGACTTCTCAACACATTAAGGATTTTCCTAAAGGAATATATCATGCCGACAATTAGAAATTACAGGCAAAAATTACTTCTTTAATAAAATTGAAAATTGTACAAATTTAATAAAAAGTGATTCAAGATTTAATTATTATTTCGAAAAGTGAACAAAATTTTGAATTTGAATAAATTAATATTTTTATAATTAAAAAAATCCACTCAGAATGGTGAAATATTGGAGAAACGAAAATCCTAAATGTGCTAGTAGAAAAAATCTGCCTAGCCGAAATTCATGATTGTTTGTGTACCCTCTGGAGCCATAAGTCCGACGTTTTAAAAGAGGACTCTAACTTCAAGTCACAATTTTGCAGAAATAATATTGTTGTTATACAGAATGTACTATCAATTGAAAAGGTTCAACGAAAGGGTCTGTCAAGCAAATGGTTTTAAATTAATATAGAATTTGGTTAAGCAATTAAATCGTGGGTTATTTTTTTATTATAAATTAAAGAAGAAAAAATTAAATTCTGACACTTCTACAAAGATGCCTAGAAGGTTTAGAGGATGTGTAGTTGCAATTAAAATGGTAACTACCGCATTCGTTGACATTTCGGTCCATTGTCATCATCCTGCGTGAAAAAAAACGGTATACCGTTGCCGTATGTTAAAAGATCTTTTCCATTTTTCGCAGATCGATCCCCAATCATTACATTCTCTTAGTAAGGAAGCTTTCAATGAATTTTCAACTGATTCATCAATTTCGGGAACATCTTTGTTACAAAAATTAGGAGATGTGTGAGTTGCTGCTTTGCTTGTGCTAGGCTCGGAAATCAAAAGCTTTATTCTTTTGGACTTCTTGTTTCTATACTTGGCATAAAGTTTTCCGCTTGCGTTGTTCTTTCCTTTTCTTGAAATGTAATAATAATCCTAAAAATAAAGACATATTATAAGTTAAGAAACTACATAATCAGATACGTTGTTTATATTGTTAATCTTACCCTCATTTCGTTTTCAAGAGGAAAAACGGAACAAATTTCATCCAATATGCGCATATAGTCTTGAGTGTAAAGAGTAACATTGTTGGTTAAAATATCTTCAATAATTATATTAATTATATCATCTCTTTGCTCGTCACTTAATTTCTTATTAACGCTACTACATTCAAGCGCTAGTTTCCCCTTCGAGGTATGTGTTAACAATTCCGTTAGATCCTATATTAAATAAAAAAACTACATTAACTATGCTTACACAAATATTACTCTTACCTTACCTCTGACAAAATTCCTTTGGCTTTTGAGCAGTTCGAACCTGTAGTGTCGGGAGTACCAGGAGTACTTGCAGGTGTCTCGTTGCGTTTCCACCATTCACCTATTTTAGATGGAACTGACATAGTTTCGTCATCAATCCCGAGCTATTGTTATGACAATATTAATACTGAGTTCAACTCTGTAAAACAAATAATACGTACCTTTCGTTTTTTCCAAGCAAAGAGCTTTTCTCTGAATTCAACACGCAGTCCCAATGGTGGCACTGCTTCCTTTAAATCTTCTTTTTTCAAGTACTGCAAGCTGCGAAATGTTACATGTGATGCTAAAAGAACAAAAAAGAAAATTCTTTGTTAATTACACTGATTAACTGAAAAATTCATTTTTATTTACTTACCTTTTAATTGTTCAAAAAGCGACTCCATATTTATTCCTTTTAAGAACTCCCTTAACATATAATCGTCCTCATTGTTTTCCGCATCTTGACTGCTGCAATGGTTTGTATCGCGAACCACAACAATATTGCCATCGATTTCTAACAACTCACCAATGATATTTTGAGGATCTTGCGAATTATTATTCATTTTCAATAAATTTTTTGCACAATGCGTCCTTTCTCTTTCAATAACACGGAAAAAATGGTAAATATGCAGCCGATTGCACACGAGTAAAAAAAATGACAACGGTGGTGCATGATTCATACACGGTAGTTGCTAAAATGGCAACGATCGTGTACGATTCATGCACGTCGGTGTACAAAGTAACAACGGTGGTGCATCATTATGCAGGTGGTGGTGCATAATTCATACACGACCGGTGTCATATTGACAACGACCGTGTGTGAATCATGCACCACCGTTGTCATTTTTTACTCGTGTGTAATCGGCTGCAATTACCAATATTACAAATGGACAAATTAAGCACGGCTGTTGTTGGTACCGAAAGTTGACCACGTCTCGGTGTCAATTTGAGCACGTTCGTGCACAATTCACCAACAGCCGTTGTTGAAAAATATAACAACGGGTCGTTGCGAAAATGACAACATACGTGCTTGATTTCGCAACGGGATTTTTCCCTCAGTGTAGGAGGAATAAAAGTTGAGAGAGATGAAAGGTGATAGTTGTTTGTAGGGAATTAAAAGGGATTGAGAAAAGCGTCGAAAAGAGTGATGTTTTAACTCCGACGGATTAATATATAACCATAGACAAATTAGGTATAGACTAAAAAGTTGTCTCATCTGTTATTTCTTAAAAAAGTGCTTCAATAGATGTCGTTCATGCTGTGAGAGAGGTTCAGTAGACTCACTCAATTCTCTCAAAATACAAAATATTAAACATTTCTATGATTCTTTATTATTTATCAATTAAAAACGAAACATCGACTTTGTTTACTTTTACATTATCGAAATATGTCGTGAAATATAAAAATATAGTACTTAAATAGCAGAAAAATGAATAAATTGTTTTCGAAGTCGAGTGACTTCACTAGCCCTGAGTGACTTGGCTGGCCCAAGATCAACAATAGTGACATCTGCCGGAAGGGAAAAATTTTAAACTTTTTAGTTTATACCTTTATTTGTCTATGATATAACTGATTAGATATCTGATATAACGTTGTTTCAATGAGAAAACTTTTCACTTTGGTAGTTTCTACACATACAACACTATATCTCATATTCCTCGTTGGCAAACAAAAACAAAATTTTCAATAAATCAATTTTTGCGCAGAATGTCTATGTATGGCTTCTTCATTTCAATGTCATTTGTGCATCTATGAGTGGCAATATTTTTGTCAAATTTGTTCTCGTTGCAATTAACAATTTAAACCAGTAAGGAAAAGTCAAAAGTCGGGTGGGGCCGAATATATGATACCCTACACCACTATGCATATTTAGTACAGCTCCTGTAACAAAAGAATTTATTTGAATGAGATCATACCACCTATTAACATTTGGCTTTAGAGCAATTATAGTTTGGTTTCAGATGGAACTTATATATGGCAGACATATCCAATTCTGAATCCATTTTCACTAAATTTGACGGAGACATTTTAATCTAATATACCAAATAACATTGCTATAGAGTGCATGATATCAATTCGAGAAGGATTATATTAAGAAAATATGTATCGGAGACGAGTTCCACAAAGTGGAAACGTACGCCCCAAAATTCACTCAATTTGGGCTGATAATAGCCACATACACATATATGAGGCCGATACCAACACCTGGACTTATATAGCCCATTTTCAATGACAAAAGCCTTGCAGAACATTTTATCAATCTACATTTTTAAAGTGATTTATACAGACTGACACGCACGGACAGACATCGCTTAATTGAAATAGAATTTTAAGCTGATCAAGAATATATAGACTTTGGTGAAGGTATAAAACAATAGATAAAAAGTAATCGTTTATTTCTTATTTTGATAAATAAAATCAGTAGGGAGAGAATAAAAGTCGATCGGCCCGACTACATATACTACTATACTATGGAGGATTAACTTTGTCATTAACTTTGTCATTCCGTTTGTAACTCCTTGAAATACTCATGTCAGACCCAAAAAAAAATATATTTTTCTTCAGCGATTTAGCGATGCCCGTCTCTCTGTCCATCTGTCTGTTGTATCTTTCGAACGAATTGAGATAGAACGTTTACATTTTGCACACATGTTTATTTTGCCAGTAGGCAGTTAAGTTCGTAAAAGGGCCATGTAGGTCCATGTTTTCATATAGCCCCCATATAATGGTACCTCCCGATATCCGGTATTTTGAAATTTTGGTATTTGAAGTTTGAAACGGATACTACAGCCTAAGACAGAAAATTGTTTGTACAGGTCCACGTCTTCGTATAGCCCCCATATAACGGTACGTCCCTATATTCGGTATTTTGATGATTTTAGCGACATTATTCAACTGAATTGTTTCAAATTTGGTAGTTGAAGTTCGAAATGGATACTACAGCCTATGACTGAAAATTGTCTGCGCAGGTCCACGTCTTCATATAGCCCCCATATAATGGAACCCCTCTATATTCGGTATTTGGATGATTTTAGCGTCATTACTCACCGGAGTAGTTTCAAATTATGTATTTAGAGTTCATATTGGGAACTACAGTCTGTGACAGAAAATTGTCTATGCAGGTCCAGGTTATTTTTTGAAAATGTCCAAATTCGTTCCAAAAGGTAGAGGGTATTCAAAGTTCGGCCCGACCGAACTTACTGCTTTTTAACTTGTTTTAAAACGATTTGGTTCAAACTTGATAGATTTTATTCTAGACAGAACTGAATCGTATGCCTCAAAATGCATCTAAATCGGACAAATATAGCATGGTTGGTGCAAAATTTAATTGGAACCGGTTGAGTATGTTATATTTTGCATATGAAATGGATATTACGGTCATAATCGGATGAAACATAAATATATGATCTAACCAAATTTATATCACTTTTTTTTCAAGCGACTGTAACCATTGCTTTTATTATTATTCACTCTGAGAGTGAGAGTAAATGCATTCGTCATAGTAGATCTCAACAATGTGTGATTTGTGCTATTTGTCGGTCATGTCGTCGACGTTCAGCGTTGCTGAAATAAATACTTGCCGGACTTAATGATAATAAAAGTGCGCTGAAAATAAGCGCACGTTAAATATCTCTGCTTGTACATGTGACAGCTTGAATTGAATTATCACAGCGTGTTAATAGCCACAACTACATTTATCATATGGGAGACGTGTTTGTATGTTAATTTCGGATACCGAGCGACATTTCGTGGGTATATTTCTGTGGTATATGGCGCGGTGTTTAGTTAGTGATCTTCACACGTTTTGTTTGTTATTAAAGTTTGATTTTAGCAGGACTCATTTGATGATTGATGTTTACGGAATAAAAGTAAAATCATTTTGGATAAATGTAAAGTAACACTCACTTGAAAAGTTTTGAGATTAAAAATTTCTTTGTTTTTAATCGACACAATTAACATCATAACACTGTGCGAAGGCAAAAATACAAACTTGTTCTAATGTTCCAATTGTGGTTTTGTGGGAGGCCACTGATAACGAATATGCCTTTGGTTTTTCTGTGTCACTTCGAAAATTGATTTTATAACGGTAAATGGACCTTTTACCTTTTTTAAATCAGTTAACAAATATCAAAGTTACAGATGTGAAAAAACGCATCAAAAACAGGAAAGCTATTTTCTTCGAGCTCTACACTAAATAGCCCATACCAAATATAAGCATTTCGACTCCACTTAGAAGACTTTCCCAAAACGTGAAATTTTCTAAAACTAACGACCAAACTATTGTTACAAATGGGATGAAAATATAAGTACAATTTTACCTCGGTGTAATTTTTTTTTTTAATTTATTTGAAGTTTACTGAACCAATTTATAAATCCTATCTTGAGTTCGTCATTTAGTCACTAACATCTCAAAGTGTTCTGCAAAGTCTCCATAAATTATATTGTTGTGTTTTCGTACTTGAGAATTTTTAAGAAAGCAGGTTAGTTCGACTGGGACGAAGTTTTGATAAACTCCATCATTTGGAAAGTAACTATAAGTGGCAAGCTCTAATATTCGAGCGGAACATATTCTTCGAAAACACAATTTATTAGTGTGTTTTTTATTAGTGTTTGTCCAAAGTTGGTGCAACGTAATATTTTTACAAAATTTAGATTGAGTTTGGAGATTGGCAACATCGGTCCACAGCTGCTGGTACCTCCCCCACATAAGATCAAAATTTTCAATTCACATTATGGAAAAGGAAAGGATCATCCAATAGTTTGCGATATATTTATCTACACAAGGTCTAGATAGTAGATACCACCCTACTCTTTCTGGGATAATAAACTTCCGATTCTTTTCAAATTTCCCCCATACTAATATTTTTATTAACACAAGAAATAGTATGACGAACGGATATAAAGGACCACTACTTCTGGTACCTCCTCCACAACGCGTTAAAATTTTGATTAATTATGAATCTCATAAAATGCGAAAAATGCATTCGATTCTCTTCACATTTCACATATACCAATACATTTGGTAACGCAAGATGGTGTGAAGATGCTCTTCGGTAATCTTTCGTCCGCACATGTGTCGGTAGACATGAATGAACTAAAAATTAATTTCCTGAAACTTCTAAAGTGTGTTAAAATTATAGTCATGTCCTAGGAATTGTTTGTTTTTCAACTAAAATAAATGGTCACACAACGCAAATTTGTCGTTAATTAGCTTATTAAAACTAATCATGTGTCTGTCGGCTTCACACATGTCCAGTTTTGTGAAATGCTCAAATTAAAAAATGTATTTCTTTATAACAAGACATACGACATATTTACGTTTAATTGCCATGCAAAAGACCAATTAAATACAATAATAAAAGAAGAAAGTAGCAGGGTAGGCCATCGCTTTGATTTCCCAATGTGCTTTATTAGGCGGGATCCAGATGTAATTATTATATTTAATATTGTGAAAGACTTCAACTATCTGCGCAGTTGATTTAAAGACAAATGAATTTGTAACAACAATTTGTAAAACAAAAGTAAATTGTGTTAATTTATTTAAAACGAATTTATATAAACTTCATAGTATACGGCTATTGAATCTGAAAACTGAAAAATGTGTATTGTAAAAAACAGCAAGAAAGTTAAAAATGTGGACATATTGTGGTGAGGAGACTAAAATCGTTATAATTACAAGGTAGTCACTTTCAAAAGTACATTCAAAATCGAAACAGCCAAGCAAAGAGTGCATTGAAAGTAACATGCATGCATGGTACAATGAAGAGAAGGTAGGCCAACTTTGAAAAAATTGCAAGTATAGAGGTTTACCTGTTTGGCTTGTAATGTCAGAATTAGTATCAAAACAATAAAAAATCAAACAACTTGTTGCATTTATTTTGAATAAATAATTGAAATCCGCGATAACTGAATGAAAGGTCAACACTTCTTTTCAAAATCATGTACTATATATCTCTAAAGGATTATTTCGCTACACAAACTCTAGATTTTGTCGATGCATACGTTGAAATAAACATTTTGAAAACACCCGAATTTGAATGTTTTCTGAACAATTTTATTGTTATTGAAAATAAAACACATACATAAACAAATAAAGATGACATATTAATCCAAGAAAATAAAAAAATTAAAATCGTGTGGTTTCATAGCCCTACCTTGATATCATTGTACCATGCATGTATTTTAATTATCATTTTCACCATTGGGTAAAGAAAACATGTTTAAATAAAAGTTTCAGAATTCAAACGTCTTCCACTTTAAACAACAAATACAGGGTGAGAAATAAAAAACTGCAACAAATTCAAACGTCATAATTTTTACATTTTTTTTAAATTTAAGTGAATGAAAGCAAAAGAGTCGGAAATAGCATCAAACTTTAGAATGAGTTTAGATTTATTCGAATTAGTCACCTTTGGCACGAATTATGACCTTCAAACGGCCAATGAAACCGTCACACGCTGCTCGAATGTTGCTCTGCGATATTTTGGCCCATTCCCGGCGAATCGCTTGCTTGAGGTGATCGACACTTTGGTATTTTTTAGTGCCAACCTTGCTTTCCAAAATACTCCAGACACAATAGTCCAACGGATTGGTATCCGGAGATTTTGATGGCCATTGTGCGCTGGAAATGAAGTTAGGAACATCATTTTGTAACCATTCTTGGGTGGCGCGTACTGAGTCCTGTTGGAATGTCCCAGGTGTGCGGCCAAAATGTTTGCGTGCCCAAGGCTTTAATACACCCTCCAGAATATTTTCGCGATAACATTCAGCATTTATTCTGATGCCACGGTCGATTAATATGAGCGGAAAGCGATCATCGGCTGTTATGGCGTCCCACACCATCACCATGGCCGGTTCTATGGTGGCCAACCGAAGGCACATTTTCAGCTGACCTCTTTGGCAAGTAATCACGATCATTTTGTTTGTTTACAAACTGCTAGACAGCGAATGTTTATTCATCGGAGAAAACCAAATTCGGCAGTTCACAACTTTCGGTCAAGCGAAGCAACACTTTAGCTCTTTTGAGTCTATTTTCTTTCTGTTGCGGTGTAAGTTCTTGCACTCTTTGGAATTTCACTGAGCTCATTTTTTAATATTTGCCAAATGGAATATTGCGATATGCTCAGCACACGAGCCATTTTTCGGCCACTGCGACGCTGGTATCGATCAAGTCGCTTCTTTACTTTCGAACCATTGCTGTTTCCTTCCGTCCACTTACTTCACGTCGGGCTACGCTACCAGTATCACGGTAAATGCTAGAGTGCTCCAACAATAGCCATTTGTGGTTTTCCAGCCAAATATAAAGAAATCACACTATCAAGCTTGAATTCCATCACGAAAAAAACCCTTTTTCTGCAAAATTCTCATCAAAATGCTTTTGTACCCTTTCAAACAATATAATGAGTTGTCACATAGTTTAATAGCTGTCGGACGAGTGGCTTTGAAATGACAGCAGTCTTAAGTTGGTTGCAGTTTTTTCATCTCACCCTGTAGCAGTAAGACCATTAGGGTAATACTGTTAAACTTTTCAAAAAAAAAAAAAACATAAAGTGGGTAAGACCGTTATATGGAGTCCATACCAAAACGAAAACCTCTATTGACAATTTTATAGTTCAAGGATTGTCGACTACCAAATCTTCTTAAATACCAAATTTGAGACGATTTCGTGGATAAATGTGATCATGGTACAATAAATTCAAGGTGGAGGTACGATACCATATGATTTTAATTTTTTTATTTTCTTGGCTTAACATGCCAACTTTATTTGTTGATGTGTGTATTCTTTTCAATACTAAAAAAATTATTCAGAAAATATTCAAATTCGGGTGTTTTCAAAATTCTTATTGCAACGTATGCATCGAAAAACTTTACAGTTTTTCTAACGAAATAAACCTTTAGAGATATACAGAACATGATTTTGAAAAGAAAGTTTCAATTTTCATTACATTTTCGAGGTTTTCATTTATTTATTCAAAATCAATGCAACAAGTTGTTCAGTTTTTTGATTCTTTTAATAGTAATTCTGACACTACATGCCAAACAAATAGATCTCTATACTTGCACTTTTTTTTTTTAAATTAACCTATCTTCTCTTCATTGTACCATGACGAGGATTATCAAAATACTGAATATCGAAGGGTATCTTTACACGTGCGCTTTATGAAAACATGGACCTAGGTTAGGTTAGGTTAAAGGACGCGCGATTGCCATATGGCAACCGCTCCACTCGGAGACCTATAGGTCCATTGTGTTCATCCAAGAAAAGAGTTTTGAGAGATAGAGGAACATGGACCTAAATATTCAATGTTCTGCCACCGGAGCTAGAAGTCATTATGAACTACAAATGTGGCAAAAATCATCAAAACAGCGAATATTGGGAGGTACCGTTATATGGGGGCTATACCAAAGCGTAGACCGATATATTTTCAATACCAACCATCTTAGATACAATACAAATTGTTCTCCCAAATTTTGAAGCTCGACGTCAAATAACGAGGTCTGTATCGTGATTTCAACAGACAGACGGACATCGTTAAATCGACTTATGCTAATCATGAATATATATACTTTATGGGGTCTACGACGAAGCGATGTTACAAATGGAATGACAAAGTCAATACACCCTCCTTTTCAAGGAGGAAAGTATGGTAGAATTAAGAAGGTAAAGTCATGCAATCATATGTTTACAAGTTTTTCAAAATTATTCATTTGATAAGACAAGATATATTATTCACCCGAATTTTTTCATATTTCGTATTTGAAGTTTATAATGGGTACTACACTTTATGACAGAAAATTGTCTATCCGGTCCAGGTCTTTTTATAGCCCCCATATATTGGTACCTCCCTATTCGGTAGTTTTAAGTTTTTAACAAAATTGTGAATGGATTCTATTTTTATACCCCACCATTCTATGGAGGGTATATTAGCTTTGTCAATCTGTATGTAACTCATCGAAATATTCACAATAGACCCTACAAAGTATATCTTTTCTGGATCAGCGTAAAATTCTAGGACGTCTGCTTGTCTGTTGTAATCACGCAATCTTTCGAACGAATTGAAATAGAAGGCTTAAATTTTGCATACATGCATAGTTTACCAGTAGGAAGGATAAGTTCATAAATGGGCCATGTCGGTCCACATTTTCATACAGCCCCCATGATGTTAGCGATATTATTTACCGGAATTATTTCAAATTTCTTATTTGAAGTTCGCAACCTATGGCAAAAAATTTCGTATGCAGGTCCACGACTTCGTATAGCTCCTACATAACTGTACCTCCCGATAGTCGGTATTTTGACGATTTCAGCAACATTATTCGGCTGAATTGTTTGAAATTTCGTATTGAAAGATCTTAATGGGTACTACAAGTTATGGCAAAAAATTTCGTATGCTGGTCCACGTTTTCGTATAGCCCACATATGACGATTTTCATTCAAGTGGTAGTTTTCAATTTTTTTGAAATTCTTCAAGTTCTTTCGAAATGGTGGAGGGTATTAAAAGTTCGGCCCGGCCGAACTTATCTCCTTTATTACTTGTTATTTTATTTATTTAATAATTGTTCTTCTTTTGAAAATTTCCAAATTCGTTCCAAATAGTGGAGAGTATTTAAAGTTCGGCCCGGCCGAACTTACTGCTTTTTAACTTGTTATGTTTAAGGTTGTCTTAAGCTAAATATATACGATTCGTCTTCTTAAGTTATGGAAAAATAACCGTTTTTCGTGCTTTGGGACGTCGAAAATAAAATATTATTTATTACGAAAATAATGTTTATTTCAAAACTGAAAAAGGTCTCTCGTATTCGATTTAACAATTGAGCCTCCCACTATTTTTCTATTGTTTTGCCATGGTTGTTGTTTAGCCCTACAAACACCAGAGTAATGGTCTGAGTGTGTGCGAAAAAAAGATAGTTGGCAATAAATGTAAATTCTTGTCAGTGCTACGCCCATGTCTAAGAAATAACTACAAAATTACATTTTGACCATGAAGGGACATTAAATAACTTGAATTTCTTAAATATTGAGACCTCTATCCTGATTTCAACGACTTAAAACTATACACTAACCTGAACATAGACACTTTCTGAGGTCTTCGACGAATATGTTGAGACGTTAAAAGGGGATTGACTATTCACGGATTACAATCTTATGGACAAGTAGAAGAATAAAACTGTTGAGGTGACGGTACATAATCAGCTTGGAATCATGGCTAGGCATATGAATGTCAAATTATAAAGGGATACGACGACAAAATATGAGTGCGGCTCTGGCATCCTTTTCTGATATGTCACAAAATATGTCATGCGAAGATTTCAAGCTGTTTATGTACTCTCACCTTTCAAGCTGTTTATGTACTCTCACCAAAATGAAACTAGCTGCTTAAAGATCTAGGCTTGAATATATTTGAGGATTTATTTATTGCCATCATATTTACCGCCAATGACAATTTGTTACCGAACCGGAGCATATTCAACGGGCTTAGATTTAATTGAATTATTTATTTAAAAATAACAACAAAACCAAAACGTCGACACGATCACTGCAACCGACTATGATGGTGTTACATTTCATTCCACGACCATTTTAAATCTTTTTATTTGTGTGATTGCATATGAATGTGTGTATGTAAGTTCATTTGTGAAACTATTTTGCCTCTGTCGTTTAAAGGTGAACGACACAAATGGTATTTATATCAATTACAACTTAGGAACACGTGTAACTCAGTCATATATGTTGAGTGTTCCCGGTCCTGATGAAATCCTAGCATACTGAAAAATTGTGCCGAAAATCTAGTATTGCCTCTCTGTTGTTTAACAAATCTTTATGTTCTGGTTATTTTCCTGAATTGTGGAAGGAATCCTATATTATGCCCTTGTTTAAATCAGGTTGATTTGATGTCACAAATTACAGAGGTATTGCAAAGCTTGATGCCATACCAAAACTTATTGAAAAGTAGGTTTCTGATTTAATATAATTTCAAGTATCGTCCATCATATCAAATTTTCAGCATGGTTTTAGAAAGAATCGCTCAAATATTACAAACATTTTGGAACTTACTACGGGTATGAACGAATGATTTAGAACAAAATGACAAGCAGACTGATTATACAGATTTCAGTAAGGCATTCGTGGTCTTGGATGGACAAAACAAGCATTGCCAAGTTATGAACATAGGTTAAACCTTGTAAATCTACATACTTTGAAAAGCCGCCGAACGATGCTAATTGTAACTTTTTTATTAATGGTTATTCATTGGAAGATATTGTCAGATGTTATTCTAGATAAACTTCACATACACATACCATTCAGACCAACGCAAAACTATCAATTGCTTAATTTAAATTATTATTCTACAAATTATGCCAATAATGATCCTTTACGTCGTCTTTTCCTTGAATTTTATAATTTAATTGATCTATGGGAGAGTCGTGAGTCTCTAAAACGGAAATCAACTTTGAACTTAAACAGAGTTTAGTTTTTAAGGAGTCTACTCTTTACTCTTTTGTTTTGTGTGGGAACACTCCCGAGTCAGGCATTGTTTGTCATAAGTAATTACCAAATTCAAATTCGAAACTTGAAATAAACGGTGAATATTGTAGCTAAAATCATCAAAATATCGTATAGGGAGGCACCGTTATATCGGAGCTGTGCGAAGACCTGGGCCAGCAAAGACAATTTTCTGTCATAGGCTGTAGCATCCATTACGAACTTCAAATACGACATCTCAAACAATTTCGGTGGGTATTGTACCTAAACTCGTCAAAATACCGAATATTGGGAGGTACTGTTATATGGGGCCTATACGAAGACCTGGACCAGCATAGACAATTTTTTGTCACAGACTGTAGCTCACATAATTTGGAACAATCCCGGTGAATAATGACGCTAAAATCATCAAAATACCGAATATAGGGAGGTACTGATATATGGGGATATACGAAGACGTGGACCTGCACAGACAATTTTCGGTGTTAGGCTGTAGTATCCCCTTCGAACTTCAAATCCCGAATTTGAAACAATTCCGGTGAATAATGTCGCTAAAATCATCAAAATACCGAATATCGGGAGGTACTTATATATGGGGGCTATATGAAAACGTGGACCTGCACAGACAGTTTTCTGTCTCAGGCTGTAGTATCCATATCGAACTTCAAATGCCAAATTTGAAACAATTCCGCGGAATAAAGTCGCTAAAATCATCAAAATACCGGATATCGGGAGGTACCGCTATATGACGCTATATGAAAACGTGGACCTAGATGGTACATTTACGAACTTAACCTGCCTACTGGCAAAATAAACATGTGTGTAAAATTTTGCCTTCTATCCCAATTCGATCGAAAGATAGCGTGATTACAACAGACAGACGGATATGGCTAAATCGTCTTAGAATTTTACGCTGATCAAGAATGTATATACTTTGTTGGGTCTGACATGAGTATTTCGAGGAGTTACAAACGGAATGACAAAGTTAATATACCCTCCATAGAATGGTGGAGGGTATAAAAATGAGTGGAAACACATATTTTGTTGGAAAATATGCTCACTCATATTCGAGTGACAACGAAAAATTGAACTCGCTAATTTTTTTATTCTTCTAGGAGCCAACTCGATTGAAGTTTAGGGACATTCACTCTTTCAGTTACTGAAAATGCCTGCTGGTTATTTTACAGATCTTTATCGTTTATTGTTAAATAGGTTGTGTAATATTTTGAATATACAGGTTGATATAAAAAACTGCTAGAAAATCAAAAGCCATAATTTTTACATTTTTTTAATTTTAATGCATGAAAGCAAAAAAAAAAATGTCGGAAATAGCATCAAATTTTAGAATATGTTTAGATCTGTTCGAAGTGGTCACCTTTAACATGAATTATTATTAATTATGGCGGCCCACAACCATCACCATGGCCGGCGCTTGAGTTCTGGTGGCCAACCGAATGTGCATAATTTCAGCTGACCTCTTTGTAAACATGATCATTTTGTTTGTTTACAAACTGCTGGACTGCTAGAATGTTTTCTCATCGGAGAAAACCAAAGTCGGCAGTTCACCACTTTCGGCGAAGCGAAGAAACTCTTTAGCTCTTTTGAGTCTATTTTCTTTCTGTTGCGGTGCAAGTTCTTGCACTTTTTGGAATTTCAATGTTTTACTCCGAGCTCATTTCATTGAGTTCCATCACGCATAACCTTTTTTCTAGAAAATTCTATATAATATAATGAGCTGTTACTGGAAAAATTTTTACAGCTGTCGGACGAGTTGGTTGCAGCTTTTTCATCTCACCCTGTAGTTTATTCGGTCAAGATGTGTCTACGTTGTACTTTTATCTTCTGCTACATCTATAAAGGAGGAAAATGTTTGCACGTTTGATTGTTGGTTTGTTTTTGCAATTTTCCATATATACAACAGCATCGCCCGAAAGTAAGATAGGCTATATACATTTTTGAAATTCTTCTTGAAGCTGCAGATATTTCATCAGAATCGGAGATACTTCCAAGCAATTTAGATTTTGTATACACATATATATTGATCGGTTATCGGTTAACAGTCAGTTCAGATTTGGATATAGATCCCATATTTATTTCCGGTCGATTTGGCATAGACAAATGAAAATATAGACAACGAAATGCTCTCACCGTTTATATTCGAAAAAATTCGGATCAACAATGTAGTTCAATGTAGTTTAAGGGGTTTGAGCGAGAATATTGAAGTCACTCAATTGTAAAATGTTAAAAATATTATAAACTGTAGGATATTTGTCATTTAAAAATTGTTCCATAACAAAAGATAAGAGAAAACATCGAAAAATATGGGAATAATACTGTGAACATCTTGAAAAACGATAAAATGTGTGTTTCGAAGTCGAGTGGGTTGAACGCGTAAATCAGCATGTTGACTATGCAAAACATGATGAGCGCCATCTGGATAAAAATACAAAATTAACTTTTCGTTGTCTATATCTTCATTTGTCTATGTCACCAAACATGTCGTGTATGTCCGATTCCACATAAATTTGGAATGATGAACGGAATTCGGTACCAAATAAGTTAAAAAGTTAAAATGCAGTTTCCTGTACGCTTGACATTTGCTATGACAATTAATATACCATGGGCAAACTCTTCGTGTATGCGGACTAAATTTGGCATATTCATGCTTTCCTCAATGGTCAGCTGTACTTGGCATGTTGTTGTGATTTGTTTATTTTACGCTCCTCAAGGAAAACCAAAAAAGATCGGTCTTATATAACTCTGAAATCACGATAGACGTCGCTCTTCAAATTCATACAATTCATCCCAATAAAATCTCAAATGCTACAAAGAATGGAAGT
Source organism: Musca domestica (assembly GCF_030504385.1). Classification (NCBI taxonomy): domain Eukaryota; kingdom Metazoa; phylum Arthropoda; class Insecta; order Diptera; family Muscidae; genus Musca; species Musca domestica. The sequence goes on along the minus strand of NW_026712363.1, from coordinate 8,483,982 downwards.
GCATTTTAATTTGAATTGAACAAGTTTTACTTACTTCTAAGTTGCAAACTAATAAAATCATCTTACAATATTTCAGCACATGTAGTTTTTGTCCGATTTAGAGTGCACTTACCTCTTACCATACACATGCTCCTCCGTATGGATTTGTGTAATTTTAGTCATCTGAAATTATGTTTTCAATTTGCGGTTAACACTATACACAAGCTCAATTCACTTTTGATTTTTATTATAGCTTGCAGAAAATAATTGCATTTAATTTCAGGTAAATGCATTGAAAGTTGAGTTAAGGTGGGGGTAACTGGTTTTGCAGTGTTGCACAAATATGAAATATAAAGTTTCAACATGTCAACTGCAAGTCAGGGGACTGTATTAAATTGTTAGATTGCAATATGTAAACTTATGTGTTTATATACTAGGACAATGACGGGAGTGTTGTTTCTTGGATATTAATATTATTCTGCGAATCAATATAGGCGGTCCTTCGTTACCCTCTGTCATTCCTAAGCCATTCGTCCGACAGCTGTTAAAATTATTCCAGTTTTATTAATTATCATTAAATTGTTTACAAGCGTACAAAAGCATTTTTGTGAGAATCTTCCAGAAAAAGGTTATTCGTTATGGAATTCAAGCGTAATATTGTGATTTTTTATATTTGGCTGGAAAAGCACAAGTGACTATCATTAGAGCACTCCAGCATTTAGAAGTGAATAAATCTTTTGTGTCTCGTACCATCGCTCGTTACCGCGATACTGGTAGCGTAGCCCGACGTCAAGGAAGTGGACGGAAGAAAACAGCAACATCAGCAGAAATGGTTCTAAAAGTAAAGAAGCGACTTGATCGAAACCCGCGTCACAGTGGCCGAAAAATGGCTCGTGAACTGAACATTCGGCAAATATTGAAAAATGAGCTCGGGGTAAAGCCATTGAGTTCCAAACCGTGCAAGAACTTACACCGCAACAGAAAGAAAACGGACTGAAAAGAGTTGCTTCGCTTGGCGTGGTGAACTGCCGAATTTTGAACCGCAACAGAAAGGAAATATACTCAAAAGAGCTAAAGAGTTTCATCGCTTCGCCGAAAGTGATGAACTGGCGAATTTGGTTTTCTCCGATGAGAAGACATTCGTTGCCCAGCAGTTTGTAAGCAAACAAAATGATCGTGTTTACTTGCCAAAGAGGTCAGCTAAAAATGTGCACCTTCGGTTGGCCACCAGAACTAACCGGCCATGGTGATGGTGTGGGCCGCCATAACAGCCGATGTTCGCTCTCCGCTCGCATTAATCTACCGTAGCATCAGAATAAATACCGAATATAATCGCGAAAATATTCTGGAGGGTGTATTAAAGCCTTGGGCACACAAACATTTTGGCCGCAGACCTAGGACATTCCAACAGGACTCAGCACCATCGCACTCAGCACGCGCCACCCCAGAATGGTTACAAAATGAAGTTTCTCGCGTCGGATACTAATCCGTTGGACTATTGTGTCTGGAGTATTTTGTAAAGCAAGTTTGGCAGTAAAAAATACCAAGGTGTAGATCACATCAAGCAATCGCTTCGCCGGGAATGGGCCAAAATACCCCAGAGTAACATTCGGGCAATTAATTCGTTCCAAAGGTGACCAATACTAACAAATCTAAACATATTCTAAAATTTGATGCTATTTCCGAAATTTTGCTTTCATTCAAGAAAATGTAAAAATTATGGCGTTTGACTTTGTTGAAGTTTTTTTTTTATCACATCCTGTATTTTCATTAGTCTATGCAGAAAGTGGGTTAATCTCTAAAACTAGAGTTTTAAAACATCATATTTACCATTCTAATAAAAATTTTCCACAGAAGTGGTTTGCTGTATACGCTCATTATAACTTTTTTTTAATTTCTAATTTTATGGAACCTTGCAGATACAAGTTCGTTTAACTTTGAAAACATATCCGCCAAATACGTTAACTAAAGCACGAATTCTTCGTCCAGTAGATGGGTCCGCAACCCATACTTTCAAAAATACTAACACTAAAACTTAAACCCAGCAACGGGGCGTGTTCTTGAACAGCTCTTGCCAGTCTAATTTCTTTTAGTTCTTTTAAAGCATCAACAAATCAGTGTTTAAACATCATTTATATATTTTTTGTATCAACACGAAAAAAAAATATTCTTGGACAATATTCATTTTAAAAAAATAATTGAAACGAATCAGTAAATGAGAGAGGTACACTCAAGTTCTTATATCTAAAATGTTTTGATCTTTTATTGTATATATCGGCCAGTTAATAACTAAAGAGGTAACGAACGATGGCCACCCCTGATTGTATAAAAAAGCATGTTGTATTCTCTGTTACCAAAAAGAAAGTAACATAGATTGCTATCTAGGAATGCCAAGTTGGACGTTTTCTCGCTACTTGTGGTGATTTTTGAGTCAAAAATTTCGACGCACAAGAGCCACTAAGTCGCTACCAAGACTTTGTCTGCTTAAGGTAGCGGTTGTAGAGAATATAACTCAATATTGTTCATTGCCACCACTTTTTAAGAGTTAATGTATATACATTTATTTTAAACAATTAAATAAAATATCAAATTAAATAAAAATTAAAACATCGAATTAAACCTAACCTCAAAATATATAAAATAAGGCATAAAATTTAAAAAATCACCAGTATATTTTTGTCAGCTTTTTTTGTCTATTTATGAAGAAATTAAGTTCTTGCTGTTTTTGTGAAGTATTATTGTTTAAGATTTTTTGTTTTATGCGAAAGGCAGGTTAAATAAGTAAGCAAAGGCTATAACCGTGCGGGCCGATGTGATGCCCTACAAGACTACAATATGTTAGAAGCCCCTTTATGTCCAAATCCATTTTGGAAGATTTCGCTTTTGAAATTATGTAACGGAGCACTGCACAGATATTACCCTTAGCATTTTGACCAGAGACATTTGGCCAATATTTACTCACTCCGTCGTGCTGTTAGTTGTTGTGGTCCAATTTGCAGCTAAATATAATTCAATGGTCATCCAAAATGCTAGAATTCCTCCCTGTCCCTAACTCTCTTCTCAGGCGTGTCGATTGGCTTCAATTTTGTGATCAGGAATTTTGTTCTGTTTTTGCGATCATCTCCAAAAGCAAGAGGCAACTCTGTATATCTAAATTTAGACTCATCTATATGATTTGCGTGTCTACGACATTGGCTATATTCGTCAACGAAATCAGCATAAAAGGCCAGAAATTCGCCTTTTTGTGTATTTTAGATATCGCCTGTAAGTTACTGTAAGTGTTTCGGTAGAATGGAAATGTTGATATTTTTTCACACAAAAGTAGTGGTCCATTCAACCCGCTGTCCTAAACTCTTACTTCATGCGAGATTTTCCTTTGGCTTCTATTTGTTCGGACGATAATTGCAATCTGTGACCAGACCTGTGTTGTAAGGCGAAAAATATTTCAAAATGTATACTTCAGTATTATAAGTCAAATTGAAAAACATCGCATGCTATAAAAAATATGAAAAAAAAAAATAAAAAAAAAACACAAAATATTACAAAATCTATATTAAGATCATTATTGGCATCTTTTTATGCAATTTTTTTATTTTAATTTTTATGCCAAGAGGGCATTCTGAATTGACAAAATTGGTCAAAATCGGTCCAGCCATTCTTGAGATATAAGCATTCTAGCTTATTATCCCCCTCCTTTGTATATACACATTGTATATATTTCTCTATATATACGATATATTTACTATCGGCATCTATGTAACGGTCAGAATTGACCTGTCCGTCTATTTGTGATTTCGCTGGTATTAAAAATATTCCCGATTTAATGTAAAATTAGACTTTTATTTAACGCAAATGTTTTGTTCTCTTTCACCCACTAACTATACACGCCCACTAAATATTACCCGATGACCATCAAAATTGGAAGACATCTGCCCAGCCCTAAGCCTTATCCCCATTCTAATTTTCACTTCGATTGGTCTATAATTGCGACCTGTAGAGCAACTGCAAAATTAGGCAATTTTTTTCCTAAATATCATCTCCAAAAGCAAAAGGCTTCTATTCTGACCATAACCCCAACTCCATTTTCAATTTTGTGAGGACCGGGCTATAATTTGGACAGACGGACGGACATACATAGCTAGATCGACTCAGCTCGGTGAGATAGGAAGATCCATACATACTTTCCTATGTGGGAAACCAATATGTCGAGGTGTTACATAATTTTCGGCCCAATCAAACTTATAATACCCCCAACACATAGTTTTGTAGGGTATAAAAACATACATATTTTTTCCAAATAAATGTATATATATGCCTTTTTTAATTTCTCCTCCTTCTGTGTAACAATTCATAATTTCTGTTTTTTTTTTTGCACATTTTCGTTGAGTTTTTTGTTCTTAGTCTGTAGATTGCTGAAGGTTTTTACGAATTTCTCTGTGGCGATTTTTAATTCGGTACGTTGGCATCCCTGTTTCTTTCATTATTATTCAGAGAGAGAGAGAAAGAGGCATGCAAACAAATGTTATTAACAGAATATCAACAACTCAGAAAGACATTCCACACCAATTATGTTCTCTCAAGTATCCCCCATTGTTTACTTTTGTTTCTGCCTATTAATGTTTTGGCCTGTGTGTGCGTGTAAGTTGTATTGTGTGGTTGTTGTACTTTTTGTGTGAAGTAGCGCATTTGTCACTGCGGTGTTTGCAAAGGTTTGCGAGAGAATGCTCTACGTATGGGTATTGTCTGTGTTGTTCGGCTTGTCTGCAGCAATGAGCGACGTAAACAGCATTTTCTGTACAGCTGCCGTCTGTTGTCACTGCTGGGCACCACTCGACTCCAAAGAAGTTTTGGAACGTTCATTTAGTGAATTAGTTCGAATTTAGCAAGCAAAATGAAAAGTTGTTGGGTTGGTTGCGTGTTCGTTTGATTATATAGCCGGCGCTGTTCAGTAAAGTGCGTTTACCGAAGTGATTTTTTATTATTTTATTTTTAAGCTTCGTTTAATTTCTCTACAAATTTCATTTACTCGCTTAATTGTTTCAATACTTTTTAAAAATTACATTTCTTTGTAATATAATTTGCCATACACGAAAAAGAAACACGTGTTACTATTTTTATCCGAACACAATAGGAAGAGAGCAGACGGTAAAAAAAACTTGAATAAATAATTCGCTACCAAATGTAGATAAAAACTTTTGAAACGCGAACAACAACGACAACCACATTAAATGTAAATAAGCTAAACAGACATGTGGTTTCCATAGCATAGCGAAGAATTTACCTATCGCATAGCACATGAATTTGTGATAAATAATGAAGAAAAGGCCAAACGCAGACACTCAATAAACGACATTGCAATACATACCTAACTACCTACCAAAAATGAAAATATTTCACTTGGACATTTTCCAACTTAAAAGATAAACAAAAACAAAACATTCATAAAAGCACGTTGTAATAAAAAATAAGCATAAGCAGAAAGTGACTATTCTTCAACTCAACGGTGAGGAGAGCCGAACATCAGCGACACGCATTCGTGAAATCAAGGTGAAAAGAGAAGAAGAATTGTTACCCGCTCGCCGATACCGGCTCATTATACGCTGGCATTTCTTCAACATACTCACATACACACTCATACAAGAATTCATTCAACATATTTTTGGGCCCCATGAAAAAAGCTGATGCAATATACTGCCACATTTGCGAGTTTTTTTTTGGAAACATTGAAAAATCAAGGGAAACAAGCGTAAAAGGGAAAAGCAGCAACTAGCAGCGTTAACGTTAGTAGTTAACAGAGAACAAGAAGCACGCACGCACGCGCACTTTTTTTAAATTCCAATTAGAATTTAGTTATGGCCCGTGTTCAAGCTGGTGACAATTTAGTACCACGCCAAGTATTCGAAATGCCCGGTGAAAACAGTAAAGAAATGCAAAGCTGCGACAGTTCCAGTCAAGGTTCTGGCGTTAAGCTGAAGAAGCGAATTGGCCTCTTGGATGGTGTTGCCATTATTGTTGGTGTCATTGTCGGTGCGGGTATTTTTGTGAGTCCTAAAGGTGTCCTCTTGTATTCTGGGTCCATTGGTCAATCGCTTATAGTATGGGTACTTTGTGGTGTACTGAGTATGGTTGGCGCCTTGTGTTATGCTGAATTAGGTAAGTTTAATTACCAATTTTCATACTAATTATTATAATATTTTTTACCTATTTGTATCCTGAATTTATTTGTATTTTATATAATGTGATGATAAATTTTACCCTTCCAAATTTTACAAAAAAAAAAAAAAAACATTGATTAAAAATTTTCATTGATAATTATTTGTTTTATAAGTATTAGCTTGTATATTTTAAATTACGATAAGAAACAAGTTAAAACGCAGTAAGAATTTTGAATACCCTCCACCATTTCGAACGAATTTGGAAATGTTCAAAAATAAAATCCGTTAAAAAATCTGTTAAAATCTAAAATACCGAATGTAGCCGTCATATTAGGGTCTAAACGACAACGTGGACCTGCATAGGCAACTTTTGTCATACGCCAATAATCAAATGCGAAACTTGAAAAAAAAAAAAAAAAAAAAAACAAGTAAAAAACATTAAGTTCGGCCGGGCCGAGCTTTTAACTCTTAGGGTAATGGAAACATTAGAACCAATTATGGGTCATAATACCAAATTTTAGACATATTCTTGGGAAAATGTGACAAAAATAATCAAAATACCGAATATCGTGGGAAACCGTTATATGGGGGAAATACTAAAGCGTGGACCTATACATGCAATGTTTCGCCACACGAACTAGGACCCACTATGACCTACAAATACCAAATTTCAGACAAATGTGGCAAAAATCATCAAAATACCGAATATCGGAGGTAACGTTATATGGGGGCTATACCAAAACGTGGACCTATACATGCAATGTTTCGCCACCGGAGCTAGAACCCACTATGATCAACAAATACCAATTTTTAGACAAATCCATGATAAAATGTGGCAAAAATCATCAAAATACCGAATCTCGGGAGGTACCGTTATATGGGGCTATACCAAAGCATGGTCCCATACATACAAAATTTCGCCACACGAGCTAGGACCCATTATGACCTACAAATACCAATTTTCAGACAAATCCGTGAAAAAATGTGGCAAAAATAATCAAAATACCGAATATCGGGAGGTAGCGTAATATGGGGATTATACCAAAACGTGCACCGATATATCTCATTTTCAATACCAACCATCCTAGACACAATACAAATTATTCTGCCAAATTTTGAAGCTCTCCGTCAAATAATCTGGCCTGTATCGTGATTTCTACAGACAGACAGACGGGCATCGTTAAATCGGCTTAGAATTTTATGCTTATTATGAATATATATACATTATGGGGTCAACGACAAATATTTAGGGATGTTACAAACGGAATGACAAAGTTAATATACCCTCCTTTCCAAGGTGGAGGGTATAAAAAACGGTGAATAATGTAGCTTAAATCATCAATATAGGGATGTACTATTATATGGGGGCTATAACAAAATGTGGACCTGCCCAGGCAATTTCCTGCCTTAGGCTGTAGTATCCATTACGAACCTCAAATACCAAATTTGAAACAATTCCGGTGAATAATGTCGATAAATCATCAAAATACCGAATATCGGGAGTTACCGTTATATAGGGGGTTATACCAAAACGTGGACTTACATGGCCCATTTTCAATACCAAAAGTCCTGCATACATTTGATAACATTTTACATTTGAGTAACATTTTATCAATCTACTTCTTTACGTTCGGAAGTTAGAGTGATTTCCACAGACGGACGGACATCGCTAAATCGACATAGAATTTTATGCTGATCAAGAATATATGTACTTTGTTGGGTCTGACAAGAGTATTTCGAGGAGTTACGAACGGAATGACAGAGTTAATATACCCTCCATAGTATGGTGGAGGGTATAAAAACAGGGTTTTTCATTCAGTCAAAACTTTTATTCATCGCAATAGAAAAGAGAATTTTAAGAATATGTAAAGGGAGGGTAAAATTTACCACCACCTCGTTAGTTAAAGGTTAAGTCTGTTCTCAACGCCCCGGTTATACATCAGCAGTGTTTCAGAAAGTATTATTTGAGAGTTTTATTAGAGCTGCGCCTCAATATGGAATCTAATATAGTTTTTGTGCAAATCAGTATTTTTCATGCAGTTTTCCTACAGCCAACACCATCGGGAAATGGTTTTTTTTCTGTTAAATTAATTTAGGTAAACTATTTTTATCTTAACACTATGTTAAAATACGTTAAATGATCAAGAATTCAGTTTAACTCGTTAATATTGTAAAAAATCTATTATTCAATTAACCCTCTGTGCACCAATACAAATTGCAAGTGGTTTGTGCATTTGCTAGAACAATGCATCTTCACGGACAATCTGTTTACAACTGGATTTAAACTTTTTCTGTTTCAAAATTTTGCTGCCGTCCGTTATAAAATATTCTGATCTAAAATTAACAACTATAATATTAATATAAATTATATAATTAATTTAAATTTCATAAAGAAAACTTGATTTGTTCTTCCGGAAATGTCATTGAAAATATTAAGCTACCTATTAGAAATTGTTTGAATATTGTTTAAAAGTTTGTATTCAATTTTAAATTTTTTGTTGGTTGATTAATACCAGCGGAGAGCGACTATTGGCTGTTATGGCGTCCCACACCATCACCATGGCCGGCGCTTGAGTTCTGGTGGCCAACCGAATGTGCACTGTTTCAGCTGACGTCTTTGGCAAGTAAACAGGACCATTTTGTTTGTTTACAAACTACTGGACAATGAATGTTTTCTCATCGGAGAAACCCAAATTCGGCAGTTCACCACCTTCGGCCAAGCAACTCTTTAGCTCTTTTGAGTCTACTTTCTTTCTGTTGCGGTGTAAGTTATTGCACTTTTTGGAATTTCAATGGCTTTACCCCGAGCTCGTTTTTCAATATTTGCCGAATGGAATATTGCAATATTTTCAGCTCACGAGCCATTTTTGGCCAAAGAATCCTTTTGTACGCTTTTAAACAATATAATGAGCTGTCACTGGAATAATTTTAACAGCTGTCGGACGAGTGGCTTATAAATGACCGCAGTCTGGTGGTAGCCTTACCTACTTTACCTTTTTATTGTACCATGAGGAAAACTGCTGTGACACCCCCTATTGGAAAATTTTTGTTGCTTAAAAACAGATTCCAAATATTGACAATTAAGGTAACATGAGAGTCACATTAGTGTGTTTTTCAACATCTATCAATAAATGATTAAAAAATCGTTTCTTATGAACTCAAATATTTGTCAAGTAATATTTTTAACATGATTTAAATGGGAAATGTCATACTGTGTAAATAAAATCAACTGGCTCTGTTTGCTCATCACTCACTCAAACCAGAAACCAAAAAGATGGATACATGTCAATCGTTATCGTTTTCTTTAGCAAATATTTGAAATACTTGAGGTAACTTGTAGTAGCGGTGTCTTCTTAAAATTTGTCATTTTGTCAGTACTACCTACGTGACCTTTAAATGAATAGAACAACCGAATCATAACTGCAACAATTATTACACGCATCGACTTTTTCGCTCTGGCATTGACGTCGTCGCACATGTCTATAAATTATAAAATAATTTAGGCACATCTACCGTACAGTAATTGATTGCGTAAGGTATTTAGGTGGCGGCAGATAAACAGATAACGGTGACCAAACGTAAAGCGTAACATATTTTGAGTCACCCAAACAAAGAGGTATTTGATTTGTAACGTGGTCATAAAATCACAACATTTTTTCAATAATTTTTGCATAGAAAATAACAGATTTGTGACTGTATTTAATTAATTATTGGGGAGAAATTTTATTATATGAGATATCTATATCTCTAAATAGGAAAATGTTTGTACGTTTGATTGTTTGTATGTTTGTTTGTTTGTAATTTATAGACTCAAAAACTGCTAAACAGATTTTCCTTACAGGTATGGCCTGAAAGTAACACAGTTTATATACATTATAGAATTCCACTGGGAACTGGAGATATAGCATCAGAATCGGATATACCTCCAGAAAATTTAGTTTTTGAATGCTCATATCTATTGAGTTTGGCAAATTATAAATGAAATCGGTTCAGATTTTAATATAGCTCCTACATATATTATCGGCCGATCTCACATATTTGATGCACCAAACACGATATATATCTCTAATTTCAATGGAATATGAAATGTGTAACGGCATTCGGGACAAAAAAAAAAATCCAAAATTATATTGAAATCGGTTCAGATTTGATTATAGCTCCCCCATAAATTTTCGATTTCATGTGTATGATGCACCAAACACGCCATATATCTAAAATTTCATTAAAATTTTAAATGTGCGTTGGAATTTGATCTAAAAATTAATTTGGTATATTATATTGAAATCGCTATAAATCTCTAATTTAAATAACATCTGGAATGTGTTACGGAATTTGGTCTACAAATAAATTTACCAAATTATATTGATTACGGTTCAGATCCAAATAGTTCTTATATACAATTTTTTGGCCGATTTGGTGTATTTGATGTACCAAATACAATTGCAAATTGTTTTACCAAATATAAATCACCGGAAAGAGAATAAGAAGAGTTACAATTGATTGCAGGAAGAAATTCGTCCAGCAAGAATTTGCAAACTCTCCATGAAAGAACTGTCCAAATTGTTCTCTCAAATCGCTCTCATTTGCAGATATTTTGTGTTAACAGACGACTTCCAGTAACAATTTGCAACATTTGCTACAAATTTTAGGGTAACCAGACACAAATATTGTTATACCCTCCACCTTGGAAAGGAGGGTATATTAACTTTGTCATTCCGTTTGTAACATCCTTAAATATTCGTCGTAGACCCCATAAAGTATATATATTCATAATCAGCATAAAATTCTAAGTCGATTTAACGATGTCCGTCTGTCTGTCTGTCTGTCTGCCTGTCTGTTGAAATCACGATACAGCCCAAATTATTTGACGTAGAGCGCCAAAATTTAGCAGAGCAATTGGTATTGTGTCTAGGATGGTTGGTATTGAAAATCGGTCCACGTTCTGGTATAGTCCCCATATAACGGTACCTCCCGATATTCGGTATTTTGATGATTTATGCCACATTATTTAACGGATTTGTCTGAAAATTGGTATTTGTAGGTCATAACGGGTCCCTGTATGTGTGGCAAAACATAGCATGTATAGGTCCACGTTTTGGTATAGCCTTCATATAATGGTACCTCCCGATATTCGATATTTTGATTATTTTTGCCACAGTTTTTAACGGATTTGTCTAAAAATTGGTATTTGTTGGTCATAATGAGTTCCAGCTCCGGTGGCGAAACATTGCATGTATGGGTCCATGATTTGGTATAGCCCCCATATTACGGTACCTCCCGATATTCGGTATTTTGATGGTTTTTGCCCCTTTTTTTCACGTATTTGTCTGAAAATTGGTATTTGTAGGTCATAATGGGTTCTAGCTCCGTTGGCGGAACCTTGCATGTGTAGGTCCACGATTTGGTAGAGCCCCCATATAACGGTACCTCCCGATATTCGGCATTTTAATGGTTTTTGCCACATTTCTTCTAATGTTTCCTTTACCCTAAGGTGGAGGGTATTAAAAGTTTGGCCCGGCCGAACTTAATGTTTTTATACCCTACAACACTATGTGTTGGGGGTATTATAAGTTTGATTGGGCCAAAAATTATGTAACACCACGAAATATTGATTTCCCATATAGGAAAGTATATATGGATCTTGCTATCTCGGCGAGCTGAGTCGATCTAGCTATGTATGTCCGTCCGTCCGTCTGTCCGTCTGTCCATGTTAATTTGTAATCACTTTACAGGTCGCAATTATGGTCCGATCTTCACGAAATTTAAAATGGAGGTGGGGCTAGGGTCAGAATAGAACCCTATTTCTTTTGGTGATGATCGCATAATATTTAGGGGTTGAAATGGACCAAAAACTGAAAAAATTCCTGATTTTGCACTTGCTCTACAGGTCGCAATTATAGACCAATCGACTTTCAAATTTCGCATGTAGCTAGAGTTTAGGGCTGGCAAGAAGCCTACCCATTTGGGTGGTCATCGGATTATATTTAGCGGGTAAAATAGACCATATATTTTTTGTTGAAAAAATTCAAAATTTTTCATTAAACCGCGAACATTTTAAATCCCGGCCAAATCACAAAGCCATGACAAGGTTACTTCTGACCTTTACATTGATGTTATTATCCAACAAATCGGATATATAGCAAAATATGTGCGATAAATATTTCTATCAAAGAAGATATGCTTGAAAGATCTCTTATATGTCGAGAACGGCTGAACTGATTTCGACAGTTCTCGTTAATTCAGAATGGCCTCTTGGCAGAAAACATAAAACGTCTAAAAAATCGCATAAAAATGTCTCTCTAAAGATGAAAATATTGATTTTGTAAAATTTTCTCATATTTTTTCCATTTTGTCATATTTTTGGCATATTTTCATTTTGAATTAAACATTTGGTAATATTTCTACAGCCTAGAAATATATATTATCTACAGTTAGGATATCAGGATATCATATACAGATCGCATTTATGGCCTGATCCTTACGAAATTTTGCATGGAGATAAGATGAGGGTCAGAATAAAAGCCTATTCTTTTTGGAGATGATCGCCATATATTTAGGGGTTGAAATGGACCAAAAAACTGCAAAATTGTCAGCAGGTCGTAATTATGGGGATTACCGGACATTGCAAAAGCCAAGCAGTTTTGGATGGCCATCCAAAAATATTCAATGTGTGAAGGAGTTTGCCAACTTTTATAGACAAAACACGAAAATGTCCATTCCAGTGACTTTTTGGAGAATTCACAAATACAGGAAAGACGCACTTCTGACTATTTCGTTAACGCTGATTTAGTTGAAGAATATAGTCAAATGGCTGTATCTCATATAGATGCGTTTCAGTCAAAAACCAATAATAAATGTTAATCTTTTGTCACTTCTTAGAGATTATAGGTCTTTGGGAAATATTGGTTCCAGATCTAGGAAGACCATTTACGTGCAACATCTACCAATAAATTGGAAATGAGCAAATTAGTTTAAGTTGCTATTATTCGAAAATTAGAGAACGAAACCTGATGGTTTTCTTTTATAATTTGTCACAATATCTTGTGGAATTCTTTCGAGTATCTCGCCTACATAAACTGTATAGTTTATTATAGTGTTGTAGGGTATTCAACGGTCGGCCCCGCTCGACTGTAGCCTTTGCTTACTTGTTTTACTTGTTTTTTTTTTTTTTTTTTTCAAAATATTGTATTATTGGGAAAATCACAAAATATGGACGGAATGTTGAAATTATTCCACAAAATTGATTTTATGGTAGAAGGGCAATGTTGTTTTATACCTAAATTATAAAATTTATCACCCATTAGCGGGGAAGATATGATCTGTTGTTATTCTTGTTCTTTCGCACGTGCACCTTCTGTTTTCTTACCAAATATAATCCATTGTATTAAACCCATTGGTAATGCAGAACTTAGTTGGTTTACATTACTTTTTAATACATTTTTCCGATGGTAGTAAATATAAAAAATACTGTTGAAGACCAGTTTACTATAGCGGAAAAAGGTTATATAATTTTTTGTTTAATTTTAAAATAGCTCACAAATAATTTATTTTACTTTGGCTCTCGAAGACAGTATTCGATTTGGTCCAAACTTGATACATCATTATTTCATTATCATTCGGATCAATGAGCATCCGATTCTTTTCAAACTAGACACATCTCATTATTTCTAGGGCGGACCTCCCCACAAACGATCAATAAAATACGCTCATAAAATACGAAATTAGCTTCCGATTCTTTTCGAACTTCACACATCCGAATATATCTACAAACATAACGTTTTTTGAAAGTTGGGATATAGCCGACCACTTCATGATTTCGTCGAGCACTCCTTCAGGTACCTCCCAAGAGTCAACATTTTAAATATTTATAACCCTTTAATTTTTAATTCATTTAATTTTTGACATTAGATCACTCAACCATAGATCTAATGTCAATATGAGGTATGTCGGTCCACTCCTTCAAGATGTAACAACATTGATTAACAATTAATTGCATAAAACTGGAAATAAGAAATTTATATGAAGTGTGAAAATAAAATACATCGGTTCATTCTTTCTGGTACGTCCCCAACAAAATTTCAATATAGTAAAAACATAACACGTCACAATATTTATATCAGACTCATAAATAGATATATACATCTTCTTAGTTGTTATATTGACCATAGCCGAAATCCGGCCTCATATATGTATGAGGAATTTAAAATAGGAGGAATGATTAGCTTCATCAAACAGGCATTTGTACTCCCGGGCAATCGCGAGATAATTAATATTTTCTTTTATGTTTGTATATTTATATTTCATAATAAATAAAAAAAACGTATCTCGGTATAGAGAAGAAGAGTTGGATAAAGACTGAAACAAACGAGTTTGCAAATATTTATTTCGACGTAATTAATGCTATTGAAGCTAGTCCCTCTCTGTGAAAACTACATTAAGTCCACAAAAACGGGGTCCTTTTTAAATAAATCTTTTATCTACACTGCTATTTTTTCCGTCGGCGCATGTACCGACGAAGTTCTTACATTCTTTTATATAAAAACCAATTGAACTGAAAATTTTCGGTGCTCATTCCTCGATTTCTTGGCCTACAGAACGAATATTTTCAAACCCATGTTCATGCTATATAACGCAAAAAAAAGTAGTCGGACATGCCTTGAATTTCGGAAGACTTTTAGTTGTACAGTGTTGTAGGAAGTGGACGGAAGAAAACAGCAACATCAGCAGAAATGGTTCGAAAATTAAAGAAGCGACTTGATCGAAACCCGCGTAGCAGTGGCCGAAAAATGGCTCGTGAGCTAATCATATCGCAATATTCCATTCGGCAAATATTGAAAAATGAGCTTGGGTAAAGCCATTGAAATTTCAAAAAGTGTAAGAACTTACAACGCAACAGAAAGAAAATAGACTCAAAAGAGCTAAAGAGTTGCTTCGCTTGACCGAAAGTGGTCAACTGCCGAATTTGGTTTTCTCCGTTGAGCCACCACCACGCGCCACCCAAGAGTGGTTACAAAATGAGGTTCTTCATTTCCAGCGCACAATGGCCACTAAAATCTCCGGATATCAATCCGTTGGACTATTGTGTCTGGAGTATTTTGGAAAGCAAAGTTGGCACTAAAAATACCAAAGTGTCGATCACCTCAAGCAAGAGCTTCTTCAGGAATGGGCCAAAATACCAAAGAGCAACATTCGGACAACATAAGAGGGTTTCATTGGCCGTTTGAAGATCAAGGTGGACCAAATCGAACAAATCTAAACTTATTCTAAAATTTGATGCTATTTTATTTTTATCTCACCCTGTATATCTTCATCCAATTTCAAGTTAATTGTGCACCAAATTGGTAATACGAGCCGAATTGAAAAGTCACAGATGTCTCAGCAAAATTAGTGGAAATCGATCCAGAGAAGGATATTCCCCTTATATATTAGTTACTTTGGACTTTAAATTAAAACTATAATCATGGTTGGTATGATTTAATTCTCTCAAATTCCCCATAAAAAAACTTTTATTTGTTATGTGAAGCTCTACTAAATATGCAAGTGGTGTAGGGTATCATAAAGTCGGCCCCGGCCGACTTTAGGTCTTTCTTTACCGGTTTTAATTTCCATATGTTGGAAGATATTAAAAGTTCGGCCCGGACGAATTTATCCGTTTTTATATCCTCCACCTTGAAAAAGAGGGTATATACAATTTTTCATTCCCTTTGTAACATCTCTAAATATTCGTCGTAGATCCCATAAAGTATATATATTCATGATCAGCAAGACATTCTGAGTCGATTTAACGATGTCCGTCTGTCTGTCTGTTGAAATCATGATACAGCTCACATTATTTGACGTAGAGCTTAAAAATTTGGCAGAACAATTTGTATTGTGTCTAGGATGGTTGGTATTGAAAATGAGGTATATCGGTCAAAGAAACTAGAAAAATGCAACTCTATGCTGGAGTCTTATAGTGTCAAATAAACTTTTAAATATGCAACAGTTGGTTTTGTTTATTTTTATTTTTTTAACAAAATCCTCACATTGGTAAAAACCGCGAAACAAGAATGGAATGGAATGGAATAGTAGGACCATACAGTTCTATAACAAAATTGCACAATTTATTACCAATTCACGGTGGAAAAATTGAATTTATTTTGCAACCGAATTTGAAATAATTTCAAATTATTGTATTTTTTATTCAAAACAACGCACACACATACACAAAATGTATATATGTTTTGACATAATAGGGGTACCAAAAGAAAAAAAAATTGTATATTGGGGGTAGCTTTGTTCTCCCTTCTGTAATTGTGCCATGCTACAACCTACAAAAAATTACTTATGCAGTATATGCGTATTCATATAGTCCCCATATAAGGGGTTTCAACCGGTATTTTTCTACGAAATTTCGAAATGTTTTTTTAACTATTTGGTACAAATATCTGTCATCAATGAATACATATTCAGAGGGAAACCTGTAAACATAAAATATTGGTAAGACAACAATAATGTTACATAAAATCCTGCAATTTTCTAATGAATTTCTATGTCTCATTAATATTAATGATGTTGAAGAATGTACATGAATATTTCCTCAAAGTTCTTAATGGTTACACAAAATGTTTGAAAGGTATTTTTGGGTAATTTTGGTGTGTCATGAACGCATGTGTTAGGTTTGGGCCCATGAATCATTTCAAAGATTTAGGCACAACAGCTTTAAGTTTCTCGGCCAAAATAGTCCCTGACTACACCAAAGAAAATTCTTGTCTTAATAAAAATTGTAAATCCAATAAGTTATAAATTTGCCTAAATGTATCATGAATGTATATCTCTTTACACTGCCCTCTGTCTGTGCTTTATTGGGTTACATCATTTCCTTTAAAAGGATGTGATGATGTCATCATACCTCAAAAAGCAAATTCTCGGTAAAGTTAAGTGATTTTATGCAATTCGATAGCAAAATCAAATATAACTGTTGTAAGTTCTTTTGTCTATTTCAAAAGGAAAATTACTGGTTTAATATGTACCAAAAAAATGGTAGAGGAAGACCACTTGTTGCGTCAATGTGCGCAGACAGACAGACCGATTGAACTTTAACGTTCAACGTTGTCAATAGCTGTTAGCATCACGCAAAAGGTGCGTGACAGGTATGTACTTTCAAACGAAACCAGTTAAAGATGTCTAAGACTTTCCTTACACTTAACATGATTCTTTAAGAAAAAAAAAAAGACGCAAAAATGCCCATTTTTTGGACTTTGGAGTTTTGTGGCCTAAAACAATATAGATTGTTTAAAAGTTATTGTTTTTTGGTGAATTTTGAAGTTTTATATCTATTTATAGCCCAGCTTACAAAGTACATCATTTGCTTTTTCGGTTATTTTTAACTGTTAATAATTGCTTGGCATATTTTAGGTAACACGTGCGTGTAAAATGTTAGCAAATGTTGTGTGCGAAATGCCATGGCATATTTTCTCAATTTTTTTTAGTAATATGGAAAATGCTATCTATACAATTGCGAAATATCGGAAAGCGAATTTAAAATAAAACTATAAATTGGCTCAAATTAGTCTTATTATGAGAATGTTTCTTAAGATTTCGAATAGATGGAAAAGTATTGAGATATAGTAACATGGCAAGATTGAGATATCAATTTACGCTGATGAGAAATAGCCGAAATGCATTGTTTGATGATTGAACTGTTTCTACTACTGATATCTAAATTTACCATGTAAAAAGTATTTAAAATGTCAGAATTGTAGTTCCTTTCGGGATAGCCCGGACCCCAGTGTTCCCACTTCGTACGTCCCTATAACAACATATGATCCTGTTCAGTTAGTCATACGACATTCGGCACAGGTCTGGATACATTGTCGAATGGGATTGTACTTCGTTTTTGGAATTCAATTGCAATGGACGCAGAGGTGAGATAGCACCTAAAATGCTAATTTTAAGCTGGAAGCAAATTTGCTCGAAATCAAGCAGGTTCTACTCTTAAAGTGCCCTCTTTAAGCTTTTGTTGTTGATAGTGCTGTTTTTGTACACAAAATATACCCCCCTTCTTCTGCTATACACAACACTCACAAGTCAGCAAACAGAATAATTATTAACTCAATTTCACTCTTAAAGCAAACTTTTGCTTTTTTACTCATAAGACCTCTTACATTAAACCAAAGAGCGTATAGTAAACCTCGTAAGGAACTCCCACTATTGGAGCTCGCCCCCCACGAGCAAGTTTCGCTCCCGACTGAAAACAAACCATCTGTGCTCTGCAAACAATACAGCTCTGGACCGTACGAGAGATAAAAAACTGGCAGAGCTTGATCAAGCATTTTATTGGAAACTCGGTTTACAAAGTCTTTTAAACGGAATGAAATATTTACTGCGAATATTGATTTCCTCATCTGCATCATTCGGATTGGCTTTTTAAACACTCTACCATTCTATGGGAGGTATATTAATTTTGTTTTTCCGTTTGTAACTCCTCGCAATACTTACAATACAATATATATATATATATTCTGGATCAGTGTAAAATTCTAAGTATTTTGCCTGTATGCGGGTTAAGTTTGTAAATGGGCCATGTCGGTCTACTTTTACGTATAGCTTCCATATAACGGTACCTCCCAATATTCGGTATTTTTATGATTTATTACCAGAATTGTTTCAAATGTCGTATTTGAAATTCGTAATGGGTACTACAACCTATGACAGAAAATTGTCTATGCAGGCCAATGTTTTCGTATAGCACATCTTCGTATAGCTCCCATATAATGGTACCTCCTTTTATTCGATATTTTGATACTTTTAGCGAGTTTTTTACCAGAATTGTTTCAAATTTCGTATTTGTAGTTCGTAACTGGTTCTACAACCTATGATAGAAAACTTTCTATGCAGGTCCATGTTTTCGTATATGGGGCTATATAACAGTTTTCAATTAAGCGGTATTTTTGGGTTTTTTTGAAATTTGTTAAGTTCCTTCCAAATAGTGAAGGGTATAAAGAGATCGGCCCGACCGAACTTAGCCTCTTTTTACTTGTTACGGGTATTATGTTTGTGTACATTTGTTTGTAACATGGAGAAGGAAGCGAGATAAACTCATAGTTACTTTTGAGGATCTTCATAGAATCATTTTCTGAGTCGATTTATGCATGTCAGTCCGTCTGTCCGTCCGGCCATGTATTTTTGTGAACAAAATTTAGGTCGCATTTATTATTCGACTGAGATGAAATTTTCTAAACAATATTTTTTTGGCCCAATCAAAATTGGTGAGAATCGGTTTAAATTTAGATATGGCCCCCATATATATCTTCAGCCGATTTTGGGTTATTTGTGCACCAAAATGCCAATATCAGTTTCATTTTAGAGGTACATTCAATTAATTAAAGTACATTACACTAAATAGCTACCATATATATGTTTCGTCCGTCCCTCACAATCGCAATATACACTTCACAACAATGATCTTTGGTACCAGAAATCAGATATAGCTCAGAAATCAAGATCAGTTTAGATTTGGATATAACTCCCATATATATCTTTATCCGATTTCAGGTTTTTGTGTGAACCACCGACGAACCGACGGAATTCAGCCCAGAAACAAGTGCTTCAAATATTGGTGATAATCGGTTCTCATATGCTCTCTATAGCTCCCATATATATGTTTCATCCGATTTTGTGTTAAAGTCTCTCACATGCGTTATATGCACCCCACAACAATGATATTTGTTCAGATACAGCTCGAAAATAACTCTGTCAAATTTATCGAGATCGGTTCAGATTTTTATATACTTTCGATATACATCTTCATACGATTTTACGGTTATTGTCCACCATATATGTAATATTAGCCCAAATTGGATAAATTTTTTCGTATTCACGCCAATTTCTCCATTTGGTGGCACTCGGTCCGGTATACCTATTATTTTTATATAATTCTTATCGAAGTCATATCATGCACTATATTTGGTACTAGAGGTACAAAACCCTTCGTCCAATTTGTTGAAGCTCGATTCAGAGTTGGACATAGTTCCCAAATTGTGACTACTCTAAATTTCAAATAAGGTTCATAGTTGGTATGATCTACTTCACATAAATACTCAATATAAACTATTTTGTTACGGGAGAACTACTAAATACACATAGTCGTGTTGGGTATCATATAGTCCGACTTTTGACCTTTCCTTACTGGTTTGTTTTATATAAGTGTATATAGTACACGCATGTATGTAACCGACCATGTTGATTAATTCTATTATAACATTTTTCTCTTCATAATGTAGAGAGTAACGTATTCGACCGGACTTCAACATTACTTTAAATTGTTAACATACCAACATATTTATTTATGATTTTAATGATGGTGTGAATTTTAGAAAGACACAACATTCCTAATAACATTTACACACACAGAGCATCTTCGGGAGAGATTCACAGTTAAAGCTTCATTCACAAAACACTTTTTAGATAAATGTGTTAATTTGTTTGGGGCACAGTGACATTTACACACGCACATCGCCCTGGGAGACAGCATTTAATTGGATTACAAGCACTTCCAGGGCATACCGAGACCTTGGACAAAGAACTTGTGTAAATTGAATATTTCTCTTAATGTGTAGACATGTATGTGTTTTTGTTTAAAGCATCATTTGAATGTATATTCTGTGAAATGACCTTATTGGCCTCGATCATTGTCTAGGGGACAAATTTAATTAAAATGTAATTCACAATAAACAAGCGAAACGTGATTCGTTTGAATACAAAACTCTTAAATGGTTTATTAACAGGAAATAGACATTAGTTTTTTTTGCCGAGAAGTTTAAGAAATGCTGTTGTCAATTCCATTTATATCTTATCGCGAGATGAACGGTTTCAGTCGGAAAAAACTTGATCACGCACGTTTGTCCGAAACATTAATACAAACGAATAGTCTGCCAGACGTCCAGACAGACCATTTGTGAAATACATATTTTGCAATCTCTTAATCATGTATGACGATCACATCGCAGACATTTGACACCCAGCAGACAATTGGCAGACTCTGTCATTTTTAAATATGCTAATTATATGATAATTTAAATACGGTTTGAACTAAATATTTCGAATTGTTGCTTTGTTGACTATTTCCACTTATAAAACTAACAGCAAATTAAATATTATTTTTGCAGAGATATAGGTTTTTTTTTGTTTGCATTTCTGAAAATGTTTAACACATTTTCTTGAAAATAATCTTTAATATTTTTAATTTGTATTGATATTTTTAAAGTATTAATTGTTGGCGAAAAATATTTGCTTAAAATGAATAAATAGAAAATTGAATAGAATATATTTAATCAATTTTAAGTCTTTTTTTTTCTTCTCAATTTCTCAATTTCACAAACGTGTACATTTTCAACCTTACTGCTTGATATTCGATTCAACTGATCCATATGTATTTATTAAAAAAAAACAAAAACAGCTTGCATTAAACTCTCCATTGAGTTGTTAGATTCTCTCTCATGACGACAAAAGCTTTTGATTTACCAAATCAACAGAACAGATTAACATTTTTAAATACCGAAATATCAAACAAATCGTCTTTTCAAAATTGTACTTGCAGTCGATTCTGGTTCTTTGCATATTTTAAACACACATCACTATGGGATGAGGAAGCCTTTAATACTTTCAATATCATATGTTGCTGTAATTTGTTTTGATTAAATATTCTGGACTAGAATAAACAAGTAAAAACAATCAAATTTGCTATGCCAATCTTTCGATTAGGGAAATAATACAATAGAGGCCGGACTCAGTATATAAATAATAATACAATGATGTACCAAACAATAACTTGAAGTGTCACATACTAGACAATACTCGTAGGTCTATTTTACAATTTTCACAAAATTATTTCAGACAGTTCTAATAAAAATACGGGGAAAAAATATAAGGGCTCAAGAAAAACGTGAACTGATATACATCATTTTGTCCCGGAAAATTAGATTATAATCTATTATGAATTTTTAATACAAAAACCTGGACCAATAAAGTTAATTTTTTACCAGTGTGGTTGCATTGATTTAGGCTAGATTCGACATAGTGTCATATGTAAAGTGATCTTTTTGCATTGTGTGATTAACAATTTTGAAGCTGAATTTTAGGCGTGCCTAACAACTTTCAAACATAAACAAAACGCTATTGTTTTAAATACTATAAATACTGTACAATGCTATATAATATACATATATTATATTTATATTGCATTAATATTGCTATATTAATAAAAGAGTAAAGTAATTGGCTGACTTACTTAACGATGCATCAACGCCCAGACGAAACAGCAGAAGCTAGAAACTTGAATTTTTGAGTGAGGGTCACTCTTGGTCCAATGGGGTCAGATTAGGCTGGGTTTTTGGAAATTCGTACTAGATCGGAATCCTGAAATTTGAAGTTAACATAACTGCCGGAGTGTATGATTGGGATATGGAGATAGTTTTCTAAATGTGTACTTAAGTGCACGAAAAGTACTGCAGGATGAGATAAAAAACTGCAATATATTCAAACGCCATAATTTTTACATTTTTTTAAATTGCATTGAATGAAAGCACAAAATGTCGAAGAAAGCATCAAATTTTAGAATAAGTTTAGATTTGTTCGAATTGGTCACGAATTATGGCCTTCAATCGGCCAATGAAACCGCCACACGCTGCCCAAATGTTGCTCTGCGGTATTTTGGCCTATTCCCAGCGAAGCGTTTGCTTGAGGTGATTGACACTTTGGTATTTTTTAGTGCCAAACTTGCTTTCCAAAATACTACAGACACAATAGCCCAACGGATTGATATCCGGAGATTTTGGTGGCACAATGGCTGGAAATTAAGCGAGGAACCTTATTTTGAACCATTCTTGGTTGGCGCGTGCTGAGTCCTATTGGTATGCCCAAGGTCTGCGGCCAAAACTTTTGCGTGCCCAAGGCTTATTTTTGCGATAATATTTGGCATTTATTCTGATGGCACAGTCGATTAATACGAGCGGAGAGCGACCATCGATTGTTATGGCGGCCCACACCATCACCATCTCACCATTTCTGTTGCGGTGTAAGTTCTTGCACTTTTTGGAACTTCAATGGCTTTACCCCGAGCTCTTTTTTCAATGTTTGCCGAATGGAATATTGCGATATGTTCAGCTCACGAGCCATTTTTCGGCCACTTTACTTTTTGAACCATTTCTGCTGATGTTTTTTTCCGTCCACTTCCTTGAAGTCGGGCTACGCTACCAGTATCACAGTAACGAGCGATGGTACGAGACTCAAGAGGTTTATTCACATTTAATATAGCCACTTGTAGTTTTCCAGCCAAATATAAAGAAATCACACTATCACGCTTGAATTCCATAACAAATAACTTTTTTTCTGGAAAATTGTCACCAAAATGCTTTTGTACGTTTGTAAACAACATACTGAGCTGTCACTGGAATAATTTTAACAGCTGCCGGACTAGTGGCTAAGAAATGACAGCAGTCTGAAGTTGGTTGCAGTTTTTTCATCTCACCCTGTAATTTAACATTAATATGCCTATCCGTGATGCCACGTTGCTTATGTACACCTACTCTGTCAAAAAATTATTTTCATAATTTTTGAACAAGTGTGACTCAAATATTTCAAATCGTTGGGATTCCCTTCAAGGGACCTCTGGCAAACATTAGTATAGGTTTACTCTTTGTAGCATAACATTTAGCTTACTTCATATAATACATCAGCATTTATTAATTACTTTTCAATTTACTCTATACTCTACATAATAAAATTAAACTTTTTTTTTAAAAAAGATCGATTCCATAAAAGGGAAACCACAGTCAACTAAATAAAACAATTCTTAGATGTGTCTTTCGCTTGACTCACAATCACTTAAGGCAATACGGAGTTTTTTTCTGTATTTCCAATTCAAATAAAAAAAGAGAAAAACAATACCTTCTCCATTTCCAAATGCGAAAGACAGGTGTCTCAAATTCAACAATGTCAATACAGTCCCGTTTATGGTTAGCAATTGTATTATGATAGCTTGAGAAAAATGCTTAGCCAAACATTTAAATATTGAAATAGGAATCTTTTATATATATACAAAAAAAAAAAAAATCAGCAAATATTGCTTTATATAGCTACAGCAGGTGTTTGCAAAATAAAATACGCAAAGTCGAATAAGTTGTTTTTATTAAGTATCAATATGTTTTATTTAAAGAAATGTACATGACTTGTTTCAAATTACTTTCTTTGTAGGTACTATGATCCCAAAATCAGGTGGTGATTATGCTTATATTGGCACAGCCTTTGGTCCATTGCCAGCCTTTCTGTATTTATGGGTAGCTCTTCTAATTTTGGTACCAACTGGTAATGCCATAACAGCCCTGACATTTGCCCAGTATTTATTGCAACCATTTTGGCCATCTTGTGATGCCCCAGCGGTACCAGTCCAGCTGCTGGCAGCTGTTATAACATGTAAGTTCTCAACAAACGCAAAAACTTAATAAAAATGTGAATTAATGTTCAAATCTATTTTCAGGTATTTTAACGGTCATCAATTGTTACAACGTCAAATGGGTGACACGTGTCACGGATATTTTCACCGGCACCAAAGTCTTTGCATTGCTGGTCATCGTGGCGGCTGGTGCCTGGTATATATTCTCTGGCAACACCGAACATTGGGATGAACCAATGAGCGGAACATTTTCAACGCCCGGCTTCATAGCATTGGCGTTTTACAATGGTCTATTTTCATATTCTGGTTGGAATTATCTGAACTTTGTAACTGAAGAATTAAAAGATCCATATCGAAATTTGCCCAAGGCAATTTGCATTTCTATGCCCGTGGTTACGATAATCTATGTTATTACGAATGTGGCCTATTTTTCGGTTTTATCAACTGATGAAATTCTGGCGTCGGATGCTGTCGCTGTTACATTTGGTGATAAAATGCTGGGATTTATGTCATGGTTAATGCCTTTCTTTGTGGCCTGTTCCACATTTGGTTCATTGAATGGAGCAATATTTGCTTCGTCTCGTCTGTTCTTTGTTGGAGCCCGAAATGGACATTTGCCAGCTGCTATATCACTCATAAATGTTAATTGTCTAACCCCAGTACCATCGTTGATATTTTTGGTAAGTTTAAGAAATGTCCATTATTTTATCTCCTCGTTTAGGGTTTATCATTAGTATAGTATATGTTCCTTGACTTCAACTCATTTTTTTTTAATTACACTTCGTTACATCGAGTTTTATGTGATACACAAAACGTTAAAAGGCTGATCTGAAATACTTTTGATGAAAATCCATTTTTAGTTAGATATTTTCTCAATAAATCTGTTTCATCGGAAATAATATTTAAGTAACGCTACTTTTAAAAACTATGATATATGCTTCTATACAATTAAGTTAGTGCTTGAAATCTATTCCTCTAAATACGTGGAAATGTGGGACAATCTTTTAGACTGTCTCTTGCACTTACATAAAGTACACTCTACTTTGAATTTAATTTCTGTTATTTTAAATTGCAATTTTGTCTATTTCTTTCAGTGTGTCTTAACGTTAATTTTACTGTTCATCAAGGATGTTTATGCTCTCATCAATTATGTCAGTTATGTGGAAGCCTTGTTTACATTACTCTCCGTTTCCGGTTTATTGTGGCTGCGTTATAAACAACCTAAAACCGAACGACCAATTCGTGTCAACCTGGCCTTACCCATTATCTTCTTGATCATTTGTCTCTTCCTAGTGATCTCGTCGGTCTTCCAGTCACCCATAGAAGTTGGTGTTGGCACAGCTATTATTATATCTGGCATTCCAGTTTATTATATGACAATACATCGTCCCGTCGAATGGCTGACGAACACGTCGCAGACCATTAATATGTGGTGTTCAAAATTCTTTATTTGTATGCCAAACCAAGAGAAATTCGATTAAGAATTTATATATTAGGGATTAAAATATCAATTATTATTATAAGTAATGAAATTAAAAAAGACTAATCGAGAAATATTTATTATGTAAAATATAGAAAGCTGAAATTAAATGCTAATCACTCATCTACAACTGAAAATTGTGCCTTTTGCCTCGCAGAACTCTAACAAATTGGCATTAAAATCTAAAGTTAATTTCAAATAACATTTTCTAAATTTTATAATAAATTCAATTTATTTCCCGATTTCGTTTAATACTTTATTTCAACCTTACGGTTCTATATCACTCCAAAATAAGCAACAAAAGGCATTTATCAATTATGTTATGTATGTACTATAGCTTGAATATTCACATATTTTGTACCTCAACTTTTAATGTACACTTTGTTCTAATTAGATTTAAGATACTTCCTCTCTTGATTAAGACATAGATGCTATACTTATTTATGTTAAATAATAATTTTATATACAATACATAGGTCAGTCAATTATTGTAAAGCTCGAAATATGTTGAAAATTAAATTCAATAAATCATATTCATACATACGTACAGTGTACTTTTTAAAGCGTATTTTTTGTAAGTATCAACCAAATATACAAAGACATAAAATGGTAAAGACTAGACAAAATGAATTTTGAGCAAATGGTTTGTGTCTACAATACAAAGAGTAACAGGTCATGGCAGAGACATGTTAATATAAAAACCACAATTACAGAAAGGAATAACAAATAAAAATTTGAAAAATCCAAAATTTTGGTTTCAAAATTGTATTCCATAAACTTTTCCAGTTAATTGCATATTGCCTTAGCGGTTTAAATCACTTAACATTGGTAACTATGTTGTTACGATATCATGACAACAGAGTTATTTTCAAAGGGTTGCCATATTTTACTCTGTCTTGTCCTATCTTTATACTTCTATGTCTTTGAAACATATTGTGAAATTACATAGAATTTGTGGTTTTAAATAAATGAATCTAGATATATTTTTGAAGTCGATGATTTACGCGAATAAGCCGACGATGACTCAAGCTTAGAAAGATTTTGTTCCATACATAATTTCTTTCTGTCTGCTTTACAGTATAATAACGTTTCATAATTTGTTATTAAATATTGGTGTTTTGTTTAAAATTGGAAAATTGCTTTCCGGTTGGCACACCCTTCATTATGTGCTAAAATACATTCGCCTAAAAGCATGCAATAATTCTGAAATGAAGGTACGCGTTTCGGGTTTGAAAAAAAAAAACGTTTTTATATCGTTTTATTTTTATCATACCCCACACCACATAGTGGTAAGGGTATTATATCTTTGTGCATTTGTTTGTAATATGTAGAAGGAAGGCGAGATAGACCCAAAGTTACTTTTAAGGATCTTCATAGAATCACTTTTTGAGTCGATTTATGCATGTCAGTCCGTCTGTCCATCTGTCCATGTATTCTTGTGAACCAAGTGCAGGTTGCGTTTATTATCCGATTGAGCTGAAATTTTCCAAAAAATATTTGTTTGACTCAAGGACGAACCATATTGAAATTGGTGATAATTGGATCAAATTTAGATTGTGCACCAAATGGCCAATATCAGCTCAAATGACCTGAATTTTGGTACAACCGCATTCAGTCAGATATAGCTATAGCTCCCATATATATGTTTCATCCGATTTGGTGTTTGAGTTCCGCACATTTGTAATATGCATCCCACAAGAATGATATTTGCTACCAGACATCAGATACAGCAAAGGAATGCCTCTGCCAAATTTTGTCAATATTGGTTCAGACTTACATATAGCTCCCATATATATCTTTATCCGGTTTCAGTTTTTTTGTGCACCAAATGGCTAATATCAGCCCAAATTTAATATTGGAGATCAGATTGATCTTTGATTGATTTTAATTAAAACTTGGAAGGGTCATAGTAATTCACTCCTTCTGGTACCTCCCATTCAAGAGTTTCACAGAAAATTATTTATCTCATAGAAAAAAAATTATGTTAACGAATCCTAATTGTGTATCAGTCCCAGATCAGATGCGAAAATGCATAATATCAGCGTACTATTACAAGTACCTTCCTACAAAGGGGTAACATTTTAATAATCGTTTGAGATGAAAAAACTGTAACCAACTTCAGACTGCTGTCATTTCAAAGCACTCGTCGACAGCTGTTAAAATTTCTTCCAGTGACAGGTTATTATATTGTTTACAAGCGTATAAAAGCAATTTGTTGAGAATTTTCCAGAAAAAAAGGTTATTTGCGATGGAATTCAAGCGTGATAGTGTGATTTCTTTATATTTGGCTGGAAAACCACAAGTGGGTATCGTTAGAGCACTCCAGCATTTAAATGGAATAAACCTCTTGGGTCTCGTACCATCGCTCGTTACCGTGATACTGGTAGCGTAGCCCGACGTCAAGGAAATGGACGGATGAAAACAGCAACATCAGCAGAAATGGTTCGAAAAGTAAAGAAGCGACTTGATAGAAACCCGCGTCGCAGTGGCCGAAAAATGGCTCCTGAGCTGAACGTATCGCAATATTCCATTCGGCAAATATTGAAAAATGAGTTCGGGGTAAAGCCATTGAAATTCCAAAAAGTGCAAGAACTTACACCGCAACAAAATGAAAATAGACTCAAAATAGCTAAAGAGTGCTTCGCTTGGCTGAAAGTGGTGAACTGCCGAATTTAGTTTTCTTCGATGAGAAAACATTCGTTGTCTAGCAGTTTGTAAATAAAGAAAATGATCGTGTTTACATGTCAAAGAGGTCAGCTGAAAATGTGAATCTTCGGTTGGCTGCCAGTACTCAAGCACCGGCCATGGTGTTGGTGTGGGCCGCCATAACAATCGATGGTCGCTCTCCGCTCGTATAAATCGACCGTGCCATCAGAATAAATGTCGAATATTATCGCGAAAACATTCTGGAGAGTGTATTAAAGCCTTGGGCACGCAAACATTTTGGCCGCAGACCTTGGACATTCCAACAGGACTCAGCACCATCGCACTCAGAACGCGCCACCCAAGCATGGTTACAAAATGAGGTTCCTCGCTTCATTTCCAGCGCACAATGGCCACCAAAATCTCCGGATACCAATTCATTGGACTATTGTGTCTGAAGTTTAAATGGCAAAATGTCCAAAGGACTGGCTGCGCCATTGCCCAAGTTCGTTGAGTCTCAGGACACACGTAGCTCCTTATTCCTCTACAAATAGTCTTTGCAACATCTCAAAGGCTTCAAGTTAAGTAGTCTCTGACTTCTTTTAGATTACCTGAAGAGCTCAGTCTCGACGTAGTATAATCTGCAATTTTAACCCTTCCTTGCGTTTCTATGTAGTTTTGGTGAATCCTCAGAACACTCAGAGGAGACTTTCCAGTTC
Organism: Musca domestica; assembly: GCF_030504385.1. Classification (NCBI taxonomy): domain Eukaryota; kingdom Metazoa; phylum Arthropoda; class Insecta; order Diptera; family Muscidae; genus Musca; species Musca domestica. The sequence continues at coordinate 8,454,573 of NW_026712363.1, read as the reverse complement.
ATAATGAGATATTCATCAATTTCCTCTTCCCTGTCTTTATTCTGAAACGTAGCCTCGTTACCCGTGTTACATATTTTGAGATTGTTTTTAAGAATAAAATCAAAAAAGCACTAACCTCACCACGTCCAACAATGAGATTACCCCTGCTTCTCAGCTCCTATTTACTACTACTATTTAGCCTGGAGGGTCGCTGTGCTCATACGGCAAGTAAATGGAGATGAAGATAGAAACCCTACACTGAAATTATTAAGGAAGAAAAAGTATGAGTTCTTCTTATCGACGATACACGTTCTTACCTTTTTTCCATTGGTGGTGGCTTAAGAGATGAACCGTTCATACCCTAACCCTTAAAGATATAAATACTTTAATGACCAGGCCTAGTCGCAGGTTGTCCGTCCGAATGTTGAGATTTTGATTTCCCCATATAGTCAGCACGCGTGTCGGATCCACCGACGGCGGCATCTATTATATACCAAAGGGGTTGGTATATTTTGTAAGTTTTAAGTTTCATATTTGAAACAATAACATTGTACAAAATGTGCCATCATCAAAATTTTGAATACTTTGAAGTGCAGTTATATGGAAACTATAAGACGTGGATCTACATAGACAATATTCTGCCAAGGTTAGTAGGATATATTACGAACTCATTAGAAAATGTGGCTTATATCGACAAAATACAGAATATCGTATCGAGCGTCTACTATCCGCAACCTGTGGACGCATCCGGTAGCACTCAGCTATGCAGTCCCCATATAACGGTACCCCCCGATATTCGGTATTTTTAAGATTTTAGCGACATTATTCGCCGGAGTTGTTTCAAATTTGGTATTTGAAGTTCGTAGTGGATACTACAGCCTCTGACAGAAAATTTGTGCAGGTCCACGTCTTCGTATAGCCCCCATATAACACTACCTCCCAATATACGGTATTTTGATGATTTTAGCGTCATTATTCACCGGAGTAGTTTCAAGTTTCGAATTTAGAGTTCGTAATGGGAACTACAGCCTGTGACAGAAAATTGTCTATGCAGGTCCAGGTCTTCGTATAGGACCCATATATCAGTACCTCTCTATAATCGATATTTTGAAGATTTTTGATACAATACTCACCGAAATTGTTTGATATGTCGTATTTGAAGTTCGTAATGCATGCTACAGCCTGTGACAGAAAATTGTCCAGGTGTTCGTATAGCTCCGATATTACGGTATCTCCCTATATATTTGATGATTTTAGCTACATTATTCACCGTTTATTTAAAGTTTCGAATTTGAATATGGTACTGGCTTTTGACAAACATTACCTATGTAGGTCCATAGACTTCAATATAATGGCTATATTCGGTATTTTTAAGACTTTAACATAATTTTGAACTGATTTTATTTTTTGAAAATTTCCAAATTAGTTCCAAATGGTGGAGGGTATTCAAAATTCGACCCGGCCGAACTTTCTGCTTTTTAACTTGTTTGTCATTTAAATTGTGCGTTGGAGACCCCATAAAGTCCATATTTTTCATCAGAGTATAATTCAATGATGATAAAACACATGTTCGGTGTCGTGCCACCTTCTAATATTCGTCATTTTTTCATGTTTCTGCCACAATTTTCAACTGTCATTTCGGAGTTTATTTCATATAGACGTACATCCTAAATCTACGTTCCCAACGAATATTCTCTTGGGAGTTACAAATTCAATAGAATACGAAATTATCTTTTCTGACCACACATTGGTGGGGAAAATGTACTTGGGGGTATAATGTATAGTATAATGTGGGGACTATATTTCAATAAATGCCTATGTGGACATTTATATATAATCCATCCTCCATCCATATCCAAATTTAGACTCATCAATATGATTTGCTTGTCTACGATATTTGGCTATATTCGTCAACGAAATCAGCATAAAAAAGCCAGAAGTTCGCCTTTTGCGTATTTCGGATATCGCCTGTAAGTAATGCTGGTATTTTTTCACACAAAAGTAGTGGGCCATTCTACCCGATGTATTAAACTCTAATTTTATGCGTGATTTCGTGTCCTTTGATTTCTATTTGTGACCTTTATAACGGCTGCAAAATCCGGAACATTTTCAGATGTTGGTCCATTTCAACCGCTAAATATATTGCGGACATCTTTGAAAACAATAGGCCTAGGCCCTTCTGAGTCTAACCCTACCCTTGTGAAAAATTTCGTGAGGATCAGACGATAATTGCAATCTGTGTTGTAAGGTGAAGAAACATTACAAAATACACACTTCAATATTATAAGTCAAATTGAAAAAATCATAATTGGCATCTTTTTATGTATTTTTTTGTATTTTGTATTTTTATGCCTGGTGGGCATTCTGAATTGACAAAATTTGTCAAAATCGGTCCAGCCATTCTTGAGATATAAGCATTCTAGCGAACATCCCCATTCCTTTGTATATGCACATCGTATATATTTCGCTATATATACGATATATTTACTTTCGGCATCTACGTAACGGTCAAGATTGACCCGTTCGCCTATTTGTGATTTCGCCGGGATTAAAAATATTTGCGGTTTAATGGAAATGTTGACTGTTATTTAACGCAAATGTTATGGTCCATTTCACCCACCCGATGACCATCAAAATTGGAAGGCTTCTGCCCAGCCCTAGGCTCTAGCCCCATGCTAAATTTTTCGATTGGTCTTTAATTGCGACTTATAGAGCTACTGCAGAATCAGAACATTTTCCATGATAGATATTCTAAGCAATTTATCCAGCAGATTAATTTTTTTATTTATTTATATTATTTATTTTGATGGAGTAACAGCTAACCACTTTATTTAATGATTTTTGGCTTCTGGTTATTTTCCTCAATTATGGCGATCTAGTTTTATTATTCCTTTGCATATATCTGATAATAGAAGCGTCGTCGAAAATTATGTGGGTATTGCAAAGTTAAGTGCAATACCGATATTGTTTGACCCATTTTGTTTCATCAATAATGTCGCCTTACAAACATGGTTTTGTAGGTCAACTGTAAACAATTTATTAAAACTTATATGTCATGTACTCAAGGGTTTCAATGAAATACCAAACTGATGTCATATATACTATTTTCAGTAAGCCATTTCGCAAAGTTATTATATAAACTTGACATTATTTTTATTTGGATATCATCACATCTGCAAGGACGTATAAACGTATAACTATGCACTTTGGTGTCCCTCTGGGTTGCCATTTAGGTCCAACACTTCCAACGGTTATAGGTTATTCTAAAATCCTAATAATTTCAAATTTATTTGCAATATGGATTATCACATTAGGCCCCTTAATTTGCAACTTGGAGTCTACTCCTTTGCAAATTGGTGTAGTGATAATTGTATGGCGCAAAATTACAAAAAATGTAGAAAAACTTTTTTGTTTACAACACAGCCTTTTAATTGTGATTACTTCATTGGCTCAAATTCAAAACAATTTCAAACGAACAATTTCAAATAAGCAACGAATGTTGCCTATTTTTCGGTTTTATCAACCGATGAAATTCTGGCGTCGGATGCTGTCGCTGTTACATTTGGTGATAAAATGCTGGGATTTATGTCAGGGTTAATGCCTTTCTTTGTGGCCTGTTCCACATTTGGAATGGATCAATATTTGCCTCGTCTCGTCTGTTCTTTGTTGGAGCCTGTAATGGACATTTGCCAGCTGCCATATCACTTATAAATGTTAATTGTTGATATTTTTGGTAAGTTTAAGAAATGTCTATTATTTTATCTCCTCGTTTAGGGTTTATCATTAGTATATACAGGGTGTGATGAAAAAACTGCAACCAACTTCAGGCAGCTATCATTTGTAAACCACTTGTCCGATAGCTGTTAAAATTATTCCAGTGACAGTTCACTATATTGTTTACAAGCGTACAAAAGCATTTTGGTGAGAATTTTCCAGAAAAAAGTTATTCGTGATGGAATTCAAGCGTGATAGTGTGATTTCTTTATATTTGACAGGAAAACCACAAGTAGCTTTCGCTAGAGCACTCCAGCATTTAAATGTGAAAAACATTTTGTGTCTCGTACAATCGATCGTTACAGTGAACTGGTAGCTTGTCCAACGTCAAAGAAATGTTCGGAAGAAAATAGCAACGCCAGCAGAAATGGTTCGAAAGGTAAAGAAGCGACTTGATCGAAACCCGCGTCGCAGTGGCCGAAAAATAGCTCGTGAGCTGAACATATCGCAATATTCCATTCGGCAAATATTGAAAAATGAGCACGGTTACCCCTGATCCATTGAAAATCCAATAATTCGTGCCAAAGGCGGATAATTCGAATAAATCTAAACTTATTCCAAAATTTGATGCTATTTCCGACATTTTTGCTCTCATTCAATAAAATTTAAAAAAATGTAAAAATGATGATTACTTTACCTTCTTAGTTCTACCATGCTTCTGTAGTTTAGTCACTAACACAAAAAGCATGTTTTCCTCGACCAATTTGTGAACGAATATGCTTGTGATTTATTTGAGAATTACAAACATAGTTTTTCAGGTATTTGTGATGGAATTGGGAGTGATAAACACAAAACTAAATGTATTGATTTATTGCTTTCCAACACCCTTAATATGTGGTCTTTTAGTTTAATCCTAATTTGAATATTTGAGTTTGTTTGTTGTTAACAGCGTAGGTAGAAGGACAAAGCACATGCATTGGTATGTAAACAACCAGAATAGTGAACCGTTAATCCCTCTATTTTAAAGAACAAGATTGCAGGTAATCCATCTTGTTTCTTTCGACAGGTACCTACTACAATAGGTCCACCAGGGGGAAACGAGTCATATTTTTGATTCCATTATCAGTAAGTAGTGGTCAGTTATTTTGTTATTTTCTTTAATAAATTTTAATATGTCAAAATAGATCCAATTGTTTAAAACATTCTACCTTCAAATTCTTTGTGGTATTTGCAATAAACCACTTTCAAATGAGACCATTTAAATGTCTTATACGAAAGATTACCATTTGCATTTTAATGGATGAATTAGAAATGAAGAACTATTGTATTCTTCCAATCTTATCAAACACTTCGGCATTGCAGATAGCCAATTGTTCTCTTGGACCACAACATTTTTTATTAGACATTCATTAAATCTTTGCATGGAATACAAATGACAACGCTTGTCACTTCTGCTCACATGATATACATATGTGTGTGTACAAATCGGATGAGATTTGGTGTCGTACATTTCAGATCTTTTATCTGAAAATAAACAGGAATTTACTTGAGACAGCCTTTTACATTCGAAGGTAAATAATAACTAAATAAAAATGTTTAAGCTTTTACTTACATATTTCTGTCTATTTCCTTAATAAGAAATCACTATCAAAGCTTTGTCACTGGGTTGAAGAAAACTTTCGATGTCATTTCAAATTGTATGTAAGGCGGATGTCATATGAGTTATTCTGTAAATAATAGTTTTTGCGTTGTAAATCTGTATCAACATTTTAATAAAAATTTTATTTAATTAAATTCTGGCTATAAGAAAACGTGGACCTATACATACTATGTTCCGCCACAGGAGTTAGAACCCATTACGAACTAGAAATACCAATTTGTGAATAAATCCGTGATAAAATGGGACAAAAATCATCAGAATACCGAATATCGCATTAAGACCTACAAATAACAATTTTTAGACGAATCCGTAGAAAAATGTGGTGAAAATCATCAAAATACCGAATACCAAGAGGTACCGTTATATTGGGACCATACCAAAACGTTGACCCATATGTACTACTAGCTAAACCGGGCGCGCTTCGCTACACATTTCTTTTTTTATATGCATTCAAAATTTAATATATGAATATTTGTTTGTTTCAAAAAAGTAAATAAAACCAATTCAAAAATTTAAAAACCGTTATTATTGTAATACTTTAATGCGTAAACAAACAAATAGCTCGGTCTCCCAACGCGTGAACATGCCAGGAACAGCTGACCATGAGAAAACCAAGAACATGACAAATTTAGTCCGCATCACTGAAGGGTTTGTCCTTCGGATTTATTATATTCGAAGTAGGAACATACTTCCCCATAATAATCGTATCCTCAATAAAACTGTTGTGTAGTTTATTACTGTTAGCCTAATACCATTGCAAAGGCGTTGTGGGTCAATGCTTCTATATAAAATCATATGCCAATCTAAAACGATTCCTATATAACAATTCCTATTGACAAAATTTAATTTTACACCAAATTCCGTCAAAATTCAAATCAAATCAAATCAAATCAAATCAAATGGGAGCTATATCCAAATCTCAATCGATTTCTAATCAATTTGACAAATTTATTATTGTAACCAAATTCTGCCACACATTCTGAGTTTCATTGCAATCGGACATACATATCGTGTTTGGTACATAACATACAAGAGAGATATGAGAGAATACCTAACCCTCTAACAATTTCAATATAATTTGGCAAATTTTTTGTGGTACCAAATCGGTCGAAAATATATATGGGAACTATATCCAAATCTGAACCGATTTCTATATAATTTGGCAAATATATTTTCTGATCAAATCCCGTAATTTTTACACAATGCCGGTAGTTTCGATAGTTTTGTAATTGAGGCGCAAAGTAATGAACACAATAGTGAAAAATACGTCCGAGAAATTTAAGAGATGCGTGCCCCATGTCAATGTTTAGATTAAAGTTATAAATAAATTCTTGGTCTGACATATTTATTAATTCTCAAAATACTGGCATTATTGTACACTTAGTTTATTTTCGTCTTTTCCAGAACTGCAAGAATGCAAACGTTTTTACTGCGATACCCGATTTTCCCTTTATAATATCGAAGAACATTGCCAAAATAGTAGATTCTTGCAGGTACTGGAACAGATTATTTGCTTTGTTTCTTTGCCCTCCACCATCGTATGTAGTAGTATTAAGTTTGTCATTCCGTTTCTAACACATCGAAACATACATATATATTCTTGATCAGAATAAAATTCTATGTCGGTTTAGCGATATCCGTCCGTCCTTCCGCCTGTCTGTCTGTGGAAATCACTCTTGCTTCCGAACGAAATGAAAGAGGTTGATAAAAGGACTTTAGGTATTGAAAATGGGCCATGTACGTCCACGTCTTCGTATAGCCACCATATAACGGTATCTCCCGATATTCAATATTTTGATGATTTTAGCGATATTATTCACTGGAAATGTTTCAAATTTGGTATATGAAGTTCTTAATGGATACTACAGCCTAAGACAGAAAATTGTCTGTGCAGGTTCACGTCTTCGTATAGCCCCCATATAACTGTACCTCCCGATATTCGGTGTTTTAATGTTTTTAGCGACATTTTTCACCGGAATTGTTTCAAATTTGGTATTTGAAGTTCGTAAAAAAGACAGAAAATTGTCTGTGCAGGTGCACGTCTTCGTATGGCCCCAATAAAACGGTATCTTTGTTTCAATTTATCATTCGTAAGGCCAGATTGTTTAGCTTTCACAAATGAATATTTTTTTTAGAAAAAAAAAAAACTGATTTTCAAGAAGAAATTATGTGTCAACACTTTGTTAACAATAGGCTTCGTCAATTGAGAAACAATTAAAGGTGGAAAGTCATCGGCTGCCTTCTTCGGAAATGAACAAAGGAGCCTATTACCAAAATCGAACTTAGTCAACCTATAACTCCTTTGTTCATCTACGAAGAAGCCAGCCGATTATTAAGCCAGCCAGATAAGCGCTTTATGTATTTCCACCTTTAATTGTTTCTCAATTGACGAAGCCTATTGTTTACAAAGTGTTGACATTTGAGTATATATTACGGCTTAAACATATATGTGAGAACTACAACTATATTTGCACCGATTGGTGTATGCTCTCCTAGGTTGAAGTCGGCCTCATAAGCTAAAATTTATCTAATTTGCAATCCTACTAGTTAGAAGGTGTCATACCTTTCAACATATAAGCATTTGTTTCATTTCTGCCACCTTTTAAAGGACGTAATTTATATGGATCAATGGGCCTATATTATTCATTTTCACAGTGGACTAAGGTGCAATTAAATATTAATAGGTGCAAAGTTTTACAATATTTCTTGAGGTAGTGGAATGTTGATCCCTGCTTTGAAGGTACCAGAAGAAGTAGACCGCTATCGTCCGTTTTGTGTCAGTCTTCAACGACATCAAATACTCAATTCACTTTTTAACATAGATATGATTTTTTAAATATTGACGTTTGCATCCCTTGCACAGCCACGATCTAAGTTTGATAAAATAATAGGTGTGTCTGGTTACTTTTCCTTCAGGAATTGTCCAGCAACATCTTTCTGAGAGGGTAAGGTAGTTTTAATCTCTTTTGCAACGAACATGCGAAAAGTAAACAGGCGGTATTCCTGCAGAAGCTTGAAACTAAAAATAATAAAAAGAAAGTTAGTAATAAAATAAAAATATCAGGAATAAAAGAAAGATAGATTTGATGTGCTCCCCGGAATCCTTGAAACATGTTGCGTTGTCTAAAAATGTTGGAAATAGTCTTTTATTTTCTTATTACATATTAATATTTACGTTTTTCACATTGTTCTCCAAAAACAGTTAGTTTTGCTAATTCCAAAAATATTTCAAATTGAAAACACAAAAGGAAATAAACAAACAATAGAAAACATCTGATTAAATGTCGATGAATGAGAAGAAGAAGAGTTGCAAGTGATTGCAAGAAGAAATTTGTCCAGCAAGAATTTGGAAACTCTCATTGAAAGAACTGTCAAAATTTCTCTCTCCAACCGCTCTCTTTTGCAGAACTTTCGGGTTAACAGACGACTTCCAGTAACAATTGTTACAAATTTTAGGGTAACCAGACACACCTAATATGTGTGATGTGCAAAATTTGAAACTAATCGCATACTCTATTCGTGAGTTACGGTCCAAAAACGTATTTGTCGAAAATACATTGATAGACTAAAAATTGTATTTCATAGCATATTTTAAATTTATCTAATTTTATCAGGTCTCTTAGGAGGCACAATGAAATAAAGTAGTAGAAACGTTTAAACGTTGTTATACCCTCCACCATAGTATGGAGGGTATATTAAGTTTATCATTCCGTCTGTTACACCTCGAAATATACATTTTGGACCCCACAATTATATGTCGATTTATCTATCTAGCTTCCGAACAAATTTAAGTTGGTCTATAAAATTTTACTCAGATATGGTTTTAGCCTGCAGGACTTTTGGTATTGAAAATGGGCTATATAGGTTTACGTTTACAGAAAATTGTCTACTATGTCCAGACCTTCGAATAGTCCCCATATAACGGGAACTCCCTATATTCGGTATTTTGCTGATTTCAGCGACAATATTCACCGGAATTTTTTTAAATTTCAAATTCGAAGCCGCTAATGAGACTACAACCTGTTACATAAAATTGGCTTTACGGGATTAGGTCTTCGTATAGCCCCAATATAACGGGGTTTCCCTATATTCGGTATTTCGATGATTTTAGCCAAATGATTTACCGCAATTGTTTACAATTTCGTATTTGAAGTTCCTAATGGGTAGCATAATGGGTTTTATATTAAAGTATTTATTAATGAAATATGCCTTCTACTTTTTCACAACCACTTAAATTTCAAACATTTGCTCTGTTCCAGAACCTGCAAGAATCTACTAGTTTTGCATTTTTTTTTCGATATCATAAAGGGTTCAACTGTTTTCAAGCATTGGCGAAAATTTTCAATTTCGTTTATATTTTCCCAACAGCCACGACAGATGCAAATCAGTAGTTGTAAATGGCAACTTCAAAAACGATTTTAAGGTGAGAATACATTTAACGCTTTTTGACTTTCTGACTTAAGTCATCGGGTTAAGTCGAAATCGAACTAAGTCAACCTTAAACTCCTTAGCTTCTCTGTGAAGAAGCCAGGCGATGACAAGCGTTGTATGTATTTTTCGATTAAATGCAAAAAAAAAAAATTAACGCAATTGTCATTCATAAGCTCCATAATTATCTCTGCAATTCACGTAGATTCTATTTCCTTTGTAACGTCTGCCATCGCTTAGCAAATACAAATTTTGCAGTTAACTTAAAAAAGCTTAAACGCGAAAAGCTTTCTACATTACGGTCGTACGGTCGTAAAAGAAACGAGTAAGCGATAATGATTTTGCTGACTGATGGAATGATGGTAGCTCGCTTTTGTTCGCTGCCAGTACGTAACATTGTACATATAGAGAGTTAGCGTAAATTAAGAGCTCAATATGCCGGAGGCGTTTAAGGCAGCAAGCAACTAAGCGGTAAAACACACGGCCACCAGTCAGTCAGTCACACCTAAGGTAGTTCGAGTACGGCGATCGCTTGTGATCCGTAGCAAATCACCAACTAAGTAACTAACCGCAGCAGTAGTTGATGGGCGACGGAGCCAGTGAGTGAGTGAATGAATGATTGAGCGGTCGACAAACAAGCGTAAATAACCGCGCGTACACACATCAAATCCAAATCACGAATTTTTAGCGACAAAGTGAAAGATGTTATAATAAAATAATGCCTCAATCGCATAAATAAGAAAACAACAACAATAACAGCAAATACGCAAAGAAAATAATTTAAAATAAAAAGAGAATTAATGAAAAAAACCAACAAATAAATAAACAAATAAAAGATGCACAGAAATATTGTATAAAGCCATTGTTTGTGTGTGAGATATCGAAATAAAACACAGCTTGTTTCTTTTGTCATTGTTGTTTTTGTTTAGTTGACAGCAAAAGCGGCAGCAGCAGCAACAACAACAACAACAAATGAAATTATTATGCATTTGTGAAGAAGATCAGCCACAATTACGAAAAGAAAAAATTACATAAATAAAAATAATAATACAAGTGGACAAAAACGCCAAACGCCAAGCGTTTCAAGCCACTAGCGACCAACAAAGTTCAAGAGTAAAAACAAAAAATCCCCACAACAACAATAAACGAACAACGACCATCACGAACGTACCGAGGCGAAAAAGGAAGTTTCGAACAAAATTACCGTTCCATTCATTTCAAATATGGCCACATTCAATATGCAATTCATGCTTTTCATCTGTGTCACCTGCGTTGCGGTGACTTTAACCGAAGTCCAGGCAGCTACGGAATACAACCGTTACTTAGCACATCTTTTCCAAAAATACGGCAATGGTGGCACAATGTCTTTTGAGGTGAGTACCTATGATATATGTTTTTGAAGTGCCGGTGCTTAAAATTTGCCAACTTTTTAAAGAGGGAATTTGGAAGAAACCTGATCCTTGTTTTAAAAGAGCTGTGATTGTTCGAAATTTTATCCTCTACGTTCATTTGTTGAATAGGATTAAATGAATCTCATAAAGCGTGAGCAGTATCAGACCGCAGATTGTAATTCTTATATCATACTTGTGTCAGATCCAAAAATCTACATTATCGAATCAGTACATTAAAATATTTCTACCATACTCTCAGAGTTTTTCGTATTTTTTCCGTATTTTTTATTAACCTTTTCATTCCTTTTGTAATATTCCTAAATATTCGTCGTAGACCCCATAAAGTATATATATTAATGATCTGCAACAAAGTCAAACGCCACAATTTTTACATTTTTTGTTTAAATTTTATTGATTGAAAGCAAAAAATGTCGAAAATAGCATCAAATTTTGGAATAAGTTCAGATTTGTTCGAATTGGTCACCTTTGGCTCAAATTATAGCCTTCAAACGGCCAATGAAACCCTCACACTCTGCCCAAATATTGCTCTGCGGTATTTTGGCCCATTCCCGGCGAAGCGCTTGCTTGAGTTGATCGACACTTTGGTATTTTTTTGTACCAACTTTGCTTTCCAAAATACTCCAGACACAATAGGCCAACGGATTGGTATCCGGAGATTTTGGTGGCCATTGTGCACTGGAAATGAAGCGAGGAACCTCACTTTGTAACCATTTTTGGGTGGGTGCGGTTGTGCTGAGTCCTGTTGAAATGTCCAAGGTCTGCGGCCAAAATGTTTGCGTGCCCAAGGCTTTAATACCATCTCCAGAATATTTTCGCGATGTATTATGATGCCATGGTCGATTGATACGAGCGGAAAGCAAATATCGGCTGTTATGGCGGCTCACATCATCACCATGGCCGGCGCTTTAGTTCTGGTGGCCAACCCAAGGTGCACATTTTCAGCTGACCTCTTTGCCAACTAATCACGATCATTTTGTTTGTTTACAAACTACTAGATAACGAATGTTTTCTCATTGTAGAAAACCAAATTCGGTAGTTCACCACTTTCGGTCAAGCGAAGCAACACTTTAGCTCTTTTGAGTTTTCCAATATTTGCCGAATGGGTTGTATGTTTTTTTCCAAAGTATATTCATAAATCCAATATATATACACAAATAAGATGTTTCTATAAATTACAGAAAATTCGGTACCGGATATCCTTAACGGAAATTAGGCTTAATTGTACCGGAGTAGAAACATTTGAAAATGTACCTGTAATGTTCTCGATTTAAAAAGGCGTTAATCTGATACGATTTATACTTTTAATATTCGGCATATGGCTCTATATAGGGCAATTCATATATCTATTTATTAAACATGGAATTGTCATGTGAAGATCCTAGTGGATTCTACCAATTTATTCAAAAAAAGTACAAAAATGACCCATTGTTACATATATTTAATATTAATATGTATTCGTGGGTAATTACTTGACCAATCTTGACTAGAAAAGGATTGGCAGCACCAAAATGTTTTTCTAATGAAAAAAGTTGCAAAATGGGCAATTTATATTTCATCCATCATCAATTTTTACGCCTTTAAAGTCGAAAACAGTATTATTTGAGAATATAAATTATCATGCATCTTTGTTCAAATTAACAATTAATATGTCACATGCTAAATAGCGGCACAGCCCAAAATTATATGTGAAAGTCTGATTATCTTTATGAAATTTAAAAAAAATATATATATAAATATATTATTAATATTTTACACCTTAGCGTGGTGTAAGAAAAAAAACTCTTAACTGTTCTATAATGCCTTATCGATATATTTTTCAACGGTGGTCTTCCAAACTTAACAACATAATAGATAAAGTGTTCCAAACAATAAAAATTGATTTGTTGTTTGCTGTAATCTATTGATTGAAAATCTGATATGAAATTCACGAAGTTCGGAATTTTTACCTTTTGTGTTCGCTGTTAACAAAAACAACAAACTTGCGTGATAAGTTGCGAGTTGTGTTTATGAAAGAAATCACCGGTATTAAATCTTCAAAGTTTGTTGTATACGGAAATACTTCTTTATCGGTCATGTCGTTGTTAATAATACGATTTTTTTTTAATAAAAATAATTCTTCTAATATAAGAATTCTAAAAATTGTCAAAACAAATTCATATGCATGTGTGTGTACTCATAAGCTTTAAATGTGTTGACCTTTAGTGTAGTACAAAGTTAATTCACCGTAAAATCTAAACAAACAAACAAAGATACAGACAGACAGACAGGAACAATTCAACGAACATCTATTAACGTTGATGTTGGCAAATATATATTTACATATATTAAGATGGGTAGTATGAATCTGTTCAACCTTTGTTTTTAACGCTCAGGTGGGTCGAATCTAGATGCTTGGTTGCATTTGCCGATTCGTATTATCGTTTGCGAAAGTTTTTCGTCACTTCGTGTAATTTGTTGGCTGGTGCCAGGCCGGCGTTTGAGCAAGTCTTAGATCCATAGTATTTTCGGGGTATTTTATTGCAAAAAGCAGTGGACAACTTAAGCATGCCGTCAAAGCTTTTCGGCTTGAATTTTCGACGAAAAAATATATGTTATTTTATTGTCGACCTATGGAAAATAGGTAATTGAGCCAATCTTTGCTGCTGAAGAACACCCTTGTCTAAAGTGTTCCACTTACTGATGTTAAATCTGAGATCAGCCTGTGCAATTCACATTTTTTTTCATCCTTATATGGCTTCTGTAGAGATAATAAACTGAGCATTTTATAGACTTTAGGTTGATGTGGGTATGGATAGGATAGGATGAATAGTTTCACAAAGGCCGTACTTTTGAATAACCTGGGACATCAGATAACATTAACCCATTGTTACCAATGGTGTTACTTCCTCAGAGGAGAGAGATATTACACCTTTTCTTTCTTTGCTTCTTGTTCTGACGGTTGGAATTACAAAAATGCTTTTTCCAGGTATCTATAGTGGCTAGTCCTTGGCCCCCAATTTACTTATATCGGTTTCAATGTTGCAACATTCACACGATCCTCGACCAACCGGTCAATAGCTCTGACTCTGGCAACAGTAGGGTTGGAAGACCGAAGCTCATTGGTTTGTTCAGCTAAATCTTCATGATATCTCGGAAAATTCTTTTAGATATTCTCACACCAGTTCATGTTGAATTCACGCGAAATCGCAAAATTTTAATGTTTTCAAATAACGCAGCCGCCAACACTGAATTTTTGTGAAGGAGTTAAACTATATAAAAACCTGGACCTATACATACAATGTTTCGCCACACGAGCTAGAACCTATTATGTCCTACAAATACCAATTTTTAGACAAATTCGTTGAAAAAAGTGGCGAAAATCATCAAAATACCGAATATCAGGAGGTGCCGTTATATGGGGACTATACCAAAACGTGGGCCGATATATCTCACTTTTAAAACCAGCCACCCTAGACACAATAGAAATTGTTCTGCCAAATTTTGAAGCTCTACGTCAAATATTGTGGGCTGTATCGTGATTTCAACAGAGAGACAGACTGTCATCGATAAATCTACTTAATATTTTAGGGATGTTACAAACGGAATGACTCCTCCAAGGTGGAGGGTATAAAAATGAGGTACATGGGAGCTATGCCAATAGTGGATCCACATTCAATATTTATGTGGGGGGAACCAGCGGATTTGGTTGGGAATTGGGACCGAAACTTTAAAAATACTGATAATCAGGTAGTAACCATGGTACAATGTTGACAAGGTAGGCTAAGTTGAAAAAAGTTACAAGTAAAGAGACCTACCTGTACGGATTGTAATATCAGAATTACTATCAACAAATGCAACAAGTTGTCAAATAAACAAACAACTTTTAGCAATGATTTCAATTTTTCTTCAAAATCATGTTCTATATATTTCTAAAGATTTTTATACCCTCCACCAAAAAAGGTATGGAGGGTATATTAAGTTTGTCATTCCGTTTGTAACTCATCGAAATAATCATTTTAGACCCAACAAAGTATACATATTCTTGATCAGCGTAAAATTCTAAGACGATTTAGCCCTGTCCGTCCGTCTGTCCGTCTGTTGTAATCACGCTACAGTCTAAACGAATTAAGATAGGAAGCTAAAATTTTGCACAGATCTCTCTTTTGTCTGCAGGCAGGTCAAGTTCGAAGATGGGCTACATCGGTCCACGATATCGTATAGCCCCCATATAACGGTACCCCCCGATGATTTTACCCACATTTTTCAACGGAATTGTCTGAAAATCCACACAAGGAGTTCCTTGTGGGTACTTTATACCTCGGCAGAGAATTATCAATATAGGTCCACAATATCGTATAGCCCCCATATAACGGTACCCCCCGATATTCGGTATTTTGATGATTTTACTCACATTTTTCAACGGAATTGTCTGAAAATCCACACAAGGAGTTCCTTGTGGGTTCTTTATACCTCGGCAGAGAATTGTCCATATAGGTCCACAATATCGTATAGCCCCCATATAACGGTACCCCCCGATATTCGCTATTTTGATGATTTTACCCACATTTTTCAACGGAATTGTCTGAAAATCCACACAAGGAGTTCCTTGTGGGTTCTTTATACCTCGGCAGAGAATTATCTATATAGTTCCACAATATCGTATAGCCCCCATATAACGGTACCCCCCGATATTCGGTATTTTGCTGATTTTACCCACATTTTTTAACGGAATTGTCTGAAAATCCACACAAGGAGTTCCTTGTGGGTACTTTATACCTCGGCAGAGAATTGTCCATATAGGTCTACGATATCGTATAGCCCCCATGTAACGGTACCCCCCGATATTCGGTATTTTGATGATTTTACCCACATTTTTCAACGGAATTGTCTGAAAATCCACACAAGGAGTTCCTTGTGGGTACTTTATACCTCGGCAGAGAATTATCAATATAGGTCCACAATATCGTATAGCCCCCATATAACGGTACCCCCCGATATTCGGTATTTTGATGATTTTACCCACATTTTTCAACGGAATTGTCTGAAAATCCACACAAGGAGTTCCTTGTGGGTTCTTTATACCTCGGCAGAGAATTATCTATATAGGTCCACAATATCGTATAGCCCCCATATAACGGTACCCCCCGATATTCGGTATTTTGCTGATTTTACCCACATTTTTCAACGGAATTGTCTGAAAATCCACACAAGGAGTTCCTTGTGGGTACTTTATACCTCGGCAGAGAATTATCTATATAGGTCCACAATATCGTATAGCCCCCATATAACTGTACCCCCGATATTTGGTATTTTAATGATTTTACCCACATTTTTCAACGGAATTGTCTGAAAATCCACAAAAGGAGTCCCTTGTGGGCATTTTACCTCCTCAAAATGAAGTGTCTATATAGGTCCACGATATCGTATATCCCCCATATAACTGTAACCTCCGATATTCGGTATTTTGATGATGTTAGCCGCGCTTTTCAATGGAATTGTCTTAAAATCAACACAAGTAGTTCCTTGTGAGTACTTCACCCCCTGAGAGAGAATTGTCTATACAGGTCCACGATATCGTTTATCCCCCATATAACGGTACCTCCCGATATTCGGTATTTTATGATTTGACCCACATTTTTCATCGGAATTGTCTGAAAATCCACACAAGGAGTTCCTTGTGGGTACTTTATACCTCGGCAGAGAATTATCTATATAGATCCACGATATTGTATAGCCCTCATATAACGGTACCCCCGATATTCGGTATTTTGATGTTTTTAGCCATATTTTTCAACGGAATGGTCACAAGGGGTTCTTTGAGAGCACTTTACCCTACCGACAGAGAATTCTCTATATAGGTTAACGATAACGTATAGCTCCCATATAACGGTACCCCGCGATATTCGGTATTTTGATGATGTTAGCCACATTTTCCAATCGTATTGTCTGAAAATCCACACACGGAGTTCCTTGTGAGTACTTTACACGCAGACATAGATTTGTCTTTATAGGTCCACAATATCGTATATCTCCCCATATATCGGCACCTTCCTATATTAGATATTTTAAAGATTTTAAAAGAATTTTTATTGGATTTTATTTTTTTGAAGATTTTCTAATTCGTTCCAAATAGTGGAGGGTATTCAAAGTTAGCATCAAAAAGTGGAAATTGTTTCCATACATACGTTGTAATGAGTATTTTGATTACAACTGAATCTGAATATTTTCTAAACAGTTTTCATATAATGTGTTCTGTTCCAGAACCTGCAAGAATCTGCTAGTTTTGCAACTTTCTTCGACATCATAAAGGGAAAATCGGTTATTGTAGTAAAAACTTTTACATTCTTGCAGTTCTGGAACGGACCATTTAAAGCATCTTCAAGTCAAGTTGACATACTAAGCCAAGAAAATAAAAACCTTAAAATCGATTGGTAGCACTACCCTAACTCGACTTCATTTTACCATGTTAGTACCGTTATATATAATGGATCTACATTGAATCTAATTTCTGAACAGCAAAGCATGAATCTATATATTCCAGGAACAATATCAATTCCTCTGTCGCGATTCCAATAGAGAGAAATCATTTTATGGTCGTTGGTATACAAATATAAATCATTTAATTAAAAAACAATAACTAATATAATGCTATGCTTCAACTATTGTAACCCAATCTTATATCTGCTGATCTGTCATTAGTACCTGTCAGGTTTAATTCCCATGAAATTTGGCACACAGTGAATGTTATTTATTATTAACACGGTTCGCTGCGTAGCTAACCATGTTTTCGGAAATTTTGTTAAGATCTGTCTGTCACTGGGTGCCATTATTTTGTTTGCATTTTCAACAATCGAATTGAAAATTAGAATGAAGATATTAACAAATCAAAATGCTAATCACAAATGTAAACTGACAACACCAGAATTTTAGTGAAAATTATACTTATCTCAGAGAATTTTACCTATACTAAGTACTCATGGCACCAGCATTGTCACCAGCATCTGGAAGCTACAGAAAAACAAATATTGTCTGCATCAACCGGGTATGGATATTGTATTGTTTTTGTTGACAATATTTTTTATGTCAAATAAAACGTTGAGATTGACTTGTAACACGTGATTGAAATTTCTATTGTGTTTGGAATTTTGAAATCGAACAACAACAAAAACAACTATGAAAAATATGTGTTAATATATTTTTAATAATGTTTATTGAAAAAAAACTCATGCCAGGTATGATAATGAAAATTCAACAAAAACATGTGTCATCTTCTCGCTCCATTTTTTTTCAAAATTTGGTAATTATTCAGAGACACTTTTTGGTGCATTCATTCAAATGGTCGATTTGTAAATCGGTTGCAAACAAATTAGACTAACATGTTTTTTGTTTGAATTGTTAAATTATTAACCCATCTCAAGGACATTTACTTTAAGTGCGTTGAATATTACAGGTGAAAAACACTGACAATACAGTCATAAACAATATTACGCTTGCTCTTAAATAATGCGGATCGCTGACGTGCGGGTCATGAAAAGAAGGAGATAAATATCATAAACAATCCCAATATTTTCGTCTTTGAGTAAGGTATTTAGTTATTTCTCATATTTTTTCTCCAAGATTTAACATATTTTGAAGTTTCATCTCTACATATTTCTTTCTCGCCGGGCTGTTTGTCACGTGGCATTTTGAGTTAAGAAATTTGAAATCAATTTAGTGCATGTTGAAATCAATCAATTGTTTGTATGTTGACATGAAGATAGGTTCCAATTTATTGTGTTTGGAGCTCTAAAAATTTACAAATTGTTTGAATTGCGTCTAGGATGATTGGTATTGAAATGGGCTTAATCGGTATATGTACCTGCCGGTTTGAAGTATTTTAAAATATTTAGGCCCAATTAAAAATTGAATCTATTGCAATCAGACACGTCCAATTTATACGTCCAGTACTTTTTTTGGAGAACCTGCTGATCTCGGTATTTTTAAGGTTTCTGTTACAATTCACAACATAATGGGTAAAAGGATTCTTATGACCCTTGTCAAGCTTTTCAGGCAAAATTATTGTAATTTGGTGGAGATCCTGAAGACATTTTTAATTCAATGGACTACAATTCAGAATTCTTACAGGTCCTATTTGTTTGGAAGCCTATTTCAATTATTATTCAACTACAGAAATGAATGTTGTAAGATTTTTAGTGTACAGTCCAAATTATTTATAAGGTACTCTAAAGGGGATTCTTTGAAGAGAATACCCAAAGATCACTTTGTATTTGTAATTTTTAAGAAAGGTTCCAACTTTTTGTGGTTATTTTGTGATAATAGCATTTTTCAATAACAAAGTAAGGTAGAGCTAGATATGGAGCTTATTGTGCCATGGATAATAGTAACAAATTTTGGGTTTATATAAAATAATTATATTAGTAAGGAAAAAAATTATTATTCAACTACAGAAATGAATGTTGTAAGATTTTTAGTGTACAGTCCAAATTATTTAAAAGGTACTCTAAAGGGGATTCTTTGAAGAGAATACCCAAAGATCACTTTGTATTTGTAATTTTTAAGAAAGGTTCCAACTTTTTGTGGTTATTTTGTGATAATAGCATTTTTCAATAACAAAGTAAGGTAGAGCTAGATATGGAGCTTATTGTGCCATGGATAATAGTAACAAATTTTGGGTTTATATAAAATAATTATATTAGTAAGGAAAAAAATTAGAGTCTCAAAGGATTTAATCCTTTTTACTTACAAGACAATACAGCAATGTTTATAAACAACATTGTTGTACAGGATTTTATATCTCTTTGCATTCGTATGTAACTTAAAGAAGAAGACGAGAAAGACCCATGTGACTTTTATGATCTTCATAAAATCGCTTTCTGAATCGAGTCATGCGTCTCCGTCTGGCAAAGTGTCAAATTGAGAAATAAGCATGTTAAAAAATATCAGTCGGTTTTGCGGACAGATGTTTACCCTCAGCCAGTGTTCGTTTATTTAAATATATTTTGACTAGTGTTATGATTATTGAAATTGTTGACCCTCCATGGAGTTGGTTCCAAAGGAATGGGCCAATATTTTTTTGGTTGAGAGAAATAGAGCAGTGTTGGCATGTTTGTTCGGGATACCGTAGTATTTTGTTGTTGCAAAATAGTTAGGCTTAAAACCATTATAGTTGTTACACCCTCCACCATAGTATGAAGGGTATATTAAGTTTGTCATTTCGTTTGTAATATCTAGAAATATACATTTTAGACACCACAAAGTATATATATTCTTGATCAGGATAAAATTGTATGTCGTGTCCGTCATTCTGTCCGTCTATCCGTCTGTCCGTCTGTTGAAATCACTCTAGCTTCCGAACGAAATGAAGTAGGTTGATAAAATTTTACTCAGGACTTTTGGTATTGAAAATGGGTGATGTAGGTCCATGGTTTAGTATAGCCACCATATAATGGTACTTCCCTATTTTCGATATTTTGGTGGTTTAAGCGACATTATATAGCGGAAATGTGGTACCCGAAGTTCGTAATCGATGACAGAAAATTGTCTGTGCAGCTTCACGTCTTCGTAGAGCCCCCATATAACGGCACCTCCCGATATTCGATATTTTTATGATTTTAACTACATTATTCACCGAATCAGAAGGAATAGTCCGATCTCTACCATCTTTATAACAGATCTTGTGTTGATGGAAATATTAAGATGTGCCAAGTCTGAATGGAATCGGATGTTTTACGAGCTTTATAGATATTCACTGATGCTAATATTAGGATTTACAAAGTTGGAGTAAAATTGGATTATCCTTTCTCTTTCTGTGCAGTAAAATATATATTTAGACCTTTTGTGGGGGAGGTACCAGAAGGAGTGGACCGATATTGTCCATTTAATAATATTTCGATTTACCATGATCGGGCGCACCAGCCAGCAAGACAGATGGACGGACATCGCTAGATGGACTCCAAATGTTCTGAAACGGATTCGGTCCAAGAGACCTAGGTTCTAAAACCGTCATTTCAAGGAGGAACATTTTCGTCGTATCAAATAATATCTGGCTGAGGGTATAAAAATTAATTGTTTTATTTTTTGGGTCCTCTTCATAAGATCTCACGTTTGTTGTACATTCTACATCTTTTAATGTCAGAAGCAAGTACAATTTAGTATAACTTGCAGATATATTTCACACGATTTAATTTTTTCAAATACATAATACTAATGAACCACATTTAAATTGAATTATCATATAATGCAATATCAATTTATTATGGAAAGTAACATATACCTTAGTTTGCGTTACATCGCACCTTTGTAATCTATAATCATTTCGCCGGGTGTTTATTATATTAAGTCAGACAGGCTATTATCACCACACTCTTTTACACACATCATGACATTTAAAAACAAAGATATTTGTCTTTTGGCTCCGATCGCGGTCCTTTTTTAATGTCGATGTAAATGCACAATTAAAAGAGCATTGCCACTTTCCAGCTAATCCATTCCAACTGCAACTACAATAGGCAAACTCACTTATTTTTGTTTGTAAATATTGTAAGGAATTCCAAATTTGGCACATTACGAGAAAGGTTTTTCAACCATTTACGTGCAGGTACTTTTGTGGTGATTTAAGAGCCCTATCTATTTTTAACAATCAAATCCAATACGTGACGCTTTGTGAAATTTCTTATTATTACATACTATTTTGGTTTAAGCAAAGTTCAATAAACCTTAACTTTCAATTCAATATTAAGTCGTTAAACTTATAGCAAAACTATAAACATATTTATGTCTGTGGGTGTGTGTGTGTTTGTCGAGAAATATTATAAACGATAGTGGGATAGGCCTGCAAAACACTTTTGCAATTGTTAATTTCACATGTATTCAAGTCAAATATTATTATGCCGAGAAAACAATTGAACCTTTATTCAACAATTTACAAAATTAATCATGTGGAATATCAACAAATAGCTTTCATTATACCCTACAACACTATGTGTTGGGGGTATTATAAGTTTGATTGGGCCATAATTTGTAATCATGCTACAGGTCGCAATTATGGCTCGATCCTTACGAAATTTTGCACGAAGGTGGGGTTAGGGTCAGAATAGAAGCATATTTCTTTTGGAGATGATCGCCAAATGTTTAGGGGTTAAAATGGACCAAATACTGAAAAAATGTCGGATTTTGCAGTAGCTATACAGGTCGCAATTATAGACCAATCGACACGGGATTTCGCATGTAGCTAGAGTTTAGGGCGGGGAAGAAGCCCACCGGGTGGGTGGCCGTCGGATAATATTTAGCGGGTAAAATATATCATATATTTTGTGTTGAAAAAATTCAAAATTTTTCATTAAACCGCGAATATTTTAAATCCCGACGAACTCACAAAGCCATGACAAGGTTACTTCTGAGCTTTACATTGATGTTAACATCGAACACATCGGATATATAGCAAAATATGTGCGATATATATGTCGAGAACGACTGAAACGATTTCGATAGTTCTCATTAATTCAGAATGGCCTCTTTGCAGGAAAGAAAAACCGTCTAAAAAAGTTGCATAAAAATATCTCTCTAAAGATGAAAAACATTGATTTTGTAACATTTTCTCATATTTTTTTAAATTTTGTCATATTTTTGGCATATTTTCATTTTGAATTAAACATTTGGTAATATGTCTACAACTAACAAAACTAAGTAATTAGGATATCAGGATATCATATACAGATTGCATTTGTGACCCGATCCTTACGAAATTTTGCATGGGGATAAGATGAGGGTCAGAATAGAAGCCTTCTCTTTTTGGAGATGATCGCCATATATTTAGGGGTTGAAATGGACCAAAAAACTGCAAAATTGTCAGCAGGTCGTAATTATCGCCCAATCCTCGCGCACATTTGAATGGGGGTTACCGGACATTGCAAAAGCCAAGCAGTTTTGGATGGCCATCCAAAAATATTCAATGTGTGAAGGAGTTTGCCAACTTTTGTAGACAAAATACGAAAATGTCCATTCCAGTGACTTTTTGGAGAATTCACAAATACAGGAAAGACGCACTTCTGACTATTTCGTTAACGCTGATTTAGTTGAAGAATATAGTCAAATGGCTGTATCTCATATAGATGCGTTTCAGTCAAAAACCAATAATAAATGTTAATCTTTTGTCACTTCTTAGAGATTATAGGTCTTTGGGAAATATTGGTTCCAGATCTAGGAAGACCATTTACGTGCAACATCTACCAATAAATTGGAAATGAGCAAATTAGTTTAAGTTGCTATTATTCGAAAATTAGAGAACGAAACCTGATGGTTTTCTTTTATAATTTGTCACAATATCTTGTGGAATTCTTTCGAGTATCTCGCCTACATAAACTGTATAGTTTATTATAGTGTTGTAGGGTATTCAACGGTCGGACCCGCTCGATTGTAGCCTTTGCTTACTTGTTTTTTAAATAAAACGACGCATTCCGTTTATCCGCATCAATTCTAATCTCCTATTTTACATCTCCCCGTCATCCATTAAGAGAGTCACTTTTTATTTGAAGAAGGATTGAAAAATGCATCGTCAAGTGTGCATAAACTTCTTTTCTTCCGTTTAAAAATAAAGACTACTAGCCATGAAGAATATCGTCGTTATCATTTAACTGTCGACAGATATTCGTTCACATGATGGTTGCATTTGTTTTGTTATCTCTTGTTATTTAAGTTAGATTACGAGAGACCGGCATCTGTCTGTCTCTCTGTCTGAACAAACATTTTATTGTTCTAAACTACATGCTACATATTTGATATTTTGAACTTTTTGTTCACAACATGTGAATGATTAGTCTATATGAATTGCATGCTTCAATGCAAAATGGCTTAACTCATATTGATTACTTATATGTTATTTTTTCGTCCAGTTGTCAGCATTTAATTCGTTCCTTCAAATGCTGACAATGGTTCAAAGTCAGTTTTTGTGTACAGGGTGAGATAAAAAATGCAACAAAGTCAAGCGTCATAATTTTTAAATTTCTTTTTTAATTTTATTGAATGAATGCAAAACATGCCGGAAATAACATCAAATTTTAGAACAAGTTTAGATTTGTTCGAATTGGTCACCTTTTGCACGAATTATGGCCTTCCAACGGCCAATGAAACCGTCACACTCT
Organism: Musca domestica; assembly: GCF_030504385.1. NCBI lineage: Eukaryota > Metazoa > Arthropoda > Insecta > Diptera > Muscidae > Musca > Musca domestica. The sequence continues at coordinate 8,430,262 of NW_026712363.1, read as the reverse complement.
GCCCAAATATTGCTCTGCGGTATTTTGGCCCGGAGATTTGGTGGCCATTGTGCACTGGAAAATAAGCGAGGAACCACATTTTGTAACCATTCTTGGGTGGCGCGTGCTGAGTCCTGTTGGCATGTCCAAGGTCCAAAATTTTTGCGTGACCAAGGTTTTAATACACCCTCCAGAATATTTTCGCGATAATGTTCGACATTTATTCTGATGCCACGGTCGATTAATAAAAGCAGAGAGCGGAGAACGACCATCGGCTGTGATTGCGGCCCACACCATCACCATAGCCGGCGCTTGAGTTCTGGTGGCCAACCGAAGGTGCACGTTTTCAGCTGACCTCTTTGACAAGTAAACACGATCCGTTTGTTTGTTTACAAACTGCTGGACAACAAACGTTTTCTCATCGGAGAAAACCATATTCGGCAGTTCACCACTTTCGGCCAAGCGAAGCAACTCTTTAGCTCTTTTGAGTCTATTTTCTTCCTGTTGCGGTGTAAGTTTTTGAACTTTTTGGAATTTCAATGGCTTTACCCTGAGCTCATTTTTCAATATTTGCCGAATGGAATATTGCGATATGTTCAGCTCACGAGCCATTCCTCGGCCACTGCGACGCGGGTTTCGACCAAGTCACTTCTTTACTTTTCGAACCATTTCTCCGTCCACTTCCTTGGCGTCGGGCTACGCTAACAGTATCACAGTAACGAGCGATGGTACGAGACACAAAAGATTTATTCACATTTAAATGCTGGAGTACTCTAACGATAGCCACTTGTGGTTTTCCAGCCAAATGTAAAGAAATCACACTATCACGCTTGAATTCCATCACGAATATTTTTTTTTTTCTGGAAAATTCTCACCAAAATGCTTTTGTACGCTTGTAAACAATATAATGAGCTGTCACAGGAATAATTTTAACAGCTGTCGGATGAGTGGCTTAGAAATGACAGCAGTCTGAAGTTGGTTGCAGTTTTTTCATCTCACCCTGTACGAACTGCTCATTTGGGATATCATGTCTGTATCTCCATACTCAAATAAAATATAGACAACGGAAATTTAGTTTTGTTTTTTTATGCAAGTGTCTCTCAATACGCGGTGGACCATTCGACTTCGAAAAAACATTTCATTGTTTTTTTAAGAACTTTGCTTGATTATTCCCGTTTTTTTCGATGCTATCATGTAATTGTCACTTATATTATGGAACAATTTTTAACGGACAAATATCTTACAGTCATGATTTTAGAATTGAGTGACTTCAATATTTTCACTTACACCCCTGAAACGACATAAACGACTTCTACTGATCCGAATTTTTTCGATGATAAACTTTTCGACTTTGGTCGCACTTTGGATGACCAAATTTGAATTTTTTACTTGTTTTTTTTTTTTCATTTCTGTTCTCTCAGAGTGATTTTGACAACTCGCCCTTTTATTCGTCATTCTATTAAAAATGCACGGGAACACAGCAATAGTAGTTTCTTCCAAACAAACATTTTTCAGAACTTGACCTCGCTGATTTTTATTAATGAAAATGTTGACACAAAAATTATGCGACCTTAGACACACTTTTATTGTGAGTTATGTTATTTTGCAATCATCCACATATTACTACTGCATACACATACATATGTATGTGTCCATATTAAATAATACATATCACTACACAGTCAAAGAAAAACGAAGAAATACATTATAAATTTAATAAAATTTTAACACATTTTATCACTTAAGAACTGTTACAAATATACATTCATACAACATCGAGTAAAATTACAATGTACTGTGGGTCAGATAATAGGGAAACTATGTTAATGATTATTTTTACTCTATGACAAGTTTTTGTATATAATGAAAAAATGTTTATCAAAAAATCAGAAAGAAAGGTAATGTTTCTCTTATCCTGTCGCCATATACAGTGGTCACTATATATACACATATCAGCACGCCATTTATAAATGTACATATCTGATTGTGTCCATAAATACCAACAAAAATTGCAGGACAAAGCCCGTGTTTTGTTGATTGACTGAAAGTGATCATTCCTTCTACGACTAGATACGTAGCGTCTTTTCGCTACGAGTATGTGTAGAAATAAATTATTTTCTTCAAGACGTCATAACTAAGTGGGTGTGCTATTTATATCAGTACAGATGTACATATGTTTGTACAAAAGTTACAAGTGCAAAATCTAAAATAAAATTATTTGGCACGTTTTGGATTGGATATTAAGCGTTTAAATTGTATTGTGGCATCTACAAAGAGGGTAAAGAGGGGGAGAATGTCATAAAACTGTTAAATTGAATTTTGTTAGACTATTTTGCATGCAGATTTTAAACGTTTCCATTGTGAAATATACGTAAATATATAAATAAGGTACCATTGAACATTCGACAAAAGTTAAATAAAAAATACAAAAAAAAAAAAAAAAAAACAAATAATATTCATACAATTTGCTCTAGTTACAATATATGCTTGTCACGAAAAGAGTTTATTCAAGAAAATGTTAAGAAACTTAACGAAGAGTTCAAGTCCCAGAGTAATAATATTTATTGAGAAACTGTTTTCAATAAGAAAACAATAAAGAAAGACAAAAGTCGGGCGCCGCCAATTTTAAAATACACAACAGCAATAAAAATATTTAGTACTGCCTTCTGTAGCAAATAGACGTTCAATACAATTGCAATTTAATTATTGATTGTGTATTAAGGCTTTAGAGCGGTTTAAAATTTAAAATCGGTTGATACTATCCTAACTAACCTAGGAAAACTATATCTTAATCGACTTCCACTAAACTTGACTGAGGTAAATTTATGTTGTCACATAGAACTCTCTCGAACCAAACATCATTGCCATGGAGTGCATGCTATGACTTTAAGCATACTTAAATATAAAATCGGAATTAAAAATTTAATTTGACAAGTGTTGTGTCCTTGATGTATTTTTTACATCTAATCAGAGAGAATTAGATCGGAGATATACCCATATCTGAACCGATCTCTATAAAACTTGGCAAAGGTATTTTTAGGATGTAGCAAATATCTTGTTGTGGAATGTATAATACGGATTGGGGGGACATAGATATAAAATGGGATGAAATATATATTAGGAGCTTCCGACCTATACATACAATGTTCCGCCACAGAAGCTAAAACAAATTTTTAGACAAATCGGTGGAAAATTATGGCAAAAATCGTCAAAATATCGGAGGTTTCCGTTATATGGGGGCTATGCCAACCATCCTAGGTACAATACAAATTGTTGTGCCAAATTTTGAAGCTCTACAGGGTGACATGAAAAAACTGCAACAAAGTCAAACGCCATAATTTTTATCTATTTTTTTCTGATTTTTTTTTAATGAAGGCAAAAATGTCGCAAATAGCATCAAATTTTAGAATAAGTATAGATTTGTTCGAATTGGTCACCTTTGGCACGAATTATGACCTTAAAACGGCCAATGAAACCGTCACACGCTGCCCGAATGTTGCTCTGCGGTATTTTGGCCCATTCCCGGTGAAGCGCTTGCTGGAGGTGATCGACACTTTGGTATTTTAATGCCAATTGTGGTGGCAATTGTACGCTGGAAATGAAGCGAGGAACCTCATTTTGTAACCATTCTTGGATGGCGGGTGTTGAGTCCTGTTGGAATGTCGAAGGTCTGCGGCCAAAATGTTTGCGTGCCCAAGACTTTAATACACCCTCCAGAATATTTTCGCGATAATATTCGGCATTTATTCTGATGCCACGGTCGATTAATACGAGCGGAGAGCGACCATCGGCTGTTATGGCGGACCGCACCATCACCATGGCCGGCGCTTGAGTTCTGGTGGCCAACCGAAGGTGCACATTTTCAGCTGACCTCTTTGGCAAATAAATACGATAATTTTGTTTGTTTACAAACTGTTTTCTCATCGGAGAAAACAAAATTCGGCCAAGCGACGCAACTCTTTAGCTCATTTGAGTCTATTTTCTTTCTGTTGCGGTGTAAGTTCTTGCACTTTTTGGAATTTCAATGGCTTTACCCCGAGCTCATTTTTCAATATTTGACGAATTGAATATGGCGATATGTTTAGCTCACGAGCCATTTTTCGGCCACCGCTACGCGGCCATCACGAATAACTTTTTTCTGGAAAATTCTCACCAAAATGCTTTTGTACGATTGTAAACAATATAAAGAGCTGTCACTGGAATAAGTTTAACAGCTATCGGACGAGGGGTTGGTCGCAGTTTTTTCATCTCACCTTGTATATGGCCACGTTTTCGTATAGCCCTTATATAACAGCACCTCCCGATATTCGGTATTTTGATGGTTTTTGCACACATTTTCCCGGATTTGTTTAAAAATTGGTATTTGTAGTTCGTAATGGTTTCTAGCTCCGGCGGCAGAACGTTGAGAATTTAGGTCCAGGTTTTGCTATAGAGCACATATAACGAAGCCACCGATATTCGGTATTTTGATAATCCTCGTCACATTTATCCACGAAATTGTTTCAAATTTGGTATTTATGAAGATTTGGTAGATGACAATCCTTGAAGTATAAAATTGTCTATGGCGGCTCCCGTTTTGATATGGCTCCCATACAACGGCATCACCCATTTTATCAAAACGATCTTACTGGTATTTGTAGTTCAAAGTGGAACACGTTTGAATTCAGATACTTTTATATAAAAATGTTTTCTTCACCCAATGGTGCAGGGCCGAAGTTATTTTTTTTACTTGTTTTCTATTTCCTCCTCGCATAGTTTGCATTAGCCTACATAGTTTTCATATTGATCAGGGATCAAGATGAATTTAAAAGACCTGGAGTTGTTTACAATCCTTTGATCAGATTGTGATATAATTATAGTAGTCATTCCTTTAAGTATTTCATGGTATAATTTCTTACCGAAAATACAATTATTTTTTTGAATTCGGCCAAGAATGTTTGCTACATTTCGATTTGATTGGCGAGAATGCTTTAAAATAAAATACCAAGTATTTAATATTCAATTTGAATATTCTCATGCTTGTTTTTATTAGCCATAGGAATGCAAAGTATATTTTATTGAAATATAGGAATGTGCGAATATATGTTAATACGTATGTATGAAATTCAGAATCAATTACTCGATATTACAATTTTAGAAGAAAGCTTAAACAATTTTTATCGTTCACATCTACTGTGCATATAAAATACGGATCAACAGTGGAAATAAATGTGTACAGAAATCTGTGAGGGCAGTGAAACTTTCTTTCAATGGTCGTCAAGTTGTTTTGTAAGTGTTAGTAAGTAATCTTCACAAACACACATACAATGTTATTATATTTATTGAAGATATCTGCAGATCATAATATAACTGTCAGACAGATAGATATCTTTTTATCTGTGAATTACTTAGGATAATAGCTCTTTAAATGCCTACCACACTGACGAAGAAAAGACAAAAGACACTGGAAGACTGTAACGCATAGCAGAAATCTACAATGATTCCATATTATAAATGTGAGCATGGATGCACTTATTTGTCCCGTCATCTATATTGCAATGCATGAGTAATCTTCGAATGTGCGTACAATATTTACAATGTACGGATACATAGGTACACATAAATGAAAAAAAAAAAATACATGAGAATATTTAGAGCAAAGATTTAGCAGACAATCCATATTGTAAAGATTTATATAATAGCCACTAAGTTATCGTTATGTAGGTTGATAGCTGTAACGGCCAAGGGCCTCAAGAATAATATTAAAACTTTTTGACACAAATATTCGTATCTGCATCACACAAATATAAAATATTTAATTACCTTTTGTTGATAAAATCAGTCATAAACATGTTAACATAAATAAATGTTTATAGAATGTGTGTGAACCTACTGAGTATAGAAAACCCATTCGCAGTAGAACAGAATTCGAAGAGAGCTGGAAAATATTCGTCATTATTAATTGAATACTTCGTTATTTTTGTACCCTCCACCTTGGAAAGGAGGGTATATTAACTTTGTCATTCCGTTTGTAATATCCCTAAATATTCTAAGTCGATTTAACGATGTTTGCCTGTCCGTCGGTTGTTTGAAATCATGATACAGCTCACATTATTTAGCAGAATAATTTGTTTTGTGTCTAGGATGGTTGGTATTTGGTACTTTCCAATATTCGGTATTTTTATGGTTTTTGTCACATTTTTCATGGATTTGTCTAAAAATTGTTATTTGTTATTCATAATGGGTTTTAGCTGCGGTGGTGAAACATTCTATGTATAGGTCCACGTTTTGGTATAGCTTCCATATAACGGTACCTCCAGATATTCGGTATTTTGATGATTTTTGCCGCATTTCTTCGCGGATTTGTCTAAAAATTGATATTTTTGTATTCTAATGGGTTCTAGCTCCGCTGCCGAAATATTGCATGTATAGGTTCACGTTTTTGTATAGCCCCATATAGCGGTACCTCCTGATATTCAATATTTTGATGATTTTGCGACATTTTCCCACGAATTTGTCTAAAAATTATTAATTAATTAGTATTTGTGGGACAAAATGGGTTCAAATGTTTCCTTTTTGCTAAGGCGGCAATACAGAAACGTAGACCGATATATCTCATTTTAATCCCAACTATCCTAGGCACAATACAAATTGTTCTGCCAAACTTTATCGTCATTTAAACAGACAGACGAACTTAGAATTTTATGCTGATTACGAATATATATACTTTCTGGGGTCTACGACATATTCTTAGGGGCGTTACAAAAGAAATGGCCAAGTTAATATACCCTCCTTTTCAAGGTAGAGGGTATAAAAATTAAGCAAACTTATTTTTTCGATGTCGAATAGGAGTGTAAAATTTGTTCAAAATCGAGCAGAATTACTCTTGCCGAGCAACGTGTTGTGTTTGTATGTGTGTGTTTTGCTTTTACTTTTTTCTTACTTTCTTTACTGTGGAAGCGACTGTGCCAATACGTTTCTTCTTCTAGGAATGCGTTTACTTTGATTATGTACACGATTACGATCAATTCCTTCAAAGTTCACAGCAACATCAAACCGGTTTGCTGTTGAACACACGCAAATCAACAAAGAAAAAATTTCTACTCATTTTTACTCTTAGAGCAAACCCTTGATCTATTTTGAGTGATTCTACTCCCACTCTATTTTTTCCAACAGGAGTAACAAAGGAGAACTCCCACACAAAACAAAGAGAAGACTCCGTAAAAACTCCCACTCTTTAAGCAATCCTGCTTGCGAGCAAGTTTTGCTCCCAAGTGAAAATTATCAAATCTGAGCTCTGCCAGTTTGTAATATTATCTTTCATCGCCTTGAAGATGTGTGATCTGTTTCTCTAGGACGATACAAAAATTAATTCGAAATAAAAACACCCATTTCAAGTGTATTTTTCTCTCTTGTCTATAAGAAATAAATTAGCCTTCTTGGAGAGTTTTAGCCCCCTAATTTGAAGGTTTTAGCTGTATTTGAACAATCTAAAATTTGTTTGGGTCGACTTATTCGCTTTCTTCGAAGTTTGAAATGTTTTCGAGTTAGGAAAAAATATTCCCAAAAGATTTTCAATGATACCATACATTAGGTTTCTACTCCATATAACAGACCGATTCATTTACGGAATATTAAAACAATGTTTTTTATTTCTTATGATAGGCGAAATAAGTTGATTTTTCTTCTTTTAACAACTCAATCGTTGGTGATAAAGAAATATAATTTATATAACTCTTATAATGTAAATGTCAGTAAAACCCACAATTTCGCAACCTACCGGTTTTATTTGGAACAACATTTTTCCTTAATTTGTCAACAGATGTGACCATTAGCCATTTACTTCAATACAGTATTGTTAAATGTCACTTTCGACATTTCGCACATGTTTATTTTCTTTGTCATATTCTGCACACGTTCAATTCCCATCAATGTCCCATCATCCATTCCAGCAACAATTCAACAAAGATTTGCACATTTTGGCCATAAATCACCAAAAACCAAAACAACTTTTAAAAACTTCCCTGACCCGGTGGCCTCGTTTGATTTTTTTTTCAGTTTTCCTGAATGTGTCAATTTTATGAGCCAATAACTTAGGGCATTTAATCCTTTTGGTGCTTGGATAATAAAATGAGGCCTTTAAGATAATTTAAAATGTGTTATGGTCACTCATCACCCGAGTAAAATTTTCAACTTAAAGTGTATATAAATCTGATTCATGTTATTACAATTTTGTAATTGCATTTATTTCTCTTGGATACGTTAATTTCCCAGTAAAACCTACTCAGTAAGGAATACTGGGAGAATTTTCCCCACTTACAAATATTGCAAATATAGAGCGACATGTAATAAAATCCAGGAAGAAAATTGCTGCACCATTGTTAAGTAAGCCGAAACTGAATTTTTATACTTATGATCAGTTTTCTAAAGCTTTCGAAAATGAATAGGGAACGAAGGTAATCGCTGGAAAACTATCTTAATTCGATTTCTCTTAACCTATAGCTTTTTTCGATTGTTATACGGATAACATACGGCATTCTACTAAATTGAAGGTGTATTCGTAATCAAATGTCAAAATATACAAAAATCAACAAAAGCATTTCTCAAAAAAAAAAAAAAAAAAACTAGTACGAATATTATGTTATTTTCATTTGTAATTTCTTAAATGAAAACAATGTGGGAATTATGTGAAATGTGTAAACAAATTATAATTTTTCCTACAGATTCCGATACAAACAATTTTCCTGAAATTCTTATAATAATTCCGCTGTTTTCGCACAGTATGAATTCGACATTCGATTTCGGGTAAATATTTTTACTGAAAGCCAGTGTCATTGCAAAATGTGTATTCATTAATAGCCTGTTCAGCCAACTTATTTTTCTTCCAATTGCAAGGAAAATGGCAGACAAATAGAATTTTCGGGTTAGTTAAGCAAAAAGAGCAAAAGGTAACTTTTGGTTCAACTAACTCCAACACAAACAAAGCGAAATGTCAAAGTAGACAATCAAAAAATATCAATCGTTCATTCACAAAATTTAAACAAAGTAAAATATTTTGTTTGAAAATAGATATTTCACACAAAAGGTAGGGTTAATTTCTTCCGCTGTACTGTGTCGATCTCAACAGACGCGTTTCTTCGCTGTTCCAAACGACCTGAGAGACTACAAAATCAGAAAATTCTCTTATTGGCCCATTTCAAGCCCTAAAGATTTTTATTCTGACCTTAACCCTGACTCAACGCAAAATTTCGTGAGGTTTTCGTCATAATTGTGACATTTAACGTAATTACAAATAAAAATGAACAGTCAGACACAAATAGCTATAGCAACCCAGCATCGCGAGATAGGTAGATACATATGTAAAATCGTGGTATCACCTAACCTTTGGCGGATTAGGTTGGTATTTCCGCCACCCCCACTTAAAATTGAAAATCCTGACATAATCCTCATGTTCATAATCCCCATTGCAATTATGAGGAATATGACCTTTTTTCGGTCATAATCCCCATAATAAAGTGACTAATTACAAAAATTATTAAATGTAGTAAACTTGGGTTCGCATTAGCCGGTACCGGACATGTCAAGAGAAGAAAGTCTTTGGACATACCCATTATTATGGGGGTTATGTCCGCTACTTTCTGGGGATTATCTTCATTCCAGTATGGGGGTCCGGTCAAAATCCCCAAAATGTTGCAGAAATTTGGGACGGTTGGGTGTGCGAAAAAAATGAGATTTTCTCATCTGGGTATGTTTTGCACCTAAATTTCATAATTTTTGACTCTGTCTTGTCTCATCTTTATATCAATTTTTTTTTCTAATTTTAGTTTGTCACTAAGTCTTAAAATTAACTATTGTGATATTATGCATTTATTTTAACACCGTACCTTTTTATGTTATCCACATTTTGAAAGTTAACAACACTCACATGTTAAATATTTAAATAATTGGAATAAATTTCATTTGTTACTGTTATTTTAATACGGACATGATATGAATAGTTTATATTTGAATATTTACGATATGTGGGAGGAAACTGAAAGTATTTTTGTAATTTTTGAATTGAACACAACTCGATTAAAAATACGTGAATTTTTGAGAATTACATACCACAGCTCGCAAACAGGTGTTTGTTAAAATTTTTAATTTGAAAATATTTTTGAGTGTGTTTAAACAAGTTTTGCAACAAAGTGCAAATGTATACAAGGGGAGGGGTTCACAAGTGTAACGGTTTAACTTTGCAAAAATTTGCAATATAATACATCTGAGTAACTGAAATCTTCAAAACGCTTATCATATAATGAAACATCAATTAAACGAAATTAACAACAATCTTCTAATTTGTGATTATTTAACCTTAATATTCACGACAATGCTTTGGGCAACCTACGGCACACGTGTATTATATCTTAATCTCTAAATGAAATGAATGTTAATTGGTTAACGCCTTGATTTTACTAATCCATATTTTATTTGATGAAAAAGTCACTTTTAACGCGACAGAAAGTAATTGATACAAATCGAATACAAATATTGAATACTAATAAATAGTTTGTAATAAATCTATGAAAATTATATATTTAATTTTTTCTTTCTAAAACCTTTTATTATCAAATTTATTTATACCCTAAACCATGATACGATGATTATAAGTAAAAAACTGTAAGTTTGGCCGGGCAGAACTTCAAAATTTGGAACAAATATGACAATTTAAAAAATCCATTAAAAATTCTTTTAACATCTTAAAAATACCGAATGTAGACGTTATTTTAGTGTCTATACGACGACGTGGAACTGCAGAGGCAACATATGTCATAAGCCATTACAATATTCAAATTTGAAACTTGAAAAAAGCTGTGAATAATGTAGCTAAAATCCTCAAAATACTGATTATCGGGAGGTGCCGTTATATGGAGGCTATACGAATATGTGGACTTGCACAGACAATTTTCTCTGCAGCCAAATTCCGCCACACATTCTGAATTGCCTTGGAATCGGTCATATATATCGTGTTTGCATAACATACATGAAATCGGCCGAAATATATACAGGGTGAGGTAAAAAAACTGCAACAAAGTCAAACGCCATAATTTTTTTTATTTTATTGAATGAAAGCAAAAAAATTTCGGAAATACCATCAAATTTTAGAATAAGTTTAGATTTGTTCGAGTTGGTCATCTTTGGCACTAATTATGACCTTGAAACGGCCAATGAAACCGTCACACGCTGCCCGAATGTTGTTCTGCGGTGATCGACACTTTGGTATTTTTTAGTGCCAACCTTGCTTTTCAAAACACTTCAGACACAATATACCAACAGATTGGTATGCGGAGATTTTGGTGGCCATGTGCGCTGGAAATGAAGCGAGGAACCTCATTTCGTAACCATTCTTGGTGGCGCGTGCTGAGTGCGGTTGTGCTGAGTCCTGTTGGAATGTCCAAGGTCTGCGGCCAAAATGTTTGCGTGCCCAAGGCACGCCTCCTAATACACCCTCAAGAATATTTTCGCGATAATATTCGGAATTTATTCTGATGCCACGGTCGATTAATACGAGCGGAGACCGACCATCGGATCTTATGGCGGCCCACATCATCACCATAGCCGGCACTTGAGTTCTGGTGGCCAATCGAGGTGCACATTTTCAGCTGAACTCTTTGGCAAGTAAACACGATCATTTTGTTTGTTTACAAACTGCTGGAAAAGGAATGTTTTCTCATCGAAGAAAACCAAATTCGGCAGTTCACCACTTTCTACCAAGCGAAGCAACTCTTTAGCTTTTTTGAGTCTATTTTTTTCTGTTACGGTATAAGTTTTTGCAAATTTTGGAATTTCAGTGCCTTTGCCCCGAGATCATTTTTCAATATTTGCCGAATGGAATATTGCAATATGTTTAGCTCACGAGCCATTTTTCGGTCACTGCGACGCGGGTTTCGATCAAGTCGCTTTTTTACTTTTCGAACCATTTCTGCCGATGTTGCTGTTTTCTTCCGTCCACTTTCTTGACTTCGGGATACGCTATCAGTATCACGGTAACGAGCGATGGTGCGAGACACAAACGATTTATTCGCTGGAGTGCTCTAACGATAGCCACTTGTGGTTTTCCAGCCAAATATAAAGAAATCACTCTATCACCCTTCAATTCCATCTCGAAAAACTTTTTTCTGGAAAATTCTCATCAAAATGCTTTTGTACCCTTGTAAACAATAACGAATTCAGCCTAGAAGCAAGTATGGTGAAAATCGATTGCGATAGCTCGAAATACCGAAATACCTTTTAATATTCGTCATAGACCCCATAAAGTATATATAATCAGGATCAGCAGTAGTTTGCGTTGTGTCTAGAATGGTTAGTATTGAAAATGAGATATATCGGTACCTCCCGAAAGTCGGTAGTTTGATGGTTTTAGCCACATTTTTCCACAGATTTGTTTAAAAATTTCTAGTTCGTAATGGGATCTGGCTCCGGTGGCGAAACATTGTATATATAGGTTCACGTTTTCGTGTAGCCCCCATATAAAGGTACCTGCCGATATTCGGAATTTTGATTATTTCCACGTATTTCTATAAAAATTGGTATTTGTAGTTCATAAAGAGTTGCATGTCCAGTGCCAGAACATTGAATACCTAGGTCCACATCTTCTTATAGCGCACATTAGAGAAGGATATTTGGTGTTTTGACGATTAAAGCCACATTTCCTAATAGATTTGTGTGCAATTTGGTATTTGTATATCATAATGGGTTCTACAACCGGTTTAAAACATTGCCTATATTTGTCAATGGTTTCCATACAACGGTACCCATCGATATTCGGTATTTTGATAATCCTAGTCATATTAACCCAAGAAATAGTTTGAAATTAGGTATTTAAGACTCATAATTGATAACAATCCTTGTAGTATAAAATTGTCTTTATAGGTTCCCGTTTTGTTCTCCAGCCACTTTATTGTTTTTTGAAAACTTTAACTGCTCTTACTGGTGTTTGTAGTTTAAAGTGGAACACGTTTAAATCCAAATAATTTTATAAAAAAATATATTTTTTACCTAATGGTGGAGGGTATAACATGTTCGGGCCGTCCGAGCTAGATGTCTTTATACCCTCCACCATAGTATGAAGGGTATATTAAGTTTAAATATACATTAAGTCGATATATACATTTTAGACCCCACAAAGTATATATTTTTGATCAGCATAACATTTTATGTCGATTTATCGATGTCCGTCCGTATGACCGTCTGTGGAAATCACTCTAGCTTCCGAACGAAATGAAGTAGGTTGATAAAATTTTAATCAAATGTATATTATGTCTGCAGGACTTTTGGTATTGAAAATGGGTCATATAGGTCCACGTTTTGGTATAGCCCCCACATAATGGTACCTCCCTATTTTCGGTATTTTGGTGATTTAAGCGACATTATTCATGTAAATGTTATATATATATGTTTATATGCTTGCCATTGTCTTTTAAGAAGACCATCAAATGTTTTTATTTAGAATTATGGTACAATGAAATAAAGGTGACCTCATTTCAAATTAGCATTCCCAGCTCTGCATTTTCTGTAATTTACCTTGTCAAATGCATAAAAACAGTTCCCATTACTTATGTTTAATTTTTTTTCGTTTGACAACATCTCGTTGTCAAAATTTATATTTATAGAGCCATTGTATACACAGAAGTCAGAGATGGGAACATCTGTTTTTATTCAGTGAAATTTGACAAGGTAAATTATAGAAAATGCAGAGATGGATATGGTTATTTGTAATGACTTCACCTTCTTAATTTTACCATGGCTCTACGATGATTTAGAACATGAAATGAAAATTATTTTGAAAAAATGTCACCTTGAATAAATAAAACATCTGTGTCCTTGCTTATTACTTTCAGAAATACTGTTGTTTTTAATTGTATTTTAAAATAATATTGTCAATCTGAGGCCTGTTTATGACACGTAAAATATTCGGATAATAAAACCTCGTTTTAAAACATTGCTTCTTGCAATCGGAGTCAAACTCAAAACAAAAGACACACTTCAATTTTACCCAATTATTTGAGCAATTAAAAATAAACAAACAAATTTGCATAATTGCCAACAGCCATTTAACTTGCGAAAGTTAAGTTAAATATAGAAAAAACAAATATTTAAAATTCTTTTTGTGCGTTCACCACACTCTTTATTTAAGGCAGCAGCTACCTCCTCTCACCGGTTGTTTGATTGCATGAGATATACGATCCTCTCTTAATTTTTGGAATTTGATCGTTCCTATCGTTGTGTTGTTGTAAAAGAATTTAACATCTTTTACAAATCGACGTTATACTGTTTGAATAAACATTAGAATTCAAGAACATCGTATGCATAATAATTTCATGTTTCTAGTACGGCGCGAGTATGAAATTCGCAATTAGCTTTGCTTCGTCGACTACTGTTTGCCTTTTGTTGTGAGTTTGTCAAGACACACACGACAATGATTTTCTGAATATCTCATGTGTATCTAATATCTAAGAGTTTTTTTTTGTTTTATTTGTTACTGCACATGTATGTACCCGACACATTGTGTGTTAGGAATTTTTAACTAAAACTTCTGAAACATTTTTGCAAGTGCCCACTAGAGGTTTCTGAAATAAAAAGTTACAAATTATACATTATTGTTATACCTTCAAGTAGAATTTTCCCTGATGCAAGGTTGGCACTAAAAAAATACCAAAGTGTCGATCACTTCAAGCAAGCGCTTCACCGGGAATGGGCCAAAATACCCAGAGCCATATTGGGGCAGAGTGTGATGGTTTCATTGGCCGATGAAGGCCATAATTCGTGCTAGAGGTCACCAATTCGAACATTTGATGCTATTTCCGACATTTTTTGCTTTTATTCAAAAAAAAAAATGTAAAAACTATGGCGTTTGACTTTGTTGCAGTTTTTTATCTTACCCTGTATTTACAAATCAATTGTTGTTCGTTGGTAATGGAATCAGTTGGGAACGCCTGGACCGATTTGCATAATTTTTTGTACACACGTCCGTCATACCGTGAGTTAGGTTTTTAAAGAAAAAAATATTGACCACGACTATTTTTACGCCCACTATTTCTATGTATCTAAAATGCTTATATTTGCCAAATAATGAAGATATCGGTTTGAAAATTATTATACGAGATACTGTTGACTTTTCCTCCAACCCTAAGTATTTGTTTGGGGCTGAGGAACTCACCACGAATCCAAATTAATATATAAAAAACTAATTTATGTGGCCCTAACTTCTATAAACCGATGACAAATTTTTCATGATAGTTACATAAAAGTCGAACTAAAGTCATATTGGATTTCAATTTAGAAATTACTATAGATTCTGAGGTCGAAAACTCCAAATCTAGATATGGAAATAATTCATCCATGCAAAACTCAAATGCAAAATTCATTGGGACTGCAATCAGTGAAATACCGAATATGAAGAGGCACTGTTATATGCGGACTATACAGAATAGTGGAGCGAATTGAAAATTTAGTAAGAAAAGGATTAATATCCTCGGAAAAATTAAAAAATTAATCCTTAAAAGTAACCTTAAATCGCAGGTAACGTTATAAGGGGACTGTGTGCTTTCGTCAGTAATAGTACTTCGCCGCAGACAATCATGGGGTTGGGAAATTTTTCGGTTGGTAGATAAAAATCCCAAAAGGGGGATTCCCGGGTCAAACTTTTTAGGGTCCATTTTATATAGCTTAACCATACACAAAGGTCATCAAATATTTTGCTCTATACTTCGCAAAAGTTAAGATAGAATTTTATATTTGATACAGTCTTATTAACTACATGAAGAATCATTTGTACAGAATATGTACATTATGATATAACCCTTTCCAAATTCCTTGAATGTTGGTAATTTCAGATTTAAGAAAGAACTAAATATTCTTTAAAATAATTGTAAGCATGGGACCAAGCTTTGGTATAACCCTTATATGAAGGTATCCGCTTATTTCAGCTATTTCCAGGGTCTTGGTCACATATTTCAAATGATTTTGCCCTTATTGGCGGATAATTTTCAATGCAAATATTTTGGAGTAGCGCCTATATAAAGGTACCTCCTGATTTTACCTCTTTCGAGGTTTTTGATAATATTTTCGAATCGATTACATGGGACTATTATAAACAGTTGATGCATACTGTTTAATATATTTGCTATATTATTTGGGTTTCCAACTCTCAAATTAAAACCTCTGGCTGAAAAATAGGATCTTTTGAAACACTATAAATCGCCCGGTACGTCAACCAGTATTGACATTTTTGAGATGCATATTTATGTCTCTTTAGTCGAGTCATCATTAATATTAAAAATTGTGCCACATATGTAAGCTAGATCGGTGAATTATTATGCTTTAAAAACTATGCTTTAAAGACTAACGGCAACGCCGGCTGGGCCAGCTAGTTATTTTATGATTATTTTTGAAAATGTCGATCTATTTTTAGTAAAATATTGAGCAAATCCTATGCTCATTTCGAGAGCCAGGCAGACAGTGGCCATTGTTTGATCAACTCCAATTGCTTGAAACGAATTCCGTCTAAAGAAAAATTGCTCCTAAAACAGTTTTTTGGATGCGCCATATTTTTGTTGTTTTTTTTTTTTTCAAATGTATCTGTAGCTACAACCTTGAATGAAAATGGAAAATGTAATACGTTTATCTTTGTAAGAACACGATTTATACAATTATTGAAAAATGCTACTTATAATCATTGCAAAATTAACAAGTAAAAAACGGCTACGTTCGGCCGCGTGGAATTTCAATTCCCAATTTTGAAGGAACTTTCAAAATTTAAAAGAATCGCGTTGAAAAAAAAAATAATGCAACAATTTTTAAAATACCGAATATCTGGTGGTATCGTTATATGGAGGCAATACGAAAATGTAAACTTATATAACCAAATATATGCCAGAAATGCGGTGTCTAAATTTTTTGATAATTCCGTTAAAAAAATTGTCTAAAATCAGAAAAATACCGAATATCAGATGGTTCCATTGTATAGGAAATATACGAAGATGTTGACCTGTATAGGTAATTTTTTTATCATAGGATATGATATCTGTTACGAACACTAAATACCAAATTTCCAATGGGACACAAATCACCTAAATACCGAATATCGGTAGGTTCAGCTATATTAGGACTTTGGTAAATTAGAGGCCTTAGAGTAGTCATGTATAGAAATTTTTGGAACCGTCCATGGTCCTGTGGGCAGAGTTACTGTACATATTGAAAAAAATACATATTTTTTTTTCAGAGAAAAATAGTACGAACTCCAAAAGTGTAACACTTATCATCAGAATAACTGGAGGTACAGTTATATTATAGAGTTGAACGAACTAATGACGCAATTTTTATTTAGAATTCAATTCAACAATGAGTGTTTTCAATACATATTCCCCCTTTGCATTGCTTTTTTCACCGATCTACCAAAATACACAGTTTTAACATGTTATTACATCTATCTTACCAACATAGGAAACGTCACATGTATGTATATGCATATATATCTACATATTCATATACAAATGAATGATTTGTATTTTTTTTTTTTTGCACCAGACATGCTACACGTTACAAAATGCCTCACAATATTGTTTTTTTTTCCAAAAACGAAATCAACCCTGTAAATGGAAATAGCTTTTTTTATTGGACTTCGAAATTGTGGCGATAATAATTTAGTTTTGATTGTTTGCCAAAATTTCCAAATCATACAAAGTAATTACGCCATTTACCATCGAATTTGAAAATGTAAGTTTTTTTTATTAATTACTGCAATCGATTAATTAATTATGTATTAATTAACCACTCGCATTGTTTGGTAAAGAAAATATATCGCTTCATTTGATTATTTATGCGAGCTATGGCAGCTCTAAATCAAAAAAGGAAAATGTACAACATAAACAGCTTCCTTCCTGTTCTATTCTAGTGTGATTGACGTCTATGTTTTCTAATTTGCATATAATTGTTCTTCTGTATGACTGTTGAATGTTCCTAGGGCTCGCTGTACACAGAATGTAAACATCTTTTGTTGAAGTATCAGAGTGTGACAAACACTGATTAAGATGATTTAACGGAAGTTGTCTTTTCATGACCTGACATTCATTCGTATAAATAACACGTAAAAGTGACGAAATTTAAAAAGGTAATTCAAATTTTAGATATTTAATGGTATTTGCGTCTATGGCATACAGTAAATGGGACTAACGCCAAAATAATTTCTAAAAAACTCAAGTCATTCATAATCATTCTAAAAGCGCATTTATATTATTGAAGATTAACCCACTGTTTTTTTTTAGATCCAGTGTATTTAGATCTTGTCTATTTAGATATACACATGTCATCAACGCAGCTGTTGGGACAATGAACTGCCCATGGTAGAAGAATATAGGTAGTCTAATCGACACAGCTGGTGGGACAATGAAATGTTAAACCAATTTTGACATTGAAAATTTTAATTGAAAAATTATTGAAGTGTGTAAAAATGTTTAAAAAATGCATATCACAACAATCTCCGATTGGGATGGTATAAAAAATATTAAAATCTACTTATTTTAGAAAAAAAAAAAACATTTAAAAAATTTTTTGACATATCAATGTTCCCAAGCTTGATGCATCTACCTGTATTCTTTTACCATGGAACTGTCAAACCAATTTCGGAATTAAAAGTTTTGAATGAAAAATTATTGCAATTTGAACAAGTTTTTAAAAAATGCTTATCTAACATCCTCCTCATAACGTGGAGTACGATAACCTATAAAATACCACTCATTTTGGAAAAAATATGTAAGTTTTCTTTTCAAGCGTTGATGCATCTACCTGCATTCTTTTACCATGGATACATACATAAGGGGATAAAAATGCCGCCCAGCTGATGTTTGTTTACGTATATATACACAGCCAGATTTATGAAAAAAAAATTATATGGAGAACATTGTTGTTGAAAAATAAGTGTTTGTTCACATTTGTGAACTTCTGCGAGGGTACGGGACACAAAAGATATATCCTCTGGAGTGCTCTAACGATAGCCACTTGTGATTTTCAAGCCAAATATAAAGAAATCACACTAAAACGCTTGAATTCCATCACGAATAACTTTTTTTCTGGAAAATTCTCGCCAAAATGCTTTTGTACGCTTGTAAACAATATAATGAGCTGTCACTGGAATAATTTTAACAGCTTTCGGACGAGTGGTGTAGAAATGACAGCAGTCTGAGTTTAGTTGCGGTTTTTTCATATCACCCTGTAAAGCCAAAAGATTGCAAAGTAATCTTAAATCGGAGAATTCGATCGTCTTGATATATTTTCATGAAATAAATAATGAACGAGCACTGCTGGGTTTAATTGTTAACAAAGTCTTAGTTTGTTAACTAATTTACTTCATAACTTGTATGTATATTCTATGGTACAATAAAAAGGTAAGGTAGAGCTCCCAGCTGATTACAATTTTTTCTAAGTGAGCCCGATTTAAATTATGGGGCGCGCATTAATGATATTAACAAGATTTTCCATGGAATTGAAACATTGAACACTTAGGATCATATTTTTAAGAGAACATCCAGGCATTTCATTTATCTTTCGCGCTATTTGACACAATTTAGAAGTGAACAAAAAATATCAAATAAATGAAAACAACTCGTTGCTTATAATTTTGAATAATTCTAACAGGAAGCGGGCATAGTCTCAGGACTGTATTTCTGTAGTTCTACGAGGCTGTTCTACCTCCTTATTGTACCATGGTATATTCGATGTATTTGAGGGCAACTTATTTTCTAATACTCGTAAATTTTGTGTGAAACTCAATATCTTTCGTAAATCATGTTTATAGAAAACATAGTCAAAATTATTTCATAACAAATTGTTTTGTCTAGAATTACAAACCAACAAAAGAATTGCAAAATAAACAATCGTGCAATTGAGCAGTGATGCGTTACGGTTAACATTTTCTACACTGCATTCATGCTTGGACCATGGAAGAGAAATCGTATTCGTTTCCTTTGACTTTGTATTGTGATTTCAGTAACTGTGCAAAATGCTAATAATTAATCATGTAAATAAACACACATGCAAAAAATGATTTAGAACGTGAACAGTTTGCATAACTAAATATGTAAATAAATGCTTACATTGTTGGCATAATATCTTGTCACATATGTCAAGATATTGTTTTGAAAAATCATTAATTAAGTAATTGATGTACAGTGTAAACAATAAGGTTGTGAATAGTTTACGCATGCGTCATTAAGCATTGTCTCTGTCAGAATATTAGCAGATACTATTAACGCTACAGTCAACATAAATCTTTCTGCTGATCAAAGAAGTAGAGCCGATTTCCCAGTTAAAACTGCCAAGATAAGGTAACGGTTGACTTTAAATTCCTTTTGCTTTGGGATATATAAGGTAGTTTTTAAATATTTAAAAACGAAATTTAAATCATCAAGGATTACATTTAACACAAATATACAATAAAATCCAGTAAGGAAAAGTTAAATTCGACTATATGATACCCTACACCACTATTATATTTAATAGAGCTCCCATAACAAAAGAATTTATTTAATGTATATTATACCTCCTATCAACCTTTGGCTTTAGAGCAGATATTATTTGGTTCCAGGGGGAACTAATATATGTGAGGCATATCCAATTCTGAAGCGATTTTCACTAAATTTGACGGAGACATTTTAATCTTTTATACTAAATAACATTGCTATAGAGTACATGAGAAGGATTATATTTAAAAAAAAAACGTACGTCATCATTTGCCCAATAAACCTAAAATCGGATTAAGGATATTTAGCAGCTATATCCAAACCTTAGCCGATCTCGATAAAATTTGGAATAGGTATTCCCAAGCCCTATAAGATAATTGATCCCAAGTATCATATATGAAACATATATATGGGAGCTATATCTGAACCGATTTTCTCCGAATTCGATGTACATGTTTCTAGACGCTTGGAAGTGCCAAAATTTCAGGTAATTTGGACTTATATTGACCATTTGGTGCACAATTAACCCGAAATCGTTTGCAGATATATGGGAGCTATATCTAATCTGATCCGATTATCACCAATAGCAATAGGGTTCGTCCTTTGGCCAAATTTCATCTCAATCGGATACTAAATGCGACCTGCATTTTGCTCACAAGAATACATTGACAGACGGACGGACAGACGAAATGGTAACAAATATCATTGTTGTGAAGTGCTTATTACGCATGTGAGTGACTTAAACACCAAATCGGATGAAATATTTATATTGGAGCTATAGCTATATATGAACCGATTTTCTCCGAATTCCATGTACTTGCTTCTAGACTAAATTCGGTTGGATGTGCCAAAATTCAGGTCATTTGGACTTATATTGGCTATACAATTGAAGATTTATGGGAGCTATGTGTATCTTAATCTGATCCGTTTATCACTAATTTCAATAGGGCTCGTCCTTCGGCAAAACAAATATTGTTTGGAAAATTTCATTTCAATCGGATAATAAATTCGACCTGCATTTTATTCACAAGATGCATGGACAGATGGACTGACATGCATAAATCGACTCAGAAAGTAATTCTATGAAGATCCCCAAAAGTAAGTATGGTTCTATCTCGCTTCCTTCTCCCTGTTACAAACAAATGAAGCAAAACTTAAAATGTTTATTAATCATCTAATAATTCCTTTCCATTCCATATAATTACAGGGTCTGGAACATTTAATGTATAACCTGGGCTTAGGACACTTAGAATTTGAACCATCGCACACTGTTGACGAGCATAAAACAAAGTCATCGAATAATGCCAACGAAGACGCTATCAAGTCATATATGGATTTACAAACTAAAAAATTGGGCTCAGATGACGATGGAGATGAAACGCAGTTGGCTCCAGAACAGAGAACTAAGAATCAAAAAGCAAACAGATCTCACGAGTATCATCATGATGATAAGGAAGACACCCAGCACCAATCTGTAGATAGTCCTATCATTGTTGAATTCAAAGAGATGCACGACCCCAAACATAGACATCCTCGTGAAAATGGCAAGTAAATGAAAACAAAAACACATACGTATAGAAAAGACAAACACTTGGTATCCTATAAATAATCATCATATCCACAGTAAACAAAAAAAAAGATAACATCAAATTAAAAGAGCAATCATATCAGTTTTTTCTTGGTATTTCATTGCCTTGAAAGTGATAAATACGAAGGTACATACATGCATGCATATTAAATCCAGAATAAGCCGCCTCGCAATTTTTGTTCATAAAATGTGGTATGAATTTGCTCATTTATCTCTCAGGGAATCATTAGAAAAGAGCAAAGGTTGAGTCCGTGGGACCACATACAAATTAAGAATAATAATCTTGAAACTATTTCAATGCAAGGACAACCCACTAGTGCTTTGAATCATTTTCATAAAAAAACTTTTTAGCTGAACAAACATTCTAAAAATATTAGCTGTATCCAAAAATGTTTCTAATGCAAAACAACCTACCTAATGGATAAAGTAGTTAACAGTATCGCAATTTGAACTACCTTGACTTTAACCAAGACCTTCCACAAAATCTCCCACTAAAATATGCTTATCTTTAGCAATCAAAATAAATTTGTAGATCATAACCATGCGGATACGCATGTCAACTGCAACAATAAAAATATAATCTAAACGACATTCTTAACAGAAACAAATCACTTTAGGAGAACTACTTTAAAAGATTTGATATTTGCTCTGAATGGTCGTAAGACTGATAAACACCACATATTTATTTACACTTTCATTTGAATGCAAAAACATCAACTAACACCTGAGCGTGTGCAAATATTGATGTTATTCTAGAAGTATATTGATTTGAATTACAAAACGAGGTTGTTTTGCTAAAACAATATTCGATGTTAATTAAATAGTGTCTTCCTGCATACTTTAAAAATTAGTGAACTTAAAATATTGAAAAATTAATAACCATTGTGTTATTACTTACGTTGTCGTCCTGCAGCTTGTAGTATGATATTTCTATTTAAGGCCACTATGTTTGGATTGTCTTACACATTTGTTCATCAATGCTTTTTTTCAGATTTACGTTTTTCAATCTAGTTAAAAGCGAGTATCTATAACACATCAATATATATGTGCATTCAAAACCTACATTTTTGGGAGGTATCTCCGATTCTGAGCTATATTGGAATTCCAAGTAGAATTTTAACAAGTAAGTTAGGGTTTATACGACGACGTGGACCTGCGTAGGCAACTTTTGTCAAAAGCTATTACAATATACAAATGCGAAACTTGAAAAAAAAAATCTGTTTATAGTTAGGTAAAATCATCAAGATATAGAATATAGGGAGGTACCGTTATATGGGGGATATACGAAGACGTAGACCTACATAGCCCATTTTTTGTCTTAAGCCGTAGTATCTGTTACGAACTTTAAATACCAATTTGGAAACAAATCCGGTAAATAATGTCGCAAAATCATCAAAATACCGCATATACGAAGACGTGGACCTACATGGACCATTTTCTGTCTTAAACCGTAGTATCTGTAACGAAATACAAATACCAAATTTGATATATTTCCGGTAAGTAATATGGCTAAAATCATCAAAATACCGAATATCGGGGGGTACCGTTATATGGGGGCTATATGAAGACGTGGACCTACATGGCCCATTTTCTGTTTTGTACTGTAGTATATATTACCAACTTCAAATACCAAATTTGAAACAATTCCGATAAAAAATGTCGCTAAAATCGTAAAAATACCGAATATCGGGAGGTACCGTTATATGGGGGCTAAACCAAGACGTGGACCTACATAGTCCATTTTCTGTCTTAAACCGTAGTATCAGTTGCGAACGTTAAATACCAATTTGGAAACAATTCCGGCAAATAATGTCGCTAAAATTATCAAAATACCGCATATCGGGAGGTACAGTTATATGGGGGCTATACGAAGACGTGGACCTATATTTGGTAGAAATATTGGTATGGGAAAAATTACAAGATAATCGAACATTTATATTTAATTTTATACGAAATTATAAATTCCATATCCATATCAGGTTTGTGCTTGAAAGAAATATTTATTTGAAGACAGTTGGATGCTTATTTCGCTTTCTTATATATATATATATATATATATATATATATATATATCGAACACTTACATCGCATTTTATAAGAGTTATAATTATTTAAATTTTTTTATTTACAAGGATTTGCAAAGTTGGAGCAAAATCGGATCATCCTTTATCTTTCTGTGCAGTAATTATATTTTATTTAAAAAAATTGACATTTTGTGGGGGAGGTGGACTGATATTGCCCATCTCCGAACTCCATCTAAGTTTGACAATAATATTACGATTTACCAAGTTTGAATCAAATTGGATACTCCCTTCGAGAGTTATCGTGCGCACCGGCCAGATGGACGGACAGACATCGCTAAATAAAAAAAATATTGGATTTTGTACGACTTCATCAGAATTCAAGAGATTGAACCAGTGATATGAACCCATCACATCACGTTACACCTTCCACTAAACTTCGCTGGTATATTATGTGCATTTGTTTGATCAATTTGAGCTTCCATTGCCATCTCATTTCGTTGTCTAGCAACTTCTTTCAGAGAGAGTAAGATAGTTTTTTTGGAAGAAAACTGTAAAAGTAAATGTTGCAAAAACATCCAACCAATCAGCAGATTAGTCAATACAAAACCATTTGTCCGTACATACTTTCAGTAACAATTTGCAACAATTGTTAATTTTATTATTAATTTGTATAAGGATCTCGCTCTAGAAGATCAATTACAGTGACATACGTCTCAGATTTAAATACATTTTACCCATTCTGTTTGAATACAGTTCCACCTCTTGGAGGACGAACTGGTTTTAAACTTTTTTAAGACTTTTGTCATATCAGAAAATATAAAGTCATCCCAGTATTACTCCAGAGGGCACGAAGTATTCTTCATAGCAAATCTTTTTTGAATTCTCGATGAATTCTTATGATTTTTGAGCTTTTTTTGGGTTAGCAGAGTCAATTCTTTGGTTTTCAACGACAAAATATGGAAGTTTCGTTGCAAAATGTGCGAGTAATTTTCTAAAAATCAAAAAATTTTAAGCAGTGGGTTGCTAGGAGTTTACAGGATGCTGCGGAGAAAAAATATCAAATTAAATTTTATGGTTAGCAGCTCATTTGATCAATATTGAACCTTCTGAATACGTACAGATATCCACTGGTTTAGACATTATCATAGCTCATTGTGACATTCATCACATAAATACAATTCAAATTTCTTCTAATCTACTTTTTTCTGCAATAACTTGCACTCATTGTTCGTATTTTCTCAAATAGAATTTCACATTCCGGCGATTTTTTATTTGAGATAACAATTATGACTCGCGTTATTGTTGAAATGTTTCCTTAGAAAGTTACCTTCGAATAGAGACTACTAATATTATGGACTAACACAATTACCTCCTTTGTTCGGTGAAAGGTTCAACAATAGGAATCACTGTTTCCTTCAACCCGCTGCAGCAGATGTATTCACAGTTTCTGGTATTTGATTCAACAAAAACTTATTTACATGTCAAACATCTACTTGACGATCTATGATAATTATAAGAAAAGTGAAAAAAAATAAATTTTGCAAAAAAATGAAAGCAAGCGCACACAATTGACAACAACAATTAAAGCACGACAACAAATTATGCCTACTCTATGAACTATTTCAAGTACAAGTTCAATTACGAGTTAGGAGAAGTCCACTTCATTGTATTGGGTACTTTGTTTTCATTTCAAGTGTATTTCAATTATAAATTGCTAATTATTTTTAACTTTGGCGCTTACTGCAAAGGGAGACACCAATTGGAACATTGTCAAACCGACAAAGAGATTCGAAATTCAATGTCAAATTTCAATGCAAATTTAATAGCCACACGTCCAAATTTGTACAAAATTAACAGAAAATCAAAAATAATTACCATAGTCAGAGGGTTTTATAGAATGTATGGGGATTTTTTGTTCTTAAAGATGGTATTCACACAACGTGTATTTTAAAGATATTTCCCATACTTACAAAAATGTGGTCTGTCCCAGAACTGCAAGAGGGTAAACATTTTTACTACGATAACCGATTTCTTCATCATAATATTGAAAAAAAATTGAAAAACTAGGAGCTCCTTGCAGACTTTGCAACGAGCAATTGAATAAGGATTTTCAGACAAATCTGTATGGAAATGAAGATTTTTAGAAACTTTTTAATTCGCGAATTGGGGCGGACGAAGTGAGAGATTTCAAGTGGTATCTGATATTTGTTTTACCCTCCACCATAAGGGTGAGACAAAAAAAACTGCAAAATCAGCAGAAATGGTTCGAAAAGTAAAGAAGCGACTTGGTCGAAACCCGCGTCGCGGTGGCCGAAAAATGGGTCGTGAGCTGAACAAATCGCAATATTCCATTCGACAAATATTAAAAAATGAGCTAGGGCCATTGAAATTCCAAAAAGTGCAAGAACTTACACAGCAACAGAAAGAAAATAGACTCAAAGGAGCTAAAGAGTTGCTTCACTTGGCCGAAAGTGGTGAACTGTCCAATTTGGTTTTCTCTGATGAGAAAACATTCGCTGTCCAGCAGTTTGTAAACAAACCAAAATGATCGTGTTTACTTGTCAAAGAGGTCAGCTGAAAATGTGCACCTTCGGTTGACCACCAGAACTCAAGCGCCGGCCATGGTCATGGTGTGGGCCACCATAACAGACGATGGTCGCTCTCCGCTCTTATTAATCGACCGTGGCATCAGAGTAAATGCCGAATATTATCGCGAAAATATTCTGGAGGGTGTATTAAAGCCTTGGGTACGCAAACATTTTGGCCGCAGACATTGGAAAAAATACCATAGTGTCGATAACCACAAACAAGCGTATGACGATTTTATAGGCCGTTTGAAGGCCATAATTCGCGGCAAAGGTGACCAATTCGAACAAATCTAAACTTATTCTAAAATTTGATGCTATTTCCGACATTTTTTGCTTTCATTCAATAAAATTTAAAAAAAAATGTAAAAATTATGACGTTTGACTTTGTTGCAGTTTTTTTTTTATCTCACACCGTAAATTATGAACAATGTCCAAATAAGATAAAATAAAATGGTTTAACATTGCCTATCAAGGCATATTGAATAAGGTCGTCCAATAGGCAAGTCCATACCCTACAGCTTTCCAATATTTTGCCCAGAAAATTGCACAACAAAGGAATAGACCATTAAAACGACTTTATGATACCCTACACCACTTTTCTAATTTAGTAGAGCTCTACATAACAATTAAAAATTTTGATGGAAGAATTTAATCATACACACTATGATTATAATTATAATTTAAAGTTCAAAGGACTAAATATGCCGAAGCATTTGTATCTTATAAACTCGGACTTGTATTGCCCATTTGGTGCAAAATTAATTTGAAATCAGATAAAGATATATATGGGAGCTATATCCAAATCTGAACCGATGTCGATAAAATTTGGCAAAAGATATTTCTGAGCTGTATTTGATATATTTCCCTGAATATCGTTGTTACGGAATGCATATTACGGCTGTGTGTAACAAATACAACAAATCGGATGAACAATATATATGGGAGCTATAGCTATATGTGAACCTATTTCGATCAAATTTGGCATACTTATTTTCAGGCCTAATTTGGTTATATGTGCAAAATTCTATTCTATTCTATACAAAATACCATTCGGGCTGATATTACACGTTTGGTGCACAATAAAATGCAAATCGGATGAAGATATATATGTGAGCTATATCTAAATTTTTACCGATTATCTCCAATTTCAATAGTGTTCGTCATTGGGCCAAACAAATGATTTATGGAAAATGTCATCTGAATCGGTCAATAAATGCGAACTGTAGTTTGTTTACAAAAATACATAGACAGACGGACGGACATGCATAAATCGACTCAGAATGTGATTCTATGCAGATCATCAAAAGGAACTATGGGTCTATCTCAAAGACATAATACCCTGACCACCTCGTGGTGTAGGGTATAAATAATAACGAAAACCAACATTCCTTCCTAGGACATCAATCAGTTTCCCAACTATTCCTTATGTCTTAGTCGTGATTTAAATGAAGACAAGTTGTACATCCCATTACCTAACTATTATTTCACGACTCCAAATAAGTAAACAAACCAAATGTGATTGCTTTCCGGATTTTTATTTTCTCCAATAAGTATGTTTACATTGCGTGCAACTAATTAAAATGTTACTTGGAAATTGTTTATAGCTGCTAATTAGACTATATTCCGAAATTATTTATATAAATATTACAAGCATATATGTACACATACAAATATACTTATAGTATATGCAAATTCTGAAAGCACACAGACGTGGATTTAACAACAATAACTCTCAATTAAATTACAAATGCTGTAATTGATAAAAAGGTAGCGAAGGTGGAACGGCAATTCAAACAACGACGATAGCAGTGATGTGGATGTAACCTCATAACGCTGACGAACAACACTCAATGCGATGGACATACTTGCAAAAAATACGGCGTCACCGTGACACATTACACGGAAGCAGTGATGACACTCATGGACAGCTTGGTATTTTGTTTTGTTTCAAACGTTATTAATAAACGTGGCGCCCAATTAAAATAAGGGCATTTTCAGAAAAAAATAACAATAACATGTTGACAGGCCCCCTGTCACAATTCGAAAAATGTAATAGAATTCCAATGATAATTTGCATAATTAGAGATAGATTTTTCTCAATAAATCACAGACTTTAATAGTGCTGATTTCCTGAAGATTGTAACGTACCCCTTCGGTTCATCAGCATTGCACGCCCTCCAAGATAACTTATATGATTATATGATTTCGTTGCTGCTACAGCTTATTATGAATGTACCGACTGTTCTACTTATTCGAAAGAGGAGCCCAAAGTATAAACCAGCTGTAAGGAAGGTCAGAATAGATTTAACACCAAGATGGGATTGAACCGACTACGTTATCAAATCGTATAGATTACGGATTACTGTCAAAATGTACAAAATATGGTCCGATTTCCGCCCTTCTTCTATTCGATTGCCCTTATATACCGTCATTAATAATTCTAGAAGATCTGAAGCCAATTTCAATGTGACTGCCACAACAACATGTATCAATTTTTATACCCGACACCACACTGTGCTGCAGGGTAATATGTCTTTGTGCATTTGTTTGTAACAGGCATAAGCAAACGAGATAGACCCATAGTCCCTTTTGATGATCTTCAAATGCACGTCCGTCCGTCGGTATGTCTATGTTTTTTTCTGAGAACAAAATGAAGGTCCTATTTATTGTTCGATTGGTATGAAATTTTGTGCAGATAATTTGTTTGGCCCAAGGATGAACGCTACGAATTATGACCTTCAAACCGTCACTGCCCGAATGTTGCTCTACGGTAATTTTTTAGCCTATTCCCGGCGAAGCGCTTGCTTGAGGTGACCGACACTTTGGTACTCCAAAATACTCCAGATGGATTGTTATCCGGAGATTTTGGTGGCCATTGTGCGCTGGAAATAAAGGAACCTCATTGTGTAACAATTCTTGGGTGGCGCGTGTGAGTGCCATGGTGCTGAGTCCTTTTGGAATGTCCAAGGTCTGCGGCCAAAATTTTTATACACCCTCCAGAATATTTTCGCGATATTTATTTATTTTGATGCCACGGTCGATTAATACGAGCGGAGAGCGACCATCGGCTGTTATGACGGCCCACACCATCACCATGGCCGGCGCTTGAGTTCTGGTGGTCAACCGAAGGTGCACATTTTCAGCTGACCTCTTTGACAAGTAAACACGATCATTTTGGTTTGTTTACAAACTGCTGGACAGCGAATGTTTTCTCATCAGAGAAAACCAAATTGGACAGTTCACCACTTTCGGCCATGCGAAACAACTCTTTAGCTCTTTTGAGTCTATTTTCTTTCTGTTATTCAGAATTTCAATGGCTTTACGCCGAGATCATTTTTCAATATTTGCCGAAAGGAATATTGCGATATGTTCAGCTCACGAGCCATTTTTCGGCCACTGTGACGAAGGTTTCGATCAAGTCGCTTCTTTACTTTTCGAACCACATCTGCTGATGTTACTGTTTTCTTCCGGCCACTTCCTTGACGTCGGGCTAGGCTATCAGTACCACGGTAACGAGCGATGGTACACAAAAGATTTATCCACATTTATATGCTGGAGTGCTCTAACGATAGCCACTCGTGGTTTTCCAGCCAATATATGAAGAAATCACACTATCACGCTGGAATTCCATCACGAATAACTTTTTGTCTGGATAATTCTCATGCTTTTGTACGCTTGTAAACAATATAATGAGTTGTCACTGGAATAATATTAACAGCTGTCGGACGAGTTGCTTGGAACAGCAATCTGAAGTTGGTTGCAGTTTTTTCATCTCACCCTGTATATCATTATCCGATTTTACGTTTATTGTGCGCCAAATGATTAATATCAGCCCAAATGGAGTGAATTTTGTGTTTAAGTCCATTACAATCGTAATATGCACTCAATAACAATGATATATGGTATCAGATAAAGAAATACCTCTGCCAAATTTTATCGAGATCGGTCATATGTGAAATAAATTTACTTCAGTCAAGTTTAGTGGAAATTGATATAGCTTTTATAGGTTAGTTTTAACCTACTTTAAATTTAAACCGCTCTAAAGCTTTATTAGCGATTATTTGCTACACGTGACTCTAATAAATGTTCAAAGTTATCTTGAGTATCATACAGTCGGCACCGCCCAATTTTTGTCTTTTCTGAATTGTATATGTTTCGCACAAGGCATCGTAATACTTTGTATCAGAGTGGAGTATAAAAACTGAAGGCGTTAAATTGTATCATACTTCAAAATTGCATCTACTTCATGTCAAAACGATCTTAATTAAAAATCTTAGTTGAAATTGTGTTGAAAGAGTACCATAACTTATAATATTCCGATACTTTTGGAGTTGTCATTTTTTTCAATTTACACCAATTTTTTTTGTGTTGTTCCAAAAGTTCAGTATATGAGAATGAATTGGGAAAGTTTTTTTACTATTTTTAGATCCACCACCATACAATTAAGTTAGTCATTCCGTTTGTAAATCACCGAAAAATCCTATTCTTCATTATTATATAGAACGCCTACGGACTACAATATCGAGTAGCCCCCATATAACGGTACCTCCCGATGTTTGATACTTTGACTTTTTTAAGCTACATTTTCTGACGAAATCGTTACCAATTCGGCATTTAGAGTTCGTTATCGATGCATTCCCCAATTTCAGTTTAAAATAGAACTTGTTTGAGTGCTGAAGTCCGATACTTTTTCAATATATTATTAGCTTTATGGTAGAGGGTATTTGAAGTTCGGCCAGGCCATGCCAGGCCCTTTTTTACTTGTTATTTCATAGAATTGTTGGTTTTCTTAGAAAACTAAAGGAAATTAGACTGGTGGTCAAGAAAGCGTTGCTGATCAATTGTGGAGTAAATCTTACTGGAAACAAAAAAAGACACAATAGGTACATATTTCGTGTTTACATCAGGAAAACGTTTGGCTTAAAGGTGGGATGACAAAAATAAAAAAATAATATTTCAGCAGTTGGGACTGCATTACACATCAAACTCGTTGATATTTTGCACAGATTTTAAGATTTTTTTTTTAATTATATGGAAGATATATATTTTAATTATATGGAAGATATATATAGAAGAGATAAAAGCATATTTTTAATGCAAAACATAATGCTCGATGAAAACTATTAAATACGATTTTGCAAAATAATTTTTTTT
The DNA here is from genome assembly GCF_030504385.1 of Musca domestica. NCBI lineage: Eukaryota > Metazoa > Arthropoda > Insecta > Diptera > Muscidae > Musca > Musca domestica. Next base: position 8,398,452 of record NW_026712363.1, on the reverse strand, counting down.
TGAATTATTCCAGCTTTGTATCATATTGGTATACCAATAACATCTTTGGTGAAACCGAATATAAATACGTACATTCAAAAATATACTTGCACACTTATGAACAACCGCACAACATTACCCTGACCAAAATTGTGTGCCTATTTCGAATTAATACAGTTGGTTGATAATTAATGCTAATCACATCATTCCAGACATCCATTCATTGTTTACCACCTACCACAATGCGAATGCGCATAGCCAGTCATAACGTCATCATTGGCATAAAAGTGTATTCCTTAATTAGTCATAGGCGGCTTATTCGCTGCACATACATACATACATATGAATCTAGACAAGTCCACAACTGATTTAACAGATATTTCCATTGTTTTTTCTTTCATCCGCAGATGCTACTTTTGACGGACCACCCTTGCATGCCGATGTCTGTTTGTCGCCAAAATCCCTGTTGCGTTTGGTTGTCGATCATGACGATTTGCATAAACGCAAACTGCAGCTATACAAAACGTATTCATCATCATCCGAAAAAGTTGAGACTAGCCACGCCGACCATGATTTAGAGGAAGAATTTAACCATTACGTCAATTATGTCAAACTAACACCGTTGACTTTTATGAAGCTATGTCCAGCTCTATTGGCTCAAATAGACCAGCAAGTTTGCATGCAACCAGCTCCATTAAGACATGTGGAGGATACCAACGAAATGATATGGAATGGTGAGTTAATACATTTTACTATGCCATTCCGTAACTAATAGAATCTATTACAGCTTGGATTTATGCCAGTGCTTCAATATTCATACTATCAGCTTGTGGACTCTTGGGAATACTATTGGTCCCACTTATGAAGACAGTAGCTTACCAAGAAATACTCAACTTTTTAATTGCCGTTGCAGTTGGTACCCTCTCTGGAGATGCACTTATGCATCTGTTACCTCATGCACTAGTTAACGAGCATGCAGCTGCGTCGCCTACATCTTCTCACGATCACGATCATGACGAAAAGGAACACGAATCATCATCCCATTCCCACGATACAACCGCTGTATGGATATGCGCTTGTGCATTTTTCACTGCAGTATTTATGTATATCATAGAGAATCTCTTACCTCTATTGAGAGGCAATGCCGATCAAGGATCTCATGGTCATGGACATGGGCACAGTCATAACCATCATCATGGACACAGTCATAACCACAGTCATACAAATAATAACATTAGCAAAGAAATTTTAGCATCCAATAATTCCACAGCTACAGAGAATAATGGAGAAGTGTCAGTTCCTGAATTAAAAGATGTTCGAGAATTAAATGTGATGTTAAATGAGGCAAAATTGGACGCAAAGAAGCCATCGAGACCTCTTACACCGGTGGCTTTCATGGTCATTATCGGCGATGGTTTACACAATTTAACTGATGGTTTGGCCATTGGTGCCGCCTTTGCCTCAGCACCAGTCACAGGTCTGGCCACTGCTTTTGCCGTCCTATGTCATGAACTTCCTCACGAATTGGGTGATTTTGCACTGTTACTTCAGACTGGCGTTTCAATACGCAGAGCAATTTACTTGAACATTGTCAGCTCCGTCCTAAGTTTTGTTGGCATGGCCATAGGTCTATTAATAGCTGGTCTGCATAGTAGTATGACACAGTGGATATACGCAGGAACCGCCGGATCCTTTCTCTATATAGCTCTGGCAGATCTAGTGCCAGCAATGGCTGCGGAAAGCAAAAATAAATTAAAAACATCACTGATACAAGTCATTGGCGTATTAGTAGGGGGTTTTATAATGCTGGCCATAGCCATAAATGAGGATCAATTAGAAAAACTATTCAAATAGTTTTGATTATTTTAAACGGGAATTACTTTTGCAAAGTTAAGCCTATTGCCAAGTGCCAAGTATTAAATATATAAATATGTGTAAATCTCGTATTGGTTAAGTTAGTTGTGTATTTGTGTAGCTTTAAGTTTTACGAATTTCTAATTGTATGTCTATTTAAAATAATAAAAGATGAAAAAAATAAAAGTACATTTCAAAGGTTTTTTTTATTTTTTTTTATTTATAGACTTAAGTATTCTTTATAACAAAACAAAAATACTAACTTAGAAAGAATTAAAACAGTTTATGCCATTTGGGATATATGAGACAATTCTTCGAATGGTTCGTTGGGTTGACGAGCTGGATTCTGCAAAAGAAAATACATAATTAATTACACATTGAATAGAATAATAATCAGATGCGGTTTAAGATAGTTTTTTATTTTCTTTTTTGCTAATTAAATAGGATTCTTTCTTTCTTGCTCTGTGACCCATCTTTTGTCTTAGCGTAAATTGCAGATGCAGTATATTTTTAATTTATACTCTCAAGCCGAACTCTATATTGATGTGCAACATCGACTTTGTGAATCTCGTAATTTGTAAAAATTGCTAAGCTTATTTTATACTAGAAGAATAGTTTGTCCAAAGCTAAAGTGAGAAACTTCTAACTTAAATTTAGAATTCGACATAGCGTACACAAATATTCAACTTGCGTCCGGATTACCCAAATATGTCATTCCGGTTGTAACATTTTAGACCCCACGACTGATATATACCAGCATAAAATTCTATGTCGATTTAGCGATGTCCGTCCGTATGTGGAAATCACTCTAGCTTCCGAACGAAATTAAGTAGCTTGATAAAAATTTACTCAAATGTGTATTAAGTCTGCAGGTCTTTTGGTATTGAAAATGGGTCATGTAGGTCCACGTTTTGGTATAGCCCACATATAACGGTACCTTCCAATATTTGGTATTTTGATAATTTTGGCGACATTATTCAATGGAATTGTTTCAAATTTGGTATTTGAAGTTCGTACAGCCTATAACAGAAAATTATTTGTGCAGGTCGTTTTGGTATAACCCCCATGATACCTCCCTATATTCGGTATTTTGATGATTTTAGCTACAATATAAACAGAATTTGTTTAAGTTTCGCATTTGAATACGACAGATTTTGCCTATGTAAGTCCATGTCATCGTATAGACACTAATATAACGGCTACATTCGGTATTTTGAAGATTTTAACAGAATTTTTAATGAATTTTATTTTTTGGGTAATTGCCAAATTCCTTCCAAATGGTGGAGTGTATTCAAAGTTCGTTCTACTTGTTATTATTCATTTCTATTATCAACACCAAAAAAATTAATTCTTTCTATTGTCAATAAATACATTGTTCAACTTTGACAGTGTTGCCTAAAATTCAACGTAGCGTATACAAGCATTCAACTTCCCCACGGTGTTAAAATGTTCCATATCTGTAAGAATTAATAATTTTTAGCATCCATCCAATTGTTATATTTTCCAATTACAAACATTCACATTTTTGACACTACAAAAGTCTAGGGTATTAGGGTGAAACTAACAGATTTTATTAAAAATTCCAAAGAACCATTGATATTCGATCCCACTGGGTAAAAGTCATTTTATATGATGTAGTTTTTTGTTCGGCAGTTAATGCATTGTGAATCGGCAATAACTGCCGAAAGTAAAAGTTAAACATTGGCATATTAATGGGTGGGGTTGATCAAGAAGACATAAAGCATTGACTGAATTCAACTTACACTTACACTTCATGTTAGCCACATTTGAGATAGAAGGATAACATTTTGCACACATGTTTATTAGACAGGTTAATTTCCTAAATGGCAGGTTAAGTTTGTAAATGGGATATGTCGGTCCATCTTTTCGTATAGTCCCCATATAACGGCACCTCCCAATATTCTGCATTTTGATAATTCTAGCGATATTTTTCACCGTAATTTTATCAAATTTCTATTTGAAGATTTTAATGGATACTACAATTTATGACAAAAAATTACTTATTCAGGCTAACGTCTTCGTATAGCCCCTATATAACGGTATCTCCCAATTTTCGTATTTTTTTTTTATTTTAGAGACATTATAGACCGGATTTTTTTTAAATTTCGTATTGAAAATTCGTAATGGATACGACAGCCTATGACAAAAAAAAGAATACTTTTGCACGTCCTCGTCTTCGTATAGCCCCCATAAAACTGTTTCCCTTTAAAATGTATTTTTCGATTATTTTTTTTTTTAATTGTTCAAGTTTCTTCCAATTATTGGTGGGCATTGGAAATTCGACCCGGCCAAACATAGATGCTTTTTTACTTCTTCATTTATAATATCGAAAACAAAAATGCACAACTAGTAGTATAATATATTAATTTATACTATAAAACATTTAATTTTACTTTAAAAATTCTGGGGAGCGTCTGAAACTATCGTTGGAAATTGCTAAAGATAAGTTCTGGAAAAATCACTTTACCTTTTCATTCAAAAGTGGCTTTATCTATATTTAAATAAGCATATTAACAATATAATTAATTAATGAACGTAGACAAGCAAGAATAATTATTTTTTTTTTGGAATTGGATACTGATATTTATGTTGTAAAAATGCTGAAACATATTCTTTAGTAGTGTACAAATATTACGCTTGCGCTATTATTCAATTCTTTCTGTGATATTAAGCATTTTACTGAGTATATATAACTCAGAGGAAAAGTCTTTACTTTACCAACCGTTGTCAATTTGCGTCCGACAGTCATACACAACATTTCGTTAGTATATCAAATTTGCAATTATATTGATGCAAGGTCTCATATTCTTGATTAGCTAGCACCGTAATGAATATCATTTCAAACTTACCAATTTTCTAGCTCTCTCTTCTAGTGTTCCATACGCTACATGATTAAGAACAAAGCCTGAAGGCAGTGCAACGCCTTGTACTCTGTAAATAGCATCTTTATCTCCTTCGTCGGCTAGTTTGTGTGCAGCTGCAATAGTACATTTTCCCAAAAATCGTGAAGAAGCAATCATGGGTCCTCGTGATATGTCAATATGTGTGCCTAGTCGGTAAACTACAACGCAGCCCTGATTTTGGCTAGAAATACTTGGCAATTGTTCACGTTTGTAATGTGAATCTTTAAACATTTCTAAAGCCAACTCATTATTAATCTCAAGTCGTTCAAATTTATGGTCTTTAGCTGCCAGTTTTATCATTTCCGCCGATAATGCTCTCAGTTCAGGTTTACTAGGCTCCCATGTTTTAGAACCAAGGACGACATCATGTACGAAACTCCCGGACTTGACTAAAAATAAGTTTCCATGAAAATTAAAGAAGAAATCAAATACCACAATACATACTGTTAGGTCCTGGGAAGCTGTGCAATTGTAAATTTGCTTCTTCTTTGAAGGCATTCTGCAAAGCTGCTCCCAACATAAAACTACATGATCGCCAAAAGGCTCTGCAAAAATTCACGTTAAACATGTTACATTTCGCTTCCAATGAAGCCATATTAACTTACTTGTTCACAACATGTGGATCTGCTACGGTGAAATTCAATAGTTGCAGGGTACAGTTATCCGGTAACGGCCTATGCATATCCCAAGCAACATTTCCATCAACCAACGCCAGAACAGAACGTTTGCAGTGTCCTTCACTTAGATGTTGTGCACAATTGTAGGGTGTTGAAATATCCCGATTCATTACCAGTGTTACATCCTGTGGGAGACCCAAATACCTTACTTCGATCTTTTCTATACGACCCACACGTTCTCGTTGCCTTTTCTGCTCTTCGGTGAATAGTTCATTACGTCTCTCTATGACAGAATTGGAAAAGTAGCCTACAAAAGAATTGATAATTAATTCCGTAGGTTAATCAAACCGGCGAAGAGCGTAACATACGTAAATTACTGAGTTTCTGCCATTTGGTAAAAGAATTCCACAAGGCGGGAGTAATTTGTCGAACCGCAGACATTATTTGACAACTCTTGGCAAACTGTAACAATAATTTAATTAATAATTTTAACTAATTCTTTAACTAAATCCTAAACCACGCACGAAAATGAAATATTACAAAACAGTCGAAAGGAAATATAAAATCGACAAATTATCGATTTCTCGATTAATTATACAACAGTACACTCCGTAATATTGCACCTAATGCTATGTTCTCATTGCAATTTCAATCACGTTGTTCGCTCTCAGAATTAGGTACACCAATTAACCCGTTCATACGGCACGATTCGTAATTCACATTAACATAACGCTATTTTTCAAAATTGTTTTTATCATTATTTTACAATATTCAATCATATTTTGACCCTTTTATGTAAATGTGTACACTTTGAATACATTTTTGTGTGCTTTCTTTTTTTTTGCTAGAAAGAAACTTGTCCAACTCTTGGAAAAAAAAGCTTACCTCGAATGACTTGAATGAGGAAGAGAACAAAATTTATTCTCGATTAAATGTTCAAACCAAGGTAGAAAAATACAGGTAGATGCATCAACGCTTGAGAGCATTGATAAGTCAAAAATTTTTAAATTTATTTTCAAATATAAGTAAGTTTTTATATGTTTTCTTATACGACACAAATCGCGGGTTCTAAATTTTTTCAACAATTTTTATAAATTTAAATAATTTTTCATTCAACATTTTCAATTCCAAAATTGGTTGCGGCTGCGTCGATGTCAAATATACGCTTTATGTATTTCCACCCTTATTCTGACAGGAAGCGGGCATAGCCTCAGTGCTGTATTTCTGTAATTTTACAAAGCTATTCTACCTCCTCATTGACCCATGCTTAAGATGAGAGTACATAAACAGCTTGAAGTCTCCGCATTACATATTTTATTTATGACATATTATATTCTGCCGTCGTCTCCCTTATAATTTGACATTCATATGCCTAGCCATGATGGCACGCTGCTAATGTACCCTCACATTTAAGCCAGTCAAAAAAGAGTTTAACGTATTTTCGTTTTTAGTCATGGACTGGCATTTTCGTAAAAGAACAAAGACTCGTAGGTTGAACTAGTATGAATTATGGGCCAAAATTGAACTAAGTCAACCTAAAACTTCATCGTTTTTACGAAGAAACTAGCCGTTGACTTAAGACTGCAAGAAACCTTCTATATACCTGCACCTTTACGCCAGTAAAAATATTTGTTTATGTATCTCCACCTTTAGTACACTCTTTTGACTGGATTTCTTTATCATCTTGGACTCTTTGGTAATTCTTGTATTTCCTTTGAGTTTAAGTTTTATCACACATTCCTCTGTGTTCTATATTTCTTATAAGCACTTTATCGACCCATGAATCCCTATGTTAAAATTGTGTTTTGTCATTGCGATCATTGCGGCTTGCAAAATTAGTTTTGTTTGATTTCAAAGCACTACGACGTTATTGAAGTAAATTTGTAAAAATGCAATTGGAACAATTTAGAGATATACCAAAATCTGGTTTCAACTTCGATAACTGCAAAAGGTGTGTTCTTATTATTGTCGACTGTCTCATTTTTTAAATGTTTTTCGCAGGAATGCTGAACTCATTATAGGCGGATTTCAGCCTCCCAAAACAGTGAAAACTGGCACAACAATCGTCGGCATAATCTTTAAAGATGGTGTAATTTTGGGTGCAGATACACGTGCCACTGAGGGCCCAATTGTATCGGACAAGAATTGCTCCAAGATTCATTACTTGGCTAAAAACATGTAGTAAGTACTAAATCGGGATTGTTTCTATTGATCGCCGTGTTAATGTTTTAAATGATTTAGCTGTTGTGGCGCTGGAACTGCGGCTGATACTGAAATGACAACAGATATGATAGCTTCTCAATTAGAGTTGCATCGTCTTAATACCGGAAGACAAGTTCCGGTTGTAGCGGCTAACACTCTTCTAAAGCAAATGTTGTTCCGCTATCAAGGTCATATTAGTGCGGCTTTGGTTTTGGGTGGTGTGGATAAAACCGGACCCTATATTTACTCCATACATCCACACGGCTCTACTGATAAACTACCATATGCTACTATGGGTTCTGGTAGTTTAGCCGCCATGTCAGTGTTTGAAGCCCGTTGGAAACCCGACATGAGCGAAGAAGAGGGTAAGAAACTTGTTCGCGATGCCATAGCAGCAGGCGTTTTCAATGATTTAGGATCTGGATCCAACATTGATTTATGTGTAATTCGCAAAGACTCCACTGACTATTTGCGCAACTATGAATTGGCCAACAAGAAAGGGGAGAGACAGGTTTGTATTCTAGTTCAGTTGATATTACGAATATTTTAATTGTTTCTGTACACTATTTCAGCTTAACTACACTTATAAACCAGGAACCACTGCTGTCCTGGATACTAAAATAAAACAATTTGAAATTACAGAAGAAGTACATATGATACCAATGGAAACGGCATAATTTAACAAATATTCAAAAATGATTTAGTCTCTAATGTTTCAGAAATTCAAAAATAATTTACTTTGATAATAAAAATTATATTTTGAAGGCAAAAAAAAAAAAAAAAAAACAAAAACAGGCCTGAAAAAATTAAAAAAAGACAAATTTTTTTTTAGTTTGATACATAAAATTTGGCGTACTCTAAGAAATACTCACTTTAACCCCTAAGGTTACATGTTCTGCAATTTGTATTACCCGTATACCCAATGTCCCAATCTTGAACCCAATTGAATAGAAAATCATTACATTTTTATAAATTATAAGATAAGATATTTTGAATTTTCGGTAGGATTGTTGTTGTTTTTTATTGTTGACCTGCTGTATATTAATTCTTAATAACTTTATTTAGGCTTAAGGTCAATTGAAAACATCAGTGTTTTATTTTTATAATTTTGATTTTTTTCCGATATTTCGACAGTCACCTTCAGGGAAAAGCTACAAAGATATAAAACAATTAACAAATATGATAACAATAATAATACACAAATTACTTTTTATTGAGAAAAGCAACAGCCTTGTTTCACCGTCTATGCTAAACTATGTTTTTGTCTGTCTATGCTTTTGAACTAAGTTCCTATAAGTGTGTGCACAGTAGTCAGTATCAGTTTTATAGTTCATTCTAACATCGGTTGGTATGTTTATTATATTTAACATTTCTAGGGTAAAACGCCTTTTTTAATTATTTTCTTGTGTCAGTATTTCAACGTCTTTAACATTTGGTTTGTGACCAGTCATCGTGATCTGACTTATGTCCAGATAGTCTAGTCTTAAGTTTGCTTTTAGTTGTACCAATAATACCTTCTGGCATATGTTAGTTTCGTCGCCTGCTCATTTTATCTTAGGATTTGTAAAAATATATGTGTTTGACATATGATAAAGCAGTCCACTCATTTTACAGCAGCAGTTTCTAGGAAGATGTAAATCAAAAGTAATTACTTGAATTACAAGTATTCTCTCAACTTCTTCAGTTCATAAGATGTGTTCAATGTTGTTAAAGAAAGAGAAAGGGTAAGTTGAAATTAATAACAAGGATTTACAGAAAATGTAGAGTTGGATACAATTATTTAAATTTAAGTACCGTGGCTGCGTTTAATCAATAAAAAGGTTAATAAAAAGTAGTCTGGTTTAAATTAAACATTTTGGATGGAGGGTGGATTTGTTCGACGTATATGCAATGAGTTTGACAAAATGAAAACACTATCGGTTCTGGTTTAATATTTTTACAACTTCGATCGCTTAGATACATATTTGATAGTACCTCAGAGAGATAGTACCGTAATTCTAAGACGATTTATCCATGTCCGTATGTCGGTCGGTGTGTCTGTCTGTTGTAATCACGCTATCTTTCGAACGAATTGAGATAGAAGGCTAAAATTTTGCACACATGCTTATTTTGCCAGTAGGTAGGTTAAGCTCGTAAATGTGCCATGTAGGTGCCATATACTACGGCCTGAGACAGAAAATTTTCTGTGCAAGTCCCCGTCTTCGTATAGCCCCTATATAACGGTACCTCCCTACATTCGGTATTTTGATGATTTTAGCGACATTATTCACCGGAATTGTTTCAAATTAAGTATTTAGAGTTCGTAATGGGAACTACCATCTGTGACAGAAAATTTCCTATGCAGGTCCAGGGCTTCGTATAGACCCCATATATCAGTATCTCCTTATATTCGGTATTTCGACGATTTTAGGTACAATACTCACCGAAATTGTTTGAGATGTCGTATTTGAATTTCGTAATGGAAGCTACAGCCTGTGACAGAAAATTGTCTATACAGGTCCAGGTCTTCGTATAGCTCGTATATAACGGTACCTCCCTATGTACGGTATTTTGATGATTTTGGCTACATTATTCTCCGTTTATTTCAAGTTGTGACAAACAATGCCTATTTAGGTGCACGTCGTACAGGCCCTAATATAACGGCTATATTCGGTATTTTTAAAATGTTAACAGAATTTTTGGCGAATGTTATCTTTTTTTCGAAAATTTTCAAATTCGTTCTAAATGGTGGAGGGTATTCAAAGTTCGGCCGGCCGAACTTACTGCTTTTTTACTTGTTTTTTTTTTTTCCCTTTTTTTTTCGAAAGTATGGATCAGAATATGGATCAGAAAATTCTTTGGCCCACCGTGAAACAAAACCTAAAACACCATTTGTTATATTGCAAAATCAGAGAAGAAGATCTGGAGAAGCACATATGCTTACATTTGCTTAAATTTAAGTCCATAACCTGCACCATTGAAAAAGGCTATCTAAATCGTTTTGAAGTAAACTAGCTTGCGTACATTAACAATTTCGGGTAATTTATTTAAGTAGGTAAATCGTTGATAAATAAAAGAAAGAGGACAGGTCCAAGGTGACTTCCTTGTGGAACACCCGATGGAACGTTAATCGTTTTGAATAGATACCCTTCAAACAAAACTAGTTGTGATGTATCTTGTAAGTAAGATGATATCCATTTGACTAAGTTTGTGCTGAAACCCATATAATTTAATTTATATATTAGGAGTTCATGGTTAACCCTATCAAAAGCTTTACTAAAATCAGTATAAATTGTATTAGTTTGTTTACGCTGAACAAATCCTTTTATTACTACTGACGTAAATTGTATAAGATTTGTTGTAGTTGAAAGACCACTACGAAAACCATGCTGATATGGACTCAATATAGATTGAATTTTCTGTAAGATTACTGCAGTAATTAATTTTTCGAACAATTTTGGTATGGCACTTAATTTTGCAATTCCTCTATAATTTGACAAATTAGTAAGACTACCAGACTTATGTCAAGGTATAATATAAGATTTTTTCCAGAAAGTAGGAAAGTGACCAAATTTAAATGAATAATTAAACAATATAGTTAAAGGAAGTGCAAATGTTTCTGAACAATATTTAAGAATTATATTAGGTATGCCGTCCGGTCCTGGACATTAAATCGAGTTTAAACTACGCAGACTATTGTAGAAAAGGCATACAAATTTGATCAGCCTGTGATAACTTATAAGAATACTAATCTTTAATTTGGCAAGATGTACTGGAATAGATTGAGGCAAAAAAATCTGCGAAACATTCAGCAATATCTGTGCCTGTGACAAATTTTAAATTTATTGTTATATTTCAATACTGAGGGCTTTGAGGAAACTTTTCGTTTAAGATTAACAAAATCATAAAAAGATTTAGGATTGGATTTAAAATTATTTTTAATCTTGTCCAGGTAAAGATTATACAATCTACGAGACTCTAAAGTGTATTTAGATCTAGCAACAGAGTAATTAGTATAGTCTATTGCTAAGCCTGATTTTTTATATTTACGAAAAAGATTATTTTTAGAATTTTTTAAACTTAATAACTCAGGGTTTATCCATGGATACTTATTTGAATTTTTAACTCTAGTGTTTGGAACACATTCCAGTTTAAATCTATTTAAAATATCATAAACTTTATCAATTATATATTCTAGACCTTTATGGCTGTTACACAGGCACACAGAAGTCCAATTTACGGAGGAAAAGAGGGTATTAAGTTTTCGGAAATTAGTTTTTTTTTTTTGTAATTAAGGACAGTTCTAAATGAGTCGGACTGACTTTCTTCAATTACACAACTGTGAGTCATAGAGATATATAAACTTGGATGGTATATATCTTCAGGAGTGCATATTGTAGGAATTCTGAATATAGGTATGTCTGGTTACTTTTCCTGCAGGAATTGTCCAGCAACATCTTTCTGAGAGAGTAAGGTAGTTTTATTCTCTTTTGCAAGGAAAATGCGAAAAGTAAACAGACGGTATTCCTGCAGAAGCTTGCAACTAATCAGCTTTTTTGTCAAAACAACCCAATTTGTCCCCCATTAAAATAATTAAAAGAAAGGAAGCACCACCAATTTTAAAAGTTTTATAAATAAAAAGAAAATTAGCAATAAAATACAAATATGAGCAATAAAACAAAGATAGATTTTATGTGTTCCCCGGAATCCTATTGAAAATAGTCTTTTATTTCCTTATTATATATTAATATTTACGTTTTCCACATTTTTTAAGTTGTTCTCCAAAAATAATTAGTCTTGTTAATTCCAAAATAATATTTTCAAATTAAAACTCTCACTGAAAGAACTGTCAAAATTTCTCTCTCCAACCGCTCTCTTTTGCAGAACTTTCGGGTTAACAGACGACTTCCAGTAACAATTTGTAACAATTGTTACAAATTTTAGGGTAACCAGACACACCTTATATCAAATGCTGTGTTTTATTTTTTATTATTATTATTTATTATTATTATTAATTATTCTTACAAAAAAATTGGTACGCCGACTGTTCGAACATGCCATACCGACAATTCGCAAGTGGTGCCGACTACTGGCAAAAAAGCATTGTTTTAATAAAACTACAAAGTTATGAAATTTAATAAAAAGTTATTAAAACTTTATTTATTATAGCAAAAACTATATACAACACTATGTGTTGCGGGTATTATAAGTTTGATTGGGCCAAAAATTATGCAACACCTCGAAATATTGGCTCCCACATAGGAAAGTATATATGGATCTTCCTATCTCGCCGAGCTGAGTCGATCTAGCGATGTATGTCCTTCCGTCCGTCTGTCCATTGTAATTTGTAATCACTCCACAGGTCGCAATTATGGTCCGATTTAGAATGGAGGTGCTAGGGTCAGAATAGAACCCTATTTCTTTTGGATATGATCGCATAATATTTAGGTGTTGAAATGGACCAAAAACTGAAAAAATCCTGATTTTGCAGTTGCTCTACAGGTCGCAATTATAGGCCAATCAAAGCGGAAGTTAGAATGGGGCTGGGCAGAAGCATCGCAATTTTGATGGTCATCGGGTAATATTTAGTGGGTGAAATAGGCCACAACATTTGTGTTGTAAAAATTCAACTTTTCCATTAAACCGCGAATATTTTAATCCCGAAAACACAAATAGACGAACAGGTCAATTCTGACCTTTACGTAGATGCCGATAGTAAATATATTGGATATATATAGCGAAATACAGTATTTTTTGCTTACCTGCACAATCAAAAATTGCACGACATCTTGTGCAGGTAGGTAGCTTCATTGCACTTATCTGCACAATGAAGCAGGTATCTTTAATTTTACTTACGTGCACAAAAAGTGCAGGTATCTTTAATTTTCTATTCGTATGTATTTGAGCATCAGTGGTGTTTTATCCAGCATAACCATCTTTTAGTGTGGGAGAGGAAGCGAGAATATGTTTTTAATGCATGCTCTTTTCTTGTGTTGTTATTGTTTTTGCGAATACAAAAACAAAAACGAAGTGGTAGTTTTTAGTGTCTTTTTTGAGTTTGCAAAAAATTTAACCAAAAAAATTTTAACCAAATTAAAAAAAATTACCAAATATTCGAGGCAGGAATGTCCAATGTGCAGCTATCGATTGTGCACTTAAATACAATTCAAATAAAGGGATTCAGAAAAAAATGGCATAACAAAAGTTTTTTGGTCTGCAAAGGCCAATGCGCAGCTAATGTTGATGCAGGTAAATAGAAACCACTGTATATACAATGTGTATGTACAAAGGAAGGGGATGTTAGTTAGAATGCTTATATCTCAAGAATGGCTGGACCGATTTTTACAAATTTTGTCCATTCAGAATGCCCTCTTGACATAAAAGCATAAAATCTAAGAAAAATCGCAGAAAAAGATGTCAATAATGATGTTAATATAGATTTTGTAGTATTTTGTGACAATTTTTTTTATTTTTCATATTTTTTATCGCATGTGATTTTTTCAATTTGACTTATAATATTTTGTAATATTTTTTCACCTTACAACACAGGTTGGGGTTATTATATAAGAATTGCAAATATCGTCCGATCCTCACGAAAATTTTCACAAGGGTAGGGTTGGGCTTAGAAGGGCTAGGCCTAATGTTTTCAAAGATGTCCGCAATATATTAGGGGTTGAAATGGACAAACAACTAAAAATTTGCCTGATTATAAAGGTCACAAATAGAAATCAAGGACACTAAATCTCGCATAATGTTAGAGTTTAGGACATCGGGTACAATGCAACACTAATGTTGTGTGGAAAAAAACTGAAAAAAACTTCTGGCTTTTTATGCTGATTTCGTTGACAAATATAGCCAAATATCGTAGACAAGTAAATCATATAGATGAGTCTAAATTTGGAGATACAGAGGGGCTTCTTGCTTTTCGAGATGATTGCAAAATATTTAGGGGTTCAAATTAACCAAAAACAGAAATGTTTTTCCGATCACACAATTGAAACCAATCGACACGCCTGCGAAAAGACTTAAGGACAGGGAAGGATTCTAACATTTTGGATGACCATTGGATTATATTTAGCTGTAAAATCGACTACAACAACTAACAGCACGACGGAGTGCATAAATATTGGGCAAATGACATTCCAAATCCTAATTTCCACAATTTCCTAATTTCAAAAGCAAAATCTTCGAATATGGAATTGGACATAAGGGGGCTTGTAACATATTGTAGTGTTGTAGGGTATAACATAGTCGGCCTCGCACGACTACACCTTATCTTACTTGTTTTTATTTCAAATAGTATAAAACAATGATATTAATTTCGTTTTTAAATCCTGTTTTATTTAATTATCACTACCTTCAGTAACATATGAATTTTCAGTTAAAATAAAAATAAGATTTAATAAAAAAAGAAAAAAAGTACCTTTCTTATATTTGGAATTTGTGAATTGATCTTTTTCCTTTAGATAGCCAACATTTTTTTTCAAAAATGCCCACGCTATCTAAAACGTCAAATAGCTGATGTAAAAAACCTACTTAATTTAGAAAAGTTGGCCAAAAAGCACAAATAAAAGCAACTACCGACTCGAAACTATTTTTTTAATTGAGTAGTTTTTGGATTATTTTTTAATACTTTTCTCAAGTTTTGGTGAAATTGGTCAAAAATGATTTTTTTCTAGTAATCGGCGCCCCATGCCGACTACTGGTAAATCTCTTTTTTCTGTTCCTAATGTCGGCATTAAATAATATAACTGAAAAATGCTCGATTTGTATATTTTTGAGTTAAAAAATGATATTTAGACTGTTATTTACTATTATAAAATATTTCTGATTCCAAAAGTATTAAATTTAATTTAGTTAAATCGATTATTGACGCCACTACTAATTTTTTCTTTACAAACAAGCACTATCGCACGCGTTGGAAGACACTCACTGATGAAAACCGTTATTCGCTCGTAATAAATGATCGGGGTTCATTTTACAGAAAGAGAGCAGAGAACACTAGGTGTGTCTGGTTACCCTAAGATTTGTAACAATTATTACAAATTGTTACTGGAAGTCGTCTGTTAACCCGAAAGTTCTGCAAAAGAGAGCGGTTGAAGAGAGAAATTTTGACAGTTCTTTCTGTGAGAGTTTGCAAATTCTTGCTGGACAAATTTCTTCTTGCAATCACTTGCAACTCTTCTTCTTCTCATTCATCAACATTCAATCAGATGTTTTACAATATTTACTTATTATTGTGCTTTCAATTTGAAAATATTTTTTGGAATTAGCAAGACTAATTGTTCTTGGAGAACAACTTTACAAAATGTGAAAAACGTAGATATTTATATGTAATATGAAAATAAAAGACTATTTCCAACATTTTTATTTATAAAACTTGTAAAATCGGTGGTGCTTTCTTAATTTTAATTCTTTTAATGGGGGACAAATTGGTTTGTTTTGACAAATCAGCTGATTAGTTGCAAGCTTCTGCAGAAATACCGTCTGTTTACTTCTCGTAAATTTCTTGCAAAAGAGAATAAAACTACCTTACTCTCTCAGAAAGAAGTTGCTAGACAATTCCTGCTGGAAAAGTAACCAGACACACCTACTGTTGACGTTTTCTTGTAATTATTTCATTAATTGACCAAATAATATTCTTAGTTATTTAAGTTTAAATTTCAAAACTGCCGACTGCTGGGACATGCCGAACTTAGGCACACTTACCCTATAAAAGCAAGTTTGCAAATTCTTGCTGGACAAATTTCTTCTTGCAATCGCTTGCAACTGTTCTTCTTCTTCTTCTCATTCATCGACATTCAATCAGATGTTTTCTATTGTTCGTTTATTTGTTTTTGTGCTTTCAATTTGAAAATATTTTTTTTGGAATTAGCAAGACCAATTGTTTTTGGAGAACAACTTTACAAAATGTGAAAAACGTTAATATTAATAATATTGCTCATATTTTTATTTTATTGCTAAGTTCCTTTTCATTTATAAAAGTTGTAAAATTGGTGGTGCTTCCTTTTTTTAATTCTTTTAATGGGGTTTGTTTTGACAAAACAGCTGATTAGTTGCAAACTTCTGCAGGAATACCGTCTGTTTACTTTTCGCATTTTCTTTGCAAAAGAGAATAAAACTACCTTACTCTCTCAGAAAGAAGTTGCTGGACAATTCCTGCTGGAAAAGTAAGTAAGTAAAAGTAACCAGACACACCTAATATTACACAATTCAAAAGGGCAAGACATTAAACCCTTTTTTGGGAGCAATATATTCAAGTCGCAATTATCGTCAGATTCTTAAGAAATGTTGCATGGGGATAGAACTTTCCTAATCTTGAAGGGGTTCTACAGGTTACAATTAAAAAAAAACCTCACGAATTTTGCATGAGGTAAGGATGTAGGACAACGCAGAAGTTAAGCATTTTGGACGACCCTTGAATTTTATTAAGCGGGTAAATCCCCACGAATTTTGCATGAGGTAAGGATGTAGGACAACGCAGAAGTTAAGCATTTTGGACGACCCTTGAATTGTATATCGCGGGTAAACTGGACCACAACTTTTGTGCGAAATTGGTCTGGATACCTATCAGCACGACATAGAGTGTAAATATATGGAAAATATTCCCGGTAAAAAAACCAAAGGTAACATTTGAGCAGGACAGTATGTAATTTTTTCAAATTATCGACTAAAATGTATTTGGACCTAAGCAGATTTTCCAATATATTATAGTGTTATAGGGTATCACATGGCCAGCGATGCAGAGAATATAAAGTAGTCGCTAAGACTAACCGATGGATCAATGTTTCTATTCCCGCATAGAAGCAAAAAATGTATAGGGAATGTCAACTTTCTATAATTAAGTTGGGAAGTTCACCGATTTATATGAACGGG
The DNA here is from genome assembly GCF_030504385.1 of Musca domestica. Classification (NCBI taxonomy): domain Eukaryota; kingdom Metazoa; phylum Arthropoda; class Insecta; order Diptera; family Muscidae; genus Musca; species Musca domestica. The sequence goes on along the minus strand of NW_026712363.1, from coordinate 8,381,021 downwards.
TGCTGTTCCAACAGACGAGGAAGGAGTTATCGTCTACAAAGGCCGATGGCGGTATTCGGCGGGATAAAGTGTCCCACACATCGGGGATAAGGCGGCTTTCTTTGAATCTCTTCGCAATTGAATGCTCTGAAATCAATTAGGATTACAAGGTCGTCATTGCAGAGCAGCGACTACTGAACTTCTAGAGTGGGTCCTTCCTTTAGGTAACACATGACAAGGGAAGTGAATGTTCTCGGAATTTTTTGTACGACGCTATGACAGGACAATACACCAAAATAATGAACCGTACCGGTAGTCTACCGGTTCACAACCCTTAAAAAATATGTTAGTGACACTGCCCTGGAATACAACTATAATCGTACTGTAGCCAGAGCTGGTCTGTTTGGCAGTTTTTTGGGCTTTCGACTGTATAAAAGTTGTAAACGTCGAAAACTTCACATACCTGCAAAAAACATAGAAAAAGTATAACACGTCATAAAAGTCTAAAAAGTATAGGTTGTATTATTGAAAAGTCGCTAATCTTAACGATGGTAGACTCTTTCTGTAAATCTTCCAAATCTGGCAAAGTTACATTAGCGAGCTTAAAACCTTAGGCTGAATTTTTGCTCTATGAAAATATGAAATGAAAAAAGTTTTTTTATAAATTTTTTCATTTGAAATTTCTTCATTTTATCTACATTTACTGTTTTAGCTTTAGTCCCTGCAGCCAAAAATGAAATGTATACATCGTTGTCTCAGATGATGGACATGTGGGCATTAACAATTATAATAAACTTGACAAATAGTTAATCACCGCGTTACAGCCAAAAACTTTTATTAGTTGCCTCCCAAAATACCAAAAATACAATACAGCTTGAAAATAATGTTATAAAAATATAATTTTTCAACAATACTTGAGAAAATTTATGTTCCACAAACATTTCTCAAATCTGTCCTTTGTTGACAAATAAGTTTTGATTTTTTGTGAAAATTTACGGCTAAAAATTTTTTCTGTTGCTAAAAAGCAAAATAACGCGAATTTAGGACCCATTTCCGGACCGAATTCTTAAGGTAATGATGATGATCCGTGCTATATATACTATTTCAATCTCATTTCAGATTAGAGGGATCAAGTTGAAGAGATGATGAAGCTGAAATAAGGGAGAAAAAGCGTCTGGCCACAGGATGCAATGACAGCTGGGATATATATATATATATATATATATATATATATATATATATATATATATATATATATATATATATATATATATATATATATATATATATATATATATATATATATATATATATATATATATATATATATATCTATAAAAGAGGAAAATGTTTGTATGTTTGTTTGTAATTTATGGACTCGAAAACCGCTGAATAGATTTTTCTGAAAATTTTCATATATACTGCAACATCGCCTGAAAGTAACATAGGCTATGTACATTTTTGAATTTCCACTTGGAACCGGAGATATAGCATCAGAATCGGAGGTACCTCCCAAAAATTTAGATTTTATATGCACATATCTATTGATTGGTTGAGGATACAGTCTCCAAATTTGGAATACGTAACGGAATTTGGAACAAAAATAAGTTTGCCAAATTATATTGTAATCGGTTCAGATTTGGATATAGCTCCCATATATATTTTCGGCCGATTTCGTTCATTTGATGTCTCAAACACAATATGAATGTTCGATTCCAATGAAATTTGGAATATGTGACGGGATTTAATCCGAAAATAAATTTGTCAAATTATATTGAAATCGGTTCAGATTTGGATATAGCTCCCATATATATTTTCGGCCGATTTCAAGCATTTGATGCACCAAACACGCTATGTATCCCCAATTTCAATGAAATTTGAAACGTGTGATAGATTTTATATAAAAAATTGATTTCCCAAATTATATTGAAATTGGTTCAGATTTGGATATAGCTCCCATATACATTTTCGGCCGATTTCATGTATTTGGTGGACCAAACACGACATGTATTTCCAATTGTAATGAAATTTAAAATAAGTAACGGAATTGGGAGCCAAAATGAATTTGTCAAATTAAATTGAAATCGGTTCAGATTTGGATGTAGCTCCCATATAATTTTCGACCGATTTCATGTATTTGATGCACCAAACACGCTATGTATCTCTAATTTCAATGAAATTTGGAATGTGTAGCGGAAATTAAAACAAATATACATTTGTCAAATTATATTAAAATCGGTTCAGATTTGGATATTTTCGACCGATTTCATGTATTTTATGCACCATACACGATATGTATGTTCGATTCCAAAGAAATTTGGAATATGTAACGGGATTTTGATTATGAGTGGCTAAATTTGGTACAAAAATAAATTTGACAAATTATATTCAAATACGCTCAGATGTGATTATAGCTCCCAAATATATATTTAGCCGATTTCACATATTTGATGCACCCAAAGCGAGAGAGACAAAATCTGGCACCAGCAAAAATTGCCAAATTATATTGAAATCAGTTGAGGTTTGGATATAGCTAACATATATATTTCGGCCGATTTTCATACATATTATGCACCAAACACGATATATATGACCGATTCCAATGAAATTCAGAATGTGTGGTGGAATCTGGTTATAATAATAAATGTGATAAATTAATTGGAAATTAGTTAAGATTTGGATATAGCTCCCATATATATATATATTCTCGGCCGATTTTACATATTTGACGCACCAATTTCAATGAATTATGAAAGGTGTGGCGGAGTTTGGTGTAAAAGTAATTTTTTTAAAATTATATTTAAATCGGATCAGATTGGGATATGATTTTAATAAGAACCATTGACCCACAACGCCTTAGGCTAACACTAAAAAACAACACAACAATTTATTTGAAATACGCTTATTACGGCGAAGTATGTTGCTATCTCGAATTCACTAATTGCAATAGAAAAACCACTCTACTTAAAAATATTGCAGTTTCCTGCACGCTTGGTATTTGCTATGAAATAAATAAATCCAAAGGACAAACCGTTCGTGTATGCATGTCATGTTACTGCTTTTGTAATGATTTTGTTTATTAACGCATTAAATTAGTGCAATATTTTTTTTTAATTTTTAAATTTGTTTTTCTTTATCCAACATATATTCGTAAATAAAATTTTGAATGCATATAAAATCAAAAGGGGTAGCGAAGCGCATATATATATATATATATATATATATATATATATATATATATATATATATATATATATATATATATATATATATATATATATATATATATATATATAAAGCTGGCCCAGTTCGCTTTGCAGGCCCATAGTTTTAGTCTTTAATGCATACATTTTAAATCATAATAATTCACAGATCTGCCTCACATAAGTACATAAGTGGCACAGTATTTAGTACAAATTATGACTCGACTTAACAGATATAAATATGCATCACGAAAATGTCAATACCGTTTCAAGTACCGGGCAATTTAAAATGTTTCAAAAAACTTGATCCTATTTCTCAGCCAGAGGTTTTAGTTTTAGAGTTAAAAACCTAAATAATATATCACATATATTAAAAAGTATTCATTTAATGTTTATAATGGCCCCATGTAAGAAAGGAGGTACTTTTATATGGGGGCTACTCCGCAACATAGACATTGAAATATTTCCGCAAAGAGGTCTTCTACCCTCTTAGAAGCGAAAATGTCAAATACGGGTAAAATCAATTGAAAAATGTGATCAAGACCCTGGAAATAGCTGTAATCAGCGGATACCTTTATACCAAAGTATGGCTTTATACTTATAATTATTTGAAATAATGTGTTGTTCTTTCTAAATCTTCAAATTACCAACATTTGAAGAATTTGAAAAGGGCTTTATCATTTGAGGGGGGCTATATTACACTGTAGACCGACCTGATACATATTTTGTACAAATGATTCTTCATGTAACCCCTAGGACTGTATCAAATTAAAAACTCTTTCGCAACTTTTGCGGAGTATAGAGCAAAGTATTTGAGGCCCTTTGTGTATGGCTAAGCTATATAAAATGGACCCTAAAAAAGTTTGACCGGGAATCCCCTCTTGGGATTTTTATCTGAGGCGCAGTGTAATTACTGACGATATCGCTTAGACCCCGTATAACGTTACCTGTGATTCAAATATTTTGTTACAAAGTTTAAGGGTTCGGAAGAATTTTCCGAGGACATGAATCATTTTCGTACTAAACTTAATTTCGCTCCTCTATTTTGTATAGTCCGCATATTAGAGGATTATTTCCATATATAGTCAATTTTTTTGGATTTTTGGACATCAGAATAGGCAACATAACGTTAATTTAACTGTCATAAATAAAGTTTTATAAAAGTAAGGGACCCCACAAAGTATGTTAAAGATTAGAAATTTTTGTCGATTAAATAATGTCCGCGAGCCTCTCCGTTCACCATTTGCAATTACGATAGAGGCCACCAAATTTAATATGCGTCTTTTTAAACTATGCACAGGCTGATTCATGTTAGAAAAGGTATATATTTGTTCTCATTTAGTTATAACCTTCATAAATTTTTATCTCTCAATATTGGTCGACCAAATGTGCTCTAATTTGGCCTATTAGAGGTACTTTGAAGGAATCAAAAGCATTTTCGAGGTATAAATTGTATATATATATATATATATATATATACATATATATATATGTATATATATATATATATATACATATCTATATATATATATATATATATATATATATATATGCGCTTCGCTACCCCTTTTGATTTTATATGCATTCAAAATTTTATTTACGAATATATGTTGGATAAAGAAAAACAAATTTAAAAATTAAAAAAAAATATTGCACTAATTTAATGCGTTAATAAACAAAATCATTACAAAAGCAGTAACATGACATGCATACACGAACGGTTTGTCCTTTGGATTTATTTATTTCATAGCAAATACCAAGCGTGCAGGAAACTGCAATATTTTTAAGTAGAGTGGTTTTTCTATTGCAATTAGTGAATTCGAGATAGCAACATACTTCGCCGTAATAAGCGTATTTCAAATAAATTGTTGTGTTGTCTTTTAGTGTTAGCCTAAGGCGTTGTGGGTCAATGGTTCTTATTAAAATCATATCCCAATCTGATCCGATTTAAATATAATTTTAAAAAAATTACTTTTACACCAAACTCCGCCACACCTTTCATAATTCATTGAAATTGGTGCGTCAAATATGTAAAATCGGCCGAGAATATATATATGGGAGCGATATCCAAATTTTAACTAATTTCCAATTAATTTATCACATTTATTATTATAACCAAATTCCACCACACATTCTGAATTTCATTGGAATCGGTCATATATATCGTGTTTGGTGCATAAAATGTTTGAAATCGTCCGAAATATATATGTTAGCTATATCCAAACCTCAACTGATTTCAATATAATTTGGCAATTTTTGCTGGTGCCAGATTTTGTCTCTCTCGCTTTGGGTGCATCAAATATGTGAAATCGGCTAAATATATATTTGGGAGCTATAATCACATCTGAGCGTATTTGAATTTAATTTGTCAAATTTATTTTTGTACCAAATTTAGCCACTCATAATCAAAATTCCGTTACATATTCCAAATTTCTTTGGAATCGAACATACATATCGTGTATGGTGCATAAAATACATGAAATCGGTCGAAAATATCCAAATCTGAACCGATTTTAATATAATTTGACAAATGTATATTTGTTTTAATTTCCGCTACACATTCCAAATTTCATTGAAATTAGAGATACATAACGTGTTTGGTGCATCAACTACATGAAATCGGTCGAAAATATATATGGGAGCTATATCCAAATCTGAACCGATTTCAATTTAATTTGACAAATTCATTTTGGCTCCCAATTCCGTTACTTATTTTAAATTTCATTACAATTGGAAATACATGTCGTGTTTGGTCCACCAAATACATGAAATCGGCCGAAAATGTATATGGGAGCTATATCCAAATCTGAACCGATTTCAATATAATTTGGGAAATCAATTTTTTATATAAAATCTATCACACGTTTCAAATTTCATTGAAATTGGGGATACATAGCGTGTTTGGTGCATCAAATGCTTGAAATCGGCCGAAAATATATTTGGGAGCTATATCCAAATCTGAACCGATTTCAATATAATTTGACAAATTTATTTTCGGATTAAATCCCGTCACACATTCCAAATTTCATTGGAATCGAACATTCATATTGTGTTTGAGACATCAAATGAACGAAATCGGTCGAAAATATATATGGGAGCTATATCCAAATCTGAACCGATTACAATATAATTTGGCAAACTTATTTTTGTTCCAAATTCCGTTACGTATTCCAAATTTGGAGACTGTATCCTCAACCAATCAATAGATATGTGCATATAAAATCTAAATTTTTGGGAGGTACCTCCGATTCTGATGCTATATCTCCGGTTCCAAGTGGAAATTCAAAAATGTACATAGCCTATGTTACTTTCAGGCGATGTTGCAGTATATATGAAAATTTTCAGGAAAATCTATTCAGCGGTTTTCGAGTCCATAAATGACAAACAAACATACAAACATTTTCCTCTTTTATATATATATATATATATATATATATATATATAACAAGTTAGCAAAGGCTACAGTCGAGCGGGGCCGACCGTTGAATACCCTACAACACTATAATAAACGATACAGTTTATATAGGCGAGATACTCGAAAGAATTGCACAAGATATTGTGACAAATTATAAAAGAAAACCATCAGGTTCCGTTCTCTAATTTTCGAATAATAGCAACTTAAACTAATTTGCTCATTTCCAATTTATTGGCAGATGTTGCACGTAAAGAGTCTTCCTAGATCTGGAACCAATATTTCCCAAAGACCTATAATCTCTCAGAAGTGGCAAAAGATTAACATTTATTATTGGTTTTTGACTGAAACGCATCTATATGAGATACAGACATTTGACTATACCCTTCAACGAAATCAGCGTTAACGAAATAGTCAGAAGTGCGTCTTTCCTGTATTTGTGAATTCTCCAAAAAGTCACTGGAATGGACATTTTCGTATTTTGTCTACAAAAGTTGGCAAACTATTTCGCACATTGAATATTTTTGGATGGCCATCCAAAACTGCTTGGTTCTTGCAATGTCCGGTAACCCCCATTCAAATGTGCGTGAGGGTCGGGCGATAATTACGACCTGCTGACAATTTTGCATTTTTTTGTTCCATTTCAACCCCTAAATATATGGCGATCATCTCCAAAAAGAGTAGGCTTCTATTCTGACCCTCATCTGATCCCCATGCAAAATTTCGTTAGGATCGGGCCATAAATGCGATCTGTATATGATATCCTGATATCCTAACTACTTAGTTTTGTTAGCTGTAGAAATATTACCAAATGTTTAATTCAAAATGAAAATATGCCAAAAATATGACAAAATTGAAAAAATATGAGAAAATTTTAGAAAATCAATATTTTCATCTTTAGAGAGATATTTTTCTGCGATTTTTTAGATGTTTTTTCTTTCCTGCCAAGAGGCCATTCTGAATTAATGAGAACTGTCGAAATCAGTTCAGCCGTTCTCGACATATAAGAGATCTTTCAAGCATATCTTCTTTGATAGACATATATATCGCACATATTTTGCTATGTATCCGATTTGTTGGATGTTAACATCAATGTAAAGGTCAGTAAGTAACCTTGTGATGGCTTTGTGATAATGCCGGGATTTAAAATATTCGCGTTTTAATGAAAAATTTTGATTTTTTTCAACACAAAAGATATGGTCTATTTTACCCGCTAAATATTATTCGATGACCACCCAAATTGGTAGGCTTCTTTCCCGCCCTAAACTCTAGCTACATGCGAAATTCCGCGTCGATTGGTCTATAATTGCGACCTGTATAGCTACTGCAAAATCCGACATTTTTTCAGTATTTGGTCCATTTCAACCCCTAAACATTTGGCGATCATCTCCAAAAGAAATAGGGTTCTATTCTGGCCCCAGACCCACCTCCATTCTAAATTTCGTGAAGATCGGGCCATAATTGCGACCTGTAGAGTGATTACAAATTAACATGGACAGACGGACAGACGGACAGACGGACAGACGGACGGACGGACATACATAGCTAGATCGACTCAGCTCGGCGAGCTAGGAAGATCCATATATACTTTCCTATGTGGGAAACCAATATTTCGAGGTGTTACATAATTTTTGGCCCAATCAAACTTATAATACCCCCAACACATAGTGTTGTAGGGTATAAAAACGCAAGGATAATAAATAAAACAAAACGGGGCCGACCATGTGATACCTTAAAGAGCCCTGCCCTTAGGGTAACATCTGGGGAATTTACCCAATATTTACGCACTCCGTCGCGTTATTAGGTATTCAACACAATTTCACACGAACGTTGTGGTCCATTTTACAGCTAAATATAAGCCAATGGCAGGGTTTAAAATGCTAACGCCAAATTAGCAAATTTTTAGTCAACAAAAACAAATAATCATTTGTGAGCTCAGTGTTTTTTATACAAATTTCACGTCGTATGAAATACGATAAAAATTGAATTTTTATTCATTTTGTATTTTTATATGTAGGCAATGTGCAAATGTTATTGAATCCTATATATTTATTTTAGTTTTGCGAAAAAATTAGTTTAGTTTAGAAAAAATATTGGTAAGTTATAATTCAAAAATAAACATAGATTAGCTGCGAGCTCGAAAAAATATGTACGTATTTTATTAATTTGTACGTTGTACGTACAATACACAATCGAAAAAATATGTTTTCGGGTGATCATTCGGCTAAAACGAAAATAGCTGCAGCCGAAATCCGAGCTATTTCTTATTTTGTGTGCTGAATTTTAGTTTTATTTTCGGTTAGGGCTAAACAAAAATAGCTCGCTTATCAAAAAACGAGCTAAATAGCTATACGCTGAGCTAAATAACTGATCATGTGCTATTTTAGCCGTGTCTATCAATATTTAATAGCAGTTGCACTGAAAGACTTAGGTTAATTGCAATAGATGCTGGCTTTTAAACCCTGTCCAATGGTCATCCAAAATGCTTCTTCCCTGTCCCTAACTCTCTTCTGATGCGAAATTCCGTGTAGATTGGTTTTCAATTGTGGCCTATAGAGCGACTACAAAACTAACAAGTAAAAAAGCTGTAAGTTCGGCCGGGCCGAACTTTTAATACCCTCCACCATTTGGTACAAATTTGGCAATTTCCAAAAAAAATAAAATAAATAAATAAATAAAATAAAAAAAAATCCTTTAAAAATTCTGTTAAAATCTTAAAAATACCGAATGTCTATACGACGACGTATACATGCATAGGCAACTTTTGTCATAAGTTATTACAACATTTAAATGCGAAACATGAAGAAAAATTTGTTTATAATGTAGCTAAAATCATCAAAATACCGAATATAGGGGGTACCGTTATATGGGGGCTATACCAAGACGTGGACCTACATGGCCCATTTTCTGTTTTCTGCTGCAGTATCTATTACGAACTTCAAATACCAAATTTGGAACGGTTCCGTTAAATAATGTCGCTAAAATCATCAAAATACCGAATATCGGGGGGTACGGTATATGGGGGCTATACGAAGACGTGGACCTGCACAGATAATTTTCTGTCTTAGGCTGTAGTATCCATTACGAACTTCAAATACCAAATTTGAAACAGTTCCGGTGAATAATGTCGCTAAAATCATCAAAATACCGAATATCGAGAGGTACCGTTATATGGGGGCTATATGAAAACTTGGACCTACATGACCCATTTACGAACTTAACCTGCCTACTGGAAAAATATACATGTGTGCAAAATTTTAGCCTTCTATCTCAATTTGTTCGAAAGATAGCGTGATTACAACAGACAGACAGACACACAGACAACAGACGGACATGGCTAAATCGTCTTAGAATTTTACGCTGATCAAGAATATATATACTTTGTTGGGTCTGACGTGAGTATTTCGAGGAGTTACAAACGGAATGACAAAATTAATATACCCTCCATAGTATGGTGGAGGGTATAAAAACATTTAATTTTTTTAGTCCATTTGAACATTAGTACATCTTAAGAACAATAGGCTTTAATTCTGACCCTGAACCAACCCCCATGCAAATTTTCGTGAGAATCGGACGTACGTAATGAACATAACGGAACGGAACGTAATGTTGCGAGTTGTAAAAATTTAGAAAATTTACAATTCAAAATTGTAAGTCAAATTGAAAAAATCGCATGCGATAAAAAATATGACAAAAATAGAAAAAAAAGTGGAACAAAAAATATCTGGGACATTCTCCCCAGACATAAAACAAGGGAACTAATGAGGATTGGAGGCTCCGAATCCTAGGTATTCCCTGCCTTAACCCCTGGTAAATATTACCATCGTTCTTCACTAATGAACAAACGTTGTTTTTATAAAAGCCACAATAATGGGATTAAGCCTGACCATTTTGCAATAACAAAATACTATGGTTTCCCGAACAAACAGGCTAACATTGTTCTATATGAACTATCTATATATCTACGAGAAATAGATATAATATGAACTTACGGTGAAAATGCACGTATCGACTACCATTTGTATCATATTTAAATTTTGCAAAATATTATTTTTTTTCTAATGGAATGAAGAACAACCGTAACAATCTTAACCAGTAAAGAAAGTCTTAAAGTCTGGCGGGGCCGATACCCTACACCACTTTGCTAATTTAGTACAGCTCCGCATAACAATTAAATGTTTTAATGGGAGAATTCAACATACACGCTATAATTATAATTTAAAGTTCAAAGGACTGAATATGCCGAAGCATTTGTATCTTTTAAATTCGGGCTTGTATTACCTATTTGGTGCACAATTAATTTGAAATCGGATAAAAATATATATGGGAGCTATATCCAAATCTGAACCGATCTCGATAAAAATTGGCAAATATATTTCTGAGCTGTATTTGATATATTTCCCTGAATATCGTTGTTACGAAGTGCATAATACGGCTGTGGGTAACAAAAACAACAAATCGAATAAATAATATATATGGGAGCTATAGCTATATCTGAACCGATCTTCACCAAATTTGGCGTACTAGCTTCTAGACTCAATTCGGTCGTATGTGCCAAATTCCATTCCATTTGGACAAATATTAGAGGTTTGGTGCACAATAAAAAGTAAATCGGACGAAGTTATATATGGGAGCTATATCCAAATCTGAACCGATTTCGATAAATTTTCTGAGCTGTATTTGATATATTTCCCAAAATATTGTTGTTACGGATTGCATATTACGGCTGCGGAGGACAAAAATAACAAATCGGATGAAAAATATATATGGGAGCTATAGCTATATCTGAACCGATTTCGATAAAATTTGGAATACTCATTTTCAGGTCCAATCTGATCATACGTGCAAAATTCCATACCATTCGGTCTGATATTTCACGTTTGATGCACAATAAAAGGCAAATCGGACGAAGATATATATGGGAGGTATATATAAATTTTGACCGATTATCTCCAATTTCAATAGGGTTCGTCCTTGGGCCAAACAAATGATTTTTGCAAAATTTAATATGGATAGGACAATAAATGCGAGCTGTACCTTGTTTACAAAAATACATGGACAGACGGACGGACGGACATGCATAAATCGACTCAGAATGTGATTCTATGTATATCATCAAAAGGAACTATGGGTCTATCTCGTTTCCTTTTGACTGTTACAAACAAATGCACAAAGACATAATACCCTGACCACCTTGTGGTGTAGGGTATAAAAAGGTTATGTTTGTTACACAATCCACAAGAATATTGCTTGTCTATTTGTTGTGAAGAAAAAATTGAGGCATGATTTACACTAATTATATAAATTTATTTTAACATTAACATTTTGAGTCAATAAATATGTTACAAATCTAAAATAAAACCACCAATACCAACTGGTTCTGCTGATTGCTGGCAAATTCTTTCAAACTGTTTGAGACCTCATGCACCCCAAATTTGCACTCGACACCCTACCCAACTTAGAACCCTTAAATCTTTTTATAGAGGAACAGGCTGCTAGATGTGCCCTGCGGCTCAATGAACTAGGTCGATGGCGGAGTCAGTCCTTTGGACTGTCTGTCATTCTTAAGTATGTGGGGGGTCGCGGCCAATGCAGCTTTTACAATACCTCACCGACCGTTTGTAGCCCCTCCTTGCTTTACCCTCTTTCGATCCGGAGTCGTCGCGGTTGGTAGAGCACTAGTCCCTCTTTCCACGACGCCTTCCTTGACCCGGAGGTTGGTAGCATCGGTTTGTTCCGATGAAGTCCCTTCTTCGATTATTGGCCTCACCTCGGCACCGGTATGAGTAGCCACTCCAATTTCTTGGACTGGTTCATCTCTCTCAGATGAGGGTATGACAGAGATGTCGAGCTCCTCATCGGAGAGAGGTGAATCATTCCCAAAACCGGATGGTACACTTTCCTGGCTAAGTCTAAGGGTTTTGGTTTTTTCGAGAAGGGCGGACAGCTGTTCGCTCTGTCTTTGTATGCTTTCACATACCACGTCTCTGTACGTCAACAGAGTCTCGTCCCCACCCATATTTGAAATCTTGTCCGTGGCCGCGTTCCGTGTCGATGTCTCCGAAGAGGCAGTTGAATTAAGGTCTGGTTTGTTTTTTGTTTTTGTAAATTATTTCTCCATATAAAAAAGTTGGACGTTGGAGGTGATGAGGTCCACCATGACATAGCCTCCATATCATGGTAAGGACTTGGCAACTAAGCCTAATACTCGTCGAGACGCCCAGGTATCGATGAGGCAACCGTTCAAATACAGTCGCAAACCTTGGAACACTGATGGGAACGGTTTACGTAACACCCCAGTGGTATGGAGTCCGTTGCGTTGGACCAGTCCGTTGACTGGATAGTTTAGAGGCGCCAGTGACTTCGCCTCGTCGAGTCTAGGGATCATAGGCACTCGGGTATTTAGCCCGAGACTCTCCCCCCGGAGACCGCTGAGCTGTCCGCGACTGCTTATTTAATTCGCAGCTGCCAGATATATCTATCGGGCGTCCCACTATTCGCAACCTGTGGACGCGTCCGGTAGCACTCAGCTATGCTTCCGCAAGTGGCGGTAGTTTGAAAGAATTACTGATTTTCAGGCGCTCGCAGAAGGCCCCAGCACTCACTTTCATGAAGGCGTGTTGAACAGTGCTTATCGATGCCGTAGGTTTGGTAGGTCTCTATCTCAAGATCTATTAGTCTTTCTAAAGATTTCAGTAGAAAGGATGAACGACTAATAGGCCTGTAGTCTTTTAGAAGTGAATGATATGGTTTCCTGATTTGGGTATATAAGTGACTGTGACTTCTCTCCACAGTGGTGGAATGTGCGATAGACCCAAACAAACCTTAAAGATCACCTCCAAAATCGGCACTATTACAGTCTACGCATGTTAATAATACCATCCTGTTTTAGTGATTTGAAAGGTTTAAAAGTGTCGATGGGAGATTTTGGAAATGCTTACAAATCGATCTAACAGTCGATTCTCGTCTCTGTGCAATTCGGATAAGGTGTGCTGGCTAAAAGATTAAGAGTCCCTAGACCTGAGTCAGTCCACGTACCATCATCCTGCCTTATACTTCCAATGGATTTAGGATCCTTTTAGAGGACTTTGTAGAACACCCAAAATGGTTGACATTTTTTGAAAGGAAATGTAAGCGGACATTATTTCTCATAGCACTCAAGTATAATTTAAGTATAATTCTTGATATAAAATTTACAGAGTCGTCTACATTTGAGGCTGTTACTATTGGTAGATTACCTGCAGAACTCAGTTTCGATGTAGAATACTGTACAAATTTATCCCAACGAACATTCCTTTGGTTTCAATGTGTTTCAAAATATTCCTGGCCAGCGGTATCGATGGATACTTCAATTAGCAGGCCTCCAACCTACGTACTTCAACTAATGAGTCGCCAATTGTCCGTCCGAAGGTTGGGATTCGGTTTTCCTAATATTGTCAGCACGCGTGCCGGACTTATCGAAGATGATGGCGCCAACGTCGACAGTATTTTCTTGGCAGGGGCTTAAGACTCAGTGAGGGTAGCGTAGGATTCCGTCGATGGTGCTACAATTTAAACTGTCGTTCCATCAGCTGGAATATTGCTGCCCTCCATGGGACCTTCGTCAGAAGGTTTGTCTACGGGAGGATTTGCCTTCTTTCCGAGTTCAGTAAGGAGAGTGATTAGCTCTTCTCAAGTGAACACTTTGGGAGTAGCGGACGTTTTTTCTCGAACTTCTGCACTGCCTGCACGATCGATAAACTTTTTGAAAAACTTCACAGACCGCTTGTACCCTTTCTTCGCGTTTGCCTTCCTTGAGCCGGATTCACCCTAGCTGCTCGGGATACTGATGGGTGTGGTAGCCACCAGATCACCTTCCACGATGGCTTCCGGAGTCCGATATGTGTGTTTCGTTGTGTGTTTGTTGTTTTGTTTCCAAAATTGATCTCCATAAAAAAGTTTGAACTGTTGAAGTGGTGAGGACAGCTATGGTATAGCCTCCATACCATGGTAAGAACTTGGCAACTTAGCCTGCTACTCGCCGAGGCGCCCAGATCTCGACGGGCACTGTTTTGTAAAAAAAACAGAATTTGCTGGTTTATTATTGAATTGTTGTAGCATTTGCTGGATTATTGTTGAATTCCTTTTTTGTATAAAATGTAAATTACCTTAAGTTATTGGTGATTGGGACACAGGCCTTTATGTATGATCTACCGAGAGTAAAAGACAAGTGAAGTTAGATATTCTGATCTTGATCGTGGAGGATTTCTTTGCCAGTTACTAATACATTAACACTAATTTCCATTGGGAGAGTAATCATAGCTACCCAAAATCTACTACCGCCGCCCACAGGCTATCCGCGCTCCACTTTCTCCGCAGAGGAAGGTTGTAGAGGAGATGCCAGTGATGTCAATCAGCATTTGTGATTGAAGTTGATGGGTAAAGTATCTAACTTATATAGGTATCATTGGGAAGCTAAGCAACAAGTTGTCACATAATGGGGTCATTTAAAAAAGGAGTTCGGGAGTTATGATACTTATATTCTCTATGTCAGTTTAGTAGATCCGCGTATATCCCAGGTCTTGAGCTCCGACTTTTGGATCAAATATCTGGGTACTCGAAGAAAAAGTTCTTTCACGGAATCAGGGTACAAATACCTTTGAAAATACCTCAAACAGAAAGCAAAGACTACTCGGTAACATTCGTCTCAAACGCCATTTTTGAAGGAGACGCTTGTCTACAGAGTAGGTCAATTCCAACAGTGTTGTTTTCTATACAGTTGGCTCAAACATGGACGACAGAACAAACGCTGGATTTTACTGTGAGAATAGTCATATAGACAATGACAATTGTAGTGGCTTCCAGCAGACATCTTGCCTAGGCCAAAGTCTGCGGAATTGGCGAAAGAAGAGACGACCCATGCAGTTAGGGCAGTCATGATTTATGTACATTTTACGCATCTAATATACTCGCAAGTGTAGATCTGCATTGATGAATAGTGGAAGTTTTTATTAAGTTTAATTTGGTACCAACTAACTCTGCCGAGTTGAAGAATCACGATTGTATTAAACCACAGCTCTGCTATTCCATTCTTTTTCACGTCGTATTTCTTTTATTTTCATGAAGAACACAATGAACAACCGGTCTCCGAGACATGTTACTCAGTTGATTAAAAAACAACATTTAAAATCGGTGTTTTGCGGCATTTTGGCTTAGCACATGCCAAATCATGTCATATGTTGAAGGAGTTGCTCTTTAAGTCAAAATCTATTTCTTTATTTTGTAGGAAAATATGAAATTATGCCTAGGAAAATATGAAAATGCTGTGATGGGTGTGTCATAAATGTATTAAAAGTAAATTGGGAACAATAATTAAAACAATTGGCATATCTGAATGAAATATCACTTTATTAAATGTGTAAAGAAAAATTATTTTTAAATGTATATTAACAGTTTGAAATGATCATTCATAAAAACTAAGATTAATTCTAAAAAATAAAAAATGAGTATTAATTCATAACGTTTGGCCATAATGCAAATAAATTGGTATGACTTTCTGTGATCTTTATTCAATAAGTATAGACACTATGTGCCTAATGAGACCAATTTAATAATTAAAAAAAAAAATTAGACCAAATGCTTACTATAACTGTAAATATTTCGGAATTGGTTTCAATGGATAAAACAAATGGATAAATCACCAAAACTAGGAGTAAAAATTGTGCCATGTGTCCTTATTGTAATTAAAGATAAAGCGTTACCGATAGTGTCATAATATAAGCGTGTAAATGTATGAAGAAAATGTTCTACATGAATATTTATTTGTTTATAATTTCTATAAAGTTTGAGAATCATAAGATCAATTAATAATATGGTGCATATGTGTATGTTTATCTATGCGACTCCGGATAATTTGTTTTTAATCAAAAAAAGTTCTGTGAATAATACTGGCACCATGTGCCCCACACCCATACACCAAATTGTTAAAATATCTGTTAGCCTTCATTTTTTTTTTTATTGTAAGATTTGATTTGGTTCTGGTTTTATATGCGGCTTCGCGGCGTCGATTACGAGAATATCAGTGAGTAAACTACAAATCAAATGACTTTAATTTGCGATATATACTTGAAAGTTAACATTTTTAAATCTACTTTCAGAAACGTCTAATAAAATCGTTTATCTAACTACAATATAATCGTTAATTTGTCGTATATAGCGAATATGATATTGTTAGTATTCAATATATATTCTAAATAGTTGAGATCACGTGGAATGACTAAGCTGTGTCCTTTATAAACATATTGTTGTCTTTTCGGAGATTACACAAAATCATTCGTTGTAACACAACCTTTAAAAATTGTTTTAAATTCACTATAATTTTTTTCAAGTTTATCAGATTTCATGAAAACGCGGAGTCTAGAGATTATACATGGGATTACTGGTAGCATCGAATAATTGTTTTCCAGTTGACTCGATCATGGAACGCAAAGCAATACTGCGCTGTTTGGAGACGGCTTTACGTAATATCACTTCAAATACATTATTTTCGTCCACATTGTCCATGGGCATGTGATCACGTTTAATTATATTATCATTAACCTCTTCAAATACAAGACCACCATTATTGGTATCTATAGAAGTAATACATTCATTCTTAAACTCCTTGTTCCACAATTCAGCGTTCCTGTTGGGTATAACCTCGTTAGGAAAACATTGTAACAATTCCTCAAAATTGCAATCAGCGACTAAGTTATTAAGTATCTCTGCAAGAAAACTCGTTGTAAATGACTATTCAAATACTTTCTGGATTTTTTTTACCTGTAACATACGTTTTCCAATTCGGTAAGAGATCCTTTTTTGCTAAAATCTTTTTAAAAAGTGATTCCCATTGTTTAGGACTGAAATGGTTAGACTGAAAAATGGGAATTCATAATAATTTATGCGACACAAGCCATATAAATATGAGTACCTTTCCATACTGCCACAAATACTCCGGACAAAAGTGTAGCATGTAGTTAATTGCCAAATGCTTGGGTAATATTATTACCAAAAAACTGTCGATACCCATAAGATTCGGCGTTTTTTGTACGAATGCAATAAATTCCTCTATTATGTCCTGTTCAATTTTTGGTGAAGCCAGCAATGACTGTAAATCGCAAGAGTACACATATATTTCAAAGGTATAAAAACTCTCAATTCACCCTTACCTGTATCTTTAACGTTAAGGTCAATAATTCATTGTGCCAGCCTACAAAACGTACTTCTGTTTCACCATCATCTATATTCGGATAACTAAAGTCTCCTCGCCTAAACGGTGGCAAGCGATTTAGATATTGTGGCCGTTCCAAAAGACATGGTATTGGTCTCACATACGATTTTATATGCCGATCAAAATCATCACCACTTAATTTATAATCTGGAAGAAGCGGTACACAAACCGATTTTGATTCAATGGTAGCTCCCTTTCCATGATACAGTACATTGGCCTTATTCAGATTCAAGTGTTGCTGTTGAGTTCTCATTTCTTGTAAATGTCGATTCATAAATGCAATGCATTCCATGCGCAAACTGAGAAAATCTTCATTTATTGACTGTTGTTCTAAATCGGCTGATTGTAGGTCGGTGATCAAGTCACTTAAAGCCTTTAGACGACCCATATACATGCGAAATAGAATTTTAAGACCTTTGCTATTGATTTCCACATCGTTATGTTGTTCTTCGGTATTAAGAGGCGAGGCATTTGAATTTCGTTTAAAGGGTGATTGTTGTTCCTGTAATTGATCGTACACAATGCGATTGCATTGTCCCGATACGCGCCTGTCGTCTAAAGAAGAGCTAGCGGCAGAATTACTCTCTCCAATTGAATTAGCGAGTGATTCACTGTCACGGTCACTATTGGGCTTCGAAAACCCGTCGTCATATTCATCGTCCGTATGAGGAGGTGTGTTATTGCTTGGCCCGTCTTGTGCAGTACTTAGCGGGTTTACATCAAACATATCATAGTAAAAAACCTAGTGTAAATAAACGCCATTAAAATTACTAGTGGTATACTACTAATTTATCTCTTTACCTGTAATATATTAACAAATACTTTTTGCGAGGTTTGGTATCCCTTTTGTCCGATGTGAGATGCAATGTAGTTCAAGAACAATGTTAGAATAACGTCCAGTGTTATGCTATGCTCCACACACAAAGCATGTATAAATACATCACTTATCGCTTCGATAAGTTCGACTTTTTCAGTTGCCAAAAGGATTGTCTCAGTGAAATCAGAAAAGAGAATAACTTCATTTGTTTGCTGCTGTCCATTGG
Source organism: Musca domestica (assembly GCF_030504385.1). Classification (NCBI taxonomy): domain Eukaryota; kingdom Metazoa; phylum Arthropoda; class Insecta; order Diptera; family Muscidae; genus Musca; species Musca domestica. Next base: position 8,362,136 of record NW_026712363.1, on the reverse strand, counting down.
TGTTTGGCAACAATTTTTGTTTTGTCTGTTGTTTTTGGGTCTGTTGTTGATAACGCTTCGGAGAACTATAGTTATTGTAATCATTGGTTTTGTTGCGTTTATGTTTTTGATACAATGTTGTGGTGTCATCGAAAAGTACATTCTTATACTTCATTAGCGCTATAGCTAAATCATGTCTATTCGTACGAGAAATAACCTCTTGAGACAAAATGTAGTTAGACATGCGCGCAGCTGTAACCGCAAACAACAAATTATCTTCGGCGCTTCTGTAAGAGGAAGTAAAAATGTTTTAGAGTGGAATGTGCTTTTAGACAATCATATCATACTCACAAATGATCCAGAAATTTTAAATAATTTATTATTTCACCACTTATGGAATCAGCCACTACGGGGGAGCTAAGCATTATCTGTGCTATATCGTTGGGTGAATATTTTATAAAGAGGTTAAGAAATTCTAATGACAGGGGGACATGTGTAAATCCCTGCTTTACCACCCGGCTGGGTGTAAAGAATGGTTTGACGAGTTGATTAAGAAACGACGCATTCAGACGACTTGTACCCAAACTCAGCAAAAACAATTTCACGGTGTAAATAAGTCCGGCTAATTGCTGAGATTCAATTGTGGACGATGCATCATCGCCAGGAGTGACAGGTGAAATCATTACCTCCCCATTCTCCTCGTCCATGTAAAGAAAATTATTTATATAGTTTCCATATATCTCAGACAGCGACAAGTTGCACATTTTGTAGAATCCGGATGCTTGCATATAAATTTCTTTTTTCTTTGATCTAATGGAAAAATCTGCCAGTTTTCGGCAATTTTCCATGAACTTGCCACGCAGCAGAGATTCTCTTTCTTCGGTCAACTTCTCAAATTGCAATGAAATACTCATTCTCAACATTGCATGAGCCTCCTCCATCAGATCATAAAAGTTGGAGCTACTAGCGGTACGATATGTCTCGGCTATAACCTCCAGGTCTAGAACAATTTGTTCTACAGCAGGTACCTCCAAATTATATAGAGTCCATTCATTTGTTACAGAATATTGATTAGCGTGACTGCTTCGCAATAGGCTATGCTTTGCCTTTGCCTCGGCAATAAGTCGAGCAGCTATATTTTTCTTTCCTTCCCCAGTACTTCTACGCTTCGCTGCTGTTTCATTTGCAGTCGAGGCCAGGGCCCCATTGCTTATTAAAACTACATTATTACGATTCACACACACATATTGGACGTGCATGAATGAAGAAAGACCTACGACAGCAATTGGGGCATTTACATCCGGACTAGACTCCTCGGGGAATAATTCTGCTAATGAAGGATACTCAAAGCGATTATTAAAAAGCTTGTGTCCAATGCGTGATGTATGCGTTTCTACCGATTCTGTAGTTATAGCATAGATGACATAATCATTTATATATACGTGGAGTACAGGCGCTGTGAAGGAGTAAGTTGCTATGGGTTTTTCATTTTCATTGTACCACTTGCCCTGAGCACAGAACTGATACAAATAACCGTCGACACTACTGGCCACAAGTAGGGCAAAACCAATGCAACTTTGGTGACGAGGAGATTTTAAAGTTCGCCTATTAATGTGTTTGGATGTTGAAATTGCACCCGGTACCTGTTGATTACCCATATCATATTCGGGATCATCGATTTCGTCCGATTCATTATCAGTACGTTGGTAAATGGCCTTTAAATCCATGCAACGCAAGATATCAACAACCCTCCCCCCACCAGGCTCTGAAGTCTTCATACAAATTTGCAATAATTTTCGAATATCGTATTGTACTGCACTTTCCTCGCTATATGCCGACACAATTTTTCCGTTACTCGAAATACGCTGTAATAGAAGATTACGATGTACGAATTGTATCATTTAGAGTTTCCAACAGGGTGGCTTGTACTTACCTGGACATTCATTGCCTTAGCCTCATTAACAAGTTTTATTTTAATTTCATTGGCTTTGGCTGGTCCAATAATAATTTCCTGGGTATCGCATGGTATATTCGATTTGACACTGTTGCCATCGACATCACTTTGTTCCCATTGTGACCTTATGTCAACCTCAAACTCTCGTCCGCAAGCCGAATTTACCATACGTGCTACATTGAAATCTATTGGTGTTCGGCCGGGATAGCCATTCATTGGTCGACCGCTTGCGGTTGTTTCCAAAGAGTCCGTTTCAAAACTATTGTGACTGTGTGAAGATGGACCAGCACTGGTCTTGCTGTTCAAACTGGATTCTGAATTTAAAGCAATCTCTTCCGCATCAATTTCAATATGGTTTTCTATGTGTTCAAAATCTTCACCGTACAACATTGTGCCACCAGCACCACCTTCTCCCGCTGTACACGCATTACTGGCAAGGACGTCAATCACACGAAATGCCACACAATAACGACTGTTCATGCAGGCTATAACATTTTCGGCCAAACTTAACTTAAGTGGTACGAAGTTGAGATTGACGAAAAATTTGAACGGCAAAAAGTCAATGTACTTGAAACGAGGCTGAGTACTTTCGTGAACACATTGAGTGTATTCATAGAGATAGATACGTTCCTTGCTGCTGACAATAATGTTTCCAGATGTCTGAAAATATGGAAAGATTTTTTCAAAACAAATGGCAAATATATAATTCCAATCATTTAATGACTTGACAATCTCAATTAGTTTTATCGCAAGAAAGCATTCGCTCTTTGAAGCTATACGTGACACTAGCAACCGATGAATATACGTGACACTAGCAACCATCACTTACCACTGCCGTTGAAGATGCATAACTAGGAAATGGAAAAAGTGCTCTGCAACTTAATACTATTTTATGTTATTCGCACTTTTTTCTCCACACCTCTTTTCAGGATAAACATGATGGATAACCGGTCTTTGTGGATGTTGTCCGATAGTTCAAATTTATGTAAATCATAAACATATACAAACTTATCAAATAATAATAACACTGTACAAATTGATAATTTTTAAAAATTATAGCCACACGCGTTACTCCCTTTACAACTTGGAGAGGACGATTCCAGAATGTATCGTTTGTGGGCTGGTTATACAAAGTTGTGACTCGGTTGTACGAAAGATGAAAATTTTTGATTTATGGCATGTTGTACCAATTGGTTATAATGTTTGTAGGCATGTCGCATAGATAATTCATTTTATGTTTATAGCATAGAAGCGCAAACCAAACCAAACTTGTCATTAAATACGGGTTACTAGTACATAGCCTTAGCGGATGAAATCAATTAATATTAAGAAAATTGATTCGATACCGAAACAACAGAGCTAAATTTTCTTGGTGACCATATCTTGTATATGTAATATCGGACGAACCCTATATAATATACGAACCCTACTTCAAATTTGAAAAAGGGTTCAGATACAGCTATAGTTCCTATATATGTTTCATTCGATTTGGAGTTTTAAGCTTTTTTAAGCGACCAAATTCATATTAGAAACCAGTACTTCTAATTTGGTGTAAATTGCTTCAGATATAGCTATAGCTCCCATATAAGTTTTGTCCGATTTAGGGTTTAAATTCCTTGGTACAAGATATCAGATACAGCTCCGAAAAGGTTGTATCAAATTTTGTCAAGATCGGTTCAGTTTTGCATATAGCTCCCATATGTATCTTCAACCGATTTCGGGTTAATTGTGGACCAAATGGCCAATATCAGTCAATTGACTTGAATCCTCACATTCGTAATAAGCATTCGACAACAATGATATTTGGTACCAGATATCTTTCAGAGCTCGTAAATAAATTTGCCAAATTCGAGATCCGCTAAGATTTGGATATAGCTTTCATATATATCCTTAATCCATTTTAATACATTTAAGACCCACAATACAATACATTTTAATACATTTTAGACCCCACAAAGTATATATTCTTGGTCAGCATAAAATTCTATGTCGATTTAGCAATGTCCGTCCGTCTATCCGTCTGTGGAAATCACTCTAGCTTCTGAACGAAATTAAGTAAGTTGAAAAAATTTACTCAAATGTTTATTATGTCTGCAGGACTTTTGGTATTGAAAATGGGCCATGTATAGCCCCCATATAACGGTACCTCTCGATATGCGGCATTTTGATTACTTTAGCGACATTATTTACCGGAATTATTTCGAATTTTGTATTTGAAGTTCGTAATGTATACTACAGCCTATGCCAGAAAATTGTCTGTGCAGGTCCACGTTTTATAACCCCCATGGTACCTCCCTATATTCGGTATTTAGATGATTTTAGCTACATTATAAACATATTTTTTTCAAGTTTCGCATTTGAATATTGTAATACCTTATGTCAAAAGTTGCTTATGCAGGTCCACGTCGTCGTATAGACCCTAATATACGGATACATTCGGAATTTTTAAGATTTTAACACAATTTTTAACGGATTTTTTTTTTTTTTTGTTTTTTTTTTTTTTTTGAAAATTTGCCAAATTTGTACCAAATGGTGGATGGTATTCAAAGTTTGGCCCGGCTGAACTTACAGCTTTTTTACTGGTTTTAATATAATTCTTCTCGAAGTGATATAATGCACTCTATAGCAATGTTGTTTGGTATACAAGATAAAAAAGTCTCCGTTAAATTTAGTGAAAATCGATTCAAAATTGGATATGCCTCTCATATATTAGTTCCGTCTGAAACCAAACTATAACTGTTCTAAAGCCAAATGTTGATAGGTGGTATGACCTACTTATTTGAGGTAGAGCGTATAAGATTTCAAAGTTGAACAAAATAACAATGAAATCAAAGAAGGCCAGAACTACCATATGGTTTCATTTTTTTATTTTCCTGGCCTAACTTGTGAACTTTATGTACGCGTGTGTATTATTTTCGATTTATGAATTTTTTTAGAAAATCAAATTTGATTTTAAAGTGATTATTTCAACGTATGCAAGGAAAAATGTTAAGTTTTTGTAGCGAAATAAATCTGTAAAGATATGCAGAACAAGATTTTAAAAAGAAACTATGATCTTTAATACAGTCATCAAGTTATCATACCTGGTCTTCATTGCACCATGCTTATACATTTTTTTGAAATTTGGTAACAAAAACTGGTAATAATTAAAAATGTGAATGTTTGGGTTGAAAAATTTTACGTTTGGAAGAATTTAATATAGATCTTTTTAATTAAAGTGTAAATATTTAGAAGAAAAAATCTACTTCGATAAACTCGCATTATAAGGATTTATTGATTTTTTCAACCAGTTTTATCATAGAAAAATAAATCCTAAAAGACCGTATTTTTTATATCTGATGCGTAATATTAGCCGAAAGGTAGTAGTTTCCGCAAAGGTGTTGTTTACATTTTAAATTCGAACAATAAGAAAATAATATCAAATTAGTGTAGGTTGCCGAATTAAATTAGTCTGCTAGTATAGGGCGGTAAAGTGAAGCCAATATTCAAATGAATATCTCTCAGTACAAAACGTAGAAATTGTTTTTTGCACTGATTCAATTTTATCAGAATAGATAGTATAGTAGATAGTGGATAGAGAAATCTTTAGCCCATCGCTCTATCGTATTCTTCCACTCGAAATAATTTAACACCACTCTAAACAACAAACGCACAACAACAGACCGCTTATATAATATTTACTTGAAATGTACGCGAATTTAAACACCAGACAACTACATTTGTATCTTACCTGACAACATTGTATTAAATCAGGTGGACTACGCAGTGGCAGTTCAATTACATCAATACTTTTCACTAGTGGAGCCTTTGGTGTGGTCATCGACGCAATGCGTATGGTAATGGGCAGATCAATTAATTTCGATTCCGAAAATTTCCAAAAATTAGCATAAATCCGCACAAACATTTTAGTTTCGTCTTCGGTGAAGACATTGGCATTGTTGCTGCTGCTTGTGCAGCTAATACTCGATGTCGTTGCATGTACTGGACTGCCAACAGTTTCCTTTTCTAATGTGAGTAAATATTTTCCTACAAATATATTTAAAAATTTTTAAATTTATTTATTTGGTAACACATTTTGCCAAATACAAACCTGATTCACAATATATTAAGTTAACAACTTCACCAACTGTAGCTAATGTATATTTATTGGGAGATTTCTCATCATTGTTTCCAACGTTGGTTGACGAATTGTTGGTTGCGACACTCGATGTTTGTACTACTTCAGCAGCACTATTAGGAGCTGTACCATCCCCGGTAGGAAATGTGTCTTTATCTTCTGGAACATGACGTTGTCTATCGACAATATCATAGATCTCAATAAATTGCTCAGCACTACTTATGGCAATACGATTCGAATCAATTAGTGTAGCCGACAATATTTCTCCATTCAAAGCAAACGTATTTTGCTTGGCAAAATTGTAGGCCTGAAGTATTTTAACCATTTTGTAAAACAAGAACTGCTGCAAGAAGATAACCGTTTTTTTAATAATATTTTTATCCACTGCGGAGCTTAAATTTCACATATTCTAAACAACGCCCTACAACAACGCTAACGTCATACTTTGACGTTTTTAATTTAACGTTTACTGCTTCTTAACATGTATGCACGGTGACCATCATAATGAGACTGAAATAGTCGCACACAAAATTTCGACTGCCCAAAACACTTGTGCGGAGAGTTTCGAAGTTAAAAAAGCCGAAACCAGAATTGTCAAAAGAGTGAAGTATACTAAAAACGAAACAAATATAACTTAAAACATTTGGTGTACAATTACGTCGTCATCATTGTCTACAAATAAATCTAAAGCATATGTGTGTATGTGCACTATTAATGTTCTAATGTAACGCTCTAAACACTTTAATCGTTACTCTGTCTTTTATTGTCATCATATTCTATAATTGCGATTAGTAATTAAAACTATGTAGGAGAATAGATAGGACTTTTGAGAAATGTTTTTTCAATTTTGAGTATGTAGTGGTGTATTGTTTTTCCGTATCAATTCAACAATTGTTTTTTTAATAAATGCATTAAATATCATATTTCATATATTTATTTTTTTTCAGAAGGTCTTATTCTACACTGCAACACTATGTGTTAAAGGTATTATAAAAACTAAAATCGGAGATATATCAAAATATCCACACTAATCAAATGGTCACATAATATTTCGAATTGCCATGAGTACAACAGAGAGTAAGGCAATCGCCACTGTATTTGGCATTGTATTGTGGTTCCGGCCATGTTGGAATGGAGTAATTTAGTAATGACAACAATGGCATTTAAACAAGATTTAATTACATAATTTGCAACCCCTTAAGAGATAAATCTGACATTTAGAATTATTTTTTTTTATCTTGAGATATTCGTTGATTCCAGTCCGAATGGCTGATATTGACTTATTAAATATTCTAAATTATTAATTTTAAAGATCAGAAAAAAATTGGGCAGTTCAAAATTATAACTGGATTGGAATTCGCTTTTTTATACAATCCACATGCAGAGTATGGAGGGTATTTTAAGTTAGTTTTCTAGCGTTATAATTTAAAATTTAGTACTTAGAGTTTGTAATGGGGTCTATCTCATGTGGCACAATATTGTCCATATATGTCCACGTTTTGCTGTAGCCCCATACAAAGGCACTGCACGATATTCGGTATTTTGACGATTTTAGCCACATTTTTAACAGTATTACGTAAAATTCAGTATTTGGATTTTGTAAAAGATTCTAATGCTTATAAATAACAATTTCTATATGAGTAAACTTTTTTCTATACCCCTATCCTCGCGATATTTGGTATTTTGATTGTAGTAGACAACTTTATTACAGAATAGTTTGAAATTTGGATTAGATGTCCCTACAGAAGTGGCGCAGACCTCTCGAATACTGGAAGTTCGGCATTTTTTTTTCGAACGTTCCCACGCCTCACATTCCCACCCCTGCCGACCGAGGGCCCAACCTCCCTTTACGGAGGGATCGTGTACACATCATGATCCGCATCATAATGGGAATTCAGATGGAAATTTAAAACCAGCTACAGAATCTAATTCATCAGCTAGTTTGTCAAATAATAAAACATGTATGTTAATTGCTTAAAAATAAAATTATTCTAGATTTCGCCCATTGAATAATTCGTGCGGTGAAAATCAGTATATAATAATTGGTAGTATCTACTAGATCTAAACGGAACATTAATTCTAATAGATGAGATTAGGAAATCTGAAGGTATATTACCATTTAATATTTTTAGTACAAACATGGAGTTCAACATAATACGTCTGCTTTTAAGTGTAGGCAATCTAATTAATTTTAGCCTGCTAGCATAAGAAGGCAAAGCAAAATCACTATTCCAATGTAAACCTCGTAAGGCAAATAGCAGAAATTGTTTTTGCACGGATTCTATTTTATCTGAGTATATTGCATATTGAGGATCCCATACAATAGAACCATATTCCAATATAGGTCTAACAAGAGACGTAAATAACAGTTTTGTTATATATGGATCAGAAAATTCTTTGGCCCACCGTTTAACAAAACCTAAAACACCATTTGCTTTATTTACCATTGTTATTACATGGCTATTAAAATTTAATGTTGGATCCATCAAGAGGCCTAGATCGACAAATGAATCTACAGTTGATAATGAATGACCGTCAATATTATATTGTAATATCAGAGAAGAAGATCTGGAGAAGCACATATGCTTACATTTGCTTAAATTGAACTCCATACAATTTAACCTGCACCATTTAAAAAGGCTATCTGAATTGTTTTGAAGTAAAATTGCTCGTTTATCACAATTTTGGGAAATGAATAATTTAACATAATCTGCGTACATTAACAATTTCGAGTAATTTATGGAATTAGGTAAATCGTCGATAAGTAAGACTACCAGAATTTAAAATACAGACGTATTTTTACTAGAGTTACATTCCAAATGACGGAAGGCATAAAAAGTTTGGCCCGGTCGAACTTAACTGATTTTTTACTTGTTTTAAGTTGACTTTAATTTCAAAAATAAAGAATTTTGTAAAAAAATGTAAAATAAAAAAAAAAAACAATTGTTGCATATTTAAAGACTATTTGACTTTATAAGTTTCCGCTACAGAGTTGCATTTTTCCCAGTTTCTTGAAGTTGAGCAACGTTTCTGGTTGCTCTGGTTATTACAAAAGAATCTTCGACTGTAATTACTATTTGTTTTAGTCAATGCATTCAGACAGTTGATGTAAATATGTACATCAGAACTTCATAAGACCTTTATTTCGAATTATTATCGAAAACTGTAGGTAAAAAAAGAAATATACACGATAATAATAATTTCAATATTTTTTCAGGAATATTCTTTTCATTCGGCTCGAAGTCGAACCGAAAACGGATAGTTCGGTTCGCTCTATTGTTAAATAGATTATATTTCAATTGAAAATATTTGAATACATATATGTGACGTTCAACATGAGAAAGTTATAAATTGACAAATTAAAAAAAAATGAAATGCTTTAAGTAGACTTCGGTGCCCGGAGTATCAACGTTTGTTGTGGGTATTATGTCTGAAAAAACTTCGGGGTTAGGACCAATATTCGAGTTGACCTGAAACCGGGCTTTCGACCCGAAAATTTAGATACAAAATCCGGGGGTTATCCGGTTCTGATATGATACTTATTTCCCTCACGAAGAAAATAGTTCTTTGCGTAATCAGGTTAAAAATTCCTACCCCATAATGGTGTTTATGCCCGCAATTGTTTAGGACATAGTCCCCTTATTATGAGGTTTATATCCGCTACTTTCTGGGGATTATGAGAGATTTTTTTACATAACTCCACTCTTATATGGAGGTTAGGACCGAAAAAAGGACGCAGTCCCATAATTATAAGAGGTTTATGTCGCGAAACATAGACTTCTGCGCTTTAGTGGTATATCACGAAGAAATAAAATCTTAATACCAGGTCAAAACCGGCCACTTAAAGAAGAAACTCTTTAACCTGGGCCGAACACAAAATACTTTACTTATAGAAATCCCAGTGTCCAGTGGGGTCCCGTTAACCAAGAGTTTTTTCTCGTAATCAGGATTAAAGTGTTTGTAAAAATAGTTAAATATAATTTAAAACGGAATTTTAATAAAACTTTCCTGACGTTCAGAAACACAAGGTTTAATCAACACATAGCAAAGCACTCCAAGTAGCACTCAGATGACCTGAGCATATATAAATAATTGTTATTTGACACGAAAAACTTAACTTTCCCAATCGACAAAAATGGAACATACGAAAGGAAGCGTTAGAACAGCCATAAATTATTAAAGCTAAAAATAAAGCAGACATATCTAATTTCCCAGTTGGGTTTGTGTATACGTATGTATGTATGTGTGCCGGCGGAAACGGAAAATGCGGACACAAAATATTAATTTGCACATACCTACATAATCACAACAGAGAGTAGGTCATCAACATTTGTTGTGATGCAATATGGGTGCGTCTACTGTTTCCATTGCTAGATTACAATCTTCTACAACTGATTCCATATTATGAAATGCTCAACATATTTCCTGTCATCTTTAAAGGGGATTTCTTAATAGGAAGTCACAACAAAGGAAGAACACACACACATTTGAAAAATCAATTTCGCATAATAATGAGAATCCTTTTATAAAATTCATGTATTTATACGTACGCTGACCTTATAATACTTATTTCTTTTTTCAGAAACTGCACGAAAGGATTTGTGGTTGTTTCCTTCTTTATTTTCGGATATGTGAATTGCTCTTAACTCACACCATCTTTGTAAGATATTCTTTTTTATTTATCCTTGTACATATTTTTATTTTTTATTTATTTACACTGTATTGCTAAGGATTCTTGAAGTCTCAACTGAACTTTGCAACATTTTCAAAACACTTAACATGAAATCAAAGAAATCACTTGCGTTTTATATTTATACTTCCAACAAAATTCTGCAACTCTCTTACAAAAAACAAAAGTTTAGTTTGTATTGCTTGTCAAAACATACTGCTGTTGATATTGGAGATGACAATTACCATACCGATAAACTCGGTACCGATAAATAATCACCCAACATACCAAAGTGTATCAATAAGTTAGACTGTTAAATTACAGTGGGCGCAAAAGTATTCGAACCGCGTTGTTCTCTCTCAGAATTACGTACATGAATAATGTCATATCAAGTTTCCAATGGAATTCGAATAATGTTGTTCGCTTTCAGAATTGCGTACATTCATCAAACCATTTACACGTCAGCAGCCATCATTCACAAAATCTTATATTTAGTTTTTAATCGTGGTAAAATTAAGAAGTTAACGTGGCGTTAACGCAATTCTATGTTTGCATTTATGGTAAAAAAATAAATTATGACATTTAAAAATTCAAAATAGAAAAATTTAATGAAATGTTTAAATATTTCAGGAAGACTGAAAATTATGAAGAAAATATATAATGATGAACGTATGTGCATTCAAACGAAAGTAAATTTTGTTTCTTCTCTCATCCGAGGTACTCTTTTTGTCCAATATTTTCAAAACTTTTGTATCGGCAGAAAAAAATGTTTGACAAGTGTCTATCCAGCAGAATTTAAGAATAGAAAAATATGGTCAAAATGTCAACATTTACACAAAAAGTTGAAAACATGAATGAAAATTGTAAAATTAATGATATAATAAAACTTTGGAGGAAAAACAATAATTTCTTCTACTACTATTAATGCTGATTGTATGTACTTTCGTACAAATTCCAATAAAAAAATTAAAAAACCAAAAATCTTAAAAAAAGGAGTTATGTTATTATGAATTACGAACCGTGCCGTATTGAAATTGCGTGATTGAAATTGCAATGAGAACATAGCATAAGTCGAACAATCTACTATGCATAGTCGAGTACTCGGGTTTCACCCAAGTCAATAGTCGAGTTTCAGAACTTTAAGTACTCAAAGTCGATTATTCGATTAATCGGAAGTCGACTTACGTGTCCCTAACACGTCAACGTCGACGATAATTCCTGAAAGTACATTAAACCAGACGTCATTTCGCAATTCTTGGTTTGTTTGCTCAAGTGTTTTTAAATACATTCCACTTATTTTAATTGAATTTTTTAAAGGATATTTTTACTGCAATATTAATTTAATCGAAATAAGTCATAACCGTTATGACAAAGTTTTTAACAACAGCACTCCTTGTGAGTTGCATTTTGTGTCTGACATTTGCATTGCCCGTCACCAAAACAAAAAAAGATGAAGAGGAAAAGCCAGCACAGCCTGCCACACCTGATGTGGAAACAGCATTAGAATACGAACGTTATTTAAAGGAAGTGGTAGAAGCTTTGGAAAGCGATCCAGAGTTCCGCAAGAAATTAGACAAGGCACCAGAAGCCGATATTCGGGTAGGTACCTAGACAACAAACACGTCAGAAGTTAATAATAAAAGTGATTATTTCAGAGTGGTAAAATTGCCCAAGAGTTGGACTATGTTAATCATCATGTACGCACAAAATTAGATGAAATCAAACGTCGAGAACTCGAACGCCTTCGCAGCTTAGCTACCAAAGAATTCGAATTAAGTAATGACATTGACCGAGATCATCTAAAAATTTCTCAACATTTAGACCATGGAAACGAGCACACATTCGAAATTGAAGATTTGCGAAAATTAATTAAAAAAACTTCTGAAGATTTGGCTGAAGCTGATCGAAAACGTCGCCAAGAATTCAAGGAGTACGAAATGCAAAAAGAATTCGAAAAGGAAATGATTAAAAAGGAACTGCCTGAAGAGCAACGTAAGAAGTTTGAAGAGGAACAGAAACAATTGGAAGAAAAGCATAAGAAGCATGAAAAGGTTCATCACCCTGGAAATAAGGCGCAACTGGAAGAGGTCTGGGAAGAGCAAGATCATATGGATAAGCAAGATTTCGATCCTCACACATTTTTCATGATTCATGGTAAGTATGATGACGAAAGAAAAGCTTTATTGGCAAAGCAAAGTTTAACAAAAGAACAAAATAAACCCTCTACTTAAGACTGGGAACTAATCCAATATAGTTCCTAACAAAGCTTTCAAAATATTTTTAATTTATTTATTTATTTTTTTTCCTATGCATATATACATGAGATATTCATAAAAATGTGTTTATAGTTTGTTGCGCATTATTAATGTGTATTTATCAAATAATTTACTCATTTTCAGATGTCGATGGTAATGGTTTTTGGGATGAAACGGAAGTAAAGGCGCTCTTTGTTAAAGAACTTGATAAAGTTTACAAATCAGGTTTGCCAGAAGATGATATGAGGGAGCGCGCAGAAGAAATGGAACGCATGAGGGAACATGTCTTCCAAGAAACGGATACCAATCGCGATGGTTTAATTAGCTTCCAAGAATTTTTGGAACAAACTAAACGTGATGAGTTCAATCGCGACCCCGAATGGCAAACCTTAGATGAACAGCCTCAATACACTCACGAAGAATATTTGGAATTTGAACGAAGACGAAAAGAAGAAGTTGATCGTATGATTGCTCAAGGCTTGGTAAGTATAACATAATGACGATAATGACAATTTCATTGATTTTTATTTCCAAAGCTGCCTCCACACCCAAATATGCCTCAGGGCTATTATCCAGATCCTAATCATGCCTATCAAGCCGGTGCATATCAACAACAACAGCAACAGCCCCAAATGCATTATCAAAACCCACAACAACAGCACATTCAACAGCAGCAACAATACCAACAACAGCAGCAACAATACCATCAACAGTATCAGCAGCAGCAATATCAACAACAGCAATACCAACAGGCACAATACCAAGGACAACAAGTAAACTTAAATCCAAATCAAATATATCAGCATGTGCCGGTAGCTCAACCACAACACCAACCCAATAACGTGGCTCCACCTCAGCCTCAGCAAGCACAACAAGCAGCTGGTAGCAACAATATACCAGTACAGGCACAACAACCAATTGTTAATAATGTTGTCCCTCAACAACAGATGCAAAATAATTTACCACCACAGCAACAAACAATTGTCAATAAACAACAGCCTGTCGTTCAACAGCAACAACAGCCTGTCGTTCAACAGCAACAACAACCTGTCGTTCAACAGCAACAACAGCCTGTCGTTCAACAGCAACAACAGCCTGCCGCTCAACAGCAACAACAACCTGTTGTTCAACACCAACAACAACCTGTAGTTCAACAGCAACAACAACGTCAACCAACACAATAAATCTAATAGAACCCGATCAATTTTAATAATTTTTAGGGTTCTAAAACCGTACGTTCAATTGTAATCAAATTCTAGTTCTCCATTATCGTTTAAACTTCCACCAAACGAATTATCAATTATTATTGAACTTTCCATTTGTTGTTGTGTCTATTTGTGATTCTTCTTTTTATAAAAAATAAGTAAATTTTCTTTACATACAAAATCTTTTACCGTGAAAATTTATAAATCACAACAAAGTTAATGTATGTTATCCATAGTCTAATTTCCTGTGATTGGTCACTTATCAGGGTTAACCCTGATTATGCAAACATACTTTTATACAAGATTCTTAAACACATCTTATACATTTTATATTTGTGCATTTCCTCAACACATTCTATTTTGTATATTTTACTTGTATAATTTTTGTAAATTTGTTGGTTTTTTTGTAACAATATACATAATAATTAATTTCCACATACATTCATATATATTATATACTGAAAAGTTGTATAATAAAATAGTAAAACGCATCAGCAAATTTTAGTTTTATTCCCATTGTATTTAATACTGATGTTTTTGATTTATACATTTCTTTGAATGTGTGTTAAAAGTACTTTTTCTTCTGTGAATGTCCGAAGAAGGTATTTTATGTACAACAAATATTTCATTCGGAACAGACTGGTCAAGAATTTCTGAAAATGAAATAAATAATTTCACTTTTTGTTGATATTCCCACAACAATGACATGTCTACCAGATATAGTAGACCAAAGTATTCCACTTTATCTAATACTGAAAAAAATAAATGTTAATTATAATTTTAAACGTTGTTGCGAAATGGTCAGGCTTAATCCCTTTATTGTTGTTTTAATAAAAACAACTACCTGAACGAAGTAGCATAACCATGTAAGTTGGTTTTGTCTGTAGCAACAAAAACCCCTTCGTCAACCGTGCCTTGTCTATTAATAGAACAAAGAAGCCAACAATATTCTATAATTTTAAACTTTTGTGGGGGTGGTACGAGAAGAAGCGACACGATATTTCATATTCACAATAGATCTTTTATTGAAAAGAATATTAAAAAAGAATCGTCGACATTTTGTTTCGCAAGTTATTATAAAAATATTGAAAATTGTAGTCCTTTGTGGGAAAGGTACCAGAAGGGATAAACCGACATATATCATCTTCACACCAGATCTTGTCTTAGTAAAAATACTGGAATATGTGAAATTTGAAGAGAATCAGGTGCTTATTTCTCATTTTATAAAATATTGACCATTTGTAGGGAGGCACATGATGGAATGACAGTCATGTATGGGACAATATTTTCATTCCTTCGTCTATATTTTCATTAGCCTATGTATGTCGTACATACCTATTGTTAAAAGTCCCATCTATATCGAGGAAAGCTGTCAAAGATAAGTTGGAGTATTCTATGTTTTTCTCTATGTATTCGAAAACTCCGTGTAGAGCTGTCTCCACTGACCGACCATTGACATAGGCATGCTGCGATGCACTTATTATCAGGCATGGTACAATGAAGAGAAGGTAGGCCAACTTGTTTGGCTTGTAATGTCAAAATTTGGCTTGTAATGTCAAAACAATAAAAAAAATCAAACAACTTGTTGCATTTATTTTGAATAAATAATTGAAAACCGCGTGAATTGAATGAAAGGTCAACACTTCTTTTCAAAGCCAGGTTCTATATATCTCTAAAGGATTATTTCGCTACAAAAACTCTAGATTTTGTCGATGCATACGATGAAATAAACATTTTGAAAACATCCGAATTTGAATGTTTTCTGAACAATTTTTTTGTTATTGAAAAGAAAACACATACATAAACAAATAAAGATGATATATTAAGCCAAGAAAATAAAAAAATTGAAATCATATGGTATCATAGCCCTACCTTGATATCATTGTACCATGTTATCAGGTATGTCACAAGAATGAATTCGGTGCGAAAGTGATTTTAATTTCGTATTAACTTCTTCAGAAAATGAAAGCCGCAACATTTCTTTTTATTTAAAATACTTTGCAAATTTTAATGGTTTCTGAATTGAAGAAAAATAAAAAATGTTCATCGATTTTATGGAGAGCCACCAGGCTCTAGCGAAAGGGTATGTCAAAGGTGATCGAGTGGTTGCCGAAACAAGATATTAAGTGATAGAAGTCATCAAATTGCAAGTTTCTCCAGTCAAATAAATTGCAATTTTCTCCAGTGAAATGTATCTAACCTTTATAGCATTTTTAAGCAGACGGCCTTCGGCCGGGGCTTGAGATTTTCTCCTCTGAGGTATGTCCAACACCGGCTACGCGATAAATAGTTTTTCTAAACATTGTAATTTTCGTAAGTAGCCGGCCTTAGGCGGGGGCTTGAGATTTTCTCCTCTGGGGTATGTCCAACACCGGCTACGCAATCCATAATTTTCTAAACTTTTATAAGTAAAACACCCTCTATTCTAATTAAAATTATTTATATTTTTTATTTAATTCATTTTAAATTCTTAAAGCTAAATTATAAAATATATTAACAAAACAAGTTGAAAAGTTCGTCCGGGCCGAATTTTGAATACCCTCCACCATTTGGAACAAATTTGAAAATAATATCCTTAAACAATTCTGTTAAACTTTTAAAAATACCGAATATAGCCGTTATATTGGTGTCTATACGACTTGGACCCACACAGGCATTGTTTGTCATAAGCCATTACCAAATTCAAATTCGGAACTTGAAATAAACGGTGAATAATGTAGCTAAAATCATCAAAAATCGTAAATAGGGAGGAACCGTTATATCGGAGCTGTGCGAAGACCTGGACCAGCACAGACAATTTTCTGTCTTAGGCTGTAGTATCAATTGCGAAGTTCAAATACCAAATTTTAAACAATTCCTGTTAATAATGTCGCTAAATTAATCATCAAAATACCGAATATAGGGA
Source organism: Musca domestica (assembly GCF_030504385.1). NCBI lineage: Eukaryota > Metazoa > Arthropoda > Insecta > Diptera > Muscidae > Musca > Musca domestica. Next base: position 8,345,052 of record NW_026712363.1, on the reverse strand, counting down.
GGTACCATTATATGGGGGCTATACGAAGACGTGGACCTGCACAGACTATTTTCTGTCTTAGGCTGTAATATCCATTTCGAACTTCAAATGCCAAATTTGAAAAAATATCCTGTTAATAATGTCGCTAAAATCATCAAAATACAGAATATCGGGAGGTACCGTTATATGGGGGCTATATGAAAACGTGGACCTACATGGCCCATTAACGAACTTAACCAGCCTACTGAAAAAATAAACATGTGTGCAAAATTTTAGCCTTCTATCTAAATTCGTTCGAAAGATAGCGTGATTACAACAGACAGACGGACGGGCATCGCTAAATCGACTTAGAATTTTACGCTGATAAAAAATATATATACTTTGTTGGGTCTGACATGAGTATTTCGAGGAGTTACAAACGGAATGACAAAGTTAATATACCCTCCATAGTATGGTAGAGGGTATAAAAAGAATAATAAACAAGTAAAAAAGCTGTAAGTTCGGCCGGGCCGAACTTTTAATGCCCTCCACCATTTGGTACAAATTTGGCAATTTCCAAAAAAAAAAATAAAATAAATAAATAAATAAATAAATAAAATAAAAAAAAATCCTTTAAAAATTCTGTTAAAATCTTAAAAATACCGAATGTCTATACGACGACGTATACATGCATAGGCAACTTTTGTCATAAGTTATTACAACATTTAAATGCGAAACATGAAGAAAAATTTGTTTATAATGTAGCTAAAATCATCAAAATACCGAATATAGGGGGTACCGTTATATGGGGGCTATACCAAGACGTGGACCTGCACAGACAATTTTCTAGCATGGGCTGAAGTATCCATTACGAACTTCAAATGCGAAATTTAAAACAATCCCGGTAAATAATGTCGCTAAAATCATCAAAATACCGAATATCGGGGGGTACGGTATATGGGGCCTATACGAAGACGTGGACCTACATGGTCCATTTTCTGCTTTCTGCTGCAGTATCTATTACGAACTTCAAATACCAAATTTGGAACGGTTCCGTTAAATAATGTCGCTAAAATCATCAAAATACCGAATATCGGGGGGTACCGTTATATGGGGGCTATACGAAGACGTGGACCTACATGGCCCATTTTCTGTTTTCTGCTGCAGTATCTATTACGAACTTCAAATACCAAATTTGGAACGGTTCCGTTAAATAATGTCGCTAAAATCATCAAAATACCGAATATCGGGGGGTACGGTATATGGGGGCTATACGAAGACGTGGACCTGCACAGATAATTTTCTGTCTTAGGCTGTAGTATCCATTACGAACTTCAAATACCAAATTTGAAACAATTCCGGTGAATAATGTCGCTAAAATCATCAAAATACCGAATATCGAGAGGTACCGTTATATGGGGGCTATATGAAAACTTGGACCTACATGACCCATTTACGAACTTAACCTGCCTACTGGAAAAATATACATGTGTGCAAAATTTTAGCCTTCTATCTCAATTTGTTCGAAAGATAGCGTGATTACAACAGACAGACAGACAGACAGACGGACAGACAGACAGACAGACAGACACACAGACAGACAGACGGACATGGCTAAATCGTCTTAGAATTTTACGCTGATCAAGAATATATATACTTTGTTGGGTCTGACGTGAGTATTTCGAGGAGTTGCAAACGGAATGACAAAATTAATATACCCTCCATAGTATGGTGGAGGGTATAAAAAAATTGAAAATTAAACAAAGCTTAAATTAAGAATAACAAAATTAAACAATAAAAATTTAACAATTAAATTAACTTATGTTAAGTGCGCCTTCTTTTTTCGGTGGTGCTTCCTCATCCTCGGAGCTATCGGACTCCTCAGAAGCACTCACTTCCAATACTATAGAGGGTTCCGATAGATTCATCTGGAATTCCTTTGTTTTCAACTTTAGGGTTTGTGGGGTCGTAAAGTTGTCCAGCAGGAATTCCTCAAATGGATTTTCCTGGTTAACATTGCACAACCTCAAGAAAATAAATTTCTGTATATAACCGTTGAAAAATATTTTTCTTCGGTTATATGCAGAAAGTGATACCTTGAGGCGGCGCCACAAACCCTCTATAGTGGTATGGTGCCCCGTTTCGGTATCCACAAAATGCTCCGAATGGTTGACTTTTTGATGGGTGTACCCCTCCTCATCCAAAGTGTAATAAGCCTACAAAAAAAATATAATATTTATTATAAGATAATATATGTCAACATATTATATAATCTTACCTTACAAAAATCGGAAATAATAACAGAACCGGGTCTTATACATTTTTTAATGAGGGGCAGCAAGGTTTGTTTGGAGCAGTCTTCAACGGGAACAATAAAACATTTATTCGTTTCCCGTTTAATACCGCCGAAAACCCATTGTCCCTCAACAGCATAGCCACGGTGAAACTTCCTCTTTCCAATTTTGGATTCGTCGATTTCGACAATTTTACCAGGACCGCCTATTTGCAAATGCGTCTGGAATGAACTGAAGACCACAACTTCTCTACAGAAGTTGTTCCAGTCCACCATATTTCTCTCGCAATATGCCATTAATAGGGCCTCCACTCTCAATCCACATAGAGCTAAAGACAATAATTTGACAAATAGAGAGATGTGAGTTATCAAAAAAATGTTCCTTTTCGTAAGGAACGTTTCAGATTACATCTCCATGGTCGACGGCCCCGAAGCTTCTTTTGACACCTAAAAATAAATACAATTAGACATATGAAATGTATAAAACGTGATTTACTTACCTCCAAATCCACCCATCACAACAATCAACATAAGGACACAACTCCATGCAACGTCCGCGATTGCAATTTAACGTATCAATATTGGGAATTTGTCCCCACGTTTGCAATTGGCGAAGGGTACCTTCTGACAAACTTCCACTGCGTTTCAAATCAAAAATTTTGTATATTTTTAAATTTTCAACACGTTCCATTGTAATTAAAAACTAAATAATTTTTAACGGTACTATTTAGGATTTTTCTGGTAAGCATTGCACCACCTCAAGAAAATAAATTTCTGAATATAACCGTTGAAAAATCTTTTTCTTCGGTTATATGCATAAAGTGATACCTTGAGGTGGCGCCACAAACCCTCTATAGTGTTGATATGTTGCACCGTTTCGGGATCCACAAAATGCTCCGAATGGTTGACTTTTTGATGGGTGTACCCCTCCTCAAGCAAGGTGTCATAAATCTACAAAAAAAGATAATAATTATTATAATAATTATTTATATCAAGTTACATAATCTTACTTTCCAAAAATCGGAAATAATAACAGAACCGGGTCTTACATACTTTTTAATGAGGGACAGCAAGGTTTGTTTCGAGCGGTCTTCAACGGTAAGAATAAAACATTTATTCGTTTCCCGTTCACTACCGCCGAAAACCCATTGCCCCTCATTTACATGGCCACGGTGAAACTTCCTCTTTCCAATTTTGGACTCGCCGATCTCGACAATTTTACCAGGGCCGCCTATTTGCAAATGCGTCTGGAATGAACTGAAGACCTCAACTTCTCTACAGAAGTTGTTCCAGTCCACCTCAGTACGCTTATCAATATTTGTCTCTCGCAATATGTCATTAATAAGGCCTCCCCTCTCAATTTACATAAAGCTAAAGACAATAATTTGACAAATAGAGAGATGTGAGTTATCAAAAATCGTTCCTTTTCGTATGGAACGTTTCCGATTACATCTCCCTGGTCGACGGCCACGAAGCTTCTTTTTGGTACCTAAAGATAAATATAATTAGACACATGAAATATATAAAATATGATTTACTTACCATGCAACGTCCGCGATTGCATTTTAAGGTGCCAACATTGGGAATTAGTTCCCACTTTTGCAATTGGCGAAGGCACCTTCTGACAAAACTCCACTGCGTTTGAAGTCAAAAATTTCGTATATTTCGAAAATTCAACACATTCTATTGTAATGCAAAACTTAATTAAAAACTAACTAATTTTTAACGGTACTTTTTAGGTATTCCCTTTCCACTTACATTCGTAGAAATTCTTATTATCTTGATTCCCTTTCTATGCAGTTTCGTAAAAAGGAATGCAAAAAATGCTGTTAAATTAAAAGTAGTTTTTAGTCAACATCGGATTAAAACATAGCAGATAAACAAAAACGTTAAACCCGACATAATACTTGGCTTCACTCAAACTGCTTTCATAAGTAACGACTTTAAAAGCCAATATCTTTGGAACTACAAAAGATATCAACACGTATGAAAAGCAATAATGTTGGCAATAATATATATAGTGTACATTTTAATACCCTATAATGGGTCCATTTTCGAGTTTTTATGGGTGAAATTGAGGAATGAATTGCAATGTTTCTTTTTGCACAAAAAAAAAAATTTTAACAGAATATTTACACTTCTACAATGTTCCTAATCATGTATTTTGTTTTGATTCCTCATTCATTCGTTCTTTCATTCCCCTAATGTTACCTTATTGAATATATAATGTTGGCATATTTACACAGAATTCATAGTTCATCAAATCTTACGAAATCTAAATAAGCTAAAACAAAAACGTACGATTTTGAATTGCGGAATTCAAACCATTTCGATACGATTTTTTATATGCCCGTATATTAACATTTAAATTTGAACGCATTTCCAGGACCAGGTCCTAAAGTCCTTTAAAGGGCTTCATTAGAAAGGAAGATAGTCTTTAGGTATCAAATATTATAACAAATGAAGATAAGTAAAAATAATAATTTATGGGCTTATTAGATGAATCAGTCATACAGGGATAAGCCAAAAGCAAATGACCAAAGCCATGGATGTTTTACTTAATATTTGATTGAAACTAGCTGGCCCAGTCCGCATTGCCGGCCCGTACTTTTAGTCTTTAACGCATAGTTTTTAAAGCAAAATAATTCACAGATCTGGCTCACATAAGTGGCACAATTTTTAGTATAAATGATGACCCGGCTTAAGAGAAATAAATATGCATCTCAAAAATGTCAGTACAGGTTCATGTACCGGGCGAGGTTTTGATTTAAGATTTAGACACGCAAATAATATAGCAAATATTTTAAACAGTGTACATCAACTGTTTATAATAGTCCCATGTAAGTTGGTTCTCTACCCTCAAAGTACTCTAAACACACATTTTAAGCCAATTCGATTCGAAAATATAATCAAAACCCTCGAAATATGTAAAATCAGGAGGTACCTTTATATGGGCGCTACTCCAAAACATTGACATTGAAAATTTTTCGCGAAGAGGTCTTCTACCCCCTTAGACGCTAAGATGCCAAATAAGGGCAAAATTAATTGAAAAATGTGACCAAGACCCTGGAAATAGTTGAAATCTGTGGATACCTTCATATGAGGTTTATACCAAAGCTTGGTCCTATACTTATAATTATTTTAAAGATTGTTTTGTTCCTTATAAAATCTGAAATTACTAACATTTAAGGAATTGGAAAGGGGCTATATCACAATGTAGACCGACCTGATACATATTTGGTACAAATGTTTCTTCATGTAACCTATAGGACTGCATCATGGTTGAAGAATAGAGGTAGATGCATCAACGCTTGGGAACATTGATATGTCAAAAAAATTTAAATGTTTTTTCAAATATAAGTAGATTTGTGTATGTTTTCTTATGCGACGACGAGGTTATTAAAATGCGCGTTTTCAACAATTTCTACAAATTTAAATAATTTTTCATTCAACATTTTCCATTCCAAAATTGGTTTGACAGTTCATTGTCCCAGCAGCTGTGTCGATGCATCTACCTATATTCTTCTACCACGGGACTGCATCAAATTTAAAACTCTATCTTAACTTTTGTGGAGTATAGAGTAAAATATTTGAGGCCCTTTGTGTATGGTTAAGCTATATAAAAAGGATCCTTAAAAAGACCCGGGAACCCCTCTTTTGGGATTTTTATCTACCAACCGAAAAATTTCCCAACCCTATGATTGTCAGCGGCACAGCGTAATTGCTGACGAAAGCACATAGTCCCCTTATAACGTTACCAATGATTTAAGGTTACTTTTAAGGGCTCGGAAGAATTTTCCAAGGATATGAATCCTTTTCTTACTAAATTTTCAATTCGCTCCACTATTTTGTATAGTCCGCAAATTACACTGCCTCTTCATACTCGGTATTTCACTGATTACAGTCCCAAAGAATTTAGCATTTTAGTTTTGCATTGGATTTCCATATCTAGTGAATTTTTTGGAGTTTTCGACCTCAGAATCAAAATTGAAATCCTGGCAATATGTCTTTAATTTAACTTTCATAAATAAGGTGTCATCGGTTTATGAAAGTTAGGGCCCCATAAAGTATGTTAAAGTGTAGAAATCTTTGTCGATTAAATTATGACATGTTTTTGTTACAATTTCTACCGTAATTTGAATTTTAATGTTTTCAGTATTGTGAAATCAATACCGGCAATAAATGTGTACTATTGGTTCCCCAATAGGCATAACCCCAATTTAAAAGTACGTTGAAATTTTAAATGTTTTGATGCTTTCTGAAGTATTTTAAACCACAATTGAAAATTTTGGTATGGCAACCATATAACGGCATGTATAGAAAATATGCAAAATTTCTCGGTTTATTATACCCTCTACCATACTATGGAGGGTATATTAACTTTGTCATTCCGTTTGTAACTCCTCGAAATACTCATGTAAGACGCAACAAAGTATATATATTTTGGATCAGCGTAAACGGGCAGCGGTGCCCGTCTGTCTGTTGTAATCACGCTTCTTCTGAACGAATTGAGATAGAAGGCTAAAATTTTGCACACATGTTTATTTTTTCAGTAGGCATGTTAATTTTGTAAATGGGCCATATAGGTCCACGTTTTAATATAGCCCCCCCGTATAACGGTACTTCCCGATATTCGGTATTTTGATGATATTAGCGACATTATTAACCGGAATTGTTTCAAAATTGGTATTTTAAGTTCGGGATACTACAGCTCATGATACAATGAAGAGTAGGTAGGTCAACTTTGAAAAAAATTGCAAGTATAGAGTCTACCTGTTTGGCTTGTAATGTCAGAATTAGTATCAAAAAAAATAAAAAATCTAACAACTTGTTGCATTTATTTTGAATAAATAATTGAAAAACGCGATAACTGAATGAAAGGTCAACACTTCTTTTCAAAATCATGTACTATATATCTCTAAAAGATTATTTCGCTACAAAAACTCTAGATTTTGTCGATGCATACGTCTGAAAACACCCGAATTTGAATGTTTTCTGAACAATTTTCTTGTTATTGAAAAGAAAACACATACATAAACAAATAAAGATGACATATTAAGCCAAGAAAATAAAAAAATTAAAATCATATGGTATCATAGCCCTACCTTGATATCATTGTACCCATGGTACAATGAAGAGAAGGTAGGTCAACTTTGAAAAAATTGCAAGTATAGAGGTCTACCTGTTTGGCTTGTAATGTCAGAATTAGTATCAAAACAATAAAAAATCAAACAACTTGTTGCATTTATTTTGAATAAATAATTGAAAACCGCGATAACTGAATGAAAGGTCAACACTTCTTTTCAAAATCATGTACTATATATCTCTAAAGGATTATTTCGCTACAAAAACTCTAGATTTTGTCGATGCATGCGTTGAAATGAACATTTTGAAAACACCCGAATTTGAATGTTTTCTGAACAATTTTTTTGTTATTGAAAAGAAAACACATACATAAACAAAAAAAGATGACGTATTAGGCCAAGAAAATAAAAAAATTAAAATCATATGGTATCATAGCCCTACCTTGATATCATTGTACCATGATTGTACCCATGGTAGGAGAATATAGGTAGACGCCACAGCTGCTGAGACAATGAACTTTCAAACCAACTTTAGAATTGAAAATGTTGAATGAAAAATTATTTAAATTTGTAAAAATTGTTGAAAAATGCGAATTATAATAACCTCCGAATGACGTCTTATAAGAAAACATTTAAAAATCTACTTATATTTGAAAAAACATTTAAATTATTTAGACATATCAATGCTCCCAAGCGTTGATGCATCTACCTGTATTTTTCTGCCATAATTGTACCATGCTACAACCCATGGTACAATGAAGAAAAGGTAGGCCAACTTTGAAAAAATTGCAAGTATAGAGGTCTACCTGTTTGGCTTGTAATGTCAGAATTAGTGTCAAGACAATAAAAAATCAAACAACTTGTTGCATTTATTTTAAATAAATAATTGAAAAAAAAACGCGATAACTGAATTATTTCGCTACAAAAAATTTGATTTTGTCGATGCATACGTTGAAATAAACATTTTGAAAACACCTGAATTTGAATATTTTCTGAACAATTTTTTTTGTTATTGAAAAGAAAACACATACATAAACAAATAAAAAATTAAAATCATATGGTATCATAGCCCTACCTTGATATCATTGTACCATGCTACAACCCATGGTAGAAGAATACAGGTAGTCGCTTTGACACAGCTGCTGGGACAATGAACTGTCAAACCGATTTTGGAATTGAAAATGTTGAATGAAAAATTATTAAAATTTGTAAAAATTGTTGAGAAATGCATATTGCAATAACCTCCGATTCCCATCGTATAAGAAAATATATAAAAATGTACTTATTTTTGACAAAACAATTTTAAAATTTTGACATATCAATGTTCGCAAGCGTTGATGCATCTACCTACAGAAAATTGTCTGTGCAGGTCCACGTCTTCGTATAGCCCACATATATTCCCACCCCCGATATTCGGTATTTTGATGATTTTAGCGACTTTATTCCCCGGAATTGTTTCCAATTACGCATTTAGAGTTCGTAATGGAAATAAAGTCTGTCTATTGTCTGTGCAGCCCCAGGTCTTCGTATAGGCCCCATATACCAGTACCTCCCTATATTCGGTATTTTGACGAGTTTAGGTACAATACTCACCGAAATTGTTTGGAATGTCGTATTTGACGTTCGTAACGGATGCTACAGCTTATGACAGAAAATTGTCTATGCAGGTCCAGGTCTTCGCACAGCTCCGATATAACGGTACCTCCATATATGCGATATTTTGATGATTTTAGCTACATTATTCACCGTTTATTTCAAGTTCCGAATTTGAATTTGGCAATGACTTATGACAAACCATGCCTGTGTGGTCGTATAGACACTATTATAACGGCTATATTCGGTATTTTTAAACTTTTAACAGAATTTTTTAAGGATTTTATTTCCAAACTCGTTTCAAATGGTGGAGGGTATTCAAAGATCGGCCCGGCCGAACTTACTGCTTTTTAACTTGTTTTTCAATAAGAATTTTTAATTCCAAAAGGCACTCAAAAAAAAGTTCTAACAAAATTCCAGTTAATTTTTTCAGTTCTGCGATTTTTCTAGAGACTTTTCTCAAATTTTTCTTTCTTGAAAACGTTTCCAGTGTAATAACAAAGAATGAAAATAAAAAGCTCTTTGTGTGAGAATACATAAAATGCTGGCTTAAATCATAATCGAACTCAGTCAACCTAAAACTTCTTTTTTCCTCTACGAAGAAGCCAGCCGATGATTTAAACCAGTCAGAAAAACGTTTTATGTATTCTCACCTTAAACTTGACATATTAAATCAAGAAAAAAATGAAATCGATTGGTTGCAGTTCCCTACCTTGATTTCTTTGTACCATGCGAAAACCTATTTGTATGCAGTCTGAGCCTGAACAATGTGATTCGATTACTGGTGGAAACATGCTATTCAATTTTTTCATTAATTCGATATCGTATCGATACTATGCTACTAATAATCGCTTAGTTAAATTTCGAATTACATATCCCTAAACATAAGGAAAACCTTCATTTTTCATCGCATTTTGTTGAGCGGCACACATTTATTTAACATAAACTGAAAATATTTTTTTGCGGAAAAAAACGAAGAACTTAAATAATAGAATATATAAAAAATACCGCAAAAATTGTACATTCATCTTTAGAAATAATATCATTTACCAACTGTATCTTCAAGAATAACACAATTAGGTAAGTAGTAGAGAAGTATGGCCGCGCCACATGCAGAAAAAAGTTCGAGAAACTTTTGAGTATTTTGTTGTTGATGTATTGTGTGTGAAGATGAATACGATTTTTTTAAGTTGAAATATCTTAAACATCAATAAGGTGAATCTGTGCGATTAGATTACCGTCGTCCAAATTTTTTAGTGTGGTGATGTGGAAACGGGAAATCCCTTTGTTTGGCTCAACTATGACGTTTCACCAACGTGATCGCCATTTATGGATTACATTTTGTAAATGTAAATGGTGTCTATTTTCAAGATGACGACTGCGATGGGAAAAATCTTGTTTTTTTGTGGATTCCCAGTAGAAAAACTTGATTTGCTTTATGGGATATCCATGGGATGTGAGTTGTATATAAAGACTATGTAACATTGCATTTTTTCCAGCCTAAGGAAATTCGTTACTTAATAGACGATTGTTTGTAAAATAGGAAACACCATAAGTGTTGTTGCAAAAGAAAAAGAAAAATTCGATGTATGTGTGTACGTAGCTAATTCTTTAAAACGGCGTACAGGTGTTTTTAATCAATATTATAGTAGCTAATATTGTTTCGTGTCGTTTTCTGCTTACATTATCACTTAAAAGTATTTTAAGGAAATATGAAGAATAAAAATAAGATTTTTCTAAAAAATATTCTTTATTCTGTGAAAGCAGACTATGTTCATTTTGACATTTTTCTGCAGTAAGCTTAAATTTAATAATTTTCGAGTTAGCACACTGTCTATCACCATTGTCTCCAATTTGCTCTTTATTTGTCTAAATAAAGTACGTTTAACTTTTTTAGATTAAGATAAAATGGCTCGTGGTCACCAAAAAATTCAATCACAAGCAAAAGCCCAAGAAAAGCAAGCCAAATTGAAGAAGCAGCAAGGACACAGTGCTACTGAACAGAAGAAGGCAGCAATGAAAGCCTTAGTTTATATCTGTGCCGTATGCAAAGTAAGTAAAGCAAATTAACATTTTTCGAACTCAACTAAGACCTGTGATTTTGTATTCGCATCTTTCAGTCTCAAATGCCTGATCCAAAAACGTACAAACAGCATTTCGAAAACAAACATCCCAAAAATGATATGCCACCAGAGTTGAAGGACGTCTAAAGTATTCAGCAGTTTTTGTTTTATAAACAAACAGAAAAACATAGACGCGCACCCGCCTCTGATTTGAGGATTACTGCTAGCAGCTTGCTGTATAATCTTGTAATTAAAATAGCTGTTTATTTATCTACACATTTACTTTTTTATATTATGGTAATTTACTTTATTTTTCTTTTTATGAAATATTATTGAATTACAATACGTTCAAAAAACAAAAATTAAAAAAATAAAACATGACGATTTACACCATATACGATGGCGCGATCAACTTGTTATATGGATACTGTAACTGAAACGAAACGGAAAAACTTTGAATTAATTTTTTTTGTTCCTTTTTCACCGGATTTGTTATATTAGAGATGAATGCATCCACAAAAAATGTGTAAAATAGATATTATTTTGATATAAAACCAATACATTTATGAAAATTATATTCTCTCTCTAGGGCGATTTTATTTTGATCTGAAGCAAAACCAATTTAATAGGGCCAAAAAGGAGGTGAATTCGAACCAAAAAGTTTTCTTTCTGTCAAAATTAAAATTGCGAGATTTCATTGTCACTACAACAAAATTATATTTCGATTTAATACAACTAATTGCCTTACTGTACTCTGGCGAAAAGATTGTACCACCTCGAAAAATTGGCCAAACACATCATTTAGTATACTGATAACCAAATCTCGATCAAGCTCCCTGTCCGATCCACATGAAATTGTACAATGTTTGGACATGAATAGCATATGAGAAACTACTTACGAATTGAAATTAATCGAACAAAGAATATCCTTATGTCCCCACCCCTGCCGACCGTGGAGTGATCTCCTTTTTCGTAGGGACCGCGTAAACATCATGATCTACATCATAATGGGAATTGAGTAGATAATAGATAAACAGTTATACAATTTATTTCAACAACTAGCTTTTTGGATAATAAAACACAATTTTAATTGTTTAAAATATAATTATTCTAGATTTAATAACTTCTAAATCCATACTAAAATCTGCACAGAATTACTAAGTGGTTCACCCATCGAACAATTCGTGCGGTGGAAATCGGTACATAATAATTGAAGGTGTACTATTTTTAGTTTCATTATGGATTTAAACATAACGTCTGTTTATTGGTTATTAACGGGCAGAAGGAGATAAGAGAGAACCATAATTCATTTTGGTGGTCTACATAGAATCAATTTATGCATGCCCATATATTATTGTAAGAAATGTGCATTTGTTTTACATACATTTATGAAAACTGTAAAATAGTAACTTTGTTTGGCCTATAGACAAACACTATTAAAATTAGTAATTATCGGTTGATTGTGCATCAAATACTTATCATCAGTTCAAATATGATGGGTTTTACCACATGCGACCGCATATGGCCTAACAGCAGGTATGTGAAATTTTATAAAAATATCACATAATTCCCAATATAAACAAATAAAAACCACTTTTCATCTGATCACAGAGATCGGAAAAATATAATTTTGTTAAAAGTGTTATTTGTTTGTTTGTTGCGTAAAAACTTAAATTTGCGGTAAAAATTCATTCATATTTTTTTTAATAAAATACAACCACAATGTAATCATAGGAAATAAAACAAGTAAAAAAGCTGTAAGTTCGGCCGGGCCGAACTTTGAATACCCTCCACCATTTGGTACAAATATAACAATTTTCAAAAAAAAAATCCATTAAAAATCTGTTAAAATCTTGAAAATACCTAATGTAGCCGTATATTAGAGTCTATACGAAGAAGTGGACCTGCATAGGCAACTTTTGTCACAAGCTATTACAATATTCATTATAATGCACAGGCAATTTTCTGTCATAGGCTGTAATATCGAACTTCACGAACTTCAAACGCGAAATTTGAAACAATTCCGGTAAATAATATCGCTAAAATCATCAAAATACCGAATATCGGGGGTAACGTTATATGGGAGCTATACGAAGGCGTGGACCTGCACAGGCAACTTTCTGTGATAGGCTGTAGTATCTATTAAAAACGTTAAATACCAAATTTGAAACAATTCCGGTAAATAATGTCGCTAAAATCATCAAAATACCGAATATCGGGAGGTACCGTTATATGGGGGCTATACGAAGACGTGGACCTACATGGCCCATTTTCCGTCTTAAGCCGTAGCATCTATTATGAACTTTAAATATTCATTTTGAAACAATTCCAGTAAAAAATGTCGCTAGAATCATCAAAATACCGCATATCGGGAGGTACCGTTATATGGGGGATATACGAAGACGTGGACCTATATGGCTCATTTTTCGTCTTAGGATGTAGTATTCATTACGAACTTCAAATACTAAAACTGAAACAATTCCGGTAAATAATGTCGCTAAATTTATCAAAACACCGAATATCGGGGGGTACCGTTACATGGGGGCTATACGAAGACGTGGACCTACATGGCCCATTTTCAATACCAAAAGTCCTGCAGACATAGTACACATTTGAGTAAAATTTTATCATCCTACTTCATTTCGTTCGGAAGCTAGAGTGATTTCCACAGACGGACGGACAATGATAAATCAACATAGAATTTTATGCTGATCAAGAATATTTATACTTTGTGGGGTCTAAAATGTATATTTCGAGGTGTTACAAACGGAATGACAAACTTAATATACCCTCCATACTATGGTGGAGGGTATAAAAACATAAGCAAGTATGTTTTAGCAAAAATTATAAGTCACATGCAGATTTCGATTGCGTACTGTACCGGTACAGTATCGCTAAAAAGTTTTTTAGCGGCAGTGTACCGGTACTCTGCAACTAAAAAATATTTGAGTGATATTGTACCGGAACACAACGATAATCGTACTGTACCGCAGTCGGAAAGCTAAAAAAAGGAAGGGTTCCGAAATCGAAGCACTAAACAGAAAACAGGTGAAACTAAACGGAGAAATCAATATGTCCGTTGTAAAAATGTTGTTTCCAATCTTCTTCCAGTGAGTAGTGATGTGCCACAGGGATCTGTTCTTGGACCTCTATTGTTCGTCATGTATGTTAATGATTTGCTGAGTTGTATTAAGGGTAGAAATTTAATGTCGTTTGTATTTGCTGATGACATTCAAATCTCGTTTAAAGGAGAATATTTGTTTATGGATGTGTTGCAGTCATCAAGTGATTTTAGTGTTAATATGTTGGTACCTTGGTTGTCCTGTAGCGGTCTCTCAAGAAATACTTAAAAATCAAAAGTTATGTTTTTGGGAACTTGCAAGAAGATTTAATAAACTTTTCCATTTGTAGGACGCTAATGAATGTTGTAAGCTCGATGAAATGTCTTGGTTTGTTTATTGATTTCGGCTTGGTGGGTAAGGTAAACTTTATTTTAAAGAACTTGTTCTGTTTGGATATAGTTTTGCCCATGGTATAACTACAGAAGGTAGAACAAAGCTACCCCTTAAATACATTTTTTTCTTTTTGTGCCCTTATTCTGTCAAAATATATACACACTTTGAGTATGTGTGTGTTGTTGTTGAATTACTAATTCAATAATTGGAAATTATTTCAAATTTGGTTGCAAAATAAATGCAAATTTTCTACGAAATGGGTAATAAATTGTACAATTTTGCGAAAAAATACTGTATTGTCACACTATTTTAGATTCAATTTTGTTGAATAACCCCGAAATTTCATTCATGTTTCGCGGGTTTTTCCCAATATAAGAATTTTGTTAAAAAAAAAAATAAAAATAAACAAAGATTACTGTTGCATATTTAAAAGTCTATTTGGCACTATAAGACTCCAACACAAAGTTGCATTTTTTCTAGTTTCTTTGAAGTTGAACAACCTTTCTTATTGAGCCATGGTTTTGCCTAAGATTAGTATTCAGTTGGTACATGTAACTTGTTTTGAAAAATAAAAACAATATATTTTCAAAATCAATGATTTGAAGCATGGTAAAACTAAGAAGGTAAAGTCATGTATGTTTAAAATTTTTCCAAAAGTATACTTTCGACAACATCTCATTGCCAAAATCTATAGGTGTGTCTGGTTACCCTAAAGTTTGTAACAATTGTTACAAATTGTTACTGGAAGTCGTCTGTTAACCCAAAAGTTCTGCAAAAGAGAGCGGTTGGAGAGAGAAATTTTGACAGTTCTTTCAGTGAGAGTTTGCAAATTCTTGCTGGAAAAATTTCTTCTTGCAATCACTTGCAACTCTTCTTCTTCTCATTCATCGACATTCAATCAGATGTTTTCTATTGTTTGTTTATTTCTTTTTGTGCTTTCAATTTGAAAATATTTTTTTAGAGTTAGCAAGTCTAATAGTTTTTGGAGAACAACTTTACAAAATGTGAAAAACGTAAATGTTAATATGCAATAAGAAAATAAACGACTATTTCCAACATTTTTATTTAAAAAACTTATAAAACTTCCTTTGTTTTAATTCTCCTTATGGGGGACAAATTGGTTTGTTTTGACTAATCAGCTGATTAGTTGCAAGCTTCTGCAGGAATACCGTCTGTTTACTTTTCGCATTTTCCTTGCAAAAGAGAATAAAACTACCTTACTCTCTCAGAAAGAAGTTACTGGACAATTCCTGCTGGAAAAGTAACCAGACACACCTTATATTTATAAATCCATTGTACACACCAAAATCAGAGATGGGAACTGTTTGTTTATGCATTGAAATTTGACAAGGAAAATTACTAAAAATGCAGAACTGGGAATGCTTATTTGAAATGAGGTTACCTTTATTTCATTGTGCCCTTGGTATAAGAATATAGGTAGACGCATCGACACAGCTGCTGGGACAATGAACTGTCAAACAAATTTGGAATTGAAAATGTTGAATGAAAAATTATTTAAATTTGTAAAATTTGTTAAAAAAAAAACGTGTATTATGTATTATATCTTCCAAATGACGAAAACATATAAAAATCTACTTATATTTGAAAATAAATTTAAAATTTTTTGACATTCAATGTTCCCAAGCCTTGATGCATTTATCTGCATTCTTCTACCATGATTGAATCCATGCATGGTAGAAGAATACAAGAAGTCGCATCGATACAGCTGCTGGGACAATGAACTGTCAAACCGATTTTGGAATTGAATATGTTAATTGAAAAATTGTTGAAGAATTCATATAAAATAACCTCTAATTTGCGTCGTATAAGAAAACATTTAAAAATATACTTATTTTTGATAAAACATTTTATAAATATAAATTTTGACAATGAGATGTTGTCAAATGAATAATTTTGAAAAAAATTGTAAACATATGTTTGCATGACTTTACCTTCTTATTTCTACCATGATTTGAAGATACGTTCATTGCGGGCGTGTATTAATGAATAATTTTGAAAAAATTGTAAACATATGTTTGCATTACTTTACCTTCTTATTTCTACCATGATTTGAAGATACGTTCATTGCGGACGTGTATTAAAGATATTAACCAGTTTTGCCATGCAATCGAAAGATTGAACAGTTTGGATCATATTTTGGAAAGAATATCGCGGTATTTTGTCTTCTTCGCGCTATTTATCTCTTTTTAAAGTAACGAAAAATATGAAATAAGTGAAAATTTGTTGCATATAATTTTGAATAATTGTGACAGGAAGTGGGTATAGCTTCAGGACTGTATTTCTATATTTTTACGAAGCTGTTTTAACTCTATATTGTACCATGTGTGTATGTATTGTTTTGAATAATATATAATATAATATTAAATTTTTTCAAATTCTCTTGTTCCTCCCAAAACCTCTGATACGAATTTATTCTAGGTTTTGGGACGAACAAATGTTTCCGTTTTGGGAAAGGATTCCAATTGAACTGACTTCAGGGTTGTGTTTTCAAATTTTATTTTTATTTCTGCCATGATAGAAGAATATAGGTATATGGATCAACGCTTGAGAACATTGATATGTCAAATTTTTTAAAATCTTTTATCAAAAATAAGTATATTTTTAAATGTTTTCTTATACGACGCACATTGGTGGTTGTTATAATATGAATTTTTCAACAATTTCTACAAATGTGAATAATTTTATATTCAACATTTTCAATTCCAAAATTGGTTTGACAGTTTATTGTCCCAGTAGCTGTGTCGATTCGACTACTTGAATTCTTCTAGCATGTTTCTACACTACCTTATAATTATTATATTAAAATTCTCAGAGCGAATAAAATTTTCGATTTCCAATGGAAACATTCTATAATATACGCTTAAATACACTTTTTAATTTAGTTGGCACTGCTAATTGACCAATCAGAATAAATTGACAATGCAATTTCGTAGTTTCCATTAGTTTTGCCGTTAGCAATTCACAATGTGGCCAGTACTTTAACATTTCCATCTACAGTGCTACTCACCTATAGCAAAGCCGTCAAATTGTGTACGAGATTAATTTTTTAACGGCGACCAATAGTTTTTAACCAAACTCTGTTTTCCTAGCAATTTATTTTCATTTCGTTGGTGATGATTGTATTTTAACTGTTGTTATTTTGTTAATAATGTGAACGAGCGCAACATATTTACCGAGGAAATCTGTGAAATATGTCATTAACTATTAGAACTAAAATGAACAGATAAAAAATGTAAACAATTTCTAAAGAGATAAGTGCATTTCATCATTTATAGTGCTTCAACAAAAGAACAGAATAAAAACATAAAATAAAAGTCAAATAAAAAACAAAAGGAAACAAGAGAATTGACCAAGCAAAAACAAATGAACAGTGCCCCTTTTTGTTTTTTCTTTTAAGTTTATCTTTTTCAAACAAAGTGACAAGTAAAAATTATTGCCCTAAAAACTATAGATAAAATTGTAAAAAGTATAAAATTAGAATATTTGTGACTGTGTGGCTCTGCCTCTTGCAAGAGAATTTGCGGAAGAAAAAAACCTGAAGGGTCAATTAGTCGTGTTGTTTTCCTTTTTCATTTGCAAATTATACCATACCCCAGCCCGTTTTGTTGGCTAAATAAGTTATTGTGAGGACAGATTTAGTCATCATGGATATTTTAGACATCGATGAGGCTCTTAAAGATGATTCCTTTATGTAAGTGAACTGGCGATTGCTGTTATATGAATTAAATCTATTTTTTACATTTTTCTATTTAATTTCTTTTAGATTTCTCGAAGACAAGACTCATGATGACATTTCCAACATATTGCAACAATGGAAAAGTAACAATTACATGCCGCCTTCTAATAACACCCAAACACAGCAACAACAAGAACAAGGTAAGCTACAGCAAAACAACGACCCACAAATAAAAGTCTTTAACAGGCAGCAGCCGCAAATGCTTTGCCTTCTTAACTGTATATACAAAAATCAAATGGGTTACTGCAGCAACAGCGACCAACGTTTTCTGTGTCCGTCACACAAATCGGTCTGCAAGTGAACCGGTAACTAGTTTTCTCCATAAACGTTAAACATTCATAAATCTTTTTTTTTTCAAATTATGATAGTACTTGAAATCAATGTACTTTGTATAACTTGTTGAATGGTGGGTCACCATTAACAACTGACCATCTATGGGTATGCAAATTGTTGTTGGTCTAAGTCGCCACCGCGTATTTACTTTGTGGATAGTCGATTAGAAGGGGTTATATCAAATACCACATATGTAGGTATATATGTTTACATTGCTACTCTATCGAAGATTTATTTTTGGAAAATATTTTGGTGTAAAAGATACAATTATAAAAGTGGCGCAGTCAAGAACATGTCTTTTGTGAATTGGTACCGTCCTATGCCTTATAGAATTACATATAATTTGATGCAAAAATTGGTCATTGCATTTACATCCATCATATTGTCAAATCCTTCTTTTCCACCCATCTTGATTATACATTTCAAAATTAAAAATACGTACTATAAAAATAAAAAAAGTTAAGGAAAATCAAATAAAAGATTTGATTTACCGATCATGACAAATGAATACGCTTTTTCGCGTTTTCTCTGTTGTGTAGTCTCTTCAACCAGGATTTAGGATTCAAGGACGAACGGTACACGAATTGCCGTTTTTAATTTATCGACAAAAATGTTTTGTGTTTAATTTTTTAGTTTTTAACAATTTTAAACTTGAAAGCTTTTGAAATTTTATCTAAATTTTCGCAGTATAGCACAGTCGTTACTGCAAACAACAATAGCTGTCGATAAAATAAGCAGTTGTTAAAAGTTACAGGCATACAAGGTTGGAACTAGTACCTGTCCAACATTCTGCACATTTTATAATATTGAAAATACCAACGTCGAAATGCTGTTGAAAAAAAAAAAATATAGGTCCAAATTGATAATACCATTTTTTAATCAATCGACACTTAATATGGGTAATATAATAGAGAATTCAATCGGTTATATGCTGTAAATTTAAACTTGTCTTACAAATTCTCACTTTTACTTTAAACACATGTATGCATAACGAATCTCATTTAGGCGGGACAAACAGATGAATTGAAAGAAAAATATTGTAATATTTTTTTTGTAAAAAAGAAAGTAATGATTTCTTCTACATTTTTGTGTAGAAATATAATTTTTGAATTGGCGCACTGCGAACAGCTCACGAAGATTCCAAAGATAGTAGGGTTTGTTTATGATTGAATCGAATTATGAATTTGGGCATTTCTGTCAGAATGTGAAATATTTAATACGTCGTCAGTGACATATTGATTGAGCAGTTGTTAAGAAAAGGTAAATTCTGAAAAATTAACAATGAGTAAATTAAAAAAAAAAAAAAACAATCTTGAAGCCGAAAAGTTGACAATTTTTTTTGGGTTTACATAAGCAATACCATGCAATATTTCTTATACCCTCTACTATAGTTGTCACTTAAGTTTGTCATTCCGTTGGAATATATATTCTCGATCAGCATAAAATTCTATGTTAATTTAGCGATGCACATATGTCCGTCTGTGGAAATCACTCTAGCTTTCGATCGAAATGAAGTAGGTTGATAAAGTTTTATTTTAGATGTATTTTACATCCGTAGAACTTTTGGTATTGATTGTACAGGCAGATTTATGTTTTTTTGTTTGTTTTAGTCACAATTTGTCGAATTTTCTGTAAATTAAAAGTTGTATAGGCAAGATTTTTTTACAATCCTCACTATTCACCGGAATTTTTTCAATGTATAAATAGACCCCATATAACCGACCTTCCAATTTTCGGTATTTTGATGGACAATAGGTTGGCCAAAAAGTTCGCTACACAGATCATGTACATCACCCATATAATTGTAATATCTTTAGTCCTATTTTGTAACTTTCTAACGACACTTGATATTGTTATTTCCTTGGCATAATTACAGAAGGTAAAACAAAGCTACCCCCTAAATACAATTTTTTTGGGTGCCCTATTCTGTCAAAATTTATACACCGTCTGTATATGTGTCTGCATTGTTGTTGTCGTATTGTATAAAAAGAAAAATAATTTGAAATTATTTAAAATTTAGGGACAATATAAATGCATATTGCAGAATAAAACAATCTTGGCCTACTATCTTGGATTTCATTTTGTTGAGAAATCCCAATATTTCATTCAAGTTTTGTGGTTTTCTGCAAATATAACATTTTTGTAAAAAAATATTAATAAACAAAACCAATTGTTGCATATTTAAAAAGTCTATTTGACTAAATAAGACTCCAGTACAGAGTTACACTTTTCTAGTTTCCTTGAAGTTGAGCAACCTTTCTTATTGAGCCATGCCTTTAACGACACAAATAACAGACTTTGCTATTCTATAACAGATTTATCAACTATTGTTCTCTTTGTTATATAAACAATAGAAAAATTGTAGTTGTTAATTTGTTTATTTTACAAGATATTCATTGGTATGTTTTGTTACAATGATAAAATAAATTTTAAGCTTTCAATATATAATGAAAGCCACACACGATACAACTGGTTGTACAACTTGTGTTTCCGTCACAAACGATACAAGTTAGTGTTCAACCTCTTTGTACAACTTAAAGTTTCGTAGGGTTCATATGAGTTAAGATGACACCGGAAAAAATGCATGCTCTATAATTGACTCAATATCTTTTATTTATTATTAATTTTTTAAATTCCATTTTATAAATTGAGATTCCATTTTATATACACGTTAAAATCACACATTTGTTTGGATTTCGTATTGTTTTAATGTGCGAAACAATGGTGTTGTCTCTTCAAAAATAAACACAAAATGAAATTGTGTGCGACATGCCCACAAACGTTACAATCGGTTGGTACAACATGCCAAAATTCAAAAAATTTTGATTTTTGATACAACCGGGACACAACTTGGTACAACCGGGCCCCAAACGATACGATCTTGAATACAACCTCTCCAAGTTGTACAACCAGTTGTATCGTGTGTGGCTTGCATAAAAGTTGCAGAATAGGCCTACTGTTATTCGGAATTTTTTAATTTTGTTTTTCCAATTGAAGGAGGCCGAACCTAGCTGCCTTTTTATTTCCTCGGGTTTCAAAAGTTCAGTATATATCACTGTCACAGTTACCCAAATTTCGATGTACACCACCTTTCCCTTTTATAATATTGCATATATGTGACTCAATACAATTTATAAATTTGCATTATACATATTTTAGCAGGTAAAAATACATGTTTGCCATTGCCTAATTACTTTTTTGAATTCCGTATACAATTGTGTGTTTACTGAAGCTAATTTAATTGTATTCTTCATTTCTTTTTTTTTCATATCAAATACAATAACAAATCTGCATACATCCATGCAATAATGTTGTGGCTTTACCTATAATTAATGGTTGAATTGGATCAATGAATTGGACATGTTCGTGCAGCATATAAATTAGATTCCAGGACGTTCACGCGACCAAAACGGAAGCTGGCACAAAATCTTGAACCACAATTCGTAAGTATTACTAAATTATTTAATTTTAAGTGTGTATGTAATTGTTTTTGAGTTTTTTATATATCAATGCATTAAAACGAGTCACTTTACATTAAAACGAGCAGTTAATTAACTTCGTAAATCTCCTCGAAGACAATGAGGGAGAAAGTTTTCGCTATTAATATTCATAGTGATTTACACATCTGTTATTTACATAACAATTGTTTGGTGTGTTGGTCCACACCTTGTAAATACAGAAAACCCTGAAATCCTTTAAGTTTGTGTAATAAAAAGTATGACTAATTGTAAAAAAATAGTACTGTGGGTATATAAAAATGTGTATCGTCTATATAAACATTTCCCTGCACAAAGGATTTGTCATCATATATAGGTCGAAGAATATACGGATCTCTTAAGTATATCACTAAGTCGAAAAATCCAGAATAATTATTCGATGCCAATTGTGTCAAACATTGAAATACGCTCCCATATGCTTATCCAAAAATGACTTCTAAACTGTTCTATATTGCGCTATTAATTTTGAACAAATGTTATTAAACCGCTGTGATATAATAATGCCATCAAAGTGACAAATATGCGTTTATTTCCGCAAATCAATCGACCGTTGAAATGCTGTCTATTCAACCTTGAAGTTATTAAATCGTCGTATTCATCTCATTGGCAATTTTCGTTTGTTGCTTTGTGCTAGCAAAAGGGGTTTCCTCTCATTTATCAAGTATATGATTACTTTTATTCTGGTAAATAAAGCTAAGAGCAGCGGCAGATGGTGACGCAAATTAACACCAAAGACAAAAAGTGTATGACTCACGCACACAACTATACGTTATTTAACTAATCAAATGCTCTTTATGAGGATAGATACTGACCATAAGTGTCAAGCACGATATGTGTTTAGATTCGAATAAAGTATTATTTGTTACAAGAATATTTTATTTATATATTTATTTAGTCGCAAAGGCATTATTTATTGATGTTTCTCCAAATTAATTGTACAACTTTTTCTTCAGACAAATACCTCCCCAAGTGTTTCACAACACCAACAAATCCAACACCAACAACAACAAACTTTCAACAATTCACAACATGATAATCCAATGCTTAATCTGGAGATTGGTGGTTTGGTCACAAATATGCAAAAATCATTTTTGCATGATGTATCTCCACCCTCTTTCTCGTCGATGGATGCCTCCATAGATCGCATGAACAATTCCCTAATTACATCAGCTGATTTTTCCAACATCAACTTTTTGCAGTCCACAAACAGCTTAGATTTCGGAGGAAACGATATCAATGGTCATCATGGAGATTTTGATTTGATGGGCAAAATAACAAGTGATGGCTATACACTTAGCGACATGATACGCGATCGAAAGGCCTTAGAGTCGTTAACGATGTCAAGTGAAGGAACATTAATTAAAGACATGCATATCGGTCAAATAGACGATATTTCGCTGACGCTGAGCAAGACTGCTTCTGGTTGCAGTACCATGGACAATTCGACAGAAAGTGTTGAGGTCAATAATAGAACAGTGGAAATTCCCAACAAACACCGTACTTTTGATCACCATGGTGTAGACATAAAATCAAGCCAAAGTAGTAACACAGGCCTCGACTTAAATCGTACTATGGTTCTAACGGATGAAATGATTGGTGACATAACATACAACTTGGTGGAGAACAGCATGTATGGTAGCATGGCTTCTGAGAAGGCTCTGAACATTACACAAAGTCTAACCAAATCACAGCAGTCTGGCTCGGAATTATCCTCCAAAGTTGGGACGGGCCTCGATCAAACAATTTGTCTTTCAAACGATGGAGTGTGTGGAACAACCGTTGAAAAAACAGAAAATTCTACCTTTGATTGCCAGGAAAACATAACACCCAACAATCGCTGTGAAACTCCCGAAGGTATCGAGAAGCCCATCACGTCATTGAAGTACTACGAATCTACTCCACAAACAACGAGTGTCCGTTACAATAAGCAACATTATACACCCACACTTAAAATGGTGGTCGACGTTAATATTTCACCCATCATAGCATCATCGGCCCTACTTCCACACAATGCCACACGAGTACTGAATGACACATTTGAGCATGAGCAACGAGTAAATAAAGCTAATAACATTATAAATACGAACACCTTCTCCGGTAAGTTACCTCTGAATGCAACAGTGGAAATGATAGAAAACATAGAAAACCCGAATGGGACATATGAAAAGGACAGACGCCGTTTCGAACATCCTAGTCCAGTTTCATTAGAGATGAAAAATGTTATGGCTTTAGCTCAAGCGGAAGCCAATCTATTGGCTTCTAACAACAACGAAGAGGAGTTCGATCATATGCTAGATGAGTTCAGCAAAGTAGAACTTAATGCCGAACAGTTAAAAATGAAAAAGTCTTTGGATTCCATTAAAAAACGATTTAACTATGGACCCAACAAGGATAGGTCACATCCCCGAGAAATATCCCGTGAAGCCAAAGACATGAGGGACATGATGAGGGTTTCGGCCGATATTTTGGGTGAAGAAGATCAGTCGTCAAAGGATTACCTTAACATGACAATGGATCTGGCAGGAAAAAATGACATGAAAAAATCCAAGGACACATTTGCGGAATCTCCGCATGCCTTGAGCGAGGGCTTGGATAGCATTAAAAGTCCACTTAAGGATTCAGTGACTAGCAGTATAAGTGAATCGAAAATCTCGAATGGAGGACTCAGTATGTCTTCGGTAAGCAGCGCCAGTACGGCGGGTGAAAGGTTGTTAAGTCGGCGGAGTCGTCTTTACGATGACATTAACTTGTCGACTCTTTCACCCAGTTCCACGCATGGATCCAAAATATCATTGGGCTCATCGTTTACTGTAAATAAAGATGAGGACAATGCCATCACCACCGAAGAGAATCGTCCAAACATAACAAATGAGACTGAAAATGTGAGTTGTCAAAGTGCTCTTGAAATGGTGCAAGAAAAGACTGAAAATGCTACTGAAGAGGGCAATGCTGATGCGTCAATGTGTACTCAGACACAGGACACTACGGCAGCACAATACAAACTTGCCGAAAAACGAGAGAGAGACCGAGATCGCTTTAAAACCATTAAAATTAATAAAAATCGCAATGGTGGAGGGGCGAGTCAAACAGGATTGGAATTAAATGTGCCTTGTATTGATGATTATGATGTAGATGTTAATGCTGTTGAGAGCTGCCAACAACAATCGAATGCTCGAATTTCAAGACGAGATCAAACAGTTTCACCCGTTTTTAATAACAATAAATCGGAAATAGAAATTGTGGACGCCAATAAAACAACATCGAAAATAAATCCCAACTATCTAACCTATAAAAAGCCAAAAGACAAGCAAGCGAATGCCCGAAACTTGCCAGAAATTGCTCCCGCTTCTACAAACACATTTGCAGTAGCGCCGGATGTAACGAATAACAAGCCTCGTTCGCTCTCTCGACCGCGATATTTAAGCGGATTGACAAAATTTAGTGCCGTCAGCAAGGCAACTTCGGCCGATGAACTAGAAAAGTCAATTCCCCGCCAAACTAATTTGAATGTCACAACAAACGCAATGCCTAGTGGTTTATCGAAAGCGTCAAATTCTGCCAATAGAACAATAATTGGGGGTCAATCAAATGAACAGGCAACCGGAGAGTTGAAGAGTCCAATGGGTATAAAATCGAAATCATTTCATAATCTATCAAGCAATCATACCTCATCTTCCAATATCAGTATTGGAAGTGGTGGAGGTGTACCTGCTGCTCGAACATTTGGTCTAAGAAAGCCAAGCGCAACATCAACTGAAAAATTGGTATGTATTTCGTGAAAGTAAATTACGCTGTAACAATATTCAAAAGAAATCGTTATTTTAGGTTAAAACAAATACCAATCGGAATTCAGTCGTTTTAAATACTGTTGGTGTACAACAGTCGTTGGCTCAGCAAGTAAGTAATTTGATGTTGAAGCCCGTGAAAATCCTTTTTAAGCAAACAAAAGTGTTTATTTTTTGGTTTAATCTTCCATCCATCCCGAGTGTCAGGAATCAATCATTGATATCCTAAACACAGCGTGACTTTAGTAACATTCGATAATCTAGAAAAATAACATGATCATGTCCGGGTCGGAGATATATAAACGGCCAAAAAGCTACATTCTTGTTTTTATCCTAAACGTTAAGAATACCACAGAACAAACAAAAATATCACTACAAAATGCTCTGCTGCATGTAGCGAACTTATGGAAATATAGAAAAATAGCCATTGTTTTTAGTGGTTATGGCGTTAAAAGCCCATTAGTGATAAATCAATAAGTGATCAAACCATGATTTAAGTATCCACCATGGTTTAGCCAATACAATAAAGCTGAACGGGAACCAGGACAAGTCCGTCGCAATCAGTCAGTTAAACAACTATCTACCACTTCCATTTTAACTCCGCTTCTTTAATTTAAAATTTTAATATTATTTAATTCATTGCATACAATTGAAATTATTATTATTTTTTTAGAAAAGCGACGAAGCTGTTTTTAAAGTTCCCAAACTTGTGTCTGGCCTTCGAGCACCCGGTAGCAGCTCTAATAATGCTAGCGGAGCAACGAGTAAACGAGCTGGTTTGGTAAGACCTTCATCTGGCTACTTTAGTCTAAATGTAACCGCCAAAAGTGGAATACAATCGCATCCAGATACTGACAGTGATAATGGTCGCCATTCTCCTACTGACGTAAGAAATATATAAAGAGACTATTATATTTTAACACTATGATTTTTTGCACATTTATTTTTTTTTTTAATTTAATACAGAGCATGTCATCGGCATCATCAAGGGGTAGTGCTCAAAGTCTGAATAAACCCATAGGTATTAAAGCACCTAGTGCAATGACAAGCAACACATCAGCAATAAAGACGAGTTCCATTAGTGCTACAGCAGGACTCACAAAAATCACAGTCGGTTCTACAGGTATTCCGAAGCCATCTGGCCTAAGGCCTCCTTCGGCCATTAAACGCAGTGGGCTTCCTCGACCATCAAGTTTTGCAAAATAGGTCATCTTGAGTTGTGTAATAATTATTGATCAAATATACTATTATCAGTTGATATTATTAAATTTTGTATACTCCTAAGTTCTCAAATATACAAATATTTCATATTAAGTTTATAACAACTCATAAAAAACTAGGTATTTTTAGAGTTTTTTAACAAAAATTACTATTTTTAATTTTTTCACTCCTTTTTGATTTTCTACAATCAATCAATTCACTTTTTTGAATTAAAATTATTTTTGACGGCAGTTTTTGGTCGCATTTACAAAAAGTAATAGGTTTACTATAAAAAAGATTGTATTATAGATACTCAGCTCAATTAAGCTCACAGAATCTATCATCAACAAAAAGTATTGTTTCGAAAATGTTATTTGACTAAAGTACACACAAATGTTGTTACTAGTTCCTGCCTTTGTAAAATTCAGGAATACGAAGATGTTATTATGAATATAATTTGCCGCTCATTGAAATGAAAATAAAGTAACGAGATGGTATATTACAGTTCTTTAGAATACATAGATTATTACAAAAGAATAGCGGAGTGCAGTACGTGCATACACACATGTATTCCATGTTCCATAAATCCTATATTTTTTATTCGAATACAAAACCACCCTATCCAATAAAACAGTTCAAAATTGGTTTGGAATAAGTTAATCTTAATAAGTGCCAATTATAATTTCACTGCTTTTTCATAAAAAAGTTCAGAGTAAGCTGATTAGTGAATAAACATGTTTAGATCTACAACTGCTTACTCTTGATAAAAAAATAAAAACAAAAATACAATTTCGCCCCTTGGAAAATACGATAAGTTTTTCCCTTTTACGCATATCCCATGATTTAGTTTATGAGTTGAAATTTTATTTCAACAATCATTAATGATAAGCACTAAAAATTAAATTACTATACTACTAATTATATAACATAATTCACACCTGAGGTCTCCCTCCCTTTGTATCATCTATATTATTTAAATCATATATAACATGCCTGCTTTGAATCTACGGAAATATATCACGTAATAAGTTACTAAATATGTTGCTTTTCATATCCCAAAAATAAATAGCAAATACACTTACGTACTATTATTATTATTATTGGCTTGTTACACAAATGCACTTAAAAATATACTTTAGATTTTGAATGTTTTAACTAAATAATTATTAACCCTCATACATTGAATAAAGTTTAATTTTATATTTTAAGTTTTTATTCATACTAAAAATGCTGAAAAGCGTTTTATATTAAAATTGAATAAAATGTATAATACAAAACGTTTGTTGTATTCATTTTTTGAAAGAAAAATTTCTGCAATGGGGAAGTATATAGTATATATAGTATAGTCCTGCGTAAATACAGGGTGAGATGAAAACACTGCTACCAATTTCAGACTGCTATCATTTCTAAGCCACTCGTCAGGCAGCTGTTAAAATTATTCCAGTGACAGCTCATTATATTGTTTACAAGCGTACAAAAGCATTTTGGTGAGAATTTTCCAGAAAAAGTTATTCATGGTGGAATTTAAGCGTGATAGTGTGATTTCTTTATATTTGGATGGAAAACCACAAGTGGCTATCGTTAGAGCACTCCAGCATTTAAATGTTAATTAATGTTTTGTGTCTCGTACCATCGCTCGTTACCGTGATACTGGTAGCGTAGCCCGAGTTCATGGAAGTGGACGGAAGAAAACAGTAATATCGGCAGAAATGGTTCGAAAAGTAAAGGAGCGATTTGATCGAAGCCCGCGTCGCAGTGGCTGAAAAATGGTTCGTGAGCTGAACATATCGGAATATTCGATACGGCAAATATTGAAAAATGAGCTCGATTACCCCGAGCCATTGAAATTCCAAAAAGTGCAAGAACTTACACCGCAACAGAAAGACATTCCAACAGGACTCAGTACCATCGAACTCAGCACGCGCCATCCAAGAATGGTTACAAAATTAGGTTCCTCGCTTCATTTCCAGTGCATAATGGCCACCAAAATATCCAGATACCAATCCGTTCGACTATTGTGTCTGGAGTATTTTGGAAAGCAAGGTTGGCACTAAAAAATATCAAATTGTTGATCACCTCAAGCAAGCGCTTCGCCGGGAATGGGCCGTATGAAGGCCATAATTCGTGCCAAAGTTGACCAATTCGAACAAATCTAAAATTATTCTAAAATTTCATGCTATTTTCGACAGTTTTTGCTTTCATTTGTTGTTTGGTTTCCCAAAGGATATCCATTTTGAAGCTGGAATCCAAATTAATAACTTGGCATTTTAAGTTCTTAAAATGACTCCTAAAAATCCGATTTTTTAAAAAAAACGGTTAACTATTTGATATTGCTCCATGTAGCCTCTTGAATTTCGGCGTTTTACTATTTTTTTCCAATTTTCAATTGAATAGATTTTTATTCAGCTTTTGGTGTTCTCATTGAATGGAAATGCGGGTTTTAAAACGTGTTTCAATACATAAACATTATGTGTTATATAACTGTGCGGGCCAGTTTTATTAGTTTAAATTCCTCACCTGAATTTTCTCTATCGTGTCCATGTCACAACCAGGGCTGCCATTTTTGCCGGCATATCGGCATTTTGGTGATTTTTCACTCTAAAAATGTAAAAACCCGATTTTCCGATTTTTACCTCAAAAATGACGATATTTTAACGATCGACACAAATTGTCTCCCATTTTAATTAAATACCTAATTAAACGTTGCTAAATTCATTTTAGAACATCTAATGGAAATATATATATAGTATATTCTCAATACAAATAATCAAATGGAGTTTCGTTTCAGAAGCGTTTTAAGTAATTCCATAACAACTGACCCTATATACACAAAAATGTTTTATAATATGATTTTGTATATAATTAAGTTTATATGCAAAATATATTATTTCATAAACAAAACTTCACTTCAAAATTAGTGCTCGAATTTTACATAGAACTTGCAACTCAAATGTTGGAACTCTTTAATTTTAATTTAATATATTTTTAATGTTTAAGGCATTTTGATACTGGAAGAGTAATGAGGAGAGAAATAATTCTTTGTTAGGTATTTCTAAAAATTTCCACACTTTAAATTTAGACCCCGAGCTTAGGGAGTTAACATTTTTAAGTTTTGAAATAAAACCTGGGGATTCCATTTTGGCTTTTGCAATTTTGTCTAAATTCGTACATGAATTGAAATTAGAAACTTACTTGAGAATGATTAATTGGAAACACGTACTATTTGTTACGTAATTAGATTTTAGTAGAAAAAATAACCACAGACAAAGAGAAACTGAAAAAATTACTCGTTTCGGAAAACACGAATCTTTTTTAGACTCCTACCACAAAGGGATTATTCTTCAATGACCTTAAAAATACATTGTGTTATACGTAAATCTTAAAGATCTCACCAAAGATAGAGTTTTTATATTTAAATAAAAATGTACACAATAATAAGAATTGATAACTTTTTTTTAGAAAAATCTACATAGTTGTATAAATTTTTATACCCTACACCACATGGTGGTCAGGGTATTATGTCTTTGTGCATTTGTTTGTAACAGGCAAAAGGAAACGAGATAGACCCAAAGTTCCTTCTGATGATCTGCATAGAATCACATTCTGAGTCGATTTATGCATGTCCGTCCGTCCGCCTGTCTGTCCGTCCGTCCGTCTGTCCATGTATTTTTGTAAACAAAGTACAGTTCGCATTTATTGTCCTATCCAGATGAAATTTTGCACAAATCATTTGTTTGGCCCAAGGACGAACCCTATTGAAATTGGAGATAATCGGTCAAAATTTAGATATAGCTCCCATATATATCTTCGTCCGATTTGCCTTTTATTGTCCACCAAACGTGTAATATCAGTCCGAATAGTATAGAATTTTGCACGTACAATCAGATTGGACCTGAAAATAAGTATGCCAAATTTGATCGAAATCGGTTCAGATATAGCTATAGCTCCCTTATATATTGTTCATCCGATTTGTTATTTTTGTCCTCCGCAGCCGTAATATGCACTCTGTAACAACAATATTTGGGGAAATATATCAAATACAGCTCAGAAATACCTTTGCTAAATTTTATCGAGATCGGTTCAGATTTGGATATAGCTCCCATGTATAACTTCGTCCGACTTGCCTTTGATTGTGCACCAAACGTCTAATATTTGACCAAATTGGATGAAATTTGGCACTAACACCGAATTGAGTCTAGAAGCTAGTATGTCAAATTTGGTGAAAATCGGTTCAGATATAGCTATAGCTCCCATATATACTGTTCATCCGATTTGTCATATTTGTTACCCACAGTCGTAATATGCACTCTGTAACAACAATATTTGGGGAAATATATCAAATACAGCTCAGAAATGTCTTTGCCAAATTTTATCGAGATCGGATCAGATTTGGATGTAGCTCCCATATATATCTTTATCTGACTTCAAAGTAATTTTGCATCAAATGGGCAATACTAGTCCGAATTTAAAAGATACATATGTTTCGGCATATTTAGTCCTTTGAACTTTAAATTATAATTATAATCATAGCGTGTATGATTGAATTCTCCCATAAAAACTTTTAATTGTTATGCGCAGCTCTACTAAATTAGCAACGTGGTGTAGGGTATCATAAAGTCGGCCCCGCCCGTCTTTTAGACTTTCTTTACTGGTTTTTTTATGTTTTTATTTGAAAGTTTATTTTTTATACAAAACTGAATATTTATTAAAATGCTTAGTTGTGCATTTTCACTTTCCTTTATTTTGTTATAAACCAAAAAATATGTGTTGATTTAATAATTTGTACGTTGCCGATTTTATGACGATTTTTAAAAACGCAAATGCCGATTATGCCGATTTTTTTTTCTGAAAAATTTACGATTTTTCTTAAAATTTTATTGGCAGCCCTAGTCCCTGATCCGCCCGATTTGGGCTAATATTACATATTTGGTGGATCTAAATTTTCAATGTTATAAACTACAAATACCACTTTTTAGACAAATCCGTGGAAAATGTGGCAAAAATCATCAAAATACTGAATATCAGGAGGTTCTGTTATATGGGGGGGAGGGGGGGGGGGGGGGCTAAATATACAATGTTTCGCCACCGGAGCTAGAACCCATTATGACCAACAAATATCAATTTTGAGAGAAATCCATGAAAAAAAGTGGCAAAAATCATCAAAATACCGACTATGGGGAGGTACTGTTATATGGGGGCCTATACAAAACGTGGACATAAACATACAATGTTTCACCACCGGAGCTAGAACCTATTATGACCAACAAATAATATTTTTTAGACAAATCTGTGGAAAAATGTGGCAAAAATACCGAATATCGTAAGGTAAAATTATGAGGCGGCTATACGAAAACGTGGACCAATACATACTATGTACTGCCACAGTTGCTAGAACCCATTACGAACTACAAATACCAATTTTTTAACAAATCCATGGAAAAATGTGGCAATAATAATCAAAACGCCGACTACCGGGAGAGAAATCCATGAAAAAAAGTGGCAAAAATCATCAAAATACCGACTATGGGGAGGTACTGTTATATGGGGGCCTATACAAAACGTGGACATAAACATACAATGTTTCACCACCGGAGCTAGAACCCATTATGACCAACAAATAATAATTTTTAGACAAATCCATGGAAAATGTGGCAAAAATCATCAAAATACTGAATA
The DNA here is from genome assembly GCF_030504385.1 of Musca domestica. Taxonomy (NCBI): domain Eukaryota; kingdom Metazoa; phylum Arthropoda; class Insecta; order Diptera; family Muscidae; genus Musca; species Musca domestica. The sequence goes on along the minus strand of NW_026712363.1, from coordinate 8,312,358 downwards.
TCGTGAGGTACCGATTTTCGCACTAACGGTCGAATTTAGAGTATATGTAAATGTGTCACGTATATGTATGTGTATACGTATGTGAGTTGGTGTTACAATTTTGGTATACAATAAACCTGAAATAGGACATCGCAGCTATATGCAAATCTGAGCCGATCTCTATACATTTTAGCAGATGTATTTGTAAGCTGTATCCGATAGCAAGCACCATACAGCGTTGCCCATATTCGACGGACCCATCTGGCAACGCCATAACTTTTGACAGAGATGTCACATCGCTTAATGACATACCGCGTTTGAAGCGTCAGTCCAAGCAGATTTTTACCAGATTTTAAAACATGGGTCCGCCGAATATGGGCAACCCTGTATATCGTTGTGGAGCGTGGGTGTGACGGAGTAAGTTGGAAATTGGGTATAATATATATATGGGACCTATAGCTACACCTGAACCGATTTTCATCAAATTTGGCACATTTTCTTCCAGGCTGAATTCGGTTGTATCTACCAAAATCCATTTAATTAGGACTTATATTAAACATTTGTTGCACAATAAACTTCAAATCGAATTAATGTGGAAACCATATGGGTTAATAAAAGTATTGTGATGTGTGTAATATCAAGACAATCGAACTCTCACATCACATTTTATAAGAGTTAAATTATTCAAAATTCTATCCTTTGTGGGCTATGTACTTGATGGAGCGTATTGATATTGCTTGACCTAGCGCTGATGCAAAAAGTTGGAGCAAAATCGGATTATCCTTTCCCTTTCTGTGCAGTAAAATATATATATATATATATATATATATATATATATATATATATTTGTAAACCGGGATCAATTAAAAGACGCAAAGCCTTTTCCATTTGAGCGTTTGTAAGACACTGAATTTATTTCTTAAAAACATTTCTTAAGAACTAGTTGTGATAATATGACTTAACCTAAATTATAATAAAGTGTAAATGAGAGAGAGATAGATACCAACCGTACACATGCATATGCACCATACCACCATAAACCTTAGGGGGAGGTCATACACACGCATAGCTATCTCACATGTGGCAAGCAAACATGCTGCACTTGCTTATCAGTCTGAGTAAAGATTACATCCCATAATCTAACTCCACCATAACACATGCAGCAATTGAAAGTTCTGTATTATTTATTTCTAACTCGAAGGTCTGCTCACCACATTTTCTTATCTTATTTCATGTGGACTGTATTAAGATGGTCCCAGTTTAACAAATCCCTCTCATCTACACTAGGTAGCCCCGCTATTCTCTTTTATTATAAAAACATGTTCACTTATCCGTGAACAATATTTTTTTAAAATTTCGGAAGGAGTGGACAAATATTGTTCTTCTTCGAACTTGATCTAAGTTTGATACCAAGTATGGACCATATCGGTTACTCCCTTCGAGAGTTGTCGTGCGCACCAGCCAGACAGACAGATCGACTCCAAATGTCCTAAGACCAGGGTTTGACACATAGGGTTTAAAACCGTCATTTAGATGAAGCACGTTTTTGTCGTATCAAATGATATATATACTCTCTCTAGCCATATAGCTGAGGGTATAACAATTAAAAAAAAACATTAGAACCTATGTCCTCGCCAACCAACGGAAATTGTTGTCATCGTCTTAGCGTTCTAATCTACAAAATACGTATAAAACTTCCGAAAAAAATAAAATCCATTAAAAATTCTTTTAAAATCTTTAAAATATCTAATATAGGAAGATGCCGATATATGGGGGGATATACGATATTGTGGGCCTATAAAGACAAATCTATGTCTGCGTGCAAAGTACTCACAAGGAACTCCTTGTGTGGATTTTCAGATAATTCTATTGGAAAAAGTGGCTAAAATCATCAAAATACCGAATATAGGGGAGTACCGTTATATGGGGGATATACGATATTGTGGACCTATATAGACAATTCCGTTTCAGGGGTAAAGTGCTCACAAAGAACTCCGTGTGTGGATTTTGAGACAATACGATTGGAAAATCATCAAAATACCGAATATCGGGGGGTACCGTTATATGGGAGCTATACGTTATCGTTAACCTATATAGAGAATTCTTTGTCGGGGAGTAAAGTGCTCACAAAGAACCCCTTGTGTACAAAGAACCCCTTGTGACCATTCTGTTCAAAAATATTTCTAAAAACATCAAAATACCGAATATCGGGGGTACCGTTATATGAGGGTTATACGATATCGTGGACCGATATAGCCCATCTTCGAACTTGACCTGCCTGCAGACAAAAGAGAGATCTGTGCAAAATTTTAGCTTCCTATCTTAATTCGTTAAGACTGTAGCGTGATTACAACAGACGGACGGACAGGGCTAAATCGTCTTAGAATTTTACGCTGATCAAGAATATATATACTTTTTTGGGTCTAAAATGATTATTTCGATGAGTTACAAACGGAATGACGAACTTAATTACTTAGCGGAATCTAAAGAAAAAGCTGCGGTTTCAGTTGAGAACCGAAAATGTAATGTTGAAAGGAAACAGTATAGGGATATGGTAAGTAAAAAAATGGCATACCTGTTCTCCAATAAATGGCATGAACTGCTTCGTCAAGTTAAACGTGGAAGCTGTTGGACAGCATACCACCCACCTCATCTGACATAAGCAACGGTTTTCGTCAAAGGATAGGAGACGAAGACGGAACTCATGATCGAAGTATTTGACCTCCAAATAAGATATTAGATGTGAATAGATGGAAAGCTTTCTTGTAATGGTTCTAAATGATCCAGTCTGATTAGGGGTATGGGGCTCTGCGTCTCGAAGTCTGTATAATTCAAAGTGGAGAAGGCGAGGATTATCAATCGCGAACATGCTATGAACGTTGCGAACCAGGAGGAAGGCACACCTTCCGGACGGACATGGCTAAATCGACATTTCGAGGAGTTACAAACGAATGACAAACATAATATATCCTCCTTAATATGAAGAGGAGGATTTGGATTCAGATTTGGATATAGCTCCCATATATATTTTCGTCCGATTTCATATATTTGATGAACCAAACACGATACGTATGTCTGATTCCAATGAAATTCGGCATGAGTGACTTAATTTGGGACAAAAATAAATTTGCCAAATTATATTAAAATCGGTTAAGGTTTGGGTACATCTCCCATATTTATTTTTCGGTCGATCTCATGAATGTTATGTACCAAACACCATATGTATGTCCTATTCCATTGAAATTCAGAATGTGTGGCGGAATTTGGATACAATAATAAATTTGACAAATTATCGGTAAAAATTTGGACGAAAATTAGACGGACGGACGGACATCGCTAAATCTACATCGAACTTTATGCTGATCGAGAATACATAAAATTTGTGGGGTCTAAAATGTATATTTCTAGGTGTTACAAACGGAATGACAAACCTCCATACTATGGTGGAGAGTATAAAAACTACACAAACATTTAATTGAGGCTATGATTATTACTGGAAAGTATGTTGCTACCTCGAATTCACTAATTGCAACAGAAATGCCTTTCAACTCCAAAAGATTGCAGTTTCCGACACGCTTGGCATTTGCTATGAAATTATTATATGAACTGTTTTTAATGGCCCAATATATGGGCTCAGCTTAATTTTTAGTATTGATGCAAAATAAATTACAGATCTGACTATAAGTCACAATTCTTATAATAAGTAATGCTTCCATAGTAATTTCTAAATAGAAATAAATATTCATGGTAAAAATTGTAATAGATGTTCATCTACCATCGGAGGGCAGAAAGATTTCAGAATAGTTATAGTTACTAATTACTTTTTTACATCCATTACCGTAAAATTAATTCTTTGTCATTTAAATTGTGCGTTGAAAAACCGATAAAGTCCATATTTTTCCCGTGTTACTTTCTTTATTTATTTTATGTTTTTGCCACAAATTTCTACTGAATGAGTCCCAGTTTGACATTTCGGAGTTTATTTTAAATAAAAGAACATCCTAAGTCTATGTTCCCAACCGAGAATATTGGTTGAGGGTTACAAATTCAATGGAATACAAAATTTTCTTTTCTGACCACACATTGGATCAGAAAGTGGATTTGGGGGTACACTATATATACACTATACTTCAATAATTGCCTATGTGGACAATTACCTGTAATAGGGTTCTCTACCCCTAAATAGCTTAAATAAAATTTTTAGCTAAATCAACTGATGAATGTGGTCAAGACCAAGAAAATTGAAAATTTTATGCGAAGAGATTTTCTAACGCCTTAGAAACCATGATACCAAATAAGGGCTAAACAAATTAAAAAATGGCCAATACCCCGAAAACAGCATAATCATATGATGGTTATACCAAAACGAGATCAGTTTTTATAAGGATGGTTTCTTCTCATACCAGCATTTGCCGAAATTAGTATGAAAAATATGGTTATATATACTTGAAGTCGGGTTGTACCCTTAACCGGGGGGTTATGACCCATATCATGATCTGCAAAAGCAATTTAAGGTATCTTTAAAGTTTAGAAAGAAATCCTTCTCTTACTAAATGTCCAATTCGTTGTAGTATTTTGCACCCTTTATATTCGGTATTTCACTGATTGCAGTCCCAATGAATATTGCATTTTGAATTCTCATTGGACGGATTATTGTCATATGAAAGAAGTAGGTGTACGTTTTGAGATGAGCCCCATAACGCTTTGCCGGTCAATTTTGTTTGTTTAAATGTGTTCGCATCTTCCAGCTGGAGCACGATGTAGGTCCTGGAGTTGAAAGCTAGATGCCAATTTTAGACATAGACTCATTTCATTTCAAATATTAGTCATTCAGATTTTTTTATTGCCAACAAACCATTCCGATATTATATAAAAAAACTAATAAGCAAAGGCTATAGTCGTGCGGGGCCGACCCTGTGATACCCTACAACACTACAATATGTTAGAAGCCCCCCCCCATGTCCAAATCTATTTTGGAAGATTTCATTTTTGAAATTTTAAGATATTGCCCTTAGCATTTTGATCTGGGGCATTTGCCCATTATTTACGCACTCCGTCGTGCTGTTAGTTGTTGTGGTCCATTTTACAGCTAAATATAGTCCAATGGTCCTCCAAAATGCTAGAATTATTCCCTGTCCTTAACTCTCTTCTCAGGCGTGTCGATTGGCTTCAATTCAGTGATCAGGAAATTTTTTCTGCTTTGGTTCATTTCAACCCCTAAATATTTTGCGATCATCTCCAAAAGCAAAGGTACCTCTCTATCTCCAAATTTAGATTCATCTATATGATTTGCTTGTCTACGATATTTGGCTATATTCGTCAAAAAATCAGCATAAAAATAAAAGGTGAACTTACCTTTTATGTATTTCGGATATCGCCTATAAGTAATGTTGGTATTTTTTTCACAAAAGTAGTGATCGCCTGTCCTAAACTCTAACTTCATGCGAGATTACGTGATTTAATTCAATTTCTTATTATATAATAGGTATACCCCTTTTTGATATAAAATTTGACTGCAGGGCAATGTGAACATAGTTTTTGCCTAATAATAGAAAAAATCGTCGTTGTACTTCACAAAAAACCAAAGGCAATGGTTCGAAAACTTTATTTGCGGTTAAGGAACTGCGACACCACGTTAGATAATATATTCGTATATTTCATGTTCCTAAAATTGCAAAATGTAGAATACTTTATGTATGTATGCTGGTTGGTTTCAACTTGAAAGAGATGTTGCCTTTTCCGCGATTTTCTAGCGATTGCTTGAAGTGTTGAGAGATTCGGACCAACAGCTAACAACTATACATTCAGGGGAATGATGTGAAAGCATTAAAATTAAATATTTTAAGAAGTATTGTATATTTTTGAAATTAAAAAAATTATTGAAAATTAATTATTTTGTTTACATTTTTGGACACATAACTCTGACACTTGTATTACGTACAAAACCAAATTGGTATGTGGTGTGTTGTTACGATTATTGTACAACAACACTTGCTCTTACCTGTATTTTTCTACCATGTCAAAATACATACAATCACAAAAAAATTTTGAGTCTCTCTGCCTTCCTCTGGTATAGAGTATATTTAGAGCCCAAAAGGAAAATTTCGCTATATGTCAAGTTGTAGAGTTATGGAATGATTTGCTTACATCTCTGTTTGGCGTTTTTTCGTCGCTTTGGGATTACATATCTTAATACAGATCGCGTCTCGAATCTTTCTATATGTTCGGTATTTGTTATGTAGACATCTTGGTTGCATCGGAAATATTAACTATAAATATGTTGCTCTGGTTATGCCGAACATGTTAAAAACAAATTTTCTTGGAGGATAGATATGTTAGACTGAATTTTTGAAGCAGATGTTATGATAACCCGTTAACCCGTTTTAAATAACCGATTAGTCTTATCTGTACATCATTGGAATGTTTATGGAATTTAATTAACTGTTTTAGAATAATTCTTTTTTCGTATGAAAATCAATGTCTAGAAAATAATGAGTCAGGAAGACTGATACGCAATATGTCACGCTTCTGGGTTAAAGGCGGTGAAATTTTTGTCCTTGTTTTTTTTCATGCTTTAAAGGTCTAGGCTGAATGAATCTAATTGCTATAACTCAGAAGCGTAACCTATGGCATATCTGTCAGTTCGGGTATTGAGTCGGTAACGAGTACAGGAAGAAATTGAGTTAGATATATTGTACAAAAAGATTCGAGATGCGATATGACTGAAGTCTTGTAATTTTAAAATGAAGCTGCAATAGGGTCATCCAAAAATATTTTCTGAAGCATTATAGGGGTCTGTAGATGACATCTTATAATATTTTAATACCCATAGGGTGGAGGGTTTATGAATTTTGGCTTACATCATGGTAGAAGAATATAGGTAGACACATCGACACTGCTGCTGGGACAATGAACTGTCAAACCAATTTTGGAATTGGAAATGTTGAATGAGAAATTATTTAAATTTGTAAAAAATTTTGAAAAACGTGAACTGTAATAACCTCCGAAGGACGTCGTATAAGAAAACATATAAAAAATCGACTTATATAAAAAAAAAATTAAATTTTTTGACGTATCAATGCTCCCAAGCGTTGATGCATCTACCTGTATTCTTCTGCCAAGGTTTACACATTGTAACTTGTCACAAAAAAAACCTAAAAAGTATAGTCGTTATTGCCATAACTGTTGGTTGTAATCGTTCTCGTCTATATTTTTCATAGTCAATTCAAATTGTTAAATTATTCAGTTATGTCCCAAATACTACAAACTACTTTAGCTGCATTTTGATATTTAGGTCACGAGATATTACCAAAACAGACATGTCAGGCGGATTCAAAATATATGTACATGGCGGGAAAGATAACACTCTTAAGCTGGCAATACATAAAGCGCTTATCTGGCTGGGTTAAGGCATCCGCTGGCTTCTTGGGAAATGAACAAAGGAGTCTAGGGCCAAAATCGAACTAAGACAACCTAGACTCCTTTGCTCATCTACGAAGAAGCCAGCTGATGACTTAAGCCAGCCAAATATGCGCTTTATGTATTTCCGCCCTTAAAAATCGGTGATGAAAAATTAATTCAGGAAAGTAATAGATTTTTTTTTTGAAATTCTGGCGAAGCCGGGCTACATGTTCAACCCCTTATATTTTTTGCCCTGACCAGGTAATACCGGTAATGTTACAAATCACATCTGTGTTCTTCCGTTTAAAGAGTTGATAAGTTGTAGATTCCTTCTGGGCCGATGCTAATCGTCTGGGAGTAAACTCCATTGAGACTAAACTAGTCGATTCACAAAAATTACACTGAGTTGATAACTCCGCTGTCACTACTGGGTGGAGTAACACTTCAGCTTTAAATGCAAACGTAATATACCTACGAAAAATCTTGGAACTCCGTTTAAACCGGAGTAGGAGAAGCGTTTAAACTAGAGCAAAGCGGTATTGCACGCTTTGTGTAAATGTTGGAAACTTAGATAATGCTCCCCTGTTTTCTCTACGATTAAACATGACCGCGTCCGCGTTTCAGATGACAGAAGTTCTTAGGAGCGTTCTTCAAATTACATTGCATTACACATTTGAGATGTTTACGCTCAGTTTTTTTGCCAGCAAGGAAGAAGGAAGGAAGAAGGAAATTCTGATTTTACCTTTTTTGGACATATTCAGTCATGTCCAAAAAAATTACGGTTTCGGTGCAGGTATATTCTAAGCTAATCCATTTATTAAGATCCAAAATAAACTTAATGATAATGTCGTGATTTTTGTCATCAAGAAGTACCCAAAATGGTTAATGAATGCAGAATAGTACCAGTGACTAAATATGTCACTAGTCGGGCGGTCCTTAAAAGGTCTAACTAAAATTCGACGTTTTGATAGGAATATTATGACGAACGAAATGGCTAATAAGTTAATCTGTTTTTGTTGTATCATTTTTAAGGACACTACATATATTCGTACATGAGCTACGGGCTGGTAAAGAGGTTGGTCGTTCCGTTGTTCCCTTTATTAATCTTCTATACCTTAATAATTTTTTGAAGACACGTCAACTCTTTGAAAATGTCCTAATGAGTAATTCTTGAAAAAAACATTGATTTGGATCTTTGCGACTGGGTGGTGAAATGGTAAGGTAGGGGACTAAACAACAAATCGCATAATGTATAATGGACTTTAAATAAGGAAATTATTTCCCAAATTGAGTTTTGCGTCACAAAATTATATTGGGAACATACTAAACTTTCAAAAAGCAAAACCATTCCAAAACTTCGAACTGTAAACTAAGATAGAGACTTTAATATAGCTTTTTAAACATTCGTACAACCTTTGCAGATTGCAGCCAGAAATATTCGGGATTGAGATGGGTAGGTTTGGCATGCCAATTAAAAAGATGTAGCATAATGTGAAGGCTTGCATCGCTCTCAATACGAATTGAGACGGCTACACCATATTGAAAGAAGTTGGATCAAAACTGGTCTATCTAGGCAGCCGACGTTGTACAGCTGTTATAGTTCCTTTGGCTGATCGACATAGAATCACATTCTGAGGCAATTTATGCGCGTCCATCCATCTTTCTGTTCGTTCGTCTGTCCATATATTTATGTAAGCAAATTGAAGGTAGCTTTTATATTCCGATTAAGATGAATCATTGATTTGTTTAGGTTAAGGACGAACCCTATTAAAATATAAAGGTGAGAATACATAAAACGCTTTATTGACTGGCTTAAGTCATCGACTGGCTTCTTCGTAAAGGAACAAAGAAGCTTTATATTGACTTATTTCAATTTCGACCCATAATTTAAACTTTTTAACCATACGCTCCTTACGAAGCTGCCAGCCGATGACTTAAGCCAGTCTCTTTGCTTGCAAAATTTTCCAACTTAGTCTACCTTTTCTTCATTGTACCATGGGGACAATATTGTTTTATCCCCAAATTAAAAACGTGAAAATTATGTATTTCTGCTGCATCTAAATTTAAAGTAAAGAGCTTTTTTATTGGCTTAAATCATCGGATGGCTTCTTCCTATAGGAAGAAAGGAGTTTTAGGTTTACTTAGCTTGATTTTGGCCTATAATTTATACTGGTTCACCCTACGCTCCTTTGTTATCTTCCGAAGAAGCCGGACTTAAGCCATCTGTATTCTCACCTTAATTTTAATTTTTTCTCATTTATTCTAAAGGGTGAGATAAAAAAACTGCAACAAAGTCAAACGCCATATTTTAACATTTTTTAAGTTTTATTGAATGAAAACAAAAAATGTCGGAAAAAGCATAAAATTTTAGAATAACTTTAGATTTATCCGAATCGGACACCTTTGACACCAATTATGGCCTTCAAACGGCCAATGAAACCGTCACACGCTGCCCGAATGTTGCTCTGCGGTATTTCGGTCCATTCCCGGCGAAGCGCTTGCTTGGGGTGATTGACACTTTGGTATTTTTAAGTGTCAACCTTGCTTTCCAAAATACTTCAGACACAATAGTCCAACGAATTGGTATCCGGAGATTTTGGGAGATTGTGCGATGGAAATGAAGCGAGGAACCTATTTTTGTAACCATTCTTGGGTGGCGCGTGCTGAGTACGATGGTGCTGAGTCCTGTTGTAATGTCCAAGGTCTGCGGCCAAAAATGTTTGCGTGCTTAAGGTTTTAATACACCCTCCTGAATATTTTCGTGATAATATTCGGCATTTATTCTGATGCCACGGTCGATTAATATGAGCGGCCTTTATGGCGGCCCACACCATTACCATGGCCGGCGCTTAAGTTCTGGTGGCCAACCGAATGTGCACACTTTCAGCTGACTTTTTGGCAAGTAAACACTATAATTTTTTTGTTTACAATTTGCTGGACAACGAATGTTTTCTAATCGGAGAATGCCAAATTCTGCAGTTCACCACTTTCGGCCCAGTGAAGCAACCATTTATTTTTTTTAGTCTATTTTCTCTCTGTTGCGGTGTAAGTTGTTGCACTATTTGGAATTTCAATGACTTTACCCCGAGTTAATTTTTCAATATTTGCCGAATGCTTTCATACCATTCCCCTGAATGTACAGTTGTTAGCTTTATGTCCTAATCTCTCAAAACTTCTAGCAATCGCTAGAAAATCGTGGAAAAAGCTACATCCCTTTCAAATTGAAACCAAACAGCATACACACATATAGTATTCTACATTTTGCAATTTTAGGAAACATGAAATATACGAATATATTATTAAAATATGTTTACATTACCCTGCAGAGATATTTAAAAATGGTATACCTATTGTATATCAAGAAATGGAACTAAATCACAAAACGCCATATTGAGCTTGACACTAATATTACTATAGAGTCAAATCAGCTGGGACTTGCTGCTACCTGCAATAATTATACCATGGTATTTTTTGTTCAAAACAATACACACACTGACACAACATGTGTATATGTTTTGACAGCTTTGTTCTACCTTCTGTAATTATGCCATGGATGCAAGTATATGAAATTCAATAAAAATTTGTTTAGATATAACTATAGTTTGCACATATATATTTTATCCGTTCTAGTTTTTATATCTCACCAAGCCGTATATTCCAAACAATTATATTCGGTACAATATACTTGAACCCGAGATACACACATCACTCGACGAAAAGTCACGAGTTCTATAATCCTGTAAATAATACAGGTCATTAACTAGTTGCGCACACAGATTGGTGGAGATTATGGGCTGGTGGCATAATTAGACGGTACATCTTCAAAGATGCTGCGAATCGTAACGTAATTATGTATGAATGGTAAGTGCTAACGTAAGATCATATCAAACTATGTTATGACCAAAAGTCAAGAGTTTAAGTGAAAATACATAAAACGCTTTTTTGACTGACTTAAGTCATATCTGTGGTACATTACTGTGTGATTCATAAACTCAACAAACTGTTTGGTTGATTTAACTGTGAGTCCTTACAGATATCAACATTAAAATTTGATAGAAAGAAAGAAATTGCCAGCTCACAGTTAAATCAACCAAACAGTTTGTTGAGTTTATGAATCACACATTAATGTACCACAGATATATGAAGTCGCTTTTAAAATAATGCGTGGTTTGTTAAGAACTAGCTTACTATATATACTAGCATACTATATATATATGAATATATATATATATATATATATATATATATATATATATATATATATATATATATATATATATATATATATATATATATATATATATATATATATATATAGGAAAGTATATGGATCTTCCTATCTCGCGGCTGACTCGATCTAGCTATGTATGTCCGTCTGTCCATGCTAATTTGTAATCACCCTACAGGTCGCAATTATGGCCCGATCTTCACGAAATTTAGAATGGAGGTGGGGCTAGGGCCAGAATGGAAGCTTATTGCCTTTGGAGATGATCGCATAATATTTAGGGGTTGAAATGGACCAAAAACTGAAAAATTGCCAGATTTTGCAGTCAGTGGAAGTTAGCATGGGGCTAGAAATTAGGGCTGGACAGATACCTTCCAATTTTGATGGTCATCGGGTAATATTTAGTGGATGAAATAGACCATAACATTTGTGTTGAATTTTTAAATTTTTCATTAAACCGCAACAATTTTTAATCCCGGCGAAATCAGAAATAAGCAAACAGGTCAATTCTGACCGTTACGTAGATGCCGATAGTAAATATATCAGATATATACATAGCGAAATATATATATATATATATATATATATATATATATATATATACAAAGGAAGGGGATGTTAGCCAGAATGCTTATATCTCCAGAATGGCTGGACCGATTTTTACAAATTTTGTCAATTCAGAATGCCCTTTTGACATAAAATAATAAAATCTAAAAAATCACATAAAAAGATGCCAATAATTGAAAACCGCAATAACTGAATGAAAGGTCAACACGTTTTTTTCAAAACCATGTTCTATATATCTCTCAAGGATTATTTCGCTACAAAAACTCTAGATTTTGTCGATGCATGCGTTGAAATGAACATTTGGAAACACCCGAATTTGAATGTTTTCTGAACAATTTTTTTGTTATTGTAAAGAAAACACATACATAAACAAAAAAAGATGACATATTAGGCCAAGAAAATAAAACAATTAAAATCATATGGTATCATAGCCCTACCTTGATATCATTGTACCCTGCCAATAATGATGTTAATATAGATTTTGTAGTAGTATTTGACATTTTTACATTTTCATATTTTTTCAATTTGACTTATTTGCGATTTTTCAATTTGAATTATAATATTGAAGTTTATATTTTGTAATATTTCTTCACCTTACAATACAGTTTGGAGTTATTATAGACAGATTGCATTTATCGTCCGATTCTCACGAAAATTTTCACAAGGGTAGGGTTAGGGTCAGAAGGGCTAGGCCTATTGTTTTTAATGATGTCCGCAATATATTAAGGGGTTAAATGGACCAACTAAAAAACTGATTTTGAAGTCGTTATAAAGATCACAAAGAGAAACCGAAGGACACGAAATCTCGCATGAAGTTAGAGTTTAGGACAGCTGGTAGAATGGACCACTACTTTTGTGCTTCTTGCATTTGAAGATGATCGTAAAATATTTAGCGGTTCAAATGAACCAAAAACAGATCACACAATTGAAGCTAATCGACACGCCTGAGAAGAGAGTTAAGTACAGGGAAAAATTACAGTATTTTGGATGGCCATTGGATTATATTTAGCTATAAAATGGATCACAACAACTAACAACGCGACTGAGTGGGTAAATATTGGGCAAATAACCCTGGTCGAAATGCTAAGGGTAATATCTGGGCAGTGTTCCGTGACATAATTTCAAAAGCGAAATCTTCTAAAATGGATTTGGGCATAAGGTGGCTTCTAACATATTGTAGTGTTGTAGGATATCACGTGGTCGGCCCCGCGCGTTTGTAGCCTTTGCTTACTTGTCTTTTCAATTTTTTTATTGAATGAAAGCAAAAAATGTCGGAAATAGCATCAAATTTTAGAATAAGTTTAGATTTGTTCGAATTGGTCACCTTTGGTAGAATTATGGCCTTCAAACGGCCATGAAACCGTCACATGCTGCCCGAATGTTGCTCTGCGGTATTTTGGTCTTTTTTAGTGCCAACCTTGCTTTCCAAAGTACTTCACACACAATAGTCCAACGGATTGGTATCCGGAGATTTTGGTGGCCATTGTGCACTGTAAATAAAGTGAGGAACCTCATTTTGTAACCAAAACAAGTTTTGTAACCATTCTTGGGTGGCGCGTGCCGAGTGCGATGGTGCCGAGTCCTGTTGGAATGTCCAAGGTCTGCGGCCAAAATGTTTGCTTGCCCAAGGTTTTAATACACACTCCATAATATTTTCGCGATAATATTGCGCACTTATTCTGATGCCACGGTCGATTAATACGAGCGAGAGCGACCATCAGCTATTATGGCGGACCACACCATCACCATGGCCGGCGCTTGAGTTTTGGTGGCCAAACGAAGGTGCACATATTCAGCTGACCTCTTTGGCAAGTAAACACGATCATTTTGTTTATTTCCAAACTGCTGGAGAACGAATGTTTTCTCGTCGGAAAAGCAGTTTACCACTTTCGGCTAAGCCAAGCAACTCTTTAGCTGTTTCGAGTCTATTTTATTTCTGTTGCGGTGTAAGTTCTTGTACTTTTTGGAATTTCAATGGCTTTATTTCATTTTTTAATGTTTGCCGAATGGAATCGTGCTACGCTATCAATATCACGGTAACGAGCGATGGTACGAGACACAAAAGATTTATCACATTTAAATGCTCGAGTGCTCTAACGATAGCCACTTGTGGCGAATAACTTTTCTTCTGGAAAATTCTCACCAAAATGCTTTTGTAATCTTATAAACAATATACTGAGCTGTCCCTTATGACCGCAGTCTTAAGTTGGTAGCAGTTTTTTCATCTCACCCTGTACGCTGCTATGCATATAAATTACTATCGGGGAAAGAAGTTTATATTGGAAATTTGTGTGATCAATAATTGAAATTGCGTGCGTTTTACGACTTTAGAACGGATTTGATATGAAATTGGGCAATCTAATACATAGGAGCTGGATATTAATTAATATAGTGTATATATATGAAAATCGATCCAGATTAATATCCAGCTTCTATGTATTAGATTGCCCAATTTCATATCAAATCCGTTCTAAAGTCGTAAAAATGTATATTTCTAGGTGTTACAAACGGAATGACAAACCTCCATACTATGGTGGAGAGTATAAAAACTACACAAACATTTAATTGAGGCTATGATTATTACTGGAAAGTATGTTGCTACCTCGAATTCACTAATTGCAACAGAAATGCCTTTCAACTCCAAAAGATTGCAGTTTCCGACACGCTTGGCATTTGCTATGAAATTATTATATGAACTGTTTTTAATGGCCCAATATATGGGCTCAGCTTAATTTTTAGTATTGATGCAAAATAAATTACAGATCTGACTATAAGTCACAATTCTTATAATAAGTAATGCTTCCATAGTAATTTCTAAATAGAAATAAATATTCATGGTAAAAATTGTAATAGATGTTCATCTACCATCGGAGGGCAGAAAGATTTCAGAATAGTTATAGTTACTAATTACTTTTTTACATCCATTACCGTAAAATTAATTCTTTGTCATTTAAATTGTGCGTTGAAAAACCGATAAAGTCCATATTTTTCCCGTGTTACTTTCTTTATTTATTTTATGTTTTTGCCACAAATTTCTACTGAATGAGTCCCAGTTTGACATTTCGGAGTTTATTTTAAATAAAAGAACATCCTAAGTCTATGTTCCCAACCGAGAATATTGGTTGAGGGTTACAAATTCAATGGAATACAAAATTTTCTTTTCTGACCACACATTGGATCAGAAAGTGGATTTGGGGGTACACTATATATACACTATACTTCAATAATTGCCTATGTGGACAATTACCTGTAATAGGGTTCTCTACCCCTAAATAGCTTAAATAAAATTTTTAGCTAAATCAACTGATGAATGTGGTCAAGACCAAGAAAATTGAAAATTTTATGCGAAGAGATTTTCTAACGCCTTAGAAACCATGATACCAAATAAGGGCTAAACAAATTAAAAAATGGCCAATACCCCGAAAACAGCATAATCATATGATGGTTATACCAAAACGAGATCAGTTTTTATAAGGATGGTTTCTTCTCATACCAGCATTTGCCGAAATTAGTATGAAAAATATGGTTATATATACTTGAAGTCGGGTTGTACCCTTAACCGGGGGGTTATGACCCATATCATGATCTGCAAAAGCAATTTAAGGTATCTTTAAAGTTTAGAAAGAAATCCTTCATGGTTTCTAAGGCGTTAGAAAATCTCTTCGCATAAAATTTTCAATTTTCTTGGTCTTGACCACATTCATCAGTTGATTTAGCTAAAAATTTTATTTAAGCTATTTAGGGGTAGAGAACCCTATTACAGGTAATTGTCCACATAGGCAATTATTGAAGTATAGTGTATATATAGTGTACCCCCAAATCCACTTTCTGATCCAATGTGTGGTCAGAAAAGAAAATTTTGTATTCCATTGAATTTGTAACCCTCAACCAATATTCTCGGTTGGGAACATAGACTTAGGATGTTCTTTTATTTAAAATAAACTCCGAAATGTCAAACTGGGACTCATTCAGTAGAAATTTGTGGCAAAAACATAAAATAAATAAAGAAAGTAACACGGGAAAAATATGGACTTTATCGGTTTTTCAACGCACAATTTAAATGACAAAGAATTAATTTTACGGTAATGGATGTAAAAAAGTAATTAGTAACTATAACTATTCTGAAATCTTTCTGCCCTCCGATGGTAGATGAACATCTATTACAATTTTTACCATGAATATTTATTTCTATTTAGAAATTACTATGGAAGCATTACTTATTATAAGAATTGTGACTTATAGTCAGATCTGTAATTTATTTTGCATCAATACTAAAAATTAAGCTGAGCCCATATATTGGGCCATTAAAAACAGTTCATATAATAATTTCATAGCAAATGCCAAGCGTGTCGGAAACTGCAATCTTTTGGAGTTGAAAGGCATTTCTGTTGCAATTAGTGAATTCGAGGTAGCAACATACTTTCCAGTAATAATCATAGCCTCAATTAAATGTTTGTGTAGTTTTTATACTCTCCACCATAGTATGGAGGTTTGTCATTCCGTTTGTAACACCTAGAAATATACATTTTTACGACTTTAGAACGGATTTGATATGAAATTGGGCAATCTAATACATAGAAGCTGGATATTAATCTGGATCGATTTTCATATATATACACTATATTAATTAATATCCAGCTCCTATGTATTAGATTGCCCAATTTCATATCAAATCCGTTCTAAAGTCGTAAAACGCACGCAATTTCAATTATTGATCACACAAATTTCCAATATAAACTTCTTTCCCCGATAGTAATTTATATGCATAGCAGCGTACAGGGTGAGATGAAAAAACTGCTACCAACTTAAGACTGCGGTCATAAGGGACAGCTCAGTATATTGTTTATAAGATTACAAAAGCATTTTGGTGAGAATTTTCCAGAAGAAAAGTTATTCGCCACAAGTGGCTATCGTTAGAGCACTCGAGCATTTAAATGTGATAAATCTTTTGTGTCTCGTACCATCGCTCGTTACCGTGATATTGATAGCGTAGCACGATTCCATTCGGCAAACATTAAAAAATGAAATAAAGCCATTGAAATTCCAAAAAGTACAAGAACTTACACCGCAACAGAAATAAAATAGACTCGAAACAGCTAAAGAGTTGCTTGGCTTAGCCGAAAGTGGTAAACTGCTTTTCCGACGAGAAAACATTCGTTCTCCAGCAGTTTGGAAATAAACAAAATGATCGTGTTTACTTGCCAAAGAGGTCAGCTGAATATGTGCACCTTCGTTTGGCCACCAAAACTCAAGCGCCGGCCATGGTGATGGTGTGGTCCGCCATAATAGCTGATGGTCGCTCTCGCTCGTATTAATCGACCGTGGCATCAGAATAAGTGCGCAATATTATCGCGAAAATATTATGGAGTGTGTATTAAAACCTTGGGCAAGCAAACATTTTGGCCGCAGACCTTGGACATTCCAACAGGACTCGGCACCATCGCACTCGGCACGCGCCACCCAAGAATGGTTACAAAACTTGTTTTGGTTACAAAATGAGGTTCCTCACTTTATTTACAGTGCACAATGGCCACCAAAATCTCCGGATACCAATCCGTTGGACTATTGTGTGTGAAGTACTTTGGAAAGCAAGGTTGGCACTAAAAAAGACCAAAATACCGCAGAGCAACATTCGGGCAGCATGTGACGGTTTCATGGCCGTTTGAAGGCCATAATTCTACCAAAGGTGACCAATTCGAACAAATCTAAACTTATTCTAAAATTTGATGCTATTTCCGACATTTTTTGCTTTCATTCAATAAAAAAATTGAAAAGACAAGTAAGCAAAGGCTACAAACGCGCGGGGCCGACCACGTGATATCCTACAACACTACAATATGTTAGAAGCCACCTTATGCCCAAATCCATTTTAGAAGATTTCGCTTTTGAAATTATGTCACGGAACACTGCCCAGATATTACCCTTAGCATTTCGACCAGGGTTATTTGCCCAATATTTACCCACTCAGTCGCGTTGTTAGTTGTTGTGATCCATTTTATAGCTAAATATAATCCAATGGCCATCCAAAATACTGTAATTTTTCCCTGTACTTAACTCTCTTCTCAGGCGTGTCGATTAGCTTCAATTGTGTGATCTGTTTTTGGTTCATTTGAACCGCTAAATATTTTACGATCATCTTCAAAAGCAAGAAGCACAAAAGTAGTGGTCCATTCTACCAGCTGTCCTAAACTCTAACTTCATGCGAGATTTCGTGTCCTTCGGTTTCTCTTTGTGATCTTTATAACGACTTCAAAATCAGTTTTTTAGTTGGTCCATTTAACCCCTTAATATATTGCGGACATCATTAAAAACAATAGGCCTAGCCCTTCTGACCCTAACCCTACCCTTGTGAAAATTTTCGTGAGAATCGGACGATAAATGCAATCTGTCTATAATAACTCCAAACTGTATTGTAAGGTGAAGAAATATTACAAAATATAAACTTCAATATTATAATTCAAATTGAAAAATCGCAAATAAGTCAAATTGAAAAAATATGAAAATGTAAAAATGTCAAATACTACTACAAAATCTATATTAACATCATTATTGGCAGGGTACAATGATATCAAGGTAGGGCTATGATACCATATGATTTTAATTGTTTTATTTTCTTGGCCTAATATGTCATCTTTTTTTGTTTATGTATGTGTTTTCTTTACAATAACAAAAAAATTGTTCAGAAAACATTCAAATTCGGGTGTTTCCAAATGTTCATTTCAACGCATGCATCGACAAAATCTAGAGTTTTTGTAGCGAAATAATCCTTGAGAGATATATAGAACATGGTTTTGAAAAAACGTGTTGACCTTTCATTCAGTTATTGCGGTTTTCAATTATTGGCATCTTTTTATGTGATTTTTTAGATTTTATTATTTTATGTCAAAAGGGCATTCTGAATTGACAAAATTTGTAAAAATCGGTCCAGCCATTCTGGAGATATAAGCATTCTGGCTAACATCCCCTTCCTTTGTATATATATATATATATATATATATATATATATATATATATATATATATATATATATATATATATATATATTTCGCTATGTATATATCTGATATATTTACTATCGGCATCTACGTAACGGTCAGAATTGACCTGTTTGCTTATTTCTGATTTCGCCGGGATTAAAAATTGTTGCGGTTTAATGAAAAATTTAAAAATTCAACACAAATGTTATGGTCTATTTCATCCACTAAATATTACCCGATGACCATCAAAATTGGAAGGTATCTGTCCAGCCCTAATTTCTAGCCCCATGCTAACTTCCACTGACTGCAAAATCTGGCAATTTTTCAGTTTTTGGTCCATTTCAACCCCTAAATATTATGCGATCATCTCCAAAGGCAATAAGCTTCCATTCTGGCCCTAGCCCCACCTCCATTCTAAATTTCGTGAAGATCGGGCCATAATTGCGACCTGTAGGGTGATTACAAATTAGCATGGACAGACGGACATACATAGCTAGATCGAGTCAGCCGCGAGATAGGAAGATCCATATATACTTTCCTATATATATATATATATATATATATATATATATATATATATATATATATATATATATATATATATATATATATATATATATATAAATATATATATATATATATATATATATATATATATATATATATATATATATATATATATATATATATATATATATATATATATTCATATATATAGTATGCTAGTATATATAGTAAGCTAGTTCTTAACAAACCACGCATTATTTTAAAAGCGACTTCATATATCTGTGGTACATTAATGTGTGATTCATAAACTCAACAAACTGTTTGGTTGATTTAACTGTGAGCTGGCAATTTCTTTCTTTCTATCAAATTTTAATGTTGATATCTGTAAGGACTCACAGTTAAATCAACCAAACAGTTTGTTGAGTTTATGAATCACACAGTAATGTACCACAGATATGACTTAAGTCAGTCAAAAAAGCGTTTTATGTATTTTCACTTAAACTCTTGACTTTTGGTCATAACATAGTTTGATATGATCTTACGTTAGCACTTACCATTCATACATAATTACGTTACGATTCGCAGCATCTTTGAAGATGTACCGTCTAATTATGCCACCAGCCCATAATCTGCACCAATCTGTGTGCGCAACTAGTTAATGACCTGTATTATTTACAGGATTATAGAACTCGTGACTTTTCGTCGAGTGATGTGTGTATCTCGGGTTCAAGTATATTGTACCGAATATAATTGTTTGGAATATACGGCTTGGTGAGATATAAAAACTAGAACGGATAAAATATATATGTGCAAACTATAGTTATATCTAAACAAATTTTTATTGAATTTCATATACTTGCATCCATGGCATAATTACAGAAGGTAGAACAAAGCTGTCAAAACATATACACATGTTGTGTCAGTGTGTGTATTGTTTTGAACAAAAAATACCATGGTATAATTATTGCAGGTAGCAGCAAGTCCCAGCTGATTTGACTCTATAGTAATATTAGTGTCAAGCTCAATATGGCGTTTTGTGATTTAGTTCCATTTCTTGATATACAATAGGTATACCATTTTTAAATATCTCTGCAGGGTAATGTAAACATATTTTAATAATATATTCGTATATTTCATGTTTCCTAAAATTGCAAAATGTAGAATACTATATGTGTGTATGCTGTTTGGTTTCAATTTGAAAGGGATGTAGCTTTTTCCACGATTTTCTAGCGATTGCTAGAAGTTTTGAGAGATTAGGACATAAAGCTAACAACTGTACATTCAGGGGAATGGTATGAAAGCATTCGGCAAATATTGAAAAATTAACTCGGGGTAAAGTCATTGAAATTCCAAATAGTGCAACAACTTACACCGCAACAGAGAGAAAATAGACTAAAAAAAAATAAATGGTTGCTTCACTGGGCCGAAAGTGGTGAACTGCAGAATTTGGCATTCTCCGATTAGAAAACATTCGTTGTCCAGCAAATTGTAAACAAAAAAATTATAGTGTTTACTTGCCAAAAAGTCAGCTGAAAGTGTGCACATTCGGTTGGCCACCAGAACTTAAGCGCCGGCCATGGTAATGGTGTGGGCCGCCATAAAGGCCGCTCATATTAATCGACCGTGGCATCAGAATAAATGCCGAATATTATCACGAAAATATTCAGGAGGGTGTATTAAAACCTTAAGCACGCAAACATTTTTGGCCGCAGACCTTGGACATTACAACAGGACTCAGCACCATCGTACTCAGCACG
Source organism: Musca domestica (assembly GCF_030504385.1). Classification (NCBI taxonomy): domain Eukaryota; kingdom Metazoa; phylum Arthropoda; class Insecta; order Diptera; family Muscidae; genus Musca; species Musca domestica. The sequence continues at coordinate 8,290,945 of NW_026712363.1, read as the reverse complement.
CGCCACCCAAGAATGGTTACAAAAATAGGTTCCTCGCTTCATTTCCATCGCACAATCTCCCAAAATCTCCGGATACCAATTCGTTGGACTATTGTGTCTGAAGTATTTTGGAAAGCAAGGTTGACACTTAAAAATACCAAAGTGTCAATCACCCCAAGCAAGCGCTTCGCCGGGAATGGACCGAAATACCGCAGAGCAACATTCGGGCAGCGTGTGACGGTTTCATTGGCCGTTTGAAGGCCATAATTGGTGTCAAAGGTGTCCGATTCGGATAAATCTAAAGTTATTCTAAAATTTTATGCTTTTTCCGACATTTTTTGTTTTCATTCAATAAAACTTAAAAAATGTTAAAATATGGCGTTTGACTTTGTTGCAGTTTTTTTATCTCACCCTTTAGAATAAATGAGAAAAAATTAAAATTAAGGTGAGAATACAGATGGCTTAAGTCCGGCTTCTTCGGAAGATAACAAAGGAGCGTAGGGTGAACCAGTATAAATTATAGGCCAAAATCAAGCTAAGTAAACCTAAAACTCCTTTCTTCCTATAGGAAGAAGCCATCCGATGATTTAAGCCAATAAAAAAGCTCTTTACTTTAAATTTAGATGCAGCAGAAATACATAATTTTCACGTTTTTAATTTGGGGATAAAACAATATTGTCCCCATGGTACAATGAAGAAAAGGTAGACTAAGTTGGAAAATTTTGCAAGCAAAGAGACTGGCTTAAGTCATCGGCTGGCAGCTTCGTAAGGAGCGTATGGTTAAAAAGTTTAAATTATGGGTCGAAATTGAAATAAGTCAATATAAAGCTTCTTTGTTCCTTTACGAAGAAGCCAGTCGATGACTTAAGCCAGTCAATAAAGCGTTTTATGTATTCTCACCTTTATATTTTAATAGGGTTCGTCCTTAACCTAAACAAATCAATGATTCATCTTAATCGGAATATAAAAGCTACCTTCAATTTGCTTACATAAATATATGGACAGACGAACGAACAGAAAGATGGATGGACGCGCATAAATTGCCTCAGAATGTGATTCTATGTCGATCAGCCAAAGGAACTATAACAGCTGTACAACGTCGGCTGCCTAGATAGACCAGTTTTGATCCAACTTCTTTCAATATGGTGTAGCCGTCTCAATTCGTATTGAGAGCGATGCAAGCCTTCACATTATGCTACATCTTTTTAATTGGCATGCCAAACCTACCCATCTCAATCCCGAATATTTCTGGCTGCAATCTGCAAAGGTTGTACGAATGTTTAAAAAGCTATATTAAAGTCTCTATCTTAGTTTACAGTTCGAAGTTTTGGAATGGTTTTGCTTTTTGAAAGTTTAGTATGTTCCCAATATAATTTTGTGACGCAAAACTCAATTTGGGAAATAATTTCCTTATTTAAAGTCCATTATACATTATGCGATTTGTTGTTTAGTCCCCTACCTTACCATTTCACCACCCAGTCGCAAAGATCCAAATCAATGTTTTTTTCAAGAATTACTCATTAGGACATTTTCAAAGAGTTGACGTGTCTTCAAAAAATTATTAAGGTATAGAAGATTAATAAAGGGAACAACGGAACGACCAACCTCTTTACCAGCCCGTAGCTCATGTACGAATATATGTAGTGTCCTTAAAAATGATACAACAAAAACAGATTAACTTATTAGCCATTTCGTTCGTCATAATATTCCTATCAAAACGTCGAATTTTAGTTAGACCTTTTAAGGACCGCCCGACTAGTGACATATTTAGTCACTGGTACTATTCTGCATTCATTAACCATTTTGGGTACTTCTTGATGACAAAAATCACGACATTATCATTAAGTTTATTTTGGATCTTAATAAATGGATTAGCTTAGAATATACCTGCACCGAAACCGTAATTTTTTTGGACATGACTGAATATGTCCAAAAAAGGTAAAATCAGAATTTCCTTCTTCCTTCCTTCTTCCTTGCTGGCAAAAAAACTGAGCGTAAACATCTCAAATGTGTAATGCAATGTAATTTGAAGAACGCTCCTAAGAACTTCTGTCATCTGAAACGCGGACGCGGTCATGTTTAATCGTAGAGAAAACAGGGGAGCATTATCTAAGTTTCCAACATTTACACAAAGCGTGCAATACCGCTTTGCTCTAGTTTAAACGCTTCTCCTACTCCGGTTTAAACGGAGTTCCAAGATTTTTCGTAGGTATATTACGTTTGCATTTAAAGCTGAAGTGTTACTCCACCCAGTAGTGACAGCGGAGTTATCAACTCAGTGTAATTTTTGTGAATCGACTAGTTTAGTCTCAATGGAGTTTACTCCCAGACGATTAGCATCGGCCCAGAAGGAATCTACAACTTATCAACTCTTTAAACGGAAGAACACAGATGTGATTTGTAACATTACCGGTATTACCTGGTCAGGGCAAAAAATATAAGGGGTTGAACATGTAGCCCGGCTTCGCCAGAATTTCAAAAAAAAATCTATTACTTTCCTGAATTAATTTTTCATCACCGATTTTTAAGGGCGGAAATACATAAAGCGCATATTTGGCTGGCTTAAGTCATCAGCTGGCTTCTTCGTAGATGAGCAAAGGAGTCTAGGTTGTCTTAGTTCGATTTTGGCCCTAGACTCCTTTGTTCATTTCCCAAGAAGCCAGCGGATGCCTTAACCCAGCCAGATAAGCGCTTTATGTATTGCCAGCTTAAGAGTGTTATCTTTCCCGCCATGTACATATATTTTGAATCCGCCTGACATGTCTGTTTTGGTAATATCTCGTGACCTAAATATCAAAATGCAGCTAAAGTAGTTTGTAGTATTTGGGACATAACTGAATAATTTAACAATTTGAATTGACTATGAAAAATATAGACGAGAACGATTACAACCAACAGTTATGGCAATAACGACTATACTTTTTAGGTTTTTTTTGTGACAAGTTACAATGTGTAAACCTTGGCAGAAGAATACAGGTAGATGCATCAACGCTTGGGAGCATTGATACGTCAAAAAATTTAATTTTTTTTTATATAAGTCGATTTTTTATATGTTTTCTTATACGACGTCCTTCGGAGGTTATTACAGTTCACGTTTTTCAAAATTTTTTACAAATTTAAATAATTTCTCATTCAACATTTCCAATTCCAAAATTGGTTTGACAGTTCATTGTCCCAGCAGCAGTGTCGATGTGTCTACCTATATTCTTCTACCATGATGTAAGCCAAAATTCATAAACCCTCCACCCTATGGGTATTAAAATATTATAAGATGTCATCTACAGACCCCTATAATGCTTCAGAAAATATTTTTGGATGACCCTATTGCAGCTTCATTTTAAAATTACAAGACTTCAGTCATATCGCATCTCGAATCTTTTTGTACAATATATCTAACTCAATTTCTTCCTGTACTCGTTACCGACTCAATACCCGAACTGACAGATATGCCATAGGTTACGCTTCTGAGTTATAGCAATTAGATTCATTCAGCCTAGACCTTTAAAGCATGAAAAAAAACAAGGACAAAAATTTCACCGCCTTTAACCCAGAAGCGTGACATATTGCGTATCAGTCTTCCTGACTCATTATTTTCTAGACATTGATTTTCATACGAAAAAAGAATTATTCTAAAACAGTTAATTAAATTCCATAAACATTCCAATGATGTACAGATAAGACTAATCGGTTATTTAAAACGGGTTAACGGGTTATCATAACATCTGCTTCAAAAATTCAGTCTAACATATCTATCCTCCAAGAAAATTTGTTTTTAACATGTTCGGCATAACCAGAGCAACATATTTATAGTTAATATTTCCGATGCAACCAAGATGTCTACATAACAAATACCGAACATATAGAAAGATTCGAGACGCGATCTGTATTAAGATATGTAATCCCAAAGCGACGAAAAAACGCCAAACAGAGATGTAAGCAAATCATTCCATAACTCTACAACTTGACATATAGCGAAATTTTCCTTTTGGGCTCTAAATATACTCTATACCAGAGGAAGGCAGAGAGACTCAAAATTTTTTTGTGATTGTATGTATTTTGACATGGTAGAAAAATACAGGTAAGAGCAAGTGTTGTTGTACAATAATCGTAACAACACACCACATACCAATTTGGTTTTGTACGTAATACAAGTGTCAGAGTTATGTGTCCAAAAATGTAAACAAAATAATTAATTTTCAATAATTTTTTTAATTTCAAAAATATACAATACTTCTTAAAATATTTAATTTTAATGCTTTCACATCATTCCCCTGAATGTATAGTTGTTAGCTGTTGGTCCGAATCTCTCAACACTTCAAGCAATCGCTAGAAAATCGCGGAAAAGGCAACATCTCTTTCAAGTTGAAACCAACCAGCATACATACATAAAGTATTCTACATTTTGCAATTTTAGGAACATGAAATATACGAATATATTATCTAACGTGGTGTCGCAGTTCCTTAACCGCAAATAAAGTTTTCGAACCATTGCCTTTGGTTTTTTGTGAAGTACAACGACGATTTTTTCTATTATTAGGCAAAAACTATGTTCACATTGCCCTGCAGTCAAATTTTATATCAAAAAGGGGTATACCTATTATATAATAAGAAATTGAATTAAATCACGTAATCTCGCATGAAGTTAGAGTTTAGGACAGGCGATCACTACTTTTGTGAAAAAAATACCAACATTACTTATAGGCGATATCCGAAATACATAAAAGGTAAGTTCACCTTTTATTTTTATGCTGATTTTTTGACGAATATAGCCAAATATCGTAGACAAGCAAATCATATAGATGAATCTAAATTTGGAGATAGAGAGGTACCTTTGCTTTTGGAGATGATCGCAAAATATTTAGGGGTTGAAATGAACCAAAGCAGAAAAAATTTCCTGATCACTGAATTGAAGCCAATCGACACGCCTGAGAAGAGAGTTAAGGACAGGGAATAATTCTAGCATTTTGGAGGACCATTGGACTATATTTAGCTGTAAAATGGACCACAACAACTAACAGCACGACGGAGTGCGTAAATAATGGGCAAATGCCCCAGATCAAAATGCTAAGGGCAATATCTTAAAATTTCAAAAATGAAATCTTCCAAAATAGATTTGGACATGGGGGGGGCTTCTAACATATTGTAGTGTTGTAGGGTATCACAGGGTCGGCCCCGCACGACTATAGCCTTTGCTTATTAGTTTTTTTATATAATATCGGAATGGTTTGTTGGCAATAAAAAAATCTGAATGACTAATATTTGAAATGAAATGAGTCTATGTCTAAAATTGGCATCTAGCTTTCAACTCCAGGACCTACATCGTGCTCCAGCTGGAAGATGCGAACACATTTAAACAAACAAAATTGACCGGCAAAGCGTTATGGGGCTCATCTCAAAACGTACACCTACTTCTTTCATATGACAATAATCCGTCCAATGAGAATTCAAAATGCAATATTCATTGGGACTGCAATCAGTGAAATACCGAATATAAAGGGTGCAAAATACTACAACGAATTGGACATTTAGTAAGAGAAGGATTTCTTTCTAAACTTTAAAGATACCTTAAATTGCTTTTGCAGATCATGATATGGGTCATAACCCCCCGGTTAAGGGTACAACCCGACTTCAAGTATATATAACCATATTTTTCATACTAATTTCGGCAAATGCTGGTATGAGAAGAAACCATCCTTATAAAAACTGATCTCGTTTTGGTATAACCATCATATGATTATGCTGTTTTCGGGGTATTGGCCATTTTTTAATTTGTTTAGCCCTTATTTGGTATCATGGTTTCTAAGGCGTTAGAAAATCTCTTCGCATAAAATTTTCAATTTTCTTTGTCTTGACCACATTCATCAGTTGATTTAGCTAAAAATTTTATTTAAGCTATTTAGGGGTAGAGAACCCTATTACAGGTAATTGTCCACATAGGCAATTATTGAAGTATAGTGTATATATAGTGTACCCCCAAATCCACTTTCTGATCCAATGTGTGGTCAGAAAAGAAAATTTTGTATTCCATTGAATTTGTAACCCTCAACCAATATTCTCGGTTGGGAACATAGACTTAGGATGTTCTTTTATTTAAAATAAACTCCGAAATGTCAAACTGGGACTCATTCAGTAGAAATTTGTGGCAAAAACATAAAATAAATAAAGAAAGTAACACGGGAAAAATATGGACTTTATCGGTTTTTCAACGCACAATTTAAATGACAAAGAATTAATTTTACGGTAATGGATGTAAAAAAGTAATTAGTAACTATAACTATTCTGAAATCTTTCTGCCCTCCGATGGTAGATGAACATCTATTACAATTTTTACCATGAATATTTATTTCTATTTAGAAATTACTATGGAAGCATTACTTATTATAAGAATTGTGACTTATAGTCAGATCTGTAATTTATTTTGCATCAATACTAAAAATTAAGCTGAGCCCATATATTGGGCCATTAAAAACAGTTCATATAATAATTTCATAGCAAATGCCAAGCGTGTCGGAAACTGCAATCTTTTGGAGTTGAAAGGCATTTCTGTTGCAATTAGTGAATTCGAGGTAGCAACATACTTTCCAGTAATAATCATAGCCTCAATTAAATGTTTGTGTAGTTTTTATACTCTCCACCATAGTATGGAGGTTTGTCATTCCGTTTGTAACACCTAGAAATATACATTTTTACGACTTTAGAACGGATTTGATATGAAATTGGGCAATCTAATACATAGAAGCTGGATATTAATCTGGATCGATTTTCATATATATACACTATATTAATTAATATCCAGCTCCTATGTATTAGATTGCCCAATTTCATATCAAATCCGTTCTAAAGTCGTAAAACGCACGCAATTTCAATTATTGATCACACAAATTTCCAATATAAACTTCTTTCCCCGATAGTAATTTATATGCATAGCAGCGTACAGGGTGAGATGAAAAAACTGCTACCAACTTAAGACTGCGGTCATAAGGGACAGCTCAGTATATTGTTTATAAGATTACAAAAGCATTTTGGTGGGAATTTTCCAGAAGAAAAGTTATTCGCCACAAGTGGCTATCGTTAGAGCACTCGAGCATTTAAATGTGATAAATCTTTTGTGTCTCGTACCATCGCTCGTTACCGTGATATTGATAGCGTAGCACGATTCCATTCGGCAAACATTAAAAAATGAAATAAAGCCATTGAAATTCCAAAAAGTACAAGAACTTACACCGCAACAGAAATAAAATAGACTCGAAATAGCTAAAGAGTTGCTTGGCTTAGCCGAAAGTGGTAAACTGCTTTTCCGACGAGAAAACATTCGTTCTCCAGCAGTTTGGAAATAAACAAAATGATCGTGTTTACTTGCCAAAGAGGTCAGCTGAATATGTGCACCTTCGTTTGGCCACCAAAACTCAAGCGCCGGCCATGGTGATGGTGTGGTCCGCCATAATAGCTGATGGTCGCTCTCGCTCGTATTAATCGACCGTGGCATCAGAATAAGTGCGCAATATTATCGCGAAAATATTATGGAGTGTGTATTAAAACCTTGGGCAAGCAAACATTTTGGCCGCAGACCTTGGACATTCCAACAGGACTCGGCACCATCGCACTCGGCACGCGCCACCCAAGAATGGTTACAAAACTTGTTTTGGTTACAAAATGAGGTTCCTCACTTTATTTACAGTGCACAATGGCCACCAAAATCTCCGGATACCAATCCGTTGGACTATTGTGTGTGAAGTACTTTGGAAAGCAAGGTTGGCACTAAAAAAGACCAAAATACCGCAGAGCAACATTCGGGCAGCATGTGACGGTTTCATGGCCGTTTGAAGGCCATAATTCTACCAAAGGTGACCAATTCGAACAAATCTAAACTTATTCTAAAATTTGATGCTATTTCCGACATTTTTTGCTTTCATTCAATAAAATTGAAAAGACAAGTAAACAAAGGCTACAATCGCGCGGGGCCGACCACGTGATATCCTACAACACTACAATATGTTAGAAGCCACCTTATGCCCAAATCCATTTTAGAAGATTTCGCTGCCCAGAACACTGCCCAGATATTACCCTTAGCATTTCGACCAGGGTTATTTGCCCAATATTTACCCACTCAGTCGCGTTGTTAGTTGTTGTGATCCATTTTATAGCTAAATATAATCCAATGGCCATCCAAAATACTGTAATTTTTCCCTGTACTTAACTCTCTTCTCAGGCGTGTCGATTAGCTTCAATTGTGTGATCTGTTTTTGGTTCATTTGAACCGCTAAATATTTTACGATCATCTTCAAAAGCAAGAAGCACAAAAGTAGTGGTCCATTCTACCAGCTGTCCTAAACTCTAACTTCATGCGAGATTTCGTGTCCTTCGGTTTCTCTTTGTGATCTTTATAACGACTTCAAAATCAGTTTTTTAGTTGGTCCATTTAACCCCTTAATATATTGCGGACATCATTAAAAACAATAGGCCTAGCCCTTCTGACCCTAACCCTACCCTTGTGAAAATTTTCGTGAGAATCGGACGATAAATGCAATCTGTCTATAATAACTCCAAACTGTATTGTAAGGTGAAGAAATATTACAAAATATAAACTTCAATATTATAATTCAAATTGAAAAATCGCAAATAAGTCAAATTGAAAAAATATGAAAATGTAAAAATGTCAAATACTACTACAAAATCTATATTAACATCATTATTGGCAGGGTACAATGATATCAAGGTAGGGCTATGATACCATATGATTTTAATTATACCCTACAACACTATGTGTTGAGGGTATTATAAGTTTGATTGGGCCAAAAATTGTGTAACACCACGAAATATTGGTTTCCCACATAGGAAAGTATATATGGATCATCCTAGCTCGCCGAACTGAGTCGATCTAGCTATGTATGTCCGTCCGTCCGTCTGTCCGTCTGTCCGTCTGTCCATGTTAATTTGTAATCACTCTACAGGTCGCAATTATGGCCCGATCTTCACGAAATTTGGAATGGAGGTCGGGGTTGGGCCAGAATAGAACCCTATTTCTTTTCGAGATGATCGCCAAATGTTTACGGGTTGAAATGGACCAAATACTGAAAAAATGTCGGATTTTGCAGTAGCTATACAGGTCGCAATTAATGACCAATCGACGCGGAATTTCGCATGTAGCTAGAGTTTAGGACGGGGAAGAAGCCTACCAATTTGGGTGGTCATCGGATAATATTTAGCGGGTAAAATAGACCATATATTTTGTGTTGAAAAAATTCAAAGTTTTTCATTAAACCGCGAATATTTTAAATCCCGGCGAAATCGCAAAGCCATGACAAGGTTACTTCTGACCTTTACATTGATGTTAACATCCAACAAATCGGATATATAGCAAAATATGTGCGATATAGGGTAAGTGTGCCTAAGTTCGGCATGTCCCAGTAGTCGGCACTTTTTATTTTTAAGACCAAATAAATGAAACTATTATAACTAAATGTATTTTGTTTACTTCAAATATATTGTCAGCTATCTTTGTGCACAATTCTGCTAAGAAAAGATGAATTATTCTAATAAAAATTAAATTTTTGTCTGTGAAGGTCCTAAACAATTTATATTCTTAAGAAAAGTACAATAAAGACGTCGAATCAGTTTAACTAAACAAAAATATTATATTTTAATGAATTAATTTGTTATTATTATTAATTATTCTTACAAAAAAAATTGGTATGCCGACTGTTGGAAAATGCCATACCGACAATTGGCAAGTGGTGCCGACTACTGGCAAAAAAGCATTGTTTTAATAAAACTACAAATTTATGAAATTTAATAAAAAGTTATTAAAACTTTATTTATTATTGCAAAAACTATACAAAATTTCGAATCTGAATAAATTAACTTTGTAATAATTGAAATGTTCCACTCAGAATGGTGAGCGATTAAAAACGCGAAAATCTTAAAAGTGCCGACTACGGGTACACTTACCCTACATGTCTATCAAAGAAGATATGCTTGAAAGATCTCTTATATGTCGAGAACGGCTGAACTGATTTCGACAGTTCTCATTAATTCAGAATGGCCTCTTGGCAGGAAAGAAAAAACGTCTAAAAAAATCGCATAAAAATATCTCTCTAAAGATGAAAATATTGATTTTGTAAAATTTTCTCATATTTTTTCAATATTTTCATATTTTTGCCATATTTTCATTTTGAATTAAACATTTGGTAATATTTCTACAGCTAACAAAACTAAGTAGTTAGGATATTAGGATATCATATACAGATCGCATTTATGGCCCGATCCTTACGAAATTTTGCATGCGGATAAGATGAGGGTCAGAATAGAAGCCTACTCTTTTTGGAGATGATCGCCATATATTTAGGGGTTGAAATGGACCAAAAAACTGGAAAATTGTCAGCAGGTCGTTATTATCGCCCGATCCTCACGCACATTTGAAAGGGGGTTACCGGACATTGCAAAAGCCAAGCAGTTTTGGATGGCCATCCAAAAATATTCAATGTGTGAAATAGTTTGCCAACTTTTGTAGACAAAATACGAAAATGTCCATTCCAGAGACTTTTTCGAGGATTCACAAATACAGGAAAGACGCAGTTCTGACTATTTCGTTAACGAATATAGTCAAATGTCTGTATCTCATATAGATGCGTTTCAGTCAAAAACCAATAATAAATGTTAATCTTTTGCCACTTCTAAGAAATTATAGGTCTTTGGTAAATATTGGTTCCAGATCTAGGAAGACCATTTAAGTGCAACATCTACCAATAAATTGGAAATGAGCAAATTAGTTTAAGTTGCTATTATTCGAAAATTAGGGAACGAAACCTGATGGTTTTCTTTTATAATTTGTCACAATATCTTGTGGAATTCTTTCGAGTATCTCGCCTATATAAACTGTATGGTTTATTATAGTGTTGTAGGGTATTCAACGGTCGGCCCCGCTCGACTGTAGCCTTTGCTTACTTGTTTTTTTATTTTCTTGGCCTAATATGTCATCTTTTTTTGTTTATGTATGTGTTTTCTTTACAATAACAAAAAAATTGTTCAGAAAACATTCAAATTCGGGTGTTTTCAAAATGTTCATTTCAACGCATGCATCGACAAAATCTAGAGTTTTTGTAGCGAAATAATCCTTGAGAGATATATAGAACATGGTTTTGAAAAAAAGTGTTGACCTTTCATTCAGTTATTGCGGTTTTCAATTATTTATTCAAAATAAATGCAACAAGTTGTTTGATTTTTTATTGTTTTGATACTAATTCTGACATTGCAAGCCAAACAGGTAGACCTCTATGCTTGCAATTTTTTCAAAGTTGACCTACCTTCTCTTCATTGTACCATGATTTTTGGCATCTTTTTATGTGATTTTTTAGATTTTATTATTTTATGTCAAAAGGGCATTCTGAATTGACAAAATTTGTAAAAATCGGTCCAGCCATTCTTGAGATATAAGCTTTCTGGCTTAAATCCCCTTCCTTTGTATATATACATATTGTATTTCGCTATGTATATATCTGATATATTTACTATCGGCATCTACGTAACGGTCAGAATTGACCTGTTTGCTTATTTCTGATTTCGCCGGGATTAAAAATTGTCGCGGTTTAATGAAAAATTTAAAAATTCAACACAAATGTTATGGTCTATTTCATCCACTAAATATTACCCGATGACCGTCAAAATTGGAAGGTATCTGTCCAGCCCTAATTTCTAGCCCCATGCTAACTTCCACTGACTGCAAAATCTGGCAATTTTTCAGTTTTTGGTCCATTTCAACCCCTAAATATTATGCGATCATCTCCAAAGGCAATAAGCTTCCATTCTGGCCCTAGCCCCACCTCCATTCTAAATTTCGTGAAGATCGGGCCATAATTGCGACCTGTAGGGTGATTACAAATTAGCATGGACAGACGGACATACATAGCTAGATCGACTCAGCTCCGCGAGATAGGAAGATCCATATATACTTTCCTATATCTGTGGTACTTTTCTGTTTTGTTAATTTATCTGTGAGTCCAACAGATATCAACATTAAAATTTGATAGAAAGAGAGAAATCGCCAACTCAATGTATATAACTGAAATCCATCCAGCACCTATGTATTAGATCTGTCCGATTTCATGTTAAAACCGCTCTAAAGTCGTAAAACTCACAATTATTGTTCACACAAATTTGTAATATAAACTGTATTTATTACAGATAGTTCTTCATGTGCGACCCGCAGGAATATCCCATGCAATGATGGTTCTCAAAACTACATATTTTATTTCCATTATGTTTGGTCCCAGTACTCTCCCCCGGTATAGAAAATCGTGCTTACTTATTATTTTGGGATATTGCCTGTACTCCATGTACACAATCAAGCAAATAATGTATCTCTTGAGGTGTAGGGCATTGCAATAATCCCTTCAAAAAAATAAAATAAGAAGTACAATTTTTCGTTTTATTTAAACAATGTAAAAAACTTATGTACTAAAATATAAATAAACTTAACAAATCTTAAATACTAAATTGGCAATTCTTCGACGGCATTAGACATTTTATGCTATTACATATACATGTATGTGGGTATGTAGACACACCGTGGAGTTGATTTAAACCAACATGCTGGCGTTATTGTCACAAAATTCATAAATATTATCAACAAATAACATTTGTTCGTTGCATTTGGGTTCGGCAGTGTCAATGGGGGTGGGTAGGGGTTGCGCTTCTGGCTTCAACAACTTCTCAATGTCGACGGGGACACCGCATTCATTTGGATTGGTTTCCAATGTCAGACGTTTTAGATTGTTTATTATCGATATATCCTGTTTGATTTCCTTTTTGACCTCGAGTAGCTCATGTTCGGTGCGTATGATTTCCCTAGCGTAGGCTTCAATGTTTTCCTGAATTTGTCCCACTGACATTTCTAGATCTTTGTCTGCGGCAGTATACAGTTCATTTTGTAACTTATAGAGTTTGCATTTATTGGTTAGTTCTTTGGTCAGAGCATATTCCCGATCGTATAGTTCATTCATTTGGGCATTCTTTTGAGCTAGTTTACTGCGAACCGAACTGCGAATGGTGGAGTCTTTACGTCTTCGCAAATAATTGCTGCTACATTCGGCGTTGGATATTTTATCATGGGCGGTACTACTACTTCGCTTCTCTTTACGTCGATGGCTTCGGCGTTTACGTTGCGATGAACGATTTTCGGATAAACGATATAGTTTCTCTTTGTTGACTTTGTTTTTGGCTCTCACATCTGACTGCTCCTTCGACGGCTTTAGATTCGTATTTAGCCCGTTCAAATCAACCCCATTGGTATCATTCTCAGCAGAATCTGGTATTAGTTTGTCCAGTAGTTTCCCATTATTGTCTTTGCCGGAATTTGTTTCGTTTGTCTTCGTTTTCTGGCCATTATTGGATGATAATTTTTGCTGGTTTTTCTTTTTGTTGGATTTCTTTCGTCCAAATTTCAATAGCTTACAAATGTAGTTGCGTATACAGGTTAGGGTGGTGTTACTTTTGAACGCTTTGCTAGGATCTTGTATGTCTTTGTGATGTTTCAAACTTAAACGAATCTAAAAAAATGGACAAGAAATGACACGGTTAATTAACGTTCAATAAAGGGGAATGTTCATATTGTCATTGATGTAAGTATCTTTTTATAAAGTTTATTAATAATACTAATAGTAATAAGTAAAAAAGATTCTAAGTTCGGTCGGGCTGAAAATTTAATAACCTCCACTATTTGTAAGAAAATTAAAAACTCGTTTAAAAATCTGCTTCTAAAATTATTAAAATACCGAATATAGGGTGGTATAGTTATTCTCTGCATATTGCGATCTCAAAATCTCAATAGCTCCATTGTGAAATATGGCTCAACTCGGAAAAAATACCGAATGTCGAAAGATATCGGGGAATATATGAACATGTAGACCTTCGTAGGTTATTTTCTTTTATAGGTGTGGTGGTACCCATTACGAGCTCCAATACCAAATACGAGACATCATTAAAATACGCAGTATTTTTAGGTATAGTTATATGTCGATAAAATCATCGAAATACTGGATATAGGGCTATACTAGAGAAATTTTCGTCATGGCATTTTCGTCAGAGTACCCATTGCAAACTCGAACTACTAAAATTAAAATAATTTCAGTGAAAAATTTTGCTAAAAAATGAAGACACCGTATACCAGAAGGTCCCGTGTGTCCAAATAGTTACAGTTGGGACTATACGCGTATATGGGGTTTATACCAAAAATTGGATGTATATAGACTGCTTTCTGCAAAGATGCCTAATTACAGCATATTCAGTTTAGATCGTACAAAATCGTATAAAATGAATAATAGTTAATATTTTTAATTGGCAATATAATAAAACTTATTTATTTCTCTTAACATTATTCCACATTTTAAAGCAATATGTTATTCATATAATTTATTTATTTTGTAATTCTTCGCTTTATACTTCAAAAGGCCTTCATTGAATAATTTTTTTTTTTTTAAATGTAAAAATTATGGCTTTTGAATTTGCTGCAGTTCTTTTTTTTATCTCACCCTGTATTATAAAACATATTTATTGCTCTTACTCTTCACCATTATTCCACACTTAAAAGCCATAATTGACATAATTTATTTATTTTATAGTTCTTCCCTACATCCTCCAAACGAATGGGCTTAAATATAGCATTGCAATATGTGGAATTTCTCTTGGTAGAATAATTTCCAATATGAGTCCATGTTTTTACATAGCTCCGATTTTAGATATTTTGAAGGCCCTAAATACACCACACACTCCGAAATTTACTATTTCGAGTGTGAAATAAGATACAGGCATAAACAATTGTTTACTTAGACACATAAATAAGTACTGTTAGATTTTATGTACTTTTTTTATTATATTGGGCATATTTTCCAATAAGGTTGGCTGTAATTTGGAATTTTGGATTCTCAAGGGATGAAATAATCGAACATTGCAAAAACTTTTAAATATAAATTAAGTGAATGTCAACTCTTAACATTTAACACCTAACAGTTCCATCCGATTTTAAAGTGTCTAGCCACATTTTTCAACTTTTGAGGCTTTAAGTGGGGCAACGGTCTGAGCAGTTATTTGACATGCCAAAGGGGCCCCATATAACGGTATCGTCCTATTTAAGTTATTTATACGAAGACTTATCCAACCGAATCGGTAGTAATTTCTTTCAAAATTCTTCAAATCAAAACTGTTTATAAATTAACATTTTGGAATTGTATCATTTTACAATCCCAAGATCAGCGATAAAACGAAAAAATTACCGTAAAGTGAAATTATTTCTGATAGAACTCCGTTGCCTTTAGTATTGGAAGGAAAAAGAAGTAAGAATATTTAAAAATCAAAATCAAACAGTTAGAAACTGGGCATCTGGGAACTACGTATCATTCGACCAAATTTGTCGAAAAAAAGCACCATATTTGTAGGTTAAAGTTTCAGATTTTTTTACGTGATGGATCTCAAGTGTTTAAAGCCTAAAATCTCCGAATACTTTAACTTACACATGTGCATTTTCGCTAATTCTTTCTCGGTCACCTTGGGTCCGGTGTGTCGTATGATTAATTTGTCCAAAAATAGCTATTAAATTGTTACGTTGAGTATACGTCACCGTCTACATTAATCATTCGTAAAAAAGTAAATGTAAGTATGTCTGTTCAACATTTGTAAATATTACCAGAAACCTTACTACAATCGTTCAGTTTTGCAGATTTTACTCTAAAATGTTTTATAATTTTCCTCCCAGGGCTTTACAACGTTATTAACACTAATTGAAGTGAAGTGAACACGCTTAGCTTTGATCAACGCACAACGCCCTCCCCGCTATGCGTTTCCTAAGCAAACATTTGTCCTGTTTGTGTGTAAATTTGTTCTATGTGTGTGCGAGAGTGTGCGTAGAAAAGGTAAATTTGTCCTGAGTGTATAAGCGTGTTGATTTAGTTTGCGTGAGGCGCCAATAAGTTGCCTCTTCCACTTTTCGGTTTCCTTTGGTTTTTTTTTTGTTTAGCGAAATTATGCAATCACGACAAAAAGTCACAAGAGTAAAAAGTTGAAGTCCTAAAAGCATGTATATATAGTTTTTTTGTCATATGCCTCGTCTTGTGTGTGAATGTGAGTGAATTTTCAAAAAACCCGCTACCACATACAGGGCAACAGGAACAACAACAACTGCTAGCTCTATAACGATATACATTTAAGCTTTTCATATTACCTCATTGTGTACACGACTCCAGGCTTTCCACACGGGCAGTATCGCCATATTGCCATCATAGCTGCGTTCAATACCGCGCCAACATTCCGTTATAACGTAATCGCTGTAGTCACGCGATGCTGTACCATCTTTTGTTTGAATGTGTGGATTTTTGTAGTTTCATTTTTTTTTTGGAAAAATTGCAAACATTGTTGTAGTTGTGTTTTTTAAGACAAAAAAAGTCGGCGCCATATTTTTTGGTTTTCATATAAACATCAAAGGGGTTGAGTTGGTTACCGGATGTACAGTCATCAAAATATGAAAGAAGGAGAAAAAAAGAATGGAAACCACCATTTAGTTTTCGTAATCTATGAAGTTTTTCGAAATGAGTTCGCAACATTCTTGTTGAGGTTAGTAAAGTTAAATAACGATATTATGACATATAATTAATATAGCATTATGTCTGAAATTAGTCTTTTGTTGTTGTTGTTGCACAACATATAGTTCATATTTATATGGCTTATTCATTCACCTTTTAAACGTTGACAGTATTCATAATTGCCACAACGGATCTCATCATCAATCAAAGCTTTGATTATGTCATTGCATGTTGTTTTATTTGTAACACCAGAAACGTAACGGGGTTCATCGCCAAGCCAAATCGTGATTTCCTTATGACCTTGTTCCTGCAATGATATAATGGCCAGTATAAGTAAGATATTTGTAATCACATTTTTTGTTATTGTTGGCATTAAAATTTTATTTAATAAATGAATCGACTCCAATTACTCCAATTTTAATTGTAAAGAAGCAATGAAAGCAATATTTCGACAGAAATAATTTCAAGCGGGAGGTTTTTATGAAATTTAAACAAAGTGAGAAAATTCTATCTTTTCTTATTGGAACTTAGATTTATTGATAATTACACTTTTTAATCTAGCTAATGTATCCAGATACTATTTGGAAACTATGCCAAACAGATAAAAACTATTTGAACCTATTATGTCCTCTACCATGGAAAACAATTTAAAGCATATTTGTTATCTTCAAAATTCCGAGCAAAAATTTTTGAAAGTTGTAAATATATAGACTTTTCTTATTGGGATAATTTCAAAGCAACAATATTTAAGGTCTAGTTTTGTGTTCAGGAACACCAAAAAACCTGGACCTAAGTTGGGCATTCTTTTCCAAGAAGATATTTTACTTTTTAATATTTCAAAATATCAAGTAACCGCCATTCGAATTGGTTGTATCTGCTATACGGAATTAAAGTCGAATCGTTGATCGGGACTTTAAATTTTTCTTGAGACGAGAATCCAAAAAACCTTATACATCACAATACCCAAAATCAAGAGGTACCACTATGTCAGGATTACATAAAAAAACAAGATCTGAGAATACCGTTTTATTGGTGCTGCACCAAATGGTAAATCTACATGGAAGCTATTATTTCGAAGATTGACTTTATCTACGGATTTTTGTTGAAAGTCGTGAACTTTACCAATACATGATACGACATGGACTACATAAGACTATTATTTTGAAGCCAAATTGATAAATTACAAAAAAATGGAATAGTAAGGTGGAGACACATAAGAGATTTTTTTCTGGCTTACGTCACCGAAATTGAACAAATTCAAGTTTGAAATGTGATAGTTTTTCAAAAATTTCGTTGCTTGCAGATATGCAGAACATGTTGCCATAGTGGAGAAATGAGTAGTTTTGCACGGTGCGTTGGATTTTATGTAACAGATCTACAAAAAAATCGACGCCGCCAACAAAACACTTCAACATAGTCACTAACAAATATTATTATTTTCAGAAATTTAATTGGACCAAAAATTATGTAACACCTCGAAATATCGGTCCCCGACATAGGACATATATGGATCTTTCTATCTCGCCAAGCTGAGTCGATCTAGCTATGTAGTCCGTCCGTCAGTCTGTCCATCTAATCTATACAGGTCACAATTAACTCTACAGGTCACAATTATGACCCGATCCTCACGACATTTAGGATGTAGATGGGGCTAGGGCCAGAATAAAAGCCTATTGTTTTGGAGATGATCGCATAATATTTAGGGGTTGAAATGGACCAAAAACAGAAAGATTTCCTGATTTTGCTGTTACTCAACAGGTCGCAATTATAGACAAATCGATGCGGAATTTAGCATGGGGCTAGAGTTTAGGGCTGGTAAGAAGGTTACCGAATTTCACTAAACTGCGAATATTTTCAATGCTGGCGAAATCACAAATGCACGAAAATGTCACTTCTCACCGTTACATTGATGCTCATATCCAAGTTATCGCATATATTGCAAAATATATACAATCTCATATATCAATGAAGGGGATGTTAGTTAGACCGCTTATATCTCAAGAACGGCTGGACGGATTTTGACAATTCTCACAAATTCGGAATGGCCCCTTGCCAGAAAAGGATAAAATCTAAGAAATCCGTTTGAAAATATGCCAATAAAAAAGTGAATATTTTTTCTACATTTTGTCATATTTTTTATCGTGTGAGATCGCAAAAATTTTTTGAATCTTTGGTGTTTTTTTGGTAAATTTTATTTCAATATTCTAGAATCACCTTTTATTTTTTTTATAAAAATATCATATTTATTGATTTATGAACATTGCTTACTCGAATACATAACATTTTTATCGATTTCAACGTGAAATGTTTTCAAATGTATTCTATAGTTCTCATAATATATTACGTCGATTACATTTACATAATTTGTAATTTGTTATATGTAAGTATACATGTATGTATGTTTGTATGTATTTGAATAAATAAAATAAAAGAATGTACTCACAATTGTACTATTTACGCCGTACAACGAAATGGAACGACTACGTCGGCTGCAGCCGCTGCGATAACTTCCGCTGCGCTGGTGTTTGTATTTGTGAAAATGACGTTTTTCCCTTTCCGTTTGTTCCCAATTACGTACAAAGTTGACATCTTGTTGATGATTGTTGTTGTCATTATTGTTATTAATATTGTTGTTGTTGATGTTGTTGTTGTGGTTCTTGCTATGATTGTTGTTGTTGTTATTCTTATCGTGATTTCGTTGGTTCTTTGGCGGCAATATGGGACTATAACGACTAATTTCTTCGGGTATATTAATCAACGAAGGACTAACATCAAGATTTTCATCGATAAGTGTGGAATTTTGTTGCGGAGCCATTTTGTTGTTTCTACACTGAAAAAAAAAAATAAGAACAACTACGATTAAAACCTATACATATACACCACAAAAACTATTAACAATATTTGGTTTGCCGGTATCACACATTATTATCATCATGCAATTTGAATATTTTCGTAACATCAACATGACATGCAAGTGTAATTTTAGAATTTGCTTTTCAGATTTTTGTTTTCATGTTAAAAAAAAACTTCTTTTCTTTTTGGAATGTTGTATAATGTTTTTGCTGTAATAACACTGTAATTCGCTAGGTCCTCCTACACAAAATATTTTACATGGTTGTATTCGCTGACCTGGCTAACTGTTATTGGGAAAAGGCTACAAAATTGAAACGAAAAAACGACGCCGCCACATTGTCGGTAGATTTTGTTTGTGGTTTTGTTGTTTGCAGCTAACGATCAATTTAGATTTGAACAAACGATAAAATAAATTACCCACCATGCACATGAAATTTCCAGCAATGAGGTGGCTTTTTTTGACAATACTCGAGTCCCTATTGCTCACGTTAGGAGGGTTGGGGTGGCAACGAAGGCAAAGGCAGGCCGTATGGTTGATTTGCCAGGCACATGCCCTCTAATTTGGTAAATGAACTCATGGTGCACCAAAACGGTGGTTAACCCTCAACCATTCTGTACTCCAAAGGAATTCAAGTGTTGTGTTCTCCTTTATCGCATAGAATGCATTAGTTTAAATATGCGAATGTATGTGTGTGTTTGTATGCATGCATTTCCTTAGAGTACATTGCGGGTAATGTTTTATTCCACCGGAAGTCAATAGTAAATTTTCATACTGCTTGGTTTTTATTCTTTCCTTGAAATATGAAAAATAAATGAAAGGCTGGGATTTGAAAACACATGGTTTGCATAAATTCAACGCCAATATTTTTTAGGATAAATTTGCATTGTTTATGTGGAAACTTTATGTAAATTTGCAGTTTTTATCAAAGTCCCATTTAACAAAGTCCCATTCTTGTATTGTGACTTTTCTTTAATTTGACACGGTTTTCCACATGGTGTTGGACTAAACCCGATTTTAAATCTACTCGATTTGCACAATTCTGAACTATATCTGGCTGTTACTTTTTGATAGAAATCGCAAAGTCGACACTTCTAAATTGAAGTTAGATTTTCAGCCAAACGTTTTTAGCAACACTATGTGTTGGGGGTATTATAAGTTAGCTTAGGCCAGAAATTATGTAACATCTCGGTATATTTTTTTTTCCCACATAGGAAAGTACATATATAGATCTTCCTATCTCGCCAAGCTGAGTCGATCTAGCTATGTATGTCCGCCCGTCTGTCTCTACAGGTCGCAATTATGGTCCGATCTTCACTAAATTAATAATGGAGGTGGAGATAGAGCCAGAAAAAATTCCTGGTTTTGATTAGACCAATCGTAGCGGAAGTTAGCATGGGGCTAGAGCTTAGGGCTGGGGAGAAGCCTCCCAATTTTGATGGTCATCGGGTAATATTGAGTGGGTGAAATAGACCATAACATTTGTGTTAAATAAAAGTCAAATTTACCTTTAAACCACGAATTTTTTTAATCCCGGCGAAATCACAAATAGACGAACAGGTCTATTCTGACCGTTACGTAGATGCCGATAGTAAATATATCGGATATATATATATATATATATATATATATATATATATATATATATATATATATATATATATATATATATATATATATATATATATATATATATATATATATAATGAAATATATAAAATGTGTATATACAAATGGAAGGAATTTTAGCTAGAGTGCTTACATCTCAAGAATGGCTGGGCCGATATTGACAAATTTTGTCACTTCAAAATGCCCTTTTGACATAAAAGAATAAAATCTAAAAAATCGCATAAAAAATGCCAATAATGATGTTAATATAGATTTTGTAGTATTTTGTGACACTTTTTTATTTTTTCATATTTTTATCGCATGCGATTTTTTCAATTAGCCTTATAATATTGAAGTGTATATTTTGTAAGATTTTTTTCGCCTTACAACACAGGTAGGGGTTATAATATACAGATTGCAATTATCGTCCGATCCTCACGAAAATGTTCACAAGGGTAGGGTTAGGCTCAGATGAGCTGGGTCTTTTGTTTTTTATTTTCAAAGATGTCCGCAATATATTTAGGGGTTGAAATGGACTAAAAACTAAAAATGTTCCTGATTTTGCACCCGTTATAAAGGTCACAAATAGAAACCAAAGAACACGAAATCTCGCATGAAGTTAGAGTTTAGGACAGCGGGTAGAATGGACCACTACTTTTGTGTGAACAAATACCAACTTTTCCATTCTGCCGAAACACTGAAAATAACTCACAGGCGACATCCAAAATACACAAAAGGCGAAATTTTATGCTGATTTCGTTAACGAATATAGCCAAATATCGCATACAACACAACCTCTCTTCCTTTTGGAGATAATCGCAAAATATTTCGGCGTTCAAATGAACCAAAAAGATCACACAATTGAAACAAATCGACACGGAATTTTGCATGAGAAGAGAGTTACGGACAGGAAAGAAGTCTAGCATTTTGGATGACCATGAGATTATATTTACCTGTAAAATGAACCAAAACAACTAACAGCATGACGGAGAGCTTAAATATTTGGCAAATGTACCCGATCAAGAAGCCTAAGGGTAACATGTGGGAAGGGCTCTATGACATCATTTCAATCACGAAATCTTCCAAAACGGATTTGGACATAAGGGGGCTTGTAACATATTGTAGTTTTGTAGAGTATCACATGGTCGTCCCCGCACGATTGTAGCTTTTGCTTACTTGTTAAAGATTCTTTAGCTTCGGGATACTTGCGTTTGTTCTGACTTTGACGAATCTAATGGAAATGATATGTGAGGGTTTTCTATGAAAATTCAAACAGATATAATTAGCGATGATAATGTTTACCAGGTGGTAAGGCAGGGAATACCTAGGTTTCCGAAAGAGCCACCAATCCTCATCAGTTTCCTTGTTTTTTGTCCGGGATATTCTCCCCAGAAGTTATTTCTAAAATAACTAACTAAGGCACGGAATACCTAGGTTTCCGAAAAGGCCACCAATCCTCATCAGTTTCCTTGTTTTTTGTCTGCGATATTCTCCCCAGATGTTATTTTAAAAATAGTTATTTTATAAATAACTTCTGGGGAGAATATCCCAGACAAAAAAACTAGAGAACTGATGAGGATTGGTGGCTTTTTCGGAAACCTAGGTATTCCCTGCCTTACCCCCTGGTAAACATTACCATCGCTCTCCACTTAAAAACAAACGTTGTTTTTATAAAAACAACAATAAAGGGATTAAGCCTGACCATTTTGCAACAACAAAATACTATTGTATCCCGAACAAACAAGCGAAAACTGTTTTACATAAACTTTAAAGCATTGAAAATGCACACAATATCAATAATGATTTGATAATCATCTGAGTTTCCCTCTCGTATCAGATTAGAATCTAATCTAATCATTAGATTTTTATTGGCACTTTTTTTTACTTGAAATAAATGCAAGTTATGTATAAAAGTCAAAACAGTATCTAAATATATATGCAATTATTTTAAAAAATGTACTAAAATTTTGTAAATTTAATAAAAATATTTTCACTTTGTTCTCATGAAATATTCAAACACAATACCTACTAGAATACGTGAACGCCTCAAAGTATGCTTTCAATCACTCTAACTAAAAACTAATCGAGAATGTAGACGATTCCCTTTGATGTATAGCGGACAGTGAAATTAATAAATAATAAGCCATTGGTTCGCCGACCTTTTGTATTGGCGACCAGCAATATACATTCAAGTCGCCAATTACTATTATTGCCACCCACTAGTGGGAAGTCTGAAAGAAATTTAGACGCATTTCAAACACTTTTCAATGTCAATTTGTCTTCGATGAGGGGGAAGGTTTGCATGTCTTTCAATGGTTCTTCAAAAATGAAATACGTACATACGATATACACATAAATGTTCGTCGAAGTGATTTTTGATTATAGTTTTCCAAGTAAATATCCATTCATTTGTCAATACATTAAATAAGCATATGTACAAATGTGTATATTTAACTTCCTAGCCGATTCATGAGTTAAGTGTATTAGAAAATTACATTGGGGAAACGAATATTAAAATAAAATAGGAGAGGGAAATGACCAGTAATGCTTGAATTAAGTATTAATTGTGTCAATAGGAAACAAGGTTCGGATTCGATTCGTTCATAATATCTAATAACATAAATCGAGTTGGAAACTATTGCAATAAACTAAATTAATTTGAATAATGTGTTTACATACTACTATTTGTTATTGCTTTCGTAGAATAAACAGAGGATTAGATTACACGTATTTGTTAAAGTACCGAAACACGGCTAAATTGATTTTCCTCGAATATTCAAAATTCATACCTAGCTCTGTAAGAGAATCTACAAAAATATGTCGAATTGATCGTTTTTTAATTTAATAGAACACACGAGCAATTTAATAAAACTATGCGTTTTAGGTGTAAAAGGGCTGACAATCCTGGATAGTCAAATTTGGCTGAACAAGGCATTTTGCCCTTATTACTATAATGTGATTGACTACAACAATCTCATGCAATCATACGATTACAACTTTTTTATTTGATGTCCTAAACAGTCAAATTTAAATTTTGAGGATCTTCCTTTAATATGAGCGTATAGTTGAAAAGAAATTTAGATTTCTTTCCGACCAAATATCTGGCGAACGACTATATGATATCCTATACCATGACATATACCATATCATGATATTAGAATTTTCACAATTTCGGAACTATATCCAAGTCCGATTTTCAACAAATTTGACATAGGCTTTTCCACCTCTAGTACCAAATAATATCTCTGTATATAGAGGATGAGATGAAAAAACTGCAACCAACTTCAGACTGCTGTCATTTCTAAGCCACTCGTACGACAGCTGTTAAAATTATTCCAGTTACAGCTTATTATATTGTTTACAAGCGTACAAAAATATTTTGGTGAGAATTTTCCAAAAAAAAGTTATTCGTGATGGAATTCAAGCGTGGTAGTGTGATTTCTTTATATTTGTCTGGAAAACCACAAGTGGCTATCGTTAGTGCACTCCAGCATTTAAATGTGAATAAATATTTTATGTCTCGTACCATCGCTCGTTATCGTGATACTGGTAGCGTATTTCGACGTCAAGGAAGTCGACGGAAGAAAACAGCAACATCAGCAGAAATAGTTTGAAAAGTAAAGAAGCGACTTGATCGAAACCCGCGTCGCTGTGGCCGAAAAATGGGCACTGATCTGAACATATCGCAATATTCCATTCGGCAAATATTTAAAAATGAGTTCGGAGTAAAGCCATTGAAATTCCAAAAAGTGCAAGAACTTACACCGCAACAGAAAGAAAATAGACTCAAAAGAGCTAGAGAGTTGCTTCGCTTGGCCGAAAGTGGTGAACAGCCGAATTTGGTTTTCTCCGATGAGAAAACATTCGTTGTCCAGTAGTTTGTAAACAAACAAAATGATCGTGTTTACTTGCCAAAAAGGTCAGCTGAAAATGTGCACCTTCGATTGGCCACCAAAACTCAAACGCCGGCCATGGTGATGGTATGGGCCGCCATAACAGCTGATGGTCGTTCTCCGCTCGTATTAATCTACCGTGGCATCAGAATAAATGCCGATTATTATCGCGAAAATATTCTGGAGTGTGTATTAAAGCCTTGGCCACGCAAATACTTTGGTCGCAGACCTTGGACATACCAACAGGACTCAGCACCATCGCACTCAGCACGCGCCACCCAAGAATGGTTACAAAATGAGGTTCCTCGCTTCATTTCCAGCGCACAATGGCCACCAAAAACCCCGGATACCAATTCGTTGGACTATAGTGTCTGGAGTATTTTGGAAAGCAAGGTTGGCACTAAAAAATACAAAAGTGTGGATCACTTCAAGCAAGCGCTTCGCCGGGAATGGGCTAAAATACCGCAGAGCAACCTTCGGGCAGCGTATGACGGATTCATTGGCCGTTTGAAGGCCATAATTCGTGCCAAAGGTGGCCAATTCCAACAAATCTAAACTAACTCTAAAATTTTATGCTATTTCCGGCATATTTTGCTTTCATTCAATAAAATGTAAAAAATGTTAAAATTATGTCGTGTGACTTTGTTACAGCTTTTTTATCTCACCGTGTATACCGGGCCGAGTTTTACCAAACCTAAAATTCGGTTGAATATGAAAACACCTATTCAATTTGGGCTGATATTACATATATAGTGAGCAAAAAACCGTAAAATCAGATGAAGATGTATATCGGAACTACGTAAAAATCAAAATCGATCTCGATAAAATTTGGCAGAGGTATTTTCGACCAGTGTCTGATGCCCGATATCAAATATCATTGCATATTACGCCTGTGAGGGACTGTATGGGAGCTATAGATATATCTCAGCCGATTTTCATTAAACTGTTTCTACTTTTGTTTGTAATTGTTTCTAGGATGAATTTAGTCGGAACTGCCAAAATTTAGTCCATTTGGGCTGATGATAGCCATTTGTGCACAAAAAACCTGAAATTGGATTAAGATATATATCATAGCTCCCAAATCTGAACCGATCTTGACAGAATTTTAAACACCTAATTTTGAACTGTATCTGATATCTAGTAGCAAAAATTATTGTTGTGGAGTGCATATTACGCATTGGATAAAACATATATTGGAGCTATATATCTGAATCGATTTTCACCAAATTTGATGTACTTGCTTCCAGCATGAATTCAGTCGGAATTGTTAAATTTGGTCCATTGGTCTGCACAATAAATCCGATCTCCATAAGTTGTATGGTACCAAATAATAGTTTTGACGGAGTGCATATTACACATGGGAAAACACCAAATCGGATGAAACATATATATGGAAGATATAGTTATATCTGAACCGATTTTCACCAAATTTGATGTACTTGCTTGAGTAGATACTGTCGGATTTGCCAAAATTCAGGTCATTTGGGCAGTTCACAAAAATACACGGACAGACGGGCGGACAGAGGGACTGACAGGCATAAATCGACTCAGAGAGTGATTCTATGAAGATCCTCAAAAGTAACTTCTTTCTTCTTTCCATAAGGGTTGCCATATTCAATTTTGCAATTGTTTTGCCATCATGAAATACAAAATTTTTGCGAGCGTTGTTAACAAATCTCAAAATTGGGATTGGTCAATTATCAGGGATATACCGTATAAAGATTTGGTCGGAATAATGAGCATTCTCATTTGTACAAAAGGCATAGTGACATTTTCAGACGGAATCTGTTTTCCATATCTGCAGCCGCTTCTTTTATGTTATGACTAGTTTTCAATTTTTTTTATATTGGAATTCGTATGTTAATTGAACAATTTTTTACATAATATTTTTAACTTTCTAACCAATTTTGTTAATTTATTTTTCCATATCAATGCAATGACGAACAAACAATAATACTGAAAGCATTTGACAGTAAGAGTTTTTGGTACAAAACAAAAAAATAATAAATTCAATTTAGATAAAACGATTTAAAATATTTTTCGAAATACGTTACTGTGTTTTCTTCGGTGTTCAGATCGCATTAACATTTGACACCCAAAGAACCACAGAATCTAACAGATAACAACTGTGAATTCTCCCAGTGCCAAGAGTTAACACCGATCAAGGGGCACGCTTTTTTTACAAATCTTATCATTTCAAATATTTCTGAAAACTTAATTGAAAATATTTGTTTAGAAACTTACATTTTTGTTGCAAATAGAAATCCTTGTTTTCTGCCTCAGTCTTAATTGTAGTTCAGCAAAAAGTTTATGGCACTTTGATTTGAAATTTAGAAATGTAACAAAATCAAAACACTTTTCGTTTTTTTTTTTAATAAAAAATCAAAACTCAAATAAAAATAAAAATTAAAAAATCGAATTATTTGCTTTAAATTGTCATTGATATATTCTGGCACTGTTGTTCCACACACTAATGTTCCAATATCACTAATGTTCCAATGTCTGGCAATTGTCTCTAGTTTAGATCCTTGCTGGTGGAAAGCATGTTAATCCTTTGAGCTTTCATTCTCGACTACTTTTCACATTTGAATTTCTGTTACGATTTTAGCACAAGTCTAGGAACTTTGGCTAGATGTTAGGCGTCATTTCTAGTTTCTGTTGCTGTTTTTGTTGTCGCTGCTGCTGCTGCTGCTGCTGCTTCTACGTTCTAACAGCTATGGGTTGTTGTTGTAGATTTTTCCTTTTGAGTCTATCTCTGTTTAGCAAAATGCATTAGCGTTCGCCAGTGTAAGGCTCTTGCTGTTCAGGACACTTCTTGGGCCCGCTTATATGTTTGTATGTATAGGGCCAGTAGGATATGTAAATATTTCTCAGAATTGTTGGCAATAGAGTGTAATAATGACTGAGTTTCTTTTCGTTTTTCCACAGTTAGTTTGTTCTTTTTTTCCACGAGTTATGGTTTTTTTTACGTTGGCTGGTCACGTTACTGGGGCAACGGACAGTTTAAACATAGCATTTCTTTGGTCGCGAGCTCTAGCAGAATATGTAACGCACAGTATCCTTGACGACGAGTGACTAACTTGTATTTTATTTGTTACCACAAAACTTAAGTTAGACCAAAATCGAATTGATATGAAACGAAATGAGCACAATAATATCAAAAACAAAAACAACAACAGAAACAAAAACTCCCTAGTAAAAGAACCTGTCGTTGGCACCTTACTTCCACCTTGCCTCCGTTCGTCCGTCTGTCCATCCATCCGTCCTTTAGCTCATTCGTCATATGTCCACCTCCTTAGCTATGCCGTTCAATAGGGGTAAGTTTTGTTTCGTGCAGGTGTGTCTGTTGGTAGAGCTGAGCACGAGTAGTGCTATTAACCTGGTTGGTATGACAATGGCAATGGTATTGCCGGTGGTGGTAGTTGTAGTGGTAATATCAGTGGTAACAACAGAAATATGTAGCTGCAGCGGTTACAACGGCGGTGGTAGACAAGCGATAGGGCCAACAAGCACCACTCGCACTTCCAATGAGGAAGAAGGAAAGAACGAACAATGCTGTCGTCATAACCATCATCATCATCAACATTGCAAGCATTGTCGCAGTTGTAGAAAATAACTAAAAAACCGAGTCTTTTCTTTGTAGCGATTACGTATTCGATTTTAAAGGATACTGAAGAATTCATGAATTCATTTAAATCAAAGGATACTAAAAGACTATTCAATCCTAAAAATTTGAAATTACACCATATTAAAAAATCATATTAGGAAAAAAGCTTTTTTGACTATTTTAAGAGTGGGAGAAAGAGAAAAATTTCATAGGAATCGGCCCATTTTATCGTGGTCTGCCCAAATTATTTCAAATGACACTAAACTGCATCAATTGAAAAATAAATAAATAAATAATTAGCAAAGATTTGGGTCAGGGTTTGGCAATATTTAGAGATCTTTATATTTCAGGTTTGGAGGAATAATTTTTTAATTTCCACCACTTTGACTCCGATTTGGAAGCGCAAAGGACAACTTTTTACAAAACTAAAATATTATAAATGCTCCTCTCTTAATGCTCTCCTCTCTTCTCCCTTACTATGTTAATGTTTCATCTATTAAAGTACATTCCTGTGGCTCATTTATTTTGAAAATGTCTTCAATTGTGGATTTTAAAGATAGTTTCCAAAGAAATTTGGCAGAGCTATGTTAGTGAATAGAGCTCCAGTTCGCATTAGTAAACAAAGCAGATCTCTCATTGTTATTGATTGGGGGTACGCGAAATCTTCCTGAGGATGCTTGATGGTATGGGTCGCCATGGTGATGGTATAGGCCGCCATAACAGCCGATGGTCGTTCTCCGCTCGTATTAATCTACCGTGGCATCAGAATAAATGCCGAATATTATCGCGAAAATATTTTGGAGTGTGTATTGAAGCCTTGGGTACGCAATCATTTTGGTCGCAGACCTTGGACATTCCAACAGGACTTAGCACCATCGCACTCAGCACGCGCCACCCAAAAACGGTTACAAAATGCGGTTCCTCGCTTCCATCTACGCGAAATCTTCCTGAGGATGCTTGACGCCATCCCGCTCAAACCAAACCTGACTGGTGTGCCCCAAAAGAAAAAAATCACACAAACAGTCATGCAGAAAATTGACGAACGAAAAATATGCTGCAAAATAACCCAGTATCGTAATATAACATTGATAGGACTCGGAACATTGATCGGACTCGTCATGGGATAAGGTTATTTTCCGGAAATTTGTTCTACATTTAAGTTTTTTTTGCCTAGTTGGACTATCCTGAAATGAGTTGGGGGTATATGGGAGCACCGAGTTAGTGGTAAGGGCTGGGCAGAAGCCTTTCTATTTGGATGGTCATTGGATAATATTTAGCGGGTGAAATTTCCATTAACCGCGACCATTATATTGACGCCAATATCCAAAACATCGGATGTATAGCAAATTAGACACAATATATATATATATATATATGTAAAATAAATTGATCTTAGTCATTTCGCTTATATGTCAAGAATCGCTGGGCTTATTCTCACCAGTTTCATGTGGTCTCTTGTCAGAAAAAGAAAAAAATAAGAAAATAGCGGAAAAAATTTCAATTTTTTTATCGCATGCTATATTTTCAATTTGACTTAAAATTTTGAATTGTATATTTAAATATGTGTTTAAGGTATTATATACAGGTCGCAATTATCGTCCGATCCGATCACAGGGATAGGTTAGGGTCAAAACTGAAGCCTATTACTTAAAATATGTACATTAAGGGGTTCAAATTTACCAACAAATTAAATTTTGGGTTATATTTAGTGGTAAAATGGACCACATCTTTCGTGTGAAATTGTTTTGAATGCCTATCAGCACGACAGAGAACGGAAAGTTGGGTAAGGGTAACATCTGGGCAGTGCTCTATGACATCATTACAAAAACGAAATCTTCCAAATGGACTTGGACAAAAAGGCCTTTCAACATATTGTAGTGATGTAGGGTATCACATAGCCGGCCCCGCACGACTATAGGCTTTGCTTTCTTGTTTAATTTATTTTTGCTTGTCAATATTCTCAAATATTTTTAACAAGGGCCATGAGTAATGTTACAGTAGTGGATGTTTAAGGATTTTTTTTCGAAGAACCGAAATTAAAGACTTTTAAGGATATTTTACTGGAATTGAAATCAACTAAAATAAAGGTTATATTAAAACTGTGAATCGGTCTACAACTCCTCCCATAAAGGATATATATTCTTGATCAGACTAAAATGTAATGACATTAAAGGTCCTTGAAAAATTGGTGTTGAAAATGAAAACGTCGAAATTTCTTTGGATGAGTTGTTATGGCTCCCATATAATAGTAGTTCCTGACTTAATGTTATTTTGGTGGCTTAGCTATAAATTTCAAATACCTTTGCTGTAAATCGACCGTTTGTGTAACCCAGGGGGTAGATACAATTCTAGCAAAGAACTGTCTATATAGGGCCAAGTTATGAAAAAGACAGCATGTTGGAGAGTTTATTGATCGTCCGTCCGTGTATTCTTGTGAACAAAATGCAGGTCGTATTTATTATCCGATTAAGATGAAATTTTCCAAACAATATTTGTTTGGCCCAATGACGAATCCTATTGAAATTGTTGATAATCGGATCAGATTTAGATACAGCTCCAATATATCTTCAACCGATTTCGGGTTAATTGTGCACCAAATTGCCATATAAGTCCAAATGATCTGAATTTTGGCACATCTAACCGAATTCAGTCTAGAAGCGAGTACTTCAAATCCGATTTGGTGTTTAAGTCCCTCACACGCATAATATGCACTCCACAACAATGATATTTGATATCAGATACAGCCCAGAAATATCTCTGTCAAATGTTTTCGAGATCGGATCAGATTTGGATATAGCGCCCATATATAGCTTAATCCGATATCAGGTTTATTGTGCACCAAATGGCTTATATCATCCCAAATGACCAGATGTCAGATACAGCTCAGAAATAAGTGTAAAAAAATATTGTCAAGATCAGTTCAGAGTTGGATATAACTCTTTATTCGACTTCAGGTTTATTGTGCACCAAATGGCTAATATCAGCCCAAATGGACTTAAGCGAGTATTTCAAATTTTGGTGAACATCGCTTTAGAAATAGCTATAGCTCCCATATATATGTTTCATCCGATTTGGTGTTAAACAATGATATTTGGTTCCATATATGGTATAGAAATTCCCTTTGCAGAATTTTATGGAGATCGGTTCAGAATTTCTATTTTACGGTAATTGTGAACCATATATGCAATATCAGCCCGAATTGGATAGATTTTTTCATATTCAACCGAATTTTTCCATTTGGTAAAACTCTGTGCGGTATAGGGTAAGTATACCAGCAGTCGGCACTTTTAGGATTTTCGCGTTTTTAATCGCTCACCATTCTGAGTGGAACTTTTCAATTATTACAAAGTTAATTTATTCAGATTCGAAATTTTGTATAGTTTTTGTAATAATAAATAAAGTTTTAATAACTTTTTATTAAATTTCATAAATTTGTAGTTTTATTAAAACAATGGTTTTTGCCAGTAGTCGTCACCACTTGCTAATTGTCGGTATGGTATGTTCCAACAGTCGGCATAACAATTTTTTTGTAAGAATAATTAATAATAATAATAAATTAATTCATTAAAATATAATATTTTTGTTTAGTTAAACTGATTCGCCGTCTTTATTGCACTTTTCTTAAGAATATGGATTGTTGAGGACCTTCACAGACAAAAATTTAATGTTTATTAGAATAAATCATATTTTCTTAGCGAAATTGTACACAAGATAGCTGACAATATATTTGAAGTAAACAAAATATATTTAGTTATAATAGTTTCATTTATTTTTGCTTAAAAAAAAAAGTGCCGGCTACTGGGACATGCCGAACTTAGGCACACTTACCCTATCTATTGCTCTAATACATATTTTTGAACATTATTCTTATCGAAGTCAAATCATTCACTATACATTAATGTTATTTGGTACTAGAGGTTCAAAAGCCTCTGTCAAATTTGTTGAAAATCGATTTCCCGAATTGTGACTACTCTAAAGCCATTATACGCATTCAAATGGAGTTCATAGTTGGTATGTATGTCTATGTCGCATAAATTCCCAATATAAACTTATTTGTTACAGGAGCTCTACTAAAAACGCATAGTTGTGTAGGGTATCATATGTTCGGCCCCGCCCGACTTTTGACCTTTCCTTAATGTATTTTTTACCAGTATAATACTAGTTTTGTTATTATACCCTCCACCTTGGAAAGGAGGGTATATTAACTTTGTCATTCCGTTTGTAACATCCCTAAATATTCGTTTTAGACCCCATAAAGTATATATATTCATAATCAGCATAAAATTCTAAGTCGATTTAACGATGTCCGTCTGTCTGTCTGTCCGTCTGTCTGTCTGTCTGTCTGTCCGTCTGTCTGTCCGTCTGTCTGTTGAAATCACGATACAGCCCACATTATTTGACGTAGAGCTCCAAAATTTAGCTATTTGCATTGTGTCTAGGATGGTTGGTATTGAAAATGAGATATATCGGTCCACGTTCTGGTATAGTCCCCATATAACGGTACCTCCCGATATTCGGTATTTTGATGATTTATGCCACATTTTTTCACGGATTTGTCTTAAAATTGGTATTTGTAGGTCATAGCGGGTCCCTGAGCGTGTGCCAAAACATTGCATGTATAGGTCCACGTTGTGGTATAGCCCCCATATAAAGGTACCTCCCAATATTTAGTATTTTAGTTTTTTTTTACCACATTTTTTCACCGATTTGTCTAAAAATTGGGTCATAATGGTTTCCAGCTCCGGTGGCGGAACATTGCATGTATGGGTCCATAATTTTGTATAGTCCCCATATAACGGTACCTCCCCATAATCGGCATTTTAATGGTTTTTGCCACATTTCTTCTAATGTTTCTTTTACCCTAAGGTGGAGGGTATTAAAAGTTTGGCCCGGCTGAACTTAATGTTTTTTTACTTGTTTTTAATATTGCGAATACACTATTTTCCTAGAATCCGAATATTTCGAAATATGGCGAAGAGAGGGATTCCTCTATTTACGTTATTTTGCGATGCCAATGTAATCTTACTTTCATAATATGTTGGATTTTTCACAAGTAATTTTTTGTGTTGCACTATGTTACAGATCCAAATAAAAACATTTCGTAATATGTATTCGGTTCTTCGGTTCTCCAATTTGTTTTTATGTTGTAACCAATATTATCACAATAAGAAATGTGTGGTGCAAAATAGCAGCAATTTGTGATGACTCGAGCTACGAACATACATATTTAGAAACAGGTAGACAGAAGTCGCCGTGGTGGTACGAGCCACATGTAGGGACACACATCTTTCGAAATAAACACCAGCTGAGCAGTGCCATGCGGCTGTTTATTCGGTTATTGTTGATAGTGATGATGATGATGATGTTGATGACGACGACGATAGTACTTTTGTTGTTGGTTGGTTAGTTGTCGTTTTTGTTTCGTTGTGCCATTAATGATCAACATGAGTTTGTTAGCCGCGTTTTACTACCAACTGCTGACTGCCAACTTCCTAACCTGTGCTACCGAAAATTCATTCTTTGTATGTATCTATGTGTGTCTGTTAAATATTCACCTGTATTTGATGGAGTCGCTGTGCACACTTTCATACATAGGTTGGTGGTGTTAGTAAACAAGGGAACATTTTCGCCGTTACAAGCCCAAGCCTTAAAAATAGGAATTGGTAACACAATGTTACCGGAATGCAAACAATAACAACAATTGACTTTAATATGCTTGTATGTATGTACATATGTATTTCTTGTTCGTGTATGACATCTGTTAGAGCAATCATTTATAATGCCATACATAGGCTTATTTTCCAAATCTTACAAATACTAGAAACAAAAGAAGCTAGAACTTTTTCTCCTTTGCGGAACATATCTAGTACAAGTTATTGAATTGTAAAAGAAAAATATTTGTTAAATCTTATAAAGGAACAAATTACCTTAATTTAGGAAATCGTTTCAAATCGTACCAAATATAGGGTGTGTACCACCGGATACCCAAAAGGAAGAAAGTGAATGCAAGAAAAAAAATTGTCCGGCAAGATTACTCTCTCGAATATCTCTCTTCTTCAGAATTTTTGTGCTAACAGACAACTACCAGTAACAGTTCACAAAAATTGTTACAAATTTTAGGGTAACGAGACACACCTAATGCCAATTGGTTATTTCAGTAGTTTTTCGCTTTTACGAGCTATAAAATGTTTATTTAAATGTTTACTAAACTATTGAAATACCAACTTTTGGACAATGCCTTTTTATACCCATCACCTTAACTTTGCCATTCCGTTTGTAACATCCCTAACATCATGATCTAAGTGAATTTAATGATGTCCGTCTATCTGTGTGTTGAAATCACGATACAGCCCACATTATTTGACATAGAGCTTTGGTACAACAATTCATATTGTGTCTAGAATGGTTGGTATTGAAAATGAGATATATCAGTCCACGTTTTAGTATAGCCGTCACATAACGGTACCTACCGATATTCGGTATTTTTAACGATTTTAGCCACATTTTTTCACGAATTTGTTTAAAAATTGTTATTTGTATAATAATGGGTCCTAGCATCGGTGGCGGAACATTGTACGCATGGGTCCACGTTTTCGTATGGCCGCCTCCCGTTATTCGGTAGTTTGATGATTTCTGCCACATTTTTCCACGGATTTGTCTCAAAATTGGTATTTGTAGGTTATATTGGGTTCTAGCTCCGGTGGCGGGACATTGTATGTGTAGGTACATTTTTTTCATATAGGCATAGATAGTTTGATGATTTTTGCCACCAATAAAATACGTTTTTAATATAATCCTTATCGAACTGATATCATATATTAGCTTTATTTTACTTTACTTTATACTTTACTCAAAGACCCGTTGGTCCATTGTCTTCATACTAAAAGGATTAGAAAGAATACCAACATATGCATTCTTCTGTACTACAGGATGAGATAAAAAACTGCAACAAAGTCAAACGCCACAATTTTTACATTTTTTTTTAATTTTATTGAAAAAATGTCGGAAATAACATCAAATTTTAAAATAAGTTTAGTTTTATTCGAATTGGTCACTTTTGACACGAGTTATGGCTTTCAAACGACCAATGAAACCGTCACACGCTGCCCGAATGTTGCTCTGCGGTATTGAGTAACGAGCGATGGTACGATACACAAAAGATTTATTCACATTTAAATGCTGGTGTACTCTAACCATAGCCAATTGTGCTTTTCCTGCCAATTATAAAGAAATTCCTACTTCTTCCTCCAATATTAAATATGTTGATGGTCTGATATCGTCGTTAATACTTATTAATAAACCAGTAAGAAAAAGTCAAAATTCGGGCAGTGCCTACACTACTATGCATATTTAGTGGAGCTCCCGTAACAAAAGAATTTATGTATTTCAAGTAGATCATACCACCTATCAACATTTGGCTTTAGAGCAGTTATAGTTTGCTATAGATTGCATGATATTACTTGGAGAAGGATTATATTAAAAAATATATATCGGAGCCGAGTTGCACAAAATGGAATCGTACATCACGAAATTCACTCCTTTTGGGCGGATTAAGGATATATATGTAAGAGACTTAAGCACCAAATCGGATGAAACATATATATTGGAGCCAAATTTGATGAAGTTGCTTCTAGACTGAATTCGGTCGGATGTACCAAAATTCAGGACTTTTGGACTGATATTAGCCATTTGGTGCACAATTAATCCAAAATCGGTTGATTATATGTATGGGACCTATATCATAGACTGAATTCGATTCTATGTACCGAAATAAAGGTCATTTGGTGCACAATTAACCCAATAGGGTTCATGCTTGGGTCAAACAAATAGTATTTGCAAAATTTCATTTCAATCAGATAATAAATGCGACCTGTATTTTGTTCACAAGAATACATGAACGGCGGACTGACATGCATAGATCGACTCAGAAAGTAATTCTATGAAGATCCTCAAAAGTAACTATGGGTCTATCTAGCTTCCTTCTCCATGTTACAAACAAATGCACAAAGACATAATACCCTTACCACAATGTGGTGTAGGGTATAAAAATTGTTTCACGAAAGAAGCTCACCAAGTGCTGAAGGTTAATATTTTCAGTATAAAATGTTTAACCATAGTGTAAACTAGCTTCAACACATCTTGATAAAACTTTTATCAAAGGATATCGAAATATATTAAAGAAATATTTAGACCAAATTTTTTGAAACCTATAAATAGAACATCGAAGTACATTAAAAGTTGTATATAACTTTACTGTAACGTGAAAATATTAGTATAGTAAAAAATAAAAAAAAAAAAATGATGTTAAGGACATTTCACAAACTCCTGAACCTCAAATTACATGTTAAAAATATTATAGAATGTGAAACACTGGGATAATACTTTTGATAATATATTCTTCGAACAACATGACAATAATTATTAAACACGATATGAATGCATACACGAAATGAGACAAATTATTGTGTTTTTGGTGCCACACTACCACCATTAACCAGTTCTGCCACTACTTCCTTTCTCTCTCTCTCTTTCTCCATCACCGGTGCTAATGACTTTTTTGTTTCCAACTTTTGTGGCAATTTTCCAACGCGAGTTTCTTTTCAGTAGTTTTTTATTCCGTTAAATGTGATTGTTGATAAAATAAAACAAAACAAATCTTTACACACATACAAATGCCTGTCGAAATCTATATAAACATATATACATGGCCAAATAAGACCACAATGGTACAAACACGTAACATTTTAGAGAATATAACATGATTAATATATGTATCTATGGAGAGAGTAAAATAAATTATACATTTATAAATGACATTTTTATATACCACCACACTATGTGTTGTTATTTTAACGCTCTTCCTATGTCGCCTAGCTGAGTCGATCTAGCCATGTGTGTCCATCCGTCTGTACGGGATTGTGGTGATTACATCCATCTTCTTTTCAACTTAACTTAACCTCGGTTTAGAAAAGAAGCCTATTTTTAGGGGAGGTTTTAAAACAAGACAGAATCCTATCGTTTTGAAAGTTTAAAACTTTCGTATGAAAAACTAACCAAAATTTCCTTTTAAGATTTTCGACGCTGATTTCGTTAACGTATGTAGTCGATGGAATATTTACAAATCTAGCATTTGAAGTTTGAAATAGGTTATAAACCCGCGGGCAAAAGTTTGTTCACATAGGTCCACTTCGTTGTATATCCTCAAAATAACGGCAACTCTCGATTGCTGGTCTTTTTGAAGATTTTAGTTAAATTATCAATGAAATTTTCTGAAATTTGGTATTTGAATTTCCTGGTGTGTTCTTCAATATTTATACCCTACAACACTATGTGTTGGGGGTATAATAAGTTTGATTGGGCCAGAATTTATGTAACACCTCGAAATATTGGTTTCCCATATAGGAAAGTATATATGGATCTTCCTAGCTCGCCGAGCTGAGCCGATCAAGCTATGTATGTCCGTCCGTCCGTCTGTCCGTCTGTCCATGTTAATTTGTAATCACTCTACAGGTCGCAATTATGGGCAGATCCTTACGAAGTTTTCAACGAAGGTGGGGTTTGGAGATGATCGCCAAATGTTTAGGGGTTGAAATGGACCAAATACTGAAAAAAATGTCGGATTTTGCAGTAGCTATACAGACCAATCGACGCGGAATTTCGCATGTAGCTAGAGTTTAGGGCAGGGAAGAAGCCTACCAATTTGGGTGGTCATCGGATAATATTTAGCGGGTAAAATAGACCATATCTTTTGTGTTGAAAAAATTCCACATTTTTCATTAAACCGCGAATATTTTAAATCCCGGCGAAATCACAAAGCCATGACAAGGTTACTTCTGATCTTTACATTGATATTAACATCCAACAAATCGGATATATAGCAAAATATGTGCGATATATATGTCTATCAAAGAAGATTTCCTTGAAAGATCTCTTATATGTCGAGAACGGCTGAACTGATTTTGACAGTTCTCATTAATTCAGAATGGCCTCTTGGCAGTAAAGAAAAAAAGTCCAAAAAAATCGCATAATAATATCTCTCTAAAGATGATAATATTGATTTTGTAAAATTTTCTCCTATTTTTTTTCAATTTTGTCATATTTTCATTTTGAATTAAACATTTGGTAATATTTCTACAGCTAACAAAACTAAGTAGTTAGGATATCAGGATATCATATACAGATCGCATTTATGGCTCGATCCTTACGAAATTTTGCATGGGGATAAGATGAGGGTCAGAATAGAAGCCAACTCTTTTTGGAGATGATCGCCATATATTTAGGGGTTGAAATGGACCAAAAAACTGCAAAATTGTCAGCAGGTCGTTATTATCGCCCGATCCTCACGCACATTTGAATGGGGGTTACCGGACATTGCAAAAGCCAAGCAGTTTTGGATGGCCATCCAAAAATATTCAATGTGCGAAATAGGTTGCCAACTTTTGTAGACAAAATACGAAAATGTCCATTCCAGTGACTCTTTGGAGAATTCACAAATACAGGAAAGACGCACAAGAATATAGTCAAATGTCTGTATCTCATATAGATGCGTTTCAGTCAAAAACCAATAATAAATGTTAATCTTTTGCCACTTCTGAGAGATTATAGGTCTTTGGGAAATATTGGTTCCAGATCTAGGAAGACCGTTTACGTGCAACATCTACCAATAAATTGGAAATGAGCAAATTAGTTTATGTTGCTATTATTCGAAAATTAGAGAACGAAACTTGATGGTTTTCTTTTATTATTTGTCACAAAATCTCGTGGAATGCTTTCGAGTATCTCGCCTATATAAACTGTATCATATTGATTCGGTTCACAGGAAGCAGCACAAATTTCCTTGACCCAAGCAAATAAACTTCGTAAAATTTGATTTCAATTGAAATAACATCATACTAAAGTCGAAGTTTTTAATTCAAAAAATCTGACTTTTTCAAATGTTCTTGAGTCGATCTGACTGTCAATGGTGGATTTATTTCGTTGACAATAGACTTTATTCGTCCGCACAATATCTCTGACACTATCTTCTAGACATGAAAGAAGACTAAGGAGAACACTTTTGGATCATACGACCCTATCTCCTTTCTTGTGGGCGGCACACAGGATGCTCAGGTTCCAATTGTCGGGTACGCGTTCTTCCTGCCAGATAGTGTTAACTAGCTTATGAATACATCTTATTTGCGTGTCGCCTTCAGATCGGCTGGCAGGTCATCGGCTC
The DNA here is from genome assembly GCF_030504385.1 of Musca domestica. Classification (NCBI taxonomy): domain Eukaryota; kingdom Metazoa; phylum Arthropoda; class Insecta; order Diptera; family Muscidae; genus Musca; species Musca domestica. The sequence goes on along the minus strand of NW_026712363.1, from coordinate 8,251,224 downwards.
CTGCTTATACCATCAGTTAGAAAAAATGCTCTTTCCAGTTACCAAATTACCTTGCTGGTCAGGATGTACCTGTACCAAAGCCATCAGTTTGATGCTTCAATCTTTGGTAGAATTTTCCCACTTCGATCTGGTTCCTGTACATCTGGAATTTTTCACACTCTCGCTTTTACATCTCTTTCTTTTTCCTGCAAAATGGATATTTCTCCTCTCTCTTTTTCTTCCGATACCACTCTTATGTGCTGCGCGTTGCTACGGATTGTAAAGTGGTCTTATATTCCGAATGTTTTTTCTTTGGTAGCAGCACTAAACTCCTGGTGTTTCTTTGTGAAATACTGATTTTGCGCCTGCTTGAAGTGGGAAATATTTTGCCATTGTGGGACGAAAAGTGCTTTGATTACAATTGGGTTGAGCGGAACATGATGTGGCTATTTTTTGTAATGCTTCTCTATGGAGACTGAATTTTCCGACAGTTGGGACAAAGATATTCTCCTTTCCAATTTTGGCATTAAAATCATATAGAACAATGGACAGGACAACGTCGTTGTATTCAGTTGAGGCATGATCGCAGATAACTGCAGACCAGATGTTTGAACCTCCGACCAACTACAAATTAGCAACCAAACTAATGCTTTATGCCAAGGAGGGAGGGATGAGTTCAATATTTTCCCTTTTCTCACTAGACCTAACTCTAACATAACTGTCAAAAATTTCACTACTTACCTAAACTTTAATCTTTAATTTGTTATTGTATTTTTCTAGAATGCTGTTTTATACAGTGTATACCTATTTTTGCTGCCTACTGTATGAGGACATTTTTCATACACAATTCATGTGTGTCGTTGTGACTTTTGTTTGTCGGCATATTTGTTTCTTTTGGCATTGCATGAGTGTTGTTTGATTGTCAAATGGATCAATCTGACATTAATGTTTGTCTTGGCTCCATGTTCTGATGGATGGTTAGTTATAAAACATATAAATGTGCCAGCGATGTACGTACACATGTATGTATATCCCAGTGTTCATACGTAAAAATAGCTGTACCCTATTGCTCAACACATGTATTGGTATGAGCATGTTTAGTATCTTTGAGCTGGGATTTTGTAGTGTTCTAAGTTTATCTATAAATTTACAATCGAAAAATAGTTTTTATTATAAAAAATTTAGTTGTTCTATTTGTGAATATCTATAGTTCTAAACAAAGAAATACTCAAAGAAGGCCGACCATTTGATACCCTACACCATTACAATTTACAATTGATCTGAAATCCCTTTGACAAGTATGAAGATTCCACTATGAAACATCTCCGTATCTACTACATAATAAAAGCAAATGTTGAACTTTAGACCTGAAACCATTATTTCCCAAAAACATACGACTCCTTAAAAGCATCGGTATTTGACAAAGCAGATGATCCTACCACATCGAATACCTAATTTACTCTTTCGAAAAGGACAGACAATTCATATTCTGTTTTTTCACACCTATTGAACATTTTATTTCTATATTTATTAATGTCACATAGTCCTTTCGAAACCTAAATCCGAACCGATCGGCTCTAAATTTGGTAGTTTCGGAATATCGTCGAAACTTAATCGTATAATCCAAAATATAAGTGTTTTGGTTAAGATTACTAAATATGTCCATTAAAAATAATATATCTATTAAATACAACACAATTTCCAATGTTAATATAAAGATTTGTTTAAAATAAAAAATAATTAAAATACACCATTGTGGCAGTATGGGTCTAATACATTATTTTCCCATATATGCACCTTGTAAAAGCGGATCTCTAGTTGCATAAAAGACATCAAGTAACAATTAAATAAGCTGTAAGCTCGGCTGTGCCGATCTTTGAATACCCTCCACCTTTTGGTACAAATCTGACAATTTTCAAATACTACGGTATCACGAACAAACAAGCCGCACTGTTCAATTTTCAAAACAATAAAATCCGTTAAAAATTCTGTTAAAATCTTAAAAATACCGAATGTAGCCATATATTAGGGTCTATACAACGACGTGGACCTGCATAGGCAAATTTTGTCATAAGCTATTGCAATATTTAAATGCGAAACTTGAAAAAAATCTGTTTATAACATAGTTAAAATCATCAGAATAACGAATATAGGGAGGTACCATGGGGGTTTTAAAGCGTGGACCTGCATAGACAATTTTCCTGCATAGGCTGTAGTATCCATTACGAATTTCAAATTCAAAATTTGAAATAATTCCCGTAAAAAATGTTGCTAAAATCATCAAAATACCGAATATCGTGAGGTACCGTTATAGGGGGGCTATACGAAGACGTGGATCTACATACCTCTTTTTATGTCATGGACTGTAGTATTCATTATGAACTTCAAGTACCGAACTTGAGACGATTCCGGCAAATAATGTCGCTAAAAACATCAAAATACCGAATATAGGGGGGGTACCGTTATATGGGGGCTATACAAAGACGTGGACCTATATGCCCCTTTTTCTCTCTTAGTGTCCATTACGAACTTCAAATACCAATTTTATCCGGTAAATAATGTCGCTAAAATCATCAAATTACCCCTACCCGGAGGTACCGTTATATGGGGGCTATACGAAGACGAGGACCTACATGGTCCATTTTCAATACCAAAAGTCCTGCAGACATAATACACATTTGAGTAAATTTTTATCAACATACTTCATTTCATAGAATTTTATGCTCATCAAGAATATATATACTTTGTGGGGTCTACAATGTATATTTCGAGGTGTTGCAAATGGATTGACAAACTTAATATACCCTCCATACTTTATAAAAATAATTCTTAAGAACCACTTATGATAATATGAATAACCTAACTTAGCAGAGAGAGATAGAGAGATAAATACAGAATGTACACTTATCTATGTATCTTGCCGTCATAAATCATGTGATAAGCAAACATGCTGCATTTGCTTATCAGTCTGAGTACATCCCGTAATCTAACTCAAAGATGCCACATGCAGCAATTTGAAATTCATAATTTCCTGTCGCTTCGGGTTGTAGTTTTCTACACTACTACATTACACCACTTTATCACTACTTGAGCTTTCTTCAACATCTTATTACTCCATCGACGCAGATGATCTTTCCTTCGACTTCAGTATTTTTCCATTTTAATTGTGCAGTTGATACCTGTAATTTTAAGTCATCGGTAGTTGATTCTTGTTATTCCCCAAGTACTCCAATTTCAGTAATATAATCTTCCACTCCATCTCTTTCGTCATTGCTGATATTTTCTTCCTTCAAATCCTTGACATTGCTTTCTGCGTCCTGGTTGGCCTCCTTAGTATCTACGTCTACAAACAGAGCACTCTTGACTTTACCCTTTAAATTCGGGATAAGTATCTTATTTTCCGTTTTTATGTGATATCAATGCAACCTCCATTGCCTTGATATCACCTTTAATTTTTTTCATTTCCGCTACCACTGCTTCGCACTCCATCCGCTCGTTGTCCAATTCGGATGTTAGTCGACCACTTGTTTCTTCAAGCCACAGGCTTCCTCTTTGGCCTCTTTTGAGACTGCCTGACTTCAAGCATGACCTTAACATCTTCCGAGTACAGCCTCGCTGTTGTATTCGGCTGACTTGCTCTAATAGCCGCGGCTTGTCTGGACTTCTGACCGGGAACTTAAAAAAAGTAAAACGGCCACAGCCACAGACAGAATTTTTAAAATATAGAACATCAGGAGGTACTGCAATACTGAAACTTTTTACACAGAAACCTTATTCTTACTCAGAATCAGAAATACAAATTACAATTGATTCCGTTGGATACGAAAAATAAAGAAAGATCAAAATACGGACGGGTCGGCTTTATAATACCCTACACCAATAGGCATCGTTAGTAGAGCGACCCTTAACAAATTGGAAATTTATGTAAAGTAAATCATACATCATGATAATTTAAATGAACAAATATGTGGTGTATCCCACTCTGAATCGATTTCCACTAAATATTTATTTGTAGCTCTCGACTTTGAGTACCCTTGAACTGAAACATATATATCGGAGCTATAGCTATATCTGAACCGACTTCCCCCAAAATCTATCCAATTGAGCTGAATCACACTTTTTGTGCACAATAAACGTGAAATCTGATGAAATTATATGTGGAAGATATATTCAAATCTGAGCCGATCTTTATAAAATTTATCGGATGTATTTGCATGCAGTCTCTGATAACTGATACCAAATATGGTTGTGTAGTGCATTTTACGGGTGTGAGGGATTAAAATACACAATCGGATAATAATATACATTGAACTTATAGTTATAGTGACACACTCTCTTCCAAGCTGAATCCGGGCGTTTGTGCCATAACAATAATCTGAACATCGGATAAAAATATATGGGAGCTACATCTAGCTCTGAACCGGTGATCGACACTTTGGTATTTTCCAGTGCCAACCTTGCTTTCCAAAATACTCCAGACTCTATAGTCCAACGGATTGGTATATGGAGATTTTGGTGGCCATTGTGCGCTGGAAATGAAGCGAGAAACCTCATTTTGTAACCATTCTTGGGTGGCGCGTGCTGAGTGCGATGGTGCTTAGTTCTGTAGGAATGTCCAATGTCTGCGGCCAATTTATTTGCGTGCCCAAGGCTTTAATACACCCTCCAGAATATTTTCGCGATAATATTCGGCATTTATTCTGATGCCTCGGTAGATTAATACGAGCGGAGAGCGACTATCGACTGTTAAGGAGGCCCATATCATCACCATGGCGCGTGATTTCTGGTGGCCAACCGAAGGTGACCTCTTTTGCATGTAAACACCATCATTTTGTTTGTTTACAAACTGTTGGACAACGAATGTTTTCTCATCGGAGAAACCCAAATTCGACAGTTCACCACTTTCGGCCAAGCGAAGCAACTCTGTAGCTCTTGTGAGTCAATTTTCTTTCAGTTGCGGTGTAAGTTCTTGCACTTTTTGAAATTTCAATGGCTTTACCCCGAGCACATTTTTCAATATTTGCCGAATGGAATATTGCGATATGTTCAGCTCACGAGCCATTTTTCGGTCACTGCGACGCGGGTTTCGATCAAGTTGCTTTTTTACTTTTCGAACCATTTCTGCTGATGTTGCTGTTTTCTTCCCTCCATTTCCTTGATGTCGGGCTACGCTACCAGTATTACGGTAACGAGCGATGGTACGAGATACAAAAGATTTATTCACATTTAAATGCTAACGATAGCCACTTCCAGCGGTTTTCTAGCCAAATATGAAGAAATCAGACTATCACGCTTGAATTCCATCACGATTATTTTTTTTCTGGAAAATGCTTTTTGTAAACAATATAATGAGCTGTCACTGGAATAATTTTAACAGCTGTCGGACGAGTAGCTTAGAAATGACAGCAGTCTGAAATTGGTTGCCGTTTTTTCATCTCACCCTGTATTTTAATGCAGTCTTTGATTACTGGTACCAAATATGGTTTTGGAGTGCACTTTGCGGTTGTAAGGGATTTAAATAAAAAATCGGATAATAATTAACATAAGACTTATAGGTATAGTGACACACTTTCTTCCAAGCTGAATCCGATCGTATGTGTCATAACAATAAACATAACTTCAGATAAGGATATATGGGATCTATATCTAGCTCTGAACCGATCTCGATAAGAATTGGCAAACTGATTTCCAAGCTGAATTTGATATATTTTCCCCAATATCATTGCTATGAAGTTAATATTGCTGCTGTGAGGGACAAAAGTCACAAATCGGAGGAACAATATATAGGGGATCCATAGCTGTATCTGAACAGATTTTCACCAAATATGACATACTTGCTTCCAAACTCTAATTTTGTCGCATGTGTTAAATTTTACTAATATTACATATTTGTTGGACAATAAAAGACAAATGGACAAAAAGAAAAAGACAAATTCGTAAATCGACTCAGACAGTAATTCCCTTAAAAGTGACTTCGAGTCTTTCTTCTTTCCTTCTTCGTGTTACAAACAAATGCACAAAGACATAATGCACCTGATGTAGGGCATGAACAATATTGAAAATTATTAGGTACTTTATCGAATAGGCTATGGCAAATAATAGACTTCTTATTTACAAAAAAAAAACATTCCTAATTTGAACCCGAAACCCCATAGTTCCGTTTATTTTGTAAAACAGAAGAAGTAGATATTCTGGTAAATATATTTTGATACGAATATTCTCATTTTTACCTGTTGTAGGTTTTCAAACTGGACACGATTGAGTTAAATTTATTCACATTCATATGAAGGCTGCTGACAACCAACCCCCAGTGCCAAAGGCATTCCAACTAATCGGGGACGGGGCAACGTTTCCTAATGACTTGTGTTATATTTGTATAACCACCACGCCAATTGTACGTTCGTCTTTCAAAATGCATGAGGAGGTTAGCAGGTGTCAAGCGGCAAATTATAGAAAGCCAAACGAAAATGTGGTAGGGCGTCGACGAGCAAACCAATTTTTGTTTCATTCAAAATCTTTAATAGAACGCCGATAGTAATGAATGAAATTTATATTTTTAGAAGTCCTTGATTGACATGCGGCATCAAATTGTATTGGAATGACCATTGAACTGTCCATTAAAAATCCATTTGGAAAGGAAACAAATTGATGGTCACTTGCTCTGGAGAATCTATTTTCCAAATTATTATCAAAGGAAAACTATTTAAGGAAAATGTCCATTGAGAAATACATTGGTATTTTATAAATAAATAAATTATGTGATTTTTGTCGGCATTAAAGGTTGCAACTGACGAAAGATTACGTCTTGATCGATAATGTTAAATTCTGTAATCATACATAATGTTATAGTAGCTGTGATGGACTTGCTTATGCCATGTGTATACCATACCGAATCCATACAGGTCAATCAGAGCTTCCAGTAAAAAAAGTACGTTTATATTGAGAATAGTCTATTCCAGTCAATGATTCAAAATTATTCCAGTGACAGCTCATTATATTGTTTACAAGCGTTCAAAAGCATTTTGGCGAGAATATTCCAGAAAAGAAATTATTCGTGATGGAATTCAAGCGTGATAGTGTGATTTCTTTATATTTGGCTGGAAAACCACGAGTGGCTATGAGCACTCCAGCATTTAAATGTGAATAAATCTTTTGTGTCTCGTACCATCGCTCGTTACCGTGACACTGGTAGCGTAGCCCAACGTCAAGGAAGTGGACGGAAGAAAACAGCAAAATCAGCATGGTTCGAAAAGTAAAGAAGCGACTTGATCGAAACCCGCGTCGCAGTGGTCGAAAAATAGCTCGTGAGCTGAACATATGACAATATTCTATTCGGCAAGTATTGAAAAATGAGCTCGGGGTAAAGCGATTAAAATTCCAAAAATTGCAAGAACTTTCACCGCAGCAGAAAGAAAATAGACTCAAAAGAGCTAAAGAGTTGCTTCGCTTGGCCGAAAGTTTAGAACTGCCGAATTTGGTTTTTTCCAATGAGAAAACATTCGTTGTCCAGCAGTTTGTAAACAAACAAAATGATCGTGTTTACTTGCCAAAGAGGTCAACTGAAAATGTGCACCTTCGATTGGCCACCAGAACTCAAGCGCCGGTCATGGTGATGGCCGCCATAACAGCCGATGGTCGCTCTCAGCTCATATTATTCGAACGTGGCATCAGAATAAATGTCGAATATTATCGCGAAAATATTCTGGAGGGTGTATTAAAGCCTTGGCCACGCAAATATTTTGGCCGAAGACCTTGGACACTCCAACAGGACTCAGCACCATCGCACTCAGCCCGTGCCACCCAATAATGGTTACAAAATGAGGTTCCTCGCTTCATTTCCAGCGCAAAATGGCCACCAAAATCTCCGGATACCAATATGATCTAAACAATTCTATCTTTCAATACCATGACAACTGGCGAATAGCTTTAAGCGCGTCTTCCATTCTTTGATTTTGAAAATATTCTGTTTTTTTTTTCAAACAAAAATTACATACACCAAATTGGCAGAAGTCGGGCACACTTAGAAAAAAATTGTAATCAGCTGGTAGCTCTACCTTACATTTTTATTGTACCATGGTTAGCACTAAAAATACCAAAGTATCGTTCACCCCAAGCAAGTGATTCGCCGGGAATGGGTCAAAACACTTCAGAGCAACATTTGGGCAGCGTGTGACTGTTTCATTTGCCTAAAATTTGATGCTATTTCCAACATTTTTGCCTTCATTCAATAACTTTTAAAAAAGTAGTAGATGTAGTTTTATCTCACCCTGTAAACACATTGTATGTTCTTATGTGATTTTTGTCGGCCTTAACGGTTGCAACTGACGAAAGTATGTGTCTTGATCGATAATGTTATATTCTGTAACTATACAGAATGTTATAGTAGCTGTGATGGACTTGCTTATGCCATGTGTATACCATACCGAATCCATACAGGTCAATCAGAGCTTCCAGTAAAAAAAGTACGTTTATATTGAGAATAGTCTATTCCAGTCAATGATTCAAAATTATTCCAGTGACAGCTCATTATATTGTTTACAAGCGTTCAAAAGCATTTTGGCGAGAATATTCCAGAAAAGAAATTATTCGTGATGGAATTCAAGCGTGATAGTGTGATTTCTTTATATTTGGCTGGAAAACCACGAGTGGCTATGAGCACTCCAGCATTTAAATGTGAATAAATCTTTTGTGTCTCGTACCATCGCTCGTTACCGTGACACTGGTAGCGTAGCCCAACGTCAAGGAAGTGGACGGAAGAAAACAGCAAAATCAGCATGGTTCGAAAAGTAAAGAAGCGACTTGATCGAAACCCGCGTCGCAGTGGTCGAAAAATAGCTCGTGAGCTGAACATATGACAATATTCTATTCGGCAAGTATTGAAAAATGAGCTCGGGGTAAAGCGATTAAAATTCCAAAAATTGCAAGAACTTTCACCGCAGCAGAAAGAAAATAGACTCAAAAGAGCTAAAGAGTTGCTTCGCTTGGCCGAAAGTTTAGAACTGCCGAATTTGGTTTTTTCCAATGAGAAAACATTCGTTGTCCAGCAGTTTGTAAACAATCAAAATGATCGTGTTTAGTTGCCAAAGATGTCAGCTGAAAATGTGCACCTTCGGTTGGCCACCAGAACTCAAGCGCCGGTTGATTTTGCACCAAATGGGCAATACAATTCCGAATGTAAAAGATACAAATGATTCGGCATATTTAGTCCTTTGAACTTAAAATAATAATTATAATCATAGCGTGTATGATTGAATACTCCCATAAAAACTTTTAATTGTTATGTGGAGCTCTAGTAAATTAGCAAAGTTGTGTAGGGTATCATAAAGTCGGCCCGCCCGACTTAAGGACTTTCTTTACTGGTTCCTAATTCGGTCTTTGAAAATTTTCTGGAATTTCATTGCTAAAAAAGCTAATTTGACTGATCGGGTCCATTTCTACCATGGTGTTTACGCATGGAGTCATTGGTCCTTACTTCTACTTTTTTGTTAGTAGTTTTGACAGCCTTTGTTTGGCAATACATCGACGAACCATGTCACTATCGAGGTTTTAAAAGTTGGATATTTGATAAAGGTTGTCTTCCAATATTTTTGAAACATATTTTGCAAATAAGGAAAGTAAAAACTGTGCGAGTGCATATTACCTCTGGACATACTCAATTCAATTAATTTCCTATTAAATATGCTTAAAGGAAATTAAAAAATTTGTTATTGGTGTTGAAAATATGTAGTGCCTGAAGAAACTTTTCCGTCCGTAAATGTTTGCCTCAAATGTTAGCACCTGACATGATGGTGCTTTTAAACCAGTTCCAGAGTGCGCAGCTAGGGTTTATTTCTAAAAATAAGGATAATAAATGAATTTTATTTGTACACACATACATGTATGGAAGGAAAACAGCAAACAAAACACGCAATATGGAAATTCATAAATGTTTCGTGTCGGCATTATTATTTTCTATGACGGGCGTCTTGAGAGGGGGGCAAAGGGCAATAATTTTACTACTAAATTTTCAAAGTCAGTGACATTGGAGACATGAGGTTATATAACTCTATGAATTAAAGAAAGGGAAGTTTGGTTCAAAAGAAGTAGTAGGGTGTTTCAATTGTCTGGAAAGACTCGGCACAGGGGTTCCTGTATATAACGTGTTACAAAAGCCATAAGTCATGAAGACAAAGACTATTATACCCTACGCCATTAGCCAACAGTTCTATTTAATTTAAATTCCGTTATTTAAGCAAATATAAACTCCTGTAAAGAGCATTTTATACAAATTGGACACATATAGGGTCCGATAAATAAAATAAAAAATATATTAATAAATATTATCAGTATATGCGTGCGACAGTTTTGCTTGTTTACATAAGGAGCTAACGGTGCTTCTTTTCTTAAAAAATCCGCAATGTCACAATATTTCGCTGCGATGTTCAACAACCTCATTCGTTTAACGGTAGTGTAAAACTAATAACCTTTGAAGTTAATCATTTGGAAGTTCGCAATTGCAATAATTGTTATCTAATATTTAAACTCATGTCATTTGCTTAACGTCGTGAATAAATTTAGTTAATATTTTAAATATAATGAATTTGCTTACGGATCCATTACAATTTGAGCACACAGCAGCTGTACATGTCGAATCGGTTAACATAGTTAACGTATTTGGGGGATATTTTTCCGAGAACGAACTTCCATCTGCAAGTTTCAAAGCAACCCCAATTTTTTGAAAATCGCAAAAAAACAAGTAAGCAAAGGCTATAGTCGTGCGGTGTGGACCATGTGATACTCTACAACACTACAATATGTTAAAAGCCCCCTTATGTCCAAATCCATTTTGAAAGATTTCGCTTTTGAAATTATGTCATAGAGCACAGTCCAGATATTATCCGTAGTTTTTGACCAGGGACATTTGCCCAATATTTACCCACTCCGCCGTGCTGTTAGTTGTTGTGGCACATTTTACCCGGAAAATATAATCAAATGGTCATCAAAAGGGCAAGACCTCTCCCTTGTCATGAAATATTTGGTGTCGCTAGGTTTTAATTGTGTGATCAGGAAAATTTTCTGTTTTTTGGTTCTTTTGAACTGCTAAATATTTTGTGATCATCTCCAAAGGCAAGAGGCCCCTCTGTATCTCCTAATTTAGACTCATCTATATGATTTGTTTGTCTACGATATTTGGCTGTATTCGTCAACGAAATCAGCATAAAAAAGCCAGAAGTTCGCCTTTTGTGTATTTTGGATTTCGCCTTTAAGTTATTTTCAGCGTTTCGGTAGAATGGAAATTTTGGTCTTTTTTCGCACAACAGTAGTGGTCCATCCTACATTTATTTCGTATTCTTTGGTTTCTATTTGTGACCTTTATAACGGCTAATCAGGGACATTTTTAGTTGTTGGTACATATATTTCGGACATCTTTAAAAACAATAGGCCTAGCCCTTCTGAGCCTAACCCTACCCTTATGAAATTTTTAGTTAGAATTTTGCGCTGATCCAGAATATATATACTTAGTAGTATCATCTAAGTAACGGTCGGAATTGACGTTTTCATCTATTTGTGATTTCGCCGGGATTAAAAATATTCGCGATTTAATGGAAAATTTGACTTTTTATTTAACACAAATGTTATAGTCTATTGCACCCACTAAATATTACCCGATGACCATCCAAATTGGAAGGCTTGTGCCCAGCCCTGAGCTCTAGCCTCATGGTAACTCCTGCTTCGATTGGTCTATAATTGCGACCTGTCCGAAGTGTTCGACCGACCTATCTCGGAGTTTTGAGCAACTCATCTAATTTTTATACCCTCAGTCAGAGGTTATCTATCATTTGATACGGCGAAATAATGGTTTTAGACCCTAGGCATCTTTGGACCAAATCCGTTTTAGGACATTTGGAGTCGAAGGACATTTGGACAAAACCAAAAAATGGATTCTATCCCAAATATATGTACTTTATGGGTTCCCCGACAAATGTAAATATATACAATGTATATATACAAAGGAAGAATGCGTATATATAAAGAATGGCTGGGCCGATTTTGACAAATTTTGTCAATTTAGAATGCCCTCTTGGCATAAAAAGATACATTCCAAAAAAATCGCATAAAAAGATAAAAATAACGATGTTAGTATAGATTTTATAGCATTTTGTGACATTTTTTTATTTTTTCATATTTTTTTATCGCATGCGATTTTTTCAATTTGACTTATAATATTGAAGTGTATATTTTGTAACATTTTTTTCGCTTTACAACACAGGTTGGGGTTATTATATACAGATTGCAATTATCGTCCGATCCTCAAATATTGTAGACCATCAAATCATATAGAGAGTCTAAATTTGGAGACACAGAGGGGCCTCTTGATTTTGCGATGATCGCAAAATTGAACCAAAAACAGAAAAAAATTCCTGATCACATAATTGAAACTAATCGACAGGGAACAACAACTAACAGCACGACGGAGTGCGTAAATATTTGGCAAATATCCCTGGTCAAAAAGCTAAGGGCTATATCTGGGCAGTGCTTCGTGACATAATTTTAAAAGCGAAATCTTCTAAAATGGATTTGGACTTCTAGCATATTGTAGTGTTGTAGGATATCACGTGGTCGGCCCCGCGCGACTGTAGCCTTTGCTTACTTGTTTTTTAAATTTTTATCAACATATGTATATACAAACTTTATGTTACATTTTATATTTATGAAGTTTAAAACAGATCGGAGACATATTTGTTAAAGTTATACCCATGGTACAATAAAAAGGTAGGGTAGAGCTATCAGCTTATTACAATTTTTTTCTAGAGCGCCCGACATTTGCCAATTTTGTGTCTTGAAAATTGTCTTGAAAAATTAAAACAAATTATTTTCAAAACTAGATTAGCCATGAAATTGAACAGTTTGGATCATATTTTTGAGCGAAAATCCAGACATTTCATTCATTTTTCGGTCTACTTATCTCATAGTAAAAATGAGAAGAAATATGAAGAAAGCAAGTAAAAAAGTATCGGTCGGTTTTGCCGACCCTCAGCCAATGTTTTTTTTTAATATTTTGTCTTCTGTTATGATTATTAAAATGTTTAAACCCTTATGCAGTAGGTTCCGAAGGAATGGGCCAATATTGGCCATTTCGTATCGGACTTAAATCAATATGATACAAATATTGCGAAGTGCTAGGTTTGGACTGCGTTGAGTTAATGGAAATGTTGGGATTTACCAAGTCTTGAATAGAATCGGATGTCAATTTCGCTTAATGGATATTCAAAATTTTCAGCCTTTGTGGGTGAGGTACCAGAAGGAGTGGACCGATATATCCCATCCCATCCCATCTTCACAACGGATATTTTGTTAGTGGAAATAATGGGATGTGTGAAATATAAAAATAACTTGTTGCTTATTTCGGATTTTATAAACGTTTTGGCTATTTAAAACGTTGACCTTTTGTGGGGGAGGAGGAATAGTCCGATCTCTACCGTTTTTTAACAGGTCCTGTGTTGATAGAAATATTCAGATGTGCCAAGTCCAAATGGAATCCGAAGTTAATTTCGTGTTTTATGAGATTAATAGATATTCAAAATTTCGATCTTTTGTGGGGCAGGTACCAGAAGGAGTGGACCGATATATTACATCTTAACACCAGATCTTGGGTTTATGAAAATATTGGGATGTGTGAAGTTTCAAGATAATCGGACTCTTACATCACATTTTATGAGAGTTGTAATTATTTACGTTTTGACCCCTTGTGGGGGAGGTATCACAAGGAGTGGAACGATATTGTCCATTTTCACACCTGACCTAGGACTGATGCAAATATTAGGATTTTCAAAGTTGGAGCAAATTCGGATTATCTTGTCTCTTTCTGTGCAAAAGATACATTTTTTGAAAATTTCGACCATTTGTGGGGGAGGTACCAGAAGGAGTGGAAATTTTAAGATAATCGGACTCTTACATCACATTTTATGAAAATTGTAATTATTCAAAATTTTGACCATTTGTGGGGGAGGTACTTGATTGAGTGGACTAATATTTTCCATCTTAGCACCAGATCTTGGGTTTATGAAAATATTGGGATGTGTGAAGTTTCAAGATAATCGGACTCCTACATCACATTTTATGAGAGTTGTAATGATATAAGTTTTGACCCTTTGTGGGGGAGGTACTTGATTGAGTGGACCGATATTGTCCATTTTCGCACCTGACCTAGCACTGATGCAAATATTAGGATTTGAAAAGTTGGAGCAAAATCGGATTATCCTTTCTCTTTCTGTGAAAAAATATATTTTTTTTTAAATTTCGACCTTTTGTGTGGGAGGTACCAGAAGGAGTGGACCAATACATTCCATCTTAACACTAGAATTTGGGTTAATATAAATATTGGGATGTGTGAAATTTTAAGACAATTGGACTGTTACATCACATTTTATGTGAGTTATAATTTTTCAAAATTTTGACCATTTGTGGGGGATGTAACAGAAGGAAATATTACGATGTACCAAGTTTGGACCAAATCGAATACTCCCTTCGAGAGTTATCGTGAGAACCAGCCAGACAGACAGACGGACGGACGGACATCGCTAGATCGACTCCAAATGTTCTGAAACGGATTTGGTCCAAAAAGACCTAGGGTCTAAAACCGTTATTTCGACTAGGCACGATATATTCCCTTTGGCTGAGGGTATAATGAAAACAATTTGTTGCATATAATTTTGAATGAGTCTGACAGGAAGCGGGCATAGCTTCAGGGCTGTATTTCTGTAGTTTTACGAAGCTGTTCTACCTCCTTATTGTACCAAGGTTATACAATTCAGAATTTTAAATCCTTTGTGAAGGTGGTATAAAAAAGCTTGGACCAATGTAACGATGTGCGAAATTTGGACTAAATCATGGATCCCGTACGCTTTATATATTTTGACGATTTGCAGGATAGGCACTAAAAAGAATGAACCGGTACATGTGTATATGTGTTTCGTATTTTATTAGAGTAGTACTTATTTATAATGTTATCCTTTTTGGGGAAGGCGCCAGAAGTAGTAAGCCGATGTTGTCCATTTTTGCACTAGGCCTAAGGGCAAAGAATGCGTCTCATATCTTAGAATATTCTGTAGGGCCAATACCCCACGGCAAAATTACAACTCATACAATAAGCGCTATTATAACGCTTTCTAGTGACCAAAGAAAATGAGCTAAACTGGTTCACGTTTAGGCATAGTCCCACGTAACGGTACACTTCGATTTCCACATTTTCACTGGAATTAATTCGAAAAATAAACTACTTTAAAAAAACTCTGCTATTTACAAAAACTAACAATTAGATACACAAATATCTTTAAATTTAAAATTTGTTGAATAAATAAATAAATAGTTTGAAACACTGTGCACCCTTAAAAAATATAAACAGTACACACATACTAATACATATGTAAGGGTGTCAAATGTGATGGAGAATGTCGCGTTTCTAGACGATTATGATAATGATCGATTTGATCCTTTTGTATGTTAATGAGGATTTTATTTGTGTGTGTGTGGGGGTGGGAGGTTAATGTGTGTGCGTGTTTATATTCATATTTTGGTATGTTTTCCCATTTTCATTTTTTGATAGGGGCGTTTTATTTGAAAAGCAGGACTCATAGATTTACTATGCACACTACAACCTGACAAACTACACGGTCTAATGGTTTTAAAGTATGGGAAATTTCTCGACATTAGCATTAACATTAAATGTTGTAATGTGAATGTGGCTAGCAGTGTGTATGTGTGTTGGAGTTGGTGTAATTAACCAAAGATTGTATACTATTTGCCTATCCGGATAACATTCGAGTCCAGTTAATGGCCAGATGGCAATTACCATTCATGGGAATATCCAAAGTAAATAATACATCAATTATTTGCATTTTGGACAGTGTTGGGAGGTGGTGGTGGTGTTGGCGGTGTGGTCGGCGACAGAAAATAATAATCCGCGTAATTTGTCTCACAAATATGAAATAAAGAACAAATATGAATAATAATTTAGATGGGACGATATTCGTCGACATTCACGACATATCATTTGAGTTTGTTTAAATGAACAAATGTAATAGGTATTAAGCACACTGGTACATCTTTATACCCTCCACCTTGGAAAGGAGGGTATATTAACTTTGTCATTCCGTTTGTAACATCCCTAAATATTCGTTTTAGACCCCATAAAGTATATATATTCATAATCAGCATAAAATTCTAAGTCGATTTAACGATGTCCGTCTGTCTGTCTGTCCGTCTGTCTGTCTGTCCGTCTGTCTGTCTGTTGAAATCACGATACAGCCCACATTATTTGACGTAGAGCTCCAAAATTTAGCAGAGCTATTTGCATTGTGTCTAGGATGGTTGGTATTGAAAATGAGATATATCGGTCCACGTTCTGGTATAGTCCCCATATAACGGTACCTCCCGATATTCGGTATTTTGATGATTTATGCCACATTTTTTCACGGACTTGTCTTAAAATTGGTATTTGTAGGTCATAGCGGGTCCCTGAGCGTGTGGCAAAACATTGCATGTATAGGTCCACGTTGTGGTATAGCCCCCATATAAAGGTACCTCCCGATATTTAGTATTTTAGTTTTTTACCACATTTTTTCACGGATTTGTCTGAAAATCGGTATTTGTTGGTCATAATGGGTTCCAGCTCCGGTGGCGAAACATTGTAATTATAGGTGCACGTTTTGGTATAGCCCCCATATAACGGTACCTCCCCATAATCGGCATTTTAATGGTTTTTGCCACATTTCTTCTAATGTTTCTTTTACCCTAAGGTGGAGGGTATTAAAAGTTTGACCGGCCGAACTTAATGTTTTTTTACTTGTTTTTTATTATAAACAAATTATAAGGAAAATATAATTTATTCAAAGATCTAACCGAAATAGGAGCTCGGGAGAGAGTGATGTTAAAATATCACACTCTCGATAGGAGAACGTGGGTTATGGTTAGAGCGGTTTGTTTCCGTGTAAAAGAAAAAATATGATCAATCTCTACTATCTCTTTAGTAACGCTTTCATGTAAACAATGATACAGATGAAATTATATAGGTGAAATTCAACCTATAATACATTCTGTCAAAATTAATTTAATTCAGTACAAATATAAGTGTTGCTTCTATATTTAAATAGGTTGAAGATCAACTGTTCGATAAGTCCTAAGAAATACGATGGAGGGCATAATAACAGCGTATTTCTGTTTTCAACACTTCGGAATACACCATAGACAGGACACGTTAGGGCCTATATTATTATTATATAGACTTTTCAGGTTTGACACAGACTTTAATGGCTTAAGTTCGGCATATTTTTTATTTAAACTCAAATAAATGGGAATTTTTATACCCTACAACACTATGTGTTGGGAGTATTATAAGTTTGATTGGGCCAAAAATAATGTAACACCACGAAATATTGGTTTCCCACATAGGAAAGTATATATGGATCGTTCCGTCCGTCCGTCTGTCCGTCTGTCCATGTTAATTTTTAATCACTCCACAGGTCGCAATTATGGCCCAATCTTTACGAAATTTAGAATCGAGGTGGGGCTAGGGTCAGAATAGAATCCTATTTTTTTTGGAGATGATCGCATAATATTTAGGGGTTGCAATGGACCAAAAACTGAAAAAATTCCTGATATTGCAGTTTCTCTACAGGTCGCAATTATAGACCAATCAAAGCGGAAGTTAGCATGGGGTTAGAGCTTAGGGCTGGGCAGAAGTCTTCCAATTTTGATGGTCATCGGGTAATATTTAGTGGGTGAAATAGGCCACAACATTTGTGTTAAATAAAATTCAAATTTCCCATTAAACCGCGAATATTTTTAATCCCGGGGTTGCTTCGCTTGGCCGAAAGTGGTAAACTTTTGGTTTTCTTTGGTTTTCTCCGATGAGAAAACATTCGTTGTCCAGCAGTTTGTAAACAAACAAAATGATCGTGTTTACTTGCCAAAGAGGTCAACTGAAAATGTGCACCTTCGTTTGGCCACCAGAACTCAAGCGCCGGCCATGGTGATGGTGTGGGCCGCCATAAATGCAGCCAATGGTCGCTCTCGGCTCGTATTAATCGACCGTAGCATCAGAATAAATGCCGAATATTGTAGCACTCAAACATTTTGGCCGCAGACCTTGGCAATTCCAACAGGACTCAGCAAGCGTCACCCAGGAATGGTTATAAAATGAGGTTCCTCGCTTCATTTCCACAGTGACCACCAAAATCTCCGGACACCAATCCGTTGGACTATTGTGTCTGAAATGTTTTGGAAAGCAAGGTTGGCAATAAAAATACCAAAGTGTCAATCACCTCAAGCAAGCGCTTCGCCGGAAATGGGCCATAATACCGCAGAGCAACACTCGGGCAGCGTGTGACGGTTTCCTTGGCCGTTTGAAGGTCATAAATCGAGCCAAAGGTGACCAATTCGAAGAAATCTAAATGTAATGTAAAAATTATGGCGTTTGACCTTATTGCAGTTTTTTATCTCACTCTGTAGAAGAGCTACATTATATATTTATGAGAGTTAAAACATACCAACTATGATCGTTTTTGAATGTGTATTATGGCTTTAAAGCAGTTACAATTTAAAGCTGAAAGGAACTAATGTATAGCAGGCTTCTATCGTATTCTACGAAATTTAACGGTGGCATTTGTGTCTGAACCAATATTAATCTAAATCCATCCTATTTGAGCTGATAATACACTTATTAGGCACAATAAACGTGAAATCGGATGAAGATATATATGGGAGCTATATCCAAATCTAAACCGATCTCAGCAGAGGTATTTCTATGCTGTATCTGATAGTTTGCACCAAATATCGTTGTTGTCGAGAATATTTTACGGGTGTGAGGGAGTAAAATACTAAATAGGATGAAACCTTTATGTGGGACCGATAGCTATATCTTAGCCGATTTTCACTAATGTGATACACTTTCTTCCAGGCTAAATTTGTTCGTATGTGCCAAAATCCATTCATTTGGGCTTATATTAACCATTTGGTGCACAAAAAATTTTAAATCTGGTTAATATATATGTTAGCTATATTCAAATCTGAACAGATATCGTTAAAATTTAGCAAAAGTATTTCTGAGCTGTTTTTGATATATTTTTCCGAATATCGTTGTAATATGTGGAAAAATAATATGTGTTTTCAAAAATTCATGGACACACGAACATGCATAAATCAACTCAGAATGTGATTCTATGAAGATCATCAGATCATAGGGTATATAAATTCTGTAGACCTAAATTCATCTGAGTAAAATTATTTCCATAAACTGGCCGACATTTGGACGGACATCGCCATCGAGGTCTAAAATGTATATTTCGAGATGTGGTCGAATGACAAACTTAATATATCCTCCATATAATATAATCGGTATATTAATATATCCTCCGTATAAGAGATTAAAAACACATTGGAATTTAGCCTGACTTCCCCTAAAAAACATTTAAATGGCAAATATGATTTTTTAAACAAATTAATTCCAATTTTATATTCATTTATTCAATTTCTTTTCATTGAAATATTGCATGAGTTGTAGGTGGCAAATATCGATTCTTTTTTTCCGTCCCGCTCCTAATATGAAGCCATTTAGAAAATGAACATGAATTTTTGATTTGTTTGTAGTTGTTGGCGCCCATGGTTGTTGAATAATTAAGGAAGTGTGCATATAAACAATTATTCCTTTCCCTACACGAAAACGATTTTTACATATACAAGAACAACAAACACGACGAAAAAATAACTAATTCGTTTTAGTTGGCTGGGTGTGGGTTGACTCAAACCCCATGCCAAAATAATTGTCGACCACCTTCAATTAAAGCAATGCGATGGCGTTATTGAGCCGAATATTCCAACTTCAACTGAAATGTTTTCGAATATCATAGAACTGTAATCAACGCCTGTCGCCATCCCCACTCCGCTTAGTAATTTGTACATAAGTGCATGTATACAAACATACATATGTTCGGAACTATTGAGAGTAATAGTAGAGGAGGAGTAGCGGGCACAAACACACACGGCGTATATGTAAAATATGAAACTACTGCAGGATTATATAATGGCATTCTAGTACAAAGTGCTAAGTTCGGTTTTAAAGTTACTAAAACATGAAAATGGGTATTTTCTTATTGATGAAAAAGAAACTTAAGGAATTGGAAATACATTGTTACACATCCTTCCCGAGGATATGAATTGATAAACTTGTATGTATATATCTCAGAATATCGAAAATTTTCAAAGTGCAAGGGACCAGCAAAGTAATTTTTAGTCATGGGCTCAGGTTAGGACGTAGGTTTTTAAGGCAAATTAATCAACATTTAGAGGATATTCAAAACAAAGCTCCGTTAAGAGCTTTGGCCAAAACAGCACGATTTTGTGAAGGACTTTGACGCGATCGCCTGTTTTATTACACCTTGTCGTAGTATTCTGGATTTGGAATTGGATCGATATAACGGTTCAGTCTATTTATTGATATTTGATGCTCATAACTAGAATTTATTTCTATATATCACAGCTATTAGAGCCCTATCCAATACCTGAAGTGTCGTACAAAAATCCCAAGCAAAACAACTGCAAAATTTTAAAGAAGGATACAACTTTTTCTATTTTATCGTTTTTCAATTGCACGCCTTCAATTAATCTTTACTTATTTTTATTTTCGACATTCAAAATAATACAAATGAGTTAAGTTAATGATGAATTTGTCTAAATTTTAAAATTTGTAAGTTCAATGTATTTCGGAAAAGTTCACATTACAAGCGTTTAAATTTAGTGGTGAAAAAGTCAAGAAAGTACGTCAGGTATTAGGCAGGGGTGTTAAACGAGATAATTTTCGAAAAATCAATGATTTTGAAAATCGATATCCCAGCTACTGAACTTTCATAATAAAAGTTTAACAAAAGGTGTGCACGACAACCAAATAATTTGTAGTAACATGTACAAATTGTTGCAAAATGTGGTTCAATAAGTCAAAAAATAAGTGAGCAGAGAAGAATTTAGACAGTTACGAGTTTGAAATTTTTTACTTGGAAACATTTTGCAGTAGGAATATATGTGAAATTTTCTAGTAAACTGGTACACAGAGAATTTTTTCTCCGATATTCAGTAAGAAAATCAAATCAAAATTTAAATTTTTATGATCTCAGGGTACATACATAAACGCCAAAAACGTGCATTTGAAGTCGATCTATAATTTTGACTTCTTGAACAAGAAAGGATCATCCAATTTTGTACAAACTTTCGAAATTGAAATATATATATATAGGTTATAAGAAGTTTTATCAGGTGAAGTGCAAAAATTAACAATATCGACTCACTCCATTTAGTACCTCCCCCACAAATGGTCAACATTTTGGTACTTCATAATATGTCTCTCCACCAGAAATCTGATGTGAATATGGAATTTATCGGTCCACTCCTTCTCTTGACTCTCACACAAAAAGGCTAACATTTAGATTTACAATTGTTCGCATAAAATTGGAAATAAATGATCGAATTTCTTTCAATTTATCACATTACAATATTTTTATCTGTTACGAATGAAGTGACATTTTTGTGTACACCCATATATGAGGGTTATATCAAAACATGGGCCTATATTGATAATTTTTTACAAGCTTAGTTTATATACCCTCAACCATACAATGGAGGGTATATTAAATTTGCATTTCAGTTTGCAAAATCTCGGAATTTTCGTCAAAAACTCCAAAAATTATAGATATTCCTGATCAGAATACAATTATAAGGCGATTTAGCGAAGTCCGTCCGTCTGCCTGTTGAAATTACGATAGAGTCCTCATTATTTAATCTAGAGCCTTTGTGTCAAGGCAGGCTAGTTGTTATTGAAAATTCACTCATATAACGGTACCTTCAGATTTTCGGCATTTTTAAGGTTTCTGCTACAATTTCCAACCAAATCAGCTAAAATTTGACTATTCTCTCCCTGCAAAAATCGTCGATTCAGGTCCACTAAGTGGTATAGCCCACGTATAACGATTCCACTCAATTTATTGTAATTTGTAAACTTTTACTGTATTCTCCAGCCGATATCATCGGTAGTTCCAGTTTAAAGTGGAACACGTTTGATGTGGAATGTATTGAACAACAAACGGGAACTCAAATTACCAAAATTTTTTCGACAGTAGTATAAAAATATGACTTAAATGTAAACATACTAGAAATCGAGGTATAATATTATATATTCCAAAATGTGGATCGGTATATTTTATGCAAATGATTATACATGTATTCCAAAGGTTTGTATCATTTACGAAAGCTCAATCTTAAATATTGCGAAGGTTATGACAAAATATTTGAGATCCTTTCTGTAGTTATATATGTATATAATGGGAAGTTATATATGTATATAATGGGACCTACAAGTTTGGGCTGGAAACCAAAACCCTTTTGAGATTGTGATCTACTAACCGATTGAAATTTCTCATCCTTCAGACCATAACCCGGAAATTGTTAAACAGTGTTATCAATCTGCTGATAATTCGCATTTATGGTACTTTTTATGGAAAAACAAACAATTTATTGGGCCATTGTACAAACCTAATATTAGCTGATTAATTTTAGAATTGATTGAATGCGAGCTGTACTAAAATCTGAGCCGTTAAAAGTTTGCGGTGTATTTTCTTGGTACATATAAAGTCTTGTTTCAAATCACTGATATCGAAATCATATTAGGGATATAGGTAGCTAAAAAGTCAGGATGGCTGAAGTCGAGTTTCTAAAAATTTTTCGGACTTACTTTTGAATTGAATTCGGACTTATGTGGAATAACTAATTTTCGGAATTTTAAAATTTTCGGATGCAATAGGTATTAAAAAGTGTTCAAAGTGTTTGTAATCACGTTACAGGTCGCAATTATTGGCCGATCCACACGAAATTAAAAACGGAGATGATCGCAAAATATTTAGGGGTTCCAATGGACCAGGAACTGAAAATTTTTCTGATTTTGCAATTAAAAACCAATCGACGCCGAATTTGACATGGAGGTAGAGTTCAGAGCTTTGCGTCAAAAAATACGAAATATGGGCAACCCTGTACTTCCACGTGATAATCGTGTCCTCAATTAAATTGTTGTGTAGTTTTTTTTACACTTAGTCTAATACCATTGCAAAGGCATCGAGGGTCAGTGCTTCTTAATAAAATCATATCCCAATCTCAACCGATTTCAATATAATTTGACAAAATGTACTTTTCCACCAAATTCCGTCACACCTTCTATATTCTGCCATTTCATTGGAATCGGACATACATATCGCGTTGAGTGCATCAAATATGTAAATTTGGCCGAAAATATATATGGGAGCTATATCCAAATCTGAGCCGATTTGAATATAATTTGTCAAATTTATTTTTGTCCCAAATTTAGTCACTCATGCCGAATTTCATTTGAATAGGAAATACGTATCGTGTTTTGTGGATCAAATAAACGAAATCAGTCGAAAATATATATGGGAGCTACATCCAAATCTGAACCGATTTGAATATAATTTGGCAAATTTAGTCACTTATGCCGAATTTCATTAGAATCGGACATGCACACCGTGTTTTGTGCACCAAATATGTGAAATCGGCCGAAAATATGGAAGCTATATCTAAATCTGAACCGATTTCAAAATAATTTTACAAATTTTCTTTTTGATCAAAATCCTGGAACACGTTCCAAATTTCATTGGAATCCAACATACATATCGTATTTGTTGCATCAAATAAACGAAATCGGTTGAAAATATCCAAATTTGACCCGATTTCAATATAATTTGACAAATATTTGTTTTATTTCATTGAAATTAGAGATACATAGCGTGTTTGGTGCATCAAATACATGAAATCGGCCGAAAATATATATGGGAGCCATATCCAAATGTGACCGACTTAAAAAAAATTTGGCAAATTATTGTTCCGAATTCCTTTACGCATTCCAAATTTGGAGACTGTATCTGTTATCGATCAATAGATATGCGCATATAAAATCTAAATTTTTGGGAGGTACCCCTGATTCTGATGCTATAAATCCATTTCCACCAGTTCCAAGTGCAATTTCAAAACTTTATATAGCCTATGTTACTTTCAGGCGATGTTGTAATATACTTGGAAATTTTCAGGAACGTCGGTTCAGCGATGTGAATAGATGTAAATACGAATATCAAGAGAGCAGATACACAATTGAATTCATGCTTACTTCACTGGGTCGCTGAAATATTTTTTTCTTTTGCAAAAATCAAGTTATGATGTTAACAGTTCATTTTTAAAGTGGGCAACACTTCGCTTTTCTTGTTTAATTACTTAAGTGTTAGCTGAACTGGTATCTGTATATGAATGGAACTGATCGATTGATGTATTATTTTTTGTACCCTCGACCATACATAGTCTGGTTTATTAAGTTTGTCATTTTGTTTGTAACTCATCGGAATAATAGTTTAAGACCCAAAAAGTGTATATTCTTGATCAGTGTCTGTTGTAATCACGCTAACACTTTGTACTGATTCGCGATATTGTATAGCCACCATATAACGGTACCCATATATACAATTATATAACTGTACTTCACGACATTAGGTATTTTGACGATTTTATTCAAATTTTTCAATGGCATTGTCTGAACTTCTACACAAGCAGTTCTCTGTGAGTACTTTACCCCCTGAAAGAGATTTTCTATATTGGTCCACGATGTCGTATAGTCTACATACAATGGTGTCCACCCACTATTCAGTATTTTGATGATTTTAGACACCTTTTTTCAATGGAATAGTCTGAACATCCATACAAGGTATTCCCTCTGAGTACTTTAGCATATCACTTATATAACGCTATTTCCAGGATTTTAGCGACATTATTCACCGGATTTGCGTCAAAGTTTGAGTTTTGGTTTGAAGTTCGGAATCGTTACTACAACCCATGACAAAAAATTATTTATGCAGGTCCATGTCTTTCCCCATACAACGGGTTTCATTTGAGCGTTGGAGGATATGCAAAATTTCGGCCCGGCAGAACTTATCCGATTTTTTACTAGTCAACTATAAAATTGACTTGAAATTAAAATTCTTAGACTACCAATGGTTATTGATATGTTTAATAAATTGAACTAAAATTAAGTAGATTCTGCAGTTTCTATTTCTTTGTGTTGGACCAATTGGTAACATAAATGGAACAGTGAAAAATTAGTAAAAATATATTTTAGGCCCTTCCTCATTTCCAAAATAAGAAAATGTTTTCACTATTTGTTCCTTGTACATGATGTTTCTTCGCCTTTGACTACACACATGCAAATCACGATTTGAAGCAAACAAAAGTTTTGAATACCATAATTACGGAGGTGGAATAAATTTGTGGGCGCCCACCTCTTCCATTTGGCTCTACTTTGTTGTTCCGATATATTGCAATACGGAATGAGGTCATTATTGCGCCGCCTGTTGTACAACAACTCATACCCGGGAAAACACGTCAAATAATAATTACACTCCCATATAGACAGCCATAGGCAGGTATGTACATATGTGTATGCATTTTAAAAGTGTTGATTATAGATTAGATTTTTATGCAGTGGGTCATATGGCTCCGAGAAATCAGTCAATTAGACAAAAAAGTAACGTATTTTTCAACAATAAAAAATAAAACTTGGGAATAAAATTAAAATTGCGCCAAAACTACCACAAACCACTACTACTCGAGGGAACAAAAAACAAACATATGCACTGAACATCCATCCCTTAAATATATCGCACATGTGTGTGTCTGTGGCTGTTTCGGGTTTGTAAGGTCATTCATTCGATGTTCGTAAATTCATTCTTCGCATTTCAGGTATTCTTCAAAACCTCCACGAATTGTAACAGATGAATTGACCCCGTGCTTAGTAGTTCTGCAGCAGGTGTATAATCATCGAATGCAGCGCAACGCAACGCTACGAAACAAAGAAAATAACAAAATAAGTAAAGAGTCATACCGACTGACACCAACAGGCAAACACATCTGTGTGTCCCGTCGGTTTACAGGGGATGTTCAATTCCCTTTCTCACACAAAAGACACTTGTCGCATTCCACGACAGCAAACTGAATGGCTCAAAGGCGGTTGCGAGATACACTGAACCGTATGAACGGACGGACGGACCCTAATGAATATGGAATAAATTGTTAACAGTTAAATTGAGCAAGTTAAATATTTTTACTTTTGCCGAACCTTGAAAATATGAAGTATAAAAGTGTTGCACATACAATTCCATAAATAAATTTAATTGTGTTTAGAGAGAAAGTTGTTTAACAAAAATTAAGAGTTAAAGAATACCAGTCACTTTGGAAAACACCTTTCAAAATTAACCGAAAAAGCGAAGTACAATATTGGATTTATAATTCTTTAGGCTTACTACTTGAATTTAAGGGTGTTTATACCCGACACCACACTGTGGGTATAATGTCCTTGTGAATTTGTTTGTAACAGGCAAAAGAAAACGACGAGGTCCCGTAGATCCTTGGGATGGTCTTCATAAAATCACATTCTTAATCGATTTATGGATGTCCAACCGTCTCTATGTCCGTCCATCCGTCTGTCCACATATTTTTTTGTAAACACAACACAGGTCGCATTTATTGCTCAATTGCGCTGATAATTTGTCTGGTCCAAGGACGAACTCTCGGGAAATTGGTGATAATCGGTCGATATTTAGATATAGCTTCCATACATATGCTACATCCGATTTGAGGTTTAAGTTATATAATAATACATTCGTAATCTGCACTCCAAAAAAGTGATATTTGGTGTCAGATATCAGTACGCCAAATAGTTAATATCTGCCCAAACGAGATGCATTTCGGTAGAGACTAACTAATTTAGCCTAGAATCATGTGTGCCAAATTCCAGTTCAGATACAGCTATAGCTCCTATATATATGTTTCATTCGATTTTATAGTTAAGTCACCCAAATCCGTATAAAACACTCCAGAACAATGATCTTCTGGGAAACATTCTAAAAATTCCTTTTCAAAGTTTTCTCGGGATCGGTTAAGATTTGGATATGTCTCCCATATGCTTCAGCCGGATTCCAGGGAAGACCTTTGAGAGGGAATATAATGAATTTTTTTTTGAATGCATTTAGGTCTCTGATGTAGGTCGAACTAGACTAGTAAACAAGCGTTTAGTTACGGGTCTTCAAACTCTTTAGACCAGAGCTTAATGAAATCTAGAAGAGACTTTGCTTTATTAACGCTAGATTCAATGTGTAAGTTAATTTGATGTAAATAATACATGGGGGGTATTATAAGTTTGATTAAGCCAAAGTTATGTAACACCTCGAAATATTGGTTTCCCACATAGAAAAGTATATATTGGTCTTCCTATCTCGCCAGGCTGAGTCGACTTACCTATGTATGTCCTTCCGTCCGTCTCTCCGTCTATCCATGTTAATTTGTAATCACTCTACAGGTCGCAGTTATGGCCCGAGCCTCACGAAATTTAGAATGGAGGTGGGGCTAGGTGCAAATTAGAAATTTTCATGTTTTTATACCCTACACCACAAGGTGGTCAGGGTATTATGTCTTTGTGCATTTGTTTGTAACAGGCAGAAGGAAACGAGATAGACCCATAGTTCCTTTTGATGATCTGCATAGAATCACATTCTGAGTCGATTTATGCATGTCCGTCCGTCCGTCTGTCCATCTGTCCATGTATTTTTGTAAACAAAGTACAGGTCGCATTAATGCCCGATCCAGATGAAATTTTGCAAACATCTTTTGTTTGGCCCAAGAACGAACCCTATTGAAATTGGAGATAATCGGTCAACATTTAGATATAGCTCCCATACATATCTTCGTTCGATTTGCCTTTTATTGTGCACCAAACGTGTAATATCAGCCCGAATTGTATGGAATTTTGCATATACACCCAAATTAGGTCTGAAAATATGTATGCCAAATTTGATCGCAATCGGTTCACATATAGCTATAGCTCCCATATATATTGTTCATCCGATTTGTTATTTTTGTCCACCGCCGCCGTAATATGCACTATGCAACAACAATATTTGGGGAAATATCTCAAATACAGCTCAGAAATACATTTGCTAAATTTTATCGAGATCGGTTCAGATTTGGATATAGCTCCCATATATAACTTCGTCCGATTTACCTTTTATTGTGCACCAAATGTCTAATATTTGTCCACATGGGATGGAATTTGGCACTTACGACCGAATTGAGCCTAGAAGCTAGTATGTCAAATTTGGTGAAGATCAGTTCAGATATAGCTATAGCTTCCATATATATTATTCATCCGATTTGTTATATTTGTTACCCACAACCGTAATATGCACTCCGTAACAACGATATTCAGGGAAATATAACAAATACAGCTCAGAAATATCTTTGCCAAATTTTATCGAGATCGGTTCAGATTTGGATATAGCTCCCATATATATCTTTATCCGATTTCAAATTAATTGTGCACCAAATGGGCAATACAATTCCGAATTTAAAAGATACAAATGCTTCGGCATATTTAGTCCATTGAACTTTAAATTATAATTATAATCATAGCGTGTATGATTGAATTCTCCCATAAAAACTTTTAATTGTTATGTGGAGCTCTACTTAATTAGCAAAGTGGTGTAGGGTATCATACAGTCGGCCCGCCCGACTTGAAGACCTTCTTTACTGGTTTTCAGTTGCTTTACAAGTCGCCATTATAAACCAATCGAAGCGGAAGTTAGCATGTGGCTAGGGCTTAGGGCGGGCAGAAGCCTTCCGATTTGGTCATCGGGTAATATTTAGTGGGTGAAATAGACCATAACATTTGTGTTAAATAAAAGTCAAATTTTCAATCAAACCGAGAATATTTATTACTGTTACGCAGATGCCGATTGTAAATGTATCGGATATATAAATAGCGAAATATATACAATGTATATATACAAAGAAAGTGGATGTTATATAGAATGCTTATATCTCAAGAATGGCTGGAACGATTTTGACAAATTTTGTCAATTCAGAATGCCCTCTTGGCATAAAAAATTATATTAATATAGATTTTGTAGTATTTTGTAACATTTTTTAATTTTTTCATACTTTTTTCGCATGCGATTTTTTAAAATTTGACTTACAATATTAAAGGCTATATTGTAATATTTTTTCACGTTTCAACACAGGTTGGCGTTATTATATACATATATATTATCCTCCGATCCTCACGAAAGTTTTAATAAGGGTAGGGTTATTCTCAGAAGGGCTAGGCCTATTGTTTTCAAAGATGTCCGCAACAAGTAACACCACGACAGAGTGTGTAAACATGGACGAATGTCCCTGGTGAAAATGCTAAAGTTAATATCTGGGCAGTGCTCCGTGACATAATTTCAAAAGCGAAAACTTCCAAAATGGACATAAGGGGGCTTTTAACATATTGTAGTGTTGTAGGGTATCACAGGGTCGGCACCGCACGGCTATAGCCTTTGCTTACTTGTTATATGTTAAACACTTTCCTTAAAAACCAAAACAACTACCCATTTAGGATCGACATTTTAGAAATTAAATTATTAATAGATTCATTATTGCAAAACGATTATTGTTTGAGAATGATTTCGTAAAAAGCGTAGTGCAAAACATTAAAATACCAATATTCTTGAGTATCGGTGCGCAAGTTCTTAGGAACCTTAAATACAAAATTAAAGAGAATCTATCGAGCGTTCTGTCGAAGAGATCAACATCAGTTGAGATTGTCTCATATCAAAATCCGTAGAAAAAACTAACTGAAATCAAATTAATGTGGTTGATATTTTTGTCTAAGTTGGCACAAAGTTATTATGTCAAGAAGTTGCCAATGGAATTACAAGTTTCCGTCTTATCGACAATACCAGCCAGTAAGAGAAACATATTCATAATTATACCCTACACCACAAGGTGGTCTTTGTGCATTTGTTTGTAACAGGCAAAAGGAAACGATATAGACCCATAGTTCCTTTTGATGATATGCATAGAATCACATTCTGAGTCGATTTATGCATGTCCGTCCTTCCGTCCGTCCGTCTGTCCGTCTGTCCATGTATTTTTGTAAACAAAATACAGTTCGCATTTATTGCCCTATCCAGATGAAATTTTACACAAATCATTTGTTAGGCCCAAGGACGAGCCCAATTGAAATTGGAGATGATTGGTCAAAATTTAGATATAGCTCCCATATATATCTTCGTCCGATTTGCCTTTTATTGTGCACCAAACGTGTAATATCAGTCCGAATAGTATGGAATTTTGCACCAGATTTTGCATCAGATTGGACCTGAAAATAAGTATGCCAAATTTGATCGAAATCGGTTCAGATATAGCTATAGCTCCCATATATATTGTTCATCCGATTTCTTATTTTTATTCTGCGCTCTGAAACAACAATATTTGGGGAAATATATCAAATACAGCTCAGAAATACATTTGCTAAGTTTTATCGAGATCGGTTCAGATTTAGATATAGCTCCCATATATAATTTCGTCCGATATAACTTTGATTGTGCACCAAACGTCTAATATTTGCCCAAATTGGATGAAATTTGGCACTTACGACCGAATTGAGTCTAGAAGCTAGTATCTCAAATTTGGTTCAGAAGATCGGTTCAGATATAGCTATAGCTCCCATATATAATTTTCATCCGATTTGTCATATTTGTTACCCACAGCCGTAATATGCATTCCGTAACAACGATATTCAGGGAAGTATATCAAATACAGCTCAGAAATATCTTTGCCAAATTTTATCGAGATCGGTTCCGATTTGGATATAGCTACCACATATATTTTTATCCGATTTCAAATTAATTTGTGCACCAAATGGGCAATACAAGTCCGAATTTAAAAGAAACAAATGCTTCGGCATATTTAGTCCTTTGAACTATAAATTATAATTATAATCATAGCGTGTATGATTGAATTCTCCCATAAAAACTTTTAATTGTTATGCGAAGCTCTACTAAATTAGCAAAGTGGTGTAGGGTATCATAAAGTCGGCCCCGCCCGACTTTAAGACTTTCTTTACTGGTTTTAATTAAAAATTCCTCATGTCTGTAGTCTGTTTAGCTATTGCAAATATTGTCACGAATAAGATGATTACAATTTAAAAATTCCCCCAGGCATTTCCCTTTTTGTCTGTGGCAACGCGTTCATATTTGCCAATCGATTTTGCTGTGGTTCATGTCTCTTCTATATGTAAAATCACAAAAGCATTGCCAGGTTACATAATAGTACTGACGTATTAACAAAATTCTTTTGATATTGGCAATACCGCTATGTGTTATGGCAACTCTGTTCTGTTACCACATCCAGTTGTGGTGTTGGTAATGCAACAATGGTTTATGGCAACACTTCGCTTCTATCACAGACACACTACAACTTCTAGTAACAGCATAGACATACAATATTTTTGTGCAAAAGCTAACAAGAGATGGCGCTAAAGTGTAGTACTAATATTGTGACAAATTAAATCGAGATGAAATTACTTATACCGCTCATGTAGGACATCTATGTATCGAATGATGCGCCTAATGTTATTCTTCAGACTTACCTTTTTCTCTGCATTAACAAATTAACTCAACAACATATAAAACAAGTAAGCAAAGGCTATAGACGTGCGGGGCCGGCCATATGATACCCTACAACACTACAATATGTTAGAAGCACTCTTATGTCCAAGTCCATTTTGGAAGATTTCGCTTTTGAAATAACCCTGGCCAGAGGTTACCCTTAGGTTTTTGACCCGGAGAATTTGACCAATATTTACGCACTCCGTAGTGTTGTGAAGTATTCAAAACAATGTCACATGAAAATTGTGGTCCATTTTACAGGTAAATATAATCCAATGGTCATCCAAAATGCTAGACTTCTTCCCTGTCCTTAACTCTCTTCTGATGCGAAATTCCGTGTCGATTAGCTTTCAATTGTGGCCTATAGAGCGACTACAAAATTTGTCCATTTGTACCTCTAAATGTGCATCTTAAGAACAATAGGATTTTTTTCTGACCCTAACCCACCCCCATGCAGGATGTTCGCTTCACCTTCATTATGTGAGAATGCCGCCTTGCTTGGCAGGGGTGAGCGTGTTATGTGGGAACGTTCGAAAATAAAGTTCTGCACTCAACTTCATAAAAACGCCATTTGTTTGTAATTATTTTATTTGAGATTTTTATTAATGCCAAGCTGTTGTTTGGTGTATTTACAATAATTTGAAGTTTGAAATTTACTAATAAATATTTGTTTTTTGTTTTATTTTTATAAAATAATTATGTTGTAAATAAATATTTGAATTGTTTTTTTTTGGGTTTTGTTTGTAGATGGTGTTGTTGTATGTTTTGAATAAAATTCCATTAATCATTGACATAATAAACATAAACAAAAATACATTGTTGTAGTTGTAACAATTCATAGACTTTTAATAAAAAGTTATAACAAAAATAAATATGTTTAACAAAAGCATATATAAAATACAACAATTTAACAATTATTTATATATTTATTAAATAGATGATTTTTATTTAACATTTCTTTGTGTGGTGTTTTTTGCTCTTATTTTTTGTTTTGTTTTATGAATGTCAACAAAGTAAAGAGTTGAAAAAAGTCATTATGCGCTAGTGTGTGTTTACACGTCCATATGTTTCATTAATGATTTGTTGATTTTAGCAAAAACGTTAATGAGGTGGGGTAGAAGTGGGTAGAGACGGAAAATGAAAAAAAAAAAAACGAATAAATATAATAATTTTATTTACAACATGAATATGCATAATTTTAATTTCTTTGGTTTAATGCGCAATGAACCTCAAATTCACTTCCTTTTGCATTTTTTTTATTTTAATAAATATATCTATTTAATATAATCCTTTAGTTGTTGTAAATAAATTGTTTTTTTTTTTTGTTTTTTTTTTTTCAGGTATGTATATTTTAGATGTTTGCAGTTTGTGTGTTGTGTTTGTCTGTATGGATTTAAGTTTGCTCTATATAGATGAGTAGTTGTATGTGATAACTATTATTTATGTCTGAATGTTTGTATGTACTCGTATTGAATTCTATCCATAAGCTCTGTGTGCTCTAGAGTATGCTTGTTGATATTTTGTTATTTCATTTAGTTTGGTTTTCAAAAAATTATAGATTAGGGTGTGTTTGAATTTCTTTACTTAATATCATCTTTATGTACTTTAGAATATTTCAATAATCCTCAGCTCATTACCATTAATATAACATGCATATATTTTTCAAATGATTTCTCTACGGTTCGGTTTTTTTTAATTTTGGTCATTTTTTTCTCTTTAAGGAATCTTTGGATTTTTTAATAAAACTTAGCTAAACGTACTACTAAATTTATAATCTGGGGATTTGTTTCTAAGCAAATTATGTTAAATATTTTATAAATGTTCTTTAAATTTTAATATAGTATATTTTGTAAGAAAAGGCACAAATTTATTCAAAATTAATTGATAAAGCAAATGTTGGTTTGTTTTTTTATTTATTTTTTGTGTTTGCTTTATTTGAAAGATGGATTCTGTAAAGGAGTGTAGGGGATCTATATAACATTTTTAGTAATATTGATCGATCATTTGCAGCAATATCCTGCAAATATGGGTGCCTTGAAATCTCGAGGAAAATATAGGACGAGTTCCCAGTGAAGGACGAAATGGGAAAGGTGAAAGGTCATACAACTTCTCTATAATTGATAGTGAGCACAAAAAACAGCCAACTAGGGCGAAACAAATCTTAAGTTGAGGCAGTAAGACAATGAGGCGGTATGCAGAATGCTAACAATGCCAAACCTCCACAGAACAAAAGTAGCTTCTCGCCTTCTAATACCTCGAGCAATCCAAGTCAAGTAGCATGCAAATATGAGTGTCGTGAGAATACATCGATAGTTGAGGAAGAGCGAGGTTTCCCATCTAACTTAAGGGACGGTATACGTCTAACGTTCGGAACGAAATGCATGCTCGCAGTTTATGGCCATGGGAAGCTTCCACACGAACGGGAGAATGAGAATTAGCGAACTTGAGACATAAATAAAATCGAGAGGCTCGGATTCTAAACGTCTAGGGACTAAGTCCTATAAACCATGAATGTTTTTTATGTTTATATTGGAACTCTTCCAACAACGTTCTAAAACAGAAAGATAAGACAAACGGACAAAAATAATAGTATTGGTTAATAAA
The DNA here is from genome assembly GCF_030504385.1 of Musca domestica. Taxonomy (NCBI): domain Eukaryota; kingdom Metazoa; phylum Arthropoda; class Insecta; order Diptera; family Muscidae; genus Musca; species Musca domestica. The sequence continues at coordinate 8,217,079 of NW_026712363.1, read as the reverse complement.
CATAGGATATGTTAAGTTGATAAAAGGGGCGAAATAATCGTCACATGTCCTGGTGGACATACACTTAAGCCCATATTGGCTTATTGTGCGCTTTAGACTAAATGAAATTCAGCTGCCTTAACAAAATTTCATTACTGCTTTATTTCATTAACCATGATCTGATTAAGGTCTAGTATGGAGTCGTTCCTAAAAATTGGGATCTGATATTTGCAAAAGCTGGGGATTGACAGAGAAAATGCTTCAATGTTTCGTCATCTTCGCCGCATGCTCTGCATATGCTGTTATCTGCACATACAATTTTATACAGATGTGCTTGTATGCTCAGATGCCCTGTAAGTATGACTGTTACCCCGCTAATCTCTTTCTTACCTAGTAATAAAATATTCCACGTTTTTATTTCATTTGGGTCGTACCAAGGAATTTTTGTGGTTTTCCCTACGTCTTCATTGTTCCATAGGGATATGTGGGCGTTATTTGCCCATTTCCTTAACCCTAGACCTGACGGCACTGGATTGTTTAAGTTTACTGTTGCTAATTCCCTGCCTGTTTTGGAGAGAGAGTGCGTTATCTCGTTACCTCTAACTCCACATAACCTGGTACCTATATTGCGTACGGAGCTGTGTTGAGAAAGAAACAGTTTTTGAATTAACTGTTTTGGATGTTATAGCTTTGATAGTGGTCTTACTGTCCGTTAGGACGTTTACGGTAGCCGGTCTCGTGTTAGTATTAAGCCAGTTCAGACACTCTGCAATTGCCCGGACATCCGTCTGTATTACAAAAGTTCCCAGTTGGCATTTACGATAGGGATCCGTTGATCCACAAGTCCCTGGTAGGAATTAATGTTTCCCAAGAGGCAGCTGCAATTGTTTCAGGTATCCGGTCCGATACAAAGTTTACCATTGTTTCTTCTGTTGTTATCTGTAAATTTTTTATGGTATGTAACGTGGCCTTTACTTTTCCACTCGTTCGTCGCTCTGAGCCTTATGGCCGCCGCATACCTTATCTAAATGTTGACTCTAAATCCCTAGTTAATGTTGTCCTCATTGCATCGCAAATGCCTACGCAGCACGTTCGTCCGACTTTTTGTAATAAACATAACTATGTATAAAAGACTGAGAGTGGGGATATATCTTTCAACTCCTGGAAACTCTTTTGTGAATATACAAAGCGTTAACGGAAGATCAGTTCATCCACAACGAGGCTCGTTCGAAAACTAAATGTACACATTAGCTATAAACATTGACATTGCAGTTGCCTTCCTTAACTTAAGTACCGAAGCTCTAGATATTTCAAGGCGAACTGTGCCGGATGAACTGCGTGTGAAATATTTCAAGGAATAGATAGATAAACTGTATTGTTTAAACAGAAACCGTTTGAGAATTGCGTATGCAACAATTCTTTAGACTAAAAAATATAGAAATTTATATAGTTTTAATTTTGTTTTGTTATGTGCGTGTAATACTTTTATTAGTAATCATTTCTGGACGCTGACAGAAGAAATGTAATGACCTCATGTGAGAGTCTGAAAGAACTTTTAGCTATATTTAAATTTTTTGCGGTTTTAATAAAATTTTAAAGAGTTATTTCCAGGATGCACAGGTTGAGATGAAACACGTAAAAAAGCTGTAAGTTCGGCTGGGCCGAACTTTTAATACCCTCCACCATTTGGTACAAATTTGGTAATTTCCAAAAAATAAAACCCGTTAAAAATTTTGTTAAAATCTTAAAAATACCGAATGTTTATACGACGACGTGGGCCTGCATAGGCAACTTTTGTCATAAATTATTACAATATTTAAATGCGAAACTTGAAGAAAAATCTGTTTATAATGTAGCTAAAATCGTCAAAATACCGAATATGGGGGGTACCGTTATATGGGGGCTATACGAAGACGTGGACTTGCACAGACAATTTTCTGGCATGGGCTGAAGTATCCATTACGAACTTCACATACGAAATTTGAAACAATCCCGGTAAATAACGTCGCTAAAATCATTAAAATACCGAATATCGGCGGGTACCGTTATATGGGGGCTATATGAAGACGTGGACCTACATGACCCATTTTCTGTTTTCTGCTGCAGTATCTATTACGAACTTCAAATACCAAATTTGGAACAATTCCGCTAAATAATGTCGCTAAAATCATCAAAATACCTAATATCGGGGGTTACGGTATATGGGGGCTATATGAAGACGTGGACCTACATGGCTCATTTTTTGACTTAGGATGTAGTATCCATTACGAACTTCAAATACCAAATTTGAAACGATTCCGGTAAACAATGTCGCTAAAATCATCAAAAAACCGAATATCGGGGGGTACCGTTATATGGGGCCTACAGGAAGACGTGGACCTGCAGAGATAATTTTCTGTCTTACGCTGTAGTATCCGTTACGAACTTCAAATGCCAAATTTGAAATAATTCCGGTGAATAATGTCGCTAAAATCATCAAAATACCGAATATCGGGAGGTACCGTTATATGGGGGCTATATGATAACTTGGACCTACATGGCCCATTTACGAACTTAGCCTGCCTACTGGGAAAAAATACATGTGTGCAAAATTTTAGCCTTCTATCTCAGTTTGTTCGAAAGATAGCGTGATTAAAACAGACAGACAGACGGACAGACAGACTGACAGACAGACAGACTGACAGACACACAGACAGACAGACGGACATGGCTAAATCGTCTTAGAATTTTACGCTGATCAAGAATATATATACTTTGTTGGGTCTGACATGAATATTTCGAGGAGTTACAAACGGAATGACAAAATTAATATACCCTCCATAGTATGGTGGAGGGTATAAAAACTGCAACGAACTTCAGACTGCTATCATTTCTAAGCCACTGGTCCGACAGCTGTTAAAATTATTCCAGTGACAGCTCATTATATTGTTTACAAGCGCACAAAAGCATTTTGGTGAAATTTTTCCAGAAAAAAGTTATTCGTGATGAAATTCAAGCGAGAAGTGTGAGAAAACAGCAACATCAGCAGAAATGGTTCGAAAAATAAAGAAGTGAATTGATAGAAACCAGCGTCGTGGTGGCCGAAAAATGGCTCGTTAGCTGAACATATCGTTATATTCCATTAGAAAAATATTGAAAAATGAGCTCGTGGTGAAACCATTGAGATTCCAAAAAGTGCAAAAACTTAAATGGCAACGGAAAAAATAGACTCAAAAGAGCTAAAGAGTTGCTTCGTTTGGCCGAAAGTGGTGAACTGCCGAATTTGTTTTTCTCCGATGAGAAAACAATCGTTGTCCAGCAGTTTGTTAACAAACAAAATTATCGCATTTACTTGCCAAAGAGGTCAGCTGAAAATATACAACTTCGCTTGGCCACCAGAACTCAAGCGCCGGCCATTGTGATGGTGTGGGCCGCAATAACTGCCGGTGGTCGCTCTTGTATTAATCGAGCGTGGCATCAGAATAAATGCCGAATATTATCGAGAAAATATTCTGGACGATGTATTAAAGCCTTGGGAACGCAGACATTTTGGCCGCAGACCTTGGACATTCCAACAGGACTCAGCAGCACTATCGCACTCAGCACACGCCACCCAAGAATCGTTACAAAATGTGGTTCCTGGCTTAATTTCCAGCGCACAATGGCCACCAAAATCTACGGATACCAATCGGTATCGGTTGGCACTAAAAAATACCATACCAGTGTCGATCAATCGCTTCGCCGGAGCAAAATTCGGGCAGCGAGTGACGGTTTCATTGGCCGTTTGAAGGCCATAATTCGTGCCAAGGTGACCAATTCGAACAAATCTAAACTTATTCTAAAATCTAATGCTATTTCCGACATTTTTTGCTTTCATTCAATAAAATTTAAAAAAAAAAAATGTAAAAATAATAAAGTTTGACTTTGTTACAGTTTTTTTTTATCTCACCCTGTATATACCAAATACGATTGGTGTCTCAATCATCTTAAAGGAAGCTTAAACGTCAGACTTGCTTTTAGGATGTATTCGGTTTTCTGTGCAAAAATCCATCTTATTTGGGAATATATAATGCCTTTGGGGCAGAATAACCCTGACATCGGAAGGGTTATTTTGCCCCAAAGGCAATCTTAGACAGGCAATGACATCTACGTACAAATATTTTAGTGGTATAGGGATCACGTATTGATTAAAACTATCACTGAAATATTTTTTTGTCAGAGTCAAAAAAAAATTAACCTTTAATAGCTCGACTCCAAAACCTTGGAAAATCAGTTGCTAAATTAGCGTATAGCAGGCAAATAGGTATCTGTATGAGTCACCTTAATTTAGAAACTTACGAAACAGTATGAGCGGACAACAGCCTTTGCAGAGCATACGACGAAGAAGTCCTCCTTTTAGAAGCTTTTGCAAACCTCATATCACATTTCTGTGAAAGAGATAGCATACCAGATCTTAATTAAAAAGGTGTCTTTTTTAAGCACATTAATTTTTTATCACACATTTAACCACGAAATTAGTGATACAATCAAAATTATAACCCCTATCGTGAATGCCAAAAAGTTAACATAAAAAACAAACAATTGTGGGTCAACATTGGAAATAACTTACGTTTTAAGTAAATTCTTAACAAAATCCCGACAAATCCTTTACAGAAAACGCCTTCCTTCGTTACTAGATTTGCTATTTGCGACAAAGGGGCAAAATTGTGTTGTAAGATTGTCTTTTGTGTTTGTGTTGTTGTTGTTGTTGTTCTTTTAGTGTATTTTGGCAAAGTAAATATTTGATTTTATTTGTTCAGTTTCATTTCATTTTGTTTGTTGTTTGGCAAAAGAAGCTTGTTCACTTGTTTTCTTTTTGTGGTCGGTAGGAAGGTAAAAGGGTTCTGGGTGGCATGACAATTCTTTTGCTGACCTTTGTTATATTTTCCATTTCACTCTCGTTTGTGAACGGTTATCCTTACTATTTATACTCTTGTCATCTTGTCTAATCTATTAAAATATTCTTTAATTTTGCTGTTGTTATTTGAGATTTATCACAAGCTTATTTTAGAATTATTTTTGTGTGGTTATCAGTTATAATTAGTAATACAAATGTTATATGTTGCGGATGAATGTGTAATATTTTAGGATGTGGCATGATTTTTTTTTTTTAATTTATGTTTCGATGTATAATTATAAATAGCCCTGCGTCGGCTATATGTGAACAGCTTGTACATATCATGGACAAATTGACCACATACGTTTCCTGACTAAGCCCCATAAAGGTTTGTGGAAAAATAAGAACAAAATTTATTTTGAGTATTCAGACTAAAAAATTGTTCATAATGCAAAAATGGAAATTGATCACAAAAAATAGGAAAACCGCTAAAATTCTGCACCAAAAATTTATAATTTAAAACCATTGGTGTGTACATTGTTGCTTTTGTGAATGCTGTGTTATATCTTTAGCGGCACAGACTTTTAAAAGTCTCGAACATTTCCATAATCATAGGGTTCTAGACTAATATTAGAGACAAACTTATGATGCAAATAAAAAGATATTTATTTTATTAATTAATTATTTATTTTCCATAATTTATAACCATAATTTTTTCACTTTGAATTCAGTGAGGTCGATTATAGCTTGTGAGATTTTATCCTTTTCTGCTAAGAGAATTGGTGAGAATTGTCAAAATGAGCGGTTCTTGACGGAATAACCAATATAAATTTTTTTTCGAATAAAAACTGTGCCTATTTTGCTATATATTCGACATCTTGGCTATTAGCATCACTGTAACGGTCAGAAGTGGCCTTTTAACGTATTTGTGATTTCGCCGGGACTAAAAATTTTCGCGATGTTGTGGAAATTTTCGTTTTCTTTACACCCTACACCATACCCATAGTTCCTTTTGATGATCCGCATAGAATCAAATTCTGAGTCGATTTATGCATGTCCGTCCGTCTGTCCATGTATTTTTTGGAAACAAGGTACAGATCAAATCTATTGTCCGATCGATATTATATTTGATTCAAAACGTTTGTTTGGACCAAGGACGAACTCTATTGAAATAGGAGATAATCGGTCAAAATTTACATATAGATCAGACATATATCTTCGTCTGATTTGCCTTTAATTGTGCACCAAACATGTAATATCACCCCAAATAGTATGAAATTTTGCACATACAGGGTGAGATTAAAAAACGTTCAAAAACATTTTGGTGAGAATTTTCCAAAAAAAAGTTATTTGTGATGGAAATCAAGCGTGATAGTGTGATGTCTTTATATTTGGCTGGGAAACCACAAGTGGCTATCGTTAGAGCACTCCAGCATTTAAATGTGAATAAATTTGTTTGTGTTTCGTACCATCGTTCGTTACCTTGATACTGGTAGCGTAGCCCGACTTCAAGGAAGTGGACGGAACAGAAATTCCTAAAACATCGAATATCTGGAGATACGGTAATATGGAGGATATAACAAAAAGTGGAACTATATAGACAATGTTTTGTCATTAGAGGTGGAATCCGTTACAAACTCCATTCGTCGAATTTAAAACAATTCTTTTAAAAAATCGTCAAAATTTCGAATATCGAAAACTTCGACGGACATGGCTCATTTACAAACTTTACCTGTCTACTGACCAAATACACATGTGTGCAAAAATATATCCTTATATCTCTTTTCGTTCCAAAGATAGTGTGACTACAACTGGCAGACAGACAGACGAACATCGCCTTAGAATTTTACGCTGATCAAGAATATATATATACTTTGTTGGGTCTAACATAAGTATTTCGAGGAGCTGCAAACAGAATGACAAAGTTAATACTCTTTATAGTATGATAGAGCGTACACAAATTCTATGAACCTACAATACGTCTCTACTTCATTTCGTTAAGAAGAATCGAATTTTATGCTGATCCAGAAAATGTATAACTTTCTGTAAAATGCTTATTTGGCAGAGTTACAAACGGAATGTAATTCCATAGTATGATGGAGGGTATAAATAGAGTTTTGTTACATTTTACTTCCAGATTCCCAGGAATCAGGGACTTGCCATAGGGAAGTAAAGTCAAATTGTTTACATCAATCAACCACAAATCGAAGAAACTTTTTACTTGATTCAAAATAATTATGGTTATATCAATTTGTGTTCCATTTCTCTGTTCGGCCAGTTGGTGCGTACAATGTATCTCGAAGGGAGGATCCGACTAGGTTCACCCTTCGTACATCGTAATATGTTCACCAAACTTAGATAAAATTTGAAAATGGAAATATCATATATCAGTCCGCTCCTTATTGTATTGTAAAATTCAAGGTATTGTAAAAATGCTCAAAAAATCCCCGATTTTCTCCAAACTTAGAACATTGTAAACATTAGATTCGGGAACGTGCCCTACAGAGGTAATACATAAACCAGTAAAGAAAGTCCTTAAGCCGGGCGCGGCCGACTTTATGATACCCTACACCACTTTGCTAAGTTTGTAGAGCTCCACATAACAATTAAAAGATTTTATGGGAGAATTTAATCATACACGCTATGATTATAATTGTAATTTAAAGTTCGGGATATTTACGAAGCATTTGTATCTTTTAAATTCGGACTTGTATTGCCCATTTGGTGCAAAATTAATTTTAAATCAGATAAAGATATATATGGGAGCCATATCCAAATCTGAACCGATCTCGATAAAATTTGGCAAAGATATTTCTGAGTTGTATTTGATTTATTTCCCTGAATATCGTTGTTACGGAAGTCCATATTACGGCTGTGGGTAACAAATACAACAAATCGGATGAACAAAATATATGGGAGCTATAGCTTTATCTGAACCGATCTTCACCAAATTTGGCATACTAGCTTTCAAACTCAATTCGGTCGCATGTGCCAAATTTCACAAAATAAGAAAATAACAAATCGGATGAACAATATATATGGGAGCTATAGCTATATCTGAACCGATTTAGATCAAATTTGGCATACTTATTTTTAGGCCCAATTTGGTTGTATGTGCGAAATTTCATACTGTTCGGACTGATATTACACGTTTGGTGCACAATAAAAGGCAAATTGGACGAAGATATATATGGGAGCTATATCTAAATTTTTACCGATTATCTCCAATTTCAATAAGGTTCGTCCTAGGGCCAAACAAATGATTTGTGCAAAATTTCATCTGGATAGGACAATAAATGCGTACTGTACTTTGTTAACAAAAATACATGGACAGACGGACGGACGGACATGCATAAATCGACTCAGAATGCGATTCTATGCAGATCATCAAAAGGAACTATGGGTTTATCTTCTTTCCTTTTGCCTGTTACAAACAAATGCACAAAGACATAATACCCTGACCACCTTGTGGTGTAGGGTATAAAAAGTGGTCATATTCTACGGATTTATATTTATTGAAACCCCAACTGAAGCGTCAGGTTTTATGTTGGTTAATGACCTAATGGGTTGGAGGAAAATTGATGTCCGTGTCCGTGTGTGGGCCCAGTATTTTATTAAGTTTTTTGTTGAACGCGTTCTCTATTTCTTACAATAATCAGCATAGTCCTGGCTTAAGAATCATGTTTTTATTTTTTTAGAATAAGTACTCCCGATCAGAAAACAAAGATTTTGCTTGATTTTCTCTTAAAAAAATATAAGCAAAATTCAAATGAAATTGTAAGTGAATGTAAATATTTTCGTTTGTGACCCAAATATTTATGTATTTGTTGTAAACCTATATTGTGTTAACTTATAACATTTGGTATTTAATTAAAAGTATGAGTATGTATGTTTGAGTAAAAAAACAACACCGGCAGGCATTAAAAGTTTATTTACAATTGATAGGCATTTGGGTATAAATCGAAACATTTAAATTGATTTTTGCTGGCATTAAAATATCATTTTTCATTCTGTTACAATGTTTGAATGTATGTGTTTTTTCTGTGGCTCAAAAATGTATGAATGTAGTTGTATATATTGGTTATGTGTGTGGTTAGTGCTCGGTGTATGGCTATTTCTCTCGTTGCAGTTATAACATTCATCATTCGGTCCATCATTCAATCAATTATTTTAACTAATAAAGCATTTGGTTTCGTTTTGATGTTTTTTTGTTCTTCTCTCTTTTGTTTTGTTTAATGTTTTGGTACATTTAGCATTTGAGGTTAAATTTTATCTTTATCTAGGTTGGTTTTGTTTTATTTATTATTTGTAGTATTATTTTGTAGATGTAGCATCCATTTTCAACATGTTTTTTTTTGTTTGCTTTTTATTTGGTTCACTTAATTAACAGCTAGGTTCTTTATTTATAATACGTTTTTGATATATTGACAAGGTCGGTTGTTGTGTCCATACACATGGGTGTTAAATATTGAATTATTATTGTGGCCACCAATGTGTATGTCCAAAACTGTCGACCACAGCATGAGGTTAGCACAAATTACCATAAAAAATATATAAATAAACCGATGGAAATAGCAAAAATATTGGCCAGTTGATAGGGGTAATGGTTTATTTAAATTTTGAAATGTTAAAAAAAAAATTAAAAATATATTTATCAAATAAATATCTATCTATCTAAATAAATATTAATAAGAAGAAGATCCACGGAAAATAAATAGAAATCAGTTAAAAGCCCTACACTATGGATATTTGACAGAGATGCTTTTGGTAACACATTTATGCATATATTGGTATATGTGGATCGGAAACATTTGAAAATCTATTGTTTTAGCTTTAGTGCAGCTTTTGTGTCTGGATATATGTATATGGGGGATATAACTAAATCTAAACCTGTTTTACCAATTTTGCTAGAATTAAATTAGTCCGAATGTACCGAAGTGTATTGCAAACAATATATTATGCCTATAAAAAGTAGCTACTGATGTATCCCGTCTCTCTCTCTCTCTCTCTCTCTCTCTTAGTTTTACAGAAAAATGCTTCAAGATTTAAATCCCAGTGTGTAGCGTAAAATACATCGAAATGCAGTCTCCAAAACACATGCAATAATTCCGATTGAATTATATCGGCAATGCACTTATAATACCCCAACGGTCGTTGCCGTTACGGGACAACCAAATCTGACTAAAATCCTAATGATATGCCATATTAAGAATTGTTTTATTGGGAATATTGTATTAAACATTTTCAAAGATTTGATTGTTCGTAACTCTGATTGTTGAACCGAAATAAAATTGAATTTTTAATGAAAGCTTTTGGGCAGGGTGTCACTATATCGTCTTTGTGTTCAACTAGCGGTTGTAAAATGTATCCATTTCAACAATGTTATGTATCCATTTCAATTGACGTGTTCGGCGGAGTTATTCTAACGAAATTCTTAATTTTGTAATAAGTCTTAACTCTACGACCATCTAAAATTTCAATTCAGATTTTAGCATGTTTGCAGAAAACGCTACAATGCACTATGCGCCAATGACATGTTTTTGAGCAAAAATCACAAGGACGAGGTAGACCTTCCAAAGTTAGTTTTTAGATGCTGGTTGTGATGAGAACAACATCTGCCAAATTTGGTTCGAATCGGCAAGAATATAGATATAGCTTCCACGTAGTCAGAGTCGTAATATGTACTCTATAACAATGATATTCGGTACGAGGTATCAGATACAGCTTTGAAATACTTTTGGCGAATTTGGTCAAAATCGGTTCGGATTTACATATAGCACCCCTATATATTCTCTTCAAATGATACATTCATCGTTCTATTTTTGTCTAATTAGGTTGAGTCTGTGATAATACGATAAAATCCCCTCAATGTTAAAGTCTGCCGTATTTAGACTTAATCTTAATGGATTCTTATATATTTATAGCTCTCATATATATGTATCATGAGATTTTATAGGAAGAATTCTCAAAATAACAATATATCCTCTAAGCCAGCGATAGGTGTCATTCTGCGCATTCAATATAGATCGTTGTTGACATAATTTACTCCAAACATATTCACAATATAATCATTTATTTGTTACAAGAAGTATACATAGTGATGTAGGGTATCATAGTGTCGGCCCTGATTATTGTCCTAGACACAATACGAAATTTCTCTGCTAAATTTTGGGGCTCTACGTCAATTATGTGGGCTGTATCGTGATTTCAACAGACAGACAGACAGACGGACATCGTTAAATCGACTTAGAATTTTATGCTGATTATGGATATATATACTTTATGGGGTCTACGACGAATATTTAAGGACGTTACAAACGGAATGACAAAGTTAATATACCTCCACCTTTCCACATATGTGTTGTTTACGATTTGTGAGAAAATTAGATGTTTGATGTTTTCGATAATGCAAAAATTACTAATACAATTCAATATTATAAAAATAAAAGCTGAATTTATTTTATTTCTCATGTATGTTTAGATTGGTTGCGAAATTGAAGAAAGTAGAAAAATATGGAAATAGGTAGAAACAATAAAAAAGGGCCAAATCTAAAGTGATAATAATTTATATTTAACCATTGAAATTTGAAATTTTCCGCGAAAAGGGTATTTTAGTGGTTGCATTGTAATGGGTTATTTTGCAAATAATTTACCTGTTATTTTGTGGTACCAAAAAATCAATGAATGTAGGTGTAAAAAACTAAATTTTTTACAAAGTATGGCTGAGTGTTTAAAATCAGTTTTATGATTTTGATTTATTTAATGTGGTGCATGTGGTACACTACGATTTTTTAGTGTTCCGACTGCGGTACACTACGATCATCGTTGTGTTCCGGTACAGTATCACTAAAATAATTTTTAGTGGTACACAACCGCTAATTTTTTTAGTGATACTGTACCGGCACAGTACACTATGTTTCTGTACTGTTTATTTTCGAACGCTGTTTAAATTCAGAAAATGACGAAAAGAAAATTTGGCATCTTTGACAACTCGGTATACGGCCCTGAGTTATTGCCAGATTGTCATTTTTATACCCTACACCACAAGGTGGTCAGGGTATTATGTCTTTGTGCATTTGTTTGTAACAGGCAAAAGGAAACGAGATAGACCCATAGTTTGATGATCTGCATAGAATCACATTTATTGCCCGATCCAGATGAAATTTTGCACAGATCATTTGTTTGGTCCGAGAACGAACCCTATTGAAATTGGAGATAATCGGTCAAAATTTAGATATAGCTCGCATATATATCTTTGTCCGATTTTCCTTTTATTGTGCACCAAACGTGTAATATCAGCCTGAATTGTATGGAATTTTGCATATACACCCAAATTAGGCCTGAAAATAAGTATGCCAAATTTGATCGAAATCGGTACAGATATAGCTATAGCTCCCATATATATTGTTCATCCGATTTATTATTTTTGCCCTCCGCAGCCGTAATATGCACTCTGCAAAAACAATATTTGGGGAAATATATCAAATACAGCTCAGAAATACATTTGCTAAATTTTATCGAGATCGGTTCAGATTTGGATAATTTAAAAGATACAAATGCTTCTGCATATTTAGTCCTTTGAACTTTAAATTATAATCATAATCATAGCGTGTATGATTGAATTCTCCCATAAAAACTTTTAATTGTTATGCGAAGCTCTACTAAATTAGCAAAGTGGTGTAGGGTATCACAAAGTCGGCCCCGCCCGACTTTAAGACTTTCTTTACTTGTTTCTTTTCGAGATTTTGAAAGTTATATGAACATAATTCCATAAATATTTCATTCAAATGATTAACTTAAAAGATCATCGAAATTACAACTGGCCGAAGGTGGTTGTGACAAAAACAGTAGAGTTTAGATTTCACGGAACTATGGCGGCACATTTATGAAACAATGTCCATTATGTATTCTAAATGAGAAACCTAATTTTGTACCAAATGTGACACGAATCGTTGCAAATGTGAAAGGGAAGGGATATGTTTCAATCATGCAGTTTTTTTTATTTATTTTAAAGTTTTCTTTGTAAAAAAAATCATTAGATGCTTTCTGCTTATCGCCAGTTAGGTTTAATTGTTCGTCAGATGTCATACCTGCACCTTCAGAAGTTTAAGTTCATTATAAAAGTCGAATGAAATATGCAGTGGTATCTACGACAATCGAGTAGAGAGTGCATAAAGAAGTTTGGCCTATACAAACTTATTTTTGATTGTTTCAAACATACGAAACGATAATTGAGTAAATTTATATTTTTATTTATTTCCAAAAGAAACACAAATAAGAATTAACCTAAAAACATATGATTAAAAAAATAATATTGAAATAACAACAAAAAAATAGAAAATCGATTTAAAGCTATTTCCAACAGTATTTTACAACAAAGTGTGTTTGCGAAGGACTTTATGTGCTCATCGTCTGATCATGCTTTTAATTGTTCTCATTTACTTCAGCGTATTTTATTTTTTTTGGATTTAAATAATTATTTCGTAGTTTTAATAATCATAATTGTTTTTATAATATTTGTATGTTTTTTTTTGTTTTATTAGAATATTACCATGTAATTTCTCTATATTTTATTTTATTTATTTTTCTTAAGAAGGCAGTCAAAAATATTATTTAAATTTAAATGTTTCATTTTCTTTAGATGTTGATTTTGGAATTCGCGGTTTTCTAATGAACATAAGGGGCATATTTGTTAAATGAAATATGAATACGCGAATAAAACTGTTTCTTTTTATGCTCGAATAAAAATTTGATACTTTTTTGGGATTTACTTTCATTGATTTGTTTTTTAATTACATTTTTTCTATATTCTGCAAATTTAGCTATTTTTTGTTAATTTTTCTATCACGATTTTAGTGTTTCCCTTTGTTTCTCATTTTTTTTTCATTAAAAAAAGAATGCTTAAATTACAAATAATGTTAAATTTATATTTAAGAGAACATTTCATATTTTCGATTTTGGTTTTATGAAAATTTATTTATTTTTTTTTTTAAAGTTAAGGTGCATTTTATAATATATAGGTTGTTTCTTCTTAAGAATTTATTTAGTTAACAAAAGTTATGTAGAATTTGTATACAAATAAAATTCTATTTAATAATTTAAGCTCAAATTAAAAAAAAAAATAAATAAATAAATTTCACTAAATATATATATTTATGTTTCTAGGATTTGTGTTTAAAGTGGTGTATATGAATGTGTAAACGTATCAGGGGAAATATAAATACATCTGCTATTCCAAGTGTACACCCGAAGTCATTTTGCCTCGGTTTTCAAGTATTGTAACGCCAAAAAATTAAAAAAGAGATTCTTGTTTGATTATTTTGCTAAATTTTCTAAACTGATAATTAGATAGAATATTGTTTATCAAACATTTTAATTGTTTTCTTCTGATTTCAGCCAATTTTAATGTTTAAAATCGATTCAAGTCGACCGATGACATAATCTAGTCTAATATTTGGTAAAGCGGCAACTCCTCATATTCCGTAGTTGGAATTTACTGTAATTTTTTTTCTGGTTATTCCGTACCCAAGAACTCCTCCTATTTAAAATTTAAATATACAGGGTGAGGTGAAAAAACTGCAACCAACTTCAGACTGCTGTCATTTCCAAGCCACAGCTGTTAAAATTTTTCCAGTGACAGCTCATTATATTGTTTACAACCGTACAAAAGTTATTCGTGATGGAATTTAAGCGTGATAGTGTGATTTTTTTATTTGGCTGGAAAACCACAAGTGGCTATCGTTAGAGCACTCCAGCATTTAAATGTGAATAAATCTTTTGTGTTTCGTGCCATCGTTACCGTGAACAGCAAACATCAGCAGAAATGCTACGAAAAGTAAAGAAGCGACTTGATCGAAACCCGCGTCGCAGGGGTCGAAAAATGGCTCGTGAGCTGAACATATCGCAATATTCCATTCGGCAAATATTGAAAAATCAGCTCGTGGTAAAGCCATTGAAATTCCAAAAAGTGCAAGAAGTTACACCGCAACAGAAAGTAAATAGACTGAAAAGAGCTAAAGAGTTGCTTCGCTTGGCCGAAAGTGGTGAACTGCCGCATTTGGTCGTCTCCTATGAGAAACCGTTAATCCAAAATTTAATGCTATTTCCGACATTTTTGCTTTAGTTCAATATAATTAAAAAAAAATTAATTAATATGGTGTTTGACTTTGTTGCAGTTTTTTTATCTTACCCTGTAGACCCACATTTAAACATAAGCCCAATACAGCGGGTTAGCTCATTTTCCTACCAAAACAGACCACCTCTTGTCAAATATAATAGATACTAGCTGGAAAATTTTCCTCCAACAACAGCTGGAACCCCAAAAAATGAGAATATTTTGACTTTGACCACATTCGCAAACCTAATTGGCTGATGTTTGACTTTTTGGGGTTTTAGCGAGAGCCTAAGCAAGCATTTCTGTCAAAATGTCCAATATTGGTATACCCTAATATATCAGTTTAATTTTCATTAAATACTCAACTGATACTAATTTAAAAACGCAGCCATTACCAGATTGAAGAGTATTGATTTTTGTAACGAAAAAAAAGTTGTCACGTTAGAGCCTGATCAAGAGAAACCTAAGTGTACATTTTATGGAGAAGCAATTCTTTTTCTGAATGAATATAGCTTAGCTAATACAATGTAGGAAAACAAAATTCAAAAAATTGTGAACCTATTTCGTCTAAAAAAGCCAACAATAGCATCCAATCTTTTTTTTCATCTATTTTTGGAAACAGCTCCGTCTTAAAATATTGAAAAACATTCTGGAAAAATAACTAATTTAAATGTACACGGTAAATTATAGAAACTCGGGTTTTGGTTACTTCTAGAAAATATCTGTATTTCGACAATATGTTTTCATATTGATAATCTAAAACAAATTCTCTTACAGCATTGATGTGTTGCTTCCATATACTAAAAAGGAGTTTCCCTACCAGGACGACCAGATCCGACATAAATTACATGTTATATGAAAATTGATCTCTGAGAGAAAATTCTTGAAGTCAAAAACTTTTGCCACAATAAATTTGGTTGTAATAAATTTCTTCCTCACATAAAAACCACAAAAAGTTGGTATTAAAACTCTGTTCTGTTTCCTTTACTGAAACCATTTGTTTTCAAACTACAAAGTTTTAATAAAATGTTTAAAAATTGAAATTAATATATTAGTGTAAAATGATCTAGCAGTTCAAATTTTATGACTTTGAAAGAATCGTTTACATAATTCCTATTTTTCTTTCCCCCCAAATGTTCATACGTGAGTGTGTGTTTGGGTATGTGTATGTATTTATTTAACTAGTACATAGTATTATAAAATCTCTTAAAACAATCGAAAAAAAGAAACGAATTGCATTTTGCATTGTCTTTAAAAAATAAACTTTGTGGTTATTACTGTTGTTGTTGCTGCTCTTGTTTTCGTCATCGCTGCTGTCAGTTTGAATTTTATTTTCTTGTTGTTGCTGATTTTATACCAATTATGACGTAGTAAGTAAATGTTGCTGATGAGTATATTTCCGGCAGTAGAAATACCGTTTGTTTTATTTCTTCGATTTTCTTTATTTTTGTGTGTGTTTTTTTGTTTTTATTTTATATTGAGTTTAAATTTTAATTGATTTTTGTTGTCTTTTGTTTGCTTGCTTGCGCTGTTTCGTCGTTAATTTTATGAAAAACCTTTGTAGTGGACAAAGAAGAATATTAAGAAAATGGCGTATGCTGTTGGAAACGTAATCCTAGCAATTACATCTATAGTTTTTGCGATACGTATAGGATGTGGCGGTTCTTTCTTGCGCACTTGGACAAAGCAAGTCTGAAAAGAGAGAAGATGGGAAAAATACGAAATAAATATTGAAATTATTATTAAGGATATGAAAATTATTTAAATTATTGTAAGGAAGTAATTATTTTGTTTTTCGTCGTACAAATACAAATATATTTTTAATTTTTCTACAAATTATGTAATAAAGTCCATATGCGATTTTACAATAAAATTTGAATGTATTCATACTTTCCCAGGGAGTGGTGAGTTGAACATAACCACGAGCGGGAGTGCTCAAATAGTAGTTTTGAACAGAGTTCACGTTTCACTATTTTGCTTCTCGTCTGCACTGGATCTCAAATTTTGTTTTACATACTTCACCATAATATATACAACATCGTAATATTATTATCAGGCTTAGATCGAGGTCGGAGATGGACAATCTCAGTTCACTCCTTCTGGTACCTCCCCACTTGTAGCTCCCACACAAAGGGTCAACATTTGAAATAATTATAACTCTTTTAAAATGCGAAATAAACATCAGTTTCTCGCCAATTTTCGTACATCACAACATTTTTATTAACCCAAGATCTGGAGTGCAGATGAAATATAGCAGACCTTCTAGTACCTCCCCCACAACGGGTTAGAATTTTGAATAACTATGAAGCCCATAAAACGCGAAATGAGCATCCGATTATTTTCAAACTTAGAACATCTCAATATTTCTGCTAACACAAAATCTGGTGTGAAGATGTGTTTATTATTACGCTATCTTTCGAACAATATGAGACAGAAGGCTAACATTGTGCACACACGAGTATTATGTCAGTAGGCAGGTTAAGTTCGTATGGGCTATGTCGGCCCAAATTTCGGATAACCCCCATATAAGTGTACCACCCGATATTCGGCATTTTTGGCGATTTAGATCATATGCTCAAACAGAATTATTTAAAATTCGGTAGTTAGAGTTTGTGATGGGTTCTACCTCCTGTGACAGAGCTTTGTCTATATAGGTCAACAAACAATGGTATCTCCAGATATTCGGTACTTTAGGAATTTAAGCCACATTTTTAAAGGGAAATTAGAGTTTGTAACGGGCCACCTGTGGCAGAAAGTTATCTGTATCGGTCCACGTTTTTATGCGCTTCGTATACAATTTTGTATGTAGGGTTTGTAATGGGCCCTGTCTTCTGTGGCAAAAGACTGCTGAAATAGGCTCATTATTTCTTTCTCACTCATGAGCGTACCTCCGAACATTTGGTATTTTTTGATTTTAGCCACCTTTTTTCAGATTTTTTTTATTTGGTATTTGTAACTCGCAATGGAAAACAACCAACGTAGGAGCAAATTGGTACTATCGAATTTAAGTAATTTTTAAGACTTTTTACCAACCGATTTCACTGGCAAAAATGGAAGTGGACCAATATGAAATCCCGATTTTTTTTTTCATTAAAGGGTTTCCTTACCTTCGGCCCGAACATAACGCTATTTCACTTGTTTAAATGTTATATATGATTTTTCGAAATTTTCACCATGTGTGGCGAATGCGGGGACCAGTGAATTCCAGTTATAAATAGAAATCCTGATTTTTTTTTTTTCAAATATAGTCCCTTTACAAATGCCATAACGAAATAACGTGTTTATACCCCATATCCAAGCTCCGATTTGCTTGATATTCCTCTCGAGTCTTATATAGGAGCTCTCGCGAATACTCCTATGTGAAAAATACTCCTTATTCGCGGGAATCAAGTGGAAAATATTTTCCTGTAGATTTGCGCATTAGTGTGTTTCGAACATTGTACTTCATAATTATTACCAAGATTAGACCTACATCGAAGATGAACAGTATTGGTCTACTCCTTTGGTTTTTTCTTAACAAAAGTTACAAATTTTCAAAGAAAATATAGTCATTGCTCTTTAAAATGTAAAATAAGTCTCAAATTTACTCCAAACTTTGCAGATATTAAAAATTTCTATCATGTGATGCATTGGATAATGGGATAGGCAATAATATTTTGAAAAATTCTGTGCTTCATAAAAAGCGAAGGAAGTAGCCGTGTTGGCCAAAACTTCGAATTTAAATCAGGCTCAAAGTACAAAACATATGTTGTATAACATAGATTTTCCTTAAATATGGGTTAAATCTGTTTCTATTTCATAAATGGCAAACTCAACAAATTCTATAGAAATTTATGTGAAATCTCATATTCAATTCTCACACAAAATCTAGATGTTGATAAAAATATTTGGAAGTTCAAGTTTTTATGAAAATCGGGAATTATTCATTCCTAAGAGTTATAAATATGACAAATGTTTACCTTCAGAAGGAATGGACGGATATTGCCATATTTATTCCAGAATTAAGACATTCCATAATTTTTTTTTTTATTTTTTTTAAATATTCACAGATTGCTAATAGCAAAGGATTTATATTGACATTTTTCAAACTTGATGGAAGTTTAATAGAAATATTACGACATGCAAGGTTTGGACCAAAGGTGAAGTTTTCTTGCTCATCAGGCAGACAGACGTAGGGAAATTGCTAAATCGACATCAATGTCATGAAACGGGTCCAGGCGTAGGGTTTAAAATCCTTATTTCATACCCTCTGTAGCCATAAGACAGTTGGCAATATAGACACTTTACAAATTTTAAGCTAGTAATAAATATATATACCAATGTATTTTGAAAAGTTTCCAAAATTTTTAAAGTTTTATGAATAAATTTAAACATGTAATGAAAATAATTCAAACAAATAGAAATTTTATTGTTTAAAAGTCTACCATTCCGTGTTATGGGTTCACACGAACAACATTTTATTAGAAATAATTTTTGTTTTTATTAATTTATTAAATTTTATTCTTGTCTCATTTTCCGAAAAAAAAACGAATGGGAAAACAAATTGTGAATTTTCATGGGCTAAATTCTACTTACCTCTGTGGCACAGCCATTATTGGCTGAGTGTGTACAGGGGGTGCCGCTGTTGCCACCGCATGTTGTACATGCAACAATCTCATTGGGTCCACCGGTGTCACGTTTCTTTTCACCCTGATAGACGGCAGTAAATTTGAAAAACTTTTGTTATAATTTCGAAATTTAAGCATGTTGAGAGTAAAGCACGTACAAAGCAGAAAAGTGTGCGTACAAAACGGACACGCACATATCACATATGATGTATTATTATATGTAGGTCAATTTTAATAAAACAGGTATCATTTTTTGAAAATAATCAAACCAAAAAATAAAAATAAACCAAATTGTTATAAATTCAAACCAACAACAATGGCAAGAACAAAAACCAAATATGTAAATGCATTCCATACACAAATATACATAAAATATTTTGTTTCGTAATTGTTGAAATTATTTTGATAGTCAAAAATTAAATACATCAGGAGATTATATAAATAAGTATGAATTAACAACAACAGCATACACATACAATTGATAGGTATATTTTATTTATTTAATTACCACATAAAACCAAACAAAAATATATATATGTCGAACATTAGAGGTTATGTATGTCGATCGATATTACATGGCATTGTTTTACGTTATATTGGTAAGGGTAGTACATACATACATATATGTAATAGATATATAGAAGTATACAGCGAAGTAATGTTACACACAGACAAATAGACACATTTATAATAACAAAAGTAATTACAGCAAAAAAGCACATAAAAAAAGAATGGAAAAAGATACACAAAATTACTGTTGAAATAATCCATTGGAATAAACATAAATATTATAATACGTATGTATGTGTGTGTGTGTGTGCATGTTTGTGTAGATGTGTGGATAATTTCAAAAATTTGTCAAATTGATGAAGCGTGTTTCAATTTATGTTTGGGGTTTAGTTGAATTTTTAAGAAGACTATTTGATTAGGATTTTTAAATATAAAAAAATATTTTAGGAATAGGAATTTCAAACTATTTATGTTTTGCAGAACGATTTAAATATTACGATGTGAGAAGTTTTGAGGATCTTCACCTTCTGAGTCGATTTATGCATGTCAGTCCGTCCGTCAGCCTAACCGTTTATCCATGTATTTTTGGGAATATTTTTGAAACAATATTTGTTTGGCCCAAGGACGATACCTATTGCAATTGGCGAAAATCGGCTAAAATTTAGATATAGCTCCCATACACATCTTCAAATAATTTCTGGTTATTTGTGCGCCAATTGGCCAATGTCAGTCCAAACATTCATTTTGGCACATGCAACTGAATTCAGTCTAGGAGCAAGTACATAAAGTTTGGTGAAAATCAGTTCAGATCTAGCTATAGCTCCCATATATATGTTTCATACGACTTAGGGTTTTAAATCCTTCACATGTGATATATGCACATCACAACAATGATATTTGGTAACAGATATCAAATACAGCTCAGAAATAAGTACCCGAAATGTTCTAAAGATCGGTTTAAATATAAATAAAGATCCCATATAAATCTTCAACCGGTTTCAGATTAATTGTGCCCCAATTGGGCAATATCAACCCAAATTGAGCGAATTGTGGCACATCCGACCGTATTCCGTTTAGAAAAAAATATAAAATTTAGTGAAAATCGGTTCAGATATAGAAAAAGCTCCCATATATATTTCTCATCCCATTTGGGGGTTTAAGTCCTCACATGCGTAATAAGCACTCCACAACAAGGATATTTGATACCGGACATCAGATACAGCTCGAAAATGCTTCTGCCAAATTTTATCGAGATCGGTTCAGATTTTTATGTACCTTCGATATACACCTTCACCCGATTTTATGGCTATTGTCCACCATATATGTAAAATCAGCCCAAATTGGATAGATTTTTTCATCATCTCAAGTTAGGTTCTTAATCCATCCTAATTTAGGTTTCATGGTGATATTAATATTTAAATTCGCAATATATGGAGCATATCGGGAAACCGAACCATAGTTTGGATTAGGCCGATCTTAGATGTAGATTTAGGCCGATCTTATCAAATTTGATACGTGTTCCAAGGCTGACATAAATATTGCCATATTCGGGATTACGCCCAAATCCGACGCTTCATTTGCTTTCTATGACAGATTTTACTATTTTGCAAATTTTGATTTTTTGTGGAAAAGGAACCAGAAGATACTATTTTTATTTGAATTTGTCCTAAGCTGATAAAAATATTGTACTCTACAAATTTTAGATGAAATCGGAGTTATATTTCGTTCTAGGATAATAATCTGAATTGGATTCCGTTCACAGATACATGGGTTCTTAAGTTGTTCTTACGTTCCTTTAATGCATAAGGTTGAGGGTATAACAAGACCTTTTTGGCTTTACTTCTTTTGTATGTTCCATGTAGATTTAAGCTGTATCAAATCCATAACTATAACCATCAAATTTGATATGGGACATATATAACTAAATATCTATACATTCATATCATCGGGTTGGAACACGGTATAGCTTCCAAATAAAAGTTTTTGCCCGAATTCTTATTTAATCTATATGAAATCTTCTTGGGAGCATATCCACTAAGTGTCCAGAGTGACGTAGTTTTAGTTTTAAGTAAACCAAAACATAGATTTTGTAAAAATGGTATTTCATACGTTAACTTTGTATACCCTACAAGACCATGCGTTGGGGGTATTATAAGTTTGATTGGGCCAAAAATTATGTAACACCTCGAAATATTGGTCACCGACATAGGAAACTATATATTGAACTTCCCATCTCGCCGAGCTGTGTAACAGTTCACAATTATGGTCCAATCCTCACGAAATTGAAAAAAGAGGTGGGGTTAGGGTCAAAGCCTACTGTTTTTGGATATGATTGCAAAATATTTAGTAGTTAAAATGGACTTAAAACATGAACATTTCCTATTTTTTGTACTTTTGCATTGAGTTAGAAGTTAAGGTTGGACAGTTGCCTACCAATTTAGACAATATTATCGGACAATATTTAGCGGATAAAATGAACCCTAACTCTTATATCCAAAAATACGAAAATTTCCACGAAACTGCGAATATTTTTAATACCGGCGAAATCTATGCTGATATTTTTTAAGGCATGGGATTATTTTTTGACTTACAATTTTGAATTGTACAATTTCAACATTATATGTATATATATAGGTCGCAATAATCGTTCCATCCTCACGAATTTATGTATGGTGGTAGGGTTAGGGTCAACATCAAAGCCTTTTGTTGTTGAAGATGTACATTTAAGAATTCAAATGGACAAAAAAAATTAAAATTTTCCTAATTTTGCAGTTGCTCTACAGGTCACAATAGAAAACAAATCGACACGGAATTTTGCATGAGAAGAGAGTTAAGGACAGAAGTCTAGAATTTTCGATGACCATTGGATTATATTTAGCTGTAAACTAGATCACAACTTTCGCGTGAAATTGTTTTGAATACCTAACAACACGACAACAAAAATCTAACATCTGGGCAGGGCTCCATAATATAATTTCAAAAACGAAATCTTCAAAAATGGATTTGGACATGGACATGGTCACATGGCCCCGCACGACTATAGTCTTTGCTTTTTTGTTGTAAATTTGTTTTTATACAGCTAATTTCGAATGGTCGACAAATTTTTGCAAAATTGGTTTTCGATTTGCAGCTGAAATAAAATTTTATATTTATTTATCTTGGCCAGTTGCAAAACTTAACCACAAAAAAAAATCGCAGATCGGATCATTAATTCATTATTACAACATATGAATGAGTCTTGAGATAAGTAGTTATTACTTGACTGAAAGTATGTGGGCAAATGAGTAGTTACTTATTTGGCAGTAGCCAAAACACCATTGCAAAGGAATAACTCATTTCGAGTGACTTGTACGATTATACAATGGGTTGGTAATCCGATTTGTAATGAGAATTTACAGTTTTTGTGTTATATCTTCATTACTTCTTTAATGGACCTTGTTGTAATTTTAAATTTCACCAAATTATACAAATATTTTGAAATTACCACATGACTATGAACGATACGAACGGATATGAGAACTTAAAGAAAATAACAACTGCATTAATATAGTTAAATTTACACTGAAATAAAAAAATATCAAACTCAACGATATTGTATTCTATAAGAAAGAGAAGAATATAAAAAGATGAGTTCACAGTGAAACCTTTCACAAGTGAACACCGAATTCTAAGAGAACAACTAGAATGGGATTATCCAAACAATCGAGGTGTCCACTTGTGGCAGGTATTCAATCATGATAGGTTTTACTGTATGAATTGTATTTATTTATTTAATGCACAACATTCATAGAATGGCATAGAATGAAATAGTACAACAGGATGTGAGCGAGTGAAGGAGAAGAGAATTGTTAGCTGATACTTACGGGCTGTTGCATGGAGTGTCAGTAACACAAACAAACAGAGGCATAATTTTTATTTATCGTTATTGATGACAATAATTCCATTATTGTTGTTGTTGTTTTTTTGGATGTTGTATTGTAGTTCAATTGATATTTTTTTGTTTTGGTTATTAGTTGAACATTTGGTTAGTAGCCAAGTGGGGTAGACGCACACAGACAGATACGCATTTTTTTTTGTTTTTAGAATAGCAAAAAATCAGGAAAAAGAAGTATAAAAATTCCATAGAAAAGTTATTGTTTTTGGTTTTTTTCTTATTACATTTACAAAAACAATATATTTGGTAATGTAGGTGGTGTTTGGTCGTCGTCCGTATCATGTATCATGTTCCCATCTAATGTAGTCTTATCTGTCCAACAATGAATTTTAGAAAAATGTTAGAATTAAAAAAAATAAATGCTTAATATTTAGAGAGGCCGAAATCATAAAATTACGTAATTTTACAATTTTAATTTTAAATTTCATTGCTGAACAAATCATCGCCTCCCTTTATGGTTATGTAAAATATCAAGTGCTTTTCATTGAAACTCAATGTATGTTAAAAGTGTCCATTTATCTGTCAGCAAGTTTAGTTTTAGTATACAATCTATAATTATACATATTTTATGAATTTAGCTGGGTATGGAAGTATATTTGCTGTTTTCTATTGGCATGAGAATTTAGCTAAGTAATTTTTGTTATCAAACATTTTGTGGTTAGCTGCTGATTGTATGGCATTGATGTGGCAGAAATAAACAAAAATGAAAGCAAGTAAATTAATAGCAAAAATTAAAACAAAAAAATGAATGTGAGCGATACATGGTATTTTGTATGTGTATTTGAGAGGTCAAGAATAACCACCGAAATAATTTATATATCTGTAACTAATCGTTTCCATAATAGTAAAACCAGTGCAATATATCTGTAAATTACCGAGCCAACTTTTAAAAATATTGAATAGAAACGCGCTCGAAGAAAAACTAAACATTATGTTTGAACTTCAAGCAAATCTGTGGACCGCAAGGGAACACTGAAGACACAACCGACCTACCTAATTTAAGAGAGATGGCCAAATTTCTCAACGAAATCATTTGAATTCCTCCATAAACAGGTTGCCTGGCTAGGTTCAACATGTTGGGACTGTTCAAATAAAGTCACACACAAAAGGTATGTTTTATACCCTAAACCACATAGTGGTAAGGGTATTATGTCTTTGTGGAGATAGACCCATATTTCCTTTTGATGATTTGCATAGGATCACATTCTGAGTCGATTTATGCATGTCCGTCCGTCTGTCCATGTACAGGGTGAGATGAAAAAGCTGCAACCAAATTCAGACTGCTGTAATATCTCGTCCGACAGATGTTAAAATTATTCCAGGGACAGCTCATAACTTATATTGTTTACAAGCGTACAAAAGCATTTTGGTGAGAATTTTCCAGAAAAAAGTTATTCGTGATGGAATTCGAGCGTGAACCACAAGTGGCTATCGTTAGAGAACTCCAGCATTTAAATGTGAATAAATCTTTAGTGTCTCGTACCATCGCTCGTTACCGTGATACTGGTAGCGTAGCCCGACATCATGGAAGTGGACGGAAGAAACATCAGCAGAAATGGTTCGAAGATTAAAGAAGTGACTTGATATAAACCTACGTCGCTTTGGCCGAAAAATGACTCGTGAACTGAACATATCTGAACATATTCCATTTGGAAAATATTGAAAAATGAGCTCGGGGTAAAACCATCGAAATTCCAAAAAGTGCAAGAACTTACACCGCAACTGAAAGAAAATTGACTCACCAGATCTTTAGCTCTTGTTGCTTCGCTAGGCCGAAATGGTGAACTACCGAATTTGGTTTTCTCCGATGAGAAAACATTCGTTGTCCAACAGTTTGTAAACAAACAAAATGATCGCGTTTGACTGCCAAAGAGGTCAGCTGAAAGTGTGCACCTTCGGTTGGCCACCAGGACACAAGCGCCGACCATGATAGTGTGGGCCACCAAAACAGCCGATGGTCACTCTCTGCTCGTATTAATCGACCATGGCATCAGAAAAAATGCCGAATATTATCACGAAAATATTCTGGAGGGTGTATTCAAGCGTTGGGCAGGCAAACATTTTGGCCGCGACCTTGGACATTCCAAAAGGATTCAGCACCATCGCACTCAGTACGCGCCAACCAAGAATGGTTACAAAATTAGTTCCATCGCTTCATTTTCAACGCACAATGGCCACCAAAATCTCCGGATTCCAATCCGTTGGACTATTGTGTCTGGAGTATTTTGGAAAGCAAGGTTGGCACTAAAAAATACCAAAGTGTCGATCACCTCAAGCAAGCACTTCGCCGGGAATGTGCCAAAATACCACAGAGCAATATTCGGCCAGCGTGTTACGGTTTCATTGGCCGTTTGAAGGCCATAATTCGTGACAAAGGTGACCAATTCGAACAAATCTAAACTTATTCTAAAAATTGATGCTATTTTCGACATTTTTTGCTTTCATTCAATAAAATGTAAAAATTTGGGATTTGAGATAATCGGTAATTTAATTTAGAGATATCTCCCATATATGTCTTCGTCCGACTTGCTTGTTATTGTGCTCCAAAGTGTAATATGGAATTTTGCACACAAGACCAAATAAGGTCTGAAAATAAGTATGTCAAATATGTTCGAAATCGGTTCAGATATAGCTATAGCTCCCATATATATTATTCATCCGATTTGTTATTTTTGTCCTCCGCAGCCGTAATATGCATTGTTTAACAACGATATTTGGGGAAATATATCAAGTATAACTCAGAAATACCTTTCCCATATTTTATCGAGATCGGTTCAGATTTCAATATAGCTCCCATATATATCTTCGTTCGATTTGTCTTTCATTGTGCAAATGTTTAATATTAGCCCAAATTAAAATTGCCAGCGTACCTCTTCGAATCGATCACCGTTTCATCATTAAACGTGACAGAAAAAACAGATCGCTAATCCCTCACCGCCACATCAGTAGTTATTTCTCCTCAAAACGTTGTGACTACCAATCCGTTGTAATTGCAAATTTCATTAAGCTTGGTCTCATGGACCAAAATACCCACACCGATAAAATTCACTATCTATCTGGCATGAAATGATACGGTTGAGGTTGATACTGCCACAAAGACGATAATCCTATCGAAGATAACCAAGACGCAGACCCACTACGAGCTACGTCCGCGAGCAAACAGTCGGCGATATTACAGGCGCTGGCGGAAATTACGATGTTGTCTTTCCAGGTCATTTCGCTATAGTTCGATCTGCACTTGGTTGATTGTTTACACTACCTTATTTGATAACATCACCTTAGCATTATTATTTGTAAAATGCTTCCTGTTAAATCCTTTCAATGTGTAAGCGATGTTGCTATTAATGAAGCTGGTGTTGACTTCTAGATTCCAAGCTAAAAATTTTGATTTCTTCATACGGCATCAGATGATGTGTTTGAAAATCTGTGATTATGAAATTTAAGGAAACCCGAGAGATTTAAATACGTTTTTTTTAATATTTTGACCTACATTAATTTTATTCCTTGGAAATTTTCCACTTCTAAATAAATAAATGCAATTTTCATTTAAATATTTTCTCTTCTAGAAGTAAAAAACTTGAGCTCATATGTTATGGAAACGACAACTTTACTTTACATTTTCTTGGGTAAAACTTTTCGTTTCAATGCTAAGTTTGCATTTCTTGAAACTTCTCAAACACACACACACACACATACAGATCGTTGTTGTTGCTGTTGGTTTTCTTGTAACCCGACTTGATGGTGTGGAAAATTATGAGAATGAAATATTTTCGCTATCTAAAATAATTTGTTACAAAAACAACGTCTGACTCTTTCCGCCAAGGAAAAGAATCGTTTGGCACTACAAATACGTATAGACGGATAGAGAGAGAAAAGAAGTAAGAGTTAAAAATAAGGGAAAACGAGAAACAAATTAACACAATCAAACAGAAGCTGAAGATGAAACTTTTTGTTTTCGGCGGAAACTCTTCAAATGAAAGCAAATACATTACGCAAAGTATGACGCAAAGCAAGGCTGAAAAGTTGAAGCTGATGGTGGTTGGAGATTGGCGGGCGAGTGAATGTATTTTACGAAAATTAAATCTGACTTTAACGACACAAAAGAAAAGCAGTACGTATATAAAGATGTCAAAAATGAAAAGTGTTGGGAAAATATTAAAGATTAAATTAAATTTCATAATGACAAAACAATAACGATGATGAAAAATTACGCAAACAGAGAGCAAGGAGGGTTTTGCGGGCAACAAAAATGGTCGATGAAATATTAATGTAAAGAGAAATTGTGTTCATCAGAGGTTTCTCTACACTCTACGTAAATTGAATAGAAGAAACACAGAAGTCAGGTGGATGTTCTTAAATATATGTCTCATAGTCTATCTATGCTGTGAGGATATTACAAGTTTCTGAGGTAACAATCATATTCTGTATGTTAGCGTATAGCAGAGAGAAGACGTCAGCAATTTTGGACCTGTGTATAAAAAATACCAACAGTTACATTCAATCGCGAATATTTTTTTATTTGTGAGAGTCAATTCCCAATGAAATCATAAGTGGTTACATCTAAGCTTTCATAAATATCGATTTCACTGCCGTACATAGTCAGTTAGCACATAGTTAGCACAATACAGGATGTTGCATAGATCAATTGTTGGGGCTCCGAGAACGAAATAAAAATGTCTTTAGTATATTCGACAATATTTCAAGAATTAAATGGGTCAAAACCGCATATGTGGATGCAACAAATGATTTTCTATACCACATCATCCTTCCAGCGAAAAATTTATTGTGAATTTTAATTTTTGATCTATAGGCTGGAGCAAATTTTGGTATAGGAAGTTAAATACCAATTAAAGAACGAACTTTTATATTCGGAATGATTTTATTCAATGACAGTGTTGCCCAATATAATATCATAATTTACAATTTGCACCAATTTTCTTTATTTTTTCTTATGTCCGCCGAATCTGGTTTGCGGAGATGGAGTCCGAAAATCTTCAAAAAATTTTAATACAAAAAGTATTTCAAATCGGAAATTGCCTCAACTTGATCTTATAAATAGTTAAAATACTAATAAAATGTTTAAAATAGTTATAGTTATACAAGGCGGAGCAAAATTAATCCTCCTGTCAGAAAATGCTATACATTTTACGATTGACCCCTAATGTCTATTACAGATAATAACATCGGAAGTTTACTTTGTATTATTTACATCAAATTTGAGGAAAATATATATTGGGAGACATATCCTAATCTGAACCGATCTCGGCAAAACATGGAAAAGGTATTATTAGGATGTACCCAATATCTTGTACCGGAAATGCAGGGTGAGATAAAAAACTGCAACAAAGTCGAACGCCATAACTTTTATATATATTTTTAAATTTTATTGAGTGAAAGCAAAATATGTCGGAAATAGCATCACATTTTAGAAAAAGTTTAGATTTGTTCGAATTGGTCACCTTTGACACGCATTATGACCTTCAAACGGCCAATGAAAGAGTCACACGCGGCCCCAACTGCTGGACAATGAACGTTTTCTCATCGGAGAAACCCAAATTCGGCAGTTCACTACCTTCGGCCAAGCGAACCAACTCTTTAGCTCTTTTGAGTCTATTTTCTTTCTGTTGTGGTGTAAATTCTTCCACTTTTTGGAATTTCAATGGGTTTACTCCGAGCTCATTTTTCAATATGTTACCAATTAAATATATATGGAAGCTATATTTTAATCCGAGCCGATATTCACCAAAATAGACATACCTCTGGACTGAACCCGGCCGTGTGTGCTAAAATTAATTTGATTCAGACTGATATTACGAATGTGGTGAACAATACTTATAAAATCGGACGACGCTATATATTAAATAGGGATCGTCCTTGGACCAAGCAAATGATTTTTCGAAAATTTCCTCTCAATCAGAAAATAAATGCAACCTGTACGTTGTTTACAAAAATACATGGAAAGTCGGAAAGAGGGACGGACGGACAGACAAGTAATAATCGATTCAGAAAGTGATTCTATGAAGATCATCAAAATAAACTATGGGTCTATCTCGTTTCCTTCAGCATATTAAAAACAAATGCAGAATGCCATAATACCCTGTACCACAGTGTGGTGTCGGGTACAAAATTACCCTACGAAAACGTTACGATATCGGTCCTCATTATACCCTACACCACAAGGTGGTCAGAGTATTATGTCTTTGTACATTTGTTTGTAACAGACAAAAGGAAACGAGATAGACCCATAGTTCCTGTTGATGATCTGCATAGAATCACATTCTGATTCGAGTTATGCATGTCCGTCTGCCCGTCTTTCCATGTATATTTGTAAATAAAAACCAGTAAAGAAAGTCTTAAAGTCGGGCGAGGCCGACTTTATGATACCCTACACCACTTTGCTAATTTAGTTGAGCTGCGCATAACAATTAAAAGTTTTTTATGGGAGAATCCAATCATACACGCTATGATTATTATTATAATTTAAAGTTCAAAGAACTAAATATGCCGAAGCATTTGTATCTTTTAAATTCTGAGTTGTATTGCCCATTTGGTGCACAATTAATCTGAAATCGGATAAAAATATATATGGTAGCTATATCCAAATCGAAACCGATCTCGATAAAATTTGGCAAAGATATTTCTGAACTCTATTTGATATATTTCCCTGAATATCGTTTTTACGGAGTGCATATTATGGCTGTGGGTAACAAATATGACAAATCGGATGAAGAGTATATATGGGAGTTATAGCTATATCTGAACCGATCTTCGCTAAATTTGACATACTAGCTTCTAGACTCAATTCGGTCGTATGTGCCAAATTTCATCCAATTTGGACAAATATTAGACGTTTGGTGCACAATCCAATGTAAATCGGACGAAGTTATATGTGGGAGCTATATCCAAATCTGAACCGATCTCGATAAAATTTAGCAAATGTATTTCTGAGCAGTATTTGATAAATTTCACCAAATATTGTTGTTACAGAGTGCATATTGCGGCTGCGGAGGACAAAAATAACAAATCGGATAAACAATATATATGAGAGCTATAGCTATATCGAAACCGATTTGGATGAAATTTGGCATACTTATTTTGAGGTCCAATCTGATCGTACACGCGAAATCCCATACTATTCGGTCTGACATTACACGTTTGGTGCACAATAAAAGGCAAATCGGACGAAGATATATATGGGAGCTATATCTAAATTTTGACCGATTATCTCCAATTTCAATAGGGTTCGTCCTTGGGCCAAACAAATGATTTGTGCAAAATTCCATACTATTCGGACTGATATTACACGTTTGGTGCACAATAAAAGGCAAATCGGACGAATATATATATATATATATGGGAGCTATATCTAAATTTTGACCGATTATCTCCAATTTCAATAGGGTTCGTCCTTGGGCCAAACAAATGATTTGTGCAAAATTCCATACTATTCGGACTGATATTACACGTTTGGTGCACAATAAAAGCAAATCGGACGAAGATATATATGGGAGCTATATCTAAATTTTGACCGATTATCTCCAATTTCTATAGGGTTCGTCCTTGGGCCAAACAAATGATTTGTGCAAAATTCCGTACTATTCGGACTGATATTACACGTTTGGTGCACAATAAAAGGCAAATCGGACGAATATATATATATGGGAGCTATATCTAAATTTTGACCGATTATCTCCAATTTCAATAGGGTTCGTCCTTGGGCCAAACAAATGATTTGTGCAAAATTCCATACTATTCGGACTGATATTACACGTTTGGTGCACAATAAAAGCAAATCGGACGAAGATATATATGGGAGCTATATCTAAATTTTGACCGATTATCTCCAATTTCTATAAGGTTCGTCCTTGGGCCAAACAAATGATTTGTGTAAAATTCCATACTATTCGGACTGATATTACACGTTTGGTGCACAATAAAAGGCAAATCGGACGAATATATATATGGGAGCTATATCTAAATTTTGACCGATTATCTCCAATTTCAATAGGGTTCGTCCTTGGGCCGAACAAATGATCTGTGAAAAATTTCATCTGGATCGGGCAATAAATGCGATCTGTACTTTGTTTACAAAAATACATGGACAGACGGACGGACGGACAGACGGACGGACGGACAGACGGACGGATGGACAGACGGACGGACGGACATGCATAAATCGACTCAGAATGTGATTCTATGCAAATCATCAAAAGGAACTATGGGTCTATCTCGTTTCCTTTTGCCTGTTACAAACAAATGCACAAAGACATAATACGCCGACCACCTTGTGGTGTAGGGTATAAACAGGTCGCCTTTATATCATTGCCAAATTATATCGAGATCGGTTCAGATTTGGATATAGCTCTCATATATATTATTATCCGATATTTAATTTTTTGTGCACCAAATGCGCAACACATGTCCGAATTTAAAAGAAACAAATGCTTCGGCATATTTAGTCCTTTGAACTTTAAATTATAATTATAATCATAGCTTGTATGATTGAATTCTCCCATAAATACTTTTAATTGTTATGCGCAGCTCTACTAAATTTGCAAAGTGGTGTAGGGTATCATAAAGACGGCCCCGCCCGACTTTAAGACTTTCATTACTGGTTTTGCAAATTGTGATTGTGAAATTTTACAGTTGCGTACTAATTGCTATATAACAGTGCCGTAACGTTTTGTACTCTTAAAATTTAAAAAAAGTTCCTTTCGCAACGTGTTACCGAACCGTTGATTAATCACTCAATCAATCAACCGAATACCCTTTTCTTTCAATTTCTTTCATTGAAACTATTGCTATTATCAATATTCAAACGTTTTACTAATGCTTCCTTCCTGATACGATTATTGCATTCAAGTTACGTAGAGTGTAGTCTCTTAATTATGTGCTCAGGCATTTTGGAAAGCAAACTTAAAATTTCAACTTTGCTATAAAAAAATAAAAGAAGTCGTTATAAAATAAATGATATAACATAATTTCATTTTTTTCTGTGCTTTGTTTCAAATGTATAATTAAATAATGGGTGTGTGAGTGCAAATGTCCAAATGCCAAGGAGCTTTTGGGTTGTTTGTTTCATTACCCTACTTCATGATAAAGTAATAATTTATATGTGACATACGCACACACATGTGAAATTTTTCTGCACGCATTAAGACGAACATTGCCAGAACAACACATTCAGTACTACAGAAACACCGACATTCATTCGAATGCACGCACACACATGCAGCAAATAAACATACACACACATACACATTATGCTTCCATACTGGTTGGTTATTATGATACGACGAAATTAGCAATAATACATTAACTTTGTAACATCATAGCGTAATGCATGCACGGAAATTTAAGAAGAGTAACGTTATAATCGGATGTTTTCAAGGACAATGTGAGTGGAAGAGACCTTGGCTATGTACGGTGCTGTAAACAAAAAGGAAAATGTGGTGGTGTTGCTTACGTTTGCTTACCAGATTTTTGTGTAAAAATAAATAAAAAGGAATGTAGGTATGAAAATTGAAACTCTTTTTATGTACGGTTTGAAAAGGTTTTTTTTTTTGGCATAAAAAATAAGTTCCATACAAATAAGATTTAGAAGTGTTGGTTCCGTTCCTTCTTGATATGAAATATTAAGTTTGTTTTAATTTAATAAAAACCCACATTTGAATATTTTTATCTCTCCTTGAAGAGATAGCATAAGACATAACATAATTGATAAATTAAAGGCGTACAAAAGTATGTACAGTAAACTAATTCTCATTTGATGGCGCAAAAACTAAAATGATTATGATTTATCAGATCCTATGGTTGTATTAATAGACTAGCTTCAAAGATAGATGGAATACCATGGAATACCTGCATAGACATTTTTCTAGCATCGACAGTAGTTCCCATTACGAACTCTAAATACGAAATTTGAAACAACTGCAGACAAAAGACAGATCTGTGCAAAATTTTAGCTTCCTATCTATATTCATTTCGACTCTAGTGAGATTACAACAGACGGACGAACGGACAGGGCCAAATCGTCTTATGCTGATCAGGAATATACGTACTTTGTTACGTCTAAAATTATTTTTTCGATGAGTTACAAACGGAATGACGAACTGAATATACCCTCCATACTATGTATGGTGGAGGGTATAAAAATACAGTAAAGAAGACTCAAAGTCGTGCGGGGCATACTATACTAATTCGATCAGATGTGCAAAAATACATTCGATTTGGATGAATATTATACATATGACGTAGAATAAAATTTAAATCGGACGGAAATATATATGGGAGCTATTTCCAAATTCTGTTTTAACTCCTTGAAATTGTCATTTTAAACCCCACAAAGTATAATATACAATTTTCAAGAGAAAAAGTTATTCGTGATAGAATCCAAGCGTGATAGTGTGATTTCTTTATATTTGGCTGGAACACCACATGTGACTATCGTCAGAGCACTCCAGCATTTAAATGTGAATAAATCTTTTGTGTCTCGTACCATCGCTCGTTACCGTAACACTGGTAGCGTAGTGGACGGAAGAAAACAGTAACATCAGTAGAAATGGTTCGAAAAGTAAAGAAGCGATTTGATCGAAACCGGCGACGAAGTGGCCGTGGTATTCGTACGGGCCCCATAACAAAGTACGTAAATAATCGTGTTTACTTGCTAAAGAGGTCAGCTGAAAATGTGCACCTTCGGTTGGCCACCAGAACTCAAGCGCAGACCATCGTGATGGTGTGGGCCGCCATAACAGCCGATTGTCGCTCTCGCGCTTTCCAGCGCACAATGGCCACCAAAATCTCCGGATACCAATCCTTTGGACTATTGTGTCTGGAGTATTTTGGAATGTAAGGTTGGCACTAAGAAATACCAATGTGTCGATCACCTCAAGCAAGCACTTCGCCGGTAATGGGCCAAAATACCGCATATCGTTGTTACGGAGTGCATATTATGGCTGTGGGTAACAAATACAACAAATCAGATGAAAAATATATATGGGAGCTATAGCTATATCTGAACCGATCTTCACCAAATTTGGCATACTAGCTTCTAGATTCTATTCGGTCGTAAGTGCCAAATTCCATCCAATTTGGACAAATATAAGACGTTTGGTGCACAATGAAAAGTAAATCGGACGAAGTTATATATGGGAGATATATCCAAATCTGAACCGATCTCGATAAAATTTAGCAAATGTATTTCTGAGCTGTATTTGCTATATTTCTCCAAATATTGTTGTTACAGAGTGCATATTACGGCAGCGAAGGACAAAAATAACAAATCGGATGAATAATATATATGGGGGCTATAGCTATATCTGAACTGATTTCGATCAAATTTGGCATACTTATTACAGGCCTAATTTGGTTGTATGTGCAAAATGTCATACTATTCGGGCTGATATTACAAGTTGTGCACCAAAGGCAAATCGAACAAAGATATATATGGGAGCTACATCTAAATTTTTACCGATTATCTCCAATTTCAATAGGGTTCGTCCTTGGGCCAAACAAATGTTGTTTGGAAAATTTCATCTCAATCGGATAATAAATGCGACCTGCATTGTGTTCACAAGAATACATGGACAGACGGACTGACATGCATAAATCAACTTACAAAGTGATTCTATGGAGATCCTCAAAAGTAACTATGGGTCTATCTCGCTTCCTTCTCATGTTACAAACAAATGCACAAAGGCATAATACCCTTACCACTATGTGGTGGTAAAGATTGTAAAGATTATGGCGTTTGCCTTTGTTGCAGTTTTTTTTGTGGCACATACGAATGAATTTAGCATGGAAGAAAGTGTATCAAGTTTGGTGAAAATCGGTTAAGATATAGTTATAGGTCCCATTCGTATGTTTCATCAGAATTAGTATTTTACTCCCTTACACCCGTAAAATACTCTCCACAACAACGATATTTGGTGCCAACTATTAGATACAGCATAGAAATACCTTTGCTAAATTGTATAGAGATCGGTTCAGATTTGGATATGCTCCCATAGATATTTTCACCCGATTTCACGGTTATTGTGCCTAAAAAGCGTAATATCAGCTTAAGTAGAATGGATTTTAATGAATTATACACATTCAAAAGCTATCATATTTGCTTTAAGTCTCATAATTTTCCCATAAAAGCGTTTATTTGTTATATGTAGCTCTACTATATATGCAAAGTGGTGTAGGGTATCGTTAAGACGGGACAACCAGATTTTGGCCTTTCTTTACTGGTTTTTATACCTTCCACCATAGTATGGAGGGTATATTAAGATAGTCATTCCGTTTGTAACACCTCGAAATATACATTTTAGACCACACAAAGGGAGCGACGAGTCGAAGTTTTGCAGATTTGGTTCTGATGGAAAACAATACGTATGGCGTCCTCCAAACCTACAGCATCATCCAAAGTATACCCTTAAAACGGTTAAGTATGGAGGTGGGAATGTTATGGTGTGGGCAGCATTTGCTTGGCATGGCGTGGGACCCATTCACAAGATTAACACTAAAATGGATCTGTACATTTACAAAAACATATTGACAAGCATAATGATGCCATTCGCTGAAGAAAACATGCCTCTAATATGGAGATTTATGCACGATAATGACCCTAAGCACACTTCACGCCTAGTGAAGAGTTGCTTAGGTGACAACAATATCAATGTTCTAAAGTGGCCAGCTCAATCTCCAGACCTCAATCCAATTGAGAACTTGTGGAATGATGTTGAGAGACATGTACGTGCAGTAAAACCAAAAAATTTGAATGATTTATGGGAAGAAATCCAAAAGGCTTGGTATGAGATTCCAAAGGAACGTTGTATGGCATTAGTTGAAAGTTTACCAAGGAGATGCGCAGCTGTGATCCAAAATAAAGGCTTCCCAACTAAATACTAAAGTTTCTTTACTAAGTTGAGTTTTTAATTTAATTTATTTTTCTTTTTTTTTTGCCTATGTCCTAAATTCGTGGCCAGGCTAAACTTGTATTAAGCTGTATAAAATGTAAATAAAAATTTTCTAACGTAATGGAGGTAACAAACCTTTGTGAAATTTATTTCATTACATTACAAGGATCTTAAAAAAAGTAACATGGACCTATTTTTTTAATAAGATTTAAGAATTATCTTATATATGTCATGTCTTAAATTTGTGGCCACCGCTGTACATTCTTGATCAGCATAAAATTCTATGTCGATTTATCAATGTCCGTCCGTCTGTCCGTCTGTGGAAATCACTCTAGCTTCCGAACGAAATGAAGTAAGTTGATAAAAATTTACCTAAATTTGTATTATGTCTGCAGGACTTTTAGTATTGAAAATGGGCTATGTAGGTCCACGTCTTCGTATAGCCCCCATATAACTGTACCCCCTATTATTCAGTATTTTGATGATTTTAGCGACATTCTTTACCGGAATTGTTTCAAATTTGTATTTGAAGTTCGTAATGGATACTACAGCCTCAGACAGAAAATTACCCATGTAGGTACACGTCTTCGTAAAGCCCCCACATAACGGTACCCTCCGATATTCGGTATTTTGATGATTTTAGCGACATTATTTACCGGAATTGTTTCAAAATTGGTATTTGAAGTTCGTAATGGATACTACAGCCTTTAGACAGGAAATGTTCCATGCAGATCCTCGTCTTCGTTTAGCCCCCATATAACTGTACCACCCGATATTCGGTATTTTGATGATTTTAGCGACATTATTTACCGGAATTGTTTCAAATTTGGTATTTGAAGTTCGTAATGGATAGTACATCCTAAGATAGAAAATCGGCTAGGTATAGCCCCCACGTAACCGTTCCCCTTGATATTCGGTATTTTGATGATTTTAGCGACATTATTTACCGGAATTGTTTCTAATTGGGTATTTGAAGTTCGTAATGGATACTACAGCCTATGTCAGAAAATTGTCGTTGCAGGTCCACCTATGGTACCGACTACCGGGGCATGCCGAACTTAGACTCCCTTACCCTAGCATGTTCTCTTTTCAAAAAAGATCATTTTAATATTTAATTTAGATAATCCAATGTCTACAGCTTATTTTTTTCTTAATTTAATATAAACAGAACTTCTAAGGTATGTAACTCAAAAATATACAGACTTTTATCAGTAATCAGAAGTTTTAAATAAACTTTCCTCTTTTCCTTCATCTTTGGCCGCATTTTAAAAAATTCGCATTAGTTGGAATTTCTTGGTGATTATTTTTAAGCGGTGACTAACGTTGTTGTTCGTTGTGGCTTTTGGTGGTTATTTTCTTTTAATGACTTTACAAATAGTTTGCACTCCTTTTTAAAAACTTTGTGCTGCACACAACAGACAACACCAGCAGGCCAAGCGATGCAGGACAACGCTTTATAATACTTACGCTCTCTACCTCCGATGCGATGCAAGTTGTGGTCACAAATTTTCTTCTACACTTTTTGTTTGGCAACAATTTCGCTTCGGATGTTTCTTTAAATTGTTTAAAGCTCTTCAAACTTTTGTTGAGTGTCAAAATTGGTGCATACACACACATACATTCATGTCATTGTCGATGTACTACGAATATCTCGAATTGTGTGTTGATACGTATATATTTACAGTTCATTGTCGTTAATATTTAACAGTCTTTTGTTTGTTTTTGCGGTGCTCTGTTTATTAAGGATGTTCGGTACATTTGTTAGTTCCGCTAGTTTAAGCGGCAGCTTTGAAAGCCGGAAATTAAAATATTCCAAAACGCCAAAATTGGGTGGGAAATTGGAGGTTAGTAGTGGCTCGTTAGTGTTTTGGTGCTTGGAAGAACAATTAAACAGTTAGAGATATCTTCATTAGTTTTCGCCGTAATCACAGAAAGAACAAAGAACGAAATGAAAAATGGAACAAGGATGTGACATGCTGCAGTAACAGTTGCTGCCCGAGCTAGCCTCTCACTGGCATTCATAGCTGAGACTCGTGCCACTAAACAAACGGATTTGTGGAGTATTCTTCTTCTTATTAAACTTACATTGTAGGCGAACGCTGGTGCTTGTGCTCGTCCCTGCAATAGATCCTCATTTCGGCTGGACGGGGAAGTGGAACGAGATGATTTACGACGTGGAGGTTTTATTGGCATTCCCAACTGTTGAACGGATTCCGGTTCGGTGGTTGTGAGTGGTTGTTTGGTTTCTGGTGCAAATTCCACTTTCCGCGCTGGCTCTTGTCCACTAATGTCCTCTGCGTCCGTTCCCTTGTACAGAAGGGGTGGTGTATTGGTGGACATGGATTGCGTGCGTCGCAGCTTGGGCATTTCAACAACGTCATCGGTAATGTCAGTTTCAATGGTAACAGCAGTGGTCTGAATGCTGGGAACAGCTGAGAAAGTGGTAACACCACCCGGCTCACTATAAATGTGTTCATAAACATAGACCGCCTGCTCGGCGGACACTTGAGGCTGTTTCCAGTCAGAGTCACTCTTGACATTGCGACGCTTGATCGATCTGGATCTTAAGTTTTGAACAGCCGAAGCAATTATTCCACCCGAATGTTGTCGTTGATAATCAGTGCCCGGTAAAGACTCTACTTGTGGCGAGCCTGGCCGTGGTGTGGTCATTGAGCTTGTACCGGCACTGGAAAGGCCAGTAGCAGCTTTCTCCGACATTGCCGCGTTGAATTCACGTTCAATTATTTCCTGCATGGCGGTACAGAGACTTGTTGGTTGGTACAGCAAATACAAAATCAAACAATTTTCGTGGAATTGTTGTGGATTGAGTGGAGAATGAAGAGAATTGTCTAATGAATACTGTATGTTGAAGCATGTTTAGATTTGTTAGTAGTTGTTGCAGGGCAATGGATCCGTAAGGTGCTATTAGTATTGGATGCGTGGGTTTCGTTAGAAATGTTCATATGAATGTAGTCTTTATCAGCATATTATTCATCTTATAAATCAGCGATCATTTTCGTGTTGAGATTAATTTCATACAAAATCACATCCTGCTTTAACTTCAAGTGGAAAGTTTGTTTATTATATTACTCTGAATCTCTAGGATGGGATATTAACGATGTTAACGCAGCTTGTTCGAATTTTACACTTGAACGTGTATCTATGACGACGTTTTTTACGATATAAATTTGAAATATTCCAAGGTTTAAAAAGGTTTGCAGGATGGAGACTATGAAGAAAAAGAAGCCTACCATTACAATATAAAGTATCAGCTTAACCAAATCTTTTAGAATCCTTAAGATCATATAAAAATACTGCTTACTATTTTTGCCAAGGAGCATTAGGTTGACTCTCAGATGATTTGAGCGTTCAGTTTGGGTGTTTTATTAAAATTAAAACCCTAAAAATGGTATGCACATCTCTTATTTTTTGTATTTTTAAAAATTTCTAAAAAGCTATTTCAGAACATGTGCTCTTCCAGACATTTCTGGCCTCCAGAAATCTCCTTTTGAAGAAATGGAAAGCCTTCGGAAATAATAAGAAGGAGGACACGTTCTCTATAGCATGTATTGGCAATGTCAAAAGCGGGGCGTTTTCGGAGTCCAATACCGTATTCTGCAAAACTAGAATAGCGAAGATAGGAGAAGAGACAGGAACAATTTGCGAATAGTGTGGTGGAAGAGGAGCTAGAGACAGTGTCTGAAGAAAATGAGTATAAAATGCTATTAAATTAGGTTATGGTGTCGACGCACAGGCGGGTGAAATCACAAAAAACGGAGATTAAGTGAAAAAAAACAACAAATTAAAAACAGTAAGTTCGGAAGGGCCGAACTTTGAATACCCTCCACCATTTGCAACGAATTTGGAAATTAAATCCTGAAAAAATTTTGTTAAAAATTTAAAAATACCGAATATGGCCGTTATATTGGTGCCTATACGACGTAGACCCACACAGGCATTGTTTTGTCATAAGTCATTACCAAATTCAAATTCGGAACTTGAAATAAACGGTGAATAATGTAGCTAAAATCATCAAAATATCGAATATAGGGAGGCTGTAGCATCCATTACGAACTTAAAATACGACATTTCGAACAATTTAGGGAGGTACTGGTATATGAAGCCTAAACGAAGACCTGGACCTGCATAGACAATTTTCTGTCACAAATTGTTTCCATTACGAACTCTAAATGCGTAATTTGAAAAAAAATTGGTGAATAAAGACGCTAAAATCATCAAAATACCGAATATAGGGAGGTACCGTTATATGGGGGCTATACGAAGACGTGAATCTGCACAGACAATTTTTTTTCGTGGATCTGCACAGACAATGTCTTAGACTGTAGTATCCAATTCGAACTTCAAATACTAAATTTGAAACAAAATTCCGAATATTGGGAGGTAAAAAAGAGGTAAAAAAATAAAACGTGGACCTACATGGCCCATTTACGAACTTAACCTGCCTACTGAAAAAATAAACATGTGGTGCAATTCGTTCGAAAGATAGAGTGATTACAACAGACAGACGGACATCGCTAAATCGATATAGAATTTTACGCTGATCAAGAATATATATACTTTGTTGGGTCTGACATGAGTATTTTGAGGTGTTACAAACGGAATGACAAAGTTAATATACCCTCCATAGTATATCTTCAGCTTTAAGAAGGTTTCCTAAAGCATATTTATTTATTTTTTCTAGGTAAATCCACCATATCATGGAGGGTATATTAGCTTTGTCATTCCGTTTGTAACTCCCGATATTCGGTATTTTCATGATTTTAGCGACATTATTTACCGGAATTATTTCAAATTTCGTATTTGAAGTTCGTTATGGCAAAAAATTTCGTATGCAGGTCCATGTCTTCGTATAGCCCCCATATAACGGTACCTCCCGATATTCGGTATTGTCATGATTTTAGCGACATTATTCACCGGAATCGTTTCAAATTTCGTATTGGAAGATCTTAATGGGTACCACAGCATATGACAAAAAATTTAATTTTTTGAGAATTTCCAGTTTCTTTCCTAATGGTGGAGGGTATTCAAAGTTCGGCCCGGCCAACTGCTCTAAGTAATATTATACCTTCTAAGAAACTTGTTTACTGATTAAAATATGAGTATTGAAATGAATGGGGCAACGAAATGCTTCCTTTGAATTTATCTCTATTTTTGGGTATATCTGCCGAATAATAATAAATTGTGGTCAAAACATTAAAAATACTGAAACTCTGGAATTAACCCCGTATTGTCCATACCGAAACGTCGGTCCACGTCGTCCCATTTTTAATATCATACATACTAGGGGTGAGAGAAAATTTTTAAGGCAAATTAATGCTTCCATAAATTAATCTCCGTATTTGAGGATCTCACCCCATTTCCAAGCGAATGAATGCTTCCCTAAATTAATCTCCGATCTTACCCCAATGTGCGACGGTATCTTAGCTTAAGATGCATAAGAAGAGTCAATCGCAATCCTGACTATCAAGAAGATTTTCGTCGCAGCCCCGTTATATGTTTTCCAACAATTGATACAGAATTTTATTGAAAATTGTGTTTTTACGCAAGAGTCCAGAAATAAAGAGCAAACTGTGAG
This sequence comes from Musca domestica, assembly GCF_030504385.1. Taxonomy (NCBI): domain Eukaryota; kingdom Metazoa; phylum Arthropoda; class Insecta; order Diptera; family Muscidae; genus Musca; species Musca domestica. The sequence goes on along the minus strand of NW_026712363.1, from coordinate 8,174,582 downwards.
AGCAATTTTTTGCTGAGAGAACTATCTGAGTAAATCTTATTCTACTCCGTGAGCCCTTCGTAGGCACACGCTTAAAAGTTTTTTGTTTTTTTTTTTAATAAAATAAATGATGTTCTCGCCGCTATTGTGGCTCCTCAAATGCTTCAAATTCAATTTAACCTATACATCTTTTGCTTTCACAACAAATTGAATGAACCAGTTTCATATTTAAATGCAACCTATAAGTATTAAGTACTATTCTATTGAAGTTTTTTCAGTAAACATATTTTTGTGAATATATTTAGAGGCTTATATACAGTGATTTATATCTAATGTTCCGTTGTTTCCAATGGACCTCTTAATACACTTTGACTGGTTTTTTTTATTTTCAGTAACGATTGTTTGTTTTTTTAAGTTAGGATAGATAAGACCAGACTGATCTCGTAGGTGCCAAAGTTTTTCGGCTATTCAAATGCATGCGCTCCAAATGCAAATGACAAATATAACAAAGACAACGGATGTTTTAACTTTTAAAGATAACTCACACATTATCGGTTCTTACCACGCCTGCATTTTCGTCTGGTCTCATTAGGACCCACACAGAATTAAACAATTAGAATGAAAACTGCAAACTGTATTGTTTTTGAAGATGAGTTGAAACAAAAACAAAACTGAAATGTACTCGTCTAGGTGACGCAACACTGAAAACGAAACAGTTCAAAACTTATTGGAAATGTTTGCAAATGCTTCCCTGTGTATTAACTTATTACAAATAAAACTGATATTAACATAAACTTATGCTTTTTTATTAATTTATTATATCCGTTATTCAATGGAAATGGCAACTTTAAATATAACAGTCATCATTTCGCATAGCAAACGTTTGCAAACGTTTCCTGGCGATTCGTTCGCATTTCTGGCATTGAAATGTTTGTGATTTTGTTTTGTTTGGAGTACAAAACAATTGAAAATATTGTTAAAGTTTGTGACTTGACGTGTGAGCAGTATTTTATTTGTTTCGTTTGTTTTCGTTCGTTGATTAGAACATAGACCATTAATATTTACTTCGATGTGTCGGAAATTGTACTTTATCACTTTTATAGGTTACACTGGATAATGGAGAGGAACCAACGTTATAGAATGTTCAATTTGTTAAGTGTAGAGTGAGTTTGCGCAAAATCATAATGGATCAACGAAAAAATTAACAACAATCTGAGGAAAAAGCCAATTACAGCAACCAAATGAATTAACTAAATATCAATCTGTGAATCAACCTAAAGATTATAAAACAAACAAAAAACAGTAACAAATCTTATATACTTCATATAATGAACAGTTGTTGTAGTTGTTGTAACTAGAAGATACATATACAAATATTTATTAACTTTTCGTTTGGGTTTTAGTTATATACACTTTCCCATTGTTGGCTGTCGTCATGGGAGTCTCTACAGTTGAGTTGTGCGTTTTATTCCGTTTCTAATATAACGGCTATTTAAGCGTTCTAAAATAAGTCCTAAGATAATAGTTTTCTTTTAAGCATTTGTTGGTTTGACTTGGTGATAATTTTGCTAACGATTTGAATGTTGTTCTTTTTTTTGTAATATTTACACACAAAAACTGCACAATGGTTACGATTACAGTAGGGTTACGAGAACAATACGTTAATTTATACACACGTAACATTTTTCCCAATTATAAGTGACCTTAAAGTGTGTTTTTTTATATTTTGACATTTATTTTTTTATTATGAAAAGGGTAGATGGTAGATATGTTTTTTTTGGAATAATAAATTAAAAAAAAAAACTAATTAATTTATCAAATTATAATTTGTAAAAAGCCGAACAAATATTCAATACTAAAAAAAACGGAATTAAACCAAAGAAAAGGAGAAGAATATATCAAAGCGTGCGTCTACGATAGAAGTCGGAAAACGGAAATGTATGAAATTCTAGAATGAAACTGAAAATTAAACAACTCATTTCTTGCAATACAAGCGAAATTCACATGCCACTTTTAATTTTCTATTCGATTTTTTGTTTTGGGCGAAGAATCTATGAATTTGCACATCAAATTGAATCGTTTTACTTGAAAGTTTAAGCTTTTTATTCAGCATCATCATCGCATTTTTGAGCTTCAGCTGATTGATTGGTGTGTGTGTGTTTTGTTTGTGGTGTTAGTAGAGATCATGTGGTGACTGAGGTGTTGACTGTGAAGGTTTGACAATGTCTGATGGGGTGTCAAGGTGGATGATCTGTGTCATTGTGGTTAGAGGTAACAGATTTGGGATTGAGGTGATTTCGAGTCGAATTCATTTGTTGCCAGCAGCTCTTGACAAATTTGTGATTTACGTCACGTTTGGTTGAGTTCGGTTTAATTTAAAATACAGAGAGAGAGAATGTGCATGAGTTGATAGCTTACCAAAGGACTTGCAAGAATGACTCCAATCCTGCTTAGAACCGCTGGAAGACGCTGGAAAATTTACATAAAATATTTGTTGATACTAAAACACACTTTAAGATTTGTGTAAAAATATAATCGATTTGTTTCTTTTTGTTTTTGTTTGCAAGCATTGCTTTCATTTTGCTTGTTGCTGTTGTACTATGTTTTGAAAATTATTGTGAGCTATCCGATTGTTATCAATAACAATAAACATGAAACAAAAACCCGTACGATTGTCAATTTGTTTGAAGCAAATTCAATTTGTTACAATAAGCGATACTTTATTAAACAACATATGACAGTTTGATTTTTTTAAGCCCGAGGTCTGTAGATTTATGTCCTTTGTTATTGTTATTTTTCGTAATGACTTTACATATGACATACATAAGTTGGTTTCATGACTTTCGATTTGTTAAAAAAAAAACACAAACATGTTTCATTTGTCATTGTTAGTCGTTATTGTTTTTTTTTTATAAATCACAGAAATTGGGAACAATGTTAATAACTATAATTGTTATATTCTATTTTATTCAATTGTTAAGAAGAAACTTGTACTAACGGTTACCTAAATACAGATATCTCTCTATGCTAAAACAAGTTTGCAATGAAATGCATGTTAGATAAATTGATTTGATCGACCTTAAATAAATAAATAAAAGAGGGAAATGTTTGTACGTTTTATTGTTTGTTTGTAACTTAAAAACTCAAAAACTGCTCAACAGATATTCCTGAAAATTTTCAAATATACTACAGCATAGCCTGAAAGTAACATAGGCTATATCAATTTTTGAACTTCGACTTGGAATGGGAGATGTAGCATAAGTATCGGAGACATCTCTAAATAATTTAGTTTTCATATGGACGTATCTATAGATCGATTACAGACATAGTCTTCAAATTCGGAGTGCGTAACGGAATTCGGAGCAAAAATAATTTTGTTAAATTATATTTAAATCGGTTCAGATTTGAATATAGCTCCCATATATCTTTTCCGCCGATTTTATGCACCAAACACGATATGTACAGGGTGAGATATAAAAACTGCATCAAAGCCAAACGCCATAATTTTTACAGTTTTGTTTTTTTTTTTTTTTAAATTTTATTGAATGAAAGGAAAAAAATGTCGGAAATAGCATCAAATTTTACAATAAGTCTAGATTTGTCCGAATTGGTCATCTTTGGCACGAATTATGACCTTCAAACGGCCAAACCTTCACACGCTGCTCGAATGTTGCTCTGCGGTACTTTGGTCCATTCCATTTTCTGGAGAATTCTCACCAAAATGCTTTGTACGCATGTAAACAATATAATGAGCTGTCACTGGAATAAGTTTAACAGCTGTCGGACGAGTGGCTTATAAATGACAGCAGTCTGAAGTTTGTTGCAGTTTTTTCATCTCATCCTGTATATCCGATTCAAATGAAATTAAGAATGTGTGGCATAATTTGGTAAAAAATAAATTTGACAAATTATATTAAAATCGGTTAAAATTTGGATATAGCTCTCATGTATATTTTCGGAAAATTTCACATGTTTGATGCACCAAACACGATATGTATGTCTGATTCCAATGAAGTTTGGAATAAGTGATTGAATTTAGTAAAAAAATTTGGATATATCCATGAAATATATTTTCGGCCGATTTCACATATTTGATGCACCAAACACAATATATGTGTATGATTTCAAAAATTCGGAATGTGTGGTGGAATTTGGTATATAAATTAGTTTTCCAAATTATATTGAGATCGGTTAAGGTTAGGATATACCACCGTATATATTTTTGGCCAATTTCGTATATTTGGTCCACCAAATACGCTATGTATTAATGAAAGTTGTGACGGAATCAAATTATATTGAAGTCTGTTCAGATTGGGATATGATTTTGTCCCACAACGCCTTTGCAATTGTATTAGGCTAACAGTAAAAAACTGCAGAACAATTTAATTGAGGATACTATTATTTTGGGGAAGTTTTTTGCTATCTCGAATTCTGTAATAGAAACAGAAATCCCACTCAAAAATAATAAATCCGAAGGAAAAACTCTTCGTGTATGCGAACTAAATTTGTCATGTTCCTACTTTGCTCATAGTCAGCTGTGCCAGGCATGTTCACGCGTTGATATACCGAGAGATTTGTTTGTTTACGTATTAAACTATTGCAATAAATACGTTTTTTATACCCTACAACACTATGTGGTTTCTCACATAGGAAAGTTTATATGGATCTTCCTATCTCGCCGAACTGAGTCGATATATATGTATGTCCGTCTGTCCGTCTGTCCATGTTAATTTGTAATCACTCTACAGGCCGCAATTATGGCCCGATTCTCACGAAATTGTAGTTGGAGTTAGGGTAAGAATAGAACCCTATTACTTTTGGAGATGATCGCACAATATTTAGGGGTTGAAATGGACCAAAAAAATTTCCTGATTTTGCAGTTTCTCTACAGGTCGCAATTATAGACCAAACGACGCGAAAGTTAGCATCGGGCTAGATCTTAGGGCTGGGCAGATGCCTTCCAATTTGGATGGTCATCGGGTAATATTTAGTGGGTAAAATAGACTATAACATTTGTGTTAAATAAAAGTCAAATTTTTCACTAAACCGCGAATATTTGTAATCCCGACGAAATCACAAATAGACGAACAGGTCAAGCATATTGGATATATATAGCGAAATATATACAATGTGTATATACAAAGGAAGGGGATGTTTTTTAGATTGCTTGTATCCCAAAAATGGCTGAATCTATTTTGACAAATTTTGTCAATTCAGAATGCCCGCGTTAATTTAAGATTAAGATTTTGTGGTATATTGTGACATTGTTTAATTTTTTCATATTTTTGATCGCATGCGATTTTTTCAATTTGACTAATAATATTGAAGTGTATATTTTGTAATATTTTTTTAGCTTACAACACTGGTTGGGGTTATTATATACAGATTGCCATTATCGTCCGATTCTCGATTTTAAAGATGTCCGCAATATATTTATGAGATTAAAATGGACCAACAACTAAAAATTTTCCTGATTTTGCAGCCGTTATAAAGGTCACAAATAGAAACCAAAGTACACGAAATCTAGCATGAAGTTGGAGTTTAGGACAGCTTTTGTGTTAAAAATACCAACATTTCCATTCTACCGAAACGCTGAAAATAGCTTACAGGCGAAATCCAAAATACACAAAAGGCGAATTTTCTGGCTTTTTATGCTTATTTTGTCGTAGAGAAGATTAATCTAAATTTGGCAATACAGTGGAACCTCTTGCATTAGGAGAGGATAGCAAAATATGTAGTGGACTAAAAGCTAATGGTAATATTTGGCCAATGTTTGGTTATTCTTGAATTTGTTTTATTATTTTATTTTTAAACCACAAAATATTCGTATATAAATTTTTGAATGCATATAAAATCAAAAGGGGTAGCGAAGCGCACCGGGTTCACCTATTTGGTTTATAATTTGAAACATTTCATTTTTAATTCTTATTATACGAATTAGCATTCTTAATTATTCCATTTAAAATTGGACCATAATCATGTCTCTAGCCAGATGGAAACTTCCAATTAAATATTAACATTTTAAAGTTATAATCGAAGCATTATTTCAAAAAATTTAGTTTTGAAACTCATTCCCAAGTTATTTAATTAAAATGTCAAGTTTATTTAAATTTCAAATATATCTCTTTGATATATTTACAACATAATAATAATTGACTCGAAAAATTTCTAATGAATGTATTTTATTAAATATCTTGGAATCCTGGATAACGACGGTAAGTTATATTTGTCATTTCGTTTCTAATTTATTTATGAAAGGAACATTTCTAAAATATCTCGAAAAAAATACGAATAAAATTAAATTTTATATACATACACATACATAAACATTTCTCAACACACATTTCAACTGCAAACTGTTTATAAGAAATTATCTAGAAGAACCTACATTTGTATAGTAATTGCAACAACATATATACAATAAATCTAGATTCCTATGTATAACAAGAGAGAGAGAGAATGTATATATTCCCTCTATTTCAAATTCACCTATGTCATATTTATTAACTGAACTATTTTCTATAAAAAATATATTTAAATAAATTAGGAATTTTCGTAATATTTATGGCATTTATTGTAAAAAATACAAATGGGATAGGAAACTAAAGGGGTTAGTTAGATACACACACATTAACACAGTTTCGGAAACTTAAGGCATTTTATGGATTTGAAATTGAATTTAAAGTTAAATAAATATTTCTTTTGGAATGGTTTAACATTTCTCTTTTATTATTGACTTTCATTTAATTTTGTTTAATTAAAGTGATGCAAAACAATCAATAATAATGTATGTATTATTTTGTTGCAGGACACAAAGGATAGAAGAAAAAATTATCACACGCATACCAAGAAAATAAAATGCTTATGAAAAGAACATATCGTGAATTTCAATTAAATGCATTTGAATTTCTTTTTTAATTTTGAAAAGGAAAATAAATCATAAAATAAAACTAAAACATAAAGTGTGGCAATGTAAGTATGAATACACTGATATCGATTGGTTTGAGTAGAGAAATGATTACACACATAAATTATCAATTTGTTTCACAAAAATATTTAAATACAAAATGCTAAATAGGGAAAAAATAAGATTAATTGTTGTAACAGAAACAAACGAAAAATATTTATATAAAAACAAATTCAATGATATATTATAATGTATATGATTCACGATTTGCATAGTAAGGTAATATATTCCCAGAGATATATAGAAATAGATCGAAATCAAGACAGGGAGACAGAGCGTGAATAAATAGTTGTGATCTTTCAAAAATAAAATTAAATTAAAATAATTATTTCAAACAAAAAGTTAAAAATAGAAATGCATTTAGTAAAAAAGTTGGGAAACTCGACTGATTGATAGTATTGATTTAGAGGCAGAGACAGAGAGAGAAGGAGAGATAGAGTAAAATAATCTGATTGACTGAGTTTATTGTTTCATGAATTGTTAAATGTGATGTTGGGGAGATCTTCTTTATTATACTTTTGACATGCCCTTAGTTCGAAATGGTTAAATTCTTCGAATGGCTGCAGGGTTTGTTAGTGATATATCTAAAAGCCTGTTTGTATGCGGAATATCACTGGTGCGCTTATGCCTAGTTAATGTTGTGGTGTTTACAAATTTTTCCACAATTCTATACATTACCTGTGTTACCGGATTCTCTCCAGGTCGATAGACCACATTGTGCTGTGGCCGTTTACGTCCCATGTAATTGACGCAAACAAACTCCAGAAGCGAGGCGTAAATGAAACACATACAGACACCATCCCAGACATTCATGGCGGTGAGGTTCGAAACGACCGGAAGGGTGCTGCGGAAACCGTTTGATGTTGTGAAGAAATTCAGCATTGTTGTTACACCTGTTACATTTTCGGTGAGGTCCGCGTTCGTTTGTGTTGTACACACACCATGTACCCAATTGAATTAAAAGTTATCCCAATAACAGCAACAAAAAGAAATACACAAAGAAATTGATTAATAACATAATTACATACATTTATTAGAAGTCAATAAAACGAATTTGATTGGGAGGAGATAAAAGTATTGTCACATTGACGTAGGTGGGTTTAAGGACAATGAACTTTCGTGTGTTGGGGGGGAGGGTTGTTGAAATAGAGTGAGAGAGTTAAATCACGAGGGGCGAGGGGGGGATACATATTATTCAGTTGAATGGTGTGTTTTTGTGTTGTCCTGTATGAACGAAGATGGCTATAACGAAATGACTAACACCATTTATTATTTACTGTTCGTTATGACCATTTCGACACTAGTTTTGTTTTGGGAACAAAGTGTATATGGAAAAATGTGACACATACGATTAAAGCAAATAGATGTATGTATGTGTAAATAACAAAAGCATATGCATGTGTGTATGTATGCCTTCTCGTAAAAGCCTTTAGTTAATTAAAACTGATTTAATATTCAACATTGCGTGTGTGTTTGTTGTATGACTTGATTTCTGTCAAGATTTATGATACATGTGGATGTATGTGTGAATGTGCCGCTTTATATATATGTGTGTGTGTGCTACATATAATAAAGATATAAGTGTGTGTAAGTATGTGTTCAAATAAATATATCGTTGTGCATTTACAGTTTAATTGTTAAACAAATTAACTATGAATTCAGATAAATATAATAATATCGATAACTAATAGCATTTGAGGTCGATGAGGTTTCAGTGATAAATGAATTCATTAATATTTTACACAAAATAATAAAGAAATGTACATATTAATGATCAAATTTGTCACTTTCACAAAATCACAAAGTGATTGCTAGCCGATAATTTTCATTAATTTGCCATAAAATGCTATTCTATTCTGCTATTCTTTGTCATTTAATGGTAATCTGTTTTTTTGTACCACTTTCAATATAAGTGCAGTATGCCTTCAAGGAACTGAATATTTTATTTTGAAATTCAATATTCTTAACATCCGGTACATTCATCGAGAACCGCTTATATCGTGCACAGACAGTTTTTGTTTGGCAATCCCGAAAAGATTTGTTAGCCAGTTTTTCATACAAAAATTGAAATGTTACTTCAATTTTCAGAATATGTTTAAGGTTATAAGAAGAAGAAGAACTTGTTAAACTGGCCCCGGTCAAAGAAATAGATGGAATTATCAAATTTCTTCGGATTTTTCTAGTAAGGACTCTGTAACGTCCTCCACTTTTATACAAAAGTAAACAAAAACGAACCTCAATCACCTACCTATTTTATTTTCTGTCTATATTTAACATACGTATTTCAAATTAAATTTTTTATTTAAGAAAACCCAAACAAAATGGTAAAATGGAAAAAAGTTGCAGTATTTACTCAACTCTTGTCATTTGATTCTGAGTATTGGGGTGCCAGATCTAAGAGCAGTAATCTTAAACGACGAGTATAACGACTTTACAGTATATGAGTTAGAACAATCTTTGGCATTGGTCTTAATAATTGCAAGCGACGAGAAACCTTTGGAACTAATTGATCAAACTTAGGTTTAAAAATAAACTTAGAATCAAGTAAAATACCTAAGTCCATAGGTTCTTTCAACTTTTTGGATTTGAGTTTCCCAAATACAAAAAAAACCGATTCCGTTACATTGTACGCGTTATATCGTAACACTTACTGAGGTTAACGTTTAGACCATTTATAGAACACCAATCATTTAAACAATCAAGGTCATCTTGAATAAATTACATATTAGAAAAATCATCGGCATAGAATAAAAATTCTAAATGTTTGAAACAAACAAAAGTATCATTTATGGGCAGATTAAAAATAATGATCCCAAAATACTACTATGTGAACATACGAGGTCTGAACATGAGGAAACGATACATACAGGGTGAGATCAAAAAACTGCAACCAACTGCAGACTGCTTTCATTGCTAAGCCACTCGTCCGACAGCTGTTAAAATTATTCCAGTGACAGCTCATTATATTGTTTAGAAGCGTACAAAAGCATTTTCGTGAGAATTTTCCAGAAAAAAAATTATTTCTGATGGAATTCAACCGTAATAGTGTGATTTCTTTATATTTGGCTGGAAAGCCACTCCAGCATTTAAACGTGAATAAATCTTTTGTGTCTCGTATCAGTAGCGTAGCCCGTAGCCAGAATTGGTTCGAAAAGCAAGGAAGCGACTTGACCGAAGCCTGCGTCGCAGTGGCCGAAAAATGGCTCGTTATCTGCACATATCGCCATATTCCATTTGGAAAATATTGAAAAATAAGCTCCGGGTAAAACCATTGAAATTCCACAAAGTGCAAGAACTTACACCGCAACAGGAAGAAAATAGACTAAAAAGAGCTGAAGAGTTGCTTCGCTTGGCCGAAAGTGGTGAACATTCGTTGTCCAGCAGTTTGTAAACAAAAAAAATGATCTTGTTTACTTCCCAAAGAGGTCAGCTGAAAATGTGCACCTTCGGTTGGCCACCAGAACTCAAGAGCCGGCCATGGTGACCATTTGGGCCGCCATAACAGCCGATGATCGCTCTCCGCTCGTATAAATCGACTTTGGCATAGTGAAAATATTCATTTTGGCCGCAGACCTTGGACATTCCAACAGGACTCAGCACCATCGAACTCAGAACGCGCTTCGCCGAGAATGGGCCAAAACACCGCAGAGCAAAATTCGGGCAACGTTTGACGGTTTCATTTTTCATTTGAAGGCCATAATTCGTGCCAAAGATGACCAATTCGAACAAATCTAAACTTATTCTAAAAGTTGATGCTATTTCCGACATTTTTTGATTCCATTCCATTTGTTGCAGTTATTTTATCTCACCCTGTACTTATTAATACGGATAATACTAACTGCTTTGGCAAGATAAGAAGAGCACCGTTCACGAAATGTTTTACCAAATAGCAACTTGTGTGGTATTTCGCCAATTTCTGATTCTGAGATTGTGAGCAACTCTTTATTAAAATGTGCATAAACCATCAGCATCAGTATTCATTGGACTTTTTTAATTTTATTTATAGCATTCTGAACATTATTATCCGTCAAAGTTAAGTGTCCCAAATTAAGGACATAGTATCATTTTTAATACTGAAGGCCTTTGAAGTTTTGGTTTGAGTGGAAGAAGAGCTTGTAAATAAATTTCTTAAATAATAATAAATAAATAATAAATAAATTTACTATTTCCTCATTACATTTTCAGAAATTTGATTGCCATAGATCGTAGAGGATGGAATGTCAGAACATCGTTTTTGAGACTGCACTCATTCATTCTATGAATTATCAGTTCTGCAAAAAAAAATCAATTCAGTAAAATATTGTTTAGAAGATTCTGAATTCAGGGAACCCCCATTTAACTCTACTTTGAGTGATTGCTTTCGTTTCGTTTTCAAATAAAAATAAAAACTGACCATTCGTTATTTCGTATGACATTACCTAAATAAAAATAGAACGTTCCACAGACTCCCCTCAAACTATATCGGTGCCCAATAACACCATAATTAGTTGTAAAGTTTCTGTGGCTTGAAACCCTTTAAATACTAACAAATCTTGCAAATATAACGTTTTCTAATTTTCGATAAATATGCATATAAATACTGTATTAATTTCCAATTTTAAAGTCTTATGTAGTGATTGTTGCGCTCATTCTTTTGAGCAATTATCTTATACTTGAAACATATATTTTCTAACAAAAAATTACGTTCACTAGAATAATTTTGGGAAGGCTGAACAAAGTTTCAAAATGTGAGTGTATTTTGTTATATCTCTGATTTCTGACTATATGCGTGTATATGTGATTTCCCAACAATATTTGCGGTTGAATTTAAGTTTTGGTATTTTTCTGAAAAAGTTGTGGTACATTACGCCAACTAAATATTATCCGATGATCATCCAAAAAGATAGCTGTTTAATTTCAAACTTCGTTTTTATTAAATATTGTTGTTATTAACAAATAGTTGCCACACGGATGATTTTTTCCTTCTTATATAATGTCTACTACCTCAAAATATGGCTTTGTACTTCGTACATATGTCAAATGACATTTTAAAAGGTGTGACATTTGTACGTTTATTTTTTTACCCTACAGCGCACAGTGGTAAGGGTATTGTGTGTTTGTGTTTCTGCTTGTAACATAGTTACTGTTTTGTCCTCCGCAGCCGTAATATGCACTCTGTAACAACAATATTCGGGGAAATATATCAAATACAGCTCAGAAATACATATGCTAAATTGTATCGAGATCGGTTCAGATATGGATATAGCTTCCATACATAACTTCGTCCGATTTACCTTTGATTGTGCACCAAACGTCTAATATTTGTCCAAATTTGGATTTGGATGAAATTTTGTACTTTCGACGGGAATTGAGTCTAGAAGCTAGTATGTCAAATTTGGTGAAGATCGGTTCAGATATAGCTATAGCTCCTATATATACTGTTCATCCGATTTGTCATATTTGTTAACCACAGCCGTAATATGCACTACGTAACAACGATATTTAGAGAAATATGTCAAATACATCTTTGCCAAATTTTATCGAGATCGGTTCCGATTTAGATATAGCTCCCATATACATTTTTATCCGATTTCAAAATAATTGTGCACTAAATGGGCAATACAAATCCGAATTTAAAATATACAAATGCTCGGCATATTTAGTCCTTTGAACTTTAAATTATAATTATAATCATAGGGTGTATGATTGAATTCTCCCATAAAAACTTTTAATTGTTAAGCGGAGCTCTACTAAATTAGCAAAGTGGTGGCATATTTAGTCCTTTGAACTTTAAATTATAAATATAATCATAGCGTGTATGATTGAATTCTCCCATAAAAACTTTTAATTGTTATTCGCAAGGTGGTGTAGGGTATCATAAAGTCGGCCCGCTCGACTTTAGGACTTTCATTACTGGTTTTGCGAATAAAATGAGGAGGTCGCATTTATTATCCGATTGAGATGAAATTTCCCAAACAATATTTATGGCTAATATCAGTCCAAATGACCTGAATTTTGGCACATCCGACTAAATGTGTCCAAGAAACAATTACTTCAAATTTGTTTCATCCGATTTGAGGTTTTAAGTCCCTCACATGCGTAATTCGAGTATGCACTCCACAACATTGTTTTTTAGTACCAGATATCAGATACAGCCCGGAAATTCCTCTCCCAACTTTTATCGAGATCGGATCACATTTGGATATAGCTCGCATATATATCTTTATCCGATATTAGGTCTTCATAGAAACATTATTTGAGTCAATTTATTCATGTCAGTCCGTCTGTTTATGTAATTTTGTGAATAAAATGCTGGTCGCATTTATTATCTGATTGAGATGCAATTTTCAAAACAATATTTGTTTGGCCCATGGACGAACCATATTGATAGGTTCATATTTAGATATAGCTGCCATATATATCTTCGTCCGATTTTGGGTAAATTGTGTACCAAATGTTTAATATCAGCCCAAATTTCCTGAATTTTGGCACATCCGACTGAATTCAGTTCAGAAGCAAGTTCATCAAATTTGGAGCAAATCAGTTCAGATATAGGTATAGCTCCCATTTATATGTTTCAACCGATTTGGGGTTTTATTCCCCTCACATGCGTAATTTTCACTCCACAGTAATGATATTTGGTAGCAGATATCAGATACACTTCTGAAATTAGTTTTTAAAATTTTGTTAAGATCGGTTCAAATTTTGATATAGCTCCCATATATATATCTCTGTCCGATTTCTGTTTTTTTTTGTGCACCAAATGTTTAATATCAGCCTACATCCGACCGAATTCAGTCTAGAAACAAGTACTTCAAATTTGGAGTAAATCGGTTCAAATATAGCTATAGTTCTCATATATATGTTTCATCCGATTTGGTGTTAAAGTCCGCCACATGCGTAATATGCACTCCACAACCATGATATTTGATACCAGACATCAACACTGCTCTAAAATACCGCTGCCAAATTTTTTCGAGATCTGTTCAGATTTTTATATAGCTTTGATATACATCTTCACCCGATTTTAAGGTTATTACTCACCATATATGCAATATCAGATTTGGTGAAAACTCGGTCCGGTATATGTATTGCTCCAATAAATATTTTTTAAATATAACGCTTATCAATGTCTGTCATGCCCTATACATCAATATTATTTGGTTCATAGTTGGTAATGATCTACTTCACATAAATTGCCAATATAAACTTTTTTATCGCGTCAGCTCTACTAAATACACATGGTGGTGTAAGGTATCATACAGTCGGCCACGCCCGACTTTGACCTTTCCTTTCTAGTTTAACATATTGTTCTTGTTTATCGTTTTTGTTAAACATATAATTTTTTCAAAGCCATATTGCAAATACTGTAAAATAGTTTCCACCCGAATTCGGGTTTCTATTGTAGATAATTTAAATTTATTCAAAAAAGTACATTTCTATAATAAAAATATAAACTATATTGCAAAAAATTTTATCTATATTTAAAATTTGCTGTCGAGAATATGGATTTTTTCATTAAAAAATGTTGTGCAATGTGCAAATGTGTGACTGAAAGGGAAGAAGGAAAATAGCATGCATGTGTGGGTTACAATAAAGCCAGTGAATGAAGGAGGAAACAGAAGTTGACACAGCTAAAAAATGGGAGTTAAGAAATCCAAACCAAAAAAAGATGGGGAATAATTCAACAAAAAAAAGTAAAGTTTGTTCTATTTATTTTCGATTAAGGACACAACTAACGACGGATTGAAATCACTTGTTGTTGCAAGTGACATAGAAAATTTACAGACTAAACTTTGGAAATTTTCTTCCGCAAGGAGAAACCTCAACAACACTTATAGACGATGACAATGACAACAAGAAAAGCTGCGATGATAAAACAAAACACTGATTTTTTGTAACTCTTTGTTTCGGAAAACTTTTACAATTAGCGATAGTTGCTAAAGTTAAAAGTAAGTCCATTAATTGCGATATAATCCCGGCACTTTGGACGGAGTCTAGTGCACAATCTTGGAATATTATTTATTATAATTTGTAAATTATTTTCTTAAAAATTTAATATTTACATTTCGATTGTTTGGGCTAACAGTGAACACACACACACGTAAATATACATATGTACTTAGTAGATACAGAAACCATAGAGGACAGAAACAGCCAGTCATAGCTGGCTTTTCCGATTTTAAAGTATGACAAAATAAGTTCACAAAATAATTAACAGAGTCTAGCCTAATGTTATGATGGTGGTTGTTGCGTCATCGTTATTTGCTGTTACAGTCGTAGTTGTAATTGTTCTTGTGGTAGTATTTATTTTTTGTTGTTGTTGATGAAATAGTTGCTACAGTTAACTAAAAGAAAATAATAATTATGATGAATGCTACGTACCGATCATAACTCTGGCTGGTACTGCATTCCATTCCAGCCAGAAGGTAATAAAGGATGAGGTCACCAATATAATGCCGGGTATGAAAACGGTTGTAAAATAATACGCACGATCACGGGTAAATGTTAAATCAACTTGCAGACAACTGTAATTACCTTTAAAGAACATACATACAGAAGATGCCGTGTTGGCCACATCATCAAAGATTCTTAGTTTTGTAGTTGTGGGTGTGTTTTATTTATAATTAATATATATACATTTAAGTACATATGTATGTATCTATACATATAGACGTCTTCAATCAAACAATTGCGTCCTAATCAAGTAGACCTCCTAACGCTATGTTCCACCCTATGTTAATTGCAATTTTTGAAAGTTAATCTGATCTTTGCTAAAATGTTTTGGTAGAAAAAAACGAATTTCCGTTATTCGCACAAAATGATAGTTGGAAGTACGAGACTTTGGCTTATGTGAGTTGAAATTCGAAATAATCTTTTCACATATTTCGTATTTTGAAAATATACTGTTAGCAAATTTTGGAAATATTTTCTTAGTTTTCGAAACCGGTTATTATCATACTGGGATTGAACTCGACTAGTTTTTGCCTTATTTTAATGGAGTCTCCAGAAGTCACATTTTTCGCAAGTGGAGTAAATGAGTATGATGAGCAATTTATCTGGTATGATCCACAATTAAAGTTATGATCGATTATTCTATTGTTTCTAATTTCACGACTCATATTTTTGGGTGTATAATATATTTAGTTTCTAAATGTGAATTTAATTATCTTTCCGTTTCTTTTTAAATACATTTTAACAAAATCGGAAACTGAAACGGCTCACAGCATAGAAGGATATAGTAATATTGTGTGGTAAATGCAGGCATGTTTCCCTTTTATCGAATACTTAAAATTGTCGATGATTAGATGATCCATGGAAGAATAGAGACTCTCTCTCTCCACGACTTTGTTGCCAAAGACTTTGAAAGGAAGTACGGAACTATAGCCGACTCCCTGGATATCGCCAGAGATCTATCTTTTAAACTGTTGTTCAATCCTCTACATCTTTTCAATGAGCGGCATGCAAGATACATAACGGTGAAACAGTGGCTGTGGTGGATTCGAAGTTGATGAAAATGAACTTCTCAGGTTGATCGTAATTCCAGTAGCTGAGGCCCCAAAAGTGTTTGCGAAAAATTTGACCCTTAGCGTCATAGCCTGTGACTGTCACTGAATGCAAGCAACCTGCTGCGAAGAAGTCAGCTTAATTACAACCAGTAAAAAAACAGAAAGCTCGGCCGGGCGGAACTTTGAATACCCTCCACCATGTGTAACGGTTTTTGAAATTTTCCAAAAAATAAAATCCGTTAAAAATTCTGTTTAAATCATAAAAATGCCGAGTATAGCCGTTATTTTGGGGTCTATACGAAGACATGGAGCTGTATAGGCAACTTTTATCATTACAATATTCAAATACGAAAATTGCAAAAAAAAAAAAATCCTGTGAATAATGACGCTAAAATGATCAAAATACCGAATATAGGGGTGTACCGTTATAAAGGCGCTATACGAAGACCTGGACCTGCATAGATAATTTTCTTTAACAGGCAGTAGTTACTATTAGCAGCGCTGCTCAAAAACAAGACCACGCTCACCAGTCCAATTTCTCTTGGTTTTTTTAATAATTAAAAAACCAGTGTTAAAATATAATTTATACATGTCTTTTTTTTAATTCGCCTTATTAATCATTTCGGACAACATCCAAGTATAAAAACAATTGAAATGAGTGTGTAAATATAAGGAAAATACAATTTTTGATTTCTCTGGAATAATATCTTTTTGGACTCATGTGCTAGCACACGGTTTTGAGCAGTGCTGCTATTAGGAACTTAGGAATATTGTACCTAAAATCGTCAAAATACTGAATATAGGGAGGTACAGATTTATGGGGCCTATATGAAGACCTAAACCTATATTTTCTGTCATATACTGTAGTTCCCATTACGTACTCTAATACGAAGTTTGAAATAACTCCGAAGAATGATATCGCTTAAATCGTCAAAATGGCGAATATAGGGGAGGCGGCTATATGGAGACGAGAGCCTGCATATACAATTTTTTGTTATAGGCTGTAGTTCCCATTACGAATTCTAAATACGAAATTTGAAACCACTCCGGTGAATAATGTCCCTAAAATCGTAAAAAATATCAGGGGTATCGTTATATGGGGGATATACGATATCGTGGACCTAGAGACAATACTCTTCCACGGGGTAAAGTACTCAGAAAGAACTTCTTTTGTGGATTTTCAGACGATTTAATTGAAATTTACTTAGGGAATTTTGTTTAACCTTAAACCATTGCAAACAACACTTAAATATTTGTTTTTAATATTTCAAACCAATAAGAATATTAGAGCTATAGCCTGTTCCTTTGTTCAAATCGGTTTAGCTAGGCATTCGACGACTGGAGCTGGAAACCCGTTTAGAGATAATTGCAAAACGTAGTATTAGAATCATCCCTTTATATTTCCGAACATAACACCAAAAGTCTCGTTACACCGACTATCATGCCATGCCATGCCCTTACTCTATCCAAAAGCCTGTACAAAATCGATTTTCAGCTTATTCAATTCGTATTCTATTATTATGACGCGCAAATTTATTTTCACTTTTTTTTTGAAACTAAAAATTATATATTTCGAGTATCAAAAAGGGTTCATGCAAAAAAACAATATTAACTAAATAAAAGAATGGCAAAAATATTGCAGTGGTTTGAAAAAATGTGGTCCTTGTTTTCAAGTTTTCGAATGTAGGTTGTCCCTCAATGAGTGTTTTTTTTTTTATTTTATTGGGTTGACTGTTGATTTTGTTTTTGTAGTGATGCAATCCAAATATGTTTTACGTTCTCAGAGAACTTTTTTAGAAATAAGCGAGTCTAATTCCGATTAGTTGCAATGATATTGTCTCCAATATTGGTTACTCTTCATGTGTGTGTTTTGTAGGGTTTCGGACATAGAATGATTAAGAATCAGAGCACAGAGTGTCCGTTTGAGTATTTCTCTTAAGTGAGAGGAATGACAATGAAAAAAAGTGAAAAAATTTGAAAGATGAAAAAATAAATGTTAAAATAATACAAAATTAAGGGAGAAAATCAAAAGAAAATGCAGTGGTAGTGGTTGACTTCTTGTATCGAAATCAAATAATTTAAAATGCATAAAGAAGATACGGTAATGAATTAAAACGAGGCTAATATTAAATTAGGCTACCAGGCATTTAAATGGGTTTGATATGATTCAAACTACTAAAGAATGGGGGAAGGGGGCTTAAATCATTCAAAGCCTTAACGCAGAATATATTTCAGTGGCCATGAGGAGAAATGCTGGTGTATAAAAAAGAAACAAACGAAATAAAGTATCTTTGAAAATTTTCAGTGTTTTTTTTTAGGTTTCAAATTGTCAAAATAAAGGTATTGCATTGAATCATGATTGATTGTGAAAATGATAATAATTCGATAACGTTAAGTTGGAGTTGGGATGTTGAATTTATTGTTGGTTTCACTGTTTGGGTGTGTTGATTCGGTTATGGTTTTGATTTTGTTGTGGGGGTTGTTTGTTTTTTCGGTACGATACGATATGGAAACAGGTGTTTGGTTGTTTTACCTATCATGGATCTAGCCGGAACAGCATTCCATTCTAACCAGAATGTTATAAAGGATGACGTCACCAATATTATGCCAGGTATAAAAACGGTGGTGAAATAGAATGCTCGATCTCTGGTAAATATTAAATCAACTCTAAGACAGCTGTAGTTCCCTTCAGAATTGTAAAGTAGGAAATTTGTAAAGTTTTGTTTCGATTTAACAAATTAGCTGGTATTCATTTTTGTTGTTTTTTATATTTTGTATATTAAAAAGGCATTGTATTATATGGCTCTCGTACTACAAATAATTTAAAGCCAAGACAAATGAAAATCGAAAAATGTAATTTGCATATGCAATTTTCATAAGAATACTAAAAACCAAATTTAAAATGCATTACATTTATTAATGAAAATTAACAATATTTTATTTTAATAACTGCCATGGCAAATGTAGTAATATTTTTAATATATGATAATATATTATGGAAGGGGGAGTCTAAATTTATTTCTACAATGATATGAAAGTAGAAAAACGTAATTTGTGTAATGTGTAGTAGAGGAGCATGAACCTAACGCTGGATTAGAACCAATGTTGGACATTGACATATAAAGTATTAATGAATATATTGAAGTTCAGGGTCAAATTCGCCATAGGTTAAATACTGGAATTATGACATTATATATATGTTTGCTGCCTATTGCCACCTTATGAGTCCTGTTCGTAAATGTTTTACATTAAGATGAGATTTTTTTTATACCCTCCACCTTGGAAAGGAGGGTATATTAACTTTGTCATTCCGTTTGTAACATCCTTAAATATTCGTCTTTGACCCCATAAAGTATATATATTCATGATCAGCATAAAATTCTAAGTCGATTTAACGATGTCCGTCTGTTTGTCTGTCCGTCTGTCTGTCTGTCTGTCTGTCCGTCTGTCTGTCTGTTGAAATCACGATACAGCCCACATTATTTGACGTAGAGCGCCAAAATTTAGCAGAGCTATTTGCATTGTGTCTAGGATGGTTGGTATTGAAAATGAGATATATCGGTCCACGTTCTGGTATAGTCCCCATATAACGGTACCTCTCGATATTCGGTATTTTGATGATTTATGCCACATTTTTTCACGGATTTGTCTGGAAATTGGTATTTGTAGGTCATATCGGGTCCCTGAGCGTGTGGCAAAACATTGCATGTATAGGTCCACGTTGTGGTATAGCCCCCATATAAAGGTACCTCCCGATATTCGGTATTTTGATGATTTATGCCACATTTTTTTCACGGATTTGTCTGAAAATTGGTATTTGTTGGTCATAATGGGTTCCAGCTTCGGTGGCGAAACATTGCATGTATGGGTCCATGATTTGATATAGCCCCCATATAACGGTACCTCCCGATATTCGGCATTTTTATGGTTTTTGCCACATTTTTTCTAATGTTTCTTTTACCCTAAGGTGGAGGGTATTAAAAGTTTTGCCCGGCCGAACTTAATGTTTTTTACTTGTTAAGCCTACATTTTTATTTATATACCCTCCACCATTAATATTGATTAATAGTCTTCCTGAGTCATTCTCCAAAAACTATAAAACTTTAATTTACAATAAATCCCGTTTTAGGTCATTATAATGCAAATATAATTGACGACCCGCTAAAACAACAGTGAAACATCGCATAGTGCTACCTCTCTGCCTTTTTTTCACAATCTCATAAAATGGAATTGGCCAAGAGCACAGCACCTACTCAAGGACAGCAACTGAATACATGAGGACATAAGTAAGCCACTTTGCGATTCATATATCCAAAATTTTATCTTATAACATCAGATCATTTATCTCAAAAATGTAATTTTTCTTTGAATATCAAAATAAAAACTTAAGGAGGTATCTTTTCACATATTTCGGAATCCAAGAACAGAGTTCTCCTCTTTGTACATTATTTTGTTGTTCACAGTATTTTGAGACACAATTTTCCCACTGAGTTGGTTGCAATTAAAAAATACAGGGATGATGAGATGAAAAAAACTGCAACCAAATTCAGACTGCTGTCATTTCTACGCTACTCGTCCGACAGCTGTTAAAATTACTCCAGTAACAGCTCATTATATTCTTTACAAGCTACAAAAGCATTTTAGTGAGAATTTTCCAGAAAAAAAGTTATTCGTCATGGAATTCAGGCGTGATAGTGTGATTTCTTTATATTTTGATGGAAAACCACGAGTGGCTATCCTTAGATGTGAATAAATCTTTTGTGTCTCGTACCATCACTCGTTACCGTGGTATTGGTAGCGTAGCTCGACCTCAAGGAAGTGGACGGAAAAAAACAACAACAAAGAAGCGACTTGATCGAAACTGGCGACGAAGTGGCCGAAAAATGGCTAGTGAGTTGAACATATCGAAATATTCCATTCGGCAAATATTGAAAAATGATCTCGGGGTAAAGCCATTGAAATTCAAAAGAGCTAAAGAGTTACTTGGCTTGAACGAAAGTGGTGAACTGCCGAATTTGGTTTTCTCGGATGTGAAAACAATCTTTGTCCAGCAGTTTTTTAGGAAATAAAACGATTGTGTTTACTTGCCAAAGATGTCAGCTGAAAATGTGCATCTTCGATTGACCACCAGAACTCAAGCGCCGGCCATGGTGATGGTGTGGGCTGCCATAACAGCCGATGATCGCTCTCCGCTCGTATTAATCGAACGTTGCATCAGAATAAATGCCGAACATTATCGCGAAAATATTCTGGAGGGTGTATTGAAGCCTTGGGCAGGCAAACATTTTGGCCGCAGACCTTGGACATGCCAGCAGGACTCAGCACCATCGCACTCAGCACGCGCCACCAAACAATGGTTACAAAATGAGGTTAATTTCTTCATTTCCCGCGCACAATGGCCACCAAAATCTCCGGATACCAATCCATTGCATTATTGTTTCTAAAGTATTTTGGGAAGCAAGGTTGGGACTAAAAAATACCAAAGTGTCGATCACCTCAAGCAAGCGCTTCGCCGGAATGGGCCATAATTCGTGCCAAAGGTGACCAATTGTAACAAATCTAATTTTATTCTAAAATTTGATGCTATTCCCGGCATTTTTGCTTTAATTCAATAAAATAAAAAAAAAATGTAAAAATTATAGCGTTTGTCTTTGTTGTGGTTTTTTATCTCACCCTGTACAAAGCAGGGGCGCTGAACTCTAAACTACGAAAAAATGGTGGACCCTTTATGTAGCATTGAGTTGGGACCAATTAAGGTCATCGTCTACCCAAGACAAAAAAAACCTATGTAGTCATAAAAATTCAAGCCAAGGAGTCGATAATTAATTATGTTCAAGATGCTTAGGTCAATAGAATACGCAGAGATGAATTCTATATGCAATTTTATGGAGACTAAGACCGCTAAAAAAATCTGTGCAAATACAACAAATATTGAAACTAACCAAATTGAGAGAAAATTTAACGCTCTGTTTTAGGAATTTAATTATGTCCTCAATTCCCTTACATGTGTTTGAACTGATTTGTAATCTTTTGGAATATTAACAGGGATCCGATTCATGCTCTACAAGTTTGAAAAAATGATGATATTTGTATTTATGGAAACTTGCTTGTTGGTACTTAATCTAACTATAAACTACCATAGGTTTTGCATGCATTATTCTAAAACTAGTAATTATACATATAAAAATTGCATAATAAATATCCGATAATCAATTAAAAAATTCCTTTTTGTTTTTGAATCTAAAAGGCACTTAAGGCATGAACGTCAAGGGAATAACCCATTGGCAATGCTAAAAGAGTTTGTTTTGAATAAACTGTTCGAAATTGAAAACTGACGCAGAAGATTATAAATTGTGTGTCAGGACGTTATTTGTTAATTAGAAATCTTCACCTGTTTATTTTTATCGAATTGGTATTTAATTTGTTGATCTCTCGGTAGCATTGCAGAAGCACTCGCAACTTTTCTCTAAGTTCATTTAATGAAATTTTTATAACATTGTTCAAACGAGTAAACGAGTAATGTATAAATTATTCGAAATAGCTCGAAAAATTGACTTCTGGAGATATATGTATGGGATACAATAATGTAAATTTGAATTCGATTTTCTAAATAAAAATTTAATTTTAAGATATTTCAATCATCTGCTAAATTATTTACATTAAAAACTTCAATATCCGTCTGCAAATTATTTACAAGGAGAAGCACCGTGATTTGAAAACGATTCTGCAACCAAATTTTCTTACCACATAGTTTTCTATTGAATACTATGTATATTTTGTTAGAAATATTTGTTTATAGAAATATTAAATACCTTCTTGCATATGTTTGCTGGCGTTTTACGAAATTAACTTAGATTTTAAAAATTTTAAATGGGTTAAATTAAAAGATTTATTTATTTAAATTTTATGCAATTCAATAATTATCTCGGAAGGTTTTGTATTTCAATTCGTCTGAGTTATTTTGCGCAAGCATTCAATTGAGTTTTCCACAAATAATCCAATCCCATCAAAAGTTACGTATAAAATTGTGTTCGAATATTAAAAATTACCATAAAGCAAAAAGAAGACGTGGACCTGCACAAGTAATTTTTTGTCATAGGTTGTAGTACCAATTAATCTTCCAATATAGCCGTTATATGGGGGCTATACGAAGACGAAACATTTTGTCTTAGGCTGTACCACCCGTTACGAACATTAAATACAAAACTTTAAAAAATGTCGGTGAATAATGTCGCTAAATCATTAAAACACCGAATATTGTGAATTACCGTTATATGGGGGCTATACCAAAACGTGGACCAACATGGCCTATTTACGAACATAACCTGTCTACTGGCAAAATACACATGTGTGCAAAATTTTAAACTTCTATCTAAATTCAGGAAAGATAATGTGATTACAACAGACAGACATACGTCGCTAAATCGTCTTAGAATTTTACGCTGATCCAGAATATATATACTTTGTAGGGTCTATCATAAATCGTTCGAGGAATTACAAACGGAAGGGCAAAGGTAAATATACCCTCCATAGAATGGTGGAGGGTATAAAAATAGGGCAAATTCAACAAAGATTTGCATGACCTCGTGGTTTCGGTTAAAGGCCAAGATAAAACTTTTACAGGACCATGTGACATAATTTCAAGAATGAAATGAATACGAGTATGAAATGGACAATGTGCATAGAAAAACATTTTTTTACTTTTCGAAATCAGGTGTCTGACGTGGTAGGAACATCTGCTTCGTCAAATACTGATGCCATTTTAGAGACCATATATTTTTGGAAAATATTGGATCTAGATTTATGATGATTATTCTGAAAAAGAAGCGATTGGGTTCAACATTTGCTTTTATTATGTAGTGGATATGTGGATGTTTCATAGTGGAATATTTATTCTAGTCAAAAGGGTTTCAGATCTGCAGAAACTTTACAGCAAATTGTAGTATCGGCCCTGATCGACCATAGTTTATGCTTAATTGGCTTTTTATACCCTACACCACAAGGTGGTCGGCGTATTATGTCTTTGTGCATTTGTTTGTAACAGACAAAAGGAAACGAGATAGACCCATAGTTACTTTTGATGATCTGCATAGAATCACATTCCGTCCGTCTGTCCGTCTGTCTATCTGTCCGTCTGTCCATGTATTTTTGTAAACAAAGTACAGTTCGCATTTATTGCCCTATCCGGTGAAATTTTGCACAAATCATTTGTTTGGCCCAAGGACGAACCCTATTGAAATTGGAGATAATCGGTCAAAATCCCCATACATATCTTCGTCCGATTTGCCTTTTATTGTGCACCAAACGTGTAATATCTGGCAGAATGGTATGGAATTTTGCACATACAATCAAATTAAGCCTGAAAATAAGTATGCCAAATTTGATCGAAATCGGTACAGGTATAGCTAGATATTGCTCATCCGATTTGTTATTTTTGTCCTCCGCAGCCGTAAATGCACTTTGTAATAATAATATTTGGGGAAATATATCAAATACAGCTCAGAAATACATTTGCTAAATTTTAACGAGATCGGTTCAGATTTGGATATAGCTCCCATATATAACTTCGTCCGATTTACTTTTTATTATGCACCAAACGTCTAATATTTGTCCAAATAGGATGGAATTTGGCACTTACGACCGAATTGAGTCTAGAAGCTAGTATGTCAAATTTGGTAAAGATCGGTTCAGATATAGCTATAGCTCCCATTATACTGTTCATCCGATTTGTTATATTTGTTACCCACAGCCGTAATATGCACTCCGTAGCAACGATATTCAGGGAAATATATCAGAAATATCTTTGCCAAATTTTATCAAGATCGAGATTTCATAGCTTCGGTATATATCTTTATCCGATTTCAAATTAATTGTGCACCAAATGGGCAATACAAGTCCGAATTTAAAAGATACAAATGCTTCGGCTTATTTAGTTCTTTGAATTTTAAATTATAATTATAATCATAATTATAATCATATGATTGAATTCTCCCATAAAAACTTTTAATTGTTATGCGGAGCTCTACTAAATTAGCAAGGCGGTGTAGGGTATCATAAAGTCGGCCCGCCCGATTTTAAGCCTTTCTTTACTGGTTTCATATGTTGTTATGGTCTTTTTCACCCGCTAAATATTATTCGATGACCATCCAAATTGATAGCCTTCTGGCCAGCCTAAATTAGACACATGCAAAATTCCGTTTTCAAATTATACATATCAGTTCTGTAGAATCGGATAAAATCCGCATTTTTTGAATCAGAGCGCTACTAAATTAGCAAGGCGGTGTAGGGTATCATAAAGTCGGCCCGCCCGACTTTAAGCCTTTCTTTACTGGTTTCATATGTTGTTATGGTCTATTTCACCCGCTAAATATTATTCGATGACCATCCAACTTGATAGCCTTCTGGCCACCCTAAACTAGACACATGCAAAATTCCGTTTTCAAATTAAACATATCAGTTCGGTAGAATCGGATAAAATTCGCATTTTTTATCCGAACTGTCGGATAACCGGGTAAACAGGTGTTTCTCCCAAGAAAAAATTACTTAGCGTAATCAGCTTAAAAATACCTACCTCAATATGGGGTCTATGTCCGCAATTGTTTTGGGCATTATTACCGGGGGTTATTACCGATAAAACGGTCATAATTGTAATTATGATCCGTGGGGATTATGACCACGCAATTTTCATATGTATTTATTTGACTATTTCATTCGGTGTCCAAAATTGTTCCAGTTAAAATTTTAAATTTAACCAGTAAAAAAGTCTTAAAGTCGGGAGGGGCCGACTTTATGATACCCTACACCACTTTGCTAATTTAGTACAGCTCCGCATAATAATTAAAAGTTTCTATGGGAAAATTCAATCATACACTCTATGATTATAATTATAATTTAAAATTCAAAGGACTAAATATGCCGAAGCATTTGTATCTTTTAAATTCGGACTTGTATTGCCCACTTCGTGCATAATTAATTTGAAATCGGATAAAAACAGATATGGGAGCTATATTCAAATCGGAACCGATATAGATAAAATTTGGCAAAGATATTTCTGAGCTGTATTTGATATATTTCCCTGAATATCGTTGCTACGGAGAGCATATTACGGCTGTGGGTAACACATACCCCAAATCGGATGAACAATATATATGGGAGCTATAGCTATATCTGAACCGATCTTCACCAAATTTGACATACTAGCTTCTAGACTCAATTTGGTTGAAAGTGCCAAATTTCATCCTATTTGGGCAAATATTAGACGTTTGGTGCAAAATCAAAGGTAAATCGGACGAAGATATATATTGGAGCTATATCCAAATCTGAACCGATCTCGATAAAGTTTAGCAAATGTATTTCTGAGCTGTATTTGATATATTTCCCTGAATATCGTCATTACGGAGTGCATATTACGGCTGCGGAGGACAAAAATAACAAATCGGATTAACAATATATATGGGAGCTATAGCTATATCTGAACCGATTTCGATTCGATTTGGTTGTATTTGAAAAATTCCATACTATTCGGACTGATATTACACGTTTGGTGCACAATAAAAGGCAAATCGGACGAAGATATATATGGGAGCTATATCTAAATTTTGACCTATTATCTCCAATTTCAATAGGGTTCGTCATTGGGCCAAACAAATGATTTGTGCAAAATTTCATCTGGATATGGCAATAAATGCGAACTGTACTTTGTTTACAAAAATACATGGACAGACGGACGGACGGACGGACGGATCATCAAAAGGAACTATGGGTCTATCTCGTTTCCTTTTGTCTGTTACAATCAAATGCACAAAGACATAATACCCTGACCACCTTGTGGTGTAGGGTATAAGATGACGATAATTTCTTGAACTTTTACATTGCTCTATGTTCGCGATAGCCTTACGAATTCCTTTTGTGACCCCTTTTCGAGAGATAACACGACACGGAAACTTTTTTTGTAAAAGTGTAATGGTTTCGGTTCTTTGGTGGCACATTATACCGTGTTGTTAGAAGTAAACGTTGTTCAGATTAATACCGCCCAACACCGACCATGGAAATCATTAATCTTGGGTTGTCTTCAACACTTTGGACAACAGCATCAGTATTATCAGTTCCTTTTATTTCGGGATGTCCTTCTGTTTGTTTGTCTGTCCGCCACTCATTTGTAAACAAGCCACCTTTCGAACGAATTAAGATAGAAGGCAATAATTGTCATTTGGAAAAAATGAGCTACGTCGATCCACTTTTTCGTATAGCTCCCATATAGTGGTACCTCAAGATATTGGGTGTTTGAACAATTTAAGCCAAACGACAGCTCCCGATATTTTGTATTCTGATGATTTTATTGACATTTTCTAACAGAATTGTTTAAATTCGTTTCCTAGAGTTCCATTAGTTTGATTGGACACTTTCTAAAGGAATCGATTAAAATTTTGTTCATAAAGTTTTTAATGGGTGGCATAGGTCCACATAGCCAGATTTTATCAAAATCGTTCAGCATTCGGTATATAGAGTTTATAATGGTGGTTTGCCTCAAGCTCCATTTTTAATATCCCACATTAGCGGCATTTTTGCACAATTGTTAATATTTTTTTTTCAAATTGTTTTTTTTGGAATCTTTTACCTATGTAGTTGCTCGATTTGGCACTGCCCTCACATAACGCCATTGTCCACTTTATGGTATTTTGAAGACTTTTTTCGCAATCTCCAACCGATTTCACTGCCAAAATGAAACTAGCTCTAATATTAAATCCTGCTTTTTTATTTTTAGAAAAAAGTTCGGCTCACCTAAGCTTAAAGTCTGTTTCTGCTAATATATAAAGTGTGGTATTCGTCAGAGGATTTGGCAGCAAGTTTGAGACGGAACGTATACTCTAAGTCTTTGGAAGACAAAACAAGACCTTGGACATGACGATATGGGAAGTCTTCCACAAGGAGGAGAAGGAAGATGGGGAGTGCCATGCCTGTGATTGAAGTTGACGATCTCTCAATGGCCAGCCCGACAAAGATCACTGCTTTTTATGTCTTATACATATAATCAAATTCAAAATAAACAAGGTGGGAATCGGCCTAGACGAGGAAGTCAAAAGCGACAGCGAGGAGGAGAAAAAAGCACCACAAAACAGTGAGTGGAAAAAGGCATCAGCGTCTCTCAAGAATCCCGTCTACTGGAGAACAAATGATCGAGGCATCAACAGGTAAGATACACATTGGATCAATTCCTTGTACAAGAACGAGGCCTCTGGACTAAGCCACTACAGGGACTCGATCGAGAACTTGTATGTGTCACAAAAATTATATTTTCTCTTCTCACCAGAGTGATCAATATCGGACGCAGCAGCACCGATGCAGGGGAATGGCAACATATGCGTAGCGTTAGTTATCTACCGTTCGACTCTCCGTTACAACCACCTACGTCCAGCGGCCGGTGAGCACGGCAAAACAAAAAAATAACGAAGTACTTATTGCAAGCGATGTTAAATCACACCACATTGTGTGGGGTAGTACTAACACTAACAAAGTGGACCAAGCCCTACTAGATTATCTAAAAACTAAAGGTCTAATAATTCTTAAAATTGGAAATAAAACAACCTATGTAAATTAAATTAGAAACTCACAAACGGAATTCAGAATTGGAGTGTTTCGAATGAGCACTCCTTTTCAGATCATCGGTATATATGATTTGAACTAACACGTCCGCTACCGAACCCAATAAATTTATTGATCAAATCCAAGACTGACTGGATGAAGTTTGGGAGACTGGTAAAGGAAAGGCAAGAGCAAGGAAACATTGAATGGCTAAGTACATATGAAATAGGCAGGGATGACAAAAGGCTAACGGATACTTTAATAAAGTCATTCGGAGAATGCTGTCCCCTTCGAGAGAGGAAATCTGCTTACGAAAAATCGTGGATGACAGGGTAAATTCGTAACAAAGGAAGGCTTTACATAAGAGATCGCCGAAAAAAAAAAAAATAGCAGCATTTCTGCGAACAGGTTAATAGCTTAAATGATATATCAAAAATTAAAAAGTTTCTTTCTAAAACCTATACGCAAGCCGAGACAATGGTGGATGATATGGGTAGTAAGATGGAAACAATAGAAGATACCCTAGGGCTTTTGTTGAACACACACTTTCCGCCGTGCATCACAACGTACGAAGATATATCGGTAGATAGTGGAAGTGTGACTGATGAAGCACCAAAAATTGATTGAATCGATGGTAAAGGATGCCATCAAAAGTTTCAAGTCGTTTAAAGCAGCGGGAACACATATGGACTTCAATAAGCGAAGCACAGATACACTCATCCGAATTTAGACAATTTCCAAGACCGGGCGCTCAGGGACTAGATAAACCATATGCTAAGAAATTGATGGATAAGTTGGGGGCTATTGGGGGCTGAGGAACGCCACAGGAAGGACTTTTAGGAACTTTAACCAACAAAGAATTTGAACCAGTTTGCTATGCAGATGACGTTATAATACTTCTGCGGGGAAAGAAAAGAAGGCCCGGGTCGGCCAGACCAAGAGAACTTTATGTTAAGCCGCAAAAACTGAGATATGTCTTTTCACTAAAAAAACAAACCTGGGCCACTTCAAACCCGTATTCCTGAATAAGACAATCAATGGGGATAAGACAATCAATGGGACAATTCTAGATGGGAAACTTAATTGCAGAGACTAGATCCAAGAAAGAGCAAATAAAGGTCATAGATGCTGGGCAACGTGTAAATGCGTTAGAGGCTCATAATAGGGGTTCAATCCAAGAATGACACACAGACTATTCACAACCGTAGTTAGACCTGTTGTAACATACGCAACAGTAGTTTTGTGGACAGCTATAGATAAAACATGTATGCAATACGAGAATGTTACAGAAAGTTCTACGAATGTGCTGCTTATGTTTCTGCGGTACAATAAGCAACACTAACTAGGTCCCTAGAGACAAATTTATATATAGATATTTATAGATATTTAGATATGGTATGAAGCGGCCAGGGCGAGTGGACGGACGAGTAAAGACCAAAAAAAATTTACAGGTAACAATGGACGAATCAGTGGAAAACCTTGTATCGAACCGGACTCCTAAAGAAATTGTAGCTGCTTCCTGTGAAAAAATCGATTACGGGTATGATATGGCTTCCATATATTAGTTGAATCCGCTTGAGTATCCGTAATACACAATTAATGTAGGGAATCATTGAGTTGACCCGCCCCAACTTTGTCCTTTCCTTACTGATTTTATCATTAGTAATCTCAGCTTTTCAGCCGTTATATGAAATGCTGATAACATTGGAAAGTCCAAACTCAATAATTTCATTTATACTGTTTTGGAATATCATTAATATAAAGACCAGATACTAGTTTTTTTTTAGCATAGATTATTTAATCTGTATTTTTTGAAACAATTAAATCCCATTTCGGATTTCTTATGATCGTTGCCCCCGAAACTTAACAATAGTTCTCTAATGTTAGTTTCGACTCAGACATGAATTGAAATACAAAAAAATATATATTGCATATTTATTTTATAAGATATCTTTAATGTTAATGTTGATCAATGAAACATGAGTTCTTAAGTTTTAATCTATTTTGTCGTAATTTTTGCAGATACAGATTTCATAAAAAAATACTACTTTTGCCACCACCAATATGAATATACATTTGAAAAAATATCGGTTTATGAAAACAACAAAAAATAAAATAACATTTTATAATTATCTGAAATAATTGAAGCCTTTAAATTTAATTTTCATTTAATGTTGTTTGGTATATTTTAGGTTAGAAATAAAATATGGAATTTAAGTTTGGATGCATTAAATTTTCTTTCGATATTCAAATTCACAAGACAAAAAGCCATATTTTTATACTACAAAAACAAAAGTGTACTGTTTTTTTTTTTTTTTTTTTTTTTTTTTTTTTTGAAAACAACCCAATGCTAAAATAATAATGCTGATTAATCCTAAATTTGCAATAATAATCGAAATATATAATGAAAAAACTGCACTACAACTCATAACGTAACGCTTGTCAATTGTTTAATTCGAATTAATTAATAGATATTAAAACTTTGACTGATAAAACAAAATTATTATTGTTTCCAAAATTGAACAAATAACGCCTCTTTCGAAACATAAAGTAAAACTAAGAAACTGTCTTGTTATGCGGCTGGTTTGTACTCTACAATCGACAACGATATCACTCACCTCTCCAGCTATGTTGATCACAGGCGGTTGTTTGATTTTTTATTAGATAGGCATTCAAAGTGGTCAGTGAGGGACTCTTAAGCAAGGTGACCTCACCGTTCCTCCACACATACCTTATTTGGGGTTCTTCGTACGATACTGAAAGTATTTTTTTGTAGAAGAATATTAATATTAATTGAATTTTAGAAGCGTAGAAGATGCAATTAAATCGGAAGAAAACTTACTACTTTCCATAGAGAACGTACACTTGGGATCATCGAATGGAAATATGTGCAGACTTCCTTGGCAGGATAATATCAAGTGTCGTCTGAAAAAATTGAGAAAATTTCCAAAAATCAACATTGTTTTTCAATACGAATTGAAGCATATCATTTCACTTATTAAATTTGCTTCACATCGTCACATACATACATACATGCATACATGTACATAAATTCTTTCACAAATACTTACCTATTCCATTAAAATCAAATTATGCTACATAAATTCCTTTTACATTTCGCATAAATCTATGAAATTTGTTTCCCCAACTTTCTATGGCCTACCAAATATTTGAACCTTTTTTAAATGACATTTTTATGGTATGATAGAGGAATTTGCTTGTGGCAAAAAGGATTTCGTCGAGATTTAACGATGATATTTCTTAACACACAATTCTCAATGATTTAGGCTCATGACTCCAAACATGCCAAACACATATAAATGATACTTATTTACGTAAGAATGTAAATTGTTCTCTTGGAATTTCCAACCAAGGTCAAATTACAAACAAATGGGTTGGAGTTCGTGAACGAGGAAACATAAAACGGTGAGTCGAAAGTATGAATTTAGTTGGCCTTTAATTCCCTCAATAATCTGAGCACCTCAGACGGGGTTTTAGTCTAAACTACTCTTGGTGCGTAGGCGAGATATAAACAGAGATTATGGAAATACGAATTAAAAGTTATTCTAAAATACTTAATTCAGTATTTTATGCCATTCAAAATACCAATATAAGTTCGATAGATCTAAAAAGTTTGTAAAAAGTAGTCCTTGACCAACGATGTTTTACAGAGATTTCTCTATCTCCAGCTACCTATGTGTGTCCGTCTTTTATTATGGTAATGGTCACAATATTAGCCTTTCGTTTGAGAAGTTCACATTCAGGGTGAGATGAAAAAACTGCAACCAATTTCAGACTGCTGTCATTTCTAAGCCACTCGTCCGATAGCTGATAAAATTATTACATGAGCTCATTATATTGTTTAGGAGCGTACAAAAGCATTTTTGAAAGAGTTTTCGAAAAAAAAGTAATTCGTGATGGAATTCAAGCGTGATAGTGTGATTTCTTTATATTTGGCTGGAAAACCACAAGTGGCTATCGTTAGAGCACTCCAGCATTTAAATGGGAATAAATCAAGCCCGGCGTCAAGGAAGTGGGCTGAAGAAAACAGCAACATCGCAGAAATGGTTCAAAAAGTAAAGAAGCGACTTGATCGAAACCCGCGTCGCAGTGAGCTAAACATATCACAATACTTTATTCGGCAAATATTGAAAATGAGCTCGGGGTAAAGCCATTGAAATTCCAAAAAGTGCAAGAACTTACACCGCAACGGAAAGAAAATATACTCAAAAGGGCTAAAGAGTTGCTACGCTTGGCCGAAAGTGATGAACTGCCGAATTTGGCTTTCTCCGATGAGAAAACATTCGTTGTCCAGCAGTTTGCTAACAAACGAAATGATCGTGTTTACATGCCAAAGAGGTCAGCAGAAAATGTGCACCTTCGATTGGCCACCTGAACTCAAGCGCCGGCCATGGTGATGGTGTGGGACGCCATAACAGGCGATGGTCGCGAGTTAAAGCCTTGGGCACGCAAACATTTGGGCCGCAGACGTTGGACATTCCAACAGGACTCAGCACCATCGCACTCAGCACGCGCCACCCAAGAATGGTTTCAAAATGTGGTTCCTCGCTCCATTTCGCTTCAGCAGTAGCCACCCAAGAATGGTTGCAAAATGAGGTTCCTCGTTTCATTTTCAGCGCACAGTGGCCACCAAAATCTCGAGATACCAATCCGTTGGACTATTGTGTCTCGATTATTTTGGAAAGCAAGGTTGGCACAAAAAATACCAAAGTGTCGATCACCTCAAACAAGCGCTTCGCCGGGAATGGACCAATACATGATACAGTAAGGAGGTAGAACAGCTTCGTAAACTACAGAAATACAGCGTTGAGGTTATGTCCGGTTATGTCCGGTTCCTGTCAGACTCGTTCAAAATTGTATGCAAAAAGTGGTTTTTAATTTTTTTTTATATTTTTCTAGATTTTTAAAATGACCTAAATAGCGCGAAAAATGAATGAAGTGCCAGGATTTTCTCGCAATAATATGATCTAAACTATTCAAGCTTTCAATTTCATGGCTAAACCGATTAATAGTTTTAATGAGCGAGATCCAATGTACGTGTCTTCCAATCATTGGGTTTGAAAACATTTTTTTTAATTTTTCAAAACAATAAATACATACAAAAATTGGCAGATGTCGGGTACACTTAGAAAAAAATTGTAGTCAGCCCTCACCTGCTGAGACTAGAGACTTTACCTTTTTATTGTACCATGGGCCAATATACCGCAGAGCAACATTCGGGCAGCGTGAGTTCAACGGTCAATGAAGGTCATAATTCGTGCCAAAGTTTACCAATTCGAACAAATGTAAACTTATTCTAAAATTTGATGTTATTTCCGCCATTTTTTGCTTTTATTCCATAAGGTTTAAAAAAATGTAAAAATTATGTCGTTTAACTTTGTTGGAGTTTTTTATCTCACCCTGTACAGGTCACATCTAAAGACCGGCCAGAGCTTAATTTTACGTGAGGTTAGACTAAACATAAGTCTACCATTTTGATAAGATTTAACGGGTGAAACGCACCATAATTTTATGCGAAAATGTTTAAAATTTTCATTCAACCGTGAATATTTTTAATACTGAAAGAATAGGATTCCTATAAGAACGACAGAGGAGTAAACATAAGACAATTGCCATGGAATTTGACATTATGACTAGGGTAATGTTCAAACGGAGTAATGTCATAATGACAGCAATGACTTTAAAACAGGAATTTATTACATTATTTATAACTCCTTAAGCCCAATTATGTATCTTAATATATTGAGGAATTCGTTCATTCCATTCTAAGAATTTGAGATCTATAGCAATTATAGTACAAATTAAATTATAGTATTGTAGGGCATTCCATGGTCGGCTCAGCCCGACTGTAGCCTTAGCTTACTTGTTTAATATTTCTCTTAAAATGTCAAGTTGTATAGAATTTTAGTTGTAAACTCATTCTTTTTCATAGCTAAGGATTAGAGGTTAGAGAAACGAAAAAATCGACATTTTTGCCCATTTGCCCATTTCTTTTTCATAAGTAAACACTCGTGTGGACTATAAAGAAGTTGCCTTACAGATCCTCACAAATTTTGCTTTAAATATTTTAATTTTTACTGAATAGAATCCCCACAAAGACCTGGTTGCGGGAACACATATATTTCCAAAGAATTTTATTTAATTTGTATGTTGTAGTGTGGGTATCTTAGAAAAGGTCCTACCCGACTACAGCCCTTCGAACATGTTTTCTTTTCAAAATATCTAGTTTTTAACTTGACGATGGGCCGTTTTAGAAACTATTCCAATATATAATCGATTCCATTTTATATAAAATCGGCCATTGATCTCCAAAATATATTGTATCCTTCTTCAATTATCGTACAATAACTTAGTTTTATTGGCTGTAAATTCTATCATTTACTTTCAATTTTACATACGAACATACATATGGACAACGATCCACATGTGAATAAGAAATAAAATTGTCAATGCTAAATAATGGCTAACAGCTGTGGAGCTTTCTGTGCTTTGCCACATGGCCCCTTACTCAGGCTTTATTCGTTTAAGTTAAGTGGCTTGTTTGTCAAAGTTAGTCATACAATGTTTTCTGGCATAGACACATCCGTACAGACCCTAGCACACACGCTGACATTCACATTGGCAACAACAATTTTTATTGGACAACAAAGTTAGGCAAACTTGTTATTACACAAAGTAAAATATTTGTTGACTTTTTGACTGTTGCTTTGAAAATGTAATGAGTTAAAACCATTCAGCAGAGAAAGAACATTGTTAATTTGTTTTGTCAAAAATTAAATTTTGGAAAAATTTTATTAAAACCTTTGTTTTTTTACTTCAGCACTAAACCGATTTTATTAAGTACTAGCTGGCCCGGTCCGCGTTGCCGGCCCTTACTTTTAGTCTTTAATGCATATTTTTTAAGCATTATAGAATTATGAAAGCGGCAAAATTTTTATTATAAGTAAAATAACTCCATAGTAATTTCTAAATAGAAATAAACATTCATGGGAAAAATTATAATAGATAATAATCTACCGTCGGTTTTAGATATTTTGAATAGCCTGATCTTATTTTTCAGCCTAAGGCTATAATTGAGTGTTAAAAACCTGTATGATATAGAACTTCTATAATAGCCCCATGTGAAAACTCAGCTAAATTTTTGGTATTTAATTTCCAATGTTAAGAATACCGTGCTGCGTGGTATTTAGTTTTGTCCACCTCATAATTGAGGGCGGAATGATTTCAAAATACATCCATTACCGTGAAATATTAATTAATTTATTTTTGTCATATAAATTGTGAGTTGGAGAACCCATAAAGTCCATATTTTTCATCATAGTATAATTCAATAACGAACAAAAAAATTAATATTCGTGATTTTTTCATGTTTCTGCCACAATTTGATATTTCGGAGTTTATGGCATGTAGATGTTAATCCCACATCTACGTTCCCAACCAATATTCTCTTGGGAGTTTCAAATTCAATAGTATATCAAATTTTCTTTTCTGACCAAACATTGGTTAGGAAAGCGGATTTGTGGGTACACTAATGTGAGAACTATACTCGAATAAATGCCTATGTGGACAATTATCTGAGGGACGATTCTCTACCCCAGAGTTGCCTAAATACAATTTTTTAGCCAAATCAATTGATGAATGTGGTCAAGACCAAGATGGACTCTACTCCGAAAATTGAAAATATTATGAGAAGAGGTTTTTTACACCCTTAGAAACAAAGATGCCAAATAAAGGCCTAAAGATGAAAAAAATGTCGAAGACCCCGAACATGGCTTAAATTATATGATGGTTATACCAAAACATGATCATATTTTGCGAGGATGGTTTCTTATCAAATTAAAATGAGTGTGAGAAAAATGTGGTTAAAATGTAAACAATACTTGAAATAGGGTTGTACCCTTATCCGGGGGTCATATATCATGACCTGCAAAAGCGATTTAAGACATCTTGAAAGTTTAGGAACTATTTCTTTCTTTTTTCCAAAATGTCCAATTCGCTCTACCATTTTGCACCCTTTATATTCGGTATTTCACTGACTGCAGTTCCAATGAATTGCATTTTGAGTTCTCATTGGGCGGATTATTGCCACTCATTTTATTTTAAATATTATTCATTCAGATTTCAAGGCAATAAAAAATGTTCACTTCAATATAGTATGTCAAATTGAAAAAAATCACACCAAAAATAAATTTTTTATTAATATTTTTATTGGATACCATTCCATTGACAATTCATACAGTCAAGCCGTTCTTTAGTTATACCTTATGTAATTTTTTCCCCGATTTGAGAATTTTTGCAATGAGATCTCTTTTTTCAAGATTTTTAGAAATTTTGACTTAAATTTGGTGTGACCGCGTTAAATTATTTCGATAACATCTATTTCGTTTCGCCACCACATAATTTGGTACTGCACTTCAATGTAACCCGGCTTCTATTTCAGTTCTCAAGAAATCGAGTCAAAATAAATTGGTATTAATATTCGAATCAAAAAAAAAAAAAAAAAATATTATAAAAAAAACACTACAAATGTACATTCGAAAAAAGTAAGTCAAAATAGAAAAAAAAACATACAAAATAAAACATTACGATTGTACATTTCAGAAGTCAAAATGAAAATGTTAATATATCACATTTTTACGCGATTTTTTTGAATATTATCCTTTTCGGAAAAGAGACAATTCAGAATTTGTATGAATCGTTAAAATCAGATCAGCGGTTCTTGAGTTATAAGCGTAGTAACTAACACAACTTACATTTATATATATAGATATCTATAGACGATTTCTGTTTAACAGGATATTTACTTGGATTCCATTTTTGATGCTCCACTACAGTACCGAGGGTATATTAACTTAGTAACTATTTGAAATTGCAAAAACAAATAGCAAATAGATATTCATGAGCAAGATAACTTTTTTAGTTGTTTTAACCACGTCCTGCAGTTTGTCGTTATATTCAAATGAATTGAGCCATGAAGATATGACTTGACGAAAATTAACAAGTTAACAAGTAAAAAAGCAGTAAGTTCGGCCGGGCCGAACTTTGAATACCCTCCAACATTTGGAACGAATTAGAAATTTTTCAAAAAATAAAATCCATTAAAAATTCTGTTAAAATCTTTAAAATATCTAATATCGGAAGGTGCCGATATATGCGGGGATATACGATATTGTGGGCCGATATAGACAATTACCTTTCAGGGGTTAAAGTACTCACAAAGAACTCATTGTGTGGATTTTCAGACAATACCATAGGAAATATATCAAAATACCGAATATCGGGGGTACCGTTATATGGGGGTATACGATATCGTTAACCTATATATGTCAGGGGGTAAACTGCTCACAAAGAACCTCTTGTGTACAATTCCAGACAATTCCGTCGAAAAATGTAACTAAAATCATCAAAATACCGAATATCGGGGGTACCGTTTTATAGGGGGCTAACGATATCGTGGGCCTATATAGATAATTATCTTCCAAGGCATAAAGTACCTACAAGGAACTCCTTGTGTGGATTATCAGACAATTCCGTTGAATAATGTGGCTAAAATTATCAAAATGCCGAATATCAGAGGGTACCGTTATATGGGGACTATACGAAATCGTGGACCTATATAGATAATTATCTTCCAAGGGATAAAGTACCCACAAGGAACTTCTTGTGTGGTTTTTCAGACCATTCCATTAGAAAATGTGGCTAAAATCATCAAAATACCGAATATCGGGGGGTACCGATATAGCCCATCTTCAAAATTGACCTGCCTGCAGGCAAAAGAGGGATCTGTGCAAAATTTTAGCTTCCTATCTTAATTCGTTTAGACTATAGCGTGATTACAACAGCCGGACAGACGGATGGACCTGGCTAAATCGTCTTAGAATTTTACGCTGATCAAGAATATACATACTTTGTTGGGTCTAAAATGATTATTTCGATGAGTTACAAACGGAATGACGAACTTAATATACCCTCCATACTATGTATGGTGGAGGGTATAAAGAAATGTAAGAACTATCTTTTGGTATGGCTCCAATATAACGGCACCGCATGATATTCGGCCAAAAGGTTTAAGTTCTGCGTTTTTGAAGGAAAGGAAACCTCCTTGTTTATTGTTTTCCTTATATTTCATTGGTACCTAGCAAATCTTACATTACTGAATAATGACTTTCCTAACTAATTTATGGCTATCGTAACAATTTACAAATAAGCCTACAAACACATTATTCGTATCAGGACATGTCACCCAGTATAAGTAGTTATTATTTGATTAATTAAACTCAACTAATACAGGGTGAGATGAACAAACTGCAACCAACTTCAAACTGCTGTCAAGCGTACAAAAGTATTTTGGTGAGAATTTTCCAGAAAAAAAGATATTCGTGATGGAGTTCAAGCGTGATAGTGTGATTTCTTTATATTTGGCTGAAAAATCTTTTGTGTCTCCTACCATCGCTCGTTACCGTGATACTGGTAGCGTAGCACGACGTTAAGGAAATGGACGGAAGAAAACAGAAACATCAACAGAAATGGTTCGAAAAGTAATGAAGCGACTTGATCGAAGCCCGCGTCACAGTGGCCAAAAAATGGCTCGTGAGCTGAACATATCGCAATACTTTATTCGGCAAATATTGAAAATGAGCTCGAGGTAAATCTATTGAATTTCCAAAAAGTTCAAGAACTTACACCGCAACGGAAAGAAAATAGACTCAAAAGAGCTAAAAAGTTGTTTCGCTTGGCCGAAAATAGTGAACTGCCGAATTTGGTTATATCCGATGAAAAAACATTTGTTGTTCAGCAGTTTGTAAACAAAAAAATGATCGTGTTTACTTGCCAAATAGGTCAGTTGAAAATGTGCACCATCGGTTGGCCACCTGAACTCAAGCGCCGGCCCTGGTGATGGTGTGGGCCGCCATAACAGCCGATGGTCGCCCTCCGCTCGTATTAATCGACCGTGACATCGGAATGGATGCCGAATATTATAGCGAAAATATTCTGGAGGGTGTATTAAAGCCTTGGGCACGCAAACAATCCGTTGTGTCTGGAGTATTTTGGAAAGCAAGGTTGGCACAAAAAATACCAAAGTGTCGATCACCTCAAGCAAGCGCTTCGCCGGGAATGGATCAAAATACCGCAGAGCAACATTCGAGCAGCGTGTGATGGTTTCAAGGGTCGTTTGAAGGTCATAATTCGTGCCAAAGGTGACCAATTCGAACAAATCTAAACTTAACCAAAATTTGATGCTATTTCCGACATTTTTTTCTTTAATTCAATAAAATTGTATGAAAAATGTAACAAATTGTTGTAGTTTTTTATCTCGCCCTGTATGTGGATAAAAGTATTTGTTAATTTTTGGAATTAACTTTTCCACTTCTTAGTTTTGTCAGCTTCTTATGGCTTATTCCGCTCCTTATGGCTTTGTCGGATCCTCATGGCTTTTATTTAAACAAACTGGGCCACTGTTAAGATAATAAAGAGTTGTTGAAAGTCCTACATCTAAATCAATAATTCATCGTATTTCACCATGTGTTTTATTTGTTTGTCGGTGACGAGTCCTGAACTCACAATCAATGCAAATGCATTCCGAAAATGTGACAGTTTGTTGCGGTTCATGGGCTGGTGGTATCATTGAACCGTACTTCTTCGAAGATGCTGCGTATCGTAACGCAGCTTTAAATGTTGAGCGCTACTGTGAGATGATATTCAATTTTTTTTGCTCAAAATGCATAACATGTGGTTTTAACAAGACGGTGTCCCTTACCGCACAACGCCCGTAAAAATTTTCTTATTTAGAGGAGAATTCGGTAAAAATTTAATTTTACTTTCGGTGCTGGTCAATTGGCCGCCTAGATTGAGTATTGTTTATGGTGCTAAACAGCCTGCTTCAATTGACTCATTGAAAGACAAACCTTGAACAATAGACAATTGTCTGTACATATTGCAAGTTTTAGGTTTTAGGTACCAAATTTAAACAACAACCACACATGGATCCCATTATAGAATTTAAATATAGAAATTTTAACGAATCCGTTAGAAAAAGTGGTTAAAATCATAAGAATACCAATGTCGGGAGGTACCGTTATATGGAGGCTCTGTGAACCTTTACGATCAATTGTTTGCTACAGTGGTTGGTATCTATTGTGGATATCAGCAATCAAATTTGAAACACTTCCGTTGACAAATGCGGCTTAAATCTTCAAAATAATGAACACCTTGAGGTACCGTCATACGGGGACTATGCGAGAACGTGGCTCTATATGGACAATGTTTTGTCACAAGAGCTAGAATATTTTACGATCTCTAAATACCGAATACGAAACATTTCCATTGGAAAATGTGGGTTAAATTGACAAAATACTGAATATTCGGAGGTACCGTTATACGGGGATATTTGAAAACTTGGACCTTACCAGTATTTGGTCCTCAACATATTAATTCAATTATAAGTACTTTTACACTTATTCATACACTTTCTGCCAACACCCTTTATTTTTGCCATCTTTTATATGAACTCGCGACATAGTGCGCCGTCGCGATCTACATTTCTGTGAAATAATTTTCATACTTTAAATTATACTATCAGTTCAAATAAAGATTTCATACACTTTTCTGAACCCTATCAGATGTGTATATCATAATGAAAAGGACACTTGCAATGTCAATGCATTGTTGGAGAGAGCATCCTTCCATTTTTATATCCTACAACACTGTGCGTTGTTATGTAACACCTTGAAATATTGGTTTCCCACATAGGAAAGTATATATGGATCTTCCTATCTCGCCGAGCTGAGTAGATCTAGCTATGTATGTCGGGCCGCCTGTCCATGTTAATTTGTGATCACTCTACAGGCCGCAATTATGGCCCGATCTTCACGAAATTTGAAATGGAGGTGGGACTAGGGCCAGAATTATTGCTTTTGGTGATGATCGCATAATATTTATTTTTCTGATTTTGCAGTTGTTCTACAGGTCGCAATTATCGACGCGGAAGTTAACATGGGGCTTAGGGCTGGGCAGAAGTTTCCCAATTTCCATGGTTATCGTGTAATATTAAGTGGGTGAGATAATAACTTTTGTGTTATATAAAAGTCACATTTTCCATTAAACCGCGAATATTTTTAATCCCGGTTAAATCACAAATAGACGAACAGGTCAATTCTGACCTTTACGTAGATGCCGATAGTAAAT
Source organism: Musca domestica (assembly GCF_030504385.1). Lineage (NCBI taxonomy): Eukaryota > Metazoa > Arthropoda > Insecta > Diptera > Muscidae > Musca > Musca domestica. Next base: position 8,132,360 of record NW_026712363.1, on the reverse strand, counting down.
ATATTGGATATATATAGCGAAATATATACAATGTGTATATACAAATGAGAGGGATGTTATTTAGAATGCGTATATCTCAAGAATGGCTGGACCGATTTTGACAAATCGATGAAAAAGATGCCAGTAATGATGTTAATATAGATTTTGTAGTATTTTGTCACATTTTTTTTATTTTTTTCATATTTTTTTATGGCATGTGATCTTTTCGATTTTACTTATAATATTGAAGTGTATATTTATACCCTACAACACTATGTGTTGGGGGTATTATAAGTTTGATTGGGCCAAAAATTATGTAACAACACGAAATATTGGTTTCCCATATAGGAAAGTATATATGGATCTTCCTAGCTCGTCGTGCTGAGTCGATCTAGCTATGTATGTCCGTCCGTCTGTCCATGTTAATATATATATATATATATATATATATATATATATATATATATATATATATACTAGCTGGCCCGGTCCGCGTTGCCGGCCCATAGTTTTAGTCTTTAATGCAAATTTTGCATAGCATAATCTTTCACAAATCTAGCTCATAAAGGTGAACAAATTTTAATATAAATATTGATTCGACTAAATAGAAATAAATAACTATGTGAAGGAGGGCGAAATAATTTCTGAATAGTCGAAGTTAATTACGCTTTTACACCCATTACCATAGCACCTCAAATTGCGCATTAGAGTCCCCAAAAAGTCTATGTTCTTGTTCATAGTAAAATTCAATGACGATTAGACAATACCCGCGTGGTTGTCCGGCAATCGGTAAACATCACTATAGATCGGCGGGCCTGGGGACTATATGGGGACTGTACCAAAATATTTACTTATGTTGACATTTTTCTGTAAGATGGTTCTCTACTCACAAAGTAGCCTAAATACAGCAAATAATGGCCAAATCAGTTGAAAATCGTGGCCAAGAACACGGTCATAGCTGAAATCAGGGATACATTCATGTGAGGGTTATACCAAAACGTAGCCCAACCAATATTCTCTTGGGGGTGGGTTACACATTCAATAGAATACAACATTTTCTTTTCTGACCACACATTAGATGTGAAAGTGGACTTGGGATACTCCAATTCCTATGTGGCAATTATCTGTATGATGATTCCCTACCCCAGGGTAGCATAAATACAATTTTTTTTGTTTGTTTAAATGTCTGCGCATCTTCCAACTGAAGCACGATGTAGGCCCTGGAGTTGAAAGGTAGATGTCAGTTACCACCGTATTTCGCACTTATTTCATTTTTTTGGTGAAAAATTGTATATAGTGAAAAATTATTCCTTATTTTGTTCACAAAAAATCCACTGAATTCAATATGTATTACAAATTGAAAAAAATTGACAAAAGAAGAATAACAAATTGAAAAAATCTTTAACTTGTTCGCTGATTTTTTACAGCAACTGTTTAAAGATCCTTACAAAGTTTGTCAATAGAATGTACTTTTATTTTAAAATTCAATTCCATTGGAATTTTTTTTTCGATATTTTCCCGTTTTGAGAATTGTTGCAATGAGATCTCTTTTTTCGTGTTTCTTTTTAACGATTTTGAAAAAGTAATTTCCTTTTAACTTTGGTGTGACCGCATTAAATTATTTCGGTATCATCTATTCCGTTTCGCCACCACATAATTCGGTACTACACTTCCATGTAACCCGTTATCAATTTCAGTTCTCAAGAAATCAAGTCAATTAAATAAATTGGTATTAATATTCGAATTCAAAAATAAAATATAAAAAAACACTACAAATGTACATTAGAAAAAAGTAAGTCAAAATGGAAAAAATCATGCAAAATAAAACATTACTATTGTACATTTCAAAAGTCAAAATGAAAATGTTAACATATCACATTTTTACGCGATTTTTTTGGATATTATCCTTTTCGGGTAAGAGACAATTCCGAATTTGTATGAATCATTAAAATCAGTTCAGCGGTTCTTAAGTTATAAGCGTAGTAACTAACACAACTTTCATTTATATATATAGATAAACTCCGAAATGTCAAACTGGGACTCATTCAGTAGAAATTTGTGGCAAAAACATAAAATAAATAAAGAAAGTAACACGGGAAAAATATGGACTTTATCGGTTTTTCAACGCACAATTTAAATGACAAAGAATTAATTTTACGGTAATGGATGTAAAAAAGTAATTAGTAACTATAACTATTCTGAAATCTTTCTGCCCTCCGATGGTAGATGAACATCTATTACAATTTTTACCATGAATATTTATTTCTATTTAGAAATTACTATGGAAGCATTACTTATTATAAGAATTGTGACTTATAGTCAGATCTGTAATTTATTTTGCATCAATACTAAAAATTAAGCTGAGCCCATATATTGGGCCATTAAAAACAGTTCATATAATAATTTCATAGCAAATGCCAAGCGTGTCGGAAACTGCAATCTTTTGGAGTTGAAAGGCATTTCTGTTGCAATTAGTGAATTCGAGGTAGCAACATACTTTCCAGTAATAATCATAGCCTCAATTAAATGTTTGTGTAGTTTTTATACTCTCCACCATAGTATGGAGGTTTGTCATTCCGTTTGTAACACCTAGAAATATACATTTTTACGACTTTAGAACGGATTTGATATGAAATTGGGCAATCTAATACATAGAAGCTGGATATTAATCTGGATCGATTTTCATATATATACACTATATTAATTAATATCCAGCTCCTATGTATTAGATTGCCCAATTTCATATCAAATCCGTTCTAAAGTCGTAAAACGCACGCAATTTCAATTATTGATCACACAAATTTCCAATATAAACTTCTTTCCCCGATAGTAATTTATATGCATAGCAGCGTACAGGGTGAGATGAAAAAACTGCTACCAACTTAAGACTGCGGTCATAAGGGACAGCTCAGTATATTGTTTATAAGATTACAAAAGCATTTTGGTGGGAATTTTCCAGAAGAAAAGTTAAAAGTTAGAGCACTCGAGCATTTAAATGTGATAAATCTTTTGTGTCTCGTACCATCGCTCGTTACCGTGATATTGATAGCGTAGCACGATTCCATTCGGCAAACATTAAAAAATGAAATAAAGCCATTGAAATTCCAAAAAGTACAAGAACTTACACCGCAACAGAAATAAAATAGACTCGAAACAGCTAAAGAGTTGCTTGGCTTAGCCGAAAGTGGTAAACTGCTTTTCCGACGAGAAAACATTCGTTCTCCAGCAGTTTGGAAATAAACAAAATGATCGTGTTTACTTGCCAAAGAGGTCAGCTGAATATGTGCACCTTCGTTTGGCCACCAAAACTCAAGCGCCGGCCATGGTGATGGTGTGGTCCGCCATAATAGCTGATGGTCGCTCTCGCTCGTATTAATCGACCGTGGCATCAGAATAAGTGCGCAATATTATCGCGAAAATATTATGGAGTGTGTATTAAAACCTTGGGCAAGCAAACATTTTGGCGCAGACCTTGGACATTCCAACAGGACTCGGCACCATCGCACTCGGCACGCGCCACCCAAGAATGGTTACAAAACTTGTTTTGGTTACAAAATGAGGTTCCTCACTTTATTTACAGTGCACAATGGCCACCAAAATCTCCGGATACCAATCCGTTGGACTATTGTGTGTGAAGTACTTTGGAAAGCAAGGTTGGCACTAAAAAAGACCAAAATACCGCAGAGCAACATTCGGGCAGCATATGACGGTTTCATGGCCGTTTGAAGGCCATAATTCTACCAAAGGTGACCAATTCGAACAAATCTAAACTTATTCTAAAATTTGATGCTATTTCCGACATTTTTTGCTTTCATTCAATAAAATTGAAAAGACAAGTAAGCAAAGGCTACAAACGCGCGGGGCCGACCACGTGATATCCTACAACACTACAATATGTTAGAAGCCACCTTATGCCCAAATCCATTTTAGAAGATTTCGCTTTTGAAATTATGTCACGGAACACTGCCCAGATATTACCCTTAGCATTTCGACCAGGGTTATTTGCCCAATATTTACCCACTCAGTCGCGTTGTTAGTTGTTGTGATCCATTTTATAGCTAAATATAATCCAATGGCCATCCAAAATACTGTAATTTTTCCCTGTACTTAACTCTCTTCTCAGGCGTGTCGATTAGCTTCAATTGTGTGATCTGTTTTTGGTTCATTTGAACCGCTAAATATTTTACGATCATCTTCAAAAGCAAGAAGCACAAAAGTAGTGGTCCATTCTACCAGCTGTCCTAAACTCTAACTTCATGCGAGATTTCGTGTCCTTCGGTTTCTCTTTGTGATCTTTATAACGACTTCAAAATCAGTTTTTTAGTTGGTCCATTTAACCCCTTAATATATTGCGGACATCATTAAAAACAATAGGCCTAGCCCTTCTGACCCTAACCCTACCCTTGTGAAAATTTTCGTGAGAATCGGACGATAAATGCAATCTGTCTATAATAACTCCAAACTGTATTGTAAGGTGAAGAAATATTACAAAATATAAACTTCAATATTATAATTCAAATTGAAAAATCGCAAATAAGTCAAATTGAAAAAATATGAAAATGTAAAAATGTCAAATACTACTACAAAATCTATATTAACATCATTATTGGCAGGGTACAATGATATCAAGGTAGGGCTATGATACCATATGATTTTAATTGTTTTATTTTCTTGGCCTAATATGTCATCTTTTTTTGTTTATGAATGTGTTTTCTTTACAATAACAAAAAAATTGTTCAGAAAACATTCAAATTCGGGTGTTTCCAAATGTTCATTTCAACGCATGCATCGACAAAATCTAGAGTTTTTGTAGCGAAATAATCCTTGAGAGATATATAGAACATGGTTTTGAAAAAACGTGTTGACCTTTCATTCAGTTATTGCGGTTTTCAATTATTGGCATCTTTTTATGTGATTTTTTAGATTTTATTATTTTATGTCAAAAGGGCATTCTGAATTGACAAAATTTGTAAAAATCGGTCCAGCCATTCTGGAGATATAAGCATTCTGGCTAACATCCCCTTCCTTTGTATATATATATATATATATATATATATATATATATATATATATATATATATATATATATATATATATATATATATATATATATATATTTCGCTATGTATATATCTGATATATTTACTATCGGCATCTACGTAACGGTCAGAATTGACCTGTTTGCTTATTTCTGATTTCGCCGGGATTAAAAATTGTTGCGGTTTAATGAAAAATTTAAAAATTCAACACAAATGTTATGGTCTATTTCATCCACTAAATATTACCCGATGACCATCAAAATTGGAAGGTATCTGTCCAGCCCTAATTTCTAGCCCCATGCTAACTTCCACTGACTGCAAAATCTGGCAATTTTTCAGTTTTTGGTCCATTTCAACCCCTAAATATTATGCGATCATCTCCAAAGGCAATAAGCTTCCATTCTGGCCCTAGCCCCACCTCCATTCTAAATTTCGTGAAGATCGGGCCATAATTGCGACCTGTAGGGTGATTACAAATTAGCATGGACAGACGGACATACATAGCTAGATCGAGTCAGCCGCGAGATAGGAAGATCCATATATGCTTTCCTATATCTGTGGTACTTTTCTGTTCTGTTAATTTATCTGTGAGTCCAACAGATATCAACATTAAAATTTGATAGAAAGAGAGAAATTGCCAGCTCACAGTTAAATCAACCAAACAGTATGTTGAGTTTATGAATCACACATATATCATATATATATATATATATATATATATAATCATATATATATATATATATATATATATATATATATATATATATATATATATATATATATATATATATATATATATATATATATATATATCTATAAAAGAGGAAAATGTTTGTTTGTTTGTTTGTTTGTAATTTATGGACTCGAAAACCGCTGTACAGATTTTCCTGAAAATTTGCATGTATACTGCAACATCGCCTGAAAATAACATAGGCTATATAAATTTTTGAAATTCCACTTAGAACTGGAGTTATAGCATCAGAATCGGAGGTACCTCCCAAAAATTTAGATTTTGTATGCACATATCTATAGATCGATTACAGATACAGTCTCCAAATTTGGAATGCGTAACGCAATTTGGAACAAAAATAAATTTACCAAATTATATTGAAATCGCTTCAGATTTGGATATAGCTTCCATATATATTTTCGGCCGATTTAAAGCATTTGATGCACCAAACACGCTATGTATTCCAAATGTCAATGAAATTTGAAATGTGTGATGGATTTTATCTATAAAATTGATTTCCCAAATTATATTGAAATCGGTTCAGATTTGGATATAGCTTCCATATATACTTTCGACCGATTTCGTTCATTTGATGCCTCAAACACGATATGAATGTTCGATTCCAATGAAATTTGGAATGTTTAACGGGATTTGATCCGAAAATAAATGTATCAAATTTCATGTATTTGGTGCACCAAACACGATATATATGTCCAATTTTAATGAAATTTGAAATAAGTAACGAAATTGGGAGCAAAAATGAATTTGTCAAATTATACTAAAATCGGTTCAGATTTGGATATAGCTCCCATATATATTTTCCACCGATTTCACATATTTGATGCACCCAAAGCGAGAGAGACGAAATCTGGCACCAGAAAAAAATTGCCAAATTATATTGAAATCGGTTGAGGTTTGGGTATAGCTAACATATATATTTCGGCCGACTTCATACATGTTATGTACCAAACACGATTTATATGACTTATATGAAATATATGATTTATATGAAATTCAGAATATGTGGCGGAATTTGGTTACAATAATAAATGTGATAAATTAATTGGAAATTAGTTAAGATTTGGATATAGCTCCCATATATATATTCTCGGTCGATTTCACATATTTGACGCACCAATTTCAATGAAATATGAAAGTTGTGGCGGAATTTGGTGTAAAAGTAATTTTTTAAAATTATATTTAAATCGGATCAGATTGGGATATGATTTTAATAAGAACCATTGACCCACAACGCCTTAGGCTAACACTAAAAAACAACACAACAGTTAATTTGAAATACGCTTATTACGGCGAAGTATGTTGCTACCTCGAATTTACTAATCGCTATAGAAATGCCACTCAACTTCAAAAAATTTCCTGCACGCTTGGTATTTGCTATGAAATAAATAAATCCGAAGGACAAACCCTTCGTGTATGCATGTCATGTTACTGCGTTTCAAATGGTTTTGTTTATTAACGCATTAAAGTAGTGCAATATTTTTTTTTAATTTTTAAATTTGTTTTTTTTTTTTTTATTCAACATATATTCGTAAATAAAATTTTGAATGCATATAAAATCAAAAGGGGTAGCGAAGCGCACCGGGTTCAGCTAGTATACATATATATCTCAAGAATGGCTGTACGGATTTTTACAAATTTTGTCAATTCAGAATGCCCTCTTGACATGAAAGTATAAAATCTAAAAAATGGCATAAAAAGATACCAATAATGATGTTAATAATGATTTTGTAGGATTTTGTGACATATTTTTATTTTTTCATATTTTTTTATCGCATGCAATTTTTTCATTTTGATTTATAATATTGAATTTTGAATATTTTGTAATATTTTTTCACCTTACAACACAGGTTTGGGTTATTATATACAGATTGCAAATATTGACCGATCCTCACGAAGGGGTTAGGCTCAGAAGGGCTGGTCTATTGTTTTCAAAGATGTCCGCACTATATTAGGGGTTGAAATGGACCAACAAAATATGTTCCTGATTTTGCAGCCGTTATAAAGGTTACAAATAGACACCAAAGGACGAAATCCCGCAAGAAGTTAGAGTTTAGGACAGCGGGTAGAATGGACTACTAAGTTGTGTGAAAAAATAGCAACATTACATACAAATTTGGAGATACAGAGGGGCCTCTTCCTTTTGGAGATGATCGCATTTAACAAAAACTATCAGCACGGCAGAGTGCGTAAATATTGGGCAAATGTCCCTGGTCAAAATGCTAAGGATAATATCTGGACAGTGCTTCGTGACATGATTTCAAAAGCGAAATATTCCAAAATGGATTTGGAAATATGGGGCTTCTAACATATTGTAGTGTTGTAGGGTATCACATGGTGGGCCCCGCACGACTATAGCCTTTGCTTACTTGTTTGTTATATTTTTCACTTTACACACAGGATGGGGCTTTTATATACAAATTGCAATTATGGCCCGATCCTCACGAAAATTTTCTCAAGGGTAGGGTTAGGATCAGAAGGGCTAGGCCTATTATTTTTAAAGATGTCCGCAATATATTTAGGGGTTGAAATGGACCAACAACTAAAAAGTTAAAGAGTTCACAAATAGAAACCAAACTACACGAAGTGTCGCATGAAGTTAGAGTTTAGGACAGCGAGTAGGATTGACCACTACTTTTGTGTGAAAAAATACCAGCATTACTTACAGGCTATATCCGAAATACACAAAAGGCAAACTTCTGGCTTTTTTATGCTGATTTCGTTAACAATTATAGCCAAATATCGTAGACAAGTAAATCATATAGATGAGTCTTAATTTGGAGATACGGAGGGGTCTCTTGCTTTTGGAAGGTGATTGCAAAATTTTTAGCGGTTCAAATGAACCAAAAACAGAAAAAAATTTCTGATCACAAAATTGAAGCCAATCGACACGACAGGGAAGAATTCTAGCATCTCGCTAGAATCTCAAAATATTACAGTCATGTAAAAAGTCAAAAAAGTGCAGAACGGTGGCACGGCTAGAGCCAGATCTCTGGACGCAACTAAGTTGGTTAATAAATGTTAATTGGCAATTAGTATTTCCAGTATATTGGAAACATTCTTTCGGAGAACTGTCCATATAGGCCCAAGTTTTGACACCGTCCGCATAAAACAATATCCCCCTATATTCGAATAATTTTTGCCACTTTTTCCAGCGTATGTTTTTGAAGTTGTTGCTGCAAATTTGTAATAACTGACGTATACCATCAATGATCATTGATAATGATGAAGTTAAGATTATAAAATATATATCTTTGTCCGATTTTAATTTTATTGTACGCTATATTTGTAATATAATCCCAAATTAGATGGACTTTAGCACATACAACCGAATTCGACCTAGAAGCAAATATGTCAAATTTAAAAAATAGGTTCATATATAGCTATAGCTCGCACATCTATGTTTCATCCGCTTTGGTAATTAAGTCATCCACAGCTATAAAATGCAAAATTGAGATTCCTTAAATTCGCTCTGAGAGTACTGCTTTGGCCACAAAGTACGGAGACGAAAAACTAGTAAAAAGGTAAAAATTAGATGGCCAAATTATTAAAAAGTTGTGAATGAGAACACCGTATTTGTGTTCTCTTGATTTTGTCTAAAAGTCGTAGTTCTATATTGCAGGCTTTGGAACTCGACTATATTTAGATTCTTGTGATTTAATTTAATTTTTTTATTTTAAGTCTTTTATCGGTAAACAATAAAATTATTTGTTATGCAAAACACTGGTGCCTCCTATTTTCGTGATACTGTAAGAACTGATGCTAATGTTGATGTCCTCCATGGACACTTGGCAGGGGAAAATTATACTTGCTTTCCAAACGTATGCATGGAAATTAATATTCTAGCATCATTTGCATACAGAAAAAGCTCTACGTCACAAAAAAGAGTAAAATACTAGTGGCTACGATTCACACACACACATACAAACATAATGTGTCTGGAAACGATGGCATTCATTTGCACTCATTCGAAAAATAAAACAGTTCCAGCTACTGACCAAATCAGGTTATGCGCGGTGGTCAGACTTCCACGGCACATTTACGAATACATATTCATGAAAAGGATACATCCAAAAGAAACAAACAAGCACACAGAAAGAGACACAAAAGATAATGTTTAATGACATCCATACACACCTCATTGAGTACATAATGGTCCCGTTCCGGAAAATTCTTAAAGCGAAATGCATTGGTATAATAGGATCCTTAAAATCACCATGCATACTAAAGTAAGTGTCCGGCGTCCAGATGCTGTCGTGATGATGCAATGCATTCAGAAAGTCGTAGTGCGACTTGTTGCCATACTGCAGACGAGGATCCACCCAGAACTGATTCAGGAGAAACTCCACTTCGTATTTCTGCAGAAAGAGAGAACGGAACAGTGTTAATCTCTAATTAATTTAAATTTAAACACAAGACAAGTAAGTGAGAAATTACCAGACTACTTTCATCCGGGGAAGCCAAACTAAGCAGCAGCACGGTCACATTAACATTCAGTGTACCTAGAGGCAGTATTTGGGGGGAAAGAGAGGGAGAAAAAGAAAATAAATATTTTTTAATTAATTGAAAATCAGTACGGCCAGTAGCTAAAAGGCACATTAAATTAAGTAGAAGGATAAATAAAAGTCCAAAACAAGAGAGTGACATGAAAGACAACAACGCAAGCGGGATAGAAATGTAGATAAAAAAGGGAAATATAAAAATATAGCGAAACACAGATTAATGCTGTGGATGGCCACGAACACGAAAATAAAATTCAACATAAAATTGATACCGAAAATAAAATAATGAGGAATAAATCACAACTAAATAACGAGAGAAATTACGAGGGTTACGATTTATATATCGAGATTTGGACGACATTGAAGATAAATGACTATCGAAAAAATTCGCATCAGGACTGTGGAGTCACATTTGAGAAAGGGAATAATTCATCAACTTTTTTTCGGTAAATATTTTTCTCACAATTTTAATCGTCTCTAAGATTTTATGCTTCTTAGGAGGTGGAAAAGATTAATACGACTTTAATATATTCCATGGCTCTCACAAAAACTTTTCATTTTTTTCTCCTGCGCACTTTCCTAAACGCATAATAAACCAATGATAAACTTAATATACGTTCAAATAAATGCTTAAGGTAGTTTATTCCATTGATACAGATATTTAGTCTCCAAGTCGTTTCGGTGTGTGGTCAGCAATTGGATTGGTATCTTGTGTTTCTCGTACCATAGCTCGTTACCGTGACACTGACTTCAAAGAAGTGGGCGGAAAAAGCAGCAAGATTAGCAGAAATGGTTCGAAAAGTAAAGAAGCGACTTGATCGAAACCCGCGTCGCAGTGGCCGAAAAATGGCTCGCGAGCTGAACATATCGCAATATTCCATTCGGCAAATATTGAAAAATGAGTTCCAAAAAGTGCAAGAACTTACACCACATCAGAAAGGAAATAGACTCAAAAGAGCTAGAAAGTTGCTTCGCTTGAAGGAAAGTGGGAAACAGCCGAATTTGGTTTTCTCCGATGAGAAAACATTCGTTGTAAAGCAGTTTGTAAACAAAAAAAATGATCGTGTTTACTTGCCAAAGAGGTCAGCTGAAAATGTGCACCTTCGTTTGGCCACCAGAACTCAAGCGCAGGCCATGATGATGGTGTGGGCCTCCATAACAGCCGATGATCGCTCCCCGCTCGCACTAGTCGACCCTGGTATCAGAATAAATGCCGAATACTATCGCGAACATTTTCGGGAAGATGTATTAAAGCCTTGGACACGCAAACATTTTGGCCGCAGACCTTGGACATTCCAACAGGATTCAGCACCATCGCACCCAGAGTGCGCCACCCATCACTGGTTACAAAATGAGGTTTCTCGCTTCATTTTCAACGCACAATGGCCACCAAAATCTCCGGATACCAATCCGTTGGACTATTGTGTCTGGAGTATTTTGAAAAGCAAGGTTGGCACTAAAAAATGCCGAAGTGTCGATCGTCGATAGCAAGCGGGAACGGGTCAAAATACGGCAGAGCAACATTCGAGCAGCGTGTGATGGTTTCATTGGCCGTTTGAAGGCCATAAGTCATGTCAAAGGAGACCAATTCCAATAAATCTAATTTTATTCTAAAATTTGATGCTATTTCCGACATTTTTTGCTTTCATTCAATAAATGTCAAAAAATGTCAAAATTATGGAGGTTGATTTGTTTCAGTTTTTTTATCTCACCCTGTATATTCAGATAAAGAATATTTCGTAAATTTCAATTGCCTTCTGCATTGCTATTTTATAGCTAGTTCAAAGTCACTTAAGAAATAATTATATTCAAAATATGGAGATAGAAATGTCCTCGATTTTGGCGTCAAAACCTGATTGGACATTGTAACCAAAATTCTATAGCTCTTAGGTTTCTTTTGGAAATATAAATAGCAACCCTCGCAAATAAATTATCTATATATATAAATGTAAGTTGTGTTAGTTACTACGCTTATAACTCAAGAACCGCTGATCTGATTTTAACGATTCATACAAATTCTGAATTGTCTCTTTTCCGAAAAGGATAATATTCAAAAAAATCGCGTAAAAATGTGATATATTAACATTTTCATTTTGACTTCTGAAATGTACAATCGTAATGTTTTATTTTGTATGTTTTTTTTTCTATTTTGACTTACTTTTTTCGAATGTACATTTGTAGTGTTTTTTTTATAATATTTTTTTTTTTTTTTTTTTGATTCGAATATTAATACCAATTTATTTTGACTCGATTTCTTGAGAACTGAAATAGAAGCCGGGTTACATTGAAGTGCAGTACCAAATTATGTGGTGGCGAAACGAAATAGATGTTATCGAAATAATTTAACGCGGTCACACCAAATTTAAGTCAAAATTTCTAAAAATCTTGAAAAAAGAGATCTCATTGCAAAAATTCTCAAATCGGGGAAAAAATTACATAAGGTATAACTAAAGAACGGCTTGACTGTATGAATTGTCAATGGAATGGTATCCAATAAAAATATTAATAAAAAATTTATTTTTGGTGTGATTTTTTTCAATTTGACATACTATATTGAAGTGAACATTTTTTATTGCCTTGAAATCTGAATGAATAATATTTAAAATAAAATGAGTGGCAATAATCCGCCCAATGAGAACTCAAAATGCAATTCATTGGAACTGCAGTCAGTGAAATACCGAATATAAAGGGTGCAAAATGGTAGAGCGAATTGGACATTTTGGAAAAAAGAAAGAAATAGTTCCTAAACTTTCAAGATGTCTTAAATCGCTTTTGCAGGTCATGATATATGACCCCCGGATAAGGGTACAACCCTATTTCAAGTATTGTTTACATTTTAACCACATTTTTCTCACACTCATTTTAATTTGATAAGAAACCATCCTAGCAAAATATGATCATGTTTTGGTATAACCATCATATAATTTAAGCCATGTTCGGGGTCTTCGACATTTTTTTCATCTTTAGGCCTTTATTTGGCATCTTTGTTTCTAAGGGTGTAAAAAACCTCTTCTCATAATATTTTCAATTTTCGGAGTAGAGTCCATCTTGGTCTTGACCACATTCATCAATTGATTTGGCTAAAAAATTGTATTTAGGCAACTCTGGGGTAGAGAATCGTCCCTCAGATAATTGTCCACATAGGCATTTATTCGAGTATAGTTCTCACATTAGTGTACCCACAAATCCGCTTTCCTAACCAATGTTTGGTCAGAAAAGAAAATTTGATATACTATTGAATTTGAAACTCCCAAGAGAATATTGGTTGGGAACGTAGATGTGGGATTAACATCTACATGCCATAAACTCCGAAATATCAAATTGTGGCAGAAACATGAAAAAATCACGAATATTAATTTTTTTGTTCGTTATTGAATTATACTATGATGAAAAATATGGACTTTATGGGTTCTCCAACTCACAATTTATATGACAAAAATAAATTAATTAATATTTCACGGTAATGGATGTATTTTGAAATCATTCCGCCCTCAATTATGAGGTGGACAAAACTAAATACCACGCAGCACGGTATTCTTAACATTGGAAATTAAATACCAAAAATTTAGCTGAGTTTTCACATGGGGCTATTATAGAAGTTCTATATCATACAGGTTTTTAACACTCAATTATAGCCTTAGGCTGAAAAATAAGATCAGGCTATTCAAAATATCTAAAACCGACGGTAGATTATTATCTATTATAATTTTTCCCATGAATGTTTATTTCTATTTAGAAATTACTATGGAGTTATTTTACTTATAATAAAAATTTTGCCGCTTTCATAATTCTATAATGCTTAAAAAATATGCATTAAAGACTAAAAGTAAGGGCCGGCAACGCGGACCGGGCCAGCTAGTACATCATAAATAAAGAAACTAAAATTTAGTGAATTAACTTTATTAAACGTTTGGAAAAATTCTATCTGTAATGTCCTGATGCTTTTTTTAATTTGTGAGGACATTTTCCTACAGACATTTGCCATTTCTAAGTCAATTGTTGTACGTATTGATATTTTTCAAGAGTGGAATAATTTTTCATTGGCTGTGCTTACGTCATTGTGTGAATTAATTATTTGTACAGAAAAATAATTAAATTATATTTTATTTACAATAGGCGATAAGTACTTCATTATTTTCTTTCACATTTTAAATATGTGTGTATGTTTTTTTAGAATTGGATAGATAACATAAAAGAAGGATAAATATGATAATGTCAAACGAACCGCGCTTATGTGGCCTCCTTGAATTTTGTTCAGTAGCCATGTCAGGTGATGACAATCCACAGCAAAAGTCTTCATCTGGAAAAAGGGAGTATTTTGAATATCTGGAGCAAATTGACGGATTGAAAAAGCATAACAAACATCTCAACATAGGTGCTGTTCATGGATTCAGTTTTTGTTTTCCACACATGTTTAATTAATTTTCGATTTTAATTGTGACCTTTTGAAAAAATCATTGAAATGCTTGCTACAACTGAAACATTTAAAACATTGAACATATTTGTGATATACATGAATTGGACATCTTTTATGGTTCATATTAAAAAAATCTTCTTCAGAATTCTAAAATTTGGAGACAATTGTATTAGATGTTTGGACAGTGTAAGCTAGATTTCGGTTTTCACAACCATTATGAAATTTAAGGTATAATCATCATTAATTACTTAAATATTGTATTATTTATTCCAAATTATTAAACGCACCAAAATTTGATCTTGATTTTTTAGGTAAATTTTTAGTGCGCAGAAATATTGTACCTATTGTGCTGTAAATCCGATTTCTTAGCTTCACTTTAATGGTCAGAAGTGACCTTTGTGACTTTGAGATTTGGCTGGGATTAAAAATATTCGCGGTTTAGTGGACATTTTCGTATTTTCTTACGTAAAATTTAGGGTCTTTTTTACCCGCTAAATATTGTCCGATGGCCGCCCAAATTGCTTAGTCCAAAACTCAAACTCCATACAAATTATCACGTCGGTTGGGTTATAATTGTGGTCTATAGAGCAACTGCAAAATCAGGAACATTTTCTACTTTTTGGCCCATTTCAACCCCTAAATATTTTGCGATCATCTCCAAAAACAATAGGCTTTTATTCCGACCCATTTTCAATTTTTGTGAGGATCGGGCCAAAATTGTAACCTGTAGCTTGATTACAAATTAATACATAGTGTTGTACGGTATAAATACGAAAATTTCCACTAAACCGCGAATATTTTTAATAGCGGCGAAATCACAAATACGCTAATGAGCCCCTTCTGACCTTTACAGTGTTGCTGATAGCGAAGATATCGGAAATTGCCATATAGGTACAATATATATGTTCAAGAAATAAATGTTAGTTTTTCCGCTTATAAGTCAAGAACCGCTGGACTGATTTGGATAATTCTCACCAATTCGGAATGGCTTCTTTCCAGAAAAAGATAAAATCTTAGAAAATCGCACAAAAAATTTGCCTACAAATAGTGAACATTTTTTTTTTAAAATTTTATCGCATGCGATTTTTTCATATTTGACTTACAATTTTGATTTGTACATTTTTTAATAATTTTTTACCCCTACAACACTATGTGTAGACGGTGTTATATTCAGGTCGCAATTATCGTTAGGTTCACAGTAGAAGCCTATTATTTTGAAGATGTATATTTAGTGTTTCAAATATACAAAAAATTATTTTTTTCCAGATTTTGCAGTTGCTCTACGGGTCATATTTAAGAACCAAACTAGAGAATTTTGCACCTTTCCTGCCTTTCCAAATATACCATTAAATCCGAATACGAAAAAAAATAACAGTTTAATTCAGCAATTGCTGTCCAATTGTCTCCAAATTGTTAAAAACCATATTTAAACTATCCTAAATTTCATCCAAATTTCCGGAAAAATACGAAAGAAATCCCCTTGTGCTTTAGTTTTCCATCTTCAAATTAGACTTGCAACACGAGTGCAAACGCAATTTCGATTTCGATGCACATTTAATTTGTACGTGTACATAAATTTCAATTCAATTAAGTTGTTGGTTTGTTGTTTCTGTTGTCGTCTTCAGTTTTATGGTTCGTGATGTTGTTGTAGTTAGTAGCAATTATTACTATTGAATGCGCTGCAAGTCTATCCGGACAATTTATTTTAATGCAACCATCAGCCATTATGTTTTACCCAATTGTCTGTGCCTTTGGTTGGCAATAAAATAAAGTGGCAGTGGCACAGTCTCGAACCGCTCTATGCAGTGACAAGGATAAAGAAATCGAAATAGAAAAAATCAACAACAAATTTATAAATAAAACAAGGCAGCGCTGGATAAAGATCATAATACACTGGGCAACATATGTTCAAAAATGAAATTTTTTCGATACAGGACTAACTAGAAATACGATAGGACATTTCATTTGTAAAATATTTTATTTAAGAGCAAAATTCGAATTGTCTAACAAAAACATTTTATTTTTCGTATTACCTAAAATATGAAAATGTATATTTTGTCCAAAACTCTATAATTTCCCTTCTTCGAACTTGCCTCACATTCACTTCCGGTTCGTTCTGGGAAAGATTTTCATGTTGCCCAGTGTTATTAATTGACGCCAGCAGCTACTAGCATATAACAATTGTACTTATATTAAATATCGGAATCAAGCAAAAGCAACAAAAACAGGCATTTTTAGTTTAAATTATTATGTCTACAAACAACTACATCTACAGAAAGTACTTAACTAAATGACTTTCTCAAACCGTTTTTGCCACATTGTTACGGATTTGTGTTTAAGTTTGTGTCTGTATTAGTGTTTGTATATATATATATATATGTCTCTAAATATGTGTGTCGCTTGTTGTGTATGTGTGTCATTAAGTGGCACTAAGAATCGTTTGGTTGCCACTTTTCCATTGGCATTAACTTACCATGAACTGGCGGCAGTAATCGTTTGTCATAGCGTTTCTGTTCCAGAAGTAAATCCAGAATTTCCTTATCCGAACTCGATTCATCAAATCTGAAATTGAAGTTAAAAAAAAAATACAAGTATGGAACATAGTTTATATCTAAATTAATACCAAATCGGAGCGAAACACTAAAAATAAGCAAGAACGAATGTGAACGGCACAATGAGGTGATGAATGAAAAATAAAAAAAGAAAGGTTTGACTAGAAGTTTTTGAAAAATTACACGCGTTTACTTGAATTTTTATACATTATTTTTATTAGAAGATGACAATTTCTATACGAAAATAACCTAAAATAATCCGTATAGTGTCCATATAACGGTACATCCCGATATTCGATATTTTGTCCATTTAAGCTACATTTTCTAACGGATTTTTTTCTAATCGGTACTTAGAGATCGTAATAGATTGTACCTCCCGTGGCAAAATATTGTCCATATAGAACCGAGTTCTCGCATAGTCCCCATATGACGGCACGCCAACGAAATTGTTTCAAATTTGATTGTTGATGTTTACAATAAATACTAACCACTGTAGCAAACAATTGACTATATAGGATCCTGATTTCCTAAAGCCCCCACATAACGATTTTTGCCAACGCATCCGTTTAAAATTCGATATTTATTTTCTATAATGGATCCATGTGTTGTTAGGGAACACTGTCTGTCCACGTTTTTTCCATATTCCATATTCCATATATATCTTCGTCCGATTTGCCTTATATTGTAATATCATCATATCATATTTTTTATACCCTACAACTCCGTCCGTCCGTCTGTCCATATTAATTTGTAATCAAGCTACAGGTAGCAATTATGACCAGATCCTCACGAAATTGAAAATGGAGCTGGGGTTGGGGTCAGAATAGAACCCTATTGTTTTTGGAGATAATCGCACAATATTAAGGGGTCGAAATGGAGCAAAAACTGAAAAATTTCCTGATTTTGAAGTTGCTATATATGACACAATTATGAACCAATCGACGCGGAAATTTACATGGTGTTAGATTTTAAGGCAGGGCAGAAGCCTACCAATTTGGGTAAAAATAGACCCTAATTTTTATGAAAGAAAACAGGAAAATTTCCACTAAACCGCGAATTTTTTTAATCCCAGCCAGATCACGAATACATTGAAAAATCACTTCTGACCATTACAATGGTGCTAATATCCAAGAAATTGGACAATACAATATAAGTATATATGTAAAAGATTTGTTCTTATTTATTCTGCTTATAAGTCAAGAACCGCTGGGCCGATTTTCACAATTCCCATCAATTCGGAATGGTCTCTTGCCAAAAAAGGATGAAATCTAAGAAAATCGCAGAAAAATATACCAATAAAAAAGTGAATATCTTTTGTTCTATTTTTTCAATTTTTGTCATATTGTTTATCGCATGCGATTTTTTCAATTTTGAATTTTTTGGAATTGTAAATTTTCTAAATTTTTACACCTCACAACACTACTTTTTGTGGATATTATATGCATGGCGCAATTATCGTCCGATCCATACGAAATTTTGCATGGAGGTAGGGTTAGGGTCCGAATGAAAACATATTGTTCTTAAGATATGCATTTAATTTTGTAGTCGCTTTATAAGCCACCGTTGAAAACGAATCGACACGGACCTTATTTTTAACTTTATTTCAAAAACGAAATCTTCAAAAAGGGATTTGGACATAAGGGGACCTCGAATATATTGTAGTGTTGTGGGGTATCACATGGTCGGCCCCGCACGACTATAGTCTTTGCTTACTTGTTTAATAATGTAATAGAACACTTTATTTCCTGCCATCACATGTATATTATTTGCCTAATACGCCCCAATACCGAAAGTTCTACTCCAAATGACCCCAGTGGAAAATATTTACTTATACTAACAATAACAATAGTTTTAATTTTTAATTAGAATCTTAAATTACATTCATAAGGCCCTGAGTTGTTGCCAGATTCTAATTTTCTGCTGTTCGAGGTTTTGAAAATGCTTCAAAAACGTGCCATCGGCCCCATTTGATTAAATGTAAATGAGTCAATTTATTTTTATTTTTTTAAGAGTGTTGGGAAAAATTAATCAAATATATGAGTTTCGTTTTATATCTAATGATACAGCCTAGTTATATAATTAAAGTAATCGTCAGAGTAAATCTAAATGTCTAGTTTAGATTTGATTCTAAATCATCGTAGCTTATGTTTAGCATATTTTTTTTTTTGGATAATTAATGAGTGTAAGTGTGATGTAAAGCAAATTTTTGCAAGTGTTAATCGTGAAGACTAAACTATGAAACAAAAAATCACAGACAACGGATCATACTGTCGAACACAACCAACTTTTATATTAAATTATATTTCGAACATATATACCCACATTTTTACATTTATTAATGTATATTATTAATATAGCCGTTAAGTCAGACAAGTTAGATTCGTTGTCAAATGTTTACAAATAAATTTAAATTTATATTAGCAAGTTACATGCGTCTGTGTACAGCCAATCACAAAATGAAAAATAAATAATTTGTAGAAACTGAATTAAGTTCTGGAACCTGTGAAGTGCACTTACTTCGACCAATCGATGCCTTTACTGAAATTATAATGCAAAGAAAATAAATTATAATAGATGTTCAATTTTAAGTAGTGTATTAAAAATAAATTAAATGATAAGAAAATGAACACATTTTTAACATAATAGACAAAATTAAGATCAAAACAAAAGTTTTAATATTTTAGGATATATTGTAGTTGAGTGCTCCGGGAGATATTATCTTATGAACGACAGGGGAAAATATGCATATATTGTTTTTTCTTTTTCATATTAAATAAGGGAGTTGGAAAAATTATCCAATCGTTTAATACTGTGTTGATTCAAATTAGGTTGTAGTGGAAATAAGTGAATAGTTGTGTGCTTTCTTTTCGCTTTTCCTTTGTTTGCAGTTAATGTTTCATAACGTGTTAAACCATTTAGACATTAATTTTGAAATCTGTTTCAATGTTAATATGCTCCATCATATAATAGAGGGTATATTGTCATTTCATTTTCAATGCCTCGTAATATTCGTCGGAGATCCCAAAAGTTTTATATATATTCCTATTCAGAATAAAATTATAAGGCGATATAGCGATGTCCGTCTGTCTCCGTCCGTCTGTCTGTTGAAGTCATGAAAGAGCCCATATTGTTTAATCTAAGACTTTGAAAATTGCCACCAAAGTTAATATTTTTGCAGGCTGAATGAAATTGAAAATGGGCTATATTGGTAACACCCCCATATAATGGTACCTCCAGTTATTTTGGAGCTATACGAAAGTATGGACCTGTATTGCCAATTATCTGCAAAAAATGCCTTTTGTGCTCTCCAAGTACCAAATTTGAAACAACTATCACTGCATGAATGTTGCCTACATACTGGAAACACAAACTGCCAATTTAGAGGCGTGAAACGCCTTAAAGCTGCCGGTACAGTTATATGGGGACTATGTATATTTCGAGGTGTTACAAACGGAATGACAAACTGAATACACCCTCTATACAATAGTAGAGGGCATCAAAATGAAATGCATGTATAGCGGCGCCATAAAAGTTTGCATAACAAAGTAACGTGTTTTTTTTTAATTTTCGGATTAAGATTTCTTGAAATACTTGAATTTTTAAGGTAGATAGCGTAATTGGTAATTATACTGATATGAGGATTACTTTGGTCTTAATTTTAATTAGAGCCACCAACAGGAGTAAAAAGCCAAAATATTCTCCCTAAATTCTACTATAGATCTCGGAAACCATCATTTGTCTAAATCTGACCTTAACGCTTTCAATTCATGAATATTGAAAACACATTTTTGGGGATAAGGCCGTAACGTAAAATTTTCCTACAAAACCTCGTGTTAGGCGGGTGATGTCGAAGACCAAAATGTTCTTAATTAAAGTTTAAAAGTTGGACGGGGACAACTAAATGATGATATATGATATGATACAGTAGAGCCACCGGCCAAAAATAAAGGTTTATATTGGGAAATTATGTAATACCAACCATAATCATTTTTGAATGGGTATTATGGCTTAGAGCAGCTATATGAAATCGAAAGGAATTAATATATCCTACTCGAAATTCCTTCTGATTCCAAACTATAACCTCTCTTAAGATATTCGAATTCATTCACATATATTCCCAATATAAACGTTTATTGTTGTACCCGTCTTTTCACCTTTCTTTGCTGGCAATCTAAGCCAAAATCTCCCTAAATACTTCATGGCCATTGGAAAGAATTTTTAACCCCTCTCAACAACTTAAATCGAAGAAATATCTGTATATAAGAGCTTCCTTGAAAAATTAAATAAAATTTGTAAAAACTTCGACCAAAATAATTATTTTTTTGAGTTTTGCCTTATTAAGGCGGATTACATATGTTGGTGATTTTTTTAAATGTATGTATCTGAAATGTCAGGATTTCAAGGAATCTTAATCAGCAAATTTTAAGAAATGTGGAAAAGAGGGGGATCTTACCCCCATAATTTAGGATACTTATGTGTCATTGGCTGAGTTTTTCCTACAATTTTTTTTGTTGCAATTTGCCTATGTCTCATGCCTCAGTGATCTTAGTCATACAGAAAATGAATATAACTAAACTACTAAACTTTATGTGCAATTAAGAAGAAATGGATTCAACCTCTATATCTATTTGTAAGCAGATAAGAATCTTCAGCTATTTCCAATACAACCTAATGTACCAGCTATTCGGTTTGCCTTCTATGATGCGCTAGTGGGTGTCATGACGGAAATAACTTACATGGGATGCTTGTCCAAGGATGTGGCGTCCGACTTGGGTGTGGCAGCGGATGTGGTGGTAGTCAGGTAGCACAACACCAATATGATGCTGGCCGTGTAGGCGGTATAAAAGTTAATCGAATTGCGCAAAAAGTGGTAGTAATTGTGGCCAATGTAATTGAAGGCTGCGGTTTGAGTTGACGCCCTCGAGGCTGGTGAGGCGGCATGACAGTTGCTACAACTGCTTCGGCTGTTGGATGCGTTACTGCAGATGTTTGCAATGCTAACTTTGTTATTGTTGTTACTGCTGCCGCACTGTTGCTGGCGAGTACATTGCTGGTGGTGGTGGTGGTGATGAGGATGATATTTTGAGCTGATGGCATCATGAAGAGAGCGGGAGGAATTCGTTGAAGTGTAAGGGATGTGTTCGGGCTGTGATCCTTGTTTGCGCTGACAGTAGCCCCTATATGGCTCAGACTTATTATTGTTGTTGGTGTTGTTGTTAATGTGGTTGCTGTTCATGGAGCTACATTGCTCGAAAGCTGCGCAATGCTTCCGACATTGCTCGTCAGTGGTACGCATCAATGTTTCCACCATAGCTGCACAATTGCCAATTGCTTCAGTTAAGGAGTTCTTTAAATCGAGAGCATTCGATGTTAGGGCCACACTGGCATGAGACACAGTGTTTTGCCAACATTTTCCCTCCATCGAACTGCTGTTGTTGCACGAATCCAGTTGCTGGGACATGGAATCGGGGGTTCTGTCCAGGTATGCATATTTCTTGTCATGGCATTCATTGCGAAACGTGTTTTTGTGTTTCTGGCAGACGAAGGACGACACCAGACCGGGGCAAGGGCACTTGCAGTTGCAATTGTTGACGTTGTTGTTGCAACAATTGCAGCTGAGATAGTCAAAACAATATCTCGGCTGCGTGGCAATTTCGGACACAAACAAGCTCTGTTGACGACAGCAAATTCTATTGTGGCAGGCGAGTGGATAACAGCTGGGACACGACTCTGGAAGTGTTTCTCTTTCTTGAACCGGCAGAAAATTCGGCGAGCGACTTCTACAGTTGTTATTTATGTTTTCCTTGACTTCCAAACTGTAAAAGTTGGTCTTGCCTTTAAATTCGTCTCGACTATTGTTGTTGCTGCTACTATTGGTATCTTTAACGTTTGTTGCTGTTGTTGTTATTGTTGATGTGATATTGTTGTTGGTGGTGGTAGTCTTTTTGGCTTTAGCTGGTTTTTGTTGCAGTTGGCAGTCGTCGTTAGTTTTATCCTGTTTTGGGTTGTAGTGGTTGCAAATGCTGTTGTTCTTAGTGTTATAACTACTGCTGTTGTTGTTGTTCTTGTTGTTGTGAGTAATGCAATTATTATTGCCCGGAACAAGTGCTGTTGTTGATTCTCTTGCGTAAAAGTTTCGTGTTCTAAACGCTGGCTCCACTATCGTTGCTAGGCATGCAGTATCAAATGTTTCATTTATCCCACTAGTCTGTATGGCTGTTTCAAAGGAACAGCCCATGTTATTTTGCAATCTGAAAGAAAATAAATAAACAAAGAATGTAAAATCGAAAGCTGTACGGTTTAGATTCAAGTTTTAGACAAATTGTTAATTTGAAGTAATTATTTGACAGCTGAAAGGAATTGTTTTTGCGGTTATAGGGGAAAATGCGGATTTGATTGAAATGATTACGCAATCGTCCGTTAGCCAACAACAATATTTTGATATTAAGTTGCTTCGCGAATGAGAATGTAAAGGGTGAGACAAAAAACTGCAGCAAAGTCAAACGCCATCATTTTTATATCTTTTTTAAATTTTATTGAATGGAAGCAAAAAATTTCGGAAATAGCATCAAATTTTAGAATAAGTTTAGAACTGGTCACCTTTGGCGCGAATTATGGCCTTCAAAAATACTTCAGAAACAATAGTCCAACGGATTGGTATCTAGGGATTTTGGTGGCCATTGTGCGCTGTAAATTAAACGAGGAACCTCATTTCGTAACCATTGTTGGGTGGCGCGTGATGAGTGTGATGGTGCTGAATCCTGTTGGAATGTCCTAGGTCTGTGGCCAAAATGTCCCAAGGCTTAAATATAACCTCAACGGTCGATAAATACGAGCGGAGAGCAACCATCGGCTGTTATGGCGGTCCACACCAACACCATGGTCGGCGATTGAGTTCTCGTGGCCAAACGAAGGTGCACATTTTCAGCTGACCTCTTTGGCAAGTAAACATGATCATTTTGTTTGTTGACAAACTGCTGGACAACGAATGTTTTCTCATTTTGAGTCTATTTTCTTTCCGTTGCGTTATAAGTTCTTCCATTTTTTGAAATTTCAATGGCTTTACCCCGAGCTCATTTTTAAGTATTTGGCGAATGGAATATTGTGATATTTTCAGCTCACGAACCCGGCCACTGCGACGCGGGTTTCGATCAAGTCGCTTCTTTACTTTTCGAACCATTCCTGCTGATGTTGCTGTTTTCTTCCGTCCACTTCCTTGACATCGGGCTATGCTACCAGTATCACGTTAACGAGCGATGGTACGAGATACAAAAGATTTATTCACATTTAAATGTTGGAGTGCTCTAACGATAGCCACTTGTAGTTTTCAAGCCAAATATAAAGAAATCACACTGTCACGCTTGAATTCCATCACGAATAACTTTTTTCTGGAAAATTCTCACGCTTGTTAACAATATAATGAGTTGTTATTGGAATAATTTTAACAGCTTAACGGACGAGTGGCTTAGAAATGACAGCAGTCTGAAGTTGGTTGCAGTTTTTTCATCTCACCCTGTATATATTTTCTGGATATGAACTGTAATTTACACAAGCTTTTATTGACATAAATCCATAAATCTCCTATTGCTTATAGTTGACAAAAACACAATTTTACAAGGTAATAATAATTTTTTAAGGTAATTTCAATAAAAACGTCCAACCTAAAAAATTATTTTTTTCCTTGGAAATGTCCTCACAACTTTTGTCCTGTGGCAAAAATATTTATTGTCTGAAATTCCCGACTTTTATATACTAATATATAAAAGGGTAGTCAAATAACTGAGGATCAGTCTTGGTGTGTAGGCGTTTTATAAGGCGGCTACTGTAATAGTACTATACTTAAAAAATTGTACCATTTTGTATTATGTGAACGGATAGAGCTAAATACTTCAACATTGGTATGAGATTCAAGGTTGGAAAGTGAGTTTTATATATTATGATTTTGGAAACTCTAATAAATGACATTAAATTTGGAACAGTTTGGTTTAGGGTGGACAGGGGTTTGTAATAAATAAGTGGTTTTGGAAATGTGTACTACAAGTATACGAAAAGTACAAAATAATGCCATATTTGGTACAATTTGCTATATGGAAAACAGGTAATGCTTACAGTTTGAAAGTTGGTATTAGGGTTTCGGATATATGAACTATAATTGTACGACAAGTACTGAATGGTACAATATTTGGTATTGGGTGACAGAGATAAAATTTCCAAATTTGTTATTTAGATTACTTATGGTATCTGTATACGAAAAGTACGAAATGTCTTTAGGTATATAGTCTTTATTGGTATATGGTGGTGTTTTTGCCAATACGTATTATAACTGTTCGAAAAATACAAAGTGGTACTCAATTTGGTACTGGGGAAAGGTATTTGATATTGAGGTCACTGTTGGCTTCCAGGACATATAGAGACATCGAAATAGGTTTAGACAGAAAAATTGGATTTGGATCCATTGTGCAATTATTTTACTCCTCCTCGGAACTTTAAAATGAAAGATTTCGAAGACCTTTTGTTCTTCGTATTATTACTTCCGAAAAAAGAATAATATATAAAAAACTTGCAAGCCTGAACATTTAGTACGATATATTGAGTTTTGATTAAAAATTTTTGTCAAACGGTAACAAATTTTGCATTATAAGTACCAAAAAGGCGTAAGACGAATTATTGGAGCGAATAAAATATTTTAAGGTGGGCTTTTCGCTGACGAATCAGCGGACATTTGCTAGTAAAAAAGAAATTGTATCGTAGAGTAATTGATCTCGAGAACAATGCGGATCGAAGATTTTTAGCGTATTTTTGTCAATGGACGCATTCTTATATAAAAGTCGAAGAAGTTATTTTAAGGTTGCCATTACAGATTTGGCATATGAGATTACCCTGTTAATTATTTCATGGACATGTGTTTGTTGGAAATGGTAATACAAAGCTTTTTAAAATAAAATTTTTAATTCGTTCAATATGGAACAAATGCACTGAAAGGTTTCTTATTTTAATTTATCCTTCCTTAATTCCAAGATCAAACAAGTAAGTAATGGTGCGGGATAGACCATACAACTCCATAATACAATTTGAACCATTAGGTTCAAACTCATTTTGACCGTATTCGTTTTTGAAATAATGCAAAACAGTTCTGCATAACTGTTATCTTTGACTTTTGACCTGTGGCGTTGGCCCTACATTCCATTGCATCCGCTAAATATAATACAATGGTCATCCAAAATGTAATGCGACTGCAAGATCAGAAATTTTTTTTTGGTCCATTTGAAGCCTTCAAAAAAAGCTGTAATTTCTGCCGGCCCGAATTTTGATACAAATTTGGCAATTTTCAAAAAAATAAAATCCGTTAAAAATAGGGAGATACCACGGGGGTTATAAGATGTGGACCTGCACAGACAATTTTCCTGCATAGGCTGTAGTATCCATTACGAACTTCAAATACAAAATTTGAAATAATTCCGGAAAAAAATGTCGCTAAAATCATCAAAATACCCAATATCGGGGGTTCCGTTATGTGTAGTATCTATTACGAACTTCAAATACCAAATTTGAAACAATTTCGGTAAATAATGTCGCTAAAATTATCAAAATACCGAATATCGGGAGGTACCGTTATATGGGGTCTGTACGAAAACGTAGACCTACATGGCTCATTTTCAATACAAAAAGTCCTGCAGACATAATGCAAATTTGTAAAATTTTATCAACCTACTTCATTTCGTTCGGATGCTAGAGTGATTTCCACACAGGACGGACGGATAGGGCTAAATCGTCTTAGAATTTTACGCTGATCAAGAATATATATATACATTGTTGGGTCTAAAATGATTATTTCGACCTAATATACCCTCCATACTATGTATGGTGGAGAGTATAAAAAGTACCGAAAAATTGGAAATTATGTCAAAATCATAGACTCATATGGACATTACTCTATATGACACATCGAAAAAAAAAAAAAATAAATGAATCATAATTGGAAGGCACAGACATCACCAAACCTTCATGGAATTTTATGCTACATATGTTGCCTTTAAATAGCTTAAATATGTCTGTAATGTTACGTGAGCGGTAAGTCTCAAGTTATTCGGAGACATAACTTATCTAACGTTAATATGAACTAATGATCAACATTCTAAATTTCGAAATTTCTTATTCAGTCGATTTGCGAACAAATGAATATCCCCCAACATTAGGATTTCTATACAATTCTCCATACGGTGGAGTATATTTAATGTTCCATTTCGTTTGCAAAATCTCGATATGTCTATCTGAAACTCTGAAACGTATCACTTGATTATGCAGCCGATAAAACGTTGTTGGTACGTCTGTTGTTCACAAAACCTTACCTTAAAACATTCATCAGCGTCCACACGAAGTTTACACAAAGGCTAACTGCATGAGACTGGTTTGCATGCTTCCTTTTTTCACACAACCCAATCCTCCAAACATTTTATTTTCCAAACATTTAATTCTTTATTTCTGCAGTTACACTATAATTTTAAAGATTACATATCGACAGTCACAATTCTTGCCAGCAACACATGTGAAGCAAGCTTCAAAACAGTGTTTAGCATAAAAAAAGTTTTCATTGCAATTGAAAATAGCAAAACACTGGTTTTAGGTCAGTGAGCGAATAAAATCAACATTTGAATTCAAATTTTGAGACTAAATAACAGATTATATCTTATGCAAATAACTTTTATGAATAATAAAACTACATCATGTTAGTTCGCGTGGAAAGAGGCGGCATACGCACAGACACATTTACATTTGTGTATATATATATATATATATATGTGTGTGTGTGTGTATGGACGTATGCGCCGACATGCTAATCTGCATAAATGCGTCCACCATGAATTCCGAATTTGTTTGTAATCCCACATTTAAAATGTGTCCTCCATGTGCAAAGGAAAGAACACACCCGCAAACACTCGAACAGACACATTACCACAGATTTACAAACATTCCCAATTTTTAAATGACACTACGCTTTGTTAGACCGTTTTAACAATTGAATAAGTTGAAATAAAAATTATAGAAATTTTTATGGTTCCACTATAGATTGCATATTTTTAAAGACAGAATATCGGGTTATATAGACGGAACAAAAAGGATTTGTAAAGAAGACTCTTGTGTTTGTTAAGAAATGTTAAAGTAAGTAATCTTAAAAACCTTGCCATTTGGGAGAGGGGAAAAATCTAGCAAAGCAACAAAAAAAAAATCCGTGTTTCACAAAAATAACATTGTGTTAAATTAAAAACCAGTAAAGAAAGTCTTAAAGTCGGTCGGGGCCGCCTTTATGATATCCTATACCACTTAGCTAATTTAGTAGAGCTCCAAATAACAATTAAAAGTTTTTACGGAAGAATTCAATCATACACGATATGATTATAATTATAATTTAAAGTTCAAAGGACTAAATATGCCGAAGCATTTGTATCTTTTAAATTCGGACTTGTGTTGCCCATTTGGTGCACAAATAATTTAAAATCGGATAAAAATATATATATGAGCTATATCCAAATCTGAACCGATCTCGATAAAATTTGGCAAAGATATTTCTGAGCTGTATGTGATATATTCCCCTGAATATCGTTGTTACTGAGTGCATATTACGGTTGTGGGTAACAAATACAACAAATCGGATGAAAAATATATATGGAAGCTATAGCTATATCTGAACCGATCTTCACCAAATTTGACATACTAGCTTCTAGACTCAATTCGGTCGTAAGTGCCAAATTCCATTCCATTTAGACAAATATTAGACGTTTGGTGCACAATCAAAGGTAAATCAGAGGAAGTTATATATGGGAGCTATATCCAAATCTGAACCGATCTCGATAAAATTTATCTGAACCGATTTCGATCAAATTTGGCATACTTATTTTCAGTTCGAGTTCTTTGCTAAATATTTTTCCCATGTTAAAACTTATGTAAATTTGAAAATTGAATTGATTGAAGCGTATACTGCTTTATTTTATGAAGAACTAGCTGGCCCGGTCCGCGTTGCCGGTCCATAGTTTTAGTCTTTAATGCAAATTTTGCATAGCATAATCTTTCACAAATCTAGCTCATAAAGGTGAACAAATTTTAATATAAATATTGATTCGACTAAATAGAAATAAATAACTATGTGAAGGAGGGCGAAATAATTTCTGAATAGTCGAAGTTAATTACGCTTTTACACCCATTACCATAGCACCTCAAATTGCGCATTAGAGTCCCCAAAAAGTCTATGTTCTTGTTCATAGTAAAATTCAATGACGATTAAACAATACCCGCGTGGTTGTCCGGCAATCGGTAAACATCACTATAGATCGGCGGGCCTGGGGACTATATGGGGACTGTACCAAAATATTTACTTATGTTGACATTTTTCTGTAAGATGGTTCTCTACTCACAAAGTAGCCTAAATACAGCAAATAATGGCCAAATCAGTTGAAAAACGTGGCCAAGAACACGGTCATAGCTGAAATCAGGGATACATTCATGTGAGGGTTATACCAAAACGTAGCCCAACCAATATTCTCTTGGGGGTGGGTTACACATTCAATAGAATACAACATTTTCTTTTCTGACCACACATTAGATGTGAAAGTGGACTTGGGATACTCCAATTCCTATGTGGCAATTATCTGTATGATGATTCCCTACCCCAGGGTAGCATAAATACAATTTTTAGCCAAATCAATTAATGAATGTGGTCAAGACCAAAATGGGCCCTACTCTGAAAATTTCAAACTTAATGCGAAGAGGTTCTCTACCTCCTTAGAAACAAAGGTGCCAAATAATGGACAAAATATTAAAAAAGTTACCAAGAGTCCCATTCGCCCTACTATTTTCCACCCTTTATATTTGGTATTTTACTGATTGTACTCCCAAAAATTTTTGCATTTTAAGTTCTCATTGGACGGATTATTGTCACATGAAGGAAGTAGGGCCACGCTTTGAAATAAGCCCCATTAGTCTTTTTCGGTAATTTTTGTTTGTTTAAATGTCTGCGCATCTTCCAACTGAAGCACGATGTAGGCCCTGGAGTTGAAAGGTAGATGTCAGTTACCACCGTATTTCGCACTTATTTCATTTTTTTGGTGAAAAATTGTATATAGTGAAAAATTATTCCTTATTTTGTTCACAAAAAATCCACTGAATTCAATATGTATTACAAATTGAAAAAAATTGACAAAAGAAGAATAACAAATTGAAAAAATCTTTAACTTGTTCGCTGATTTTTTACAGCAACTGTTTAAAGATCCTTACAAAGTTTGTCAATAGAATGTACTTTTATTTTAAAATTCAATTCCATTGGAATTTTTTTTTCGATATTTTCCCGTTTTGAGAATTGTTGCAATGAGATCTCTTTTTTCGTGTTTCTTTTTAACGATTTTGAAAAAGTAATTTTCTTTTAACTTTGGTGTGACCGCATTAAATTATTTCGGTATCATCTATTCCGTTTCGCCACCACATAATTCGGTACTACACTTCCATGTAACCCGTTATCAATTTCAGTTCTCAAGAAATCAAGTCAATTAAATAAATTGGTATTAATATTCGAATTCAAAAATAAAATATAAAAAACACTACAAATGTACATTAGAAAAAAGTAAGTCAAAATGGAAAAAATCATGCAAAATAAAACATTACTATTGTACATTTCAAAAGTCAAAATGAAAATGTTAACATATCACATTTTTACGCGATTTTTTTGGATATTATCCTTTTCGGGTAAGAGACAATTCCGAATTTGTATGAATCATTAAAATCAGTTCAGCGGTTCTTAAGTTATAAGCGTAGTAACTAACACAACTTTCATTTATATATATAGATTATAATTATTAGATTATTATTCCAAATATTAGCCGTTGTAAGAGGGTGAACCAATATCCACTATCTTCGAATCATATTTGAGTCTAATAACAATATTATTCTATGCAAATCTTCGCCCAAATAGATTACTACCTTTAAAAGTTAAAGTATGCGCTAACCTGACAGACGGAAACCCTAATCCAAATATCCTAAAACGGATTATGTCCAAAGACACATGGAGTCGAAAATCGATGCTTCTACGAGTCACAGTTTGGCCACATTATAAAGGTTATTTGTCCTTCCGTTTGTAACATTCCTAAATATTCGTTGTATACCCCATAAAGTATGTACATTCATTATCTGCATAACATTCTAAGTCGATTTTACGATCTATCTGTTGAACTCACGATACGGCCCACATTATTAGACGTAGACCTTCAAAATTTGGCATAACAATTTGTATTGTGTGTAGGATGTTGAAAATGAGATATATCGGTCCACATTTCGGTGTAGCCGCCATATAACGGTATCTCCCGATATTCGGTTTTTTATGATTTTCGCCACATTTTTTTGACGGACCTGATATTGTATGCATAGGTCTACGTTTTTGTATAGCACTCATATAACGGTACCTCCTTATATTTTGTATTTTGAAGTTTTTGCCAGATTTTCCCAAGGATTTGTCTAAAAATTGGTATTTGTAGTTCATAGCTCTAGCTCCGGTGGCAGAACATTGAATATTTAGGTCCACGTTTTCCAATAGCATATACAACGATATTTTGATAATCCTAGTCCCATTTACCCACGAGATAGACCCATAGTTACTTCTGAGATCGATTTGATGATAATCGGATCAGATTTAGATATAGCTCCCATATATCTTCAACCGATTTCGTGAATTTTGGCACAACCGACCGAATTCAATTTTGAAGAAAGTACACCAAATTTGGTGAAATGCGGTTCAGATGTAGCTACAGCTCCCACATATATGTTTCATCCGATTTGGTTTTTAGGTCCCTCATATTCGTAATATGCAGTCGACAACAATGATATTTGGTACCAGATATCTTATAGAGCTCAGAAATACATTTGTCAAATTTTATTTTATCCCATATATATCCTTAACCCGATTTCATGGTTATTGTGCAAATAATGGCTAATATCAGCCAAAATAGAGTGAATGTCGCAACGTACGTTTCCATTTTGTGGAACTCGGCACCGATACATATTTATACTCTGCACCACAAGGTGGTCAGGGTATTATGTCTCTGTGCATTTGTTTGTAACAGGCAAAAGGAAACGAGATAGTCCTTTTGATGATCTGCAAAGAATCACATTTTGAGTCGATTTATGCATGTCCGCCCGTGTTTTTGTGAACAAAGTACAGTTCGCATTTATTGCCCGATCCAGATGAAATTTTGCACAAATCATTTGTTTGGCCCAAGGACGAACCCTATTGAAATTGGAGATAATCGGTAAAAATTTATTTATAGCTCCCATATATATCTTCGTCCGATTTGCCTTTTATTGTGCACCAAACGCGTAATATCAACCCGAATAGTATGGAATTTTGCACATACAACCAAATTAGGCCTGAAAATAAATATGCCAATTTTGATCGAAATCGGTTCAAATATAGCTATAGCTCCCATACCTATTGTTTATCCGATTTGTTATTTTTGTCTTCCGCAGCCGTAATATGCACTCTGTAACAACAATATTTGGGGAAATATATCAAATACAGCTCAGAAATACCTTTGCTAAATTTTATCGAGATCGGTTCAGATTTGATATATATGATATAGTTCCCATATATTACTTCGACAGATTTTCCTTTTATTGTGCACCAAACGTCTAATATTTGCCCAAATGAGATGAAACTTGGCACATACGAACGAATTGAGTCTAGAAGCTAGTCTGCCAAATTTGGTGAAGATCGGTTCAGTTCATCCGATTTGTTGTATTTGTTACCCACAGTCGTAATATGCACTCCGTAACAACGATACTCAGGTAAATATATCAAATACAGCTCAGAAATATCTTTGCCAAGTTTTATAGAGAAAATATGTTGAGCTCTACTAAATTAGCAAAGTGGTGTAGGGTATCATAAATTCGGCCCGCCCACTTTAAGACTTTATTTACTGGTTTTTTAATGTTAATCTTCTCCAAACTATAAAGCCAAATGTTGATAGGTGGTATGCTTGAAAATGTGGTCGAAAATTGGAGCCACAAAATGACCTTTGTGTAAATTAATCGTGATGGTCATATGCCCAAAATTATATTTAAATGTAAAATGAGAAAAAACAATCTAACAAAAAAATTCTTTGTTATTTCATAATTTAGCAGGTGTTATATTTAAATTTCAAATCGGTAAGCTCTTTGAAAAACACCCTTTATAATGTGGACCCCGGTAGCAATAAGGAAGTCATTTCAATACGTAAGTCCTTAAAACATCAATATTGTAATGTGAAAAGGCTTTAGTCTATGCAGATGTCAACCTCAATTCACTTTCATTCCTTATTACCCAGATGTTACCCAATTACCTGTGCGCTTAATTCTGATTAATTTACACATTATTATCGATTAGCAATTGCAAACTTATTTGTAATCCCTCTTTGGTATTTTAATTTGGTAATGGTTTTTAATATCATTAGTTAGCAGATCTATTATTGGCATTTGTTCTGGAAGCTTAAAGTTAGAGTAATTTGACTGAATCGAATAACTAATTAGATATGGAATCAATCGATTTGAAAAATATTTACTTTGGCCTTTAAACAATTTTGGCTCGTATTTGTTTAACACATGAAAGGTCTGCAGTGACACTGGTTACTCAAGTTAATTGGTTTGAGGTGTCCGCAGGGTGGCTTACTAGCAGTATTGCATATTTGCCTTTGTACGAGTATATATGTTTAAGCACACATTTTTTATAAGACAAATCTCTAAAATTGGGTTACATTAATTTCCGTTTCCAGAAAAAAATACTAGCACTGCCCACATTGAGAATGTTCATGCAATGTTTTTTGATTCAATGGTCAAAAGTTGGTATGTGTGAATGTGATTTCTTTTAGAACTGTGTTAGTGCAATTCAATATCTGTGGGAAGTGTGACCAGCAGCCTAAAGAAAGTAATCGCTGAGAAAAATAAAATTGAATTAATATCTGTGTAGATATGTGCGATTTAACAGGATTATTTCAATTATATCTGCTGCTTGATATACCACACACGTAAATACATATACGTACATATGCGCGTCACAGGAGGAATGTGTGATGGGTGAATAAAATTTGCACAGATCACGTATTTGTCATGTCTCTTCACAGCGTTGATTTTTGGTGAACACATCTGCATGAGGCTATGTACATGGGATTGCAATACACTTCAAAGAGGCCAACAAAAGTTTATGAAGAAGAGTTTTTTTTTTTTGGTTTTCATACTGTAAAACTCGGTAGTGGGATTAATATTGTAATCATGCTGAAAAGTAATGTTTGATGTAATTTAAAAGTAAATTAACCAGTATCAAATTCTATACTCGAGAATACATTATTCTCTGATTCTGCTTAAGATTTTTTTTGACTATGACTACTATACATTTGATTTTATACCCAATTCCTCTTTGGCCGAAATCATTCTTAGGACATTTGGAAAGGATCTAGGGATGTCCGTCCGTCTGACCATCTGGCTTGTACGCACAAACGCTCTGAAAGTGTGTATTTGATGTGGGCGAAACAATACGAAACAAAGAGAGAATTTTCCTTAAATATCAAAAAAAATCTATAATATAATTTTTTTAATTGTCACTTTGTTAAGATTAAAAAAAAGTTTTTAAACCACACAATTTTAGTTTTTTAATCGATATACTACATTGCCCTTGAACGTATATTTCGAGGTATTATGAACTTTTTAACTCAATCAAACTTATAATACACCCACAATATAGCGTTGTAGGGTATAAATATTTTGAGATTCAAACCTTGAAGACGCACGAATTTCTTCGTAAAATTTACATCTGGATGGTCTAAAGGCATTATCAAGATATTGGCAAAAGAAGTAATTAATTAAAAACCAGTAAAAAAGATCAAAATTCGGGCGGGACCGATTTTCTGATACCCTGCACCACTATGCTTATTTAGTAGAGCTATCGGCAATGTAAATAAACGTTAAAATAGGGAATTTATGAAGACTAGATCATACCAACTATGATCGTTTTTGAATGCATGTTATGTCTTTAGAGCATTTTAGAGTGGAACGTTATGATTGTTTCAACGTTTTGATCCCCTATGGAGAAGTTATCGGAAAGAGCGAATCAATATGTCACATCTAGAAAGTATTTGAAAATGTAAAGTGTGAAAATGTGATTTCAGATTTTATAAGAGTTATTACTGTTATAACTTAGCGTAATTCCCTCACTTTATACGATACTAGATGAGGTAGTCTGCGTCGCTGGTCCGTTGTTTTGCTTTTGAAAGATCTTGTCTCCAATGAAGAGACATAAACACATAATGTGAACGTTTCTAAATAACAATCTGGATTACCACTCATATCATATTTGTATATAACTTGCTGGCTGTTTAATTTTTGAGATAAATAAATGGATTGTAATACGGGATCTGAAGTTATCCCTAGCAATTTTAAAGACCATATTGCCAATGTTTCTTCACAATATTTTACTCTCCACCATACATAGTATGGAGGGTATACATATTAAGTTCGTCATTCCGTTTCTAACTAATCGAAATAATCATTTTAGATCCAACAAAGTATATATATTCT
This sequence comes from Musca domestica, assembly GCF_030504385.1. NCBI lineage: Eukaryota > Metazoa > Arthropoda > Insecta > Diptera > Muscidae > Musca > Musca domestica. The sequence goes on along the minus strand of NW_026712363.1, from coordinate 8,096,538 downwards.
TGATCAGCATAAAATTCTGAAACGATTTAGGCCTGTCCGTCCGTCCGTCTGACCGTCTGTCGGTCTGTTGTTATCACGCTACAGTCAAAACGAATTAAGATAAGAAGCTAAAACTTTGCACAGATCTTTCGTTTGTCTGCAGGCAGGTTAAGTTCGAAGATGGGCTATATTGGTGCACGATATCGTATAGCCCCCATATAACGATACCCCCTGATATTCGGTATTTTGATGATTTTAGTCACATTTTTCAATGTAATTGTTTGAAAAATTACGCATAGAGTTCCTTGTGAGTACTTTACCCCCTGGAAGAGAATTATCTATATAGATCTACAATATCGTATATCCCCCATACAGTACAGTTTTTTACTTGTTTTTTTTTTTTTTTAATGTGGGCATGGTCGGTTAATTCAGCCCAAAATAAAATATACAATCGATTGTGAAAGTTTCATGTTGTTGTATTCAAAGCCAAATGAAGTGTCAGAATTCGCTTTCAGGTACACTAACGTTGGTACAATGAAAATTGTACATAGCCATAAAAGCATCATATGCTTCAATATTTTTTTGAATTTATCAATTACCGTGCTAAGTTCATCTAAAACTTTTTCAGTATTTTAACTTCTGTGCAAATATCGCCAAATCAAAAATTAAGTCGCCAAACTCATTGAAAAATAGCAATATATGACAACTCTGGGCGATTATAAGAAGGAGCATGTAGGAGTTACCACACGAATTTCTATAAAAGCAATAGTATATTTTCAAACAAAAAAAAAACGCTTGTAGGCATGTCGTATACCATTTTATTTCATGTTCATTTTCGAAGAGACAACACCTTTGTTACGCACAACAAAACAACACGAAATCCGATCAAATATGTGATTTTAATGGATATTATGTCACTTTCGAATTGCATTTTATGTCACTTTCGAATTGCAAAAATTAATAATGAATAAAAGCTATTGAGTCGCTTATAGAGCACGAAATTATTTAAGGTGTCATCTTAACTCAAATGAACTCTTAAAAAAGGGAAGTTGTTGAATACAACTTGGCTACCCTCCAAGTTGTAGCAACTCTTGTATCGTGTGTGACTGCATAAGATACATTTTTTTTGAAAATATAACTGTTTTAGATTTGTTCTAGAACAAACTGACAATACTTTCAATGAGTTAAAAATAATGTCTTTTTAAATATCTATTTTTTTTACAAATGTGCATCAATATCTTACTCACTTATTCGTTAAACCTGAAATTTTAGACATCTTGTCATCAATGGGAGTTATGCGAAACTAAATGAAATTCTGAAAAATCATGCTGGAAAACCTTGTAAATAATTAATATCTCTGTCGCCCAAAAATATTGCAACGTAATGTTACAAAATGTATTTGAAAATAGCAAATTACGGCTCCAGATGCCGACATTGGAAAGCTAACGTTACAGCAAGAAAATCAAAAGTAGTACGTGCCGATCCTACACCACAGTACATATTTAATAGAACTACATGTAACAAACTAGATTTTATATATGAAATGTGATCGTTGTTACGACTTTAAAGATTTATTTTGAGCTATATTTTTTATTATATTATTTTATGTCACTTTTCGTACCAAAGTGCAAATTTGAAGTATTTGCTCGTCTGCCCAGCAAATACTTCAAGGCGGCCGAGATTTTTCGAGTCAATTTCATCACCCAAAAATGAAACGCATACCGTTCGTTGTAATTAATATCATAATTATCAGAAATTTGCCAAGTTTCAGAACGAATTTCCCAACTTACATCGACCAAATTTTAATCATGTTATAATTTGCAATGTACATATCATTCACATATTACATGGATCAAACCGGTATTTACTTTTAGCAAATTAAGGTTTATTAATTTTACGTACATATATATTAGCCATGTATATAAGTAAAAAAACTGTCCTTAAATGCTTCAAACCCGTTTACTTTTTTTTACTTTGCATATCGTTTGAACACCCATCGGTGCAGGTGACTCAAAATATATTAATAGTCGTATGTAGGAGTATTGAAATATGTGTGTGTACAACCACGTTCGATGAATGCGAATAGTTTAGGATGTTGAACGTGCAGAAATATTTATGACATGACACTTTTTTGTACATAGTTTTGATTCAATATATATGAAACTGACGGCCATAAAAATGACAAATATGCTGAGCTACTGCAAATATTGTGGAGGTTGTTTGGAAAATCGCTTGAAACACTTTAATCTATGAAAATAAAATTGAATTTAATCACGCTGCTAGGCAATCATGACTATGTGTATGTTGCTCTAGCTCCCTAGTGATTTTAAAATAATGTTTTTGTCATATCGATTTAATAGCAATCAGCGATGATTTATATTAGCTTTTGAAAAAAAAAACGACATTTTTGAGTGCAACATAAATTGCTTTTGTATTATAAATTGTGTAATATAAAACGCTACAAACCTTTTAATGGTTATACATACGCAATTTTACAATTGCCATACACAATAAAACTGTGGAAGACAAAGGTGGTTCTAAACGGTCTGGGAAAATCCATTATATATACCTAGAAAATCAACCAGGTGCTATATTAATTGTTCACGCCATATTAAAATTGTCTATAATTTGGGGTGTACTTTTATGATCATTTTTCGCTACATCAACGCGAAATACACATATGAACACAAAATCCATTTAAAAATGCGACATATCGGTCCACGTTTCTGTAGGGCCCCCATATAGCGTTACTTCCTGATTTTCCGTATTTTGAATGTTTGGACCACATTTGTAACTTGATATTTAGAGTTCTGAGAAGATTGCTACAGTAATTGATATACTGTACCTCTTGACTTTCGGTATTTTGAAGGTTTCGGACACAATTTCAACCCCTATCATGAGTAACTGGATATTTTAAGTTCTGAGCGGATAAAATCTCTCCCTGCTAAATGTTGTGAAAATAAATCCACTATTATGCACTGACCATATATAACGGCACTTCCAAATTTAAGGTATTTTAGGTTAACCCTACGTCTCCCTGCTAAATTTATAGCGTTCCTCTCGTAAATTATCTGTAAAAATTGAGAATGAAGCAAGTAACGTCACCACAGATTTTTTAAAGACAGCTGACTATTTTCACAATTTTTTATTCCAAAAGACGATTTTTTATTTTTCCAATTAATCTCCGTTTTTTTTTGTGATTTCACTCACTGTACTGTTGCCGATATTTATATAAGGAATCCACATAGAAATTTTGCAAGTGCTCAATATTTTTTCAAAAATTATTTGAAACATTTTTTTTTGAAATATGATGTGTTATTTATATGTGTAAATTTATAAGAAGTCTTCTTTCTCGAAACGTAGTGCAATATCAGTAAACATTTGTTTGCAAAGGATCTGCAGGATTGCGTACAAAGAGGATTTCAGCGCCAAAGCAACATGAATTACTACTTCACGCCACAGCGGTCCCTTCATAACAGACAAAATCTTTCAGATACGGACGTAACGTGATTTCTAAGTTTCTTCTGTATCCGCCAATAATATAATTTTTAAAATTTAATTTTATATCGGAAGTAAAGCTTGCAGTTATTTAAAAGAGCGTTTAAACTAAGTGCTTTAAATCAATTAATTTAATTAGAAGTAAGAAACTCGACCACACAAACGAGTAAAACTTTCATAAGCACGTCATAAATTTGGTTTGCATTGGAAAATATTTATAACGGCAATTAGTGCAGCCACAATGCGGTTGTGTTTGTGGCTCCATTGATAACACATATACGCAGTTATTTTAACATTAACACACATACGGTAACCCCTTAAAAAAGAAAACCACGTTAAGTGATTTTAAAAAATTTTGCGATTTCTAAGCAAATTAGATGAAACTTGTGAATTGGGGTACTCGATAGGTCTGTTCTCTCCTTGCCAAAAATGTTCAATTCAAGTTCACTAATTGGTATAGCCAATTACCGTATATAACGCTACCTCCCGATTTTCGGTCCAACAAATCCGCATATTTATCTCATATGTGGCAGGCAAAAATGCTACACATGCTTATCAGCTTGTAGTTTAACTGCAACATACCACATGTGCAACGGAAAGTTGTATCTTATTTATTTCTAATATTTTCTTATCTTATTTAATGTGGACTGTTTCAAAAAGATCACTGTTTACCAAATCTCACCGCTCTCGTTTATTATAAAAACATTTTCACTTATCCGTGAACAGCTTGCGAAATATGTTCGATTCAAGTCCACTAATTGGTATTGCCTCCATGTAATGGATCCTCCCGATTTTCAGTATTTGACGTTTTCTGCCACAATTTATTTTTTATTTTCTCGAAAAGGAGAAAAACCTATTCACTCTTATTCGAATGACATAGAAAAATAGAGAATACTTGATGTATTTTTAATTAAATTTTGCAGTTTTTGTATAAAGCGTTAAATAATGTTTTTGCTGCATTTGGTTCGAATTTTGTGAATGCAATGTGCAAATTGACAAAAAATAAATAAATAAAATAAATAAATAAATAGAAATAGGAAAAACATAATGCTCCCAGTGTCTGAAACATGAAACCTTATGTGTGTACCCTACAAATTCTGGACTTTTTTATATTTCTTGACACAATTATAAAATTTAAGATAAATTTGTTTTGGCTTCAAATTGTGTCCCCAGCCATTAAAAGAGGTAATATCCTTAATATTTTTGTATGGAGAGATAATATTATATATACGCAAGTTACTTCCTAAAATCAGACAGTACCGTAGTACAGGGCCTATTCTAATTTTCGACCAATATATCTAATTTTTTGTGCTAATATTTCTAAGCGTAACATAAATTGGACCTTTTAGGACTTTGGGCTAACCTTGCTACCTAGGTGGTTACATATAAAATAATATTATTCTTATTACATGTATTCCACATAGTTTTACAATTAGTAATTATGTTCGACACTCATAATAGCTAACAATAACTCATATTGTATGATGATTATTGTTATGACATTCCACTTAACATTTGTGTGTTTGAGCATATGCCCTGGGGCAAATGGATCATTTAAAAATCATAATTGTTACGTTTGCGGTTGGAATTGTGCAATTTTGTGGAATTGGCGGTCGCCACATCACAATGGATAAATGCATTTCATTGTGACATTTATGTATGCAGATACATTAGTGTGCATGTGTGTGTGACAGCATCCAGTAAAATCAGATTTTATGATGCCAACAGTATATCATAACCATGGCTATCGGCACTGTCAGAAATGATTTCGGTTATAATTGATAAAATATGAATGACATTTTAGTATGGACTGAGGGCTTTGGATTTAAATGTTGTTCAGTGAAAGGAATGTTTCAGTCGATTGGGAATTCTGTATTAGTTGAGATTTGGCATTTACGAAAGCATGCTCATGTCTATAGTTGAATTATGAATTAATTAGCAAGAAGTGAGTAATTTCATCAGTGTCCATTAGTTTTACATTGAGTATACTCAATCGTTTGAAATTCTGAAAAAATTACTGCGTAACTTAAGTTTTGACTTTGCAAAGGTATGTTATGCGTTTTCCTTTGAAATTTATAAATCGGGGACCTTATAAAGAAAGATGGCTTTGTATATTAAACATTTTTACAATCATATCAAATACACTCATTCTTCTAATTAATCAACTGATATTCGATATCAAATTGAAATAAATATTCTTGGGAACATAGAATGTGTTTACCATTCTTTGAACTGTCTTTGTTTGCGTTTCATTTATAGTACACAAACATAGCTGGTTAGTGAGCAGAAAGGTTTGCTTACTTACAACGTATATTCAATATTCTGTGAAAACTAAAATTAGTTTACTTTGTATTTATTTAAATATAGATAGAAGTTACAAGGTTTCTACAACCCTATGGCAAAATGTGTTATAATACAATATTTGTCTTATCAATTCTGCGAAACCTAAAGTGCATTTAGTTTACGTTTGTGTGCATCAGCGCCTATGTCCTTTGGGCGTAAACAGATACTCTCACCCGAAATGTGTCTGAAGCCAATGCCTACGTCTGCAAAATTGCACATTTCCATGTTCTGATGTCGGTTTCATGCGAATGCATCACCGAATATTAACTTTCCATAACTTTGAATAATCAAATAATAAATGGTTTATAATTTATTGACAAAATTCTCGATATTTTTGCCAAAAGGACAAACTAATAAAACTTCCAAAGTAACTTTAATGCAACGACAAGCGAAAATGTTCTCTACCACACTGCCGCCGTAAACCGCGTTCTTGAAAAAGTTTTTTTTCTATTAGATTAGTTGCTTGGATGAAAGATATTAAAGAGAAAAGTTTGGGATATAACGAAATCAAGTTGAAATAAGGACATTTTTTTGCAGCAAATTGAATCGACATCGAACAATAAAAGAGAGACCAAAAACAAAAATATAATTTTGGTTGTAAATCTGGGTAATATGCAAAATAAAATAATGGAAAGAATGTCCAAGCAGATAGATAATAGTGTTTTAATTAAAAAAAGAAAAAAAAAAAGTAAAAAAGCAGTAATTTGTGCCGGGTCGAACTTTGAATGCCCTCCACCATAAATAACGAATTTGGAAACCACCACGAAGACGAAGTCCAGCATAGACAATTTTCGGTGACAGGCTATAGTACCCATTAGAACCTTAAATACGAAGTTTGAAACAGTTCCGGTGAATAATGTAGCTAAAATCATCAAAATACCGACTCTAGAAAAGTACCACTATAGGGGACCTATTGGAAGACGTGGACGTGCAAAAGGCAATTTTCAGTGACAGGCAGCAGTAACCATTAAGATCTTCAAATGAGAAATTTGAAACATTTCCGCTAGGCATTGTAACTTAAATCATCCAAATACCGAATGTAGTGAGGTACCATTGTGGGGGACCTATACGAAGACATGGACCAGCGTAGACAATTTTCGGTGACAGGCTGTAGTGCCCATTACGAACTTGACGTACGAAATTTATAAGAGTTCTGGTGAATAATGTCCTTAAATTGTCGGTGACAGGCTGTAGTGCCCATTACGAACTTGAAGTGCCTTAAATCATCAAAATACCGAATATCGGGAGATACCGTTATATGGGAGCTATATTAAGGCGGGGACTTGAACAGACAATTTTCTGTCGTAGGCTGTAGCATCCATTACGAACTTCATGTACGAAACTTGAAACAGTTCCGCTGAATAATGTAGCTAAAATCATCAAAACCCATAGGAAGACGTGGACGTGCAAAATACAGTTTTTCAGTAACAGGCTTTAGTACCCATTAGGAACTTCAAATACGAAATATGAAAAAATTCGGGTGGAAATTGTTGGAAAAATCATCAACATACCGAATATAGTGAGGTACCGTTATAGGGGACCTATACGAACACGTAGACCTTTATCGATAATTTTCGATGACAAGCTGTGGTACCCATAAGGAAGACGGGGACGTGCAAAATACAATTTTTCAGTGACAGGCTTTAGTACCCATTAGGAACTTCAAATACGAAATATGAAAAAATTCGGGTGGAAATTGTTGGAAAAATCATCAACATACCGAATATAGCGAGATACCGTTATAGGGGACCTATACGATCACGTAGACCTTCATTGACAATTTTCGATGACAAGCTGTGGTACCCATAAGGAACTACAAATACGGTGTGTGAAACAATTCCGGTGAATAATGCAGCTAAAATCATCAAATTGCCGAATATGGGGAAGTACCGTTATAGGGGAACTATAGACAGACGTGTACCAGCGTAGACTATTTTCGGTCACAAGCTGTAGAACCCATCACGAAGTGCAAAAACGAAATTTGAAACTATTTCTTTGAACAATGTCGCTAAAATCATAAAAAACCGAATATAGAGGGTACAGTCATATCGGGGATATACCGAAACGTGGACCTATATGGTCCATTTTCAATGTCAAAAGATCTGCAGACCAAACACACACTTGAGAAAAATTGTAGCCACTTTAATTGTAGGAACTATGAAAAGACACCCGGGGCTACATTAATTAATTTTTTAGAGAATATGTGAGAATTCAAAATATCACATTTCAGATCAACAACTAATAATGAAGTTTTTACTTGGATCGATATTAATTTTTTTAATTTATTTCAAGTTATAACAAATTGGGTTGGCATTTTTGGAATCAAAATATTCGAATATTGAATATCAGGGTATCAAATATCATGTGGACACTATACGAAAATTGTGGACATCTATTGAAAATTTTCTTACCTGGTGAAATCCTATCTACTGAGGACACGATATCAACTTCTGGTTGGATATTCCGACTAAACCCATCACTATACAAAAACAAGGACCGATTACTCCGATTTCCAACACAAGACATCCACCTCAGAATATCAACCCTCATATGATATGATATACGACACCACTATGTAGAATTAGCAGTGCTAGCCACTTTCGGAATATGTGTAAAGTGCCAAATACGAGGCGTATTTCGGCTTTAGAGCAGATTAAATTTAAAATAAGATGCAACTAATATATGATTCGAGTTGGTCTGAGTTGGACAAACGTAGTATGCTCGGATAATCACTTACATCAAATTCGAGGGAAATATAAAGAGTAATTTTTAAGAAACGCATAAAATTCAGATGAATACATGAAATCTTTGTTTGACTTAATAGTGCATGAAGATTATTTCATGCTAATATTGACCGTAACTGCTCCTCAAATGGACCCTCCGCTCACTCCAATTTTGGCATAGTCTTTCCAATGTCTCGGCCGGTATATCACAAATAAATACTTCATTGTTGGCTTTCAATGCTGTCGGTATTTGGATGATTGTAGCCAAATTTGTCACTGAAATTAGAAAATCCGCAAAAGGAGTTCCTTGTGAGTACTTTACCCCCTGGAAGAGCATTGTCTATATAGGTCTACGATATCACATATCCCCCATATAACGGTACCTCTCTATTTTCGACATTTTGAGGATTTTAGGGAAATTATTCACCAGAGTTATTTCAAATTGTGTATTTACAATTCGTAATGGGTACTTCAGCCTATAACAGGTCCAGGTCCTCGTATAGGCCCGATATAACGGCACCTCCCTATGTTCGGCATGTTGATGATTTTAGCTACATTATTCACCGGATTTTTTTGGTATTTGAATATTGTAATGGCTTATGACAAAAGTTGCCCATACATATAAACGTTTTCGAATCGACTCCAATGTAACGGCTATATTCGGTATTTTTAAGATTTTAACAGAATTTTTAACGGATTTTATTTTTTTGAACATTTTCAAATTTGATCAAAATGGTGGAGGGTATTCAAAGTTTCTTAAAACATTTGAACGGAAGTGTAGAACTAAATCAAAATTAATATGAAAAAAAAAAAATACAAAAAAAATACATCCTCCTACTTTATTGTTGTTAATCCTTATAATTCATAGAAAAGACATTTGTTTGGTGTGATGGTGGGGAACCTTAATTACTTTTGAAAAATTCATGACTTTTTTTTCTTTTGCTTTAAACTAATTACAATTGTAGTACAACAACATCCCTAATTACACAAATCCCATTTCACCTCAAACTAATTGTAATGGATTACTGATATTCGTGTATGTATGTGTGCATATATGTGCAGCCATCCCATAGAAGATAAATATATTACAGTAGCTAAAATGTGCAATTCTGCTACTTATGCGAAATTTATGTCGAATACCAAACGGATTAAAAATAAAATTAGGTTATCATTTTGGAAAATGCTTGCAATATGGTAAGGCTTTTAATGTAACCGGAATTATTGCTTTGTGTGTTGATCACGATTGAAAATTGTAAATACGTTCGGAAAGCATTCTGTTGTCACAATAATTCCTAAAAATATTTAAACTCGCGTGTTGGCAGTCATTATTAATGATAAATGTCAAAAGTTTTCGGATAATATTTTAATTTCAACAAGTAAAAACGGCGTAAGTTGGGCCGAACCGAACTTTGCATACCCTTTACAATGTAAAAAGTTGATCATGACTGAATGCTTTTCAGAAGAGTCTTGCCGACTTCTCCGCAAACTTTTTGTATTATACCCTCCACCATACTATGGAGGGTATATTAATTTTGTCATTCCGTTTGTAACTCCTCGAAATATTCATGTCAGACCCAACAAAGTATATATATTCTTGATCAGCGTAAAATTCTAAGAAGATTTAGTCATGTCCGTCTGTTTGTCTGTGTGTCTGTCCGTCTGTCTGTCTGTCTGTTGTAATCACGCTATCTTTCGAACAAATTGAGATAGAAGGCTAAAATTTTGCACACATGTATTTTTTCCCAGTAGGCAGGTTAAGTTCGTAAATGGGCCATGTAGGTCCAAGTTATCATATAGCCCCCATATAACGGTACCTCCCGATATTCGGTATTTTGATGATTTTAGCGACATTATTCACCGGAATTATTTCAAATTTGGCATTTGAAGTTTGTAATGGATGCTACAGCCTAAGACAGAAAATAATCTGTGCAGGTCCACGTCTTCCTGTAGCCCCCATATAACGGTACCCCCCGATATTCGGTTTTTTGATGATTTTAGCGACATTGTTTACCGGAATCGTTTCAAATTTGGTATTTGAAGTTCGTAATGGATACTACATCCTAAATCAAAAAATGAGCCATGTAGGTCCACGTCTTCATATAGCCCCCATATAACGGTACCCCCCGATATTCGGTATTTTGATGATTTTAGCGACATTGTTTACCGGAATCGTTTCAAATTTGGTATTTGAAGTTCGTAATGGATACTTCATCCAAAGTCAAAGAATGAGTCAAAGATATTCGGTATTTGAATGATTTTAGCGACGTTATTTACAGGGATTGTTTCAAATTTCGTATGTGAAGTTCGTAATGGATACTTCAGCCCATGCCAGAAAATTGTCTGTGCAGGTCCACGTCTTCGTATAGCCCCCATATAACGGTACCCCCCATATTCGGTATTTTGACGATTTTAGCTACATTATAAACAGATTTTTCTTCAAGTTTCGCATTTAAATATTGTAATAATTTATGACAAAAGTTGCCTATGCAGGCCCACGTCGTCGTATAAGCATTCGGTATTTTTAAGATTTTAACAGAATTTTTAACGGGTTTTATTTTTTGGAAATTGCCAAATGGTGGAGGGTATTAAAAGTTCGGCCCGGCCGAACTTACAGCTTTTTTACTTGTTTTATGTTAAATTTAATTCTATGACATATGTCAGGGTCAAATCTAAATAAAACAAGTCATTTCCTTTATGATTTACATGCATTGATTGCTTCCCATTTTCATTTAACTACCACTTTGAACATGAGCACGTACGGTCAAAAATGTGTAAAGTTTTTAAATTACAAAGAAAATTATATGTTTCTATCTATTTGGTACAAGAGAAAATGTAATCAATTGTTCATTCAAATCATTTTAGAAGACCTTGACTTTTAAATGTTTCTGGTCAAACGTATTTATAACCTTCTTAATTGAGTTTGTTCGTCGAACATAATGAAATATCTTCCACTCGGTTGAACATTTCAAGAATATTTAATGTGTGTCACATTTTAGATGAGTTGCAACAAAATAATTTGATGAGGTGTTAACCTTTGTGTCAGGGAGCAGTGCAGAAAAACTGACCTGCACACGAATTGTTATTGTTCATAACACACACGTGCTACTGATTATAATTTTATGTGCTACCTGAAATTATTTTACAGTCTGACGCATTTATGAGTAAATCACATACAGCACACATATATTTCAAAATGGCAGTTTCTTAAACGATAAATAATATCAATTTGCAAAACCATTGAAATTAACCAACAAATAGTTACTATTGTATTTATATTAAGCATTCTAATCTTAGCTAATTTTATACAAAACATATACCAATGCACTTGTTAGTCTTAATGAATGAATGACAAGTATGTGAGTATGTATTCATATTAACACCAGCATAGAAACAGACATAATTTTGCGTCGGAACCTTAACCGAGTATAAATAAAACTAATGTTCTCTAAGTTGTATATATATAATCGAAACGTTCGACTTGACGTTTGACTGACAGACTGGAAAATATTTTTTTAATCCCATTAAAGTAGAATTCGAATGAATGCGTGTATGTTTTATCGACCCGTAATCTAAACATGCATGCCTCGTTAATTTGAGTTTCATAATGATATTGTGTACTACAAATAAGAACAGGGAGACGAATTTAAGCCGCTTAAGAGATGCCCTACATCTTTGATCAATTTTGGGCGGACTATAGCCATAAATTTGTGAGAGAAACAGCTGAATTGCTAAATACGTGAATTTATGGTTAGTGGTTTCATTAGTAAAATATAGGAAGTACAATAACTTCCAACATCTAAAACCACACAAATATATAATCACATTTTATAGTTCGAATAAATAAATGTGTGATACATTAAACTTAACTAATATAGTTAACGAGGAAAGGTTAGAATGATCATGAGGAAAATGAATTTCATTGCCATTGCATTATTCCGTCCAGTACCGGTCAATTTCGCCTGAGTCTAACTCTGGTTGTCCATTACCAGAAGGGTACGGTCATGCTCCTAATACAATTATTGTAAAAGAGCGAGAAAAGAATGCGACCGAATGGTTTGGCTGTTGATTCACTTCTAGTTTTATTTCAAAAATATTTTCCTTACGTACTACTGAAACTAATCTAACTTAATCTAGTCGCAGCCACACAATTATTCTTATCTATTCTAATATTGAATGGAGAACATTGCAGGGCTGCTTGTCATTTCATTCATGTGGTCTTGTGCATCTACTGAGCGCATCGATATATGTGCGTGTGGGTTATAACATTTATTATCTGACACATTATCGTATGCGTCAGCGCACAAGATCATCGAATTGTTTACATGTGGTATTTTATGGCGGCTGGGAAATATGTAATTTTTGAATATTGATTGTTTATTGCTATATTTTCCCAGCGCCTCAACCGCACTCAAAAGTATGTACAAAGTATTTTGTACAATTATCATTGGGTGAATCATTCACATTAATTTCCCCAGTAGCGGAAAAATTGGGTCCCTAATTATTTTCAGCATAAGATAGTCTTCCCAGGTGTCAATAATGAAGTGGGATGCCGGAGGTATATTATTCTATATTCAGCCCATGTATTAGGAAAATAGTTCACTTACCAAACGCATTTGACATTGTCTATAACGAATGTTGAAAATACTTCTATCAAGCCAGATTATAATACAATGGATAGATTAAATTTAGGAACAAGATGTTGAAGGTACATGTTATTAAAACTAAAATTCAAAACCAACCAGTGAAGAAAAGTCGGTCGGGGCCGACTATATGATACCCTACACCACTATGCATATTTAGTAGAGCTCCCGTAACAAAAGAACTTATTTGAATTAGATAAAAAAAATATGTATCGGGGCCGAGTGTCACAAAATGGAAACATTCGTCCCGAAATTCTCTGCATTCGGACTGATGTTATTCAAATATTGGCACAATAAACCTGAAATTGGATTAAGGATATATATGTGAGCAACATCCCAATCTTAACCGATCTCTATAAAATTCTGGTCCTAAATGTACGATTGTGAGGGACTTAAACACCAAATCGGATTAAACATGTATATTGGAGCTATAGCTATATCTGAACCGATTTTCTCCAAATTTGAGGAATATGAATACGTTTGGATGTGCCTAAATTCAGACCATTTGGACTTATATTGACCATTTGGTGCACAATTAACCCGAAATCGGTTAAAGATATATGAGAGCTATATCTAGATCTGATCCGATTATCAATAATTTCAATAGGGTTCTTCCTTACCACTATGTGGTGTAGGGTATAAAAAAATATGTTGTTGATTGTTTTAGCTTTTTGACCTCTTAAAACAAAATTATTTAATTTTCATTTTATTCCCGACGTTTTATTAAATATTTAATTTGGGTGTAGCCTCAGTCAAAGGAAATTCTAATATTTAGGGATTTTACGGATAGCTGATTGGTTATAATAAAAATCTGACACCTTGAAGTGTTGGTCCTGTACATAGGATGTTATATATAAATCCTCTTATCTCATCGAGCTGAGTCGATCTAGCGATGTATGTTTGTTCGTCTGCCCATAGACATTTGATATTACTGTAAAGGTCGCAATTATAGTCCAATACTCAAGAAATTTTTCATGTTTTTGGAGATGCTTATAGACCAATTGACGACTAAGAATATTTTTAATGCTGAATATCACTTACGGCGAAATTATGATTTCAGTTGTGAATGCTTTCTTTGGCAGATATCGCAGATGCAGCAAGATATTCAAAACAAGTTAAAAAGCAGTAAGTTCGGCCGGTCGAACTTTTAATACCCTCCACCATTTGCAACGAATTTGGAAATTTTTAAAAAATAAAATCCTTAAAAAATTCTGTTAACATTTTAAAAATACCGAATATAGCCGTTATATTGGGGTCTATACGACGTGGACATACATAGGCATTGTTTGTCATAAGCCATTACCATATTCAAATTCGAAACTTGAAATAAACGGTGAATAATGTAGCTAAAATCATCAAAATATCGTATATAAGGAGGTGCCGTTAAATTGGAGCTGTGCGAAGACCTGGACCATCATAGACAATTTTCTGTCACAGGCTGTAGCATCCATTACGAACTTCAAATACGATATCTCAAACAATTTCGGTGGGTATTGTACCTAAAATCATCAAAATACCGTTATATGGGGGCTATATGAAGACGTGGACCTGCACAGACAATTTTCTGTCTTAGGGTGTAGCATCCATTACGAACATCGGATACCAAATTTGAAAAGATTCCGGTGGATAATGTCGCGAAAATCAACAGAGTACCGAATATCGGGAGGTACCGTCTGACATGAGTATTTCGAGGAGTTACAAACGGAATGACAAAGTTAATATACCCTCCATAGTATGGTGGAGGGTATAAAAATGATTTTTCGAATAATTTTGGAATTCCCACAGTCAGAGTGCATAATTATAAGACTCTTCATCTTCACGTTTCTCGGGCCTAAAACCACTATATACTTTTTCTTATATCTTGAGTGAATCGTTCATTAAAGTCAGAAGGATGCAGGTGGTGCAGGGTATTACATGTCCAGCCCCCCTCGACTTCTTTTTAATTATTGGCATTTAATTTATTTTTATTTATAAATCACTCTCCTCTGTATGGCTAACCTAACTATACACATATATGTATGTATATTATAGTATCTTAATCTCAAACCAACTACCGACATTACCTTAAGGAACGCACGTCCACATACATACATGTGCTCCTACGTACGTGAGTGAACATTGTGCAAAGGGAGTGTGCGAACGATACGCCTGGCTGGGCGACAGTGAACCAGGTGTATGTGTGTGTGTGTTCAAATATGAATGCGTTTCTGTTGAGTTTTCCATTATTAATTGGAACATTCTGTTAAGGGTTTGCAGCCACCGCCACCACCATTGCCATTGCTACTCTGACCCCAGCCATCAATAGGCGATGCCTTGGTGGCATGTTAACCTGTATTGTGCTGCGGTTGGCGGTTTAAATGTTGGTATTGTTGGAAAGTTTCTCATTTCCTTTTCTGTTGGACGCACGTTTTCCTTTACTTTGACACTAAAAGTTCTTCCATTTCAATATTCTGAACGTCCGACAAAAGAAAGCCGCTGAAACTGTTGGAAAGTTGAAATCCTAATTAATGTTCTATTTGTGGCAACTCACAAAGCGCTTCGCCAGACCTTTGGTTGGGTCACTATATACATATAGTCTCACAATTTTTATTGTACGTTGGCGTTATGTTGCAACAGCTTGGCTTGTTTTATGTTGCACCGCTTCATTGGAGGGTATGCGATTAAAACGATTTAATTAAACGGTAAACTGAGCCATATTTAAAAGTGAACGCTAATAGAGTTTAGATTTAAGCAACGAGACTAGATAACAATTGTCTAGGCTACCGTAACACGAAAAAAATTAAATCAATGATTTAATGACGTAATTTGGCTGTTGTGTGGTCAGATGCGGTTTTATTGTTAGAAACCGCAAACTCAATTGACATTTTAAATTGTGGTGTACCAAGTGATGGAACTTTAATCTGTACGAATTTAGTTTAGTAAAATTCTTTGAAATTTCATCTCAAAAGGCGAATTGCAAAGTTTTTCAATTGCACTATATTTATGAGTTTAGATTAGTCAAAACTTTTTTTTTTAAGTTTCAGGAAATTCTTTTTTTAACAGTTGTTTGAAACACCTCGATTTATTCGCCTGAAATCTTGTAGAGCACCTAATTTATGTCTAATATGCCTGATATACCGAAATGAAAAGATCCTCGAACGTGTGCATAATAACCGTTGATAAAATATCTTATACTAATTTGGGGCGAGAAAAAAAGGAAGAATGACGATTATTTCGACCGGACAGCATTTTTTATATCTTCTATCATCTATGCATTATAAAAATTCCAAGAAATTTAAAAGAGGCTACACTTTTTAATATTTTGAGGGATTTGTTTTATCTAAGAGTAGGCCAAAATATCTAATTACATCTGATTTGGATAGGAATTAGTGCGGAAACCTTTAAAATTCCAAAAATGAGGAGGTATCGTTAAATTACAGTCTGCGTCTCTAGCCCGTTCTTTTAGTTTTGAAAAATCTTCCTTGCAATAAAAAAAAACATAAGAAGTCCGAACTTCGATAGTTTCGTTAGCCTTTTCCTTCTTAGATAGATCGCAGGCTTATTGGTGGTTTTTCGGGATTTTCTGATGCTCGAACCTATGCCATTCGTTGCCTGACATATCTGCCAACAGTATTTGCCCAGGCGTTTTAGATGTTCGTACTTCTGTTGTTCACCTTCTAGTGTGCTATAGACTGAATTACGTCTATTCGTTCGTAGTTCCGACAATCGTTCCCTACGAAGTCTTGCAGCACCTTTCCAAACGAGCATTTATAGATTTTGCACTACGTTTCAAGATAGAGTACTTCTTGGGAGGTATAATTTTGTATTATATTTTTTTTCGCTCTTTATATTTTTTTCATATTATACAGGGTGAGATAAAAAAAACTGCAATAAAGTCAAACGCCACAATTTTTATTTTTTAATGTCGCATAGCATCGAATTTTAGAGTAAGTTTAGACTTGTTCGAATTGGTCACCTTTGGCACGAATTATGACCTTCAAACGGCTAATGAAACCGTCACACGCTGCCCGAATGTTGCTCTGCGATATTTTGGCCCATTCCCGGCAAAGCGCTTGCTTGAGGTTATCGACACTTTGACATTTTTTTAGTGTCAACCTTGTATTCCAAAATACTACAGACACAATAGTCCAACGGATTGGTGTCCGGAGATTTTGGTGGCTGCTGTGCGCTGTAAATGAAACGAGGAACCTTAAGTTGTAACCATTCTTGGATGGCGCGTGCTGAGTGTGATGGTGCTGAGTCTGTTCAGAATGTCCAAGGTCTTTAATACACCCTCCAGAATATTTTCGCCATAATATTCGGAATTTATTCTGATGCCACGGTCGATTAATACGAGCGGAGAGCGACCATCGGCTATTATGGCAGCTCACACCATCACCATGGCCGGCGCTTGAGTTATGGTAGCCTACCGAAGATGCACATTTTCAGCTGACCTCTGACAACGAACGTTTTCTCATCGGAGAAATTCGACAGTTCACCATTTTCGGCCAAGCGAACAAGTCGCGGGGCCGATCAAGTCGCTTCTTTACTTTCAAACCATTTCTGCCGATGTTGCTGTTTTTTCCGTCCACTTCAAATGGTGGAGTGCTCTAACGATAGCCTCGTGTGGTTTTCAGCCAAACATAAAAATCCATCACGAATAACTTTTTTTCTGGAAAATTCTCACGAAGATGCTTTTGTA
Source organism: Musca domestica (assembly GCF_030504385.1). Classification (NCBI taxonomy): domain Eukaryota; kingdom Metazoa; phylum Arthropoda; class Insecta; order Diptera; family Muscidae; genus Musca; species Musca domestica. The sequence continues at coordinate 8,078,674 of NW_026712363.1, read as the reverse complement.
CGCTTTTAAACAATATAATGAGCTGTCACTGGAATAATTTTAACAGCTGTCGGACGACCGGCTTAGAAATGACAGAAGTCTGAAGTAGGTTGCAGTTTTTTTTCATATCACCCTGTATTTCAAGAAGAGAATTTAAACTGTAACTTTAAACGCTTCACAATTTTTTTTATCCACGCCCAGAATACAAAGAAGGTGGTAACACTTACTAACATTGTAATTTCCTATGTATTCTTGAGTATTGTTTGAAATGTTAGTTTGGTGCTGTATTGCCCAAATCTACTATATGGTAGTATGTGGAGGGTGCGTATTTATCGGCTGGCTGACTGATATTTTCTAACCCGTTATTGTGTTTATAATTTTTGCAGTAAGCTTTTTATTGCTTCCGGTCTTGTAGTCTAAGAAACTTTGCTTTGTGATGGCCAAGTGTTTTGTTATTATTTTTTAGAAACATGTTCATTTTCCATGTTTCAGTATAACATTCAATGTTCTCTAATGCTATGGAGAATTTTTGAGTTATTGAAATTCACTTTTCTTTAGTACTGAACCAGATACCAAAATCAGTTGTAATTAAAACCAATCGGTAAAAATTGATTTGTTATGTGTAATTTACTGGAAATTAGTAATGATACTTTCAAGTCGTATTATTGTTTATGTCAAATAACTAAATTATTTAATTATAGTCAGTGTCAATAAACTTACTTGATTTTATCTCGACTTTACCACCAGAAGAATTAATAAATCTTAAAAATATAATTATCCGCCAAAACCACTGTTGTAATATGACAAATGAGGCTTTATCCTCCAATGTGTACACAATGATAGTGACAAGTGTGCCTTTTTATACCGACAAGTAAATTTAGAATTACTAGGCCATGCACAGGTGATTCAGTCTCTGTGCCGTACAATACTAACAATTGTAACAAATTTCACAGGTGATGTCGTCTTATCTCCTCCGACTTCAGTCAGGCTGTCACCGACAGCCATTAACGAACGCTTCAACGACCTGCGAGAACATTTTTACGTCTTCATTATGCATTTCTCGTGTCAGTCTAAGCCCATCGCTGGGGAAATATGAGGTGGAAAATGTTTTGTGGCCACAAAGCTATTTCCCAGTAATTTCTTGGTCCAGTGGTGTACGTCATGTGACACGGTTCTGTTTGCCTTGTTTGGCAACTGGGGTATAATAATTTGCTTCTTGTTACTGGCTGTGTTTGTTTGGCAGTGTAACGTTGTACTCTCGTAATTGCTATCAATCCCTCAAGGAATTTTGCTCCACTTACAGAAATATATAATGAAATAATTTTGGTATATTTTTGGCAAGGCCTTCGCAAAAGCTTTGTATGAAATCTTCGTTTTCACTTTGTTGTTGGTTAAAATAATTACCAAATGACCAATTAAAATGTTTTCAGCAATGTGTGCGATGTGGCATGCTTATGAGGGTAGTTGCTTATATGGACAATATAAAAAATATAAGATGAATTTAAAAACTTTAATAAAATACGTCATTACAATAGTTCGATTGCATGCTCAGTTATTTTTTCCCAATGTGTTGAACTGGAAGATTCAAATAAGAATGGTCTGTATTAAATGTCTATTTCCTAATATGTTTCATTGATAAAGAAATATACAGTTATTGTTTATTTAAAAAATGATAATAAACATAAAAAATAATAACGAAAATTAATTTATTTCGCTTTTATAACATATTGTTATAAATATTACTGAAATACATCGACTTACAAAATTTCCGAATTTAGGAAACTTTTAAAAATTTAAATTTTTACAGAAAATATGGGCCAGGTGAATTTTGTTTATGCAGCCATGCAAAATATTTTACTGTAGCGCAAAGTTGAAGTTTCTGGCTCACTATTGTGAATATATGATAATAAAAACAAGTTAGAAAGCAGTAACTTCGGCCGGGCCGAACTTTGAATACCCTCTACCATTTGGAACGAATTTGAAAATTTTCAAAAAATAAAGTCCTTAAAAAATTCTGTTAAAATTTTAAAAATACGGAATATAGGCGTTATATTGGGGTCTATACGACATGGAGCTACATAGGCCTTGTTTGTCATAAGCCATTACCATATTGAAATTCGAAACTTGAAATAAACGGTGAATAATGTAGCTAAAATCATCAAAATATCGTATATAGGGAGGTACCGTTATATCGGAGCTGTGCGAAGACCAATTTTTTGTCACAGGCTTTAGCATCCATTACGAACGTCAAATACGACATCTCAAAAAATTTCGGTGGGTATTGTACCTACAGAATATAGGGAGGTACTGATATATGGGGCCTATACGAAGACCTGTAGTTCCCATTACGAACGTTAGATAGGTAATTTGAAACAATTCCGTTAAATAATGACGCTAAAATCATCAAAATACCGAATATCGGGAGGTACTTATATATGAGGGCTATATGAAAACGTGGACCTACATGGCCCATTTACGAACTTAACCTGCCTACTAGAAAAATATACACGTGTGCAAAATATTAGCCTTCTATCTCAATTCGTTCGAAAGATAGCGTGATTACAACACACAGACAGACAGACAGACAGACAGACAGACAGACAGATAGACGGGCAGACGGGCAGACGGACTGACGGACATGGCTAAATCGACTTAGAATTTTACGCTGATCAAGAATATATATACTTTGTTGGGTCTAACATGAGCATTTCGAGGAGTTACAAACGGAATGACAAAGTTAATATACCCTCCATAGTATGGTGGAGGGTATAATAAAATGTAAGGTAAAATGATATGCACCGTTTTTAAGGTTTAGATATTGTTATTAATGACATGCAAAATAGTTTTGAATATTCTAAATTTCATATTTGAGTTCTTGAACTTTTGGATGAAAGAATAGTATATTTCCAATTATAAAAACTCCTGAGCTTTATCCGTATAGCCTCCATATAACTGTACCTTTCGGTATTTTAAAATTTTAGCATCAATTTCAAAGAGAATCAGCTGAAGTTTGGCAATCCTGGTTTCTATTGGTCTCACTTTTTTTTTTGCAAAATATCTATAGTATTTTCTCTAGACTAAATGTTGGGTATTTTTAAGGTTTATGGCCTTGTTTTTAAGCAAATGACACAAATATTCGACACAGATGTCGTAAATTTACGCAATTGAGAAAGCATTTTATACAATTGACTTACTGAGACGCATGACACCCCGTCCATATTTAAGATATATTGGTAATTGAAAATCTGAAAAACATACAAATTTGGACCACATTTGTATTCTGCTGTTGAATAAAGTGGCACTACTTTATGCATTTTCATTTCGAGTACCGTAAATCGCAAATAACACAATACTAATGTTCATGGCTTTAATCTTACTTGACCTTATTTCGGATCTGATCTTTATTTGATTCATAAACATTAATATGCTCTTTGCATAAAATATATAATTCTCCAAACCTAATTCTGCCAAACATCGAATGGCAAACTCATCAGTCGTATGATTGCTGTTCATCGGTGTAACTTATACCTATCATGGTACAACTATGTATCACATTTCTTGCAACGTCATACTAGGCCAGTGAGGAAACGTATGCCCAACTCTTTAAGCTTCTACTGTTTCAGTAATTATACAGAATCGTATAATGTTCTTACTCTCTGAAACATAAATCCATTCGAAATAAATGTGTGTGTCTGTGTGAGTGTCATTAATTTTCAAACTCAAACATATCGAATTTAATTGCAATTGCCAATGCAACTTATCTGCCCAATGACCAAAGAGAAGTGTGTTTTTCTGTTGTCTTGCTCTCGAAAACTGGAGCATCTTGTCCATGTCGAAGAAAGACTAACATAGCAGAGACCTCAAATAACACAATTTGTTATTTCTTCATTTTGATTTTGTTTTCATAAAATACAAAGGATATCTTGTTAGTGGGCAGCCCTTCTGGTGTTACCAGTTAACTGGCAGGTCGGATAGTCAATGGCGATGATGTTGATGCTATAGTCCATGATAATGGACTCAATATTTTTCTGTTCTTGTTTGTGTTTACTGAGAACTTCTGTTTTTGAATTTCCTAGGCCATGAGAGAGGGGACGCACCGCCGCTGGAAGTGGTAAATGAAAACATTTTGACCCAGAAACTAAGGATGAAAACATAGAATATTATATGAAATATGGTACATTGTTGTTTTTATTGCTGTTGTTGTTGTTTTCGGCATTACTGGTAGAAGGAAGGCGAATATGTGAACATACGTGTATTGATTTTTAAAAGTAAAAGTACACGAATTATATAAAGCCCCAAGACTTGGAATTGAAATAGATAATAACTTTCATGAATTGAATTGCCTATGACAAAAACTTGGTATTTTCAAGTTCTGTAAATACATATCAAGGCTTTCATGCCTTCAATGGTTGGTAGTATAGTTCGGTAGAAAAGTATGACAAAAAAGTATCGATGCAGGTCCATATCTTCGTATATAATGGTACCTCCCAATATTCGGTATTTTTATTATAATTTTAGAGACATTTTTTACCGGAATGGTTTCAAAGTTTTTATTTAAAGTTCAATGGTTACTACGGCCTATGACAAAAAATCCCGCATGCAGGTTCTCGTATAGCCCCCATATAACCAAAAATTATAATCATCCGATTTGTAATAAGTAGTGAATCACCCCAAACCAAGTGTGATACTGATACCAAAACTCCCAACACACCAACACTGCACTCCACGAAGAAGTTTTCATCCGAGGAGAGAAGCTAACTGGTAGATCAATTTTATTCTAAAAACTTCTCTCTACCGTATATCGATTACAATTCATTTACCCGTGAAATAACAAAAACAAGAATGCCATGGTCCTACCATCTAACACGCCAACCTTCATTCTATTTATAGAACACGATTTGCACTCAGCAAAAGGACTTTCACCGGCGCAAAAACAAATACCGAATCGAGCTTGCAACCATGTTGCAAAAGCCAAACCAAAGTCAAATTGCAACAAATATTCTCATCATTATAGACATAATGTAGAAGTAAGCCAAAAAGAAATTTAAGCCCAATGGCAACACGACCCTCTAAGTGACGTTAAAAAACCCAGGCACCACAAAAAGGCTCCTTCGCCAATACCAACCAACACCAGCAACAATTCCAAAGTGTGAAAGTGGAATAAAGTTTTTGTTTTTCGTTTTGCTCTCGTTTTTTTTTTTTTGTGTTGTTCTTGTTGTAGGCTTTCCAAAACATTTACTAAGAAGGAAATCGATTTTAGGGCTCTGCCATAAAAAATATAAAATGGAAAATAACCAAAAATTCACTCCCAGCACAGCGTCGATGTTGATGATGGTTGTGTTATTGTTGGTGTTGTTGGAAGACGAGAACGAAGCAGAGAGGCAACAATAAGCCAAAAACTTAATTGAGCAAAAATAAGCATCGCAAAATGTTACAGAGGAAAACAAAAGTGAAAACTACTAATTTGACATTGAAAGGATTTGAAGTGTGTTTTTTGCTCTTTTTATTGCTCAGCCTGTTTTTTTTTTGTGGCAACGGATTAATTGCAATGAATGGAGGGCAGCATTTATGTCAGCCTAGAATTGAATGTTGACTGCTGCTGTTATTAATTCTAAACGCTCTTTCTTCTGTAGCGTCCAAATGACTTAATCTCTTCCGATGACACAGTGCCGTACAAAAGTGTGGCGCACGCATCAAAGGACATTGCCGGTGGATAATCACAATTTTCTCTCAACTCATTATCTATTCTTATGTGATTGCAAATCGCTCCGACAACAATTGCAAGGAGGTGGCATGGACAGCGATAATCCCCTTGTAGCTGCCGATATCAAACATATTTCCACCGAATAGAGTTAGGGATTAGTGTAACGCAAAGATTGTGATGCGCCATGAATGTGTTTTGTAGTGTTAAATACACAGTATTCAATTTGGCAATCGAGACTCTTGTTGGAAGGATTTTTGTTTTTAGTATATTCTGTAGGGGTAATATTAGGAGAACTGGTGGGTATTTCTATTCATCTATCTCAACAGGCGTGGCTAAATTTATATGTCGTTGAAACTTTGCATGGACCTTATTCCTAAGATGATTGATATTAAAAATGGTATAGTTCCTAATATTCGTCTAACAAAAAACCCGGATTTTTCATGTTTAAGTATTTGTAAAATCGTGAATTATTTTTAAGAAATAATAATTTAAGTCTGGCTGAATAGGGCGCATAGCCCCCATACAACCTGCAAAGGTTTCAGAAGCACTTTTGGAGATATAAATCCTTTTGTCACAAATTTTTAAATGAAAGTCCATTCATTTAGGTATTTCACTGAAGTTTGGTTGCTCTGAATGTCTTCCAACTTAAGTGACAACAAATATCAAATTCTTTAATAAAATGCTCAATTTAGGTGGAGGTGTTGGAACGCCAGATCCTAATACTTGTCACGATTTTCAACTAAAATGGATTTTAGCCATTAGACCATTTAGAATTGAAGTTACATTTACCATTTATTACTAATCAGTTATTATTTCCTACACTCTGTTATTCACAACTGAATACAAAAAATAAAACAAAACAATACCACGACCCTCCGAATTTCTATAAGATTAATAGCCAGTAAGCTCGTCAATGTTATATGAAAATATTAGGAAAAGCCTCATTTCCATCCACCATGGAAAAGAGGGTATATTAATTTTTTTATTCCGTTTGTAACATCCCTAAATATTTGTCGTAGACCCCATAAAGAATATACAGGGTGAGACGAAAAAACTGCAACCAACTTCGGACTGCTGTCATTTCAAAGCCACTCGTCCGACAGCTGTTAAAATTATTCCAGTGACATCTCATTATATTGTTTACAAGCATACAAAACCATTTTGGTGACAATTTTCCAGCAAAAAAGTTATTCAATCTCTCTAGCCCACTTCCATTCTAAATTACATTTTAATTTAGGAAGATCCATATACACTTTCCTATGTGGGAAACCCATATTTCGAGGTGTTTCCTAATTTTTGGCCCAATCAAACATATAATACACCCAACATATAGTGTTGTTGGGTATAAACATTTTTTTTCCTGAATTTCACTTTCACTTCACATTTAATTATAAAAATAAGATTTGATTATATTTTACAACGAAGGCGAAACAAAACATATTTAAGCTAGATATTTTACTTACATAACTCAAACGTGCTGGATACAATTGTTATATGCCTGTAAAAATAGAAAATAAATAGCATTAGATGAGAATATAGTATTGTTAGAATGCTAAAGTTATCAATATCTCAATCTTGAAAACGAAACTCTGTGATGAAAATTCAGATGTTTTATTACTTACGTTTTATTACTTACGTTAAATAATAACAATACTTTCTAATGGAATTATATAATGTTAAAAAAAATCAAAGTAATAAACAAGTAAAAAGCATCTAAGTTCTAAGACGAGGACCTGCACACGCAATTTTGTTGTCATAGACTGTAATACCCATTTGGACTTTCGAATACGAAATTTAAAACAATTCCGTTGAATATTGTCAATAATATTATCAAAGTACCGAAAACAGTGATGTACGGTTGTGGCAAGATATCGTGATTACAACAGACAGACGGAAGGACATAGCTAAATCGACTTACAATTTTACGCTGATCAAGAATATATATACTTTTTTGGGTCTGACATAAGTATTTCGAGGAGTTACAAACGGAATGACAAATTTAGGGTATGCAAATAACACTTTAAAAAGATAACAAGACAAAACGGCAAATGTATAGCGTGCCCTGACTTTTACAACATGAATTACACTAAACAAGACAGCCTTCTACCGCAATTGCAAATATTAAACTAAAAATTTGGATTAAAACTTAAAAATAACTAGAACAGGGCGGTTCGTTAATGAATTTATTTTTTGTGAAATATCACGTGGAATTCCGCTGTAAAACTTGATAAAAGCCGTAAAAAGAATAGGAAATTAAATATCAATTTCAGAAGTTAGTAAAAAATATGCCTATATTCAATAGTTTCCAAGTAAATCATGAAAAAGAGAAAATATCACAGTGAGCAAAATAAAATCAAAGTGGGTCACATTATTCAAATAATACTTGGTGGTTCGTTTAAATCTATTACCTACTCTCAAATAGCGACAGCAATAAGGATTATTTCATTATTTTAAGATTTTCCAATTATCTGTAAAATAGATGTGCAAAATTTTAAATAGAATTGTTATAACTTAAACAGTTGCTTTCTGAAGCCACAAATAAATATTTTGACTTATTGTTTTGAACTGTTTGTATTATATTGAGCGGCAATGCCATTAATCTTGGGCCGACATTATCATGGTGGTGCGAGTTATTTTTATGACATAAAGTGTTAAGGTCGCATATAATTGTTTGCCATGTGTATATACATACATACTTTCATGAGTATGTATGCATGCCTACGTAAGGCACCGAGAACATGCAAACTACCATATTATCATACCTAATATAAAATATCCTTCTTCAGGACATCAACACTCTCTCCGTTATAATTTGTATTTACATTGCAGTCTAAGTAAATGTGCTCCGCTACAACAAAAACAAAAACACACACTCACACCGCCGCATAGATATTAAACACGACAGCAACGTGGATAACATGTGTTGGCTGTTCATTGTCAGTCACGTCATATTTAACATTTAAATTAATTATTTGACTTGTATCAACTTCACTACATATATAATTACTCGAAAACAATTTCAATTTAATGGCTCTTTTTTTTACCCCGCCACGGTGGAGACCCTGATTCATCGTCCTTCCTGGCGTTTTGCTATTTTTTTTTGCTTTAATTCTATGAAAATATCTCGCCGACATGCATCTATAGACGTCAGTTGGTCGGATGAAGCAGGTTGAATAATTTCAATTATTTGACATTGACAGTTGCAAAAGGGAAAATGTGTGAAAATAGAATTTTTTGGTGATAATAAAGACAGCAAGTAACTTAATAAGAAGTATAGAGAAAGTTTGATATTTTTGCTAAAATAAAGCTATACGGTTTACATTTCAGCAACAAATTTATTTATTTTTTTTTTTTTTTTTGATTATAGCATTATAATGAAGATATAGAATAGAAATTTAACATATCTACTAATAAAGAGATATATCAAAAAAAAAAAAAAAAAAAAAAATAATAATAATAATATAATAATAAATTAATATCAGAAAGTCAAACAAATAAAAAGGCAGCTGCCGGGCCAAACTTTGAATACCCTTCACCATTTGGAAAAAATTGAAAATTTTCAAAAAAAAAAGCTTTGAAAAATACTGCTTGAATGTAGTTAGTTAACGTCCTATACGAAGACGTATACCTGTATGAAAAATTTTCTGTCATAGTACCCAGTAGGAACTTCGAATACTATATTTGAAACAATTCCGCTGAAAAGTTTTAAACAAATCATCAAAATACACTTATATAGGGACTATACCAAAACATATTTTTTCGGCCACTGCGACGCGGGTTTTGATCAAGTCGCTTATTTACTTTTCGAACCATTTCTGCTGATGTTGCTGTTTTCTTTCGTCCACTTCCTTGACGCCGGGCTACACATTTAAATGCTGAAGTGCTCTAACGATAGCCACTTGTGGTTTTCCAATCAAATATAAAGAAATCGCACTACCACGCTTGAATGCCATCACGAATAACTTTTTTCTGAAAAATTCTCACCAGAATGCTTTTGGTGAGCACTGGAATAATTTTAACAGCTGTCGAACGAGTGGCTTAAAAATAACAGCAGTCTGAAATTGGTTGCGGTTTTTCATCTCACCTTGTATTGACAGTCCTATGCAAGGATGTCTCTTACATCATGGGAACACATGCTGCAAATATACAGCAACTCCGGATTGATTTTGTGACTAAAACTTCCAGGAATCTACCGGAACATTTATATTGGGGTTATACCAAAACCTGCATCTATTTAGCCTATTTCCAATGCAGAAAGTCCTGCAAACCAATCATACATCTGAGTAAAAGTTTATCATCCTACTTCATTTCGTTATGAAGCTGGAGTGATGTATGTATGTACTTTTTTCCTATGAAATACCCATGTTAAAATAATCTCATTATTTGGCAAATATATTGTTTCTGGGATGTTACCCTACGCCAGTCTTCATATTTTGCAGAAGTTTCCGTAGAATTTTGTGCGAAGTAAATCAAACCACGTATGCACGTTTTAGAACGTGATTTATGGCTTTGTTGCGCTTTAAAAAAGTGACTCTTTGGGTAGTCCATAGAATAGATAATAGTAATGAAGAAATTAATGTTTAGAAATTTATAAGATTTAGAAATTTAATTGACCATTCCAACATAAAAACATTTTACTGACCATAATGGTTAAACTCTATTTATCTTTCCGAAGATACAAGTGCAGATTTTTTTTAATACTCATGATGCAATATTTCGAGGTCATATTTTGTGAAAAAACACGACTCATTTTAAATTCCGTTTGGAAATACAAATGCACACATGCACATGCCAAGCAAAATAAATCCTTCGATTATTTCCATTCTTTTCTGTTGTTTTTTTGTGTTTTTTTTTTTCATTCAGAACTAAAGTGCCTTTTTCTGTACTTTTGAAATCTGTGTTTTACCTTTGATTTTAAGCATTAAATCTCTTCATATACAATACAGCGGCATCAACGAAAAATCCATTTAAAATATCTACTATATTAGCAGTTGTGCGAAGAGATGTAGCAGTTTTTGGATTGAGATGTGGAAAATTCTTTGTAACTGGTGCTTCTAAACGTAAATCAAATGGCATTCCATATCATTTAACGTTTGATATAGAGCGTTTTTTAATAAATATGTTCTTTACAGAGTTTTCATCATGCTATGGTCGCATAAGAACATATGTCATATTCATTTATCAAACTTTCGTCTTAAGGCTATGATTTCTTAATTTTTTCCACCATCATTATTAATGAACAAATAAATGAACTTTAACATAGTAATGACCAAAAGAAAACTTGTTCCATTTAAACTATAATAAAAAAATAATTGAAAATACGTTTTTTAAGTATATTTAAAGAAAGTAAGTATGATAGATGGATATGAGGTTGGAAAAATGATGCACAGCCCTGATAGACATATATGACGACTCGATAATGAGATTGAGAGCATATTAAGAATACCATTCCTTGAAATAATCAGTTTAGGCCCATCCAAATCCGACTTTTCTGATTTAGCTGTCTTCAGAAGGAGTCGAAATACCGACATTTTTCGTATATATTTTCATACCCTACAACACTGTGTATTGGGGATATTATAAGTTTGATTGTGCCAAAAAGTTTGTAACACCTCGATGATGTAAATATTTTTATAATTATTATTAACATAGAACCAAGTTTGGTATCATTGCACAGTAGAAAATTATATTGTGTATCCAATTCTTTTGGGCCAAAAATTTTGTAAAACCTCGAAATATTGGTCCCCGACATAGGAAATTATGTATGGACCTTGCTATCTCACCGAGCTGTGTCGATCTAGCTGTGTATGTCCGTCTGTCCATGTTGGAATCACGCTACAGGTTGAAATGTGGCCCGATGTCAAATCTGACCGTTACATTGATGCTCTGGATATGAGAATATACAGCAAAATATATACAATCTCATATAGCAGTGATGGGGATGTTAGTTAAACATCTTATTTTGACAATTCTCACAAATTCGGAATAACCTTTTGCAAAAAATCATAAATCTAAGAAAATCGCATGAAAATATGCAGGGTATTATGTCTTTGTGCATTTGTTTGTAACAGGCAAAAGGAAAAGAAATAGACCCATAGTTCCTTTTGATGATCTGCATAGAATCACATTCTGAGTCGATTTATGCATGTCCGTCCGTTCGTCTGTCCGTCCGTCCATGTATTTTTGTCAACAAAGTACAGTTCGCATTTATTGCCCTATCCAGATGAAATTTTGCAAATATCATTTGTTTGGCCCAAGGACGAATCCTATTGAAATTGGAGATAATCGGTCAAAATTAAGATATAGCTCCCATATATATCTTCGTCCAATTTGCCTTTTATTGTGCACCAAACGTATAATATCAGCCCGAATAGTATGGAATTTTGCCCATACAGCCAAATTAGGCCTGAAAATAAGTATGCCAAATTTGATCGAAATCGTTTCAGATATAGCTATAGCTCTTATATATATTGTTCATCCGATTTATTATTTTTGTCCTCCGAAGCCGTAATATGCACTCTGTAACAACAATATTTGGGGAAATATATCAAATACAGCTCAGAAATACCTTTGCTAAATTTTATCGAGGTCGGTTCAGATTTTTATCCGATTTCAATTTAACTGTGCACCACATGGGCAATACAAGTCCGAATTTAGAAGATACAAATGCTTCGGCATATTTAGTCCTTTGAACTTTAAATTATAATTATAATTATAATCATAGCGTGTATGATTGAATTCTTCCATAAAAACTTTAAATTTTATGCGGAGCTCTACTAAATTAGCAAAGTGGTGTAGGGTATCATAAAGTCGGCCCCGCCCGACTTTAAGACTTTCTTTACTGGTTTTTGTTATATATTTTTACCTTTTGTCATATGTTTTATCGCATGAGATTTTTTCATATTTGACTTTCAATATTTAATTCTACTACTAATAATAATATATATTTTTCACCTTACAGCACTGTGTTTTGGGAGTATTAAATTAATTCTAATAAACTAGAAATTAAAACTTTCCTGATCTTGCAATGGCTCTACAGGTCACAATGCATGAGGTAGAGGGTTTAGGACAGCACAGAAGTGTAGCATTTTGGACGACCTTGAATTATATTTAGCGGGTAAAATTAACCACAACTTTTGTGTGAAACTGTTTTGGATGCCTATCAGCACGACAAAGTGTGTAAATATAAGGATAATATCCCCGGTAAGAAACCAAAGGTAACATTAGTGCAGGATAGTATGGCATTACTTAAAACAATCAACAAAAATGTGTTTGGAGGAGGTTATCCATTATGTTGTAGTGTTGTAAGGTATCACATGGTCTGCCTCTCACGAGTATAAACTTTGTTCACTTTTTTTTCACTCGCAATCATGTATACAAAAAGGGCACTTCTGACCTTTATATTGATGCTGATTTCGTTGACCTACATTATTAGATATAACATCATTCATCTAACGATCTACATTTTCAAACATTTGCATGACAGAAAGCACCAATAGGGGTTGAGATAAAAAACTGCAACAAGCGAAGCAACTCTTTAGCTCTTTTCAGTCTATTTACTTTCTGTAGCGGTTAAAGTTTTTGCACTTTTTAGAATTTCAATGCCTTTACCATAAGCTCATTTTTCTATATTTGCCGAATGGAATATTGCGATATGTTCAGCTCACGAGCCATTTCTCGACTCCTGCGACGCGGGTTTCGATCAAGTCGCTTCTTTACTTTTCGAACCATGTTGCTTGTTTCTTCCGTCCACTTCCTTGACGTCGGGCTACGCTACCAGAATTACGGTAAAGAGCGATGGCACGAGACACAAAAGATTTATTCACATTTAAATGCTGGAGTGCTCTAGCGATAGCCACTTGTGGTTTTCCAGCCAATTATAAAGAAATCACACTATCATGCTTGAGTACCATTACGAATAAATTTTTTTCTGGAAAATTCTCACTAAACTGCTTTTGTGCGCTTGTAAACAATATAATGAGCTGTCACTGGAGTAATTTTAACAGCTGGCGGACGAGTGGCTTAGAAATGACAGCAGTCTGAAGTTGGCTGCGAAATAAGTTGCCGCGAAATTTTGTATAGTCCCGTGATAACCCTATTACATGACTATATGATATTATTGAAATGAAATGAATGGAATGAAATATACCATACGCAAATACTAGTTTCAGATCTGAGAATTGTTCGAAGGCAGGAAGGTATTAACCATCCGATCACTCAATTTATAATTAATGCACTAATAGAGTGATACCCAGTAAGAACTTCAAATGCAAAATTTCAAACAATGCTATTTTAAAATGAGGCTATTTTACAAAGCATAACTGTCAAAACGCTACATTTCAAAGACAACAGACTTGAAACAGTGTACTTTCATACGCTATATGCGAACATTTTCCGTGAAATGGGATTACAAGGACGTTTGAGGACACGTTGCTGACAAAAAAGTAACCAAATATTACTATTTATTCTTTAAGTATTCATATGTATATTGTATATCTAAATATGCCAACATATGTATTTGACTAAAGTAAACACATATGTAACAAAAACCAAAAAAATACAAGACAAATTCTAACTAATCCAATGACACACCACCACAGACTACAGATGTAGTTGGGCAAATGTGACAATGAATCACACAACCAATAACGGTGCAATGTACACATGAATATATGTATGTCCTCGAGCTCACACTATTGCAAAGAGAAAGTCTCTATAAAACATCCAATCTTACTATGCAACATATGTATTGGGATTATGTCGATAAAGCAAGCATTTTACAGTCAGGTAAGTTTGATGTACATACACATATGTTTGAATGTAATATTTATTCATTGATTTAAGTTGATATACCTCAGGTCGGTTGTAATGTTATATATTGTATATTTGTAGGATATCGAAAAACTATCGCATTATATATGAAAAACCAGTAAAGAAAGTCATGATTGTATGACAATTAAAAAGAAAATATTATTTCCAAGTATGAACCAAAAAGGTGTCTTCAATAACACTTCGCAATAAAAATCAATTGGTTGATTGAAGTGATTTGAAAGTTTACATAAAAATGTATGAAATTGAGCTGGCAAATTTTCCCCTCTCTCACACTTTTGGAAAATTTGGGATTAAGATTCCTAAGATTCCTTGCATTTTAGATAAACAGCGACTTCGGCAATATTGCAGGTAAAACCAGTAAAGAAAGTCTTAAAGTCGGGCGGGGCCGACTTTATGATACCCTACACCACTTTGCATATTTAGTAGATCTTCACAAAGCAAATATAAGTCTATATGGCGAATTCGTGAAAATTAAATTATACCAACTACAATTATTGTTTTAATATAAAGTCCAAAGGATTGAATTTGTGGAAGCATTTTGGTGCACAATTAACTTGATATCGGATAAAGATACATGTGGGAGCTATATCCAAATCTGAACCGATTTCGATAAAATTTGGCAAAGGTATTCAGAGCTGTATGCGATATATTAACCTGAATATCGTTGTTACGATAACAAATCGGATGAACAATATGTATGGAAGCTATAGTTGTATCTGAACCGACTTTCACCAAATTTGAGATACTAGTTTCTAGACTCAATTCGGTCAAGTGCAAAATTCCATCCCATTACAGGTTTGGTGCACAATAAAAGGCAAATCGGAAGAAGATATATGGGAGCTATATCCAAATCTGAACCGATCTAGATGAAATTTTGCAAAGTCTCTTCTGAGCTATATTTGATATATTTTTCCAAATATCGTTGTTACAGAGTGCATATTACGGCTGCGGATTGCAAAAATAGCGAATCGGATGAACAGTTTATATGGCTATATCTGAACCGATTTCTATCAAATTTGGCATACTTATTTTCAGACATAATTTGATCGTACGATATGTGCAAAATTACATACTGTTTGGTCTGATATTATACGTTTGGTGTATAATAAAAAAGCAAATCGGAGGAAAATATATGGTGGAATTATATCCAAATTTCGACCGATTTTTGCCAAAAGAGTTCTGGGTTCTTCATCCAAATGCTGTTGAGGCCCTTATATAGTTTTGAGATATATTTCTCAACATTTAGGATAGAGCTTTGAAATTTTATAGAGATCTTTAAATGACTCCACGAATCATTGGAACTAAAAAGGTCATATCGATAGCCTTTTGGAATAGTCTCCTTGTAAAGATAACTCACATTTCAAGAATTTCTTATAATCAGTATATTCGTGTGTTTTGGTCGATAAATATCTGAAGCTGTTACAAACAAAATTAAAAATTTAATATACACTCATTTTAATTCACTAAAAACTGGTAAATATTTTACATGGAACAGTTCACAAAATTAATGCCGTTTTAGCAGTTAAATTTAGTGACGTTGAGAATAAAGCCCGTATACGTTGTTAATGGTCAGCTGAAAATATTGGTGCTATAGCACTCGTCGTTCTTTCGAAATGGGCATTCAATAAACACTATTGCATCGTACTATTATAAAGTCTCGGATCATAAGGTTTATATAGTTCCAACCGATCATCAACGATGAGTTCGATGGGGAAAATTAGATTTTATGAACAATTTCGGAGCTATAAAGTGATAATAAACATTTGTTTGTGATGGATGAACAAAAAAGCGCTATGTGCCACACAAACAACGAAGCTATTGCTCTTCGAGAGGAAAAGCTTCATCTTTGCCAGTAATCCAAGGAAACCTGACATATTTTGCACACTCAACCCAAACGGCTACATAACGTATTTATCATTTAATTACGTATTTATCAAATATTACGATGTACCAAATCAGATACCCCCTTCACGAATTACCGAAGAAAGTTAAGAAGGACAGACGGAAATTTATATCTGCTACCAGATGCGTAAGTGGCTATCTGATCGATAAGGCACTTTTTGTTCGTATCAAATCATATGTATCATCTCTACTCATATGGTTTTGGTTGCATTTTTATACCCTCCACCAAAGTATGGAGGGTACACTAAGTTTGTCATTCTGTTTGAAACACCCACAAAGTAAATATATTCTTGATCAGCATAAAATTCTATGACCGTCCGTCCGTCAGTGAAAATCACTTTAGCTTCCGAATGAATTGAAGTAGGTTTATAAATGTGTGTTTTGTCTGCAGGACTTTTGGTATTGCAAATGGGCTATATAGGTCCACGTTTATAGCCCATACCTACCTATATTCGGTATTTTGATGATTTTAGCAACATTGTTTACCGGAACCGCGTCAAATTTCGTATTTGAAGTTCTTAACAGGTACTACAATCTATGACAGAAAATCGTTTATGCAGGTTCTTTTTTTATACCCTACAACACTATGTGTTGGGGGTATTATAAGTTTGATTGGGCCAAAAATTATGTAACACCTCGAAATATTGATTTCCAACATAGGAAAATATATAAGGATCTTCCTATCTCGCCGATCTGAGTCGATCTAGCTATGTATGTCCGTCCGTCCGTCTGTCCATGTTAATTTGTAATCACTCTACTGGTCGCAATTATGGCCCGATCTTCACGAAATTTAGAATGGAGGTGGGGCTAGGGTCAGAATAGAACCCTATTTCTTTTGGAGATGATCGCATAATATTTAGGGGTTGAAATGGACCAAAAACTGAAAAAATCCTGATTTTGCAGTTGCTCTACAGGTTGCAATTATAGATCAATCGACGCGGAAGTTAGCATGGGGCTAGTGCTTAGGGCTGGGCAGAAGCCTTCCAATTTTGATGGTCATCGGGTAATATTTAGTCGGTGAAAAAGGCTATGACATTTGAGTTAAATAAAATCAAATTTTCCATTAAACCGCGAATATTTTTAATCCCGGCGAAATCACAAATAGACGAACAGGTCAACTCTGACTGTTACGTAGATGCCGATCGTAAATATATCGGATGTATATAGCAAAATATATACAATGTGTATACACAAAGAAAGGGGATGTTATCTAGAATGCTTATATCTCAAGAATGGCTTAACCGATTTCGACAAATTTTGTCAATTCAGAATGCCCTCTTAACATAAAATTATAAAATCTAAAAAAATCGCATAGAAAGATGCCTATAATGATGTTAATATAGATTTTGAAGTATTATGTGACATTTTTTTATTTTTTCATATTTTTTATCGCATGCGATTTTTTCAATTTGACTTATAATATGGAATTTTACATTTTGTAATATTTTTTCATTTTATATACAGATTACAATTATCCTCACGAAAAGGATAGAATTAGGCTCAGAATGGCTAGGCCTATTGTTTTCAAAGATGTCCGCAATATATTTAGGAGTTGAAATGGACCAACAACTAAAAATGTTCCTGCTTTTGCAGCCGTTATAAAGTTAACAAATTGAATCCAAGGAAATCTCGCATGAAGTTAGAGTTTAGGATAGCGGGTAGAATGGTCCACTACTTTTGTGTGTAAAAATACCAACATAACTTACAGGCGATATCCGAAATACACAAAAGGTGAACTTCTGGCTTTTTTATGCTGATTTCGTTGACAAATATAGCCAAATATCGTAGACAAGCAAATCATATAGATGAGTCTAAATTTGGTGATACAGAGGGTCCTCTTGCTTTTGAAGTTGATCGCAAAATATTTAGGGGTCCCTGGTCAAAACGCTAAGGGTAATATCTGGGCAGTGTTCCATGACATAATTTCAAAAGCGAAATATTCCAAAATGGATTCGGACATAAGGGGGCTTCTAACATATTGTAGTGTTGTAGGGTATCACATGGTCGGCCCCGCATGACTATAGCCTTTGCTTACTTGTTTTTTTTTTTTTTTTGAAAACTTCCAATTTTGTTCTATATTCATTGCATTGCATATTCAAAATTTGGCCCGGCCAAAATTTGTTGCATTTTAACTTGTTGCAATTCATATTCTCTGGAATTATGCAAAGACCAGATACGAATATGAAAAATAACTGTTAACTCCATTATTAAAATACAATACTTTCAATAGTCATAACTCTCTTAAGATGCGAAATTATGACCCGATTTTCTTAAAAATTCGATTTCAGTATTTCTATTTTCTATTGCGAAGGAGGGATACTTCGGTCGCATCCTTTTGGTCTAAATTAAAAATTATGTAGGAAGCAAAAAAACGATTAGAAACTACGCTCAGCATATCATTTACATAAAAAACATAAGAGCTTAGTTGAGATCTAACATTTATCATGGGTTAAGGATAATATATGTCAGCAAAACCGACTAATACTATTTTATCTAATAATTATTCTTATATTATTATTCTTATATTATATTATTCTATCAAAACTCGTCTTACGGTAATGTCCTTTGTGAAAATAACCATTTGTCAAAACAAACTGTTCTCATATATATTCAAAGTATTTCATGATGAACGAGCAGCGCAAAGAATATAAATGGGTTACAATAAGAAATGTCCAGTGCTGATTGTTTTGCAACATCCACACTGGATAACAATCAGTCATTTATGCTGCGGTAGTTCCTGCAAGTCCCCTTGCCCCTTGGCAGCTTATTTAACATGCAATCCTAGTTTCTGGAAAGTAAAAAAAATCCTCTCTTCATTATGGCAATGACCATTCTTGTTGGGAGCATAGTAAAAGTTTATTAGAAGTATGGCTACATGAATGGAGGGAACGAATTTGTTAGTATATACGTAGATGTGTGTGTGTGCATGGCTTCATAGCAATACTCATATGTTTGTATATAAATAAATTCAATTCACTTGATTAGTAAGGCGTTGATAGAATGGAACTGGTGTACATACACATACACCTAAGATAACCTTCTTAATCATTTAAAGAATAGAATGTGAATGCCACATAGGAGAATGGCATTGGTACATAAGTTTTATCGACATAGCAATAGCTCTAAATTTGTATTGCCAAAATATTTCAATCACGTGACCTACGTCATTCTATCCTAAAATTAGCCATTGTTGAGTTTCTCAACAATTCAATACTACAGCTGGTTGGTCTGTAAAGCCAGAAACGTCATTGTGAGGTCTGTTCTGTAGAGTTTTGAAAAAAAGAAAACGATTTAAAAACACGAATGTACTGGCAAAAACACATACACATACAAATACATACATATATCTGTATATACTGTATTGAAGCTAGAGTTCAACCTTAACTCTTAATGTATTACGTTTATTCCTAAGGATAAACTAAAACAGACACAGACAACAACAACACACAAGTACATATCTACGTGTTTATACTATATTCTTCGTATTCCAACTTGACCCAGATTTTGTAATAAAAATATAGAAAAAGAAACAAAACAAAAACAAATACGACCAAACAACCAACACCAAAAACAACACCAAGGGAAATGTACACAAGAAACGAAAATGATGTTAACATGTGAAAATATAATATACGTATGTTTGTATGTGACAAACAAACGCCATGAGTAGTATTGTAAAATGTACATATTTTGGTTGTAAATTCACCAGCAAAGTCATTAAAATGTTATATTCTTAGAGTGACCCGATGTCACTGGTTTATATTGTATTTCGACAATATAGCTCAATTTAAGGGATACCTTTGAAATTGTGTTTAAGAACCTACCAAAGTATGGGAGAGTCATAGTGCAATATCGTTTCATGCATATGCGGGAGATAATATTTTTGTTGGCGACGCCGTCAATACACTTGCGAAAATTTCTATGAATCTCATGAGCTTTTTTTTCATTTAGCTTTTTTTGGGCTGTTGTGTCATATAATATTTAGACATTGGTAAAGTTTGTGCCATTTAGCAATCTTAATTAAATCCTAGTACAAAAAAAAAACGAAAAACAGTAAAAAGTAAGCTAAGTCCGGCCGGATCGAGATTTTTATACCCTGCACCATTCGGAAGGAACTTGAATTTTTTTAGGAAAAATCCGTCGAAAAATACCCCTCAAATGATAACTTTTATATGGAGGCAAAACTGAGATGAAAAAACTGCAATCAACTTCAGACTGCTGTCATTTCTAAGCCACTCGTCCGACAGCTTTTAAAATTATTCCAGTGATATGTTGTTCATTATATTGTTTACAAGCGTACAAAAGCATTTTGGTAAGAATTCCTATGTTTGGTTGGAAAACCACAAGTGGCTATCGTTAGAGCACTCCAGCATTTAAATGTGAAGAAATCTTTTGTGTCTCGTATCATCGCTCGTTACCGTGTTGCTGGTAGCGTAGCCCGACGTCAAGGAAGTGTACGGAAGAAAACAGAAACATCAGCAGAAATTACTGTTTTTTATTGGGCTTTTTTGGTCGGATTATTTTAAAATTCAAATAAGATTTTATTTCATTTTTTGCTCGACTTTTTTTCCAACATTATCAAGAGTTTATTTATTTGAAATTTTTAATTATTTTTCATTATTATCTATTAATTCGCATTAAAAACATCAAAAATGGTTCGAAAAGTAAAGAAGCGATTTGATCGAAACCCGCGTCGCAGTGGCCGAAAATGGCTCTTAAGCTAAACATATCGCAATATTTCATTCGGCAAATATTGAATAATGAGCTCGGGGTAAAGCCATTGAAATTCCAAAAAGTGCAAGAACTTACACCGTAACAGAAAGAAAATACACTCAAAAAAGCTAAAGAGTTTCTTCGTTTGGCCGAAAGCTGTGAACTGTCGAAATTGTTTTTCTCCGATGAGAAAACATTCGTTGTCCAGCAGTTTGTAAACAAAGAAAATGATAGTGTTTACTTGCCAAAGAGGTCAGATGAAAATGTGCACCTTCTGTTGGACAACAGACCTTAAGCGCCGGCCATGGTGATGGTGTGGGCCGCCATAACAGCCGATGGTTGCTCTCCGCTTGTATTAATCGACCGTGGCATCAGAATAAATGCCGAATATTATCGCGAAAATATTCTGGAGAGTGTATTAAAGCCTTGGGTACGCAAACATTTTTGCGCAAACCTTGGACATTCCAACAGGACTCAGCACCTACGCACTCAGCACGCACCACCCACGAATGGTTACAAAATGAGGTTGCTCTCTTCATTTCCCGCGCACAATGGCCACCAAAATTTACGAATACGAATCCTTTGGTTGGCACTAAGATATACCAAAGTGTCGATCACCTCAAGCAAGCGCTTCGCCGGGAATGGGGCAAAATACCGCAGAGCAAAATTCGGCAGCGCGGTTTAATTGGCCGTTTGAAGGCCATAATTCGTGCCAAAGGTGACCAACTCGAACAAATCTAAACTTATTCTAAAATTTGATGCTATTCCCGACATTTTTTGCTTTCATTCAATAAAATTTAAAAAAAGTACAAATTATGGCGTTTGACCTTGTTGCAGTTTTTTTTTTATCTCACCCTGTATGGTGGAAGGTATAAAATACCCTTTTACATAGCACATTTGTCTGATTATCGCATAACTACAGAAACTTAAAAGCTGAAACCATACAAAGAACATCTTGCAAGAATGACTTCATAATTTTGATTCGCTCCATCTTAATATCACGAAAGTTGTAGATACGAATGGGTAGGCACAGGAATGCTTTAATGGACAAAAATCCAAGAGTCAAAGTTTAAGAAATAGTCATACAAAACGAATTTGCAATATTTCTAATAACGATTGAGACTTTTAAATTGGGTTTCAAAGAGTAGACTATATATGTGAAATCTGAGCACTAATACTAAACATGGACTGGATATTCACAAATTTACTTCTGAACAACTTTTTAAAGTATGACAAACAGGATTGAAAGAGTCAAAAGTCGAACTGGCCCGATTACATGATACTCAACACCACTTTGAATATTAAGCACTTTTCAGTAATAATTTCCAATATCACGTATATTTTAATAAGGTTTTTACTTCAAAAATCCCAAAGAATAACATATGTAATGCCTTCAAAATATAAGAAAAGCCACAGTTTGGCGTGCCGCCCGTAGTATAGTTTGGTATGAATGAATCCTTCAAGATATTGGAATACTTATTTGAACTATTTAAAATGTCTTTCTAAATATTAGTGTCAGTTCTTCAGGAAATATAAATAATGTAATGAATTCCGGTTTAAAGGTCATTGTTGTCATTATTAAACTACTCTGTTCAGGCATGACCAGAGCTACAAAAAATTATAAATTCTGCGGCAATTACCATATATTTACCCCCTTTGTCGTGCTTATGAGAATTGCAAAATTGAAAATCTGAAAACATTTTGCTATATCTCCAATTTCAGACTATGTCTACGAAATCATCAAAATGACGTTCTCTATTAAAAATATTAGCTGTCGAACGGAAATTTTGGTATTTCTCGCACAAACGTTTTCAAAAAATTTCACCCATTATACATTATCCGACGACTATCCAAAATGGTAAACTTCTACCCTGTCCTAACTCTAACCCCATGTAAAATTATGCTCCAATCAATACAAAATTGTGACTTATAGAGGGACTGCAAAAACTCAGATTTTGGTCCATTTCATCCCCTTAACATTTTACGGTAATCTCTGACTTTATCCCCAATTTCGTGAGGATCGGATTATAATTGCGACCTGTAGCATGATTACTAATTAAAGAGCACAGACGGACGGACACACATAGCTAGATCGACACAGTTCGGCTACATAGAAAATCGATATATAACGTCGTGGGTCTAGGAACAATATTTAAGAATATATTACAATTGTAATATAGTGTCAGTATCTTTACTGATTCAAATGCAGTATTTTAAGACGCATGACTTGAAAGTACAGAATTCAAACTTATAAAATGTTACATTTAGATTTTTTTAGTATAATTTTTTTAATCCCACAAAATGCAAAGTTCTAGTCCTAGCCATTGATGAATAGGCCCTTCATTATATTGCGAAAACCAGAAATGAGCGCCCGAAATAATCTATTTTCCTATTTGATCGATATTCCAATTGAAACAAGTGTATATACCATAACTTACAACCCAAAGATTACGAATTATGTTTATATATACTGCTTAGGTTTTACCAAGCATATACATCAACAGCATAAAAATATTAAAAGCAAAATTATGAATTAAATGCATATTTACCAACGTATTTTAAGTATGATTTTATGTCTCATGCGAGAATTAGACATGAACACTGGGCGTTCTGAAGAGCCTTAAAGCTAAAAATGTTTGCTACCTTGCCATACGGATTATGTCTTACACAAGATATGATTTATGAACACATCTATAAAATTAGTTTACTTATACTTATAAAATATTTAAGTCGGCCTCTCAGAAGCTCTCTATTATGCATGCCGATGTTCGACTGGATCTCAAAATGGATTATGTGAAGACAATGTAAGAAATTGGCAACATTTTGTTTGTTTTACAAATAAGCAGTTATACCACTACTTGAACCGTATCAGAATCAAGTGCAAGCAGGCAAGCTAGTCAGTCACTCAGTCAGATGTTCGGTCGTTCGTTTATTCATTCATTTGAGTATTATATGCACTGGCTTTGTATCTGTTTCGTTGTCACTAACACGTGCTCATACTGAACACACACAGACACACATGTACACACTAGCACACATTAGTATTCATGGCACTGAGATAAAGTCGTGTGTATACAGCTGATTACTTTTGTATGGAAAGCTTAGCAGTATCTGGCATTTTGCATCGAGGAGTACTGTTGACTGTATAAATATTTAGATCGAGTGAGTTTTGTTTTCATAGGATTTTGTTTAAATTGCAACAGCAGCAACAACAACAACAAACAACTTATTTAAATAATGTCGAGGAAATAAATAGCTATAATAATTTTATACATCCTCCACCTCCTGTCATTCGGCGAATATATTGTTTTTATTGTTTGAAGAGTCATACATTAAGTCACAGGACAAACGTGTGCTGTTGACGGCACAAGGACATGCCACATAAATGGCCATTTAACATATCACCTGCAGGCGAGAAAACTACACTGATTGTTGTCCGACGTTTAATAACACATTAATAAGCGATTTTTCTATATATTGATACACGCTAAATAACAATTACGAGAATTTTTATAAAGGGTGTCCCAACAAGAACGCAATTTTTAAATTTGGCGCCATTCGAAGTGTCATTGTTTGATATTTGAATTTGTTTGCTAGTAGAGGATACGAGGATAGTAAAAATGGAGGGATAAATGAACGAACAACGCATTCTCATATTGAAGTTATTTTACCAATATGGTGTAAGTGTTGCGGCTACAGTTCGCAAATTGCGATTAATTTAGGGCCACAATAATGCTCAAAAAAGTCAATGTTTGCCGAAACTGGGACGGTTAATGATGTGAAGACAACAGCGCCTTTGTAGTCAATTCACCACCTCAATTCGATACGGAACTCAGAAAATTGGTGTCTCCAAATCCACTACGCTGCGAATAGATAAAGACGAAAGATTTGTATGTTGACAATACGAAAATGCTGATTTTTCCGATAAAATCATCTTCAGTGACGAGACCCATTTCTTGACTTCGTTAATAGGCAGAATCGTCATATTTGATTGATTCACGAGAAGCAAATGCACCCTTAACGTGTCACTGTGTGTTGTGGTTTTTGGGGAATCATTGAACTTTTTTATTGTATTGTGAAATGCTAACTAGTATTTTTCTAACCTAGAATTGAAGAAATGAATGTGGAGGCTATATGATTTCAATAAGAGGGTCATTCGGTCAGATAAAAAGTTCAATTGCTGCAACATTAATTTCCCGGTGGTGTTATTTCGCGTTTTGGAGACCAGAATTGGCCGCATCGTGCGATTTAACACCATTAATTTTTTTCAGTTTTTGAATTACCCGAAGACGACAGCACCCAAGCATCAATGAGTAAATGATACTTTTAATGTCATTAAAAGATTACGTGTATGCCAGCAAAGCCGCGGCGACCATCTGCACGATATCTTTTTCCATACATAGCCTAATTCTGTCTACTTTAGAATATAATAAAGTTTCAAAAAATTGCGTACTAGTTGGGACACCCTTTATATCATTTGTACTTATAAGTACGCAGAAATTATATGACGACGAAACTGTTGGACGAATCGGAAACCACCATTCGGAAGGAATTTTTCAAAACTTAACAACATCCCGTTGTAAAATGCATCTAAAATGGTCAAAGTATTAAATATCTGTTGATACAGTTATATGGGGTTATGCGAAAACGTGCACCTGTGTAGCCAATTACAACAATAATTCCATTGGAAAATGTGGCTAAAATTGGAAAAATACCGAATGTCGGAATGTTTTGTAAAGTGAGGACAATATAATTAAGAGGTTTCTTTATTGAAGTAAAAACGAATGTTTAAATCGAAACTTTGAAATAAAACAATAGTTTTTTATATCAAATTTTGCTATTAACATTTTAAACTTATCTTCGATTAGGGAATATGTCTTATGTTTATCATATAAAACGTGAACAGGACAATACAATAACCAGTAATGAAAAGTCAAAAGTCGATCGGAGCCGGCTATACACCATTACGCGTATTTAGTAGAGCTCCCGTAAAAAAGGTTAAATTGGGAATTTATGCGAAGTAGACCACACCAACTATGAATCTTATTTGAATGTTTATCTTGGCTTTACACAATTGGGACCCGATCTGGATAAATTAACAGAGGTATTTTTGAGCTCTATAAGTTATCTGGTATCAAATATCATTCTTATAGAGTGCATATTACGCATGTGAGGGACTTAAAAATCAATATCACTTGATCTCGCGATCGGCCAATCACCATAGGTCCACATTTTTTTGGACCAAACAGTTCTATGTAAAAAGTTTTAAATTTTGAATTATTATATCCTCCGTATAATCGTACCGCCTAATCCTCACTCTTATAATTATACCCTACACCACTAGGTGGTCAGGGTATTATGTCTTTGTGCATTTGTTTGTAACAGGCAAAAGGAAACGAGATAGACCCATAGTTCATTTTAATGATCTGCATAGAATCACATTCTGAGTTGATTTATGCATGTCCGTCCGTCCGTCTGTTCATGTATTTTTGTAAACAAAGTCAAGTTCCCATTTATTGCCCTATCCTGATGAAATTTTGCAGAAATCATTCGTTTCGCCCATGGACGAACCCCATTGATATTAGAAATAATAGGTCAAAATTTAGATATAGCTCCCATATATATATTCGTCCGATTTGCCTTTTATTGTGCACCAAACGTGTAATATTTGTCCAAATGGGATGACACTTACGACAGAATTGAGTGTAGAAGCTAGTATGTCAAATTTGGTGAAGATCGGTTCAGATATAGCTATAGCTCCCATATATACTGTTCATCCGATTTGTTATATTTGTTACCCACAGCCATAGTATGCACTCTGTAACAACGATATTCAGGGAAATATATCAAATACAGCTCAGAAATATCTTTGCCAAATTTTATCGAGATCGGTTCCGATTTAGATATAGCTCCCATATATATCTTTATTCGATTTCAAATATATTGTGCACCAAATGGGCAATACAAGTCCAAATTTAAAAGATACAAATGCTTCGGCACATTTAGTCCTTTGAACTTTAAATTTTAGTAATAATCATAGCGTGTATGATTGAATTCTCCCACCAAAACTTTTAATTTTTATGCGGAGCTCTACTGTTTTTTTTTATTTATAG
The DNA here is from genome assembly GCF_030504385.1 of Musca domestica. Taxonomy (NCBI): domain Eukaryota; kingdom Metazoa; phylum Arthropoda; class Insecta; order Diptera; family Muscidae; genus Musca; species Musca domestica. The sequence goes on along the minus strand of NW_026712363.1, from coordinate 8,051,431 downwards.
GCATAGTCAAATAGAACATTTCAGAATTTTATCACTACTCCTTTTCTCAATGCAATGTACAGTATTCAATAAAGTTTTTATACCCTACAACACTACAAAGACCTAAAATGGTAAAGACTAGACAAAATGCATTTTGAGCAAATGGTTTGTGTCTATACTATCCAGATAACAGCTCATGACAGCACCATGTTAATATAAACAAGTAAGCAAAGGCTACAGTCGAGCGGGGCCGACCGTTGAATACCCTACAACACTATAATAAACGATACAGTTTATATAGGCGAGATACTCTAACGAATTCAACAAGATATTGTGACAAATAATAACAGAAAACCATCAGGTTCCGTTCTCTAAGATCCCAAAAACCTATAATCTCTCAGGAGTGGCAAAAGATTAACATTTATTATTGGTTTTTGACTGAAACGCATCTATATGAGATACAGACATTTGACTATATTCTTCAACGAAATCAGCGTTAACGAAATAGTCAGAAGTGCGTCTTTCCTGTATTTGTGAATTCTCCAAAAAGTCATTGGAATGGATTACGAAAATGTCCATTCCAATGACTTTTTGGAGAATTTTGTCTACAAAAGTTGGCAAACTATTTCACACATTGAATATTTTTGGATGGACATCCAAAACGGCTTGGCTTCTGTAATGTCCGGTAACACCTATTCAAATGTGCGTGAGGATCGGGCGATAATTACGACCTGCTGACAATTTTGCAGTTTTTTGGTCCAATTCAACCCCTAAATATATGGCGATTATCTCCAAAAAGAATAGGCTTCTATTCTGACCCTCATCTTATCTCCATGCAAAATTTCGTAAGGATCGGGCCATAAATGCGATCTGTATATGATATCCTGATATCCTAACTACTTAGTTTTGTTAGCTGTAGAAATATTACCAAATGTTTAATTCAAAATGAAAATATGCCAAAAATATGACAAAATTGAAAAAATATGAGAAAATTTAACAAAATCAATATTTTCATCTTTAGAGAGATATTTTTATGCGATTTTTTTAGACGTTTTTTCTTTCCTGCCAAGAGGCCATTCTGAATTAATGAGAACTGTCGAAATCAGATCAGCCGTTCTCGACATATAAGAGATTTTTCAAGCATATATTCTTTGATATACATATATATCGCACATATTTTGCTCTATATCCGATTTGTTGGATCTTAACATCAATGTAAAGATCAGAAGTAACCTTGTCATGGCTTTGTGATTTCGCCGCGATTTAAAATATTCGCGGTTTAATGAAAAATTTTGAATTTTTTCAACACAAAAGATATGGTCTATTTTACCCGTTAAATATTATCCGATGACCACCCAAATTGGTAGGCTTCTTCCACGCCCTAAACTCTAGCTACACGCGAAATTCCGCGTCGATTGGTCTATAATTGAGACCCGTATAGCTACTGCAAAATCCGACATTTTTTCAGTATTTGGTCCATTTCAACCCCTAAACATTTGGCGATCATCTCCAAAAGAAATAGTCTTCTATTCTGACCCTAACCCCACCTTCGTGCAAAATTTCGTAAGGATCGGGTCATAATTGCGACCTGTAGCGTGATTACAAATTAGCATGGACAGACGGACAGACGGACGGACGGACATACATAGCTAGATCGACTCAGCTCGGCGAGCTAGGAAGATCCATATATGCTTTCCTATATGGGAAACCAATATTTCGAGGTGTTACATAAATTCTGGCCCAATCAAACTTATAATACCCCCAACACATAGTGTTGTAGGGTATAAAAACCCATTTATAGAAATATAAGACAAACAAAAATTTGAAAAATCCAAAAATTGGGTTTCAAAATTTTACTCCATAGACTTTCCAAATACTGAAAAAATGTCGGATTTTGCAGTAGCTATACAGGTCACAATTATAGACCAATCAACATGGAATTTCACATGTGGCTAGAGTTTAGGGCGGGGAAGAAGCCTACTAATTTGGGAGGTCATCGGATAATATTTAACGGGCAAAATAGACCATATCTTTTGTATTGAAAAAATTCAAAATTTTTCATTAAACCGCGAATATTTTAAATCCCGGCGAAATCACAATGCCATGACAAGGTTACTTCTGATCTTTACATTGATGTTAACATCCTACAAAACGGATATATAGCAAAATATGTGCGATATATATGGTTATCAAAGAAGATATGTTTGAAAAATCTCTTATATGTCGAGAACGGCTGAACTGATTTCGACAGTTCACATTAATCAGAATGGCCTCTTGGCAAGAAAGAAAAAACGTCTATAAAATCGCATAAAAATATCTCTCTAAAGATGAAAATATTGATTTTGTAAAATTTTCTCATATTTTTTTAATTTTGTCATATTTTTGGCATATTTTCATTTTGAATTAAACATTTTGTAATATTTCTACAGCTTACAAAACTAAGTAGTTAGGAAATTTTGCATGGGGGTAAGATGAGGGTCAGAATATTGCCATATATTTAGGGGTTGAAATGGAATGGGGGTTACCGGACATTGCAAAAGCCAAGCAGTTTTGGATGGCCATCCAAAAATATTCAATGTGTGAAATAGTTTGCCAACTTTTGTACTCAAAGTACGAAAATGTCCATTCCAGTGACTTTTTGGAGAATTCACAAATACAGGAAAGACGCACTTGTGACTATTTCGTTAACGTTTCAATGTCTGTGTCTCATATAGATGCGTTTCAATCAAAAACCAATAATAAATGTTAATCTTTTGCCACTTCTGAGAGATTATAGGTCTTTGGGAATATTGGTTCCAGATCTAGGAAAACCATTTACGTGCAACATCTACCAATAAATTGGAAATGAGCAAATTAGTTTAAGTTGCTATTATTCGAAAATTAGAGAACGAAACCTGGTTTTCTTTTATTATTTGTCAAAAATATCTTGTGGAATTCTTTCGCGTATCTCGCCTATATAAACTGTATCGTTTATTATAGTGTTCTAGGGTATTCAACGGTCGACCCCGCTCGACTGTAGCCTTTGCTTACTTGTTATATATGAATTCCAAATATAGAATGTATAAAACGTTTGTAGAACAGAAGCCCGAGAAATAATTGTAAATATCAAAAATGTAAAATTTTACTATTATAACTGCTGAAATGAACAAGCTTGGACTTGGGATATACAAGGAAGAAGTGAAATGTTGATGGGAAGCTTTTTATGTGGATGTCGCATTGTCACGCAAATATTGGAAATATAAATGGAATTTTGAAAGAGCTTTGAAAAAGGAAATATTGACGTCAAGAACCATGAATGTTGGAAGTGAATGGCAAGTCTTAAACAAACCTTCAGTGATAAATTGCAAAAAATAGTCATGATCATACGTATATAAGCGGGTCCCCGATATTCGGTATTTTGATGAGAAATTTGGTGTTTATGTTCCTGATGTGTACCTTACCTTCTGGAAGTTAAAAGTGTATTTTGGATGTGGTGTCTGTTGGAATTGCAATTTTCGAATTTCGAAAAAAGGAAAGTTGAGCACAAACCTAGCACAATTCAGCACAACTTTCCTTTTTTCGAAATTCGAAAATTGCAATTCCAACGGACACCACATGTATTTTGGTTTACGCAGCGACGTACCAAGAAATGCGTTTCGAGGAGCCCACCTAATAAAAAATTGATTTTCCAAAAATATATTAGAAAGATAACCATGACAGTTGGTTTATTTTAGTTGGTTTAGGAAGGATGGTGTTGTTATTTTTTCGTTTTCCCTCAACATTGTGAAACAGACCGTATATTTAATTCCAATAATAATGAATTTGTCATATTTTTGTTATAGTGTTAAGGAGTATGGAGTTATGGAGTATCGCGATGTAGGTTATAATAAGATCCGAATGCCGATATTAGCCGTTACATTTAGTTCTTAACATTTTTATTTCTGTTGACTTATATTTTTTTGTAGAACCTTTCGTTGCAACCAGGTGGTCATTTTAAGGAAATACATTTACATAAATAATCGTACAGAGTGTTTAATTGTTGTTCTTTCATATAATTAACGAAAATGGAAATATAAATAAAATATAAGTTCATATCCTTGTATGTCCATAACGGTGAGAAATTCCAGGTGGATTACACACAAATGTATTGTCATATTTTAAGTACGGTGACTTTTGATATTAAATGACCTGCTTAAACTATATAATTCAAAATATTTTTATGCAAAAAAGATTGTCGATAGGTTTTGGATTGATGGACCGAATGAACGAAAAAAGTAAAAAGGGTTTTAAATTCGGTCGGGCCAAACTTTAAGTGATGACAAGAAAACCTTTGAAAATTATCGAGGTTTCATAGTCGATCGAGTTTCACTTTACACTACAAATGCCAGTGAAATTGGTGAATTGGCTATTCCGATATATTTGGGTTAAAAGAAAGAGTTTTATATACCGAATATCAGGAGATATTTTTATATAAGGTCAATATCAAAGCATTGGAGATACTTCCATTGCAAAATGTGTCAGAAACAGTGATTAATACAGATCTTTTTTCGGAATGTTAAATACTGAACTTCAGGTATTTCCATGAAATGTGGCGCATATAACTATGTGAACAATGTAAGTCTTCTATATCAACTCTACTAAAATATATTGTGATTGATACGGATAGACGCACGGACGTAGCTCAAGAGAATTTATGTTGATCTATAATATTTTGCATTTTTATACCCTCCACCATACTATGGAGGGGATATTAACTTTGTCATTCCGTGTGTAACTCCTCGAAATACTCATGTCAGACCCAACAAAGTATATATATTCTTGATCAGCGTAAAATTCTAAGTCGATTTAGCTATGTCCGTCTGTCTGTCTGTTGTAATCACGCTATCTTTCTAACGAATTGAGATAGAAGGCTAAAATTTTGCACACATGTTTAAGTTCGTAAATGGGCCATGTAGGTCCACGTTTTCATATAGTCCCCATATAACGGTACCTCCCGATATTCGGTATTTTAATGATTTTAGCAACATTATTCACCGGAATTGTTTCAAATTACGTATTTAGAATTCGTAATGGGGTCTACAGTCTGTGACAGAAAATTGTATATGCAGGTCTAGGTATTCGTATAGGCCCCATATATCAGTACCTCCGTATATTCTGTATTTTTACGAGTTTAAATACAATACCCACCGAAATTGTTTGAGATGTCGTATTTGAACTTCGTAATGGATGCCACAGCCTATGACAGAAAATTGTCTATGCTGGTTCAGGTCTTCGCACAGCTCCGATATAACGGTACCTACCTATATACGATATTTTAATGATTTTAGCTACATTATTCACCGTTTATTTCAAGTTTTCGAATTTGAATATGGTAATGGCTTATGACAAGCAATGCCTATGTAGGTCCACGTCGTATAGACACCAATAAAACGGCTATATTCGGTATTTTTAAAATTTATACAAATTTTTTTTATGGATTTTATTTTTTTAAAATTTCTAAATTCGTTCAAAATGGTGGAGGGTTCGGCCCGGCCGAACTTACTGCTTTTTAACTTGTTTTGAATAGACTTGCTTTATCCCTTTTTATACCTTTCACCATAGTATGGAGGGTATATTAAGTTTTTCATTCCGCTTGTAACACCTCGAAATATACATTTTAGACCCCACAAAGTATATATATTCTTGATCAGCTTAAAATTCTATGTTGATTTAGCGGTATCCGTTCGTCTGTCCGTCTGTGGAAATCACTCTAGCTTCCGAACGAATTGAAGTAGGTTGATAAAATTTTAATCAATAGTGTGTTTCGTCTGTAGAACTTTTGGAATTGAAAATGTGCTATATAGGTCCACATTTAGTTATTGCCCCATATAACAGTACCTCCAATTATCCTGTATTTTGATGATTGTTATTTTTAAAGGAAACTTTTATTTTTTAGTGGAGAGAAAACTGCAATGTAAACCGGTAGGAAGACTTTAGTTTGTCAAGCGCCACCAATCTTTACCAGTTTCTTTGGTTTTTGTCTAGAGATATCCTCTCCAGGAGTTATTTAAAAAAATAACTATAACATTTATAATCAAATAATGATCGCATGCTTAATAGAAGAGTGGTAAAAAATACAAAGTAAAAAAATTGGTATTCCTTCTAGATCTTGCAAGCACTACAATTTTCTATTTGAAAAATTTTTGTTGTAACAAACAACATAGAGGTTTAAATCATATAATTAACACATTAGGGTGGAGAAGAATAAAAAAAGTTATAAGCGCAGTTGTAATATATAGAAGACATGTAAAGACAATTGAAGTTTCCAGAATTCAAGAGTATCAAAAGAAATTGAAAATTTAAAAATATTATCTCAATACCAAGGTGATAGTTATAACTAATTTTTGGATGGAAAACGATTTTGCCGGCCTTACAGAGAGTTTCGCAGCGTTAAAACATATAACATTTTCATAACCTCGAAATATCTTGCATTCAGTGAAAGATATTTATACTCAATTGAGATTTTTTTGTCCGCACCTTGTTTTATTATTTAATCAAATACTTAATCAACAGACGGATGTGTTGTTTACCAACTCCATGGGAAACTACTTCCCTAACCGCAATATAATATGTCTTCATTAATTTCGCTTGTCCTATTTGCGAGGAACAATACAAATATTGTTAAATTAATTTCAACACTAATTTTAATATTCGTTTTTTAACATCAGTTTAAAGTACCCATTCATATTTAATATATTGCCCATAAAGTGTGATCCACACTCTATAACAAAGATGAGGACTTCCAAACTATTGCATGATATGCCTGCAGTTTAACAAAACAGTTCCATCTGTTATCTACCTACGTCGTTCTATTGGCAAATTTTATTCATTGAAAACCCACCTCCATCGTTAGTGTTTACACTGTCTGGCAAAACAAACAGACATATTCAAGTGGGCTAACTGAAGCGTATTTAAAAAACACGACAAAAACAGGCACACGAGTTCGTTCGTTGGTTCTTTCATTTCAAATTTTTCCGCTCGTTTATTTTGATTGTTAATATTGCCTTTTAGCAATTTTATTTGCATTTTCACTTTTTATGCCTACCTCCAACGGCACAGGCCCACGCCATTTTCAAATATAGAGGATTTCCTTGGGTACCCTGTAACCCTCTCCCAGGCTTTGAATGTTTATTTGAATAGTTTTTTGTTGCTGTTTCATTTTCGTTTTTCATTTCATTTTGGTATTTTCTGTTTCAATGTTGTTTTACTTTATCTTTATATTCGCTGTATCCCCCGCCAAAGCAGGGCCAAGTATTTGACAAATATCCGAAAAAATATTCTAAACAAAAGCCAAGAATGGCAAGGTGCACCAGCCGGTTCTCAAATTAAATATTGTCTACTGCCGAGCGATAATAATGCTACAGCTTGTGCCAATGAACTGAAAGGAAATTTGTGTTTATAAAATTTATTGAAAATGTATGTAATTTAAAACTTGACAAATATATGCATGTATGTGTACACACTTACATATATTAATGGGAATACCAACGTGTGTTATCATATTCAAAATTCGATGTTAACCTTGCATATTGTGTATTAATTTTGTATTACTAATTTCTGCATATTAAAATAAATGTTTTATCTTTATATTCGCTGTATCCCCCGCCAAAGCAGGGCCAAGTATTTGACAAATATCCGAAAAAATATTCTAAACAAAAGCCAAGAATGGCAAGGTGCACCAGCCGGTTCTCAAATTAAATATTGTCTACTGCCGAGCGATAATAATGCTACAGCTTGTGCCAATGAACTGAAAGGAAATTTGTGTTTATAAAATTTATTGAAAATGTATGTAATTTAAAACTTGACAAATATATGCATGTATGTGTACACACTTACATATATTAATGGGAATACCAACGTGTGTTATCATATTCAAAATTCGATGTTAACCTTGCATATTGTGTATTAATTTTGTATTACTAATTTCTGCATATTAAAATAAATGTTTTATATTTAATTCTTTTAATCAATATTTATATCCTTCGCCATACTGTGGAGGGTTTAAATAAATATGTTAAGCCCCAAAAAATATATATTCTTCATCAGCATAAGTTTTAATGACGATTTAGCCATGCCCGACTGTCTGTCTTTATAAATTACTCTAGCATTTGATTGAAAAATGGAACATATGGGGTCACCCATAAAACGGTACAATCCGATATAAGATATTTTTGGAGTTTTGTTGGTGGCCCCAGCAGACAGAAAACACTTTTGAAAGACATGAAAAGGTAAAAACTAGACAAAGGAAAAGGTAAAAACTAGACAAAATGTATCGGAAACAAGTAAGTAAAGCCTATACTCGTATGGGAATGACAATGTGTGAAAAACTATATTATATTGGAAAACCCCTTCAGGTCCAAACTCAATAATGTCATAGAGTCCTGCAACCCGTTCTTCTGACTTGTTGCATTTGGGCCATATTTACGTTTTCATTTCTCTAAATATTACTCGATGGCCATCCAAAATGTAAGTTTACTCTTCTGTCCTTAACTGAAACCTTATGCGGAATTTCCGTCTATAATTATCATATGTAGAGCGACTGCAAAATCAGAAAAAACATACGTGTTTGTCCATTTGCATCATTAATTAATTAGGCGAACATTAATTAACGAACATCTGGCTCTAACCCAACGCCCATAAAAAATCCGTTGAGAATCGGACGATTATTGCGACCTGTATATAATACGCCCAATACTATAAACGTGTAAAACAATATTAACAAATAAAAATGCACCTACTACTCGGGCCGAACTTTTTACACCATCCACAATTTAGAAGGAACTTCAAAATTTCAAAAAAAAAAAAAATCCGTCGAAAAATACGACACAATTGAAAACCTTTATATGGGGGCTATACGAAGACGTGGTGGCTGTAGTAAGAATTCCGAACTTCAAATACGAAATTTGACGCAACTCCGTTGAATAATGTCGCTAATATCATCAAAATACCGAACAAAGGGAGGTATCGTTGTATGGGGGCTATACTAGGACTTGGACTTGCATAGAATATTTTTCGTCATAGGTTGTAGTACCATTACGAACTTCAAGTATGACATTTGACGAAATTCTGGTGAATAATGTCGCGAAAATATTGGAAATGCCTAATATATCTGGGTAGCGTTATATGGCTGCTATACTAAAACATAGACCAATATAAACATTTCTCTTCCAGTGAGTAAGGCACTAACAGAGAACTCCTTGTGTGGGTTTTCAGACAATTTCATTGAAAAATGTGGTTAAAATCATAAAAATACCGAATATCGGGAGCTATACGACATCGTGGACCTATATAAAAAATTTTCTTTCAATGCCATTGAAAAATGTGAATAATATCATCAAGATACCGAATTTCAAGGTCTACAGTTATACGTGGGATAAACGATATCATGTACCTATATAGACAATTCTCTTCCAGGGGATTAGGTACTCTGAAGGAACTCCTTGTGTGGATTTCAAGCCAATTCCATTGAAGAATTTTGCAAACATGTGTATTTTGCCAGTAGACAGGTTAATTTCGAAAATGGTTAATTTCGGTGTTTTGATGATTTTAGCGGCATTATAGACTGAAATTTTTTCGAATTTCGTATTGGACGATCTTAATGGATACTTTAACCCATTCAAGATTGTATATGCAGGTCCACGTCTTCGTATACCTCTTCATAACGGTACCTCCCTTTTCGGTACTTTGTTGATATTATTTACATTATTTAACGGAATTGTTTTAAATTTCATATTTGAAGGTCCTAATGGGTACCTATGACAAAAAATTATTTTGCAGGTCCACGTCATCGTATGGCCTCCATATTAGAGTTTTCATTTAAACCGGATTTTTCCACGAAATATTTTTAAAGTTTTTCAAGTTCCTTTCAAATCGTGGATGGTATTAAAAGTTTGGCCCGGAAGAAATTAGGTGATTTTTATTGGAAAAGTTTAAAAACCATTATATGCAAACCATATAAACATACGTTTTATACTTTCGAGATTTTTGGCACCAATGTATTTTCTTTGAAAGCTATGAACCACACTGTTCAAAATTTCAGTTCCATGGAAAATACTCAGAAAAAAAAAAAAAAAAAACATTTAACCCCCTTTTTCTTTATAATATGCGAAATCAATTCAAGAAACTTTTTCTGTAAATTGATTTTGGGAACGCTTTTAATAATATACAAATGAAAGAAAGAAAGCAACAAAATTGTTGTTGTGGAATTTATAGATCATAAGTTTTTATGATGTAAACTTATAGCAATAAAAAATAACAATTGATAGTGTAAGAAGCAAACATTCTATTTTTTTACTGCGAACATCATTCTAGTTTTATAGTTAGTCTTACTTTTTTCTAAATTAGCTGTTTAGCATTTCGTTTGTGCGTTTGCGGAACAAAACAACAGACGTATGTATTGGCATATGTACCGATATATATCGTAGCAACTGTACGCGTAAAAATTTATGTAAAACAGAGAGTGGGTTGGCGAACATGACTTTAATACGAATTTATATATTTTACATACATAGTTAACATCGCCATATTCATATTACATCACAAGTTCGACCGGGCCGAACTTTTAAAACCCTCTCCCATTTAAAAGAAACTTGAAAATTTAAAAAAAAAATCCAAAAAATATCACTTAAATGAAACCCGTTATATGGGGCTATACGAAGACGTGCACATACATAAGTAATTTTTTATCATAGGCTGGATAGTTTATAGTAGCCATTACGAACTTCAAATACGAAATGAATAATGTCGCTAAAATCATCAAAATACCGAAAAAAGGGAGATACCGTTATGCGAGGGCTATACGAAGACGTGGAACTGCATGCGAAATTTTTGGTCATGTGCTGTAGTGCCCATTAAGATTTTCAAATACGAAATTTGTAATAATTCTTGTATCGTTAATATCATAATAATACCGAATAAAGATGGTACTGCTATATGGGCGCTAAACGAAAATGTGGACCGAATTGCTCCTTTTACAAACTTAATCAGCCTACTGGCACACTGCACACGAGTCAAAATTTTAGCCTTCCATTTAAATTCTTTCGAAAGATAGTGTGATTAAAACAGACTGGTGGATGTTACAAAAAGAAATTGCAAGTATTAAAATTTTAATTTATACCCTACACCACAAGGTGGTCAGTGTATTATGTCTTTGTGCATTTGTTTGAAACAGGTAGAAGGAATAGTTCCTTTTGATGATCTATATAGAACCACATTGAAATAGGTGAGAATCGGTTTAAATTTAGATATAGCTTCCATATATATCTTCAACCGATCTCGGGTAAATTGTGCACCAAATGGACTGAATTTTGGTCTAGAAGCAAGTATATCAAATTTGGTGAAAGTATATGTTTCATCCGATTTGGTGTTTAAGTCCCTCACATTCGTAATAGGCACTCCACAACAATGATATTTGATACCAGATATCAGATACAGCTCAGAAATACCTCTGCCAAATTTTATAAAGATCGGTTCCGATTTGGATATAACTCCTATATATACCTTTATCTGATTTCAGACATATTGTGCACCAATTTGCTAATATCAGCCCAAATGGACCGAATTTTGGCAATTCCGACTGAATTTATTCTAGAAATAATTACTACAAATTCGGTGAAAATCGGTTTAGATATAGCTATAGCTTTCATTTATATGTTTAATCTGAGTTGGGTTTTCAAGTTCCTCACATCTGCAATATGCAACGATCTTTGGTACCAGATATCAGAAATAGCTCTGACCCAAGTGTTTCAAATTTTGTCAAGATCGGTTCAGATTCGGATATAATTCCCTTATATATCTTTATCCAATATCAGGTTTATTGTGTACTTAATGGTTAATATCAGCCCAAATGGACTGTATTTTGGCAAGTCTTACTTAATTCATTCTATTAACAAGGACTTCAAATTTGGTGAAAATCGGTTCAAATATATCTATATCTCCCATATATATCTTTCATTCAATTTAGGATTTTAAGTCCCTCACATGAGTAATATGCACTTCGCAACAAGGATATTTGATATAGGACATTAAATACTGCTCTAAAATACCTCCGGTAAATTTTATAGAGATCAGTTCAGATTTCTATATACCATCCTTATCAGATTTTACGGTTATTGTCCATTATATCAGCCCAAATTGGGTAGATGTTTTCATGGTAAAATAAATATTTTTTATTATAATTCTTATCGAAGAGAGAAGACTATATAGCAATATTATTTGGTACTAGGTACAAAAGCCTCCGTCAAATTTGTTGAAAATAGATTTAGAGTTGAATGTAGTTCCCAAATTGTGAGTACTCTAAAGCCATGATACGCATTCAAATAAGGTTCATAGTTGGTATGATCTACTTCACATAAATTCCCAATATAAACTTTTTTGTTACGGGAGCTCTACCAAATGCGAATATTTTTGTAGGGTATCATTAATTAACTGGTTCTATTAAGTGCGGGAGCTCTGATAAATGGCGGACCAGTATTGTCCTTTTTCAAACTGGATGTGAGAAGGTCTGAACCTAATAATCATCCCTGTCAAGAGTTATCGTTCGCACCAGCAAGTAAGACAGATCGGCAGAGATGGCTAGATTCACTCTAAACGTCCAGAAACAAACTTCGTTCGGAGATATATAGGTTCTAGAAACATTTAACGACGTATTTAAAGAAATTGAAATAGAAAGAAAGTGGGCTCAACTGAAACAAGTAAAAAAACATTAAGTTCGGCCGGGCCAAACTTTTAATACCCTCCACCTTAGGGTAAAGTAAACATTAGAAGAAATGTGACAAAAACCATTAAAATGCCGAATATCGGCAGGTTCCGTTATATTGGGGCTATACCAACATACAATGTTTCGCCAAAGGAGCTAGAACCCATTATGACCTACAAATACCAATTTTCAGACAAATCCGTGAAAAAATGTGGCATAAATCATTAAAATAGCGAATATCGGGAGGGGACCGTGAATGGGGACTATACCAGAACGTGGAACGATATATCTCATTTTTAATTCCAACCATCCTAGACACAATACAAATTGCTCTGCTAAATTTTGGCGCTCTACGTCAAATAATGTGGGCTGTATCGTGATTTCAACAGACAGACAGACGGACATCGTTAAATCGACTTACAATTTTATGCTGATTATGAATATATATACTTTATGGGGTCTACGACGAATATTTAAGGATTAATATACCCTCCTTTCCATATCCATAGTATAGAACAACAATTCATTTTTAATGGACCTGTGTAATGTATTTGTTTTTTTTTTATGTTTAATATGTTTTAATTTGAATTCAATTTGTTAAGGAGATATAAGTCCGACATACTCTACGAAGGAAGGCCGTGAACCTGGGATTTCAGTTTAAACTTTATTATATACTTATTACTGTTTCATATAAAATAACTTATTGGCAGCTTACTTTCATTGTAACGCACTGTATATTGTTTTAGAAACTTTATGTTAATTAGGGACTATTTCAACTTGTCAAGTATTTTTTTTAATTGGACCCCAAACCAATAAATTTGTCAGCAGCTATTTATTAGCCAATTTATTTAATTGCTAGAAATGGACACAATTTAACATTTATTTTACGACTGTTGAGAAATGGCGAAAATGTTGTATGTTCTAAATGCTAATGGAAGTTGTCATCAAACCTACACACCATCATTGATGCTATTCGTGTTTACACAAAATTCAAATATGTATTTGATAGTTGAGGTGGAGCTAGGAATTGTGTTGTAACAAAAATCGTGTTGTAAAGGTGAAATCTAGACTAGATGAATTAGAATGATTAGGAAAAATGTTGAGCTTGCAAAAGAAATAAAATTGTTGTTTATGTATTCTGGTTTTAGAGATTTGTCATTAGTTTCTTATTTGAATGAAACCTTTAGGGCGACACTAAAATATAATGAGTAAATAGCGCCACATCTCTAGTTGGTATCATTGTAAAAAATCTGTCAGAAAATTTCAGGAAGAGGCACTGTTGAGTTATACTAAACGAGTCACTAAAGACTGAACCAAAAGGGAAATGTATCTAACACAGGCATTGACCTTAATATTTTTGCGTATTTGAAGTTTAAAATATGAAGTTTGAATTAACTTTATCTTCCCGTTTCCAACACCTCAAAATATGTCAAATAGTCTCATTTTGAAGTACATTAATTATGGTTCAAAAAAAGCGGACGAAAAGGGTATTGAAAGAATTTAGTTTAAATGTAGTTAGGTTCGGTGGGCCTAACCTTTTAATAACCTCCTCTATTTGAGAAATAACACTTTTGTAAAATATGTATATGAGTGCCGAGGTCTAGTTTTCGATTGGCTCATGTTACTTCTGTTATTATGTACATGCAATACCAAATTCAAAAACAAATAATTATTCAAGAACGAGTCTAAATTCATTAAAATGCAGACTTATGTCAGCTAATCTTTACATGAAGGCTATATAAAAACATGGTCGTGCTACCGATGGGGGTAGGCATTATGAATAACGAATTTCAAATTCCAAATTTAAGATAGTTCATTAAATGCTGTTGCTAAAATCATTAAAATACCGAATATCCGAATGAATTACTCGTATATACTTACAAAGTGTTCAGTCCACCCTCTTTCATGTTGAATAAACCGATTCCTGTTAGACCAATTATTTTGTCACCTTTTTTTATTTTGCACATAAATTATGAATTGTTTTTTTTTTCACTGCTGTCTCGGAGTTGTTATTGATACTTCTATTAAAATTTGCCGAAATTCAGTTCAAAATATTTTCACAGGTAATATTTAAAAATATAGACATTTTAAAATGACAAGCTATCTTTAAGTAGAATTTTATACATTCTCGGGCAAGCCCGCAACAACAACAACAACACATAAAGTACACACTACCTTTTATCAAGAATATATTCACCGCAATGCACCAGAGTGAATGTCTTTCTACAAAGAACAAAAACTATATAACAAATGTCGACATCAGACATATTTTTATCAAATCCATCATTTCTATACCCCTCACAATAGAATGGACGATAAAATTCTATGTTGATCTAGCGATGTATGCCATTTTGTGGTAATCACTCTAGATGGCAAACGAAATGAAAAGGGTTGATAAAAATGTACTCAGATGTGTTTTAGGTCTGAAGGATTTTTTTTTATACCCTACACCACATAGTGGTAAGGGTATTATGTCTTTGTGCATTTGTTTGTAACATGGAGAAGGAAACGAGTTAGACCCATAGTTACTTTTGAGATCCTTCATAGAATCACTTTCTGAGTCGATTTATGCATGTCCGTCCGTCTGTCCGTCCGTCCATCCGTCTGTCCATGTATTCTTTTGAACAAAATGCAGGTCGCATTTATTATCCGATTGAGATGAAATTTTCCAAACAATATTTTTTTGGCCCAAGGACGAACCCTATTGAAATTGGTGAGAATCGGATCAAATTTAGATATAGCTCCCATATCTATCTTCATCCGATTTCGGGTTAAATGTGCACCAAATGTCCACTATCAGTCCAAATTACCTGAATTTTGGCACACCCAACCGAGTTCGGCCTAGAAGCAAGTATATCAAATTTGGAGAAAATCGGTTCAGATATAGCTATAGCTCCCATATATATCTTTCATCCGATTTGATCTTTAAGTCCCTAACATTCCTACTATGCACTCCACAACCGTGATATTTGGTACCAGGTATTAGATGGAGCACAGAAATAGCTGTTTTAAATTTTATCGAAATCGGTTCAGATTTGGATATAGCTCCCATATATATCTTCATCCGATTTCGGGTTAATTGACCACCAAATGGCCAATATCAGGAACAGCTATAGCTCCCATATATATGTTTTATCCGATTTGGTGTTTAAGCCTCTCACATTCGTAATATGCACTCCACAAGAATGATATTTGGTACCAGATATAAGATACAGCCCAGAAATAGCTGTTTGTAATTTTATCGAAATCGGTTCAGATTTGTATATAGCTCCCATATATATCTTCATCCGATTTCGGGTTAATTGGGCACCAAATGGCCGATATAAGTCCAAATGGACTGAATTTTAGTACATCGGACCAAATTCAGCCTAAAAGCAAGTATATCAAATTTAGTGAAAATCGGTTCAGATATAGATATAGCAACCATATATATGTTTCATCCGATTTAGTGTTTTAGTCCCATACATTCGTAATATTCACTCCACAACCGTGATATTTGGTACCAGGTATTAGATGGAGCACAGGAATAGCTTTTTTTTAAATTTTATCGAAATCGGTTCAGATTTGAATATTGCTCCCATATATATCTTCATCCGATTTAGGGTTAAATGTGCACTAAATGGTCAATATCAGCCCAAATCACCTAAATTTTCGTACATAAGACCGAATTCAGTCTAGAAGCTAATACGTAAAATTTGGAGAACCCCGGTTCAGAGATAGCTATAGAATTAGATAGAATTAGATAGATTTTGATCTTGTACCAAATATCTCATAGAGCTCTGAAAAGCCCTGCATAAACCTTTTTACGAGAGCTCTACTAAATATGCATAGTGGTGTAGGGTATCATATAGTCGACCCCGCCCGACTTTTGAGCTTTCCTTACTGGTTTTGTATAGAAAAAGGGGCTACATAAGTCCACGTTTTGGTATAGCCGCCATAGCTGTACAAGAAGATTTAAAACGATTTGGTTGTTTTGGTCACAATTTAACCAGAATTGGCTATATATAGGCAGTTTGTGTTCCCATCATATAGGAAATATCCTTGCACAGAACTGTTCATATAGGTCCAAGTTTTAATGCAGCCCCCATTTAACTGATATCCGGTATTTTGATGATTAGCGTCACACTTATCACTGGAATTGTTGCAAATTTGGTATTCGACACTATTTCTTATGAAAGAAAATTGCCTGTACGTCTTCGCATAGCTCCCCATATAAAGGTAACTCTTTATATGTATATACTTATTACACATTGTTAAAGGAAATTATTTTATTGCTGGTAATACTACCACCAATAGGTACTACATTCTCTGAAAGACAATTATCTGTATGGGCCTACATCTTCGTATATCTTCAGGCGAAATGTGTGTTTTACAAGAAATAGGGGACTAATACACTTGATTTTTACACGTGCTTCAATATACGGGGATTCATATATATTACAAGAGCTAGTATAATTAAAGAATTTACTTGTTATGGGTGATGTATTGAAAGGACTGGACCATAATTTCCAATTTTCGAGACTGACCTGAGTCTAATCTTTATATTACAATATGTGCAGTTAACTTCTATCGGGTACACTTTTGCTCATTATTAAATTTAATTTTTATACCACACATCACATAGTGGTAAGGGTATAATATCTTTGTGCATTTGTTTGTAATTTGGAGAAAGAAACGAGCTAAATCCATAGTTACTTTTGAGGATCTTCATAGAATCACTTCAGTCCATCACGTCTGTCCATGTATTTTTGTGAACGAACTGCAGGCGGCATTTATTATCCGATTGGGTTGAAATTTTCCAAACAATATTTTTTTGTCCCGAGGACGAATCCTATTGAAATTGGTGAGAATCGGTTCAAATTTAGATATATCTCCCATATATATCTTCGTCCGCTTTCGGGTTAATTGTGCACCAAATGGCTAACATAATCCAAATTTTGGAACATCCTACTAGATTCAGTCTAGAAGCAAGTATATCAATTTTGGAGAAAAATTTCGGCTAAGATTTGGATATAGCTCCCATTTATATATATCCTTAATCCGATTTCAGGTTTGTTGTGCAAATGATGGCTAATATCCGCCCAAACGGAGTGAATTTCGGGACGTACGATTCCATTTTGTGGAACCCGGTTCCAATATAAGTTTTTGTAATATAATCCTTCTCGAAGAGATATCATGCAGTCTATAGAAAACTATAAATGCTCCATAGCAAAATGTTGATAGGTGGTATGAAATAAACTTGAAATATTTTTTTTTTACTGGAGCTCTACTAAATATGCATAGTGGTGTAGGGTATCATACAGTCGGCCCCGCCCGACTTTTAACTTTTCCTTACTGGTTTTAATTCATTCAGTGCATTGAATTTCAACACATTTCGTCCTTGGGTAGTTTATCCATTTAATGGCTATAATTGATTCGATAAAAGATATTTTAATCCTAAATAAGACGATAAACTGAATACCTCTTAACTCTAGTACACACTATACCTGCACAACTTACACAATACTTCAAATATTATGTTTAATGCACAATTTTCTGCTTAAATTCTATTGAATTCCTTTTATAACCCGCATACCTCTTCCTTTTGCACATTGTCTATATTATGCTGATGTAAAATTTTCAACATTTCATAATTAAGTTATTTAATTTTTTACGCGAAAGGATTGTTATGTAAATTATAAAAAATGATACCGAAAGTTAAAATAAACAGGCTTATACAGGATAATGATGTACTCATAATTCACAGGATAATAAAGAAAGAGCCTTTCCTCAATTTACATACGTAAATAAACACAGCATTGCCATTAATTTCAATTAATCGTTCTGCCGTTTCGTATAGGAAAAGTAAGTCGTAAAATATGTATGTAAATATATTTTTGGCATAATTCTGTTTTATATTAAAATGTGTATACCTATGTTTGTATATGTTTATTTATAAACACAAATAGGGTATGTTAAAGAACAGATAAAAACGGTGTCATGTTCATTCGTGCCAAAATTCCAAAAATTAAGAAAACCTAAGTTATGGCCAACCAAATTATAATCACGTGGCTAATATTTTAAAAGTATCAATAACTGCACGGTATGATTATATCAAAATAATTCCAATTTCAATTAAAGCCATTACTGCAGTCAAATCTTTATACCAAAACTTTGTTATTTTCTCCACCATAGTATGAAGGGTATATTAAGTTTGATATTCCCTTTGTAACATCTCGAAATATAGATTTTTGACCCCACAAAGTATATATATTCTTGATCAGCATAAAATTCTATGTCGATTTAGCGATGTCCGTCCGTCTATGGAAATCACTCAAGCTTCCGAACTCAATGAAGTAAGCTGATAAAAATTTACTCAAATATATATTATGTCTGCAGAAATTTTGGTATTGAAAATGGGCCATGTAGGTCCAAGTTTTGGTGTAGCCCCAATATAACGGTACCTCCCTATTTTCGGTTTTTTAGTGATTTAAGCAACATTATTCACCGGAAAAGTTTCAAATTTGGGATTTGAAGTTCGAAATGGATGCTACAGCCTATGACAGAAAATTGTCAGTGCAGGTTCACGTCTTCGTATGGCCCCCATATAAAAGTACCTTCCAATATTCGGTATATTGATATTTTTAGCGACATTATTTGTTTCAAATTTGGTATATGAAGTTCGTACAGAATATTACAGCCTAAGACAGAAAATTGTCTGTGCAGGTCCACATCTTCGTTTAGCCCCATATGACGGTACCTCTCGATATTCGGAATGGTTTCACATTTTGTATTTGAAGTTCGCAATGAATACTACAGCCTACGACATAAAATCGTCTGTGCAGGTTCACGTCTTCGTATAGACGCCAATATAACCCTAAAATACCGAATATAGTATTTTTAAGATTTTATAAGAATTTTTAACGAATTTTATTTTTTTGGAGGGTGGAGGGTATTTAAAGTTCGGCCCGGCCAAATTTACAGCTATTTACTTGTTTTTTTTTTTTAGTAAATGAATTTTTCGCTGTAGATTCAATCCCTGTGAGGTACCATTTTACAATACCTTAATTTTAGATATATTAGAAAGTAGAAGTTACAAGCACTAAATACATACAGAACTCACTTTATTTTATTCAGTCCTTCAAACACTAGCAATATGGGTATAGCCTTATATGGGTTTACTTACTTACTTACTGGCACACTTATATTGCGACACGACGTTTGGTGTGTTTCCTTCAAAATTGAAGATGTACTGCTACATGAGAACTATAAGTTATTTAACTATGTCAATTTACAATTTAATCGAATTGAAAAGGCACTCGAACTCATAAAATACTCGAAATAGGCAAAATGTTGAATTTTTTATGATTTAGATAAAAATATCGAAAAGTGGAAGGTACCCTAATTAGGAGACTTTGCCGTAACCCAATACCAACTTTCTTCTTTATAAAAAATATGACCCCTATCCTTACAAGTGAAATCGTTACATCGAAGTGGTTCTTTATGCTCTTCAAGAAAATATGTATATCCTATGGCGAATATTTCGTATTATTGCAAAACGAAATTTTCACATATGGACCGCCTCCGATGCTATACGACACGATTCACAGTGTTTTGCAAAACGGATCAAGTGTTGCACAGAAGAAGGAGTCGTATCAAATGCAGCAAGATACTAGTCAGTTAGAAAACATTCGCCATATTTCAACATAATCATGTATGAAATTCTGTATTAATATTTGTGTCCTGGTTAAACAATGCACTGAAATCTATTGACGTAGATATGAAGGGTTTTTCTAAATATCTAAACTTGTCACTGGTCATTTGAAAACCAGGCAAATCGTCTCAAATCGTTTAACACGTTCCACGTACCTGTCTTGTCCTAAAACATTACAGACATACACAACATAGCAGAAATATATCAAGAAGACCTTCTTAAATATTGGAATTTATCATAGTGATTTGATTTTCAAAACGATATTTCAGCTAAATAAAATGTGATTTTCGTTAAACGTAAAGTACATTCCGTAATCTGGTCTGTAAAAT
Source organism: Musca domestica (assembly GCF_030504385.1). NCBI lineage: Eukaryota > Metazoa > Arthropoda > Insecta > Diptera > Muscidae > Musca > Musca domestica. The sequence goes on along the minus strand of NW_026712363.1, from coordinate 8,030,715 downwards.
AGTTTAATATTGTAGATAACACCTATTTAACGTCTCCACTGAAGTTTGCATGTCGATTTCTGAAATGAGACATTAAGTTGTATTCGTATGGTAAACTTTGTTTGAACCACTTCAATGTACCAAATATCCAAATCTTCAAACTAAATGATGTGCTGATTGTTCATGACTGTGTACATTTGTTATAATAATTGTATTCATTGACTACAAAACTCATGTACTTCGAAGGCTTATTTTTTGCTCTCAGGAATGTTCTCGTTTTACCCAAATTAGAATTTCAATTAAGGTAAATCAATTAAGGTTTTAAATAGTTCTTTCTATTGCGAAAAACACGAACCCTAAGTTCTGAAGTGAAGTTCTTAAGTCAAATCAAAAAGAAAAAAAGTTTCCTTTTTAAGCCTTTATTTGCAGTAATTGCAGCATTGTTAGCTTCTTAGCCCGTATTTGCATAAAACCAGTATTTTATCATTATGAGGTTGATGAAAGAAGATTTAGAAAAGACAAAAAACCAAAACGCAGTTCTTGTTCCTTTCCTTGATGTACAATGAACCGACAATGAAGGAGCAAATGTTGAACACGTCCCTTGAATAATACCCAACTTTTCCTCTCAACCCAAAATTGTTGAAAGTTAGTTTTTTTTTTTTTTCTAAATTCTAAATAAGTTTGCTCGGTTGTGTGTGTTGAGATTTTGTGTTGGTGTACAAGGTGTCAACTACATGCATGCATTTTAAATTTAGAATGCCTCTCTGTGGCTTATAGTAGGAATACTCTATTACCCCACTCTTCTCTCTCTCTCTCTCTCTCTTCGTGTCTCTGTCATTTGAATATATGTCCTTTGCATGTCTGCGGCTAAAGTTCTAAAATATTCTTTTGTTGATGGTATTCGGGATATTTGTAATTCGTTATTGCTAACTCAAGACATGTACTTTTTGCGTGTACACGCGTACAACTACTAACATATAATACACATGCATAAGCAAGTGCATTTCCTCTACATAGCCATATCATATGTGGAAAATGTGTATTAGGATGTTTTACAAATTCATGAATAAATTGTATAGCAAATAATATATACCACTCCAAGTGAGAAATATTGTCCTGACTATTGACGATTTGGTGGAAAAACTACCCACTATTTAAAAAATCAGTTTTAGGTCTATTGGACAAATATTTTTAAGAAGCAATTGCTAAGACCTTAATGGTCTTAATACTAAAGACATCGATTGTCGGATCGGTAAAAGTTTCTAAATCGACCTACATCAGTAAATCGATTCACTTTCAACTATCCGATAGTGAATAAATTATTTAAACTTTAGACTCTTTGCACTTGCTCTATTTAATTAAAAATTACAGAAATTGTCCATGAACCTAGCAGTTTGGAAATGCTTTAAATTAAACAGGAAAATAAAGGTCAAAAGTTAGGCGGGTGACTATATGATACCCATCGCCACTATGCATATTTAGTAGATCTACTCGTAACAAATAAACGTTTATATTTAGAATTTAAGTTAAGTAAATCCTCCAAAATTTGTGTTGTAAATTAAACCACGCTTCATTATTTTTTAGTTCCTCATAAAATATTGTTCATTACCACATAGTTGTAAGGGTGTTATGTCTTTGTGTATTTGTTTGTAACAATGAAAAGAAAGCAAGTTAGACCCATAGTTAATTTTGAAGATCTTAATATAATCACTTTCTGAGTCAATTTATGGATGCCAGTCCGTCTGTCCATGTATTTTTGTGAACAAAACGCAGTTCACATCCACTCACATCAGCACTCGCCACCCAAGAATGGATGCAGAATGAGGTTCCTCGCTTCACTTCCAGCACACAATGGCCACCAAAATCTCCGGATACCAATCCGTTGGACTATTGCATCTGGAGTATTTTGGAAAGCAAGGTTGGCACTAAAAAACACCAAAGTATCGATAACCTCAAGTAAGCGCTTCGCCGGGAATGGGCCAAAATACCGCAGAGCAACATTCGGGCAGCGTGTGACGATTTCATTGACTGTTTGAAGGCCATAATGCGTGCCAAAGGTGACCAATTCGAACAAATCTAAACTTATTCTAAAATTTGATGCTATTTCCCACATTTTTGCTTTAATTCAATAAAAAATTTAAAAAAAAATGTAAAAATTACGACTTTTGACTTTGTTGCAGTTTTTTTATCTCACCCTGTATATTTACCTCTGTCAATGTTTTAACCAAAAAGGGCTTCCATCAATGGTTTATTGCATTTGTTAAAATTCCGCAAGCTTTATTTCGTGAATGTTATGGTACTTAATGGAGTGTCCGCAAGTTAACATTTAGTTCTTTAAATAATTGGGTTATATATAATTATTTTTCTTTTAAGCAGTCTATATTTTATTATTTTTAAAATATATACTTTTTTAAATAAATAGGCCTTCTCGCTCTATGAAATAAAATAAATTGTTGAAATGAAGACCGCCATTAGTTCTGCAAGCAATAACCAATATTGGAATGATTGTACATTTATTTCCCTTTGTAAACTCTAATGCAATTTTTTGAAGGAGATACGGTATGAAGGCAAGCCCGATATAAAGTCGTAAACAACATTTAAATGTTCTTAAAGCGCTACAATTAGGCGCTTGCAAATAAACTTAAATTAGCGTTTCCCCCCTTGCTCGTACTATTTATTTTGGTAATCGTATTTCGTATGTTTTTAGGATTCTCTCTCGTAGAAAGTATTTTAATGTATACATACATTTTCCTCAGCATAACCCTTGCTTTTATAAATGTCTATTTTACCATTATCGTTTTAGCCAACTTTGACTGGCGCTGAATGGAGGGCGTAACACAATGACATAGAACAAAAACCGCAACAGGCGTAGTGCCTCGTTTCACTTGGTCGCTTTTACGGCATCGTATAAAAAGAAATATGCTTGTATATATTTGTGTGTGTGTGTGTGTGTCTTCGTTCTCCCCCATTTGCATTTTTCTTATGTTGTTGTTTTTAGGACTATTGTTAGTTTTTGTATTTTACAAAAGGCTTTTTTTGCTGAAAACAATCCCCATTGCAACACAACTGCAGCAACTGTTTTTAAAGTACAAATGCTGCACCAACAACAACAACGAAAAAATAAACAATAACAAGAGAACCGGAGGTTTTTGGTATCAACAGCAGTGATATAAATCAAAATTTGAGTTTTTCCTTTCAGCCAATTTGGTTTTTTGTGTTTGGGATTTCGTATCACATTCATCGTCATTCAATAATTGAAGGAACAAATAAAAATTCACATGAATACCTTCCGTTTACATTTTTGACCAGTTTTGCTAGCCAGGCTTTGCTGCGAATTGGCCCAACATTATCATTTTTCATTTTCCTGATGGCCTGATTTTTTTTCTCTAGCAAACATTTGCCGATTCCAAAGACATTGCTAATGAAATGTTTTCCCCATTACAGTACACATTTCATTCGCTCAGGTCTATTCTCATATTTTATTACCCATTCGATTCTCCATCACACTGTCAACCAAACGGACCAGAGGAAATCAAACATGTCACTCGAATGATATGATTCCTCAGTTTGTATTCGTTGAAAACAAAGTGAAGCATTTCAATATGCTTGCTGTCCGGTCAGACATGGACACAGGTGAAGTATAACAAACAAAAGGCAGTATTCTTCTTCCTTTCAATGCCTGTCGGATATTGAAGAACATTTTTAAACTATGCTCTCGAATTCCCATCATTACTGTACTTTTTTTGAGATTCCATTTCGTAATTCAGTTCATGAAAAAGGAAGGTGGTCACGAATGAGAGAAATTTATACATTTTATCTGCAATGGGCGAGGGGAAGATTAGGGTTGTCGTACAAAATACCTTCTGCTGAGAAATCATCAGGTGTACTTTAGAATAGAGACGGAATTTGACGCTACTGTTCATGGTATACAAGAAATCATCATAACAAAACTTTAGGCTTAAGTGCAGTCATTATGTAAAACTAGCCAAAATTAATCGATTGATTGATTAACATTTCCCATGATTTTCGACACTTAGAAAAAATTATTTATCACAACAACACGATGAAAGCTTGGACAAACCCCTTCAAAATAACTTAGATTCAGCGGTAATTTAATATAGGAATGTAAGAGAACATGGAACTCTGTTTACAATTTTGCAAAAAAATACTATCCTCTACAAATATTAGAAGTCAAATTACAGGCAATTCGGTATGGAGTATGGCAAAAAAATTTAATTTTTTCCAGAGGTAGGTATTTTTATCCTGTTTCCGGTAAAGTATTTTTTTCTTATTTGACCCAAAAGTCCGGATCCAAGACCCGGGTTTGGCCCAGATTTAGGTTATTTAAAACTGTCCCGCAGTTGTATCGAAATTATTGATTATTTGGACCCGGATTTTTTAAAAAAATTCTCACAAATGTCAAAAAGGCCACATTTTCATAGTCCGCAAAACTTACGCCAATTTATTGTTGACACTTTAGGCTTTCCAAAATGCTACAATATGTGTTATTATCTTTCTTGGATCCAGAGATATTTGCCTTTGAACCTGGACGAGCCTATTACGTTCAGTACATTCTGTTGAGTTTTTCTAAATTGTATGACTACACGGGTTACGCGAAATAAATTATTTTTTACTGGAAACATCATTTTAATATACTGAACATAATCGGCTCGTCCAATTTCAAAGACCTATATCTCTGGATCCAAAAAAGATAATAACAAATATTGTATTAGTTTAGAATGGTGTCAACAATAATTTGTCATAAATTTTGTGGGCCTTTTTCGATGTTTGGGAGATTTTTAAAAAAATCAGGGTCCAAAAAATCAAAAATTTGTTGCTTTTCAAATGATTTATATTTTGTCCCTATTGGTTTAGTTGATCCGGGTCTAACCCGTGTCTTGAACCCGGACTTTCGGGTAAAATGCCTGGGTCCGTTCCCAAAGAAAAATGCTTTCCAGTAAAAAGAGTGCAAATACCTACCTCTGAAAATAAATTCAAAAACCATCGAGAGTTTTTACTGAACTAGGGTGAAGCCCTGAAAAATATTACAAACAAGGAAAAAAAGTGAGAGCCTTATTAGACAGGTACTGATGCAGTCGCTGATTACCTATATCTGAATGTCAAACAATTAACAGCACAGTAATGTCTTGACAAAATTTACTGCAAAATAATTTACAACCATCACTTGACGTCAATAGAATAATTGGACACTTACCAACACGGATATTTCAATGTATATATCATTCGCAATAAGCCCTGCAACGGTGCAAATCACTGATATGTTCCCATTTCGTCACTATCGCAAAGAGTAAACAATATTGAAGCATTCCTCCTCTCAGAATTCAAGAGTGTTTCATTCATTTCAGGGGACTCAATCAGAACACGTGTGTTGTGGCATCAAGGAGAAGTTAAATTTATAATGCGGATCAACAAGTCCGTAGAATTGGCTAAAAATCGATGGTTCTGCAGTTAGTGTCAATATTCCTGTCCGGTTAGTTTTTCAATCTCGGAAAACCATGAATTAACAACTATATTTCTTTAAAATATATTGCATACAGAAGGATAACAGTTTTATGAACAGGAATTCTAGGAAAGTTTAGCCGAAAATAATTCAAATATAATTGGCGAATTTATGTAGGTATATAATTCTAATATTTTTTAATGTTCTATGAGGGCTAAACTTGCGAATATCTTATTTAACAGCCCATTGTTTCAATAATTTATGGAATTTTTATATATGTTCCAAAAATAGAAAGTTATAATAATGACATTGGAATAACGACAGTTAATTTATTTGTATACCCTCCGCCATTCTATGGAGGGTATATTACTTTTGCCATTCCATTTGCAACTCCTCGATATATTCGTAGTAGACCCTACAAAGTACATATATTCTGGATCAGCGCAAAATTCTAAGACGATGGTGATGTCCGTCCATCTGTCTGTCTGTTGAAATCACGCTATTTTTCGAAGGAATCGAGATAGAAGGCTAAAATTTTGCATACATGCATATTTTCCTAGTAGGCTGGTTCAGTTCGTAAATAGGTCATGTCTGCCCACGTCGTTCAGCCCCCATATAACGGTACCTCCCGATGATTTTAGCGACATTATTTACTGGAATTATTTCAAATGTTGTTTTTGAAGTTGGTAATGGGTACTACGCGTCTTCGTATAACCCCCACATAACTGTACCTCCCGATATTCGGTATTTTGATGATTTCAGCAACATTATTCACCGGAATCATTTTAAAATTCGTATTAGTAGATGTCCCGCTGTCTATCTGTTGAAATCAGGATACAGCCCACATTATTTGACATAGAGCGTCAAAATTTAGCAGCACAATTTATATTGTGCCTAGGATGGTTGTTATTGAAAATGAGATATATCGGTTCACGTTTGGTATAATCCCCATATAACAGTACTTTTCCATATTCGGTATTTTGATGATTTTTGCCAAATTTTTTTCGCGGATTTGTCTAAAAATCGTATGTATTGGTCCAAGTTTTGGTATAGCCCCCATATGAGGTACCTCCCAATATTCGGTATTTTTGTGATTTTTGCCACATTTTTTCATGGATTTGTTTAAAAATTGGTATTGGGCTCTAGTTCGTATGGCGAAAAATTGTACGTATTGGCAGGACCCCATATAACGGTACCCCTGATATTCAGTATTTTTATGATTTTTACCACATTTTCCTACGAATTTGTCTAAAAATTGATATTTGTGGGTCATAATGGGTTCTAACTCGTATGGCGAAACATTGTATGTACCACGTTTGTGTATAGCTCCCATATAACGATACTTTCCGATACTCGGAGTTTTGATGATTTTGTGGCGAAAAATTGTATGTGTAGGTCCACGTTTTGGTATAGCCCCCATATAACGGTACTTGCCGATATTCGATATTTTGGTAAAAATTGGTATTTTAGTTCATAATGGGTTCTAGTCCGGTGGCAGAACATTGAATATTTAGTTCGACATTTTTCCTATAGCGCATATATAGGTATCGTTATATATGCGCTATAGGAAATGTCGAACTAAATATTCAATGTTCTGCCACCGGACTAGAACCCATTATGAACTAAAAATACCAATTTTTACCAAAATATCGAATTTTGATAATCCTAGACACATTGGAGGGTATTAAAAGTTTGGCCTGGCCGAACGTAATGTTATTTTACTTGTTTTTATTCAAATTAATATTTCAAATAACAAATATTTTATTATAATTTTTTTGATGTGCACGTTAAACATTTTTATAATGTAATCATTCTCTGATGGAGAACATTTTCATTGTACTAGCTAACTGAGTAAGTGCCCCTCTCTTTTTATGCATACATACATACATACGTACATATATACCGACATACATTTCGGCCCATTGCAATCAATACATTTCCGTTTTTATGGATCATTGGATGGAGAAAAATGTGAATTTCATAAAAACTTGGCGTGTATGTAATTTCTTCCTTATGCCAATTTCCTTCGTACCCTCGAATATCCGTTGCATTTTTTTGCTCGCTATGATAAAGTGCTGAATTAACTCGATTACAATGCACTGAAACACACAGCAGAACTATTATCATTGTTGACTCTGTGTCAAGTAGATTTCAGCTCGAATGGATGTAAAGAGAATGGTAGCATATTTTATGTAAGAAAAAAAAAAAAAAAAACACCTGCACTATCTGTATTTCAATATAAATATATGATGTGTGCGATAATATACATTACGATAGAGCATACCTAAAGTAAAGCAATCTATAATTTGAATTTGTGAATTAATTTCGATGTTGAATCCCACGTAAACTGCAAATATTTAAAATACAGAAGAATTTAATATTAAAGATGTTCAGCGATCATATCATTTCTTAACATATCGCTCGGCTTTTGTAGAAAAAAAATGTTTCGATCTATGCCACCCAGAGAACGAACAAACTTGTCTTACAAATTTTTCTTTTCTTACTATGCTGAAAAACAATAAGGAGGACTGTTTCACCCTCTTTTCACTTGGTAGGCGAGGATTGGATCTATTTGCCCTTACCGTACCAGCTGTATGGATTTTATTTTGATTGAGAATTTTAAGTAATTGGTAGGAGGGAAAATAGCTATCGAAAAAATGCTTATGTGCAAATTCATTTGTTGGTATACACTGGGTTAAGTTGAATACTAAGTTAAGTTGACCACTGAGCAGGGCTTGAATGACAACTTTCCCTATGTGCAGATATATTTGTATAATAGACTGAATCCGAAATGAACTCATCGGTCATTGAAATATGAGGGCGGCGCCTCAATTCCAATTGAAATTGTGATTTTAGAAACTGGCATAAAAGGAATGCCTTCTCAATCAAACTGCACACCAAGTTTTTTTACATTTTTGTGTATACGCCTGGCGACACTGTTGAATGTTTCAATTTTGGTCAACATATTCTTCATTGATTGCTTTTATCCTGGGATAAAATGTCCTTTGCTTGCACTTGTGGCACATAAAATATAACCTCATCATCATCAACATCCGAATGTTCTTCAAGCATCTTCATTATCAAAATCACCACTCTAAATTTTCACAATTTTTTCCGATATTTTCAGATTAAAGTAAATCAGTTTTTTGATTCCGAAATTTACTGTTTTCACAAATCTTACACTAATTTAGATAATGTGTTTAGAAATCAGAAAACTAAACTAATTACATCGAACTGCAGTGTTTTTAAATAGCATACGTGTCGGTCATTAAACGAAAACATCAAAACTAATGGTACATTGGAATAAAAATCCGTCGGAAAATACCGCTCAAATGAAAACCGTTATATGGGGGCTATACGAAGACGTAGTCCTGCATAAGTAATATGTGTCATAGGTTGTAATAACGGTTCCGAACTTAATATACAAAATTTGAAACAATTCCAGTGAATAACGTCGCAAAAATCATCAAAATACCGAACATCGGGAGGAACCGTTATATAGGGGATATACGATGTCGTGGACCTATATAGACAATTCTCTTCCAGGGGATAAAGTACTCACAAGGAACTCCTTGTGTCGATTTTCAGATAATTCCGTTGAAAAATGTTGCTAAAATCATAAAAATACCGAAAATCAGGGGTGCCGTTATATGGGGGATATTACAAATACCGAATATCGGGAGGAAACGTTTTATAGGGTCGTGGACCGATATATAGTAATTTTAGACCCAACAAAAATATTATATGTATATATATATGTATATATATATATATATATATATATATATATATATATATATATATATATATATATATCTATATCTATAAAAGAGGAAAATGTTTGTATGTTTGTTTGTTTGTTTGTTTGTTTGTTTGTTTGTTTGTAATTTATGGACTCGAAAACCGCTGAATAGATTTTCCTGAAAATTTCCATATATACTGCAACATCGCCTGAAAGTAACATAGGCTATATACATTTTTGAATTTCCACTTGGAACTGGAGATATAGCACCAGAATCGGAGGTACCTCCCAAAAATTTAGATTTCATATGCACATATCTATTGATTGGTTGAAGATACAGTCTCCAAATTTGGAATACGTAACGGAATTTGAAACAAAAATAAGTTTGCCAAATTATATTGTAATCGGTTCAGATTTGGATATAGCTCCCATATATATTTTCGACCGATTTCGTTCATTTGATGCCTCAAACACAATATGAATGTTCGATTCCAATGAAATTTGGAATGTGTGACGGGATTTAATCCGAAAATAAATTTGTCAAATTATATTGAAATCGGTTCAGATTTGGATATAGCTCCCATATATATTTTCGGCCGATTTCAAGCAGTTGATGCACCAAACACGCTATGTATCCCCAATTTCAATGAAATTTGAAACGTGTGATACATTTTATCTAAAAAATTGATTTCCCAAATTATATTGAAATCGGTTCAGATTTGGATATAGCTCCCATATACATTTTCGGCCGATTTCATGTATTTGGTGGACCAAACACGATATGTATTTCCAATTGTAATGAAATTTAAAATAAGTAACGGGATTTAATCCGAAAATAAATTTGTCAAATTAAATTGAAATCGGTTCAGATTTGGATATAGCTCCCATATATATTTTCGACCGATTTCATGTATTTGATGCCACAAACACGCTATGTATCTCTAATTTCAATGAAATTTGGAATGTGTAGTGGACATTAAAACAAATATACATTTGTCAATTTTTATTAAAATCGGTTCAGATTTGGATATAGCTCCCATATATATTTTCGGCCGATTTCAAGCAGTTGATGCACCAAACACGCTATGTATCCCCAATTTCAATGAAATTTGAAACGTGTGATAGATTTTATCTAAAAAATTGATTTCCCAAATTATATTGAAATCGGTTCAGATTTAGATATAGCTCCCATATACATTTTCGGCCGATTTCATGTATTTGGTGGACCAAACACGACATGTATTTCCAATTGTAATGAAATTTAAAATAAGTAACGGAATTGGGAGCCAAAATGAATTTGTCAAATTAAATTGAAATCGGTTCAGATTTGGATATAGCTCTCATATATATTTTCGACCGATTTCATGTATTTTATGCACCATACACGATATGTATGTTCGATTCCAAAGAAATTTGGAATATGTAACGGGATTTTGATTAGAAAATAAATTAGTCAAATTATAATAAAATCGGTTCAGATTTGCATATAGCTCCCATATATATTTTCCGCCGATTTAACATATTTGATGCACAAAACACGATACGTATTTCCGATTCCAACGAAATTCGGCATGTGTGGCTAAATTTGGTACAAAAATAAACTTGACAAATTATATTCCAATACGCTCAGATGTGATTATAGCTCCCATATATATACTCAGCCGATTTCACATATTTGATGCACCCAAAGCGAGAGAGACAAAATCTGGCACCAGCAAAAATTGCCAAATTACATTGAAATCAGTTGAGGTTTGGATATAGCTAACATATATATTTCGGCCGATTTCATACATATTATGCACCAAACACGATATATATGACCGATTCCAATGAAATTCAGAATGTGTGGCGGAATTTGGTTATAATAATAAATGTGTCAATTTAATTGGAAATTAGTTAAGATTTGGATATAGCTCCCATATATATATTCTCGGCCGATTTCACATATTTGACGCACCAATTTCAATTAAATATGAAAGGTGTGGCGGAGTTTGGTGTAAAAGTAATTTTTTTAAAATTATATTTAAATCGGATCAGATTGGGATATGATTTTAATAAGAACCATTGACCCACAACGCCCTAGGCTAACACTAAAAAACAACACAACAATTTATTTGAAATACGCTTATTACGGCGAAGTATGTTGCTATCTCGAATTCACTAATTGCAATAGAAATGCCACTCTACTTAAAAAAAATTGCAGTTTCCTGCACGCTTGGTATTTGCTATGAAATAAATAAATCCAAAGGACAAACCCTTCGTGTATGCATGTCATGTTACTGCTTTTGTAATGATTTTGTTTATTAACGCATTAAAGTAGTGCAATATTTTTTTTTAATTTTTAAATTTGTTTGTCTTTATCCAACATATATTCGTAAATAAAATTTTGAATGCATATAAAATCAAAAGGGGTAGCGAAGCGCACCGGGTTCAGCTAGTATATATATATATATACTAGCTGGCCCGGTCCGCGTTGCCGGCCCGTAGTTTTAGTCTTTAATGCAAATTTTGCATAGCATAATATTTCACAAATCTAGCTCATAAAGGTGAACAAATTTTAATATAAATATTGATTCGACTAAATAGAAATAAATAACTATGGAAGGAGGGCAAAATAATTTCTAAATAGTCAAAGTTAATTACGCTTTTACACCCATTACCATAGCACCTCAAATTGCGCATTAGAGTCCCCAAAAAGTCTATGTTCTTGTTCATGGTAAAATTCAATAACGATTAAACAATACCCGCGTTGTTATCCGCCAATCGGTAAACATCACTATAGATCGGCGGGCCTGGGGACTATATGGTGACTGTACCAAAATATTTACGTATGTTGACATTTTTTTGTAAGATGGTTCTCTACTCACAAAGTAGCCTAAATACAGCAAATAATGGCCAAATCAGTTGAAAAACGTGGCCAAGACCACGGTCACAGCTGTCAGGTCAGGGATACATTTATATAAGGGTTATACCAAAACGTGGCCCAACCAATATTCTCTTGGGGGTTACAAATTCAATAGAAAACAACATTTTTTTTCTGACCACCAATTAGATGTGAAAGTGGACTTGGGAATACGCCAATGTGGGGACTTTACTTAAATAAATTCCTATGTGGCAATTATCTGTATGATGGTTCCCTACCCCAGAGTAGCATAAATACAACCTTTAGCCAAGTCAATTAATGAATGTGGTCAAGACCAAAATGGGCCCTACTCTGAAAATTTCAAACTTTATGCGAAGAGGTTCTCTACCTCCTTAGAAACAAAAATGCCAAATAATGGCTAAAATATTAAAAAAGTGACCAAGACACCAAAAATAGCTTAAATCATACGATGGTTATATAAATATGAAATCGGGTTGTCCCTTATCCGTGAGTTATGATCGATATCATGACCTATCTTGAATGTTTGGGAAGAATTTCTGGAAGGATAGAAATCTTTATCTTACTAAAAGTCCCATTCGCTCTACTATTTTCCACCCTTTATATTTGGTATTTTTCTGATTGTACATTGGACGGATTATTGTGACAGGAAAGAAGTAGTTCCACGCTTTGAAATGATCCCCATTAGGCTTTTTCGGCAATTTTTGTTTGTTCAAATGTGTTCGCATCTTCCAGCTGAACCATGATGTCGGCCCTGGAGTTGAAAGGTAGATGTCAGTTGACATCGTATTTCCTACTTATTTCATTTTTTGGTGAAAATTTGTATATAGTGAAAAATTATTCTTTATTTTGTTCGCAAAAAAATTACTGAATTCAATTAGATAATACAAATTGAAAAAAAATTGACAAAAGAAGAATAACACATTGAAAAAATCTTCAACTTGTTCGCTGATTTTTTTACAGCAAATGTTTAAAGATCCTTATATAGTTTGTCAGTAGAATGTACTTCTATTTTAAAATTCGATTCCATTAAATTATTTCGACATCATCTACCGTTTCGCCACCACATAATTCGGTACTACGCTTCCATGTAACTCGCCATCAATTTCATTTCTCAAGAAATCAAGTCAATTAAATAAATTGGTATTAATATTTGAATTCAAAAAAAAAATATATATATAAAAAACACTACAAATGTACATTAGAAAAAAGTAAGTAAAAATGGAAAAAAATCATGCAAAATAAAACATTACTATTGTACATTTCAAAAGTCAAAATGAAAATGTTAAAATATCACATTTTTACGCGATTTTTTTGGATATTATCCTTTTCGGAGAGGAGAAAATTCCGAATTTGTTTGAATCGTTAAAATCAGTCCAGCGGTTCTTAAGTTATAAGCGTAGTAACTAACACAACTTTCTTTTATATATATAGATATATATATATATATATATATATATATATATATATATATATATATATATATATATATATATATATATATATATATATATATATATATATATATATATATATATATATATATATATATATATATATATATATATATATATATATATATATTTTCCCAGTAGGCGGTTTATGTTCATATATGGGTCATGTCAGTCCACGTTTTTGTATAGACCCCATATAACGGTACCTCCTGATATTCAGTATTTTAATGATTTTAGCGACATTATTTACACCAATTTTTTCAAATTTCGTATTCGAAGTTTGTAATGAGTACTACAGCCTATGCAAAAAAATGCGTATGCATGTCCACCTCTTCGTATAGCCCCGATACCATACCATACCTTCGTATACCCCTCGATATTCGGTATTTTGATGATTTTAGCGATATTATAAACTGGATTGTTTCAAAGTTCGTAACGGGTAGTACAGTCTATGACAAAAAATTATTTATGCAAGTCCGCGACTTCGTATAGACCCCATATAAAGCTCATCACTTAGACAGTATTTTTCGAAATTTGTTGAAACTTTTTCAAGTTTCTTCCAACTTAGCTGATTTTTATACCCTACAACATTATGTGATGGGGTTATTAAAAGTTTGATTGGGACAAAAATTATGTAACACCTCGAAATATTGGTTTCCCACATTGGAAAGAATATATGGATCTTCCTATCTCGCAGAGCTGAGTCGATCTAGCTGTGTATGTTCGTCCATCCGTCCGTCCGTCTGTCCATGATAATTTGTAATCACTCTACAGGTCGCAATTATGGCCCGATCCTCACGATAATGAAAATGGGGGTTATGGTCAGAATAGAAGCCTATTGCTTTTGGAGATGATCGCATATTTAGTGGTTGAAATAGACCAAAAACTGAAATAATTTCTGATTTTGCAGATGCTCTGCAGTCGCAATTATAGACAAATCGACGCGGAAGTTAGCATGGGTTAGATCTTAGGCCTGGGCAGACGCCTTCCAGTTTGGGTGGTCATCGGGTAATATTTAGTGGGTGAAACAGACCATAACATTTGTGTTAAATAAAAGTCAAATTTTTCATTGAACCGCGAATATTTGCGTTACGTAGATGCCGATAGTAAATATATCTGATATATATAGCGAAATGTATACAATGTGTATATATAAAGAAAATGGAAGTTAGCTAGAATGCTTATATCTCAAGAATGGTCTCTTGGCATAAAAGAATAAAGAATAAAATCTAAAAAATCACATAAAGAGTTGCGAATAATGATGTTAATATAGAGTTTGTAACATTTTGTGATATATATTTTTTTCAATTTGACTTATAACTTGAAGTGTATATTTTGTAATAGTTTTTCGCCTTACAGAACAGGTTGGGGTTATGAAACTCAAGAAAATTTTTATGAGGGTAGGTTTAGGCTCAAAGGGGCTAGGTCTATTGTTTTGAAAGATGTCCGAAATAGACCAACAACTAAAAATGTTCCTGATTTTTCAGCCGTTATAAAGGTCACAAATATAAACCAAAGGACACGAAATATCGCATGAAGTTAGAGTTTAGAACAGCGATTAGAATGGACCACTACTTTTGTGTGATAAATTACCAACATTTCCATTCTACCGAATGTGAGGAGTAATATTTGGCTGTTAAATAAACAACAACAACTAATAACACGACGGAGTGCGTAAATATTGGGGAAATTCCCCTGGTCAAAAATCTAAGGGTAATATCTGGGAAATGATCGATGACATCATTTCGAAAGCGAAATCTTCCAAAATGGGTTTGAACATAAGGGGGCTTCTAGCATATTCTAGCATATTGTATCACATGGTCGGCCTCGCATGGCTATAGCCTTTGCTTACTTCTTTATTTTTATTTATTTATTTATTATTTTTTTTTTTTTTTTCATTTTATAATATCGGTCAAGATATTTCACACAAAACTCCGATCTTTTTACCAGGCGGTGCGTAGTTTCTACTGACAACACTTTTGGTTGTACTATCACAATTTTCTTACACGTTTAGGTATAGCTCCCATATAACGGTACATCCAGATATTCGGTATTTTGATGATTTTGCCAAATTTCTTCGCGGATTTGTCTAAAAATTGGTATTTATGTGTCCTAATGGGTTCTAGCTCCGTTGGCGAAACATTATATGTATATGTTCGCGTTTTTGTATAGCCCCATATAGCGGTACCTACTTTCGATATTTTGATGATTTTTGCCACATTTTCCCACGAATATGTCTAAAAAATGGTATTTGTGGGTCATAATTGGGTTCTAATGTTTCCTTTACCCTAAGGTGGAGGGTATTACATGTTCGGCCGGCCGAACTTAATGTTTTTTTACCTGTTTTCCTGTAAACTGTTCATGCAGTAGCCTATGTTTTGCTATTTTACTTTATACGTATATACACTTAAACCTGATTATTCTTAAACGCCAAACGGCATCATACATTTGCAGTATTAATTGACAGAAAACGGTATCTTTGTCTTTAGGTTCCCAACAATGGCAATTACAGTATTCCGATTTCTACCAAACTCCATCCAAGAGTATCTATGCAATTGCCATGTATAAGCTATACATACACAACTTTTGCCCGAATGACATCCAATTTATTACACAAATGGTTAATTTGATTTTAATTTCCCACATTTTACGCCATGGCAAGAAGGTCGGCTTTCCCACGCTCTCAAGTGTCTAATTGAAAACGTCCGCTTAATGCTTTCGAGTCATATTATATACCTAGCAGGCACTTGTACATTGAATTACATGGCAATTTAGCCATTTACGCTTTTAAGGAGGACACCGGAGCGAGCACAAACAAAAAATCTTGTTAGCAAAATATAACAACAACAATTAGAACAAAAGCGAAAAAGAAGCACTGCACTACACTGCACTGCACTGCATTGTATACGCCAGGCACTTGTACTCACCTAATTAACAACGTTTTCCAGTTAACACATCTGCGACGTACTCTATATGCTACACGCACACGCCCAAAGTCCTTTTTCAAGTTCCCATGCAATAGATGGATAGGATAGATTTGAGTTAAGCTTCGTTGCTATGCTCTTACACTACTGTGTGTGTATGTGTGTTTGAGAGTGTCGCCAAACAACTGCAATTGAGTTGAAACACAACAAACAATAAGTCACAGCACTTGTTGTTGTTGTAGTCGTCGTCTTCGTCGCCGTTTGTCCAAAGTGCCTTTAGCGATTTCGTTAACAAATAGAGAAAGTCAAACACACGCACACACCCGTATCTTAACGTCTCGAAGAGATGTTTTAAGTAAATAACTGCACTTATCTACAACAGACAATACCAAGTGGATGTATACGAAGCAAAGTCAGACATGCTAACAAACACAACACACAGCCGCCCTTAACTCAAATAGGGGCTCAATTATTGTTGTCACGGGTACGATCCAGATGCTTAGGCATTGACGTAGGACATTTGAGATTCGGTACGGGCACTTTCGTGTCTGCTATATCGGCTGCATGAATGTGTTGGTTGTTGTTCTTGCTTTCTATTAGAGTACATTAAATGTGCTAAAAAGCTGAATTGCCCAGAATTTGTTCCACTTGTTTTCGCTGTCGTTTGAAACTTTGTTTTCTTCGTGTATCTTTCCCGACTACTCTGTTGAGACACTAAAATGTTCTTCCACTTCAATGACAGAAATTTTTGGTATTGAATCCACCGGGGAGTTGTAGTTTGTCTTTATCGTTACCCACAGAAAACGATGACAACCCCGACAGTGCTACTGGTTCCGTTTTATGTGCTGAAATAAAAGAAAATGAAGAAATTCTGTTATTGCCACCATCAAAGATTCTGACATCCAACACACAAACATACCAATTTTCAAACACGTATATAAATCTATGTATTTTTGGACAATGTTATCAAGTAATCAAGTCAAAGAGAGAGATTAAATTATATAATTTTATTAAGACCCATCGGAATGATGTCTGGGAGTGGGAAAATGCTCGTGGGTATAGGGGCACTTAATGACATTAATGGGAATCACAGCGATACATTTGTATCACAATAGCATATTTTTAAGATAAAATTAAAATAATATAGGAAGCATAAAACAAAAAACTGCAACCGTCTTTAGACTGCTGTTATTTCAAAGCCACTAAAATGATTCCAGTGACAGCTCATTATATTGTTTACAAGCGTACGAAAGCATTTTGGTGAGAATTTTTCCGAAAAAAATTATTCGTGAGGGAAGCGTGATAGTGTGATTTCTTTATATTTGGCTGGAAAACCACAACTGGCCTCGTTAGAGGTAGCTTAGACCGACTTCAAGGAAGTGGCCGGAAAAAACAGCAACATCAGCAGAAATGGTTCGAACAGTAAAGAAGCGACTTGATCGAAACCCGCGTTGCAGTGGCCGAAAAATGGCTTGTGAGCTGAACATATCGCAATATTCCATTCGGCAAATATTGAAAAACGAGCTCGGGGTAAAGCCATTGAAATTCCAAAAAGTGCAAGAACTTACACCGCAACGCAAAGCAAATAGTCTCAAAAGAGCTAAAGAGTTGCTTCGCTTGGCCGAAAGTGGTGAGCTGCCGAATTTGTTTTTCTCCGATGAGAAAACATTCGCTGTCCAACAGTTTATAAACAAACAAAATGATCGTGTTTACTTGCCAAAGAGATCAGCTGAAAATGTGCACCTTCGGTTGGGCACCAGACCTTCAGCGCCGGCGATGGTGATGGTGTGGGCCGCCATAACAGCCGATTGTCGCTCTCCGCTCATATTAATCGACCGTGGCATCAGAATAAATGCCGAATATTATGGCGAAAATATTCTGGAGGGTGTATTAAAGCATTGGGCCCGCAAACATTTTGGCGCACACTTTGGAGATTCCAACAGGACTCAGCACCATCGCACTCAGCTCGCGCCAGCCAAGAATGGTTACAAAATGAAGCTGCTCTTTGGATTTGACTTTGTTGCTGTTTTTGTTTCATGAATATTTCTTTGTCACGAATACGATTGCCAATACAAAAAAAGTTACTCTTATTTTAATTTAATTTAAGTTAGGAGGGCAATATTTCTCCCTCCTTCTGATTTCTCCCGATTTTTTTTTTTTTTTTTTTGAAAATTGGGAAATTTTAGTATTTCTTGCAATATGACTATGGATTATGTTGGCACACTTTGTCCGGTACATCCACCACAAGGTGTAAATATTTTGGAAAATAATATTATCATATATAGATCGAGTTGGTTGAAACATCGCATTTTGAAATTCTATTTTGTCACTTTTTCTAACGTTGTTATTTCTTAAGTAAATCCTTTCAAAAATGGCAAAAAATTCAAAACTTGTAAGTTCTTGCAGGTTCTGGGACAGTGCTACGCAAGAACTGATTTAACAGCTATTATTACTGTTATGCTTTTAAAAATATAACAGAACTCGTAATGAATTCATAATAAAGAAAAATTTTAAAGTTTGAAGTAAAATAAATCAAATGTTATTAAAACCACTTAGAGTGTGGTTTTTATAGAGTGTGGTTTGTCAGATTGTAAAAAAAAGTTAGAAAATATCTCTATCTTAGATCAAAATGATCCATCCATCTACTCTGGAACTATAACAATGAGCACCCCAACCAAATAAGCTACCAAATATTAAAGACGTATTTTCACAGAACAGGATTATTTAAATCTATGGAATTTAAATGTACGATATGGAATGGTTAAGCCTATCGCCGGCACACAAAAACTCCATGTCATAATATTGACCAATGCTGGTACAATAACATAAAAATATTTTAAATACTAGATCCAAAAAAAAAAAAAAAAAAAAAACAATAAAAAAACCTTAAATATACTAAAATGTACTTTTGATAAGAACATCAATTATGCTAGGAAAAAGTTAAATCAAAAACAACCCTCCTTTTTTATTCAAAAATCGACCTGAGAAACTTTCCATATCGGTTCATATTTTAATATTAGCCCCATAAAGCGATCGTTAAGTGCTTTGAAGGTCCTGGTCATTTCATCTAGCCGAAGTGGCTGCAATGTCATACTCCACAGATTGCTCAAGAACAACAAACATATTACGCAAGACTATGAGACAATCTACTCGTCTGTGCACATAGCACAATATTTGCATTCTTTTGTTAGCCACACACGAAAACGTTGTTGGGTTCACTTCATTTTAATTAAAATTGATAAAAGTCCTCTCAAAAAAAGTATACGGACAATTAGTCATACATATTTAAATTAGTGTGCAACTTACGGTCTTAATTTAGACTGTTTTGAATTTAGGTCTTAATTAAGTATACGTCAGTATTTGGAGTGATTCAAAAATTAGGCACATATTTGTATTTTCATAAATCTCTATTAAAATAAATTATTGCGGGAAACTATATATTTATAACAATGATATTAGATAGTAGTATAAAATGGAATTATTAGAAAAATCTATATTTTATTAACGCAAACTTTGATTAATTATTCGAGCAATTTTTATACCTACCACCTACCACCATAGTATGGAGGGTATTTATTGAGTTTGTCATTCCGTTTATAGTACCTCGAAATATACATTTTAGACCCCAAAAAGTATATATGTTCTTGATCAGCACACAATTCTATGTCTTTTTAGCGATGTCCGTCTGTGGAAATCACTCTAGCTTCCGAACGAATTGAAGTTGGTTGAAAAAATTTTACCCAGATGTATATATATTTGGCCTGCAGGAGTTATTTTATGGTATTAAAAAAGAGCAATATAAGTCCACGTTTTGGTATAGCCCCCATATCTCACTATATTCGGTATTTTGATGTGTTAAGCGACATTATACACCGGAATTGTTTCAAATTTCTAATTTGCAACTCGTAATTGGCACTACAGCCTGTGACAGAAAATTGTGTATGCAAGTTTACGTTTTCGTATAGCCCCCAAATAACGGCACCTCCCCATACAGGGTCAGATAAAAAAGCTGCAACAAAATCAAACGCCATAATTTTTTTTTTAATTTTATAGAATGAAATCAAAAAATGTCGGAAATAGCATCAAATTTTAGAATAAGTTTAGATTTGTTCGAATTGGTCACCTTTGGCACGAATTATAGCCTTCAAACGGCCAATGAAATCGTCACACGCTACCCGAATGTTGCTCTGCGGTATTTTGGCCCATTCCCGGCGAAGCACTTGTTTGAGGTGATCAACCATGCTTTCCAAAATACTCTAGACACAATAGTCCAACGGATTGGTATCCGGGAAACGAAGCGAGGAACCTCATTTTACCTCCTCCAGAATATTTTCGCGATAATATTTGGCATTTATTCTGATGCCACGTTCAATTAATACGAGCGTAGAGCGACCATCGGCTGTTATGGCGGCCCACACCATCACCATGACCGGCGCTTGAGTTCTGGTGGCCAACCGAAGGTGCACATTTTCAGCTGACCTCTTTGGCAAGTAAACACGATCATTTTGTTTGTTTACAAACTGCTGGACAACGAATGTTTTCTCATCGGAGAAAACCAAATTCGGCCGTTGACAACTCTCGGCCAAGCGAAGCAATTCTTTAGCTCTTTTGAGTCTGACAAAACTTTTCTATGCAGGTCCACGTCGTCGTATAGAGCCTAATATAATGGCTACATTCGGTATTTTTAAGATTTTAAAACAATTTTAACGGATTTTATTTTTTTGAAAATTGCCAAATTCGTTCCAAATAGTGGAGGGTATTAAAAGTTCGGCCCGGCAGCTTTTTTACTTGTTTTATCAAGAGAAAAGTTCTTCCAAATTTTAAATATTTCCTTCATTATTTGTATATGTGTTCGTCTCTGTTTTACTGGTATTATGACATAACATTTCCTCACCTCGTGTCCGATTGACCTTGAATGGAAATTCTTAATCCAATTTAATAAAATTTTAGTACGTGACAAAATGCAAATAAATATTCAACTATACTGAATAAATATAATTAAATAAGAACAATGGAAATTCAATACCGCCTTAATAGAAAAAAACACTTGAAAATTCTGTAGTCAACAGGGCCGGGCGCGGGATTTCCTGCACGAGTATACACAAGCTGGAAAAGGGCGTATGTAAGAAAGAAGTATAAATGAAACGCTATTTTGATTATTTTCTCTTCATATTGCCTAAACCTTTTACTAAAGATTGTAAGTAGTCCAAATCAAGCAAGCAAAAATGGTAAAATTGTTTGACTCTTGCTAGTTCTGGACTACAGGTCAACAAAGAGAACTCATTTCAAATCGGATTACTTACCTATTTCTTTCATAAAATAAAAAGAAAGCTTAAATAAGTAGTTATATCTTAATCATAAGTAAATTGACAAATAAGTAACAATTACTTTTAGAAGAAGAAGATTAACTAATTTTTGCGCATGTGTACAGGGGCGATACATCCACAACTGTAATTTGTTGCAAAGTATATAATAACTGTCATTTAATACCAGCCACAAACAATCGAGCTTATAATACTCTATACACATTGTAATGGTAAATTTATAATGATAACAAGTAAGCAAAGGCTACAGCCGTGCGGGGCCGACCATATGATACCCTACAACACTACAATATGGTTGAAGCCCCCTTATGTCCAAATCCATTTTGGAAGATTTCGCTTGTGAAATTATATCACGGAGCACTGTCCAGATATTACTCATAGCATTTTGACCAGGAACATTTGCCCAATATTTACACACTCTGTCGTGGTGTTAATTGTTGTGGTCCATTTTGCAGCTAAATATAATCCAATGGTCATCCAAAATGCTAGAATTCTTCCCTGTTTTTAACTCTCTTCTCAGGCGTGTCGATTGGTTTCAATAGTGCGATCAGAAAAGATTTTCCCTTTTTGGTTCATTTGAACCCCTAAATATTTTAGATCATTCAAAAGCAAGAGGTCCCTCTGTATCTCCAAATTAAGACTCATCTATACGATTCGCTTGTCTACGATATTTGGTTGTATTCGTCAACGAAATCAGCATAAAAAGCCAGAAGTTCGCCTTTTTGTGTATTTTGGATATCGCCAGTAAGTTATTTTCAGCGTTCCATAAGAATGGAAATGTTGGTATTTATTCACACAAGAGTAGTGGTACACTGTCTTTAACTCTAACCTCATGGGGGATTTCGTGTCCTTTGGTTTATATTTGTGACTTTTATAACGGCAGCAAAATCAGAAACATTTTTTGTTGTTAGTCCATTTCAACCCCTAAATATATTCCGGACTTTGAAAACAATAGGCCTAGCCCTTCTGAGCCTAACTCTACCCTTGTGAAAATTTTTGTGAGAATCCGACGATAATTGCAATCTGTATATAATAACCTAAACCTGTGTTGTAAAATGAAAAAATATTACAAAATATACACTTCAATATTATAAGTCAAATAAAATTGAAAAAATCGCAAGCGATAAAAAATATGAAAAAATTAAAAAAATGTCACCAAATACTACAAAATCTATTTTAGCATCATTATTGGCATCTTTTTATGCAGATTTAAATTTTATTCTTTTATGCCAAGAAGGCATCCAAAATTGAGAAATATTTGTCAAAATCGTTGCAGCCATTCCTCAGATATAAACATTCTAGTTTACATCCCCTTCCTTTGTATGTACACATTGTATATTTTTCGCTATATATATCCGATATATCTACTATCGGCATCTACGTAACGGTCAGAATTTTGTTCGTCTATTTGTGATTTCGCCGGGATTTAAAATATTCGGGGTTTAATGGAAAATTTGACTTTTTAACACAAACTAAACATTACCAGATGACCATCAAAATTGGAATACTTCTGCCCAGCCCTAAGCTCTAACTTCCGCTTGCGACCTGTAGAGCAACTGCAAAATCAGGAAATTTTTCAGTTTTTGGTCCATTTTAACTATTATGCGATCATCTCCAAAAGCAATAGGCTTTAGCCTCACCTGCATTCTAAATTTCGAGAAGATCGGGCCATAATTGCGACCTGTAGAGTGATTATAAATTAACATGGATAGATGGACAGACGGACGGACGGTTATACATGGCTATATGGACTCAGTTCGGCGAGATAGAAAGATCCATATACTTTCCTATGAGGTGTTACATATTTTTGGCCCAATCAAACTTATAATACCCCCAATTTGGGTGCATTACAAATGTGCCATGTTGTTTACCATTCTTTGTGTACAAATACCTTCTATCCTCTTTTAATTACAATTTAAAGCGGGTTATTGTTGAAGCTAATAGCTGATAAGAATGCCATTCTAATGTATCTCATGTTTTAATTATAGTGGTTGTGAAGGTCAAAAACTCAATGTTTAGTCAATCATGCCACCCACAATATTACATTTAAGGAGATGGGAAAGGGCCATATTTGCATTCACTTAAAGTTGAAAACATAATAAATAATAAAATAATTTAAATTGAATAAACTGGGCAAACCCGAGTTTTTTATATCAGGGTAATGCTTGTAAAATAATAACGAATTCTGTTAAAACAAGTAAAAAAGCAGTAAGTTCAGCCCTCCACGATTTGAAACGAATTAGGACATTTTCAAAAAAATAAAAATAAAATCCATTAAGAATTCTATTAAAATCTCGGAAGGTGCCGATATATGGGGGGATAAACGATATTGTGGACCTATATAGACACATCTATGTCTAGGGATAAAGTACTCACAAATAACTCCTGGTAAAGAATTTAAGACAATTCCGTTTAAAAATGTGCTAAAATCATCAAAATACCAAATATCGGGGGGTACCGTTATATGGGGGCTATACGATATTGTGGACCTATATAGATAACTTTCAGCCAAGGGATAAAGTACTCACTCAGAACTCTTTGTGTGGATTTTTGTACAATTCTATTAGAAAATGTGGCTAAAATCATCAAAATACCGAATATGGTACCACCCTATATATATGGGGGCTATACAATATCGTAGACCTATATAGATAATTCTCTGCCAAGAGATAAAGTGCTCTTAGAGATCTGTTTAAATCTTAGAGAAATAGTTAAAATCATCAAAATACTGGATATCGGGGGTACTGTTATATGGGGGCTATACGATATCGT
Organism: Musca domestica; assembly: GCF_030504385.1. Classification (NCBI taxonomy): domain Eukaryota; kingdom Metazoa; phylum Arthropoda; class Insecta; order Diptera; family Muscidae; genus Musca; species Musca domestica. Next base: position 8,006,178 of record NW_026712363.1, on the reverse strand, counting down.
GGACCGATATAGCCCATCTCGAACTTGACCTGCCTGCAGACAAAAGAGAGATCTGGGCAAAATTTTAGCTTTCTATCTTAATTCGTTTAGCCTGTAGCGTGATTACAACAGCCGGACAGACGGACGGACAGGGCTAAATCGTCTTAGAATTTTATGCTGATCAAGAATATATATACTTTGTTGGGTCTAAAATGATTATTTCGATGAGTTACAAACGAACTTAATATACCCTCCATACTATGTATGGTGGAGGGTATAAAAAAGTGACTGAAACGTTCATTATTGAAAATCCGATAATTTTACATAGCAGAACGACATATATTTTTTACAAAGTGACACATAATAAAATTTAAATTTCGGGTTCAAACCAGAAAATTATTGAAATCTGGAGGTTAGTATATATTTACGATAATTAGAAAGAAAAAACGCTGAACATTAACATTGAATTTTATGTTAATCAATTATTATAATTTATTAGGTCTAAAAGCTATTATTTTAAAATATCCAAAACCCAAAGTCAGTTGTAATTTATACATAACTAAGCGATAAATGTTGCACCATGACAAGTAGACCATTTAGTTCTCCAAGCCAAGTAACTAAATTCAACATGACAATTTGTCTTCGTGGATTACAGAACTTGTTTTCTTTGTCTGTATCTTTTGTTATTCAATTTATGTTGCGCGCAATTAAGCAAACGGTCTCCGAGTGGAGCAGTTGTCTTAAAACAATTGAACATAACCTAGCTTTTCAAGACATAGCGATTGGAATACAAAAAATCGAAACTGCAATTTTGCGATAAAATAAAACTATGGACGTTCTGAATTTTCATAGAAATGTTGGCCTCGGTTCAATTCTGGTTTTGTATCCATAGTTAAAATTTTACCAAAGTCCACTTGTTGCAACAAACTTTCAAAAATGTGTGACTACAATATGTATGTATATTTTTTTATTAACTAATATATTCTTCTCAGTTATAACATTAAAATAAAAATGACACTCATAAAGCTTTATTTTAGTTAGTATTCAGTATTTTTATAACCTCCACCTTGGAAGGGAGTGTATATTAACTTTGTCATTCCGTTTGTAACATCCCTAAATATTCGTCGTAGACCCTATAGTGTATATATATTTATAATCAGCATAAAATTCTAAGCCGATTTAACGAAGTAGGTCTGTCTGTCTGTTGAAATCACAATACATGCCATATTATTTGATGTAGAGCGTCAAAATTTAGCAGAATAATTTGTATTGTGTCTAGGATGGTTGGTATTGAAAATGAGATATATCGGTCCACGTTTTGGTATAGTCCCCATATAACGGTACCTCCCGGTATTCGGTGTTTTGATGATTTTTGCCACATTTTATCATAATGGGTTCTAGCTCCGGTGGCGAAACATTGCATGTATAGGTCCACGTTTTTGTATAGCCCTATATAGCCGTACCTCCCGATATTCGGTATTTTGATGATTTTTGACACATTTTCCCACGAATATGTCTAAAATTTGGTATTAGTGTGTCATAATTGGTTCTAATTTTTCCATTACCCTAAGGTGGAGGGTAATAAAAGTTCGGCCCGGCAGAACTTAATGTATTTTTACTTGTTTAAACTATGAATTTCCAAATTCACACGCAATTTAAAATTCTCCATTGACATCTTTACAATTGCATGCACGCACACACACACACATTCACCCACACATGTATTCATTATAACCCAAACAAAGATTGTATTCCATTTCAAAATCCATATGCCAAGCAACTTTAGCTTACCAACACATCTGTACATTGTTGTTGCGAACATTCTCATTGTTGTTATTTTTGTTGTATACAAATGATGTCAAACATTGCCACTAGCCTTGCGAACCGAAAGTCCCAATAGTCTCATAAATTATAATGTCAAGCTATTTATTCAGCTAGTCGAGCGACCATTCACACTCGCTCGTCTTTGCGAATGGGAATTCTATCTATCGATGGATATATGGATGGATGGATGGAAACGTGTAGACGGAATGACGTTAGCATTTTTGTATTTTTTCAATTCTAAAGAAATATTGCCCAGCTACAATTAGATAAAACTGCATAAAAGTGTTGGCAGGCCTAATAAAACCTAAGTCTGCAATAAACCAAAATTGAGCTTTTTTGGCAGAGGATATTTCAATTATGTAGTATGCCTTGCTGTGTCAAATTTCTTCATGCTAGATTTCAATAAATTATGTTCCATCTATTTTTTGTGAAAGTTTTTTTTTATTTTTTGTTTGGTGTCCAAGAGATGGGGATATTCTATTTTAAAATTATAAATTAAGATTGAGTGCAAAGAACGCTGCCAAAAATCACACGTTTGATATTGTTTCTAAAACGTTGCTTCGGACTTAATTTTCAGGACAGATTTAAAGCTACACAGCACAGATCCCCAAGAACGGAGATTAATTCAGAAAAGCATTCTCTCGCTCTGAAATTTTGCTCAGATATTTCTTTTAGTCCTAGTATGTTTAGTAATAAAAATGGGACATGTCGTTCCACGTTTTGTAAAGATTAATCCACTATAAAAACTACAAAAATTGCCCATATAAAACAACCTATAACGTAAGTCTCTGCAGGCCCAATGGGGTTGAATATCCAAAATCAGAGATAAATTCGAACGAAGCATTCGTTGGTCCCATATAGGGGTATCTCGGTATTTTGATGACTCTTGCCACATTTTTCCAGACCAAAAGGTGGCCCATTTTCAATAATTTAGTGCCAACCATGCTTAACAAAATATTCCAGACACAATAGTCCAACGGATTGGTATCCGGAGATTTTGGTGGTCATTGTGCGCTGGAAATGAAGCAAGGAACCTCATTTTGTAATCATTCTTGGGTGGCGCGTGCTGAGCGCGATGGTGGAATGTCCAAGGTCTGCGGCAAAAATGTTTGCGTGGCCAAGGCTTTAATACGCCCTCCAGAATATTTTCACGATAATATTCGGCATTTTTTATACGAGCGGAGAGCGACCGGCGGCTGTTATAGTGGCTGTTATAGCGGCCCACGGACGGCGCTTGAGTCCTGGTGGCCAACCGAAGGTGCACATTTTCATTTGACCTCTTTGGCAAGTAAACACGATCATTTCACCACTTTCGGCCAAGCGAAACAACTCTTTAGCTCTTTTAAGTCCATTTTCATTCTGATGAGGTGTAACTTCTTGCACTTTTGGAATTTCAATAACTTTACCCCGAGCTCATTTTTCAATATTTTCCGAATGGAATATTGCGATATGTTCAGCTCACGTCCCATTTTTCGGACACTGCGACGCGGGTTTCGATCAAGTCGCTTTTTTCTTTTCGTACCATTTCTGCTGATGTTGCTGTTTTTCCGTCCACTTCCTTGACGTCGATCTAAGCTACCTCTATCGGGGCCACTTGTGGTTTTCCAGCCAAATATAAAGAAATCACACTATCACGCTTGAATTCCCTCACGAATAATTTTTTTTCTGGAAAATTCTCACCAAAATGCTTTTGTATGCTTGTAAACAATATAATGAGCTGTCACTGGAATGATTTTTAACAGCTGTCGGACGAGCAGCTTAGAAATGACCGCAGTCTGAAATTGGTTGCAGTTATTTCATCTCACCCTGTATGTACTTGATGGGGTCTAAAATGTATTTTTCGAGGTGTTACAAACGGAATGACAAACCTTATATGCCCTCCATATTATAATGGAGGGTAAAGCAATGTGATATATTAACACCCAGTGCCTCAATATTTCGAAGTTCTTTAAATAGGTCAGCCAGAGAGACAAATTATCTGTAAATGGACGACACGATTTGATGATCTGAACCCAATAATCGATTGCCACCAATATTCCAAATTAGTTTCTTTCTAAAACATCCAACTTTCGATCGGGGAACAAGATCATCTTATGTAGTGCACTCTGATATAAACTTCAATTTTAATTTTTTTTTCCAAACCACCAAATGTTTTATGGAACACTCTAGCGTGCACCCGACGATATACCGAAAAGCCTCGTTGTTGAAACACACAAAATGCAGTTGTCAAAACATTTTGATTCGTAATGTATGTCTGTAAGTAGACTAATTGCGGTATACCGATAAATACATGCACAAACTAAACATGCACATCAGCCATTGACAAATAGAGGGGGCGAAACTGGTAAACAGGCCGACCAACAGAACAGACAGACAGCCAGCCATTTACAGTATGTGCAGCTCAACTATTTGCGATAACAAAAGAGGGCGTACTTGGTACGAATGTATCTGGGCATTTAATGCACAACACATGTAAGAGGATCTAATAAAAATTCAATGGTCCCATAAAGTATTCGATTTAATCATTGCCATTGTGACAATAAATCGCATTCGTTTAAATGAATATGAAAATGTGGATGCATTCGTATGTGAATGTGCAGGTAGTACTTCGTACATATAATGTTATCTTGGCAAGCTTCAATAATACTACAAACACAAATATTTACACGGTTCTTCAATGCAAATTAAATTCATGTCGACGACATATGTGTGTATATTTTTTTACAGTGTGCACCTAGCAACACTTAGCAAAAATGCAACAGAAGTGGCAGAATTTAACAGGTTGCATGTCCTAAGAATAATGCAAATTCGATTCAAAAATTTATTTGAGTAAATATCGGGAATCTATCGCATCAGTGCTTCAGTGCGGTTAAAATTTAAAATTGTGTATTAAATTAGAGAGAAGGTAAGGTATTTTTGGTTTAATATTATATCTTGTAGTGAAGCTCATATAAAAGTTCAAAGCGAATGAAACCTATAACGGGAGATTGGTCTAAGTCTAAACCGATTTTCAATCATTTTTAAGAAAATTGTCTTTTATGTTTTGGTATTTGGACCTGGGTGCACAATAAATGTGAATATGAGCCAAATAAGTAAACTGTGCACAAAAATAGCCATAACCTTAAACAAATTTTTAATAAAAATTTTAAAAGAATTCAACTACACTTTTCCACAACAGTAAAAGTAAAAACTACAGGGTTGCCCATATTCGACGGACCCATCTGGCAACGCCATAACTTTTGACAGAGATGTCACATCGCTTAATGACATACCGCGTTTGAAGCGTCAGTCCAAGCAGATTTTTACCATGAACCAATACACGCCACGCGAGCGCTCTGAAATAGTTGAAATTCACATTCAACAGAAGAAGTCAATTGTAAAAAAAAATGTGAGAAGTGCGCATTCTAAGAACACCATTAAGCGTTTATACGAAAAATTTTCGACTGCTAAGGCTCTTTCTAATCCGAAGAGGCCATATAAAAGTCGACCAAGGCGATCGGCCGAGAATATCGCTGCCGTACGAGACAGTGTTGAGAGGTCCCCAAGAACATCCCAAAAACGCCGTTCTCAGCAGTTGGGCATGGCGCGGTCCACTTTACAACGGATTATTCGCATTGATTTGCATTTGTTCCCGTACAAAATTCAATTGACGCAAAGAATGTCGCCTGCGGACAAGCCTCGTCGATTGGAATGGGCCCAAAGAGTCATGGGTCCGTCGAATATGGGCAACCCTGTACTTGTATCAAAATGTTTATGACAAGTCCTAAAAAATACCTCCATACATATAGCAATATTTTTCATATCTTGATTAATAGCACAAATAAACGTTTATATTTGGTTCTTATGTGAAGTATTGGGAATACTTATGATTACCAACTATAATTCCTTTTTGAATGAGTATTTTGGTATGGGAAACTAATATGTGGGAAGAATATCCAACTTGGAATCGATTTACATCAAATTTGAAGAAGGTATTTTTATCTCTCGTACTAAATAACATTGCTGTACAGTACATGATATGACTTCGAGAAGAATTATACAAGTATACAACAAGTAAAAAATCAGCTAAGTTCAGCCGGGCCAAACTTTTTATACCCTCAATCATTTGGAAGAAACAATTCCATTTAAAAATTTGGCTGCAATCATGAAAATCCCAGATGTCGGAGGTACCGTTATGTTATCGTGGACCTATAGGAACTTCTTTTGTGGATTTTAAGACAATTCCATTGAAAAATGTGGCTAAAATCATTAAAATACCGAATATCGGGAAGAACCGTTATAAGGTTGCTACTGAACCGATTTCAATACCATTTGAAAAAATTTAGTTTTACACCAAATTCCATCAAACTATCCATATTTCATTGAAATTGGAGGTATATAAAGTGTTTTGTGCATCAAATGTGTGAAATCGGCCGATAACAGATTTCTAATTAATTTGTCAAATTTATTATTATAACCAAATTCCGCCACACATACTGAATTTCATTGGAATCGGACATACATGTCGTGTTTGGTGCATAACATACATGAGGTCGGCCGAAAATATTTATGGAAAATATATATGGGAGCTATATCCAAATCTGAACCGATTTCAATATAATTTGGCAAATTTATTTTTGTTCCAAATTTCGTTACGCATTCCAAATTTGGAGATTGTATCTGTAATCGATTAATAGATATGTGCATATAAAATCAAAATTTTTGGAGGTACCTCCGATTCTGATGCTATATCTCCAGTTCCAAGTGGAATTTCAAAAATGTATATACCCTATGTTACTTTTAGGCGATGTTGGGTACACATGGAAATTTTTAGGAAATTCTGTTCAGCGGTTTTCGAGTCCATAAATTACAAACATACAAACATTTTCCTCTTTTATAGATATAAATTATCTTCTAGGGAATAAACTACTCACAAGGAACACACGAACACATCGAATATTGGGAGGGGCGGTTATATGGGGGATAGAAGATATCGTAGACTTATATAGATAATTCTCTGCCAGGGGATAAAGTACTCACAAAGAACTCCTTATGTGGATTTTCAGAATATTCGATTCAAAAATGTGGCTAAAATCATCAAAATACCGTATATCGGGGGTACCCTTATATGGGGGGCTATACGATATCATGGACCTTTATAGACAATTCTCTTTCAGGATGTAAACTAAACTCACAAAGAACTCCTTGCGCATAATTTCAGACAATTCCAGTGAAAAATGTAGCTAAAATCATCACAATACCGAATATCGGGGTACCCTTATATGGTGGTTGTACGATATGGTGGACCGATATAGCCCATCTTCAAAGTTGACCTGCCTGCAGACAAAAGACAGATCTGTGCAACATTTTAGCTTCCTATCTTAATTCGTTTTGACAGTAGCGTGATTACAACAGATGGATGGACGGACGGCTAAATTGTCTTAGAATTTTACGCTGATCCAGAATATATATACTTTGTTGGATCTAAAATGATTATTTCGATGAGTTACAATTTGAATGACGAACTTAATATACCTCCATACTAAATATTTTTACCATCAGAGCCAGGCCAGACCATCTCAGAAATAGTTTCTTTCTCATATTTTTGTACATTTTATAAAGATATATTTTTTTACCAAGCTAACTAGAGAATGGTTTTAAAATTAATTTCAGGGTACGTAACTGAGCACCTTAATATCTGTCATACCTAAAATCTGTAATATAGGTTTATATAAACCTTGTCGACAGTTACATAGAAAAGAGTTTCTATACCTTAGGAGTCAAAATGTCAAAAACTACAGCCAAAACAATTGCACATTTTAGGAGTAACCTAAAAAAAGACCCAAAATGAGTGTATACCGGTATATGGGCATGCTATTCTTAAGAATATACCATTTTTCTTTTCGCTTGCTTAAGGGGATACTACAATATTTAAACTGATAAAAAAATCAGAAAATGTGTACCGATATTAATTTTAAAATGGTTGTTATATATTTCACGAAAATGGCACCAATTAATTGTTACGAATTCAATATATATTCTGTGCACTAATTTTTTTATTGTTACTCTTGACTAAAAAGTCTCATAAAAATTTTTTGATTGCTAGCTCTAACCCATTCCAATGATATACATCGATACATCCGAATCCGGATGAAAAATGTATATGGAACCTAACGGCCTGTTTCTATGTGAAGATTTAAAAGCAAATGCGAAAGGAACAACAGCAATATCCATAAGTAATTGTTTAGTATTTCAAATAAATAAAATTCAAAAAAATCTTTGGAATTATCATACCGAAACAGTCCATAAACCCGAACCAATTTCCCGCTTAAATTCTTGTTTTAAAAATGAAATGTATCAATTGTATATGTATGAACCTAGGGCAGGCAGACGGACACGCATAAATAGACTCAGACATTGTTTCTTTAGGTCCAATTTGTCTCCTAGCACCTCTTGCAAACTTATGCACAAATATACACTATTCTATAATACGCGCTAGGGTATGAAAAAAAACTTACCCTGCCTTACTGCTTAGTTTCTTGTATTAACTAATCGCATATAACTTAGTGTGCCGAACTGATTTGTTCGCCAGCAACCATTAGTGTTAATATTTTATTTATGGGAAATAATATAATATTCCCTGTTTTTTTTTTCTTTTCTCTTCATTTTTTTTTGTGTACATTGTTGTCATTATTTGTTGGGCATGTCGTGTGGCGGTACTGAGAGGGAGAAGCACCATTGTCTCAGCCTCAAAACATTTCATTTCATACATTTGGTATGTGTTAATATATAAACAATTATAGGTGGACGACAGACTGTATTGCGGACGGACCATTTAACGAGCGTACGGTCGAATAAATGGACAGGCTCTCGTTTTTAACACCGGCGGCAATGGACTGAAGTCAATCTATCTTCAGAAGGGTGGGAAAAGCGATGACAACAATTTCTTCTAATGTTCCTCCTCTGTGCCATCGTTCAATCGGCTTGGCCACGACAAATTCTTACATACCTACATACATATGTATGTACATATTTTCGATTTTGTTGCTTGTTTAGAGCGTTTGTGTGTGCATGTGGTGCTTGTTGGGTCTTCTCGCACACACATTTTCGGTCAAAATTGCGGTGCTACGAACTAAAATAAATAAATGTATGTATGTTTGTCGTTCGTCGCATTCAAGTTGTGTGCTAGCGTCCCATTTTTATACGCTTTTAATAGTGTGCTTGAGCGTTTTGTATGTTATTGTTATTACTTGTTATTGTTGTTGTTATTTGTATATTTTTATGTCGTTTCCTCATGGCTTGGTCGGTGTTCGAATTTCGTATCGTCGGTCCGTGCTGGTTCTTGGTCGTGGAAGTATTATTTTTATTTCTAGTTTATTTTAGTGGGTCTATAGATGGAATAAAAACAGAACGCATGCATGGGTGCGACCATTGCCACTGTGTGTGTCTATTTTGAATGTTCTTCTTTGCGAAACTCTGACACTCAAACTTGCATATCTCTTTGCCAGATCTATTTAGACATTTGTGCTGCTTATTTCTTGCAACATTTACCCTTAACATTGAAATCCATAAAAAATGAGGGGAAACGAGCGAGCGAACGAACGAGCGCACGACCAACCGACTGCATGTGAATGAATGGACACAAAACACAGTGACGCGTTTGAACTTGAAAATATTTTTTGGTTCGAACTAACTACATAATTTATTATAAAATATATTTATAATTAATTTAATAAATAAAAATTTAGTATACGATTTCTCCGAATGTATATCTACACATTTTCAAATTAATTTGATATCAGGGTAGGAAATAAATTGAGATGATTCTCCATGTGAAAACAAATTTGCAGGAGTTGTCATCAATGTGCATTATTGAGACTGATAAAAATCTTGTAATGTAGCTATAAGAAAATCTCTACAAATTAATGTAAGTTGCCTTGTATAACCTCAATATAATCGAGTATTAGGACGTGAAAAGTGTTTTCAAATAAAATAAATAAAAAACTAAAACTAAGAGCGTCCAATTCAATGTTGTCTTCGAAGTTCGCTTTGTAAGTGAAGATTACATTTTATTTTTTGAAAAGATAAAAAATTGTGAGTAACGAGTTGATTTAACAATGAACTATTTTCCAGTTTTAGTCCGGGACATTTAACACGTACCTTTACGTATGCTTTAAACCAGTAAGAAAAGGCCGACTATATGATACCCTACACCACTAAGTGTATTTAGTAGAGCTCCCGTAAAAAAAGAGATCAACATGGGAGCTATAACCAAATCTGAACGTACGGTCAGACGGATTGACATGCATAGTTACAAACAAATGCACAAAGACATAATACCCTTACCACTGTGTGTTGTAGGGTATTGGTTAGAGTAATTTTCGTCCCAAACAAGTATAAGCGATGTACGAGAAAATAAAACTTTAAATGCCGATGAGACAAAAACCTTGACTACTCAAAACGTTACTAACATCCCATATAGCACGCTATAATATAGGCAACTTACGTAGTTCAAACGGAAATCGATCAAAACGGAGATGACACACCACATGGAACACATTTGATATGCGAATGTACGCACAAGCTGTCTGGAGTGGCATTCTTTAGCTTGAGTTTCGGAACTTTAAGAAAGGATCTAACAGCCTGGATTACACATACATTAAGGATTAGACGGTACACAGTGGGACAAGTAACTACACAACTAGGATACTTCTAAGGGCAAAAATTCAGTAAAAACTTTAAAAAAAAATATATTAATTTTAATCTTGAAACAAGTATATGTAGCAGTTATATAGACTCTTTTTCTGTCAATATATAGTTATGTATTGAATGCCAAAATCAACCAGTAAGGAATTGGCAAAATTGGGGCGGGTACTTTTGTATTATACCCTACATGCATATTTAACAGAGCTAGCCATTAATATTGAGAACTAGCTGGCCCAGTCCGCGTTGCCGGCCCGTAGTTTTTGTCTTTAATGCATAGTTTTTAGGCATAATAATTCACAGATCTGGCTCAAATAAGTGGCATAATTTTTAGTATAAATGATGATTCGACTAAATAGAAATAAATACGCACCGTATAAATGTCAATACAGGCGCACATACCGAGCGACTTATAGTGTTTAAAAAACCTGATCCCATTTTTCAGAGGTTTTAATTTGAGAGTTAAAAACTTAAATAATATAGCACTTATATTAAAAAGTATACATCAACTGTTTATAATAGCCCCATATAAAATGGTTCTCTAACCTCAAAGTATCCTAAACACACATTTTAAGCCAAATCGATTCGAAAATATGTTTTGAGTTCTCATTGGTGGATTATTTCCACATCTAGCCAATTTTTTGGAATTTTAGACCTCAGAATCGATAGTTATTTCTAAATTGAAATCCTGGCAATATGATTTTAATCTAAAGTTTCATCGGTTTATAACAGTTAGGGACCGCATAAAGTATGTTAAAGAGTAGAAATCTTTGTCGATTAAATTATGTCCTTGAGCCTTTCCGTTCGCCATTTGCAATTACAATAGAGGTCACCAAATTTAATATGCGTCTTCAAACTTTGCACAGGCTTTACTATTATTCTTAGGACGATTGATGTTACAAAAGGTATATATTTGCTTTAATATAATATTATCATCTAATATTCGTCGACCAAATGTACTCTAATTTGGCCGATTTGAGGTATTTCAAAGAGCTTAAAAGCATTTTTGAAGTTATAAATCATTTGTAAAAAAATTAAAACAAAATTCCACATAATGATTTATTTTCTATTCTCCAATACCACTTTATTTATATTCGTTATATCATCATGTTTAATTAAATTTTCAAACCTCAATTATCAGTGTTATAAAGGGTTAAGCAATATTTTCCAAATCTAAAGTTTTGAATTCGTAACTTTTAGAAGACTTTGAAGACCATATTACCAGTGTAATATTCTATGTCAATTAGTGTATATCCGTCTGTGTATGCGGCCGTTCGTTAAAATCGCAATAAAGGCGAAATATTTAAATTAATCTTTGAACTTTTATACAATATTCCTATGAAGTTGGAATATATCCGTTTCGTTTAGGTATAATAATACCACCGTCCTTTTCCATGTTTATCTTACAATTTCTACCAAATTAACTGTGATTTGACATTTAAAGTTTTCAATACCGACAATAACTGTTTACTATTGGTTCCCAATTAGGCATAGCCTCAATTTAAAAGAAAGTTGAGATTTTAAATGTTTGGTGCTTTTACAAGTATTTCTTAATCAAAATTGAAATTGTTGGTATGGCAACCAATAAGAATTTTCAATTTCAAAAGACATTCTGAAAAATTCCATATCAAAATAGAACAGTACATTTTTTCAGTTCCGCGACTTTTCCGGAGGCATTTCTCAAAATGTTTTTTCATGAAAACGTTTCCACTGTAATTACAAATAATCAAAAGAAAATTTGAGTCAAATCGGTCCAGCCGTTATCAACTGATGTTTTGCTATACTTATTTAAATTTTTTTACATATAGATTTAAAGAAGTAGGTGTGGCCAGTTCCTCTGACCCCAAGTCAAGATTACGTCGTATACTAACTGTGACACAGATATATTTATGATTTTGGCAAATATTAGGATTTTAGGTAAATCGAAAAAATGAGCGTAAAATTGGGCGTGGTCACTTTTTCTTTGCATAAAACCTAAGTCGTGGTAGGACGAACATTTAAAAAAAATATATATCCAAATCGTTGCCGCCGTTTTCAACTGATTCTTACCAACGAAAACAATTGATTAGTCAGGCGTAGTCAGTTCCTCAGCCCCCAAATAAATACTTAGGGTTGGAGGGAATGTCAACAGTATCTCGTGTAATAATTTTCAAACCGATTATTATTTGGGAAATATTAGGATTTTAGATAAATCGAAATAGTGGGCGTAAAAGGAGGCGTGGTCAATATTTTTTCTTTAAAAACCTAACTCGGGGTATTTACCTTATTTGGACAAACATATCTTGGTTGGTGCTTAAGTTGCATCATATCGACAGCTGCATATAAATCCGAACAGATGTTGACCAAGGTATTTCTAAAAAGAATTTGATAACATGTACCGAAAATTATTTTTGTAGAGCGCAGATTTCGGGTTTTAAGGACTTTAATATCAAATTGTATGAAACATATATTGTACCGATTTTTACCAATTGCATTAACTTTGTTCTACACTTAGTTCAGTCATATATTACAAAATCCAATTTATTTGGTTGGATACAAAATTCGATATGAACCGTTTGCCACCAATTTTATGGTGTTTCATCCTTAAGTCAAAGAAAAAAAAAGAGAATTCTGCTTCTTTGCAAACGAAAATTTACTATAATTTGCTTTTAAAAATATGGGCCGTTGGACGGACATGCATGAATTGACTCAGAATGTTATTCTATGCAAATCTCCAAAAGGAAGTAAAAGTCTATATCGTTTCCAATTGAATATTGTCTACACATAGCCATAATACCGTCATCCATAGAGTAGCTTAGGTTATTAAAGTTGAGTTGGATAAAACTTCTAAATAATATTGGTCAGACCTCTGCAAATACGCTGCACCATCTAGAACGTTTTTCGACGAAAACAAGCCTAATTTGGTTAGGCAGCCAGCATTCATCAGCTGCAATAGATGGATGACCCTGATAACAGTATGGACACACCTGGGATGAGAAGTTCTACCCACCCGTATTTTATGAACTCGTGTAGATTGTCCACCGACGTTATGAAGAATAACCCTGAATACTTATCCACTATGTAGTAACATTTTTGGACCACACTCGTGTCGCATATCTAAATCCTGGCCGACCTATCATTTTATAAAAGTCTGCTCCCCAAATGCTAAGGACTATATTCTTGCTTTTCAATTTATAGCATATTCCGGACACTTAAACATTTGGCGTTGTTTTAGCAGAGGATATATTCATACACTTTCCTTTGAAAAAATCGGCATGTTCAATGTGTTCATACACCTATGTTTTCAACTATAAAGCCTGCATGCCGTCACTGTATGGGAATTTACTAATTATCCGACGTTTTAAATTTGGCTCTGGTTGTGCCATGAGCTACCAACTCTGTTGTACAACACGTCCCATTCTTGTTGAGACACCAACTTATATGTGATGGATATGATCCGCTTGAGATGTGGTACTATGTTATTTATGAAAACCATATTGTTAATTGCTATAAAAGAATCCTCAATAACAACGTAGTTCTTATCATAAGTATCCCTGCTCCAAACGACAAGGGTTGTAAAGAAAAACGAATCTAAAACAAGTAAGCTATGGCTATGGTCGTGCGGGACCGACCATATGATACCCTACAACGCTACAATATGTTGAAAAGTCCCTTAAGTCCAAACCCATTTTGGAAGATTTCCTTGTGATATGGTGTTATAGAACCCTATCCGTAGCTTTTTGACCAGGGCGATTTCCTGAATATTTAGGTAAGTATTCAAAATAATTTCCCACGAAAGTTGTGGTCCATTTTACAGCTAAATCCAATGGTCATCCAAAATGCTAGACTTCTTCTCTGTACTTAACTCATGCAATTAACTCATTTTTAGGTCCATTTGAACCCCTAAATATACATCTTCAAATCAATAGGCTTCAATTCTGACCCTAACGCTAACCTCATGAAAAGTTTCTTGAGCATCACACGATAATTGCGACCTGTATATAATACCCTCAAAAACTTTAGAAAGTGTACAATTCAAAATTGTAAAAAAATGGCATGCGATAAAAAATATGACAAAAATTGAAAAAATGTAACAAAAAATATTCATTTTTTATTGTCATTAATTTACGCGTCTTTCTTCTTACCCTTTTCTGGCAAGAGACCATTCCGAATCGATGAGAATTGTGAAAATCTGTCCAGCGGTTCTTGACATAAAAGGAGAATAACTAAGACCTATATCTTTTACATATATATTGTACCTATTTTGCTACATATCCGATATCTTAGCTAATGATCTAATGGTCGGAAGTGACTTTTTAATGTATTTGTGATTTGGCCGGGATTAAAAATATTCGCGGTTTAATGGAAATCTTCGTACTAATTTTCTAACTCTATGCAAATTTTCGTCGATTGGTTCATAATTGTGGCCTATAGAGAAACTGCAAAATCAGAATCGGTTTTTGGTCAATTTCAACCCCTAAATATTTTGCAATCATCTCCAAAAACAATAGGTTTCTATTCTGACCCTAACCCCACCTCCATTTTTAGTTTCGTGAGGAAATTGCGACCTGTTGCGTGATTACAAATTAACATGGACAGACGGACATACATAGCTAGTTCGACTCAGCCTGGCGAGATAGGAAGATCCATATATGGTTTCCTGTGTTGGTAACCATTATTTCGAAGTGTTACATTGTTTTTGGCCCAATTAAACTTATAATACCCCCAACACATAGTGTTGCAGGGTATAAAAAATTGTTTAGTTCAGCTCAATTCAGTAATGCAGAATTCGTCTCATTGGGACTGATGTGGGTGCATCAATATTAATTCCAAACTTTGAACACCCTCCACCATATAGAACAAATTTAAAAGTTTTTTTTTTCAATTTTTTTAAAAAAGAATAATAAAATAAAATTAATAAATAAAAAAAAAGAATCCGTTAACAATTCTGTTAAAATCTTAAAAATACCGAATAAAGGGAGTTACCGTTATTTTAGGGTCTATACGAAGATGTGGACCTGCCTAGGCAATATTCGGTCACAGGCTGTACTACTTATTACGAAGTGCAAATATGTACAAATTTTGAAACAAATCCGGAAATCATAAAAATATCGGATGTAGGGAGGTACCGATATTAAAGGGCTATACGAAGACCTGGACCTGAATAGACAATTTACTGTCATAGACTGTAGAACTCATTTTAAACTTCAAATACGAAATTTCAAACAGAACCGGTAATGATAATGTGTCTAAAATCATAAAAATATATGCGGGCCATACCAAGGCGTGGACATGCATAGCCAACGAACTATCATTACGAAATTTGAAACGATTCCGGTGAACAATGTCGCTAAAATCATGAAAATATCAAATATAGGTAGGTTCAGTTATATGGGGGTTATAACTAAATGTGGACCTACAAAGCCCATTTTCAATACCAAAAGTTCTGCAAGCGAAACACACCTTTGATTAAAATTTTATCAAGCTACTTCAATTCGTTCGGAAGCTAGAGTGATTTCCACAGACGGACGGACAGACATCTTTTTGAAATTGAAAAAAACCCTGTCTGTACATTGCCAATATTTCATATAATGATATCGCCGTAATGTTTCATACTTGATTTCCATTCCAAAATATCGTTCGATAAAGTTAAGATGTAACTATTACCGACATCCTATTTCAAATTTAAACCGCTCTGAACTTGTAATGCTCATTCAGTATTTATGTTTATTGTGATGAGAATTGCATGAATTCCCATTACAAACATATCTTTGTCAAGGAAAGCTGATGAATAATAGGTCCGGTCATGTTCCACAACTGTTAAAAATGTTACAAGTCCTGTCAGCATTTGTTTTGGATCTTATGCTACATGTAGCATTCGAATTTGGACTCACCGACGTTTTTGATAGATCCTTTTTTTCTGAATTGTCTAAATTCATTTGTTAGGAATTCACAAACAGACTGTCGATTTTAAAGTTATAATTTTCATTTCAATCTTTAATTGAAACCATCTATTCTCTCAAAAGCTTGTCTTTACATTGCTATGCGTAAAATGAAAGAGTCGATATACACTGTTTGGTAAAAATAGTCTCAGTGAAGAGAGCAGACACAAACTCTCCTAACTAGAAAGCAACGAGTTATTCTGGAATTAGACTATCATCAAACCCTGCATAGCTCTCTTATAAATAAAAAATGCCGTCGAATATACCTACAAACACACTTTTGAATGTGGATAAAATTACTATTCAAAATTGTATTGGCGTTTAAATAGTTACTCACATTTTACCAATTCGGTCTCACGTCCGGCATATGAGAAACACGCATTACTGTTATCTACCATTTGCAGTCATGAATAAAATATTCATTTCGAAATGAATGTTAAAACAAGGTAAGGACATCAATAAAGTCAAACCTACCGTAGCAGAACATTAATTTCCTTAAGGGAAAATGAACACATTTTCTCGTTGTCTTGGCAATACGTACGAAACGTATTGTTATTTTATATGTACATGTTATTGTACAAAAGCTACAAATAATTTGTAAATTTAAGTAGTATAATAATATAAATATTTAATTGTGGAAGCATTCCTAATGATATCTATTTTCAACCTAGCCTAAACTAAAAATTAAAGAAATGATATATTTTAAATTCAAAGTGAAAGTAAAAGAGTAAAACTTAACTCGTACTTTTAGATCCAAAATAAGAAGATTGTGTCCTCAGGACACCTTTGGATGATTAATAGGGGTGACAAAGATACATTCCGTAATTAATTACACGTTTCCGTTGCAGTACCATTTTACGTGTGGAATAAATGATGTAAACCAGGGGTCCCTAAAGTTTACTGAATTGTGATCAATCTACCAATAACTTAAAAATTTGCGGCTCTTCTTTGCAATAGAGGAAAAAAAAGTTACATATACAATTTTCTTATTTAATACTTAATACCTTCCATCATACTCGAAATACTGATGTTAAACCCAACAAAGTATATGTATTCTTGACAGCGTAAGCGATGTCCGTCTGTCTGTCTGCATGCCTGTTTTAATCACGCTAAACTGTACCATCCCACATTCGGTATTTTAGGAATTTAAATTACATTTTCAACCGGAATTGTTTAAAAGTCGGTATTCCATTTCCTGTGCCATAACATTATCCATATAGGTTCACGTTTTCAGAACAGTCTTTGGCTTGTTTGTTAAGGATACCATAGTATTTTGTTTTTGCAAAATGATCAGGCTTAATCCCTTTATTGTTGTTTTTATAAAAACAACGTTTGTTTATTAGTGGAGAACGATGGAAATGTTTACCAGGGGATAAGGCAGGGAATACATAGGTTTCGGAAAGAGCCACCAATCCTCATCAGTTCCCTAGTTTTTTGTCTGGGATATTCTCCACAGAAGTTATTTTAAAAATAACTTCTATGACAAAAAACATTTTTTACCCAAGTGGCGAGATCGAGATCGTAAGAATATATTCTTGATCAGCATTCAATTTGTCATAGGAGTTATTTGAAAAATAACTCCTGGGGAGAATATCCCAGGCAAAAAACAAGGGGACCGATGAAGATTGTTGTCTCTATATGACATCTAGGTATTCCCTGCCTTACACCCTGGTAAACTTTACCATCTTTCTCCACTAATAAACAAACGTTGGTTTTATAAAAACAACAATAATATTGTTTTGTAAATTTGTTGTTATATTGTTTTTATAAAAACAATAATTAAATACAACGGCATCCCGAACAAACATGCCAACACTGTTCTATAAAATTTTATGTCTATTTAATGATGTCGGTTCGTCTGTCTGCCTGTCCGTCTGTGAGAATCACTCTAGCTTCCGAACGAATTGATGTGGGCTGATAAAGTTTTACCCAGATATGTGTTTGGTCTGCAGGACTTTTGGTATTAAAAATTAGTTATTTAGGTCCATGTCTTCATATAGCCCCATAAAACGGTACCACCATATATTCGGTATTTTGATATTTTTGCAACATTATTCATATGATTTTTTTTGTTCAAGTTTCGTATTTGTATATTGTAATGGCCTATGACGAAACTTACCCATGCAGATCCACGTCTTCATATAGACCCCAATATAACTTTAAATCCCCATATTCGGTATTTTCATTATTCTAACAGAATTTTTCAACGAATTTTTTTTGTTTTGTTTTTTGAAAATTTCAAAATTCATTCCAAATGTATTCATAGTTTTTTATTTAAAAATACAATTCTTCCGGACAGCTATGCAGGAGCCTAAACGATCCACATTTTTAAACACATTATCAATTATGTGCAGCTGTATTTCACCAATGACTTTACATTGTTGTTGACAATTGACGTCAATTGTCTCTGGCTTGTCGGCGTAACACTTATCTTTGACAGCATCAATCTCCATAAACAGGACACAAAATATCGAGTGTTGCCTCGGCAGTGTGGCACATAGTGCCGTCCTATTGAAACCAAGTGTTGACAATATCATCCTATTCAATTTTTGTGAAAATTTGTTCAAAACGATCCGATAACGTAATGCCCATTCCTTGCACATTTTGAAGAAAAGTGGCCCAATTCTGCCTCTGGACCAAAATCCGCACCAATCACCAACTTGACTCGTCTTTGCCGCAAATGCGACACTTTTGCTTGTTTACAGACGAAGTTAAGGGTGCTTCTTTTCGTCCAAAATTTATACTTAATTTTCGCACAATTCTGCAACATTACCAACAACATTCAAACGTACATACAACCATATTCGTTCAGTGGAAGGAAAAACTGTTGTCTTAAAATCAGAAATGTGTTTACGAAATAAGCACTAGTTATAAAATAAATTATTATATGCCGGGACCTGTAGGTACTCTTTTGACTATGTATATATCATGGAGGTGGGTACCACTTCCTACGGCAGAACATATTAAAGTTGGCCAAAAATATGAGCAGTCACCAGATGAATTTTAGTACAAGAACTTATTATTGGCTATTATCTCGAGGACAAAATAATGGGAAAACCCCGAACTCCGGTATTTTGTCAATTTAAGCGACATTTGCTAATGGAATTGTTTCCTATTCGATATTGAGAGTGGCAAAACATTGTCTTGAAATATCCACCTTTCCCTATAGTCCCCATATGATGGTACCTCCAGGTATTCAGTATTGTGAAGATTAAAGCCACATTTTTCAAATTTGATTATTGATGTTCACAATAGATACCAACCACTGTAGCAAACAATTGACTACATAGGCTCACCATTTTCTATAGCCCCCAGATAACGGTACCTCCCGATATTTGGGTTTATTTCGATTTTAACCACCCTTTCTAATGGATTCGTTTAAAATTCTATATTTATATTCTGTAATGGGGTTCATGTGCAATAACGAAACACTGCCAATATACCTCCACGTTTTCCTATATCCCCCATATAACGGAATCGTCCGATATCGGAAATGTTCATGACTTTTTCCACATTTTCAACATAACTGTTTCAAATTTGGTACTTGAAACTCATAATATATGCAAATTCCTTTAAAAAAATTGTCTATGTAGGTTCAAAGTTTAGTACATCATTTAACATTACCGACCTTTTATAATATTTAAAGTTTTTAACAAATACTGCCAAAGTCGATCATACAAGTTCAACAATTCATCGGTGTGTTTTCTGACTAAGCTTTCCGTATAAGCAAAATACGTGAGCGACAATTTAATGGAGCCAGGCTTACTACATCCCACGAAAGCTTGCTTATAACATTTGAAGAGACCGATGTTTTAAATATTTAAAAAATTGATTATGATCAATATTATCAATAATATATTATTTTAGACAAAAATAGCCAATTAAGTCGATGTGGCGATGTCCGTCTGTCCGTCTGCATGTCTGTTTTAATCACGCTATCTTTCGAAAATATTGAGATAGAAGTCCAAAATTTTGCACACAAGTGTATTTTGTCAATAGGTAGGTTATGTTCGTAAATGGACCATGTCTTCTAACTGATTTATTTGTTATCAATTCCCATCAAAAATTAGTACAACGAGGCACTTGGTTTTGACTATTTTTGACAACGGTCGTGACACTGTACGTCGGTGAACCAATATTATATAATTATTTTCGAAATAGATTTCAAAAACCTGAAATATGGCAGAAACATGCACAATGATGAGTGTCAGGTAATAGATGTATATGAGAGTTATACCTAATGTGGGAATGATACACAACCTTCAATACCAATATTGGAAAGCATGAAGCCGAACTCTGTGTTCTGAATCATGAGGCGAATAATACCAAATACCCTTCAGCATGGTGATATTTACATATAGGGTGAAATTAAAAAAAAAGTGCAACCAACTTCAGTCAGCTGTCATTTCTAAGCCACTCGTCCGACAGCTGTTAAAATTATTCTAGTGACAGCTCATTGTATTGTTTACAAGCATACAAAAGCATTTTGGTGTGAATTTTCTAGAAAAAAGTTATTCGTGATGGAATTCAAGCGTGATAGCTTGATTTCTTTATATTTGACTGAAAAACCACAAGTGGCTATCGTTAGAGCACTCCAGCATTTAAATGTGAATAAATCTTTTGTTTCTCGTACCATCGCTCGTTACCGTGGTACTGGTAGCGTAGCCCGACGTCAAGGAAGTGGACGATAGAAAACAGCAACATCGGCAGAAATGGTTCGAAAAATAAAGAAGCGACTTGATCCTAACCCGCGTCGCAGTGGCCGAAAAATGGCTCGTGAGCTGAACATATCGCAGTATTCCATTCGGCAAATATTGAAAAATGAGCCCGGGGTAAAGCCATTGAAATTCCAAAAAGTGCAAGAACTTACACCGCAAAAGAAAGAAAATAGACTCAAAAGAGCTAAAGAGTTGCTTCGCTTGGCCGAAATTGGTGAACTGCCGATTTTGGTTTTTTCCTATGAGAAAACATTCGTTGGGCAGCAGTTTGTAAACAAACCAGAACACCAGAACTCCGGATAACACTCCATTGGACTATTGTGCCTGGAGTATTTTGAAAGGCAAGAATGACACTAAAAAATACCAAAGTGTCGATCACCTCAATCAAGCGCGTCGCCGGGAATGGGCCAGAACACCGCGGCCAGCTTGTGACGGTTTCATTGGGCGTTTGAAGGCCATAATTCGTGCCAAAAATGAAAAATCTAAACTTATTCTAAAATTTGATGCTATTTCCAACATTTTTTGCTTTCATTCAAAAAATTAAAAAAATGTAAAAATTATGGTGCTTGACTTTGTTGCAGTTTTTTTTTTATCTCAATCTCAATTTGGTCGTATGTGCCAATAAAACAATAAAATGCAAATCGGATGAAGATATATATTGGGTCTATATCTATTTTTTTCCGATTATTTTCAATTTCTATAGGATTCGTCCTTGGGTCAAACAAATATCTTGTGCAAAATGTTATCTGGATCGGACAATAAATGCAACCTGTACTTTGTTTACAAAAATGCATGGACAAGCTGACGGACGGACATGCATAAATCGATTCATAGTGTGTTTCTATGCAGATCATCAAAAAGAACTATAAATCTATCTCGTTTGCTTTTGCCTGTTACAAACAAATGCACAAAGACATAGTACCGTGATCACCTTGTGGTGTAGGGTATAGTAAATGTATCCTCTATCTATTGATGAAAATTTGTTGCTGTCTCTTTTAAACTTCACTCTATAAGGGAGGTTTCAACCAACCTACGGAAATTTGAAAATGCCAATTCAAAGGGAAAGTCAAACCAAGTCTACTTGTTTCTATAAGTGTATCTGAAATGTCGTCCATCGGACTGTATTTGCCACGCTGTTCCCGACATCCCGGAACGTTCCTAAGCACTTTTTTCATTAGCGTGTAATAATTTAACCCTATGGCATGTTCTTTTGGCGCCAATTTCGTTAGATATCTTAATTGTTTGGCATTACAAATTTTCATGCCACTTAGTTTACCCAGATTTCAATTTATGTTGTTGCTGCTTCTAGAGATTTCAGGCAGATTTTTAATTTGTTTCCCCTACAAATTGTTGTTGCCAAATTGTTCGTGTCAACTACATATATTTGTGCAACTATATACATATATGTGTGTGTGTGTGAATAACAGAAAATAAGCAAAAACCGACACCTGCGATCGCATCGCTGATTATCACGCCGTGTCTGTGCCACTGTTACCATACAAATGTGGTCGAAATACGGGGTTGGGAGGAGGTGTTTGCTCGGTATCCACTTAACATAATACAAGTTGTGTCGGTCGGTGCACATTGTGCGGTCGTTAAGAATAAAATTAAGAGTCAAGTGTGCAGTGGCATAGATTTGCTCTGTAAAGGGACACACTCACCCAATGTTAAGCTTCGTGGCGTCTTCGGTTGGCGGTCGTTCGGTTTCGTAGTTCATTCACTGTCACAATACCAGGCGCTGCTAGTACACATTTATAGATCTTGCTAGCTTCATTCATGTTGTGGTTTGTTGCATGTCATGTTAATGGGACTTTTGCAACGTAGCGGGGCTAAGGACGAGTGATAGGCAGGTAAATGGGGGGAGGGCAGACTAATGTAAAGACATTTTTGTAGTTCAGCTATGCAAGAACATTGTTGTGTGCATTGGCATGTCTGGGGATATTTGTGTGGTTAAAATAAAATAAAAACAAACACTCAACCTCACAGATATTTGTATACAATACCCACACACCTCAAATATCCATACGTATGTATGTGGAATTTAGAACTCCTGTAGTAAATATGTGTCGGTGTGTAACGTATGGTTTTGCGTGCAATTCGTAATTTTCTACAAACAAATGTAATATGGGTCGCAACAGGGAAACCTTGATACCGCTTATTCCCTATAACCAACCAACCAACTGACTAACTCACACATACATGCACGTGGAAACACGGAAAAGTTAAACTGCACACCAATTCAAATGAATGGTAGGGAAAAGACCCCTTTAATTTATTATTAAAATTTGGCCCACTTCCTTGAGGGTCTCCAGTCTACACGAAAACCACCGAAACAACAACAAACCACGTAGGCTTTGGGAAATCTGAGAAAACGTGTCACACGGTTACACATTTTAATGCCGTAAAGTGGCAATTCAAAACATTGAAGACGTTGATGTATTGGTGTTGTCGTCGGTTGGTGGCGGTGTCAACACAATCGAAAAATACCAGCAAAAACAACACGCGACTTGTTAGAACTCGAAACTGTTTTTTTTTTTCTTTTTTTGTGACTAAAAGCAGAAAACTAAGAAAAAGCTAAACAGACGAGAAGTAAAAACAACGCAAACTACTCCACTTTTTTTGTATTTCACTACAATGAATCATACTCTGTTTTGGAAGTCCTTTCAAGTTTGTTACCTTTTTGCGAGCAATTTTTGCTCAAACATTTTAGTTGCTTTTCAGATTTTCAAAAACCTTTTCTCATTCTCACCAATCAAGTTGCTAAAATTTCACTTAATATTATTTTTAATTAGAGCCTTGGCACACATATCTCTCACAAATTATTTTTAGCCTTTTTACAATAAAAGTTTAGCAAAAAAAAAACACACACAAAAATAAGAAAGAACACAAAAAAAATGCACAACACTTGTACGAAAGAAAAAAAAAACATATATTCAATTATTTCTAATTTGAAATTAAATATTCATAAAACTTATTAGCATTACTTTTTCAGATTCGATGTCCGTTGCCAGTAATTTTAGGCAAGGTGGTGACCACAGGGACGACGATGTTTCTGCTCGTGGAGTTGTTCCTTTTCACTTTCAGTTAGGGAGTTCGTACTTTTCACACACTTTACATAACCGCCCGAAGCTTGGCATTCGAATAGCTTGCTTCTTCTCCCTTTGTATTTTTCTAGTATATTTTTGAAACACTTTTTTCACTTGATATTTTCAAATATAATTTGTTGTTGGCTTCCTTATTCGAAATTTGCAACTTCTTTCTTCGATTTCCGTTGGAAGTATTGTCTTCCCTTTTCGCTTCGTTTTTTTTCGATTTTTAACAATAAATAATAATTTTCTTTGCCCTTACTGATTCTAGTATAGAAATCAGTTGAATTTTTAAAATATATATGCTATATGCTGCTCAACATATATAATAATTCTTTTTTATATTTTTTCTTCTTCTCCTCTGTTTCGTTTTTCGATTTGTTGGTTTATCCGTTTTGAAGTGTTGTTGAATTGCAAACCCGTCCCGAACTGAAAAGAAAAATGACCAAGTTTTTCTTTTCATACAGTGCAGTACGCATTTTTGGTAAATTTTTGCTGCAAATTTGAAGGCTTTTTCGGAATCAGTCCGAATAAAATACCCTTCAAAGCTTTTGCATCGTTCAAGTGAAGAGCTTTGAGCTTTCGGCCGTCTGTTTCTCCCAACAAATGTTGGGAGGAAATATTTTGTTTTGGGATATTCCTTGGCAAACATGTGCCGTCATAGTGCCGCATTGTATCACTAGAAAGCAAACAAACCGAAACCGAGGGGTAAACAGATAATCAAAACATAAACAGGAATAAGTGAAAAATTCTCAATTCGAATAGAGAGAGAAAGAGAAAGGCCAAGAGAGCCACGTAAAAATGATTTTAATTAGAAATCAACATTGACAACGAGTGCGGATGGCATCTACAAGAATGTAGAAGAAAAAATGGATAGGCAATGAAATTTCAAAATAAAGCTCATCAACAAAACAAGTCATATATGTTTATATTTTGCCGCTCGACAAAAGCGTAAATGATAAAAAGACATGAAAACACTTAAGGCTACAGGGTCTGCAAATCGACTATTTGTTCACTAGAATTTGATAATGCTCTGATTTTTCTGTTTCTCTAAGTCTCAGAAAAGCCTGCAGCAGCATGCATAGCTGTAATCCGAGAATTGTCAATCAAATGTAGAACATCTATATCTGAGTTTTACATATATCTCCACAAGAAATTTTGCAAACAAAATGTAGTTCACAATGACGTCATTTAACTTTCTTTGTTCCGTTTTCATTGGAGTCGGTTGGCATATTTATGGCAGTATGTGCGCTTGTGTGTGATGTTTGCTTTGTTGACAACATTGTTCGGCATGTCTGTTAGTACGTTGAACTAGAACTAGCAACAGAATGCAAGCGCTTAAAAGCTTTTTCTGCTTAATAACATTTTTGTTGAAAATAAACTCCATCATACCCACACAAACACACACACGCACACACACTGTGTGTATGCAACTCTCCGAAAGCTTAATGATGTCATTTTCGAACCCCTCATCACAAACACATGTCGACTTTCTCACCTACATTCCTACACAAGTTTACAAATCGTAGTAGGTGTTGTTCTCACTCCGTTGGGCTTTCATCAACGCAGAGACAATGCGATGAGATTATCACAACCTTCACTACCAACCGGTGCGTATGAGTAATCCATCCAACCATCCGTCCATGTTTGTTTGTTGTTTGTCTGATGGGACCGCAGTTCGTATGAGTAACATGGGCACCAATCATCATACCTACCGGCAAACAGGGTACGGTACAAATAAATGCAAACAAGAAATGAGCGGCAATTTCATTTTGTAATTGATATCATCGCAACACTGACGTACCGGATACGGCCGTTAGTGGTTTCACTTTAAAAGGATATAGCAACACTATGTAGTGTATATGTAAGAACAGGAATAATGAATTACATACAAATATACATAAATAGCATACACCATTACAACAACATGAAACTTATAAAAGGTAAAGTAACGTTAAAAAATTAACCCAATTTATAGAAGTTGTAATTAAGAAATTAAAAAACTCAACTGATGATCACTGAAAGCGAGAATAATTTAGTAGCGTTTTGCAAGTATATTTAACCTAAAACAAGTAAGCAAAGGCTACAGTCGAGCGGGGCCGACCGTTGAATACCCTACAACACTATAATAAACGATACAGTTTATATAGGCGAGATACTCGAAAGAATTCCACAAGATATTGTGACAAATAGAAAAAGAAAACCATCAGGTTTCGTTCTCTAATTTTCGAATAATAGCAACTTAAACTAATTTGCTCATTTCCAATTTATTGGTAGATATTGCACGTAAATGGTTTTCCTAGATCTGGAACCAATATTTCCCAAAGACTTATAATCTCTCAGAAGTGGCAGGAGATTAACATTTATTGTTGGTTTTTGACTGAACCGCATCTATATGAGATACAGACATTTGACTATATTCTTCAACGAAATCAGCGTTAACGAAATAGTCAGAATTGCGTCTTTCCTGTATTTGTGAATTCTCCAAAAAGTCACTGGAATTGACATTTTCGTATTTTGTCTACAAAAGTTGGCAAACTCCTTCACACATTGAATATTTTTGAATGGCCATCCAAAACTGCTTGGCTTTTGCAATGTCCGGTGACCCCCATTCAAATGTGCGTGAGGATTGGGCGATAATTACGACCTGCTGACAATTTTGCCGTTTTTTTGGTCCATTTCAACCCCTAAATATATGGCGATTATCTCCAAAAAGAGAAGGCTTCTATTCTGACCCTCATCTTATCCCCATGCAAAATTTCGTAAGGATCGGGTCATAAATGCGATCTGTATATGATATCCTGATATCCTAATTACTTAGTTTTGTTAGTTGTAGACATATTACCAAATGTTTAATTCAAAATGAAAATATGCCAAAAATATGACAAAATTTAAAAAAATATGAGAAAATGTTACAAAATCAATGTTTTCATCTTTAGAGAGATATTTTTATGCAACTTTTTTAGACGGTTTTTCTTTCCTGCCAAGAGGCCATTCTGAATTAATGAGAACTATCGAAATCGGTTCAGTCGTTCTTGACATATAAGAGACCTTTCAAGCATATCTTCTTTGATAGACATATATATCGCACATATTTTGCTATATATCCGATGTGTTCGATGTTAACATCAATGTAAAGCTCAGAAGTAACCTTGTCATGGCTTTGTGAGTTCGCCGGGATTTAAAATATTCGCGGTTTAATGAAAAATTTTGCATTTTTTCAACACAAAATATATGGTATATTTTACACGCTAAATATTATCCGACGGCCACCCAATTCGGTGGGCTTCTTCCCCGCCCTAAACTCTAGCTACATGCGAAATTCCGTGTCGATTGGTCTATAATTGCGACCTGTATAGCTACTGCAAAATCCGACATTTTTTCAGTATTTGGTCCATTTTAATCCCTAAACATTTGGCGATCATCTCCAAAAGAAATAGGCTTCTATTCTGACCCTAACCCCACCTTCGTGCAAAATTTCGTAAGGATCGAGCCATAATTGCGACCTGTAGCGTGATTACAAATTAACATGGACAGACGGACAGACGGACGGACGGACATACATAGCTAGATCGACTCAGCTCGGCGAGCTAGGAAGATCCATATATACTTTCCTATACGGGAAACCAATATTTCGAGGTGTTACATAAATTCTGGCCCAATCAAACTTATAATACCCCCAACACATAGTGTTGTAGGATATAATTAACTTTCATATTTAGGATTCAATATTCCGATACTGAAATTAAGCCACGTTACTGGAAAGTACGATTAAGACCCCCAACCAGTTAAAATGTACCGAATCATGAAACTTGGCAAAATGACATTTCTATTTCAAAATTACAGTCATTCTGTATGCCAAAACCACCAAAATACCGAAAATATTTACAGCCAATAAAGATTTATATTTAAGGACCTTAAGAAAACCTTAGATTGATTGCAATCATTTTATAATTTACATTTAAGATCTCAAAATATCAAATTACAGAGTCTTCTGTTAAAATTCATAAAATTGATCAGTACCATTATATTTGTCTTAGTGAAGACATCAAGAAAGTTGTGGTGTCGAAATATTTGACTCATTTGGGAGCCATTATTACTACATTACAGCTGATTTGGTTTGGATATATATCTCGGAAGTTCGCGATGACTAAAATCGACCGGTATCAATCCAAACAGGGAACTATGATGACCTTTATATAATGGGGAACTCTCAATCCCAATCATTTTAGGAGTAATGCAAGCGTATTTTTCATTAATTTATTATACCCTACAGCACTATGTGTTGGGGGTATTATAAGTTTGATTGGGCCAAAAATTATGTAACTCTCGAAATATTAGTCCCCGACATAAGAAACTATATATAGATCTTCCTATCTATGTCCGTTCGTCCGTTTGTTCATGTTAATTTCTAATCACTCTACAGGTCTCAATTATGGCCCGATCCTCCCGAAATTTAGCACGGAGGCGGGGCTGGGGTCAGAATAGAAGCCTATTTGTTTTGGAGATAAATGGAAAGTTCCTGATTTTGCAGTTGCCCTACATGTCGTAATTATAGACCAATCGACGTGGAATTTAGCATTGAATCGGAGATTAAGGCTGGTCAGAAGCCTACCATTTTGTTTGTTCATCAGGCAATATTTAGCGGTTAAAATAGACCATGTATATTTTTAATCATGGTGAAATCCCAAATGTACGAAAATGTCACTTCTCACCGTTATATTCAAGATATTGCATATATAGCAAAATATATACTCATCTCATATATCAATGAAGCGGATGCTTGTTAGACCGCTTATAACTCAAGAACGGTTGGATGGATTTTGACAATTCTCACAAATTTGGAATGGCCTCTTGCCAAAAAAGAATAAACTCTAAGAAAAACCCATGAGATTATGCTATTAAATACGTGAATATTTTTTGTCATTTTTTTATCGGAAGAGATTTTTGCATATTTAACATACAATATTGAACTTTACATTTGGTAATATTTTTTCACCTTACAACACTACGTTTTGGAAGTACTATATATTCAAGTCGCAATTATCGTCCGATTCTCAAGAAATTTTGCATGGGGATAAAATTGGTGTCATAATCAAAACCTATTGTTCTGCAAGATGTATATTGAGGAGTTCAAATTGACCAAAAATCAAAACTTTCCTGATATCGGAGTTGTTTTGGATACCTATCAGCACGACACAGAGTGTAAATATAAGAAACATATTCCCGATAAAAATCGAAAAGTAAAATTTCTTAGCAATTTTCCACTCATTTAGCATCATGGTTTCTAAGAAAACATCTTCGTATAAAATTTTACATTTTCGGAATAGGACCCATCTTAGTCTCGACCACATTCATTGATTTGGCTAACAAATTGTATTTAGGCTGTTCTGGGTTAAAGAACCATCTTACAGAAAATTGTCCACATAGGCATTTATTTAAGTCTAGTATCCACATTAGTGTACACGCTTTCCCAACTAATGTGTGGTCAGAAAAGAAAATTTTGTATTTTACTGAACTTGTAACACTCAACAGAATATTTTTTAGGAACGTAGATTTGGGATGTACATCTATGTGAAATAAATTACGAAATGACAAACTGGGACTCATTCAGTCGGAAATTGTGGCAGAAACATGAAACAAATTACGAATATTAGAAAGTAACAAGGACCAAACCTTTGTTTAATCGTTATTGAATTATTCTATAATGAACAAGCAAATAAGCTGTTAGTTTGGCTGGGCCGAACTTTTAATACCCTCCACCTTTTGGTACAAATTTGGCAAATTCCAAAAAAAAAAATCCGTTAAAAATTCTGTTAAAAATTTAAAAATACCGAATGCCTATACGACGACGGGTACCTGTATAGACAACTTTTGTCATAAGTAATTACAATATTTAAATGCGAAACTCGAAGAAAAAACGGTTTATAATGTAGCTAAAATCATCAAAATACCGAATATAGGGGGTACCGCTATATGGGGGCTATACGAAGACGTGGACCAGCACAGACAATTTTCTGGCATGAGCTGAAGTATCCATTACGAACTCCACATGCGAAATTTGAAACAATCCCGGTAAATAATGTCGCTAAAATCATCAAAATACCGAATATCGGAGGGTACCGTTATATGGGGGCTATATGAAGACATGGACCTACATGGCTCATTTTTTGACTTAGGATGTAGTATCCATTACGAACTTTTAATACCAAATTTGAAACAATTCCGGTAAATAATGGCGCTAAAATCATCAAAATACCGAATATCGGGGGTACCTTTATATGGGGGCTATACGAAGACGTGGACCTGCAAAGATAAATCGGACATGGCTAAATCGTTTTAGAATTTTATGCTGATCAAGAATATATATACTTTGTTGGGTCTGACATGAGTATTTCGAGGAGTTACAAACGGAATGACAAAATTAATATACCCTCCATAGTATGGTGGAGGGTATAAAAGGTAAAAATTTTGATAACGTATGCTATATAAAGTGAAGGAAGTAGTCCATATAGTCCAAACCTGGCACGTTGTAATATTTACAGCAGACTTATTTCATATCCAAAATGGACAAAAATGGGGCGACTTCGTCGGATTCTTCCCCATGTTGACTCAACACCTCGAATAATCATAACTCAAGTCAAAACCTACTTAAATGTACGGACATTAGCTGAGGGTATACATGTGTCGACGAATCCGATTGATACTTTTTTATGTAATTTTGACTTTAGGATCCTCCATAATAAAATTCATATATTCTAGATAGTTGTGTATTGATATCGTAGCTAAATTTTTATGTGCATAAATGTCCAACGGTTTCTTATCTATGGAGCAGAACCCCTTAATTAAATGTAACACCATTCGACTAGTTTCAATGCAGTTTTATATTTTTGGAGTGATGTAGGTAGAAACCCTTTTTTGCGAAACTTTATAAACATAGCTACATGATTGCTTAGATTAACATTACGGAAAATAACATTTCGACTTATTAATTGGTACAACACATATTTGCAGAAACTCTATTTTTTGAAACATTTATGGCAATTTAGTAATATTGCATATTACTAAGAATGCGGTAATAATACGCAGATAATTTTATAAATAAAGTCTCATTGATATTGAGAAGAAATCCAAATCGAGGTTTCCTAGATTAACACTGGAAAACTGGAACTGTGACCGAAGGACAAAGGATTTTATGCAATATAACTCGCACACAAAAACTCCAGAACTTATTTTGAATCTTATCAATACGTAATTTTTTCATTTAAATATTGATATTTTAACTCCTAATTATTCTTGGCAATTACCTCTCTTAAAAAAGTATAGTTTGAATTAATCAATGACAAATAATGATTTTAGACCCAACAAAGGATATATGTTCTTGATCAGCGTTAAAGGCGATTTAGCTCTATCCGTTCGTCCGTCTTTTGGAATCACGCTACAGTCAAAACGAATTAAGACAGGAAGCTAAAATTTTGCACATATCTGTCTTTTGTCTGCAGGCAGGCCAAGTTCGAAGATGGGCTATATAGGTCCACGATATCATATAGTCCCCATATAACGGTACCCCCCGAAATTCGGGATTTTGATGATTTCAGCCACATTTTTCAATGGAATTGTCTTAAAATCAACAAAAGGAATTTCTTTTTTGAGTACGTTAACCCCTAGAAGAAAATTGTCTATATTAGTCAACGATATTGTATACCCGCCATATAACGGTACCCTAGATATTCGGTATTTTGATGATTTCGGACAATTTTTTAATGGAATTGTCTTTAAATTCACACAAGGGTTTCCTTTTGAGTACTTTACTCTCAGAAGATAATTATCTAAATAGTTCCACGTTTCAGTATAGCGCCCTTATAACGGTACCCCCAGATATTCGGTATTTTCGGGATTTTTGCGACATTATTCACCGGAATTGTTTCAAATTTTGTATATAAATTTCTGAACAGTTACTACAACCTATGACACAAATTACTTATGCAGGACCACGAAATTTTTTTGAAACTTTTCAATTTTCCTCCAAATGGTGGAGGCTACAAAAAGTTCGGCCAGACCGAACTTATCTTCTTTTTTACTTGTTTAACCTCATTACACGTCTCCTGTATTTTGAACTTCCATTTCATAATAATTGTCCTTTTTCACTGCATTTTTGTGAAAACTACTTTTTTTTCTACAACCAGCTATACTTACATATTGGAAACCATATTTTGTCAATTCAACTGGTTTTTAGCTTAACATTAACATAACACATTTTATACATTTACATAAAATCCTTATCTCTCACACCCATTGCCCGATTTAATATGAATGAAAACAGCTTGTTATTTTAAATATATTTATTTAATTCTTATTTTATTTGTTTTTCTTATTTTTTTTTTCTTGCAAATATCATTTCTTTGTATTTATAATAATTTTGTTATTAATCTTAACTTAATTGTTGTTGCTGCTCTTGCATTATTTCAGTATGATTTTCATATAATTAGTACTGCAAACAATACAAATAATTATTTAACTACATAAGTACAAACTTTGCATACGCACGTACATATATGTATGTGAGTGTACGCACACACTTCTATGTGTGTATATATGTATATAATAACAAACTAACTTTTACAAAATCTAAGAATAAATAAATAATCACATAAGTTAGTTCTCCTTCTTATTTCAGTTTAAACATTAAAAACCCAAATAAATAATCTAAAATCAATTAACTTATTTTTTCATATAGACATTGATGTATGCGGGCATACAGAACACTAAAACTAAATTCGGTATGTAAGTATGTATGTATAAATATTTGTATGTATGTTTAAGTATAAGTATGCATATTATCTAATAAAGCAAATCCTTAATAATAAGTTTTCTCGATTTTTTCCTTTTTGTCAATATATATTTGTAAAAATAAACAGAAGACATACATAAGCTTGGGAATGGATCATGAGATCGATAGATTCCGACAAAGTCTGAATTAGGAAACCAATTGGAACCGAAACGAAAAGTAGTTACGATTTTGAAAATAATCGACTCAAAACATAAGTATATTTGTATGACCACTTTGTGCACCATTCACCTTTTGCCGATCAGATACAAATTTGAGGGAATGCGTTTCGATGATTCGTGATGTGAGTGTGTAAATGTCTTCTTCTCCTTCCATATCATGATAAATGGGTGTTATAGAGTATGTTAAGGAAGCGTTTGTATGCTTATGAATACAGGTTCAATGTGAAAAGCCGAATGTTAATGAATACTTAATTTGTTAGTGTTGTTTTTGGCCTGAGTATCGGTCCGCATGGTATGTGTATACGTGTGTATGCATGATGTGAGTGTGTCTTGGAGTAATAATAATAATTAATTATTCAATTTTAATTGTAAAGCAGTTATGGTAATGACAGACGATTAAAATACATTTATGATATCGTTATGAATTATGACTTTTAATGATAGTGGTTGGTAGGGTGATTGACGAAAAGCTTGTACCATAAGTAGAGATAAATTTGAAATGTTTATTTTTTTTTTTTATTTTAATATATAAAATAGATTATCATGCGGATAGAAAGATGTGCCAAGTAAGGTTTAATTTTTTTATTATTAATAAACAGTGGTCCGTCTTTTTTATTTAGTAACTTTTTTAGTTCTTCGAAACACCACAACACCAAGTATACCATAATATTGAATCGCTTAAATGATTTTGCAATTTTTTATTGTAAGTAGTTAAAATCTTTTTAAGATAATTTTACCTAGATGAACACATTTAATTACTAAACTTTTTACATCATTTGGGTGGCTTTATTTTGACATTGTAAGAGTTACGCGTCACAGTTGTCACAACCTGCAATATAGTTCTTTCCTGGATGTTATGGATACCATTGTGAAACTAAGTGCTGCGAAGCGGTAATTCTTTTTCTTTTGAGATAATTATCATGTATGTAAATGGGAAATTTAGAATAATAGTAGAAAACTTGGATTTTAACTACAAACGAAAAATGTCGAAATACCTCCGCCTGCCCATAAACAAAGTACAGTTGAATTTATTTGTTCACTTGGTTAAAAGATGAACTCTATTAAAGCTGATGATAATCGGTGCAAATTTGGATGTAGCTTTCATAAATATTTTCAGATTTACTCTGTACCAAATTCTGTCGATGTCGGTTAATATTTAAATATATCTCCCCTAATTTAATGTAAATAATGAGCCAAACGCGTCTCAGCCGCGGGATTCTTTTGTCTTTCTTGACTCCTTTGTTTATTCTTTAAAGCGATAAGCCTCTTCTGGATTCTCCGCTATTTTTATACCCACAGCCATATGGCTAGATACGGCCAACACGTGCCTCATCGAAGAAAGGTTTAGAATCTAGGTCTATTAGACCAAATCTGTTTCAGGACATTTGGAGTCGATCTAGTCGACAACTTTCGAAGGGAGTATCCAATTTGGTCAAACATGGTACATCGTAATATTACTGTCAAACTTAAATCGAGTTCGGAGATGGACAATATCGGTACACTCCTTCTGGTATTTCATCCACAAAATTTCAACATTTTCAAAGAAAATAATTTACTGCACAGAGAGAGAGCAAGGTTAATCGGATTTTTCTCCAACTTTGCGAATCTTAATATTTGCGTCAGTGCTAGATCAAATGCGAAAATGGTAGATATCAGTCCACTCCATCAAGTTCCTCCCCCACGAAGAGTCAAAATGTTGAATAATTTTAACTCCTAACTTTCTTCAAATTACACACATCACAATATTTTTATTAACCCAAGGTCCGGTATGAAGATGGAAAATATCGGTCTACTTCTTCTGGTATCTCCCCCACAAAGGGTCAATATTTTGAATATTCATGAAGCTCATAGAACACGAAATTAACATAGGATTTCATTCAGATCTTAATATTTCCATCAACACAAGATCTGTTATAAAGATGGTAGAGATCGGACCATTCCTTCCATTCCAGATCGGACCATTCCCCACAAAACGTCAAAGTTTTGAATAACCAAAACGATTATTAAATCCGAAATAAGCACACGGTTCTCTTCAAATTACACACATCACAATATTTTTATTAACCTAAATTCAGATTTGAAGATGGAATATATTGCTCCACTTCTTCTGGTCCCTCCCCTACAAAAGGGTCAACATTTAGAATATTCATGAAGCACATAAAACACGAAATTAACATCCGATACCGACATAGTACATCTCCATATTTCCATCAACACAAGATCTATTATAAAGATGGTACAGATCGGACAACTTCTTCTCCCACATCGGACAACTTCTTCTCCCACATAGGGTACAACATTTTTGAAAAACAAAACGTGCAAAGAATGAGAGATAAGCATCCAACTCTCTTCAAAATTCACACATACAATTATTTTTGCTTACGCAAGATCTCTTGCAACCAACTTCAGACTGCTGTCATTTCTAACCTACTCGTCCGACAACTGTTAAAACTATTCCAGTGACAGCTCATTATATTGTTTACAAGCGTACAAAAGAATTTTGGTAAGAATTTTCCAAAAAAATAAGTTATTCGTGATGGAATTCAAGCGTGATACTCTGATTTCTTTATATTTAGCTGGAAAACCAAAAGTGGCTATCAATACAGCACTCCAGTATTTAAATGTGAATAAATCTTTTTTGTCTCGTACCATCGCTAGTTACAGTGGTAGCGTAGCCCAACGTCAAGAAAGTGGACGGAAGAAAACAGCAAAATCAGAAGAATGGTTCGAAAAGAAAAGAAGCGACTTGATCGAAACCCGCGTCTCAGTGGTCGAAAAATGGCTCGAGAGCTGAGCATATTGCAATATTCCATTCGGCAAATATTGCAAAATGAGTTCGAGGTAAACCCATTGAAAGTCCAAAAAGTGCAAGAACTTACACCGCAACAGAAAGAAAATAGACTCAAAAGAGCTAAAAAGTTGCTTCGCTTGGCCAAAAGTGGTGAACTGACGAATTCGACTTTCTCCGATGAGAAATTCGTTGTCCAGCAGTTTGTAAAGAAACGAAATGATCGTGTTTACTTGCCAACGAGGTCAGCTGAAAATGTGCACCTTTAGTTCGCCACCAGAACTCAAGCGACGGCCATTGTGATGGTGTGGGCCGCCATAACAGCCGATGGTCGCTCTCCGCTTGTATTAATCGACTGTTGCATCAGAATAAATGCCAAATATTATCATGAAAATATTCTGAAGGGTGTATTAAGGACTTGGACACGCAAACATTTTGGCCGCAGACCTTGGTCATTCCAACAGGACTCAGTACCACCGCACTCAGCACGCGCCACCCAAGAATGGTTACAAAATGATGTTACTCGCTTCATTTTCAGTGCACAATCTCCAGATACCAATCTGTTGGACTATTGTGTCTGGAGTATTTTGGAAAGCAAGGTTGACATTGGCCGTTTGAAGGGCATAATTCGTGCCAAACTGACCAATTTGAACAAATTGAGGTTTATTCTAAAATTTGATGATATTTCCGACATTTTTGCTTTCATTCAATAAAAATAAAAATTATGGCGTTTGACTTTGTTGCAGTTTTTTGTCCCACCCTGTATATGAAGTATGAAAATGGAATACTTCGATCCGCTTTATCTGTTACCTCACGCGTATTTCCACATTTTATATAAATCTGCACATATCTCATATAAAGTATAGGAAGTAGTCGATATCGAGCCAAATATCGCACTCTGTAATATTGATATTAGACTTAGGTCAGATACGCATAGGACAACATTATCGAGCAGCTTCGAAACCACTCTATTGGTAAAACCGACTGATACTATTTTCTTGTTATATTGGTATTCGGTCAGAGTTCAATCATCGCACCTTTGTTATCTTATAAAATAGAATCATTCATAGTGAAATTCTTATTGGTGGAATTTCTAACACGTCCTATAGTTCATTTTCAACAAACGGTTTACGTAGCAAGATACTGCTAGAGAGCTGTGTCAGTTCAAGTTTGGGCTAACATTCAATACATTGACATAGGCCAAAAATATAAATTCACAATAGTTTAAAAAAATTGAATAGCAGACGAACCACTGTGTGCATTTATTGCAAATATTAGTATAAAGCGTTTCTTTTTTGTTTATTTATTTTAAGGTTAGTTTTTTCTTTCGCTTGGTTGGTTTGTTTGTTACTTTGGTATATTCTTTCATCTTATTTAATTTCTTTTTGTGATAATAAAAAATAATTCTTTTTTTTTAGATATTAATAACAATATACAATATTTATTTTATTTGTTATTCATTGCAATGTAAATATAGAATATTTCTCTTTTCTATTACATATTTTTGTTGCTGTTTCCGTTTCCGTTTCTGCTTTCTTATTTTAATTATTACAATTTGTAACTTTATCTATTTTATATTTGCAATATTATCGGTTCGTGTTGTTGTTGTTATTTGTCGACTTGCCTATGCTTGGTTTGTAATGACAATTTTGTTTCTTTTTATTATATCTTTGTATATAAGTATGTATAAATACGCTTTTAATTATAATAATACTTAAGATTAAATATAATATAATACATTTAAAAAATTATTGTATGAAATGCTAATAATGCATATGGTCACATCTCAGTGGATCTTATCTCTTCTCATGAACGCGGTATGTAAGTATGTTAGTATGTTTTACCAAAATGTATGTATAATGTAATCACATATGTATGTATATAGAGGTATGCATATGAATGAACATATTTTGTGAGCCAATGTTAATGAGTAATAGTTAGTAGAAGTATGTATGTTTGTATGTATGCGTATATAAATAATTGTATGTATATACTTTATAAGTTTATTCGAAATATAGTACATGCATGATGAGTATTCTTAGTATGTATATGCGTGTATGTGTGTGTCACTTGAATGAATGAACCGAGGGCATATGAATGCAATGATTATGAATACTATAATGTTCCATTTGTTTGAGTAGATACTTATATAAATATTGCGGTATGCATGTAGGTATGTTGCAACATATATCGGTGAGCTTTGACAAATTTGTTGAGTATTTGAAAGGTATGATGTAGATCAAAATACAGTAATTAGCTAAAATGTTGTGGAGCAAACAAAGAAAGTAAGTAAGAAAATGTAAACAAATATTACAAATCTAGCTAAATCAAGTAAAATAACATTAACTAAATCAAAGAATAGCTTAATTAGGTACTTTGAATCCTCATGGGAGGGATAAAGAGATCAAAGCAAATGTCAACAAAAAAACTGACATATAAAGTAAATTTGCGAGACTTAAGGGTATTAAAATGTTTACATAATATTGAAATGTTCCCATATAATCAAGGTTATTTAGTTCTTTGGTCGCCGGAAAAACCTATTTCAATACATATTAAGAATGTGGGGGACTTAAACACCAAATCGGATGAAACATATATATGGGAGCTATAGCTATATCTGAAGCTATTTTCAACAAATTTGGATGTACTTCTAGACTGAATTCGGTTGGATGTGTCAAAATTCAGATCATTTGTACTTATATTGGCCATTTGGTACACAATAAACCCGAAATCGTTTGAAGATATATGGGAGCTATATCTAAATCTGAATTTCAATGGAGTTTGTCCTTGAGCCTGTCGGAT
The DNA here is from genome assembly GCF_030504385.1 of Musca domestica. Lineage (NCBI taxonomy): Eukaryota > Metazoa > Arthropoda > Insecta > Diptera > Muscidae > Musca > Musca domestica. The sequence continues at coordinate 7,967,369 of NW_026712363.1, read as the reverse complement.
AATAAATGCCATCTGCATTTTGTTCACAAGAATACATGGACAAACGGACGGATGGACAGATGGACGACTCAGAAAGTGATTCTATGAAGATCCTTAGAAGTAACTATGGGTCTATCTCGCTTCCTTTTCCTTGTTACAAACAAATGCACATAGGTATAATACCTTTACCACTATGTGGTGTAGAAACCAGTAAAGAAAGTCTAAAGATACTCTACACCACTTTGCTTTAGTAGAGCTCCACATAACAATTAAAAGTTTTTATGGGAGAATTCAATCATACACGCTATGATTATAATTATAATTTAAAGTTCAGAATACTAAATATGCCGAAGCATTGGTATCTTTTAAATTCGGACTTGTATTGCCCATTTGATATATATGGGAGCTATATCCAAATCTGAACCGATTTTGATAAAATTTGGCAAAGATATTTCTGAGCTGTATTTCATATATTTCCCTGAATATCGTTGTTACGGAGTGCATATTACGGCTGTGGGTAATAAAAATATAGCATATCGGATGAACAATATATATGGGAGCTATAGCTATATCTGAACCGACCTGAACCAAATTTGACATCCCATTTGGGCAAATTTCATCCCATTTGGGCAATTATTAGACGTTTGGTGCACAATAAAAGGTAAATCGGACGAAGTTATATATGGGATAATATATCCAAACCCGAACCGATCTCGATAAAATTTAGAAAAGGTATTTCTGAGCTGTATTTGATATATTTCCTCAAATATTGTTGTTGCAGAGTTCATATTACGACTGCGGACGACTAAAATAACAAATCGGATGAACAATATATATGAGTGCTATAGCTATATCTAACCGATTTCGATCAAATTTGGCATACTTCTTTTCAGGCCTAATTTGGTTGTATGTGGAAAATTCCATACTATTCGGACTGATATTACACGTTTGGTGCACAATAAAAGGCAAATCGGACGAAGATATATATGGGAGCTATATCTAAATTTTGACCGATTATCTCCAATTTCAATAGGGTTCTTCCTTGGGCCAAACAAATGATTTGTGCAAAATTTCATCTGGATCGGGTAATAAGTGCGAACTGTACCTTGTTCACAAAAATACATGGACAGACGGACGGACGGACATGCATAAATCGACTCAGAATGTGATTCTATGCAGATCATCAAAAGGAACTATGGGTCTATCTCGTTTCCTTTTGCCTGTTACAAACAAATGCACAAAGACATTATACCCTGACCACCTTGTGGTGTAAGGTATAAACATTACATTTAAGGTACATTGTTGAATTAATGCTATTTCTACGGACACTTGACTTTAAGGAACTTTTTCTTTAGATGAAAGATTTTTTTAGTAGTTACATTTATCACTATAGACTAAACACAATTGGTTACTGCGCTCACACACAACCGGCAAAATGAGCGATTGCCAAAAATGATTTTAATCACCAGCGCCAAGAACGATCGCACCCTGGTTGTAACTAACCACTCCTCTAAATATTTTCATTTTGAACCCACAGCTGCAAATGCACCAAAAACTAATCAGTGCGAAAAAAATATTTTTCCCAAAATCTATGAAACGGTCATATCAAAAAAGAGTAACATGGAGAGTGGTTGTTTCTGCTGTTTTGTACATAAAATCAACCGGTCCTTACAATAATTCCGATTTCGCTATTCTTCGATTCTTCTCCAGCCATCAAAATCTCTTAGCACATAGATCAGCAAACAAAATCACTTTTTCCCACTCGAATCCACTCACACAGTTAACTCTAAACTTTTAGTCTATTTCGAACATTTTGAACTTCACTTTTATTTTTCAAACAGAAGTACTTACGAGTTTTTACACATAAGGCAAGAAGGGAGAGAGAAAGTATCTCATAATGTTTAATTAGAATTGAACACAACACTGGACTGTAGTTTGTTTTCATGGGATTTGAATGCCTTACATCGACCGTCAGCAAACAGACAAATTTAAAGACTAGTTGGCGCAAGTTTAGCTTTTACTTCGCAGAACTGTTTAATCCTTTTGATTTTCGGGCAGCAGAAAGGAGTTTCCGACTCATCTTTTCAGCTGCAGCCATTACTTTGTAATATCCCCCATGTACCCTAACAAACCTGCAATACCACATAACAGATATTGAAAATCAAGGGAATTCAAAACAAACTTAATTTACTCCACACCATATTAGATTATAACAGTATTTGTTGTTACAATATATATGCTTATGTATAATTAATTATGATTCATCTTTTTTAATTTATTTTGTATGGCTATGCGAATATGTTCAATACATTTTGACAATATCTACAAAATATTCACACATTTACATGCCATTCTGTGAATGAATACAATTTAGTTTACCAGACAGAAGAAAAATTAAATACCTACAATAAATTTAATGAACTAAAAGGTTTAATTTTCATATGGACTTCCTACGTTGTTGTTTCTTAGTTCCGTTTTCTTTTTCTTTTCTAGAAATGAATAAAATACTAAAATTGCTAATGACCTTTTGTTGTTATAGTTCGGCAATTAGGTAAGTAGGGCTTTTACTTGTTTCCATTTATTATTAATATCTAAGCTTTCATTGCAACATTTCACAATTTTTGTGATTTCATTTGTTTTTGTATTTTAGTTTTATTTGGGTTTCTTTTAATTCAAGTTTTAAAGAGAATTATTATTTTTGTATATTTTTTTGGGGATTCTGAATTCAAATGCGTTATTCTAAAAGTTAATTCTCAACTAGGAGTGTTTTACAATGTTTTTTTCTTTGTTTATTTTTGGAGTGGATAAATTTGCAAATATTAGCATTTTTATTTTTTGTATTCTCATTATTTTTATAAAAGAAGTGTTTCTAAGTTTTGTGTTGTCATTTTCCAATGATTGCATGGAGGAGCATATTCTGGAGTTATTCTGTGTTTGCAAATTATTTATCAAATAATTTGTATAAATTGTTACACATTAGTGTTTTTTTAGATTAGTTAGTTGTATTAGCTTAAATATGCAAAAATATGTTCTTGATTAGTTGATAATACTTTAAGGTGCAATTTGTATGTTTGTGCATTAATGGCCGCTTTAAGGGGGGAAACTTGGAAAAATAAAAGTTACATGTCTTTTTTTTATAAAAATGGACGGTATGTTGATTGGATATTTTTGTTGTAGTTTATTTGCCATTATCAAAAAGTCTATACTTTTCAAAATATTAAAGAAACAAATGGAGAAGATATTCTTTATAATAATATGTACTAAATGCCTTTAACTCAGACCTAGCGAAATTATTTGAATTAATATTTTTATTACATGCTGCAAAATACACATCGCAGATTATCATTGCCGATTTTTAAGAGAGTTAAATATATATGAAAATAATTGACTCAATCGACGTGTCAAATAAAAGAAATAACATAATATCACCTAAACAATTTTTTACAATACAAAATACAGATTTTAACTTATGTGATAAAGAACTCATCATGATTGCGATTCATCCATAATAGTCGGTCAAGGAATGCACTGTAACCTGTTATGAAATCTTTAAAAATTGTAAAAATATTTGGAAGCAGTTGGTGTTCCTCAAAACTTAAAATATGCTTTCGATCGGTATCATGTTTCATGTATCATACGCCATTTCTCACTATTAAGTATTATTCAGGGTGAGATGAAAAAACTGCAACCAACTTCAGACTGCTGTCATTTCTAACCCACTTGTCCGACAGCTGTTAAAATTATTCCAGTGACAGCTCATTATATAAACAAGCGTACAAAGGCATTTTGGTGAGAATTTTCCAGAAAAAAAGTTATTCGCGAAGAGATTCAAGCGTTGTAGTGTCATTTCTTTATATTTGGGTGGAGAACCACAAGTGGCTATCATTAGAGCACTCCAGCATTTAAATGTGAATAAACCCTTTGTGTCTCGTACCATCGCTCGTTACCGTGATACTGGTAGCCCGGCGTCCAGGAAGTGTACGGAAGGAAACAGCAACATCAGCAGAAAAGTTCGAAAAGTAAAGAAGCGACTTGGTCGAAACCCGCGTCGCAGTGGCCGAAAAATGGCTCGTGAGTTGAACATATCACAATATTCTATTCGGCAAATATTGAAAAATGAACTCGGGGTAAAATCATTCAAATGCCAAAAAGTTCAAGAACTTACACCACAACAGAAAGAAAATAGACTCAAAAGAGCTAAAGAGTTGCTTCGCTTGGCCGAAAGTGGTGAACTGCTGAATTTGGTTTTCTCCGATAAGGAAATATGTAAACAAACAAAATGATCGTGTTTACTTGCCAAAGAGGTCAGCTGAAATGTGCGCCTTCGGTTGTCCACCAGAACTCAAGCGCCGACCATGGTGATGGTGTGGGCAGCCATAACTGCCGATGGTCGCTCTCCGCTGGCATCAGAATAAATGCCGAATACTATCGCGAAAATATTCTGAAAGGTGTATTAAAGCCTTCGGCAAGCAAACATTTTGGCCGCAGACCTTGGACATTCCACAGGACTCAGCACCATCGCACTCAGCACGCGCCACCCAAGAATGGTTACAAAATGAGGTTCCTCGCATATCCAGCGCACAATGGCCACCAAAATCTCCGAATACCAATCCGTTGGACTATTGTGTCTGGAGTATTTCGGAAAGCAAGGTTGACACTAAAAATACCACAGTGTCGATCACGTAATGGTTTCATTGGCCGTTTGAAGACCATAATTCATGCGATAGGTGACCGATTCGAAGAAATCTAAACTTATTCTAAAATTTGATGATATTTTGGACATTTTGTGCTTTCGTTCAATAAAATTAAAAAAATTAAAGATTATGGCGTTTGACTTGTTGCAGTTTTTTTATCTCACCCTGTAGATGATTCCTTAAGGTTTCCTAAATTCTTGGTCAGTTTTCCAAAATCTGCTATAATAAGTTTCGATAACGTTTGCATAAATTTTCGGGTCATCATATACAAAAGGTCCCCTAATAATTTACTCCATACTTCGCAAAATTGAAGATAGAGCTTTGAATCTTTGCATTCCAACTAGAATATTAACCAAGTAAAGTCGGCAAATTAATATTTTATTTAAATGTCCTATTTTAGAACATGTCCTATTTCTTTGAAATAACATATTCCGCCTATCTCGTTTCCTAAATATTCTCCTACTATCTCCAAATGCAAAAATTCATTAAGGTTTGACGATATTTCCAACCTGTAAATTGATCACAAAATAACATGAAAGTTATGCAAACGAAATAAAAAAGGTGGACTTTATTATCTGAGTTAAAGGTTGGGCACACGAAATTAATTAGACGAATACAACAATCATTCTACTTTTGACATATCCAAACTATCATCTAAACATCATGCTTCGAATCGGTTATTTCGAAATGACTATAGCCAAAAATAAAAACGCTAAACGGATAAAGCGCAAAACATATAAATAAGTTTTAACAAAGTAAGACATTCGAAAATACAAATTAGTCCAAATACACATATCTTAAATATATACAACGATCTCACTTCGGAGAGTTCAACAGAATTGCTACTTAAAAATCTTTGCGTAGAAAAATACATTTTTATAAAATTTGGAGGTATCATTCTCTTGTGCCTTCTGCAAATCCAATGTGGCGGCAATTTGAACATAATGCGTTTATTGTTTCGTTATTTTTGATGGCAATTTATACAAATTATTTTATTTCATATATTAAATAAAATTTTGATATTATATTTTGATGTGTAGATTAATCAAATGAATGGCGAAGGTGTTTTATTACAATAAAATGAGATGCTTTTGTTTTCGTTTTCGAATCAGGTACGGAATTTGTAAACGAATTTTCAGACACTTGAACTAAAAACTGGCATAAGGATAAACAGCCAAAGTGCCGTCAATTATTGAGGGAAAACAGATCCATTGTATCTTTGTATAGGACGGCACAGTTCGTCATAGGCAAAAGGGGAATAAAATTTTACTAAACTCCACCATACTCATGTCGAACCCAACAAGTTTATATATTCTTGACCAGCGTTAAACTTTTAGTGGATTTAGCGATGTCCGTCTGTTCTCTCAGCGACATTATTTACCGGCATTGTTTCAAATTTCGTATTGGAAGATCTTAGTATGTAATAGTGTCAATGACAAAAAATCACTAATGCAGGCTCACGGTTTCATTTGAACAAAATTTTTCGACGAAATTTTTTTTAAAAAAATTCAAGTTCCTTTCAAATGTTAGAGGGTATTAAAAGCAGCTTAGCTTAAATAAATTATATCAAAAATTTGCAATTGATACGTTCTGTATTGTCTCGAAGTAGGACGCAACAAAATCGAAATTAGAATAAGTGAAAAAAAAAAAACAAGTAAACTAAGGCTATACTCGTGCAGGACCAACCATGTGATACCCTACAACACTACAATATGTTAGAAGCCCCCTTATGTCCAAATCCATTTCGCTTTTGAAACTCTGTCTTAAACTCTAAATTCATGCGAGATTTCGTGTCCTTTGGTTTCCATTTGTGACCTTTATAATGGCTGCAAAATCAGGAACATGTTTAGTTGTTGGTACTTTTCAACCCCCAAATATACAGCGGATATCTTTAAAAACAATAGGCCTAGCCCTTCTGAGACTAACCCTACCCTTATAAAAATTTTCATGGGATCGGACGATAATTGCTATCTGTATATAATAACCCCAACCTGTGTTGTAAGGTGAAAAGAATATTACAAAATATACACTTAAATATTATAAGTCAAATCGAAAAAATCGCATGCGATAAAAAATACGAAAAAATGTCACAAAATACTACAAAATCTATATGAATGCCATTTTTTTTAGATTTCATACTTTTATGCCAAGAGGGGATCCTGAATTGAAAAAAAAAATGTCAAAATCGTTCCACCCATTCTTGAGATATAAGCATTCTAACTAACATCCCCCTTCCTTTGTATATACATATTGTATATATTTCGTTATATTTATCCGATATATTTACTATCGGCATTTAAGTAACGGTCAGAATTGACCTGTTCGTCTATTTTTGATTTCGCCGGGATAAAAAATATTCGCGGTTTAATGGAAAATTTGACTTTTATTTAACACAAATGTTATGGTCTATTTCACCCACTTGATATTACCCGATGACCATCAAAATTTGGAGGCTTCTGCCCAGCTGTAAGCTCCAGACCCATGCTAGCTTCCGCGTCGATTAAATATTATGCGATCATCTCCAAAAGAAATAGAGTTCTATTCCGGTTCTGGCCCCACCTCCATTCTAAATTTCGTGAAGATCAGGCCATAATTGCGACATGTTGAGTGATTACAAATTAACATGGACCGACGGACATACATAGCTAGATCGACTCATCTCGGCGAGATAGGAAGATCCATGTGGAAATATAATATTTGGAGGTGCTACATAATTTTTGGCCCAATCAAACTTATAATAACCCCAACACATAGTGTTATGGGGTATAACAAAACTGAAATGTACTCTGTTGGATGACTCAACATTGGTAACGAAACAGTACCAAATTCGTTTCAAACGTTTGCAAACATCTCCCTGTATATTAAAAACTAGAATTAAGTTAAATTTAAGATTTTTTATTCATTTAGTATGTCTATCATACATTGGAAAACGGTACAAAAACAATATTTAGTATGTCAACTCTAAATGTAGCAGTCATCATATTGCACAGTAAACGTTTCCCGGCAATTCCTTTGCAAACGATACAGTTCGCCAGTCATTGAAATGTTTGTGGCTTTGTTTATCGTTTCATTTGTTTTCGTTCGAAGGTGGTTTGCATTGGCCTCGATTTGCTTGACATGGTCCTTCAACTTACGAACTTTTACTACGAAATTTGAAACAATTCCGGAATGAAATGTCCAAATAACATCAAGCTGGAAACAATTCCGGTGAATAATGCCACTAATATCATCAAAATACCAAATAAAGGGATGTTTGTTATATGAAGACGTGAACCTACATAGACAATTTTCCGTCATTGGTTGTAGTACCCATTACGAGCTTCAAATACGAAATTTTTAGCAATTTCGGCGAATAAATCCCCTAAAATCATTAAAATACCGAATATCGGGAGGTATCGTTATATTGGGGCTATTCGAATAAGTGAGCCAGCTTGTAAATGGGTAAAGGATCAGACTAATGCGTTAAAACTCGTTTACAATTTCCGGAACCATGCTCATCGCTATATATCTTTGTGACTTAGAAAAATAAAATAAAAATGCATGTTTTTCAGCTAAAAAAAAATAAATAATACTGACTATAAAATACATAATTTTCATAGCATTTGGGCGGGGAGGCCATTTTGATTTCATTCAAGCATTTCGATGAAATTCTAAGATGATAATGGTTTCTATCAATTTTTAAGCAAATTTTTAATATAAAAAATGTTTTGTGAATATTCTTCGTCGTCGTCGTCGTTATCGCCTTCGAAAACACAATTTTTGTTCTAAATGCAGAGAGTTTTCGTCTTGGGATGATTATTTTTATGATTTTGTTTTTCATTTCATTATTTGTTTGGAATTTCCAAAGTTGCTAATATTGCATTCTGAGGTTCAAAGGAAATTGAGTTAAATGTTTGTTGTTTGTTTGTTATTGCTTCATTTGGTTGCAGTTACTTTTTGCCATTGGTTTTCTGTTTCTTTGGTTTCATTGTTCTCTATTTGTTTTCATTGAATGACATACATACATATTTAAAAATGCAAGGACATTTCGGATAGTACGTACATGCGTTAGGATTAAATGTTTGACTATATGATAAATTATATATCTGTTTTCGTTTGCATGTTCAAATACTAAAATCCGAATGGGCTTTGCTGATTTCGCTACATAGGGATTTGCGACGAAGGCTGCTGCTGCGGCTGCTGTTTACAAATATTTCATGTTGCTGCTGTTGTTGTTGTTGTAGTAGTAGTGGCAAAATTTTGGAGATTTGTTGAAATAAAACCGGTTGCATAAACGTATAACCAAATCAGAGAAATAATTCTCATGCTATTGCACTCCCGGACATTGTTGTCGCCTGACGTTCGCTCTGCAGCTCGCGTGTGCGTTCCTGTTCAGCCGATTCGGAGCTAGCAAAGAATAGATTGTTTCTGTTCACATTTTTGTGGCTACACTACTTTGGGATGTCATTTCGCTATTGGGCACTTACTTGGATCTCACCGCAATGGGACTTCCGGGTATATCGATTGGATTGGCATTGTTGTTGTTGGTAGCTGAGGAACGACGACTGCTGCCAGATTTGTATGTGAATATTGAGTCATTTTCCACTTCGTTTTCAATCTGAATTTAAAAGAGAAAAAGACATAAACGAGATTATAATTTCCCCTTGTGGAAATCAACACCTACCTGGCGTTTGTACGACAGTCGCTCACTCGAAACCGAACCGCATGATGAACTTTCCGACACTGCCTGCGTGACGGTTGTTACCGATGGTGGACTATTGGGTCCGGGGAAACGTTTCGAACACACCTGTGATTGAATGTGTTCGCAAATACGCCGGAACCGTCTTATGTTTCCTTTGAAAGTTCGAAAACACACAAAAATAGTAATAGTTAAGGGGGAAAGATGTGAATATCCAAAATCTCAAAGTACCTGATAACAGCGTAAATGTTAAAGCAAATAACATATCGGCCACATCGCCTTGTTTACAAATTGCACTAATATCAACCTGAAATGGTGGATGAGTGAGAATTTATGAAGTTAATAGGGAGATTCAACAATGAAAACTTTAAGCAAAGGCCTTTAAACCAGTTTATATCTTTATAGAATATAGAATATATATTAATTTTGTTATATATACATTCATGCTCTTCTGTGCATTTTCTATATACACTTTGGGTATGACACATACCTGAAATTTAACATGTCTTTGGAACATGACTGGACCATTGCCGTTTCGTTTATATTCCACACGGAATGATGTTGGCGAAACCACGCTGTGCGACAACTCTGCCATCTAAATGAGACAAACAAAGAGGGAGTATAAGTAAAAAAAAAAAACACAAGTGACTACCGATTAAATACAATTTTAACTCAAATAAAAACCAATACGATCTAAGCATTGTGCTTTTTGTCCGTCCTTCCGTCCGTCCGCCTGTCCATTTATTATAACAGGCCGCATTTATTCTTCGATTATGATGATATTTTGCATAAATATTATTTTTCTATCCCAAGGACGAACGTAATAGAATTGTTTTGAATATTCACCATTGCATTTTTTGAATTCATATCGTGTTCGATGCATCAAATATTTGAAATTTCGTTGTTGCAAAATAGTTAGGTCTAATCCCATTATTGTTGATTTTATAAAAAAAAAAAAAACATTTATTTATTAGTGGAGAACGATGGTAATGTTTACCATGAGGTAAGGTAGGGAATACACCTAAGTCTGTTTTTACACGGTCTTTTTGTACACGGTTTTGATATAACACGGTTTGAAAATTGAATATTTTTAATTTATTTACACGATTTTATTCCATTTAGCACGATTTGAAATTTTATGTACTTAAATTTTTTTGTCAAATTTAATTTTTGCGAATTATGTTCATATCACAAACAAGTATTTATGAAAGAAAAAAGTCTGAAACCATCGATAGTATCGATAATTTGCGAACACTAGCTTAAAGATTTAAGTGAATTCCCCTTTAGCGCGTAAAAACAATTTTTACTGGTCAAAGCAAATGTGAATAACACTATGTGCATACAATAAAATTTACTGGACAGAGCAATTGAAACGTGTTAATATTTTGTGAACTGTTAATGCAATAAGACGTGTTTGGTAAAGAAAAAAAAATAAAAATTCTTGTTTTTCACTAATTTTAATAGGTTTTAGAGATTAGGAACAAATCACCCATTTTTATATAAAATCAATGTCTTTTTTACACGGTTTTTTACACGGCTTCTTCTGGAACCAATCTACCGTGTAAAAACAGACTTAGGTATACCTAGGTTTCGGAAAGAGCCACCAATCCTCATCAGTTCCCACTTTTGTCTGGGAATTCTTCCCAGGAGATATCTTAAAATAACTTCTATAACAAACAAGTAAGCAAAGGCTACAGTCGTGCGGGGCCAAACATGTGATACCCTACAAGACTACAATATGTTAAAAGCCCCTTTATATACAAATCCATTTTGGAAGATTTCGCTTTTGAAACTATATCACATAGCACAGCCCACATATTACCCTTAGCATTTTCAACAGGGACATTTGCCCAATATTAACGCACTCCGCCGTGCTCTTAGCTACTGCGGTCCATTTTACAGCTAAATATAATCCAATGGTCATCCAAAATGCTAGAATTCTTTCCTGTTCTTAACTCTCTTCACAGGCGTGTCGATTGGCTTCAATTGTGTGATCAGGGATTTTTTTCTGTTTTTGGTCCATTTCAACCCCTAAATATATTGCAGACATCTCAAATAAAAAATGTCATAAAATACTACCAAATCTATATTAACATCATTATTGGCATCTTTTTTTGATTTTTTCTTTAGATTTTATTCTTTTATGCCAAGAGGGCATTCTGAATTGACTAAATTTGTCAAAATCGATCCAGCCATTCTTGAGATGTAAGCATTCTAGCTAACATCCCCTTTCTTTGTATATACATTGTATATATTTCACTATATATATCCGATATATTTACTATCGGTAGATGCCGGTAACGGTCAGAATGCGTTGTGTTTTTGTGATTTCGCCAGGATTAAAAATATTCGGTTTAATAAAAAAGTTGACTTTTAATTAACACAAATGTTATGGTCTATTTCACCCACTAAATATTACCCGATGACCAACAAAATTGGAAGGCTTCTGCCCAGCCCTACGCTCTAGCCCCATGCTAATTTCTGTGCCGATTTGTCTATAATTGCGACATGTAGAGCAATTATTATAATCACGGACATGGCCATAAATTACAAATCATTGACAATGCCAACAAACGGCGGTATCAATGTTTAACATTAATTTTTGGAAAATTCCCGCAAAGCAAAAAAGAGCCAAACAAATAGTTGAGGTCAGAGGTGAATTGGGAAAACAGATTTTTTTAAATAATATAAATAATATGTTTTTTTTTGTAAATAATTAAATTTTGTGGAAACTATTATTAATAGCAGATGAATTTTAAATAATTGAAATATAATTGTAAAATACATTTTCTAATTAATATTGTAATTGGAATATAATACCATAAGTATTTAGAGAATTTTCCTGCAAGCAAAGAATTTTGCATAAAATAGTTGAGGTCAGAGATGATTTCGAAAAGCAGATTTAAAAAAAAAAAAAATTGTATATTTTTGTAAATAATTAAAGTTTGTGGAAATTATAACTAAGAGCATATTAGTTTTTATACCGTACAACACTATGTGTTGGGGGTATTATAAGTTTGATTGGGCCAAAAATTATGTAACACCTCGAAATATTGGTTTCCCACATATGAACTATATAGCTATGCATGTCCGTCCGTCCGTTTGTCCGTCTGTTCATGTTAATTTGTAATCACTCTACAGGTCGCAATTAAAGCCCGATCTTTATGAAATTTAGAATGGAGGTGGGGTTAGGGCCAGAATAGAAGCCTATTTCATTTGGGGATGTCGCATAACCTTTAGGGGTTAAAATGGACCAAAAACTGAAAAATATCCTGGTTTTGCAGTTGTTCTAATGGTCGCAATTATAGACCAATTGAAGCGGAAGTTAGCATGTGGCTAGAGTTTAGGGCTGGGCAGAAGCCTTCCAATTTTGATGGTCATCGGGTAATATTTAGTGGGTGAAATAGACCATAACATGTGTGTTAAACAACAGTCAAATTCCACCAATCCGTGAACTGGTCAATTCTGACCGTTACGTAGATGCCGATAGTAAATATATCGGACATATATAGCGAAATATATACAATGAATGTATACAAAGGAAGGGGATGTTAGCTAGAATGCTTATATCTCAAGAATGGCTGGGCCGATTTTGACAAATTTTGTCAATTCTAAAAGTATAAAATCTAAAAAAAAATCGCATAAAAAGATGCCAATAATGATTTTAATATAGATTTTGTATATTTTGTGACATTTTTTATTTTTTTCATATTTTTTATCGCATGCTATTTTTTCAATTTAACTTATAATATTGAAGAGTTTGTTTTGTAATATTTTTTCACCTTACAACACAGGTTGGGGTTATCATATACAGATTGCAATTATCGTCCGATCCTCGCAAAAGTTTTCACAAGGATAGGGTTAGGCTCAAAAGGGTGTTATTTAGGTGTTGAAATGGACCAACAACTAAAATGTTAATGATTTTGCAGCCGTTATAAAGGTCACAAATATAGACCAAAGGACACGAAATCTCGCATTAAGTTCGTGTTTTGGACTTCGGGTAGAATTGATCACTACCTTTGTGGGAAAAAATACCAACATTACTTACAGGCAAAATCCAAAATACACAAATGGCGAACTTCAGCGTTTTATGCTGATTTCGTTGACAAATATAGCCAAATATCGTAGACAAGCAAATCATATAGATGAGTCTAAATTTGGAGAAACAGAGAGGCCTCTTGCTTTTGGAGATGATCGCAAAATATTTAATCAAAAACAGAAAAAAATTCCTGATCACAGAATTGACGCCAATCGACACGCCTGGATGACCATTGGATTATATTAAGCTGTAAAATGGACCTCAACAACTAACAGCACGACGGAGTGCCTAAATAGTGAGCAAATGTCCCTGGTCATAATTTCAAAAGCGAAATCTTCCAAAATGGATTTGGACATAAGGGGGCTTCTAACATATTGTAGTGTTGTAGGGTATCACATGGTCGGTCCCGCACGACTATAGCCTTTGCTTACTTGTTTCCATTTTGACTTAGTATTTTCGAATCTACATTTATAATGTTTTTTTATACCCTCCACCATACATAGTCTGGAGGGTATATTAAGTTCGTCATTCCGTTTGTAAATCATGAAAATAATCATTTTAGACCCAACAAAGTATATATATTCTTGATCAGCGTAAAATTCTAAGACGATTTAGACCTGTCCGTCCGTCTATTGGCAGAGAATTATCTACATAGGTCCACGATATCATATAGCCCCCATATAACGGTAACCCCGATATTCGGTATTTTGATGATTTTAGCGACATTTTCTAATAGAATAGTCTGAAAATCCACACGAGGAGTTCTTTGTGGGCACTTTACCCCCTGAAAGAGAATTGTCTATATAGGTCCACGATATCGTATATCCCCCATATAACGGTACCCCCAATATTCGGTATTTTGATGCTTTTATCCGGATTTTTCGACGGAATTGTCTAAAATTCAACACAAGGGGTTCCTTATGAGCACTTTACCCCCTGAAAGGAATTGTCTATATAGATCCAAAATATCGTATAAACCCCATATAACGGTATCCCCCGATATTCGGGATTTTGACGATTTTACCCACATTTTCCAATGGAATGTTCTGAAAATCCGCACTAGGAGTTCCTTGTGAATACTTTATTCATTGAAAGAGAATTATCTATATAGGTCTACGATATCATATAGTCCACATATAACAGAACCCCCCGATATTCGGTATTTTGATGATTTTAGCCACATTTTTCAACGGAATTGTCTGAAATTCTACACAAGGGGTTCTTTGTGAACACTTTATCCCTAGACATAGATTTATCTATATAGGTCCACAATATCGTTTATCCCCCCATATATCAGCACCCTCCGAGATTTTAACAGAATGCTTAATGGATTTTATTTTTTGAAAATGTCCTAAATCGTTCCAAATGGTGAAGGGTATTCAAAGTTCGGCCCGGCCGAACATACTGCTTTTTTACTTGTTTCTTCTTGAATTCTAATATGATATGTAGCCTTTTTAGGTTAGTACAAAGCAACAACGGACAGAACTGTTTTAATTTACAGATTTTATTTATATATTGGGTAAGTGGAACTATGCGAATAATATCATTTCAGAAGAGGATACCAAATAAAGAATTATTTTCACCATATAAAAGAAAGTTATGTTAGTTACCACGCTTATAACTCAAGAATGGCTTGACGGATTTTGACGATTCATACAATATCGGAATGATATCTTGGCAAAAAAAAATCGCGTGAAAATATGCAAATAAAAATGTGAATGAAAAAAAATTGGCGTATTTGAAGTGTACATTTTTATTGTTTCGAATTCAGAATGAAATGAGTGCGCAATGGCGATCTTTCATGTATAAAATGGGCATCTAGCTTTCAACCACAGGACTTACATCGTGCTTCAGCTGGAAGATGTGAACACATTTAAACAAACAAATATGACCGACAAAGCGTTATGGGGCTCATTTCAAAACTTCTTTTATATGACAATAATCCGTCCAACTCAAAATGCGAAATTCTTTGGGACTGAAATGCCGAATATTAAGTTTGCAAAATAGTAGAGCGAACTAGACATTTAGTAAGAAAAGAATTTCTTCCTAAACTTTCACGATACCTTAAATCGCTTATGGGTCATAACTCCCGGAAAAGGGTAAAACCCGATTTCAAGTATATTGTACATTTTATCCATAATTTTGGCCAATGTTGGTAATTTTGATAAGAAACCATCCTTGCAAAAACTGGATTAGTGATTATTATCAGGTCAGACACAAAAACGTCCTCCGTCAAATTTTATTAGATATTAAGAATAGGATGTACCTCCCACGCATATGAGTCGCTTTCGGGTTTAAAATATAGTTGCTTCAAAGGCATAACGCATGGGGTCAATGAAGACTTCTAAAACGTTATTTGTGTAGCACGGTGTAGCACTCTTCTCGAATTGAGCGTTTATAAGAGTTTTTGTAAGTTCAAAAAAAAGTAAAAGTAATATTAGAACAAACTAAGTCCCACAATCGTTCTAGAAAACTCTTTTTCGTTGGTTTGGCCATGTCAAGTTTTCACATTGTGGGTGGTATAAGAGTCGTTCTTATTTATTTTATAATAGCACAGCAGTCATACACTACGAAACTCACTTCTATAGCATATATGGTAGAACACTGTATTTTACTTATTTATATTGACAAAGTTCTTTTAGCGGACTTACCGAAAGAAATGCATGTATCAGATGAGCTTTAACGGTGGCAATGGGTTTTCCCTTCACCAAAATTGTAAAGGTTTCATCCTTTTCAGTTGTTATTAAGTTACCAAACCAGGAACGTTTAGTTAATTCGGGTGATGATTCTGGCGTTAGATGTACCTCATCTGCGGAAACTAAATTTGAATCGAAATAAAATAAATCAAATGCATATGCCATTATAATTGTGAATAAAAATACCCTGCAGTTTTCTACGGTGAAATCGTGGACTGCCTAAGAAACTATTCTTAATATTGGTAAGCCTAGTCTTCCACAATTGTCCGCCAGGTGCATTGCATGGTGATCCCGGCATGGCAGCTGTGCTATTGTTCATCAGCGGTGATGTTGTAGGATTCATAACTAGAAATTTTGTAAAAAAGGGAATAAGAGACACATATATAAAATATATTAAATCGGCAATCCTACCATTATTTGCTTCTGGATCGTGGAACATGCTGATGGCAATTGTGGGTCCCGAATTGGCCCTTTGATGTACTGTAGCTGAATTGCCACCAGGACTGCCAGGCACACAACTAGTTTGCACTGTGGATGAACGTTCGTTGCGCGATTCCCTTCGCTCTCGAATTTCCCGAGCCACAACCTCATTACTGGTGGAGGTGTTGTTACTGCTACCGCTACTACCACCGCCTCCACCACTATTGCTGTGGCCCTCGACACATGTCTGCGACGAATGTGAAGATGATCGTCCGCTAGGTGGATGATGGACAGAAGCTGATCGTTCCCGATCACCATAGGAAGAATGACGTGACGCATGTCCTGATGAGGCAGCAGGCGATGAAGGTCTCGACAAGACATTTGCTTGCTGCTGTGCTGAGTTAATGGGTGAGTTGCATCTCGTTGGACTGTGATATGACGAAGAACGCATCGAAGATACCGAAGTCGGCGAACGGCGCTGATGATTACGTGTGCTACTGTAGGACCGGAAGCTGTTTGTTAATGACATTCGAGTTTGATTTGTGGCGATGTATGTATGCATTGTATTTGTTGTTGTTGTTGTTGTTGTTTGTGACATGGTTATACAGATGATGGATTGATTGATTGATTTGAATTGAATTGATTGGTTGTTCGTTTAATTAATTTGTGTTCATTGATTATGTCGATGATGGTTAGTTAATAGATACGAGTGTTGTTGTAGTTAAGTATGGTTCCGAGCAAAGCAGGTGACATTGCATTCATTAATACATAGTTATGTACATTCAGGTTACCAAATGATTGTGTTATATATGGTGTTGTTGTTGCGCATGTACATATGACAATGCAATTTAATATATATTTGTGAGTAACGACATGAAAATACAGAAAGTAGGCATATACGTGTATTAGAATTGATTGGTTGTTAAGCTATGATCTGAGTGGCTTTGAAAATGTTATTAAAATTCAGCAACAAAAAATCTACAACTAATATATACTAATTTCATGTCTATTATTGTAGTATTTAAATCTAGATTTCTCACTCGGATTTTGAATGATTTCACATTTTGAGATTTCACATATATGAGATCTCTCAAGTTTTTATTAGTTCTCTATTTTAAGCTCTAAGAAAAGATTTATAAAACACTTGCATAAAGTCCATAGATGATATATTTTGGAAACCAATTAGGTCAACAATATCAATGTGAACAGGATTTTTAGATGAATTACATAGTTGTTGACTTTTTTTTTAATAAATTTTCACATAATATTATCCTACTTGAGTGGATTCAACTTTACAAATTCGCAAGGCATACTGATGTTAAGATTCTAATATCCAATGTGCCGAACCATCGCAACAGCACAGATAAAAACAAACCGACACTGTTGAACATTTACCGTTTTTTACGTTTTGTGGGAGGTAGACTATTTATATTTGATTACTGTATTCCACAGTGGTGCAATTCTTCCACCAACTTCCATACAAGAAAGAAATGAAAATACACAAGGTGAGATGAAAAAACTGCAACCAAATTCAGAATACTGTCACTTATAAGCCACTCGTCCGACAGCTTTTAAAATTATTCCAGTGACAGATCATTGTGTTGTTTACAAGTTTACAAAAGCATTTTGATGAGAATTTTCCAAAAAAAATGTTTGGCTGGAAAACCACAAGTGATAACCGTTAGAGCATTCCAGCATTTAAATGTAAATACATTTTCTGTCTCTCGTACTATCGCTCGTTACCGTGATACTACTAGCGTAGCCCGACGTCAAGGAAGTGGACGGAAGAAAACAGATACATCAGCAGAAATGGTTTGAAAAGTAAAGAAGGGACTTGATAGAAACCCGCGTCGCAGTGGCCGAAACAAGGCTCGTGAGTTGAACATATCGCAATATTCCATTCGGCAAATATTGAAAAATGAGCTCGTGGTAAAATTCCAAAAATTGGAAGAACTTACACCGCAACAGAAAAAAATAGACTCAAAAGAGCTAAAGAGTTTCTTCGTTTGGCCGTATGTGGTGAACTTCCGACCTTGGGTTTCTCCGATGAGAAAACATTCGTTGTTCAGCAGTTTGTAAACAAACAAAATGATCATGTTTACTTGCCAAAAAAGTCAGATAAAAATGTGCACCTCCGGTTGGCGACCAGGACTCAAGCGCCGGCCATGGTGTTGGCCGCCATAACAGCCGATGGTCGCTCTCCACTCGTATTAATCGACCGTGGCATCAGAATAAATGCCGAATATTATCGGGAAAATTTTTCTGGAAGGTGTATTAAAGCCTTGGGCATGCAAACATTTTGGCCGCAGACCTTGGACATTCCACAGGACTCAGCACGCTCCACCCAAAAATGGTTACAAAATAAGGTTCCTCGCATATCCAGCGCACAATGGTCACCAAAATCTCCGAATACCAATCCGTTGGACTATTGTGTCTGGAGTATTTTGGAAAGCAAGGGTGGCACTAAAAATACCAAAGTGTCGATGACCTCAAGTAAGCGCTTCGCCGGGAATGGGCCAAAATACCGCAGAGCAACATTCGGGCAGCGTGTGACGGTTTCATGGGCGTTTGAAGGCCATAATTCGTGCCAAAGGTGACCAATTCGAACAAATCTAAACCTATTCTATAATTAGATGCTATTTCCGACATTTTCTGATTTCATTCAATAAAAATTAAAAAAAGTGTAAAAATTATGGCGTTTTACTTTGTTGCAGTTTTTTTTTTTTTTATCTGACCCTGTATTTGCCCGAGAAGTACCAAGTTTAATTAATTCAGAATTTGTTAAGAGTTTGGTCTACGCTTTTAAGTTTTTTTATTTAAAAGTAGATTGGGCACAACAAAACCGAATTCAATTATAAAATTCACTCAAATTTTACGGATCAGTGAACCACTTCTTAAATCTTATTTCCGTACATTTTTAAAATCGCCTTCCTGAGCAGTGTGGAGTATATTTATAAGACACACCCATTATCTTCAGTTTTCCAGATGTAAATTTCCGCTTAAATCTTTTCAAAAATTTCATCCACAATTATCAAAACAAAGCATTTTGCTTAATTTTCCTAAACAAGATTTATGTTGTACCTAATATTTCATTACAAATTAATCGATCCATTCTTGACAGTACCTTTTTGTATTTATTTTAGGAAACTCAACTCTCTTCTAACCAAAAGTCTTCATTTTTCTATGAAAAGGAATATAATTAATGTAAATTTTCTATGTGTCCAATAGATTTTAAAATTTAGAATTCTCTTGAACACAATTTCATGATTACACTTTGGCCTAATCTAATGAATGGTTGAACTATAATTTCTAATTCAATGAAGCCACACTGAACGGCTGCCATTAAACTTTTCCGACTGTCCTGAACTTTAACAAATGATGGAATGCAAGCCAACATACTATAATCTAAGATATTTACCACACACTAAATCTCAATGTTTTTCTTGCAACTCTCACACACACTCACACAGGCACGTGCATACAGCCACATGCATTTGCTAAAGCTAAACAAGAATCTGATGCCAGTGATGTCTGGCGTAAAATAGCTTCGGCAGTTCAAAGAAATGCCACTGCACATAAACATTCATTCACACTAAATGCACGAATGGAAAATGATAGAAATCAAAAGGGATAATAGGATGCTATAATAAGAATATCCTTGCCTGGGGAGAGCTTGACGCATTCAACATTCAATGTTACAAGTCGACTATAATTTATTTGCATGCCTGCAGGCGGGGTTAAGGCCTTTGCGGTGCAACAACACAACAACAATCACTGAACGACGATACTGGTATGGCTTTTGTGGAATAATCGCTATTGGCACTAAACACTAAATTTTAACTAGCAAAGCACACACACAGAAACTGATACACATTCGCACCGATAAATATATAGATATAATCTTTGTTTATTCACACTGAAATACAGACACACACACACAACGATACTCACTTGAATGCCTGTCTTCTTGGCGTCAGTGGAGATCCTTCGGAAATTTGGCCATAGCTGGGGGAATTGGTGCCATTAATGCGGCATGTATCCAAACGTTTGCGGGGCGGATCTGCAGAATCCAATTCACTGCGAGACTTTTGAGTAATTTCATCGTCATCCTCTAAAGCTGGACGTCTACGTTTGCGATCCAGTAGTAAAAAATAAATCACCTTTTCTGTGTTGTGGCTAAAATTGAAAAATTAAATATTTTATTATTACATTAGGGCGTTGGAAAAGTGACCGAAGACACCAAATGGAATTTTCGTATGAAACGATGTCGCTTCACAGAATCTTTGAAAACAGTAGGCTACAAGGGGTTTTTGAGGCGTACAACAACAGAAATCGAAACGGTATACATACGTATATAAAAAGAAAGAAAAAGCAAACAAATTAAATAAAATCAGTTTATTCCTTGCAAGCCTTTATCCCTTTTTATATTCTCCACCATAGTACGGGGTGTATATTAAGTTTGTCATTCCGTTTGTAACATCTCGAAATATACATTTTAGACCCCAGAAAGTATATATATTCTTGATCAAAATAAAATTCTATGTCGATTTAGCGACGTACGTCCGTCTGTCCGTCTGTGGAAATCACTCTAGCATCCGAACGAAATTAGGTATATTGATAAAATTTTACTCAAATATATATTATGTCTGCAAAACTTTTAGTATTTCGGTATTTTGATGATTTTAGCAACATCATTCACCGGAATTGTTTCAAATTTGGTATTTGAAGTTCGAAAGGGATACTACAGCCTAAGAAAGAAAATTGTGCAGCTTCACGTCTTCGTATAGCCCCCATATAACGGTACCTCCCGATATTCGGTATTTTGATGATTTTACCGACATTATTCAACGGAATTGTTTCAAATTTGGTATTCGAAATTCGCAATGAATACTACAGCCTAAGACAAAAAATTGTCTGTGTAGCTCCACATCTTTGTATAGCCCCCATATTACGGTACTTTCCGATATTCGGCATTTTAACGATTTTAGCGACATTATTCACCGGAATTATTTCAAATTTGGTATTGGTATAATGTGGCCTATGGCAGAAAATTGTCTGTGCAGGTCCACATTTTGGTATAGTCCCCATATAATAGTACCTTCCTATATTGAATATTTTAACTACATTATTCACAGATTTTTTTTTCAAGTTCCGCATTTGAATATTGTAATGGCTTATGACAAAAGTTGCCTATACGTCGTCGTTTAGACCTTAATATGACCGCTATATTTTGTGTTTTTAAGATTTTAACAGAGTTGTTAACTGATTTTATTATTATTTTTAATGGCTAAATTCGCTTCTAATTGTGGAGTGTATTCAAAGTTCGGCCCGGCCGAGCTTACAGATTTTTTACTTGTTTTCTCACAAAGATAAATATTGGTGTATAGGTATGTTACTGTCACAACTAAAATGGCAACAACCGATCCAAAAAGATATTCGGAGACAAAGGTTTCAATGAAAGTTCTTCCCATACGAACGTTTGATTTTATGAAAATATTGGTCATTGGCTGGGGATGTACCATAAGGGGTGGATTTAATAATACAATTTTCACACTAATTATAATATATCTATTCTTATGTTATATATGTTACAATTGCTTAAACATTTTGACTATGTGGGGGTTACCAAATGGAGTGGATGCATGTACGAGCTTAATCTATGATGGAAATATTGCTATATGGAAGGTATGAATCAAATTGGATACTCCTTTGAGAGACGCACGAACAGATAGTGTGACTTGAAAGCCCAGCAATGTTAAGTTTTTTGATAAATAGGAACATTTTTGAAGAAATTTTAAGCATGTCCAATTTTTCTTTGATTCTTTTTATGAAGCTTATAGTTTTCGACAATAAATCCAAAACTGTCCGGCAATGTAATCTTGTGAACAAAATGCAGGTCACATTTATTATCCGATTGAGATGAAATTTGCAAACAATATTTGTTTGATCCAAGGATGAACCCTATTAAAATTAGTGATAATCGTATCTGATTTAGATATAGCTCCCAATTATCTACAACCGATTCCGGGTTAATTGTGCAGCAAATGGCTAATATAGGTCTAAATGACCTGTATTTCGGTACATCCCACCGGATTCAGTTTAGCAGCAAGTTAATCAAATTTGGAGAAAATCGTTTCAGATATAGCTATAGCTCTCATATATATCTTTCATCTGATATGGGGGTTTAAGTCCTCGCATGCGTAATATGCATTCCACAACAATGATCACAACAATGGTACCAGATATCAAATACAGCTCTGAAATAAGTGTTTCAAATTTCGTCAAGATCGGTTCAGATTTGAATATAGCTCCCATATATATCTTCAGCCAATTTCGGTTAATTGTGCAACAAATGGCTAATATCAGCCCAAATGGACTGAATTTCGGCATACCGACCGAATTCAGTCTAGAAGTAAGTACATTAACTTTGGTGAAAATCGGTTCAGTATAGCTATATCCCATATGTTTTATCTGATTTGGTGTTTAAGTCCCTCACAGCCGCATGCATTCGACAATAATTAAGTTGGTACCAGTTATCAGATACAGCTATATACCTCGGAAAAATGTTATCGAGGTAGGTTCAGATTTGGATGTAGGTCCCATATATATCCTCAACCAAATTCGGGTTAATAGTGCACCAAATGGCCAATATCAGTCTAAAAGTCCTGAATCTTGGTACATCCAACCAAATTCAGCCTTGAAGCAAGTATATCGAATTCAAAAAAAAAATTGGTTCAGATATAGATATAGCTCCCATATATATGTTTCATCCGATTTGGTGTTTAAGTCCCTCAAATTCGTAATATGCGATATTTGGTAGCAGATATCTTATAGAGCTCGGAAATACCTCCACTAAATGCTATGAAGATCGGTTCAGATTTGGATATAGGTCCTATATATATCTTCAATCGATTTAGTGTTAATTTTGCACCAATTTTTGGTACATCCGACTGAATTCAGTGTAGAAGCAAGTTCATCAAATTTGGAGAAAATTGGTTCAGATACTGCTATAGCTCCCGTTCCCATTTGGTGTTTAAGTCCCTCACATATATATATCGTTAATCCGATTCATTTCAAGTTTATTGTGCAAATAATGGGAAATATCAGCCCAAATAGAGTGAATTTCTGGACGTACGTTTCCATTTTCTGCTACTCGGCTCCCATATATATTTTTTTAAAATCCTTCTCCAAGTAATATTATGCACTCTATAGCAAACTATAGCTGCTCTAAAGCCAAATGTTGATAGGTGGTATGATCTACTTGAAATAAGTTCTTTTGTTATGGGAGCTCTACTAAATATGCATATGAGATGTGTTTGAATTTCGAAAAAGAACTATATTTATTTGTGAAATTTTCATCATATTTTGCAAGAACATTTCCTGTAATTTAATAGCTTTGTATACTCTGCACCAAAGAATTTTATTGATATTTTGAAGCAATGGATCATATTTGCAAAAAAAAAGTATCTTTAATATGGTAACGCGAGTTCGAATTTAAAATCACTTTTTGATAGATCAATGGAAACATGCTGAGCATTTCATTGTCTCCATGTTCGAATTACCGTAACACTCTATGTATATACATTATTTGTGTCATTCCAATCGTACTCTCTTCTTTTTTTTGTATTTTATAGGATACTTACGTTGTGCTCAACAACTCTTGTATTAGTTTATCCTTTTCCTTAAAACAACCCAAGGAACAGATGGCATTTAAAACATCAGGATCCACAGCCGAGGCAGATGGTATGACATGTGTCTGAACAACTTCCATCATAGGTAATTCCAATTCCAGTTCGCCCTTGCCGCCGGCCGTTACCCAGGGATGTCGATTGATTTCCGCCAACTGCAAATAAAAACAAAGCAATTTAAACAATCATATCCTGCTGCCCCAAATACCATGTTTTATTTGTATTTCGGGAGACAAGGGGATTGGTTGGGGTTCATAAACTTGTTTGTCTAGAGATTTGACTCATCAGTCATGTATTGTTGTTTTATTGTCTGTGTGTCTTTGTCTTGTAGTTTGTCTTCTTTGTCTTTGTCTACTTCCGATTGGGTTCTCAAAACTGCAGTCAATGTAAAGTGTGGGTGTGTATGTGTATGACAAAACAATAGTTCTGTTGTTATTGATGTAATAAATATATTCGGTCTTTCGATGACTCACCGTCAGTCGCCGTTCTGGATTCACTTCAATCATGCCGCGCAATAGACTCTGGCAATCGGGGGGCACAAAGTGCGGTATGTGGAACACACCCCGCTTTACTTTCTCCAACAATTGTCGCAAGTTGTCGTCATCGAAGGGTAATGCGCCCACCAAAAGTGCGTACAGAATAACACCGCACGACCATACATCCGCCTTCCGGCCATCGTACTTTTCACCCTTAAATTAAGAAATTAATATTTTAGTGCAATTCACATTTTCAGCCCAGCTCAAATCGCTCTATTTGCTTGTGGTGGCAATGTGGCGATGTGGTCAACTTGTCGTTCGCATGAGCATGCCATCAACGACACAATTAACCACCATTAAATGTAATAATTTCATATTGACTCGAATTGGGGTCATCTCGAAATTGTTGGAAAAAGTACCGTAATACCACAAATACCGAATGTCTGCCACCACATACATATATACACAAGCATGCAAGGACACGCCAGAGTAGGCTATTTACATACCCGTATAACTTCGGGACAGGCATAGTGTGGTGAGCCACATGAAGTTTCTAGCATTGAGCCGGCCGGCTGCAGTGAGGCCATACCAAAATCTGCTATTTTAATATTATTCTTCTCGTCCAGTAGTAAATTTTCTGGTTTCAAATCCCTATGGCTGTAGGGAAAATGGAAAACATAAGCAGTGGGAAGAAGATTTTTTTTAATTCGACAGCTTACCATATTGAGTGTGAATGGCAGAAATCTAATGCAGATATAATTTGGCGGAAAAATTTACGCGCTTCCTTCGGTGTTAGCCGACCCTTCTTAACCAAATAGTCGAATAGTTCACCGCCGGAAACGTGTTCCAATATTAAATACAAATATTTCTTATTTTCATAGACTTCACTTAGGCCCAGGACATGTGGATGATCAATTAATTTCATAATAGCTATTTCTCGTTCAACCTGAAAAGAAAGTAAATATTTTCTGTTTATTCAATTTACTTTTTATGCAGAAGGTATGGGAGTTTATGCTAATTAATTAGTGAGAAGGCAATAGATGGTATTCCTACGAGGAAAATTTTCACATGGCTTAGTGTTTATTTGTTTGACACAGGAATAACTCACGAAGGTGTATTTGTATTACAGCTTACGGGAAAAATACAAATAACAATGTGGGACTTCTCTGGACTAAACATTACTCTCCCTCATAAGTGAGACACAATCTACAAATCAATTCATAGTCTGTTGAATGCGAGAATCGATTAAGTACTATAATCGTTTGTTTAAAAACCTCTGTAAATTCTAAACACCTCACGCCTATAGTTTTTGTGATATTCACAAAATATGAAATTGGTAAAAAATTGACCTAAACATTAAGTCATTCTACTGGTCACAATTGTGATCTAGTCATCGAATCATGTATTTCAGATGATGATCGGAGGTGGTTGGGTTAAGTTCTTTCACTCCAATCGTTCATACTCAAAAGGTTTGGTCTTAAATTTGATTTTCATAAACATTTTCAAAGCGCTTCTTTACTTCTGAAAAGCTGGGATTTTTCAGAATTTTGGTGCTTATGGTAACCTTTAAAAGGTGACGAGCCAACAGAATGTTGTAACCTAAAAAACACATAATACTCCTATATATCCCTTAATCGCCAAATTTCAGGAAAAATACATCCAAATCCTTGAATGTGCTTTGAGTCTGAGAAGCTAACCTTCCAGATTGTATTTTGTAGAAGTATCTCTCAAACTATTGGTTCCTTTATATGCGCCTATACATTCATAATTATACCTAATGGGGGCAGAACATACCTACTAGGGTCTTCGATTGTTTCCAACTACAATATTTGAAACTAATAAATAAAAATCGTTGCTCATTTAATTAACAAAGGCAGATGGTCAAATGCCAAAGAAATAACAAAGAAACCTAAACATAGCGAAATATTGAACCTGCCCTCACCTTTTATTGTGACGAACGACTTATTTGCCGCTTATCGTTTTATCCTGTCTGTTTTAAGTTTTTATTTAATTCGCTTATAAACCAAGGTGATCTCTGACTAATTTTTTAGTATAATAATCGCTATTTAATCTACTCACTGTCCTGCAGGTATATGTGGGCGTGTTAACCAAAGTTTCGAGCTCTAGACTTGCCAAGCATTATGACTTTGCTTTTCTCCATTGTTTGTAGACCCTTCACAAATATATGGAGGGCATATAAAGTTTAACATTCATAATTCATCGAAATATCGAATGTGTGTATTATTTTTTCCGCGTAAAATTGTAAGTCGATTTGGTTACTTCGGTCCTGCTGCCCGCCGGGTATAACCTCGCTAACATTTTGACGAAACAAAAAACGAAGCTTAGTCTCTGCAAAGGACTGTCGTTTATCTACTGTCAGGTAATATGCGCAAATGAATCTCGATTTTCTTTCTTCTCTTCGTGGAGGTTTTTAAATTGTCGGTCTGGCCATTTATTTTTCATATCATCTGCATTGCATAAAATAAAAGGCATAAAATACGTAGCTATGAAATAATCTTTCATGTCCGCAAGGGTGTTTACAGTGGCTGATCTCGAGTAATTTTTGTGTCAGTTTAGGGACTCTATAACAGCTCAGATGTCCGTCTAAGTATTTAGGTACCTAAACTAAGAAGTATTTCTCTTTACTGCCCATCGATAAAAAAAAAAAACCTGATTCCATTCATCCATGATTCTCTGACTGGTATTGACGTTTCACAAAAGGCAGCCGCATTAGTGATTAAATATTTGTTCCTAGTATGTCCTAGTTGTTATTGACTGCAAATGATATTGGCTTCCTACAGGTCAGCTATGCGTTCTTGTGTGTCTTAAAATTAAACCTTTTTTACTCAGGTGTATTTTAGGACACCAAAAATGGGTCTTAAAGAGGGCTATATAAGTCCACGTTTTGGTATAGGCTCCATATAACTGTACCGACAGACTTAAGGATTTTTGGGTGATTTAGTCACATTTTCAAAACGAGTTCACTGTCAATTGGAAATATGTGGTCCCAGAATGTACGAAAAAATTCTTGCAAAAAACTGTACATATAGGTCCAAGGTTTGGTATAGATATAAATCCCTTATAACTCATAAGATATTCGGTGTATGATGATTTTTATCACAGTTTTCAGTGGAATGGTTTACTATTTGGTACTTGGAGTTCGTAATGGGTATTATCTCCTATAAGAGACAATTTCCTACACAACCCCACGCCTTTGTTTAGCTTAATATAATAGCTTAACATAACGGTACTCAATATTCGGTATTTTAAGGATTTTAGCTACATTTTTCAATAGAAATATCTCAAACTTGGTGTTTGAAATTCATAATAATCAGCACCTTCTCTGGGAGATAATTCGCTATACAGATTCACATTTTCGTACATTTTTTGCAAGTTCCTTCCAAATAGTAGAGGGTATTAAATGTTTGCCCAGTCTTATTTATTTTGTTTTTAGTTCACAATTATCTCGGTTTGTTTATGATGTTTGGTTAGAAAGCTTTTGAGTTTGACACTGAATCCTTGAGTCCTTTCGTATTGAATTATAAATCAGGCGGTAGCTACATTGTTGCAGAGTACATGTTCTATATTATATGATAAATATTCGGACTACCTATTGGGTTCGCTTTGTAAACATTTCATTCGCATATTCAGTTCAAAAGAAATATTAGAAAATACAACTTTTATTTAAAATGCATTCGCAAAAAACGTTGGCATTTTGCTTTAATATCAAACCCATAACTTAAGAGAAAAATACATTCTCATTAAACTTCAAAGTTCTATGAGTTTATTCTAATATCCAGGAAATTCGTATTAAAATGAGCCTAGTTTAAATTTTTAAATTTCTACGTGTCCATATTAAATAAAGTTCAATGGCTTCCCAATAGGTATCGAACAAAGAAGAAACTACACGCTTACCTACATACACACTTGTTTAACCACACCGAGTTCCTAAGTTATTTATTAAGTTCATTATTAAAAGTAATTAACTTTCCGAAAGGTATTGTTTATAAATAAATCAGTAGACAGGTATAGATAGGACACGGACGTAAGTACAGTCGGCCTCAAAAGTAGGTCTGCTGTGGCAATTATTTACAAGTATTAATTATTATGACAAGTAATGAGGCAAAATGTGCCTAATATAAATAAGAACTAATTATTTGTATAATTAAAAAAAAACGTGGTCACCACAAGAAATACGAAATTGTACTACTTACATAAAATGAGTACTTAAAATAATGGCCGTCCAGCTTTGGTCAGTAATGTGAATTTATATTGTTTTTGTTTGATTTTTTCGTCGGTTGACAAAATTATTTCGAAGAAACATAGTTTCGACCATTAACACAGTGAGAGTCTTATTTTATGTTAGCGTTTAATAATAGAATCTTGTACTACATATTGTGCCAAATTCAAGGACAAAAATATTCTCTCTCTCTATTTCCACTGTATATAAAAAAATCTAGAATCATTTGTACAGAAAATGGATCATATCGGTCCACTTTTTGGAAAATTACCTCTGTAAGGATAACTCCGATTTCAAAGATTTTTTACGTTTTGGCCTTGTCTTCCATTTAGTTTTGCCAAATTTTAGCATTTTGAGTTCTGCTCATGTAAGGACGCTATTTACAAAAGATGATCAATATGCAGGGTGAGATGAAAAAACTGCAACCAACTTCCAGTGACAGCTCATTAAATTGTTTACAAGCGTACAAAAAAATTTTGGTAAGAATTTTCCAAAAAAAAAGTTATTCGTGATGGAATTCAAGCGTGATTGTGTGATTTCTTAATATTTGGCTGGAAGTGGCTATCGTTAAAGCACTCCAGCATTTAAATGTGAATAAATCACTTGTGTCTCGTACCATCGCTCGTTACCGTGATACTGGTAGCGTGGCCCGAAGTAAAGGAAGTGGACGGAAGAAAACAGCAACATCAGCAGAAATGGTTCGAAAAGTAAAGAAACGACTTGATCGAAACCCGCGTCGTAGTGGCCGAAAAATGGCTCGTAAGCTGAACATATCGGCAAATATTGAAAAATGGGCTCGGGTAAAGTCCTTCACATTCCAAAAAGTTCAAGAACTTACACCGCAACAGAAAGAAAATAGACTCAAAAGAGCTAAAGAGTCGCAAAAATATTCTGGAGAGTGTATTAAAGTCTTGGGAACGCAAAGCAAGGTTGGCACATAAAAAGTACCAAAGTGTCGATCACCTGAAGCAAGCGCTTCGCCGGGAATGGGGAAAAAATACCGCAGAGCAACATTCGGACAGCGTGTGACGGTTTCATTAGCCGTCAATTTGAACAAATCTAAACTTATTCTAATATTTGGTGCTATTTCAGACATTTTTTGCTTTCATTCAATAAAATTTAAAAACAAAAAATGTAAAAATTATGGAGTTTGGCTTTGTTGCAGTCTTTTTATCTTACCCTGTATGCCCATTTTTTGGTACAGCAATTATATAATGAGGGTTATCGTTGTATTTAAACTCGACCTTTTGTGGCGGAGGTTACGATGTCGAAAGCTGGAACTATATCGGATACTTTCTTCGACCATCATGATGTTTTTTCAATTTTTATATCCTCCACCATACTATGGAAAGTATATTAACTTTGTTAATTCGTTTGTAACTCCTCGAAATACTCATGTCAGACCCAATAAAGTATATATTCTTGATCAGCGTAAAATTCTACGTCGATTTAGCGATGCCCGTCTGTCTGTCTGTTGTAATAACGCTATCTTTCGAATGAATTGAGATAGATGGCTAAAATTTTGCACACATGTTTATTTTTCCAGTAGGCAGGTTAAGTTCGTAAATGGGCCATATAGGTCCACGATATTATTCACCGAAATTGTTTCAAACTTGGTATTTGAAGTTCGAAAGGGATACTACAGCCTAATACAGAAAATTGACTGTGCAGGTCCACGTCTTCATATAGCCCCCATATAACGGTACATCCAGATATTCGGTATTTTGATGATTTTAGCGAAATTATTAACCGGAATTGTTTCAAGTTTGATATTTGAAGTTCAAAGGGATATTACAGACTAAGATAAAAAAATTTATTGTGCAGGTCCACGTCTTCGTATAGCCCCTATATAACGGCACCTCCCCATATTTGGTATTTTGATGATTTTAGCGACATTATTCACCGGAATTTTTTCAAATTTGGTATTTGAAGTTCGCAAGAGATACTACAGCCTATGACAGAAAATGTTCTATGCAGGTCACGTCTTCGTATAGCCCCCATATAACAGTACCTCCCAATATTCGGTATGTTGATGGTTTTATCGCCATTGTTCGCCGGAATTGTTTCTAATTGCGTTTTTAGAATTCGTAATGGGATCTACAGTATGCGACAGAAAATTGCCTATGTAGGTCCAGGTCTTCGTTATGCCCCATATTCGGTATTTTGGGGTATTTGAACTTCGTAATTGATGCTACAGCCTATGGCAGAAAATTGTCTATGCTGGTCCAGGTGTTCGTATAGGCCTCATATGTCAGTACCTCCCTATATTCGGTATATTGACGATTTTAGGTACAATATTTACAATATTTGAAGATCGTAATAGATGCTACAGCCTATGACAGAAAATTGTCTTTTCAGGTCCAGGTCTTCGTATAGCTCCGATATAACGATACCTCCCTATAAATGGTATTTTAATGATTTGAGCTACATTATTCACCGTATATTTCAAGTTTCGAATTTGAATCTAGTAACGGCAAACAAACAATGTCCATGTAAACCCCAGTATAACGGCTATATTCTTATAGACCCCAATATAACGGCTATATTCGGTATTTGTAAGAGTTTAAAATTTTCAAATTCGTTATAAATGGTGGAGGGTATTCAAAGTTTGGCCCGGCCGAACTTACTGCTTTTTAACTTGTTTTTTTTTTTTTTTTTTTGGGAAAATACCAGAATTGTTTGACCAAAATTTATCAAGTATGTGTAAAAATATGAGGATATACCAAGTTTGCACAAAATCGTACAATTATCGTGCACATTATACATGTTTGTATTAGTGAACGAAGTCTCAAATTAACTCACTCTCGGATATTACTGTACGTACGAAAGCCTAGTGCAATGAGACATTGCTACAATATTAATTACTATCGGATATTAACTTAACAAAACTAATTAGGAACTTTGTTAATATTCAACTAAAAACCGAACAATAAAACATATCGAATTAACAACAACAACAAAACAAATCGACAGCACCAGCAATGGCAAAACCATTATTGGGAAGTTGAACTTTTAACCTCAAACTGAAGAAGGACAATAGAGGGCAAGGTAAACAAAAATTACATTGCGTGTTCACAGACATGCTCGTGCCTGCATCAATTCTAATCTAAGTTCTGCACGCAAGGATTAACGGAAAAGGAAGATATTTATTTGAAAAAAAAAAAAAACATTGCAAATAGTTTGAGTTACAATTTGTTTTCAGTATATTTTGAGGCAGGCCTCAAGCTAATCGCTGTAAACTTACCTTCATTAACACAGATTCACTCAATTTTTCACGGTTGATAATTTTAATGGCCACTTTCTTCCCGGTTACACAGTGTACGCCCAATTTGACAAGTCCTAGTTAAAGAAAACAAAAAACAAATATTAACATTAGGCACAAGAAAAATAAGAAATAATCGGAAATAATTATTCAAAAATAATAAAAAAAAGTAATAAAAGTGATATTTTGTTTTATTTTAGTGTTATTAAAGTAGATCTTACGCTATGAGGGTGACAATATTCATCGAATGTCCTTGCCTTTATAATTTGAAAAGAAACCACAGTAAAAAAATGCTTGTTTTTTGTTGAATGGGAACAAAAATTATTTTGATTAATTTTTTTACCGTAAGTACGCTTTTCGTTAGGGACTAAATTGAGTTGATGGATTTATTTATCTTCGATAAAGACTTCAAGAAGTTCCATAAAATATTTTTCAATGTAGACAGCATTGACTTTCATTCCGTTCATACAAACAATATATACAATTCTTGTCAGATCGACACAAACACAGTGAATAAAAAAACTGCAGAGTTCTGAATGTACTTTCAAAGTATAGATTTTTGGAGCAGAAGAATCCGGAGGGGCAAAGAGAAAGTACAGAATTTTGGGTTAGGTCGAATATTCTCCATTTACAGCAAGATCTAACTTCTGTATTCTGCATTCTCACAATTTTGCACCCCTTCTTTACTGTTTTCCAAGTGATTTTACCTACTCAAATAGCTATTGAACATGTAGTATGGCTTTCAAGCGGTCTAAATTTGAAATCGGTTGGTTCTATTATATAGGAGATATATCTTAATCTGAATTAATTTCTACTAAATTTGACAGCATTTTCAGCATTTTTTATTCTGTCATCATCAACAGCGCATATTACAGCTTTGAATCAAATCGCAGCTGCCACCAACATCAGACTGCGGTCATTTCTAAGCCACTCACACGACAGCTGTTATTATATATTGTTTACAAGAGTATAAAAGCATTTTGGTGATTTTCCAGAGAAAAAAAGTTATTCGTGATGGAATTCAAGCGTGATTGTGTGATTTCTTTATATTTGGCTGGAAAACCACAAGTGGCTATCGTTAGAGCACTCCAGCTTTTAAATGTGAATAAATCTATTGTGTCTCGTACCATCGCTCGTTACCGTGATACTGGTAGCGTGGCCCGACGTCAAGGAAGTGGACGGAAGAAAACAGCAACATCGGCAGAAATGGTGCGAAAAGTAAAGAAGCGACTTAATAGCCGACGGTCGCTCTCCGCTCGTATTAATCAACCGTGGCATTAGAATAAATACCGAATATTATCGCGAATATATTCTAGAGGGTGTAATAAAGCCTTGGGCACGCAAACATTTTGTCCTCAGACCTTAGACATTCCAACAGGACTCAGCACCATCGCACTCAGCACGCGCCACCCAAGAATGGTTACAAAATGATGTTACTCGCTTCATTTCCAGAGTACAATAGTCACCAAAATCTCCGGATACCAATCCGTAAGACTATTGTGTTTGGAGTATTTTGGAAAGCAAGGTTGGCACTAAAAACTATTAAAGTTTCGATCACCTCAAGCAAGCGCTTCGCCGGGAATGGACCACAATAGGTTATACTCAAATAATATAGAAGTTGTAGTAAAGACCAAAAATGGTAAAGGCTATACAAAATACATTCTGAGAAAATAGTTTGTGGCTATACTATCTAGAATAATAGCTCATGATAGAGGCATGTTAATATAAACAAGCAAAAAATTAGCTAAGTTCGGACGGGCCGAAATTTTTTACCCTCCACCATCTTGGAGAGACATGACAAATTTCGAAAAATACTGCTCAAATGAAAACCGTTATATGGGGGCTATACGAAAAAGTGGTCCTGCATAAGCAATTTGCGTCATAGGCTGTAGTAACGGTTCCGAACTTTATATACGAAATTTGAAACAATTCCCGTGAACAATATCGCAAAAATCATGAAAATACCGAATACAGGGAGGTACCGTTATATGAAGACGTGCTCATGCATATTTAATTTTACCGTTATATGGGCGTTAGGTTACTTTACACAGAAGGGCAAGACAATTCCATAAAAAATTTGTCTGAAGTAATCAAAATACCGAATATCGGAGGTACCGTTTTATGGGGGCTATACGATATCGTGGACCCATATAGATAATTCTCTTCAGGGGATAAAGTACTCAGAAGGAACTCCTTGTGTGAATTTTCAGACAATTTCGTTGTGGTTAAAATAATCAAAATACCGAATATCGGGAGGTACCCTTATATGGGGGATATACGATATAGCGGACCTATATATACAATTCTTATTCAGGGAGTAAAGTCCTCACAGAGAACTCCTTGTGTAGAGTTTTAGAAAATCCCAATTAAATGTGAATAAAACCATCAAAATACCGAACATCGAATGCCGATACATGGGGTCTATACGATATCGTGGACCCATATAGAAAACTCTGTCTCAGGAGTTAAAGTACTCACAAGGCACTCCTTGAGTGGATTTTTAGACAGTTCCATTAAAAATGTGGCTAAAAACTTCGACATCGTGGACCGATATAGCCCGTCTTCAAACTTTACTTGCCTGCAGACAAAAGACAGATCTGTGCAAAATTATAATAAAGCATCCTATCTTACTTGGTTTGGACTGTAGCGTAATTACAACAGACGGACAGGGCTAAATCGTCTTAGAATTTTACGTTGATCAAGAATATATACTTTGTTGGGTCTAAAATTATTATTTCGATGAGTTACAAACGGAAAGACGAACTTAATATACCCTAAAAAAAAAACACAATTATAGAAACGTTTTACAAATAAAAGTTTAAATAATCCAAAAAATTTGGTTTATATTCCATAGACCTTTCCAATTAATTGAATATTGCCTTAGCTAAAACACTTAACATTGACAACTGTGTTGTTATGATATCATAACAACAGTGGTATTTTTACCATTGGGTAACAAAAAAACATTTTTATATAAAAGTATCTGAATTCAAACGTGTTCCACTTTAAAAAAGAAATACCTGTAGGACCGTTTGTGCAATGATGTTAAAATACTAAAAAAAATAAACATAAAGTGGGTGAGCCCGTTATATGGGGGCCATAACAAAACGAGAACCTCTATAGATAATTTGGACTTCAAGGATTGTCACCTACCAAATCTTCTTAAATACCAAATTTGAACAGTTTCGTAGGTAAATGTGACAAGGATTATCAAAACACAGAATATCGGTGGCTATCGTTATATGCGCGCTATAGGAAAACGTGGACCTAAATATTCAATGTTCTGTGAACGGAGCTAGAACCCATTATAAATCACAAATTTAGAAACTTTCCAAAAATATGCATATTGCTTTAGCGGTTTAAATCAATTAACATCGGGTGAGATGAAAAAACTGCTACCAACTTCGGCTGCTGTCATTTCTAACCCACTCGTCCGACAGCTGTTAAAATTATTACAGTTACAGCTCATTATATTATTGACAAGCGTACAAAAGCATTTTGGTGAGAATTTTCCAGAAAAAAAGTTATTCGTGATGGAATTCAAGCGTGATAGTGTGATTTCTTTATATTTGACTGGAAAACCACAAGTGGCTATCGTTAGAGCACTGCAGCATTTAAATGTGAATAAATCTTTTGTGTCTCGTACCATTGCTCGTTACCTTGTTACTGGTAGCGAATCCATGAGCTAAAGAGTTGCTTCGCTTGGCCGAAAGTGGTTAATTGCCGAATTTGGTTTTCTCCGATGAGAAAACATTCGTTGTCCAGCAGTTTGTAAAAAAACAAAATGATCGTGTTTAGTTGCCAAAGAGGTCAGCTAAAAATGTGTACCTTCGATTGGCAACCAGAACTCAAGCGCTGGCCACGGTGATGTTGTGGGCCGCCATAACAGCCGATGGTCGCTCTCCGCTCGTATTAATCGATCGTGGCATCAGAATAAATTCCGAATATTGTCGCGAGGGTGTATTAAAGCCTTGGGCACGCAAACTTTTTGGCCGCAGACTTTGGACATTCCAACAGGACTCAGCACCATCGCGCTCAGCACACGCCACACAAAAATGGTTACAAAATGAGGTTCCTCGTTTCATTTCCAATGCACAATGGCCACCATAATCTCCGGATACCAATCCGTCGGACTGTTGTGTCTGGAGTATTTTGGAAAGCAAGGTTGGCAGTAAAAATACCAAAGTGTCGATCACCTCAAGCAATAATTCGTGCCAAAGTTGACCAATTCGAACAAACCTTCACTTATTCTAAAATTTGATGCTATTTCCGACATTTTTTACTTTCATTTAATAAAATTTAAAAAAAACAAGTAAGCAAAGGCTACAGTCGAGCGGGGCCGACCGTTGAATACCCTACAACACTATAATAAACGATACAGTTTATATAGGCGAGATACTCGGAAGAATTCCACAAGATATTGTGACAATTAATAAAAAAAAACATCAGGTTTCGTTCTCTAATTTTCGAATAATAGCAACTTAAACTAATTTGCTCATTTCCAATTTATTGGTAGATATTGCACGTAAATGGTCTTCCTAGATCTGGAAACAATATGGCAGTAGATTAACATTTATTGTTGGTTTTTGACTGAAACGCATCTATATGAGATACAGACATTTGACTATATTCTTCGAAATCAGCGTTAACGAAATAGACAGAAGTGTGTCTTTCCTGTATTTGGGAATTCTCCAAAAAGTCACTGGAATGGACATTTTCGTATTTTGTCTACAAAAGTTGGCAAACTCCTTCACACATTGAATATTTTTGCATGGCCATCCAAAACTGCTTGGCTTTTGCAATGTCCGGTAACCCCCATTCAAATTGCGTGAGGATCGGGCGATAATTACGACCTGCTGACAATTTTGCAGTTTTTTGGTCCATTTAAACCCCTAAATATATGGCGATCATCTCCAAAAAGAGTAGGCTTCTATTCTGACCCTCTCCATGCAAAATTTCGTAAGGATCGGGTCATGAATGCGATCTGTATCCTGATATCCTAATTACTTAGTTTTGTTAGTTGTAGACATATTACCAAATGTTTAATTCAAAATGAAACCAGTAAAGAAAGTCTTAAAGTCGGGCGAGGCCGATTTTATGATACCCTACTTTGCTAATTTAGTAGAGCTCCACATAACAATTAAAAGTTTTTATGGGAGAATTCGATCATACACGCTATGATTATAATTATAATTTAAAGTTCAAAGGACTAAATATGCCGAAGCATTTGTATCTTTTGAATTCGGACTTGTATTGCCCAATTGGTGCACTATTAATTTGAAATCGGAAAAAGATATATATGGGAGCTATATCCAAATCGGAACTGATCTCGATAAAATGTGGCAAAGATATTTCTGAGCTGTATTTGATATGTATCCCTGAATATCGTTGTTACGGAGTGCATATTACGACTGTGGGTAACAAATACAATAAATCGGATGAACAATATATATGGGAGCTATAGCTATACCTGAACCGATCTTCACCAAATTTGGCATACTAGCTCTAGACTCAATTCGGTCGTAAGTGCCAAATTTCATCCCATTCGGGCAAATATTAGACCTTTGGTGCACAATAAAAGGTAAATCGGACGAAGTTATATATGGGAGCTATATCCAAATCTGAACCGATATTGATAAAATTTGGCAAAGATATTTCGGAGCTGTATTTCATATATTTCCCTGAATATCGTTGTTCCAGAGTGCATATTACGGCTGCAGAGGACAAAAATTACAAATCGGATGAACAGTATATATGGGAGCTATAGCTATATCTAAACCGATCTTCACCAAATTTGACATACTAGCTTCTAGACTCAATTCGGTCGTAAGTGCCAAATTTCATCCAATTTGGACAAATATTAGACGTTTGGTGCACAATAAAAGGTAAATCGGACGAAGTTATATAAGGGAGCTATATCCAAATCTGAACCGATCTCGATAAAATTTTGCAAATGTATTTCTGAGCTGTTTTTGATATATTTCCCTGAATATCGTTTTTACAGAGTGCATATTACGGCTGTGGGTAACAAATATAACAAATCGGATGTACAGTATATATGGGAGCTATAGCTATATCTGAACCGATCTTCATCAAATTTGGCATGCATATTTTAGGGCCTAATTTGGGTGCATATGCAAAATTCCATACAATTCGGGCTGATATTACACGCTTGGTGCACAATAAAAGGCAAATCGGACGAAGATATATATGGGAGCTGTATCTAAATTTTGACCGATTATCTCCAATTTCAATAGGGTTCGTCCTTGGGCCAAACAAAAGATCTTTGCAAAATTTCATCTGGATCGGGCAATAAATGCGACCTGTACTTTGTTTACAAAAATACATGGACAGACGGACAGACGGACGGACGGACGGACGGACAGACGGACAGACGGACGGACGGACGGACAGACGGACGGACGGACATGCATAAATCGACTCAGAATGTGATTCTATGCAGATCATCAAAAGGAACTATGGGTCTATCTTGTTTCCTTCTGCCTGTTACAAACAAATGCACAAAGACATAATACCCTGACCACCTTGTGGTGTAGGGTATAAATATGCCAAAAATATGACAAAATTTAAAAAATATGAGAAAATGTTACAAAATCATTGTTTTCATCTTTAGAGAGATATTTTTATGCAACTTTTTTAGACGGTTTTTCTTTCCTGCCAAGAGGCCATTCTGAATTAATGAGAACTATCGAAATCGGTTCAGTCGTTCTCGACATATAAGAGACCTTTCAAGCATATCTTCTTTGATAGACATATATATCACACATATTTGCTATATATCCGATGTGTTCGATGTTAACATCAATGTAAAGCTCAGAAGTAAACTTGTCATGGCTTTGTGAGTTCGCCGGGATTTAAAATATTCGCGGTTTAATGAAAAATTTTGCATTTTTTCAACACAAAATATATGGTATATTTTACCCGCTAAATATTATCCGACGGCCACCCAATTCGGTGGGCTTCTTCCCCGCCCTAAACTCTAGCTACATGCGAAATTCCGTGTCGATTGGTCTATAATTGCGACCTGTATAGCTACTGCAAAATCCGACATTTTTTCAGTATTTGGTCCATTTTAACCCCTAAATATTTGGCGATCATCTCCAAAAGAAATAGGCTTCTATTCTGACCCTAACCCCACCTTCATGCAAAATTTCGTAAGAAATCGAGCCATAATTGCGACCTGTAGCGTGATTACAAATTAACATGGACAGACGGACAGACGGACGGACGGACGGACATACATAGCTAGATCGACTCAGCTCGGCGAGATAGGAAGATCCATATATACTTTCCTATATGGCCCAATCAAACTTATAATACCCCCAACACATAGTGTTGTAGGGTATAACCAGTAAAGAAAGTCCTAAAGTCGGGCGGGCCGATTTTATGATACCCTACACCACTTTGCTAATTTAGTTGAGCTCCACTTAATAATTAAAAGTTTTTATGGGAGAATTCAATCATACACGCTATGATTACAATTATAATTTAAAATTTAAAGCACTAAATATGCCGAAGCATTTGTATCTTTTAAATTCGGACTTGTATTGCCCATTTGGTGCGAAATTAATTTGAAATCGGATAAAAATATATATGGGAACTATATCCAAATCTGAACCGATCTCGATAAAATTTGGCAAAGATATTTCTGAGCTGTATTTGATAGATGTCCCTGAATATCGTTGTTACGGAGTGCATATTACGGCTGTGGGTAACAAATACAATAAATCGGATGAACAATATATATGGGAGCTATAACTATATCTGAACCGATCTTCACCAAATGTGGCATACTACCTTCTAGACTAAATTCGGTCGTATGTGAAAAATGTCATCCCATTTGGACAAATATTAGACGTTTGGTGCACAATAAATGGTAAATCGGACGAAGTTATATATGGGAGCTATATCCAAATCTGAACCGATCTCGATAAAATTTAGCAAAGGTATTTCTGAGCTGCATTTGATATATTTCCCCAAATATTGTTGTTACAGAGTGCATATTACGGCTGCGGAGGACAAAAATAACAAATCGGATGAACAATATATATGGGAGCTATAGCTATATCTGAACCGATTTCGATAAAATTTGGCATAATTATTTTCAGGTCTAATTTGG
Organism: Musca domestica; assembly: GCF_030504385.1. Taxonomy (NCBI): domain Eukaryota; kingdom Metazoa; phylum Arthropoda; class Insecta; order Diptera; family Muscidae; genus Musca; species Musca domestica. Next base: position 7,927,057 of record NW_026712363.1, on the reverse strand, counting down.
TTGTACGTGCAAAATTCCATACAATTCGGGCTAATATTACACGTTTGGTGCAAAATAAAAGGCAAATCGGACGAAGATATATATGGGGGCTATATCTAAATTTTTACCGATTATCTCCAATTTCAATAGGGTTCGTCTTTGGGCCAAATAAATGTTGTTTGCAAAATTTCATCTCAATCGGATAATAAATGCGACCTGCATTTTGTTCACAAGAATACGTGGACAGACGGACGGACGGACGGACAGACGGACTGACATGCATAAATCAACTCATAAAGTGATTCTATGCAGATCATCAAAAGGAACTATGGGTCTATCTCGTTTCCTTTTGCGTGTTACAAACAAATGCACAAAGACATAATACCCTGACCACCTTGTGGTGTAGGGTATAAAAATGTAAAAATTATGGAGTTTGACTTTGTTGCTGTTGTTTATGTCAACCTGTATGTTGTTATGATATCATAAAACATTTTAAACAGTAAATGAGCCTGCATACATTCTTTTCAAGGACGTTTGGACCGGGCTTAAAATCTAAAACAATTCTTTCAACACATTTTTTTTATAGAAGAACGAATTAAATAATAATTATAGTTTCTATAATAATTATAGGTTCTAAATTTTCACTAATTAATCGATAATTGTCGGTAACACTGTCCTTAACAAGAAAGACAATCGCACAACAGGAAAGACCAGCTGAATATACACTCCATTTCATAGATTTAAAATGTATATTCCCTCCATAAAATTGAAGAGTGTATAACAATAGTACCTTGTCCTGCAACCATATATTTTATACCAGATTCTGTAATTAGCGATGCTCGATGAATTATTTTAGCAAATTGTAATATGATTATCTCATTTTGTTATGAAAATCGCCTTAGATGTTCAAGCGTTAGACTTTTGTCTTGTCTCAATTAACTTCCATAATATTGCATAATGCAATATTCTATAAATTTGCCACTTAAAATGTCTCGAGCAAAAAAAAAATAAAAGGAAACCTTCCTAACACTACCTAATTTCCCTTGCATAAACTTTTATTGGTCTACATACCAGTCTGCCCTTTGCCGAGCGTTTTTTCCAGACGATATGGCCCCACATATTGGCAATTCTCCACTGTTGTATTGTTTTCCTTCTGCATTTTGTTATCTCTGGCTTCGGCCCGCGTTCTCACTTCTTAAATCACATGAAAATTCCATGCACTTTGGCCTCCAGAGGCTGTCCCAAATGCTTTTCCCCGGCTGCCCGTCTTCGGTGCCGTTCTCTCACTCTTCGTTCTGGGCCTCGCAAAAGGACGTTCGTTATCACTTCCCGCTTACCACGATTATATATTGTTTTTCTAGCTGCTTCTGTTGCTGCTATTGCTCCTGATGATATTGTTCTTGTCGTTGTCGAGTTTTCCCTCTTGGTTGTAGAGTAGCTGCAGTTTTTAAGTTCTTGTTGCTTCTATCGTTGTTGTTGTTGTTGCTGTTATTCTTATTGTAGGTATTGTTGTTTTTGCTGTTGTTACGGCCGTATTGCAGGCAAATTGGGTTAAAGTTGCCTTTTAATTACTTTGGCGTGTATGAAATGTATATTGCTTGTTTTTGTTACTTGCCACTGCTCTCTTCGCTTTGCACTGTTCCTTGTTGCATTTCCCGACCAGCTTCACGTACTTGTGGGTCGGTCGTTCCAGTTAAGAAACGAATGTTTTATTCATGAGTTTTCTTTGGACACCAACACAGATGGATGGGATGATTGCATTTGAGTTGAGAGTATTTCTTTGCTGTTGCTGTCGTTTCTTTGGATATAACGAACGGAAAACATGAATTAGCACCTAAAATGGAAAGAAACAAAAATACGAAACAGACAGTTTTATTATTCACGCCATATTAATTGAGAACATTTTGTTGATTATGTTGTTTATGTCATCTCAGTTGGATGCTCTTTAGCTAGACATGTTTTTGTTAGGAATTGTATAACATCTTCTAATCCTAATGTTTCATGTAGTTCATAATAGTAAAGTGTTAGACATTAAATATCGCATTAAGATTCATTTATTAAAACTTCTTACAAATAAATCAACCCGAACAAATATAGGGTGATTGGGGATAAGAAACACTGAGTTATGGTGTTAAAATGCTGTAATTTTTTATGTTTACCACAATTACTAAACGGTAATTTCTTTATAATTGTTTTCTAAGAATCTGTATTTACTTCTCAAGCTCACACTCGCACAATGTGATCACAGAATGCTCCTAATTTTATTATCATATACTTAAATAACTATTTGTTTTCATTTGATATATCTATATATATAAAAATCAATTGTTGTTTGTTGGTAACGGAATCAGTTGAAAACGGCTGGACCGATTTGCATAATTTTTTGTACACACGTTCGTCATACCCCGAGTTAGGTTTTTAAAGCAAAAAATGTTGACCACGCCTCCTTTTACGCCCACTATTACGATTTATCTAAAATCTTTATATTTGCCAAAATAGTGAAGATATCGGTTTGAGAATTATTACACGAGATGCTGTTGGCTTTCCATCCAACCCTAAGTACTTATTTAGGGGCTGAGGAACGCGCCTACTTTTAAATCTATCTCTCTTTATGTAAAAGAAAGTTGTGTTAGTTACTACTCTTACAACATAAAGACCGATTAACGATTTAGACAAATTCGGAATTGCCTCTTGGCAGAAAAGAATAAAATCCAAAAGAATTGCGTAGAAATGTGAAATTTGAACATTTTCATTTTGACTTTTAAAATGTACAATAGTAATGTTTTATATTGCATATTTTTTTCCATTTTGACTTACTATTTTCGAATGTACATTTGTAGTGTTTTTTTTTTTTTTGGATTCTAATATAATGTGTATTCGTAATACCCAATAAATACATAAAATCTATAAATAACACTTTTATCCGTTGTCGCTTTATATGAAAATTCTAAAATCGGGAAAAATCGACAATTTTTCAATGGAATCGAATTTCAAAATAATAGTACATTCTACCGACAAACTTCATAAGGACCTTTAAAAATTTGCCGCAAAAAAATCAGCGAACCAGTTGAAGATCCTTTTTCTTTTTTCTATATTGAAGTGTACATTTTTTTATTGGTTTGAATTCTGAATGAATAATATTAAAAATGAAATGAGGGCGCAATGCTGGAAGATGCGAACACATTTAAACAAACAAAAATTACCGAAGAAGCAATATGGGTTAATTTCAAAAAGTGGACCTGCTTCTTCCATATGGCAATAAATTGTCAAATGAGAACACAAAATGCAAAATACATTGGGACTGCAATCAGTCAAATACCGACTATAAAGAACGCAAAATAGAAATTCTACCTAAACATTCAAGATTCCTTTAATCGCTTTGGCAGGTCATGATATGGGTCATAACCCCTGATAACGAAACAACCCGATTTCAAGTATATTCTACATTTTAACCATATTTTTCGTACTAATTTTAGCTTACGTTGATAATTTAAGAAGAAACCATCTTTGCAAAAAATTATCACGTTTTGGTATCACCATCATATGATTTAAGGTATTTTCGGGGTCTTGGACTCTTTTTTCATTTTTTGGCTCTCATTTGACATCTTTGTTTTTAAGGGGGAAGAAAACCTCTTCTTATAAAATTTTTATTTTTCGGAAAAGTGCGCATCTTAGTCTTGAGGCTACCGGGGGTAAAAAAAACCCTAGGGTAGAAAATCATCTTGCAGATAATTATCCTCATAGGAATTTATTTAAGTATAGTCCCCACATTAGTATTCCCCCAAGTCCACTTTCCCAACCAATGTGTGGTCAGAAAAGAAAATTTGGTATTCTATTGAATTTGTAACCCCCAAGGGAATATTGGTTGGGAACGTAGATTTGGTATGCACGTCTATATGAAATAAACTCCGAAATGTCAATCTGGGACTCATTCAGTCGGAAATTGTGGCAGAAACATAACAAAATACGAAATTATAAAGTAACTTTATTGGATCTCCACCACACAATTTAAATGACAAACAATTAATGCCCATCTTACGGTAATCGGAGCAAAAGAGTAATTTTTTTGGCTATTCTGACAACATTCTGCCTTCAAGTATGAGGTGGACAAAACTAAATGCCACGCAGTATGGGATTTTAAACGTTGGAAATACAAAATTAATATTACAGCTCATTTTTTTACAATACCAAAAATTGAGCTGAATTTTCACATGGGGCTATTATAGATATTCTTTATCAAATTAAAGCCTATTGCTGAAAAATACGACCAGGCTATTCAAAATATCTAAAACCGACGGTAATTATAATTTTTGCCATGAATATTAATTTATATTTAATCAAGTCACTACTTATAATCAAAATTTTGCCGCCTACATAAGTCAGATCTGTGATTTATTATGCTTTAAAGACTAAAAGTACGGGCCGGCAACGCGGACCGGGCCAGCTAGTTTATATATATTTTTAATTTGGATACCTAGGTAACAACCGGAAGGAGAATCTAATTGCCTGGAATAAATACGTCCCAATCCACTTTCAGTTGGAAGTGTCAAATACAAATTAAAAGCCAGCACTGAAATAATCAATGCAATACCTAATTCTCATTGGAATTGAAACTACGTGGTTCGCTCCCGAAATCATGTTCACAAATTAACCCGCTCATTCGGCACAATTCGGAATTTATTGTAATATAATTGCTTTTTTCATAATATTTGATTCTTGAATTTTATTGGAACTAAATCAAAGGCACATGAAATACGCACTGATATGAACTGAACATATAATTATCTTTATTTCAAATAGTAATTGCATTTTTTATACCCTCCGCCATATATAGTATGGAGGGTGTATTAAGTTCGTCATTCCGTTTGTAACTCATCGAAATAATAATATTAGACCCAACAAAGCCCTGTCGGTCCGTCCGACTGTCCGTCTGTGGAAATCACTTTAGCTTCCGAACGAATGGAAGTGGATTGATGAAATTTTACTCAAATGTATGTTATGTCTGCAGGACTTTGAGCCATGTAGGTCCACGTTTTGGTATAGCTCCCATATAACGGTACCCCCGATATTCGGTATTTTGATGATTATAGCGACATTATTTACCGGAATTGCTTCAAATTTGGTTTTTGAAGTTCGTAATGGATGCTACAGCCTATGAGAAGAGATTGTCTGAGCAGGTCCACGTCTTCGTATAGCCCCCATATTACGGTACCTCCCGATATTCGGTATTTTGATGATTTTAGCGACATTATTCACCGGAATAGTTTCAAATTCGTTTCAAATGGTGGAGGGTATTCAAAGTTCGGCCCGGACGAACTTACAGCTTTTTTACTTGTTGTTTTATGGATTTACGGAAATTCGAACTCGAGGACAAGAAGCGTGCCTCTGGTGAAAAAGAAAACAAGATTGGATTATTCATAGGCCATTTTAATTCATAGTTTTAGTTTTTCCCATTTTTGATCAACTATCGTATTTTTTTTTTTTTGATAAATGCTCTTATTTGTTTGGGATGGGTCGAACAACGGTAGAGTTAATCATATACCAAGTGAAGGATGTGAAGCATAATGCAATTATGTATACAATGATAACATACATTGCAATTTCGATCACGTTGTTCGTTGTTACCAGTTCATACGGCACGATTCGTAATTCACAATCGTAATTCCTTTTTTTTAAATGTTTGTTATTTGATATGAAATTCGCATTAATATGAATAGCAGAAATTATTGTTTTTCCTCTAAAGAGCTATTTTATCATTATTTTACATTTATATTTATTCATGTTTTGACCCTTTTCTGTATATATTGACATTTTGAATATATTTTTGTGTGTTTTCGGTTTTTTATTTTTGCTGGAGAGAAACTTGTGGATCTAATTTTTTGATGCAATTTTTTTGAAAATAGTGGCTTTTTTGTTACCAGCTTTCTGCAAATATTCCAACTCCCGGACAAAAAGCGTACCTCGAATGAGGAAGAGACCAAAATTTACTTTCGTTTGAATGTTTATACGCCATTTGAATGTTCATACGCCAATTTTAATAGGGAGGTACCATTATATGGGGGCTTCACCAAACCGTGGATCTGCACAGACAATTTCACAATCATAGGCTGCAGTATCTATTACGAACTTCAAATACCAAATTTGAAAAAATTCCGGCGAATAATATTGCTAAGATCATCAAAATACCGAATATCGCGAAGTGTCGTTATATGGGGTCTATACGAAGGCGTGACCTGCACGGACAATTTTCTGTCATAGTCTGTAGTATCTATTACGAACTTCAAATACAAAATTTAAAACATTTCCAGTTAATAATCTCGCTTAAATCACCAAATTACCATTATATGGGACTATATCAAAACGTGGACTTACATTGCCCAATTTCAATACCAAAAGTCCACAGACATAATATTCATTTGAGTAAAATTTTATTAACCTACTTCATTTCGTTCGGAAGCTAGAGTGATTTCCACAGACAGATAGACAGACAGACGGACGGACATCGCTAAATCGACATAGAATTTTATGCTGTAGTGGGACGGGCTGTACCGATGTTGTTTGCTTTGTAATGTTTAAAAGAATAACCCATTATGTTAAACTTTCTAGGTTAGTTTGCTAACACTACCCTTTAATGGGTTATTAAGCACAAGTTGTTGCTTAACTCCGACAGATTTCACTGGCATTTGCAGTTTAAAATGGAAATCGTCCGAAAATTGCGTCCTGAAATTTAATTTTTATTGTTCTTTTTTTACTAAATGGTGAAGATTCTTAAAAGTTGGGCCGAACTAAGCCCTTCTTAGTTGTTCCCGTTAAAAATAAAAAATATTCGCATTTTACCATAAGAATAGGGAAATTTGATTTTGTCATTCAATTTCCAACACCATTCAACATTTTCACAATTTAAAAATGGCGGTGAGTCTGACTGTTAAAATTGCATGTCCATATTATTACGTGCAGAGTACTGAGTTTTGGCAGAGCATTTATGTGGTTCCATTTTTAGGTATTTAGTCTCTCATTATATAGAAACTACCACTGCCAAAATGTTCCTCCATTTGATATTACACCCATATAACATACAAGCCAACCGAAAATCATCATTCTGAGTGTATTTCATTTTCATATTCATTTCATATTCTAAGTCTCTTGGAATGCACATTGGGAGAAATATTTAATACATTTTCACCATTTGGCTTCTTAAATGAGAGAAAGTTGTGTTGTAGTTAAGAAAATTTTTTGTTTACATTAAAAAATTTACAAAAAATATTCTTTATATGGAGGAACTTGAAACTGGTAAGATATCATATTAATAATCAGATATGACATACATCCAGATGCCAAAGTTCATTCTTTCATGATGAATTTGGACGGATACAATAGACCACTTAGTTCAAAAAGAGATCAAGGCTGATAACGGTGGAATATTTGATAAATTAGAAATTAACCTTTTTAGTGCCTCTCTTCGAAGCTCTTGAATTTCTGAGGCCAATATTTTCTCTTAATTCAGAGAGAGTTTATAGGTTTCTTATTATTATGGATTTTATTAACATTAATTTTGGATTTATTAACATTAATATTAAACTTATTATTATTATTATTATTATTATTATTATTATTATTATTATTATTATTATTATTATTATTATTATTATTATTATTATTATTATTATTATTATTATTATTATTATTATTATTATTATTATTATTATTATTATTATTATTATTATTATTATTATTATTATTATTATTATTATTATTATTATTATTATTATTATTATTATTATTATTATTATTATTATTATTATTATTATTATTATTATTATTATTATTATTATTATTATTATTATTATTATTATTATTATTATTATTATTATTATTATTATTATTATTATTATTATTATTATTATTATTATTATTATTATTATTATTATTATTATTATTATTATTATTATTATTATTATTATTATTATTATTATTATTATTATTATTATTATTATTATTATTATTATTATTATTATTATTATTATTATTATTATTTGTAATAATTTAACTGTTGATGGAAGTTATGTATTAAACAGTACAATTTCATTAGTTTTATAAATCCTTCGAGTTATTGATACTTTTGTTTTTATTTATTGAAAGAATAAAAGCTTAATGCCATATTTGTACTTGATCCAATTCGCTTATTTTCCCATTTAGGACTCTGTGAAATTTGTATCCTGACGCCTGACATGCAAACAATTAAAACCCATTCATTCGTGTTGTTATCATCAGATAGTGTGTTCGTGTGCGTAAGTGTCTGTACGTCTTTTGTGTGAGTATGAGCATGTATGAATCTAGTTTCTAAGGGAGTGTCTGTATGATGCGAACAAGTTTTCCATATTGCACTTCTGCATTTTTCGACATGTTGTCCGAAAAAAAGTTTTGGACTTAACTACAAAACATGAACAATTGTGTTCAAGCTACGAACAATATTAGTTTATCTACACAGAAGATCTACCATTGTTTTTCAGTTGGGGTTTTTTCTTATAATACTTACAATTGCTTACATACAGACATCTATGTGTCGAGATTTGTGCAAATTAAAATGTACTTTGCTTTAAATACGAATTTCCAAAAAATGTACTAAAATGTAGACAAGTATTATGATTCTATGAACCAACTTTGGAAAGACATGGCGGACTGATTAATATACATATTTATAAATATATATTATCATCATTCTAATATTTATAATTCCACACTTTAAAAAATCGTTTAATTAGGAACTTCGTATGTTTCAAATATAATAATATATATGAGTGAAGAGTTGTTCTAACAATTAATATTGCTTGCACTTGAATACAATTATTAAAAATTCCGAAATATAAATCATTTATCATTTTTCGTTTCAAGTAAACTTTCAGCTCTATCCTAAGGTCGTATATCAAATTTATTGCCATTCTTTGCGTACAGTTATACTAGGCATGTCCAAAACTACCTTCTTCTCTCCACCCAAGACATCAACAATGACCTCGATATCAAATTTCAGAACTCCATCTCCTTCCCAACACCCAACGGCACATTTTGTGGCATTTTGCACTTCTCGTATGTTCATAGAGACACCAACAGTGACATCTGTATAAATTTTTAAATGCCCTCACACAATTTATATATAAAGCATATGGTTCTTTCCTTAGAGTTAAACGCATTTTCAAAACAATCTCCAATCTCCATATATGAACCTTATTTCCCCCATTGCCAAAATTTAGTACAATTATAGTACGCATTTCCAAAACCACCTCTATATATTGACCACAGTGGCACCAACGTGGCATCTATATCAAATTTATGGATTTTAGCTCTGTTCTCTCACCCAATACCAAATGTGGTACTATTTAGTGCTTCTCGTACAATTGTAGTACACATTTCTAAAACCACCCAATACCAAATATAGTGCCGTTTAGTACTTTTTATACAATTATAGTACATATATCCGAAACCTCATCCATATATCCAGGCTACACATGAACAGCGACTCTAAAACTAAGCTTTAGATTTCAAATACTGTCTGTTCACCCACTACCAAATTGTACCAAATAAAATTCTATTTAGTTCTTTTCGTGCACTTGTATTACCCATTTCCAAAACTGCCTTTTTTATCATAAAATTACCTCCAGCAGGAACCCCAATACAACATTTCAAAATTCCACTTTCATCCGCTTACCCTAAACAAAACTTATCCAAATTTAGTGAAATCGTGTAAAGCATCTACATCGGAGTTATAGCCATTACATTACACATTTGGTGCACAATGAACTTCAAATCGGTCGAAGATACATATGGGAGCTATATCCAGAAATGTGATTATATAGAGACCATGAAACGGATCTCGTTTCCTTTTATAGGTCACAAACATTTCCTTTTATAGGTCACAAATAAATGCACAAAGACCTAATACCCTGTACAACAGAGGAATAAAGTGTGGTGAACTGAAACAAAAATTCAACTCTTGTGTTCTAAAATAAGCACAACAACAACAACAATTTAGAAAGAGGCGAGGATGCTGATTTGTGTGTAGATACTTGAACCAAAATGTGTAGATACTTGAACCTATTATTCGGCATTGAGATTCTTGCTGGGCATATGGTTCATTTTTCTTTTCTTAGATATGAAGGACAGTCACATTAACTGCAGAAGAGTTTGAACGATACAATCTCTTTTGTTTTTTCTCAGGTTCTATATTTTAACCAAATGCTAGTAGTAACGTTAACGCAAAAGTTACAGATTTTTCTCAAGGAAATAAGAAAATAACATTAAATTCGACCGGGCAGAACTAAATGTTTTCTTTTTTTATTTCCTTGTCAAAATTCTGTTAATACCATCCACCATGACCTTTAAAATAAAATAAAGAGATTTTATATTTGAGTGGTTGAAGAATGCAGATAAAGTCTTGGTAGTGGTACCCATAAATTTAAGCAAAAGATAAATGTTGAAAATGTTGGTAGAACACTGCCACCGACCTACTAGTACAAACTACAAATATGAAATGTAAAACAAATCCATTAAAAAATATGGTTTAAATCGTCAAAATACGGAATAGCTTAAATGTGGCTAAAATCGTAAAAATACCGAATTTATGGCAGACGTGAACCTCTACGGATAATGTTATGGTACAGGAGATATAACTCTCTACGAGCCACAAATGTTAAATTCATAACAAATCCGTTAGAAAATGTGGCTTAAATTATAAAGGTATTGATAGGAACCGTTATATTCGGTTACCAACAAAATTGAGCCACAATTGGCGGAATACTTTACGAGCTCAAACTCGAATTTTAAACAATTCAGCATTAAAATTCCTCCATAGTATGGTGGAGGGTATACAAATAAATAAATAACAGGTGAAAAAGTGTTTAGTTTTTAATACTCCCCACCTTTCAAAACAAAAGAATAGGACGAGTTTTATGTTAAAACACATATGTAAGTGAATTCAGTTGGAGAATACAGATAGTCTTCAACATATTCGGTAATGTTATATAGATGAAATACTAAAACGTGAACATGGACAATTTACTGCTACAGTGGTTCTTGGGAATTGTGAATTTCAAATATCGAATTTTTAACCATTCCGTCGAATATCGGAAGCTACCCTTATACTGGGGCAAGGGGAACGCGGACTTATAAAAACAAGTAAAAAAACATTAAGTTCGGCCGGGCCAAACTTTTAATACCCTCCATCTTAGGGTAAAGGAAACATTAGAAGAAATGTGGCAACCATTAAAATACCGAATATCGGGAGGTACCGTTATATGGGGGCTATATCAAATCGTGGACCTACACATGCAATGTTTCGCCAACGGAGCTAGAACCCACTATGACCAACAAATATCAATTTTCAGACACATAGGTGAACAAATGTGGCTAAAATCATCAAATTACCGAATATGGGGAGGTACCGTTATATGGGGGCTATACCAAAACGACCTATAATTACAATGACGAACTGGGACCCATTACGATCTACAACTACCAATTTTCAGAGAAATTCGTGAAAAAATGTGTCAAAAGTCATCAAAATACCGAATATCGGGAGGTACCGTTATATGGGGACTATACCAAATCGTGGACCCATACATGCAATGTTTCGCTACCAGAACTGGAACCCATTATGACCAACAAATACCAATTTTTAGACAAATCCGTGAAAAAATGTGTCAAAAATATTCAAAATACCGAATATCGGGAGGTACCGTTATATGGGGGCTATACCAGAACGTGTACCGATATATCTCATTTTCAATACCAACCATCCTAGACACAATACAAATTGCTCTGATAAATTTTGACACTCTACGTCAAATAATATGGGCTGTATCGTGATTTCAACAGACAGACGGACATCGTTAAATCGACTTAGAACTTTATGCTGATTATGAATATATATACTTTATGGGGTCTACGACGAATACAGGGTTGCCCATATTCGAGGGACCTTTGGGCCCTTTGGGCCCATTCCAATCGACGAGGCTTGTCCGCAGGCAACATTCTTTGCGTCAATTGAATTTTGTACGGGAACAAATGCAAATCAATGCGAATAATCCGTTGTAAAGTGGACCGAGCCATGTCCAACTGCTGAGAACGGCGTTTTTGGGATGTTCTTGGGGACCTCTCAACACTGGCTCGTACGGCAGCGATATTCTCGGCCGATCGCCTTGGTTGACTTTTATATGGCCTCTTCGGATTAGAAAGAGCCTTACCAGTCGAAAATTTTTCGTATAAACGCTTAATGGTGTTCTTAGAAGGCGCACTTCTCACATTTTTTAATGTTTTAAAAGCACGTTGAGTTTTCACAATTGACTTCTTCTGTTGAATGTAAATTTCAACTATTTCAGAGCGCTCGCGTGGCGTGTATTGGTTCATGGTAAAAATCTGCTTGGATTGACGCTTCAAACGCGGTATGTCATTAAGCGATGTGACATCTCTGTCAAAAGTTATGGCGTTGCCAGATGGGTCCGTCGAATATGGGCAACCCTGTATTTAAGAATGTTACAAACGGAATGACAAAGTTAATATACCCTCCTTTCCAAGGTGGAGGGTATAACAAGTCAACTTTCAGCGATAGAACTACGAACCATGAATACCGATTTACGAATATGCTAGAAAATATACCATTATATGGGGGCTATATGAAAATATGGAGCAACATGGCTGATTTACGAACATGTCGAGCCTCCTTAGAACTGTCCATATAGATGCGAATGTTAGTATAATTCCTGAGAGTCATTTGGAAATTGTTGGTTTCAGTATTAGCTAATTTAAACCATGATTTTTTCGTTTACTGAATGACACTAGGACAAATGGAACAACGTGCTCGGCTTAAACCAAATTATGAACTTATTGTTGAACATTTAAAATAAGGGTGCTCATAAATATCGCAAATTAACTTTGTTACTGCGAACTTCATAATAATATGACACCTCATAACAATTAAAATTCCACCTTTAACCACAATTATCATAAAATATTCCTTTGTCGTATTATGTCCCCTATGAAATCACCTGTTATGCCCTTGTTTGCACAGGCCCGGAGCCCCTTAAAAACAAATTTATTACTTGCTTTAACAATGATCGTGCTCATTATTTTTTTTACATTTTTCCATATTATTTGTTGCTGTCCTGTACTGTGTACAATATACACGTATAAATAGTTGTATCACACACACACATACGCGTAACTTACCATCTTGTATTCCCCCTGTCTATTCGCACTCTGTAGAATATTTTAGAGGGGCAAGTATTTAAATACGGGCCTGATGATAGATTGACACTTCATATTAGCGTTGACTGGTCAAGTGATTTGAAAATATTTCGCTTACATGTAAACAAAAAATGATGTGAATGTGTGTATGTATACCCACTCGCTGGGAATATGTAAGTTTGTCGTCAATTTATAAAAATGGAACACCTGTCGGATGCAAATAGGCAAAATAAGTGACGGCACAATAAAAGTCAATTACCACCATCAATCTTTTCGCACTCACACCGACAAAGGTGTTTATGAATTTGTGTGTGTATATGTGTCTACATGTCGACGTTGTCATATCCTTTGTGTCATTTCAAGTGACATCAAGTTACCAATCACGCTGGGACAGAAAAATAATATGCAATACAGCTTTCATTTTCGATGGCTAAAAATATTGAATGCTTCAAGTTTTTATTGTTGGTGAAAATTTTAAGTGGATACCAAAACATGAGCCACACCAGGACGAGAACTTTGTCAAGGATATTAATGATGGGATACACACTCTTAGATTGCGAACGGACAATACCTAAGGATTGAACTCATTACATCTTTTGATTTATTCGGTTCTCCTCAGATGGTTAATTAGAGATTTTATTTCTTTCGGAAGATTCTAATCTTTCTACAAATCATTTTTTTTTTTTTTTTTGGAAAAGAAAAATGTAGACCCTTGACTTTGTCTTAAGCAATGTACATGTACAGGGTGAGATAAAAAAAACTGCAACATAGTCAAACGCCATAATTTTTAATTTTTTTTTAAATATTATTGAATGAAAGCAAAAATTGTCGGAAATAGCATCAAATTTTAGAATAAGGTTAGATTTGTTCGAATTGGTCACCTTTGGCACGAATTATGGTCTTCAAACGGCCGATGAAACCGTCACACGCTGCCCGAATGTTGATCTGCGGTATTTTGGTCTATTCCCGGCGAAGCGCTTGCTTGAAGTGATCGAGACTTTAGTATTTTTTAGTGCCAACCTTGCTTTCCACAATGCGCCAGACACAATAGTCCAACGGATCGTTATCCGGAGATTTTGGTGGCCATTGTGCGTTTAAAATTGAAGCGAGGAAACTCATTTTTTAAACATTCTTGGGTGGCGCGTGCTGAGTGCGATGGTGATGAGTCCTGTGGAATGTCAAAGGTCTGCGGCCAAAATGTTTGCGTGCCCAAGGCTTTAATACACCTTCCAGAAAAAAATTCCCGATAATATTCGGCATTTATTCTGATGCCACGGTCGATTAATACGAGCGGAGAGCGACCATCGGCTGTTATGGTGGCCTACACCATCACCATGGCCGGTGCTTGAGTTCTGGTGGCCAACCGAAGGTGGACATTTTCAGTTGATCTCTTTGAAAAGTAAACACGATCATTTTGTTTGTTTACAAACTGCTGGACAACGAATATTTTCTCATCGAAGAAAACCAAATTCGTGAGTTCATCACGAAGCAACTCTTTAGCTCTTTTGAGTATATTTTCTTTCTGTGGCGGTGTAAGTTCTTACACTTTTCGGAATTTCAATGGCTTTACCCCGAGCTCATTTTTCAATATTTGCCGAATGGAATATTGTGATATGTTCAGCTCACGAGACATTTTTCGGCCTCTGCAACGCGGGTTTCGATCAAGTCGCTTCTTTACTTTTCAAACCATTTATGCTGACTTTGCTGTTTTCTTCCGTCCACTTCCTTAATGTCGGGCTACGCTACCAGTATCACGGTAACGAGCGATGGTACGAGACACAAAAGATTTATTCACATTTAAATGCTGAAGTGCTCTAACGATAGCTTCTTGTGGTGTATAAAGAAATCACATTATCGCGGTTGAATTCCATCATGAATAACGTTTTTCTGGAAAATTCTAGCCGAAATGCTTTTGTACTCTTGTAACCAATATAATGAGCTGTCACTGGAATAATTTTATCAGTTGTCGGACGAGTGGCTTAAAAATGACAGCAGTGAAATTGGTTGCAGTTTTTTCATCTCACCCTGTATATACTTTATGGGGTCTACGACCAATATTTAGGAATGTTACAAATGGAATGACAATGTTAATATACCCTCCTTTTCAAGGTGGGGGTGTAAATATATAGGGTGTAAAAACGGACATTTCCTATCTATACCTTTCGGTGCTTTCCCCGCACAGGGTCCATATCTAAAACAACCACAACTCTCATAAAGTGGAATGTGAGATACGATATTTTACACTTTAAATTTTTAATTTTTAATACCAAACTAAAATCAAATGCAAAGATGGGCATACAACCATTAGCTGTCACGCCTACTTCTTCGTTTTAAGCTTCAGACATTGTTCAAAATATGTCTATGCTTTGGCATATTGCTATATAGTCTTACTGCTCTATTTTCCAGCCGAGATGCTTATAATTTGATATTTAAATTCTTAATGGGTATGCACCAATTTCAGATTTGACCAAATAATATTTAAAATAGTTTTATTTTGCAATAAAATAGAGATCCAATACTATTGAAAGCAAAAATCTCGAAAAACTTTTTTCAAACAATCATTTCTCCCTTCTATTGAATTCTCTATCCAATATCCCTTGGGAAATACAAAAATTCGTCCCTTCAATACTGTTCCTAACATTTATTCGAATTTATTTAGTTTTTTTTATTGCAAAAAACCTTTTCAACGATTTAGGTCAAACAAAATTGGTTACATCAGAATAAATTGTTTATTACCGTCGAATGATTTGAATGTTTCTGGTTCTCCATTATTTCCATGCAATTCTAGTGTTTCTTTTGCTGCCTCATCATGTTTGAGGGTCGTACATTTTGCCAATGACATTATGTGATTAGTGCCAACACACGCGCACACAGACATAAATAACAATAAATATCTTTCTTATTTTACCCGCAAGAAATCCACAATCAGATCAGTATTTGCTTCCAAAATGTTTTCGTTTTTTTTTTACATCTTGAACAAAAAGTGTAATATATTCCTCAACCACGTTTCACAAAAAGATTTTTATTCCCTTTCATGCGCCTTTCCTCTGTCCATATGTATATATAAGTGTATGTGTGTACATGTGCACCGATGTGTAGCAGGTTTTATGTGTGTAGCGGTGTGTGATTTGACTTTATAATAAAAACACCTGTATTATATAGCTTTTAATTTGGTACAAGGACTCGCCCCACCTGAGTCGTACTTAACCTATCTTAAAAATAAAATTGTTGCATAACAGCTTCAACAAAACCTGTGAATCGATAAAAACGCAAATGCTTTCCACTTATATAATACATTCCATTCCTAACAATAACAAGACTGCGTACGAGGTTGGGGTAAAAAGGCCAAGACCCCCACAAGATGGATAATATATTAATGTAGACATTTCGAAGGCTTATAGCTACTTTCATGTGATATAATCAATGTGTCTCATCAAAATAACAATTCTAGACATAAGGCTCTGTATTTAGATTTATCCGATTCCCTATTCGAAACCTTGCACTCAATTTGATTTAATTCGCAGATGGCCTTGTCGGTCCACTTAAAACCCAAAAAACTTCACAAATTAAATCCAATTTAATATGGAGCGAATAGAGTCCCCTACTAATTCTGAACATTACGTGTCGTAATTTTTGCATCAACTACTGGCAAGATGTGAAAATGAAAAAACGTGTAACGAGAAGAAATTTGAATCACATATGCAGGGTGAGATGAAAAAACTGCAACCAACTTCAGACTGCTGTCACTTCCAAGCCACTCGTCCGACAGCTTTTAAAAAGTATTCCAGTGACACCTCATTATATTGTTTATATTTGGTGAGAATTTTTCAAAAAAAAAAAAGTTTTTCAAGATGGAATTCTAGCGTGATAATCTGATTTCTTTATATTTGGCTGGAAAACCACAAGTGGCTATCGTCAAAACACTCCAGCTTTTAAATGTGAATAAATCTTTTGTGTTTCGTAATATCACTCGTTACCGTGAAACTGGTAGCATAGCCCGGCGTCAAGGAAGTGAACGGAAGAAAACAGCAACATCAGCAGAAATGGTTCGAAAAGTTAAGAAGCAACTTGATCGAAACCCGCGTCGCAGTGGCCGAAAAATGGCTCGCGAGTTGAACATATCGCAAAAATCCATTAGGCAAATATTGAAAATGTGGCATTGAAATTCCAAAAAGTACAAGAACTTATACCGCAACAGAAAAAAATTCACTCAAAAGAGCTAAAGAGTTGCTTCGCTTTGTAGAAAGTGCTGAACTGCCGAATTTGGTTTTCTTCGATGAGAAAACATTCGTTGTCCAGCAGTTTGTAAACAAACAAAATGATCGTGTTTACTTGCCAAAGAGGTCAGCTTAAATGTGCACCTTCGGTGCACCATGGTGATGGTGTGGGCCACCATAACAGCCGATGGTCGCTCTCCGCTCCAATTAATCGACCGTGGCACAAAAAAATGCCGAAAATACGTGTGACGGTTTCATTGGCCGTTTGAACGCCATAATTCGTGCCAAAGGTAACCAATTCGAACAATACTTATTCTAAATTTTGATGCTATTTCCAACATTTTTTGCTTTCATTCAATAAAATTTAAAAAATGTCAAAATTAAGGCGTTTGGCTTTGTTGCAGTTTTTGTTTTATCTCACCATTCCAGTAGTATATAATTAATGAAGAGAAAAAGTTTGTTATTAAACTACTCCCCGATGTTTACTTAACGTCGCATATCCCAATATTTATACCCAATTTAAATTAAGTTAGATTATGTGCTACATAGGCTTGCTTCATTAGGTACCTCCATAACAAACAACTACAATTTTGAAAAATCCCACATTTGAAAGCAAAATCCTTCAAATAGTTGCCTCGGCTGACCACGCTACATTTTTATGAATTTTATCGATTGTGTGTAGCTTTATTTCACCAATGGTTTCACGAATATTGTCCTTTGAGGTGTCAATTATCTCTGGCTTGTCGGCGTAGCACTTATCTTTGACGGCACCCCACAAATAACCGATATCAGCTCTGCGGCTGATAATTCGATCTTCAAAAACAGGACTCACATCATATAGTATAGCTTTGGCTGAATGGCACGTAGCGCTGTCCTGTTGAAACCAAAGGCTACCAATATCCTACTCTTCAATTTTTTCGAACAAAAAAAAAATCGTTCAAAATAGCCCGGATATCGCAATATTTCCCAGCGTTGACCAAGCGTATACACAATAATATTAATTCAGCGCAAGGATGCAAATATTATAACCTCAAATCAGACATAAGCTAAGTGTTACCATTCACCAAATAAGCACTGGTTTAAAAAGAAAATATTATATAGCGGACACTGTATCAGTGTATCCAAACTTTTTTCTACCTCAAACTTACTTTGCCATTCAGTTTGTAATACCTCAAAATGTTTGTTAGAGACCCCATAAAACATATATACAAAATTTTATGTATTAAAATCTCAAAAATTCGTTAATAACGAAACAGAATGAGTTAATCGGTGGAAACAGCGATTAGATGGATCGTAACAATAGACTGATTTTTTCTGATTTCGATATTCCTACAACAGTTATTTTAATGGCATATAGCCAGTAGATAGAAAACGGCATACATTCTCTTTACTTTGGCATTTTCAAAATGTTTATTCTACAATTATACAATTTCTGTCAAGTGATCTTTCCAATATAAACAAGTAAAAAATATTAAGTTCACCGGGCCGAACTGTTAATATCCTCCGACTTAGAGTAATGGAAACATTAGAATTTTTAGAAAAATTCGGTGAAAATGTGGCAAAAATCATCAAAATACCGAATATCGGGAGGTACCGTTATATGGGGCCATACCAAAACGGTGACCTATACATACAATATTTCGCCACACGAGGTAGAACCCATTATGACATACAAATACTAGTTTTTCGGCAGATGGGTGGAAATATGTGGCTAAAACTATCAAAATACCGAATATTTTGTAGTATCGTTATATTGGGACTATACCAAAACGTGGACCATTTTCAATACCAACCATCCTAGACACAATACAATTTGTTCTGCTCAATTTTGATGCTCTACGTCAAATAATGTGGGTTGTATTATGATTTCAAGAGACAGACAGACGGACATCATTAAATTGACTATGAATTTTATGCTGATTATGAATATATATACTTTATGGGGTTTACGGCGAATATTTATGGATGTTACAAACGGAATGACAAAGTTAATATGATCTCCTTTCCAAGTTGGAGGGTATAAAAAAGCAACTACAACCCTGCAACATTTCATTTTAGTAAACCTCAATGTTGCTCTTTAAGAAAATCCACTTGGAAAATACTTGAGTAATAATAATAAAACCAAATTGTTAATTAACGGCCCACAATTTACCACTACATAACCAAATTCAAGAAACCACTACACAAATTGACAACATGTTTTTGTTTTCCTCATTCATCCTAAAGTTGAAAGCCAAGCCAAGCCTTGCTCACTCTCTCACTCACTCGCAATGCAATAAACGACGGTAAGTATAAAACGTTTGTTGCCCTCCTTAACCTCAATTTAAATATTGAAAACATGACGAATGGAAAGAAAGACGAGAAATGCTCGTTCGTACTTTTCTTAATGATACTTAACGTGTACGCACACACACAAACAAACTCGTGCAGTGCTGCGTATACTTGATGTTGTCGTTGTTGTTCGTCTTCGTTGTCGTCCATAAATAACAACTCAGAAACAAAAACAATAAATGGTTAAAACAAATTTGAAGCGGAGACGGAAATCCTTCATAAAAATTTATTTAATTCGGATTACAATAACAATAACACTCAATTATTTCACTCGAAGGAGTAATGCCTCCATTCAGAAGTTGTCAATCTGGTCAATGGCATAATCATTACATAATTGCATATTTTTTGTGATATAAATGTCAATAAATGGCACAAGCCAAACAAACAAAACCGCCTACCATCCTCAGACAAGTGAATGGCGTTGAAAATAATAAACAGAAGAAACTGAGGGAGTATTGTGTTGCTCATAAAGACAATGTAATGATTTTAATTAAGCTGCGATGACATTTAATATTCAATTAATAATGAGCTTTACGTAGATGTTTCACTGTGTAATATGTTTTATTTATTTTTAGTAGCGACAAGTTTAAAAGCCGATAATGTCCAATAAATGCTTTATATTGCTCATTTGAAGGTCAAGGTGACTTTGTTAAAATATCAAAAATTCTCAGACAAATCTCATCTTTGAAATTATGAATATTTACAACAACACTGAGAAAAAGGAAGAGTTCATAATATGGACTATAAAACGAGGCTTTAAACAGCGGGTCTTTAGTATTCAAGCTGATAGTAATCCCGAAGCCCGGGTAATGTAGATGTAATTTATATCAAACATTTTGAACCTAACCAATTCATATTATGTTTACATTAATTTGTTTATATTTAGACAAATCGAATTTCATACCATGAGCCTGTCTATCAGAGTCCTGTCTATCAAACTATACAAAAGGGTATTTAAAAACAAGTAAAAAAGCTGTAAGTTCGGCCGGGCCATTTGGTACAAATTTGACAATTTCCAAAAAAATAAAATAAAATAAAATCCGTTAAAAATTCTATTAAAATCTTAAAAATACCGAATGCCTATACGACGACGTGGACCTGCATAGGCAAATTTTGTCATAAGTTATTACAATATTTAAATGCGAAACTTGAAGAAAAATCTGCTTATAATGTAGCTAAAATCGTCAAAACACCGAATATAGGGGGTATCGTTATATGGGGGCTATACGAAGACGTGGACCTGCACAGACAATTTTCTGGCATGGGCTGAAATATCCATTACGAACTTCACATGCGAAATTTGAAACAATCCCGGTAAATAATGTCGCTAAAATCATCAAAATACCGAATATCGGGGGTTATGGTATATGTGGGCTATACGAAGACGGGGACCTACATGGCCCATTTTCTGTTTTATGCTGCAGTATCTATAGCGAACTTCAAATACCAAATTTGGAACGATTCCGTTAAATAATGTGGCTAAAATCATCAAAATACCGAATATCAGGGGGTACCGTTATATAGGGACTATACGAAGACGTGGACCTACACAGATTATTTTCTGTCTTAGACTGTAGTATCCATTACGAACTTCAAATGCCAAATTTGAAACAATTCCGGTGAATAATGTCGCTAAAATCATCAAAATACCGAATATCGGGAGGTACCGTTATATGGGGGGCTATATGAAGACGTGGACCTACATGGCTCATTTTTTGACTTAGGATGTAGTATCCATTACGAACTTCAAATACCAAATTTGAAACAATTCCGGTGAATAATGTCGCTAAAATCATCAAAATACCGAATATCGGGAGGTACCGTTATATGGGGGCTATATGATAACTTGAACCTACATGTCCCATTTACGAACTTAACCTACCTACTGGCAAAATATATATGTGTGCAAAATTCTATGTCAATTTGTTCGAAAGATAGCGTGATTACAACAGACAGACAGACGGACAGACACACAGACATACAGACGGACATGGCTAAATCGTCTTAGAATTTTACGCTGATCAAGAATATATAAACTTTGTTGGGTCTGACATGAGTATTTCGAGGAGTTACAAACGGAATGACAAAATTAATATGCCCTCCATAGTATGGTGGAGGGTATAAAAATGGCAAATAAAAAGAGGTATAGATTTCTTTAAAATTAATACCACAGTAATTTGTATGAAATTCCCTATTAAAAAGGTATTTTGTTGATTTTCGCACACATAATGGGTTCTAGTTTTAGTGGCGAAACATTGTATGTATAGGTCCACGGTTTTGTATAGCCCCCATATAACAATACCTCTCAATACTCGGTATTTTGATGATTTTTGTCACATTTTCCACGGGATTGCTTTTTAGTTCGCAATGGGTTATATCTCCGGTGGCGGAACATAGTATTTATGAGTATACCTTTCGGAATATCCGTATTTTGATAATTTTTGCTACATTTCTCCACGTATATGTCCAAAAATTTGTATTGGTAGTTCGTATTGGATTCTAGCTCCGGTGGCTGAACATTGATTGTTTACGTCCACGTTTTCCTATAGCCAGGTTTATAAGAAGATTTGGTAGATGACAATTCTTGACGTATAAAATTCTTTAACTTTGATATAGAAATACAAGTGTTAAACTTGTGTTGTGCAAAACGCCTACCGAGTACATCGAATTTTAGGAGCTATCAGTATGAGTAGTATATATAGTTCACCTTAGAATATAATTTATGGTTTATAATCACATTGAGTAGAAACAGAAACACTCGAAAATTTATTGTATATATTTTTATGTATTGGGGGAGTGGACCGATAACTTCAAGTTTTCGCACCTAACCTAATATTGATACAAATATTATATGCAAAGTATGGATTGCGTCGTGGGCCCGATTCGTTTCATCTAATTTATGATCTTTAGATTTTTAAAGTAATGCAATGGATTTCCTTCACTTAAAAAATGTATTCTTCAATAAGTCAAAGAGTGTCACAGTTCAAAACAGATGGATTTTTAAACTCTTTCGGAACACTCGCCATATGATAA
Organism: Musca domestica; assembly: GCF_030504385.1. Lineage (NCBI taxonomy): Eukaryota > Metazoa > Arthropoda > Insecta > Diptera > Muscidae > Musca > Musca domestica. The sequence goes on along the minus strand of NW_026712363.1, from coordinate 7,904,261 downwards.
ATTGTATTCCATGCTACTCATGAAATCTGTTTTGTTAAAATAAATCAAGTATAGCTACATTGAGGAAAAAAGATATGATAAAAATTACAAGGAAGGTTAATAGTCGGGCGGACCCGACAAGCCTCGTCGATTGGAATGGGCCCAAAGGGCCCAAAGGTCCGTCGAATATGGGCAACCTTATTTGAATATGTGTCATGGTTTTACAGAAGTCACAGTTTGTGATTATATTAAAACCGATCTGAGTTTCACCAAATAGATAAGAATCGATTAATTATCAAAAAATCTACCCAATTTTGACTGATATTAAATATATGGTGAACAGTAGTCGTCAAATCAGATGAAGATGTATATCGAAGCTTTGAAAACCTGAACCGATCCCAATTAAACTTGGCAAAGGTATTCTCGTGCTGTATATGATGTCCGGTATCAAATATCATTGTTGTGGAGTGCATATTACGCATGTGAGGGACTTTAGCGCCAAATCGGATGAAGCATATAGCATATCTTGTACCAAATATCATAGTTGTAGATTGCATATTACGAATGTGAGGGACTTAAACACCACATCGGAAAGTACTGGCTTCTACACTGAAATCGGTCGGAAATGCCATAATTCATTTAGACTGATATTTACCATCTGCTGCACAATAAACATGAAATCGGTAGAAGATATATATGGGAGCTATATCTAAATTTGAACCGATTCTCACCAATCGGATAATAAATGCGACCTGCATTTTGTTCACAAAAATACATGGACAGACGGACGGACTGACATGCATAAATCGACTCCAAAGTGATGAATATCCTCAAATGTAACTATGGGTCTATACCAGAGGGCTGCAACGAGTATGCAAAAATTCAAGCATACTCGGTTTCTTACATGATTTTTGTTGATGCAGTCGTTTAGTTTGATCTGAATGAAATGACCGTTTTCGCTTCGGATCGAATCGAACGAATATTTGAAATAGAAGAATATTGTCATAGTGCGACCGAAATTGTTGCAAGTAGAAACTACACAGGTGTAGGTAAACGAAAAGGTCGAAGTTTGTGAAAAATCTTGACCAATATTGTAAAATAGAAAAAAATATTTAAACATTTTTAGTTTTCTAAATACCAATGATGTGTTTCTTTATTAAAAAAAAATAATTTTGTTTTTTTTTTCAAATAAGTTACTGAAGTCTAGCATACCCAAAAACCCAAATAAAATGAAAAATTGTATGCTTATTAAATATAATTTGTACCAATTTCTTTAATGGGGACATCTTTTAGTTATGAAATCCTTAGTAAAATTGCAATCATGATTTCGCTCAAATTCCAACATTTGTGTTTTAATCAAATCAAATCACTCACTTAACTAGGATAAATAAAACCGATCAGACTCATCATAGATGATCGACCCGTTATGAACAATTCAACATAAGTTCGTAAACAAATAACTCATGTGAGCTGTTTGATTGCGATCACAAAACTTCGATCAATACATGTTTGATCACAATTTTTTCGTTTGGCTTGAGTAACTCGAATGAACATGTTGCATCTGACCGACTGATTGAGTTTGATTGTATTTCCACTGTGTGTGAGCAAGCCTACTCAATCATACTCATTGCAGCCCTCTGGTCTATACCGCTTCCTTCTCCATGTTATTAAAATGCTTAAAATTGGCAGGTATTTTTCTTGAAAAATCTTTTGCTGTTAGACCCTTCTAATTGTTCTCTTATTTATTTAATTATTATTAATTATTTTTTCTATAATGTCATATATGGACAATATTTTGCAATTAGCGAAATTAGTCGGAAATTATGGCAGAGACATGCAAAATGACGATTACCAGGTGGTGGTATTATGAGGTCTATAACTAAACGGGTGTGGGAATTATGTATACGCCTGTGCTGCTTTCAAAGATCTATGTGATACCCTTTTAACCTTTTTCATACTTTTTTTATCCATGTTGCTGAACACATTAGGTCATTCAAATCACTTTTTCGGGTCTAATATTTTCTGGAAATTAGTACGAAACAAAGGAATACTCTACTCCAAATATTCGGGTAAGTTGGCGGTTTGCGGGTAAAAACATAATGTCTTACATATAAAGCATGAACAATTTGAATAAAAAGATATAAATAAACTGTTATTTTTATCTCACAGTTTGACGAAGACTAAATTACTTGCCACATATCCCCATATACACACGTACATCGATATTCTATGTACTGTAACGTCCACAATTCGCTTGCTGACACTTCTAGTTAAAAATATACTTTCAGATGAAATTTTCCTTGGATAGACTCATTCTTATATTGCCATACCACTCAGTATAAATTGCAAGAGCCTACCAACCTACCATCTTCTAAATGGACGCTTTATGTGTGCGTGTGTTTAAGTTTCAATGTATTTCCGTAAAAAAATCGTCTGGAATCTTGCGGGTACCCATAAAGAATGTCGTAAAAGAGCCACAATATTCGATTACAACGGTTCTTATCGTATTCAAACTCTTGATATACACTCAACCTAGAATGCTAAACACTGAACTATATCTGCGGAACAGTGTAATTAAAAATAACTTAGGCGGAAGGCGAAAAAAGGCGAACAAATACAAAACAGTTCGGATGTAATCAAATCATATTTTGCTTCCTTCGCCCTCACGGTCCAAAGAGTAAGGTAACAAGGACAACCATTTGTTCTCCAATATGCATTGATGTGTGTGTGTGTGTGCGCGGGCGCCCAACTCCCACACACATTTGAAAGAAAACCGGAAAATGAATGGGATTTCGAAAATTACAAACAGCAGCAACGCATTGGAATGCTCAGTTGCTTTTGAATTATTTTGCCTCTGTTTCCTTATTCCTCATATTCTTATTTCGTTTGATACCTAAGGTCGGAGTAATTTAAGTGATTTTTTCCTGAGCAACGTAATGTTATTTAAAATTCACCACAGTGAGAGAAAGACATCGTTGGAAAACAACGGAGAAGCAACAACGAGAACAATGTTGAACGAAATTATAGTTACCGAGAGAACAACAAATTTAAAAGCACCAAATGCCGCTATCCACCTTTGCCCCGTTGCCCGTACACCACCCACGCACCACTCACCACAGCCCACAAGCACATGTACCCGCTACTACGTGTACACATTGAACACTCACGACCGAGAGGAGACCAAACACACCCAGAGGGCTAAATGAAATGAAACAAAAAGAAACAAGTGAAAAAACAACAACAACAGCAGCAAGATGAGTGGTACGACAGCAGAGGCAACAACATTGACAATCACATGGGGGGGTTGATTTTGACATTTGTTTGTTTAAAACCACCCTGAACCCCAACAGCAACAACCGCAATGGCAGCGACAACAGCATTGGTATCAACCGTGGCAGAGACACTGCCAGTGACAACGTTGAAAACTTTAAAACACAGCTGCTAACAGCAAATTCAAAGGGTCGGAGGGGCAGATTTTTTGTGGTAATCTGTTATCGGCTGTAGTTGCCCTTTATTTATGGATTTCTATACACCAGTGTTAATTATCCAGCTAATCCAAAAAAAAAAAAAAATAAATATCTACACAATTAATCAAGTTCGGCAACATTTGCAAATGTGTGCACTGGTCTTTCATCCAGGAAATTAGCTATTTGTAGCCCTGCTCTTCGACACCCACCCCCCCCCCCCCCCTGTTAAGTACCTAGACACAATCCATATCCTCCCTCTTGCAGTTAACTGTTGTTGCTGTTTTATGAGCTTAATTAATTATTGAATTAAATGCAACACTGTGCCATAAAGACCGGTCTCGTGCTCTTCGTGATGTCGAATGGCATCAACATCCGCCATATGCAATTCATTTTATTTGTATCGCTTTAGGCTTTCGTCAGCTTGAAACCACCCAATTCTGTGCTCATTTTAGAACATTTATTAGACAATGTTCAAATTGAAACGTAATGCAAGGAAAACAAGAAAAAAGATAGAGAAAATTAGCTGGCCAGTGATGGAGTATAAAAGGGATACTGTAATAAAGGGCGAAAATATACATTTTAACGGTTTGCAGACAGTTTTGGATAGACATGGTTGGGAGATATTCGACATTGGGTCAGATAATGTTGTATTCACCCTGCACCATCAGACGATATATAGCAATTTTACTCTTAGCCATATAGCTAGAGAGGGTATACAGGGTGAGATAAAAAACTGCAACGAAGTCAAACGCCATAATTTTTACATTTTTTAAATGTTTTTTTTTTCAGCTGACCTCTTGGCAAGTAATCACGATCATATTGTGTTTTTATAAACTGCTGGACAACGAATGTTTTCTCATCAACGAACGTTTTCTCATCAACCAAATTCGGCAGTTCACCACTTTCGGCCAAGCGAAGCAACTCTTTTGAGTTCTTGCAATTTTTGGAATTTCAATGGCTTTACCCCGAGCTCATTTTCAATATTTGCCGGATGGAATATTTCGATATGTTCAGCTCACGAACCATTTTTCGGCCACTGTGACGCGGGTTTCGATCAAGTCGCTTCTTTTCTTTTCGAACCATTGCTGTTTTCTTCCGTTCACTTCCTTGACATCGGGCTACGCTACCAGTATCACGGTAAAGAGCGATGGTACGATACACATAAGATTTAATCACATTTAAATGCTGGAGTGCTCTAAAAATTGCCACTTGTGGCTTTCTAGCCTAATATAAAGAAATCACACTATCACTCTTGAGTTCCATCACAAATAGCTTTTTATCGGGAAAATTCTCACCAAAATACATTTGCACGCTTGTAAAAAATATAATGAGCTGTCACTGGAATAATTTTAACAGCTGTGTGACGAGTGGTTTATATTATTGACAGCAGTCTGAAGTTGGTAGCAGTTTTGGCATCTCACCCTGTTCATACAGACATAACTTGCAGCGCATAAAAAATGTTTTAAATAATATATGCAATTAATTTTATTTAGATTACATCAACCTGGATATAGAAATATTTGTATATTCGGTAATAAAAGCCGTCGGGACTAGTTATATTATACACTACATCATTTTGCATATTTTGCACAGGTTTCCGCAACACATAAATTTGTATATTAGACACACGGACCGTCATAGAGTGTGTTCTTATCAGGATCATCAAAAATAACTCTAAAGTTTGGGCTTTATATTCAATCTCCCAAAATTATATTCAATATTTCAACACCTATCCTGCTTAATCTACCACCACCAGCTAATAGCTGTAAACTGAACTTTTTGCCACAATTTTCCTTGCGTTGAAATAATACTGACCGGCTGGTACTAACACGGTTTGTCGCACTCCGTTATTGAAATTACCAAAGGAGATCAGTAGATTGATTGCCCCAGATTTCGAACAGTAAATTATAATGACCCACATGAATAAGTAAAGAGTATCACCCAAGTGCCATCTGTCTGATATATTACGTTACTTGGCAACCCGTAATTTTCCCTCCAGCTCAACGGATATCATACATCTGAACACTGTACTTTTTTACCATAGTAATACCTGGATTGGAATGATGTGGATGAATCAGATTTAGATAGAGCGACTTCGCGTTTCTTGTGCACCAAATGCATTATATACGTCTAAATCTATATCTTCTATAAAAAAAATAATTTTGCTAAGTTATATAGAAATCATGCATCAAACGCGCTATGTATTTCCAATTTCAATGAAAATTGGAATGTGCAACGGAATCCGAAAGAAAAATAAATTTGCCAAATTATATTGAAATCGGCTCAGATTTGGATATAGCTCCCAATATATATTCTCGACCGGTTTCATATACTTGATGTTCAAACACGCTATGTATTTCCAATTTCAATGAGACTTGGAATGTGTAATGGAATTTGAAACAAATATATTCATATTTGGATATAGCTGCCATATACATTTTCGGCCGATTTCATATATTTGATGCATCAAAGAAAATCTGTATGTTAAATATCAATGAAATTCGGATATTGTACAAGGCAAATATTAAAAAACTACACAGCAATTAAATTGACGATACGATTATTACGGGGAAGAATGTAGGTCCATATAAATTGCAATCTTGAATCCTCCTAGGCAAAAGGAGTGGCGAAGCTCACCGGGTTCAGCTAGTATCTTCTATATCTATAAAAGAGGAAAATGTTTGTACGTTTGTTTGTTTGTAATTTATGGACTCGAAAACCGCTGAACAGATTTTCCTGCAAATTTCCAAGTACACTAAAACATCGCCTGAAAGTAACATAGGCTATATATTTTTTGAAATTCCACTCGGAACTGGAGATATAGCATCAGAATCGGAGGTACCTCCCAAAAATTTGGACTTTATATGCACATATCTATTGATCGATTACAGATACAGTCTCTAAATTTGGCATAGGTGATGGGATTTGATTAGAAAATATATTTGCTAAATTATATGGAAATCGGTTCAGATTTGGATATAGTTCTCATATATATTTTCGCCCGATTTCATGTATTTGCTTCAATGAAATTTGAAATGTGTGACGGGATTTGATCAGAAAATAAATTTGCCCAATTATATTGAAATCGGTTGAGGTTTGGGTACATCTCCCATATATATTTTTCGGCCGATCTCATGATTGTTATGTACCAAACACCATATGTATGTCCTATTCCAATGAAATTCTGAATGTGTGGCGGAATTTGGATACAATAATAAATTTGACAAATTAATTAGAAATCGGGTAAAATTTGGATATAGCTCCCATATATATTCTTGTCCGATTTCACATATTTGATGTACCAAACACGGTATGTACCTCCAATTGCAATGAAATATGGAAGGTGTGACGGAATTTGGTTTAAATGTAAATTTTGTCAAATTATATTGAAATCGTTTCAGATTGGGATATGATTTTATTAAGAAGTATTGACCCACAACGCAGTAAACAAGTAAAGAAAGCTGTAAGTTAAGCCGGACCTGCACAGACAATCTTCTGTCATAGGCTGTAGTATGCATTACGAACTTCAAATACCAAATTTGAACCAATTCTAGCGGATAATGTCTCTAAAATTATTAAAGTACCGAATATCGGGAGGTACCGATGTCTTGCAGACATAATATACATCTGAGTAAAATTTTATCAACCTACTTTATTTCGTTCGGAAGCTAGAGTGATTTCCACAGACGGACGGACATAGCTAAATCGACATATAATTTTATGCTGATCAAGAATACATATACTTTGTGGGGTCTAAAATGTACATTTCGAGGTGTTACAAACGGAATGACAAACTTAATATACCCTCCATACTATGGTGGAGAGTATAAAAACTACACAAGGGTTATTACTGGAAAGTATGTTGCTACCTCGAACTCTCTAATTGCAACAGAAATGCCTTTCAACTTCAAAAGATTGCAGTTTTCGGCACGCTTGGCATTTGCTATGAAATTAATAAATCCGAAGGACAATCCCTTCGTGTATGCGGACTTAATTTAGCATGTTCCTGCTTTCTCATGGTCAGCTGTTCCTGGCATGTTCACGCGTTGTAAGACCGAGCTATTTGTTTGTTTACGCATTAAAGTATTACAATAATAATGTTTTTAGAATTTTTTAATTTGTTTTATTTATATTTTTTAACCAACAAATATTCATACATAAAATTTAGAATGCATATGAAAGCGAAAGGAGTAGCGAAGCGCGACGGGTTCAGCTAGTATATATATAAAAGAGTAGTGAAATAACTGACTGGTTAAGAATCTTGAAATTTCGCTCGAAGGTGGGTCTTGGTGCACAGGCGTGTGGTAAGGATGGGGCTTTGGAAATTCGTAGCTTTGACATACAGGGTGAGATGAAAAAACTTCAACAAACTTCAGACTGCTGTCATTTCTAAGCCACTGGTCCGACAGCTATTAGTGACAGCTCATTATACTGTTTACAAGCGTACAAAAGCATTTTGGTGAGAGTTTTCCAGAAAAAAGTTATTCGTAATGGAATTCAAGCGTGATAGTGCGATTTCTTTATATTTGGCTGGAAAGCAACAAGTGGCTATCTTTAGAGCACTTCAGCATTTAAATGTGAATACAGCTTTTATGTCTCGTACCATCGCTCGTTACCGTGATGCTGGTAGCGTAGCCCGACGGAAGAAAACGGCAACATCAGCAGAAATGGTTCGAAAAGTAAAGAAGCGATTTGATCAAAACCCGCGTAGTAGTGGCCGAAAAATGGCTCGTGAGCTGAACATATCGCAATATTCCATTCGACAAATATTGAATAACTAGCTCGGGGTAAAACAATTGAAATTCCAAAAAGTGCCAGAAATTACACAGCAACAGAAAAAACAGACTCAAAAGAGCTAAAGAGTTGCTTCGCTTTACCGAAAATGGTGAACTGCAGAATTTGGTGTTCTGCGATGAGAAAACATTCGTTGTCCAGCAGTTTGTAAACATACAAAATGATCGTGTTTAATTGCCAATGAGGTCAGCTAAAAATGTGCACCTCAGGTTGACCACCAGAACTCAATCGCCGGCCATGATGATGGTGTGGGCCATCATAACAGCCGATGGTCGCTCTCCGCTCGTATTAATCGACCGTGGCATCAGAATAAATGGCGAATATTATCGCGAAAATATTCTGGAGGGTACATTAAAGCCTCGGGCACGCAAACATTTTATCCGCAGACCAGGACTCAGCACGCGCCACCCAAGAATTGTTACAAGATGAGGTTTCTACGCACAATGGCCAACAAAATCTCCTGATACCAATCCGTTGGACTATTGTGTCTGGAGTATTTTGGAAAGCAAGGTTGGCACTAAAATTACCAAAGTGTCGATCACCTCAAGCAAGCAAGTTTCACCGGGAATGGGCCATAATATCGCAGAGCAGCGTGTGACGGTTTCATTTTCCGTTCGTGCCAAAGCTGACCAATTCGAACAAATCTAAAATTATTCTAAAATTTGATGCTATTTCCAACATTTTTTTTATTCAATAAAATTTAAAAAATATGTAAAAATTATGGCGGTTGACTTTGTTGCAGTTTGTTTTTATCTCATCCTGTACATAATTGGATTTTTAAAAATCATTTTAAATATCAAGATTCGTTCGATTGTTAGGCGCAATAATGAATGTATGAATTTTGAATCTCCACTCGAATAATTCAAAATACTATGAGAATTGAAGTGTGTTTATGACTTTTGTAGTACTAGCCGATATTGCACTAGTAAGCAAAAACTATTAACAAGTTGAACCGGCCATGTGATCAAAGTACCTTCTCTAATATGAAATGCAGTAGCAAATGTAGTAGCTACCGTGTTAGCGAAATAATATAATTCTAATGCAAAAACTCAACGCCAAAGTGCACAGTATCCGCTCTTTTCCTACACTGTATACCAAATTTAGTAACATTAAGTAATTATCATTATCAATTATTAACAATTCCCCTTTGTTGCATCTAGCGAACCTCTTATCAAATTGCAGAATTCAAACTCCCTCCGTTTTTTCCAATATAATGAATTTCCAAATTTAGCCTTGAATTGTTCGAAATTATAATTATTATATTATTATACCCTACAATATTGGCTCAAAAATGTTTACATTTTCGTAATATTTTTACACCACACAACACTTGAGTCGCCATTATCGTACGATCCTCACGGCAGTTTTCATGGGGATTGGGCTAGGGCCCGAACAGAAGCCTATTGTTTTTGAAGATGTTGGAAAAATATTTAGAGGTTGAAATGGACCAAAAAAAATCCTGATTTTGATTGCCATATTACAGGTCACAATTAAGGATCAATCGACGTGTTATTTCGCATGAGATTAGTATTTAGGACAAGGCAGAATCCAAGCGTTTTGAATGGTCATCTGTTAATATTAAGCAGGTAAAGTAGACCACAACTTTTGTGTGGAAATTTTTGAATACCTATCACTACGACAGAGGGTCTCCGGTCAAAAACCAAAGGTATTTGCGGACCAAAATATATTTGTACTTAAGGGTCTTTCCAATATAGAAAATGTAGTGTTGTAGGGTATCATGGTCGTTTGATCTATTCCTAATGAGTGTATATGAAACCAATGATTTTATACCCTCCACCATACTCTTCATTGTATATTAAATTTGTCAATCGGGGACCCCAAAAAGAATATAATTATTTCAGTTCAGAATTAAATTATAAAGTCGTTTGTCTGCCTATCCGTACATCTGCTTGTCACTTGAAATCACGGTAGAGTCCACATTATTTAATCTAGAGCTTTGAAATTTGACACAAATGTTTATATTATGTGTAGGCTGATAGGTATTGAAAAAGGGCTATTTTGCTCCACGCTTAGGTAAGGCCCATGTAACGGTACTGTCAGATTTGAGGTATTTAGAACGTTCCTGCCACAATTTCCAACTAAATCAGCTTAAACTTTACATTTGGGATTCTCGGTACGTCCGTTCTCTCTGTGCAAAACAAAAAATCTCTACAGCTCTACTAATTGGTATAGCTCCCATATAACGGTGGTGGTCTACACAAACTAGCTGCAGATTGTGAATGACATATAATGGCAATTTTTCTAGTGAACCATATGTTTCTGTTTTCATCCTAAACCAATCTCTTCTGTCCTTATTGCCAATAGTTTGTTATCCTGGCTTGTGGCATTTCCCTTCTTTCGTAGATTGAAGACGCAGAGACAGCTATACCTTAATCATTTGCAAAACAAGAAAATGTACATCTTCTTCGCATCTTGTACACATTATACTGCAGTCTCTTACATGCTAGTATTATGGAGTGTAATTGCGAAATGAAGTACTTCATTAGCAGGGTTTTAAGAATCATTTTAGTACAAAAGGTTTTTACAATCTTTATGAGAAATTTTCGTAAAGCATCAATTTTTTTCAGATGTTTCTTCGTTGGTTATAGTTAAGAAATCGAAAGCATTAGTTTACAAATAAGCATAGAGCCAGATTGTCGAACGTGAAGCATGCAATACAAAAATGCATAAACTTAATTTGTACGCTCTTCAATTCATTACCAATGGAATGGGAGGCTATTATGGAGAGAATCTATTCCCATATATGTATATAACAGTAAATCAGTCTATGTAATCGGAAAATATATACGAGTACTTTTTATTTTCTATTTATCTTCTTCACTTTGAATGTATTGCAATATGTTGTATGTTATTCCGAATCCTTTCTTTTTCATAAAGTTTTAATTGTTTCCCCATTATTGTTTTCGTAACCAGTGGGGAAAGAAAAAAGTACTTAATTTGATTTGAGAAAATCGCCATACTGACAACCCCATCATTTAGCTCGTCTTCAATGTTGGGTCTGTGTGTTTTCTGTTTTTTTTTTCTTTTTCTGTTTTCTATGGCGGCGCTTGTTCTAGTGTTGAATTTTATTCAGCTGTTGTCCGTGATGAGTTTTCCTTTTGGCTCTGATGTCGTTCGTTTGGTTGCCTCTGAAAATCGATACGCTGAGAATTATATCTGTAAGTATGAAGGTATGTACCAGCAGTAGAGAAACCAGAAGCAGCGACCGCAGCTACAACAATTCGATGTCAGTGGTAATATATAGCACTTATGGTATCCAATCAGAAAATAAATATATACATTTATTTATTTTTGTAGAATCATTTTATAATAATTTGTTTTATATCTATTAACATTATATCCTTTTTCTTTGTTTTTTTTTTTCTATTCTTTTATTTTTTATATTGCATCACCAAAGTGGCACTGCTATGAAAATTCTATGGAATTTTCTTTTTTTCTGAATGAGAGACACTTACTTTTGGTTACACTTTAATACACACACACAGAGACATGCACACACATTTTTCCTTTTCACAGACATATTTGGTAATTATTCTTCTTCCATGGAAAAGTGAAAAATTTTGCACTGGACAATTTTGTCGTTGCTTTTTTCAATTTGGTCACTAAACACGTCCATATAGAAATGTGCGAAGGGACAAACCCGATTTTCCTTTTTTTAACAATTCAGATCCTTTTTTTTCTATTAACTTTTCTATATATTCTTTTTTGTGAAATCTTTAATGCAATTAAAACGTATTCGTTACTAAGGAGAGACGAGTGTTTTGTAAGACAAATGAGTTAAAACTGATTTTGCTGGTACAACGGATAAGGGTAACTGCGAGTAAAACAGGCGCACACACGTACGGACAAACGCCCATAGTTAAAAGCTCAGCAATTGTCATTTTCTCTATCTCTTCCTGCATGTAGAGGATTTTACGTCAAAACTTCGTTACCGCTGGGTTGAGTTTGCGCCCTAGCCCATGTTGGACCAATAAATATTTCATGTTCACCCTGTTCTCTCACGAATTTCGGGAAATTCAACACGGACTTGAATGAATTCAAAATATAAACAATTGGCAACCAACAGTATCTTGGAGAGCAACATTAATATTGGATGTCCTTTTGAGGGGTTGTCCTTCATTGTAACCCCCGGAAACAGTGGACAAGAAAATGTTGCATAGTACCTGAGAGCACACTGATGGGCTAGTGCTGACGAGGCGAAATGACAACGTGAACAGTGACGTCATGTTCCGGTTATTCCAACATAACCCCCAACAAGAAACACAATCAAACACAAATTCCAACTGTCACATAAGGGTTGTTTTACTTCATTCGCCAAGATTAGTGGTGAGAATGAGTGGTGAATTTTCTGCATAAATGCCTTAAGGTATGCTAAGGATTTTGCAAATAAACATTTTTGATGTCTAGCATTAAATACAGATGGCGCTGAAGTAATAATTAAAAATATTCGAATCGATGACAGTTTGTTTTTCGCACAGAAATCGCAATGTTTATTCATTATAGAACAGTGGTTGCGTTTATTAATCATGATATATTCCTAATAAAACTTTGTGTGTTTTGTTTAAAAAAAAAACTCTTTCAAAATGAACACACAGTTGCTGATAGGCGATAAAATAAACAATACTTCTTTTTTTTTTAATTTGCCATACCTAATTTTTATAATCTATAATAAATGGCGAAATCGGTGAGCATTGTAGAATATAGGTAATTATCATTTTTCGATAAATAATAGCTAAAATATAATTAAAGAGGGACGTTCTAGGATGAGTAGAGACGTTATTTTGTGACAATCGTATTGTATATCATACTAGCTGAAACCGGCATGCTTCGCTATTGCGTTCGCTTTTATATGCATTCAAAATTTTATATTCAAATTTGTATAGAACAAGTAAAAAAGCAGCTAACAGCATTTGGAAGGAACTTGAAAAATTTCAAAAAACTTCCGGAAACTACCACTTAAAAGACTGTTATATGGAGACTATACGAAGACGTGGACCTGCTTACGAAATTTTTTGTCATAGGCTGCAGTACCCATTACGAACTTCAAATACCAAATTTTAAACAATTCCGACAAATAATGTCGCTAAAATCATAAAAATTCCGAATATCGGGATGTACCGTTATATGGGGGATATACGAAAACGTGGACCTGCATACAAAAATTTTTTCCATAGGTTGTAGTTCCCATTAGGATCTTCCAATACGAAATTCCGGTAAAAACTGTCGCTAAAATCATGAATATACCGAATATCAGGAGGTACCGTTATGTGGAAGCTATACGAAAACGTGGACCGACATGCCCCATTTACGAACTTAACCTGCCTGCTGGTAAACTATGCATGTATGCAAACGGTTGTCCTTCTAAATTAGTTCGAAAGATAGCGTGATTACAACAGACAGACGGACATCGCTAGATCGTCTTAGAATTTTTCGCTGATCCAGAATGTAGTTTGTAGGGTCTATTATAAATATTTCGAGAAGTGAATTAATTTTTTGTGTACTTTTTTATGCCCTCCACCAAAAAAAGTATGGAGGGTATATTAAGTTCGTCATTCCGTTTGTAACTCATCGAAATAATCATTTTAGACCCAACAAAGTATATATATTCTTGATCAGCGTAAAATTCTAAGACGATTTAGCCCTGTCCGTCCGTCTGTTGTAATCGCGCTACAGTCTAAACGAATTAAGATAGGAAGCTAAAATTTTGCACAGATCTCTCTTTTGTCTGCAGGCAGGTCAAGTTCGAAGATGGGCTATATCGGCCCACGATATCGTATAGCCCCCATATAACGGTACCCCCGATATTCTGTATTTTGATGATGTTAGCCACATTTTTCAATGGAATTGTCTGAAAATCCACACAAGTAGTTCCTTGTGGGTACTTTATACCTCGGCAGAGAATTATCTATATAGGTTCACAATATCGTATAGCCCCCATATAACGGTACCCCCCGATATTCAGTATTTTGATGATTTTAGCCACATTTTTCAATGGAATTGTCTGAAATTCCACAAAATGAGTCCCATGTGGGCATTTTAAGCCCTCAAAAAGAATTGTCTATATAGGTCCACGATATCGTATATCCCCCATATAACTGTACCCCCGATATTCGGTATTTTGATGATGTTAGCCACACTTTTCAATGGAATTGTCTTAAAATGTATCGATATCGTACATCCCCCATATAACGGTACCCCCGATATTCGGTATTTTGATGATTTTACCCACATTTTTCAACGGAATTGTCTGAAAATCCACATAAGGAGTTCCTTGTGGATACTTTATACCTCGGCAGAGAATTATTTATATAGGTCCACAATATCGTATAGCCCCCATGTAATGGTACCCCCGATATTAGGTATTTTGATGATTTTAGCCACATTTTTCAATGGAATTGTCTGAAATTCCACAAAAGGAGTCCCTTGTGGGCATTTACCTCCCCAAAAAGAATTGTCTATAGAGGTCCACGATATCGTATATCCCCCATATAACTGTAACCCCTGATATTCGGTATTTTGATGATGTTAGCCACGCTTTTCAATGGAATTGTCTTAAAATCAACACAAGTAGTTCCTTGTGAGTACTTCACCCCCTGAGAGAGAATTGTCTATACAGGTCCACGATATCGTATATCCCCCATATAACGGTACCTCCCGATATTCGGTATTTTATGATTTGCCCCACATTTTTCATCGGAATTGTCTGAAAATCCACACAAGGAGTTCCTTGTGGGTACTTTATACCTCGGCAGAGAATTATCTATATAGATCCACGATATCGTATAGCCCGCATATAACGGTACCCCCGATATTCGGTATTTTGATGTTTTTAACCATATTTTTCAACGGAATGGGGTTCTTTGTACACAAGGGGTTCTTTGTGAGCACTTTACCCCCCGACAGAGAATTCTGTATATAGGTTAACGATAACATATAGCTCCCATATAGCGGTACCCCGCGATATTCGGTATTTTGATGATTTTAGCCACATTTTCCAATCGTATTGTCTGAAAATCTACACACGGAGTTCTTTGTGAACACTTTACCCCTGAAACGGAATTGTCTATATAGGTCCACAATATCGTATATCCCCCGTATAACGGTACTCCCCTATATTCGATATTTTGATGATTTTAGCCACTTTTCCAATGGAATTATCTGAAAATCCATACAAGGAGTTCCTTGTGAGTACTTTACACGCAGACATAGATTTGTCTTTATAGGTCCACAATATCGTATATCCCCCATATATCGGCACCTTCCTATATTAGATATTTTAAAGATTTTAAAAGAATTTTTATTGGATTTTATTTTTTTGAAAATTTTCTAATTCGTTCCAAATGGTGGAGGGTATTCAAAGTTCGGCCCAGCCGAACTTACTGCTTTTTTACTTGTTACTGTTAGAAATTTAGAACAAATTCCGTCACACATTCCAAACTTCATTAAAAATATAGCTTCTTTGGTTCATCAAATACACCAAATCGGCCAAAAAATGTATATAAGAACTATATCCAAATCTAAACCGATATCAATATAATTTGACAAATTTATTTGTAGACCAAATTGCGTCACACATTCCAGATTTAATTGAAATTGGAGATATATACCGTGTTTGGTGCATCAAATATACCAAATCGGCCAAAAATCATATTGGAACTATATCCAACTCTGATCCAATTTCAATATAATTTGGCAAATTTATTTTCTGATCAAATCCCGTCACTAATTCCAAATATCATTGAAATCGGACATACATATCGTGTTTGGTGCATCAAATACGACGATTTAGCCCTGTTCGTTCGTCCGTCTGTTGTAATCTTTTGTCTGCAGGCATGTCAAATTAGAAGATGGACTACATCGCATAGCCCCCAAGCAACGTCAAATTTCGTATTTATAATTCTTAATAGGTACTACAGCCTATAACAAAAAATTGCGTTTGCAGGCCTAGGTCTTCCTCCATATAGCCTCCATATAATGGTGCCTCCCACTATTCGGAATTTTGATGACTTTAGCGACATTATTCACCGGAGTTGTTTCAAATTTCGTATTTAGAGATCGTAATGGGAACTGCACTCCAAGTTTAAAAATTTTCTATGCAGGTCCAGGTCTTCGTATAGGCAACATATATCAGTACCTCCCTATATTCGGTATATTAATGATTTTAGCTACATTATTCACCGTATTTTCTTTTTCAAATTTCCCTTTTAAATATTGTAATGGCTTATGACAAAAGTTGCCTATGCAGGTCCACATCTTTGTAAAGACTTATATTGGGATCGGCTATATTCGGTATTTTTAAGATTTTAACAAAATGTTTAGCGGATGTCATCTTTTTGAAAAATTTTCAAATTCGAATCAAATGGTGGAGGGTATTCAAATTTCGAATAAGAAATGAGAAATAAAAAAGTGTGTTCCTATATGGAAAACATTGTAAATATTGCAAACAAAAATTTCAAAATTATCAATATGGCAAAATTTGAAGATTCTTGCTTGTTAGGGAACTTTATTCATTACGTGATTTATATTTTAACAGGGTGTATACAAACACAGATTTTCTAAGCTATGCGAGTTTTCTTTAAAGAGAAATCCAAATTTTAAGAAACTCATCTTTCTGTTGCTTTTCATTTCCGGTTACCCGAACTGTTTGAGGGTTCTTGCCAAAACATAACGCAAATATGATGATCTTGGTACGAAAGTCAATTTTTCTTCTTCCTATATCAGACGGGGTCGCCTTTATTATACCTTGATGATTGAAATCGGGTATAGCATATTTGTGGGTGCTATAGCTGTATGTAAACTGATTTTCTACAAATTTAGCATATTTGATTTTACGATAAATTCGGTGTTAGTACTGAAATCCATCAACTTTTTTCTAATGTAACACATTTTTGCATCACAAACCTGAAATCGGATGACCCGTTCTGAATAAATGTGGGCATAGATATTTCTAAACGGGTTTTGACATTTTGTACCGAAAACCAGTCCTGTGGAGTACACATTAAAGCTATACGGGATTTAGATATGAAATCGGATGAAACACATATAATAAGAGCTATAACGTTATCTGAATCGATTTTCACCAAACTTGACATGCTTGCTTTTATATGCTAGAATTCCTCATATTTCTGTCTCTCCCTGGCTTGTCGGCAAAACACTTACAGGGTGAGATGAAAAAACTGCAACCAAATGTGACAACAGTGACTCGTTTTAAGTGTTTCGTTTTTACTTACAAGTCAGCATAATGCATAAATCGTTTGAACATGTCTTCTTTGTTGCAGAAAATTTGCAAATTGTAAACCCAGTCTTCATAATATTAAATTCCTAATTTTCAAATTTTGAATATTTTTGTTTTTTTTTTCCGCGTGTCGTTTCAGACATGCTACTGTAACCGCTGTAAGATTTTTGATTATTTGTTTTCTGTATCTAATCACGCAAAACAACGCTGAATAAACAGAGTGTCTTAAAATAAATAGGCAATAACTTTTTTCGAAATTCCGTGGGTTTTAAAACTAACGATACATTTTGAAAATATTTATATGGGACTGTTTATTATTATTCGGAGTTCTGGACACCAGGATGGATTTTCCCAAATGTCTCCGAAAATAATATTGGCTCCCATTTTCACATCATTTTTCAAGGCTCTGTTTCATTGAATGATATATTTCAGATACCTTTAAAGCTACGGAATGGCATACGGGACTAAGTTACATAATTATTTAAGCAATGTTATAAATGTAGGCCCAGGAAACCGCCAAAATATTATTTTTCTACCCTCCACCATAGAATGGAAGGTATTTTAAGTTTGTAATTTCGTCTGTAATACTAATAATATACATTTTACACAAAGTATATACATTCTTGATCGGCATAAAATCCAATGTCGATTTAACGATGCCCATCTGTATGTCTGTTGTAATCAGCGTTTGAAAATAAACAGTATTGTGCTGTACCGTAGAGTTTTGTACCGTTCTGAGGTGGAGTGGTGCTCCGCAGTCGGAGCACTACAAAATTGTAGTGTACCACATGGCATAACATTAAAAAAATAATGTACCGGTAGTGTACCAGATATGTGTTGTTAACGATTTGTGAGAAAAATTAGATGTTTGATGTTTTTGATAATGCAAAAAATACTAATACAACACAATATTATGAAAATAAAAAAAATATTTTATTCGTCATGTAGTATTTTTAGATTGGTTGCGAAATAGAGGAAAGTAGAAAAAATGTGGGAATTGGTAGAATGAATAATAAAGGACCAAATCTGAAGTGATAATAATTTGTATTTAACCATTGAAAATTGAAATTTTTAATTTTCCGCGAAAAAGGGAATTTTAGTGGTTGTATTGTAATGGGTTATTATGCAAATAATTTACCCGTTATTTTGTGGTACTGAAAAATCAATGAATGTAGGTGTAAAAAAACTAAATATTTTACAAAGTATGGCCAAGTGTTTAAAATCAGTTTTATTTCGATTTTTTTAATGTGGTGCATGTGGTACACTACGATTTTATAGTGTTCCGACTGCGGTACACTATTATTTTCTAGCGCTTCGACTGCGGCACACTATGATCATCGTTGTGTTCCGGTACAGTGTCACTAAACATTTTTTTGGTAGTGTACCGGTACACTACCGCTAAAATTTTTTAGTGATACTGTACCGGTACAGCACACTATGTTTGTGTACTGTTTATTTTCGAACGTTGGTTGTAATCACGCTATCTTTCGAACGAATTGAGGAAGAAGGCTAAACTTATGTGCACATGTGTATTTTGCTAGTAGGCATGTAAAGTTCGTAAAGGTCCACTACTTCATATAGCCCCTATATTACGGTAACTCCCAATATTCGGTATTATTATGGTATTAGAGACATTATAGTCCGGAATTGCTCAAAATTTCCTATTTAAAATTTGTATTAGGTACTACAGCCTATGACAGAAAATTGTTTATAAAAGTCCATGTGTTCGTATAGCCCCTACATAACGGTTCCTCCCAATATTCGGTATTTTATGGTATTAGAGACCTTATAGTCCGGAATTGTTTCAAATTTCGATTTTGAAGTTTGTAATGAGTACTACAAACTGTAACAGATCCTCGTCTTCCTATGTAGGTTCACATCTTTGTACAGTTCCCATGGTTTTAATTTAAGCAGTATTTTTCGACGGGATTTTTTAAGTTCCTTCCAAATGACGGACGGTATGAAAAGTTTGGTCCGGCCGGACTTTGTTGATTTTTACTTGTTTATTGTCCATAGACATATATGACTAAATGCTCTCAGCTAATATACAAACACAACAAATACAAATAATATAACAATACAAAATATTAGAGAAAATTTACAGACTTGTACAAAAGAAAATCAACATAAATAAGTATTTTTTGATTAAACAATTTTGTTTTTGTTCCTGTCATGGATTTCAGGCGAATTTTGGTTTTTTACTTTTTATTAGTTATTTTTTCGTTCTGAATTTAGTGACACCTGGGGTAAATGTTACAAACTAACGTGATGTATATTTCCATAATATAGCTCCACCTACGTGTCATTTTATAACTAATGACATATGCTCATGTGAAGATGGTACGGACATTTTGAATACATTCTGGTAGTTTTCATATTGTCCCCTAGATGGCTCTATCCTTGTTTTTGTGTAAGAACAGCCGCATGTTCCTTGGGAAACGTGGCAGAAATAGTAAAGTGTAAACAATTGGCTTACTATGTCAACTTGTAAACACACCTCTTAATTTATCAAAATAATGAATAACGAGATGTGAGACATCATAGATTTTTTTGTAGTGAGAAGTGGTACCCATACAAGCTCCAATTACCAAATTTGAAAACGTACGTAGGATTTCCGATATATACAGGGTGAGATGAAAGAACTGCAACCAACCTCAGACTACTGTCAATTCTAACCCACTCGTCCGACAGCTGTTAAAATTATTCCAGTGACATCTCATTATATTGTTTACAAGCGTACAATAGAATTTTGGTGATAATTTTCCAGAAAAAACTTATTCGTGATGGAATTCAAGCGTGATAGTGTGATTTCTATATATTTGGCTGGAAAACTATAAGTGGCTATCGTAAAAGCACTCCAACATTTAAATGTGAATAAATCTTTTGTGTCTCATACTGGTAGCGTAGCCCGACATCAAGGAAGTGGACAGAAGAAAACAGCAACATCAGCATAAATGGTTCGAAAAGTAAAGAAGTGATTTGATCGAAACCCGCGTCGCAGTGGCCGAAAACTGGCACGTGAGCTGAACATATCGCAGTATTTCATTCGGAAAATATTGAAAAATGAGCTCGGTGTGAAGCCATTGAAATTCCAAAAAGTTCAAGAACATACACCGCAATAGAATGAAAATAGACTTAAAAGAGGTAAAGAGTTGCTTCGCTTGGCCGAAAGCGGTGAACTGGCGAATTTGACTTTCTCCGATGAGAAAACATTCGTTGTCCAGCAGTTTGTAAATGGACGAAATAATCGTGTTTACATGCCAAAGAGGTCAGCTGAAAATGTGTACCTTAGTTTGGTCACCAGAACTCAAGCGACGGCCATGGTCATGGCGGCCCTTAACAGCCGATGGTCGCTCTCCGCTCGTATTAATCGACCATGGCATCAGAATAAATGACGAAGATAATAGCGAAAATATTTTGGAGGGTGTATTATATTTTGGCCGCAGACCTTGGACATCCCAACAGGACTCAGCACCATCGCACTCAGCACGTGCCACCTAAGAATGACTACAAAGTGAGATTCCTCGCTTCATTTCCAGCGCACAATGGCTACCAAAATCTCCGGATACCAATGCGTTGGACTGTTGTGTCTGGAGTATTTTGGAAAGCAAGGTTGACACTAAAAAATACCAAAGTGTCGATCACCTCAAGCAAGCGCTTCGCCGGGAATGGGCCAGAATACCGCAGAGCAACATTTGGGCAGCGCGTGACGGTTTCATTGATCGTTTGAAGACCATAATTTGTGTCAAAGGTGACCAATTCGAACAAATCTAAACTTGTTCTAAAATTTGATGCTATTTTCGGCAGTTTTTGCTTTCATTCAAAAAAATTAAAAAATGCAAAAATGATGGCGTTTGACTTTGTTTTCTTATCTCGCCCTGTATATGGAAGCTATAGCTATATCTGAAGCGATTTACACCAAATTTAAAATACTTGTTTCCAGGATAAATTCGGTCAGAATTGCCAAAATTCCGTTCATTTTGGCTGTTATTTTCCATTATTTACACAATAAACCTGATATCGGATAAAGATATGTATGAGAGCTATATCCTAATTTGAACCGATATCGATAAAATTTGACATGCGTATTTTAGAGCGGTATCTGATGTCCGGTACCAAATATCATTCCTTTGAGGGACTTAAAACTACAAATCGGATAAAACATATGTATGGTTGAAGATGTACATGAGAGCTATATCTAAATTTGAACCGATTCCCAACAAAATTCAATAGAGTTTGTCCGTGGACCAAACAAATGTTGTTTGGAAAATTTCATCTCAATCGGATAATGAATATCCTCTACATTTTGTTCACTAAAATACAAGCTCTCACTCACATACATAGACTCACTGACATACATAAATCGACTCAAAAAGTGATTCTATGAAGATCCTCGAATGTAACTATGGGTCTATCGCGCTTCCTTCTCCATGTTACAAAAAAATGCACAAATACAGAATACCCTTACCTAGGGTATAAACACTAAAAAAATATAAGACGACAGACTGTAGCCACAAAATCAGAGCCTGACATTTTCTTGGAAAAAAAAATTAAAAAACCTCACAAATATAATATAAATGGTAATATTGAATACTACAATACCGATTCCCAACAAACGCCGTCGAATTGTGTCGGTGTCGACAAATAGAATAAGAGAAAATAGAGGTGTACCACGTTTTGGTACATCCCCCATATAATGGTACCTCCCTTTTTCGGTTTTTTTGATGATTTTAGCGACATTATTCACCGGAATTGTTTCAAATTTGGTATTTGAAGTTCGTAATGCATACTACAGCCTAAGACAGAAAATTGTTTGTGCAGGTCCACGCGTTCTTATATCCCCCATATAACGGTACCACCCGATATTTGGTATTTTGATGATTTTACCGACATTAATTATCGGAATTGTTTCAAATTTGGTGTTTGAAGTTCGTAATACTACAGCCTATGACAGAAAATTGTCTTTGTAGGTCCACGTCTTCATATATCCCTCATATCTATCTTTCCAATTAAGAAGATGGGCTATGTAGGACTATGATTTGTTTAGCCTACATATAAGGACACTTTACGATGTTCGGTATTTTAATGGTTTACTCACATTTTTTAATTGATTTGTCTAACATTTGTTATTGGAACTCCGTAATAGATCGACGGAATTACATAAAACTTGATATTTGTATCTACCCCTATCACAAAAATTACTGGTATGTTTCCGCATAGCCTTAAATAAAGTTTCCTCGTTAGACTCCATATTTTTTCAAGGGATATTTCCATATTTTGCCTTATAGGCTTGGTAATTTAGTTATGAATGGATCTAATTGGAAACATTTTTACCCTAATTTGCGATTTCGTCTACAGTCATGCGAGCCGACCATTTGATGCCCTACACCTCTACAATTTGCGGTAAAGTTTCTGCAGATATCAGAGTTTCATATCTGCAGAAACTTTTAACTGAATAGAATGATGATTTCCCCAAGAAACATCCGCATATCTACTACACAATAAACATGTTGAACCTAATTGCTCCTCTTTTCGATTAATCATCATAGATTTGAAACCAATATTATGCGAAAACATACGATCTTTAACAAAAAAAATCGTTATTTTATAAAGCACGCGTTCTTCCCACGTCAGATACCTATTTCGTTCTTTCGGAAAGAACAGAAATTTAGTATCCATATATTTTTGATTTCCGTAATTTTGAAATTTTTGCACACAACGTTTTAGTTCCTTCATTTCACCAGCTAAATATTCTCCTTAATATCTAACTCCATAAAAAGTTCCATGTATAATGGTACTTTGTTGAAAACTTTCGCGAACATCTTCCGAAACAATACCCCCGAAACAATAACCCCACCGCAATGCAAAATTTCGAATTTGAAGATCGGACCATAATTGCCCCTGAATATAATACCCCGAGCACAGAGTGTTGTAAGATAATAATAAAAATAAAAATTGTACAATCCAATATTTGCTCTGTTCCAGAACCTGCAAGCATCTACTAGTTTTGCAATTTCGGTTATCGTAGTAAAACTTTTTACATTCTTGCGGTTCTGGAACAAACGAATTGTAAGCCAAATTAAAAAATGCGGTAAAAAATGCTGTAAAAAATATAACCATGGTAAAATTTAGAAGATAGAGTCATTTCAAAAGTATCATCCATTCCTGCATTTTCTGCAATTTACCTTTTCAAATATCACTAAAAACACAGGTTCCCATCTCTGATTTCTGTGTATATAATAGACTAGCTGGCCCGGTCCGCGTTGCCGGCCCGTAGTTTTAGTTTTTAGTGCATATTTTTAAAGCAGAAAAAAGGACAGATGTGACTTATGTACGCGGCACAATTTCTATAATAAGTAATGACTGCATAGTAATTTCTAAATAGAAATAAATATTCATGGCAAAGATTATAATATACGTTCACCTACCTCTGTTTTAGATATTTTGAATGAAAATATGTCTTATTTTTAATCCATAGCCTTTAACTTGAGTGTTAAAAACCTGTGAAAACTCAGATCAATTTTTATTAGAATACAGTGCTGCGTAGTATTTAGTATTGTCCACCTCATAATTGAAGGCAGAATGATTTCAGAATATTCAAAGATAATTACTCTTTTACACCCATTACCGTAAGATGGGGATTCATTTTTATGCCCTCCATCATAGTATGGAGGATATATTAAGTTTGTCATTCGTTTTTAACTCCTCGAAATATACATTTTAGACACAACAAATTATATATATTCATGATCAGCATAAAAGTCTATGTATATAAAATACTATGTCTGTGGAAATCACTCTAGCTTCCGAACGAAATGAAGTAAGTTGAAAAAATCTTACTCTCTTGATATTGAAACTGGGCCATGTAGATCGACGTTTGTTATATCCTCCATATAATGGTACCTCCCTATTTTCAGTATTTTGATGATTTTAGCGACACTACTCACCGGAATTGAATCAAACTTGGTACTTGAAGTTCAAAATGGATACTACAGCCTATGACAGAAAACTGTCTGTGCAGGTCCACGTCGTCGTATAGCCCCATATAACGGTACCTCCTGATATCCGGTATTTTGATGATTTTAGCTACATTATTCTTGAATATTTTTCAAGTTTCAAATTTGAATATTGTAATGGCTTATGACAAAAGTTGCGTATGCAATTCCACGTCGTCGTATACATACGGCTACATTCGTTATTTTAAAGATTTTTTAACGAATTTAATATATGCGAAATCTTGGATATCAGCATCTATGTTACAGTCAAAAATGACATTTTCATGTATATTTAATTTCGCTGGAATTAAAAATATTGGCGGTTTAATGGAATCCATCCAAATGTGTAGGCTTTGGTCCAGCCCTAAACTCTAGTCCCATTCTAAATTCTGAGTCGAATTGTCTATAATTCTAACCTCCAGACTAATTTAAAAAAAATCTGTTTTAGGTCCATTTTAAACCCTAAATATTTTGCGATTATCTCCCCCAACAAAAGGCTTCTAGTGCGACCTTGACCCTACCTCCATGCTAAATTTCTGTAGCAGACATAGCTAGATCACTACAGCTCGGATATATAGTTTCCTATGTCATAGACCAATATTTTTGGCCCAATTAAACTTATAGTATCCCAATACATATTGCTGTAGGATATAAAAACGAATTTAAATGTCTTTCTTAGAGTGTTTTTATGGGACGAAATATTGACTTATTTTATTAAGGCATTTTCCCATACCATTCGGCACTAGTTCGTAATATATTTATCTTGAATTCCAATACCCTAATTTTGAGTATGATTTATAATATTTTACATAAATACTAGTCTGAATCTATCGTGACGGTTCTAACCTTTACCAACTTATTTTAAATTGTTCTCGTGAGTGACAATTACTCTCTTATCTTTTCAATATTTATTCCGTGCTAAAAATTAAGATTCTAGTTCCATATTTATATAGGCGATTATATATGTGATGCTCTCGTGCACCATCACCTTTACGGTGACAATTGATTTGAAAATCTATTTTTCGTTAAGAAGACTGATAACGACTGCATGAGGTATAAATACCGGCTCAAAATGTGCAATGCCAAATAGTCTCTTGGTTCTGGATATAGCGGACATATCTTCTAATCATGAAATTGCCCATTGTGCTATTGGCCTTTATGGGCATTGCAACACTGGTTTCTACAAAAAATGCCACGGTAGCCGACAAATCCTACCTGGAGAAACAGAAATTTCTTTACGAAATTGTCTATCGCATTGAGGATCCGTTGATGTTTGAAGAGTGGATAAAGCTAGGAAAACATTTAATTGTTGAGAAATCTTTTTACGACGTGAGTAGATGTTCGATGTAGAATTCCATGTATTCACAATCCTTTTTTTCCAGCACTATGACATCCACATGGAAAAGTTTTGGGAATCCTACAAGGAGAAGGCTCTCTTGCCCAAGGGCGAATTTTTTGGCAATCTTGTCAAGTCTCATTATATGCAAACATGGGGACTTTTTAATTTCTTCTACTATGCCAAGAATTGGGAAGTGTTCCAGCGAAATGTTTGCTGGGCCCGTATGCATGTCAACGAAGGCATGTTCGTACATGCTCTTACTTTGGCGATAATACATCGAGATGACTTTGTTGGTCTGATGCTTCCCTATATCTATGAGATATTTCCGCAGCATTTCTTCGACAGCCGATTCATTTACGCTGCCGAGAAATTCGATTTCAATATCTGGAGCAAGTATGCAATGTACGAGAAACAGTACCTTGATGTCTATTACAAGAACAACAACAACAATGACAGCATGGGTAGTTATGTTCACATGAAGGACTGGAAAATGTGGCAATGCACTATGGGTTTTTTTACGTTTATTTTGGCATAAACTCTAATTTCAAAGCTATTGAATTGAAATTTGGTTTGTATGCATTTTTTATGCTTCCAAGATGACCTACCAATTTTCATATGATTTGGGGAACTATTTCATATAGCTGCTATATAGCCGATCTGGCCGATCTGACCCAACTTTTTTGTTTATGAAGCTATTGAAGTGAAATTTGGTTTGTATTAATTTTTTATACCCCAAAGATGACTTACGAATTTTCATATGATTTGGGGAACTATTTCATATAGCTGCTATATAGCCGATTTGACCCAACTTTTTTGTTTATGAAGCTATTGAAGTGAAATTTGGTTTGTATTCATTTTTTAAGCCCCCCCCCCCAAGATGACTTACGAATTTTCATATGATTTGGGGCACTATTTCTTATGTAGCTGCTATATAGCCGGTCTGGCCTATTTGACCCAACTTTTTTATTTATGAAGCTGTTGAAGTGAAATTTGATTTGTATTCATTTTTATGCCCCCAAGATGACCTACGAATTTTCATATGATTTGGGGCACTATTTCATGTAGCTGCTATATAGCCGATCTGGCCGATCGGCTATGATGATTTGGAGAAACATACTGCTCATTCATTACAATAATTATACTTTTGCTAAGCCATTTTGAATGTTTAGTTTTAAATCGCTCTAGTTTACGGATGCACTTTGGCAAATGCTTTTTTATATAATTAACAAAATCTTTCACTTGTTTTGATATCAAACGCATTTGGTCTTCATTTAAACTGATATTATTGATATTCTGTAACACATATTTCACAAGTGCATCTTCTGAGCGATTGTTGCTTCTCCAAATTTCAATATGCGCTGCATGGACAAACACATGTTTATCTGCAAAACACGTGTTGGCACAAAATAGAACAAAAAAGGCTAGTTACTCATTAATTAACACACTTTTGTTAATAACTTGGCATTTATATCTTTTTGCAATGCTTTGCCATTCACAAGTTACACTCCACGGAACACAACTACAATTTATAGATTTTATATAAAGCTATACATAAACGAAACAATTCACAGTATTACAACAACAGACAATTATGACAAAAAGGGCACCTCGTCTTAATTTTACATACCTGCACTAACGTTTTCCATAATTACACATTTTATTTTTTTCAATTTTGTCAAATCAGAAGCACTTGAACTTAGCTGATCTTTACCGCCAGTTGTACCAAAACAAAGTGACTTTCAAACAGCTGACTTTAAAAGCTCGCCAGCAAAAAAGGGTTGCCACCCGTATTGATATTAAACATTTTTTTTTCTAATATGGGTATCTACATTTAGGAAATAAGTTAAATTTCAAAATATGAAACCAAAAAAAAATGACTTTATGCCAAAAAATCATGCTTTTTACCCATAGTGCAATGGTGGAAACTGATGGGTCTGGACAAACAGTGGTACATGGAGGATAACTATATGTTGCGCGAAAATATTTACAAACATAACAAAGATTCGCAGTGGCTGTCAATGATGAGGGATGTTAAAATGATGTGGATGCCCGTCGACTACACCCGTGACATTGACTTTGCCAATGAAGAGTTGAGGCTCTCCTATTTCACTGAAGACGTGGAATGGAATGCCTTCTGGTACTACATTAATATGGACTATCCCTTCAATTTGGATGGTAAAACTTTTCAGTTGCAGAATGATCGTCGTGGAGAATTTTGGATGTATGCTATTCAGAAACTATTGTCCCGTTATTATATGGAACGTTTGTCTAATGGTTTGGGCGACATTCATCGCATTTCACGTTCGCAATCTTTTGAGCACGGTTATAATCCACGACTTGTGGCATATAATGGTCTCGGTTTCAGTTATCGGAAAGACTACTATCACCTTTACGATTCGGGTAACTTTGATATGCTAGAGAGACTACGTGAGTTCTTTGCTCGAGTCGAGCGAGTGGTTGATTTGGGTTACTATACAATGAAAGATGGCACTGTTGTGGATTTGCGTAATCCAGATGCTGCAGACATGATTGGAAGTATTTTACAGGGGAACATTGATGTTATGGACAAATACTTTTTCAATTATTGGTATTTGTATTCTCACATGTATGTGGCAGATGTGGGCTTTAATGATGTGGAAGTAGTTCCTCATGCGTTCCTCAACCTCGAAACTGTTGTCAGAGATCCATTGTTCTATAGCCTCCATAAGCGAATACTTGATGTATTCTACCGCTTTAAAGATTCATTGGGCCCTTACCAGCGCGAAGAACTCTCGTTTCCGGGTGTTTACATTAAGGATGTGAAGGTTAGTGAAATGGTGACATACTTTGATCTGTTTGACTATGATGTGACCAATTTGATAAATGGCAAGATGCGATTTGTTGATGGCGAGTTTAAATGGGAGAAAACATTATTGGCGCGTCAAATGCGTCTAAATCACAAGCCATTCAACTTTGAAATTACCGTTGAATCGGACAAAGCTCAAAAGGTATACGTTCGCGTCTTTCTTGCACCGAAACACAACGAGTTGGGTCAAATTATACCACTAAATGAAAATCGCTTGAACTTCTTCTCGTTCGACAAATTCTCATATGAATTATCGGCTGGCCTGAATACTATAAAACGCAACCCGGCCGACTACAAATTCACTTCGCCAGATTCGCTAACCTACACCGAAATGTATCACTACATTAAATTGGCTTACGAAGGCAAATATGAGTTCCACCTAAATATGAGCTATCCACATTTCTCCTTCCCGAATCGTCTCATGCTGCCACGTGGCTGGGCACAAGGCATGCCAATGCAACTATTCTTTATGGTCACTCTGGACGACGATGACCACGAACAGTTCGACTATACTTTCTCATGTGGTTTAGGATCTGGTCGCCGGTGGTTCGACAAGAAATCCTTAGCTTATCCATTTGACAGGGAAATTGATGAGCACGATTTCTATGTGCCCAACATGTACTTTAAGGACGTTATGATCTATCATCAGGATAATTTAAAGTTCTACCGCCAACACAATTACACAAACTACGGTCATTTTGATTACAAATACTTTGAGAACTATTATACCAAAGGTTTAATGAATTAAAATATAAAGAGATATGTCAATGTTTTTTTCTATTTGAATAAAAACTTGTAACATTTTATTGTAAAGATCAAAGTCAATTGTTGCCTGTAGGGCGACTGAAAAATAAAGAAAAAATTGAGTTACAATCCCTGAAAATTTTGCGATGATCTTTAAACACAATAGACTTTTATTCTGACCCTAATCTAATTACGATCTGTTTATATGTAATTCCCCCCAAAAGATAGTTTTGTGGGGTGTAAAGGAATATTACAAAATGTACAATTCAATACAGCAAAGTACAATTCAAATTGAAAATAATTGATGTAATACAAATATGAGGTCAAAAGTCGGGCGATCGCGATAAAATTTGGCAGAGGTATTTTTGTATCTGACCTGGTGTGAAAGACTTAACACCAAATCGGATAAAACTTATACATGGGACCTAAGTTATATCTGAACCTATTTTCACCAAATTTGAAGTACTTATTTCTGGGCTGAGTTCGGTCTGAAGTACCAAAATTCACTCCATTTGGGCTGATATTAGCCATTTGGTGCACAATAAACCTGAAATCGGAATATGATATATACAGGGTGAGATAAAAAACTGCAACAAAGTCAAAAGCCATAACTTTTATATATTTTTAAAATTTTATTGAATGAAAGCAAAAATGTCGGAAATATCATCAAATTTCGGAATAAGTTTAGATTTGTTCGAAATGGTCACATTTGGCACCAATTATGACGGCCAATGAAACCGTCACACGCTGCCCGAATGTTACTCTGCGGTATTTTGGCCCATTTCCGGCGAAGCGCTTACTTGAGGCGAACGACACTTTGGTATTTTTTAGTGCCAACCTTGCTTTTGAAAATACTCCAGACACAATAGTCCAACGGATTGGTATCCGGAGACTTTGGTGGTGCTGACTCCTGTTGGAATGTCCAAGGTATGCGGCCAAAATGTTTGCGTGCCCAAGGCTTTAATATATCCTCCGGAATATTTTCGCGATAATATTCGGCATTAATGCGAGCGGAGAGCGACCATCGGCTGTTATGGCGCCCCACAACATCACCGTGGCCGGCGCTTGAGTTCTGCTAGCCAACCGAAAGTGCACATTTTCAGCTGACCTCTTTGGCAAGTAAACACGATCATTTTGTTTGTTTACAAACTGCTCGACAACGAATGTTTTCTCATCGGAGAAAACCAAATTCGGCAGTTCACCACTTTCGGCAAAGCGAATCAACTCTTTAGCTCTTTTGAGTCTATTTTCTTTCCGTTGCGGTGAAAGTTCTTGAACTTTTTGAAATTTCAAGGGCTTTACCCCGAGCTCATTTTTCAATATTTGCCGAATGGAATATTGCGATATGTTCAGCTCACGAGCTATTTTCGGCCACTGTGACGCGGGTTTCGATCAAGTCGCTTCTTTACTTTTCGAACCATTTCTGCCGATGTTGCTGTTTTGTTCCGCCCACTTAAATGACGTCGGGCTACGCTACCAGTCGGGCAACGCTACCATTATCCAGACCGATTCGGATGTGCGTAAATACATTCCATTCGGACGAATATTACACATTTGGCACAAAAAATTAAAATCGGACGAAGATATATGAGAGTTATACCTTAATTTTGGCCGATTATCACAAATTTCAATATGGTTCGTCCTTGGGTCAAACAAATCATACATGTGAAATTTCATTATAATTGGACAGAAAATGTTAACTCCATTTTAGTTCTCAATAAAAATACATAGACAGCCAGACAGTCGGACGGACGGGATCCATAAATCGACTTAGAAATTGATTATATGAGGATCCTCAAAAGTTACTATGGGTTACAAACAAATGCACAAACACATAATACCCTAAGCGGTGTAGGGTATAAAAATAACTAGTAAAAAACAGCTACATTCGACCGGGCCGAACTTGGAAGGTAACCTTATATGCCTGCAAATGTATTTTTCATAAGCTGTAGTATCCATTAAGACCTTCATATACGAAATTTGAAACACTTCCGGTGAATAGTGTCGCTAAAATCATCAAAATACCGAATATAGGAGATACGTTATATGGGGGCTATACGAAAACGTGGACCAACATGGCCAATTTACAAACTTAAATACAAAATACACATGTGTGCAAAATTTTAGTCTTGTATCAAAATTCGTTCAAAAGAGTGTGATTACAACAGACAGACGGACATCGCTAGATCGATTTAGAATTTTATGCTTATCCAGAATATATACTTTATAGGGTCTAACATGAGTATTTCGAGGAGTTACAAACGGAATGACAAAGTAAATATACCCTCTTCTTTTACATATATATTGTGCATATTTTGTTAAATTTCCGATGTCTTAGCTGTCATCACCAGTGTAATGGTCAGAAGTGACCCTTACGTGCATTTGTGATTTTTCCGGGGTAAAAAATATTCAAGGTTCAATAGAAATTTTGGTATTTTTGCACAAAATATATTATCCGATGACCATCCAAATGTGCAGGATAAACTCTTACCCCATTGAATGTTCGGCGATCATCTCCCCCAACAATAGGCTTCTATTCTGACCTTAACTCCATGCGAAATGTCGTGAGGACCGGGCCTTAATTGCGACCTGTAGAGTAATTACCAATTAAAATCTACAGACGGACAGATACACATAGCTAGATCAAATTAGCTCGACGATATATATATGTAAAATCCGACCCCTTACAAATAAAAAAATAAAACCAATTATATATTTTCATACTTTAAATCTGAACACATTTTTATAATCAACACCATAGAAAGGAGGCTATATTAAATTTGTTATTCCATTTCTAACGCCTCTGATTATTTATGGGACACGTCATAAAATTTATATATTCTTGATAAGCATAAAATTCAAAGTCGATTTAATATCACCTGTATTTGCCCCTGTCTGTTCAAAATCCAGATACATTCAATATTATTTGACTTAGAGTCATATAACGGTATCTCCAGGTTATTTTGATGACTTGGGCAAAATTTTGTTAACGGAATTGTTCACAATAAGTAGCAAGATCATATAAACATTTCGATAAAGCTTCCGTGTAACGGTGCCGTGAACTTTATGGGTTATTAAATACTTTAACTGCATTGCCGAAACCACATAGTGGTGGGTATTATGACTATGTGCATTTCTTTGTAACATGGAAGCGAGATGGACCCATAGTTACTTTTGAGGATCTTCATAGAATCACTTTCTGAGTCGATTTATGCATGTCAGTCAGTCCGTCCATTCATGTATTCTTGTGAACAAAATACAGATCGCTTTTACAATTCGATTGAGATGAAATTATGCAAGCAATATTTTTTTTGATCCAAGGACGAACCCTATTGAAATTGCTGATAATCGGATCAGATTTAGCTCCTATATATCTTCAACCGATTTCGGGCTAATTGTGCACCAAATGGCTAATATCAGACCAAATGACCTGAATTTTGGTACATCGAATTCGGAGAAAATTGGTTCAGATATAGCTATAGCTCCCATATATTGGATGAAATAAAACCAGTAAGGAAAGTCTTAAATTCGGGCGGGCCGACTTTATGATGTCCTACACCACTTTGCATATTTAGTAGAGCTTCGCATAACAATTAAAAGTTTTTTGTGGGTTAATTAAATAATATAAGCTATGATTGTAATTATAATTTAAGTTCAAAGGACTTAATTTGCCGAAGAATTTGCTTATTCTCAATTGGGGCTTTTATTGCTCATTTGGTGCACAATTAACTTGAAATCGGATATAGATATATATGGCAGCTATATCCAAATCTGAACCGATCTCGATAAAATTTGGCATAGATATTTCTGAGCTGTATTTGATATATGTTCCGGAATATCGTTGTCACGGAGTGCATGTTACGGAATTTGACGTACTAGCTTCTAGACAAAATTCGGTAGTAAGAGCCAAATTCCATCCCATTTGGTCTAATATTACACGTTTGGTGCACAATAAAAAGCAAATGGGACGAAGTTGTATATGGGAGCTATATCCAAATCTGTCCCGATTTGGATATAATTTAGCAAAGTAATTTGTGAGCTGTATTTGATATATTTCCCCAAATACTGTTGTTACAGAGTGCATATTACGGAATTTGACGTACCAGCTTCTAGACTAAATTTGGTTGTATGTGCAATATTCGATACTATTTGGGCTGATATTACACGTTTGGTGCACAAAAAAGGCAAATCGGACGAATATATAT
Organism: Musca domestica; assembly: GCF_030504385.1. Classification (NCBI taxonomy): domain Eukaryota; kingdom Metazoa; phylum Arthropoda; class Insecta; order Diptera; family Muscidae; genus Musca; species Musca domestica. The sequence goes on along the minus strand of NW_026712363.1, from coordinate 7,870,637 downwards.
ATGGAAGCTATATCTAAATTTTGACTGATTATCTCCAATAGGGTTCGGTTGGGCCAAACAAATGACTTGTGCAATATTTCATCTCAATCGAATAATAAATGCGACCTGCATTTTGTTCACAAGAATACATGGACAGACGGACGGACATGCATAAATCAACTTAAAATGTGATTCTATGCTGATCACCGAAAGGAACTATGGGTCTATCTCGTTTCCTTCTTCATATTACAAACTAATGCACAAATACATAACGATAGCCACTTGTTTTTTCCAGCGAAATATAAAGAAAACCCACTATCACGCTTGAATTCCATCACGAATAACTTTTTTCCGGAAAATTCTCACCACAAAAGCAGTCTGAAGTTGGTTCCCTGTATATGTCTCATTTTACCCTGTATATGTTTCAACCGATTGGGTGTTTAAATCTCCCACTTTCGGAATATGCACTCTACAATAATGATATTTTGTACCATATATCTCATAGAGCTCAGAAATAACCAATATAAACCTTTTTTAAGAGGGCTCTACTAAATGTGCATAGTGGTGTAGGGTATATAGTCGGACCCACCCCACTTTTAACCTTTCCTTACTGGTTTTACATAGAATGCATTAAAATGCACTTCCTTATACTTCATTTTAATGAGTTTCATTTAAGGCAAACAACTGAAATGGACTTAAATCATTTTTAATTATACCCTCCACCTTGAAAAGGTCATTCCGTTTGCAACACCCCTAAATATTCGTCGTAGACCCCAGAACGTATATATATATCCATGATCAGCATAAAATTCTAAATCGATTTAACGAGGTTCTGTTGAAATCACGATACATCCCACATTATTTGACATAGAGCTTTAAAATTCAGCACAACAATTTTTATTGTCTCTAGGATGGTGAATGAGAAATGAATGAAATTGATAAATGAGATAGATCAGTCTACGTTTTTGTATAGCCGCCATATAACGGTTCCTGCCAATATTCGGTATTTCGATGATTTTTGCCACATCTTTTTACGGATTTATCTAAAAATTGGTATTTGTAGGTGTAATGGATTCTAGCTGCGGTGGAAGAATACTGAATATCTATATCCATGCACATATAACGGTACCTACCGATATTCGGTGTTTTGATTATCCTAGTAATATTTTTTCAAATTTGGCGTTTAAGACTCGCACCCGTTTTTGGTATGACCCCATATAACGGCCTTACTAATTTTGTGGTCTTTTGATAAATTTAACTGCATTATCCAAACGGTCTTACTGGAATATGAAGTTAAAAGTGCAACACGCTTGAATTCAGATACTTTTATATAAAAACAAATAAGCAAGGGCTATAGACGTGCGGGGCCGACCATGTGATACCCTACAACACTACAATATGTTAGAAGCTCCCTTATGTCCAAATCCATTTTGGAAGATTTCGCTTTTGAAATTTTGTCACGGAACACTACCCAAATATTACCCTTAGCATTTTGACCAGGGACATTTGTTGTGTCCATTTTACAGCTAAATATATTCCAATGGTCATACAAAATGCTGTCCTTAACTCTCTTCTCAGGTGTGACAATTGGCTTCAATTGTGTGATCAGAAATTTTTCTTTTGTTTTTGGTTCATTTTAACAACTAAATATTTTGTGATCATTTACAAAAAACAAGAGGCCCCTCTGTATCTCCACATTGAGACTCATCTATATGATTTGATTGTCTACGATATTTGGTTCTATTCGTCAACGAAATCAGCATAAAAAAGCCAGATGTTCGCCTTTTGTGTATTTCTGATATTACCCGTGAGTAATGTTGGTATTTTTTTCACACAAAAGCAGTGGTCCATTCTACCCGCTGCCCTAAATTCTAACTTCATGCGAGATTTCTTGTCATTTGGCTTCTATTTGTTACCTTTATAACGGCTGCAAGATCAGGAACATTTTTAGTTGTTGGTTCACTTCAACCCCTAAATATATTGCGGGCATATTTGAAAACAATAGGCCTAGTCCTTCTTTGACCTTTCCTTGAGCCTAACCCTTCTCTTATGAAAATTTTCGTGAGAATCGGACAATAATTGCAATCTGTATATAATATCCCCAACCTGTGTGGTAAGGTGAAAAAAAATTTACAAAATATACACTTCAATATCAAATTGAAAAAATCGCATGCGATAAAAAATATTAAAAAATAAAAAAATGTCACAAAATACTACAAAATCTATATTAACATCATTATTGACATCTTTTTATGCGATTTTTTTTAGATTGTATACTTTTATGCCAAGAAGGCATTCTGAATTGACAAAATTTGTCAAAATCGGTCCAGCCATTCTTGAGATATAAACGTTCTAGCTAGCATCCCCTTCCTTTGTATGTACACATTGTATATATTTCGCTATATAACCGATATATTTACTATCGCCATCTACAAAACGGTCAGAATTGACCTCTTTGTTTATTTGTGATTTCGCCGGGATTACAAATATTCGCGATTTAATGGAAAATTTTATTTTTATTTAATACAAATATTATGGTCTATTTTACCCACTAAATATTATCCGATGACCACAAGAATTGGAAGCCTTCTGGTCAGCCCTCAGTTCTAGCCATATTCTGACTTTCGCGTCGATTAGTCTATAATTGCGACCTATAGAGCATCTGCAAAATCAGGAAAATTTTCAATTGTTGGTCCATTTCAACCTCTAAATATTATGCGATCATCTCCTTAACCCCGGCTCCATTTTAAATTTCGTGAGGATCGGGCCATAATTACGACCTGTAGAGTTATTACAAATTAACATGTACAGACGGACATACATAGCTAGATCGACTCAGCTCGGCGATATAGGAAGATCAATATATACTTTCCTATGTTGGAAAACAATATTTCGAGGTGTTACATAATTTTTGGCTCAATCAAACTTATAATACCCCCAACACATAGTGTTGTAGAGTATAATCATTCCTTTCAACCATGCCGAACTTAATGATTTTTTACTTGTTTTTATTTAAAAGTTCAGTCACTCAAAACCGAACTACAATTAAAAGATACTGTTGCGATCGATTACTGGAGTCACTTGGAATCACTACTATGACTTCCAATTTTCCCCTGTTTAGCCTCAAACTGAGAAGTTCCAAAAGCTCAGCACTCATATATAATTGAAAAGGCTGTAATTCTCTGTATTTTCGTACCCTTGATTTGCAGATTTTCATATATTACGTCTTTTCTTATATCTCTGCACCAGGAGTGACCCCAATCACAGTTCGTGCCCTTAAAGTACAAATTTCCAAAATCCAAAATCAGTGACGCTCAAAAGAAATTTAATTTAATTCAATGCCAGCTTCAAACATTCCTCGATGGGCCAGTCTTTCACCACTATAAGATAGAAGTAGAATTAATTGTTGAGGTAAATAGTTTGAAATTTGTTATTTAAAATTTTCAGTAAGTATCAAGTTGTCCTAGATATGAGTATACTGCACCATATTAGCTATGTTTTCGCCATATTTTCCAACGTAAGTTAATATTCCGAGATCATTATTGGTACCAGAGCCTCTGACAGCGAAATGTCTTTATAGATTGACGTGTTTGTATAGTTTCCAAATAATGGAATTATACAAACATATTGACATTTAAGAGAGTAAGGAAGCACAAATGTTTTGTACAAATATTTCAGAACGGTTGCATTCGGATATATTTACAAATGGTGTAATTTCATCAGCTATTAAAATTTAGCCCAACTTAACACCTTTTTTGTTTATTAACAAATACTAAAGAAAAAAAAAAACAAAGTAACTAATTTATTTTTGTTTTTTTTTTTTTTCAAATTTTAACATTGGGCATTGTTATATTTCTTTGTTATGGGCATGTTTTGTCATACATACAATCTTATATGGCTAAATTAATAAATAATAATCATAATGGTAATAATAATAGTAATAAATTATTTAATTAATGCGATCTCTATTTAGACTAATTATTTAAAAATTAAAAATCTTTAAATAACTGGTAATCACTTTGGTCTACTGCCTGGGCGGGTTTCCAATCACCTTCGGGATAATCATCAAAATTGCTTGTATCTCCGTCGAATTGCACCTCTGGTATGATTGGAGGCTGTTTTAAGAAAGAAGAATAAAGAATGCAATGTTAATAGAAACACCACTAATAGCAATTCATTATTTAACCAAAGTATTAAATTAGCACAGCAAATATAAATAAAAGAAAAAATTTGGCATAATTATTAAACAAAAGAAATAGATGCAAGAAAAATACTACAAATATCATACAATAAGTGCAAAAATTATAAACAAATAAAAAATAAATCAAACAATGATTGTATTTGGCAATGGTTGAAAACAATAAACTACAAGTAATATAAATATTCTTTTGTTTTAAAATAAGTTCTTGCCAGGAGGGGGATATAGTAGTATATTCTAGACTGTATCACAAAATTTGTTGAAAACTGATTTACAATCTCTATCAATGACTTCAAATTTAAACAAAATAACTTTTAATATAATAAATTCTTTAGAATCAACGGGATTTTTATACCCTCCACATTGGAAAGGAGGGTATATTAACTTTGTCATTCCGTTTGTAACATCCTTAAATATTCGTCTTAGACCCCATAAAGTATATATATATTCATAATCAGCATAATATTCTAAGTCGATTTAACGATGTCAGTCTGTCCGTCTGTCTGTTGAAATCACGATACAGCCCACATTATCTGACGTAGAGCGCCAAAATTTAGCAGAGCTATTTGCATTGTGTCTAGGATGGTTGGTATTGAAAATGAGATATATCGGTCCACGTTCTGGTATAGTCCCCATATAACGGTACCTCCCGATATTCGGTATTTTGATGATTTATGCCACATTTTTTCACGGATTTGTCTGGAAATTGGTATTTTTAGGTTATAACGGGTCCCTGAGCGTGTGGCAAAACATTGCATGTATAGGTCCGCGTTGTGGTATAGCCCCCATATAAAGGTACCTCCCAATATTCGGTATTTTGGTGATTTTGGACACATTTTTTCACGAATTTCTCTGAAAATTGGTAGTTGTAGATCATAATAGGTCCCAGTTCGTGTGGCGAAACATTGTATGTATAGGTCCGCGTTTTGATATAGCCCCCATATAATGGTACCTCCCGATATTCGGTAATTTGATGATTTTTGCCACATTTTTTCACGGATTTGTCTGAAAATTGGTATTTCTAGGTCATAATGGGTTCTAGCTCCTTTGGCGAAACATTGCATGTGTAGGTCCAAGATTTGGTATAGCCCCCATATAACGGCATCTCCCGATATTCGGCATTTTAATGGTTTTTGCCACATTTCTTCTAATGTTTCCTTTACCCGGCCGAACTTAATGTTTTTTTGCTTGTTTAATATTTCTTCTGTTTTCATTTGATGCCTAGTGTTTTTTCATACACAATATTCCACCCCATATATCTGCCATTATAGCATTAATTGAATCTCATTATTTGTCAAAGATCACATTTGGCTTTTTTTATAGTTTGCAGTGACGTCTCAGAATTAAATATGAGGCTAATATTTGAAAATGTTGTTGTAAATAGGGTTGGTTCGAGTATGAATCATTTTGGTGAATGTTGAATGGCAATTAATTGAAACTATATGTAGGTATTGTATGTTCTTATGTGTGCTTTTGAGTGAAATAAGCAGGTTCTGCTAGACAATTGAGACAGATGCAATTTGTTCGAATACAGATAACAATTAATAGAAAAAAATATATTGTAGACGCAAATTATTATTTGTTTTCTTTTTTCTAACAATAATATTCAATGCTAGAAAAATAATAACAAGTGAGTTATTTATACACATATATTGGTATGCAAAAATGTACACTTTTTTAAAAAGTGTCGGGTGAGGTGACAATTTGTGTAAAACATAATACTTGGAAATTGTTTCATATCGTTATGGGCGATTTATTACGGTAACGTATACATGGGATATCGAACAAATAAAATGCCCATAGAAAATATTTATGCAAATAATTAAATTTGCTTCAAAATCTTTTAAATATCGCATGAGCCGAATAACCCATTACAAGATAATGTAAAATCGGTAAGGAAAGGTCAAAAGTCGGGCGGACCGACTATATAATAACCTATACCACTAAGCTTTTTTAGTAGAGCTCCCGTAACAAAAAAGTTTGTGAAATAGATCATACCTACTATGAAACTTATTTAAACGCGTATCATGGCTTTAGAGTAGTCACAATTTGGGAACTATATCCAACTCTTATTTGATTTTCAACAAATTTGACGGAGACTTTTGTACCTATAGCACCAAATAACATTGCTGACTTCGATGAGAATTATATTAAAAAACTATTTACTGGAGCAGTAGACAGAGTTTCACCAAATGGAAAAATTCGGTTGAGTATGAAGAAATTTATCCAATTTGGGCTGATGTTACATATGTGGTTCAAATAACCGGAAAATGGGATAAAGATGTATATCGAAGGTATATAAAAATCTGAACCGATCTCAGTAATATTTGGCAGAGGTATTTGTATACGATATATGGTACCACCTATCATTGTTGTGGAAAACATATTGCGCATGTGAGGGACTTTAACACCAAATCGGACGAAACATATATGAGAACTATAGCTATATTTGAACCGATTTTCACCAAAATTTGAAGTACTTGCTTCTATATTGTATTCTCTCGGAAGTGCAAAATTTCAGTCAATTTGGACTGATATTAGCCATATGATCTGAACCGGTTTTTACCAAAAGTTGAAGTATTTGCTTCTGTGAACATTTTTATGTTCCACGTCCAAATTACAGGGTGAGATGAAAAAACTGCAACCAACTTCAGACTGCTCTCATTTCTAAGCCACTAGTCCGACAGCTGTTAAAATTATTCCAGTGACAGCTTATTATATTGTTTACAGGTATACAAAAGCATTTTGGTGAGAATTTTCCAGAAAAAAAGTTATTCGAGCGTGATAGTGGGATTTCGTTATATTTGGCTGGAAAACCACAAGTGGCCATCGTTAGAGCACTCCTTTGTGTCTCGTACCATCGCTCGTTAACGTGATACTAGAAGCGTTGCCCGAAGTCAAGGAAGTGGACGGAAGAAAACAGCAACATCAGCAGAAATGTTTCGAAAAGTAAAAAAGCGACTGGCCGAAAATGGCTCGTGTGGCTTGGGTTCTTGATTGTCATAATATATTCGATAAATATGGTTCGCGAGGACCAGTTTGTTCATTATTTGACTTTATTCTTGAACATCTTACCATAATTTGTTAGCCCTCATAACACGTTATTCAACGGAATGGGTCAATATATGTGCTTTAATATCTTAGAATAGTTTCTGCAATATCATCATAGGAATAGAAGATTTAAAATATTTGGCTACAATATATACCAAAGTGCAATAAAAGCATAATTGAGGATAATACACTGACGTTACTAGGAAGCTCCTGCCGGAATGATAATGACATAACTATACAAGACGTTAATGAAAGACTCAATCAAAAATTTTTGTAGTCATAACCAAACAAATAAGCAAGGGTGAGAGATAGCCTACAGAACTATAATTTCCGGTAAATTTTTGTAGATCTAAAACCCTTTGGACTGTAATGAAGAAACTCCTTATGATATTAGGATACATAAGATATCATTCTAAATGTCATGTTTGGTTCTTGAGAATTCATAAATAATGTAATAATTATGTAATTCTTGTCATTATACATTACTCCGTTCGAACTTGACCAGTGCTACAAAACAATGTCAAGTTCCATTAAAAAATGCATTTGATATTGCCGTGTGTATATTTTGCTTTGTATGTTTTGACTATATAAGTCTACGAAATCAGCATCAATGTAAAGGTCGGATGTGCTGCTTTTTGTATGGAAATTTTGGAATTATCATTTTCACCCCCTTAATACTTCGCGATCATCTTCTCCACCTATTGGCTCTAACCTTATGCGAAATTTCTTAACTGTCACATTTTCTTTATCCGTTTTCCAAAAAAAAAAAATAAAATAACTATAATATTTTAATGAATCACGTGGACGTCAATAGTGCAGATGCCTTCGATATTGTTGATGTTTGTTAAAATAATTACATGTAATAAAATAAAAATCATTTAGTGTAATAAAAATACACAAACGATTAAATGTAAACAAATCGAAAATACCAAAATTTGCTTTATTTTCGACACATGTAAACATTTGCATATACATGGATCGTGAAATTATAAATCTGAAATATTTACAATTAAGGAACATTGATATGGCCAAATGAACAATGTAATGGTCGACATGATTAATAACACAACGAATGGCAAGAAGTGCAGCAGAGCAAGAAGGAGGTGAATTGTGACAGCAATCTAATGAACATTGTAAATTTGAAGGGGCGAGAGGAAGGTAGTGTTTTGAAAAAAGGTCTATAGAAATATTGCCTTTTCAGATGGTTATTTTTGTATTTCAAACATTGTTTATGCTAATCATATTCTATTCAATATTGAATAATTTGATAATATATAAAAACTTTTTTATTTAATTTTGAATGTCTGAGTGTATCTGTAGTATTTCGCATCACTCAGCACAGTATGTTTAAAGGCTTTCCCTTGTTAATTGGCTCACGCCACTTCCCAAAAGGCAAATCGTTGTGGTTATGGTATAAAGAAGACGGGGTGGAAATATGTGGGATGATAGATTCACGTACCTATGTATGTGTATGAAAAATGAAAATAAAAAGTACATTAAGAAAACCACGTCTCGAACAAAAAATGGGAAATTTCTACAAACAAACCAATGTTTGCAAAATTACTCAATTTCACAGCTTCCATAATGGAAAACTCTAGAGCATTTTAGTAACAAATAAAGAGCTGCAAAAATAAAAGCGACAACTAGTATACAGGGTGAGATGAAAAAAACTGCAACCAACTTCAGACTGCTGTCATTCCAAATCCACTCGTCCGACAGCTGTTAAAATTATTCCAGTGACAGCTCATTATATTGTTTACAAGCGTACAAAAGCATTTTAGTGAGAATTTTCCAGAGAAAAATGTTATTCGTGATGGAATTCAAGCATGATAGTGTGATTTCTCTATATTTTGAGCTGAACATGTCGCAATATTCCATTCGCAAATAATGAAAAATGAGCTCGGGGTAAAGCCATTGAAAATCCAAAAAGTGCAAGAACTTACACCGCAACTGAAAGAAAATAAACTCAAAAGAACTAAAGAGTTCCTCGCTTAGCCGGAAGTGGTGAACTGCCGAATTCGGTTTTCTCTGATGTGAAAACATTCGTTGTCCAGCAGTTTGTAAATAAACAAAATGATAAATGCCGAATATTATCGCGAAAATATTCTGGAGGCTGAATTAAAGACTTGGGCACGCAAATATTTTGGCCGCAGACTTTGGACATTCCAACAGAATTCAGTAACATCGCACTCAGCACGCGCCACCCAAGAATGGTTACAAAATGAGGTTCCTCGCTTCATTTCCCGCTCACAATGGCCACCAAAATCTTCGGATACCAATCCGTTAGACTATTGTGTCTGGAGCATTTTAGAAAGCAAGGATGGCACTAAAAAATACCAAAGTGTCGATCACTGAGCCAAAATACCGCAAAGCAATATTCGGACGGCGTTTGAGGGTTTTATTGGCCGTTTGAAGGTCATAATTTATGCCAAAGATGACCAGTTCGAACAAATCTAAACTAATTCTAAAAGTTGATGCTGTTTCCGACATTTTTTGCTTTTATTCAATTAAATTAAAATATAAAAATTATGGCGTTTGACGTTGTTGCAGTTTTTTTTTTATCTCATCCTGTATATGTGTTTTAAGAAAATATATAAGTTACAATTTTCACAAAGAATTTTATTTTTTGTTGAAAACTGTGGTTAATCTCAAATAATGTAACCATCTAGGTCGGCCCAACGATATAGCCAGCGAGGGGTCAAGTGGGAATTGTCCATTTCCAAAATAGTAAATTTTTAGATATACTTAGCGAATTTAACTTACAAACCAATTTATTCTTTGCAATTGAGTGTGTGAGACGAATGAGACGATATGTACCTTGCCCTGTGGTGCGATTCCTAAATTCATTTTTCGAGTTACCGATAAAAATCGGTTAAATTAAAATTCATTTAATTTCGGTAACTAACGACATTTTTCATTGAATTACCGACCAAAATGAAGTAGTCGTTAAGTCCTACCGATAAAAACAGTGTTGTCAACGTTTATTTGGACTTATCATTCATAATTTTGGGTTCTAATTTTACGAATATTTGTCGGTAACTCAAAATGCGTTACAGAATCCCACTACTGATCTATAGTAATTATAATACAAAGCTTTCCATTTTAGTAATATCGTCATAAAATTATACATAAAGCCCTGCATATTACCAATCCGTCTCTAATTATGTTACTTTTGCCCAATTAGATCGAATTTAGGATCATACGATCAAGTTCCGATTATAATATACACTGCTAAGTTTGGCTAAATCGATTCAGACAATATCAACATTACTCCTTTTGGCTACCTTATCTAAAAAAAGTACTAACATGTATCATTGGCAAGCGGGCTTCTGAAGAAAATTTTTGACAATGTGTGCTATGAATTAGTGGGAACTGACACAATAGATGAAGTGCTTTGACCACTTATTTTTAGATTCAATTCAAATAATATAATGATAATGATGAAATAACATAATGTTTATAATTTAATAGTTTATAATTTAATGATTGCCCTTCTCCCTGCATGGAAATATTTTCCAAAATATTGCAAATGCTTAATCGAAGTTCTTAGATATCATATTTCTGTTTTTTGAGCTTTATTTCTTTTAAAAGAATTTTGTTAATTGTAGGGATGACAATAAGCAAATAAATCAAAATGTTTAACACATCGATGTGTTATTTTGGTGTCAAGACATTGTCCGTTCAGTATATGAGATTTAATTGACAAATTGTAGTTTTTTACAGATCTCAATAAAGATTTAGTCCATCATTTCCCTGTAATTTTTATTTTCCCTGTAATCGTATATTAAATTACTTATTTTAGTAAAACTTGCAGGTGTTTGTTTTGTAATTATTTCATGAAAAATAATCCACTTATTTTGCTTTTTGAATATGGAATATTTTTGAAAATGCTTACTTATCATTCAGATGTTCTGTATTCTATATATAAGAACTTATATTGTGTACAATTTAGAAAAGAACCACTTGAAACCTATTAATCATTTGCAATAATTCCAAAATAAATGCACGTGCGTGCGTCTTCTTTTTTTTTAGTAAACAATCGAATTGTTTTTAAAAGAAGAAATTTCATTTTCTATCAGTGGGTGTGTATTAGATTTTGGGTTAGCAAATGAAAAAAGCATTTCAAATTTAAATTAAAAAATAAGAGAATCAAATTGTTATTGTTGCTTTTGTTGAAGTGCTCTGAAACCATACCTTAAGCTTTTTGTTGTAGACGTCATCCCAATTCAATTCTTTAAACCATCGATGCCTTTTAACGTCATCGGCCCCATTCTGAAAAAAAAAAAGAAATAGAAAACATAGAAGAAACAATCGGTTATATATAAATCGATAAAATAAATAAATAGAAAACATTGAACGTAAATGGAAAAGAAAACATAATTTAGTAGCCGCAATCATCATCAATTATCTATTGGACATGTTTTTGTGTATTTTATGAATGTGTGAAAGAGCTAAAGTAGTAATACTAGCAACATTTTCTAGATGATATTTTAAGGCACTCATCTGATGGATTGCCAAAATTACAATTAAATAGGTGTGATTTGTCCGAAAGTTCTTCTTAATTCCATGAGAATTTTCAATTTTTCAGTTGATCAATTCGTAGCCAATATTTAGTTAAAATGGGTGTTACCTATAGAAGAACTGCATTTTCATTCCCATAATTATCAAACCACCCTTAAAATTTAAAGAGAACATAGATCACATTGAACCTCATTTAAAAACTCCTCTTGCTTAATATATCCTTTGGATAGAGTTTTGTCTGAAACTTATGGATCCATGTTTCACGTATTGTCACCTTCACGTGTGTTTCACGTGTGTCATAATTTAAATGTTTAAAGTTGTCGATTCAAAATATATGTTGATATATCTGTTTATAAACTGTTTGTATAAGCGTATATGAACTTAAGGAAATCCTAAAATAATATTAGACCTATTGAGCCCGTAATACAAATGGAACTGTGTTTGATCCTGTATAGATGTTTTGAATTATTGTCTCTAAAATTCTATGATACATCGGTGTAATATTGAATGTGTTATAACTTTTTCCTATCTCATCTCTTGTAAGCTGTTCATTCCGTTTATTTAAAAGTTGATATTTTTTCTTCTAATCTTTTTTTTAATATGCGGCTATATATCCGTTTTATGGTGAAACAAATGTATATATTTTTAATCAACGTTTTTTGGTTTGTTAAATGGATTCTTTCTGGTATTATAGAGCCGTTCATTGTAGAATAACAAAAAATGTGAAAAAATTAATAAAAACTAGGACATACATATATGTTCAAATCAAGATAAATATAAAAGTTATAAGCTAGACGAGACACTTAATTTTTAAGATTGAAGAAACTCATGCAAAAGTATATTAAGACGTGTACTCTGTAATTAAATATATTCGTCAATAATTTAAAGTATAATCCCAAATTTTATTTAATTAGACATTTAAATTCGCCCTGTTAAGCTTTTCACTCCTATTACATCTTCTGCAGAGTACTAGCCTTTTTGTCAAAATTATTTACATAATTTAAAAAAAAGCTCGATAAAAGTTCTATGGCAAAGTCTACTCACTTTGGGCCCCTTCAATCCAGAATCAACTGTCGTCGCAGTTTTATCTTTTTTCTAAGAGAAAATGTAACAACAAACATTATTTGTCTAATAGGCTAACAAAAACGCTGATGAACAAGTTTGAATGAATGAAATATTGTCTAAATTTAGTTTCGATGTAACAGTCAGACGTAATACTGCCATTCATTGGACAAAGGGCAATGGTCAATATATTTTCTTTGAAGAACACGGTGCGAAAAGTTTGGGGTCTGAACAGTTATTTTCGACGATGACAGCCCTTGAATTCATTAAAGTGCCAAAGAGGTTGTTGCGCTTTTATGCATTTCTTGATTGCAATTTATTTATTTGTTATTTTATATAATTTCTTAGATATCATGTCTGTGATCAAATCGAATGAAGGAATATTTACAGAATATTTTGTCTTAATGAACTAATTCCTTCAAACTCATTTTCGTTTTCTAGACGTAGCAAAAGTGTCACAAGATTAGAAAGTTTGGCAATCCTATAGGGTAGGACCCTCAAAAACAATAAAACAATTTTTTTTATTTGGTATTGGAAATGGGCTATATAGGTCCACGTTTAGGAATAGCCCCCATATAACTGTACCTCCCTATATTCGGTATTTTTATGACATTTTTCAGCGGAATTTTTTTAAATTTCGTATTTGCACTTCATAACGGGTACTACAGCCTGTGACAGAAAGTTGCTTATGCAGGTTCATATCTTCCTATATTATAATTGTACCTCCCTATATTTGGTATTTTGATGATTTTAGGGAATATTTGAAACGGAATTGTTTCCAATTTCGTAATGATAGCTCGTAATGGGTACTACAACCTGTGATGGAAAATTAGCTATGCAGGTCCACGTCTATTTACAGCCCCGAGCCGAATGTTGGATGACGCTTCGGATTTCTGTTGCGGATTTCGACTACTGACCGAAATTTGTATACCCTACATCACACTGTGGTCAGGGTATTATGTCTTTGTACATTTGTTTGTAACATAGGGAAGGAACCCATACCCTTTTGGACTCATAATTCCTTTTGATCATCTTCATAGAATCATACTCTGAGTCTATTTATGCATGTCCGTCCGTCTGTCCGTCCATCTGTTCATGTATTTTTGTAAACAAAGTACAGGTCGGTTGTATTGCCCCATCAAGATAATCCGTTAAAATTTAGATATATCTCTAATATATATTTTCGTCCAATTTGCCTCTTATTGTGTACCAAATGTGTAATATGAGTCCAAACAGAATGACAATTTGGCACGTACGACCAAATTTATCCCAGAAATAAGTATGCCAAATTTTATGAAAATCGGTTCAGATATAGCTATAGCTCTCATGTATATGTATAATTCCATTTATTATTTTGTCTTCCACAAGCGGTTAATATAAGCACAAATCAAATGGATTTCGGCACATACGAACAAATTAATCCTGGAAAAAAGGGTATAGAATTTGGTGAAAATCGGTTTAAGACACGGGTATAAGTCCCATAAATGTATGTTTCATCCGATTTTGTATTTATGTCCCTCACACTCGTAAAATGCACTCCACAACAACGATATTGGGTAACGACTATTAGATATAGCACACAATATATCTGCTTAATTTTATAGAGATCTGTTCAGATTTGTATATAGCTCCATTATATATCTTCATCCGGTCCAAAGAGGTAACGGCAATTTACTTGTAGTAGATATATGTAATGTGTCCTGCTACACTCTGATATACGAAATGTTCCTGTATTTGTTTAAGATAGTACACACATGCTGAATGTCGTATCTCTCTTGGAAGATATTGCATTACAGGCACCGGATGTATGCCTAAATAGTTCAAAGCGACATACATATACATTTATTAGTAATATAGCTTCTTATAAAGACAAGGTCGGGCATTTTGAATCTTTCGGTAATTTTGACAAAGATTTATGAAATATCGAACAGATAGCGAGAGTTTCCGGGTTCGTTCGAGTGTGAAAGGCTTTCTCGCAGCTGTAATTGATTATAGGGACGAAATGTCCGACTTAGAACATTCAAATTAATTTGGGGGTTTTCTGAACTAGTCTGGTGTTTTTAATCGGACATGGGCCTTATAGAAACAATTCTTACTTGTATGACAAATATAAGCTTTAAATGATTTTTATAAGCTCTTCACTTAGCTACATAGAGTAACAATTTTTATTTGTTTATGTTTACATGCATCCACTTGTATACTTCACAAATGTGTATGTGTCGTCGTTATTATTTTTAATATAAATTTGAAATACCATTTCGGCAAACTGAACATTTCAACAACACCTTGTTGGTATTCACTAGATGATTGTTATGATTGTAGAACAATATTTTTTGTTTTAATTGGCAAATAACAATCAAATAATTTAATCTAATTATTAGTGACGAGCTTTCAAATTAAAAAATAATAATAATGATACGAAATTGATATAATTGGCAGTACATAGAGGTTATATTTCATTAGAAATCTAAACACACTTTGCCTCAAATAAAATGTGGGGTTTTAGAATGAAGCATTAAACGTAATTCTCTGCCGTTTTTATTACGACTGTTTTGCTACTTGTGTGCTTAATATTTTGACCGAATACTGTCTTCAATTAATTTCAAATTTTATAAATCAGAGCAAAATGTTCACAAAGTGTTGTAAAATTTAATAATAAAAAAAAACTATTTATTTGTGTACATTAGATGTTGCACACGTTTTCCTGGCATGTAACAACCGATGAAATTGGGTGCTTCATGGCCTTTGATGGCGGTCGCAAGCAACTTGTATGCGGCAGCGCCGCTTATATACTACAACAAAACGGCTGAGATAAATTTGAATATCTATTTTTGGTCTATTGCAATAAACACAATAATTAATTATAGAAATGATTTGTTAAATCGATTCATTTAACATCTTCATGTGAAAAATCGACAGATGGAAGAGGGCTTGAACTTTTTTAAGATAATAGAATAATTTATAGGTGGTGTAGGTACATTTAGAAGCAATGATTTTCTCTCAAGGACAGTTGATTTCACTTATATAGACCAATTGTAGGAAGGAAAAACTTCTGACCAGTTTGAGTTGTATTTTATGGTATGCGGAAAAGTTTATTAAAAATTTGCGATGTTGAAAAGCTTTCGCTTCTAGATTTCCCTAGCATATAAATGTCAAATAAAATCAAGTATTTTGCAATTCTTACTAATTTTATGGAAATATATATAATTCGTATTTTTGCTTGATTTAAAATTCGTAGTCAATCATCCTTTCAGATTCAATACTAAAATCATTTATTTCAGTTACTGCTAGGATGGGATTCAACAATAACAATTCTATCAAATATTTATTTTTGAACAAAAAACATAGATAACCTTCATGAAACATAATTCTACAATCATTTGCAGTACACGGATATGTAAATGAATGTTTTCTTAATGTATTAAAATGTATGTTGTAAAAAAGAACACAATAATTAAAACCAAATTGTTTATACTGACCTTCATGTTGCCCAAGCGTTTTGTTCGATCATTTGTTAACAGCTTCTTAACCAAGTCTTTCGCTGAGGGATCTATGTGACGTGGCCATTCGATTTTGCCGCCCAAAATCTTTTCATAGATACCAAATGGATTTTCATCATAGAATGGCGGATAGCCAACCAGCATCTCATAAATCAGAATGCCTAAATACGAATATAAAATTGAAATAAATAAAATTGTTATACACACAAAGCTAGCATGCAATAGAACACCTACCCAGAGCCCACCAATCGACAGCCTTATTGTGTCCCTTGGATTGTATTATTTCAGGTGCCAAATATTCTGGTGTGCCGCACAGTGTCCAGGTTCGATCTCTTAATTTCTTGGCAAAGCCAAAATCTGTGATCTTCAAATGGCCATCACGATTTATGAGTAAATTTTCTGGTTTTAAATCTCTATACACAATTTGCAATGAGTGTAAATACTCTAAGGCCAATACAATTTCGGCTGCATAAAAGTTGGCTAAACATTTCGAAAATAGAGGGAAAAGAAAAGCGAAACATTTCGCATTAGGACGTTATTGCGGATAAAATGACGTACACGATTGTTTCTATTCACACATCCAAGTGATAATTGATAACTTACACGTGGATCTATTAAATCTACCGGCATTTCTTAAATATGTGAATAATTCACCACCACAGACGTACTCAAAAATCATATACAAACAGCAATCATCTTTGGTGGACCATTCTCTGGAAATAGAGAGATAAAATATACAATCAATATAATACATAGTAAGAGAATAAATACTTGAGATCCCATATGTCAGAACCCCATAGGGAAGTGATATAAAGTGTGAGCACACATATGAAACATTTGCTAAGCAGAGGAATTAAGTTTAACATAGCAGAAAGCATGAAATGCTGATTCGTGAGGCCTGTTCTATAAGCAAGTCTAATATTAAAATCAAGATTTAAGAAGATTGGTGTTTTCGGATGTTGGTTTTCCCGACGTCCCGTGAAGTCGGACCGATTGTCGTGAAGTCAGATGGAGATACATATGAAACCTACATCCAAATCTGAACTTATCGCGATAACATTTGGGAAAGGGTTTTCTGAGCTCTATTAAATATCTTGTACCAAATATCATCGTTATAGATTTCATATCACGAAATTAAGGCATAACGAATCCGATGAAACATATATATGGAAGCTATAACTATATCTAAAACGATTTTTACCAAATTTGATTTACTTGCTTTTAGACTGAATTCGGTAGGAATTCTCAAAATTTACACAATGCAGGCTGATATTAACTATTAACCAATAAACCTAAAATCGGTCGAAAATATTTATGGGAGTTATATCTGTATCCAAATCTGAACCGATCTCGATATAATTTGACAAAGGTATTTCTAAGCTCATTAGATATCTGGTACCGAATGCTATTGTTGTAGAGTGCATATTACCAAAGTTAGGGATTTAAACATAAAATCGGATGAAACATAAATATGGGAGCTATAGCCATATCTGAACCGATCTTCACCAAATTTTATGCACTTATTTTTAGGCTGAATTCGTCTGGAATTACCTCAATTCACTCAATTTGGGCTAATATTAGCCATTTGGCGCATAATAAACCTGAAATCGGAAAAGGTATATATATAGGAGCTATACTCAAATCTGAACCGATTATGATAAAATTTAGCAGAGGTATTTCTAGTCTGTATCTGATATCTGGTACCAAATATCATTCTGCATATTACGAATGTGAGGGACTTAAACACCAAATCGGGTAAAACATATAAACATATGGGAGCTTTAGCTATATAAACGATTTTCACCAATTTTGAATTACTTGTTTTTAGGATGAATTATGTCTTACTTTCCAAAATTCAGTCCTTTTGGGCCGATATTGGCCATTTGGTGCACAATTAATCTAAATTTTGACCGATTTTCTCCAATTTCAATAGGGTTTGTCCTTGGGAAAGAAATGATTTGTGCAAAACTTTATGTTGATCGGTCAATAAATGCGGCCTGTTCTTTGTTTACAAATACATGGAAAGACGGACGGACGGACATGTATAAATCGACTCAGAATGTTCTATGCAGATGATAGTATGCAAAAGAAACTATGGGTCTATCTCGTTTCCTTCTGCCTGTTACGAACAAATGCACAAAGACATGATACCTTGACCACCTTGTGGTGTAGGATATAAAAATGCGAACGTCCCGAACACAACTTACAATTATATCTAAGAACTGATCTTGCTTTATATGTCTGGTGTTGTAGTTATAGATTTCTTGGAAATTTTGCATGAAATACCGATCAGAAAATAACAAAAAATGAATTAAATTTTCCTACGAATCTGTCTGAATATTTAATTAATATACAATATCTACACTCCTCAACTTTGAATGCCTTTTTATACCTCCTCCATAAGATTTAGGGTATATTAAATATGCTATTCCGTTTGTTACATTTTAACAAATTTTCTGATATATTATTGAAGTAGAAAAAAAACAATTTAAATACTTACAAACTTATAACAAAAGGATGTCTAATTTCGCGCAATATGTTGCGCTCATTTTTCACATGTTCAATTTGTTTCAAGCGTATAACATCGGCCATGGCCAACAGTTTCATGGCACAGTACTTTCCAGATATTCGATCACGACACAGACATACTCGACCAAATGTTCCGGTACCTAAAAATAGATAGAACCGCAAAAAAAAAAAAAAAAAACAAAAATTAAATAAACGCCATTAGAATTAATTTTCGAAGTGTGGGATACATAGAAGAGATAAATGCTACCGTTAATTGAAATGTGGTGAAATAAATGGTCAATACATACAAAATTGCCATTCACTTTACGTACATCAACATAGCGAGAGCAAAAAAATGAATTAACAATTAAAATGACCGCAAAAATAAGATGGTTAAGTATTGTGAAACGATTTTTTTGATCACCATGAATATGTATATGTACATCAGAGTGTATGTACTTTGACTATGGAAAAGTTTTAAACTTCGGGAATTGAAAGTCTCAGTAAAAGACCTCAAAATTTCCTATGAATTTCAACTGTGGATGGATAAATTCTTGGATATGGTCCTGGCATAAGAAAAGTATTTGAGATATTTTACGCTGCTCAGAATGTACAAAGGACTTTCCTTATGGCAGCAAATATTAACATACGGAAAGTCCCCATAAAAATATAATTCGCACAATCTCTCATATAATATCCCAGTTATGAAACACAGTTTCTATTGGTAGACCCCAGTGGCTATCTTTCTCCGATAAATTTAAAACATTAAATAGAAAAATGAAAATTTAAAGCTATCAAAAAATCTTAATAATACCTTATTAAATAGTTTGTGTTGGAATGTTTTAGTGAGAGTTACAATTTTCTTATCCCTCAAACTTTGATATCTTTCCAGCAACCCTAACACAATGTTTTGTTTCAGATCGTGAATATGAATATTTTAAGTAAGAAATGTTTTTCACAATTTATTATATGTTTCTTTTTGGCTGCACATCGAATATTTTCAAATTCAATAAACATTTTGTAGTTCATGCAAATTTTTTTTTCAATTTCCCTTGAAATCATGCACAACAGAAAAACGAAACGGGCCTTACTTCGATCACGTTCCATCATTATCATCTTTAAATCACCAAATCATTTTCTATGCCCTACTCTGTT
Organism: Musca domestica; assembly: GCF_030504385.1. Classification (NCBI taxonomy): domain Eukaryota; kingdom Metazoa; phylum Arthropoda; class Insecta; order Diptera; family Muscidae; genus Musca; species Musca domestica. The sequence continues at coordinate 7,850,663 of NW_026712363.1, read as the reverse complement.
AAGGGTGATATTGTCATTTAGTGTTTCGGTTTGAAACAGTTAGAAAAAAATAATAATAAGAACAAAATTTATGAAACATTTAAGGCCGTCGTATTAAGGTCTTTTCTAGCTGTCCAAAGATTTGCAAGGAAATATAACTCGGAATATTTATTTATATTACAATATTCTGTTGTATTATTCAATTTCAATTGATTTCTATCGCCAGAAAATTTAAACAAAAGTGAGGACTTAAATCTGTCTCTGTTTATGAATAAATTCATAGCGAAGTGTGTTTAAATTTCCAAACAGCCGAATCAAATACTGATGTTACTTTTTTCTTTAAAATGTATTAATTCCTCTTTGTCATGGTTGAAATGGAAATTAAATGGTGTTTTTTTTTTCAATTTCATGCCATTCACAGCAACATCAACATTGATCCGGATCGTATTGTATTTCGCTTAACCAAATTTTCTCAGCCTTGAATTGCCATCAATTGAGTGAACGAACGAGGCAATGCCTTTTTGATGATGTTGCTCATGTATGGAGTTTATGGACTTGAATAGATGAACACGTATTCGAAATATTACCAGAAGCATTTTGTTTAAAATAATAGGTAACACAAAGTAATTGGATTATTTGTTTCAATATTTTTCCACAATAATTTTGCCCTGATTCAATATTGCTTTGGAGGAAATCTGTTTTATTTGTGCAATTCGAACAAATTTACGATTGTTTCCAGACATTAATTGCAATTATTATTTAATAGAAATTGAAACATGCTGCCGCCGTTGTGAGTGTGTGTGTGTTCTCTCGCGTTATTAGTTGACAATAAAAAAATATTAAACCGCACAAATTCTCCACAGTGTTGTAATAAATTTTCCGATTATTCGTTCGTTCACTTGAGAATTTCTCACAGAACAGAGACCAAAAGTCGATCGGAGCAATGTACTTTTTCATAATAATTACATCATTTACGTAAATAACTAATAATTCAAAATTATAGGAAATATTCCATATATATTAAAAGTTCACTGTTCTATTTCAATTACTTTCATATGTGTATGTGTGAGAACAATGAAAAGTTCTGGAAAAAATATATTATGTTTGCACACTACAACGATATGTGTTTGATAAGTTTGATTGGACCAACAATTTTGTAACATCTCGAAATATTATTCCTATTACGCCAGGTTGATTCGATTTTAGCTCATTCGTCCGTCTTTCCATGTTTATTTGTAATCACGCTACAGGTCGTGGTCGGAGAACAAAAAATGATACATTTTTTTGCGAATTTCGCAGTCGCTCTAATGGTCACAATTAAAGACCGGTTAAAATGTGGATTAGCGATTAGAACAGACATTTTGGATAATATTTACCATTTTGGATGGAAAGATAATGAGCTGTCACTGGAATAATTTTAACAGCTGTCGGACGAGTGGCTTAGCAGTCTGTCTCGTGAGCTGAACATATCGCAATATTCCATTCCATTGAAATTCCAAAAAGTGCAAGAACTTATAACGCAACAGAAAGAAAATAGACTCAAAAGAGCTAACAAGTTTCTGATTGGACCAACAAATTTGTAACATCACGAAAAATAGGTCTTAGACCAATATTGTTATAGATCGATATTCCTATCTCGCCGAGCTGATCCGATCTTGCTTTGTGTGTCCATTCGTCCGTCTATCCATGTTTATTTGTAATCACGCTAGAAGTCGCTGTTCTGATCATCGTGCATGGGTGATATTGTCGTGATCAAAATTGAAGCCTATTGCCGGAAAACAAAAACCATTTTGGATGATATATAGCAGGTGAAATGGACCACATATTTTGTGTGAAAAATTTCAAAATTTCCATTCAACCGCGAATATTTTTAATACTGAAAGTCACTTTTTGACGAAATTTATTTTTGAGAATATAAAATTGTGCTGATTTTTATATATAGCCAGAAAACTGAGATATAGCAAAACATGTTTTATGGCAAAAATGTTTTTTCGAATTCCAATAAGCACGGCAGAGGCAGTAAATATAAGATAAGAATTGCCAAGGAATATGATATTGTCTTGTGGATCTGGCCATATTCGAATGGGGCAATGTAATAATGACAACAATGACTTTAAACCAGGAATTCATGGCATTTGTTGAAATCCCTTAAGAACCACGCCAGATACTTAAAATGATCATTGAAGTAGTCTTACTCAATATCCCAATATCTTGACAGGTTCTTGTCCAAAGAGTCAGATTTATATAACCTTTACCGTAAATTATAGTACTGTAGGGTATTACAAAATCGACTCAACTGCAGCATTTTCTTATTTTCAATATATATGTAGAAACATTCTTTTGGCAGAACAAAAATATATTTTAAGTGGATGTCAACTATTTTTAGTCCGAAATGATAAATTAACCAAGAGCTGTAATTAATTATGATGGGCTTTGTAAAAATATAGTTGCTAAACCAAAAATAATAATTACAAAAATCTTACCATGTGAGGAGAAAAAAACTAATTATATATATATATATAGCATTTAGTTTGAAAATTGAAATTATTTCATTTATTTTACCATTCAGTATAAACAAATTAAGAAGTACTAAGTTTATTTTTAAAACCTAACAATAAAATTGTTGAAATAAACTAATAATGGACCATAATTAGACCTAAAAAAATAATAATAACTATACCTAATATATTCCCACATTTGTTTATTATTTTGAAAAAAAATTTATTTTTGAAACAAATCATGTACGTCTGTATGCGTCTACTGTTGACGTGGATAGCTCGAGTCCGTAAAGCCCTGTCATTCATTCATCCATCAAAAAGTGTGCTAAATTAGTGACATGTGAGATATTTGTTTTTATTTAAAACAAATGACAAAGGAAATAATTTTTGCCAAAATATAGCAACAATAATACTTAACATATTAATTTAGTTAGGAGACACATTTGGAGACGTACATAAAAATGTCAAGGTTTTTCAAACAACATTTAGTTCAATTTTTCAGTCAACAGCAACCTTAAATTTTTATATTATAGCCCAAAACTTTCTTAATTTCTTCTGTGAAATTGTTTTTTTTTTCTATATATGGGAAGAATAAAACCATAATACCAAAAACTACATATTTGAGTTAAAGAATCAAAGTGGAAAAGTCAATGAAGTCCAAATAGACCACAAACAGTTTCGTTGATTTAATGTCACAATATAAGTGACCAAATGAAAGTATTCGCTGTGACCTACCGATAGAAAACCTATTGTTAACTTTAGTTTAGATTTTTAATGAAAATATTGCGTATTCATTTAACCGATTTTGTAAGTAGCTGCCAAGGAAATGGCAGAATTGAAACAGTGAATACTGTCAACAAAAACAAAATAAAATTAGTTTAAAATACGGTCAGTTCCGAAGTTTATGTTAAATTGTTTATACCCAATTACAGTCAAATCTGAAGGAACGTATTATAACAACCTCCAAAATACAAAAAAACCTAAGGCGAGTCCGTAAAGTAGAGACTATACTACAACTTTGACTTATTTTTGAAAATTTCTGCAAAACAGGCTATTCCGTTTAAAAAATTGTGAAAACTTTTAAAATGTCTAAATTTTGATGGTGCTGGTGATCAAAACCCTACAAAATATAAATTAGAATGTATAAACCAAAAATACCTTTTTTGACCCGTTGTAACTCAAAAATCGTATAACCTCAAAAAGGTTCACTTCCTGATATTTGCATGTAAAAGTTATTGTGAAGCATGTAAAGGTCATTTTTTATTAAATTTCATGCAAATTTCTAATGGCTTTGGCCTTATTATAAATTGTTGTTTTACAAATTGAAGAACTATATTTGATTTTTTGCCATGGGCATAAGAAATCATTCAACAACCTTTAACATAGGCATATGGCTACTCATAGAAAAAATTTCCATTTTTAACCAGTAATTAGTGTCACCTTTGGTTTCATATGAATCATGAATTTTCGAAACGCTTGATGTAGTGTCAAACGAGAAAGAGGCAAACAAAAATCACAACAACACAAAAACCCAACACACAGCTGAAGGAGATTTTCGCTATGAAATATGTATTTATGTTGAGTACGAAGTGGAAAATAAATGCTTTCGTCAGCACTTCCCCATTTCACAAAATAAAAAACAGATTAACAGCGTATTTTTTATTAGCCTTTCTCCCCCAAAAGAAAATCTGGCCCCATGCAAAGCAATAACGAAACAATAACACAAAAACACAACAACAAACAATTGTGGATTTTCTTGTTAAATTTATTGTCAAACAAATTGTATTGTCAAATTGATTCAACAAAAACAAAAAACAGCGACGGCCACAGAGCAACGCAAGAAATTATCTAAAAGTCCAAACAAAATGAATGAAACAATTGTTGTAGGTTTTAACATTCTTTATAATTAAAACACTTTTTTTCTTTGCTTGAAATAGAAAAGGTGTTAATTGTCATTTATTGCAAAACCGATATGTGGCACATCAAGTACCACCGCATTCTTAAGTGATGTGGAATTATAAAACCCCTTTAAAATAAATAATCTCAAATGATAAACAAATAAAAGTTTCAGCTGATTGATTTGTTTATCTCGTATATAACATACGGAACATATAGAATAATATATATCTATGTACATGTATAAAAAATTATAAACATAAAGTATATGATTTATATCCGTTAATAATCAGCGGGAATTTTTGAAATATTTTTAGAATCCATGATTGGTGTTTGATTTAAAATGTTGATTTACATATTAATTTATTAAAGATGATTTTATTAATATTATAATGAAAAAGGAATCATTTTGAAATGTTGTGCATTAATTAAGGCATAAAGAGCTGCTGTTCGGTTCTTGTTTAAAGTGAAATATAAAAAATTTACTTATATTTTTATAGGACAATGATCCAAATGGGTGTCACATTGAAGAGTAAAAAAAGCTCCAGCACAAAAATCATTGAAATGTTGTTATGCATTTTTTTGTTTATTTAATAAAAAAATTAATTAAATTAAAAAAGAATAAATGAGACCTTCATATGTAAATTCAAAAAAGTGGCCTTTTCAGAGTGCCATATACCACAGAACCCGGTTCTCCCTTATTTCAACTTAAAATAAGCGTTTATTTCTATAAAAAATATTTCAAAAGCAAAAACAAAATTTTTAAATCAAACCAATAAGTAAAGGTCAAACATCGGGCGACTATATAATACACTACTCCAGTAACAACAAATTATAAAACAGTAAATTCGGCCGGGCAGAACTTTGAATACCCTCCACCATTTGAAACGAATTTGGAAATTTTCAAAAAATTAAATTCTTAAAAATTCTGTAAAAATCTTAAAAATACCGAATATAAGTGTTATATTGGGGTCTATAAGACGTGGACATACATAGGCATTGTTTGTCATAAGTCATTACCATATTCAAATTTGAAACTTGAAATAAACAGTGAATAATGTAGCTAAAATCATCAGGTACCGATATATCGGAGCTATACGAAGACCTGGACCTACATAGACAATTTTCTGTCACAGGCTGTAGCATCTATTATGAACTTCAAATACGACATCTCAAACGATGTCGGTGGGTATTATACCTAAAATCGTCCAAATACCGAATATTTGGAGGTACTGATATATGGAGCCTATACTAAGACCCTGACCTGCATAGACAATTTTCTGTCACAGACCGTAGTTCCCATTACGAACTTTAAATACGTAATTTGAAACTACTCCGGTGAATAATGTGGCTAAAATCATCAAAATGCCGAATATTGAAGACGTATACGAAGACGTAGACCTGCACAGACAATTTTCAGTCACAGGCTGTAGTACCCATTACGAACTTCAAATACCAAATTTGAAATAGTTCCGGTAAATAATGTCTCTAAAATCATCAATACATCCAATATCGGGAGGTACCGTTATATGGGGGCTACACGAAGACGTCGACCTACATGGCTCATTTTCAATAGCAAAGGTCCTGCAGACATAATACACATTTGAATAAATTATTATCAACTTACTTCATTTCGTTCGGAAGCTAGAGTGATTTCCACAGACGGATAGACGGACGGACATTGCTAAATCGACATAGAATTTTATGCTAATCAACAATTTTTATACTTTGTGGGGCCAAAAATGTATATTTCGAGGTTTTACAAACGGAATGACAAACTTAATATACCCTTCATACTATGGTGGAGGGTATAAAAAGCTTATATTGGGAATTTATGTGAAGTAGACCACACCAACTATGAGCATTATTTGAAGGCGTATGATGACTTTAGAGTAGTCACAATTTGGGAACTATATCCAACTCTGAATCATTTTTAAACAATTGACTCGCAGACTTTTGCATATCTAGTACCAAATAACATCGCTGTTTAGTGCATGATATGACTTCAATAAGGATTATATTAAACAATATTTATTGGAGCAATAGATTTACCGGACACATTTTCAACAAATGAAAAAAAAAAAAACGGTTGAATATGCAAAAATCTATAGATTTTGAACATTACAAATAATTATATCGCTATGTTAATGAATATAAGCAAAAAGAAATCGAAAAGAAATCAAACAAGGAAATAAACGTCAACATCGTTGGTAAATAAATATAATTTCTAAGGGAATAGAAATTCGGAAGAATTTTCAAATGATCACGATTTTTGTCCAATTGTCTGATATCTTGCTAAAAATAGTCAAAATAGTCCCAACCAGATTGTCGTGTAATTTCGTTATTCTACAGCTCACTTTTAATAAAGAACCAGTCTAATTATACCCTACACCACAAGGTGGTCAGGGTATTATGTCTTTGTGCATTTGTTTCTAACAGGCAAAAGGAAACGAGATAGACCCATAGTTCCTTTCGATGATCTGCATAGAATCACATTCTGAGTCGATTTATGCAGGTCCGTCCATCCGTCTGTCCGTCTGTCCATGTATTTTTGTAAACAAAGTACTGGTCGCATTTATTGCCCGATCCAGATGAAATTTTGCACAGATCATTTGTTTGGCCCAAGGACGAACCCTATTGAAATTGGAGATAATTGGTAAAAATTTAGATATAGCTCCCATATATATCTTATTCCGATTTGCTTTTTATTGTGCACCAAACATGTAATATCAGCCCGAATTGTATGGAATTTTGCATATACACCCAAATTAGGCCTGAAAATATGTATGCCAAATTTGATCGAAATCGGTTCAGATATAGCTATAGCTCCCATATATATTGTTCATCCGATTTGTTATTTTTGTCCACCGCCGCCGTAATATGCACTCTGTAACAACAATATTTGAGGAAATATATCTAATACAGCTCAGAAATACATTTGCTAAATTTTATCGGGATCGGTTCAGATTTGGATATAGCTCCCATATATAACTTCGTCCGATTTACCTTTGATTGTGCACCAAACGTCTAATATTTGTCCAAATAGGATGGAATTTGGCACTTACGACCGAATTGAGTCTAGAAGCTAGTATGTCAAATTTGGTGAAGATCGGTTCAGATATAGCTATAGCTTCCATATATATTATTCATCCGATTTGTTATATTTGTTACCCACAACAAACGATATTCAGGGAGATATATCAAATACAGCTCAGAAATATCTTTGCCAAATTTTAACGAGATCGGTTCAGATTTGTATATAGCTCCCATATATATCTTTATCCGATTTCAAAATAATTGTGCACCAAATGGGCAATACAATTCCGAATTTAAAAGATACAAATGCTTCGGCATATTTAGTCCTTTGAACTTTAAATTATAATTATAATCATAGCGTGTATGATTGAATTCTCCCGTAAAAACTTTTAATTGTTATGTGGAGCTCTACTAAATTAGCAAAGTGGTGTAGGGTATCATAAAGTCGGCCCAGCCCGACTTTAAGACTTTCTTTACTGGTTTTTTAATATAGAATATTTTGGATTCCAAAATTTCCCCGAAGCCTCACACGTTTTTCATAGAGACCAAATGCACAAATGATTGGTTATTATGCGGCAGTAGAAACTATCGATCGATATTGGCACAATAAGACAATCGACTGTTTAGCAGATCCAGTTTTAGTGACATCAACTCTAAATATCTTGCTATTATAAACTTTAATCTTAAATACGTATATCGAACACATCCAAATGTGATCGGGTGTTATATAGTTAAAAGTCTTGTTTCTTTACCCGCTCGACTATATAACTTATATAATATTTTCAACTTTTTACTAGGAATTCGGGAGGTATTAAAACTTAAATGAAATTTAAGTACGCACAAAGAAATATGGGCTTACTAGACAAGTCTGCTCGAAATGAACGTTGTAGCGTGATTGTCAGCTTCTAACGGCTGTTATATTGATATTGAAGGGTTGTTATTTAATTTGACATGCTTAGCAGTTCTCCGTTTCGTCACATCTGTGTAAAGTAGTTCTCTCAGGGTCAGTTTCTCGAAAGTCTTATTGAAAGGAACAAAGCTAAAATAAACGGAAACAACTTTTTCAGCAGTAAAGGCGGAGACTTTACATTTATTTGACTGTTTTTAAAATATTTATGTCGTCGCAGTCGATGTTTTTCATTGTTTTTTCGCAACAATTATTTCTTTTGCAAAATTTAGTTAATTACAAAGAGGAAGATAAATAAAATTCCCAAATCAATAGAGTGGGATTTCATATTGTCTTTATTATTAAATTTAAATATTATCTTTACAGTCGGCATGAAAAATAACTGTTTTTAATTAATAATTGCAATAAACGTTTAACCAAAACAATAAAGACCATGCTAATCACGACCACACTTTAAACAAATAATTGCTCTGGCATTTCTTTAAACTCAACTATTGAGAAAGTTATGCAAAAACTACGAAGAAAGAAAAAATGAAACACTGCAATTATTTACTCTCGTAATGTCGATTGCCACTCGGGCATTAAACCATTGAACCGGCCAACAAGTTTTCCAGCGACTTGTGACGCATGCGTAAAAGAAAAACTCTGTTTGACAGCGACAGTCGATTGCTGGATAAATGACTTGTTACTGGTTTCCACAGTTTTTTTTTTCGTTTTGGTTTGCGGATCCGCAGACATACGATGTGAAAACCTGTTAGATGAGAAACGTATGGAAGAAAACTCATGATCGGCGGGACAAATCACCACCACACAGACTTAAATTGCCCATTTACAAAGTATTTCTCGCTAAATAGAAGCAATACATATTATTAATGAAATACATATAAATTCGTCCGTGTGAATAAACTCCTTTTGCCTGAAACGACAGACTGCAGAAAAAAAACAAACCATTTTTTGCCACTTTTATTTATTTCGAATGAAAGGAACTCAGCAACATTTTTTCGTGATAAATGACTTAACAAATATCGTTATTGTTTTTGGATGAAAAGTATATGTATATATGAATATTTATTTTTCTTCAGGTTTTCCAATAAATAACTTGTGAAAATTCTGCTAACTGATTCTATTTATTTGTTGTTGTTGATTTGTCGTAGCGTTGGTGTCATCACAATAAATAATTAAGATCAAAAATACATTCACCCATTCATGTAGGTTAAATATATATTAGCAACATAAATATATTCGAATCATGTTTTGAATATTCAAAATTGATATGGAAACTTTTCACGTGAAAACTAATAATAAATAAAATAGTATGAATACTATGCATTTATCCTCTGGGTGGTAAGATAAAATTTTAAACCTACCATCATTAGTGCAACACATCCAGATGCCGGTATGTGTTTCTTCACTATCATATGGAGGGTATATTAAGTTTGTTACATATACAGGGCGAGATAAAAAAACTGCAACAAAGTCAAACGCCACAATTTTTACATTTTTTTTAATTTTATTGAATGAAAGCAAAAGATGTCGGAAATAACATCAATTTTAGAATAAGTTTAGATTTGTTCGAATTGATTGCCTTTGGCACGATTTATGGCCTTCAAACGGCCAATGAAACCATCACACGCTGTCCGAATGTTGCTCTGCGGTACTTTAGCCCATTCCCAGCGAGGCGCTTGCTTGAGGTGATCGACACTTTGGTATTTTTTAGTGTCATCCTTGCTTTCCAAAATACTCCAGACACAATAGTCCAACGGATTGTATACGGAGATTTTGCTGGCCATTGTGCGCTGGAACCTCATTTTGTAACCATTCTTGGTTGCGCGTGCTGAGTGCGATGGTGCTGAGTACTGTTGGAATATCCAAGGTCTGCGACCAAAATGTTTGCGTGCTTTAATACACCCTTCAGAATATTTTCGCGATAATATTCGGAAGGAATAATTTTAAAAGCTGTCGGGCGAGTGGCTTAAAAATGACAGAAAGTCTGAAGTTGATTTCAGTTTTTTCATCTCACCCTATATTCTTGATCAGCATAAAATTCTATATCGATTTAGCGATGTCCGTCCGTCTGTGGAACTTACTCTAGCTTCCGAACAAATTGAAGTAGGTGAATAAAATTTTACTTAGATGTATGTTTGGTTAGCAAGACTTTTGATACTGAAAAGGGGCTATGTCGATCCACATTTTGGTATAGCCCCCATATAACAGTACCTTCCAATATTCTGTATTTTGATGATTTTAGCGAGATTATTCACCGGATTTTTTTTTTTTTCAAATTTCGTGTTTAAAGTTCCTGTTGCTATTGCTTACGCAGGTCCAGTTCTTCGTATAGCCCCCGGTGCACGGTGCTTGCCTGTATACAGTATTTTTCTGAATTCAGCGATATTATTCATCGGAATCGTTTCAAATTTCGTATTTGCACTAACTACAGCCTGTGATAGGAAATTGTCGATGCTGGTCTAGGTCTTCGCATAGCCCCATATATAGTTACCTCCCTTTTTACCGGGTTTTTTTCAAGTTTCGTATTTGAATACTATAATGGCTATGACATAAATTGCCTATGCACATCCACTTTTTTGCATGGACCCCAATATAACGGTAATTCCCCATATTCTGCATTCTTAAAAATTTAGCAGAATTGTTAACGGATTTTCGGCATCATCTGTGTTTCTGCAATCTATACTTCATTCCATGGTAGAATTATTAGAAGGTAAAAACGAAAATCCATCTAATTTAACTACAATAATACTAGTGATTTACAACAAGCATAAACGTTTTTTTTTTTTTTTCATATAAAAATTCACTGCCTAAAAATAGAGAAACACTTTGTTATGCTTCGCACAACGATGGAGCGAAACTGTTATTGCTGCCACTGTGACACCGACAAATATATATTCTTGAAATTAAAATAATTTTTTGAAAAGCTATTATTTTGTTTACATATTTGCTTCTAATCAACTTTTTAGGAAAATGGTAATATTTTTGATAACAATTAGAAATTTTGCCATTTTTGATTTTATTTCGAATATCCTACACTGTTTACTACATTCGTACGCCCAGTCTAACTGTCCAATATATACCAACAGTGATCCACGCTCTTGTCTTCTTTTCATTAATAATTGGCCAACGTACCATTTAATAGAATTGCATTAATTCCATTTTATATTAAATTATGTCAAGGAAACTGCTTTTGGCCTAATTTCACGAAACTTAACCCAAATATAAGAACCCAGAGAAATTATTGCAATATTTGTCTGTCATCGTCGACATGAAAAGAAAAAGATATAAACTCAATATGAATTATATTTTTCACACAACGATTATTTGGCAATTAACAATGCGAAATCCGCTGAAATTCTTTTGGAGTAATAATAAATAATCGGCTATTTATTTTGGGTGTCGTATCAAAAATGGTATGTCGTCAGATTGTCTAGATTGATATGCCTCCCATATGGTTGATAGTAGACATGTAGTTGTTCGTTGTATCGGAATACATTGTCATACGTATAGTGTAGCGCGTATGCCGGCGCTGCTTGTTCGGCAAAAATACTGGCCATATGGCCGAACTGATTCGGATGATGTTTTATTTTTGTCATTTCACAATTAAAAAATTATTTTTGAGTGTATTTTGTGTTTGCGTATGACGACGATTTTCACTGATCAATATTTGCAACAGATACAAAGAGTGTAGGAACAAAGCCGCATATAATAGACTTAAAAGCACAAACACCAGACACACACATACACACACATGTATGGAAAAGTGATGTTTTTTTTTTTTTTTTGTTATTTCTTAGATGCCATATGCCAAATATTAAAATATATTAAATTAAAATTCGCCATCAGAGACAAAAGAAAAATAAAAACAGAAGCCAACATCACAACCGAAATATTAACTAACGTCTGAAACATTGGCATGTTGCCCATTGAACTGGCTGGCAGCGAGTGTGTTGTCGTCTTTGGAAGAGATGTTGCCGATCTTGGTACCGAAATTATTTTGTCTAACGGATGTAAATTCCCCGAACATGCTCTATATGAATGGATATTTATTTATTAAAATAAAAATGACCCAAAAACGCATTTAACAACATCAACATTAATAAAGAAACGTATCTAAATGAAGAAAGCAAAACAAAATTTGACAAGTGAATTTTGACATTTTCGTCCTTCATCCCCTGTTTTGCCACCATCGATGGGTATTCGACAATTATATACACCATGTTTTTACAATGTATAGTGGTAGATAGGCCGTCACAAGTTTATTTACACTAAAGGCATTTAAGTTAAATACATACATACATATATGTGAATATATATTTATGTGTCGGAATCACGTTGCTTAAATTTGTATAAACAAACATAGTTTATGGTTTTTATGAAAATATTGCAAAGACTAAAACTTGGAGGTAAACAAACTTTTGATGCGTGTTTTCATTACATTTATTAAACAAACAATACACAAAACAAACTATTATTAAAAGCGATAATTTATCAAAATATTTACAAAACATGTCATTTTTGTTTATTGCAAATAAATCGGTCAAAGCTCCACAATGTCCAGGGTTATTGTAAAGTGAAAATGTAAAGAATGAGTATGCTATATGAATAATTAAAATATCAAAAATTGAAAACTTTTATAATTCAACGAGTGAAACCCAATTTTTGCAAAAAGAATAATAAAAACCTTATAATTTTATAAAAAAAAAAAACTTAAACTGAAGGGAAAAAGTAAATTGCTAATTTTCAAAAACCGAAATTAATTTAAAAATACTTGTAAAATCATAAAAATACCGAATATTGGGAAGACGTGGACGTTTTAATCCAATTTTTGTCACAGGCGATATAGAAATACGATATTGAGAGGCAAAACTTGAGACAATTCCGGTTAATAATGCCCCTAAATCATCAAAATACCGCACGTAGGTAGATACGATTAGATGGACATATACAGGGTGAGATAAAAACTGCAACAAAGTCAAACGCCACAATTTTTACATTTTTTTTTTTTAAATTTTATTGAATGAAAGCAAAAAATTTCGGAAATAGCATCAAATTTTAGAATAAGTTTAGATTTGTTTGAATTGGTCACCTTTGGTACGAATTATGGCATTCAAACGGCAAATGAAACCGTCACACGCTGCCCGAATGTTGCTCTGCGGTATTTTGGCCTATCCCCAGCGAAGCGCTTTCTTGAGGTGATCGACACTTTAGTATTTTTTAGTGCCAACCTTGCTCTCCAAAATACTCTAGACACAATAGTCCAACGGATTGGTATCCGGAGATTTTGTTGGCCATTGTGCGCTGGAAGTGAAGCGAGGAACCTCACTTAACCATGTAACCATTCTTGGGTGGAGTCCTGTTGGAATGTCCAAGGTCTGCGGCAAAAATTTCTGCGTGCCCAAGGCTTTAATACACCCTCCAGAATATTTCCGCGATAATATTCGGCATTTACTCCGATGGCACTGTCGATTAATACAAGCGGAGAGTGATATTCGGCTGTTATGGCTTGATTTCTGGGGGCCAACTGAAGGTGCACATTTCTAGCTGACCTCTTTAGCAAGTAAACACGATAATTTTGTTTGTTTACAAACTGCTGGACAACGAATGTTTTCTCATCGGAGAAACCCAAATTCGGCAGTTCACCACTTTCGGCCAGCGAAGGAACTCTTTAGCTCTTTTAAATCTATTTTCTTTCTGTTGGGGTGTAAGTTCTTGCACTTTTTGGAAATTCAATGGCTTCAACCTGAGCTCATTTTTTAATATTTACCGAATAGAATATTGCGATATGTTCACCTCACGAGCCATTTTTCGGCTACTGCGACGCAGGTTTCAATCAAGTCGCTTTTTTACTTTTCGAACCATTTCTGTAACGAGCGATGGTACGAGAGACAAGAGATTTATTCACATTTAAATGCTGAAGTGTTCTAACGATAACCACTTCGTCTTCCAGCAAAATTTAAAGAAATCACACTATCACGATAGAATTCCGTCACGAATAAGTTTTTTCTTTCTAATAATTTTCACAGCTGCCGGGACGAATGGCTTAGAAAAGACAGCAGTCGGAAATTGGTTGCAATTTTTTCCTCTCACCCTGAATGCTGTATATTGCAATTTGTTGATCTTGGGTATCCGAAGTTATAGCACAAACTATTCAAGAATGACTGGTATATAATATCGCCTAATTATTAGTATTTCTAACCGATTTGGCAATATTTTTTTTTTTTTTTAACTCATGATGTAGGGTATATAAAATGTTCAACTTATTTCCATCTACTGCAACTACCCTCTGCCTCCCATCACAAAGCTGCATTATTGTTTCCTTCATTTGCAATTTATTGTTTTTATCGTATACACTCCAATCGCATAGAATTCCACTGTTTCATTTTCCCAATTTATTTTACAATATTTGCCTTGTTGTTTTATATTACTTCTTCTTTTTGTTTGCCATAAATAAAAATGACATGTGTTGCCGTTGATCAATCCATGCAAGATGCGTTTGGAAATGGGGTCAACATCTTTCTTAATAAACATTTCAAAATTCTGCATAAATGTTCTTCAGGGGTACACAAAATGAGAAAAAAGAAACGAGAAAACGCACAACATCACATTTGCAATGTGTGGACAGGTTACGATTTGTAGGTGGAAAAATTTATTTTGTTTTTATGAATCTTTTCGCTGGAACATCACGAATTTCCCACACAACAATGTTGAACAAAGTACCTCCGGCACAACCATTCGGATGTGTGATCTCTTTATGTGTTCTACGACACGACACCACATGTTTATGCTGAAGGTGGTGAATGTTGGCTTCTTTTCGTTTGCTTTTGTTCAGTTTGACATTCACTTTGTTTATTCATTCATGCAGGAGCTTTTCTTCAGCAGTCAGTCAATCTTGTGCACAGTGTCGCAACAAAAACAACATCATAAACAAACAATAAGTTTCCTCGTATTTAGGAACTATTCATTCACAACCAATTTCTATGGCCAACTAACAAGTGTTTCAGTTTAGTTGGCGTTGCTTTAGGCTTTCGACAGAAGGCCACAACACAAATGAAACGTTTGCACAACTATAGTAGAAAATGGCGTACATTGGCTTCACTATTTTCTTCGGACACCTTTGCAAATGTCGTCCGTCATTCAGGCGTCGGACAGGTCTTTCAGCTTTAGCCTTGTATTTATGCCAATAATAATTTCAATTTCAATTTTGAGTTTCACTGAAAGATGACTGTCAATCAAACTGAGAATATGAAACAAAAGTTATCCGCCGGAAGGGACCTTGTTAACTACAGGCCAAAGTTTTCCAAATGACTTGCGATTTGTGATGAATGAAGAAAAAGGATGTCCAGTTGCAAGTTATTCGGCCTTTGTTCGATCAGAACTGACATTTGCAACTGTTTTCCAGCAGTCGAATATTAAGGCAGCGAATGCAATGCAATGAATCAGTGAAAAATTTAAATTAAATTTAAAAACAATTAAAGGCGGAGTTTACACTCTCCAACGTAGGGTACCGACTGGAAAATTCAAAGAGAGTCAATAATTGTGCAGGACAGTGAAGGTAAATCAAATCCTGGATATATTTACGGGGCCATATCGAAACAGCAGCTTATATAGACAATTTTATACTACAAAGATTGTAATCCATTGCGAGTCTTAAATACCAAATTTGACATAATTTCGTGAGTAAATGTGACTAGGATTATCAAAATACCGAATATCGGTCTATATATCAAATACCGAACCGTTGACCAATATGGACAATGTTTTGACACCGGTTGTAGAACAACTTATGAAGTACAAATACCAAATTTCACACAAATCTTTTAGAAATGTGACTTAAATCGTCAAAATACCGAATATCCGAAGGTACCGTTATATGTGCTATATATAAAACCGTGGACCTAAATACTACGAACTACAAATATCAATTTTAGCCAAATTCGTGGAAAAATGTAGGTAAATATAGGGGCTTTACGAAAACATGGACCTATATACAATGTTCCGCCTCCGGAGCTGGAAGCCATTACAAACAACAAATACCATTTATTAGACAAACCCGTGGATAAATGTGTCAAAAATCAAAAAATACCGAATGTTGGGAGGTACCCCTATATGGGGGCTATAGGAAAATGGACCTATACATACAATGTTTCACCACTAGAGCTGGAACCCATTAAGAACTACAAATACCAATTTTGGTGGAAAAAATGTGGCCAAAAGCATGAAAATACCGAATATCGGGAGATATCGTTATAAGGGGACTATCCCAAAACGTAGATCGATATATCCCATTTTTAATACCAACCATCCTAGACACAAGACAAACTACTGTGGCAAATTTATACGAAGCTGTACGGGCTGTATCGTAATTTCAACAGACAAACTGACGGACAGACGGACGGACATCGTTAAATCGACTCAGAATTTTATGCTGATTATGAATATATATACTTTTTGGGATCTATGACGAATATTTAGAGGTCTTACAAATGGAATGACAAATGCACAAAATATCAAATTATAGGCAATTTTATTGGAAACAGTGGCTTAGAGCTTAATACTAGGAGGTATAAGTTTATTTTGGACCCTACAGTTTGTAGAGCCTTGAATTAAACCGAACCATACTGGGCGAGCTAAAACGATATGATATATGTCAATTTGTGATAAATCTATAGGTCGCACGAAATGTTTGCATGGGGCCAGTTTCGCAGTCGACGCCTATAATTTTTGGACAATAGGAAAGAATTTAGAATACGCCGCGATTTTGGATGGTGATCGGATAATAATAATAACAATAGTAATAATAATAATAATAATAATAATAATAATAATAATAATAATAATAATAATAATAATAATTTATTATTTATTTTTTATTTATTTATTGAGACTTCATTCGTTTCATTAAAGACAAGGTATTAACAATAAATATCAGGGACACTTAATAATAATAATAATAATAATAATAATAATAATAATAATAATAATAATAATAATAATAATAATAATACTCAACATGCCTATCTCTATTCTGAATTCGTCTGTATGTGTTAAACTTAATCTATATTTGCATATATTTGGTGTACAAAATGTAAAATAAGATAAAAATACATATAAGAGCTATATCTAAATCTGAATTGATCCTAAACAAAGCATTGATGTCATAACAGCTATATGTGGAGCAGCTTATTATATTCGCTAAACTAATGTTCTTTTATTGTCTTTAATCTGACACCACAGAGTGATAACAGACCAATTTAATTTTTTCAGGTTTATACTTTCGAAACAGGCAAAATTTGTATTTACTCTCGCAATCAAAGTTGTAACTCTTACTTCAAAGAACAACAATTGTGGAAACATGAAATCCCAATAAACTTAATCTTCAAAGTCAACATCGCCAAAGTCTGTGCAGGATTTATGTGTCTGAAAAATATGACATCATCAAAGGTCAATATGAAACCATAGCATCATTTCTATTTGTTCCATATACAATCTTAGTTTGCTTTATGTACACTTCGTACATTTCAATTGCGTTGGAGACCTTTCATTGCGAATGTGCAAGTGTGTACCTGCAATTGTGCATGTTTGACATTTTCCATAAATTTCACCCAACATTGGTTTGCAAAGTAAGCAAACGATGGAAAATTACAAAACGTTTCTTTGGCTAAACAAAAAAAACAAACGTAAAGATACTTTACAATAAACGGTTCCTTCTAGCGTTTATGCCATCTGCCATAATAAATTTCATGGTATGAACTCTTTCGCCATAAGAACGTTGCGTTTCGTGTTTATTTTCACGTTCTGTGGCCAGCACACGAGTACATATACGGATGAATGAATGGGCGAACGAACGATGCCATAAACTTGCCTCGATGGATATTTTTGTGAGGAGTACTTGACCTGGATATATGCTGATGCTATTGATGTTGCCACCATTTAGTCTCGTGTGTTTCTGGTGTGTGCGTGTGGATTTAATTGAAAAGCATTTAAAAACGAACATCAACCTTCAATATTCTGGCCTAAGGTTTAATTTGTATTAAATTTTAATTACATTTCAGGGTTATAATGGAATCTGTTTTTCTATATAGTTTTACTGCCGTTGTATATAGATTCAATTTTCTTTGTTTGCCGATGCTTTTAAAATTTATAATTATGAAACAAAATTTAACTGATTACTTTATATTAACTCGATTAAGCGTGTGGGTATTTTCTCAATATGTTATTTTAATGCAACATTGAGGAATGTTTTTGCAAAAATGACATATTGTTATATAATTTATGCCATACATCAAAATTAAATGCAATATCGGTAGCTATGCAATATAATATAAATGGTCTTTGGTCTTTCAATAAATTCTGCATGGTGACTTGATATTTCATGTATTAATCTATGTATTTGCTGAAGATTCTATGAGGTTTGTGATCCGGTTTTAATAGTTTTTTTTCACTAAATATTTACTGAGAAATCCTGTTTGTAAAAATCATTGAAAAGGATTGCCTTTATTTCAAGGAGTTCTCTCGGTTGTCGGAAATTCGTTTCAACGATATCATGGCTCTGTGTCAGCCAACGAAGGAACACAATAAATACAATGATTTTGAGATGTACATGTATGACTAAAAATAGCGACTAGGGTATGAACTCGAAATAAAAACACAAAAAAATGAAAACCAGTAAAGAAAATCTTAAAGTCTGAGTCTGATACCCTACACCACTTTGCATATTTATTAGAGCTTCACATAACAAATAAAAGTTTTAATGGGGAATTTGTGAGAATTAAACCATACCAATATATGGGAGGAATATCCTCTTCTGAATCGATTTCTACTAAATTTGTAGAGGCATTTGCGCCTTTTCAATTCGGGCTTGTATTATCCATTTGGTGCACAATTAACTTGAAATCGGATAGATATATATGAGAGCTATATCTAAATCTGAACCGATCTCGATAAAATTTGGCAAAGGTATTTCTGAGCTGTATTTGAATCCATATTACGGTTATGCAGGGCAAATTCAACAAATCGGATGACCAATATGTATGGGATCTTTAGCTATATCTGAGCCGATTTCCACCAAATTTGACATACTCCTTTTTAGACTCAATTTGGTCGTAAGTACCAAATTCCATTCGATTTGGGCTAATATTACATGTTTGGTGCACAATAAAAGGCAAATCGGACGAAGATATATGGGAGCTATATCTAAATATTAACCGATGTCGATGAAATTTAGCAAGGGTATATGATATATTTCTCCTAATATCGTTGTTACAGAGTGCATATTACGGCTGCGGAGGACAAAAATAACAGATCGGATGAACAATATATATGGAAGCTATATCTATATCGGAACCGATTTCGATCAAATTTGGCATACTTATTTTCAGGCCTAATTTGGTTGTACGTGCAAAATTGCATACTATTTGGGCTGATCTTACAAGTTTGGTGCATAATGTAAAGCAAATTGGACGAAAATATATATGGGAGCTATACCTAATTTTTGACCGATTATATCGAATTTCAATAGGGTTCGTCCTTTGGGTCAAACAAATTATTTGTGCAAAATTTCATCTGAATCGGGCAATAAATGCGACCTGTAAATTGTTTATAAAAATACATGGACAGACGGACGGACATTCATAAATCGACTCAGAACCTGATTCTAAGCAGATTATCTTTTGTAGTTCACATTCAAGTCGTCATAAAAAACAGGCCTTTAATATTCGTAAAAATAATTGGTTTTTAGTTTAAAAATTTTAATGTTAAACCCATTATTTTGTATTGAGAGTTCTTGCTACGGATCAGATCGTGAGGTTCACTGTGAGGAGCTAAATTGCACGGTTTTTATGTGCCAAAGGTCGTGGGAGTGGTGAAATAACGGACGGGTCATGCATGTGGGGCAGTTATGATCTGATAGCCAGATTGTCACCAAGGCAATGCAGTCTTTCTCCATCAAATCCAAGCGATTATTGATCTATTTTATTTAAAGCATAGTGTTAGGAGTATAGCTGCGTACTAGTATATATGGGTAATGAAAGGGGCGATGAGTTGGTAAAGCTGGGCTATTTTGATCAGTAAGACAAGAATAACTTTGCTTTTACATGCATAAATGCAGAATGAATTTGCGAATATCTGGTTGCTGTGTCCTTTTGTGTTACAATACACCTTCCAACATAGAAATTGCAGCCTTGGTCAACTTAGTACCTTAGTTACTGGCTTTTAGCTAAATTTCTTATCAACATCTGCTAATACTCCTGTATGCGTTGGTAAGTCCTAAATGCTAAAAGTGTTTCTTACAAATAGTAAATAATTTAACCAGGTAAGAGCTTAACGTTAATGCTTTCTCTTCCATGGTAAAACATTTCATATTTCAGCTACCGCACAATTTCCTGGAAAGGAAACTTCGTCTGTGTGTCGCATAACGAACAACAAGAAAATGCAAAAAGAAAAATATTTTCGTACTCTAAATGATCTCTAAACCACTAGAGAGACTTCAAGAGAAAATGATGTTTAATTGCGTCGGCCAATTGATGTGACACACTATTAATTGCTCCTCACATAGGAATGAATGAGAAGCATATCTTAAGCACTTAGTTTTTTTTTCAATTGAAAAATTGAAGACATAGCCATGATTTACGTTGCAGATACCACAAAGAAGACGATATAAAATTTCAAACCAACATCAAAGTGAGCAGAAACCAAAAATAAAATAAATTATGCAGTGAAGCCATTGGATATTATACATAACTATGTATGTGGAAAAATATTTATATGTAAACACTGTTAGCAAAAGGTGACTGTTATTTGGAGTTAGCGCTCGGTTGATATTTATTGGAATTCTTTATATTGTTGATATTTTCTAGGTTTTTAAATAAATTATTATTATATTATTATAATATGGAAATTAATATATAATAATATAAATAACGACCCACCTTAAGACAAAAGTTGAACGATTATGCAAGTATATGTGATGGAATATGAAAACATATTCGAATACATTGTGCCTGTGTGCGTGTCTGCATCAAATGGTAGATGAGAAACAAAAGCCACAAATTGTATTTTCTTTAATTGAATATAAAACTATCATCACTGACACAATAAACATGGGGTGTCCATGCAGAAACCAAACAAGAAATTCATTTTGCCTGCCTGCCAGCCTGCCTGACACATAAACAAAACCCAAACAATGAAATTCGCGCACTCTATGCGCCTCAGTAGGAAAATTGCAATAGATATGTGGTTAATGATAACTTTTGTTGGTACTTTTTCTATATTTATTTTACAATTCCATCGAAAAGTTTGAGAACAAGCATGAAAAATTGAAAAAACTGTGGTTGTATGTGCACATTTTTTAAAATTCGTACATAAATCTGTCAGACGATCGCTATTTGGAAATATCGGTGCATTGTATAACAATTCAAATATCAAATAAAAAACTAGAACCCCTAATTAAATGCTTTCTGGTAGGAGATGTTACCAAAGACTTTAGACAATTCGAAAGTATGTAGCTAAGATTCATCATTAAAAAGTAAGCAAAGGCTATAGACGTGCGGGGCGGACCATATGATACCCAACTACACTACAATATATTTAAAAACCTTCTTTTTTTAAATAAATACCTTCCCTCTTTTTTTTAAATAATGCTATACAGTCCGGCACATCTGTTACCTTTGGTTTTTGACCGGGGCATTTGCCCTAAACACTAACTAACTATTCAAAACATTTTCACATAAAAGTTGTGGTCAATTTTACCCGCTAAATATAATCCAATAGTCATCCAAAATGCTAGAATTCTGTCCTGTCCTTAACTCTCTCCTCGTGAAAAATTCTCTTTCTATTGGTTTTTAAATGTGACCCATAGAGCGACAATAGGCTTCTATTCTGACCCATACCATACCTCCATGCGAAAATTAGTTAGGAACGGACGATAATTGCGACTTGAATATAACATTTTTCTACACATATATATTCCGTATATAATTCCGTATTACAAAATGTACAATTGTTAGTCAAATATAAAATAAAATTTGATAAAAGCTATTCACTTTTTATAGACATATTTTTGCGTGATTTTCTTAGATTTTATCCTTTTTTGGCAAGAGGCCGTTCCGAATTGATGAGAATTATCCAAATCAGTCCAGCGATTCCTGACTTATAAGCGGAATAACTAACATTAATTTCTTGAACACATAGATTGTACCTATTTTGCTATATATCCGATATCCTCGCTATCAGCAACACTTTAAAGGTCAGAAGTGACCTATTAGTTTATTTGTGATTTCGCCGTGATTAAAAATATTCGCGGTTTAGTGGAAAATTTCGTATTTTTACATAAAAGTTATGGTATATTTTTCCGGCTAAATATTGTCCGATGACCAAACAAAATGTTAGGTTTCTACCCAGACCTAAACTCTAGCTACATACTAAATTCCGCGTCAATTGGTCTATAATTGCGACTTTGCCCTTTTTGCAAAATAAATGAACTTGGAATATATAAAATAGAATATTCTAAGCGATTTTATAGTATAAAATAAATATTCTATTGGGCCGAAAAAATATATTGATATCAGAATAATATCACCTCATTGAATATTTCGAAATGTTATCTGTGTAGCTCGTATTTAAGATTTTAGCCTTTCTATTACTTTCTATACTTGTTGATATTGTTAATTGTGAAATCAGACAGACTTTCATAATTTACTTAATATTTATTTCTGTAAAAGGGTTTTCGCTCTCTTTGATATATAAACAACCACAAGAACTTCATGAAAATTTACATTTTTTTTATCAAAATTATAGCATTGATTAAAAACTTGTAAAAGACTTTTCGCAAATGGTCCAAAATGAATTCCTTTATAGCCTAATCCTACCGCAAAACTAAAATTCGGGTAATTTTTTTTCATAATATCATATTCATAAAATAAAAATTATTTAGCAAATTGTCACAACAAGAGTTCTTTGTGATTATTCATACATTCTCGATAGAACGTTTCCCTCATAAAAGTCTAAGAGTAGGAGTATAAATTATGACGTATTTAATTGGAAAAAGAAATGGCAACAGATGAATGACTGTCGCAATCTAAAAAAAAAAAAACAGATATCACCAACGTGTGCATACACCCAGTTTCTGTTTTTTAATGAATCGATTTAATCAAAATCGTTTTTTGTTGAAACATTTATTTTCAAACAATTGCTCTTCACTTTATACAAATCTCTATTATCTTCTCCTAAATACAATATTGCGCAAAAATGAGGTGCAACAATAATTACCCCCAAGGATGAGGTGTTCTTTCATTCTTACATGGAAATGTTTACATCTATGGCACACGGCATGTCTTCGCACTTCACGACTGAAAGTCTGGAGATGATCATACGATTCATTGGAAAAACACATATTCTTCCGTGGTAATGGGGGTGGGGTAGGTGACTAGCCAGCAGATAAGCAAACAGGAGATGGTTGGCTGGCTGACTCATCGCTGAGGGAACTCACAATGAAAATTTACAAAAACAATCGTTAAAATATCAAAACATGTTTATGTTTTTCTCTCCTGTTTGTTTAAGATTTTCCACACAATTTCATTGGAAATTGGTCAAAGTTATTTCTTAGTCGAAAAACAAGAGCGAAAAAAACTAAATTAATAACAACATTTCAAGGTCTGTGTAGAAATTGTGAAGATCATTCAATCATTTTGCAATCACAAAATGAACTGAAAGATATATATTCTGGTTTAAATATGATGAAATGCCCTGCAGAAGAAAACTCCCCGCATACATATGAACTTATGAATTTATGCGTGTATATATGTGCATCAGAAAATGGTCAATAAACTTTTATGGTGGAGATAAACATTTGGAGAAAAATGAATCAATGAATGTTGATAGCTTAATTAAAATATAATAAACTGCCACCGCCGACTGTGTTTATGAATCCCCATAAATGAGCATTACACAATAAAGTTATTGTGTGGGGATTCACAAGCCGAATATTATTGAGACTTTTCTATTTGGCAAGTACAATATGGTGTGTCATGATAAATTGATGTTTATGTCATGTCCCATAAGGAGAGCTTGCAATTCAGACAATACGGCGCAAAGAGTGGAATGGTTTATTGAAAAACGTGAATGGCAATATTTGAAGAGGAGGTAATTCGCTGGCACATAACACCACAATATCAACTGAAGATTTTTGATTAAACACTCAATCGCATGAAATACGCGAAACTGAGAAATACGCGAAATATGAGAATTATACATAAAGATGGATATAGCTTAACAGTTTTCGAAACGACTTAGAAAAACGAATGATCTAGAAAAATATATATATATATATAATATAATGCTCAATTCTCAAACACCTATTATATTTGAGATAAACCACAACAATATCGTCACAACAAACCTGAATACTTATATATGAAGTTTTTAACAAAACATGAGACTATTTTATCATATGTTTACATGGACTTAAAACGCAAATCATCCCTAACTAATTTAAAAAAATGTTGCTTAAAATTATCTTAGGCATATCTAATCGGAAAACAATTCTTTCCTTTTGTGTAATTGGAACAAGAACGAGTTAAAAAGTATTTGCCGATAGATGAATACCCTCAGCTTTTGTGAGTTTAATAAAATATATTTTGACATGCGTTATAATTATTCTCCTCTATAGGGGAGGTACCGAAGGAGTGTGCCGATGTGGTTTATTTTGCATCTGACTAAGTTTAATATACGGGTGTGATGAAAAACTGCAACTTCAAATTCCTGCCAGCTATTTAAAATATTTCAGCGACAGTTCATTATATTCTTTACAAGCGAACAAAAGCATTTTGGTGAGAATTTTCTAGAAAAACAGTTATTCGTGATGGAATTCAAGCGTGATAGTGTGATTTCTTTATATTTGACTGGAAAACCACAAGTGGCTATCGTTAGAGCACTGCAGCATTTAAATGTGAATAAATCTTTTGTGTCTCGTACCATCGTTCTTTACCGTAATACTGGTAACGTAGCCCGACGTCAAGGAAGTGGACGGAAGAAAACAGCAACATCAGCAAAAATGGTTCGAAAACTAAAAAAGCGACTTGATCAAAACCCGCGTGGCCAAAAAGTGCTTCACTTGGCCGAAAGTGGTGAACTGCCGAATTTGGTTTTCTCCGATGAGAAAACATTCGTTGACCAGCAGTTTGTAAACAAACACAACGATCGTGTGTACTTGCCAAAGAGGTTAGCTGAAAATGTGCACCTTCGGTTGACCACCAGAACTCAAGCGCCGGCCATGGTGATGATGTGGCCGCCAAAACAGCCGATGGTCGCTCGCCGCTCGTATTAATCGACCGTGGCATCACATAAATGCCGAATAATATCGCGAAAATATTCTGGAGGGTGCATTAAAGCCTTGGGCACGCAAACATTTTGTCCGCAGACCTTGGACATTCCAACAGGACTCAGCGCCATCGCACTCATCACGCGCCACCCAAGAATGGTTACATTGTTAAATGAGGTTCTTTGCTTCATTTCCAGCGCACAATGGCCACCAAAATCTCCGGATATTAATCCGTTGGACTATTGTGTTTGGAGTATTTTGAAAAGCAAGGTTGGCACTAAAAAATACCAAAGTGTCGATCACTTCAAGCAAGCCCTTCGCCGGGAATGGGCCAAAATACCGCAGAGCAACATTCGGGCAGCGTGTGACGGTTTCATTGGCCGTTTGAAGGCTATAATTTGTGCCAAAGGTTACCAATTCGAACAAATCTAAACTTATTCTAAAAATTGATACTATTTCCGACATTTTTGCTTTCATTCAATAAAATTAAAAAAAGTGTATAAATTATTGCGTTTGACTTTATTGCAGTTTTTTTTTATCTCACCCTAGATGCTGGATTGGACAATATCGACTACTTACTTCAATTTATATGAGGATATGTCTATGTATTAATTTTTTGAAAATGCTGAACTCTTGTATTGGTAAGTACCAGAAGGACACCCTCTTAATTATTTTTTGAACATTTCAGTTGTATCCACAATCAAATTAGCTTATATTTGGTTCTCAGAGGATCTACCCTGTTGCTAAAGTACAATTTAAGTCTCTAGCTGCCAGTATCTTGAGGTTTTTAAATCCCATGCACATTCTATTACTTAGCTTAGACTAGTGACGAAAAGAAATATTACGCAAAGATATTTAGTATTTGTAAAAGACCTCATATAACAGTAACTTTGAATTTTAGGGATTCAAAGCCCACCAGTTTTTGTACATTTTTTATCTGACGTGAGAAGGTTTGTATTCAATCCCTATGATAATCGTAATTTCCCTTAATCGGAGTTCAAAGAGAAATAGATAAAGACTCGATAGATAAAGACTTCGTTTGATACCTTCGGACATAATCCAGTCTCACTTTGCTAATTATATTTGCAGGAAATTGATATGTTTACTTATTACTTCAGTGTTACGATTGAAACTCTTCCAAACAAATATTTACAAAAATTCCACTTACCGACAGTTTTTATAATTTGATAATCATCCAAACTATATTTTCTAACACCTTTGGCTGTTTCTACACTGCTATTATCTTCTGTGCTATCATCCTCTTCATCGTCCGTTTCATTGCCATCATCATCCTCATCATCTTCTTCCTCCTCCTCGTCGTCGTCGTCCTCTTCATCGTCATCATCATCCTCCTCATCGTTATTATCAATGTCCTCATATGTGTTCTCTGTGCGACTGCTGTGTTTAGTATCCTCTTCCTCGTCGGCCTCTTCACTGTAGTCTGATTCTAAGGGATCTGAGGATTCACTGCCAGCATTTGTACTGCGACCGTTGGTATAGCCATTGGTCGCACCACCACAGAGACGACCCAGTTTTACTGTCGATGAGGTCTCGGTGCCAGAGGTTGTCTTCGATTTGTTGCTGGGACCCATTTTTGTTGTTACGCGGGAACAAGTGGCTGCTGACATTGATATTTGTTGACGTTCTTTATTGCCAGGCAATCAGAGTCGTCGGAAAGTTTTCCTGCAACTAGAGAAGAAACAAGTGGACATTTTAAAATGGAAATGTGGAAAAGAAATGTATTTTGTAGTTTTGTATTCCCTACATTCCCTGTTATTATTTACGTTGCTATTAGCCTAGTAATAGCATGCATATACTTGTTCTAGTTTAGTTTCATCATCTGAGGACATGTGTCAGTCATATCCTTTGGATTTAGATATTCACTTTTTATGCAAGTACACACCCAATCGCCGGGGCATAAACTTTTAATTAAACCATTGGACTTTTTAAGTGTCCATTCAATCAAGAGTCTTGTCTTGTGGTCGAGTTAGATAGATTGGGGTCGTTCAGTTTACTTATTCTCTCTGCCTGCTGTACTCGAACAGCAGAGATGAGGCATGCCGATATTATGTACTCGAGCATTAATTTTGTGGGTTAGTCAATTGCCATTGGCAATAAGTGAAAACTATTAGAACGCACAGTGAATATAAACGGCTTGTATTGTTTTCTCGTTGTTACTTTAGAAAACAATTTAAAAAAACGATCTACAGCATTGGGAATAAACTCTGCAAGTTTTAGAGGCCCTTGGGAAATATATTCCAACTACAACGATATTTTTAAATTTTAGAATTTATAAATTACCTCTTACGTATTTTCTTGACATCACTTCCTATATCCTATACTATTTATATAAAAAGAGAACCATAGAAGAAACTTAACTTTGTTCTCTTCCCTTTTTCATTAGGCGCGTTTACATGCGGAAAATTTTTATCTGTATTAGAGAGAGGTAAGGGGAATGCAAACTCCTTTGGTGTTTCAATTTTTTTAAGCAAAAATTTATGTAATAACAGCTTCAAAAAAGAAAGGCAATAATGAAAAATTGGCATTTCTGAAAACAAATAGGTTTATATAAATGCCTGAGACAAGCTCAAAAGTTGGTCTAGTCTAAATCAGTAAAAAGTGTAAAAAATTTATTTTAGATCCTATAAAATATGAGTATATTTTTGATCTGCGTAGAATTCAAACACGGCTTAGCCATGCCTGTACGTATGTTATTTGCAATCTGCGATTTCGCACGCATGTGAACTTTGATCAAGTTCTAAGATGGGTCGTGTGGTGTTGTTAGCAGCAGAGATGGTTCTATAAACAGAATTTGGAATGTGGCCAATTCAAGTTAATTTAAAGTTACTATACTTTAAATCACTGTGCATTCTGTAGCTTTCAATTCAAAATGTATACTCTGCTGTATTACGAAGAGAATTCACATACATATTCGTAATATTCATTTGATTCCATTTCCAGATAATGGTACTCATAGTGTTTTACATGCAATAGAAAGACCATTAACACTAGGGCGACCATATGTTCCATATGAGCAGCCTGCTATAGGTTAAGTGCTGCGTGAGTGTGTATATGCTGAAAGGTTTTCATTTCATTTCACTTCGATATTCGTTGTAAATCCAATTGAAATTTCCTCTCAATAAGAAAACTTCAGACACACACGGAGAACTTTCACATACAATCTGAATATCTCCGCTCAATGAGATTTAATGAATGAACAGCTAAATCCAGTGGGAGCTAATTAAGCACTCAATGAAATAGTTTTTTTTTGTATAAACACAACAAAGTAAAATAAACGTTTTATTTCTTTTTTAGGACTACTTCTAAAAATACATATTTATGAAATAATATAAAAGCTACATACACAAAGTGTTTAGAATCGTGTGTACGTACATACATTGGGCACTGGCGAACAAAGGCCATGAAATATATTGGCTGAACTTGATCGTTTCTTACCACACCTGAGTGCATTTGTTCTCCGCTCTAAGTAAAGGTTAAACTAAAGACTTTTGTTAAATTATTCCGAGCAATTACATTGCGTAAAACAATGCACATGCATGCACACTCACACACACACTTTAAATGCAGTGGGGCATTCGTGAGCGTGTTTGCACCGGTAACACAAAATTGTATTTAATTAAATGCGAATAACAATGAAAGAGTTTGAAAAATGTATTTAACGGTGGGCGGCCGAATCTGTGAGACCCTACACCACTATAAAATCCCAGTAGATCTGAAATTATTTTAATTAAATTAAAAAAATTCTTTAGGATATTGTGAAACAAAGTTTGAATGCTCAAACAATCTTTCCAAATACCAAGACTCCCTTTCTAGTTTTTGATTATAGAACTTTAAAAATAATGTATAAATTTCTCATTGAAAAGTCGGATGTTGTCAATATAAAGTTCCACCGTTCGAAAATTCCTCACAGATCTTAAATCAATATTTTTCAGGAAACTACGATCCCTAGAAAAACATCTCTCGTACCTTTTTTTGTTGCTGTAGAAAAATATACATACATAGAAAAATATTCGCTGTGGCAGTATCTATAGCTAACTTGGAAAAAATACGGCTTGGGAACGCTAATGGAAGATATAAGAATATAAGAGCAGCCTACATATATTGTAATATTTAATGAAGAATTTGTACCTATTGAAAAACCAAACTGTAAAAATACAAATGATTTATAGGGAAATTTTGGCTAAAATTTTCTAAAATACAAAGAGATATCTTTAGACATAAGATGGAACAATAAAATTAATTTAAGCCCTCTGTCTTCAACTTAAATTCAGTTTCACTGGTTTAAACAGATTACCTTTCCTATTTTTTCTCTCAAACATTTTCAGTTTAATCTATAATTTAACTATGAATCGTTATATAAGCGAACATTGCTTTTGGAAAACGAGCATTGGGGTCTTGGAAAGTTGTCCGAATATCCACTTTTTTATTAAAAGTTTCTATTTGACGACGAAGCTTATGTTAGCTCAATGAATAGGTACGTAAATAAGCAAAATTATCGATATTGGAGTGAAGGCTAGACAGCGCTTCGCCGGGAATGGGCCAAAACAACGCAGAGCAACATTTGGGCAGCGTGTGACGGTTTCATTGTTGCAGTTTTTTTATCTCACCCTGTATAGTAAAAAATACTTGACCAAAAAAATTCAAAGATTCAGATTCCTTCTAATTTATACGATTTATATCATTTCCCATCAACATTTTTGGCCACGGTAGCGACCCTGTGCGACGGGGACCTTCATAAGCAATTTTCTGTCAAAGACTGTTTTACTTATTAGGAACTTCAAATACAAAATTTGAAACAATTCCGATTAATAGAAATCATCAAAATACCGAATATATGGGTGACCATTATATGAGGGCTATACGAAGACGAGTACCTGTACAGACAATTTTCTGCCACAGGCTGTATTACCAATTACGAACTTACAATACGAGGTTTGAAATAATTCGGGTGGATTATGTTACTAAAACCATCAAAAATAACGAATATAGGGTGGTACCGGTATATGGCGGTTTTACGAAGACGTAGACCAGTTTGAGCAATTTTCTGTCATTGGCTTTCCGGTGAGAAGTATGACACAAATCATGAAAATACTAAATATTTTAAGGCGCAGGTACAGATATGGAACTATATCAAAACGTAGACCTACATTAACATTTCTATGCCAGGATGTACAGTTATATGGCCGCTATACAAAAACGTGTACCTATATAGCCCATTTGCCTCCAGAACAAACACACATCTGAGCATAATTTTATCAATAAACGTACGGAAGCTAGAGTGATTTCCACAGACGGACGGACATCGCTACATCGACATCGACAAAATTTTATGCTGATCAAGAACATAAATACTTTGTGGGGTCTAAAATATATATTTCAAGGTGTTATAAACGGAATGACAAACTTAATATACACTCCATTCTATGGTGGAGGGATAAAAATTCTGCGTTCTCTTCATTTTGCGCGCAAATGTTGGTGTTCAAATGGTAAAAATAGTACAATATAGTACTTTTTTGTTGCATTTGGTTCGTATACTGACGGTACATATTTGTCGGATCGGTTATGGAAAAAAATATAACAACGAAAAAACTGTAAAAACTAGATGATAGTTCTAAAAAATTATCATATCAGGCAGACAGTTAAAAGTCTCTATCCAATTATATAATATGGGAAAAATGATTAATTTTTGAGGGCTCTGGAAAAAAGGTTACATAAACTTTTGTGCCAAAATTCAAATTTTCACATTAACGTATGTGAAACTGACGTAATAAATTGTTTGTCTTCCATAATATGTTCTTGTTCAATCTGGGAATTCATTTTCTTCTCATTTCAGTTGGAAATTTCAACATTTCAAAAATATTTTTGCATTATAACGTTAATATAACTTATTTCAAACAAACCCTAAGTAATTTTTACCCTTACTAAAATGAAACACCTGATTTTTCTGCCACAACGTAACATAGACAAAAAACTAATAAAAATCAAAACGGATGATTACTCAATTGTCTATCCAAGAAGTGTAAGAAATGATATATTAATAGACTATAGCGTCAGAATTTCTATGGACACCTACACACATATATGGGGGATGAAGGTGGCGGACGTATCTTGTTCTCCATACGGCAGCAACGCTGACATTTATAACAACAAAAATTACAAAATACGAGTAGTCCGATTCAATAAATTTCGAAAACTGTTGCGTTTATTTTCTATTCGATGATTCAGAGATATAAAATCACAATACAGCGAATGACCAGATGGGGATGCAAAGTAAAAAAATATGGTAATAATTAACAAAAAATAAAACATGGAAATAAAAATGTACAAAAAAGAGATGAGACCGTGTTGCTAAAATGTTAACACAAAACTATGTCGTTTAAATATTTATCAAAGTGTAATACAGCTGTTTATATTCAAAGAAAACAAAGAATCATTTCAAATTTAACTACAATTCATTTTTATTTCTTTAAAGAGAACTTTATGTGTTAAACTAACATAATTGAATCATCCTTTGAATCCAAACGATGCAATGATGATATTTTAGTCCCCGGTTTCTAATAACATTTTTTTTAATAACTAAGATCCCAAAAAAATGTTATTATTATCTTCGGTTCACTCCGAGTACTTGATGCGATACACTCCATTTGTTCAGATATCTCGAAAAAAAAAACAGACATTTACCTCATAAAAAACGAGTCCAGTACTTGATATAATACAAACTTGATCTGTGGAAATCCTCATACTTCAAAATTATCAACTAAAATATATACATATTTGCAAATGTTTGTTTACAAACATACATCGCACATAAATCTAAAGATGTCACAAATGAATTATATTTTGAAAAAACAATTTGTTTTTAGATTATCTGACCGCATTTCATTAAAAAGTGACTCGTCATTGAAATGTCCGAAATATTCTCTTTTATGTCTGTCGCTCGAGTTTAATGGCATTGTTGGATGCATTTTCCACCCATTTAATTGTCCAATTATGCAGAGTGCAAGCGTTAAGTGTTTTTCGAATAAATTAAGAAGAAAAATCATTAAAAATTAAATTGAAATTACCCGATAAAACAGAACTTTACCGTAAAATGAATGACAAAAACTTTGGTTTCACCGCATATTCTGGAATGCCGCCTTTTGTTACCCTCCAGCATAAGACTTGCAACTGGAGCAATAATAACCCCAGACCCATTTGTTGTTATATCTATCACCTTGCATCTGTATTAAGAGTCGTTCGTTGATCTTGTTAACCTTATAATCATTCTATCGACCAGAAATTTTGCAAACAGTTCAATAACTCTAGGACTGAATTTGAAAAAATAAGAAGAATAGTCCTGGTGTTTCTTCCTTTACATTCGTGGTACAAAAGTTGATGTTGCTAAACAAACGAAGCAAGTTTCTGAATTCGACCATAAAATGTAATTCTTGGACAACTATTTTCTTGAAACAACTTCCTGATTTTAAAAATTGAAATGCACCGATATATAATACCGGTTTGTATAATACACATAAAGTTGGATATCTTTCAAAGCAATGAAAATTATCGAAACATTTGTTTATGCAGGGTGAGATAAAACAAACTGTAATCAACTTCAGACTGCTGTCATTTCAAAGCCACTCGTTCGACACCTGTTAAAATTATTTCAATGACTGCTCATTATATTGTTTACAAGTATACGAAAGCATTTTGTTGAGAATTTTCCAGAAAAAAAGTTATTCGTGATGGAATTCAAGCGTGATCATGTGATTTCTTCATATTTGGCTGGAAAACCACAAGTGGCTATCGTTAGAGCACTCCAGCATTTAAATGTGAATAAATCTTTTGTGTCTCGTACCATCGCTCGTTACCATGATACTGGTAAAAGCAACATCAGCAGAAATGGTTTGGAAAGTAAAGAAGCGACTTGATCGAAACCCGCTCGCAGTGGCCAAAAAATGGCTCGCGAGCTGAACATATCGCGCGAATGGAATATTCGGCAAATATTGAAAAATGAGATCGGGGTAAATCCATTTAAATTCCAAAAAGTGCCAGAACTTACACCGCAACAGAAAGAAAATAGACTCAAAAGAGCTAAAGAGTTGCTTCGCTTGGCCGAAAGTGGTGAACTGTCGGATTTGGTTTTCTCCGATGAGAAAACTTTCGTTGTCCAGCAGTTTGTAAACAAACACAATGATCGTGTTTACTTGCCAAAGAGGTCAGCTGAAAATGTGCAACTTCGGTTGACCACCAGAACTCAAGCGTCGGTCATGGTGATAGTGTGGGCCGCCATAACAGCCGATGGTCGCTCTTCGCTCATATAAATACCGTGGCATTAGAATAAATGCCGAATATTATCGCGAAAATATTCTGGAGGGTGTACTAAAGCCTTGGGCACGCAAACATTTTGACCGCAGACCTTGGACATTCCAACAGGACTCAGAACCATCGCACATCGAACAATTCTAAACTTTGATGCTATTTCCGACATTCAATAAAATAAAAAAAAAAAATGTAAAAATTATAGTGTTTGACTTTGTTGCAGTTTTTTTATCTCACACTGTATATGCATATATTTTTCTTTTGAGATATTCTCGGTACCCACACATTCAAAGCCTTAGCCTTCATTTTTAAAAAACACGGTCTAAAGTGATGGTTCCTCCAATTATATCATATTGTTTCCCTGGCCGAATAAGAAGTGGAAGCAGAAGAGTCAGTGAATCTGTATAAATCTTTATAGTTTTTTCTGTAATTTATTCTCCTGAACGTCTATGCCATAAATATTTTGAATTAAAAACTGTTGTCGTATTCGTATTTTAGTATTTATCCGATGAACTCATATTCCTCTTTTTTTAAGAATTTAAAATGTTCCTTTTTATGAAATATCGTGCTTTTTTAACAAATAATTTCCAATCTTCAATCAAACTTTACTTACCCCAATATGTTGAATTATTGGATTTATTTTGTTTATACTGTGCACGTCGGGGAAGAACACACTGCTTTATTGATCTGTATATTTGAGGTTTCGAAACAATCTCTCTTCAAATATCTGATTATTCCAAATGTTTATTGTTACTGTATATAGATTTTTGGGAAGTTTCGTTTCAACAATTTTTATTAATTATTCACTTGTTTCTATTCAGATCAACGGCAACTGATAATAAAACATAAAAGCATGCACCAAAGAGATAAATACAGGTGAGGTACATTGCAACAAAGTTATATTGCAATGTGTTCTAACTATTTTTGTTGCAGTTAGCAAACCGGTATCTTCGAAGGAAGGTTTTCTTGGGTATAAGTTGATTGTTGACGTCGCGACGTCAGTATGGCTGTTCTGCCAAGTTACAAAATAAATGAATAAGCGTCCGAACCAATTGAAAAATATTTGGCTAAAAGAACAATAAACAGATTTGCTGTGATGATGTTTGTAGTTGAAAACAAACAAACAATCCACTGGAAACAAAGGGGAAGAAAAACTAGACCAAAAACCGGCCAACTACCAACTAAACAAAAATTTGCACATAAAATAGAATACAATGGAATAGAATGAATGAAGAATATTGAGCGAGTGCAGCAGACATAACCGAGGAAAAAATACAGATAAACGTTGGATTGAAAACAATGGTAATGCATGTAAATGTGTCTACTTAAAGCAAGTACAGGCCAACATCTGTGAATGCGATGGATATTTTGGTAGTTTGTTGAAAAAAGGCGAAGACAAATTATTTAGGGTTTTCCCATATATAGTTTCAGATACACATTTTTTGGGTCAAAAATTAAGCCATTAAATTTTTTTGGTATGTGTTAGAAATGAACATTGGTCTAAAACAGAGTTCACTCGGCTATACATACGCATAAGATAAGATGGCACGCGCCAATAGTAACAAGGAAAACAAACTATTTAATTTTTGTGTTTTACAGCTTTGAATGACAGTTTGGACATAAATTCTCGGGAGCAATTCATTTTAGTTTTCATTTTCGTCTGGTTTCATTTTGGTCTAAAATCAGAATCAAACATATGGCTTTAAGGAATAAAATTTACATTCATTGATCACCAATTTTAAACGTGATTCGCGATATCTGTGGAATTATAAAGGACTAAGGATATACCATGGTTTAAATTGCTCCATTTCCAAAAATTGTAGTAAATCTATGAAATGAAAACTACATCCTTAAGCTAAGGTTTGGGTGTCAGTTTATACCGTGACTCAGTAATCAGATGGGGAAGTGTTCCGTACAATGACTATAAAATAATCGATTGTAGTGTGGAAAAATACAATAGTCGAGGTCGACTTCGCCAGTGGATTTTGAGATCATAGAATTTTGTTCGACTTTTCTTTTGCATAAAACTACAATAATCGAATTTTAGTTTTTATTGTTTGTTCTTTTAATAATACCTACCAAAACTTCAAAACTCAATACTTCAAGAAACATATTCCTGCGTTCCTTCCTCTGCTTTCTCCAAAAAATCAAATATTTCATATAAAATATTTTACTCATTAAATGCTTTACACATTTTGAAATCGAACGGTTGTAATTTGTTTCGGGATTGGAAAATGCAAACGTAGGTGTATTATTTGGCAAAGGCTGCTTATGGTATGGTATTCGGAATGCATTACCCAAATTGTCTAACCAAATCAGGGACCCCATTCTGTAACTTTTTTTTTAAAATTTTACCCATTGTTTATTTTACAAAAAAAAAAAACATATGTTTGTTTTGTTTTTGTTACAATAACAAAAAATGTTCTAACAATAACAAGAGTAGTTAAATGTTACAGAATAAGCCTACAGGTTGCTTGAGCATTTTTGGTTTTCACCAAGTGAACTGCTCATTTCAAAAACCAGTTCATTTGAAATGAATACATTTGATAGCGGAGAGAGTAAAGTTCGACCGAAACTTGGGACACTTTATCACATATCATATTCTAGTTTTTTATTTTCTCTTCCAAGTTTTTCCATCGCATGTACTACTATTTTTTTCAAAGTATCCTTTTGGGAATGGTTTTTATGAAAACCAATGAAAATTTGAACAATACTTTCCACAATGTATTTGCCATTTGTCAGATAATAACAGATAATAAACATTACACGGTGTAAGAGTTTGCTCTGTATTTGGTTAGTGGTACTTGTGGTGGCCGGCTAACAACGGTATCGAACAACTGATCTCGAATTTCCGGTTTGTTGCAAAACATCTACTTTACAAGAACTTTACCAAGAATAAGACTCAAAACAAAAAGAAGAGCGCAGCCTAGACAGAAGACAGAAACTTGATTTAAACGTCGGATTATTCTATTACGTGCGTTCATGCGCTTGCCAGTCAGTTAGTCTGTCAGTCCGTTAGCAAGTCGAGTAAACTGTGTTTTTCTCTTTGGTGTATCAAACATTTACTGCCAGTTGCCAGACTGCCTGTTGCAACATTCGAATGATTTCATGCAATACCAATAGGCTCTAAAGTGCAAACAAAGTTCGCTCCTTTTCAATCTCACTTAAACACTTTCTTCACCTTCAACTCACTTGTACAAAGTTCACGTGATCGTATATTTTCTTTTAATCTTGTTTTTCGTCTTTAGCCAAAATGCAAAAATTTTCCTTTTGGCCCACACACTTTTAAAAACAACTTTTCCTTTTTTTTTTTTTTTCTTTTTGATTGACGGAAAGATGTGAAAAATTGGAAAATTGTTCAAATAATATTTTTTCTTAATTTTCTTGTTTGTTTGCGAAGTTGATTTTTCCGTTCTGTTCGAACCATGCGATTCCACGTTCTAAATGAAACTGAAACGCAAAAATATGAAAAAGTGCGACCACAACGAATGCCGCCGTCGCCGCAACTGCCGGTTATTTAGTTGTTGGCCAAATGTGTTTGGATGCTGAAATGGCTGTCTGTCAGTTGGTTTGTTGTATCCACAATCGAATGTGTTGCCTGCCTGCAGCTGATGTCGTCGCCCGCTATTGTAGCTCTGTCGGAATCATTGTTGTTGCTGCAGCTACTGCTACTTTAGCCGTTGTTGTTTATAGCTCTTGGCTAAGTGGCAGCCGTTGTCGTTCGTGTTTTTGTTGCCGTGGCGGCTCTTGTTGTTTGTCAGTCTCCCACTTTGTCTATAAAAAAAATAACAGAAAAAGCATGATAATGTTTGAGAGTCGTGTGAGAAACGTCTGACGTAGACTATGAGAAAAAGATGTGTTAGTCGTACGATGATACATTTGAAAAAGAAAAAAAAGAACCCAAAAAAATATATCAGCAACATTCAGCATTAACTGCAAAGAAACATGTACCAACACAGTATTTGGATAAAATGCGTGATTTTACGAAAAAAATATATAAGTGTACATACTTAGCAACATTACTAATAATGACAACTACATACCGTCTGCATTACTAGTAGACCAAACGTAATGAGAATTGTGTATTCACTGTAAGATAAAAATAATGATTTATTCCTAAAAAATCACATGGCAAAATAACTTTCTTTCATCATACTAAGTAATGAATAACGTCGGACTACAAAACTTAAGGACGCTATTACGAATCCCAGCGCCAGCATACAAACAAAAAGGGAAAATACGAAGCTTTTCCCGACAAACATATCACGTCATGAGTAAACAAATGCCGTCGTTCAATTTAAAGAAAACTAGTGTCGAATTTGTGTTAAACTTCGCCAAACTTAATTATACCCACAAAAACTATGTGTTGGGGGTATTAAGGTTTGATTGGGCCAAAAATTATGCAACACCTCGAAATATTGTCCCCGACATAGGAAACTCTATATGGATCTTCCCGTCTCGCCGAGCTGAGTCGATATAGTTATGTATGTCCGTCCCTCTGTCCATGTTAATTTGTAATCACGCTACAAATCGCAATTATGGCGCGATCCTCACGAAATTGAAAATGGAGGTGGGGTTAGGGTCATAATAAAAGCTTATTGTTTCTGGAGATGATCGCAAAATATTTTGCGATTGAAATGGACCGATAACATAAAAATTTCCTGATTTTGCACTTACTCTAGAGTCTACAATTATAAATCAATCAACGAATGCAACGAATTTTGCATGGATTTAGAGTTTAAGACTGAGCAGGACCCTAACAAAGTGGACTGCCATCGAACAATATTTAGCGTATAAAATAGACAATAACTTTTATTTCAAAAATATGAAAATTTGCCCTAAACCACGAATTTGTTTTGTTATTTTATCCCGCCCAAATCACAAATACATTAATAGGTCACTTCTGACCATCACAGTGATGCTGATAATCAAGATGTCGGATATATAGCAAATAGGGTACTATACATATCTAAAATAAATAAATCTAAGTTATTCTGCTCATAAGTCCAGAATCGCTGGACTATATTTTTTATTACATTGTTTTTTTTATACCCTACAACACTATGTGTTGGGGGTATTATAAGTTTGATTGGGCCAGAATTTATGTAACACCTCGAAATATTGGTTTCCCATATAGGAAAGTATATATAGATCTTCCTAGCTCGCCGAGCTGAGTCGATCTAGCTATGTATGTCCGTCCGTCCGTCTGTCCATGTTTATTTGTAATCACTCTACAGGTCGCAATTATGGCCCGATCTTCACGAAATTTAAAATGTAGGTGGGGTTAATGTCAGAATAGAACCCTATTTCTTTTGGCAATGATCGCCAAATGTTGAAATGGACCAAATACTGAAAAATGTCGGATTTTGCAGTAGCTACACAGGTCGCAATTATACACCAATCGACGCGGAATTTCGCATGTAGCTAGAGTTTAGTGCGGGGAAGAAGCTTACCAATTTGGGTGGTCATCGGATTATATTTAGCGGGTAAAATAGACCATATATTTTGTATTGAAAAAATTCGAAATTTTTCATTCAACCGCGAATATTTTAAATCCCGGCGAAATCACAAAGCCATGACAGGGTTACTTCTGATCTTTACATTGATGTTAACATCCAACAAATCGGATATATAGCAAAATATATGCGACATATATGTCTATCAAAGAAGATATGCTTGAAAGATCTACTTTATGTCGAGAACGGCTGAACTGATTTCGACAGTTCTCATTAATTCAGAATGACCTCTTAGCAGAAAAGAAAAAACGCATAAAAATATCTCTCTAAAGATGAAAATATTGATTTTGTAAATTTTCTCATATTTTTTCAATTTTCTCATATTTTTGGCATATTTTCATTTTGAATTAAACATTTGGTAATATTTCTACAGCTAACAAAACTAAGTAGTTAGGAAATCAGGATATCATATACAGATCGCATTTATGGCCCGATCCTTACGAAATTTTGCATGGGGATAAGATGAGGGTCAGAATAGAAGCCTACTCTTTTTGGAGATGATCGATGGAGATGATGATATATTTAGGGGTTGAAATGGACCAAAAAACTGCAAAATTGTCAGCAGGTCGTAATTATCGCTCGATCCTCAGGCACATTTGAATGGGGGTTACCGGAAATTGCAAAAGCCAAGCAGTTTTGGATGGCCATCCAAAAATATTCAATGTGTGAAATAGTTGCCAACTTTTGTAGACAAAATACGAAAATGTCCATTACAGTGACTTCTTGGAGAATTCACAAATACAGGAAAGACGCACTTCTGACTATTTCGTTAACGCTGATTTCGTTGAAGAATATAGTCAAATGTCTGTATCTCATATAGATGCGTTTCAGTCAAAAACCAATAATAAATGTTAATCTTTTGCCACTTCTGAGAAATTATGGGTCTTTGGGAAATATTGGTTCCAGATCTAGGAAGACCATTTAAGTGCAACATCTACCAATAAATTGGAAATGAGCAAATTAGTTTAAGTTGCTATTATTCGAAAATTAGAGAACGAAACCTGATGGTTTTCTTTTATTATTTGTCACAATATCTTGTGGAATTCTTTCGAGTATCTCGCCTATATAAACTGTATCGTTTATTATAGTGTTGTAGGGTATTCAACGGTCGGTCCCGCTCGACTGTAGCCTTTGCTTACTTGTTTTTTAATATTGTCGCATTTTTTTTGGAGCATGCGATTTTTTCAATTTGATTCACAATTTTGAATTGTACATTTTCTAAAGTTTTTCTGCACCCCGCAGCACTATGTATTGAGGGTATTATATACAGGTCGTAATTATCTTTCGATCCTCACGAAATTTTGCATGGGAATGGGGTCAAAATTAAAGCCTATAGTTTTTCCTGATTTTGCAGTCGCTCTACAGGTCACAATTGAAAACCAATCGACACGGATATTTTGCATGAGAAGACAGTTAAGGACAGGGAAGAAGTCTAGTATTTTGAATGACAATTGGATTCTATTAAGCTGTAAAATGGAAAACAAATTTAGTTTGAAATGTTGGGCAAATACCCCCGGTCAAAAAGATAAGGGTAACATCTGGGCAGGGCTCTAAGGCATTATTTCAAACCAGAAATTTTCAAAAATGAATTTGGACATAAAGAGGCTTCCAGCTTATTATATTGTATCACAAGGTTGGCCCTGCACGACTATAGTCTTTGCTTACTTGTTTTTTTATTCCCTTTACCATGGAAAGGAGGGAATATTAAATTTCTCATTCCGTTTATAACACCACTAAATATTCAACGAGGACCCCCTATAGTATTCATATTCATTATCAGCATAACATTCTAAGTCAATTTAACAATGTCCTCCTGTCTATCTGTCTATCACATTACAGCCCATATTAATGAAGCTAGACCTTTTATATTTCGTTTGTGTTGTGTCTAAAAGTGGCAAATACAGTTACAATACAAATTTTCTTCACAAAGCGTCGAAATGTAAAATAATCACAACACTGATACAATATGAAATGATCCACTTATCTTAGGTAGCATAGTGAATTTGTCTTAATTTTCTTGAAGTGAGAAATTTATCGGTTAGTAGTTTCTCACTTCAAGAAAATACTACAAAATCTGGGTACTTAATATTTCTGCCAACATAAAATCTAATATCGTATAGATGGAATATTTCGGTTCACTTTTTCTGATCAAAAATCGAACATTTGCAAAAATATATAAGATATTTCATTCATAGAGTAGGAAACTTCATGAAGATGGAGATAAGAAAAGGGGTTATTATTAGTCCTTTTGTCCCAAGTTTCGGGAACTTTGCAAGAAAATGTAAAATATTTTTATTAAATGTCTAAATTGGGCATATCGCAATTCAAGACTTATGTAAGGCCGGACAGAAACTCCAGCTGACTGTCAAAATACATATTCCAATGTTGAAAGAACTTGTAAATTTATTATAAAAAATAATATTATTTTGCAGTTTACTAAACATTGACCATTTGTGATCATAGCAGAAAGAGTGGTCCGATTTCTACATTTTCTGGTACACCCTTCGCATTATATGGTTATATGATGATGTGAAAGTCGCCAGTAAAAATTCTCTTTGCCAAATTATGAGTTTCCTTGCCAATTTTTATACCCCCCACCATAGGATGGAGGGTATATTAAGTATTGTTACACCTCGAAATATATATTTTAGACCTCACAAAGTATATATACTCTTGATCAGCATAAAATTTTATGTCGATTTAGCGATGTCCGTCCGTCTGTGAAAATCACTCTAGCTTCCGAACGAAAAGAAGTAGGTATAAAATTTTACTCAAATGTATATTATGTCTGTAGAACTTTTGGTATTGAAAATGGGCCATATAGGTCCACGTTTTGGTATAGCCCCCATATAACTGTACCTCCCGATATTCGGTACTTTGATTATTTTAGTGACAATTTTAGCGAAATTTGGCCCGGCGAACTTCCGTATTTTTTACTTTTTTAAAATAGCAACTATTTTACAAGGCCATGTTACCCGAAATAAGTAGTTATTATGCTACTAAAAACAACAAATAACTAGGAAAGTCATCAACTCATGGCTGTTTTTTCGAGTCCCGAACATGCAACCTGGTACTGCAGACGGTAGTTTGTTGTTGAGTTCCTAGAGCTTACTATTTTAGCTAATCTTGCTATCGACATTCAACATTATTGTGGCGCTTCAAACCATAAAGATCGGGGTACCAATACCTGACCTTTATAAAGAACGCTGTATCGGGGAATGGTATATTCATGATCCGCGAAAAATTGTTAGTTGGTTTAGCCATGTGCGTCTGTTGAAATGTTTGCTATTAAAAATGGAATATATAAGTTCACGATTAGATATAACGGTACCGCCTGATTTCCAGTTTTTTGATTTATTTTTTTGTCCCATCTTTCAACCAAATCAGTTGTTATTTGATATTTTGTGTTCTCAGAGGGTGGTCTTAAGGTTTAATCAGGTTCCCATATAAATATACTACTTTCTTATTTTCGAAATTTAGGGAGTTTGGTTCCAATTTTCAATCTAACCATATGTATTTTGATATTACGGGTTTACTGCGTAAACTTTTAGGTATACCTCCATTTTCGGCGCTAATTTCCAGCCAAATCAGCTGTATTTTGATTGCTGGTTCTTGACTCGAAAGAAAAAATGTTTTTTTTAACACAAAGGGGTTTCAGTTAAAACATTTTTTGTTTAATTTAATAGAATAAAGCTATGAGTTTAGAGAGACCCCATTTAACTCGACTTCGTTGAGACATAAATATTTCTAATTGCAAGATCTGATCTGATTTTTTTAAGAGGCTTAAAATTGGATAAAATCATAAAAATGATATAGATAGTTTAGCTTTTTTCGATAGCCCCCATATAACGGTACGGGGAGATTTAAAATTTTTTAGAGTTTTATTCACATTTTTCAACCTTCGGCCATATTGGTAGAGAGGGTATATATCATTTGATCCCTAGGTCTCTTTGGACCAAATCCGTTTCAGGTATTTGGAGTCGATCTAGTGATGTCAGTCCGCCTGTCTGTCTGGCTGGTGCGCACGATAGCTCTCAAAGGCATCCAAACTTGGTACATCGTAATATTATAACCAAACTCAGATCGAGTTCGGAGATGAGCAATATCGATCAATATCCTTCTGGTACCACCCCACAAAAGGTCGGCCCACTCCATCAAATACCTCACTCACAAAGGATCAAAGTTTTGAATAATTATAACTCTTATAAAATGTGATGTAAAAGTCGGATTGTCTTCAAATTACACACATCACAATATTTTTTATTAATTCAAGGTCTGGTGTGAAGATGGAATATATCGGTCCACTCCTTCTGGTACCTCCCCCACAAATGGTCAACATTTTGAATGTCCATAAAGCTCATAAAACGCGAAATTGACATTCGATTCCACTCACATTCAACTTATTTTAAAAATGAAAAAAAAAACCAATTAAATGAAAATATCTCGTCGCATAATTTTTATAAATAATTGAGGATATATAGATATCACACAAAATATTCATAATCTGCTTTAGGATATCACAATTTATTAGTAGGCTGTTTAAATGCTTCTATCTTGTGTAATGCTAATTTTCTGGAACAATTAAAATTAATTTTGGCCGAAGAGATTATTATGTTCACAG
The DNA here is from genome assembly GCF_030504385.1 of Musca domestica. Taxonomy (NCBI): domain Eukaryota; kingdom Metazoa; phylum Arthropoda; class Insecta; order Diptera; family Muscidae; genus Musca; species Musca domestica. The sequence goes on along the minus strand of NW_026712363.1, from coordinate 7,806,565 downwards.
CAAAAAAAAAAACTATTTTAATGACGATGAGTGTGCATATGAGTGCATGTGGAATCATTATGAAATGGGCAAGCAGTCATCATGCATAAGTATCTGCACCAACGCCACTATTCGTCATATTCTCAGCCACACGCTTTGCTGTCATCAACAAATGTCCCTAAAGGAATAATAACTCTTCAGCTATTTTCAGAAGTTCTTTAGTATTTGTAGTTTTTCTCATATTAACACTGACCTTTACGACATTTTTTATGTATAAACATTAGAGTGGGTATGTCGTAAAGGTCAGAACTTTGAATACCCTCCTCAGTTCTAAAGTGTCGAGGTCTAATATTCAAACAGAACATAATTATATATATATATATATATATATATATATATATATATATATATATATATATATATATATATATATATATATATATATATATATATATACAAATCAATTGTTGTTCGTTGGTAAAATCCTAAAATCCTTATATTTGCCAAAATAATGGAGATATCCAACTCTAAATATTTATTTGGGGGCTAAGGAACTAACCACTCCTACTTATTAGTCTAAATATATCAATATGTACAAAAGAAGGTTGTGTTAGTTTCTACGCTTATAACTCAATAACCGCTTATCTGACTTTAACGATTCAGACAAATTCGGAATTGTCTCTTGACAGAAAAGGATAAAATCCAAAAAAAATTCGTAAAAAAGTGAAATTTTAAAATTTTCATTTTGACTTTTGAAATGTACAATAGTATTGTTTTATATTGCATGATTTTTTTTTTTCAATTTGACTTGCTATTTTCGAATGTACATTTGTAGTGTTTTTTTTTTTTTTTCAATTCTAATATGATGTGTAGTCTTTTTGGGGAGTATAAGGCATCCAAACTTGGTACATCGTAATATTATAACCAAACTCAGATCGAGTTCGGAGATGAGCAATATCGATCAATATCCTTCTGGTACCACCCCACAAAAGGTCGGCCCACTCCATCAAATACCTCACTCACAAAGGATCAAAGTTTTGAATAATTATAACTCTTATAAAATGTGATGTAAAAGTCGGATTGTCTTCAAATTACACACATCACAATATTTTTTATTAATTCAAGGTCTGGTGTGAAGATGGAATATATCGGTCCACTCCTTCTGGTACCTCCCCCACAAATGGTCAACATTTTGAATGTCCATAAAGCTCATAAAACGCGAAATTGACATTCGATTCCACTCACATTCAACTTATTTTAAAAATGAAAAAAAAAAACCAATTAAATGAAAATATCTCGTCGCATAATTTTTATAAATAATTGAGGATATATAGATATCACACAAAATATTCATAATCTGCTTTAGGATATCACAATTTATTAGTAGGCTGTTTAAATGCTTCTATCTTGTGTAATGCTAATTTTCTGGAACAATTAAAATTAATTTTGGCCGAAGAGATTATTATGTTCACAGCAAAAAAAAAAACTATTTTAATGACGATGAGTGTGCATATGAGTGCATGTGGAATCATTATGAAATGGGCAAGCAGTCATCATGCATAAGTATCTGCACCAACGCCACTATTCGTCATATTCTCAGCCACACGCTTTGCTGTCATCAACAAATGTCCCTAAAGGAATAATAACTCTTCAGCTATTTTCAGAAGTTCTTTAGTATTTGTAGTTTTTCTCATATTAACACTGACCTTTACGACATTTTTTATGTATAAACATTAGAGTGGGTATGTCGTAAAGGTCAGAACTTTGAATACCCTCCTCAGTTCTAAAGTGTCGAGGTCTAATATTCAAACAGAACATAATTATATATATATATATATATATATATATATATATATATATATATATATATATATATATATATATATATATATATATATATATATATATATATATATATATATATATATATATATATATACAAATCAATTGTTGTTCGTTGGTAAAATCCTAAAATCCTTATATTTGCCAAAATAATGGAGATATCCAACTCTAAATATTTATTTGGGGGCTAAGGAACTAACCACTCCTACTTATTAGTCTAAATATATCAATATGTACAAAAGAAGGTTGTGTTAGTTTCTACGCTTATAACTCAATAACCGCTTATCTGACTTTAACGATTCAGACAAATTCGGAATTGTCTCTTGACAGAAAAGGATAAAATCCAAAAAAAATTCGTAAAAAAGTGAAATTTTAAAATTTTCATTTTGACTTTTGAAATGTACAATAGTATTGTTTTATATTGCATGATTTTTTTTTTTTCAATTTGACTTGCTATTTTCGAATGTACATTTGTAGTGTTTTTTTTTTTTTTCAATTCTAATATGATGTGTAGTCTTTTTGGGGAGTATAAACGGACAAAACTGATAATTATAGATCTTATGTTTTTTTTTCGGTAAGTGGAATTATACGAATAATATCATTTAAGAAGATATTAAGGTACGAACAAAAATCCAATATTTTAATTACTTTTTTAAAATCGATAAAAAATCACCAAAAAGGTCATCTCATTACAAAAATTCTAAAATCGGGGAAAAACTAAAAAAATATTAATGTAATCGAATTTCAAAATAATAGTACATTCTATTGACGAATTTCGTAAGGACCTAAACATTCGCTGTAAAACATCAGCAAATAAGTTGAAGATTTTTTCTTTTTATACCCTACACCACAAGGTGGTCAGGGTATTATGTCTTTGTGCATTTGTTTGTAACAGGCAGAAGGAAACGAGATAGACCCATAGTTCCTTTTGATGATCTGCATAGAATCACATTCTGAGTCGATTTATGCATGTCCGTCCGTCTGTCCATGTATTTTTGTAAACAAAGTACAGGTCGCATTTATTGCCCGATCCAGATGAAATTTTGCAAAGATCTTTTGTTTGGACGAACCCTATTGAAATTGGAGATAATCGGTCAAAATTTTGATATAGCTCCCATATATATCTTCGTCCGATTTGCCTTTTATTGTGCACCAAACGTGTAATATCAGCCCGAATTGTATGGAATTTTGCATATACATCCAAATTAGGCCTGAAAATATGTATGCCAAATTTGATCGAAATCGGTTCAGATTTGGATATAGCTCCCATATATAACTTCGTCCGATTTACCTTTTATTGTGCACCAAACGTCTAATATTTGTCCAAATGGGATGGAATTTGGCACTTACGACCGAATTGAGTCCAGAAGCTAGTATGTCAAATTTGGTGAAGATCGGTTCAGATATAGCTATAGCTTCCATATATATTATTCATCCGATTTGTTATATTTGTTACCCACAACCGTAATATGCACTGCATATTCAGGGAAATATATCAAATACAGCTCAGAAATATTTTTGCCAAATTTTATCGAGATCGGTTCAGATTTGGATATAGCTCCCATATATATCTTTATCCGATTTCAAATTAATTGTGCACCAAATGGGCAATACAATTCCGAATTTAAAAGATACCAATGCTTAGGCATATTTAGTCCTTTGAACTTTAAATTAAAATTATAATCATAGCGTGTAGGATTGAATTCTCCCATAAAAACTTTTAATTGTTATGTGGAGCTCTACTTAATTAGCAAAGTGGTGTAGGGTATCATAAAGTCGGCCCCGCCCGACTTTAAGACTTTCTTTACTGGTTTCAATTTATTTTTTTTTTTGTCAAATTTATATATCATATCATATTGAATTGAATCGTTTTTTTTTTTTGTACAAAAAAATATTTTCCCCATATAAAAGAAAGTATGTAAGTTACTATGCTTATAATTCAAGAACGGCTTGACGGATTTTAAGAGTTCATACAATTTTTGATGGTACGCAATACGATATTATTGACATTTATTGACATTTAGCTTTCACGCGAACACATTTAAACAAACAAAAATGACCGACAAAGCGTTATGGGGCTCATTTCTAAACGTGGACCTACTTCTTGGATATGACAAAAATCCGTCCCATGAGAACTCAAAATGCAAAATTCATTGTGACTGCAATTAGTGAAATACCGAATATAAGTGGTGCAAAATAGTAGAAATGGATTTCTTCCTAATCTTTCAAGATACCTTTAATCGCTCTTACAGGTCATGATACGGGTCATAACCCCAGGATAAGGGTAAAACCCGATTTCAAATATATTTTACATTTTAAGCATATCTTTCATACTAATTTCGACAAATGTTGGTAATTTGAGAAATATGATCACGTTTTGGTATAAACATCATATGGTTTAAGCTATTTTCGGGGTCTTGGCCATTTTTTGGACTTTATTTGGCATCTTTGTTTCTAAGGGAGTAGAAACCCTATTCGTATAAAATTGTCAATTTTCGGAGTAGGGCCCATCTTAGTCTTGACCACGTTCATCAATTGATTTGGCTAAAAAATATTATTTAGGCTAGGGTAGAAAACCATCTTATAGATAATTGTCTACGTAGGTATTTATTTAAGTGTAGTCCCCACATTATGTGTACACCCAAGTCCACTTTCCAATGTGTGGTCAGGAAAAAAATGTTATATTCTATTGAATTGGTAACCTCCAAGAGAACATTGATTCGGAAGGTAGATTTGGGATGTACGTCTATATGAAATAAACTCCAAAATGTCAAAATGGGACTCATTCAGTCGGAAATTGTGGCAGTCACATTGTGGCTGCACCGAACATTTGTTTAATAGTCATTGAATTTGAATATTGAATATTTTAAGTGACAAAAAAATTAAAAATGTTCTTACGGTAATGGATGTAAAAGAGTAATTATTTTGACTATTCTGAAATCATTCTGCCCTCAATTATGAGGTGGACAAAACTAAATACCACGCAGAACGATATTCTAAACATTCCAAATTATAGCTAATTTTAATAGAAAATGTTGCCAAGCTCTTTGCATTACCAAAAATTGAGCTGAGTTTTCACATGGAGCTATTATAGATGTTCTACATCATACAGGCTGTTGAAACTTTAATTAAAGCACATAGCTGAAAAATATGCTCAGATCATTCAAAATATCTAAAACCAACGGTAGATAATAATTCTTGCCATGAATATTTATTTCTATTTAGAGATTACTATGGAATTATTACTTATAATAAAAATTGTGCCACTTAAATAACTCAGCTCTGCGATTTATTATGCTTAAAAACATATACGTTAAAGACTAAAAGTACGGGCCGGCAACGCGGACCGGGCCACCTAGTATATATATATAATACATTTCGTTCGGAAGCTTGAGTCATTTCCACTGACGGACGGACAGACAGACGGATATTGAATTTAATGCTGATCAAGAATATAAACAATCTGTGGGGTATAAAAAGCTTACTTCAAAGAGTTACAGACGGAATGACAAACTTAATCTTTAACTGGTGAGGTGACACATTTTATAACTTGGTGAAAAATTTTACCCCTCTAAACATTACAAAAAAAATTGTCTGAAAATATTTTTTGGTAATTATTATTTTTATAAGTATAAACTTGTATACTTTAAATTAATATATCTTCAATTAAAACAACATTTTACTCACGATTTCAAGAAAATATGAAGGGAGGGTAAAATTTTCCACCAACTCATAAGTTAGAAGTTAATATACCCTTCAATGCAGAAAATTGTCCAAATCAGAAAAATTATTTTAATAGTTATTCGTTTTTCGATTTTAAAAATAACAGTATTTTCATGAGAGCTTCAACAAATAAAAACTTTTTCGTGGTGAATATACAATTAAACTTTTGCTGGTGAAAAACAATGGACACAGCTGTTGAACGGTGCTGCAAACAAAAAGCGCACAAATTAGTCAAATATTGCCTGCCGCCCCATGCAACGAAAGTAAAAATAGTCGCAAAAGATAAGTGAAGAAGATAAATAGAGCTGACAAAATATTAAATAGCCGGAATGAATTTTTCATATATGAAAATAGCAATTTATGTTTTAACATTCATTACATACGCCTATTCCGGTTACGGTTCCAGCACAATCGCCCACCTAAGGGATGCTATTATTGCGGCAGAGGCCATTTTTGGAGATGTGTTCTCGAACCTGATTTACCTCAGTAAAAAGTTCCGTACTGTTCATGAGGTATTTGATGCTGCTGTAGAGGAAACATGTGTATTCAAATGTCCAACCGAGGAAGGAGGACCGGGTATGTATCATTCCAAAGCATGAAACTAATGACGTTGTTTCCTTTAATTACGTAAATTTGTGCGAGAATTCACGAAATCCCTTAACGTAATGAAATTTGTGAGCTGTCATAAATTTGATGTGCCCCCTTGTTTGTTTATTTTAAGCAACATCGCTCATCTTCTCATTGTCGGACACCACACACACACATTCATACCTATGTACGTCATTTGTTTACGTTTCATTTGTTGTTATTTTACTTTAATTACAATACAAGCATATATTCACACATCCAGTGCTTTGATATCAGCTGTTTTCGTTGACTTATTCCAGCAAAAGCTTTTTATACTTAATTAACTGTCGGTTATCAGTACTAAAATGTTAGTTTAACAGTGAAATAGAAGCTGTGTTATATCCAAAACATTTGCCTGGGTAATTGTAGCTCTTGTACAGCGATGTGGCCTAACTGCATCACTTACGTGGTTGAATAGCAGACTAAAACGTGTTCCAATAAGAATTAGTACTGTTGTTTTTATCTTTTCTCCTTTTTCAATACGAAAGCTTAGATGTTAATGTTCGTTCGACGAACACCCAATAGATGTCGGTAATGAAGAATGTGTCCATGCATGGTATTGGGGATGAAAGTCCTCGAGTTGAACATTTGAGTCATGTAATGATATTTTTGCTGACTAAATGCACATCTATTGGCAGTTCAGTGCGAACAAAATCAGTAAAGAAAGAATATGATTCTATGCATAGTTAGTAACAAATAAATGTTTATATTGGGAATTCATGTGAAGTAGATCATACCAACAATGAACTTTTTTTGAACGCGCTCTTTGACTTTGGAGTAGTTGTCATTAGATGGAACTAATATATGTTAAGTATGTCCGACTCTGAGTTGATTACCACAGATGAAGATATATATGGAAGCCACATACGATCTGAACCGATCAAATTTGGGAGAGATATATACTTAAACACCAAATCGGATGAATATAGGTATCGGAACTATATTCTAATTTGGACCTATTTTCAACAAATTTAATAGGGCTAATCCTTGGGCCAAACAAATGATTTGTGGAAAATTTCAGCCAAATCGGAAAATATAAATTTATTATGTACCATACTATAGCGTGTATTATGTTTGGCATTCCTCGAAGTACACACCGTACGCCCCCACAATCTATTTATATACATTGTTAATCAGCATATGTCGGTTTAACCATTTCGTTGATAACATTTTTTTTCTAAAATATAATTCAAGCCGCAGAAATTTTGCTATTGAAAATGTATTATATATGTTCACTATGAAATAAGCTTCCATATAAGTGTACCGCTTGATTAAAGGCAATTTTGTTTTTTTAGTCATAGTTTTAAAACGGATTTGATGTATATAGGCAGCATGTGCTTGCAGTCTCATTTTTCAACAAATTAATCTTAATCAATAAAAACAATTTTAAAAGTGTATATAAAGTATATTTTGAATTTATTATACACAATGTTTACCTTTCATTATGATGGTAACGACGGAGTGGACCGATATTTTTCATTATATAGGGATTATAAGTAGACAAAATGTTGAGCATTTATTGCGGAAGTACTAGAAGGTGTAGTCGGACTCTTATTTTTACATTTTATAAGAGTTATGATTATTCAAAATTGTGATCCTATGTGGGGGAATTACTTGATGGTATGCGCTCATATTATAAATTTTTGCACCCAATCTATCACTGATGAAAATATTAGGATTTTCAAAATGGGAATACAATTGGATGATCCTCTCTTGTTTTATGAAGTAAATTATTTTCTATGAAAATGTTGACGTTTTGTGGGGGAGGCACCAATTTCAAGAATTTAAATTCAAGAATTCAAAAATTCAAGAATTTAAAAAAAATAAGTAAGCAAAGGCTACAGTCGAGCGGGGCCGACCGTTGAATACCCTACAACACTACAATAAACGATACAGTTTATATAGGCGAGATACTCGAAAGAATTCCACAAGATATTGTGACAAATAATAAAAGAAAACCATCAGGTTTCGTTCTCTAATTTTCGAATAATAGCAACTTAAACTAATTTGCTAATTTCCAATTTATTGGTAGATGTTGCACGTAAATGGTCTTCCTAGATCTGGAACCAATATTTCCCAAAGACCCATAATCTCTCAGAAGTGGCAAAAGATTAACATTTATTATTGGTTTTTGACTGAAACGCATCTATATGAGATACAGCCATTTGACTATATTATTCAACTAAATCAGCGTTACGAAATAGTCAGAAGTGCGTCTTTCCTGTATTTGTGAATTCTCCAAGAAGTCACCGTAATGGACATTTTCGTATTTTGTCGACAAAAGTTGGCAAACTATTTCACACATTGAATATTTTTGGATGGCCATCCAAAATTGCTTGGCTTTTGCAATGTCCGGTAACCCCCATTCAAATGTGCCTGAGGATCTGGCGATAATTACGACCGGCTGACAATTTTGCAGTTTTTTTGGTCCATTTCAACCCCTAAATATATGGCGATCATCTCCAAAAAGAGTAGGCTTCTATTCTGACCCTGATCTTATCCCCATGCAAAATTTCGTAAGGATCGGGCCATAAATGCGATCTGTATATGATATATTGATATCCTAACTACTTAGTTTTTTTAGCTGTAGAAATATTACCAAATGTTTAATTCAAAATGAAAATATGCCAAAAATATGACAAAATTGAAAAAATATGAGAAAATTTACAAAACCAATATTTTCATCTTTAGAGAGATGTTTTTATGCGATTTTTTAGGCGTTTTTTCTTTTCTGCCAAGAGGCCATTCTGAATTAATGAGAACTGTCGAAATCAGTTCAGCCGTTCTCGATATAAAATAGATCTTTCAAGCATATCTTCTTTGATAGACATATATATCGCTCATATTTTGCTATATATTCGATTTGTTGGATCTTAACATCAATGTAAAGATCAGAAGTAACCATGTCATGGCTTTGTGGTTTCGCCGGGATTTAAAATATTCGCGGTTTAATGAAAAAATTTGAATTTTTTCAACAAAAAAGATATGGTCTATTTTAGCCGCTAATTATTATCCGATGACCATCCAAGTTGGTAGGCTTCTTCCCCGCCCTAAACTCTAGCTACATGCGAAATTCCGCGTCGATTGGTCTATAATTGCGACCTGTATAGCTACTGCAAAATACGACAGTTTTTCAGTATTTGGTACATTTCAACCCCTAAACATTTGGCGATCATCTCCAAAAGAAATAGGGTTCTATTTTGACATTAACCCCACCTACATTTTAAATTTCGTGAAGATCGGGCCATAATTGCGACCTGTAGAGTGATTACAAATTAACATGGACAGACGGACGGACGGACATACATAGCTAGATTGACTCAGCTCGGCGAGCTAGGAAGATCCATATATACTTTCCTATATGGGAAACCAATATTTCGAGGTGTTACATAAATTCTGGCCCAATCAACCTTATAATACCCCCAACACATAGTGTTGTAGGGTATAAAAATTGTGATACTTTAATTCGTAAACAAACAAATCGTTCGGTCTACAAACGAGAGAGCATGCCAGGAACAGCTGACCATGAAAAAAGCAGGAACATGCCAAAATTAGTCCGCATACACGAAGAGCTTGTCATTATTTTTGCTCCAAAATTCGTTACGCACTCTTAATTTGAAGGCTATATCTGTAGTCGATCAATAGATATCTGCATACAAAAGCTACATTTTTTTGGAGACACCCCGATTCTGATGCTATACCTCCCGTTCCAAGTGGAGTTTCAAAAAGGTATATAGCCTATGTTACTATTAGGCTATGCAGTAGAATGTTTGGACATACTCGGGAATAGCTCTTCAGCAGTTTTAAAGTGTAAATAATAATAAAAAACAAAACAATCAAACGCACAAACATTTTTTTTCTTTTATAGATATAAAAGAAGAAGAAGACAACTTTGGCGAAAAAATGAAAACTAGAAGCTCTAATAGAAATGTTGACCTATTTCATATAAAAATTTTAATGACGGATTGATTTAAATCTACCTGCTTTACTAAATCCGGTGAACTGCAAACGTCGTACACTTAACATACATTTTTTGAAACACCTCCTTATATCAACCCTACCTTCCAAACCTGGGCAAATGTTAATATTTTAACTTAAACGTTCCCATAATGGTACCCAATTTAGTGAATTTTAGTACTTTTAGTACATTTATTGTTTGAATTTCCAAAAACAACATTAATACCATTTAGTACTTTTTCGTACTTTTGTGGACTTATTTGCGAAATACCAAATCGTAATATCAAATGATTAGTACACGTTTCCAAAACCACCTTCAAATATCAACCCTACACACTAACAGTGAGCCCAATATCAATATCTATCCTTTCACATAACACCATATTTAGTATCTTTTAGGACTTTTAGTACATTTTAAGTTCGAATTTCCGAAAAGAGTCAGTCGTTTGTTTATATTATTTTTAAACATGATGCACATAATCCCAAGTGGTTTCAGAGATAGGATGCTACCAATCAAATTAGTTTTTATAAATTTTACAATCCCAAAAATCACACATGAACCGATATGTTTAAGGTCAATTTATGCTGCGGATCAAGAGTTGATACATTTCTTCGGTGCACTTCCACAACCAATATTATCAGCTGCAGCGAACGAAAATAAATTATATAAAACGCTTGCAATCGTTTCGTTCTGTTTTTGTTTCGAAATACGAAACGAAACACAAACGATATTAAAGTAAAGGGATTTGTTTTTATTTTACGCTGTTCGCGTAGACACCCATTAGAATATTCAAATACAAAATTTCAGATTCCGATGAAAAAATTGTAATACCGAATATAAGGTGGTATCGTTATATGGGAGGTATACCACAATGTGGACTTATATTAACTGTTGTTTGCAAGGGATTGGGGAATTCCAAATAAATCCGTTAAAAAATTCGCAGAAAGTCGAAATGCTTAAAATAAGGGTCTATTTGGGGGCTATAAGAAAAAGATAGCCGATATAGCTCATCTTCGAACTTGATCTTAGTTTAGATCCCAAACGCAAACGTACCAAACAGACGGATGGATATAGCTAAAACGGAATAGAATTTTACGCTGATCATGAATATATATATATATATATACTTTGATGTGTCTAAAATGATTATTTCGATGAGTTACAAACATAATGACAAACTTAATATACCCACCACGTTATGGTAGAAGGTATAAAAAAACAAGTTAAAAAGCAGTAAGTTCGGCCGGGCCGAAATTTGAATACCCTCCACCATTTGGAACGAATTTGGAAATAAAATCCTGAAAAAACTTTGGTAAAAGTTTAAAAATACCGAATATTGCCGTTATATTGGTGCCTATACGACGTGGACCCACACAGGCATTATATGTCATAAGTCATTACCAAATTCAAATTCGGAACTTGAAATAAACGGTGAATAATGTAGCTAAAATCATCAAAATATAGAATACAGGGAGGTAACGTTATATCGGAGCTGTGCGAAGACCTGAACCTGCGTAGACAATTTTTTGTCATATTCTGTAGCATCCATTACGAACTTCAAATACGACATTTCAAACAATTTCAGTGAGTGTTGTACCTAAACTCGTCAAAATACCGAATATAGGGAGGTACTGGTATATGAGGCCTATACGAAGACGTGGACCTGCACAGACAGTTTTCTGTCTTAGGCTGTAGTATCAATTGCGAACTTCAAATACCAAATTTTGAACAATTCTGATTAAAAATGTCGCTAAAATCGTCAAAATACCAAATATCGGGAGGTACAGTTATATGGGGGCTATACGAAGACGTGGACCCGCACAGACAATTTTCTGTCTTAGGCTGTTGTATCCATTTCGAACTTCAAATTCTAAATTTGAAACTATTCCGGTGAATAATGTCGCTAAAATCATCGAAATACCGAATATCGGGATGTACCGTTATATGGGGGCTATACAAAGACGTGGACCTGCACAGACAATTTTCTGTCTTAGGCTGTAGTATCCATTTCGAACTTCAAATACCAAATTTGAAACAATTCCGGCGAATATCGGGAGGTACCGTTATATGGGGGCTATATGATAACTTGGGCCTACACGGCCCATTTACGAACTTAACCTGCCTACTGGCAAAATATACATGTGTGCAAAATTTTAGCCTTCTATCTCAATTTGTTCGAAAGACAGCGTGATTACAACAGACAGACAGACATGGCTAAATCGTCTTAGAATTTTACGCTGATTAAGAATATATATACTTTGTTGGGTCTGACATGAGTATTTCGAGGAGTTACAAACGGAATTGCAAAATTAATATACCCTCCATAGTATGGTGGAGGGTATAAAAATATTTAGAATGTACACCATTAGGGCAATCGTATTAGTTGTGTATTTATGACATTCAAACGTTCGTGCTTTTACTTCGTTTGGATTACCAAACAAACGAACAAATTACATTTGCGATTTTATTTCGTTCGTTTCCGTACGCTGACATGAGACATGTTCTAAATATATATGCAATGTTCAAATAAATTTTGTTGGTAACTCAAAAATTATTTTATAATAGTTCAGAGTTTTGCCTTTGATCTGCAGGTACTTTAAGTTTGAAGATGGATACCCCCTTATAATGGAACCTATCGATATTCGGAAGTTTGGCGATTCAAGTCACATTTTCTAAGGGAATTGTTTTAAACCTCTGGTGCAGAAAATTGTCTACGGAGATCCACGTTTTCGTATATATTCCTTGTAGCGGTACCTCCCTGCATTACCTTTTTTAATAATTTAAACCATATTTCCTAATGAAATTGTTTCAAATTCGGTGTTTAAAGTTCTTAATGGGATCTACCATCTGCAGCAGAAAAATGTGGCCTTTATGACAAAATGCATAATTTCAACTCTATCCCTACAAACTGCGCTAAAGTGAATACCATAAAATTTAAATAATTATTAATAACCCTCTGAAAACTCTAAATACTCCTTTAATATGTTAAAACGTTTCATATTTTTTAGTACGTGTTTCCCAAGCCACCTCCAAATCTCAACCCCATACAGTAACAGGGTCCATATATCAGATTTTAAGCACTCTTCGTTTTTGGTGGTATTCACCAAATTAACTACCATTTAGATCTTTTGGTAAACTTGGAGTACATATTTTTCAGATCACTTCTTCACTTTAGTGGAACCAGACATACATTAACTATTTTCAGCTACTTTCGTTTCAAAAACCAAATATACGAAATTTAGTACCACTTAGTACAGTTCGTACACTTAACACACATTTTTAAAAACACCTCCTTATATCAACCCTACCTTCTAAACTTGGTCAAATGTCAAAATTTTACCTTAGCCGTTCACATAATGGTACCAAATTTCCCTACACACTAACAGTAAGCCCAATATCATCCTTTCCTTTTAGTACATTTTAAGTTCGAATTTCCGAAAACCCAGCCTTGTCTCATCGCTACACGCCAACATTGATCTACATACAAATTTCAATATTTTGCTTCAGATCTCAAACACAGTACTATTATGTATTGTCTGTTTCCTTTCACTACCATTCAAATTTGGGATCGTTATCTGTTTAAATGCAAGCAATGACCCGCAAGAGCACCGCGAAAGTTTCAAAGATTTCTATTCTAAATTTCGGAGGTGGTCTTCTAACTTTTATGTTGAATGCTCATAGACTGAGACACTTCTTTAGATGGGCCCTTATTCTTATTATTATTCTTATTCAATCATATTAAATATATTATATTTTAATGTAAGTGATTGCTACTTTTTATACCCTCCACCATACTAGGGAGGGTATATTAACTTTGTCATTCCGTTTGTAACTCCTAGAAATACTCATGTCACACCCAACAAAGTTTATATATTTTTGATCGGCGTAAAATTCTAAGTCGATTTAGCGTTGTCCATCTGTCTGTTGTAACCATCCTAGCTTTCAAACGAATTGAGATAGAAGGCTAAAATTTTGCACACCTGTGTATTAGTTCGAATGTGGGCCATGTTGGTGCATGTTTTCGTATAGCCCCCATACAACGGTGTCTCCCCATGTTCGATATTTTGTTGATTTAAGCGACGTTATTTGTCGTAATTGTTTCATATTTCGTATTTGAAGATCCTAATGTATACCTACCTACCTATGACAAAAAATTACTTATGTAGCCTCACGTCTTCGTACAGCCCCCATATAACGATACCTCCCTATTTTAGGCATTTTCATAATTTTAGTGATATTTTTCACTGGAATTGTTTCAAATTACCTATTTGAAGTTAGTAATGGATTTTAAAACAGAAAAATTTTTATGCAGGTCTACGACTTCGTAGAGCCCACGGTACCTCCCGATATTCGGTATTTTGATGATATTAGCAACATTATTCACAGGAATTGTTTTATATTTCGTATTTGTAGTTCGAAATCGGCACTACAGCGCAAATTACTTATGCAAGTCCTCAGCTTCGTACAGCCCTCCATAAAACGGGTTTCATTTTAACGATATTTTTTACCAATTTTTTTATTTTCTTTTTTTTTTAATTTTTAAGTTCCTTCCTAATAGTAGAGGGTATTAAAAGCTCGGCCTGGCCGAACCTAGGCGCTTTTTAATTTGTTCGTAATGATTAAGGTCATTGTCATCTATTTTATGATCTCTACCAAATTAAATACAAATTGTGCTACAATTTTAAAAAATGTACATAATTTAATGTGGATTACTTACAAACATATATTTTTTTCATTTTCAGAGATTCGTCCTGTACAAAATAAATTGTATACACCCACTTCCGACGGCTGTGGTTCACTTGGCCTTAGAATAAGTACAGAATACTTGCCAGCTGTTGAAATGGAAACATGCTGCAATGCTCACGACATATGCTATGACACCTGCAACAGCGACAAAGAACTATGTGATCTAGACTTTAAACGATGCCTGTACCGACATTGCGATACTTATGAAAAATCAATAGCAGGAGATTTGATGATCAAAGGCTGTAAGGCTGCGGCGAAAATGTTATTCACTGGAACGATAACTCTGGGCTGTAAATCTTATTTGGACTCACAGAAACGTACCTGTTATTGTCCGCCTCCAAAACAGCAACGAGATGAAAAGTCATACCACAAAAATGGCAATGGCGATAAATATTACAAGGGAAAGAAACAGAAATATGGATATAAAGATCCCAACGATATGTAGTAGTAGCAATTAAAAAAAAACAAAAAAAAAAAAACATAGGACATCATTTAGATTAGATTAGTAATTCGATTTGCAAATATATTCAATATAATTATTAATTCATGTTTTATGTATTATTTATTTTAAAAAATATCGTTTTGTAACTAGAACTAAGCCTGCTACACATTTATGCTTTTACTCAAATAAATTTTTTATAGCACGATTGCAACAATTACACTCCGATATTTATTATTTGGCGATTGCACAGAAATCAGTTATTTAAGTAGACATCGGATCAATATTTTTTTCAGGCGGCATTAGTATTTACTATGGTCTATGAGCAGGCCACAAAGAAACACATCTAACGTTATTGTTATAAGATTTCAATATGAGAACTTTGGTTTCACTCTAAAAAGTATTATTCAATGTAAGGAAATTACAACATTTATATGTATACTAGCTGGCCCGGTCCGCGTTGCCGGCCCGTATTTTTTGTCTATTATACATATTTGTCAAAGCATAATTATTCACAGATATGATTGATATAACTGTTCACGTACTGGTCGATTAAAAGTGTTTTAAAATACCTGTACCCATATTTAAGCCATGGGCTTCAATATTTAAACCGTGGACTTTAAATATGTGGATGTGCTATACAAATCCATTAAAAAGTATATATCAATCTTATCCCCATGTAAGGGATCAAATTAATTTTTAGTATCGTAAAAATCGTAGAAAAGTTTTCCAGTCAAATGAGCAGTAATTTGCAATTTACTGTATTTTGTACACCTCATAATTGAGGGCTGAATGATTTAAGAATAGCCAAAGTTAATTACTTTTTTAAACCCATTAGCACCTCAGATTGTGCATTAGAGTCCTCATAAGTCCCCCTAAAAGGTGGACTTGAGGGGGTACTATTTCATGGCGAAAATTCTAAAATTTCTAGATATGTTGAAAATTCCACCCCCAAATACACATTTTTAGCCAAATCCTTTGAAATATGGTAAAATCAGGAGGTACCTTCCGAAACATCGACCTACATTGAAAACTTTCTTCTACCCCTTATAATCCAAGATGACAAATAGAGGCCAAATCAAAAATAAAGTTATTTTACACCCATTACCGTAAGATGGGAATTAATTTTATTTGCCATTTAAATTGTAAGTTGGAGACTCCATAAAGTCCATATTTTTCATCATAGTGTATTTCAATGGCGATTAAACAAATATTCGGTCCCGTGCTACTTTCTTATATTTGTAATTTGTTCATGTTTTCACAATTTATTTCATATAGCTGTACCTCCCAAATCTACGTTCCCAACCAATATTCTAATGGGGGTTACAAATTCAATAGAATACAAAATCTCTGACAACACATTAAATGTGAAAGTGGATTAGGGGATACTCCAATGTGGGGACTTTACTTATATAAATTCCTATGTGGCAATTATATGTATGGTTCCCTACCACAGGGTAGCATAAATACAATTTTTAGCCAAATCAATTGATGAATGTGATCAAGACCAATATGGACCAAACTCTGAAAATTTCAAATTGTATGCGAAGAGGTTCTCTACCCCCTTAGAAACAAGATGCCAAAAAATGAAAAAAGTGTCCAAAACAACGAAAACAGCTTAAATCATACGATGGTTAAATGAATATGAAATCGGGTTGTACCCTTATCCGTGAGTTATGATCGATATCATGACCTGCAAAAGCAATTTAAGGTATCTTGAATGTTTGGCAAGAATTTTTGGAAGGATAGAAATCCTTTTCTTACTAAAAGTCACATTCGCTCTACTATTTTGCACCCTTTAAATTTGGTATTTTACTGATCGTATTCCCAAAGAATTTTGCATTTTGAGCTCTCATTGGACGGATTATTGTCACATGAAAGAAGTAGGTCCACGCTTTAAAATGAGCCCTATTAGGCTTTTTTCGGTAATTTTTGTTTGTTTTAATGTTTTCGCATCTTCCAGCTGAACTACGATGTAGGCCCTGGAGTTGAAAGGTTAACTGACATCTTAAAATCCTATTTCGCACTTATTTCATTTTTTTTTTTTTTTGAAAATATGTATATAGCGAAAAATTATTCTTTATTTTGTTCACAAAAAATCCACTGAATTCAATATGATTATACAATTTGAAAAAAAATTAACAAAAAAAAAAAAACAATAACAAATTGAAAGAATCTTCAACTTTGCTGATTTTTTACGGCAAATGTTTAAAGATCCTTACAAAGTTAATAGAATGTACTATTATTTTAAAATTCGATTCCATTGACATTTTTTCGATTTTTTTTCCCGATTTGAAAATTTTTGCAATGAGATGTCTTTTTCGTGATTTTTTAGCGATTTTGAAAAAGTAATTATCTTTTAACTTCGGTGTGACCGCGTTAATTTATTTCGATATCTTCTATTTAATTTCGCCACCACATAATTCGGTACTACACTTCCATGTAACCCGCCAATAATTTCAGTTCTTAAGAAATCAAGTCAATTAAATAAATGGGTGTTAATATTCGAATTCAAAAATAAAATATAAAAAAAAACTACAAATGTATATTAGAAAAAAGTAAGCCAAAATGGAAAAAAATCATGCAAAATAAAACGTTACTATTGTACATTATCCTTTTCGGACAGAAGACAATTCCGAATTTGTATGAATCGTTAACATCAGTCCAACGATTCTTAAGTTATAAACGCAGTAACTAACTCAAGTTTCTTTTATACATATATAGATATATATATATATATATATATATATATGATGTTAACGATTCATACAAATTCGGAATTGTCTTCTGTCCGAAAAGGATAATGTAATTATTTTGCATGATTTTTTTCCATTTTGGCTTACTTTTTTCTAATATACATTTGTAGTTTTTTTTTTTTTTATTTTATTTTTGAATTCGAATATTAACACCCATTTATTTAATTGACTTGATTTCTTAAGAACTGAAATTATTGGCGGGTTACATGGAAGTGTAGTACAAGGTATCAGATACAGCTTAGAAACACTTTTGACAAATTTCGCAGAAAACAATTAAGATTTTCATATAGCTCCCATATATATTCCCTTAATTTTTTTTTTAATGATACACCAACCGTGCTATTTTTGTCTAATTAGGTTGTGTCTTGGATCACACTATAATCAATTACTTTTCCTAATTTCTTCATATAAATGCTTCATGCGATTTTATATCTAAGTCTTCTTAAAGTCATAATATATAGGATGAGATAAAAAAATAACTGCAACAAAATCAAACGCCATAATTTATGGCCTTCAAATGGCCAATGAAACCGTCACACGCTGTCCGGATGTTGCTCTGCGGTATTTTTGCCCATTCCCGTCAAAGCGCTTGCTTGAGGTGATCTTTGGTATTTTTTAGTGTCAACCTTGCTTTCCAAAATACTCCAGACACAATAGTCGAACGGATTGGTATTCGGAGATTTTGGTGATCATTGTGTGCTGGAAATTAAGCGTGCTGAGAGCGATGGTGCTAAGTCCTGTAAGAATGTCCAAGGTCTGCGGCCAAAATGTTTGCGTGCCCAAGACTTTAATACACCCTCCAAAATATTCTCGCGATAATATTTGGCACTTACCACACACCATGGTCGGCGCGTGAGTTCTGGTGGCCAACCGAAGGTGCCAATTTAGCTGATCTCTTTGGCAAGTAAACACAATCATTTTGATTGTTTAGAAACTGCTGTACATATGAATATACTAACTTGCAGACTCTGACAAATGCTTTTGGCCCTTTGTTTCTCAGCCGCTTTAGGTTAGTTTGTACATAAATGTTTTTAGTTAGCTTTTTCACGGTCGTAAACTATTTGCCGATAATATATAATCCACATATTGCGGAAATCTAGTTAATTACATTTGTGGGTTATCGCGGATTTTTTAGCGTTAAACTACTTGAAAATGGTTTTTTTGAAAAGGTGCAAGTTGGGGCGGGCTATTTTTTAAAATATATAATAGAACGCTTTATGATATTTTCTTACTTCCAAAATACGAGCCAATACCGAAATTTTTACCCCAAAAACACACGGCCAAAAACAAAAACTAGATTAAAAGACACTACATATTCACCCAAGAGAAAATTTACAACGTTTAACAATACTTTTATTTCTAATAATAATCTCGATTTACAACCTTTTCCACGTGTTTTCCACTTTTTGTTGTTAATATAATGCAAACAGTTTTCGTTAGGCGCCAATAATAATATAAAGTTTGATTTTTGAGTTTGATTGTTGAAATGTCAGGAAATGGCGAAAAGAAAATATGGCATCTTTGACAAATCGGCATAAGGCCGTTAGTTGTTGCCAGATTGTAATTTCTTAAATTTAAAAATTTGGCCAAGTCCCCGAAAATAACTGAAATGAGGGGGAAAATATTGCATACAATTTAAAAGTTCTTCAAATCGGGGTATTCTTATATGGGGAATATACCAAAACGGAGACTGACATGGCTCGTGACCCATAGGAATGTATCAAATTTAAACTTTATCATACATTTTTCGAATTACACAGCAACATATTTGTAGCCCTTTGAGTATGGTTAAGGCTACATAATTGGCCCAAAAAGTTTGGCTTGGGAACCCAAAACGCTTTTGGGATTTTGATCTGCTAACCGTATTATCTACTTAAAATTTCCTACATAAACCCCATATTGTCTGTTGCATAATGTTATTACGTCCCACTTAAAACGGTAGCAGCGATTTAAGTATTTTGAAGGTTTCAGAGAATATGAACCCGTTTCTTGACAAATTTTTACTTCGCTTTACCATTTGGCATACTCTGCACATTGCAGTACCCCTTTATATTCGGTATTTAACTGATTGCAGTCCCCATGAATTTTGCATTTGAGTTATTATTGGATGGACATAACCGATATAGTAGATGCATGCCCACATTTTATAATGAGACCCATGAAGCTGTGTCCGTCATTTTTGTTTGTTTGAATGTGTTTACATCTTCCAGCTGGGGAACGGTAAAAGTTCTGGGGCTGAAAACCTAGATGTCAATTCCAGTCAGGAAAGATCACCATTTAATTTCGTATTGTACACTAATTTAATTTTTACATCTTTCATTCAGAATTCAAAATAAAAACCAGTAAGGAAGGGCATGATAAACTACAACACTTTGCATAAACGTGTAGTAGAGCTACATATAACAAATAAACCCTTTTACGGGGAGTTTATGAGAATTAAAATGTATCAAATATTATCGTTTTGAAATGCGTATTATTCATCAAAACCCATCCTACTGATATTACATTTTAGGCACAATAAATCTGAAATTGGGTGAAGATGTATATATGGGAGATATATCGAAATCTGAACCGATCTCTATAAAATTTACAGAGGTATTTTTATGCTATATCTGATGATTGGCATCGTTGTAGTGGGGAGTATTTTACGGGTGTGAGTGAGTAAAATACAAAATGGGATGAAACATATATACGGGACCTATAGCTATATCCGAACCGATTTACTCCAAATTTCATACACCATCTTCCAGGCTAAATCGTTAGTATATGCCAAAATTCATTCAATTCGGGTTTATATTGACCATTTGGTGCACAATATACTTGAAATCGAGTAAATATTTACAGAGTGAGATAAGAAACTGCAACAAAGTCAAACGCCATAATATTTAAATATTATTGAATGAAAGCAAAAAATGTCGGAAATAGCTTTAAATTTTAGAATAAGTTTAGATTTGTTCGAATTGGTCACCATTGACACGAATTATGGCCTTTAAACGGCCATTGAAACCGTCACACGCCGACCGAAAGTTGCTCTGCGGTATTTTGGCCCATTCCCGGCGAAGCTCTTGCCTGAGGTGGTCGACACTTTGGTATTTTTTAGTGCCGGAGATTTTGGATATTTGGTTCCAAAATATTTTCGCGATAGTGCAAACATTGCTTTCCAAAACAATAGTTTTAGTCCAATAGACACAATAGTCCTACGGATTGGTATCCGGAAATATTGGTGGTCATTGTGCGCTAGATATGAAGCGAGGAACCTCATTTTGTAAGCATTCTTGGGAGGCGCGTGCTGAGTCCTGTTGGAATGTCCAAAGTCTGCGGCCAAAATGTTTGCGTGCCCAAGGTTTTTATACACCATCCAGAATATATTCGCGATAATATTCGATATTTTATTGATGCCTCGGTCGATTGATACGTTCGGAGAGCAACCATCGGCTGTTATGGAGGCCCACTCCATCACCATTTCTTTCTGTTGCGGTGTAAATTCTTGCACTTTTTGGAATTTCAATGGCTTTACCCCGAGCTTATATTTCAATATTTGCCGAATGGAATATTGCAATATGTTCAGCTCACGAATCATTTTTCGACCACTGCGACGTGGGTTTCGATCAATTCGCTTCTTTACTTTTCGAACCATTTCTGCTGATGTTGCACTTTTCTTCCGTCGTCGGGCTACGCTAGTTGTATCACGGTAACGAGCGATGGTGCGAGACACTAAAGATTTATTCACTTTTAAATGCTAGAGTGCTCTAGCGACAACCAGGCAGGCAAATATAAAGAAATCACACTATCACGCTTGGATTCCATGAATAACTTTTTTCTAGAAAGTTCTCACCAAAATGCTTTTGTAGGCTTGTAAAGAATATAATGAGCTGATACTGGAACAATTTGAACAACTGTCGGACGAGTGGCTAAGAAATGACAACAGTCTGAAGTTGGTTGCAATTTTTTCATTTCACCCTGTATATGGGAGCTATATCCAAATCTAAACCGATCTCGATAAAATTTGGCTAAAGTATTTCTGAGATGTATTCAATATATTTCTCTGAGTATTGTTGTTATGGTGTCCATATTACGACTATGATGGGGAAATTTTTACAAATCGGATGAAGAATATATATGGGAGCTATATTTATATCTGAACCGACACACTTATTTCTAGGCTCAATTTGGTTACATATGCCCAATTCCACCCGATTTGGCCTAATATTACACATTTGGTGCACAATAAAAGGAAAATCGGACGAATATATATATGGGAACTAGATCTAGGGTTCGTCCTTGGAACAATAAATGCGACCTGTACTTTGTTTACAAAAATACATGGACAGACGGATGGACGGACATGCATAAATCGACTCAGAATGTGATTCTATGCAGATCATCAAAAGGAACCATGGGTCTAATGCGCGTCCTTATCTATGTTGCAAACAGTGCAAAAAGTCATAATACCCTGACCACAGTGGGGTGTAGGATATAAACTTAAATATAGCATGTCAAATTGAAAAAAATCAGGCGATATAAAAAATTTCGAAAAATTAAAAAATATGTAACACAAAAATATATAATCAGAAAATCTCTGTAAAGTGTAGTGGAAGTATTGTTTTGTACTGTAAAGTGTTGTGGAAGTACTGTTGATGGTTGTCGATGCCGATTGAAATATTTGGAATAAAATTATAAAAATTATTTGTTTTTTATTTTAAAATTAAATTATTGGCGTCGTGATTTTTTTGGATTATAATCATGTGATTAGTGTCTTATATTCCTAGCGCTACTTTTATAATAAACTTAGTGTTTCTTGCAATATTTTTTTAAACATAGTTTTATTTGAAAATTCAACAACTTTTTTAACAATCTTAAAACTATTATTATTTAATATTTACATGTGTCTTAAGCTACAATTAAATTAGACTCTGCAATGAAGGTAGTCATGCAAATGAGCAGCAGATGTGAGATCTATAAAAACAAATTCAATCATCCGAAATATCCACCAATTGTTGAGGCAGTAGATGAGGCAAAGTTCATAACGTTTGAGAAGTAAGTTCCTATAAGAAATAACAAGTCCAAAACACTAATTATATAAATTGAATAAAGAATGCGCAATAATAGTCAGCGTCAAAATAAAACCTACTCATTGTGTTGCCATAATAGGGATAATACGGGTAGCCACCACCAATGCCAATTCCACCTCCTATTCCACCGCCACAACTACAACAGACGCTGGTGAAGCAAGGATAACCCATGCCGTAATTGGGATAAGGTTGGTAACAGGGCCTAGGGTAACCACCGCAACCACCACCCATCATCCCTCCTCCGCCGTAATTGGGATATGGGTAATAGCCCATACCCCCGACACCATATTGCGCTTTAACTTCACCACAGAAGGATATTACTGTTAAGGCGAACACCATTTTTAGCTTTGGAGCGATCATTTTGTTGAACTTTTAATTTAATACTGCTCTTCTAAAAGCGTAGAATCCCCAGGTTAATCTAAACTAGTGGCATAATCAGTCATGCCTTTCTTTTTATATCGAAATTTGGTAAATTTTATTTTCACGATCATTGACTTTCATTCAATGTCAACAGTCATTGTATTGATGGTTTTGAAATATAATTGCCCGATAAGAATCGGTTGATTATAGCATTCAATTGGGTAGTTTTTCCCACAAAACAACAAAATAACAGTTACAAACAAAACTAAACGAATAGAATGTGATATTTTTCAAAAATATTTTTTGAGGTTGCAGAAGTATTAGAAAAAAACAATTTTTTCTGTAAGTTTTCTAATGTATTTGTGTCATGTGTTGGTCATTTATTGATTGATCGAAACATTAATAGGCCATATATATTTTGTCTAATCTTTAGTTAGTTCTTAGTTTAGTTTTATGTCTTTGCTGAAGTCCTCTGTAAAAAATATAACATATACTGGCTGGCCCGGTCCGCGTTGCCGGCCCAATCTAGTCTTTAATGCATATTTTTTAAAGCATAATAGAACACAGATCTGAATTATGTAAGCGGCACAATTGTTATTATAAGTAAAATATCCATAGTAATTTCTAAATAGAAAGTAACATTCATGGCAAAAAATATAATAGATAATCACCCACCGCCGGTTTTAGATATTTTTAACATGCTGATCTTATTTTTCAGCCATAAGCTTTAATTGAGTGTTAAAAACATATATGATATAAAACATCTATAATAGCCCCATGTGGAAACTCAGTTTAATTTTTGGTATTTTATAGAGCTTTGCAACATATTCCATTCAAATGAGCTGTAATTTGGGATTTGTATTTACAACGTTTAGAATACCGTGCTGTGTGGTATTTAGTTTTGTCCCCTCATAATTAGGGGCAGAATGATTACAAAATAGTCAAAGATAATTACTCTTCTACACGCCATTACCGTTAGAATGGAATTTATTTATTTTTGTCATTTAAATTGTGCGTTGGAGACCACATAAAGTTCATATTTTTCATCATAGTATAATTCAATGACGATCAAAGAAATTAATATTCGTAATTTTTTTCATGTTTCTGCCACAATTCCCGACTGAATGCGTATGATATTTCGGAGCTTATGTCATGTAGATGTACATCCCAAATCTACGTTCCCAACCAATATTCTCTTGGGGTTACAAATTCAATAGAATAAACAATTCTCTTTTCTGACAACACATTGTTTCTGAAAGTGGACTTGGAGGTACACTAATGTCGGAACTATACTCAAATAAGTGCCTATAAGGACAATTATATGTAAGATGATTCTCTATCACAATTTTTTAACCAAATCAATTGATGAATGTGGTCAAGATTAAGATGGACCCTACACCGA
Organism: Musca domestica; assembly: GCF_030504385.1. Classification (NCBI taxonomy): domain Eukaryota; kingdom Metazoa; phylum Arthropoda; class Insecta; order Diptera; family Muscidae; genus Musca; species Musca domestica. The sequence goes on along the minus strand of NW_026712363.1, from coordinate 7,781,661 downwards.
AAATTGAAAATTTCATGAGGAGAGGTTTTCTACCCCTTTAGAAACAAAGATGCCAAATAAACTTCTAAATGAAAAAATAATGTCCAAGACCCCGAAAATTGCTGAAACCAAAACGTTTTTGCGAGGATGGTTTCTTCTCAAATTACCAAAATATGAGTATGCCAAATATGGTTAAAATGTAAACTATACTCGAAATCGGGCTGTACCCTTAACCCAGGGTCATATATCATGGCTTGCAAAAGCGATTTAAGGTATCTTGAAAGTTTATAAAGAATTTCTGAAATGATAAACATCCTTGTTTTATTAAATGTTTAATTCGCTCCACCATTTTGCACCCCTTTTTCGGTATTTTACCAATGAATTGCATTTTTTGAATTATCATTGGACGGATTATTGTCATATGAAAGAAATAGGATGTACGATGATAAAAAATGTTCACTTCAAAAAGATATTTTACCGTGATTTTTTTGCCAGGATACCATTGCAAAGTTTTATGAATTGCCAAAATCCGTCAAGCCGTTCTTTAGTTATAAGCGTAGTACCTAACATAACTTTCTTTTATTTTGTGAAAATAATTCTTTATTTTGTTTACAAAAAATCGATTTAATTCAATAATTTAAAAATCATTTAATATTTAATCGTACATTATATAAAATTGACTAAAAAAAGAAAAGAAAAACAATTGATAAAGAAAAAAATCTTCACCTTGTTCGACGATTTTTCACAGCAGAAGTTTAAAGGTCCTTGCGTAGAATGTGCTATTATTTTAAAACTGGATTCCATTGAAATTTTTTTTCGATTTTTCCCGATTTGAGAATTTTTGCAATGAGATCTCTTTTTCGTGATTTTTTAGCGATTTTGAAAAAATAATTATCTTTTAACTTTGGTGTGACCGCGTTAAATTATTTCGATACCATCTATTTCGTTTCGCCACCACATAATTCGAGACTACACTTCCATGTAACCCACCTTCAATATCAGTTCTCAAGAAATCAAGTCAATTAAATAATTTGGTATTAATATTCGAAATCGAAAATAAAATATAAATAAAAAACACTACAAATGTATATTAGAAAAAAGTAAGCCAAAATGGAAAAAAATAATGCAAAATAAAACATTACTATTGTACATTTCAAAAGTCAAAATTAAAATGTTAATATATATTTTTTGGATATTATCCATTAAAATCAGTCCAACGGTTCTTAAGTTCTATATATATATATATATATATATATATATATATATATATATATATATATATATATATATATATATATATACTAGCTGAACCCGGTGTTCTTCGCTACCCCTTTTGATTTTATATGCATTCAAAATTTTATTTACGAATATATATTGCTTAAAAAAAAAAAACAAATTTAAAAATTAAAAAAAAAAGTATTGCACTACTTTAATGCGTAAATAACCAAAACCATAAGAAAATCTGTAACATGACATACATACACGAAGGGTTTGTCCTTCGGATTTATTTCTTTCATAGCAAATACCAAGCGTGCAATAAACTGCAATCTTTTGAAGTTGAGTGGCATTTCTATTGCAATTATTGAATTCGAGGTAGCAATATACTTCCCCGTAATAAGCGTATTTCAAATTAATTATTATTAACTATTGTGCCAACGCCTAAGGCGTTGTGGGTCAATGGTTCTTATTAAAATCATATCCCAATCTGATCCATCTTTACACCAAATTCCGCCACAACTTTCATATTTCATTGAAATTGGTGCGTCAAATGTGTGAAATCGGCCGATAATATATATATGGGAGTTATATCCAAATCTTAACTAATTTCCAATTAATTTGTTACATTTATTATTGTAACCAAATTCCGCCACACATTATGAATTTCATTGGTATCGATCATATATATCGTGTTTGGTGCATAACATGTATGAAATCGGCCGAAATATATATGTTAGCTCTATCCAAACCTCAACTGATTTCAATATAATTTGGCAATTTTTTCTGGTGCCAGATTTTGTCTCTCTCGCTTTGGGTGCATCAAATATGTGAAATCGGCTGAGTATATAAATGGGAGCTATAATCACATCTGAGCGTATTTGAATATAATTTGTCAAATTTATTTTTGTACCAAATTTAGCCACTTATGCCGAATTGCATTGGAATCGGAAATACGTATCGTGTTTTGTGCATAAAATACATGAAATCGGTCGAAAATGTATATGAGAGCTATATCCAAATCTGAACCGATTTTAATATAATTTGGCAAATGTGTATTTGTTTTAATTTCCGCTACACATTCCAAATTTCATTGAAATTAGAGATACATAGCGTGTTTGGTGCATCAAATACATGAAATCGGTCGAAAATATATATGGAAGCTATATCCAAATCTGAACCGATTTCAATTTAATTTGACAAATTCATTTGGCTCCCAATTCCGTTACTTATTTTAAATTTAATTACAATTGGAAATACATATCGTGTTTGGTCCACCAAATACATGAAATCGGCCGAAAATGTATATGGGAGCTATATCCAAATCTGAACCGATTTCAAAATAAATTGGGAAATCAATTTTTTAGAGAAAATCTGTTACACGTTTCAAATTTCATTGAAATTGGGGATACATAGCGTGTTTGGTGCATCAAATGCTTGAAATCGGCCGAATATATATATGGGAGCTATATCCAAATCTGACCCGATTTCAATATAATTTGACAAATTTATTTTCGGATTAAATCCCGTCACACATTCTAAATTTCGTTGGAATCGAACATTCATATTGTGTTTGAGGCATCAAATGAACGAAATCGGTCGAAAATATATATGGGAGCTATATCCAAATCTGAACCGATTGCAATATAATTTGGCAAACTTATTTTTGTTCCAATTTCCGTTACTCACACATATATATATATATATATATATATATATATATATATATATATATATATATATATATATATATATATATAGATTAAAAACATTCTTTCTTGTATTCATGTCTTTTTTTTACCCTTCACCTATATATGGTACTAGCTGAACCCGGTGCGCTTCGCTACCCCTTTTGATTTTATATCCATTCAAAATTTTATTTACGAACATATGTTGGTTAAAAAAAAAACAAATTTAAAAATTAAAAAAAAAAAATTATTTCACTACTTTAATGCGTAAATAACTAAAACCATTAGAAAAGCAGTAACATGACATACATACACGAAGGGTTTTTCCTTCGGATTTATTTATTTCATAGCAAATACCAAGCGTGCAGTAAATCTTTTGAATTTGAGTGGCATTTCTATTGCAATTAGTGAATTCGAGATAGCAACATACTTCGCCGTAATAAGCGTATTTCAAATCAATTGTTGTGTTGTTTTTTAGTGTAAGACTAAGGCGTTGTGGGTCAATGGTTCTTATTAAAATCTGATCCGATTTAAATATAATTTTAAAAAAATTACACCAAACAATACAATACTTACAATACTTTTACTTTTTTTTACCCTCACCTTTCATATTTCATTGAAATTGGTGCGTCAAATGTGTGAAATCGGCCGATAATATATATATGGGAGTTATATCCAAATCTTAACTAATTTCCAATTAATTTGTTACATTTATTATTGTAACCAAATTCCGCCACACATTATGAATTTCATTGGTATCGATCATATATATCGTGTTTGGTGCATAACATGTATGAAATCGGCCGAAATATATATGTTAGCTCTATCCAAACCTCAACTGATTTCAATATAATTTGGCAATTTTTTCTGGTGCCAGATTTTGTCTCTCTCGCTTTGGGTGCATCAAATATGTGAAATCGGCTGAGTATATAAATGGGAGCTATAATCACATCTGAGCGTATTTGAATATAATTTGTCAAATTTATTTTTGTACCAAATTTAGCCACTTATGCCGAATTGCATTGGAATCGGAAATACGTATCGTGTTTTGTGCATCAAATATGTGAAATCGGCGGAAAATATATATGGGAGCTATATCCAAATCTGAACCGATTTTAATATAATTTGACTAATTTATTTTCTAATCACAATCCCGTTACATATTCCAAATTTCTTTGGAATCGAACATACATATCGTGTATGGTGCATAAAATACATGAAATCGGTCGAAAATATATACGAGAGCTATATCCAAATCTGAACCGATTTTAATATAATTTGACAAATGTATATTTGTTTTAATTTCCGCTACACATTCCAAATTTCATTGAAATTAGAGATACATAGCGTGTTTGGTGCATCAAATACATGAAATCGGTCGAAAATATATATGGGAGCTATATCCAAATCTGAACCGATTTCAATTTAATTTGACAAATTCATTTTGGCTCCCAATTCCGTTACTTATTTTAAATTTCATTACAATTGGAAATACATATCGTGTTTGGTCCACCAAATACATGAAATCGGCCGAAAATGTATATGGGAGCTATATCCAAATCTGAACCGATTTCAAAATAAATTGGGAAATCAATTTTTTAGATAAAATCTATCACACGTTTCAAATTTCATTGAAATTGGGGATACATAGCGTGTTTGGTGCATCAAATGCTTGAAATCGGCCGAAAATATATATGGGAGCTATATCCAAATCTGAACCGATTTCAATATAATTTGACAAATTTATTTTCGGATTAAATCCCGTCACACATTCCAAATTTCATTGGAATCGAACATTCATATTGTGTTTGAGACATCAAATGAACGAAATTGGTCGAAAATATATATGGGAGCTATATCCAAATCTGAACCGATTACAATATAATTTGGCAAACTTATTTTTGTTCCAAATTCCGTTACGTATTCCAAATTTGGAGACTGTATCTTCAACCAATCAATAGATATGTGCATATAAAATCTAAATTTTTGGGAGGTACCTCCGATGCTGATGCTATATCTCCAGTTCCAAGTGGAAATTCAAAAATGTATATAGTCTATGTTACTTTCAGGCAATGTTGCAGTATATATGGAAATTTTCAGGAAAATCTATTCAGCGGTTTTCGAGTCCATAAATTACAAACAAACAAACAAATTTTCAATGAAATATGAAAGTTGTGGCGGAATTTGGTGTAAAGATGGATCAGATTGGGATATGATTTTAATAAGAACCATTGACCCACAACGCCTTAGGCGTTGGCACAATAGTTAATAATAATTAATTTGAAATACGCTTATTACGGGGAAGTATATTGCTACCTCGAATTCAATAATTGCAATAGAAATGCCACTCAACTTCAAAAGATTGCAGTTTATTGCACGCTTGGTATTTGCTATGAAATAAATAAATCCGAAGGACAAACCCTTCGTGTATGTATGTCATGTTACAGATTTTCTTATGGTTTTGGTTATTTACGCATTAAAGTAGTGCAATATTTTTTTTTTTTTAATTTTTAAATTTGTTTTTTTTTTTTAACCAATATATATTCGTAAATAAAATTTTGAATGCATATAAAATCAAAAGGGGTAGCGAAGCACACCGGGTTCAGCTAGTCGTCTATACAGGTCCACGATATCGTATATCCCCCATATAACGGTACGTCCTGATATTCTGTACTTTGATGATTGTAGCAGACATTTTTGACCGGACTTGTTTCAAATTTCGTATAAACAGTTTGAAGCTCGAAATGAGTACTTTAACCAATGCCAGAAAACGTGCTGGTCCACGTCTTCGTATAGCCCACATATAACGGTATCTCCCCTTATCCGATATTTTAATGATATCAGCAGCATTATTCAAAGGTATCGTTTCAATTTTCGTGTTTGAAGTTCGGAGTCGTTACTACAGCCTAGCACAAAAAATTACTTATACAGGTCAACGTCTTCGTCTTCAAGATCCTTCAAAATGATGAAGGGTATTAAAATCAGAAATTTTTTGAAATTCAAATATCAGACTTTGTTTGTATTCCGTTCTTAAAACTTTGAAATATACATTTTAGCTCTCCAAAGTATATATATTCTTCATCAGCATAACATTCTATGTCGATTTAGCGATGTCTTTCCGCCTGTCTACCTGCTTATCTGTGTAAATCACTCTAGCTTCAGAACGAAATAAAGTAGATTGATAAATTTTCACTCAAATGTATTTTATGGCTGCAGGATTGGTATTGAAAATGGGCCATATAGGTCCACGTTTTCCTATAGCCCCATAGAACCATTTTAAAATTCGGTTTGAAATTGTAAATTGACACCTCATATGACAGAAAATTCTCCACATCTTCGTATATGCTCCACATAACGGCATCTGCAGATATATGTTATTCGAAAGTCAGATTTCGTCGCCAAAGAGGTGAAGTCTTTCGTCCTTTATTGAATCTGGCTTGTTTGATTCTTTTAAATAGATAGTTAGATGTTTGTTCGGTTATTAACTTGCGAAGGAGTTAATTTTATATCTTTAAAAGAGTTTTTACAAAGTGAGACATATTGAGTTCTTCTTTACCCATAGAGTTCACCTCTGTATAGGAATGGATGCATTAACCAGAGGGTAACTATGATGTGACCAACTTAGCGAATATTTAAATACACGGCCAAAGTTTTTCGCAGGGGATACGACACCTGCCAACAGACAAAGGTATATATTTGTCAAATCTTACTTTTTGGGTTATAAACGGATATATGTAACAATGGTGGATGGACATAGAAATTTCCTTCTTCTTCAATTTCTGTGTACAAGGATCACATGATTATAATTGCACTACTACCTCTCCCAAATATATATATACAATTTTTTTTTCGAAAATTAGTCTTATAGTCTTAAATATTCATAGGCATGATTACATGATTAATATGAACTAGTTTTCCCACTTAAAAAGAGTTCATTGTTCACAAAATTATTAGTAATTAAATACTGTTGGTGATTAGTGATTTATGGTTTTATGCTGATGTTTTTTAAATTTTCCAAGTTCATGGCAACAACGTCAGTGTCAAGTTGCCCTCAATGGTTTATTGACACATAAATAATACGGAAATATCAGTGCAGCTTTTGTTTGTTTATTGTAGACACTATCAGATCAGGAAAAGAGAAAGGTTAAATACTACTTTTATAAATGAACCATGTCGTTCGTGATGTTTGAGTTAAGCCATTTCGAAAAACGAAAATCGAGCAATGGTCTAACTATTCTATTGACTATTTCGTTGATCGATTGTTGTCGAACGAATAAACGAACCATAATATTTGACAAAATTTTTTTTAATATCCTCCACAATACATAGTATGGAGGTCATATTAAGATCGCCATTTCGTTTGTAACTCCTCGAAATAATAATTTTAGACCCAACAAGATATATATATATATATTCTTGATCAGCATAAAATTCTAAGACGATTTAGCCCTATCCGTCCGACCGCCTGTCCGTCTCAAGTTCAAGTTCGAAGATATCATATAGCCCCCATATAATTATACCCCCCAATATTGGGTATTTTGATAATTGTAGCCAATTTTTTAATAAAATTGAAAATCCACAAAAGGAATCCCTTTAAATACTCGAATACCTAGAAGAGTATTGTCTATATAGGTCCATGATATCGTACATACCATATAACGGTACCTCATTATATTCGGTATTTTGATGATTTTAGGTAAATTTTTAAATGGATTTGTCTAAAAATCCATACTAGAAGTTATTCTAAGCACTTTACCCCCTGGAAGAGAAATGTCTATATAGGTCCATGATATCGTATAATCCACATAAAATGGTACCCCCGATATTCGATATTTTGACGATTTTAGGGACCTTATTCACACGAGTTGTTTCAAATTTCTACAGCTTATGGAAAAAAAATGCGTATGCATTTCCTCGTCTTCGTTTAGCCTCCATATAACGTTAACCTCAGATATTCAGTATTTTAATGATATTAGGTACGATATTCACATATTTCATTTTTTAAATATATAATTTCCCACAAGATTTTCATTTTAATAAAAGCTGCCCCCTTAAGGGAAATGTGTTTTTTGTTGTGCTCATGCTTAACCCCTTTATTGTTGTTTTTATAAAAACAACGTTTTTTTATTTGTGGAGGACGATGGTAATGTTTACCAGGGGGTAAGGCAGGGAATACCTAGGTTTCGGAAAGAACCACCACTCATCAGTTCCCTTGTTTTTTGTCTGGGATATTCTCCCTAGAAGTGTTTTAAAATAACTTCTATGACAAAAAACTTTTTTTGACAAGATAGAAGAGGAACCAATAGAATAAAACAAAAATTATTTTCGAAAATCTTTTAAATCTTACAACCGCACTTATAAACATTTTCATCTTTCTCCACTTGTTATGCTTTCGTTTTACACGAACGAAGTAGCATAACCATGTAATTTGGTTTTGTCTGTTACAACCTGGTAAGCATTATCTTACCCCCTGGTATATATTACTAATAAACAAACGTTGCTTTTATAAAAAGGGGTTAAGCCTGAAAAAAAAAATCTATGGTATCCCGAAAAAACAATTTTGGACTTAATTGCATCTTACAATAACTTCCGTAGTTCACAAATATAATAATTATTTTTCATATACATGTTTTACAACAATTAATAATTTTCAGATGTAATTGTAATTTTATACCCTCTACCATACAGAGGGTGCAGATGATTTGATACGACCAAAACGTGCCTCATCAAAATAACGTCTCTTTGGACCAAATCCGTTTCAAGACATTCGGAGTCGATCAAGGGGTGTACGTTCGCCGGCACGTCCGCCTGTCTGGCGCGACAACACGATAACACTCGAACAGAGTATCCAATTTGGTCCAAAAAGAGAAAAGATCCTTCGATTGTGCACAACATTTTGCAAATCCCAATATATTTATTGACCCACTCCATCAAGTATCACTCCCACATAGGGGCAAAATTTGGAATAATTAATAATAATAACTCGCATAAAATGAAAAACAAAGTAACAAAATTTCGTACATTCCAATATCTTAATTAACATATCATCTGATGTGAAGTTGGGATATATCGTCCACTCCTTCTGGTACCTCACGCGCCAAAATGTCAAAGTCATGAAGTTCGTAAAACGTAAAATGAGCATCCAATTCCTTTCATACTCGGCATAACTCAATATTTCTATCAACAAAATTTGTCGGCACAACTCAATATTTCTATCAACAAAAGACTAGGTACCTTATGGTACCTACCCCACAATACGTCAGATTTTTAATTAATTATATCTTTTATAAAATGCTAAATAAGCAAAAGCTTTTTTCATCTCTGCTCCACTGCTTCGGCATCTCTTACACAAAGGGTCAACATTTTGAATAATCATAATGTAAGTCAAAACATGTTTTATTAAACTGACAAAGGCTGAAGCTATGTATCTGTCGGCAAACCCCACTGATACTCACTTGTGATAAAGTAATTTTTCTTAAAAAATGTGGTCCAGATCTTTGCACCAAAATTATTCATATCAATTTATTTCTCTTGTCATGTATACTGATTTTAAAATTCAGAGCTATAACTTATTACCAGACATCTTCATTATACTGTGAAACTGCAAATCTGTGGGTGGGAAATTTTAAGGTGATAGTATTCGGTTAGCAGAAAAACTTTTCCAGGCCAAACTCTTTATGGCGATCTAAATCATAAAAATGTTTGTATGTTTGTTTATTTGTAATGTGTGGACTTGAAAACCGCTCAACAGATTTTCCTGAAAATTTCCAAGTATACTACAACATCGTCTGCATGTAACATAAGCTCTATAAATTGTTGAATTTCCACTTGGAACTGGAGATATAGCATCAGCATCGGAGGTACCTCCCAAAAATTTATATTTTATGTATTCATATCTATTCATCGATTATAGATACAGTCTCCAAATTTGGAATGCGTTACGTGATTTGGATATAGCTCGGCAGATTTCGCTTATTTGATGCAGCAAACGCGATATGTATGTTCGATTCCAATGAAATTTGGAATGTGCGACGGGATTTTGATCATAAAATAAATTGGTCAAATTATATTGAAATCGGTTCAGATTTGGATATAGCTCCCACATATATTTTCGGCCGTAATAACAGCAAACCCTTTGAAGTGTTTTGAACTCTCGTGGCAGTCTTAAATTTAATGTTATAGTCCCACATAACGGCAACTCCCATATTCTAGGCTACTTTGTTCGTACCTGAAGGATCTTAAATTAAAAGTAAGATCTGCAAAAGTAGAATCTATTTGGTGGTTTGCTGTGCTGATCATCAACTGTATGTTCACCCGTAGAGAATCCATGCTATGTTTATTTAGTATAATACCCATACAATGGAACGGTGCCTGAAATTCTTGACATTTTACAATCAACATGTATTTATTTCGTATAAATCGCATAAATGGATTTATTGAAAGTCATCTTATGAGGTATAGTCACCAATAATCAAGTAAAGTGAAGTAAATTTGCAATTAACTCCTATTGGGGTATAGGCCCAATAACGGTCTATACAATGTTACAGGTCGATTGTATGCATTTTGAAGATCAATTCGTAGATTTTTGTGTAATTTGACATTTTTGCTGGTTATATATCCTGTTGGGATCCCACAATGATGTGTGAAACAAAATTTCACCACATGTATAAAGTTAACCCTTCTTCGATCGGTGTGTCGACCGTTCTAGTCAATATATATAGTAACATGTTGGTAAAACAACGCTACTTACCGATTTTTGATATTTTCACATTTCTGGACATATTCTTAATGGAAATCACTGTATTTTGGGTTCGTTTCGTCAATGCGGATTGGTCAAGAATTCGCCGTCATCAAATATGACTGTCAATTTGTCACTTCTCGCTAAACGAAGAGTTTTTTATTTAACAAAATGCTAACAAATATTTTGATTCATTTAAAAAAATAAAATAAAATGTCAAAATCAATTTCTTTTCCATATTTTGAATATAACAGGGTACACATAATTTAACTCCATTCTACTATAACACATCGATAGGGTTTATCAATGTTCGGTTTACAACTTAGGATTTTTAATTCGAGGATTCCATTTGTAGTTCGAACTATTTCAGTATACCAATTGAGTTTGGGAAGTAGGGTGGACATAAGGATATGGTCTTGGAAATGTGTATATAGTGCTAGAACTGTACGAAATTTTACTTTATGTGGTACAAATTTGGTTTTGTTGAATGAATGGATCTAGAAGTTGGATAGCGTTGAGATTTAAACTATAATATATACTAAAAAGTACTAAATTTGTTACATGGAGAATAAAGTTGAAAATGTAAAATTTGGTTTTATGGGGATCATAATGGACTTGAAAATACGTACTAAAAAGTACGAAAATTGATATTTGGAGAAGGGATAGAGATGAAAATCTGGAATTTGAAATAAGGGTCTCTGTTGATGTGTAGGATAGATAAACTACATAGTATAATTATTACAGATAGAAGCAAACCCCAGGCGATTTGGCTCTATAATAATACTAGTATCAAATCCGGTATGAGGTTCTGTGATTTAAAATTTATTTTTTAATATACATAGGTATACTCTTTTTACAGTAGGTATACACTATAGAATTTGACTGCATGGCGATATGAACATATTTTTGCCTAATTATAGAAAAATTCGCTGTTAAACTCAACAAAACGGCAACGGCAAAAGAACTATTCCTCTGCATTTTAAATTTAATAATGCAAATTCAACAAGTAAACAAGCGTTGAATACCCTCCACCATTTAGAACAAATTTGGAAATTTTCGAAAAAGATAACATTCGCCAAAAATTCTGTTAACATCTTAAAAATACCGAATATTGCCGTTATATTAGGGTCTGTACGACGTCCACCTACATAGGCATTGTTTTTCACAAGCCAATACCATATTCAAATTTCAAATAAACGGTGAATAATGTAGCTAAAATCATCAAAATATCGTACATAGGGAGGTACCGTTATATCGTAGCTATACGAAGACCTGGACCTGCATAGACAATTTTCTGTCACAGGCTGTAGCTTCCATTACCAACTTCAAATACGACATCTCTAACAATTTCAGTGAGTATTGTACCAAAAATCATCAAAATACCGAATATAGGGAGATACTAATACATGGGGTCTATACGAAGACGTGGACCTGTATAGACAATTTTCTGCCAAATATCTGCAGGTATTGTTGTATGGGGGTATTAAAAAAAGTGAACCTCTGTATACTACGTTTAGACCAGGGCTAGGTAAAGAGAGTCCCATGGCATATCTGTGTGTTCGCTGACACAATTGCAAAAAATAAATTGTTTTGAATTTTCTGTCAATATTTATTCCAGCAGTCGACGAGAAGGGATATTTATATGAATACACCGTTAAAAATATTGGTGTATATAAATTTAATTCCTACATATTTTTGTAGAGAACTTTATAGATTTATCGATGGAGTGTTTGGGATTTATCGAATACAATTTAATTTCGATATTGAATGAAAAGGTTCTAAATATCCTTTCGTTTTACACATATGATTTTCAGCGTGGCACTTATTTATAATTTTTCCTTAATCCATTAATCATTAATCCATTAATCCTTAATCAATACCTTACATTTTTTGCGTAATTCATGTTATCTATTCTGTTCAAAAAAATATTCTTCAAAAAATATTCTTTATAAAATCCACGTCTTGAAAACTCTTCAAAAAATTCTTCATAAAATCCACGTCTCGAAGGCTCTTCGAAAATATTCGTTATAAAATCCACGTTTCGAAAATATTCGTTATAAAATCCACGTTTCGAAAATATTCGTTATAAAATCCACGTTTCGAAAATATTCGTTATAAAATCCACGTCTCGAAAACTCTTCAAAAAAATTCTTCATAAAATCCACGTCTCGAAAACTCTTCAAAAAAATTCTTCATAAAATCCACGTCTCGAAAACTCTTCAAAAAAATTCTTCATAAAATCCACGTCTCGAAGGCTCTTTTAAAATATTCTTTATAAAATTCACGTCTCGAAAACTCTTCAAAAAAATTCTTCATAAAATCCACGTCTCGAAGGCTCTTTTAAAATATTCTTTATAAAATTCACGTCTCGAAGGCTCTTCGAAAATATTCGTTATAAAATCCACGTCTCAAAAACTCTTTTAAAAAAATTCTTCATAAAATCCACGTCTCGAAGGCTCTTCGAAAATGTTCTTTATAAAATCCACGTCTCGAAAACTCTTCAAAAAATAATCTTCATAAAATCCACGTCTCAAAAGCTCTTCAAAAATATTCTTTATAAAGTCCACGTCTCGAAAGCTCTCCAAAAATATTTTTTATAAAATCCACGTCTCGAAGGCTCTTCAAAAAATATTAAAATAAAAATGTCGCTAAAATCATTAAAATATCTAATATTGGGAAGTACCGTTATATGGAGGCCAAAACGTGGACCATTTACGAACATAACCTGCCCACTGGCTAATACACATGGGTGCAAAATGTTATCCTTCCATCGCAATTCGTTCGAAAGATAGAGTGATTACAATGGACAGATGTACATCGCTTAATCGACTTAGAATTTTACGCTGGTCCAGAATATATAAAATTGGTTAAGTCTTACATGAGTATTTCGGAATGACAAATTGTATATTCCCTCCACAATATGGTGGAGGATATAAAAATAAATAAAGTGGCAACGTTCTGTAATACAAAATGGTGAATGAATACTTTTTTCCGATATATTCACATTTATTTCACTCAGAAATTGAGTGTTGTTTCATGTCACGTATACTGAATGTCGAAACAAACACACACATTGAGTATACGCTCCGGCTTACTACCATTCATAATATCCTAACATGTACTTGTATGTTCTCTCAACTCTCTGCACTTCAGGATGGATGCAATTTTCCCACAGACAACAAAAAATGAGAGTCACATCTACCAAAAGAGAGTATGGAAGGAGAGCAAACATATAATATATGTATATTGGGAGAAAGCACATGGCACCATGATTTATAAGGCGCAAATGCTAATGGCAGCGTTTATGCGGTTAAATAGACTTACCCCCCAAAGGGGAAACGGTTATGAAGATTACAATGATGCTTGACATATGAAAACGCCTTGTGAAATATAAATCAATTAAAATGCACCGGAGTAATGCGCGAAAAATGTAAAGAAGAACATGGAAAACAAAAACAAACAAAACGTGTGTCTCTCACTGAAATCATTTGCGCATTTCCATAAAATAGCGGTGAAGCCACAGCCATAAAACGTGTAACAAGCCCAAAGTCAACATTTAACAAATAGACACGGCTTTTCATATATGAATGATAGTTGAACATGCATAGAATTTAATTTGAAATATATAAATGCCAATCTAAAATTGAGCTTATTTAAAACATTACCCCAGTACAGTCGGCCGGAACACACATTTTCCCCTGACGTATTTCCATGTTTCCAATCCAATCGATGAAGACATTAATCAAAACCCATTCGATCGAATAACCGCATCATTACAGTTACTTCTGTCATTGCAAATTGCATTTAGGTGAAACCGCAAACCTTCGTGTTTTGTTTGCCAGTGAATGTTCGTTAGCTTTGTGTGTTAGTAAATAACCTACAAACAATGAACTGTTTGAAAGTTTTCGTTGTTGCGTTGCGAACGACGCATTTGTATGCAGAAAAGTCTGTAATCTGCTTGATTTAGGCGTTACGAGTATATTTGAACAAACTCGTTTTTGTCTGTTGAAAATAAAAATGAATGTGAATGGATCGATTGGAAAATATAACCATTACGTGAGTTTTAAAAATAATCAATTTTCACCACGTTATTTGGAAGACTTTAAGATATGGACCTGGCGCATTTAAGTAATACGGACGTACAAAATATTTAACCATAGGAGAGAAGCCAAATATTTGTGTACAAATTTTATGTAACGCTGTTATATATCTGTTGTTCCCACACTTTTCATACCCTCAGCTATATGGCTACAAGGGTCATACATCATTTGGTACGGCCAAAACGTGCCTCATCGAATTTAAGGTTTTAGCTGCTAGGTCTCTTTGGACCAAATCCGTTTCAGGATATTTGGAGTCGATATCGTCCGTCTGTCTAACTGCGAACGATAAATCTCGAAGGGAATATTCGATTTGATCATAACGTTGTACATCGTAATTTTATTGTCAAACTTAGATCGAGTTCGGAGATGAGCGATATCGGTCCATTCCTTCTGCTACCTCTCCCACAAACGGTCAATATTTTGAATAATTATAACTCTCATAAAATGAGAGCAATAAGCATCCGAATCTCTTCAAATTTCACATATCGGGGCCTATACGATATAGTGAACCGATATATCCCATCTTCGAACTTGACCTGCTAGCAGACAAAAGACTAATCTGTGCACAATTTTAGCTTCCTACCTTAGTTCGTTTTGACTCCAGCAGACAGGCAGGACTAAATCGTCTTAGAATTTTACGCTGATCAAGAATATATACACTTTGTTAGGTCTACAATTATTATTTCGGTGAGATACAAATAGAATGACGAACTTAATTTACCTTCCGAACAATGTATGGTGGAGTTTAAAAAAATTCGCATTTGAATAGAAGTTTTGCATTTTCTTACAAAAGTATTACCACTTTCAACCTTCTTTCAATAAATAAGATTTTCTTCAGCCTTGTCTTAAGTCTTAGCTTCCGAAAATTCTGTTTGGGTCGGCCCATGATTAAAACTAGTTAACCGACTTAAAATTCAGTAAAACAAGTAAAATAGTGTCAGTCGGTTTTGCCAACAGATGTATACCCTCAGCCTATGTTCGATTACTTAAATATGTTTTGACGTGTGTTATAATTATTCAAACTGTTGACCCTGAATGGGCAAATATTGTCCATTTCGTATCGGACCTAAATAAATATGATATAAATATTGCGAAGTGCCAGGTTTGGACTATATTGGTACTGAGGTACCAGATATAGTCGACCAAAGTATTATGTTTCCATACCTCATCTTATACAGATAAAAATATTGGTACAATAAAATGACAACAAAATCGAACATTTAAATCCAATTTTATGCGACATATTCATTTCAGGTTCCTGGTTGAGAGAAATATTTAGATATGGTAAAAAATGGATGATTTGTTTCAATAGTTACGACAGATAAAATTATTGAAAATTGTGACCTTTTGTAGGTGAGGTAGCAGAAGGGGTTCGCAGATATATACCAACTTCAAAACAGATCTTGTGTAAGCAAATATTGTGAAATTTAAAGAAAGAGTTGGTGATAATTCCGCTTTCTTTGAGCGTTTTTTTTTTCAAAAGCTAGAATCCTTTTCCCCCATATAGGTACCAGAAGAAATGGTCCTATCTCTGACATCTTTATTACAGATCTTGTGTTGATAAAAATATTCAGATGTACCAAGTGTCAATAGAAACAGATGTTAATTTCGCGTGTTATGAGGGGGTGGTACCAGAAGGAGTGGACCGATATATCCCATCTTCACAGCATATCGAGAGTTAGTAGAAGTAATGGAGTGTGTAAAATATGAATAGAAAGTGATGCTTATTTCGGATTTAATAAACGTTTTGGTTATTCAAAAAAATTGACACTTTGTGGGGGAGGTACCAGAAGGAATATTCCGATCTCTACCATCTTTATAACGGATCTTGTGTTGATGAAAATATTCAGATGTACCAAGTGTGAATGGAAACGGATGTTAATTTCGCATTTTAGAGGAGGTACTTGATGGAGTGGAACAATATTGTCCATTTTCGCACCTGACCTAGCACTGATGCAAATAATATAGTTTGCAAAGTTGAAGCAAATAGGATTATCTTTTCTCTTTCCGTGCAGAAAATATTTCTTTGAAAATTTCGGCCTTTTGTAAGGGAGGTACCAGAAGAAGGACCGATAAAAAATATTGGTATGTGTGATATATAAAGACAATCGGATTCTTACATCACATTTTATAAGTGTTATAATTATACCAAATTTTGACCGTTTGTGAGGGAGGTACCAGAAGTAGTGGATCGATATTGTCCATTCTCGCACCTGACCTAGCACTGTTGCAAATAATAAGATTTGCAAAGTTGGAGCAAAATCGGATATCCTTTCTCTTTCTGTGCAATATAATATTTTCTTTGAAATTTTCGACATTTTGTGGGGGGAGGTACGAAAAGGAGTGGATCGATATTGCCCATCTCTGAACTCGATCTAAGTTTGACAAAAACATTACGATGCACCAAGTTTGGACCAAATCGGATACTTCCTTCGAGAGCTATCGTATGAACCAGCCAGACAGACAGACGGACGCACGGACGGACATAGCTAGATCGACTCCAAATGTCGTGAAACGGAACCTTTATTTCGACTAGGCACGTTTTGACCGTATCAAATGATATATACCCTCTCTTAATTCCACTCTATATACTTGCTTGTACAATTGGTTATATATGAGCTCAAAGTAATGCCAACACCTAAACTAAAAGTATTTGGAATAAATGTCAATCTCTACTGAGAATGGCCCCAACTAACACTTACAAAATGTGCAAAAATTCACATTCTGAAACAAAAACATTTATATCATATTTTAGTAATTGAATATTTTTATATAAGTTTCTGCATTTTCAAACAGAAAGAAAGGAACGTGAACATAAAATTACGAATGTTACAAATATGAAATTGTTTCGTTCTAAGTGGCTGAAGCTGATGCAACCATTGAAGTGGATACTGTTGTAATGTTAAACATTTTTGTTTACACATTCTTTTTCTATTATTTGCCAACATCTCAAAAAGTAGATCTTAAGGACAAACACCAACACACACACACACTCATACTAATATTTGAATATGTGTTAAGTTACAAACATATATTTTCTTCAAAATGCCTTTTTCGTTCTGTGTAAAAATGTAAGGTCAAAGTAATGCCGAAAAGGAAATTAAGCCAGCAAGATTTTTCAGTCAGGATGGGAATTATCGTCCAATTATCGAATTATCGTGAAAAAAGTATAGCAGAAATTGCGAAATACAATAAGCAATTTCAATCGCGGTTTCATCAAATGTGATTTTATACTATCGTAATCTTTTAACATCGTATTTGGCTTGACACTTAATTTCATATCTACTCCTTGTGATATAGTAAATAAATTTAATTCACGTCTGGGTTTCAATATGCACTTTGCCCAAAATGCATTTGAACAACTTGTACGACTAAAACTCCATCTTTCTTATACAAATTCATACATATTCATAAAGCTGAATGAATTATAGGGATGGAGTCTCAAGATTTTTGTTGTTTCTTCAATATCAAAATTGGTCATTAAATGATCTTTTTTTCGATCGATCCCAACGCCACTCTCACCCGCCCCTGCCGACCGAGAGGGCCACCACCCAATTACGTATGGAGTGCGTATATCCCATAATCCGAACTATGCGTGGATAGTAGACTAGGAAAACCAGCTACAGTTAGACATCAGCCAGTTGAACAAGTTCACAAACAACAAATTGCTTTATTACTAAAAACGTAAAATAGTGTGTTTAGTAACATTCAGAGGTTCGGCCAATGATATCTTATTCTATATTTTGCTGGAGATATCACATAAAGGCTTCATAGGACTATATGATCCATAATTCGTACTTTGTGTTACCATATGTACTTTGTGTTTCCAAACATGAAAAATATTATGGGGCTAGATGATTTAAATCACACAAATATCTGAAAGACATTATTTCAAAGAAAATAAGTGTATAACATTGGATACTTGAAATAATTTCTGAATACTATTTACCGTCTCCGAAAAAGGAAAGGCCAAAAAGTGCTTAATTATTTTATTAAGGCATTTCAGAATTGCCAAATGTCAAATCACAGACAACTGAAAATATATCTTACCCACATTAACAACAAATAAAATCGGTCGTGATATTCCGAGCATTTTTTTTATAAAAAAGTGAGTCCTTTTATATATATTGTACTAGAGCCCAAAATGACATATTGCAGGAGGTAACATTTCGGTGGACCAATATAAGAATTTTCTGAAGAATTAACCCTTCCCTTCACTTCTTCCATCCGAAAGGAGATGCATTTTTTTAAATATTCAAAAACAACTTCATATTTTTGGGATAAATGATCGGATGTTTATTTCTTAGTAAAGAGAAAAGCATGCCGTTTATAATGAAAAACAATATCAGTCCAATGAGCATGTATACCGGACTATATCCTTTTCATGAAATTTCGCAAAACCAAAGTAAAGCAGCTGTCATATTTCCTCGATATCCTCACTAATTCCCTCTTTTAGGTCTTAAATTGTAGCTTTCACCTGACACCAAAGGAAGAAATCGCCGGTTGCCAATTGTGATTAACTCCTAGAGCAGGAAACTTTACTCGTAGAAGAGTAATGGTCACGTTGCTTATGGAACATATAGCATCGTCTTCTTGAAATTAAACGTTGTTCAGGTCAATACCAGCCAACTCTGACCCTAATAGGTCCTTTTTTAGGGATCTGGCTTTTTAGAGATTTTTCAAAACGTTTCAGTACAAAAATACTAATTTTCGGGAATTACTACGGAACCGGTTCAAGCAACATCATCATCAAATGCAAATCACGCATACTTCTATTTCGGACATCAATATTCTGTTAGCGCATATTATAAAACCATATCCTTCGAATGTTTTTATACCCTACACCACATAGTGGTAAGGGTATTATGTCTTTGTGCATTTGTATGTAACATGGAGAAGGAAACGAGGTAGACCCATAGTTACTTTTGAGAACCTTCATGTCCGTCCGTCCGTCCGTCCGTCTGTCCATGTATTCTTGTGAACAAAATGCAGGTCGCATTTATTATCCGATTGAGATGAAATTTTCCAAACATAAGTTTTTTGGCCCAAGGACGAACCCTATTGAAATTGGTCAGAATCGGATCAAATTTAGATATAGCTCCCATATATATCTTCATCCGATTTCCGGTTAAATGTGCACCAAATGTCCACTATCAGTCCAAATTACGTGAATTTTGGCACACCCAACCGAGTTTGGCCTAGAAGCAAGTATATCAAATTTGGAGAAAATCGGTTCAGATATAGCTATAGCTCCCATATATATCTTTCATCCGATTTGATCTTTAAGTCCCTCACATTCCTACTATGCACTCCACAACCGTGATATTTTGTACCAGGTATTAGATGGAGCACAGAAATAGCTGTTTTAAATTTTATCGAAATCGGTTCAGATTTGGATATAGCTCCCATATATATCTTCATCCGTTTCGTGTTAATTGACCACCAAATGGCCAATATCAGCCCAAATGGCCCGAATTTTGGCACATGTGACCGAGATTAGCCTTAAAGCAAATACAACAAATTTGGAGAAAATCGGTTCAGAAACAGCTATTACTCCCATATATATGTTTTATCCGATTTGGTGTTTAAGCCTCTCACATTCGTAATATGCACTCCACAAGACTGATATTTGGTACCAGATATAAGATACAGCCCTGAAATAGCTGTTTGTAATTTTATCGAAATCGGTTCAGATTTGGATATAGCTCCCATATATATCTTCATACGATTTCGGGTTAATTGTGCACCAAATGGCCGATATAAGTCCAAATGGACTGAATTTTAGTACATCGGACCAAATTCAGCCTAGATGCAAGTATATCAAATTTAGTGAAAATCGGTTCAGATATAGATATAGCAACCATATATATGTTTCATCCGATTTAGTGTTTTAGTCCCTTACATTCGTAATATTCACTCCACAACTGTGATATTTGGTACCAGGTATTAGATGGAGCACAGGAATAGCTGTTTTAAATTTTATCGAAATCGGTTTAGATTTGCATATAGCTCCCATATATATCTTCATCCGATTTCGGGTGATTGACCACCAAATGGCCGTAATAGCATCAATTTTGGCTAATCCGACCGAAACCAGCTTAGAAGCAAGTACACCAATTTTAGTAAAATCGGTTCAGATATAGCTATAGCTCCCATATATATCTTTCATCCGATTTGGTCTTTAAGTCCCTCACATTCGTAATAATTAAAATAGTTTAAAACATTAAAGTATCTGGTTTTAACTTGTTCTGGCTTAAACCACTAATATCTGTAAGATCGTTTTTCAAAAAACAATAAAGTGGGTGGAGTCGGGGCCATACCAAAATGGGAACCAATATTGCCAATTTTATACTACAAGGATTGTTAACTATTGCGACTCTTAAATGCCAAATTTGAAATAAATTCGTGGGTTAATGTGATTAGGATTATCAAAGTACCGCATATTGGTGGGTATTGGTGGTAGATATTCAATGTTCCGCCTGAGGTAGAACCCAATACGAACCATAAATACCAATTTTTAGACAAATCGGTTGAAAATGTGGCTAAAACCATCAATATACCGAATATTGGGATGTATCGTTATATGGCGGCTATACCAAACCATGGACCGATATATAATTTGAAATTCCAAGCATCCTAGACACAGTACAGACCATTATGCCAAATTTTAAACTTCTACGTCAAACAATGTGGGCAGTTTTTTGATTTCAAAAGAAAGACAGACGGATAGTGTTACAGACAGATATTTTTTGCAGATCATGAATATAGGAGTGACAAATTTAATATACCCCTCTTTTCCAAGTTGAAGGGTATAAAAACAGGCAGTGAAATTACATATATTTTGGGGGTTCAAATGGACTAAAAAATTAAAATTTTTTTCTAATTTTGTAGTCGCTCTATAGACCACAATTGAAAACTAATCGACACGGAATTTCGCATCGGAAGAGAGTTAAACACAGGGGCATTATTTTTGACATTATTTCAAAAACGAAATCTTCCAAATAAGGGGGCTTTGAAAAAATTGTAGTGTTGTAGGGTATCACATATTCGGTCCCGCACTACTATAGACTTTGCTTACTTGTTCATACCACTTTCGGCAAATGTTGGTAATTTGAGAGAAAAAACGATTCTTGCAAGAAATGATCACTTTTTGGTATAAACATAATATGATTTAAGCTATTTTCGGGTTCAAGGCCACTTTTTTCATTTTTTTTGGCCCTTATTTGGCATCTTTGTTTCTAAGGGGGAAGAAAACCTCTTATCATCGGAGTTGGGTCCATCTTGGTCTTGATCCCATTCTTCAATTGATTTAGCTACAAAATTGTATTTAAGGTACTGGGGTAGGCTACTGGAGTAGAGAAGCATCTTACAGATAATTGTTCACATAGGCATTCATTTAAATATAGTTCCCACTTTAGGGTTCTCCCAAACCCACTTTCTCAACCAATGTGTGGTCAGAAAAGAAAATTGTATATTCTATTGAATTTGTAACCCCCAAGAGAATATTGGTTGGGAACGTAGATTTAGTATGTACGTCTATATGAAATAAAACCCGAAATGTGAAACTGGGACTCATTCAGTCGTAGATTGTGGCAAAAACATGAAAAGTTACGAATTAGATTAGAAAGTAGCACTATGATGAAAAATGTGGATCTATTGGGTCTCCAACGCACAATTTAAATGACAAAAAAAAAATAACTCCATTCTTACGGCAATGGGTGTAAAAAAGAAATTATCTTTGGCAATTCTGAAATCATTCTGCCCCTAATTATGAGGTGGACAAAACTAAATACCACGATATTCTAAACGTTAGAAATGCAAATTCCAAACTACAGCTAATTTGAACGAAAAATGTTCTTTACAGATTCTTTAGATTTTTACAATACCAAAACTTAAGTTAGGTTTTAACCAGGGGATATAACAGATGTTCTATATCATGTAGATTTTTAACACTCCAATTAAAACCTATGTCTAAACAATAAGATCAGTCTATTCAAAATATCTAAAAACGACGATCTTCAAATTAGAAATTACTCTGAAGTGATTACTTATAATAAAAATTCTGTTATTTATTATGCTTTAAAAAATGCAATAAAAACTAAAAGTACGGCCGGCAACGCGGACCGGACCAGCTGGTATAATAAATATTTTTCTTCTTTTTGTGACCGAAAATCTAACTAAATATTTAATATATCATGCCCTTACAAACATAACATCCAAAATGTTTTAATATACCTTATTATTATTCTTATATTATTATTACAATTACTATTATTATAATTATTATTCATCCATAAATTTTAACTAGAATGTATTACTACAAAATTTAGTTTACCACACAAACAACGCAAACAAGCGTGGCGATTGATTTTCGTGGTATTTGGGCGTTGATGTTGACATCCCTACATGTTAAACAGACAAACATTTACATTTATTACAAACTATAATGTAAATAAATGCACATGTGCAAGCTTATTCGAGTATTTTTTCAGAATACGTCTGCATACATACATATACGTATTTGTGTAGGTATAGGTAAGAAGTACATCCATTATACGTCCATTTAGTTTAGAAGCCATCAACCTACATAATGGCTTACGGTTCCCAGGCACTGTTGTCGTTGTGAGACCTGTAACCGATTTCAAACCTCCTATACTATTTTGCTCGGTTATATTTGTAGTTGTTGCTGCTGCTGCTGCTGTCATTTTCTGTTGTTGTAACCAAAAACCACAATAACAACAACATATACACCCTTACATACATGCGACAACACGAAAACCTCAGAACGACAAGTCGACATAGTTGGCAACTTTCCATGGCATTCTTTACTCGGAAACGGAAACGCGCGCCAGAGCAAATAGCAGATGCGTATAAAATTCATAGATTTTCACGAATTGTCTCTGAACGATTGGTGGGAACTTGTTGGAACTACGGTCCTGACTAGCATAGACATGTCTTTTTTATCCAGTTTTTTTTCTTTGTCGTTTAAACGTCTAGTCAAGAGCCATTACATGACTCGTCTAATGAACAGTGTCGTGTGTTGCTACTCTGTCTTGTACGTATTTACGTGGGAGTTCCATATGTTAAAGAATTTGATATTTCACAATGTGCAGTGTGGCATTCTCCAAAAATATTCATAATGGTGAGCATGGTAAGCCTTTCGTTTGTTTGTCTGTTGTTATATTCGCATGTATTCCCTGCACAGTGTGAGGAATAATAATTATAAATAACTAGCTGGCCCAGTCCGCGTTGCCGGCCCGAATTATAAGTCTTTAATGCATAGTTTTTAAAGCATAATAATTCACAGATCTGGCTTACATAAGTGGCCCAATTCTTAGTATAAATGATGACTCGAATAAATAGAAATATATACGCATCGCAAAAATGTCAATACAGGTTCATGTACCGGGCGATTTATAGTGTTTCAAAAAACCTGATCCTATTTTTCAGCCAGAGGTTTTCATTTGAGAGTTAAAAAAATAATATAGCACCTATATTAAAAAGTATACATCAACTGTTTATAATAGCCCCATGTAAGATGGTTCTCTATCCCCAAAGTATCCTAAAAACACATTTTAAGCCAAATCGATTTGAAAATATAATCGAAAGCTTCGAAATAGATCAAATCTGGAGGTACTTTTATATCGACGCTACTCCGAAACATTGACATTGAAAGATGGTTCTCTAGCCCCAAAGTAGCCTAAACACACATTTAAGCCAAATCGATTCGAAAACTTATTATAACCCTCAAAATAGGTAAAATCAGGAGGTACTTTTATATGAACGCTACTCCGAAACATTGACATTGAAAATTTTGCGCGAAGAGGTCTTCTACCCCTTAGAAGCTAAGATGTCAAATGAAGGGCAAAATCAATTGAAAAATGTGTGACCAAGACCCTGGAAATAGCTGAAATCAACGGATAACTTCATTTATCACTCAATTTTTTTTCCATTTATATTGAACATTTTATCGTCTGTTGGTCCTTAGTTGGATTTTGGTCAATTTCAGGGCCTAAATATTTTGCGAACAACTTTCGAAACAAGAGGCCTATATTCTGATCTTAACCTCATCCAAAGAAAAAATTTCATGAAGATCGGACTATAATTGCGATCTGAATATAATACCCCCAATCACAAAATGTACAATTCACCATTCTGAACTGGTGGATATTGACAAAATCCGTCCAGCGGTCTAACCAAGAAGCATCAATGTAATGATCAGGTTACTTTTCGATGGAATTAAATATAATAACGGAAATTTTCGTTTTTTTTTTCTTACAATTTATGGTATATTTCACCCGCTATCTCGTCCGTCGCCTTAAGGCTTAAGGCCGCGACGGCCGCTTCATAACGTATCTGAATATATATTGGGTACACAAATATAATTGTATCTAAAGCCCTAATTGGTGTTGTCCTCATTGCGCAGCAAATGCTTAAGCAGCAAGAAATGTAACAACTCGAATATGGTTTCACTCGGTTTTCGGGTTTTGGGTATTATGAAATCATTTTTTCGAATATTATAAATATAGTTTTTGGTCATCACCACACTGACAAAAAACTTCTTGATTTATGTAATCTGTAGTTTTAGTTTCGAACTCCAATTACCAACTTAGAGATACCAATAATTCGACAGTTAAAGAGTTCCTAAATATATATTTGGTGAAATAATTCATCTGAAACTTCCGCAAAACTTAATGCCGTGAGGTACAAATTAATAACAAATTTTAACCATTTTTACCAAATTTTCCGGAGGACGACGAAATGTAAAATTAAATAAAATGGATTAGACTCATTTAAAATTTCGAAATTCAGGACCTATAGCTAAATTGTGACACAACGTGAACGTAAATCGAAATATATCGTTTTCTATAAAACAAGTGAAAAAAAAACATTAAGTTTGCCAGGCCGAACTTTTAATACCCTTCACTTAAATACCAAACTTGAAACAATTTCTTATCAAAATATCGAATATCGGTGAGTATCGTATATGTGCGATATAGGAAAGCGTGGACCTAAATATTAAATGTGGCAAAAATCATAAAAATGTGGCAAAAATCATCAAAATACTGAATATCCGGAGTTATATGAAAACGTGGACTAATATAAACTATGTTCCGCCACAGCAGGTAGAACCTATTACGAAATACAAATACCAAATTTTAGACAAATCCGTGGGAAAGTGTGGCAAAAATCATCAAAATACCGAATTTCGCCACTGGAGCTAGAACCCATTATAACCTGCAAATACCATTTTTTTCATCATCAAAATTCAGAATATCGGGAGGTACCGTTATATGGCGGCTGTACCAAAATGTGGATCAATATATCTCATTTTCAATACCAACCATCCTAGATATAATACAAATTGTTCTGCCAAATATTGATAACATGCAGATAATTCCATCGCCCTTTTCCATTAAATATTTGCTAATTTTTGTCCTTTAAAACAAAAATGTACCTGCTCCCAGAGCATATATTTGTAAATAATACTTGCTCTCTATTTTATTTGTGGTATTCATTGAAACAAATAGTTATTTATTTTCAAGGAAGATAACGTCAAAATTAAAATTGACAACGTAGTTCACAAAAAACCAATTAAAAAGTATCAGTCGTTTTTGCCTACAAATTGATGCCCTCAGCCTATGTCCGTTTATTAAAATATATTTTAACATTTGAGGCTTTATAGGGTAGCTACCAAAGGAGTAGGACAATATTTTCCACTTCGCTTGTGACCTACGTCTGATATAATCATTGTTGGTAAAAATATAGTAATATACGAGGTTGGAAGAAAATCGTTGACAAGGTTCGTATGTTATAAGAGTTATAATTATTCAAAATATTGACTCTTTCTGGGAGAGGTACCAGAAAGAGTGGACAATATACTATATCCTGATCTGATAGACATTTCGCTTTTCATGATCCTAATGGTTATTCAAAAATTTGATCCATTGTAAGGTATGTACCAAAAGAAAAAGTTCGTTCTTTCCGATCTTCAAACCTGATCTTATGTTGATAGAAATAGAAATATTAGATGTGCGAAATTTGAACACGATCAGATATATCCAATCTTCACATCAGCTCACGTCTTGGTGGAAATATTGTGATGAGTTTGAAAATAATAGGATGGTCACTTCGCATTTTATGAGCGTTTTGGTTATTAAAAAAATTGTCCCTTTGTGGGAGAGGTACCAGAAGGTGTGAGCCGGTATATCCCATCTTCACACCATATATTGTAATAGAAAAGATAATAGTGAAATATAAAGACAATCTGAGACTTATTTCGTATTTTATGAGAAGTTTAGATACTCAGAATTTTGACACCTTGTGGGTGAGGTATTAGAAGGAGTTGTCCGATTTCTTCTATCCTCGCGTCTGACCTTGCAGTAATGAAAATATTAAAATTTCCAAAATTTGAACAAAATCTAAGAGATAAATTATTTTCTATGCAAATTTTTACTTTTTGTTTGGGAGGTACCAGAAAGAATGAACCGATTTACCCATATTCGAACTCGATCTAAGTTTGACAAATATATTACGATGTACTATGTTTGAACGAAATCGGATAATCCATTCTAGAGTTATCGTGCGCACCAGCCAGACAGACAGACAGAGGACGTGCATCGCTAGATCGACTCCAAATGTCCTGAAACGGATTTGGTCCAAAGAGACCTAGGGTCTAAAACCGTTGTTTCGACTAGGAACGTTTGGCTGGTGAAGGGAATATCCGATTTGGTCCAAACTTAGTATATCGTAATAATTATGTCAAGCTTAGATCGAGTTCGAATATGGCCGATATCGGTCCAGTTTTTTGGTACCTCCCCCACAAAAGGTTGAAATTAAAAAATAAATAAATAAATGAATAAATAAATAATCCGATTTTGCTCCAACTTTGCAGGTCCAAAATTTCACACATCTCAATATTTTTATAAACCCAAGATCTGGTGCTAAGAAGGAATATATCGGTCCACTCCTTCTGGTACCTCCCCCACAAAAGGTCGAAATTTTGAATATCCATTAAGCTCATAAAAAGCGAAATTAACATCCGATTACATTTAGACTTAGCACATCTGAATATTTCTATCAACACAAGATCTGTTATAAAAACGGTAGAGATCGGACCATTCTTTCTGGTACCTACCCCACAAATGGTCAAAGTTCTGAATAACCAAATTTTTTATTAAATCCGAAATAAGAATCAGGTTCTCTTTATATTTCACACATCCCATTATTTCTACTAACACAAGGTCTGTTGTGAAGATGGGATATATCGGTCCACCCCTTCTGGTACATCCACCATAAAGGTTCACAATTTTGAATATCCACGAAGCTCATAAAAAGCGAATTTAACATCCGTTCCATTTCAGTCTTGGCACATGTCAATATTTTCATCGACACAAGATCTGTTTCAAATACGGTAGAGATCGGACCATTTTTTGACTTTGAGGAACAAAAGACTCAAAAGAAAGCATCCAAATATCTGAACACGCCTTCTGGTACCTCACTCACAAAGGGTCACAATTCTCAATACGTTTATCTGTCATAACTTGCGAAACAAGTCAGCGATTCTTTATACCTGATTATGCCTAAATATTTCTCTCAACATGAAAACTGAGATGAATATACAATTTATCGGAATTAATGATTTCGCATAAAATTGGATACAAATGTTCAATGTTCTTGTTATTTTGCCCATACCAATATTTATACCCTACACCACATAGTGTCTTTGTGCATTTGTTTGTAACATGGAGAAGGAAACGAGATAGACCCATAGTTACTTTTGAGAACCTTCATGTCCGTCCGTCCGTCCGTCCGTCCGTCCGTCTGTCCATGTATTCTTGTGAACAAAATGCAGGTCGCATTTATTATCCGATTGAGATGAAATTTTCCAAACATAAGTTTTTTGGCCCAAAGACGAACCCTATTGAAATTGGTCAGATTCGGATCAAAATTTAGATATAGCTCCCATATATATCTTCATCCGATTTCCGGTTAAATGTGCACCAAATGTCCACTATCAGTCCAAATTACGTGAATTTTGGCACACCCAACCGAGTTTGGCCTAGAAGCAAGTATATCAAATTTGGAGAAAATCGGTTCAGATATAGCTATAGCTCCCATATATATCTTTCATCCGATTTGATCTTTAAGTCCCTCACATTCCTACTATGCACTCCACAACCGTGATATTTTGTACCAGGTATTAGATGGAGCACAGAAATAGCTGTTTTAAATTTTATCGAAATCGGTTCAGATTTGGATATAGCTCCCATATATATCTTCATCCGTTTCGTGTTAATTGACCACCAAATGGCCAATATCAGCCCAAATGGCCCGAATTTTGGCACATGTGACCGAGATTAGCCTTAAAGCAAATACAACAAATTTGGAGAAAATCGGTTCAGAAACAGCTATAGCTCCCATATATATGTTTTATCCGATTTGGTGTTTAAGCCTCTCACATTCGTAATATGCACTCCACAAGACTGATATTTGGTACCAGATATAAGATACAGCCCTGAAATAGCTGTTTGTAATTTTATCGAAATCGGTTCAGATTTGGATATAGCTCCCATATATATCTTCATACGATTTCGGGTTAATTGTGCACCAAATGACCGATATAAGTCCAAATGGACTGAATTTTAGTACATCGGACCAAATTCAGCCTAGATGCAAGTATATCAAATTTAGTGAAAATCGGTTCAGATATAGATATAGCAACCATATATATGTTTCATCCGATTTAGTGTTTTAGTCCCTTACATTCGTAATATTCACTCCACAACTGTGATATTTGGTACCAGGTATTAGATGGAGCACAGGAATAGCTGTTTTAAATTTTATCGAAATCGGTTTAGATTTGCATATAGCTCCCATATATATCTTCATCCGATTTCGGGTGATTGACCACCAAATGGCCGTAATAGCATCAATTTTGGCTAATCCGACCGAAACCAGCTTAGAAGCAAGTACACCAATTTTAGTAAAATCGGTTCAGATATAGCTATAGCTCCCATATATATCTTTCATCCGATTTGGTCTTTAAGTCCCTCACATTCGTAATATGCACTCCACAGGAATGATATTTGGTACCAGATATCGGATAAAGCCCAAAAATAGTTGATTTTAATTTTATTAAAATCTGTTCCGATTTGGATATGCCTCCCATATATATCTTCATCCGATTTCGTGTTAATTGTGCATTAAATGGTCAATATCAGCCCAAATCACCTGAATTTTCGTACATATGACCGAATTCAGTCTAGAAGCTAATACGTCAAATTTGGAGAAACCCGGTTAAGAGATAGCTATAGTTCGTAAAATGCACGATAGAATTAGATAGATTTTGATTTTGTACCAAATATCTCATATAGCTCTGAAATGCCCTGTATAAACCTTTTTACGAGAGCTCTACTAAATATGCATAGTGGTGTAGGGTATCATATAGTCGACCCCGCCCGACTTTTGAGCTTTCCTTACTGGTTTTCTATGTATTAGATGAAGTATGAAATTGGAATACTTCGTTCAACTATACCTGGTATTTCACACACATTTTAACATTTTCTAAACATTATCACATATCTTCTTCTATATCTATAAAAGAGGAAAATGTTTGTATGTTTGTTTGTAATTTATGGACTCGAAAACCGCCGGACAGATTTTCCTGAAATTTTCCAAGTATATTACAACATCGTCTGAAAGTAACATAGGCCATAAAAATTTTATATGCACATATCTATTGATCGATTACAGATACGGTCTCCAAATTTCGAATGCGTAACGGAAACACGAATATATTTGCCAAATTATATTGAAATCGGTTCAGATTTGGATATAGCTCCCATATATATTTTCGGCCGATATCACATATTTGATGCACTAAACACGATACGTACGTCCGATTTCAATGAAATTCGACATGACTATATTTGGAACAAAAATAAATTTGTCAAATTATATACAAATCGGTTAAGATTTGGATACAGCTCCCATATATATTTTCAACCGATTTCGTTTATTTGGTGTATATCCTGTGTGTTATGCACCAAACACATATATATGACCGATTCCAATGAAATTCAGAATGTGTGGCGGAATTTAGTTACAATAATAATTTTGACAAATTAATTGGAAATTGCTTAAGATTCGGATGTTGCTTATATATATTCTCGGCCGATTTCACATATTTGACGCACCAATTTCAATGATATATGGAAGGTATTCCGTCCCACCTAAAAATAAATTTTGTCAATTCAGATTGGAATATGTCTTCATTAAGAAACATTGATCCACAAATCCTTTGTAATGGTATTAGGCTAACATAACAATTTAATTGAGGATACGATAATTACGGGGAAGTATGTTGCTACCTCCAATTCTTTAATTATAACAGAAATGCCACTCAACTTCAAAAGATTGCAGTTTCCTGCACGCTTAGCATTTGCTATGAAATTAATAAATCCGAAGGACATACCCTTCGTGTATGCGAACTAAATTTGGCACGTTCCTACTTTTTTCATGGTCAGTTGTTTCTTCATGTTCACGCGTTGGTATACCGAGCTATTTGTTTATTTACTCATTAAAGTATTACAATATTTTTTAAATACACAATATTTATATCATATTTATATCATATTTATTCCCGTCCGATATGAAATAGACAATATTGGCCCATTCCTTGGGAACCTACTCCAAAATTTGAATAATCATAACAGAAGTCAATATATATTTAAATAACCGAACGTTGGGTGAGGGTATACATCTGTCGGCAAAACCGACTGAAAATTTTTAACTTGTTATTATACCATGCTTGTTACTAGGTGAAATCGAAAAAAATTGCAAGGCTAGTAGATTCTTGCAAGTTCTGAAGCAATAGATATGTAGAAAATAGTGATATGGTTGCAAGCTTCTAATGATTTTTTTAGATTTTTGCTAGCTTTTTTAAACTTCTCTTTTTTACCCATATTAAAAAGGAACGGGATGACAGCAGAAATAAGCGTAGCTACATTTTGACCGAATTTAGTAATTTTACAGATTTCGCCTGATATGTAAATATGTAAAACACTGTGCATTTGTTTCATTTACATTTTATTTTGCGTATTTTAGTATATACATATAAACGAATTTTTATTTTGTCTACGGCATTGTTTTCCTTTTTTTATACCCTCCACCATACTATGGAGGGTATATTAACTTTGTCATTCCGTTTGTAACTCCTCGAAATACTCATGTTAGACCCAACAAAGTATATATATTCTTGATCAGCGTAAAATTCTAAGTCGATTTAGCCATGTCCGTCTGTCTGTCTGTCTGTCTGTCTGTCTGTCTGTCCGTCTGTCTGTCTGTCTGTCCGTCTGTCTGTCTGTTGTAATCACGCTATCTTTCGAACGAATTGAGATAGAAGGCTAAAATTTTGCACACCTGTTTATTTTTCCAGTAGGCAGGTTAAGTTCGTAAATGGGCCATGTAGGTCCACGTTTTCATATAGCCCCCATATAACGGTGCCTCCCGATATTCGGTATTTTGATGATTTTAGCGACATTATTCACCGGAATTGTTTCAATTTTGGTATTTGAAGTTCGATATGGATACTACAGCCTATGGCAGAAAATTATCTGGGCAGGTCTACGTCTTCGTATAGCCCCCATATAACGGCATCTCCCTATATTCGGTATTTTGATGATTTTAGCGACATAATTCACCGAAATTGTTTCAAATTTGGTGTTTGAGATTCGTAATGAATACTACAGCCTATGACAGAAAATTGTCTGTGCAGGTCCAGGTCTTCGTATAGCTCCCATATAACGGTACCTCCCAAAATTCGGTATTTTGATGATTTTAACGCCATTATTCACCGGAATTGTTTCAAATTACGTATTTAGAGTTCGTAATGGGAACTACAGTCTGTGACAGAAAAATGTCTATGCAGGTCCAGGTATTCGTATAGCCCCCATATAACGGTACCTCCTAAAATTCGGTATTTTGATGATTTTAGCGCCATTATTCACCGGAAGTGTTTCAAATTACGTATTTAGAGTTCGTAATAGGAACTACAGTCTGTGACAGAAAAATGTCAATGCAGGTCCAGGTCTTCGTATAGGCCCCATATATCAGTACCTCCCTATATTCGGTATTTTGACGAGTTTAGGTACAATACCCACTAAAATTGTTTGAAATATTGTATTTGACGTTAGTAATGGATGCTATAGCCTGTGACAGAAAATTGTCTATGCTGGTCCAGGTCTTCGCACAGCTCCGATATAATGGTACCTCCCTATATTCGGTATTTTGATGATTTTAGCCATATTATTCACCGTTTGTTTCAAGTTTCGAATTTGAGTATGGTAATGGCTAATGGCAAACAATACCTATGTAGGTCCATGTCGTATAGACCCCAATATAGCGGCAATATTCGGTATTTTTAAAATTTAACAGCATTTTTTAAGGATTATATTTTTTTAAATTTCCAAATTCGTTCCAAATGGTGGAGGGTATTCAAAGTTCGGCCCGGCCGAACTTACTGCTTTTTAACTTGTTAATATTGGGCTGGAGGTATTTTCATTTCATCGGTGCTTCCAAACATTGCAATATCCTGCAGTAAGGTTTGGTCTATATGTAGCTGAATTTTCCGAACGATGAAACATTGTTTGGTTGACCAGTCGGTTGGTACAGATGATGTGAACATAGACATTATCTTTTGTGTTGTCAACATCATGAACGTCATTCGTCAGCGTCGTCGATGTTGCCAGCAGGCAAACAACATGACCCACGACAATGGTTGTTTATGGTTCCTGTCCCTATCACACAGTCGAGTATGTCCAGAAGAATGTATAAAGTAGTAGTTGCTGTTGTTTTTTTTTTTTAATTCTGGATTTTAAACGTTTCCTCACGCCACATAACAGACCTACAAAACCAGAAATGCCCTTTGGAGTTTAAGCTAACAAATTGAAAAAATATATATCCATATTTGTTAATTCGGGGTACAGTGGACAAAAAGTGAAAGACTTTGTTTAGGCAATTTAACTTAAAAGAAGTTTCTTGGTTCCTTAAATTATGAGTAATGGTTGGATTTACTGTTGAACATAGATCAAAATTCGATATATAAACTTATAAAAAAATAAAATTCTTTGACTGTCTTATGCCAAAATGTGAGTCGATATTGAAATCAGACAAACCGAAAACAAATAATAATCAAATCTATTGAAATGAGTGAATAGAAAAGAAGCTTTAATTTGAATTTATATTCAGCTCAATAAAAGTTTTCTTCCATTCCTGTAAATTCCTACGTATATATAAAACCGAACTTTTTTTTTTAATAAATTTCTAAAAATCGGTACATAAGTATGATTTTACTATATTCCATATATGACTACTGATCTTTATACCGAAATGTACAATTCGGTATTACTAAAAATTTCTACCTTATAAATAAACTTAATACTTCTAGTATACGTTATAGTACGAATTTCAAATCCTCCTTATCTAAAAGCTACACACACATTGATCCCAATTATCAAACTTCATTCCTATACTTTCTACCGAATTGATTACTTTACGTGCACTATATAGCACACAGTTCCAAAAACCTTTCATTGTCTAATTGAGATTTCCATATTCCCCTTATCTAAAACCTACATACTCGTACTCACAATGATTCCTACGACAATATTCACAATTCCAGGTCTTTTGCCTTCACTATATGCCAAATTAAGTTTTAAGATTTTACCCCTATCCGTTTTCATAATTCCCAATTGTACCAAGTTCAGTACATTTTACTAATTTTAGTGCACCTTTAATTTGAATTTCCAAAAACCCATTTGTTTGTCAAACACCAAATTTAATACAATCAAGTCTCTGTCGTAACTTTAAGTATGTGTTCTAAATCCAACTTCATACATCACAAAAAAGTATGAGGATCAAATTTCTCTTTTTCTAGAACCCCCTACAAATCTCAAACTTAAAAAATAGCAGTGACCTAATTTAGACTTTTTGGAAAACTCGTTCTATCCACTATTCTCTACCCACAATGACTCTAAATACCAATTTACTATGACAGTACCATTGTAATTTAATGTAGAATAACTCGCACATACATGTTACAACCGATTTGATATTTATTCTTTTACAAATCCGAATATCTACTCGATAAAAATAATATTCGCTACAATATATCAATTACGGCAATCAAATATCTTTATCAAATTTTGTTGAAAATAGGACAAATTTAAAAATGCGGTAAAAATCGTCCACATACCAAATATCGGAAGTACCTTTTTATGGCAATGTTCTGCCGCAGGGAACCTCTATACCAAATTTTAAACTTTTTCTTTAAAAAGTGTGGCTAAAATCGTCAAAATATCGAATATTGGGAAATACATTTGTATGGGAGCAATAGGAAAGCGTAGACCTATAAAGACAATGTTCTGCACAGGAGGCAGAACATATTTTAAGAGTGTGGTTGAAATCGTCAAAATACCGAATATGGTGAGGTACAAATATATGTTATACGAAAACGTTGACCGATATCTCTCATCTTCGAAAGACAACTCTATGCAAAAGCTCCCAATCACATGCCGTTTGAACTCCAGCGGACAGATGGGTCTGGCTAAATAAATAAATAATATACCCTCCATACTATTTATGTGGAGGGAATAAAAATATAGCTTAAACATTCAAAATATGTTTAATGGGCGGTAGCTTTATGCAGGAAATAAATAAAACGTATCAATACATAAATGAGCACTAAGTTATATGATTTTTTGTACATAATGTCTTTACAGGACGACGTTTTGAAATAGATTCAAATAATGGTATCTCTGACAAAACACGCCATGAAGTTCGAAATTTTGATGATGTTATCACACTTTTTAAAATTGGACATTTGTAGTTCGCAAAGAGTAATAATGCTTCCCCCTAATAATGATTAATGTCGATAATCTTTTTTTTTTTTTGTTTTTTTTTTTCTCAGATTTTTCAATGGAATTGTTTAAAATTTAGTATTTAAATTTTTCAAATGTTTCGTAATGAATTTTTAATGGATATTTTTATAATTTTTTGATATTTTTATAATTTTTACTTTTTTGGGAAAAAAAATATTTTTGAAATAAAGGATCACTTGGGGATATAATTCCAAAATTTGAGATTCTAATTTAATAGTTCAGAAACAATATACAATATTTTGAATGCCAAGTCCCAAGTCGAAGTTAAAGAAAAATGTAGAAACGCAAGAGGAAATCAATATATAATGAGTGGTTTCATTTTATTTATTCTATTCTTTTCATTTTTGATTTACACATGGACCGTTAACTTAAAAAGTGTAATAACTCAAATGAAGCATTTTTTTCATATATCGATTTGCGTACTCCATATTTTGTTTTAATTTCATGTTTATATCATTTCAAATCATAGCTTGAACTGTTTTTTTTATATTTTCAAGTTATAATTTTATTGATGCAAAATATAATTTTCGCTTTGAAACTTTAAAAAGCGTTTTCGCAAAAATAATTTTCTGAGTTATGACACTTTTTAAGTGAATAAGTAATGTGTATTTTGGTGCACATATGTCAGTGTGAATGAGCGAATGATAGTTTGACTGTTTGAAGTTTTCATTAAAACGCATCTCCACATCGAATAGCTCAGAGCAAACCCAAGTTAATCGATTTGATCGATTATAAAGACAAATGTTATTGCATACAGTCGTAATTATGCAAATTGCAATCGATGATTTCTAATTCAGGATGAATGAAAGGATTATTAAATGCAGATACAATTTGCTGCAATGGAATTACTTAACATGGGAAAGCCATGCGAAATGTTTCCAAGTACGCATTATTAACCTCATCATTAATTGTGAGACTGAATTAAGGTAAGCAAGGAATATCAACTGAAATATATGTGTGTAAATTCTATGTACAGCTACCGTTGGCCTGTAACATGCTATATCCAAAATCCTTTTGGTTAGCACGACCGCATCTTTAGGATTTAGAAATGAAAATTGTACAATATTAATACCCTATTTTTCAATTGCTAAATTAACGCATTGATTTTTTCTATTTATTCTGATTATTTTGTTCCTATGTTGGAATAAATCTCTTGAATGTTATACCTTCCAGAAAGCAAAGGGTGTATCCGATAAGGCTCGAAATTCGAATATCATAACACTTTTAAAATGATACATGAGCAAACTTTCTAACAACCAGTAAAGAAAGTCTTAAAGTCGGGCGGGGCCGGGTATAAAAATTGTAACTAATATACGTTTGAAGAAAATTTTAATAATGCCGTAACACAATTATAATGTATAGTAAACATTTTAAAATCAACAGGTAAAATACTAGGTAAGTTCGGCCGGACCTAACTTTTAATACCCTCCACCATATGAAAGGTTTTACATACTACCACTCAAAGGAAAACCGCATAAGTAATTTTTTTAAACAACAATTCCGGTAAAAAATGTCGCTAAATTAATCATCTATATATCGAATATTTGGAGATGCCGTTATATATGGGCTACACGATGACGTGAATCAGCAAAGACAATTTTCCGTCATGGGTTGTAGCAACCTTTAAGATTTTCCGATACGAAATTAAAAAAAAAAAATCAGTAAAAAATGTCGCCAAAATCATCAAAATACGGAATATTGGGCGATAGATACCGTTATGTAGGGACTATACAAAAACGGCGACCGACATGGACATGTCGAACTTAACCTGCCTTCTGGCAAAATACACATGTATGCAAAATTTTAGCCTTCTATCTCAATTCGTTCAAAAGATAGCGTGATTACAACAAACAGACGGCCATCGCTAGACCGACCTAGAATTTTACGCTGATTAAGAATATTTACACTTTGTTGGGTCTAACATGGGTATTTTGAAGAGTTACAAACGGAATGACAAAGTAATTATAAAACATCATACAAAAACAGTGCTCGATCGGATCGCACAACAATAAAGAGAAATCAGTTTAATGTGTATTAATCCATTCGTACAATTTCCTTTAAAGCCACTACCTTGGAAAGGAGGCTATATTAAATTTGTCATTTCATTGCATAAAGTATATATATTTTGATCAGCATTCAATTCTAAGTCGATTTCACGATACAGCCCACATTATTTGACATTGAGCTTTTAAATTCGATACAGTAGTTTGTATTGTGTCTAGGATGGTTGGTATTGAAAATGAGAACTGATATCGGTCCGCGTTTTAGGATAGCTCCCATATAACGGTACCTCCCGATATTCGGTATTTTGATAGTTCTAGCCACATTTTACCACGGATTTGTATTAAAAGAGGTATATCTAGTTCGTAATGAGTTCTAGCTCCAATGAAGAAACATTGTACATATAGGCCCACGTTTTCGTATAGCCCCCATATATCGGTAGCTCCCGATGTTCGGCATTTTGATGGTTTTAGCCATATTTTTCAAAGGATTTTTCTAAAAATTGGTATTTCAAGTTCGTAATGGGTTCTAGCTCCGGTGGCAGAACATTGAATAGGGTCCACGTTTTTCTACGGCGTATGAAATTTGGTACATGTGCTTCATAATGTGTTCTACAACTGGTGTCACAACATTGTCCATATTGGTCATCGGTTTCCATACAACGGTTCGGTATTTGATATATAAACCGATATTCGGTAATTTTATAATCCTAGTCACATTTACCCAAGCAATTATGTCAAATTTGATATTAAAACTTTGTAATATAATTTTTTCTATATAAGTTCTCACATATAACAATTTTGTTTTTTGAAAACTCTTATTTTATTCTACTACCGATATAATATATAATATTTTTTGTATAAAAATGTTTTCTTTATCTAAAATTGGAGGGTTCAGCCCGACTGAACTTAATATCTTTTTACTCGTTTTACTTCACACCAAAATTTAAATATAAGGTACATACTTTTGATGGGAATATTCGTACCTAGTTTAAAAGAATATTTCTATTCGCAGTGAAACGAGTTGGCGATCTTCATAGTACAATATTCTTTGTATTTCTATGCCGTCCTTCCGTCGATATTATAAAAATAATATTATAAATTTGTATAGTTATTGTTGACCTTTGATCAATATATTTTCTCCTGGTTTTTCGTTTGGCTCGAGGTCAGAATTTAAAAAAACAGACGAATTAGTTTTTTTATATGTTAATTTATTTGTCCGATATTTCGACTATCTTCGATAGTCATCATCAGGCTGACTTGACTTGAAAAAAACAATTAACATTTAGTATAAATAAATAAAACAAAACACTATAACGATAATTACATTGGATTTTAACTCTTCTGTTTTTAAGTTCTCTGATGCAGCTTTTCCATCCTTTCCTTTTTACTCGAATTTTCCAACTAATTTTTCTTATGCTTTTCGATG
Organism: Musca domestica; assembly: GCF_030504385.1. NCBI lineage: Eukaryota > Metazoa > Arthropoda > Insecta > Diptera > Muscidae > Musca > Musca domestica. The sequence goes on along the minus strand of NW_026712363.1, from coordinate 7,742,570 downwards.
ACATTTCTATAAATTTGAGCACAATGTTCCGTGTCAGTTTTGTAGTTCATTCGTTTATTAGGAGGTACATTTATAATATGTAGCATTTCTAGCATGTACCTACGTTTGTAGTTATTTTCTTGTGCCAAGATGTCGACATCTTTGAAATTGGGCGTATGTCCTTCTTGTTGGCAATGGGCAGCAAGGGCAGTTTTTTGCTCTATGGGTTTAGTTTTTGTCTTTTGGTCCGATTTATGAGAGCTAATACGAGTTTTTAACTTAGATTTTGTTGTCCCAACATATGCCTTCTGACATACGTTGGACTCGTCCCCATTACATTTAATCTTATAAACGACGTTAGATTTATCCTCGTGTGGAATTTTTGTTTTAGTTCTACTAAAGAAATTATTGTTGGTGTTACTGCTTCTGAATGCCAATTGATACTTTTCACTGTTGTACATGTTTGATGAAGAAAATCTTTCCGAAAACCCTGGTATATATGTAGATCTTTTATATGTCTTTTCCACTAATTTTGTATTTTGGTATAATCTATTACCTTCAGCGCGTTTAATCAATTCATTAACAATGTTTCTAGGGAAGTCATTCATTTTTAGAAACTTTATGATTTTGATTTTGTTCTTTGCATGGAATTTTCTGTCACTTATTTTCAAGACCCTTTGGATAAAGTTTGTGGCCGTGCTAATTTTTATTCGTCGCGGATGCTTTGAATGGTAATTAATTAATCTACCCGAGGCTGTTGGCTTTTGGTACCAATCTAATAGCAACTTTTTTCCTTCTCTTTGTACTAAGCTATCTAGATATGGTAACTGATTATTCAATTCACTCTCCATCGTAAAACGTAGTTGTTTCTTGTACATATTCAACGTCTTAAGTGTATTTTCCACTTCCTCCTTTTTTACGATGCAAAATATGTCGTCCACATATTTTGTCAAGAATCTGGGTTTGATAGTCAATTTGTTGATAGTTTCGTCAAGAAGTTTCTCCATTATTATGTCAGCAATGATTGGTGAAATAGGTGAGCCCATCGGCATGCCTTTTTGTTGTTCATATATCTTATCCTTATATGCGAAATATCTAGCGTCCTTAATACATGTTTTCAAAATGTCAATAAAAAGATCCATTGGTATATGTGGATGTTCCTTTATAATAGACCAACTATCTTTAATAGCACTAATAGCCAAGTTTACTGGAATGCTTGGGAACAAGGAAACCACGTCAAATGAAATTAAAATTTCGTCATATTCAATATGTTGGTTGTTAATCCTGGATTTGAAGTCTATTGCATCTTTAATGTTGTATTTTGAATCAACTGTCAATACTTTTAGGATTTTTGATATATATCTAGATAACTCATAAGTCGGCAAATTTGTAAATGAACATATTGGTCGTAGTGGTGTTCCCTCCTTATGGATTTTGGGCAATCCATATATCTTTGGTGGTATTGACGTTCTATTTATTAAGTTATATTTCACTTTCTCGTCAATTAGTTTTGACTCAAATAATTTTGTAACTAATTTATCCAATGTAATTATCGTTATAGTGTTTTGTTTTATTTATTTATACTAAATGTTAATTGTTTTTTTTTTCAAGTCAAATCCCTGATGATGACTATCGAAGATAGTCGAAATATCGGACAAATAAATTAACATATAAAAAAACAAATTCGTCTGTTTTTTTAAATTCTGACCTCGAGCCAAACGATAAACCAGAAGAAAATAATATTATAAAAACATAGATATTAATAATAAATAAAAATTACTCTTTAACTATATATTAGTTATATTAAATTTTAAACCTACTAAAAATAAAAATGTTTTTTTTTTATTATTCCTTCTATAAATCTAAAAGTTTAATTTCGGTTGCAAACGGATTCATTTCGGTTGCAAAAGGTTTCATTTCCGCTGCAAAGGTTTCATTTAATCTGAAAATGCTATATATAAATTGTAGGTTGTGTTCGATTTTCACAATTCAAGGCCCATTGGCCAAGGACAAAACGATATTGAAAGTGGTAGTAATCGATTTAGATGTAGTTCCAATATATATCTTTCACCGTTTACATCTTTATAGACGGTTATAGGTAATAGGGAACCGAGCAGCTGTATAAACCATATTGTGTCATAGGATGTAGAACCCGTTACAAATTCTAAATATCAAATTTGGCAATGCGGAACCGCAAAAAAAATTTAAATTGGGATAATAGATATACCGGACCGAGTTTCACCAACTGATAAAAATCGGTTGAATATGAAAAACATTATCCACTTTGGGCTGATATTACATATATGGTGGACAATAACCGTAAAATCGGATGAAGATGTATAAAAGTCTGAACCGATCTCTATAAAATTTGGCAGAGGTATTTTCGAGCTGTATCTGATGTACGGTATCAAATAACCTTGTTGTGGAGTGCATATTACGCATGTGAGAGACTTTAACAACAAATCGGATGAAACATATATATGGAAGCTATAGCTATATCTGAACCGATTTTCCCTACATTTGATGTACTTGCTTTTAGGCTGAATTAAGTCGGATGTGCCAAATTTAAGGCCATTTTGACTAATATTGGCCGTTTGGTGCACAATTAACCCGAAATCGGATGATGATATGAGAGCTATATCTAAATTTGAACCGACTCTCACCAATTTCAAAAGAGTTCGTCCTTGGGCCAAACAAATATTGTTTAGAAAATTTCATCTCAATCGGATAATAAATGCGACCTGCGTTTTGTTTACAAAAATACATGGACAGACGGACGGTCAAACTGACATGCATAATTCTACTCAAAAGTAACTATGGGTCTATCTCATATTTGTTCATGAAAATCAGTTCAGATATAGCTATAGTTCCCATATATATGTTTCATCCAATTTGGTGTTTAAGTCCCTCACATTCATAATATGCACTCCACAAGAATGATATTTCAGATATCATAGTGGTGTAGGTTATCATAAAGTTCACAATCCAAAATTTTAAACACATCTCACATAAAAACTTACAGCGCATGAAAACTGAAGTGTGGGAACAATTAGAATTACATTTCTAAGTGTGGGTTAACCTAAAAAGCCCAAAAATATTTTTGGATTTCTCTGGACCAGAAATTATTCCAACCACCGAACACTTGCAACAATCCCTTTAACCATTTTAATCATTTCAATCCGTACACACTCGTGATTAATGAATGATGGAGGTACGCACACCTTTAAATACAGCCTCTTTGCCGAAACCACCTCCCGCTTAAAGGGTGGTATTTTTAATTAGATCTGTGTTGTTAACATTTTACACGCCCAGGAACACTGAGTGAGCGAATTGTGTCGAGTATCCAAATGCTTAATACTCAACAAGGGTTAGACACGAACAACAACAAATCTAAATTATTCAACCGTGGGTTAAACGCGTTGAGGGGTTATTCGAAATACTGCAGTTATTTGTTAACGCGCTTCCAACTACAAAGTTTATGGAATCGGCTGTATGCGTGAGTGACTGAGAGATTTCGAACTGAAAATCAATCTCACTTGAAAGTGGAGATTTGTTGTTTTACATCGAATCTAATTTGGTTCGTTAATGAGATTTTAACAGAATTCATTTTAAATAATTAAAGAAAAGGTTGTCTATATGTTAAAGTTTCGGATTATAATTGTAAAATGTGAAAGGTGTCAATTTGAATATTAACGAGAATTACACACTCACACGTAAGAGTATTGTAAGAGTTTTTTTTAATGAAATCCAGACAAGGGAATCATATCATAGTAAGTAAAAGAGGCATTATGTTGGGCCGTGCCGAACACTTTTTACCCTTCACAGTGTAAAAACATACATTTTGTTTCAAAGTTATTTTCCTCAAAAAAAAACTTAAATTGAAGTCTAAATTTGGGAACTACAAAATAATATGGGGCCCATTCCAAAACCTAGATGTATATTGCACAATTTTTGCGAGCCTGTCCATTTTACTGGAAGACGTTTTTCTATTGCCCACATCTTATGCAATATTTTATTTCTACGCATCATCATCTTCGCCCATTGAAATTAGCTGCTTAGTTATGACATTTTATGTTGTTCTTAATGTGAGTCTAAACCACGTTTTGTTGTTGTTTGGGCCACAATGTAATATAGGATATGGTGTTAGGACAGAAACACCATTTGTTGTCATAACACTGTATTCATAATCGTATGGTCACGTCTTCAATTTGTTGCGCCATTACCTGAAGGTATTAGGTATTTTGGTTGGTCTATGCCAACTTTCATGTCTTAAATATTATAACGTCTATCTTGAATTCAACATTAATACGGCCATCGTTAAATCGGAATCAGCTCAAATTTATTGGAGCTCTTTCAAATAGTGGACCCACATTCAGATTTTTTGCTAGGATCATGAGTGAAGGGGTAATGCTACTTTGGGGCATTACCAAAGACTGAACCTATACAACTTTTTTGAGAGAAATCAGGAGGTGTCGTTATGTTGGTATATAGCAATAAAAGAACTACACTATATATATAGAGAACGCAAAATGTCTAATTGCACAAGGTTCTTTTGGAAGTTGCGTCTCAAACTTTCAAAACCCCAAAATAATAGCTATAACAATTGAAAATACAAATCATCCCTGACACATTACCAACTACCCAACCTATCATCAATAAATTAAACGACAATGCAGCTTGAGAACAATATTAAAAAAATATTTTGTTACAGAATTTTTTAACAATGCTTGCTGTTTTACAAATTTTTCTCAAGTCTGCTACTTGTCAAAATATTTTTTTAATTTTTTGTGCACAGTTTTAGAAATTAAAGATGCATAAACATACAAGTTACAAGTATTCAAAAGAAGTTAATCAATCTGACAAATGAAGTTTAATGTTTGTGAAGTTACATTCGTAAGCTTATTCTACAATGACAAGCATAAGGTTATAAATAAGGGCTTCATTTCGACTATTCTTCATTTGTTACACAAACATTTTTCAGCATATTCTCAGGCTTGATTATTCCCAAGCATAATTATTCACAGGTATGACTGATATAAGTGTTCACGTACAGGTCGATTTAAAGTGTTTTAAAATACCTGTACCCATTTTTAACCAGTGGGCTTCAATATTTAAACCGTGGGCTTCAACTGTGTGGATGTGCTATACAAATCTATTAAAAAGTATATATCAATCTTATCGCCATATAAGGGATCAAATTAATTTTTAATATGGTAAAAATCGTAGCAAAATCTTCCAGTCAAATGAGCAGTAATTTGCAATTTACTGTATTTTGTAACCTCATAATTGAGGGCTGAATGATTTAAGAATAGCCAAAGTTAATTACTTTTTTAAACCCATTAGCAACTTAGATTGTGCATTAGAGTCCTCATAAGTCCGCCTAACCATGTCAGTCTGTTTGTCCGCCAAAAGGTGGACTTGAGAGGGTATTATAACATGGATAAAAATTCTAAAATTTGTAGATATGTTGAAATTTTAGTGTAAGATTTTCACCCCCCTAATACGCATTATTAGCCAAATTCTTTGAAATGTGGTTAAATTAGGAGGTACCTTCTTTATATGGGCACTACTCCGAAACATCGACCTACATTGAAAACTTTCTTCTACCCCTTTTAATCCAAGATGACAAATAGAGGCCAAATCAAAAATATAGCAGAACAATATAGCATGTCATAGCATTTCGCGTGATTTAAATAAGTAAAAATAGTTTTATCCACCTCATAATTGAGGGCAGAATGATAAGATGGGAATTAATTTTATTTGCCATTTAAATTGTAAGTTGGAGACCCCTTAAAGTCCATATTTTCATCATAGGATAATTCAATGATGATTAAACAAATATTCGGTCCCGTGCTACTTTCTTATATTTGTAATTTCTTCATGTTTCCACAATTTATTTCATATGGATGCACATCCCAAATCTACGTTCCCAACCAATATTCTCTTGGGGGTTAAAAATTCAATAGAATACAAAATTTTCTTTTCTGACCACACATTAGATGTGAAAGTGGACTTGGGGATACTCCAATGTGGGGACTTTACTTAAAAAAATTCCTATGTGGCAATTATCTGTATGATGGTTCCTGACCCCACGGTAGCATAAATACAATTTTTTAGCCAAATCAATTGATGAATGTGGTCAAGACCAATATGGGCCCTACTCTGAAAATTTCAAATTTTATGCGAAGAGGTCCTCTACCCCCTTAGAAACAAAGATGCCAAATAAGGGCTAAAAAATGAAAAATGTGACCAAGACCCCAAAAATAGCTTAAATCATAGATGGTTATATAAATATGAAATCGGGTTGTTCCCTTATCCATGAGTTATGATCGATATAAAGACCTGCAAAAGTGATTTTAGGTATTTTGAATGTTTGGGAAGAATTTCTGGAAGGATATAAAACCTTTTATTACTAAAAGTCCCATTCGCTCTACTATTTTGCACCTTTTATTTCAATATTGGTATATTACTTATTATTCTCCCAAAGAATTTTGCATTTTGAGCTCTCATTGGACGGATCATTGTCACGCTTTGAAATGAGCCCCATTAAGCTTTTTCGGTCATTTTTGTTTGTTTAAATGTGTTCGCATCTTTCAGCTAACCCACGATGTAGGCCCTGGAGTTGAAAGGTAGATGTCAGTTAACATCCTATTTCGCACTTATTTAATTTTTTTAGTGAAAAATTATTCTTTATTTTGTTCACAAAAAATCCACTGAATTCAATATGATAATACAAATTGAAAAAAAAAATTGACAAAAAAAGAATAACAAATTGAAAAAGTCTTCAACTTTTTCGCTAATTTTTTACAGCAAATGTTTTAAGATCCTTCCTTACAAAGTTTGTCAATAGAATGTACTATTAATTTAAAATTCGATTCCATTGAAAATGTTTTTTTGATTTTTGCAATGAGATCTCTTTTTCATGATTTTTCAGCGATTTAGAAAAAGTAATTATCTTTTATCTTTGGTGTGACCGCGTTAAATTATTTCGATATCATCTATTCCGTTTCGCCACCACATAATTCGCTACTACACTTCCATGTAACCCGCCATCAATTTCAGTTCTCAAGAAATCAAGTCAATTAAATAAATTGGTATAAATATTCGAATTCAAAAATAAAATATAAAAAAACACTACAAATGTACATTAGAAAAAAGTAAGTCAAAATGGAAAAAAATCATGCAAAATAAAACATTACTATTGTACATTTCAAAAGTCAAAATGAAAATGTTAATATATCACATTTTTACGCGATTTTTTTAGATATTATCCTTTTCGGAGAGTAGACAACTCCGAATTTGTGTGAATCGTTAAAATTAATCCAGCGGTTCTTAAGTTATAAGCGTAGTAACTAACACAACTTACATTTATATATATAGATTATTCGCAAGCCATTTTGGTATGATGTAAATTTAATAAGCCCTCCCTTTTATGGACTTGTCATATACTAAAATATGGTTATAAAATAATGCAAAATGTTTACATGGTAAATATTAAAACGAAATATTTCTATTAACACACATTTAATTTTTAAGAGTTAAATACAGGGTGAGATGAAAAACTGCAACCAACTTCAGACTGCCGAATTTGGTTTTTTCCGATGAGAAAACATTCGTTGTCCAGCAGTCTGTAAACAAATAAAATTATTGTGTTTACTTGCCAAAGAGGCCAGCTAAGTCAGTTAACCACCAGAACTAAAGCGCCGGCCATGGTGATGGTGTGGACCGCCATAATAGCCGATGGTCGCTCTCCGTTCGTATTACTCGACCGTGGCATCAAAATAAATGCCGAATATTATCGCGAAAATATTCTGCAGGATGTATTAAAGCCTTGGCCGCAGACCTTGGACATTCCAACAGGACTCAGCACCATTGCACTCGGCATGCGCCACCTAAGAGTGGTTACAAAATGAGGTTCCTCGCTTCATTTCCTGCGCACAATGGCCACCAAAATCTCCGGATACCAATCCGTTGGACTATTGTGTCTGGAGTATTTTGGAAAGCAAGATTGGCATTAAAAAATACCAAAATGCCGTTCACCTCAAGCAAGCGCTTCGCCGGGAATGGGCCAAAATACCGCAGAGCAAAATTCGGGCAGCGTGTGACAATTTCATTGGCCGTTTGAAGGCCATATTTCGTGCTAAAAGTGAATAATTCGAACAAATCCAAACTTATTCAAAAATTAAAAAAAAAAATTAAAAATTATGGCGTTTGTATACTGTATACTCTATCACCAGGTGGAGGTACATTTATATTTGTCATTCGTTGGCAAAACTTCGAAATTTAACCCGGACACCCATGAAGAGTTTTAAAATCTTGGATCAACGTTTCTATTATATACCATACTAGCTGAACCCGGTGCGCTTCGTTACCCCTTTTTGATTTTATATACATACATGAGAAAAGCAAAGGACATGTCAAATATAATCCGCATACGAGGAGAGTTTGTCCTACGGATTTATTAATTTCATAGAAAATACCACACGCGCAGGAAACAGTCATCTTTTGAAGTTGAGTGGCATTTCTGTTTCAATTAGAGAATTCGATGCAGCAACATACTTCCTCGTAATAATCGTATCCTCAATGAAATTGTTGAGTTATTTTTTACTGTTAGCCTAATACCATTGCAAATGCGTTGTGGGTCAATACTTATTATTAATATCATATCGCAATCTGAATCGATTGCAATATAATTTGACAAAATATATTTTTACACACAAATTCCGTCACACCTTCCATGTGTCATTGAAATTGGAGGTACGTGCCGTATTTGGTGCATCAAATATGTGAAAGCGGCCGAAAGTATATATGGGAGCTTTATCCAAATCTTAACCGATTTCTAATTCATTTGCCAAATTTATTATTGTAACCAAATTCCGCCATACATTCTGAATGTCATTGGAATCGGACAAACATATCGTGTTTGGTGCATAACATACATGAAATCGGCCGAAAAATGCATGAGAGCTATACCCAAAGCACAACCGGTTTCAATATAATTTGGCAATTTTTTTTGGTACCACATTTCGTTTTTCTGTCCGAATTTCATTGGAATCGGACATACATTTCGAGTTAGGTGCGTCAAACATGTAAAATCCGCCGAAAATATATATGGGAGCTATATCCAAATCTGAACCGTTTGAATACATTTTGACAATTTTTTTTTTTTTTTTTTTTTTTTTTGTAGCGAATTTATTCACTTGCTTTCCAAATTTTATTGAAGTTAAATGCAAAACCTGTTTGGTTGTTGGATATTTTTACAACAGTCTCGCGACAAACAATCAATGTGGCTCCAGGTTTTGAAATAGACCCCATATGTAATGTAGGACCATAGACACATTATCAAGCATTCCAGATGAAAAGATAAGATAAATATCTTGCAATGCTCTGACATATCGTTCATGATACCAACCAGATTTTCCATAAATTTAATTTCACCTTTAGTTATGTGCATCCCTACGCATATGCCTTGCAAATAGCTCCTACATGTTTAATACAATCTTTTTCCCATTTTATATTTTTTATGACTTTATTTTAACATAATTATGCAATTTTTATGCTTTTAACGTACACTGTAGCAAATAAAATTTAATATATTACCTATTTCATCTGTGCGTACATAGTTTCATGTAAATTCAATCACAATTCCCACTTTTGCTTTTTGTTCGTGCTTTTTGATTTCAAAGAATTTTAAATCGAAATTCAATTACAACATTACTGAAGCACCATTTCCCTGTGCCATATTTTAAATTTCCCACCCACATCCGGCGAAACCAAACAATTCGATGAAGGTTATGCGATGAGTGTTTGGCAAATTGAATTAAGGCACTGCATCAGTGTCTCTCCCGCTGAAGTACCATCACAAGTTCCGCATCCGCATGTCATATTTCTTCTAATGGCGGAACGGAAGAGCCATTAAATGTTCGAGGAGAAATATTGCTGTACGTACGTTTTTTACAAGTTATGAAAATTAAATTTGGTATCAATATAAATGTTATTAAAAATTGTACAGCACATATTTGGAAGTTAAATTTGCATTAAAGACTTTAAATGTTTGACATATAAAACAAACGATTTTATTTACAATTCGCTGAAGACAAGGAATTGTTGAATTAGACAGCATATATAAATAGAGTGGCTTGATTTTAAATGTGTGGCGATTTATGTTTATAATCAGCTACAATTAAATCATTTTTAAATTTCGCCAAAGTTTAAAAACATTGTCTCTGAAAAAAATCAGACACGTCCTCACTAACACACAATTTTATGTTAACCGCTTTTATTTTTGTTAGACCAAATATAACCCTTCCTTACTCGTTCTTATACCCTACACCACAAGATTGTCAGGGTATTATGTCTTTGTGTATTTGTTTGTAACAGAAAAAAGGAAAGGAGATAGATTCATAGTTACCTTTGAATGCCCGTCCGCCCACCTTCTGTCCATGTATTTTTGTAAACAAAGTACATGTCCCATTTATTGCCCGATTCATATAAAATTTAGCACAAATAATCGGTTAAAATTTAGGTATAGCTCCCATATATATCTTCATCCAACTTGCCTTATATTGTGCACCAAACATGTTATATCAGCCCAAATAGTATGGAATTTTGTACTTACGACCTGATTGGACCTGAAAATAAGTATGCCAACTTTGATTGAAATCGGTTCAGATATAAATATAGCTCTCATATATTTTGTTCATTCGATTTGTTATTTTCTTCCTCCGCAGCCGTAATATGCACTCTGTAACAACGACATTTGGGGAAATATATCATTATAACTCAGAAACACTCTTGCTAAATTTTATCGAGATCGGTTAATATTTGGATATAGCTCCCATACCTATCTTCGTCCGATTTGCCTTTTATTCTTCACCAAACGCGTAATTTACCCTAAATAGAATGGAATTTGGTACTTACGACCAAATTGAGTCCAGAAAGGAGTATGTCAAATTTGGTGGAAATCGTTTAAAATATAGCTATAGCTCTCATACATATGGTTCATCCGATTTGTTGAATTTGCCCTGCATAGCCGTAATATGGACTTCGTAGTAACGATATTCGGAGAAATATATATCAAATACAGCTCAGAAATACCTTTGCCAAATTTTATAGGTTTGGTTCGGTTCAGATTTAGATTTAGATATAGCTTTTATATATATCTATCCGATTTCAAGTTAATTGTGCTCCAAATGGAAGATAGAAGCCCGAATTTAAAAGGGGAAGGGGGTGAAGCTCTACTAAATATGCATAGTGGTGTATGGTATCATAAAGTTGGCACCGCCCGACTTTAAGATTTTCTTTACTGGTTATACATGGAGAAGGAAGCGAGATAGACCCATAGTTGCTTTTAAGGATCTTCATAGAATCACTTTCTGAGTCGACTTATGGGTGTCAGACCGTCTGTCCGTTCGACTGTCCATGTGTTTTCGTGAACAAAATGCAGGTCGCATTTATTATCCGATTGAGATAATATTTTCCAAACTATATTTATTTGGCCCAACGACGAACCCTATTGAAATTGGTGAGAATCGGATCAAATATAGACCCCTTTTATATCTTTAAAGAAACAGTAAAAAAAATTAGGTTGCTGAATTTAAACGTGGTCGTACAAGCATTGAAGATGAACAACGTAGTGGACGTCCAAAAACAGCAACAACAACAGAAATTGTAGCCAAAGTCCATGATGTGGTATTAAATGATCGACGAATAAAAGTGCGTGAAATTGCTAATATCATGGGCATCTCAAAAGATCGAGTCCATTTAATTTTGCATGAAGAACTACAGATGAAAAAAACTTTCTGTAAGATGATGTGCATGTTGGATTGGAAGAATTGTCCTGGAAGGCATATTGGCCAATGGAATTATCCTGTCCAAAGGATTTTTCCAGAAATAGCCAAATACCTCGGAATCTGTTGGATTGAACCACAATTTTTATTATGCCAATGGATAGTACTCTTCGTAAGCTTTCCATTGATGTGCATGTTGGATTGGAAGAATTGTCCTGGAAGGCATATTGGCCAATGGAATTATCCTGTCCAAAGGATTTTTCCAGAAATAGCCAAATACCTCGGAATCTGTCGGATTGACCCACAATTTTTATTATGCCAATGGATAGTACTCTTCGTAAGCTTTCCATTGATGTGCATATCGGATTGGAAGAATTGTCCTGGAAGGCATATTGGCCAATGGAATTATCCTGTCCAAAGGATTTTTCCAGAAATTGCCAAATACCTCGGAATTTGTCGGATTGACCCACAATTTTTATTATGCCAATGGATAGTACTCTTCGTAGGCTTTCCATTGATGTGCATGTTGGATTGGAAGAATTGTCCTGGAAGGCATATTGGCCAATGGAATTATCCTGTCCAAAGGATTTTTCCAGAAATAGCCAAATACCTCGGAATCTGTCCGATTGACCCACAATTTTTATTATGCCAATGGATAGTACTCTTCGTAAGCTTTTCACTGATGTGCATGTTGGATTGAAAGAATTGTTTTAAAACGTAGTTTATCTAATGTGCATGTTGGATTGGAAGAATTGTCCTGGAAGGCATATTGGCCAATGGAATTATCCTGTCCAAAGGATTTTTCCAGAAATAGCCAAATACCTCGGAATCTGTCGGATTGACCCACAATTTTTATTATGCCAATGGATAGTACTCTTCGTAAGCTTTCCATTGATGTGCATATCGGATTGGAAGAATTGTCCTGGAAGGCATATTGGCCAATGGAATTATCCTGTCCAAAGGATTTTTCCAGAAATTGCCAAATACCTCGGAATTTGTCGGATTGACCCACAATTTTTATTATGCCAATGGATAGTACTCTTCGTAGGAGTTCCATTGATGTGCATGTTGGATTGGAAGAATTGTCCTGGAAGGCATATTGGCCAATGGAATTATCCTGTCCAAAGGATTTTTCCAGAAATAGCCAAATACCTCGGAATCTGTCCGATTGACCCACAATTTTTATTATGCCAATGGATAGTACTCTTCGTAAGCTTTTCACTGATGTGCATGTTGGATTGAAAGAATTGTTTTAAAACGTAGTTTATCTAATGTCAATGTCCTGTCACATATTGGGCAACTACAAGTTAGTGGGTACCCGTAGCAAGACAACTTTTCATAAATTTTTTAATTAAAGCTATAGTTGTTGTTTATCATAAAAAAATAAATTCTTTGATGACTAAACATTAGAAAATAGAATTTTTTAAAAAATAACAATTTTCTTTAGGCTCTGTTAAGTTTAACATTGCTCTGTTAATGGCTCTGTTAACAGAGTGGTTTATGTCTCCGCTAGATAAATACGGTATTTATCTTAATGGACCTCTTATTCTCCTGATTTAGCTCCCAGTGACTTTTACTTGTTCCCAAATCTAAAAAAAAATCCTTATTGACAAGCATTTTGTCTCAAATGAAGATGCAATTACAGTTGTAAAACTCTATTTTGAAGACCTTGAGGGAAACTATTTTAATCAAGGGATAGAATTGCTAGGAAAGCGTTGGACTAAGTGTATTGAATTGTATTTTGAATTCTCTTTCTATTCTCTTTCATTGATAGGTTAAGAAGTTTCCGAACCGCCCTCGTACACTTTCATGGATTTTACGGTTATTGTTAACCATATATGTAATATCAGCCCAAATCGAATAGATTTTTTCATATCTATTGCTCCAATAAATATTGTTTATTATAATCCTTATCACAGTCATATTCATGCACTATACAGCAATATTATTTGAACCATAGTTGGTATGATCTACTTCACGTACGCATAGTGGTGTAGGGTATCATATAGTCGGCCCCGGCCAACTTTTAACCTTTCCTTACTGGTTGAATTATGTATCGTCATTTACACGACCTTTGAATTTTATAAGCTTTATTTTACATGCAGAAAGAAACAGTTATAACTTTACAAAATACATAGAATGTTGCACATTTTACGGATAAACAATTAGCAGCGTTGGGAATAGTAAAGATATTGCAAAGATTTAAAGACTTAAAGTTCATAAGTTGATACATTGCTTTCAGATAACGTTTTGCATTAACTTTGAAATCATTCAAATTTTCTGTAACTCGTATGTCTTTAAAGACATTATTGCCTTCTGCATTCAACCCCTGTACATGCTGAACGTTTACGAGAAACACTAAAATACAAAGCAATTGGGCTTTAACACGATAAAGTGCTTCCTTATTATCCTTGAGACAGGGAATGACTTTGAATTAAATGCTTTTAATTTTTCGCTTTTAGATAGAAAAAAAAATTAATATTCTGACTCGCCAGATTACAACAACAAATGCTCTCACATCCAACCTCGTTGAACAGCGAAGTACCATTGGTAATGAATATTAACACCTCCCCTCTATATTGACAAGAATTTCAAAAACATTTTGCTCTGACACACACACATTTCCGTTACTTTAAGTTTTACATTACGCCCCTCTAAAGATTTCTTAATTTGGTTATGCCACAAATTATATTTGTGAATTATATGTCAGGAACTAATCTGTTGTTTTTGTTTTATAATTTTTTCTTACACCAACATCGCCCGGAAAAATCACAGCGTTGCAGCCATGAAGTTTTTGATAGACAAATTCGAAAATTATTGGAGGTATTTATGAAACACAACATTACGGAAATAATTTGATAAAGTTCCATCAAAGTATATACGAACGTAAAGAAAGTGTGTTTGTCAATTTGAGACTTTATTTAAATCTATAATTTTTGCTAATTTTTACAAAAAGAAAAAAAAGAAATCGTAAAAATTAGGGACAAACGCACGGATGGAGAGGAGCCCCATCCAACCCGAAATGATGCCGTCTAAAATAAATAATTTAAATTACTTTAGAAATTCATCAAATAGCGGACCCTTTAAAATGAATAACATGAATATCAGTCATCTGAAAAAATAGATAAAATGGCAATGTCAAGTCGATTGGAAATATAAACAAAAGCAAGGAAAGAAAGTTGTGTTAGTTACTTCTCTTATAACTCAAGAACCGCTGATCCCATTTTAACGATTCAGACAAATTCGGAATTGTCCCCTGGAAGAAAAGGATAAAATCAAAAAAAAAAAAATCGCGTAAAGATTTGGAAATTTTAATTTTGACTTTTGGAATGTACAATAGTAGGCAAGTGAAACTATACGAATAAAATCATTTCAGAATAGGATAAGCTATTAACAATGAAAACAATTGCAGGCGGGCTAAACAGAAGTGTAGTACTGAATCATGTGGTGGCGAAACTGAATATATGATGTCGAAATAATTTAACGCGGTCACACACATAGTTAAAGGATAATTACTTTTTCAAAATCGCTAAAAAATCAAAAAAAAAGAGAATACCTCATTGCAGATATTCTAAAATCGGGAAAACATTGAGAAACATTTTTCAAGGGAATCGAATTTCAAAATTATGGTACATTCTATTGAAAAACTTTATAAGGGCCTTTAAACATTTGCTGTATAAAATCCGCAAACAATTTGAAGATTTTTTTCAATGTGGGTTTCTCTTTTACAATGAAATAAAATTGACATCTAGCTTTCAACTCCAGGACCTACATCGTGCTTCAGTTGGAAGATGCAAACACATTAAAACCACCAAAAATTACCGACAAAGAGTTATGGGACTCATTTCAAAACGTGGACCTACTTCGTTCACATGACAACCACCATATGATTTAAGCTATTTTCGGGGTCTTCGCCACTTTTTTATTTTATTTATTTTTTTTTTTCTGCCCTTATGTGGTATTTTTGTTTCTAAGGGGACAGAAAACCTCTTCTCATAAAATTGTTAATTTTCGGAATAGGGTCCACCTGAACTTGACCACATTCATTATTTGATTTGGCTAAAAAATTGTATTCAGGCTACTCTGGGGTAGAGAACCATCATACAGATAATTGTCCACATGGGCATTTATTTAAGTATAGTCCCCACATTAGTGTACCCCAAAGTCCACTTTCCCAACCAATGTGTGATCAAACAAAAATTTGTATTCTATTGAATTCGTTTAATCGTCATTGAATCAAAATATGGACAATTAAAACGATAACAAAATTAATTCCATTCTTACGGTAATGGGTGTAAAAGTGTAATCTTTATGAGGTGGTCAAAACTATATACCATGCAGCATGGTATTCTAAACTTTGCAAATACAAATACCAAATTAAATTTTTATGGAAAATGTTGCTAAGCTCTTTACAATACAAATAATTACAATACAAAAATTGAGCTGTATTTTCACTAATTTAGATGTTCTATATCATATAGGTTTTTAACACTCCAACTAAAGCCTATGGCTGAAACATTAGATCAGGCTATTAAAAATACCGAAAACCGAGGTGGTGTAATATCTATTATAATTTTTGCCATGAATATTTATTTCTATTTAGAAATTACGATGGAGTCATTACTTATAATAAGTGAATTATTGTTATTGCTAATACAATAAAAGGTAAAATAAAGTGGAAAGTAAAAAATCGAGTTAAAGTAGCATTGTCTATAGCAAATCCTCCTCAAACTCATTGTACTAAATCAATTCCTAAATATGGAATAGCATTACTTATAATAAAAATTATGCCGCTTACATAAGTCAGATCTGTGATTTATTATGCATTAAAGACTAAAAGAACGACCGGCAACGCTGGCAGGGCCAGCTAGTATTACATAAATTAGTATAAAGTTCTTTTAAACTTTTCACAAGTCATTATACATTCATGGTTTCGGGGCACCAACTATCTAATATAAGAGCTAGTTAGAGATAACATATGGTCAGAGCTCGCATGAGATCGAGTATTTGTTTTTTTCAAGTGGGAGTAAAGTACGCACGAAATCTAATAATTGTCACACCGTTGTTTTATTTCAAAGTAAAACTTGACGTATTTCCAAACCTCATCTGCAAACAAAACATATACCTTCGTTAGATAGCTTTGCAGCCAATCTACACATGACAGTGTGGCTGCTTTGCGTTTTTAGCGTGTTCAACTTTCAAACAGGAAAGCTCACGTTTGCTCCCACATAAAACAAAAGAGTAGAGAGTAACGTTCTTTTAAACTCGTAAAGTTCTTGTTAAATTGCGAGAAAAATGCGATTATTTAAACCCTATAATACAATGTCTTGGTTGTATTATAAATTATGTAAAACCTCGAAATGTTGGTCCTGCACATAGGATGTTATGTATGGATCTTCCTATTTTGATCTAGCCTCTTTCCGCCTCTTATCGAAAAAAATGAAATTGTTTTTCAAATTTTATGTAAAAAAACGAAAATTTTCATTAAACCACGAATACTTTTAATTCCAGCGAAATTGTAAACACAAGAAAAGGTCACTTCTGACCTAACAATGATGTCGATATCCAATATAACGCATATATAGCAAATATATAAAATCTCGTGTGTCAAACAAGGTGACCGATTAAAACTCAAGAACGGCTGGACGGATTTTGACAATTCTAACCAATTTAGAATGGCCTTTTGGCAGAAAATAATAAAATCTGGAAAAATCGAATAAAGGATGTTAAGAATAAAATGTGAATATTTCTCTGTATTTTTTTTTTTTTATTTTTTGTCAAATGGTCTATTCCAGAACCTGCAAGAATCTACTAGTTTTGCAATTTTTTCTGATATCATAAAGAGAAAATCTGTTATCTTAGTAAAAACTTTCTTAACAAATGGTCAATAGACATGGAATTTTTATGAGGTTAGAGTTTATGGCAGCGCTAAAACATAGCATTTAGCAACATTAGTGAAAAAAATAAAGAAAATCACAAATACCTGAAAGGCGCATATCTTTAGCCAAATATGAGAGTTACAGGGAAATTTAAATTTTCTAATATTGTTTTGCTTCGAAATTTTGCATGACTTCGTGGTTTCGAATAAAAGCCAATATAAAACTTTAGCAGGACTATGTGACATTATTTCAAGAACGAAATGAAAATAAAATTGTTCAATATGGATGGGAAAAAGGTTTGAAAGTAAAATTTCTGCTCTTTCCGGTTGAGCGAATTAGGTACTTGACGTAGTAGTAATATCTGATTAGTCAAATACCGATGATTTTTAGAGATCGAAGGTTTTTTGAAAAATATTGGTTGCATATCCATAATGATTATTCGAAGAGAGAAACAATTAGATCCAACATTTGCCTTTATTAAGTAGTTGATATGGGATGTTTCTAGTCAAAAAGGTTTCAGAACTACAGAAACTTTATTGCAATTTGTAGTGGTGTAGGGTATCAAATGGACCGCTTCGCCCGAATATAGAATTTCCTTACTTGTTTTAGGTATAGCTCTTACATAGTGGGAACATATTGTCGAAGTGTTACAAACGGAATAACAAACTTAATATACTCTCCATACTATGGTGGAGGGTATAAATATTTACAATACGTGGATTAAATGTATCATAACCTCAAATAATATATCTAATTTTCCTTATTCGTAGGTTTCCATTTCAAACTTTTTTAATTTTAAAGTCCATTTTATGGCGATAAATGAGGACTTCGTGTAAACATATGTTCAATTCGACAGATTGATCCATTTTAATAAATTAAATAATAAATGCATCTAATCCACATCCACGTGCCTAAAACGTAGTGCCGATTTAACCTTGTTTAAATTAACTAAATCTTTTATATTTGTTCGCAGCACTAATCATTTTAATAGGAGATTTATACACACAAAAAACATACCATTTCACATACAGAAACTGATATGGACGTGCTATGAAATATTTTAAAAGTTTAGTTCCACAAATAGCAACACAAGCGTTCGCAAACAACTCGTTTCCATACTTCATTTGCTTCCGTATTTTATATTTATTTATAAACGTTTAATCTACATATAGAGAATTTTTCGAATGAATGGTTAATAACGGCGGCCTGGTGAAAATCCAATGCACAATTGAAGCATCCCCTAAATATTCAATCATTTAAAAAAAGTTATAGAGTTGTTGTTGTGTGACGATTCGAAAAGAAAAACACCTATTCCTTGTGTTTTTCATTAATTAAATATTTTTTAACAATCAAAAATTGGAAAAAATCGAATGGTTTAATTTCAAAAGCAGCGTACTTATTGTACTTTTGGCGTATAGATACTGATTTTTGTAATATGTAAGGGAACAGCGTCTTACATGGTTTTGAAATCATACTTTATAAAATTAAAGCAAATATGTTGCAAGTGGTAGGTCGCAGTAGGTCCTTCATTTAAGTTGCATAACGAAGTTATACTTTGAAGACTGATTTGACCTGTTGCAAATCTTAAAATTATTATTTTTATAATTCTGGACCAGTTAGTAGACATCATTACTAGTCTTTTTGAAAGAGTGTATCTGGCAAGTTATCTAAAATACAGTGGGAATGGCTGGTGCCACCGATGTGTGAATGAGGTACGATTAAAGGCGATCTAACATTTACTCCTCAAGAGGCTAACCATAGGAAAATTCGATATATATAATGCAAACATCCAGCTCATCATGTTAACTGCCGGATACACAATTTTGCCACTGACAAACCTACACATTGAATTTCATTGTTCCTATTTTTATTTTACACCGTTTTGGGAAAGCTTCAACCCCTACCTTCGCATCATTGGCTGGTTACCTGATAGAAATTCATAGAGCGGAAAAAATGGCATTTAATAAAAGATAAATTTCCACAACATCAACGGCAGCACTCACATCAACCACACGCACATCAACACACTCACCTCCAACATCAATGGATGGAAGCAATTAAATCCCACAAGTATGCCGAACATAGCTAGGCAGCCATCCAGCCACTCAGCACTCTTGTATCCTTTCAAATATAGGTCCACAAGAACAAACGGCCATGTGCATATAGTATTAACCCCTTCATATAGACGTTATTGTGGTACACGCTCGTATGTATGTATGTATACATGTATGTTTGTATGGCGATGAGTGTTAAGTTACTTACAGCATAAGATGGATGGACTCCGAATGAAACCATTGAAGCGAAGCAACTACTTGCTGCCAGTTGGATGAATCTATTGAATGGATGAATGGTCACAGAACATATTTTCAAAGGGAAATTAACATACTAGAGCAAAACACATTCACACACACACACACACAAATAAACGCCCGCCACAATGAACTGCAGAAACACCAGCAATAAAGTTTTCCCAGCCGGACGACTAGAAACGATAACAATATCAGAGTTTACTTAACTGACTAGCCAATGTTCACATAATGCTGGCACAGTCGGTAATTTTAGCATAAGAAGCAGTGGGGATAATACCAATGTACAATATTTGTATATATGAAATATAAATAGCAAGACGAGGTTTCTAAGGTTCCATGAATTTGTTTAAATCTTGTCTCTATGAATAAAATTTGTTTAAGTAATAAAAAAGACAGTGAAGAAGAACTTTAGTCGTGTGGAGCCGATTATGTAATACCCTACACCATTAGTCCAGGACATTGGCTTTCCACATTTTGGCTATCTATATCTATAAAAGAGGAAAATGTTTGTATGTTTGTTTGTTTGTTTGTTTGTAATTTATGGACTCGAAAACCGCTGAATAGATTTTCTGAAAATTTCCATATATACTGCAACATCGCCTGAAAGTAACATAGGCTATATACATTTTTGAATTTCCACTTGGAACTGGAGATATAGCATCAGAATCGGAGGTACCTCCCAAAAATTTAGATTTTATATGCACATATCTATTGATTGGTTGAAGATACAGTCTCCAAATTTGGAATACGTAACGGAATTTGGAACAAAAATAAGTTTGCCAAATTATATTGTAATCGGTTCAGATTTAGATATAGCTCCCATATATATTTTCGACCGATTTCGTTCATTTGGTGCCTCAAACACAATATAAATGTTCGATTCCAATGAAATTTGGAATGTGTGACGGAATTTAATCCGAAAATAAATTTGTCAAATTATATTGAAATCGGTTCAGATTTGGATATAGCTCCCATATATATTTTCGGCCGATTTCAAGCATTTGATGCACCAAACACGCTATGTATCCCCAATTTCAATGAAATTTGAAACGTGTGATAGATTTTATCTAAAAAATTGATTTCCCAAATTATATTGAAACCGGTTCAGATTTGGATATAGCTCCCATATACATTTTCGGCCGATTTTATGTATTTGGTGGACCAAACACGACATGTATTTCCAATTGTAATTAAATTTAAAATAAGTAACGGAATTGGGAGCCAAAATGAATTTGTCAAATTAAATTGTAATCGGTTCAGATTTGGATATAGCTTTTATATTTTCGACCGATTTCTTGTATTTGATGCACCAAACACGCTATGTATCTCTAATTTCAATGAAATTTGGAATGTGTAGCAGAAACTAAAACAAATATACATTTGTCAAATTATATTATAATCGGTTCAGATTTGGATATAGCTCTCATATATATTTTCGACCGATTTCATGTATTTTATGCACCATACACGATATGTATGTTCGATTCCAAAGAAATTTGGAATATGTAACGGGATTTTGATTAGAAAATAAATTAGTCAAATTATATTAAAATCGGTTCAGATTTGGATATAGCTCCCATATATATTTTCCGCCGATTTCATATATTTGATGCACAAAACACGATACGTATTTCCGATTCCAACGAAATTCGGCATGAGTGGCTAAATTTGGTACAAAAATAAATTTGACAAATTATATTCAAATACGCTCAGATGTGATTATAGCTCCCATTTATATACTCAGCCGATTTCACATATTTGATGCACCCAAAGCGAGAGAGACAAAATCTGGCACCAGAAAAAATTGCCAAATTATATTGAAATCAGTTGAGGTTTGGATATAGCTAACATATATATTTCGGCCGATTTCATACATATTATGCACCAAACACGATATATATGACCGATTCCAATGAAATTCAGAATGTGTGGCGGAATTTGGTTATAATAATAAATGTGATAAATTAATTGGAAATTAGTTAAGATTTGGATATAGCTCCCATATATATATTCTCGGCCGATTTCACATATTTGACGCACCAATTTCAATGAAATATGAAAGGTGTGGCGGAGTTTGGTGTAAAAGTAATTTTTTTAAAATTATATTTAAATCGGATCAGATTGGGATATGATTGTAATAAGAACCATTGACCCACAACGCCTTAGGCTAACACTAAAAAACAACACAACAATTTATTTGAAATACGCTTATTACGGCGAAGTATGTTGCTATCTCGAATTCACTAATTGCAATAGAAATGGCACTCTACTTAAAAAAAATTGCAGTTTCCTGCACGCTTGGTATTTGCTATGAAATAAATAAATCCAAAGGACAAATCCTTCGTGTATGCATGTCATGTTACTGCTTTGGTAATGATTTTGTTTATTAACGCATTAAATTAGTGCAATATATTTTTTTTTTTTAATTTTTAAATTTGTTTTTCTTTATCCAACATATGTTCGTAAATAAAATTTTGAATGCATATAAAATCAAAAGGGGTAGCGAAGCGCACCGGGTTCAGCTAGTAATACATATATGTACATTACATTTATACAATTCGACATGGAAAATGTGGGTCTGAAGAAAATTGTAGCTCTTAATGGTGGCCGAAATATGACAAGAACATTCAAAGATAGAAATGTGGAGAATTGTTGATAAATATGGAATTAATATAAGTTTAAAATTGTGATATTTGGTAAGCAGAGACAATTCTTTTGCGATTTATCTTCAGTACTAAAAAACACATAGAACTGGCATTTCTAAAACATAATGTTCGGCACACAAAAAATGGAGTGAAATAATATTTCAATGTATATGCAACAAATCCAATACCAACAAATCCAATATTCTCTATATTGGTGTTAGGTGTTCATATTTTATAGAGATAAATAAAAAAGCAGCAAAGTTGGAACGGGTCGGACTTTTAATATCCTCCACAATTTTGAAGGAACTTGAAAATTTTCCACAAACAACTCCTTGTGTGGAATTTTAGACAATTTCATTGAAACATGTGTTATATTGGGACTAACCGATATCGTGGACCGTAAAGCTCATTTTCGAACTTGACCTGCTTGCAGACAAAATACTGATCTGTGCAAAATGATTGAACAACAACAGGCAGATGGACAGGGCTAAATTGTCTTAGAATTTGACGCTGATCAAGGATATATACTTTGTACAAAGGAACGATGAAGTTAATATACCCTCCATTCTATGTATGGTGGAGAGTGTAAAAACAATTTTTGGTAATATGTATTTTTGTTAATCAAAAATAATTAAAAACAACTAAAACCAGCAAAGAAAGTCCTAAATTCGGGCGGGCTGACTTTATGATACCCTACACCACTTTGCTAATTTGGTTGAGCTCCACATAACAATTAAAAGTTTGTATGTGAGATTTCAATCATACACCCTATGATTATAATTATAATTTAAAATTCAAAGGACTAAATATGCCGAAGCATTTGTATCTTTTAAATTCGGACTTGTATTGCCCATTTGGTGCAAAATTAATTTGAAATCAGATAAAGATATATATGGGAGCTATATCCAAATCGGAACCGATCTCGATAAAATTTGGCAAAGATATTTCTGAGCTGTATTTGATATATTTCCCTGAATATGGTTGTTACGGAGTGCATATTACGGCTGTGGGTGACAAATACAACAAATCGGATGAACAATATATATGGGAGCTATAGCTATATCTGAACCGATCTCCAAATTTGGCATACTACCTTCTAGACTTAATTAGGTCGTATGTGCCAAATTCCATCCCATTTGGGCAAATATTGGACGTTTGGTGCACAATAAAAGGTAAATCGGACGAAGTTATATATGGGAGCTATATCCAAATCTGAACCGATCTCGATAAAATTTGGCAAAGATCTGAGCTGCATTTGATATATTTCCCCAAATAATGTTGTTACAGAGTGCATATTACGGCTTCGGAGGACAAAATATCAAATGGGATGAACAATATATATGGGAGCTATAGCTATATCTGAACCGATTTCGATCAAATTGGCATACCTATTTTCAGGCCTCATTTGGTTGTATGCGCAAAATTCCATACTATTCGGGGTGATATTAACGTTTGGTGCACAATAAAAGGCAAATCGGACGAAGATATATGTATATGGGAACTATATCTAAATTTTTACCGATTATCTCCAATTTCAATAGGGTTAGTCCTCGGGCCAAACAAATGTTGTTTGGAAAGTTTCATCTCAATCGGATAATTAATGCGACCTGCATTTTGTTCACAAGAATACATGGACAGACGAACGGACCGACGGACTGACATGCATAAATCAACTCAGAAAGTGATTCTATGCAGATCATCAAAATGACCTATGGGTCTATCTCGTTTCCTTTTGCCTGCTACAAAAAATATGAGTGTCCATTATTCTGAGAATCATGGTTTTTTATGAGGAAGCATATAGTATTTTTTAGAAGTTATTACTATGATTATCCAAAACGGCCCAATATTTCGGTGGATAGGCATCTTTTGTACCATATACTTCAAAAAACAATCATTTGTGGTCATGTCAAGAACATCAAACAAATTTGTGCACTGAATGATCGTTTTTATGCCCTATTTTTCTGTTGCTATACAGGCCACAATTATGAACCAATCAACGCCGAATTTCGTATAAAGTTAGAGTTTATGGTTGAGCAGAAGCCTGCCAATTTGGACGTTCATGGTATAAAATTCATCGGGTAAAATAAACTAAAAGTTTTATGTCAAAATACTGAACCGGGAATATTTTTAATCATAACCAAATCACTAATACAATAAAAGGTAGCTTCTGACCATTATGATGATGTTGATAGCCAAGGTATGGGATATATAGCAAAATAAGTACAAACTATATATACAAAATAAAGTTGTGTTAGTTACTATGCTTATAATTCAAGAACCGCTGATCTGATTTTAACGATTTAGACAAATTCGGAATTGTCTCTTGGCGAAAGGGCTAAAATCCAAAAAAATCGCGTAAAAATGTGAAATTTGAACATTTTCATTTTGACTTTTGAAATGTACAATAGTAGTGTTTTATTTTGCATGATTTTTTTTCATTTTGACTTATTATTTTCGAATGTACATTTGTAGAGTTTTTTTTTTATTATGATGTGTATTCTTTTTGTGGAGTATAAAGCACCAAGGGACAAGAACCGCTGGACCGATTTTCACAATTCTTATCAATTCGGAATGGTAAGGATAATATCTATGAAAATCGTGTAAAATATGCCAATAAAAAAGTGAATATTTTTTGTTACATTTTTTTTCAATTTAGTCATGCATTCGATTTTTTCAATTTGACTTACAATTTTGAATTGAACATTTTCTAAAGTTTTTTTCCACACGATCCTCATGAAATTTTACGTGGGGGTATGGTTTGGATCAGAATTAAAGCCTATTGTTTTTAAGATGTACATTTAGGGGATCAAGTGGACCAACAAAATTAAAAGTTTTTGGTTTTGCACTCACTTTACAGGTCAAAACCAACCGACACGGAATTTTTGTAAGAGAAGGATGGCCATAGGATTATATTTAGGTGTAAAATGGACCACAACTTTCTTGTGAAATTGTCTTGAATACCTAACAACACGAGGGATTGCATAAATATTGGGCAAATGCCCCCGATCAAAAAGCTAAGGGGAACATGTGGGCAGAATTCTCTGACATCATTTCATAAGCGAAAACTTCCAAATTCGATTTTGACATAAGGGGGCTTTCAACATATAGTAGTGTTGTAGGGTACCACATGGTCGACCCCGCACGTCTATATTCCTTGCTTACTGTTTTTATTTGTTTTAAACTTTTGGTAATTTGTTCGAAATAAAGAAAATAACACATCATGGCAAAGGTAAAATTTCACACGTTCAAAATCAAGCCACCCCATCTTCTTCTTCTATACCTATAAAAAAGGAAAATGTTTGTATGTTTGATTTTTTTGTAATTTATGGATTTAAAACGAATATACATTTGTCAAATTATATTGAAGTCGGTTCAGATTTGGATGCACATATTTGATGCATCCCACGCGATATGTATGTCCGATTCCAAAGAAATTCGGACAGAGTGTGATTTGACGCACTAATTTCAATGAAACTAATTTCAATGAAGGTGTGATGGAATTTGGTGTAAAAATATTTTTTTTGTCAAATTATATTGAAATCGGTTCAGATTGGGATACGATTTTATTAAGAAGCACTGACCCACAACGCCTTTGCAATGGTATTAGGCTAACAGTAATAACTTACACAACAATTTAATTGAGAATACAATTATTACGTGGAACTATGTTGCTACCTCGAATTCTCTAATTGCAACAGAAATGCCACTCAACTTCTAAAGATTGCAGTTTCCTGCACGCTTGGCATTTGCTAATTATTAATAAATCCGAAGGAGAAACCCTTCGTATATGCGGACAAAATTTGACATGTTCCTGTTTTTCTCATGGTCAGCTTTTCCTGTCATGTTCACGCGTTGTTAGACCGAGATATTTGTTTATTTACGCATTAAATTTTTTTTTTTTTTTAATTTTTTTAGGCCAACATATATTTGTTTATGACATTTTGAAGGCATATAAAATTATTTATTTATTTACTTATTTTAACGAATATCTTCCAATGACTTGACACAAGGAAAATCCCTAAAAAAAGGTACCTGTATATAGATTTGTAATATTGTTAGTTTTTGTTTGAAAGTTGGATGTAGGCACCTACGCTTTTTAGCAGAAAGTTGTAAATGAAGTTCCTCTTCTTTGTTTATAATTCATGTAATTTACCTCCCGATAATAATTAATTTATGTAGCATTTTCAAGCGGTAATTCTAAATTTATATTAACGTTAAAAGTAGAAAAAAATGTATGTAAGTAATGTATGTATGGTTAAAAAATCACTTAAGTGGTGATATTTCCATTAGATACTTCTATTAACGTATACACTACTTCCTTCTTAAAAGGATGCTAACATTTTGTGTTCGGAAGAAATCGATTTTTCGAATTTTTCTCTTTTTCTGGATGCGTAACTGGATATATCTAACAAGGTATTTCACAAAGTAAGAGAAAATATTGTGGGACAACACTCACGCCACATTCTTTTATCTGCTAGCATTCTCTTGTATTATTGCATTCATAACTACAATCTTTAGACTAATTCGAGAATGCCAATTAATTAAGGATCGAGCGAAGAAAACTTTAGTTCAAATGATGTTTTATGTAAAAGGAAACGTGTTGGAATGAAAGAACTAAGAAGTGATACATGCACCGACGAAGCGCGTGCTATGCGGGAAAAGTCTCTGCGCTTACTGGACCCATTGTAGTCTTCTCAGAGCAGCATTGGTTCCAAAAGCTTTACCCGTTGATTTTAAAACTGTGGCCAATATATCTATCAAAACTATACTTCTTTCTGTTCACGAGAAAACTCAAGCGTTCAAGAAAAAGCTAATTTTGTATGAGAGTTGCGTTAAGAACAGTAAATATGATTGTTTTCAAGTACGAAATTTCAAACAATTCCGATGAAAAATGTAGCTAAAGCCATCAAAATACCGAATATAGGGGGATACCGTAATATGGGGGCTATACGAAGACATACATCTGCATAGCCAATTTTGTAATAATGAAAGTCTTTAAGACCAACATATACATTTGAGTAAAATTTTATCAATCTACTTCAATTCGTTCGGCAGCCAGAGTGATTTCCACAGACGGACAGACAGACGGACGCACGCCGTTAAATCAACATAAAATTTTAACATTTTTTGTGGGGTTTTAAATGCATATTTCGAAGTGTTACAAACGGAATGACAAGCTTAATATAACCTCCATACTATGGCGGAGCCAATGGGTGAGTCGATTTTTTTTTTAAATATTTGTAAGACAAGTAGCAATCTTTGGGAACCACTGATTAAACCAATACTTTCCCAGTTTCAGAGCGTTCATTTATCGAAAAAAAAAACTGTTTTGTGGGTTCAAAATTTACCACCGCTATTCCAATATTGCGGAACCCTGTGTAAATTGGGTTTTTTATTTGATTATTAATCTAACGATCCACGCTGCGTCCAAAACTACTTGGGGGATATGATGCCCTTCAAATTTGAAATACCTGCAAAGAATATTTAAAAAACTGCTTATTACATCTTGTTTTGGATATGCTAAACTAAACTAAATCGACCGATACCCTTTTTTATTATGCGCAGAAACAGATGATTTTCATGGTGCTCGGCGTATGCACTTTTTTTGAGAGTTATGGAAATTTTTCCGTTTTTGCAACCGAAATTCGATCTAGTCGCCAAATAGATTTTTACAAAGCGTATAACAATGAAAAGGGATCGATGTGATGTATCATCATTGTGAAATTCTGATGAATACACAGTTTATATGGATTTAAGGAATCTGCTTCATATTTGTTCATTAAGATATTTGTCAAAATTCTTTAAAAGAACCAACAAAGAAAAGAAAAAAGTCTTGCGGGGCCGACTATATAATACCCTACACCACTAAGCATATTTAGTAGAGCTCACGTAACAAAATAATTTATTTGATGTAGATCATACCACCTATCAACATTTGACTATAGAGCAGTTATAGTTTGGTTTCAGAGGGAACTAATACATGGAATGCATGTCCAAATTCTGAATCGTCACTAAATTTGACGGACACATTTTAATCTTTTATACCAAATAACATTGCTATAGAGTGCATAATATCACTTCGAGAAGGATAATATTAAAATTATATTAAAAATATATATGTCGGAGCCGAGTTCAACAAATTAAAAACGTACGTCGCGAAATTCACTCCATTTGGGCTGTTATTAGCCATTATTTGCATATATGGGAGATATATCCAAATCTTAGCCGATTTCGATAAAATTTGGCAAATGTATTTCTGAGCTCCACAGGATATCTGGTACCAAATATAATTGTTGTATATTACGAATGTGAGAGACTTAACCTCCAAATCCAATGAAACATATATATGGGAGCAATCGCATCGATTGGTTGCGACCTGAAGAGCACTCATCGACTCAGCTCGGCGAGATAAGAAGATCCATATAGCATTTTCAGATTAAATGAAATCTTTTGCAGTGGAAATGAAACCTTTTGCAACCGAAATGAAACTTTTTGCAAATCAAATGAAACAAGTAAACCAGTAAAGAAAGTCTTAAAGTCGGGCGGGGCCGACTTTATGATACCCTACACCACTTTGCTAATTAAGTAGAGCTCCACATAACAATTAAAAGTTTTTATGGGAGAATTCAATCATACACGCAATGATTATAATTAAAATTTAAAGTTCAAAGGACTAAATATGCCGAAGCATTTGTATCTTTTAAATTAGGAATTGTATTGCCCATTTGGTGCACAATTAATTTGAAGTCAGATAAAGATATATATGGGAGCTATATCCAAATCTGAACCGATCTGGATAAAATTTGGCAAAGATATTTCTGAGCTGTATTTGATATATTTCCCCGAATATCGTTGTTATGGAGTGCATATTACGGTTGTGGGTAACAAATATAACAAATCGGATGAATAATATATATGGAAGCTATAGCTATATCTGAACCGATCTTCACCAAATTTGACATACTAGCTTCGAGACTCAATTCGGTCCAAATTCCATCCCATTTGGACAAATATTAGACGTTCGGTGCACAATGAAAGGTAAATCGGAAGAAGTTATATATGGGAGCTATATCCAAATCTAAACCGATCTCGATAAAATTTAGCAAATGTATTTCTGAGCTGTATTTGATATATTTCCCCAAATATTGTTGTTGCATCATGCATATTACGGCTGCGGTGGACAAAAATAACAAATCGGATGAACAATATATATGGGAGCTATAGCTATATCTGAACCGATTTCGATCAAATTTGGCATACTTATTTTCAGGCCTAATTTGGGTGTATGTGCAAAATTCCATACTATTCGGGCTGATATTACACGTTTGGTGCACAATAAAAGGCAAATCGGACGAAGATATATATGGGAGCTATATCTAAATTTTGACCGATTATCTCCATTTTCAATAGGGTTCGTCCTTGGGCCAAACAAAAGATCTTTGCAAAATTTCATCTGGATCGGGCAATAAATGCGACCTGTACTTTGTTTACAAAAATACATGGACAGACGGACGGACGGACGGACAGACGGACGGACGGACGGACATGCATAAATCCACTCAGAATGTGATTCTATGCAGATCATAAAAAGGAACTATGGGTCTATCTCGTTTCCTTCTGCCTGTTACAAACAAATGCACAAAGACATAATACCCTGACCACCTTGTGGTGTAGGGTATAAAAAGCAGTAAGTTCGGCCGGGCCGAACTTTGAATACCCTCCACCATTTGGAACGAATTAGAAAATTTTCAAAAAAAAAAAAAATAAAATCCATTAAAAATTCTTTTAAAAACTTTAAAATATCTAATATAGGAAGGTGCCGATATGGGGGATATATGATATTGTGGCCCTATAAAGACAAATCTATGTCTGCGTGTAAAGTACTCACAAGGAACTCCTTATGTGGATTTTCAAAATACCGAATATCGCGGGGTATCTTTATATGGGAGCTATACGTTATCGTTAATCTATATAGAGAATTCTCTGTCGGGGGGTAAAGTGCTCACAAAGAACCCCTTGTGTACAAAGAATCCCTTGTGACCATTCCGTTGAGAAATATGGCTAAAAACATCAAAATACCCAATATCGGGGATACCGTTATATGAGGGATATACGATATCGGGGACCTATATAGATAATTCTCTGCCGAGGTATAAAGTACCACAAGGAACTCCTTATGTGGACAATTCCGATGAAAAATGTGGGTAAAATCATCAAAATACCGAATATCGGGGGGTACCGTTATATGGGGGATATACGATATCGTGGACCTGTATAGACAATTCTCTCTCAGGGGGTGAAGTACTCACAAGGAACTACTTGTGGGGATTTTAAGACAATTCCATTGAAAAGTGCGGCTAACATCATCAAAATACGGAATATTGGGGGGTACAGTTATATGGGGGATATACGATATCGTGGACCTATATACACAATTCTTTTTCAGTGGGTAAAATGGGCACAAGGGACTCCTTTTGTGGAATTTCAGACAATTCCATTGAAAAATGTGGCTAAAATCATCAAAATACCGAATACCGTGGGGGGTGGACCGATATAGCCCATCTTCGAACTTGACCTGCCTGCAGACAAAAGACAGACCTGTGCAAAATTTTAGCTTCCTTTCTTAATTCGTTTAGACTGTAGCGTGATTACAACAGACGTACAGACGGACGGACAGGGCTAAATCGTCTTAGAATTTTACGCTGATCAAGAATATATATACTTTGTTGGGTCTAAAATGATTATTTCGATGAGTTACAAACGGAATGACGAACTTAATATACCCTCCATACTTTTTTGGTGGAGGGTATAAAAATTACAAAAAAAATGTATTTTTAGCAGCTTT
Organism: Musca domestica; assembly: GCF_030504385.1. Lineage (NCBI taxonomy): Eukaryota > Metazoa > Arthropoda > Insecta > Diptera > Muscidae > Musca > Musca domestica. The sequence goes on along the minus strand of NW_026712363.1, from coordinate 7,711,124 downwards.
AAAATTAAATCAACTATTTATAACTAATATATAGGTAAAGAGGAATTTTTATTGATCATTAACATCTATAACATTATTTGTTAAATTTTAAGGTTTAAAAAAGTTTTTTAAGGTATTTCCTTCAAAAAACCTGAATTAGAAACCTTTTTATAATCTCCTCCATGGAAAGGAGGATATATTATATTTGCCATTCCGTAATACCTCTAAATATTCGTCGCAGACACCATAAAGTATATACAATCATGTTCGAAGTTGATTTAATGATGTCCACCCGTCTGTCTATTGAAATCATGATATTGAGATTTGATGAAGAGCTTTGAAAATTGGCACAACATTGTATTGTGTCTAGGATGTTTGGTATTGAAATCCATAATCTTAATAGCATACTTTAACTATAAAATATTGCAGTAAAGCTTAATTTCTCATTTCTGTCCTGCCCATACCTATAAAGGCCAAAATTTGTTTAAATTTCTATTTTTAGCGTTAAGCAATTGGAATCTAATAATATGGAAATATTTTATATCAAATCAATAAAGAACCATTTGTTATTACAATAATTGAAATAATATAAAAATGTAGATATTTATAATCAATAAAAATTCCTCTTTATCAATATATTAGTTATAATTAATTGATTGAATTTTAAAACTACTAAAAATAAAAATGTTTTGTTATTTTTCCTTCGATAAATTTAAAAGTTTCATTTGATTTGCAAAAAGTTTCATTTCGGTTGCAAATGGTTTCATTTCGGTTGCAAATGGTTTCATTTCAGTTACAAAAGGTTTATTTCCGCTGCAAAGGTTTCATTTTCGCTGCAAAAAGTTTCATTTGAATTGCAAAAGGTATCATTTAATCTGAAAATGCTATATGTACTTTCCTATGTGGGAAATCAATATTTCGAGGTGTTTCATAATTTTTGGCCCAATCAAACTTATAATACCCCCAACACATTGTGTTGTCGGGTATAAACATTGATAAGGCCTCGAGATATTTTCAGTTTTCTCGATATTTCGCAATACAATTTACATTAAAACATCTCTTCATTTGTCCTTCAGATTATCAACTAAAACCTTCGAATACAAGTCTTAAGCGAAAATCTTCAAATTTTGTTTTGATCAACCGATATTATGGTCATAAAACAGAATGTATATTTTATATTATTAATATTTCTTACAAATGATATTAAATTTATTTTTTTGCAGTTCTGCGTCATTTTTTATGGAAAAGTGCAGTTTTTGGCAGATTATATCTGTACAGTATCCTATTTTTATAACTCCACCTTGAAAAGAAGGGTATATAAACTTTGTAATTCCGGTTGTAATATTACTAAACACTCGTTGTAGACCCCATAAAGGATATAATTACACGATCAGCATAAAATTTTAATTTGATTTAACGATGTTTTTCTGTCTATCTGTTGAAATCACAGTACAGCCCACATTATTTGACATAGAGATTCAAAATTTGTCAGAACAATTTGTATCTAGAATGGTTCGTATTGAAGATGAGATATATCGGTCTACGTATTGAAAATGAGAGATATCGGTATGTACCGATATTCGATATTTTGATGATTTTCGAATAATTTTTGACGGTTTTGTCTAAAAATTTGTGTTTGTAAGTCGTAATGAGTTCTAGGTACGGTGGCGGAACATAGTATATACAGCGTTGCCCATATTCGAAGGACCCATCGATTGTTATGCGACTTGTGTGCGGTGGAGCGCCGTCTTGTTGAAACCAGAACTGCCTCATACGCTTTGGACGAATAATTGGCATCACAAAATTGGTCATCATGTCGCGATAACGCTCCTGATTGATGGTAACAGCATGGCCATTTTCATTTTGGAAAAAAAAAACGGCCCAATGACCGTTTTCGCACTAACGCCGCACCAAACTGTGACTTTTTCGTCATGAAGAGGCACTTCTTGAATCTCCTGAGGATTTTCAGTGGCGTAAAAATGGCAATTTTGCTTATTTACGGTCCCATGCAATGTGAAATGGGCTTCATCGGACATGATAATTTTGTTTGTTGAGTTTTCACAATTGACTTCTTCTGTTGAATGTAAATTTCAACTATTTCAGATCGCTCGCGTGGCGTGTATTGGTTCATGGTAAAAATCTGCTTTGACTGACTCTTCAAAAGCGGTATGTCATGAAGCGATGTGACATCTCTGTCAAAAGTTATGGCGTTCCCAGATGGGTCCGTCGAATATGGGCAACCCTTTATATGTCCACATTTTGGAATAGCCCCCATATAACGGTACTTCCCTATATTCAGTATTTTGATGCATTTGTTGTTTAAGAAGATTTGGTAGATGACAACCTTTGAAGTATAGAATTGTGTATAGAGGTTCCTGTTTTGGTATGGCCGCCATATAACGACCTCATCCATTTATGGTTTTCCGAAAAGTTTAACAGCATTGTCCAAACGGGTATACAGGATATTAAAGGTTCGGCCTTTAAAATACAATATAGTCGCATTTTAGCCGCATTTTCGATCGATTGGGCGATATTTTGATTTGACGCAAAATTCTGAACTGATTTTATAGTACAAACAATATCCTAACATGAGATTATAATGAATACAAGCAGAATAACATATCAAAAAATTGTCCACAACATCCACAGTTTGTGTGAAAACAGAAAGGTTTTGAAAATTTATTCCAGTTTCTAATACTCGTTACAGGACTTGCGTACTTTTACAATTTCCCAGCACACCCCAATGGACACCTGTACGTGGCTGTATGCTCGTTTCAGATGTATCCAACCGAAACGAAACAAAATAATCAGGCAATGAACTGGATAATGCTAGCTTGAGGTAGACGTTGCTCGACATGGACATGAGAACAATTGTTAACAGGAGCAGGACCGGGAGTTGCTTTAAAAAAGTGATTACTTATTAAAGAATATATTGTCATTAACGGTACAACGCATTGTCACTTTACGGCCAGCCTTTCGTCATCACACTTTCACTGGTTGGGGTGTCTGTGTTAGTGCGCCGTTGGTGCGATACCCTGAAGAACTCTTCTTCATGGCTATTTTGCCTGGCTGAACTCATTGTTAATTTATTTCATAATGGGGGTCACCAACTGTGTAGCCAAATTAAAAATAACAACTGCGGGAGTGTGTTTTAAACACAAAGTGTGAACACAAAACACACTGTGAGTAGTGAAATGGAGCGCCTTGCTTTTATTAAAGAAGAAACTGAATAACTAATGGCAAATCAATTTAAAGTTGACTTGGATAATGGTTCCAAGAGGACAACCGTCTTGTTTTCTCAACACCGCAAGCGCCAGAGAAGCAAAATATTTTCATTTATATTTTTATTTCGATTTTTATACCCTACATCACATAGTGGTAAGGGCATTATTTCTTTGTGCGTTTGTTTGTAATACGGAGAAGGAGCGAGATAGATCCATATTTACTTCTGAAGATTTATTATCCGATTGAGATGAAATTTTCAAACATTCAAGAACATTTAAGGATTGGTAAGAATCGGTTCAAATTTAGATATAGTTCCCATATATCTCTTCGACCGATTTCAGGTTTATTGTGCACCAGGTGGTTAATATCAAGCCAAATGGAGTGAATTTTGGCACTGACTGATTGAAAAAATTCAGTTTAGAAGCATGTACTTCAAATGTGGTGAAAATCGGATCAGATATAGCTATAGCTCCGATATATATGATTTATTAGATTTGATGCTTACGTCCCTCACATTCGTAATATGCATTCCACAAGAATGATATTTGGTATCAAATACAGCCCAGCAAAACCTGTTTTAAATTTTATCAAGGTCGGTTCAGATTTGTATATAGCTCTCATACATATCTTGGTCCGATTTCGTGGTTTTTGTGCACCAAATATGTAATATCCATTCAAATAGGATGTGTTGTGGCACATACGACCGCATTCAGATGTAGCTATAGCTCGCATATATATGTTTTATCCGATTTGGTGTTTAAGTCCCTCCATTCACAATATACACTCCTCAACAATGATATTTGGTACCAGATATCTTATAGTGGTCAGCAATACCTCTGTCAAATTGTATTGAGATCTGTTCAGATTCGGATATAGCTCCCATACATATCTTCATCCAATTTCACGACATATGTCCATCGATAGGATGGATTTTGGTGAAAATCGGTTCAGTCACAAATGCCTCTGTCTAATTTAGCAGAAACTGATTCACAGTAGGATATACGTTCCACTCTAAAATGATCTAAAATCATAATATGCATTCCAAAACTGTCATAGTTGGTATGATCTACACCTCATGAACGTTTATTTATATTGCGGATAGCTCTACTTTTGACCTTTCTTTACTGGTTTTATTATGCCTACACTAGGTGTAAAATGCACGATATCAACACATTCCTTCTAGTGCTTCCCTCACAAACGTACAAACTGTAAGGGAGTGACCGATTTAGTTTAAACTTCGCACATTGGATCTTTAAATTAGACTTGAGCCAAGTCCACAAGATCTTTTACCTAAAGCTAGAACATGTTTTTAGCATTCGATAATCGTTTGTTAGAACTAAGCAGAATTTCCAAATATTTTGCACATGTAATTCACATAGTTTCAGATGTTAATCTCAACATTTCACTTGTAATTCCAGAAATTATTTGCAATAGCTTGGTTTTAATTCGAAAATATCCAGAAAATGCTGTTCGTTAGAAGAACTCTTTATGTATTTCATACATATGGTCCATTTCAAAAGGGTTAATTATTTCGTGGCAATTGAGACATATTTACGATTTATATCAAACTAATGAGAAGGTTCTCAAGCTTCGTAATTTTTTAACACAATATGGTTTTAAATTAGTAACCAATTTGACTACATTTGGTCCCTTTTTCTTTACAAATTTCTTCTATGGGTAAATTCAAATATTTTGATGTTCTTTGATCTTCAATATGGCAATAATCCGTCAAATGAGAACTCGAAATGCAAAAATTTATTGGGACTGCAATCAGTGAAATACCGAATATAAAGAGGAACTGCAATAGGCGGACTATAAAATGTGGCAGAGTAAATTGAATATATAGTAAGAAAATTATTCATGTTCTCCGAATTTTTTTCCGAAACCTTCAAGATACTTAAACAGCAGGTACCGTTATACGGGGGAATATTCGCAAAAGCCAGTAATGACATTGTGCACCAGCCAATATCGGTTTTGGGAAATTCTAAGTCAATAATATTCGGTTAGTAGATAAAAAGTCGCAAAAGGGTTTTGGGTTCCCAGGCCAACTTTTTTCAGGGTCCAGTATATATAGCCCTAACCATAGAGAGCCTTCGTACAAGAAAATGTCAACATAAGTACATACTCTGGTATAGTCCGCATGTAACAGTACCTCCCAGGTACACCGAGCTATAAAAGTGTAAAAAACTTTGACTATTCTGATATTATTCTGCCCTTAATTATGACATGTGGACATGTGTAATTATGTTATGTGGACAAAACTAAATACCACACATCAAGATCTCCTAAAAGTTACAAAAGCTCTTAACAATATTAACAAGTAAGCACAGGCTATAGTGCTGCGGGGCCGAACAATAACACTACAATATGGTAGAAGCCCGCTTATGTCCAAATCCATTTTGAAGATTTCGCTTTTAAAATGATGTCACACAGCACTGCCCAGATATTGCCCTTAGCTTTTTGAACAGGGACATTTGCCCAATATTTACGCACTCGGTCGTGCCTTTTACAGCTAAATATAATCCATTAATTGGCCCGGCTCACCTGAGCCTAGCCCTACTCTTATAAAAATTTTCGTGAGAATCGGACGATAATTATACCCTACAACACTATGTGTTGGGGGTATTATAAGTTTGATTGGGCCAAAAATTATGTAACACCTCGAAATATTGGTTTCCCACATAGGATAATGATCGCATAATATTTAGGGGTTGAAATGGACCAAAAACTGAAAAATGTCCTTATTTGCTCTACAGGACGCAATTGTAGACCAATCGACGCGGAACTTAGCATGGCGCTTAATCTTAGGGGTGGGTAGAAGCCCTCCAATTTTGATATATACCATAACATTTGTGTTAAATAAAAGTCAAATTTTCCATTAAATCGCGAATATTTTTAATCCCGGCGAAATAACAAATAGAGGAACAGGTCAATTATGACCGTTGACGTAGATGCCGATAGTAAATATATCGGTTATAATGTTATAATGTCAATTCAGAATGCCCTCTTGACATAAAAGTATAAAATCTAAAAAATCGCATAAAAAGATGCCAATAATGAACCTAATATAGATTTTGTAGAATTTTGTGACATATTTTTATTTTTTCATATTTTTTATCGCATGCGATTTTTTCATTTTGACTTGTAATATTGAATTTTGAATATTTTGTAATATTTTTTCACCTTACAACACAGGTTTGGGTTATTATATACAGATTGCAAATATCGACCGATCCTCACGAAGGGGTTAGGCTCAGAAGGGCTAGGTCTATTGTTTTCAAAGATGTTCGCACTATATTTAGGGGTTGAAATGGACCAACAAAAAAAAATGTTCCTGATTTTGCAGCCGTTATAAAGGTCACAAGTAGAAACCAAAGGGCACGAAATCTCGCAAGAAGTTAGAGTTTAGGACAGCGGGCAGAATGGACCACTAAGTTCTGTGAAGAAATAACAATATTACATACAAATTTGGAGATACAGAGGGGCCTCTTCCTTGTGGAGATGATCGCATTTTGGATGACCATTGGATTATATTTAGCTGTAAAATGGACCACAAAAACTAACAGCACGGCAGAGTGCGTAAATATTGGGCAAATGTCCCTGGTCAAAATGCTAAGGATAATATGTGGGCAGTGCTTCGTGACATGATTTCAAAAGCGAAATCTTCCAAAATGGATTTGGACATAAGGGTGCTTCTAACATATTGTAGTATATAATAACCCCAATCTGTGTTGTAAGGTGAAAAATATTACAAAATATACACTTCAATATTAAGTCAATTTGAAAAAATCGCATGCGATAAAAATATGTAAAAAATATTACAAAATCCTTATTAACATCATTATTGGCAGGTTTTTAAGCGATTTTTTTTTAGATTTTACTCTTTTATGCATGGAGAGGGTTTTCTAAATTGACAAAATTTGTCAAAATCGGTTCAGCCATTCTTGAGATATAAGCATTCTAGCTAACAGAATTGACCTCTTCGTCCATTTGTGATTTCGTCAGGATTAAAAATATTCGCGGTTTAATGTAGAATTCGACTTTTATTTAACACACATTTTATGGACAATTTCGCCCACTAAATATCACTCGATGACCATCCAAATTGGAAGGCTTCTGTCCAGTCCTAAGCCCTAGCCCCATGCTAACTTCCGCGTCGATTGGTCTACAATTGCGACCTGTAGAGCAACTGCAAAATCAGGAATTTTCAGTTTTTGGTCCATTTCAAATATTAAGCGATCATCTCCAAAAACAATAGGATTCTATTGTGACCATAAGATTCATATATACTTTCCTATGTGGGAAAACAATATTTCTAGGTGTTACATAATTTTTGGCCCAATCAGACCAACACATAGTGTAGTAGGGTATAAACATTGAGGTAAACTGTATTATAAGCAGTTGATATATTCTTTCTTTTATACAATAAAAATTGTGGCACTTATACGAGACAGATCTGTGTATTATTATGCTTAAACAAGTAAAAAAGCAGTAAGTTCGGCCGGACCAAACTTTGAATACCCTCCACCATTTGGAAAGAACTATGAAACACAATTATATTATATCCCGCTGTGCAGCACATGTTTCCATCTATTTTGCCATGAATATTTAAATATTTTTTTTTTTAATTCATCGACGATGTTGGTATTTTGATATATTTGATATTGGTTTTGTTAATTATATATACCCAGAAATTAGAATTTCCTAAGCCTTTGCAAAACATATATTTTTTAATCATTTATTTTTCGAGTTGGGCTATTAATGGCCTAAGGAGATGGCGTTGAAAATTTTATACACTCCAGCCCAGCGAACAAAAATAAAATATATGAAACGTCTGCAATAAACGTTTCGTTTCGTTTTGTATTTTCTTGAAACGAAACAAACCTGACTTTTTATATTTTTATTTCGTACTGTTTGCGTAGATGAGTGGAGACAAATTCAAAACTGATGTGTTCTCTGTTGGATGACGCAACATTGATGTTGTTTCGCAGAATATTAACTCATTACACATGATGTGTATTTGTTTGAAACATAGAGAAGGAAGTAAGTTAGACCATAGTTCCTTTTGATGATTTGCATAGAATCACATTCTGAGTCGATTATGCATGTCCGTCGTCCATGTACTTTTGTAAACCAACCCTATTGAAATTGGAGATAATCGGTCAAAATTTAGATATAGTTCACATATATATCATCGCCCGAGTTGCTTTTTTTGTGCACCAAATATGTAATATTATTTGGCGCATATAACCAAATTGAGCCTAGAAACAAGTGTGTGCAATTTGGTGGAAATCGGTTCAGACATAGATATAGCTCCCTTAAATGGATATTGGAACATAGCATTTAGCCTGAAAGGAAATGTATGTGGGATATCATAAAGTCGGCCCATACATGAAAGTGTAGTGAAATAACTGACTGACTAAGAATAAACTCCTAGATGGAACGGTTGTGCAATGTGCGTGGAATTTTGGAACTTAGAAAAGGAACACTTTGTATTGCACAAACGCAATTATCTAGAATTTGATGATATTTGGAATGAAAGACACTGATGGAGTGCAGGATAAATGTACCAGAGGATTTTTGTAACTTTAACGTAACGAAAAATCCCAAAATGGTAATGGACTCCTAAAATAGTATGTGAACGGAACTTGAGATTTAATATGAGTATCAAGAGAATATGTTTGATAAATGAAGGTGGTTTTCGAAATGTTTACTAAGTGTGCGGACAGTTTAGAACAGTTTGGTTTAGGATAATTGGATAATACTGGAATTTTGTATTAGGGTTCCTGTTAGTGGTTGGCTTGTGATAAAGAGTACTAAATTTGCCATTGGAATTTCGTATATTTTATGACAGGAATCCTCAAACATGATACTGATCAATCTGTTGGTATTTGGAACTGAGAGAAGTTGGTGGTATTGGAAATGCGTACAAATTACATTACATTTACATTTTCCTATTGTTCTTTCCGAAAAAGGATAAACTTGAATAATATATAAAACCTTGAAAGTACGATGTATGACGTTTTGATTTAACAGATTTAAAAGCATATTTGGAAGACAATCGGTATCCGATATCCATTTTCGCACCTGACTTAGGACTGATGCAAACATTACGATTCGCAAAGTTGGACCAAAATCGGATTATCCTTTCGCTTTCTGTGCAGTAAACTATTTTATTTGAAAATGTTGACATTTTGTGTGGGAGTTGCCAGAATGAGTGGATCGATATTGCCCATCTCGATCTGAGATTGACAATAATATTCTGATGTGTCAAGTTTGGATCAAAGCGAATATTCCCTTCGGGAGTTATAGTGCAAACAAGCCAGACAGACAGATGGACGGACGGACATCGCTAGATCGACTTCAAATGTCCTGAAACGGATTTGGTCCAAAGAGACCTACGGTATAAAACCGTTATTTTGATGAGGCACGTTTTGGCCGCATTAAACGATATATATATACCCTCTCTATGGTATAAAAATGTTGTCAAACTGAAGAAATTGTGCCTTGAAACGAATCTAAAATTTTAAGGTGGACTTTTCGCTGACGAAGTAAAGGCTCTTACTGGTTGTTTTTATAATGGGTCTTACTATTTGAATAGAGCTCAAAGACATACGTCAAGTTTTTTTCGGGTCAAAAAGGAACGCCAATAACAGTAATTTGACATTCTATGTGTGCGTTCTCTTGTCTTAAGAATTGGATTCTAAGTCCATTCATTCAGATTTAGTGTTTTAAGTATTTTTTCAAGATTGTATACGCGATTTTGCTCTTAGCTCTGCAAATTTCATATCAAATTCGCTTATAATAAATGTTTCTGTATCTTTTTGCTTCCAGAGTCGTGCGATATTCGAAGTCATTCAAAGAAGGCTCAACTCATCTTTATTAAGAATTTGTCCTTTGCGCCTATGATGCAACAAAAACTAGGATTATGTTGTTGTACAAAATTATATTCGAATACAAGAATGAACTACTTTATACTAATTCGTCTTTATTTCAAATACTTGATAAGATTTTCATTTCATTCCGTTGGTAATGCCATACTCTACAGCATTGCAGCATTGGAAGTTTCATGCTTAGGATTAAAAAATAAATTTTCACTGTAAAATAAATAGAATTAGTTATTTAATGTAATTTGATAAAATACTTTTGAAAATGATTGAACCCATATCTAGACTCTTTGGACTTAAATTAACCTTTCCAACTAACGTGGCAAAAACCTTACAGTTATAAACATTTTCAACTACTCGAATTTCAGTAATGTCTAAATAAAATTAAGATTTATGTTGGTGTAAATGTATTTTTATGAACGTACCAGACGTACTTTCAACACTCTTCTGTTGTTTCTATGCTGTTCATTTTTCCTTTACACGATTCACGTTTATTCATTAATTGAATTCTTTGTGTATTGAAGAGAGTTTTAATTTAATTAAACTCTCACAGTCAGTTGACAAGTGCTTTTACATAGCTGCGAATATTATGCGGATACATGAGGAACTTCGGATATCGTTCCCTATCGATTGTAGTAATAATTTCTAATAACAAAAAAGTAAAAAAGCTTTAAGTTCGGCCGGGCCGTTATATGGGGGCTTTACTTTACATCGCTAAATCGACATTAAGTTTTATGCTCATCAAGAATATATATACTTTGTAGGGTCTAAAATGTATATTTCGAGGTGTTACAAACGCAATGACAAACTTAATATACCCTCCATACAATGGTGGTGGGTATAAAAATGTGGATTTTAAAGAACATGTTTGGTATACTACAAAGTCTCAGTCTCAACAACTTTGTATCATTGCCTCAAACATTTACATTTATTCAAATTTATTTTTATAGAAACAAATTGAAGTTTGTGCAAACAAAATAATCTTGAAAAGAAATCAGACTGGCGCGAGCAAAATATTTTACAATATTAAAAAGACTTCAAACCAATAACTAATTCATTGTTACCACGACCAATGCATTTTTTATTGTCATCATCGCGCTTCGAGAATTTTTGTATCATTTCATTCGATAGAATATATGCATACTCACATATATGCACAATTCAATTAATATTAGTTTGTTTGAAGAGATTACTCGAAAATGTGAATTTTAGTTGTTCGTCGTTGATTTGTTCCTTTGGTTTCAACTAAAAAATAAGCAATTGTTTAGCCCTCTTCATTCACAACTCAAATTGAAAACTAAAATTGAATTAGATCCCAAAGGCAGCCATTCCATACAAAATAGGATACATAATAATAAGGATCGCGAGATATATCATTTGGTACTGACTGAGTAACGTTTTAAAAAGGCTAATTTAAAATTAATAGATGTACAAATAAATTTTCAAAATATTTAAAATTCGTAGGCTTTTTTATACCCTCCACCATACTATGAAGGGTATATTAATTTTGTCATTCCGTTTGTAACTCCTCGAAATACTCATGTCAGACCCAACAAAGTATATATATTCTTGATCAGCGTAAAATTCTAAGACGATTTAGCCATGTCCGTCTGTCTGTCTGTGTGTCTGTCTGTCCGTCTGTCTGTCTGTCTGTTGTAATCACGCTATCTTTCGAACAATTTAAGACAGAAGGCTAAAATTTTGCACACATGTATATTTTGCCAGTAGGCAGGTTAAGTTCGTAAATGGGCCATGTAGGTCCAAGAAATCATATAGCCCCATATACCATACCCCCCGATATTCGGTATTTTGATGATTTTAGCGACATTATTTACCGGAACCGTTTCAAAGTGGGCATTTGAAGTTCGTAATAGATGCTGCAGCATTAAACAGAAAATGGGACATGTAGGTCCATATCTTCGTATATCCCCCATATACCGTACCCCCCGATATTCAGTATTTTGATGATTTTAGCGACATTATTCGCCGGAATTGTTTCAAATTTGGCACTTGAAGTTCGTAATGAATACTACAGCCTAAGACAGAAAATTATCTGTGCAGGTCCACGTCTTCGTGTAGCCCCCATATAACGGTACCCCCCGATATTCGGTATTTTGATGATTTTAGCGACATTGTTTACCGGAATCGTTTCAAATTTGGTATTTGCAGTTCGTAATGGATTCGTAATCCAAAGTCAAAAAAGGAGCCTTGTAGGTCTACGTCCTCATATAGCCCCCATATAACGGTAGTCCCCGATATTCGGTATTTTGATGATTTTAGCGACATTATTTAGCGAAATCGTTCCAAATTTGGTATTTGAAGTTCGTAATAGATACTGCAGCATAAAACAGAAAATGGGCTATATAGGTCCAAGTCTTCATATAGCCCCCATATACCGTACCCCCGCCCCCGATATTCGGTATTTTAATGATTTTAGCTACATTATAAACAGATTTTTCTTCAAGTTTCGCATTTAAATATTGTAATAACTTATGACAAAAGTTGCCTATGCAGGCCCACGTCGTCGTATAAGCATTCGGTATTTTTAAGATTTTAACAGAATTTTTAACGGGCTTTTTTTGGAAATTGCCAAATTTGTACCAAATGGTGGAGGGTATTAAAAGTTCGACCCGGCCGAACTTACAGCTTTTTTACTTGTTATATTAACACACAGTTACCAATCCTAGACATTGTCCATACTAACGAACATTTCTTATAAAAGAGCCAGTATAAAATGTTAGGCTACGATTTAGGGATCAGGAATAGGAATGGGTTATGAATGATCATACCATATACCCACCACCATACACATCATGTTTGAGTCATGCGTAAATCACTTTTTATACCCACCAACATACACATGTGGGTCTATTTAGCGATGTCCGCTTTTCTGTTGCAATCACGTTATCTTTCGAACGAACTGGGGTAGAGGCTAAAATTTTAGACGTATGCATATTTTGTCAGTAGATGAGTTCATGATCAGAACATTACCTACGTTCTCTAACAGTGTCCATATAACGGTATCGCCCATTGTGTGATCAGGAATTTTTTCTGTTTTTGGCCCCTTAATATTTTGCGAGCATCTCCAAAAGCAAGAAGCCGCTCTGCATCTACAAATTTAGACCCATATATATGATTTGCTTGACTACGATATTTGGCTATATTCATCAACGAAAAAAAAGACAGAAGTTCGCCTTTTGTGTATTTCGGATATCGCTTGTAAGTAATATTGTGTTTTTTGCACACAAAAGTAGTGGTCCATTCTACCCGCTGTCCTAAACTCTAACTTCATGCGAGATTTCATGTCCTTTTGTTTCTATTTGCAACCTTATAACGGCTGCAAAATCAGGAACATTTTTAGTGGTTGGTCAATTTTAACCCCTAAATATATTGCGGTCATCTTTGAAAACAATAGCTCTTCTGAGCCTAACCCTACCCTTGTGAAATTTTTCGTGAAGATCGGACAATAATTGCAATCTGTATATAATAACCCCAACCCCTGTTGTAAGGTGGAAAAATTTTACAAAATGTACACTTCAATATTGTAAGTCAAATTGAAAAAATCGCATGCGATAAAATATATGAAAAAATAAAAAAAAAATGTCACAAAATGCTACAAAATCTATAATAACATAATTATTGGCACATTTTTATGCGATTTTTTTAGATTTTATTTTCTTATGACAAGAGGGCATTCTGAATTGACATGAATTGATATATGCATTCTAACTAACATCCCCTTCCATTATATATTAACGTTGTATATATTTCCCGATATATATCAGATATATTTACTATCGGCATCTACGTAACGGTCAGAATTGACCTCTTCATCTATTTGTGATATCGCCGGGATAAAACATATTCGCGGTTTAATGAAAAATTTGAAATGAGGTTTATTTAACAGAAATGTTATGGTCTATTTCACCCACTAAATATTACCCGATGACCATCAAAATTGGAAGGCTTCTGCCCAGCCCTAAGCTCTAGCCCTATGCTAACTTTCGCTTCGATTGGTCTATAATTGTGACCTGTAGAACAATGAATGAAATGAAAATAAAACATGCAATTTTTCAGTTTTTGGTCCATTTCAATCCCTAAATATAATACGATCATCTCCAAAAGAAATAGGGTTCTATTCTATATTTTAAATTTCGTGAAGATCGGACCATAATTGCGACCTGTAGAGTAATTACAGATTAACATGGACAGACGGACGGACGGACATACTAAGCTTGATCGACTCAGCTCGGGGAGATAGGTAGATCCATATATACTTTCCTATGTGGGAAATCAATATTTCAATATTTCGGTGTTACATAATTTTTGGTCCAATCAAACTTATAATACCCCCAACGCATAGTGTTGTAGGGTATAAAAAGGCGACTCGAATATTAAGTCCCGATGCATATTTTAGTGGATTTTTTACCTCATTGTGCGATTCTCACCAATCTCAATAGGGTTCATACTTTTGCTAAACAAATATTGTTTGAAAAATATCTTCTCAATCGGATAACAAATGTGACCTGCATTTTGTTCACAAACGGACGGACTGACATGGATAAATCTACTCAACAAGTGATTCTATGGAGATCCACTAAAGTAACTATGGGTCTATCTCGCGTCCTTCTCCATGTTACAAACAAATGCACAATGACATAATACCCTTACCACTATGTGCTTCAGGGCACACAAATGTCGGGCAATGTTGTGTGAAGCAGGTGTACCAAAAACCTTCTACGCAGAAGCCGTGAATTGTACAAATCATATTAGTATCCGGTACAAATATATTCTTGATATTAGCCTGATATTTAAAATATTTGGTTGTATGTTCCAAAACAGAAGCGACGTAAATTAGACTCAAAATCTGAAAAGTGTGTAAGCCAGCCAACTTCGAATATGCAACGAATAGTTCGTGAATGCTGAAATGGATCGGCGCAAGGTTAAATTAAAAGCCAAATGTAGTAAATGTTATCAAGGCAAAATCGGTATTTAAAAAGAGAGAGTGATCATTTATCCCAAATATGAATGATGGTCATGTTTTGAATCTTAATTAAACATTGTATTGGCCTAAGCAGTCGACTTTATTTGGGAATATGAAATTTGATAAAGCGCTTATCAAAACGGTTATTGATAAGATCCAAAGTTGATGGCTGCATTTATATGCAAAAAAATAAAACAAATGTGACTTTCCTGGTCTTTTCTTGCAGATGACATGATAAAAGCTCAACTAATGACTGAGGAAGAGAAGCAGTGCTTAGGCATTCGAATTTCCAGGAAAGATTGCAATATATATTTTGACCAGGAACAGGAAGTGGCACAGGGGTGGTTTGACCGAGTTCTCAACTTCAATGGTAGTTGCTTGGAATATTGTTATGACAAGGAACCTAACAGAGCTTTATTGTCAACCCAGCGTTTTCCAAGAATCTCCTGCAGTCCAAAACAACCTTAGCACAACCGTGGTGAAATATAATCACTAGTGTTGACTTCCTCTCCCATATTCCTTACACGCCCCAGGATCGCAGAATGTCCAAAGGATTGACTCCGCCATTGGTTTAGTTCCTTGAGTTTAAGTGCACACCTAATTGCCTGTTCCTCTACGTGTACGCTTAGTGGGCTCGATATGAGCTCTTGAATGCACACGTTATTAGTAGAAATTATTGAACTTTGTCAATGTGAGATCCATACATAACTTTTTAGTTATATCTTTCGAGGTTTTACATAATTCTTAGCCCAATCGATAACCAAACACGGAGTGTTGTAATAAATATTCGAAGCATAATTTAGAGTTAGTTTTAAGGTTATTGTACACTACCCATGAAAAAATTCACTATAAACGACCCATAAATCCCTTGTAGTTTCTTTATAGGCAAAATTCTTCAGATTCGACAGAGATGTCACATCGCCCAACCAATACAAGCAACGCGAGCGCTTTGAAATTTACTTTCAACAGAAGAAGTCAATTGTGAAAACTCAACGTGCTTTTAAAACATTAAAAAATGTGAGAAGTGCGCCTTCTAAGAACACCATTAAGCGTTTATACGAAAAATTTTCGACTGGTAAGGCTCTTTCTAATCCGAAGGGGCCATATAAAAGTCGACCAAGGCGATCGGCCGAGAATATCGTTGCCGTACGAGCCAGTGTTGAGAGGTCCCCAAGAACATCCCAAAAACGCCGTTCTCAGCAGTTGGGCATGGCTCGGTCCACTTTACAACGGATTATTCGCATTGATTTGCATTTGTTCCCGTACAAAATTCAATTGACGCAAAGAATGTTGCCTGCGGACAAGCCTCGTCGATTGGAATGGTCCCAAAGAGTCATCGAAATGGCCGAAGATGACGAGCAATTTTGGAACAAAATTATCATATCCGATGAAGCCCATTTCACATTGAATTGGAAGGTAAATAAGCAAAATTGCCGTTTTTAGGCCACTGAATTCTCAGGAGATTCAAGAAGTTCCTCTTCATGACGAAAAAGTCTAGATTTTTGGCACGCTTCATTTTTTTCCTTTTGTTCCTCAAAAATAAAATAGGTTTCTCTCGAACTAGAAATATATAAAATGTTCCATTAGCGTTCTTTCCACTAGTGAATAAAAATCTCTATTATATCAGTAAATAGAAAGAAAGCGGTATTTCCAGTTGCCTTAAAAACGGAATCGCTCATACATATACCTATCTTCCATATTCTTAATACTTGCATGTTTATATTAAAATGTAATATTCCCGTTAACAATGGAAAATCAATTTCACTTTTTTCGAATCGTCAGATTTTAAATTAATATTCTGTGTATGAAAGAGAATCACTTTCTCATCCACCGGGCACAAATGTACGTTTGTATGTATGTATGTATGTATGCATCTGTAACTCGTTCAAATAGAAGCAAATCCAATAATGCTCGAACACTTGAAGTGATCCTGTTGTGGTCATCCGAATTGTATTGTCAGAATAAAACGTATATTAATGTCTATGAAACTTGGTCAATACTAATCGTACAAACATATGAACAATATTCCACATATGAATTGAATATTCACATTTGTGTGAGTGTGTGTGTGTAGGTGTGTTTATATGTGGGTGACCACTCGATTGTTTGCACTCTTAACCCTACCCACACCCAAGTACACCACTACACACTTTTGGCTACTGAATTGGCAATATGTGTCACTTTCAGGTATTTGCATTTCCAACTTCAGCCATAACATTCAAGTGTGTCGTATTAATCCGAACAATATTCGCCAGAATTCGAATGTTAACAAACACCACACCACATGACGAGTTCGAGAGCGATTGGATGCGACAGACAGTAAATATCTTTGCCAATGAATGGTCTATTGGTCCGTCGGTCGGTTGGTCGGTCAATTCTGCAAATACACCATCTGCACAATTGGTGTTGTTGACTGGGTTTTTGTTTTCGGACAACAATATGTGAACGAAGACCTAGGTTTATGTTCTATAAAAGATTTCAATTTACCTTTCTGCAATGCACAAACATACTCGATATATAAACATGACAAATAAAGAATAAACATTTTGGACAACCTAGAATTAAAAAAGATAAAAAAATTAAGTTTACACTTTATTGATCGAAATGGTTTTTTGTTTATTTAGTGGAATAGAATTTTTCCCAAATTTTGTTAAGAAAGGCGTACAATAGTACATTTTACATAAAAGTTTTATTTGCGTCTTCATAAGACAAACCAGTGTAGTATTCGTAATTTTTTTATACACTATTGAATATAACGGAATAGTATGTGAAATTTGTTCCACTGTTTGGAAATGATCAAAATAATAATTAAAGAACATACATAGACGAATTAATTGGTTGATTTAGCCACCAATAACAACTTACAAAATAGCATCCTAACCCCTTATATATTAAAAGCCAATAAATAAGTTAAGAGCAGTCGTACTATTTTGAAAAAACTATAGTTTAATTTGTTTTTAATTTCGTCACATTGCATTTTTATACCCTACACCATACATAGTATGGAGGGTATATTAAGTTCGTCATTCCGTTTGTAATTCAGCGAAATAATATTTACACCCAACAAAGTATATATATTCTTGATTAGCGTAAAATTCTAAGACGATTTAGCCCTGTCCGTCCGTCCGTCTGTCCGTCTGTTATAATCACGCTACGGTCAAAACGAATAAAGATAGGAAGTAAAAATTTTTCACAGATCTGTCTTTTATCTGCAGGCAGGTCCAGTTCGAAGATGTATCGGTCTACGATATCCTATTGCTCCCATATCACGGTAACCCCGATTTTCGGTACTTTGATGATTTTAGCCACATTTTTCAATGGAATTGTCAGAAATTCTACACAAGGATTTCTTTGTGAGTACTTTAGCCCCTAAAAGAGAATAGCTTTTATATAAGCCCACGATATCTTATATCCCCCATATAACAGTACCCCCCGATATTCGGTATTTTGATGATTTTAGCCACACTTTTCAACAGAATTGTTTGAAATTCCACACAAGGAGTTCCCTTTGAGTACTTTAGCCCCTAAAAGAGAATTGTTTATATAGGTCCACGATATCCTATAGCCCCCACATAATGGTACCCCGCCATATTCGGTCTTTTGATGATTTTAGCCACATTTTTCAATAGAATTGTCTGAAATTCTACACAAGGAGTTCTTTGTGAGTACTTTAGCCCCTAAAAGAGAATAGTTTTTATATAAGTCCACGATATCTTATAGCCCCCATATAACAGTACCCCCCGATATTCGGTACTTTGATGATTTTAGCCACATATTTCAATGGAATTGTCGGAAATTCTACACAAGGAGTTCTTTGTGAGAACTTTAGCCCCTAAAAGAGAATTGTTTATATAGGTCCACGATATCGTATAGCACCCATATAACAGTAGCCCCCGATATTCGGTATTTTGATGATGTTAGACACATTTTTCAATGGAATTCTCTGAAATTCTACACAAGGAGTTCTTTAATAGTATTTTACCCCCTGAAATAGAATTGTCTATACAAGATTTTAAGATTTTAACAGAATTTTTTTTTTTTTGAAAATTTCCTAATTCGTTCCAAATGGTGGAGGGTATTTAAAGTTCGACCCAGCCGAACTTATTTTTTTTAACTTTTTTTTATTTTGCTTTGGTAGAACTTGAGATCTTCGCGCAACCAAAGCTCCATTTACCAGATATTGAGTTTCTTCACTAAATTTTGGCAATCATAATCGATATGTTGATGATTTTGATTTTGAATGAATTGTTTTAACATTTTTATTTAGAACTAGCTGGCCCGGTCCGCGTTGCCGACCCGTAGTTTTTGTCTATAATGCATATATTCCCAAGCATAATTATTCACAGAGACAGACTGATATAAATGTTCACGTACAGGTCGATTTAAAGTGTTTTAAAATACCTGTACCCATTTTTAACCAGTGGGCTTCAATATTTAAACCGTGGGCTTCAACTATGTGGATGTGCTATACAAATCTATTAAAAAGTATATATCAATCTTATCGCCATATAAGGGATCAAATCAATTTTTAATATGGTAAAAATCGTAGCAAAATCTTCCAGTCAAATGAGCAGTAATTTGGAATTTGCTGTATTTTGTATACTACATAATTGAGGGCTGAATGATTTAAGAATAGCCAAAGTTAATTACTTTCTTAAACCCATTAGCAACTTAGATTGTCCATTAGAGTCCTCATAAGTCCCCCTAACCATGTCAGTCTGTTTGTCCGCCAAAAGGTGGACTTGAGAGGGTATTATAACATGGATAAAAATTCTAAAATTTGTAGATATGTTGAAATTTTAGTGTAAGATTTTCACCCCCCTAATACGCATTATTAGCCAAATTCTTTGAAATGTGGTTAAATTAGGAGGTACCTTCTTTATATGGGCACTACTCCGAAACATCGACCTACATTGAAAACTTTCTTCTACCCCTTATAATCCAAGATGACAAATAGAGGCCAAATCAAAAATATAGCAGAACAATATAGCATGTCATAGCATTTCGCGTGATTTAAATAAGTAAAAATAGTTTTATCCACCTCATAATTGAGGGCAGAATGATAAGATGGGAATTAATTTTATTTGCCATTTAAATTGTAAGTTGGAGACGCCTTAAAGTCCATATTTTCATCATAGGATAATTCAATGATGATTAAACAAATATTCGGTCCCGTGCTACTTTCTTATATTTGTAATTTGTTCATGTTTCCACAATTTATTTCATATGGATGCACATCCCAAATCTACGTTCCCAACCAATATTCTCTTGGGGGTTAAAAATTCAATAGAATACAAAATTTTCTTTTCTGACCACACATTAGATGTGAAAGTGGACTTGGGGATACTCCAATGTGGGGACTTTACTTAAATAAATTCCTATGTGGCAATTATCTGTATGATGGTTCCCTACCCCAGGGTGGCATAAATAAAATTTTTTAGCCAAATCAATTGATGAATGTGGTCAATACCAATATGGGCCCTACTCTGAAAATTTCAAATTTTATGCGAAGAGGTTATCTACCCCCTTAGAAACAAAAATGTCAAATAAGGGCCAAAAAATGAAAAAAGTGACCGGCCAAGACCCCAAAAATAACTTAAATCATAGATGGTTATATAAATATGAAATCGGGTTGTTTCCTTATCCATGAGTTATGATCGATATAAAGACCTGCAAAAGTGATTTTAGGTATTTTGAATGTTTGGGAAGAATTTCTGGAAGGATATAAAACCTTTTCTTACTAAAAGTCCCATTCGCTCTACTATTTTGCACCTTTTATTTCAATATTGGTATATTACTTATTATTCTCCCAAAGAATTTTGCATTTTGAGCTCTCATTGGACGGATCATTGTCACGCTTTGAAATGAGCCCCATTAAGCTTTTTCGGTCATTTTTGTTTGTTTAAACGTGTTCGCATCTTCCAGCTAACCCACGATGTAGGCCCTGGAGTTGAAAGGTAGATGTCAGTTAACATCCTATTTCGCACTTATTCAATTTTTTTAGTGAAAAATTATTCTTTATTTTGTTCACAAAAAAAAATTGACAAAAAAAGAATAACAAATTGAAAAAGTCTTCAACTTTTTCGCTGATTTTTTACAGCAAATGTTTTAAGATCCTTCCTTACAAAGTTTGTCAATAGAATGTACTATTACTTTAAAATTCGATTCCATTGAAAATGTTTTTTTTTTTTTGATTTTTGCAATGAGATCTCTTTTTCATGATTTTTCAGCGATTTAGAAAAAGTAATTATCTTTTAACTTTGGTGTGACCGCGTTAAATTATTTCGATATCATCTATTCCGTTTCGCCACCACATAATTCGCTACTACACTTCCATGTAACCCGCCATCAATTTCAGTTCTCAAGAAATCAAGTCAATTAAATAAATTGGTATAAATATTCGAATTCAAAAATAAAATATAAAAAAACACTACAAATGTACATTAGAAAAAAGTAAGTCAAAATGGAAAAAAATCATGCAAAATAAAACATTACTATTGTACATTTGAAAAGTCAAAATGAAAATGTTAATATATCACATTTTTACGCGATTTTTTTGGATATTATCCTTTTCGGAGAGTAGACAACTCCGAATTTGTGTGAATCGTTAAAATTAATCCAGCGGTTCTTAAGTTATAGGCGTAGTAACTAACACAACTTACATTTATATATATAGATTGTTTGTTTTTTTATCCAGAACAATAAGGTAAATTCAGATATTCGCTTCTGTGACGATTTTAGCCACATTTTCTTTGTTTAAAATTAAAATATTCATAGCTCGGGTTCTACCACCAGTGTCAGAACGTCGTTTATATGTGTCCACGATTTTATGCAGCTCCCATTCGGCATTTAAATAAATTTAGCCACATTTTTCCTCGAAATCCTTTAAAATTTAGCATTTGAATAATTATCTTACATTTGAATAATTGCCTACTTAGGTTCACGTTGCGGTTTTAAATAAAACCCGTTCGAATATTAAATATAGATACTTTTATTCATAAATGTTTTCTAACACTCGTGGTATTCAAGGGCATTCAAATTTCGACCCGGCAGAACATATTTGTACCCAAGTATGGAGAGTATATTAAGTTTGTCATTCCGTTTGTAACTAATCGAAATAATCATTTTGGACCCAACAGCGTAAAATTCTAAGTCAAATCAGCCATGTCCGTCCGTCTATTGTAATAACGCTAGAGACCATTATATTGAAATCGGTTCAAATTTGGTATATATCTTCCATATATATAATCGGCTGATTTCATATATTTGATGAACCAAACACGATACGTATGTTCTATTCCAATGAAATTCGGAATGAGTGACTGAATTTGGTTCAAAATAAATTTGTCAAATAATATTCAAATCGGTTCAGATTTGGGTGTAGCTCCCATATAAATTTTCGCCCGATTTTACATATTTTATGTACCCAATGCAAATATAACAAATATACATCCGATTCCAATGAAATTTGGACAGAGAGATGAAATCTGGTACAAAAAAAAATTCCAAACTATATTGAAATAGGGCGAGGTTTGGGCATATCTCCCATATATATTTCGGCCGATTTCATGTTGTTATGCACCAAACACGATATGTATGTCGAATTCCTTTCAAGTTCAGAATCTGTGGCGGAATTAGGTTACAATAATACATTTAACAAATTGATTTGAAACTGGTTAAGATTTGGATATAGCCATATATGAATTCTCGGCCGATTTCACATATTTGGCGTTTCAATTTCCATGAAGTATGGGTATGACGGAATTTGATGTAAAAGTAAATTTTGTCAAATCGGTTCAGATTGGAATATGATTTTATTATTAGAGGATTCGATTATTACGGGGAAGTATTTCTCAAATTGCAACAGATATGTCACTCATCTTCAAAAGATTGCAGTTTCCTGCACCCTTGTCATTAATAAATCCGAAGGATAAACCCTTCGTGCATGTTCCTGCTATTCTCATGGTCAGCTGTTCCTGTCATGTTCACGAGTTGGTAGTTTGAATTTGTTTTATTATACTCACACCACAAGGTAATGCCCTGATTATGTCTTTGTGCATTTGTTTGTAACAGGCAAAAGGAAACGAGATAGGCACATAGTTCCTTTTGATGATCTGCATAGAATCACATTAAGAGTCGATTTATGCATGTCTGTCCGTCCGTCTGTCCGTCTGTCCATGTGTTTTTGTGAACAAAGTACAGTTCGCATTTACTACCCGATCCAGATGAAATTTTGCACAAATCATTTGTTTAGCCAAAGGACGAACCCTATTGAAATTGGAGGTAATTGTTAAAAATTCAGATATCGCTCCCATATATATATTCGTCCGATTTGCCTTTTATTGTGCACCAAACGTGTAATATCAACCCGAATAGTATGGAATTTTGCAAATACAACCAAATTAGGCCTGAAAATAAGTATGCCAAATTTGATCGAAATCGCTTCAGATAGCTCCAATATATGTTGTTCATCCTATTTGTTATTTTAGTCCTCCTATAATTAAATAAATAAATTTTATTATTACTTTTTATTGTGCACCAAACGTCTAATACTTTCCCAAATGGGATGAAATTCTACACTTTCGACCGAATCGAGTCTAGAAGCTAGTATGTCAAATTTGGTGAAGATCGGTTCAGATATAGCTATAGCTCCCATATATATTGTTCATCCGATTTCTTATATTTGTTACCCACAGCCGTAATATGCACTCCGTAACAACGATATTAAATATATCAAGTACAGCTCAGAAATATCTTTGCTAAATTTTATCGAGATCGGTTCAGATTTGGATATAGCTCCCATATATATCTTTATCTGATTTCAAATTAAATTTAAACTTTAAATTATAATTATAATCATAGCGTGTATGATTGAATTCTCCCATTAAAACTTTTAATTGTTATGTGGAGCTCTACTAAATTAGCAAAGTGGTGTAGGGTATCATAAAGTCGGCCCCGCCCGACTTTAGTACTTTCTTTACAGATGTAGTCTTCGATTACAGATATAGTCTTCAAATTTAGAGCGCGTAAGGAAATTTGGAGCAAAAATAATTTTGTTAAATTATATTGAAATCGGTTCAGATTTAGATATAGCTTCCATATAAATCAAAAGCGGCAGCGAAGCGCACCATATTAACGATTTGATTTATACATAGTTTAAAATATTTTCATTTCTTAATGATGAGAGGTGTCATCTTACATGTAGATGTAAACTACTACAACTATAGCGTACACCTAAAAGACTTCTGGAGGTATATATCTGAAATATGTATTTTTTTATCAGCATCAAACTTTAGATATGTTTAACCATATCTATCATTCTGTTATCAAACCCGGCCAAGTTTTATTATAACCCTTGCACAACTGAATATTCCACCCGAATTGACACCTGACTACCACATTCTCATTGGAATGAAAACATCTTGACGATCATAAATTAGCAATTTAATATAGCAATGACCAATTTTTAATCTGAACTGGAGTTAGAATTTTACTTTCATCTATAGATAACATGTTTAATTATATTAAACGATGGAGGCTATTTAATGTGGAACACATACCTGTGCCATAATTTCGAAACGATAATATAATCATATTGATGCCGCTGGATAAATATTTGTATATCAATAGAAACATATTTTTTCACGGGAAATTTCCATTCATCCACGATTTCGATATAATTTACAATCATAATTGAATTGTTAACTGGAAGGGCACTCAACAAAAGTGGAGAATCGTGTGGTTACCACCTTAAATTAAATCAATAATAGCCGTTCGTTGTTTTTGTTTCCGACACAAACTCATCCCACGGCTACCTGGGAGGGACTTTTTCACCTGTTTGCATTGCAACTTTTAATTCATTGAGAGTTTTATAATTGAATTTATTATTTGTAACCGTCCACCACACAGTATCCACTCACTCAGATATGTATGTGCTCTCATAAATGAATCAAGTGGATTATCGCAAAATGATTCATTGATACTTTCAAAGCTTTATCATTGAAATGATATTATTCTCGGCCATTATTAAAACATGACACCATGCCGCATTTAGATAGGAGCAAAGGAATGCAATATTCTGTTGAGGCAAAACTATTTGAAGAAAGTCTTCAATGGGCACGATTTTATTAAAAATGTATTTTACGTATAAATGAGATATTACGTATAAATAGATATTATTTAGAAAATGGAACAAACAAAACAGAAACAAAACCAGTAAAAATCTCATTGTAAAATAATGTGTGTAACTACTTACAAAACAGCATCCTAACGTCATGTTTTAACGTGCATATGTCATAGAAACTAAGTATTTCCCAAACTATTACCACGAACCAATATACAGGGTGAGATGAAAAAACTGCAACCAACTTCAGACTGCTGTCATTTCCAAGCCACTTGTCCGACAGCTGTTAAAATTATTCTAGGGACAGCCCATCATATTGTTTACAAGCGTGCAAAGGCATTTTGGTGAGAATTTTCCAGAATTTTGATGGAATTCAAGCGTGATAGTGTGATTTCTTTATATTTGACTGGAAACCCACAAGTGGCTATCGTTAGAGCACTCCAGTATTTAAATGTGAATAAATCTTTTGTGTCACGTACCATTGTAGCCGTTATACTGGTAGCATAGCCCGACGTCAAGGAAGTGAACGGAAGAAAACAGCAACATCAGTAGAAATGGTTCGAAAAGTAAAGAATCGACTTGATCGAAAGCCGTGTCGCAGTGACCGAAAAATGGCTCGTGAGCTGAACATATCGCAATCGCTCGGGGTAAAGCTATTGAAATTCCAAAAAGTGCAAGAACTTACACCGCAACAGAAAGAAAATAGACACAAAAGAGCTAAAGAGTTGCTTCGCTTGGCCGAAAGTGGTGAACTGCATCGTTGTCCAGTAGTTTGTAAACAAACAAAATGATCGTGTTTACTTGCCAAAAAGGTCAGCTGAAAATGTGCACCTTCGGTTGGTTACCATAACTCAAGCGCCGGCCATGGTGATGGTGTGCGACGCCATAACAGCCGATGGTCGCTTTCCGCTCTTATTAACTGACTGTGGTATCAGAATAAATGCCGAATATTATCGCGAAAATTTTCTGGAGGGTGTATTAAAGCCTTGAGAACGCATACATTTTGGTCGCAGACCTTGGACATTCCAACAAGTCTCAGCATCATCGCACTCAGCATGCGCCACCCAAGAATCGTTACAAAATAATGTTCCTCGCTTCATTTCCAGTGCACAAGGGCCACCAAAATCTCCGGATACCAATCCGTTGGACTATTGTGTCTGGAGTATTTTGGAAAGCAAGGTTGGTACTAAAAAATACAATATACTCAAAGGGAACTGCTTGTGCGAATTTTCAGACAATGCCATTGAAAAATTTGAAAATTATCAAAATACCGAATATCGAGAGGTACCGTTACATGGGGACTATAAATGCATACCAAAACAAGTAAGCAAAGGCTATAGTCGTGCGGGGCCGACCATGTGATACCCTACAACACTACAATATATCCAAATCCATTTTGGAAGATTTCGCTTTTGAAATTATTTCACGGAGCTCTGCCCACATATTACCCTTAGCATTTTGACCAGGAATATTTGCCCAATATTTACGCACTCCGTCGTGCTGTTAGTTGTTGTAGACTTCTTCCCTGTCCTTAACTCTCTTCTCAGGCTTGTTTATTGGCTTCAATTGTTTGATGAGGAAATTTTTTTTATATTTTTGGTTTATTTGAACCCCTAAATACTTTGCGATCATCTCCAAAAGTTAAAGGACTCTTATGTATTCCAAATTTAGACTCATCTATATGATTTGCTTGTCAACGATATTTGGCTATATTCGTCAACGAAATCAGCATGAAAAAGCCAGAATCTCGCACTTTGTGTACTTCGGATATGGCCTGTAAGTAATGTTGGTATTATTTCACACAAAAATAGTGGTCCATTCCACCCGCCGTCCTAAACTCTAACTTCATGCGAGATTTCGTATCTTTTGGTTTCCATTTGTGACCTTTTTAACGGATGCAAAATCAGGAACATTTTTAGTTGTTGGTCCATTTCAACCCCTAAATATATTGCGGGCGTCTTTGAAAACAATAGGCCCAGCCTTTCTGAGCCTTACCCTACCCTTGTGAAAATTTTCGTGATAATCGGACGCAATCTGTATATAATAGCCCCAACCTGTGTTGTAAGGTGAAAAAACATTACAAAATGTACACTTCAATATTTTAAGTCAAATTGAAAAAATCGCATGCGATCAAAAAATATGAAAAATAAAAAAATGTCACAAAATACTACAAAATCTATATTAACATCATTTTTGACTTATTTTAATGAGATTTTTTTAGATTTTATACTTTTATGTCAAGAGGGCATTCTGAATTGACAAACTTTGTCAAAATCGGTCCAGCCATTCTTGAGATATAAGCATTCCATCTAACATTCCTTTCCTTTGTATATACACATTGTAAATATTTCGCTATATATATCCGATACATTTACTATCGGCATCTACGTAACGGTCAGAATTGATCTGTTCGTCTATTTATGATTTCGCCAGAACTAAAAATATTCGCGGTGTAATGGAAATTTGACTTTTATTTAACACAAATGTTATAGTCTATTTCACCCACTAAATATCACCCGATGACCATCAAAATTGAAAGGCTTCTGCTCAGCCCTAAGCTCTAGCCCCATGCTAATATCCGCGTCGATTGGTCCATAATTGCGACCTGTAAAAATCAGGATTTTTTTTAGTTTTTGGTCCGTTTCGACCCCTAAATATTATGCGATTATCTCCAAAAGAAATAGGGTTCTATTCTGACCCTAACCCCACCTCCATACTAAATTTCGTGAAATTAACATGAACAGACGGACGGACGGACATACATAGCTAGATCTACTCAGCTCGGCGAGATAGGAAGATCCATATATACTTTCCTATGTGGGAAACCAATATTTCGTGGTGTTACATAATTTCTGGCCCAATCAAACTTATAATACCCCCAACACATAGTGTTGTAGGGTATAATTAATATCATATAAAAGCTGTTCCTTCATCAAAATAACGACTTAAATTTTGACATGCAGTATCCAACAGGGTATATATACTTTGTTAGGTATAAAGTTATTACTTCTATGAGTTGCAATCGGAATGACGAACTCAATACTAGTTATAGTAGAGGATATAAAAAAAGTTGGCTAAGGGTATATATCTGGCGAAAAACTGACCAAAATTTTCTAATTCGTTTCTAATGCATTTTGACATTCCATTTGCAAAACTTTGCATCTACTCGTGCACACATTTTAATTGGACTGAGTGTAGCTTTTTGTATCCGACATGTTACTTCGACAAATTAAATAAAACTCTCCATAAAGCCGATATTATTAAATTAAAATACCAACTTTTTACATCTGACTGCCCATCGACCGGTGACCAATATCGAAAAGGATTTAAAGTACCAAAGTAGTAGGAATTTATTTTGGGA
The DNA here is from genome assembly GCF_030504385.1 of Musca domestica. NCBI lineage: Eukaryota > Metazoa > Arthropoda > Insecta > Diptera > Muscidae > Musca > Musca domestica. The sequence continues at coordinate 7,682,565 of NW_026712363.1, read as the reverse complement.
TTTGGTTATAATTATCGCAGTGCCAACAATACAAATAACGTACTGTCATCATCATTTGCCATCGTAGATACTAATTTGTAATCCATTTGCGATAGTTTTAAACAAACAATTATGCGCAAAATATAATTCAATATTTGCACAGTCGGGCTAATCAGGGGAGGGTTGGCCTTTAAAAAATAATGTTTGAAAATGCAATAAAAGTAAAGATATTTTCATGAAAATCAACCTGAAAGAATATTTATTTTGTTTATTTAAGCAATGAGTGCGATAACATTTTCTTATAGTCTCAGTCGTATGGCTATAGAAGGTAGGTAGAAGTGTTAAAAATGACCTCTTATTTCGGGGACCATGTCCTTGTAAAAACGAGCTCTTGTAATTTGGAGTATTATACATCTCTTTTAATATTTTATCCATTAGTATATTAGGAATGAAACGCCCCTTGCTATCTTCTAGGCTTACTATGTGAAGTAGATCATATCAACATTGACCGTTTTTATACCCTACACCACAAGGTGGTCAGGGTATTATGTCTTTGTGCATTTGTTTGTAACAGGCAAAAGGAAACGAGATAGACCCATAGTTCCTTTTGATGATCTGCATAGAATCACTTTTTGATTCTTTCGTCTGTCCATCCATCCGTCCGTCCGTCCGTCCGTCTGTCCATGTATTCTTGTGAACAAAATGCAGGTCGCATTTATTATCCGATTGAGATGAAACTTTGCAAACAACATTTGTTTGGCCCAAGGACGAACCCTATTGAAATTGGAGATAATCGGTCAAAATTTAGATATAACTCCCATATATATCTTCGTCCGATTTGCTTTTTATTGTGCACCAAACGTGTAATATCAGCCCGAATAGTATGAAATTTTGCACATACAACCAAATTAGGCCTGAAAATAAGTATGCCAAATTTGATCGAAATCGGTTCAGATATAGCTATAGCTCCCATATATATTGTTCATCTGATTTGTTATCTTTGTCCTCCGCAGCCGTAATATGCACTCTGTAACAACAATATTTGGGGAAATATATCAAATGCAGCTCAGAAATACCTTTGCTAAATTTTATAGAGATCGGTTCAGATTTGGATATAGCTCCCATATATAACTTCGTCCGATTTACTTTTATTGTGCCCCAAACGTCTAATATTTGCCCAAATGGGATGGAATTTGGCACATACGAGCGAATTTAGTCTAGAAGGTAGTATGCCAAATTTGGTGAAGATCGGTTCAGATATAGCTATAGCTCCCATATATATTGTTCATCCGATTTGTTGTATTTGTTACCTACAGCCGTAATATGCACTCCGTAACAACGATATTCAGGGAAATATATCAAATATAGCTCAAAACAAGTTAGCAAAGGCTACAGTCGAGCGGGGCCGACCGTTGAATACCCTACAACACTATAATAAACGATACAGTTTATATAGGCGAGATACTCGAAAGAATTGCACAAGATATTGTGACAAATTATAAAAGAAAACCATCAGGTTCCGTTCTCTAATTTTCGAATAATAGCAACTTAAACTAATTTGCTCATTTCCAATTTATTGGCAGATGTTGCACGTAAAGAGTCTTCCTAGATCTGGAACCAATATTTCCCAAAGACCTATAATCTCTCAGAAGTGGCAAAAGATTAACATTTATTATTGGTTTTTGACTGAAACGCATCTATATGAGATACAGACATTTGACTATACCCTTCAACGAAATCAGCGTTAACGAAATAGTCAGAAGTGCGTCTTTCCTGTATTTGTGAATTCTCCAAAAAGTCACTGGAATGGACATTTTCGTATTTTGTCTACAAAAGTTGGCAAACTATTTCGCACATTGAATATTTTTGGATGGCCATCCAAAACTGCTTGGTTCTTGCAATGTCCGGTAACCCCCATTCAAATGTGCGTGAGGGTCGGGCGATAATTACGACCTGCTGACAATTTTGCATTTTTTTGTTCCATTTCAACCCCTAAATATATGGCGATCATCTCCAAAAAGAGTAGGCTTCTATTCTGACCCTCATCTGATCCCCATGCAAAATTTCGTTAGGATCGGGCCATAAATGCGATCTGTATATGATATCCTGATATCCTAACTACTTAGTTTTGTTAGCTGTAGAAATATTACCAAATGTTTAATTCAAAATGAAAATATGCCAAAAATATGACAAAATTGAAAAAAATATGAGAAAATGTTACAAAATCAATATTTCCTTCTTAGGGAGATATTTTTATGCAATTTTTATAGACGTTTTTTGTTTCCTGCCAAGAGGCCATTCTGAATTAATGAGAACTGTCGAAATCAGTTCAGCCGTTCTCGACATATAAGAGATCTTTCAAGCATATCTCCTTTGATAGACGTATATATCGCACATATTTTGCTGTATATCTATTTGTTGGATAATTATATCAACGTAAAGGTCAGAAGTAACCTTGTGATGGCTTTGTGATTTCGCCGGGATTTAAAATATTCGAGGTTTAATGAAAATTTTTGAATTTTTTCAACACAAAATATATGGTCTATTTTACCCGCTAAATATTATTCGATGACCACCCAAATTGGTAGGCTTCTTTCCCGCCCTAAACTCTAGCTACATGCGAAATTCCGCGTCGATTGGTCTATAATTGCGACCTGTATAGCTACTGCAAAATCCGACATTTTTTCAGTATTTGGTCCATTTCAACCCCTAAACATTTGGCGATCATCTCCAAAAGAAATAGGGTTCTATTCTGGCCCCAGACCCACCTCCATTCTAAATTTCGTGAAGATCGGGCCATAATTGCGACCTGTAGAGTGATTACAAATTAACATGGACAGACGGACAGACGGACAGACGGACGGACGGACATACATAGCTAGATCGACTCAGCTCGGCGAGCTAGGAAGATCCATATATACTTTCCTATGTGGGAAACCAATATTTCGAGGTGTTACATAATTTTTGGCCCAATCAAACTTATAATACCCCCAACACATAGTGTTGTAGGGTATAAATATCTTTGCCAAATTTTATCGAGATCGGTTCAGATTTGGATATAGTTCCCATATCTATCTTTATCTGAGTTCAAATTAATTTTATCTCAAATGGGCAATACAAGTCCGAATTTAAAAGATACAAATGCTTTGGCATATTTAGTCCTTTGAATTTTAAATTATAATTATAATCAGAGAGTGTATGATTGAATTCTCCCATAAAAACTTTTAATTATTAAGTGGAGCTCAACTAAATTAGCAAAGTGGTGTAGGGTATCATAAAATCGGCCCCGCCCGACTTTAGGACTTTCTTTACTGGTTAAACGTGTATTGTGGCATTACAGCTGTTATAATTTGAAACCAAAAATAACTAATAAATGGGAGGTATATTATACTCTGAACCTCAATATTTAACTAGCTGAACCCGGTGCGCTTCTCTATCCCTTTTAATTTGATATGCACTCAAAATTGTATTAACAAAAATAAAACAAATTCAAAAATAAAAAAAAAACAGTAAAGAAAGCCCTAAAGTCGGGCGGGGCCGACTTTATGATACCCTAACCACTTTGCTAATTTAGTAGAGCTCCGCATAACAATTAAAAGTTTTTATGGGAGAATTCAATCATACACGATATGATTATAATTATAATTTAAAGTTCAAAAGACTCAATATGCCGAAGCATTTGTATCTTTTAAATTCGGACTTGTATTGCCCATTTGGTGCACAATTAATTTGAAATCGGATAAAGATATATATGGGAGCTATATCCAAATCGGAATCGATCTCGATAAAATTTGGCAAAGATATTTCTGAGCGGTATTTGATATATTTCCTCAAATATCGTTGTTACGGAGTGCATATTACGGCTGTGGGTAACAAATATAACAAATCGGATGAACACTATATATGGGAACTATAGCTATATCTGAACCGATCTTCACCAAATTTGACATACTAGCTTCTAGACTCAATTCGGTTGTAAGTTCCAAATTCCATCCCATTTGGACAAATATTGGACGTTTGGTGCACAATAAAAAGTAAATCGGACGAAGTTATATATGGGAGCTATATCCAAATCTGAACCGATCTCGATAAAATTTAGGAAATGCTGAGCTGTATTTGATATATTTCCCCAAATATTGTTGTTACGGCTGCGGAGGACAAAACTAACAAATCGGATGAACAATATATATGGGAGCTATAGCTATATCTGAACCGATTTCGATCAAATTTGGCATACTTATTTTCAGGCAAAATTCCATACTATTCGGGCTGATATTACACGTTTGGTGTACAATAAAAGGCAAATCGGACGAAGATATATATGGGAGCTATATCTAAATTTTTACCGATTATCTCCAATTTCAATAGGGTTCGTCCTTGGGCCAAACAAATGATATGTGCAAAATTTCATCTGGATAGGGCAATAAATGCGAATTGTACTTTGCTTACAAAAATACATGACAGGAACAACTGACCATGAAAAAAACAGGAACATGTCAAATTTAGTCCACATACACGAAAGGTTTGTCCTTCGGATTTATTAATTTCATAGTAAATGCCAAGCGTGCAGGAAACTGCAATCTTTTGAAGTTGATTAGCATTTCTGCTGCAATTAGTGAATTCGGGGTAGCAACATACTTCCCCGTAATAATTGTATCCTCAATTAAATTGCTGTGTAGCTTTTTACTGTTAGCCTAATACCATTGCAAAGGCGTTGTGGGTCAATGCTTCTTAATAAAATCATACACCAATCTGAACCGATATATGCTATACACAAACCTCAACCGATTTCAATATAAATTGGCATTTTTTTCTCTTTTTGGTACCGAATCTGTCCGAATTTCATTGAAATCGGACATACATATCGCATTGGGCGCATCAAATATGTAAAATCGACCGAAAATATGTATGGGAGCTATATCCAGATCTGAACCGATTTTAATATAATTTGACTAATTTATTTTCTGATCAAAATCCCGTCACACATTCCAAATTTTATTGAAATTATAAATACATATCGTGTTTGGTGCATCAAATACATGAAATCGGCCGAAAATATATGTAGAGATATGATTTTAGATAAAATTCAAATAGATTTATTTATAAAAATTTAATGTTGGAATGTAAAAAATAAAGTGAAAATACAAATTCAAAGAATATTTATTTGAGAGATGCGCGCACACGACCGGCTGGTTTAAGAGGTAGATGAAGACTGACTCACACAATTGAGTATGCGTGCCTAGGTGTTTTTTTTTCTCTCCCACAATTCGGCCTTCCTGCATTGGATTCGCCTCGAATCCGTCATCTTCTTCTTCTGGCCAGGGCTTGATAAACTCGGAGCAAGTGGTCGTCTGTTTAGGGCCTTCCCCTTCGCTTATTTTCACAACATCGTACGTATTATGTGGCTTCACTTTGGCTATACGGTAGGGACCAAAATACTTCGGTCTAAGCTTAAGTCCTCCTCCAAGTTTTGTCCTTTTAATAGCAACTATGTCGCCGATATTGTATTGACATGCTGGCTTACGTCTCAGGTTGTATGTTTTCTTATTTTCTTCTTGTAGTTTAGAAATGCTTAGCTTAGCTTCTCGTCTAGCTTCGGTACGTTGATGATCAAATTTAGAAACAACTTCTTGCTCTAACAGCTCTTTGATGCGAATGTCTTCTTTGCTATGCATTTTAGTACCAATTAATACTTCAAACGGCGTAGAATTGATACTGCGGTTGAAAGTCGAGTTTAGGATTTGTTGGACCTTTTCAACATACTTGTACCATTTGGTCGGATCTTCCATACTCATCTTGGCTAATACTGGAACAATGATACTATTCATCCTCTCAATTTGACCATTAGCCCTTGGCAAACCTGTTGTTATCTTCAAATGTAGAATAACTTCTTCACAGTATTTTTGGAAATCAGTCGAAGTAAATGCTGCTCCTCGGTCGGAAATAATTTGAGTAGGATTCCCAAATGTGATGCTTTGTAGGCTTAATTTGGTTATGGCGTCTTTTGCTGTTGTGGACTTAGTAGGGTACAACCAACAAAATTTGGTAAACGAGTCTATAACAGCAAATACGTGATTATATGTCTTGAGGGGGGTTTCTTCTTTTGGCAACGGATTAAGTTCACCTTCTTGCTTGCCTTTCTTTCTATCTATCACAATACAAGGAACGCAGTTGGAAATATGGAACTTGATCTTCTCTTCAAGATTAGGAATGTAATAATCGCGACATATTAAATCTTTGGTCTTTTTGACAGCAAAGTGTCCATTCTCGTGGGCTTGTCGAATCACTTCTCTTTGAATACCTTGCGGCACCACCAAAAGTTCGTTGTCGTTCACAATTTTGTAAAGTATCTCACCTTTGAGAAAGTAGTCTTTATAGCTTTTTGTTGTTTTTAATATTTCCATTGCGGTTAAAAGGTTTTCATCTTGCATTTGAGAACGTTTAATTTTTTCGACAATTCCATGTTCTTTCGAAATAATCATGACAGGATAACGGGAAAGTGCATCTACATGTCTCATTTGTTTTCCTGGTCGATGCTCCACGGTGTAGTTATATTCTTGAAGAAAAAGTATCCAACGCGCGACACGAGTACATAGGTCTCTTTTCTCTAGCGTCTTTGTAAATGCGTTGCAATCGCTTACGATTTTAAAATGTGTCCCAAGCAAGTACACTCTGAATTTCTTCAACGCTTCGATAACGGCAAGTATTTCTAACTCATAACTTGAATATTTTTTCTCTTGATCGGTCGTCTTTTTACTCATGTAGTATACTGGGTGAAGCTGGTCGTCATCAGGAGACTTTTGTAATAGGACTGCGCCGTACCCTTCCATTGATGCATCGGTATGAACTTCGGTTCCATAGTTTTGTTGATAAATTTTTAATACTGGTTGCTGACTCATAATGGATTTTAGCTGATTAACTGCGACAATCTGTGCATCCTTCATCTCAAATTTGCAGTTTTGTTTCTTCAGGTCGGTTAGCGGTTTAGCAACAATTGAAAAATTAGGTATGAACTTACGGAAATAACTCGGTAAACCCAGAAAGCTTTCCAGTTGCTTTAAATTCTTCGGGACAGGAAATTTTACCAGAGCCTCGATCTTATCAGGAGAGGGTGCAATCTGTTTATTTTCAATTACATACCCAAGGAACTGTATTTTCCTCTTTAAAAAATGGCACTTCCTCAAATTAATCTCCAAACCATATTCTTCGCAAAGTTTTAAAACAAGTTGTAGATTTTTGACTGCTTCATTTTCATCTCTAGCAGTGATTATTATGTCATCTATGTACGGTAATGCTATGCCTTTTCTAGTCAGGTCACGAAATATTGCGTTGACATGGCGCTGGAACACTCCGGGTGAGTTGCATAAACCAAATGGGACTTTCAAAAATTGATATTGCCCACTATGTGTTACAAAAGAGGTATATTTCCTGTTTGATGCCTCAACAGCCACGTGAAAAAATCCATTCTTGAGATCAATCGTAGAAAATATGTTGGCGTCTTGGAGTCGATCAAGTTGGTCTTCTATCAACGGTAATGGATACCTATCTTTCACCATCATCTTATTTATCTTGCGGAAATCAATACAGAGTCTCGGTTCACCATTTTGTTTTTTGACTAAAACCACTGGACTGCAGTATTCGGACTCGGATGGTTCAATTATACCGTCTTGTAACCATTTTTCCACTTGGAGGTCGACAATATTTCTTTCAGAAATTGGCAAACGTCTTGGTGCACTGTGGACTGGTGTTTCGTCCTTAAGAATAATCTTCATTTCGACATTTGTAGTTTTTGATTTAGCTGGTTGATAGCGTTCTATCAATTTCTGTACTTCCAGCTTAGCCTTATCACTAACGCTCTCTTCAATGTCGATTTTGCTCACGTTACCATCCTCTAATGTGTTCAAAAGCATAATTTTGTGGATTTCTTCGTCGGCTTCACTTAGTAATTTCCGTATTTTCAAACCATCGGGTGAAATACTTATTTCATCAAAATCACAAAATGCATTGCCCAAAATTAGGTCTACGTCAATTAAATTGGGTGGAACAACATGTAGAGTCAAAGCATAATTGTCGTCGTTGATTTTAATGTTTTGCTCAAAATTTCCAAGCGGCTTAATTTTATTTTGGTTACCAAAACCAACAAGGTAAAAATCAGATTTGGCAAGTTTCGGTTCATTCAGCTTCTTGTAAGTATCATAAGATATTATATTAAATTTACTTCCCGTATCGAACAATGTTCTTGCAGTAAACGGTTGTTGACTTAAAAATTGTACATCAAACTCCATGGGATTTCGTTTTATTGTTACTAGCTGGCGAACGTTTGCTATTTCTTGTTTAGCTGGACAGTCTTTAGATATGTGTCCAAATTTGTTGCAGCCAAAACATTTCACGCCTTTATCTTTGTCCTTACAGTTTCTAGACTCATGACCATTTTTGCCACAGTTAAAACAAGGTTTCCCCTTAACGTCGTTCTTTGGTTTATTTGATGCAAATCCTGCATGTTTTTGCGTAGTCGTTTTCTTTACCATAGTCTCATAACACTTCAATTTCATTTTAAAATTGTCTAAATTTGTAGCGCCGTATAAAATGGATTTGTTTATAGTTAAATCATTTATTCCGTCGATAACATATTCCATCAGGGTACTTTCATCAATATTACCACGTGAGGCTAATTTTTTCATATTAAAAAAATATTCATGAACAGATTCGCCTCTGTTCATTTTGCGCTCTATCATCATTTTATGCAATTGTGCACTATTCACAGTTGCGCCAAATTCGTTCCTCAACGCTCTCGTCAATTTTGCATACGATGTGATACCTCGCTCACTCGTTATGAATAATCTGGCTATCCCTTTTAACGACTTTTTAGCGAAAATAAACTTCTGAAATTCATCAAAACCCATGATAGTTGAAGTTTCATCAAACTCCTCTATCCATGATTCAATCGGCATATTACCATCGCCGTCAAACGAGGGAATAGATTCTTCAATGTCTCTGTAGTTTATTGCAAATCGTTGCATGCTCAAAGAATTTGTTTTTCCTTCTTTAACTAACTGTTGTTTAACGTTCCTATGTTCATAAGTATTGGTGCATTTTGAGTAACTCGTGGTTTTGTTTTTGTTTTGATTTCTTACTACTCTGTCTCTGCCGGCGTTAGCATTGTGTTTCTCCTTTGCAGCGTCGTCACCTCTGAGAGTATTGTTTTCTACGTCGTTAAATACAATGGTTTCATCATTTTCGTCGTTAACATCATCATCGTCGTCATCATCATCATCATTATTGTCATAATCACCGTCGTTGCGCTTGTTATAATCTTCGCTGCACTCGTCATTATCGTCGTTCTCGGCATTGCTTTCAACATCATCGTCGTTCTCTTGACAACATAACAATTGTCCCTTCTTCAAGTTGATAAATATGTGTTGAAACAGATCGGCGTAGTTGTAACTCAAACCTAAAACATTACACACAGCAACCAAATCTCCGTCGTTTAGGTTCTCTTCGACGTATTTTCTTTTAAGTACATAAACGTCGTCGTCCACATCGAAGACCAACCCTAGGAACTGGCGTAGACGTTTTCGGTTATCGCGGTCTCCTTCTTCCTCAAAAACGAATTTGTGCAGTGCAGTAATCGTCGTTTTCTTTGCTCTCAAAATATTGTTCCTTACGTCCAGAAAATCACCTAAAGCACTCATATTTCTGTCTCTTGCTTTTACTCGCTGCTTTTCAAAATAGTTTTTGTTTTTCTCGATTGCTTTTTCTGAGAAGTCGGCGTATCTCTTTTCGACACGAAATTTACTTTTAAACGTGCTCTCTTTACTATGAAACGACTTTGAACATTGATTCACTGGGGTTGTTTTTCAATGAATAAGTTTCTCTTTTTTTTCACAACACTTTCAAATAAATTATCCTTGGTTGAGCCCCCAATTTTGTAGAGACATGATTTTAGATAAAATTCTAAAACCGGCTGGTTTAAGAGGTAGATGAAGACTGACTCACACAATTGAGTATGCGTGCCTAGGTGTTTTTTTTTTCTCTCCCACATATATGGAAACTATATCCAAATCTGAACCGATTTCAATAAAATTAAGCAAACAAATTTGTTGGACAAATTCCATCACATTCCAAATTTCATTGAAATGTGGCGCACACAGCGTGTTTAATGCATCAAATACATGAAATCGGCCGAAAATATATATGGGAGCTATATTCAAATCTGAACCGATTTCAATATAATTTAGCAAATTTATTTTTGTTTCAAATTCCGTTACGCATTCCAAATCGATCTGTTATCGATCAATAGATATGTGCATACAAAATCTAAATTTTTGGGAGATATCTCCGATTCTGATGCTATATCTCCAGTTGGAATTTTAAAAATGTATATAGCCTATGTTACTTTCAGGCGATGTTGTATACTTGGAAAATTTCAGGAGAATCGGTTCAGCGGTTTTAGAGTCCATTAATTACATGTGTGCCAAAATGCATTCAATTCGTCAAAAACTTTAATTTTATGCTGATCAAGAATATATGCAAGTACTTTAATTGGTCGGATATATGTACTTTGCAACACATCGAAATAGTGTTGCAATTGTAAGGACAAAATAAATATTAAAACAAATTGAAATATGGTTAGGGGCTCTAAATATTCGCAACCTGCTTTGCAAAATTTTTTTCTACACACTAAGAGCACATTCGTTTGAAAAATGGGTTTCCAAAACACCGATATTGTGGTGGTGTCATTATTTGTTGGATATTACAAGAACCTGGTAAAATTTGTTAGACTCTTCGGCTTGGAAAATTACTCTTTGTAATTACTCTACAGGTCGCGATTATGGCCTGATCCTTACGAAATTTAGCATGGAGGTGGGGTTAGGGAATAGAATATTGCTTTTGGGTATGATCGCAAAATCGGGTAACATTTAGTGGGTGATATAGACCATAACATTTGTGTCAATTCTGAACGTTACTTAGATACAGATTGTAAATATATCGCATATGTATAGCAAAATATATACCATGTGGACATACAAAGGAAATGAAAAATTTTGTCAATTCAGAATGCTCTCTTGGCATAAAAGAATAAAATCTAAAAAACACATAAAATGATGTCAATAATGATGTTAATATAGATTTTGTAGTATTTTGTGAATTTTTTTTGTCGTATGTGATTTTTTGGTTGGGTTTATTATACATTCCTCCAAATTCAGACTTTGAAATATACATTAAGCACGCAAAGTTTCTGAAAGATGTTTCATGTTTAAAGTCAGCAAATTTTGATCTTATTTGTCTTGGTGATTTCAACTTACCAAGTATATCGTGGATCCCTAAAGAAAATTCCTGTATCGTCTGCAGGCTCAGCTAGTAGAATGGACGAATTCTGGGAAGCTATATTTGACCAAGGACTTTTCCAAATAAATAATGTTTTTAATGTCAAGTATAGAATTTTAGATTTAGTATTCTCCACAACCGTTAACCTTTCATTATGTAGATGTGCGCCGTTTGTCGAACCGGAGGATAATTATCACCCAACCCTCAAATTAACTCTTCATCTTAAAACTCAAATAACATCCAAACCACTCAATAAAAAATATCCTTTAACTTTTCCAAAATTAACATCGATTTGTTACAATACAATCTGGCGTCTTGAAGGTGATATTGATTATTGCATTTCCGACTTTTATAATATGTTAAATGATGCCTTTAAACTAACAGACCCTAGTTCAAATTACGCGCCAAATGGAGGCTCGCCATGGTTTACTCCATATTTAAGACGTTTACGTAATAAATAAAGTAAACTTTTTAAGAAATTTAAAAAAAAAGTAACTCAAATAAGTATAATACTGAAAATTTAAAATATTATTCGGCATATCTACAAAGAATTAGAAATAGTTTTCAACGCAACCCAAAAAACTTCTATAATTTCGTGAATTCTAAAAGAAAAGTTCATGAATTCCCTAGCTGTATGAAATTCGGCAGCACAGAGGCTACCGATGATTCTGATATTGCAAACATGTTGGCAGATTTTTTTCAGAATAGCTATTCAACATTTGCTTCCACTACCAATTACAGCTTTAACATTAATTGACTGAATTTTTTGCCCCAAATTTTGCTTACGGAAGAAGAGGTTTTAAATGGTTTAAAAACTTTAAAAAGTTCGATCACCCCAGGTCCAGACGGAGTACCGGTAAACGTTCTTAAATTATGTGCAATTGAATTATACATACCACTTATGAAATTATTTAATTACTCTTTATCTTTAGTCTACTTTCCTTATTTTTGGAGATCTAGATATATAATTCCTCTCCATAAAACTATTAGTCGTTGCAATATTGAAAATTACAGGGGTATTGCTTAGCTTAGTGCAATTTTTTTTTTGATTTTTTTTTTTTTTTTTTTTTGAATTTTTGGTTTTGCTTAGGTTAACACACTTTGTGGCACCAATTTTTTCACCGTGTCAACACGGTTTAGAGGTAGGTCAACTTTGACTAATCTTACGAAATTAGCAAGCTATTTTCATAATGGTTTTGCTAATAAATTTCAAACTGATGCCGATGATACCGATTTTAGTAAAGCTTTTGACACTGTCGTACATAGTTTATTACTCCACAAGCTTGATATAATGGGCTTCCCTACATTATTGTTAGACTGGATTTCATCATAACTTGAAAACCGTACTCAAAAGGTGTCTTTCATAAATACCATTTCAAAAAATATTCTAGTCCATTCTGGTGTTCCCCAGGGAAGCCATTTAGGGCCATTACTTTTCGTTCTCTATCTCAATGATCTTGCGTCAGTTGCAAGGTTTTCCAAAATTCTAATGTTTGCAGATAATTTTAAGCTGTTCATTAATCTCGATTCTCTCAATAGCTCATTACATTTACAACATGATCTACATTCCATTGTAAATTGGTATGGTATAAATGGCATGCCACTAAATGTTAAAAAAATGCAAAAAATTATCATTATTCAGAAATAGACATATTCAATTTGATTACTTCGTAGGTTCATACAAATTGGAGAATGTAGACTCATTTATTGATCTTGGTGTTATTTTGGACAATAAACTTTGCTTTAACTTGCACATTGAATCTAGCGTTAATAAAGCAAAGTCTCTTCTAGGTTTCATTAAGCGCTGGTCTAAAGAGTTTGAAGACCCTTACGTAACTGAACGCTAGTTCGACCTATATTAGAGTATGGTTGCGTGCTGTAGAGTCCATTTTATAAATGTTACTATAATTCAATAGAAGCAGTTAAAAAACAATTCATTATATTCGCTCTCAAAGGTCTGCGCTGGAATCCGACTGAAGCACTCACTTAGGAGCTGCCAGATTTGTATTTTTGCTCGTTGTTGTGTGCTTTGTAATAATAATCCTTTTCCTAATACCGGCTGATGTTTTACTGTTTCCCTTCAATACTAACCCTCCATGGTGCGGACTATGGGGTGTACGCGCTCCCTACACACTGGGAGGTGGGGCGGCTAAGAGTGGCGTTGGCGAAATAGCATCAAATTTTAGAATAAGTTTAGATTTGTTCGAATTAGTCACCTTTGGCACGAATTATGGCCTTCAAACGGCCAATGAAACCGTCACACGCTGCCCGAATGTTGCTCTGTGGCGTTTTGGCCCATTCCCGGCGAAGCGCTTGCTTGAGGTGATCGACACCTTGGTATTTTTTAGTGCCAACCTTGCATTCCAAAATACTCCTGACACAATAGTCCAACAGATTGTTATCCGGATATTTTGTAACCATTCTTGGGTGGCGCGTGCTGTTTGCGATGGTGCTGAGTCCTGTTGGAATGTCCAAGGTCTGCGCCAAAATGTTTGGGTGCCCAAGGCTTTAACACACCCTCCAGAATATTTTCGCTATAACATTCGGCATTTATTCTGATGCCACGGTCGATTAATACGAGCGGAGAGCGACCATCGGTTATTATGGCGGCCCACACCATCAACATGGCCGGCGCTTGAGTTCTGGTGACCAACCGAAGGTGCACATTTTCAACTGACCTCTTTGGCAAGTAAACACGATCGTTGTGTTTGTTCGGCAGTTCACCCCTTTCGGACAAGCGAAGCAACTCTTTAGCTCTTTTGAGTCTATTTTCTTTCAGTTGCGGTATAAGTTCTTGCACTATGTGGAATTTCAATGGCTTTGCCCCGAGCTAATTTTTCAATATTTACCGAATGGAATGTTGCGATATGTGGGTTTTGAGCCAAATATAAAGATATCAAACTATCACGCTCGAACTCCATCACGAATAACTTTTTTTCTGGGAAATTCTCACCAAAATGCTTTTGTACGCTTGTAAACAATATAATGAGCTGTCACTGGAATAATTTTTACAGCTGTCGGAAGAGTGGCTTAGAAATGACAGCAGTCTGAAGTTGGTTGCAGATTTTTCATCTCACCCTGTATTTGCTGATTTCGTAAACAAGAAAATCATATAGATGAGTATAAATTTGGAGATACAGAGGGGCCTCTTGCATTTGGAGATGATCGCAAAATATTTAGGAGTTCAAAAAAAAACAAAAATAGAAAACTGTTTAGGCTTTATCCCTTTATTGTTGTTTTTATAAAAACAAAGTAGCATTACCATGTAAGTCGGTTTTGTCTGTTACAATAAAAACCCCTTCGTCGACCGTGCCTTGTCTATTAATAGAACAGTGTGGCTTGTGTGTTTATTTGAGGTAGAGCGTCATTTGACAGAACAATTTGTATTATATCTAGTTTGGTTGATGTTGAAAATGAGATATATAGGTTCACGTTTTGGTATAGCCCCCATGCAGCAGTATGGTATTTTGATAATTTAATGGGTTCTAACTCCCGTGGCGAAACATTTTATGCAGAGGTCCATGTTTTTGTATAGCCCCATATAACAGTACCTCCCAATATTCGGTATTTTGATCATTTGTGGCACATTTTATCATGGATTTGTCCAAAAATTGGTATTTGTAGTTCGTAAAGATTTCTAGCTCCTGTGGCGGAACATAGTTTATATAGGTCCTCGTTTTCGTATAGCCCCCACATAATGGCACCTCTGGATATTCAGTATTTTGATGATTTTTGCCACATTTTTCCATGAACCCCCATACAACAACCTTAGCCACTCTATGTTTTTTTGAAGCACGTTTGAGTTCAGATACTTTATCAAAACTCAAAACGTTATAAATCGTTTGTAGACACAAGCTTACCTCTTACCTCAAATAGCCAAATTGTTTCCTTAACCAAATTCAACCAATAGATCTAATTACTGATTTTACGATAAAATCTCAATCTGATTAAAGAAAATTGCACATTTAAATTTTATTTGCAATCATCATCATTAACTATTTATCGATTGTGGGAAAAGCAAATTAAATGCGGTTTTATGCATTCAATAAAATCTCTTCAAAATGCATTTTTCTGGAATTGATTTGGCAGAGAGGTTGCAGTAATAAATCATCTTAAGGACATACTCATCAGTGCACACAATCATTCAAGAGGAATTATAATCTAGGAAATTATTGTCCTTTGAACAGAATGTAGTAATATCCATCCAATCAAGTACTATATTTATGTTGTTGCTTGTATGTGTGTGTGGGGGGAGGAGTAGCGGGGAGAGGAACATCAGAATTACAGTGGAGTGCTGAAACACAATGATGTGAAAATTATTAAATTACATTGGAATTTAAATAAAATGCAGAACTAGAAATCGTCGTATCTCCCATACAGAAGAACTTATTTCCTTAACAAAATGTGTAACTATAGTCTGCAACATTCAACGTCTGTCACTGTTCATTGTTATTGTTGTATGTACCATGGAAATTACGTTACATTCGTATGATAGAGAAAGTTGACGGAAACCTCCCTGCAGGAGGAGAAGCTAATTTAACAATGGAAACTTCTTAAAATACTGCTGCCACCGATGCAATGTCAAAAGTAAGTCTCAACATTGTCACGACAACCAACATCATGACGCACGACGAGAAAGAAGGAAAAGGAAATTGTCTGAGCACCAGTAGTTTTTCATGCAACGGAACAACGAAGCTGCAAACACGCCAACTAACAACCAACTGAAATACATACATACATACGAACATGCTGTGAATACATATAGTTGGCATGACATACAATCATCCCATTGGTACCCACAGTTAAATGTGCAGAAATAATGTGTCCCGGTGCGTTGGCGGAAAAGTGCCGATGACAATGTATCTTTGGAGCTACTAAGAAAATTAAATAGTTGAGAGGGAACTTAGGTTGGTAGACAGTATTTAACAAAAGTAAAAGAATTAAAATATTTACATTACCAACAATCAACGGAAATACTCAATAATTTTGGCCGGACCGGCTAAAATTTGGACAATGGGTTTCTCACCGCAACGAACCCTCAATAACAAATTGTAGCTCAGTCTGTAGAAAATATTTACAATTTTCTGACCTTTTTTACACCCTCCACCTTGGAAAGGAGGTATATTAACTTTGTCATTCCGTTTGTAACATGCCTAAATATTTGTCGTAGACCCCATAATGTATATATATTCGTAATCAGCATAAAATTCTAAGTCCGTCTGTCTGCCTGTTGAAATCACGATACAGCCCACATTAATTGACGTAGAGCATCAACATTTAGCAGAACAATTTGTATTGTGTCTAGGATTGTTGGTATTGAAAATGAGATATATCGGCACACGTTTTGGTATAGTCCCCATATAACGGTACCTCCCGATTGGTATTTGAAGATAATAATGGGTCCTAGTTCGTGTGACGAAACATATTATGTATAGGTCCACGCTTTGGTACAGCCCCCATATAACGGTACCTCCCGATATTCGGTATTTTGATGATTAATTTTCCACATTTTTTCACGGATTTGTCTAAAAATTTGTATATTTTGGTCATAATGGGTTCTAGATCCGGCAGCAAAACATTGTCTTTTTGGAAATACGTGCTACAAGCGCACCAAAGTTACTAGAAGCGTACCAAAGTTACAAAAAAAGGTACTAATTATATTTATTATTGAGCGATTAAGAGATGTTAGAGCTTTGAATTTCTGTACGTAGATTTGTTATATATCAGACAAAAAGGTTTAGACAAAAATTTTTGAAGGGTATGAAAAGAACTGACGGTATCACATATTTTTAATTCAAAAGAGCTACATCTCAGAATTTAGGTATGCCTAAAAGTGTACAAAAATATTAACATGTATTCAATACTTTTTAAACAAATGGAGACACCACGAAAATCCATACCTCTGAATTTTTATACCCTATACCTGGTAAGGGTATTATTTGTAAAATGGAGAAGGAAGCGAGATGGACCCATAGTTACTATTAAGTATCTTTATAGAATCACTTTCTGAGTCGATTTATTAAGGTCGGTCAGTCCGTTTGTCCATGTATTTTTGTGAGCAAAATCGCAGGTCGCATTTATTATCCGATTGATTTTTTGGGCCCCAGGACGAACCTTATTGAAATTGGTGAAAGTCGGTTCAAATTTAGCTCCCATATATATCTTCAACCGATTTCGGCTTATTTGTGCACAAAATGGCCAATATCAGTCCAAATAACCTGAATTTTGGCACATCCGACTGATTTCTTCGACGGATATGGCCAATCGTAGACAAGGAAATCATATAGATGAGTCTAAATTTGGACATACAGAGGGCCCTTTTTCTTTTGGAGATGATCGCAAAATATTTAGGGGTTTAAATGAACCAAAAACAGAAAAAAAAATCCTAATCACACAATTGAATTCAATCGACACGCCTGAGACGAGAGTTAAGGACAGGGAAGAATTTTAGCATTTCGGATGGCCATTGGATTATATTTAGCAGTAAAATTGACCACAGCAACTAACTGCACAACGGAGAGCATAAATATTGGGCAATTGTCCCGGTTTAAAATGCTAAGGGTAATATCTGGGCAGTGCTTCGTGACATAATTTCAAGGCGAAATCTTCCAAAATGGATTTGAACATAAGAGGGCTTCTAACATATTGTAGTGTTGTAGGGTACTTGTTACTTGTTTTACATTAAATTTGGAAATGCGTACTATAACTTGGTATAGAGTGTAGGAAAAGATTGTGCATTTCGGTAATTGGATTACTGTGGGTGTGTTGCTTTTTGATAAGAAGTTGAATTTGAAAATCTGTACGAAAAGTACTAAATGCTACTTAATGCGGTAGATAGATTTGGAAAAGAGCTAGAACTGTGTATTTTGGTATTAGGATCACTTTGATTGTACGGCGTGTGGATAAGGAAATACATTTGAAAATGCCTACTATAAGGTGTAAGAAAAGTACTGAATTTGGTTAGAGTGTGGGAATAGAGCCGGAATTATGAGTGTTGATATACGGATCACTGTGTGTGTGTAAGATGCACACAATGCGTTGTAAGCGTGTGCTTCAGTGTGAATGGGGTTTACTTTGAATTTTGAAATAAGAAATGTCCAACATTGTTCTGCCATCCAGAATTGTAAAATTTGCTACACTATGCAACATGGAATGCTACTTCGTATCGAGATAACACTGATTTTTGGAAAAGTGTACTAATGTTGTTAATTTATTTCCAATTGAAGTAAGGGACGTTTCTTAATATTCTCCCAAAGTACTCCCATGAAACACTTAAAAAAGGTGCTCTCTTTAAGTTGGGAGCTGTATGGTCTATTTTCGATTCTTTCAAGCGGAATGGCAAACTTAAAATTTTCATAGTTATATCGCATTTCGTTGGCATTTCTTTACTCAAAATAGCATAATTTTGAATATTTCGCAGGTTTAAGAAACGTCTTAAGAATTTTTCAGATATGCCCCTATCTGTAAGCCACAGCATATTTATGTAACAACTACAAATTTTACAAAACTTTATTGTCATGGAATTAAATAAACAACGAAGATTCACTTGTGTACTCGATCCCATCTTTATATTTTACTATGGGCTTTCACTAAAATAAGCAGGTAAATCTCTTTCAAGGGGAAACTTAAAAGTTGGAAATCGATATATGTAAAAGAAAGTTGTGTTAGTTATTACGCTTATAACTTAAGAACCGCTGATCTGATTTTAATGAATCAAAGAAATTCGGAATAAGGATAAAAAAGAATTGTACAATAGTAATGTTTTATTTTGCATGATTTTTTTCATTTTGATGTACTATTTTTGAATGTGCATTTGTAGTGTTTTTTTTTTTTTTTTTTTTTTTGAATTCTAATTCATGTGTGGTCTTTGGGAAGTTAAAAGAGACAACGGAAAAAACTGGTAGTTATAGATTTTATGTATATGTTGGGTGAAACTATACGAATAAAATCATTTCAGAAGAGGAAAAGCAATGAACAAAAAAATCAATATTTTATTGTGTACGAACGGTTTTTTCAATTCGATGATGATGTCGAAATAATTTAACGCGTTAAAGTTAAATAATAACTACTTTTTCAAAATCGCTAACAAAAAAGAGAGAAATAGTAGAGGGAGTTGGGCATTTAGTAAGAAAGGAATTTCTATCCTTTCAGAAATTCTTCCTAAACTTTCAAGATACCTTAAATCACTTTTGCAGGTTATGATATGGGTTATAACCTCCGGATAAGGGTACCACCAAATTTCAAGTATATTTTACATTTTAACCATATTTTTAATACTAATTTCTGCAAATGGTGGTAATTTGCGAAGAAACCATTCGTGCAAAAAGCGATCACGGTTTGGTACCACCATACTATGATTTAAGCAATTTTCGGAGTCTTGGCCATTTTTTTGCCCTTATTTGGGGGTATTCGCATAAAATTTTCAATTTTCATAGGAGGGCTCATCTTGGTCTTGACAACATTCATCAATTGATTTGAATAAAAAATCTATTTAGGCTACCCTGGGGTAGAGAACCATCTTATAGATAATTGCCCACATAGGCATTTATTTAAGGGTAGTCGCTACATTAGTGTACCCCAAGTCTACTTTTCCAACCAATGTGAGGTCAGAAAAGAAAATTTTGTATTCTATTAAATTTGTAATTATTGGTTGGTGACGTAGATTTGGAATGTATGTCTATATGAAATAAACGCCGAAATGTCAAACTGGGACTCATTCAGTCTGAAATTGTGGCAGAAACATGAAAAGATACAAATATTAGAAAGTAGAACGGGACCGAACATTTGTTAATCGTCATTGAATTATACTAGAACGGAAAAAAAGGGACTTTTTGCTGTCCCTAACGCACAATTTAAATGACAAAAAAATTAATTTCCATCGAGCGGTAATGGGTGTAAAAGAGTAATTGTCTGTGACTATTCTGAAATCATTCCGTCCTCAATTATGAGGTGGACAAAACTAAATACCACACAGCATTCTAAAAGATGGAAATACAAATTCGAAAGCTTTTTAAGCTTTAGCTAAGCTTTACCAAAAAAAAAAAACATCCAAAAAATTGAGCTGAGTTTTAACCCGGGGCTATTTTAGATGTTCTATATCATATAGGTTTTTAACACTCAAATTAAAGCCTATGACTGAAAAATAAGATCAGGTTATTCAAAATATTTAAAACCGGCGGTAGACGAACATCTATTATAATTTTGGCAATGAATATTTTTTTCTATTTAGAAATCACTATGGAGTCAGCGATTTATTGTGCTTTAAAAAATATACGTTGCAGCCAATGTACGAGCCGGCAACGCGGACCGGGCCAGCTAGTAACAGGGTTTCTATTTACTACCCTGTTAATTACAGCAAATAAAATTGTAATTTCTGCATCGTTTACCCAGAAATTCACTTTAGCGTTAACATATTTTTTTAAAACAGTGAAAATTAAAAGATGCACATTTAGTTTTCTTTCATTCTCCTAAAACACAATATTTTCGCGGACACTTACAGAAAATGACGCTTTTGACACATCTTAACACATCTTAAATAAAATATCTGACATTTGATCTAGCATACTTAACCTGGTTTCCCAACGTTCTTTGGCTATGTATCCTATAACTTGTTATGCGAATCTTCTTCTTCTTTCTTTGTGTATGTCCTTAATATTCTATTTTGAAACATCAGTATGTTTTCTCTTCACATAAATCATCTAACAAAAACGCACCCCACTTCGTGGAACACATTCAAAGTAAATTATATTTATTTTTATAAATCTCAATGGAAGCAACACTGCTGCGGTGACTTGATAGATGGTCGTGGAATTTAGTGGAAGAAAAGCGGAAAAACGTACTTTATATTATAAGCCCTGAAAAGACATCATCGCTTAGCGCCAAATCAAATGTAAACGCTCGAACTCAATCCGCATAACGTTTGGCACTGCACGTCTAGCGCTGTCTGCTGAAATGTTATTCGCTCTGATATTGCCATTTCATTCGCAAACTATTACTTAAGTACATACAGGAAGTGGGATGTCGTTCTCGTCGTCTCCAACTGTTGAATCATGAATAGTGGCTTTCTAGTTCCTTCCTGATTGCTACTACCACTGAATGTCTTTATTTGATTTTATTATCTATCAAATTGTGTTTGCTAAACACAGCTCGGAGAAGGATTCACAAAGACTCTTTAGTAGTTTGTTTTTTTCGTACATCGCGTTCGTGTGTATTTTAGTTGGAAGTTCTGGGATATAGGAGGGGAAACATAATTGTGGTATTAGATCTTAACATGAAGCGATGATTTCTTAATGTTAGAACACTGGTGTGGATTATTGAAACACCAAAAAACATAGGTTTTATTCAAAATAAAACAGTAATTAGTAAAGTTATTTTAAAATCCATAAAAAAATATATTATTTTTATTCAAATCATACTAGGAAAAATTAAATCAACAATTTTACTTTTATATCCTAGTGAACATTTCTCCAATTTAAATTCTTAAGTGCAAATTTTCATAAAACAAAATAAATCCATCCAGTTATTTCATTAGAGAACCTTTGTACGCATATCATGATTGCAATTCTATAACTTTGCTACAGAATATACAATAATCTAATATTTTCACTATTTTTGCACATGTTTATAACAAACCCATCTCGATGCGCGAAAACTACTAAAACTTGTAGTCAAAATTAAGTGAAAACATTTTAAAAAGTATCAGTCGGTTTAGCCGAGAGATGTATACCCTATCCAATTTTCGATTATTCAAACGGTTGATCCCCTATGGAGTAGGTTCCAAAGGAATGGGCCAATATTGCTCATTTCGTATCGGACCTAAATAAATATGATATAAATATTGCGAAGTGCCAGGTTTGGACTGTATTGGTACTACCTTCACTTTGTATGAGATATGTGATAATTTTTAGAAAATGTTAACATGTGCGTGAGGTACCAGATATAGTCGACCAAAGTATTCCATTTTCACACTTCATCTAATACAGATAAAACAAGTAAGCAAAGGCTATAGCCGGGCGGGGCCGACCATGTGATACCCTTTCGATGATTTCACTTTTGAAATTATGTCACGGAGCACTGGCCAGATATTACACTTAGGGGCATTAGCCCAATATTTACGAACTCCCTCGTGCTGTTAGTTGTTGTGGTCCATTTTACAGCCAAGTATAATCCAATGATCATCCAAAATGCTAGACTTCATACCAATTCTTAACTCTCTTCTCTGGCAAAACTCCGTGTAGACTGGTTTCAATTGTATGATCAGGAAAATGTTTCTGTTTTTTTTAATCTTTTGCTATCATTTCCAAAAGCAAGAGGCCCCTCCATGTCTCAAAATTTAGACTCATCTATATGTTTTGCTTGTCTGCGATATTTAGCTATATTCGTCAACCAAATCAGCATAAAAAAGCTAGAAGTTCGCCTTTTGTGTATATTGGATTTCGCCTGTAAATTATTTTCAGGGTTTCGGTAGAAATAAATATTTTTTCACACAAAAGTAGTGGTCCATTCAACCCGATGTCCTAAACTCTAACTTCATGCGAGATTTCGTGTCCTTTGTTTCTGTTTGTGACCGTGTAACGGCTGAAAATTCATTAATACCATTATTGGCACCTTTTTATGCGATTTTTTAGATTTATCCTTTTATGCTACGGGGGCATTCTGAATTGACAACTTTTTGTCAAAATCGATCCAGCCATTCTTCAGATATAAGCATTCTAGCTAGCATCCCCTTCCTTTGTATATATACATAGTATATATTTCGCTATATATATCAGATATATTTACTATCGGCATCTACATAACGATAAGAATTGACCTGTTCGTCTATTTGTGATTTCGCCGGGATTAAAATCGCCGTTTAATGGAAAATTTGACTTTTATTTAACACAAATGTTATTGGGTCTATTTCACCCACTAAATATTAACCGATGAGCATCAAAATTGGAAGATTTCTACCCAGCCGTAAGCTCTATTCTGTAGAGCAACTGCAAAATTACAGTTTTTGGTCCATTTCAACCACTTAATATTATGCAACCACTAAATAAAAGCAATAGGCTTCTCTTCTGGACCTATCCCCACCTCCATTCTAAATTTCGTGGAGATCGGGCTATAATTGCGACCTGTAGAGTGATTACAAATTAACATGTACAGACGGACGGACATACATAGCTAGATCGACTCAGCTCGGCGAGATAAAAAGATCCATATAAACTTTCCTATGTGGGAAACCATTATTTCGAGGTGTTATGATACTCCCAACACATAGTATTGTAGGGTATAAATATTATTATGGGTAAAATTACAAGAAAATCAAACATTTATATCCAATTTTATGAGAAATCACAAATTCAACATTCATCTTAGGTTTCTGGTTGAGAGAAATATTTAGATATAGCAAGTTATAAAGAATAGCTGACTTGCTTCGCAAAAATCTCTTACATCACATTTTATAGGAGTTATAATTATTAAAAATTTTTGAACCTTTGTGAGGAGTGGACCGATATTGTCCATTTTCCTACCTGGCCGATGAAAATATTAGGATTATCAAGGTTAGAGCAAAATCAAAACCGAGTTTCGACCTTTTTTTTTTGGGAGAGGTACTAAATGGAGTTCACCGAAATTGCCCATCTCCGAACCCGATCTAAGTTTGATGATAATATTATGATGGACCAAGTTGGAACTAAATCGGATACTCCCTTCGAGAGTTATAGTGCGCACCACCCAGACAGACAGACAGACGGACGGACATCGACACCAAATGCCCTGAAATAGATTTGGTCCAAAGAGACCTAGGGTCTAAAACCGTTATTTCGATGAAGCACGTTTTGGCCGCATCATATAATATATACCTATGCCATACGAGGGCATAAAAAGCAAAAAACCTTTACTAGACATATTTGTACCTTTTACAAATTTTAATAGACAACAAGTAAACAAGCATTAAGTGAAAAATATCTTAAAAACTAAAAGTATCGGGATTTAATATATAAACTAGTTTTATTTTAAATTGCAAATACCAGCGAAATCAGTTAGAAATCGGTAGTAGCAGTTAAAGCTTTCAAAATATCAGCAAATGGACGGCACCGTTATATGGGGGCTATACAAAAAAGTGAACCTATAAAAGGGTTGGAATATATTGAATACTTAAACTACAAATTGTAAACAATTAGTTCGAAAAATCAACATGTGTCCTTACGGGTGAGATAAAAAAACTGCAACAAAGTCAAATGCCATAATTTTTACATTTTTTTAAATTTTATTGAATGAAAGCAAAAAATCTCTTATATAGCATCAAATTTTAGAATAAGTTTCAATTTGTTCGAATTGATCACCTTTGGCACGAATTATGGCCTTCAAACGGCCAATGAAACCGTCACACGTTGCCCGAATGTTGCTCTGTATTTTAGCCCATTCCTGGCGAAGCGCTTGAATGAGGTGATCGACACTTTGGTATTTATTAGTGCCAACCTTGCTTTCCAATAGTTTAACGGATTAGTATCCAGAGATTTTGGTGACCATTGTTGCCTGGAAATATAGCGAGGAACCTCATTTTGTAACCATTCTTGGGTGGCGTGTGCTGAGACATGTTGGTATGTCCAAGGTCTGCGGCCAAAATGTTTGCGTGCTCAAGGCTTTAATACACCCTCCAGAATATTTTCACGATAATATTCGGCATTTATTCTGATACCACGGTCTATTAATAAGAGTGCAGAGCGACCATAGGCTGTTATGGTGGCCCACACCATCACCATGGCCGGCGCTTGAGTTCTGGTGGCCACCCAAAGGTGCACATTTTTAGCTGACCTCTTTGAAAAGTAAACACGATGTTTGTTTACAAACTACTGGACAACGAATGTTTTCTCATCGAAGAAAACCAAATTCGGCAGTTCACCAGTTTCGGCCAAGCGAAGCAACTCTTTAGCTGTCACTGGAATAATTATAACAGCTGTCGGACGAGTGGCTTAGAAATCACAGCAGCGAAGTTTGTTGAAGTTTTTTATCTCACCCTGTATTGGATGTAATATTTTCGGAGGAGTAAATTTACCAAAGATAACTCTGAAGTTTGTTGCAGTTTTTTCATCTCACCCTGTATTGGAAGTAATATTTTCGGAGGAGTAAAGTTACCCAAAGATAACTCAAAATGACAAATTACATCTGATGTGGTTAGGCTGAGGCAAAGATCTGGCCATTACCGTTATTTAAACAGACACACATGACTTATCGACTCAGAATGATTGTATGTTTTTAATGAGGTCTATGACATATATTCAGAGTTTCTGCAAACTGAATGACAAATGTAACATTCCCTCCAGTTTATGGTGAAGAGTATAATAATGAAAAAATAAGCTATAATAAACCTCGATATTTTACGATCTTCTTCGTTCCTAAATCGACAAATACCTATTTCACCTTTCAGACAGAACAGAACATTGAGCATTTTTTTTCACTTCATTCTTGAAATGATCTCATATAGTCTTGTAAAAGTTTTATCTTGGCTTTTGACCGAAACCTAAAGGTCATGCAAATCTTCGTAGCATTGGGTATTCAAAACAATATTTGAAAATTTCATGTGGAATCCTGTATCTCCGATATTTGTCTGTTTTCGTCAACGAAATCACCATCAATGTAAATGTCGAAGGTTAATGTCCATTTCACTAGCAAAATATTAGCCGATGGCCATCCAAAATGCTGGCCTTCAGCAATGTCCTTAACTCTAACCTCATAAAAAAGTCGATGATTATTTTTCCTGTTTATTTGTGTATTGCCACTGCAAAATCTAGCCAATTTTTAGATTTGTATTTAATTTTTAATTTTCAGCCCTAAATATTTTGCATACATCTTCCAAAACAATAGGCTTCTATTTCGACCCTAACTCTACCTCCAATTTCGTGAAGATCGGACCATAATTGCGTACTGAATATAATACCCCCAACACAAAGTGTTGCAAGGGGAAAAATATCACAAAATGAACAATTCAATATTGTAAGTTAAATTGAAAAAATCTCATGCGATAAAAAATGTACAAAAAGTAAAAAAGAATATAATAAAATAGTACAGAAAAATATTCACAAACTTCCCAACATACCAAAAATACAATACAGCTTGAGAATAATATTATGAAAATAGTTTATCATAAGAATTTTTCAACAATGCTTGAGAAACACTTTTTTGCACAAACTTTTCTCAAATCTGTCCTTTGTTGACAAATTTGTTTTGATTTTTTTTGTGAAAATTGTCAACAAAAAATTATTTTCTTTGGTTAAAATCAAAATCACGCGAATTTAGGACCCATTTCCGGACGAAACTCTAAGGTAATGATGAATAATAAATCTGGGAATCTGTAGTATAAATTATTTCAATCTCATTTCAGAATGGAGGCGTCAAAAAGTTGCAGGAATTCAACAGAAGTGAAGAATAAGTGGAGGAGATACAGAAGCTCAAATAAGGGGAAAGAAAGCATCTAGGTATCAAGGCAACA
This sequence comes from Musca domestica, assembly GCF_030504385.1. Classification (NCBI taxonomy): domain Eukaryota; kingdom Metazoa; phylum Arthropoda; class Insecta; order Diptera; family Muscidae; genus Musca; species Musca domestica. The sequence goes on along the minus strand of NW_026712363.1, from coordinate 7,655,783 downwards.
GGATGCAGTGACAGCTGGGATGGCAATCAATGAATGAAATGTGTAAAATAATTAAAAAATGAATAAATAAATATTTTTTACCATTGAAAAAATAAGCTTTATAAAATATTACTTTCGTAAGCTTATTCTGCAATTACAAGAATAAGCTTATGAATAAGGGTTCCTTTTCGATTATTCTATAATTGTTAAACAAACATTTCTCAATACATTCTCAAGATTTTCTCAAGCTTTAGGCTTATGTTTGTAAGCTTATTAAAATATTATTCTCAAGTCAATTTGGTATGTTGGGTTGGAGAAAGTTTGTAAATTTGGTAAAAACCCATACATATATTTCATCCGATTTTATACTTATGTCCCTTACACACGACCAGATTTGGATGTAGTTCCCATATATTTCTTCATTCGATTTCTGTCTATTGTGCACCATAAGTGTAATATCAGCTCAAATAGGATTTTGGTGAACGTCGGATCAGATATAGCTCTGAAATATATATGTTATGTTTTCTTAAAGTCCTTTCGGCGTAAAATCATAACTGATATATATATATATATATATATATATATATATATATATATATATATATATATATATATAGATCAGGGCCTGAATTCTTGTTCTATGAAAATATGAAATGAAAACTTTTATAGAGGAAAGAAATGTCAAATGAAAACAAGTAAGCAAAGGCTACAGTCGAGCGGGGCCGACCGTTGAATACCCTACAACACTATAATAAACGATACAGTTTATAAAGGCGAGATACTCAAAAGAATTCCACAAGATATTGTGACAAATAATAAAAGAAAACCATCAGGTTTCGTTCTCTAATTTTCGAATAATAGCAACTAAAACTAATTAACTAATTTGCTCATTTCCAATTTATTGGTAGATGTTGCACTTACTAGATCTGGAACCAATATTTCCCAAAGACCTATAATCTCTCAGAAGTGGCAAAAGATTCACATTTACTATTGGTTTGAAACGCATCTATATGAGATACAGACATTTGACTATATTCTTCCACGAAATCAGCGTTAACGAAATAGTCAGAAGTGCGTCTTTCCTGTATTTGTGAGTTCTCCAAAAAGTCTCTGGAATGGACATTTTCGTATTTTGTCTACAAAAGTTGGCATACTATTTCACACATTGAATATTTTTGGATGGCCATCCAAAACTGCTTGGCTTTTGCAATGTCCGGTAAGCCCCATTCAAAAGTGCGCGAGGATCGAATGATAATTACGACCTGCTGACAATTTTGCAGTTTTTTGGTCCATTTCAACCCCTAAATATATTGCGATCATCTCCAAAAAGAGTAGGCTTCAATTCTGACCCTCATCTTATACCTATGCAAAATTTCGTAAGGATCGGGCCATAAATGCGATCTGTATATGATATCCTGATATCTCAACTACTTAGTTTTGTTAGCTGTAGAAATTTTACCAAATGTTTAATTCAAAATGAAAATATGCCAAAAATATGACAAAATTGAAAAAATATGAGAAAATTTAACAAAATCAATATTTTCATCTTTAGAGAGATATTTTTATGCGATTTTTTTAGACGTTTTTTTCTTTCCTGCCAAGAGGCCATTCTGAATTAATGAGAACTGTCGAAATCAGTTCAGCCGTTCTCGACATATAAAAGATCTTCCAAGCATATCTTCTTTGATAGACATATATAGATCGCACATATTTTGCTATATATTCGATTTGTTGGATCTTAACATCTGCTTTGTGATTTCGCCGGGATTTAAAATATTCGCGGTTTAATGAAAAATGTTGAATTTTTTCAACAAAAAAGATATGGTCTATTTTACCCGCTAAATATTATCCGATAACCACCTAAATTGGTAAGCTTCTTCCCCGGCCTAAACTCTAGCTACATGCGAAATTCCGTCGATTGGTCTATAATTGCGACCTGTATAGCTACTGCAAAATCCGACATTTTTCAGTATTTGGTCCATTTCAACCCCTAAACATTTGGCGATCATCTCCAAAAGAAATAGGCTTCTATTCTTCTGACCCTAACCCCACCTCCATTTTCAATTTCGTGAAGATCGGACCATAATTGCGACCTGTAGAGTGATTACAAATTAACATGGACAGACGGACAGACGGACGGACGGACATACATAGCTAGATCGACTCGGCTCGGCGAGCTAGGAAGATCCATATATACTTTCCTATATGGGAAACCAATATTTCGAGGTGTTACATAAATTCTGGCCCAATCAAACTTATAATACCCCCAACACATAGTGTTGTAGGGTATAAATGTTATAAACGAAATATTTTTTATTTCATATTTTCATAGAACAAGAATCCAGCCCGAGTTCTGTGTTAAGTTTTGTTCCACATAGGAAATAAAAAATAGGTAAAAAACTTTTTAAATTTAAAAGTTTGATGTTAAACATACATTGCAATGTTTAAGATAAATGTACTAAAACCAAAAAATAATACAAAAACCAGTAAAGAAAGTCTTAAAGTCGGGCGAGGCCGATTTTATGATACCCTACACCACTTTGCTAATTTAGTAGAGCTCCACATAACAATTAAAAGTTTTTATGGGAGAATTCGATCATACACGCTATGATTATAATTATAATTTAAAGTTCAAAGGACTAAATATGCCGAAGCATTTGTATCTTTTGAATTCGGACTTGTATTGCCCAATTGGTGCACTATTAATTTGAAATCGGAAAAAGATATATATGGGAGCTATATCCAAATCGGAACCGATCTCGATAAAATGTGGCAAAGATATTTCTGAGCTGTATTTGTTATGTATCCCTGAATATCGTTGTTACGGAGTGCATATTACGACTGTGGGTAACAAATATAACAAATCGGATGAACAATATATATGGGAGCTATAGCTATACCTGAACCGATCTTCACCAAATTTGGCATACTAGCTTCTAAACTCAATTCGGTCGCATGTGCCAAATTCCATCCCATTCGGGCAAATATTAGACCTTTGGTGCACAATAAAAGGTAAATCGGACGAAGTTATATATGGGAGCTATATCCAAATCTGAACCGATATTGATAAAATTTGGCAAAGATATTTCGGAGCTGTATTTCATATATTTCCCTGAATATCGTTGTTCCAGAGTGCATATTACGGCTGCAGAGGACAAAAATTACAAATCGGATGAACAGTATGTATGGGAGCTATAGCTATATCTAAACCGATCTTCACCAAATTTGACATACTAGCTTCTAGACTCAATTCGGTCGTAAGTGCCAAATTTCATCCAATTTGGACAAATATTAGACGTTTGGTGCACAATAAAAGGTAAATCGGACGAAGTTATATAATGGAGCTTTATCCAAATCTGAACCGATCTCGATAAAATTTTGCAAATGTATTTCTGAGCTATTTTTGATATATTTCCCTGAATATCGTTGTTACAGAGTGCATATTACGGCTGTGGGTAACAAATATAACAAATCGGATGTACAGTATATATGGGAGCTATAGCTATATCTGAACCGATCTTCATCAAATTTGGCATGCATATTTTAGGGCCTATTTTGGGTGCATATGCAAAATTCCATACAATTCGGGCTGATATTACACGCTTGGTGCACAATAAAAGGCAAATCGGACGAAGATATATATGGGAGCTATACCTAAATTTTGACCGATTATCTCCAATTTCAATAGGGTTCGTCCTTGGGCCAAACAAAAGATCTTTGCAAAATTTCATCTGGATCGGGCAATAAATGCGACCTGTACTTTGTTTACAAAAATACATGGACAGACGGACGGACGGACAGACGGACGGACGGACATGCATAAATCGACTCAGAATGTGATTCTATGCAGATCATCAAAAGGAACTATGGGTCTATCATGTTTCCTTCTGCCTGTTACAAACAAATGCACAAAGACATAATACCCTGACCACCTTGTGGTGTAGGATATAAATAGATACAGTCATGGGAATTATAAGCATATGCATAGACTTGACTTGAATTACTAAATTTGATTACTAAACATGCCGAATTTCTTCAACTCTAAGTTATGAATTGATTTCTATAAATAATTGTTTTATTGTTTATGTTTTCATTGAAGTCAAAGGAGTCAACTTGATGCGTTTATAGTTTTCTGTTATGCGGTATTAAGCACGAGTGCCATTTTCAATAAACTTATATTTTTCTGTAAAGCATGATGCGATAAAGCGGATTCGACTGTATTCTTAATATTTCAAGGCATTCGATCTTTTTAAAGTTATTTCATTAAAAGACACAATGTACATGTGTGTGGTTTTGTCGAATTGTCGTCTGCTCTCAAACAAACTATTTACTTCAACATACTTTGACACAAGTCAAACCAAAAAACAAGTAAGCAAAGGCTACAGTCGAGCGGGGCCGACCGTTGAATACCCTACAACACTATAATAAACCATACAGTTTATATAGGCGAGATACTCGAAAGAATTCCACAAGATATTGTGACAAATTATAAAAGAAAACCATCAGGTTTCGTTCCCTAATTTTCGAATAATAGCAACTTAAACTAATTTGCTCATTTCCAATTTATTGGTAGATGTTGCACTTAAATGGTCTTCCTAGATCTGGAACCAATATTTACCAAAGACCTATAATTTCTTAGAAGTGGCAAAAGATTAACATTTATTATTGGTTTTTGACTGAAACGCATCTATATGAGATACAGACATTTGACTATATTCGTTAACGAAATAGTCAGAACTGCGTCTTTCCTGTATTTGTGAATCCTCGAAAAAGTCTCTGGAATGGACATTTTCGTATTTTGTCTACAAAAGTTGGCAAACTATTTCACACATTGAATATTTTTGGATGGCCATCCAAAACTGCTTGGCTTTTGCAATGTCCGGTAACCCCCTTTCAAATGTGCGTGAGGATCGGGCGATAATAACGACCTGCTGACAATTTTCCAGTTTTTTGGTCCATTTCAACCCCTAAATATATGGCGATCATCTCCAAAAAGAGTAGGCTTCTATTCTGACCCTCATCTTATCCGCATGCAAAATTTCGTAAGGATCGGGCCATAAATGCGATCTGTATATGATATCCTAATATCCTAACTACTTAGTTTTGTTAGCTGTAGAAATATTACCAAATGTTTAATTCAAAATGAAAATATGGCAAAAATATGAAAATATTGAAAAAATATGAGAAAATTTTACAAAATCAATATTTTCATCTTTAGAGAGATATTTTTATGCGATTTTTTTAGACGTTTTTTCTTTCCTGCCAAGAGGCCATTCTGAATTAATGAGAACTGTCGAAATCAGTTCAGCCGTTCTCGACATATAAGAGATCTTTCAAGCATATCTTCTTTGATAGACATGTAGGGTAAGTGTACCCGTAGTCGGCACTTTTAAGATTTTCGCGTTTTTAATCGCTCACCATTCTGAGTGGAACATTTCAATTATTACAAAGTTAATTTATTCAGATTCGAAATTTTGTATAGTTTTTGCAATAATAAATAAAGTTTTAATAACTTTTTATTAAATTTCATAAATTTGTAGTTTTATTAAAACAATGCTTTTTTGCCAGTAGTCGGCACCACTTGCCAATTGTCGGTATGGCATTTTCCAACAGTCGGCATACCAATTTTTTTTGTAAGAATAATTAATAATAATAACAAATTAATTCATTAAAATATAATATTTTTGTTTAGTTAAACTGATTCGACGTCTTTATTGTACTTTTCTTAAGAATATAAATTGTTTAGGACCTTCACAGACAAAAATTTAATTTTTATTAGAATAATTCATCTTTTCTTAGCAGAATTGTGCACAAAGATAGCTGACAATATATTTGAAGTAAACAAAATACATTTAGTTATAATAGTTTCATTTATTTGGTCTTAAAAATAAAAAGTGCCGACTACTGGGACATGCCGAACTTAGGCACACTTACCCTATATCGCACATATTTTGCTATATATCCGATTTGTTGGATGTTAACATCAATGTAAAGGTCAGAAGTAACCTTGTCATGGCTTTGCGATTTCGCCGGGATTTAAAATATTCGCGGTTTAATGAAAAACTTTGAATTTTTTCAACACAAAATATATGGTCTATTTTACCCGCTAAATATTATCCGATGACCACCCAAATTGGTAGGCTTCTTCCCCGTCCTAAACTCTAGCTACATGCGAAATTCCGCGTCGATTGGTCATTAATTGCGACCTGTATAGCTACTGCAAAATCCGACATTTTTTCAGTATTTGGTCCATTTCAACCCGTAAACATTTGGCGATCATCTCGAAAAGAAATAGGGTTCTATTCTGGCCCAACCCCGACCTCCATTCCAAATTTCGTGAAGATCGGGCCATAATTGCGACCTGTAGAGTGATTACAAATTAACATGGACAGACGGACAGACGGACAGACGGACGGACGGACATACATAGCTAGATCGACTCAGTTCGGCGAGCTAGGATGATCCATATATACTTTCCTATGTGGGAAACCAATATTTCGTGGTGTTACATAATTTTTGGCCCAATCAAACTTATAATACCCCCAACACATAGTGTTGTAGGGTATAAAAAGCAAAGTAATGGGGTGTGGTGTCAAGATTGTCGCTGTTTTGCCTTTTTAATTCAATTTTGACTTGTGTTCATTCAAATGAAAAATTTTCTAATTAAATTTAATTATGCGACAATGTATTTGAAAACTAAACCCAAACATTAATTCAATTAGAATTTAATCAAAACATGAAAAAAATTGTTGGTGTTTTGAGGTTTGGAAAATGAGTCGAATGGAATTTAAATGAAAAGTTTTGCAAATCAAAGAAGTAAATAAGAAAATATGTTTGCGGTTTTTATGCTGTGCATATTTTGAAAGAAAAAGTAATAGGCAAGTTTGTAATTTAATTAAATAAAAACAATTGAAAATAAATTCAATATTGTAGAAACCTGTGTGTATGTGCTGTTGCAGAATAATGGTTATTGGAAAAATGTTTCTCATTTAATTATTGCGCTAGTACTTGTAATGTTAATGGCGATGAAGTGGGACACATAAAGGAATAGGCCAACATATAATTCTAAGCTAGATGACAATTTCAGACAAGTAACAAGAAAACAATATTAACAGTGCCGAAATCTCGATACGATCCACCAGAAAAAAAAAACTAAATCATATCAAAATGTTTTGGAAAAAAACATGAAATATACCTAAAAATGGTGTTATTCATTTTTTATATTCACATAAACAAAACCTAACAAGTAAGCAAAGGCTATAGTCGTGCGGGGCCGACCATGTGATACCCTACAACACTACAATTAGTTACCCTTAGGCTTTTGACCGGAGGCATATGCCAAATATTTACTCACTATGTCGTGTTGTCGGGTATTCAAGACAGTTTCACACGCAAGTTGTGGTGTACTTTACAACTTAATATAATCCAATGGTCATCCAAAATGCTCCACATCTTCCCTGTCCTTAACCTCTCCCCATGCAAAATTCCGTGTCTATTAGTTTTCAATTGTGACCTGTAGAGCTACTGCAAAATCAGGAAAATTTTCATTTTTTTTTGTCCATTTGAACCCCGTAAATATACATCTTCAAAAACAATAGTCTTTAATTTTGACCCTAACCGTAACCCCGTGCTAAATTCCGTTAGGATCAGATGATAATTGCGACCCTCTATACATAGTGTTGCTGGGTGTAGAAAAACTTTAGAAAATGTACAATTCAAAATTGTAAGTCAAATTAAAAAATCGCATGCGATAAAAAATATGACAAAAATTGAAAAAATGTAACAACAAATATTCACTTTTTTGTTGGCAGATTTTTAAGAGATTTTCTTAGGTTTTACCCTTTTCTGGCAAGAGACCATCGCAAATTGGTGACAATTGACAAAATCCGACCAGCGGTTCTTGACTTATAAGCGATGATGTTAGTTATCATCAATTTCATTTACATGTAGATTGTTCCTATTTTGCTACATATCCGATATCTTGGCGATTAGCATTACTGTAAAGGTTAGTAGTGATATTCGCGATTTTGTGGAAATTTTCGTATTTTTTGACATAAAAGTTATAGTTAATTTACCCGCTAAATATTTTCCGATGGCTGTTCAAATTGTTTGGCTTCTTCCCAGCCCTAAACTCTAACACCATCCAAAATTCCGTCGACCATCCAAAATTCCGCCTATAGAGCATCTGCAAAATCAGGACATTTTTTTGTTTTTGGTTCATTTCCACTCCTACATATTTTGCGAGCATCTCCAAAAACGATAGGCTTCCATTCTGACCTTAAACCCACTTCCATTTTCAATTACGTGAAGATCGGGCCAATCTACAACCTGTAGCTTGATTACAAATTCACATGGACAGACGGACGGACATACATCGCTAAATCGACTCAGCTCTGCGAGCTGAGATGCAAAAACTGCAACCAACTTCAGACTGCTGTCATTTCTAAGCCAATCGTCCAAAAGCTGTTCAAATTATTCCAGTGACAGTGAGATTTTTCCAAAAAAAAGATATTCGTGATGGAAATTAAGCGTGATAGTTTGATTTCTTTATATTTGGCTGGAAAATCACAAGTGGCTATCGTTAGAGAACTCCAGCATTTAAATGTGAATAAATATTTTGTGTCTCATACCATCGCTCTTTACCGTCATACGAAAATATATTCAAAAGAGCTAATGAGTTGCTTCACTTGGCCGAAAATGGTGAACTGCCAAATTTGGATTTCTCCGATCAGAAAACATTCGTTGTACAGCAGTTTGTAAACAAACAAAATGATCGTGTTTACTTGCCAAAGAAGTCAGCTGAAAATGTGCACCTTCGGTTGGCCACCAGAACACAAGCGCCGGCCATGGTGATGGTGTGGGCCACCATAACAGCCTATGGTAGCTCTCCGCTCTTATTAATCGACCGTGTAGCAGAATAAATACCGAAATATATTCTGGAGGGTGTATTAAAGCCTTGGACACACAAACATTTTGGCCGCAGCCTTTGGACATTCCAACAGGACTCAGCACCATCGCTCTCAGAACGCGCCACCCAAGAATGGTTACAAAATGTGGTTCCTCGCTTCATTTCCACCACCAAAATCTCCGGATACCAATCCGTTGGACTATTGTGTATGGAGTATTTTGGAAAGCAAGGTTGGCACTAAAAAATACCAAAGTGTCGATCACCTCAAGCAAGCGCTTTGCCGGGACTTGGCCAAAATACCGCAGAGCAACATTCGAACGGCGTGTGACGGTTTCATTGGCCGTTTAAAGGCCATAATTCGTGCCAAAGGTGACCATGTATTAAGTCAATTTGCTACCCATTGAGATTGCTAGTCAAGTCAAGACCAAATTAGTAAACCCTTGTTCTGGCCAATATGGAAAAGTAATGAAAAATGATTAATAATACGAACTGTCAATATGTCCGTATTACTAAGCATTGAGACTGAATGGCTCGTTTTTGCTATCACTTGAAACTACATCTCGCGTTTCTCTCAATGCACACTTACTAAGAAACAAATTAGACCACACGACGACACCGTCTGTGAGTGGTTTGTGGATTTGTTGGTTTGCGGCTTAGTCGGAATTTCGTTTTCTTAAACTTCGTTAACTACTATTGGTCGCCTTGGCTGCCGGGGGTGTTTGACGTGTGTGGAAGGTTGTAGTTCTAACATCTATGCTAGACATGAAGTTCATCTTGTTCCATCCATCCATCTATCCATCCTTCCACACTTCACGGACACAAATGCAAACACACACTGCTACAAATACACAAGTAAATAAGATATGCTGAACGTGTTTGGGTTATATGACTTTTAATCTGTTGGAAGAGGTATACAAGATGGAACAAATCCCGACTAGTTTGTTCTGCACACGTACCACATTTGCGGTAGATGTTCTCGTGTAGGAAACGTATGTACGTGTGTGTGTGTGTGTTTAAGAAAGGATAAAAGTTGAAATACGTGTTTGTAAGTCTTTGCCGGGTTGGGTACCAGTGAAAGTACCGCGAAAACAAAATGATATGGAAAGTGAAATTTAATAATCTCATCCTATTCACATTTTTGTGGTCATCACAGTTTGTGGAAATATTCAAAGTACAGTGGGATTTATTAGGTCGGATAGGATTGAATTGGTCTGTAAAACTAGAATTTGACAAATTATAGAAATATCAAAATTCTATGTTTCTATATTAGTAAAACGGGTGAAGGGCTTTACTTCACTAAACAAAATTGTGTGTATTAACTTCAAGGAAAGAAAAACTCTTGCGTTATGAACCTTACCCAAGGTATAAAATTGGTTTCTGACAAAGAAAAAATAAACAAGTAAGAAAACATTAGGTCGAAATTTCAATACCCTCCACCATTTAGTAAAAAATATTTTTAAATATTTGTATCAAATTAGAAACAATTCCGTGGAAACATTTTTTTGAACCATCAAAAAATGTGGAAACCGTGGACCGATAAGATAATATTCTGGCGACGGATGTAGAACCCACTACAAATACCGAACTTCGTAAAAATACTAAATATGTAGATGTTCCGTTATATGGTCGGTATAGAGAAACCTAGGCCTACTTTTACAGAGTTCGACCGGCAGTTGTAGAAACTGTTACCGAGGTATCAGGACGTCAGCAATAAAGACATCTCAAATATAAAGGTTCTTTCTCTAATTTGCGGTTGTTATTTTTTATTATTATCCCTTAGTCCACAATGTATAAAAAAATCCTAACAGACTGCATTAAAAACTAATATAGACCTTTATTCTGACTCTAATTTTGATTCCACGAAAAACGTCGTGAAAGTCGGACCGTAATTACAGCCAAATTATAACAAATCAACTCATCTCGTTAAGATATGGAGATCGGAATGCTGCATCTGAAGATCGGTATACTACATGAACGGTATACTAATTGCTGGGTGGTGAGTATCAATATATGTGAGGTAAACTGCGTAAAGAAAAGAGGAGGTGCTACATTAGAAGACGATTCCGTTTGCAGAATCTTCTGCAAAGAATGGGGACTCTGTAAAAAAATCCGGACTGTGCTGAAGAAAGATTTGACAAAATTTTCCGGTACGAAATCTTCCATGATCGAGATTTTGGTCAGGGCACTCTTCTGTGGTTATTTTAACTAGCTGAGCTTGATGTCCAAATGTAAGCTCGAAGAATCCTTAAAGCCCGTCTATTAACTAGGAAAACAAACGTGGAACATTTTGATGTGCCAGTTCTTTCTAAATTAAAAAATTAGTTCCAGTTAGGAGACTTAAATGGAAAGACCACATTCGAGAAAGAGCAAACAACACTGGCGATTCAAACAAAGTAATCAGGCATCTGTAGTCTGGTAGAAAGCTATAGATAGAAAATGCAATTGTTTATATTCCTTACATATCTAACATAAATACGACTTCTAGTCACATAACATAATAGGTCACGCAACATAATATCAAACCATGAAGTATTTAATTTATACTGATACTGATACAACCGACCGAAATATAGCTACCTTGTGTGAAACGTTAATAGCAGACAGAGACTCATGTATTGGTAGAATTCCTTCAGGAAACAGTTGTTATACAAGTTGACCGAATCTGGGAACGATGAAAAGTTAATTGAAATATTTCTACGTTTGCCAGACAATAATGATGTCTGCTAATGCATAATACTCAACAACTATTTTTTACAGTAAAATAGCAATTAACAACTACGACGAAAAAAAAAACGGGCCGAATTTTTAATACTACCATATTAAAGCAACTTGAAAAATATCCAAAAAATTTCGTTCAAATAAAACCCGTTATATGGCGGCTATGCGAAAACGAAGCCCTGCATATATTTTTTTCATAGGCTGTAGCACCCATTACGAACTTTAAATACGAAATTTGAAACCATCAAGATACCAAATAAAGGGAGGTGTTGTTATATGTCGGCAATATGAAGACGTAAACCTACAAAAGCATAAGTTTTAATACTCATAACATGCTTTAAATACGAAATTTGAAACAACTTGTAACGTGACAGTTTCATACAACCCTAACATCACTTCTTAGTCATATACATATTATGCCCTACTTGTCATAGCAAATATTAGCTTTATTGCATTCAACGACAATCGTACAAACAATAATTCTTATTTACTTCGGTGACTACCAAAATATATATTTTCCTTTATCAACCGAAGGGGGGTCGATCAATAACCGACAGAGTACGATAAGACTTGTGGCTCGTCCTCAGTCTCGTTACTAGTTAGCCACGATTCGGTCCAGGTCTCAACAAACTGTCAACTCGTAGCACGCTCCCAGCTTTCTTTTATAAGCTTCCAGCTTCTTAACAAGCTCTTAGCACGCTCTCAGCTTTTTTTAACAAGCTCCCCGATCTTAGCAATCTTTCTAACAAGCTCGCAGCCAGCTCCCTCTAACTGATCTATTTTAATATAGCAAAATCGGATATTACAAAGTATAGCCAACAACCCGATGTCTGTCCAACCAACAGCCACCCGATTGCTTCGACCCGACGGCCACGCGATTACCCCGTGCCCACTATAATCCGATTAGCGCAGAGACAAGCCACATACACGAAAACTTCCGAGCAGACAGCCACTCGATTTCCTTGACCCGACGGCCACCTGATTACCCGATACGACCGCAATCCGAGTAATGAAGAATCGAGCCGATTGCCACAGAGACAAGTCACATATCCGACTACTGCCTAATCGACAGCAATCGAAGAGTGCAGAGCCGAACCTTACGTTGACCACCTCTTGAGCCGACAGAATCCGAACACCGACCAGTCGACGGTGCTTGCCCGATTACAATAGGACCGACATCCGATTGCCCACGAGCCAATACCATCAACGTAGCAAAACACCTACCAGAAGACCATATCCAATCCTGATACCCCATATATTATTCGTACAGTATTATAATAAATATTGAAATTATAAGCACTCGTGTTTCACTCAAGGTTTGTGGGTCCTTAGGAGCGACTGAGCTTATCTCAGCCTTAGTTAAACCACTCGTTATAAACTCCGGTAAATAATGTCCCTAAAATCATCAAAAGTACCGAATATCGGGAGGTATCGTTACATGGGAGCTATACGAATACCTGAACTTGCATACGCAATTTTTTGTCATAGTCTGCATTACGAACTTTTAATAAGAAATTTGAAATAATTCCGGTATAAAATGTCCCTCATCGGAATACCGAATATAGGAGGGTACCGTTATTCGGGGGCTATACGATATCTTAGACCGAAATAGTCCTGCCTGCAGACAAAAAACTGATCTATCCAAAATTTAGCTTCCAATCATAATTCTTTTTGACTCTAGCGTGATTCCAACAGACAGACAGATGTTCGCACGGACAATGCTAAAAATAACAAGTAAGCAAAGGCTACAGTCGAGCGGGACCGACCGTTGAATACCCTACAACACTATAATAAACGATACAGTTTATATAGGCGAGATACTCTAAAGAATTCAACAAGATATTGTGACAAATAATAAAAGAAAACCATCAGGTTCCGTTCTCTAAGATCCCAAAGACCTATAATCTCTCAGGAGTGGCAAAAGATTAACATTTATTATTGGTTTTTGACTGAAACGCATCTATATGAGATACAGACATTTGACTATATTCTTCAACGAAATCAGCGTTAACGAAATAGTCAGAAGTGCGTCTTTCCTGTTTTTGGAGAATTTTGTCTACAAAAGTTGGCAAACTATTTCACACATTGAATATTTTTGGATGGACATCCAAAACGGCTTGGCTTCTGTAATGTCCGGTAACACGTATTCAAATGTGCGTGAGGATCGGGCGATAATTACGACCTGCTGACAATTTTGCAGTTTTTTGGTCCAATTCAACCCCTAAATATATGGCGATCATCTCCAAAAAGAATAGGCTTCTATTCTGACCCTCATCTTATCTCCATGCAAAATTTCGTAAGGATCGGGCCATAAATGCGATCTGTATATGATATCTTGATATCCTAACTACTTAGTTTTGTTAGCTGTGGAAATATTACCAAATGTTTAATTCAAAATGAAAATATGCCAAAAATATGACAAAATTGAAAAAATATGAGAAAATTTAACAAAATCAATATTTTCATCTTTAGAGAGATATTTTTATGCGATTTTTTTAGACGTTTTTTTCTTTCCTGCCAAGAGGCCATTCTGAATTAATGAGAACTGTCGAAATCAGTTCAGCCGTTCTCGACATATAAGAGATCTTTCAAGCATATCTTCTTCGATAGACATATATATCGCACATATTTTGCTATATATCCGATTTGTTGGATCTTAACATCAATGTAAAGATCAGAAGTAACCTTGTCATGGCTTTGTGATTTCGCCGGGATTTAAAATATTCGTGGTTTAATGAAAAATTTTGAATTTTTTCAACACAAAAGATATGGTCTATTTTACCCGCTAAATATTATCCGATGACCACCCAAATTAGTAGGCTTCTTCCACGCCCTAAACTCTAGCTACACGCGAAATTCCGCGTCGATTGGTCTATAATTGCGACCTGCATAGCTACTGCAAAATCCGACATTTTTTCAGTATTTGGTCCATTTCAACTCCTAAACATTTGGCGATCATCTCCAAAAGAAATAGGCTTCTATTCTGACCCTAACCCCACCTTCGTGCAAAATTTCGTAAGGATCGGGCCATAATTGCGACCTCTAGCGTGATTACAAATTAACATGGACAGACGGACAGACGGACGGACGGACATACATAGCTAGATCGACTCAGCTCGGCGAGCTAGGAAGATCCATATATGCTTTCCTATATGGGAAACCAATATTTCGAGGTGTTACATAAATTCTGGCCCAATCAAACTTATAATACCCCCAACACATAGTGTTGTAGGGTATAAAAATAATATAATATAAAAATAATATTTCCAAATAAAGAACAATCAGATTGCATAGAGAAGTCAACAAAACGTTGCCCAGCTTTTACAAATTTAGGATTCAAGTATCTGGGAAATGATTTCATACGGGATCTTAATCACACAAGGGTCAATCAATGAAAGTACAAATTAAGGGACATTGTCAAGGGTACGGAATTTCTAAACTAATTTTATGGCAAATATCTCCATAACAAAGCGTTTAGAGCGCACAACAGGCTAAAATCGCCCATCAACCCATTTTCAACCTAACCTAACCTACAAACTTCTAGGCCTAATCAAAATTACAGTGTAGGATATAAAAACTATATTGGTGAGAAAGTGTGTTTTGTCCATAAATACATACGAAAAGTAATATCAGCATTTTTACAGCTGTCGAATTCCTGTTTGAGTTGTTAATTCAATATGTTTTTGATTAACTATGGGAAAATCTTAATAAAAATTGTTATTTAATCTGAAATATTGTTTTATAAACTTTTTGTTTCCAACGTTCAGCATGCTCTAAAAGCGAATCCGTCAAGCAATTAGTGGATATTGTCCAAGTTCGGACAACCCAATGTTCAACCCCCAAAATCACTGTGCACAAATACATTCATACGTATGTACATAGACGACGGCGCACATTTATAAAAATAACAACCGCACTCCCACAGATCCACTTACCGTGATTAGTAAAAGTGGTGTCAATAGTGTCAAACTTTTGAGGCTTGCTGTGATAAACTAGTTCCATTTCCGTTAGAACCACTCAGCCACACACATACACACGCTCATACATTCAGACATCTCACCATGCTGTACATTAATCACATCAGTGCATATGAATACAAATGTACATACATACATACATACATACGTACATTCACCAAAACGTATGACATCCAACTGTATGTCCTGGTAGCATTTGTATAAATTTTCAATTTGTGTTATATCCTTGTCACTTACCATATGCATGCAGCGTGCGGACACACACACACACGTACGTACATATGTTTGTAAATGTTTAAACGTGTTAGTGTTTGTACAGAAACAGACAGTTTGTTTCCGGTTTTTGGCATATAATCTGTGTGAATGTATCGCAGTGTTGATGTTGGTGGTGGTGGTGGTTGTTGTTGTGATGTTGTTATTATCCACAATTGGACGTTGGTCAAATGATTTCGGTTGTTTTGGGTTTCCTTCAAAAAGATGCCAATTGAAAAAATATGTAACATGTCAAACGAACAAAAAAGGGTTACAAATTCATTTTATTCCTTCTCGACACACATTCCCACACAACAGCAGCGCATCCCAAAATATGCAACCCAAAAAACGACGGGGAGCATTCTAATGATTGCAAAGGACAAACAGGAATATAAACGAGGATAAAATGGCACAATGACACTTTTTCCAATTGTCCTTGCACGCAAATATTGATTGAATGTATTGTGTGATCCAACAAAGCAACATCGATTTCCGTCGAAGGTTGCCCGCCCATTGAAGTGACCGACATTGAAATTTGTGTAAATGACAGTTATGATTACGTCCACTTCTAACGATTGACTGACTGAGTGGTGAGGGGGACACCTATAACCGGAAGGCAGTGTTTTTTTTGTGAATTGTAGAAAGAAATACATGGCATACATATGCATTTTGGAGTACTCAAATATTAATGATAACTATTTCAATAATTGTCATCATTTCCATTTTATATAAGACAAGAGGAATTACAAGACAATTACAATTACAATTATAAGACAAGAGGAATTACAAGTTTTTGACAAAAAGTACTTATCGTATATGTGACAAGTAAGCAAAGGCTATAGTAATGCGGGGCCGACCATGTGATGCCCTAAAACACTACAGTTATGTTTATGATAAAAAATATGACAAAAATCAAAAAATGCATCAAAAAAAAATGTTAAACATTTCTTCTTAAATTCTTAGATTTTATCCTTTTCTGGCAGGAGACCATTCCGAATTGATGAGAATTTTGAAAATCAGTCCGGCTAACTAAGATCTCTTTCTTTAACATACAGACTGAGATGAAAAAACTGCAACCAACTTCAAACTGCTGTCATTTCTAAGCCGACAGCTGTTAATATTATTCCAATGACAGCTCATTATATTGTTTACAAGCGTACAAAAGCATTTTGGTGAGAATTTTCCAGAAAAAAAGTTATTCGTGATGGAATTCAAGCGTGATACTGTGATTTCTTTATATTTACAAGTGGATAACGTTAGAGCACTCCAGCATTTAAATGTGAATAATTCTTTTGTGTCTCGTACCATTGCTCGTTGCCGTATACTGGTAGCGTAGTCCGACGTCAAGGAAGTGGGCGGAAACAGCAACATCAGCAGAAATGGTTCGAAAAATAAAGAAGCGACTTGATCGAGTCATCGTCGCAGTGGCCGAAAAAGTACTCGTAAGCTGAACATATCGAAATATTCCATTCGGAAAATATTGAAAAATGAGCTCGGGGTAAAGCCATTGAAATTCCAAAAAGTGCGACCGAAAGAAAATAAACTGAAAAGAGCTAAAGAGTTGCTACGCTTGACCGAAAGTGGTGAACTCCGAATTTGGTTTTCTCCTATGAGAAAACATTCGTTGTCCAGCAGTTGGTAAACAAGCAAAATGTTCGTATTTTCTTGCCAAAGAGGTCAGCTGAAAATGTGCACCTTCGGTTGACTACCAGAACTCAAGCGCCAGCCATGGTGATGGTGTGGGCCGCCATAACAGCCGATGGTCGCTCTCCACTCGTATAAATCGTCCGTGGCATCAGAATAAATGCCGAATATTATCGCATAAATATTCTGGAGGGTGTATAAAAGCCTTGGACACGCAAACATTTTGGTCGCTGACCTTGGACATTCTAACAGGACTCAGCATCATCGCACTCAGCACGCGCCACCCAAGAATGGTTACAACATGAGTTTCCTCGCTTCATTTCCACCGCACAGTGGCCACCAAAATCTCCGGATACCAATCCGTTGGACTATTGTGTTAAGAGTAGTTTGGAAAGCAAGGTTGGCACTAAAAATGCCAAAGCGTCGATAACCTCAAGCAAGAGCTTCGCCGAGAATGGGCCAAAATACCGCAGAGCAACATTCGGGCAGCGTGTAACGGTTTCATTGGCCATAATTCGTACCAAAGGTGACCAATTCGAACAAATCTAAACTTATTCTAAAATTTTATGCTATTTTCGATTTTTTTTCTTTCATTCAATAAAATTAAAAAAAAAAATTAAAAATTATGGCGTTTGACTCTGTTGCAGTTTTATTTTATCTCACCCTGTATATATTGTACCTATTTTGCTATCTATCCGATATCGTGGCTATCATCATCACTTTATCACTGGTCAGAAGTGACCTTTTAATGCATTTGTGATTTGGCGGTTTAGTGGAAATTTTCGTATTTTTTGACATAAAATTTATAGTTTATTTTACCCGCTAAATATTGTCCAATTCCGCGTCTGCCCAGCCCTAAACTCTCACTTCCGCGTCGATTGGTTTATAATTGTGGCCTGTAGAGCAACAGCAAAATCAGGACATTTTTCTGTTTCTTGTCCACTTCAACCCCTTAATATTTTGCCATCATCTCCAAAGGCAATTGCCTTTTATTCTGACCATAACCCCATCTCCATTTTAAATTTCGTGAGGACCCGGCCATAACTGCGCCCTGTAGTTTGATTACAAATTAACATGGACAGGCGGACAGATATACATAACTAGATCGACTCAGTTCGGCGAGATGGGAACATCCATGTATAGTTTCCTATGTCAGGGACCAATATTTCGAGGTGTTACATAATTGTTGTCCCAATCAAACTTATAATACCCCCAACACATAGTTTTGTAGGGTATAAATAAATTCCAAATCACATTGGTCAAATGAGAGCGAAACGATTAAAGTTACGATTGTAGTTAAGAACACTGCACTAAAATTTGTTACAAGTGAAAAAAAATAAAGTAGTGTTAATTCAATCTGACTTAAATATTTGAATATATGTATATTAGGCTAATCCAACCATTTTTTGGTAGAAGTCAAAAAATAAATATTTTTTAAGCCCAATCATAACTATTATTTTTGAGTGACATGACCTTGTAAATACAATGGGTAAGTAAATCGATTTTCGAAAAGATATTAAGATATAGCATCTACTGTGTAGTGTTTATGTGGGTTCTCTGCTGTTCTCGCTGGGAATTAAAGTTGCAGATTTATAACGAAATTGATTGAAAAATACCCTTTAGTACTTTTCGTTCGTCTTATCTGAGTCCGTTTGTGAAATATTACAAATTATTTTTATGATATTAGCTGTATTTTAATGATATTAGCGACATTATTCACCGGAATTATTTCAAATGTCGTATTTGAAGTTCGTAATAGTTGCTGACTTGCCTATGCAAGTCCTGGTCCCCATATAGGATCCATATAAGGGTGCCTCCCCGTATTCGGTATTTTGCTGAGTTCAGCAACATTATTCACCGGAATGGTTTAAAATTGCGTATATGCACTTAGTAATGGGTACTGCAGCCTGTAACAGAAAGTTGTTTATGCAGGTCCAGGTTTTCGCATAGCCCCCTATTTCGGTACCTAGTTCGGTATTTTGATGATTATAGCGACAGTATTCACCGAAATTGTTTCAAGATTCGTATTTGAATACTATAATGCCTAGGAAATTGCTTATGCACATCCACGTTTTCATATAGGCCCCAATATAACGGTAACTTCCTATATTTTTTCAATTTCCAAATTCGTTCCATTTAGTGGAAGGTATTCAAACTTACTGCTTTTTTAATTGTTTTCATTAAGTAGTGTTCGCAGACCTAATGTACGAATTTCCGAAAATGCAGACTTATTTCTTGTTTTATAACAACGTTATACCACTTTGCAACATTCCGAATTAGGCTTCTTTCAACACAAGCACTAAGGGTGAACCTCTCCATAAATTTCAAAGTTCATATCAGTATTTTACTTCCTTTGAATCCTTGAATTATAGATTTTCAAAAATTCAGACTTATGTCGCCCACTCATGCAGGATTAGTTGAATTAATGCAAAATTTCGAAGCTCTTTTTACACCTTCTCACCAATGGGTATGAGTGAGTAGGCCTGATCATATTGAGTGGAAATCCAATCAAACTCAATCAGCCCGTCAGATGTAACATGTCCATTCGAATTGTTCGAGCGAAACGAAAACGTTGTGAGCAAACATGAATTGATCAAAGCTCTGTGTTCGCAATCAAACAGCTCACATGAGTGATTTGTTTTCGAACTAAGGGGCGATCATAACGGGCGATCATCTGAGATAAGTACAGGGTGAGATGAAAAAACTGCAACCTGCAACTGCAAAACATTCGTTGTCCAGCAGTTTGTAAACAAACAAAATGATCGTGTTTACTTGCTCAAAATGTGAGCCTTCGGTTGGCCACCAGAACTCAAGCGCCAGTTATGGTGATTGTATGGGCCGCCATAACAGCCGATGGTCGCTCTACGCTCGTATTAATTGATCGTGGTATCAGAATAAATGCCGATTCTTATCGCGAAAATATTCTGGAGGGTATAGTAAAGCCTTTGGCACGCAAACATTTTGGCCGCAGACCTTGGACATTCTAATAGGACTCCGGATACCAATCCCTTGGACTATTGTTTCTGGAGTATTTTGGAAAACAAGGTTGGCACTAAAACACTCCAAAGGGTCGATCACCTCCAGCGTTTCGCCGGGAATGGGCCAAAATACCGTAGAGCAACAGTCTTCCAGCGTGTAACGGTTTCATTGGCCGTTTGATGGCCAAAGGTGACCAATTCTGGCAAATCTTAACTTATTCTAAAATTTGATACTATTTCCGACATTTTTTTGCTTTCATTAAATGAAATTTAAAAAAAAATGTAAAAATGATGAAATTTGTCTTTGTTGATACCATACTAAATTTTTGAAATCTAAAATTTTTTATTGTCTCAGGGCAAATAAAACTCGTCAAAACCGAATGAAACTTTTTGTCTCATTGAATATGTCTTGTGTCATCGGAACTCTTACTTTCGACATTTTTTCTAGGAATAAAAAAACCAATTCAATTGAACTACATCTGCCGATTACGAACGCTGACATTCCAATCAGGCGTTGAAACCATACCATATTTGTGCGAAAGTAACTTTATTGAAATGTCATCAAAGTGTATCAAATATCACGGATGACCACTCGAATAGGCACATCCAGAAAAAAATGATTGAATCTTCTGTGATTGTTGCAACAGCTAAGAGTAGTTTAATGACAGTTGGATGATTTGTTCGTGCATTACCTGAGGCGGAATTCCGGACAGTCGCAGCAAATGAAGTGAAATAAAAATTGAATTTTCGATAGAGCAAAAAAGGTGTTATGTCCCTAGGATGTGATAACACTATTTGTGCAGTGACATTGATTGACCCGACCGCATCCATACAATATGTTGTTGAAAGCGATATGTATTTATTGATTTGAATAAATGATTGTGAATTTGCATAAGATCATGAAAATACATAATGATAAAATATACTGAAGCTAAAAATATGGAACAACGTGTTTGAAGCTGGGTTTGCAAAAAGTAACCATTTGACGTAACCATTTGACCTTTAATGTATGTATTTTCTTAGTAAAGCTAAAATTCTAAACCGATTAAACAGTGTCCGTGAATCGAAACTCACGAGTGATCTTGTTTGAAAAATTAGCGTGGGGCTCAAAATGTCCGAAATAGAGCAAAAGTTTACTCTAACAGCGGAATTGATTGATTTTATTCATTTATGTGTGCAAACAAGTTTTGGACAAGTGGACTAAAGGGGTCGTGAATAAAATTCAAGAAGAGGAAATCAGTTTATAATCAACAAATTAAAAAGCAGTAAGTTCCGCCGGGCCGAACTTTGAATACCCTCCACCATTTGGAACGAATTTGAAAATTTTCAAAAAATAAAATCCGTTAAGAATTCTGTTAAAATCTTAAAAATACCGAATATTACCGTAATATTGGGGTCTATACGACGTGGACCTGCATAGGCATTGTTTGGCATAAGCCATTACCATATTCAAATTCGAAACTTGAAATAAACGGTGATTAATGTAACTAAAATATATAAGACGTGGACCTGCACAGACAATTTTCTGTCATAGGCTGTAGTGTACTTTACGAACTTCAAATACCAAAATACCGAATATCGGGAGGTACCGTCATATGGGGACCTGCACAGACAAATTTCTGTCTTAGGCTGTTTGCCATTTGCTCAAAATGCATTTTGTCTAGTCTTTACCATTTTAAGTCTTTGCCGTTGTATGGTGGTTATACCAAAACGTGGATCTATATAGCCCATTTTCAATACCAAAAGTCCTGCAGACATAATATAAATTTGAGTAAAATTTTACTAATATACTTCATTTCGTTCGGAAGCTAGAGTGATTTCCACAGACGGACGGACATCGCTAAATCGACATAGAATATTATGCTGATCAAGAATATATATACCTTGTGGGGTCTAAAATTTATATTTCGAGGTGTTACAAACGGAAAAATAAACTTAAAATACACTCCATACTATGGTGGAGAGTATAAAAACAACACTTCATATGCATTTTGGGTAGAAATTGGGGACAATTCACTGCAACGTGTGCTTCGTTGCACACCATACATTCTCTTATACGAGTGGGAAAGAGTACTCTGCTCTATATTCAGCTAGTGCCGGATTAAGTA
The DNA here is from genome assembly GCF_030504385.1 of Musca domestica. Taxonomy (NCBI): domain Eukaryota; kingdom Metazoa; phylum Arthropoda; class Insecta; order Diptera; family Muscidae; genus Musca; species Musca domestica. The sequence continues at coordinate 7,633,219 of NW_026712363.1, read as the reverse complement.
TTAAGGCCTCAAAGACGATACCTTCAGCACCAGACAAGAATCTGTCAGCTATTGGTCAAGATAAAGTAGAGTTCGATATCCCAATAGAAAATAGTAACCAGAATTTAGAATTGACAAAGCAAACTTAAGGGTTGGGCAAACAAAGCATTGACATGAACCAAAAATAATAATTTTATTTCTTTGTTATGTTGTTTAAAAAATTATGAATTTTTCAAACAAGTTTCCTATTTTTACTGAAAAGGTTAACATTTCCGATATGTTGTGAAAATCAACATAATGTGAATACCTTCCACTATATAATATATATATATATATATTCCAAATTCGTCGTATTCAAAGTTCGGCCCGGCCGAATTTTCTGTCTTCCTTAAGAAATGATGAAATGAAAGTGATTTTAGGGTCTCTCGATGTGTTGCAAGCAAAAAATCAAATATATATATATATATATATATATAGACAGAAAATTCGGCCGGGAAATTTTCGAAAAAGATATCATTCGCCAAAAATTCTGTTAACATCTTAAAAATACATATTATGGCCTGTACGACGTGGACCTACATAGGCATTGTTTGTCATTAGCCATTACCATATTCAAATTCGAAACTTGAAATAAACGGTGAATAATGTAGCTAAAATCATCAAATTCCGTATATGGGGAGGTACCTAGAGTCCTAGAGCTGAATAGACAATTTTCTGTCACAGACTGTAGTTCCCATTACAAACTCAAAATGCGTAATTTGAAACTACTACGGTGAATAATGCCGCTAAAATCATCAAAATACCGAATATTGGGAGGTATCGTTATATGGGGGCTATACGAAGACGTGAACCTGCACACAATTTTTTGCTTTAGACTGTAGTATTCATTACAAACTTTAAACACCAAATTTGAAACAATTCCGGTGAATAATGCCGCTAAAATCATCAAAATACCGAATATCGGGAGATACTGTTATATGGAGGCTATATGAAAACGTGGACCTACATGGCCCATTTACGAACTTAACCTGCCTACTGACAAAATAAACATGTGTGCAAAATTTAAGCCTTCTATCTCAATTCGTTCGAAAGATAGCGTGATTACAACAGACATGGCTAAATCGTCTTAGAATTTTACGCTGATCAAGAATATATATACTTTGTTGGATCTGTATTTCGAGAAGTTACAAACGGAATGACATAATTAATATACCCTCCATAGTATGGTGGAGGGTAAAAAAAGCAATAAAATTTACTTCGATGTTTTCAAATTTAAGTGCTTTAACATTTTTAAAACAGGCGCAGCTACCAGTACCTAACATATTCATTAATGGATTTCAAACTTCGCTTTATTTTTTTAACAAGCTTCTTCCAACAAACATCCTACATAGTATTTTTTAATAACTTAATCCTTAGAGAACAACTTCGGATCTTTAAATTGGATATAAATACACATTGTACATTAGAATTTTATTAACAATTTTCAACATTCCCTATTTGTTATTTCTTTCTTATCCAGAGAGCAGAATTGTGTATATATGCGTATTATTTTGTTTGTACAAAATAAGAGTATTCAAATATAGTCATGTTTCCAATGGCTGTGTTCGCATTCGCATTCGATTACGAAAAGCAACACTAAAATACAATCGAATTAAACAATAATGATAGTCGATTATATGGAATGGTTGTTGGAAGATACAACCACTGAATGTGGGCATCTATAGCTAGGCCAAAACAACATCTGGGTCAATTAAATTTATGAATAATGTTCATCAAAACAGAACCGAACGTGGGCTAAACAGACTAAACCACAGGTTTAGTTCAATGGATGTATGGATCCATTTATGTGTGTGGTCACAAAAATTCTGTTTTGCTGCCATATTACAAAACCTATTTAGGTATTACAACTGGTGCACACCAACACTAATATTATATCCGTTTCCTGCAAAAAGTGTGCAGTAATGCATTTAAGCACTGGTTTATGGACACACAAATGCACAGACAAACAAATCGAGGCAGAATTTGCAAAAGCATGAATATCTGGCATAAGCATGCATTAGTTTTCAAAACTGACCAGGTGAATATAGACACATGTATTCGCACAATTTGGAAAAGGGCTAAACACTCCCACACTTTTGAGCATTTGATTAGACAACATTGATATTTGGATAGTATACGAAACAGGGATTTTTCATTTGGCACAATGGCCCAACTCTAGTCTAAATTTGAGCAGAAATAAACTACTACCTAATAAGTTTAAAAGTTCCAAACAACCCAAATTAATATTGGTTGCCGTATGTATTACTTTCAGCGTTACCTTTAATGGTAACCACATATTATCCGCATTACTATTATCCCAAAAATAATGACTACCACCCGTCCAAATGCCGAATTACAAATGCAGTTCTATAATTATAATTGAAACGCTGTTTCAATTGTTAATCAAATTCTGTAATCGTAATTGAAATGCCAAGAATTACAATAATCGTACAATCGTTTTTTAATTTGAAATCGGATAGAGCATACAACAAAGAATAGACGGAGAAAACTGAACTAGCTCGCCCAGAAACAACTATGAGTATTACTGCTGTAGCCCAAAGTGATGAAGAAAACACAGTCCCTCTTTGACATTGGACATTCCAATAAACGTTATAACACCGTATTTTGCATAAAGGCTTGAGTCTTGCAATGTTCAGAAAAAACAAGAACTCATAAGTGCCGATCATCAGCACGTTGTTTTTTGAATGCATTAAAATGATCTTGAATTCCTTCGATAACTCATTTTTGACAGATGAAACCCATTTCCAACTCAGAGGGTATATCAGCCGGCAAGCAAAACTATCGCACCTTGGGTGCGGAAACCCCAAGAGTTATTATTCATAAGACTCTTTATCCTCAATATGTGGCTGTTTGGTGCAATTTAGAAATCCAGCAGATTATGAGCCTAGAACTTAAAAAAAGTCACGTGTGTCGGCGTTTGGAAAGTTCCTCTCCCTTCCACATTTTTTTAAACTTTTCCGATTTTGCTTCCTTGGAATCAGTTCATTATACCCTACACCACAAGGTGGTCAGGGTATTATGTCTTTGTGCATTTGTTTGTAACATGAATAAAGAAGCGAGATAGACCCAGAGATTCTTTTGATGATCTGCATAGAATCACATTCTGAGTCGATTTATAAATGTCCGTCCGTCTGTCTGTCCAAATATTTTTGTAAACAAAGTACAGGTCGCATTTATTGCCCGATCCAGATAAAATTTTGCACAAGTCATTTGTTTGACCCATTGACGAAGACTATTGAAATTGGAAATAATCCGTCAAAATTTAAATATATGCCCAAATCGTGATATTACAAACGTGTAATATCAGCCCATAAGTATGGTATATTGCATCTTTTCTTCCATATCTATAAAAGAGGGAAATGATTGTATGTTTGTTTGGACTCGAAAACTGCTGCACAGATTTTCCTGAAAAATTCCAAGTATACTACAACATCGCCTGAAAGTAACATAGGCTATATAAATTTTTAAAATTCCACTTGGATCTGGAGATATAGCATCAGAAAAAATTAGATTTCATATGCACATATCTATTGATCGATTAGCGATACAGTCTGAGACAGAATGAGTGACGAAATTTGTTCAGAAAATATATTTGCCAAATTATATTGAAATCGGTTCTGATTTGGATGTAGCTCCCATATATATTTTCGACCGATTTCGTTTATTTGATGCCCCAAACACGATATGCATGTTCGATTCCAATGAAATTTGAAATGTGTGACGGGATTTGATCAGAAATAAATTTGTCAAATTATATTGAAATCGCATATAGCTCCCATATATATTTTGGTATGTTATGTACCAAACACGATATGTATGTCCGATTCCAATTAAATTAAGAATATGTGGCGGAGTTTGGTTACAATAATAAATTTGTCAAATTAATTAGAAATCGATTAAGATTGGCATATAGCTCCCATATATATTCTCGGCCGATTCCATATATTTGAAGCACCAAACACGGTATGTATCTCAAATTTCAATAAAATATGGAAAATGTGACGGAATTTTGTGTAAAATTAAATTTTGTCAAATTATATTGATATCGTTTCAGATTGGGATATGATTTTATTAAGAAGAATTGACCCACAACGCCATTGCAATGGTATTAGGCTAACAGTAAAAAACTACTCAGCAATTTAATGTATCCTCAATTATTACGAGGAAGTATGTTGCGACTCAGAAATGCGACTCAACTTAAAAAGATTGCAGTTTTCCTTTGCTACGAAATTAATAAATCCGAAGGACAAACCCTTCGTGTATGCGGACTTAATTTGGCAGGATCCTGCTTTTGTCATGGTCAGCTGTTTCTGGCATGTTCACGCGTTGGGAGACCGAGCTATTTGTTTGTTAAAGTATTACAATAATTAAAATTAAATTTTTTGAATTTGTTTCATTTTTTAAGCAAACAAATATTCATGTATAAAATTATGAATGCATATAAAAGCGAAAGGATTCGCTACTGCTTTCGCTGTTATATGCGCGCCGGGTTCAGCTAGTATAAATAGAAACCTGGAAATAAGTATGCCTAATTTGATCGAAATCGGTTCAGATATAACTATAGCTCCCATATATATTGTTCATCCGATTTGTAATTTTTGTCCTCCGCAGCCGTAATATGCACTCTGTAACAACAATATTTGGGGAAATATATCAAATACAGCACAGAAATACATTTGCTAAATTTTATCGAGATCGGTTCAGATTTGGATATAGCTCCCACATATAACTTCGTCCGATTTACCTTCGATTGTGCACCAAACGTCTAATATTTGCCCAAATTGGATGAAATGAAAATGAAAGAAGCTAGTATGTCAAATTTGGTGAAAATCGGTTCAGATATAGCTATAGCTTCCATAAATACTGTTCATCCGATTTGTCATATTTGTTACCCACAGCAGTAATATGCACTCCGCAACAACGATATTCAGGGAAATATATCAAATACAGCTCAGAAATATCTTTGCCAAATTTTATCGAGATCGGTTCCGATTTGCATATAGCTCCCATATATTTTTTTATCCTATTTCAAATTAATTGTGCACCAAATGGGCAATACAAGTCCGAATTTAAAAGATACAAATGCTTCGGCATATTTAGTCCTTTGAAATTTAAATTATAATTATAATCAGAGAGTGTATGATTGAATTCTCTCATAAAAACTTTTAATTGTTATGCGCAGCTCTACTAAATTAGCAAGGTGGTGTAGGGTATCAAAGGTCGGCCCCGCCCGACTTTAATACTTTCTTTACTGATTTTACAATTGTGCTGGTGAACACACAGACAACCGTCCCATGGGTCTCTCCTTTCCTCCCAGTTTTAAACAAAACTTTAAACAATGAAACGTCTTACAATATTCGTATTCTCTATCCTTTATCCTTAATGTATTTCTGAAACTGCGTCATAATAGTACAATTTATAGCCATTTAAATTTTAATTTTTTTTTTGGATTACATCAAGATATTGTCTTTACTAGTTCAAAAAATGTAAAATGTTGACTTATTTCCTACCCAGTGTGTGTCCATGAATGTATGTGCGTGTTGATCAATATGCAATATTCATTCTATATCAAATAACAACAAAAAAAGACAAAAGTTAACAAAGTACCAAAAAAGTGTCCAAAAGGTCAGTGGAGAACACAAATTGATAGTGATTTTACGGAGAAATGCAATTGTTGACAAAGTTCTAAAAATTGCACACATTCAGATGAACAGATGCATGTATCCGTCCAACCTCCCACTTTCCGCATACTTCACATGATGTTGGATTGTGAAAAATCGAAAACATTCGTTTCACTTTTACAAAATGAAGAAAAAGTGGGAAAATAGAGGAAAAATTGCCTAGCAAAATTTTGTTTCTATGCCCAGCACATATTGCTCAAATTTATGTTGGATATTCTTAGTAGAACATGGAAACTATGGCATTGCAAAGAATCTGCCATGTTAGGAGTTCAGATGCATGCGGAATATGGACGTGTTGTCAGACACACAAACGCAATTGTGTAAACGTCCATGTTGTCTCGTTTTCCTTGAAATAATTTTTTTGCTGTATTTTAGAGTGAATTTTATGATATGAATTATGGACAATGGATGCTCACTTAAAGGTAGTCGCAGAGGACAAGTTTATAATTTAGATAAGCACATCTTGTAATCATGGCAAATGCAAAACATTCTCTAGCATTTTATATTTATATTGATATTGATTTAGTTTATTGTTTAGAAGAGAGATATTAGATCTCATTTTATATTCTCCGATGGAGATATTTAAAGCCACTTCCGGAATAAACGTGTGTTTCACTGAAGTAAAAGGAGAGTCCAACTATTAATCAGAAGGTCGCATGTTCAATCCATTCATCTAGAAAATAAAACAATTAAAGAAAAGCGAAAGTTGGGAAGAGACCGACATTGTGTTACCCTACGCCGCTATGAACAAGTAAAAAAGCAGTGAATACCCTCCACCATTTGGAACGAATTTGAAAAATTTCAAAAAATTAACATTCGCCAAAAATTCTGTTAAAATCTTAAAAGACGTGGATACGAGGCAACCTTTGTCATAAGCCATTACAATATTGAAATACGAAACATGAAAAAATCCGGTGAGTATTGTAGCTAAAATCATCAAAATACCGATGTGAGATAAAAAAATGCAACAAAGTCAAACGCCATACATTTTTTTATTAAATTTTATTGAATGAAAGAAAAAAATGTCGAAAATAGCATCAAATTTTAGAATAAGTTTAGGTTTGTTCGAATTGGTCACCTTCGGCACGAATTATAGCCTTGAAACGGCCAATGAAACCATCACACGCTGCCCGAATGTTGCTCTGCGGTATTTTGGCCCATTCCCGGCAAAGCGCTTGCCTGAGGTTATCGACACTTTGATGTTTTTAGAGCCAACCTTGCTTTCCTACTCCAGACACAATAGTCCAACGGATTGGTATCCGTAGGTTTTGGTGGCCATTGTGCGCTGGAAATGAAGCGAGGAACCTCATTTTGTAACCATTCCTGGGTGTTGGTTGGCGCGTGCTGAGTGCGATGGCGCTGAGTCCTGTTGGAATGTCCAAGGTCTGCGAGCAAAATATTTATGTGCCCAAGTCTTTAATACACCCTCTATTTTCGCGATAACATTCGGCATTTATTCTGATGCCACGGTCGATTAATACGAGCGGCGAGCGATCATCGGCTGTTATGGCGGCCCACACCATCACCATGGCCAGCGCTTGAGTTCTGGTGGCCAACCGAAGGTGCACATTTTCAGCTGACCTCTTTCGCAAGTAAACACGATCATTTTGTTTGTTTACAAACTGCTGGACAACGAATGTTTTCTCATCGCAGAAAAGCAAATTCGGCAGTTCACTACTTTCGGCCAAACGAAGCAACTCTCTAGCTCTTTTGAGTCTATTTTATTTCGGTTGCGGTGTAAGTTCCTGCACTTTTTGGAATGGAATTGCCGAATGGAATATTGCAATATGTTTAGCTCACGAGCCATTTTTCGGGAACTGCGACCCGGGTTTCGGTCAAGTTGCTTCTTTACTTTTCGAACCATTTCTGCTAATGCTGCTGTTTTCTTCCGCCCACTTCTCTCACGGTAATGAGCGATGGTACGAGACACAAAAGATTTATTCACATTTAAATGCTGGAGTGCTCTAACGATAGCCACTTATGAGTTTCCAGCCAAATAAAAAGAAATCACACTATCACGCTTGAATTCCATCACGAATAACTTTTTTCTGGAAAATTCTCACCAAAATGCTTTTGTACGCTTGTAAACAATATAATGAGCTGTCGGACGAGTGGCATAGAGATGACAGCAGTCTGAAGGTGGTTGCAGTTTTTTCATCTCTCTGAAAAAAAACACAATAAGATAAATTTGGTTGTCTGGGCCCATAACTTATCTCGTCGAAATGTTTTAAGGGTATTTCTAGGCTGTATCTGAAATATATCTCTAAATATCAGCGTTATAGAGAGCAACTTAAATATCAAATCGGATTAAACATAAATATAAGAGCTATAACTTCATCATACATACATTCTTACTTTTAGACTAAATTATGTCATAGGTGCTAAAATTCATCTAACTTGAGAAAAATATATTACTTATTTAGGGCACAATAAACCTCGAGCAAAAATATATAGGCGCGCTATATCTAACACTTATCCGATCATCACCAATTCCAATAGGGTTCGTCTTTGCGCCAAACAAATGTGCGATGCTGAATTTTATAGCAATCAAACAATAAATGCGACCAGTACTTTGCTTACAAAAATAAATGGACAGACGGACCGACCGACCAACATGCATAAATCGACTCTGAATGTGTTTTTACGAAGATCATCAACAGCTACTCTGGGTTTACCTCGTTTCCTTGTGCAAAGTTATTATATTCAAAAATGTTGACCCTTTGTGTGGAAGGGGCTGGGCTTGAACTTTAAATACCCTCCACCATTTGGAACGAATTTGGAAATACTCAAAGAAAATAAAATCCTTTAAAAAATCTGTTAAAATTTTAAAAATACCGAATGTAGCCATTATATTAGGGTATATATGACGACGTGAACCTGCATATTCAACTTTTGTTATAAGCCATTACAATATTCAAATGCGAAACTTTAAAAAAATTAGGTGAATAGTGTAGCTAAAATCATCAAAATGCCGAATATCGAGAGGTACCGTTATATGGGGGCTATACGAAGAAGTGAACCTGCACAGACAATTTTCTGTCATAGGCTATAGTATCCATTACGAACTTCAAATATCAATTTGAAACAATTCCTATAAATAATGTCGCTTAAATCATCAAAATACCGAATATTGGGAAGTACCGTTATATGAGGGCTACACATCGGACATCGCTAAATCGATATTGAATTTTATGCTGATCAAGAATATATATACTTTGTTGGGTCTGAAATGTATATATCGAGGTGTTACAAATGGAATGACAAACTTCATATACCCTCCATACTTTGGTGAAGGGTATAATTACAACGTACTAAGTTTGGGCCAAATTTGATACTCTTTTCGAGAGTTATCGTCTGCACCAGCTACACAGACAGACGGACACCGCCAAATCGACTCCAAACTTACTGAGACGGATTTTGTTCACAAAGACATGGGGACATTGGCCGTATTAAATGATAAGTGCCCTCTGTAGCCATAAAATGAAGTGTGGTTGAATCAAGCACAAATTGATCTCTAGTTTTGAAAAAAAAATAAACAACGGCATTTTTGATCTTATTTGTTGGCATTCGGAGGCAGTTTGTAAGTAACTCCTTTCCATGACGTGTTCTTGATAAAATATGGTATATGGATGCTGTTTTGTAAGTAGTTACTGGTGCCAAAAAGCATTTGCTAACAAAATGAAATGTGGTAATGAAATGTGAATATACCTTCCATGATATGGTTAACGGCATAAAATGTACTAAAATAGGGGTCGGGTCAGAAACAGAAATATAGATGAATTTAAGGGGACAATCTCTACTTTCCTATATAAGATCCTGAGGATAAATCAGTACATTTGGAAGTATATATACTTTTTTCCTTATATAACCGTAAAATATGATATTTATAGTTGGAACATTGCGGACATAATCCCGTGTGTGTTGCAAAAAATAGCTTCTGGGCAATTAACATTCAGATTATGATACAATCCCCACGTTTGTAGTTCCCATTCGGCATTTAACTTTGTTGCACAACATTTGCTGTAATTTGTTATTTTCAATTCTGTTTCGGCAGAAAGCAACTTGTAATAATGTTTTCGATGATGGTTAATAGATTCTATACACAAACACAGACACACGCTCTTTTCACTTGTTACATTTCAACCTAGTGAAATTCAGTAGTGTGACCTTCGTTTTAAATAAATAATAAGAATGTTGCTACCAAATTAAATTCAACGGCATTTTGATAAACTCATTAAAACTTAATTTTTATGATGTTATTTTACAGTATTTCCAATGAACCTCCGTACCCTCTTTAATAAACAATTCAAAGGAAAAAGATAATTATAATATTGTATTAAGTGTTTAATTTTATAGTTGTGGTAGTTTATAATTTTTCATACATTTTCAACTTTGGCAGTATACACTAAAATGTAATAAAAGAAGAAAAAACTACCAACAAAAAGTTAATGTTTTCCTTTACCAAATTTTAAAACAGTGATTTGCATTTATTTTTATATGGTTTGTTTGCCTTTTACATATTCCTGTCGGGTTCCATTTCTTCTGCGGCAGTCTTGTTTAATTGCCTATTTTAGTGAATGAGAATTCTATTTCAAAAACTCACAGCAATTTTTCCAGTTTTTTTTTCTTTAGAAGAAATGCACCTTTATTTCCACAACAACCAATGTGCATTGCGAGATTCATTATCCTCATCATCTCTACTGCCACAGAGCAAGACTGTTGTTGTTCTTCTTGTCGAAGTGTTGTTATGGGTTACCTCGAGGAGTTGATACAACTTAAATATATTTGTAAAAGTGAAAATTAATTACATCGCCGTCGTGATGAAAATAAAGCAAACTTGTTGGCTTTCGCTGCGTATTCTTTGTTGCCTTTCTCAAGGCACATTGGGATTGATTGGCAATCTTTGGAATGGATGAATATTTTAAAGTATAACAAGTAAAAATGCTGTAAGTTCGGCCACAACGAACTTTGAATTCCCTCCACCATTTGGAACAAATTTAGCAGTTTTCCAAAAAATAAGATCCTTTAAAAATTCTTTTCAAATATTAAAAATACCAAATGTAGGACCTGAAAAGATCATTACATCATAATCCATTTCAATATTAAAATGCGAAACTTGAAAAAATCGGTGAATAATGTAGCTCATACCGAATATAGGGAGGAACCATTATTTGAGGGCTATACCAAAACGTGGACCTGCACAGACAATTTTCTATCATAGGCTGTTGTATCCCTTACGAACTTTAAGTACCACATTTGAAACAATTCTGGTGAAAAATTTCGCTAAAATCATCAAAATACCGAATATCGGGAGATGCTGTTATATGGAGGCTATACGAAGACTTCAACCTGCACAGACAATTTTCTGTCTTAGGCTGTAAATAATATTACGAACTTGAAATACCAAATTTGATGTGAATACATTCGCTAAAATCATCAAAATACCGAATATTGGGAGGTACCGTTATATAGGGGCTATACAAAGACGTGGACCTGCACAAACAATTTTCTGTCTTAGGCTGTAGTATCCATTACGAACTTCAAATATCAAATTTGAATAATGTCGATTAAATCACCAAAATACCGAAAAAGGGAAGTACCATTATATGGGGGGCTACACCAAAACGTGGACCAACATGGCCCATTTCAATACCAAAAGTCCTGCAGACATTATATACATTTAAGATTTTAACCTACTTCATTTCGTTCGGAACCTAGAGTGATTTCCACAGACGGACGGACATCGCTAAATCAACATAGACTTTTATGCTGATCAAGAATGTATATACTTTGTGGGGTCCAAAATGCATATTTCGAGATGTTACAAACAGAATGATATACTTAATAAAGCCTCCTACATCAGTTCAAATACAATGAATTTGACCAAATTTTGTTATGAAACAAATTTGGTTACAAACAACTTAGAAAGTATCAGTCGTTTTTGTCAACAGATACATACCCTCAGCCAATGTTCGATTATTTAAATATATTTTGACTTCTGTTATGATTATTCATATTGTTGACCCTCTTGGGAGTAGGTTCCAAAGGAATGGATCAATACATGCCAGGTTTGGACTATATTGTTTAATTCCTTCACTTTATTTAAGATATGTGATAATGTTTTGAAAATATTAAAATGTGCGTGTTGTACCAGATATAGTCGATCGAAGCATTCCATTTTCATACTTAATTTAATACAGATAAAAAAGTAAGCAAAGGCTTCGAGTTTGGAAGATTTCGCTTTTGAAATGAGAGTCAGAGAGCACTGCCCAGATGTAACCCTTAGCTTTTCAAGACAATTTCACAAAAAAAGTTGTGGTCCATTTTACAGCTAATTATAATCCAATGATCATCCAAATGCTAAACCTTCGGCTGTTGTTTCCGGCGCGAACTTGGTAAAAACATCATTCTCATAGCTGACGCCATAACCAATGGTTTCAATGCAAGTCTACCAGGCAATGTTGTCGTGTCAGCTGCCCTTCTATGCATCGAAAAAATTTTAATTTGTTCGGATACATTAGCTTGAACAATTATCCAATGTCTTATTTTTATAGAAATTTTCTGACCACCAGTTGTTCGAAGATGAAATATCAAATAATTTTTTAAATTTAAATTCCCCTTAAAAACAAAACAATTGACACAAAATTCAAATTCGCCGATGCAACTTCGTTTTCAATATGCTATATTCATCAAAACAAAACTGTGTATTATATTAGCATACTTTTAGGATTACAGATAATTAATTTGTCGCAGTTTTCATGTACCAATAATGTGCAGTAACACCCACGTGTGATTCGACACTAATTTTATTTGTTCTCTTTAAATAGCTAAATTTATTTAATTAGTGGGGAAATACTCTAAATTCTTTTGCACAAAATACAAAATACTTATGTGATCACTTTTTTGGCATGGAATGTCAAAAAATAAAGCGTGTAACATTAGAACATAAAAAATACGATTAGGTTACTCAATTTTCACAATATAATAAATAAACATATCCCAACATACCAAAATGGCTGGAGAATAATCCCAACATACCAAAAATACAATACAGCTTGAGAATAATATTATGAAAATAGTTTATCGTAAGAATTTTTCAACAATGCTAGAGAAACACTTTTTTGCACAAACTTTTCTCAAATCTGCCCTTTGTTGACAAAATTGTTTTGATTTTTTTTGTTTTTTGAGAAATTTTTCGACAAAAAATAATTTCTTTGGTTAAAATCAAAATCACGCGAATTTAGGACCATTTCCGGACGAAACTCTAAGGTAATGATGAATAATAATTCTGGGAATCTGTAGTATATATTATTTCAATCTCATTTCAGAATAGAGGCGTCAAAAGTTGCAAGAATTCAAGAGAAGTGAAGAATTAGTGGAGGAGATGCAGAAGCTCAAATAAGGGGAAAGAAAGCATCTAGGACCAAGGCAAAAGGAGGCAGTGAGAGTTGGGATGGTCATCAATGAATGAAATGTGTAAAATAATTAAAAAAAATGAAAAAATAACTATTTTATACCATTGAAAAAATAAGCTTGATATAATATTGCTTTCGTAAGCTTATTCTACAATTACAAGAATAAGCTTATGAATAAGGGTTCCGTTTTGATTATTCTATAATTGTTAAACAAACATTTCTCAATACATTCTTAAGATTTTCTCAAACTTAAGGCTTATGTTTGTAAGCTTATTAAAATATTATTCTCAAGTCAATTTGGTATGTTGGGATATTACAATAACCCAACATACCAAAAATACAATACAGCTTGAGAATAATATTATGATAATAGTTTATCATAAGAATTTTTCAACAATGCTTGAGAAACACTTTTTTGCACAAACTTTTCTCAAATCTGTCCTTTGTTGACAAATTTGTTTTGATTTTTTTTGTGAAAATTGTCAACAAAAAATTATTTTCTTTGGTTAAAATCAAAATCACGCGAATTTAGGAACCATTTCCGGACGAAACTCTAAGGTAATGATGAAAAATAAATCTGGGAATCTGTAGTATAAATTATTTCAATCTCATTTCAGAATGGAGGCGTCAAAAAGTTGCAGGAATTTAACAGAAGTGAAGAATAAGTGGAGGAGATACAGAAGCTCAAATAAGGGGAAAGAAAGCATCTAGGTATCAAGGCAACAGGATGCAGTGACAGCTGGGTTGGCAATCAATGAATGAAATGTGTAAAATAATTAAAAAATGAATAAATAAATATTTTTTACCATTGAAAAAATAAGCTTTATAAAATATTACTTTCGTAAGCTTATTCTGCAATTACAAGAATAAGCTTATGAATAAGGGTTCCTTTTCGATTATTCTATAATTGTTAAACAAACATTTCTCAATACATTCTCAAGATTTTCTCAAGCTTTAGGCTTATGTTTGTAAGCTTATTAAAATATTATTCTCAAGTCAATTTGGTATGTTGGGAAGCTTATGAACATAAGCCTTAAGCTTGAGAAAATCTTGAGAAAACATTGAAAAATGTTTGTGTAACAAGTATAGAATAATCGAAACGGAACCCTTATTTATAAGCTTATACTTGAAATTGTAGAATAAGCTTACGAAAATAATATTATATTAAGCTTATTTTTGCAATAGTATAAAATATTATTATTTTAATTTTTAATCATTTTTCACATTTTTTTTCTTGATGGACATCCCAGTAGTCACTGCCTCATGTGGCCTTGATACCCTGACGCTTTCTTCTCCCTTATTTGAGCTTCTGCATATCTTCCACTAAGACTACACATCCATTGAATTCCTGAAACTTTTTTGATTCTTCCAATCTGAAATGGGATTGAAATAATTTATGTGAAAGATTCCCGGATTTATTATTCATCCATACCTTAAGAGTTCGGTCCAGAAATGGGTCCTAAATTCGCGTGATTTTGTTTTTTACCAAAGAAAATAATTTCTTGCTGACAATATTCACAAAACTTCAAAACTAATTTGTCAACAAAGGACAGATTTGAGAAAAGTTTGTGGAACATAAGTGTTTCGCAATCACGAAATTATGATCACATAATATTTAGGGGTTGAAATGGACCAAAAACTGAAAAACCTCCTGATTTTGCAGTTGCTCTACAACTTGCAATTATAGACCAACCGACGCGGAAGTTACCATGGGGCTAGAGCTTAGGGCTGGCCAGAAGTCTTCCAATTTTGATGGTCATCGGGTAATATTTAATGGGTGAAAAGACCATAACATTTGTGTTAAATAAAAGTCAAAATTTCCATTAAACCGCGAATATTTTTAATCCCGGTGAAATCACAAATAGACGAACAGGTCAATTCTGACCGTTACGTAGATGCCGATAGTAAATATATCGGATATATATAGCGAAATATATACAATGTGTATATACAAAGGAAGGGGATGTTTATTAGATTGCTTATATCTCAAGGATGGCTGTACCGATTTTGACAAATTTTGTCAATTCAGAATGCCCCCTTGGCGTTAAGGAGGGTAGTATGTACCACGGGTACATGTACCACTACTTTTGTGTGAAAATATACCAACATTTCCATTCCACCGAAACGCTGAAAATAACTTGCAAATCCAAAATATACAAAAGGCGAACTTCTGGCTTTTTTATGCTGATTTCGTTGACGAATATAGTTACTATAGACAAACAAATCATATAAATGAGTCTAAATTTGGAGATACAGCGGGGCTTTTTGCATTTGGAGATAATCGCAAAAGGGGTTCAAATGAACTAAAAACAGAAACATTTTCCTGATTACACAATTGAAACCAATCGACGCGGAATTTTGTCTGAGAAGAAAGTTAAGTACAGAGAAGAAGTCTAGCATTTTGGATGACCATTGGATTTTGCTGCACGACGGAGTGCGTAAATATTGGGCAATTTAGATTATATTTAGCTCAAAAATGGATCACAACTTTCGTGTGAAATTGTTTTGAATACCTAATAACACGGAGTATATAAAAATTGGGCAAATGCCTCCCGACAAAAGCCTAAGGGTAACATTTAAGAAGGGCTCTATGACATAATTTCAATCACGAAATCTTCCAAAACGGATTTGGACATAGGGGGCTTCTAATATATTGTAGTGTTGTAGGGTATCACATGGACGGCCCCGCACGACTATAACCTTTGCTTACTTGTTTATTTTTTCTATTTTGACTTACTTCTTTCGAATGTACATTTGTAGAGATTTTTTTTAATTCCAATATGATGTGTAGTCGTTTTAGGGTAGTATTTATATTAATTGGGTATTTATTGACGGATTCTGACAATTCACACAATTTCGGAATAGTATCTTGGCTAAAATAAATCGCGTGAAAATATGCCAATATGAAAAAATATTATGTACTATAATAATATAGTATAATAATATATACTATATTGAAGTGTCAATTTTTTATTGTTTTGAATTCTGAATGAATAATATAAAGAATTAAATGAATGTGCAGTACGATGTTAAATGACGATCTTTTATGTCTAAAATTGGCATCTAGCTTTCAACTCCAGGACCTACATCGTGCTTAGCTGGAAGATGCATTTTAATATACAACAATGACCGGCTCATTCCAAAACGTGGACCTACTTCTTTCACATGACAATAATCCGCCCAATGAAAACTCAAAATGCAAAATTCATTGGGACTGCAACCAGTGAAATATCGAATATAAAGGGCTCAAAAAAGTAGAGCGAATTGGACATTTAGTAAGAAAAGGATTTATATCCTTCCTTTCGGTAAATTTTGGTAATTTCAGAAGAAAACATTATTACAAAAAATGATCACTTGTTGGTGTAACCATCATATGATTTAAGCTATTTTCGGGGCATTGGCCTTTATTTGGTGTCTTTGTTTCTAAGAGGGTAGAAAACCTCTTCTCATAAAATTTTCTATTTTTAGAGTAGGGTCTACCTTGGTTTTGACCACTTTCATCAGTTGATTTGGTTAAAAAATTGTATTTAGGCTACTCTGTGGTAGAGAACGATCTTACAGATAATTGCCCACATAGGCATTTAGTTAAGTATATTCCCCACATTAGTGTACCACCAAGTCCACTTTCCCAACCAATGTGTGGTCAAAAAAGAAAATCTTCTAAATCTTACAACCGCACTTGTAAACATTTTCATTTTTCTCCACTTGTTATACTTTCCAAAAGAATTTTAGTTTTATGTGATTATTTGGTTCCTCTTCTATTGAGCTTACGATCTCGTCACTTGGGTAAAAACAGTTTTTTGTCATAAAAGTTATTTTTATAATAACTTCTGGGGAGAATATCCCTGACAAAAAACAAGGGAACTGATGAGGATTGGTGGCTCTTTCCGAAACCTAGGTATTCCCTGCCTTACCACCTGGTAAACATTACCATCGTTCTCCACTAATAAACGAACGTTGTTCTTACAATAACAATAATGGGATAAGCCATTTTGCAAAAACAAAATCCTTATATTTGCCAAATAATGAACAAATCCAACCCTATTTGGGGGCTGACCACGCCTACTTTTTAATCTGTTATAAACCAATTGTTGTTCGTTGGTAATTGAACCAGTTGAGAACGGCTGGAACGATTTTGAATTTTTTCTTAATGTTCGTCCTACCCAGATTTAGATTTTTATGCAAAGAAAAAGTAACCACGCCCAATTTTACGTCCATTTTTTTTTTTTTTTTTTTTTTTTTTGATTTTGCCCTTATTGGCCATCTTAGCTTCTAAGAGGGTAGAAGACCTCTTCGCGGAAATTTTTCAATGTCAAAGTTTCGGAGTAGCGCCTGTATAAAAAAATGCCTCCTGATTTTACCTATTTCGAGGATTTTGATTACATTTTCGAATCGATTTGGCTTAAAATGTCCCTGAGGGTACTTTGGGGGTAGAGAACTATCTTACATGGGTCATTATAAACATCAGATGTATACTTTTTAATTTATGTGCTACATTATTTAGGTTTCTAACTTTCAAAATAAAACCTCTGATTGAAAAATAGGTTTAGGTTTTTTGAAACGTTTTAAGTCGCCCGGTGCTTTAACCTGTATTTACATTTTTGTGATGCGTATTTATTTCTATTAAGTCAAGTCATCATTTATACTAAAAAATGTGCAGATTATGTGAGCTAGATCTGTAATTTAAAAATTGTATAGAAATTTACTGTAACTGCCTAAAAGTATGCTAAGAAAGTTAAATTACTTCGTACAGAAGATGCGGGGCCGCCATGTGATACCCTACAACACCCTAATATGTTAGAAGCCCCTTTATGTCTAAATCCATTTCGCAAGATTTCGGTTCTGAAATTATGTCATAGAGCTTAAGCCCAATATTTACATATTCCTTGTGTTGTTAGTTGTTGTTGTTGGTAAAATATATTACAAAATATACACTTCAATATTAACAGTTAAATTGAAAAAATCGCATGCGATAAAAAATATGAACACTACAATTTGATTCTTTTATGCCAAGTGGATAAACTGACAAAATTTATCAAAATGTATATATATATATATATATATATATATATATATATATATATATATATATAGCGATATATAGCGAAAATATTTACTATCGGCATCTACGTAACGGTCAGAATTAACATTTTCACCCATTTGGGATTTCGCCGGTATTTTATTTAACAACAAGTAAGCAAAGGCTATAGTCAAGCGGGGCCGACAATGTGATACCCTACAACACTGCAATATGTTAGAAGCCCATTTTGGAAAATTTCGCTCCAGATATTACCCTTAGCATTTTGACCAGGCAGATTGACCCAATATTTACCCACTCCGTCGTGCTGTTAGCTGTTGTAGTCCATTTTACAGCTAAATATAATTCAATGGTCATCCAAAATGCTAGAATTCTTCCCTGTCCATAATTCTCTTCTCAGGCGATTGATTTCAATTGTGTGATCAGGATTTTTTTTCTGTTTTTAGTTCATTTGAACCCCTAAATATTTTGCGATCATCTCCAAAAGCAAGAGGCCCCTCTATATCTCCATGTTTAGACTCATCTATATGATTTGCTTGCCTACGATATTTGGCTATATTCGTGAACGAAATCAGCATAAAAAAGCCAGAAGTTCGTCTTTTGTGTATTTCGGATATCGCCTGTAAGTAATGTTGGTATTTTTTTCACACAAAAGATGTGGTCCATTCTACCCGCTGTCCTTAACTCTAACTTCATGCGAGATTTCGTGTCCATTGGTTCCTTCTGTATACTTCAATATTATAAAACAAATTGAAAAAATTGCATGCGACAAAAATAATAAATAAAAAATGTCACAAAATCTATATTAAAATCATTATTAGCATCTTTTTATGTGATTTTTTAGATGTTATTCTTTTATGCCTAGAGGACATTCTGAATTGACAAAAATTGTCAAAATCGGTCCAGTCATTCTTAAGATATAAGCATTGTAGCTAACATCTCCTTCTTTGTATGTATACATTGTATATACATCTCTATATATATATTTCCGATATATTTACTATCGGCATCTACGCAACGATCAGAATTGACCTGTTCGTCTATTTGTGATTTTGGCGGGATTAAAAATTTTCGAGTTTTAATGGAAATTTTGACTTTTATTTAACACAATGGTCTATTTCACCCACTAAATATTACCCAATGACCATTAAAATTGGAAGGCTTCTGCCCAGCTGTAAGCTCTAGCTCCATGCCAACTTCGACCTATAGAGCAACTGCAAAATCAGAAAATGTTTCAGTTTTTGGTCCATTTCAACCCCTAAATATTTTGCGATCATCTCCAAATGCAATAGGCTTTTGACCATAGCCCCATCTCCATACAAAATTTTGTGAGGATCGGGCCACAATTGCAACCTGTTGCGTGATTACAAATTAACATGAACGGACGGACTTACATAACTAGATCGAGTCAGCTCGGCGAGATGGGAAGATCCATATATAGTTTCCTATGTGGGAAACTAATATTTCGAGGTGTTACATAGTGTTGTAGGGTCTAAAAAGAATATAAACAACGATGTAAGCTGTGCGCAAAAATACTAAATATAGCAAAAGATAATAACTTAATGATTGAATCAAATAAATACGATTATTTGAAATTTCAGTATTTAACACTCGTAAAGATAATAAACACGATAAAATTAATTAAATATTAAATTATTAGATTAATAATTTTTGACGATGTTAAAGACACAAAGAAAAACACTACATAATTCCCTGTATCTCCGATATTTGGCTATATTCGTCAACGAAACAACATCAATGTAAAGGTCAGAGGTGCGCCTTTTATTTATATATTATTTTTTATTATTTGTAAAATTTGAAATTTTTCATACACTTAGCCAGCTACATACATATTATTTGAAGATCATCAAAAATGCTTGGCTTTAGTCCTGTCCAAAACTATAACCTCACAAAAAATATTATGTCTATTGGTCCTTAGTTGAGACTGCAAAACATAGATAATTTTTCAGGTTTTTTGTCATTTTTAAACCCTAAATATTCCACAACCAAACGATTATATTTTGGACCTAACCCTAACAACATGCAAAATTTCGTGAAGATAGGACGATTTATAATATCCCCAACAAAAAAATGTGTAGTAAGGTGAAAAAAAACAAAATGTACAATTCAATATTGTAAATCAAATTGATAAAATCTTATGCGATAAAAAATATGACAAAAAACAAGTAAGCAAAGGGTACAGTCGAGCGGGGCCGACCATTGAATACCCTACAACACTAGGGTAATAGCAACTTAAACGAATTTGCTCATTTCCAATTTATTGGTAGATGTTGCACGTAAATGGTCTTCCTAGATCTGGAACCAATATTTCCCAAAGACCTATAATCTCTCAGAAGTGGCAAAAGTTTAGCATTTATTATTGGTTTTTGACTGAAACGCATCTATATGAGATACAGACATTTGACTATATTCTTCAACGAAATCAGCGTTAACGAAATAGTCAGAAGTGCGTCTTTCCTGTATTTGTGAATTCTCCAAAAAGTCACTGGAATGGTCATTTTCGTATTTTGTCTACAAAAGTTGGGAAACTATTTCACACATTGAATATTTTTGGATGGCCATCCAAAACTGCTTGGCTTTTGCAATGCCCGGTAACCCCCATTCAAATGTGCGTGGGCGATAATTACGACCTGCTGAAAATTTTGCAGTTTTTTTGGTCCATTTCAACCCCTAAATATATGGCGATCATCTCCAAAAAGAGAAGGCTTCTATTCTGACCCTCATCTGATCCCCATGCAAAATTTCGTTAGGATCGGGCCATAAATGCGATCTGTATATGATATCCTGATATCCTAACTACTTAGTTTTGTTAGCTGTAAAAATATTACCAAATGTTTAATTCAAAATGAAAATATGCCAAAAATGTGACAAAATTGAAAAAAATATAAGAAAATGTTACAAAATCAATATTTTCATCTTTAGAGAGATATTTTTATGCGATTTTTTAGACGTTGTTTCTTTCCTGCCAAGAGGCCTTTCTGAATTAATGAGAACTGTCGAAATCAGTTCAGCCGTTCTCGACATATAAGAGATGTTTCAAGCATATCTTCTTTGATAGACATATATATCGCACATATTTTGCTTATATCCGTTTTGTTGGATGTTAACATCAATGTAAAGATGAGAAATAACCTTGTCATGACTTTGTGATTTTGCCGGGATTTAAAATATTCGCGGTCTAATGAAAAATTTTGAATTTTTTCAACACAAAAGATATGGTATATTTTACCCGCTAAATATTATCCGATGACCACCTAAATTGGTAGGCTTCTTCCCCGCCCTAAACTCTAGATACATGCAAAGTTCCGCGTCGATTGGTCTATAATTGCGACCTGTATAGCTACTGCAAAATCCGACATTTTTTCAGTTTTTGGTCCATTTCGACCCCTAAGTATTATGCGATCATCTCCAAAAGAAATAGGGTTCTATTCTGACCCTAGCCCCACCTCCATTCTAAATTTCGTGAAGATCGGGCCATAATTGCGACCTGTAGAGTGATTACAAATTAACATGGACAGACGGACAGACGGACGGACGGACATACATAGCTAGATCGACTCGGCTCGGCGAGCTAGGAAGATCCATATATACTTTCCTATATGGGAACCAATATTTCGAGGTGTCACATAAATTCTGGCCCAATCAAACTTATAATACCCCCAACACATAGTGTTGTAGGGTATAATAAAAAATATCATAAAATAATTCCGAAAAATATTCATATTTTTATTAGCATATTTTTATGCGACATTTCTAGATTTTATTTTTTTTTTTTTCTGCCAATAGACCGTTTTGAACTTATGAGAATTGTCAAAATCCTTTCATCCGTTGTTGAGTTAAAAGCGGTGTAACTAATACCCCCTTCTTTGATATATGAGGTTGTATATATTTTGCTATATAGCGATATCAACATCAATGTAATGGTCAGAAGTGACGCTTTCGTGTATTTGTGAATTAAAAATCTTTACGGTTTAATGGAAATTTTTGCATTTTTATACATAAAAGATATGGAATATTTTACCCGCTAAATAGCACCAAAATTGATAGGCTTCAGCCATAAACTCTAGTTTCATGCAGAATTCCGAGTCGATTGGTCTATAGCTGTGACCTCCAGCGCAATTATAAAATCAGGAAATCTTTCCGTTTCAAATATTTTGCTATCATCTCCAAAATCATCATAGATAGTCAGCTCGATTAGATAGGAAGATCCATATATAGATTCCCATGTCTTGGACTTATATTTCGAGATGTTAAATAATTTTTGGCCCAATCGAACTTATGAAACTCCACCATATAGTGTTGTAGGGCACAAAAATCAATATTACTAAATAGACAATTTTCTTGCAAGATCAAGCATGGTTTGTAGTAATTACGCTGATTTATTTTAATGTTGATTTATTATTTTATTTTAAATCGTAGTAAAAGGGTTCTACAGATTCGTAGAAATAACAGAAATTTCTAACATAAAACTAGTAAGGAAAAGTCAAAAGTCGTGTAATGCCGACTATATGATACCCTACACCACTATGTATATTTAGAAAAGCTTCCGTAACAAAATAATTTATTTCAAGTAGATCATACCAGCATACCATACCTATCAACATTTTGCTTTGGAGCACTTTTAGTTTGCTATAGAGTGCATGATATTACTTGGAGAAGGATTATATTTAAACCAGTAAAAAAGCTGTAAATTCGGCCGGGCCGCACTTTGAATACCCTCCACCATTTGGAACGAATTTGGCAATTCTCAAAAACAATAAAATCTGTTAAAATATTAAAAATACCGAACGTAGCTGTTACATTAGGGTATATACGACGACATAGACCTGCATAGGCAACTTTTGTCATAAGCCAGTACAATATTCAAATGCGAAACTTAAAAAAATCGGTGAATAATGTAGCTAAAATCATCAAAATATCGAATATCGGGAGGTACCTTTATTTGGAGGCTATACAAAGACGTGGACCTGCACAGACAATTTTCTGTCATAGGCTGTTGTATCCGCTACGAATATCAAATACCAAATTTGAAACAATTCCGGTGAATAATGTCGCCAAAATCATCACAATACCAAATATCGGCGGGTACCGTTATATGGGGACTATACGAACACGTATAGGCTGTTATATCCGCTACGAACATTGAATACCAAATTTGAAAGAAATAATGTCGCTAAAATCAACTAAGAACCGAATATCCGGAGGTACCGTTACATGGGGGCTCTACGAAGACGTCGACCGGCACAGACAATTTTCGTCATAGGCTGTAGTGTACATTACGAACTTCAAATACCAAATTTGAAACAATTCCGGTGAATAATGTCGCTAAAATCATCAAAATACCGAATATTGGGAGGTACCGTTATATGGGGTCTATACCAAAACGAGGACCACAGTCTTGCAGACATAATATACATTTGAGTAAAATTTTATCAATCTACTTCCATTCGTTCGGAAGCTAGAGTGATTTCCACAGGCGGACGGACATCGTTAAATCGACATAGAATTCTGTACTGATCAAGAATATATATACTTTGTGGGGTCTAAAATGTATATTTCGAGCTGTCACAAACGGAATGACAAACTTAATATACCCTCCATACTATGGTGGATGGTATAAAAATATATATAGGAGCCATGTTGCACAAAGTGGAAGCGTACGTCTTGAAATTCACTCCATTATTTGCACAATAGACTTGAAATTGGATTAAGGATATATATGTGAGGGACTTAAACATCAAATCGGATGAAACATATAAATGAGAGCTATAGCTATATCTGTACCAATTTTCTACAAATTTCATGTACTTGCTGAATTTGGTTGGATGTACCAATATTCGGGATTTTTGGGCTGATATTGGCCATTTGGGGCATAATTTACCCGAAATCGGTTGAGGATACATATGGGAGCTATATTCTAACCTGAACCGATCTCGATAAAATTTGCCAGATGTATTTTCAAGCAGTATGTGATGTCCGGTACCAAATATTATTCCTCTGGAGTGCATATTACGCATTTGAGGAACTTAAAACCTCAAATCGGATGAAGAATATATATGGGAGCTATAGCTATATCTGGGGCCAAACAAATATTATTTGCAAAATTTCGTCTCAATCGGATAATAAATGCGACCTGCATTTTGTTCACAAGAATACATGGACGGACGGTCGGACGGAAGATCCTAAAAAGTAACTATGGGTCTATATCGCTTCCTTTTCCCTGTTAGGGTAAATGACCAAGGTCGATTTACATCTTTGTTTGAATTCTTCTTTGTGGCTGGTATAGAATACAGCTGAAAAGAACTAAAATTAAATGTGACTTTTCAATTAAATTAGACCCTATAAAACAATAGGGTGAAAGATAAATCGATCAAGCTATATGCGTCTATCCATAAAAAAATTGTAATTCAACTCTAGGCCGCAATTATGGACCGATAATTTTTGACGATGAACGCATAATATTAAACAACCAAAATTATAACTGCAACTTTCAACTAAAGTTAAAGCTTCGGGCAATTATTTAGCGGGTGAAACGGACCGAAACTTGCATGTAAAACATGTAAAATGATCTCCTTTTGATCTATTAGTTTTTACTCTGCTGCACAAATTTAGGTGAAGTAACTTCTTTCATTGATGTCGATAACACCGACAGGTCTTCTCACATATATGATCTATAACCAAATCTAAACAAGGGTCTCACTATTTTAATAGTTTGCAGTGCCACCAAAATAATTAACTTGTGCAGAAAGGTTGCATACGGTAGGAGTTTATGTCAAGAAAGAAGCCTACAAGTTTGACTGCTGATCGCATAGCATTTAGCGTGTGAAATTTCTAAAACTTATTTGTGAACAATGTCAACATTTTTGTACCCTCCACCATTCTATTTGAAGTTCATAATGGGTACTATATAATCCAAGTCTTCGTATAGCCCCCATATAACGGTACCCCCGATATTCGGTATTTTGATGATTTTAGCCACATTGTCTAATGAAATGGTCTGAAAATCCACACAAGTACTTTATCCTATGAAAGAGAATTATCTATATAGGTCCACGATATCGAATAGCCCCCATACAAAGGTACCCCCGATATTCGGTATTTTGATGCTTTTAGCCACATTTTCAAGTGAATTGTCTGAAATTCTACGCAAGGGGCTCTCTGTGAGCACTTTACCCCCTGACACAGAGTTATCTATATAGGTTAACGATATCGTATAGCCCCCATACAACGGTATTTTAATGATTTTAGCCACATTTCCCTATGAAATTATCTGAAAGGAGTTCCTTGTGAGTACTTTAACCCCAAACATAGATTTGTCTATATAGGTCGACAATATCGTATATCCCCCCATATATCGGCACCTTCCGATATTAGGTATTTTAAAGATTTTAACAGAATTTTCAATGGATTTTATTTTTTTGAAAATTTTTCTAATTCGTTCCAAATGGTGGTGGTGTAAACGGATGGACAACTTAGATTGACTTCAAATGTCCTAAAACGGATTTGATCCAATAAGACCAGGGTCTAAAACAGTTATTTTGATTAGGCACGTTTTGGCCATATCAAATGATATATGTCGTCTGTAGCTATATGGCTGAGGGTATAATAAGAATTAAATGAATACTTTTTCTAATTCGTTCCAAATGGTGGAGGGTATTCAAAGTTCGGCCCGGCCGAACTTACTGCTTTTTTAATTGTTCACTACTTTTTATACCCTCCACCATACTATCGAGGGTATATTAACTTTTTCATTCCGTTTGTAACTCCTCGAAATACTCATGTAAGACCCAACAAAGTATATATTCTTGATCAGCGTGAAATTCTAAGTCGATTTAGCCATATCCGTCTGTCTGTCTGTCCGTCTATCTGTTGTAATCAGGTTACTTTCGAACGAATTGTTTATTTTTCGAGTAGGCAGGTTAAGTTTGAAAATGGGCCGAGTAGGTCCACGTTTTAATATAGCCTCATATACGGGTTCCTCCCGATATTCGGTATTTTGATGATTTTAGCGACATTATTCACCGGAATTGTTTCAACTTTGTTATTTGAAGTTCGAAATGGATACTACAGTCTATGACAGAAAATTATCTGTGCAGGTCCATTATTTTTAAGATTTTAACAGAATTTTTAACCGATTTTATTTTATTTATTTATTTATTTTTTTTTTTTTTTTTTTGTGAAAATTGCCAAATTTTTACCACATGGTGGAGGGTATTCAAAGTTCGGCCCGGCCGAACTTACAACTTTTTTTACTTGTTTTAAATAAAATGTGAAATGTGAATGTGCCACCATTTAAAGTGATATGTGCCACTTTTTTTTAAGAAATGATTCTTTTTGTGATACTTTTTGAAAATTTCCAGCGGTCACACTGTTCGTAATGGATTCTATAGCCTGTGACAGAAAATTGTCTATGCGGGTCCAGGTCTTCGCACAGCTCCGACATAACGGTACCTTCACCCTTTAATTCAAGTTTCGAATTTGAATATGGTAATGGCTTATGACAAACAATGCCTATGTATAATATATAATATAACTGCTATATTCGGTAATTTTAAAATTTTAACAGAATTTTTTAAGGGTTTTATTTTTTTAAAATTTCCAAATTCGTTCCAAATGGTGGAGGGTATTCAATCCTGCTTTTTAATTTTTTTAATATTTTTTTTTGTTTTTTTATGTAGTTTGTAATTTTCATTGAAATTTAACCGCTCAACAATATTATATTCCTGGGAGCAAGAAATTTTTAACCTGATATATTATAAATCATCATTATCGGTACTGTAAACGGATGGACAACTTAGATTGACTTCAAATGTCCTAAAACGGATTTGATCCAATAAGACCAGGGTCTAAAACAGTTATTTTGATTAGGCACGTTTTGGCCATATCAAATGATATATGTCGTCTGTAGCTATATGGCTGAGGGTATAATAAGAATTAAATGAATACTTTAAAATATTTATTTACAAATATATTTTAAATCTAAAATCTTTTTAAACTACAATGTGAGTATGGAAAACTTGACTACTTTCAAAATAGAAATTAACAATTTGACTAGGCACATAATTTTGTTCTTAGAATTAGTGTAATGCCGACTGTAGGAGCACACTATGCTGATAATTGGATAATGGTGTGGAATTCTGACAGAAAATGTTTAAAAATTTATCAATTTAATCAATTAGTATGAAAATTTCTCTCTTTTTTATAGTAACTTTAATTTAATATTATGAAAAATTTAAAAGATGAGCAAATCCAAAAAGTAGCGACAACTGCTACACCTTCCCTGTGAATGCGAAGGAAAAAAACCATTTCCATGAGTGCTTCCAATTTTTTTGTCTTCTTTATTTAGCTTAGTTTAAGTACAAATAGAGTAGGCTAGTACTGGTACATAAGGATTTTAGAGCCATTTAGGTACAAAAATGACGGTTACGTTTAAAACATGTATACATTTTTATCGCTCAATACAAAACCAATTAATTCTACTCTCTTGCATTCCTACTGGCGAAATGTAGAAATGTCCTCATTATTTTAATATATTATTGATAACAAATTATTAATTTAAAATATTGCATGTTTACATTCTACTTGTAATAGCAAAGAAGATTTTTGTCAATACGCCAACAATTCCCCAACGAAATCCATTTTTATTTCACTCAATTGAATAAAGACTGCTCTCAAGAGAGTGAGAGAGAGATTATTACATTGAGCAGAATGGAAACTTATTTTGAGAATGAAAATACTGGTTTTGCATTAATGGGATTTTTTCATTTCTAACTTTGTTTTGTTCTTCTCGTTCTCTCTTTATGTTCTTTCTCTCTTCAGTCATGTTTATAGTGAGAAATTTGCATTAACCAAAAAGGGACAGCATTAGTGTGGTGTAATAAATAGAGAAAAACAATATAAGAAACATATGAAGGTAGCGGAAGTGTTGGCAACACTTAGTAATACAAAACCGCTGAATTCACATATTATTTGTCAAAATAAAAATTTTTGTGTGACAGGCATCTAGGCAATTGAAATAGATAGTTAAAGACAGTATGACAATTGTCAAGTTTTATTTGTTGATTTCTTAAGCATAGATCACTGAATTTCGCTGTATGTGCTGATGATTGACTTCAAAAAATCCTTATAATCTACTTGCAATTAAAATAATTTACCACCACAATATTTTAATAAATACTGCACACTGGTTAAACCAAATTGTAAGTTAGCTAAGTTAGGTCAGTCTCTTAAAGGAATTAATACAACTTGGTCTATTCTGGTTTTATGAAAATGTAAAACGATATTTTTTTTTTCGCATTTTCATACCATTTCCCATTCCAGTTCTATGTAAACACAAAACAACTGTTTTTAGGTTTTAATACGAAAGTAACAATAGAAAATGAAACTTGTGTTTGCATATTTTCATACAGTAGGCTGTTCTAATGTTACGCAAATATTAAAACTTAATCATAAAATCATGATTGAGTTAAGAATGTAAAGTCATGCTATCATGTATTTGAATTTATTCAACATTATTCATTTGATATATCATTGTCAAAATGAATATTTAAAAATTCATTGTCTGTACACAATTCAGAGACGGAAACCTTTTTTATAATCAGTGAAATTTGGCAGGGTAAATTGCAGAAAATGCAAAGATGGATATTATCGTAGCACAATTATAGAAAGTAGAACAAAGCTCCCTCATAAAACAAATTCTTTTGGTGGGTAATTTTGGAATAAAAAGTTGTAAAAACCCATAGTGACATTAAAAAAATACTTAAATTCACAAATGTACATATACCTTTTTTCCTAATTTTTGACAAAACTCGAATTCGTGGACAAGAAGCAAGGCAGAAGAATACAGGTAGTTGCATCAACGCTTGGGAACATTGATATGTCAAAAAATTTTAAATGAGTTTTTTAAAATTGAATAGATTTTTATAAGTTTTCATATACGACACTTATCGGAGGTTGTTATGATATGCATTTTTCAAGAATTTTAACAAATTTAAATAATTTTTCATTCAACATTTTCAATTCCAAAATTGGTTTGACAGTTCATTGACCCAACAGCTGTGTCGATGCGTCTACCTATATTCTTCTACCATGACAAGAAGTGTACCTCTGATGAGAGAAAACACAACACGCTGCCAAGTCAGCTGACTATCAAATGTATTCTCAAAATGCATTATTGTGATTGAAATCACAGAAAAAATATAATCGCCAAAAATCGTAAACAAATATCGACATTTCATCTGGTTTTTAAAATTCGCAGGAACACCATTGATCTGTTCCAGAACCTACAAGAATCTGCTAGTTCTGCAAATTTTGTCGATATCATAAAGGAAAAATCGAATATCGTAGTCAAACAGCTTCTGGCATAGCATAAATAACATCAAAAATTGAAGAAGAGTGCAACCGATGAATGTACTTCCTTCGCAACTTTTACCATTGTAAAAAAAGAAAAGAAACAAAATAGATGTACATATTTTATCTTATTGTCATACAGGGTTGCCCATATTCGACGGACCCATGTTTTTTTCGGCCATTTCGATGACTCTTTGGGCCCATTCGAATCGACGAGGCTTGTCCGCAGGGAACAAATGCAAATCAATGCGAATAATTCGTTGTAAAGTGGACCGAGCCATGCCCAACTGCTGAGAACGGCGTTTTGGGATGTTCTTGGGGACCTCTCAACACTGGCTCGTACGGCAGCGATATTCTCGGCCGATCGCCTTGGTCGACTTTTATATGGCCTCTTCGGATTAGAAAGAGCCTTACCATTCGAAAATTTTTCGTAAAAAAGCTTAATGCTAGGAACACAATTGGAGCGAACGACGAATTTTTTCGCGGCGTATGTTCGTCGTCAAAAATAAAACACATATGTGTATATGGAAGTGCACACAATCACGGCACCGGCGAAAATTTCGTCGGTCGCCGCGAACTCAATTAGCTTTATTTCTATTTCATACGCCGGCGACCGGCGAACAAAACAGTACAAGGTGGCCATACTTGTACGAATTGTATGTGTTTTAGTAAATAAAGTTACTTTTTACTTTAAAATTTGTTATGGTCACTCTACTATCTGTTACTCGTATAAAAAAAACATAATTAATTTGTTTATTTATTTGTGTACTTGCGCCTGAGTGAAGATGGATATCAGTGAATTTATAATAGAGAAGATGGACATAAGTGAAATTATAATAGAGAACGTAAAGAATTATGTGTTCTTGTATAATTCATTGTAGTCAACAAATGAGCAAAAAGTAAACAACTTCATCAGCTGTTTTATAATTTCGTCGGTATTGTGTTCCATACGACGAATTTTCGCGGCTCATTTTGTCGCCGCGTAGGGCGAAATTCGTCGTTCGCTCCAATTGTGTTCCTAGCATAATGGTGTTCTTAGAAGGCGCACTTCGAACGTTGAGTTTCCACAATTGACTTCTTCTGTTGAATGTAAATTTCAACTATTTCAGAGCGCTCGCGTAGCGTGTATTGGTTCATGGTAAAAATCTGCTTGGACTGACGCTTCAAACGCGGTATGTCATTAAGCTATGTGACATCTCTGTCAAAAGTTATGGCGTTGCCAGATGGGTCCGTCGAATATGGGCAACCCTGTACTTTCCATCCATGGTAGAACTAAGGGTGCAAGTACATAAAAGGCTTGAAGTCAAGAGTTGTGTTCCAGAACCTGCAAATTAGTACTAATTAGCACTAATTCTGCTACAACGCGTTCCCGTACTCCAAAAACTAGCAAAACTTGCAGCTCTCTCGAGAAAAAAATGGCGCTGAGTGGTGCACATTTCTGCTTATTTTAGCTACATGAATTTGGCCGAGCAGAAATGTGCATATTGTAAATTTGACATTTAATTGGCAGGGCTAACAAGGTTGAAAAATGTATTGATACATTTCAATAAAGAAAATGATCAACTTGAAAACTAAAGAAAAACTAATATTTGTCGTGCAAATAACAAAAAGAGAAAATATGGAGCAACTGATGTATTCACTTTTGGATGATTCCAGCAGTGAAGAGGACTGGCTGAATGAGGAATCAGATTATTAATTATTATTATAAATTATTAATTTTAACTTATCGTCTTCAATACTCATTTTTTAAATGTTGGCGCTCTTTTCAGTAAGGTTTCACCAGTCCGATTTAGGTTGTTTACTTTTGGAATTTTGAATTTTGACATTTTATCGCATTTCTGCTAATTTTCCGTTCCCTTATTTTTTGAGCAAACCTAAATGAGAATGACATTTCGAACTGTTCTCTCTTCTGCTAGTTTTACTACTAAAAAAGTACTGGAACACAACTCATGACTTCAAGCTTCTTATGTACTTGCAGCTTTAGAAGGTAAAGTCATGCAATCATATTTTTACATTTTTTTTTTTCAAATTTATACATTTGACAACATTTCATTGTCACAATTTATATTCATAAATCCATAGTATATACACAAAATCAGAGATGAAATTAAAATGTACATATTAAACAGGCAAGTAAACTTGATTTTTTCACAAAATAAATTTAGCAGATTTCCTTTTTTACTACCCATTTATTTATTTTTTATAGCTCCGTTTATTGTTAAAAAAAGTATTATTTTTTAATTTGAATTTGATTAGAGTTTTTCGATCATTTTACTAAATATTGTATTGAAATTAGGAGCAAAGCAGCGCATCTTCGTTACAACAAGCACAGGGAGACTTCCAGTGACGATAGGGCCGTATTCCGTTATTGCCTTCTCCAATTATTGGAGATCATTGAAGTCCAATAACGTTAACTGGGACAAAAGTTGGTGCCAGTCTGTTTTGTACTTTAATTATTGAAAAAAAAACTCGGCAGATAAAAAGGTATGTTCCAGTATATTTTTTTTGTTCAGATATTTAAAAAGAATAGAAGAAATACTAAGTTGGCATCACTAACTAAAGCATCAATGGTTGGGTTTTTGTTTGTTTTTCAGTTCTCTTTTACACGTATTACAAAAACAACAATCTCGTTTCCTCTCTCGCTCTCATCTCAAAACATAGCTACTCAAATACTCTCTGACCAGCCATGGGCTAGAGAAAAAGCAAACGACCATTGTAAATTCAATCAAGAAAAGTTATTGGTGGTGTTCGTATCGTAATCCGCTATCCGCGTAACACAACGTTCCAAATCTACCCAACACACAAAAGAGAAGAGAACAAAGCAAAAAATTATTTATTAATGAAAGAAGGAAAAGTTCTTTTTCGAATCCCAGCATAAGCTTCTTCGTCGTCGGTACCAAGTCCAGTGACTAAGTATTGTAAATTTGCCAAAATCCAAACGCTTCGATTTGATATTTATTTACAAAGTAAAAAATACAAAGCATTTTGCCGTTTCAATTGGTTTTTATACAAACACATCTCCACTTTAAACAGTTTTCTTGTGGCTTGGCTAAGTGCTTGTGTTCGAGTGTGTGTGTGCGTGCAACACTGAAAACAAAAAGGAAAAATTGACAAAAAATAAAAATAAAAAAACAACCAGACATCAGCAAAAGTTTGTTGGTCCACAAACAGAAGCGGATAGCAGCAGAATTGAATGAGAAACCAGAAAATAGTTACTACATTCTGTGTCTGAACAAATTTTCCATTCAAAGGGAATAGCGAATTGAGCAGGAGAGCAATAAGCATTGTCTAACTGCAAATCTTCTCCCCCCGTTTCAATAAAAGAAAAGTGCAAAAAAGTGATATTTTTATTAATAACACAGAACCCCAAGTGAAGTTTGTTGAAAATTTTTATTAAAATTGTTATTGTTAATGCAATCTGTAGCACTGATTTTCTACACCAACAACTATCCACAAATCTTGTAAAGAAAACGCAAAAAGTAATCAGAGGAGGAAACACAAAGTTTTGTGAACCCCGAGAATTGAATGAGATTTGTAAGAAAACGCAAAAACAAAAAAGAACATCCAAGAAACTCAACGTAAAATAAAAACCCAACAAATCAAATAAGCTAAGCGGCCCGCTAATATTCAAAGCGTATTACAGAGAAAAAACAAACAGAGATACGGCAATAAGAAGGTAATTTTGTTGTTTAATTCCGACTAAGATTCAATACCGAGTTTACAATGTGCTGCTGGTTGTTTTGTTGGAATTCTATTATACAAAAAGAGAACAAACTGAAAAAAAAACAGTGAATAAATTTGCATTCTATTGATTTGTCTCTGTGCCGTGTGAGTATGATTTCGTGTGTGTGTGTGCGTTGTAGAAAAAAGTGTGAATGCGATCGTTTAAATAAGTGTGGGGTGTATTGTTGGGGGGCCTGATGACTGGCTGGCTGGCTCTGCTGCCTGCAACCAAAGGCGGCATATCAGTACCAACCAAAGTACGTACACACGTACTAACGTTATGTACATGCGATGCCATTACTGCTGCTGCATACACACCACATTTTTTCAGTTAATGTCTGGCTAGCTTTTCGTCGTTGTCGTCTCCTATTTTCTTCGGGGCTTTTCGTCGCTGTGCGCCGCCAAACAGAGACGATACCGCAACAACAACAACCGGCGAAATAATTTATTTCACTCTGATGTTTGCTTGGTCGTCGGTCGATGGATGTGGTGGCTAGGTTCCGTCTTTGCAATTTACTCCCAACGTTTTGGACATGTTTGGGGCAGAGCCGCAGCATCAGCGTTCATTTTAATTTTAAACTACAATGTATGGCAATCACGCACGCTCGTTCGTTCGCTCGCTCGCAATTGAAATGTCTGTCGCACAAATAATTTTAGTTGCGAACTGTAAAAAATGTGCTTTTTTGCAGATGTATGAGTGTGTGCGTCTTGTAAAATGCTGTTGTGCAGTCTCAGAATTGATTTTCTTCCTTTTTCGCTTGTGTCTGTTTTTTTTATTTTCTTTTTGTGCTTCTCTTCATTGTATTTTTCTCGTTTTTTTTTTTGCTTGCCTCTCGTTGTTTGGGTCTTTTTGTCACGTTTTGTTTCTCTTCTCTATTTTCATTCGTTTTGTTACTTATCGTGTTTCGCAAGTTACTACACAACAGCGCCATCCACTTTTCAGTGTTGCCAATATAGAATTTATATGAGAAACCGAATAAACCGACTAATTGGAAAACAACGATGTTTGTGTGGAATTTGTTGTTTCAGAAAATCAAGAATTTTTAAATGTGTTTAGAGTGAATAGGTTTTAATAATTTGCCAGCACACAATTGAGTTTTTTTTTTTTTTTTTGGCAAAGAAAACAGTAAAACAGCAGATTTTATATTCGGTCAAAAAAAGGTTTTATTTTTTCGTTCCCATCAAAATTAAAAGAATTTCGAAATTTTCTCTATTGTTTTTATTCCTTTGAAGAAAAGTTGGAAGTCCAAAAGATCGATTGACACTTGAACCGCGTTGTGCTTCAGACCAATAGGCATCCTACCTACAAATTATTTGTACCATAATTTTAACGTAAACGTGAGTGGGACTGATTCTTTTGAAAAGATTCATCTTATATTGTTCAAATTTTCTTTTTGTAATTTTTATTATAATTCATAATCAATTTAGAAAACCCGGATTATATATTTGATGGTCTTCTCCAATATTATTTGATCCGGTTAAATATTGCCTAAAAACCTAATATTGTGCGGTGGTGCCCGATGATTCCAATTTTTTGTATAAAGGTCCCTGATCCACAAAGAGCACGAAATGCTGACTTCCTGGAACTTCTGTTGGAAAGTATATGTAAATATAATGTAAACGTGTAGTATATGTAAACAATTGGTATACACATTGATCTGACTGCTGAAAACCGCCAGATTTGTAAAAATCGTATCTTCCTCTCTTGATTCATTTGGATGCTATGGTGATTGCAAAAGGCAGACAAATATATATAAATATACATAGAACTTTCCTTTGATAAAATAAAACATTGGTTTTAGGCCATGTACGTTGCCATAACAAGCCAGACTTTTTTCTCATTGTCTGTTGTTTAATGAGGAATATTATTCTTCAATTAACTTTCTAATATTTTCGGACATCTATGATCAAAAATATGAATATTTTCTTATTTCGAAAAGTTACAGACGACATCAGAAACTTTCTAAGTCATCCATATTATATGATGCTGAAGGATGTAAAAAGAGATAAATAATCAGCTGGCATAACAGCTTTTTTTCAGTAGGATTAAGTTTTTACTATTGCTGCTGCAGTTAATTTTTGTCTTAAAAGTTTTTATACCCTACACCACATAGTGTTAAGGGTATTATATCTTTGTGCATTTGTAACATCGAAAAGGAAGCGAGATAAACCCATAGTTACGTTTGAGGATCTCCAAGGAATCACTATCTGAATCGATTTATGCTTGTCAGTCCGTCTGTCCGTCCGTCCGTCGGTCCATGTATATTTTCATTTTATGTATTTTTGTAAACAAAATGCTGGTCGCATTTAATATCCGATTAAGATGAAAATTTCTAAAAAATATTTTTTTGGCACAAAGACGAACATTATTGAAATTGGTGATAAACGGATCAGATTTAGATATAAAGATGAAGATATACCCGATTTCGGATTAATTGTGCACCAAATGGCCATTTTAAGTCTAAATGACCTGAATTTTGGCAAATCTAACCGAATTCAATCTAGAAGCAAGTACATCAAAGTTGGAGAAAATCGGTTCAGATACAGCTATAGTGCCCATATATGTTTCATCCGATTTGGTCTTAAAGTACCAGATATTCGTAATATGCATTCGGCAACAATGATATTTAGTACCAGATATCAGATACATCCCAGAAATACCTCTGCCAAAATTTTTATCAAGATCGGTTCAGATTTAAATATAGCTCTCTTTATAAAAATTCATAAATTCTTTTGTTACGGGATCTCTACTAAATATGCATCATATAGTCGGCCCTTTTGACTTTTCCTTACTGGATCACCTTGTATCCGAATTGACTGATAGATAAATGAAGACATTATATATTTTATTATGGGCTTCGTCGCGAACTCATGTTGATTGGCGTCTGAAACTCATGCGACGCAAATCAATTGCAGTTATCGAGGTTATTATCGGGCTTCCAAATTAATTTATGTTTGATTGATCTAAATATTGACAAATATTGCTTTTGAACCAAATTTACACAATTTCTGGGCTCCAGTGCACAAATGTGTTGCCCTGGGCAGGAAAAAATTTGCAACCAGCAATATATGTATTATATATTCAATTTAATATTGATAAAGGAACGCCTGATAACATATTAAATGCTGTATTTTATAAGCTTAGCAAACTTTCAGTTAGGCCAAGTAAGCAATAAGAACATTTTATATGAAGGACAAAAAAAAACTTCCCGGACGATGAACACTCAAAAATACGTTATGTAGCAGTTCATAGCAAATTTTGCATCATCCGCTTTACTGCCGACAGTTAGTTGGGCATTCAACATATAACTTAAATTGAAATTCCATTAAGAGTGGGATTTCAAATTAAAATGAAAATATGTTTATAAAATGGTCTGTTCTAGAACCTGCAAGAATCTACTAGTTTTGCAATTTTTTCGATATCATAAAGGAAAAATAAATTCTCAATTTTCTATTGCATCAATCGCCGCCTCACGCTATTCCTAACACTCACTGACTCACTCACAAAAGGACAGGAGCCAAATCCCAAAAATATCTTCAAATAACTAAATATTGATAGATTGATTGCATAACCACTTCGAAAGACTGATTCCATATAATGAAATGCAAAGCGTGTTTTTGCTATTCTCTTGGAATTATCTAAAATTATTACTATAACCAATAATAAGTTGACAGAACTCGGCATGTAAGGTTTCTTCATATTTCATATTTAGAAAACTAAAACTTTGTTACATAGAAAACACAGAAAAATGTTATTGTGTTAATAGAAATATGTCGTTTTGGTACATAAGATAGTGATGTTTCTTTCTCATTCTACGCTCTCGACTTTTGATGACCTCGCTGCCGATATACACCCTAAATCACTTTATTCATATATATTTATAAGGATTAATTAAAACACACAGAAAAGACCAAAAAATGACCAAACTCTTTTTAGTATTTTATTGCGTCCTTAATGTTCTACCGTTTAGTTTTTCGTCCCTTCTGTTCTATTTATTTTAGATACGTTTCCCAAAAGTTTCATTTACTCGTTCCTACTAGCTCCAGGGAATTTTATATAAAATTCTTGAATTTACGATTGCATTTGGCGTTTAACACGTTTTCGTTTATTGGATGATAATTGACCATTAATTATTGGTTTATGGTGTAGAAACATGTATTTAAGAATTCATATTTATAAAGAAATTCATTATAGTTTTCGAAAATGTCGCATGTGGTTAAAGGAAAACGTTTGTTTACTTCTTTTTCTTTTATTATATTAATTTGAAGCAGCAAAAGCAACAAAGGTCTGGAAAACACTTTTCTTTTTTTATCTTTCAAAATGAAATATGAAATAAACTAAACATAGTTTTCATGGATCTAAACCAAAAGTATTGTGCTGGATATATTTAATTATTGTTGCACATAATCTGGTTTTGATTTTGAATAAAACGAAATTCAAATGATATGTACATCCGCATTGAAATAATATACTCTGGATCTAGTTTGAAAGTTTAACAACTTAATGGGAACATATGTTCGAGCGACTTGAGCAGATGACTAATACCTTACTTACATTCAGCAATTTGGTTTAAATAGATCTACATAGAGATCAGGATAGATACTGTGAACATGTTTTTGTATGTCGATTCGAAAGAGAATGCGAAAAAAAAACAGTATTCCAGTCTGTTTTTCAAAAATTTGACGTATTCACATGACTGCTTGGATGCTTTTAGCTGCTTCTCTCAGATCATAGCACCACGTAGCCTACCACAGAACTATATATTATAATAGGACCATGTTCTGTACATTTAATTGCTTATATGACAATCTTTATGCTGTCTGAAGAGAATGTACTTTTAAAGGTAAAGATTAACTAGAGATTATTGGGGATTACTTGTTCCTGAACTCCAAGTACGACTGGGTTACTCACATATTGATTATCCAGTGTTTCCTTTTTATTTGAAAATGCATGCCAGTAAATAAAATGCAAAAAAATGAAAATGCATTATAGTATAGTCAGGAATATTAATACTAACCCCGGTAATCCTCATGATATATTTACCACAGATCAATAACATTCACAATATGTGAATCTACAATAGATGTCTAAGAAAATCCCATACAATCTATTATAATTAGCCGATTTTTTGTCGATAAAATATTCAATAATTCTGCGAATATTAATTTTAATGAAAAAAATCAGTTCTTTTCAGCCTTCTTTACTTTTTTTTATTTGCTGTCTGTAATTAATGAAGGCTTCTAATAAATAATTACACAATAAACGAATTGAATAATCAATTATCTGCTTGATTTTATATCCTTAATTAACACAGAACAGTCTCTTTTTTGCGCCTAACCTTTTTTAAACAGAGTAAAGGATGCTTTATTTTTTATTTTGCACTCCACTTTCGTTCTTTGCAATTTTATGTTGTTGAAACTAGAAAAAAGTTTTAATATTGTTTCATGTCCTTTTAATCCGATACGAAGGCAATCTAGAGAATAATGAAAAAGGTCTTTGATTTCCAATTTTGTGAAAGAGGTTTAATTTTCACTTTAGAAAACAGAATTTTCTTTTTTGTGTGTTTCTGTTTTGGTTGGTAAAAACTCAAAAAAAAAAGCTTGCTAC
The DNA here is from genome assembly GCF_030504385.1 of Musca domestica. Taxonomy (NCBI): domain Eukaryota; kingdom Metazoa; phylum Arthropoda; class Insecta; order Diptera; family Muscidae; genus Musca; species Musca domestica. Next base: position 7,594,345 of record NW_026712363.1, on the reverse strand, counting down.
AACAACATTTGGCTGTCTAAGCCATCATGCCTAGGATTTTCTAAATCCTAGGCATGATCCAAAAAAGAAGAAACATTTCTTCCTCTCTGCATTACACGCTGACGCTAAGTCAAACCGCCAAAGGCGTTTAGTGTCTTGTAAATTCGTTGGGACAAATTTTGGCAAAGAATATTTTCCGTCCGTCTGTCGGTTTGACTGTTTATCAGCACACACACACACAGATTCAAATGAGTCTTAGTAACAACACCAACTATAATATTGCAGTATAATGCAAAAAGGGCCGACTCATCCCAATTTCAATTTGTAATTTTTGTCTCCAATTGCTAGGCGGCATCGTCACTGCACTTACTTCGATTACAGCATTAAATGCTTGTTTGCCGCTTCAGTCCATCCGCAGAAGTTTGGACTGACGTTCGTTGCCATGGTCTTTATTTTCGTTTTTTGGCATGTAACCAAAAAATATTATTTCCAAAAGAACTGCACTAATGGAATATGGTTGCTATCGGCTGCTGTCGTTTGATGCTTATTCATCCCTGAAAGAGGGGTGAACTTTTTTTTGGGTATCAATTTCCTCCAACTACGTACTTTCCATCCAATATGTATAAGTGATAAGGTTGCAGAACAGTTTTTGCTATTATTTTTATTTTTGTTGCAACTTAAAACTTAAAATGAAACTTTAGATGAACTAAAGTGCTGTTTTGATAATTAATTGAATTTCTACCGCAAAAATGAAGGACATATACAGTGAATATTTACTAGATTAGAAGTTTTGGCTGTGTGTTGTCTGACTAAAAATTAGTAGAAAATTGTGGAAATTTTACGGGAATTTTGACTTGGAGTATGCTGCGCTTATCTTTTGGAACCAACTCTTTTAAATGTTGGCAGCGGATGTAGATTTCATGGAAGTATGACTCTGCTAGGGCCCCAATGATAAGATATTGTTGTTGTAACAACTCGGCTGAAATCGTATAAAGAAAAATATACAGAAATAAAAATTACATTATATACAGCATTGAAGCTGAGCCATCTCAGTTCTATAAGATGTTGATGGATAGGCAATCGCGGTGGGAAAAATGACAGTTGCTCAGAATACAATACGTTCTCAACAGGAGTTAAGGGCGTCACTATACTCAGACCGAAGTTAAGTCAGAGGGAAAGAGTATACAGTTCCCTAACTTCATGTGGGTGTTAGTTTACGGCTTTATTACACTTTTTGGATTATAATGTATTCACGAGCGGTTGACGATCGATGAAATGATATGACCTGAAATCCTATCAAGGAGGTTGATGTAGTGGATGAAAATATCTAGTCATCACGACATTATTTTTCTGGCGAGCAACATTCTGCTCTCCACATGGACGTGATAAACGCTGAAGATGCGAACTCAACTTTTTCCAACCCGGAGAACATTCTCGGAGACCCTATACTGTGTCACTGAGAATGAATTCCTCAATCGCATCAGCATAGTTAAGATCGGTTCGAATAATGACTTTGTTTACTTAACTCAGCTCCAGAAGGTACTAGCTTTACGGAATTACCGTTCTCTTTCTGTGTTGTTAGAAGATAATTTGAATAAATTGTCGTAGCGGAGGTTTAGGGTTCCAATCAGGTGGTATAAGTCTATATTCGATGTATATATCTAGTTCAAGTAGTGCATGAGGTGAAAAGTTCTCCCGTATGAAACTGTTGATGGTGGCTAAGCAGTAGGATTAGTACATATATTCATCACAAATGAATGTATCATTGGGTGGAATGGAGTTTTGCAAGATAAAGATCCAATAAATTGATTGAAAGGACATCGACGCGCATTTATTTCCAGTTAATATATTTAATATTAGAAGTGATCTCTTTCAAAAGATAGAAGCCAACACTAAGTAGTTTTTTCAAGCCATCTGTATGCAGAACATTGGTACCTTGTAGCCTCAACAGGGCCAATAGAGAAAAATAATTAAATATTAACTACGGATGACATGGTTTTTTATTCATCGAAATGCTTTTATGCTACCCCAAAAGCATATTTATTCGTGGTTGGGGTTAAGTTTGAAGTTGTGGAATGTGTTGTTCGAAGATGAGCTACTAATCATAACCTGCATTTACGCAAGTTTTTAGAGTGCCACTCCTCCTATTCAAAGTCCACGTAGACAATTTTCGTCACGGGGTTACAGGTAATTGTACGGAGCCAAAATAAATATTATCTAGTTTTAGAAAAATCTATTCAGCCGTATGTGAGTCTAAAAGGAACATAAAATACACCAAAAAGAAATCAATTTTAAATACACCCGTAAAAAAATTGAAATTTGCACGAGCGAATGACACATTAAAAGATACCTTCCACATTACCAGTAGCGCTATTCTTTAAAAATACAAAGCAAAGAGCCTTTTTTTCGATTTTACCAACGAAGGCCTAGATTCTTTTGTAACAAAATACTGACAAATTATTGATTATGTTGTTGATTTATGTATACATCATACTATCGACACAAAAGATATATCAGTAGTTTAAGATGTATGAAAAATTTAAAATTCATTCATTGAAAATAAAAAGCAAATATCTTTATTAAAATAAAAGTACATCCTACACTTTGACCCAAAAATTAGGTTTTATGCGAAGTTAGAATGCATTTTCCCACTTCGACATTGCGCAACCACGAATATTGACTTCCCCAAGATTCTTCTCTAAATTTAGGAATTAAAAGAAAAAACTCATCTCAAAACTAACATCGCCAAATGAAAATCAAACAATTCGCGTCTGTATTTTTCTTGCTATCATAAAAGTGTCTTAATTAGCATACACTTGCTGCTTGAGTTCAAATTGGCGAAGAAAGCGACAGGCAAAGCACCAGCCCAGCCAGCCAGAGTGACCGGCTAGTCGGTCAGGGTAAGTCGTCAAGTTGAAAGAAATACAGCTTTGGGCTGCACTTGTACGAGTGCATTCTTTTCTTCTTTGTGCACTAGCAACAAATAATTGTCCAACCATCCAACCAAACATCCATCCGTTCATCCATTTCGTAGTCGAATGCATTCGCTGTCGTCTTCGTCGTCACTTTTCGAATGGACGAACCAAGGAATGGAAGGAAAATTTGTGCAAACAAAGCAAAGCACAAAACATTTAATCTTGTAAAAGTTCGTTTCGCTTTTCCTTGTTTGCGTTTTGTTTTTCCTTTGTTTTTTTTTTTTTCTTTGCTACATGATGAAAAGTATGGCCACAATGACGACGTCGACGGCGGCAAAGGCAGCGATGAAAAACACTGCCAATGATAATTATAATTATTACAAGTCTACCGGCTCGTCCGCCTAGCTGCTATCGTTCGTCCGAGTGTAAATACGTCAGCTTTTTTGCCTTGTAACTTTGCATGCGAAAACGAATGATCGTCATGTGTTTTTGTTGCTTTTGTATTTTGTTGTAAAAGTTTCACATCTTATTGTCGATATTTATTCTTGGGATTTTGTATGGATAGATGGATGGATGGACGAATCATGGCGATGCTGCCTGTACAGTTCTCGCATATCTATCTACTGTACGAAGAAAGATGGATGTGTCTGTATTTGGCAGACAGTCGGGATGTTGGTCCGGCGTTTTAAATGGAGATAAACGTATTTGTTAAGTATTTCATTTTTTACATTATTTATTTTTACATCGCTTTGCACATATTTATGTACTTTTGCGTACTTTGTTAAAATCCATAACAGCGCAATAGGTGGTTGAGAAAGGTTAAAAAGTATTGAGAGATTTACTATGTCAATATTATTAAAAAGGCATAAATCTGCTTTTAGAGCCGTTTTGGGTTAGTTGTTCCATTATAAATAAATAATTAGACACGGTTCAAATAACATATATAGGAAAAACGACACTTATTGGACAGACAGGGTGAGATAAAAACTGCAAACGAAGTCAAACGCCATAGTTTTAATTTTTTTTTTTTTAATTTTATTGAATGAAAGCCAAAAATGTCGGAAATAGCATCAAATTGTAGAATAAGTTTAGATTTGTTCGAATTGGGCACCTTTGGCACGAATTATGGTCTTCAAATGGCCAATGAAACCGTCACACGCTGCCCAAATGTTGCTCTGCGGTATTTTGGCCTATTCCTGGCCAAGCGCTTGCTTGAGGTGATCGACACTTTGGTATTTTTTAGTGCCAACCTTGCTTTTCAAAATACTTTAGACACAATAGTCCAACGGATTGGTATCCGGAGATTTTTGTGGCCATTGTGCGCAGGAAATGAAGCGAGGAACCACATTTTGTAACCATTCTTGGGTGGCGCGTGCTGAGTGCGATGGTGCTGAGTCCTGTTGGAATGTCCAAGGTCTGCGGCCAAAATGTTTGCATGCCCAATGCTTCAATACCCCCTCCAGAATATTTTCGCTATAATATTCGGCATTTATTCTGATGCCACGATCGATTAATACGAACGGAGAGCGACCATCGGCTGTTAAGGCGGCCCACATCATCACCATGGCCGGCGCTTGAGTTCTGATGGCCAACCGAAGGTGCACATTTTCAACTGACCTCTTTGGCGATAACGAAAATTTCCAAACTAGATGCGTCAATCATTTGAAATGTACAAATTAATCAGAAGCTAGTTCTTTTGGAGTTTTATTTATGGTAGAATTATTATGATTCGCAAGGCCTGGGCTACAGCGCAATTTAATTTGCTCATTATTAATTATCTTAGAATTACACATTTGCTATGATAAGGAACACATCAAAGTTTAACAAAACCACGAAACTTAATCAGTATTTTAAGGACAATGTAGCTCCCAAAATCCTTCCTCAACTCAAATGCTTTCTGTCGGGAAGAATATCGTTCTTTAATAAGATATTGCCAATTTTTAGCTTCTATAAATTCATGATGGATGTATTTTTCATCTTGCATCGGCTTGTTCTATTGACTAGGAAATTAACATGAATTTCAACAAAGACTTGTCGGTTATGTTCGGCACTGCAGTATTGGAACCATTAGTGCAAGAAAAGCTACCTGACTGATCCTTAAGGTTCCATCCTTAAGGTCTCTTTATCGTTATTTACTAGTCGAACTATGGAAAATCGCAGATAAACGAAAACGCTTTATGTACTTCGAACTGTACAGTTGAATAATTTGGATAAGTCACCAGACGATATTTTTTTTAGAAAATTCGAAATATTGTATACGTTCACCTTGTTCTGAATGTACTTCCTGAAATCTTCTATTTGATGTCAGTTTCAACTCCACTTAATTTTAATTTTCTGTACCCTTTTGTCGGTAATTTTCCCAAGACTAATCAACATTTTTTCGGAAAAATCAAATCGAACCTAAGTATAGTTTGAGACCTTTTAGCTAGGTCTCAGCCCTGCTGCATTCTTTTTTGCCAGTAATTGTTTTACGTTCCATATATTATAATACTATTTTTATGCTGTTAGTTTAGTGGTTTTAACTTTCTTTTCTATCTTTTTAACCCTTTCTGAATGCCACCAAAGGTCCGGTGTTTTTGTCTTTACTCTTTACTTGGTATGATAAAAAAAGTTAATTATAGAAATAACTCATTCTTTTTTAGGTTACTGGTAATGTAGCGGGCATGTTGTTGTCATTACTAGAAATGCGAAATACTAAATGTTATCTGGGCTTTACATTTTTAATCCTATTGATTACTGTGCAGTGAAAAAACTCTTTTTGCTTTAATGATTATAGCTCATCCCCCAGTGCCAACAATTTATGAGTCGCCCTCGTATTGCGAATATATAAATATTTGTTTTGAAAGTACAATTCTCGCATTCATCATCTCAACCATCCTCTAGATGGATTTCTTTGCTGTTGTTGTGTCGACATGCATTAGTCCCATAAGCCTTATAAAAAAGGAAAGACTGACTGAAAAACAATGGAGAAAGCCAAAACGCATAGGAAAGAAACGAAAAACAAGAATTTGTGGGCTATGAGGCGCGAATAGAATATATGAACATACATACACACATAAGCTGGTATAGATGAAGAGGTAGACAGGCAGTTGCATTTAAGTGGATACATGTATGCCTACCGCAACTGTTACCGGCTAAACAACTGAGGAGGATTTGCACTTGAAGTGCTTTCTTCTTTTCTTCTTGTCATAGACCAAATGTAGCAACAAAACCGACTTTTTTCCACACACACACACACAGGTAAATAATGCCATTGTATGCGTTTTTTTACATTGGATGACTTGCTTATTTTACTTGAGCACTTACATACCCACATTTAGTTGCCTTGCCACGTCCTTACCGGAAAGCTGTTCGCCTCCAATGCTACCATTGAACAGCTAGCTACTGTTTCTGCTGCTGCTGCAGATCACAACAGATCGACGCCAGTCTTGTTGGTTAAGTTTTTTTTCTCAAAGATTTCAATGCAATCCATTGAATTGTGATTATATTTCATTACCTCGCTGCACTTGAGTTCGAAGCAGAGACAGCGCTGACGTCTTACAAACCGACAATTGCATGTCTAGCAAATGTGTGGGGTCCATCGTCGTATGGTGCGGAACTTCTGGATCTACATCTTGTTTTCGTATTTATCTAAGCATTTCTATTGTGGCATAGATATTCAGTCGCGGCAGACCAATATAACTGGAATGAATACGAGACACATTCTGGGTACCCACAGCACTCTGCCTGCCCGCTTACCTGTTCTACATGTCAACCAGGTATTCTCTGGTTTGCTCCGAGTAGTTCTGTACACGTCTGTAGGTGTGTGTATGTGCCATTCCCTCTACATATGCAACCGTCACCTTCATGCATCCACAGGCGTCTTTGTCTTCGTCGTCGTCGGCCAAAATGCAAAAAGTAGCGCGCTCTCTATGTAATATCGAATACATTTCACGTTTTCTCGCATTGTGACCAGACTAACTGAATGTTTCTCTAAGATGTCTAAGCACACATATTCCTTTCCCCTCCACCCTCTGCCCCTTCATAGGGTTGATATTTTGTTGCCATTTGTGTGATGGTAGGTAGTAGATTTAGACGAGAAGGTGCATGTGATAGATGGACGGCGAACAATATAAATGTAGAAATACTTACGTGTAAACACGTCCAATAATTGTTGTATGTGAAAATGATGGCTGTGAATGTGTATGTGTGTGTGCGGGGTGAGAGTATGCGCTGCGTATGTTTTGGTGTAAATATCTTTACATTTCCAGTTCAAGTGTTCTTGTTGATTTGCCAGCGGTGGTGTATTGAGGACGACACTCACTCGACTTTCGACTTGGATGATAACGAAGAAGAGACAAATTTGCAATCAATTGGAAATTATCAAGAATAATTCTATCGTAACATACGAAAATGCAACACACAGCAGAGTACATAGCATAAGGTTGAATGACTTATACTACGGGTCTCAGTCAACAAAATAACAGAACTTGTGCAAATGATTTCAGAGATGAGAATGTATCGTAAATGTGAATAGGTATTTAAGGTAGATGTATCATTTTATACATTATTTACAACCAGAACTTTATCTGCAAGAAGGACAAGTAAGAATGTTATTTTTAGCTATCTGTGCAAGTTTTCAAAAGATGGCCTTTTTTAATTGTATGGATTTAAAACGGTTGTGCGTTGTGTCATTAGATCCATCCAATATAATTTAATATGTAGCCTCCATCTATATATCCTAATTACGATAGGTTCTGAACCAATTGACATGGGGAACTAACATTTTATAAATATGTCAGGTTCATATGTAGTTATGTCAGGTTCAAGATGAGATACATTGATCATTGTTGTTCTCTATACTTGGTTCTCGCAAATAACCAAATGCCTACATGGACCACATTTTCTAAGCAGGCTTCCTAAAACATATAATGGTACCCCGATCGAAAATTAAATTATCAATTATTATTTTTACAAGGATAATTTGAAGTGAGTAAATATCATTTTTTTTACAATTTCTATGACATGCAAATACGTTTCGTTTTAAAAAATCTCACCTTATTGTGAGCCCTTTTTAAGCTTTCATTCATTTCATTCAGTTTCATTCAGCTTCGTGAGGGTAGATCCACTCGCACCTGAATTTTGGTTAGGAAAACCGACTGTTGTAATTAACTTCATTTGTGGAATCTGGATAGCAACAAACTTTTATATACCCCCCAACCATATGACTGCAGAGGGAATATATAATTTGATACGGCCAAAACGTGCCTCTTCGAAATAACCAAGTGTCTAACTAGGTCTCTGTGAAGAAAATCCGTTTTATGACATTTGAGTCGTCCATCCGTCCTTATGTCTGGCTGGTGCGCACGATAACACTTGAAGGTCCAAACTTGGTGCATTTGGTCCAAATATTATTGTCAGATCAACTTTGGAGATGGGCCACTCCCTCTGGTACCTCCCTCAGAAAAGGTAAACATGTTCATAGAACAAGAAAGGATCATCTAATATGGTTAAAACCTACACATCGTAATATTTTTATCAGTGCTAGGTAAGGTGGAAAATTGACATCGGCCCACAGCAGCAAGTACCTCCCTTACAAAAAGTAGACATTTTGAATAGCTATAACTCTAAGAAATTGTGAAATAAGCATCCGTTTCTCTTCCAATTTGACACATTTCAATATTTCTACCAATACACGAACTGGTATGAAGACCAGGTAGCATAGAACACTCCTTCAGGCATCTCGCCCACAACGGGTCAACATTTTGAATAACCATGAAGGTCATGAAACGCGCCATGAGCATCCGATTCCTTCCATAGACGGCACTTGCCAATACTTCTTGCCTGCCAATGGGATGTATCGGCCAACTTCTTCTGGCACCTCTCCCACAGAGGGGTCAATATTTTGAGTAACAAAACGCTCATAAAATATGAAATAAGCATCCGATTCTCTTCAAGATGATCGATATAGGACTATACCTTCTGGTATCTCCCATACAGAGGGTTACAATTTTCAATATATATTTCTTTTATAACTTGTGAAACAAGTCAGCGACTCTTTATACTTGGTATATCTACATATCTCTCTCAACCAGAGATCTGATGTGAATTCGGCAACTTTAGCTAGCAACACCACTCAAAAGATTTAAGTTTTGATTAACACAAGTCTGGAACACTTTTTTTCTTTTACTCAATGAGAACCCAAAATTCTGAATTACAGCTACTTACATTAGAAGATAATACTTGCAACCCTAAACCTAAGAGAGTATTCTGCTCCATGACGGCGACTTTTACTACCACTCGAAAACAAGCAAAGCATCCACTCTTACTGAGTGACATAGATTTTTTTACTCGCAGGAGTATGCCCGATCGTATTCGAGTAGGGAGTAAAGTGAAACTAGCTTGAGCATTTCTGAGCTCTGGTTACAAACGGAATAAGAAACTCAATATACCATCCGTAACATTTTGGAGGATATATAAATATATTTTGTCGTTTCAGGATAATTCTAACAGAATACATATATGTTTTCCCCGCTCCATCAGTACATATTTTTCTTTATTAAATATTCCCCTATCGCACACAAATGTTGTGTTATAATTTTTATCAATGCCCACTCCTGTGTGAGTGGTATTTTTCCAAGAATCCTTTAACAAACTGCTCCACATTAAAGCTATTGTAACTTTTGTTTCCGGATGCTTAGAGACAAATGCTGTATCCTTTCGATAAGAGACTTATGGTTTTTGCATCGAAAAGTAACACCTTGAACATGGAGTGTATTTAGAGAGGACAAACAGACGCACACACAATGACAAATCGCCAGAGAATGAGAGTATAATGCCACTTGAATGCATCGACAATTCTATACACGCATACACAGGACACGAACTGCATCACACTGCACATTACAAAGTGTTTGGTCCACATGAGAGTGTGTTCTGCCAATGCTATCTCCTCATGTCTATGCTGATGTGTTTTCTTGTTTGCCATCTCTACATGTGAATGGAGTGGCGGCAGGAGAGACGGCGGCGCAGATGTACATGTGACCAGACACAGACGACGATGATGCCTTGGCTCACGGCACACAGACACTTCCAAAAGGAAGTCAGACAAGGAAATGGGCCTTAAGCCAGTTTGTTGTTGTTGTTGCTGCTGCTACTGATGTATTGCATAAAATTGTCAGTCAGACACAATGTCTGTCATACAGCCGAGAGTGAGCCTGTGGGTTTTATCTGTGGGAGCTTCAAAGTCACAATAATCGCAATGTTCAGCAGACTGTGCAGGGTTTGGCTGGAAGTTGTAGTAGATTTTTAGACTAGCTTCTTCATTCTTTGTGCTCTGATGCCTGCCTGCCTGGCTGGCTGTCTTCTTCATCAACGTCATCATCATTTCTATCACCTTTGCCACCATTATTTGCAACGACAACATTTTCTATTACTTTCTCAGTTGTGTTTGTATGTGTTGCAGCCGAACACACACACATCCACTTGCATGACTCGAAACTCCAATATATGGCTATTACTTTCCTGGATCGGATTGTTGCAAACTAACTACTAAAATCTACACTACTCTTCAATGCATGTCTACGACTGGCAAGACTACTCAAAGTCAACGTTACTTCAAACACTATTGTTGTTGTTGTTTTGCTGTTGTCGTTATTGCAATTATTGTTATTGTTGGTCGTCATCTTCTATTACTTTACTTTGGTGGCTTCGTTGTCGCGTCATGCTTACTTTATCCTCTTTGCCAAGTTTGCGAACGAACGACCGACCGACCGAACGGCGTCGTTGTCTCTAAGCTCTGAACCGTGTAGAATTGTTTCGCTGCTGATGTTTTTGTAGGCCAACGACTTGTGTTGCAACCATATCTGGCAGCCGGCTAGAGGAGGGCCTATGCGCCCGCCTCATGGTCGTTGTCCCCATCATCATTATTGTTAGGAATGTGCCTATATACTTGAATGTATGTGTGTGAGTGTGAACGTGTGTATACTAAAATTTTAAGTTCTGCCAAGAAAACGGGCAACACTCTTGGCTTAAATAAACACCTTCGCAGCTTAAGAAATTGCATAGATTAACGTGAGGTTCAAAATTGTGGGCGTGCCTTGTTAAAAATTGTTTATTTAGCTTTTCAAAGTTTGGATTTTTATTAAATCCAAATTTCAACATAGCTTTTCATACAACGGTTTTGCCTTGTGAATACATTCAACTGAGTCAATATCACTATCTCCAATATTCACTTTTAACACTTGTGGTAATAATAGAGCGATAGAATGACAACTACATTCCCCAAGCACCAATAATAAGTTACAAAATAATGAGTTATTTCTAATACAATTTCAAGACATTTGATCATTCTAAATGATGAGAAACGCCAACCAGAGCTAAAACGACCGACTATATAACCTAAGGTTTGCTGGCCAGCAAACAAACGAAAAACTGAGAAAATAGCGAAGAGTTATGCGCGTCGACAAGTCGTTAGAAATATTGAAAGTTCGTTACTGTGACCGAGTGCATTGTGTGTCAAATTTCCAATCAGTAGATCGCAAGTTCAATCCCCACCATTAGGCAAAACAAGATAAGAAAACAAAAGTTTTAGCCTGCTAAAATAAAACACCAATTCTAGCGTTTTAAATCTGGCGATTTAGTCTGATGGCATGTGCTAGATCAAAAGTTATGTATACACAACGTGAATAGGGCCCTGTCACTCGAGTGACTTAATAACCGCATTCTTTGACAGGGAGACCTACTCTATTTTCAGTAGTACAATCTGTACCGATGGATCTCAGTTGACAAACTGCGATTGTAGGGGGTTGTAGCGGTTGCATCATATGGAATATCCTTCAAATTTCATTACGACTACAAATTATTTTAGATGAAATCTATGGTCATGGATATACTAACTGGCCGTATCAATGAAACTGAGAGTTCGGTGACTGTATAGGACAATGGCGTCGTTCAAATTAAAGGTTTTTGCCTTTATTGTTAAATTCATGAAATTGAAAAATCCACCATTATGCTTTGATTTGCATTTCAGCCTATCGCAGCAGATAAAGTTTGCAAGACGTGGTTCCTAGCCAAATGATATAAATATCAATGAGTCATTTCGTTCGAATAATACAGAGAGGTAAGGTCAACTAGATCTTTACCTTTTAAAAAATAGTAAATTTATTCTTTTTAATGAAACCTGAAGTACAACCTGTGATTCACATTATCACAGATCACTTCAATATTGGAACTATGAAAGCCATATGGGATGATACTAACTAGTGCGGTTTCTGTTAGAACGACAAGTAAACAGGGCCATTTAGCACTTTATATGTCATTATCCTATTATTTGTAAAGAAAACTTACACTAATATAGCAAAGAAGGCAAGATGGGTGCCTGGGGTTAGCCCCTTTGGAAAATATGTATTTTCAGATGTTTTTGTTTCATTTATATGAAAATTGTAATCCCTGCCCAAGTATTTTTCAACAGTAGGGCCTTATCTATCTACTCAACTTACGATCTCGATTTTCTTCTTATTTAACTCTTACCTTCATCTTTTTAGACCGTAAGTGTTTTTTTCCACTAAAACTCTAAAACATTTAGCAAACCAAATATAAAAAAAAAAATCAGATTGTGGTGTAGGAGTTGTCATTTAATGTTAAGGCCTCATTTGTTTGGATCGGATATGTGGTAACTCTACTGCCATTATAATCCCCATTACTTCAAACATCCCACGATTCGTGATAGAGATCATTGCATGGGAGTTTAAGATGATTGTTTCAAGGATTCGTCGATTTGGGCTTAGCGTTCCCGCTATCGGATGGGATGAAAAAACTGCAACTTCAGACTGCTGTCATTTCTAAGCCACTCGTCCGATAGCTGTTAAAATTATTCCAGTGACAGCTCATTATATATTCGTAATGGAATCCAAGCGTGATATCTTTATATTTGGCTGGAAAACCACAAGTGGCCGAAAGAAAACTGCAACATCATCAGAAATGGTTCGAAAAATAAAGAAGCGACTTGATCGAAACCTGCGTCGCAGTGGCCGAAAAATGGCTCGTGAGCTGAACATATCGCAACATACCATTCGCCAAATATTGAAAAACAAGCTCAGGGTAAAGCCATTGAAATTCCAAAAAGTGCAAGAACTTACACCGCAACAGAAAGAAAATAGACTCAAAAGGGCTAAAGAGTTGCGTCGCTTGGCCGAACGTGGTGAACTGCCGAATTTGGTTTTCTCCGATGAGAATGTTTCGTTGTCCAGCAGTTTGTAAACAAACAAAATGATCGTTGGACATTCTAACAGGGCTCAGCACCATCGCACTCAGCACGCGCCACCCAAGAATGGTTACAAAATGAGGTTCCTCGGTTCATTTCCAGCGTACAATTGCCACCAAAATCTCCGGATACTAATCCGTCGGACTGTTGTGTCTGGAGTATTTTGGAAAAGCAAGGTTGGCACTAAAAAATACCAAAGTATCGATCACCTCAAACAAGCGCTTCGCCGGGAATGGGACAAAATACCGCAGAGCAACATTCGGGTAGCGTGTGACGGTTTCACTGTCCGTTGAAAGACCATAATTCTCACCAAAGGTGACCAATTCGAAAAAATCTAAACTTATTATAAAAGTGCTATTTCCGACTTTTTTGCATTCATTCAATAAAATTAAAAAAATGTATAAATTATGGTGTTTGACTTTGTTGCAGTTTTTTATCTCACCCTGCATTGTGGCCTAGCATACCTTGATATACACATGTTTTGGGTTCCACATAGTTTGAGTTTGCAAAACAAATAATTAAATAAATTTTTGTTAATAATAATTTTTTGGGAAAAATCTTAATTAATTTTTATATGGCAGCATTTGATATTTCATTTAGTTTTCCTATAGCTTTGATGTGTGTCTGAAATAAACCTCAGATCTCTGGGGCTCATATATAGGCTGATATGTTTCCTTTATCGAAGAAAATACAATAATCGTTCCATCAGTAGCCGGTGATAGCTGTTAAGTCTATCTATTCAATAAAGGTTTAAAATTTCATAGTTCCTAACACATTTCTATGGACTGTATGTGTCAACATCTGAACCACACTGTATGTGCATGTTGACCCTGTATTGCCACTTGTTATTGTGTACACAGTTCCCCTCTGGTTCCCAACCATTTTCTTCATGCCATTTTTATTGTATGTAATTGCGCTTGCAAGCAAGCAAGCAAGAAAGCAAAGCATGCAGTGCATGTTTTTGTTGTTGGCATTGTATGGCGCGTTTCCACCATTAGAAAAGAAGTGGTCTCTCCAACAACAACTACAACGTATGCGGCCCCGTGCCCCCATGTCTATTTGGAAAATGATTCTTCTCCTGCTCATGTTGTGGCGTTGTGTGTATGTGTGCATTTGCCACGCTGTTTGTTCTGGGTTTATTGTGGGCCTTTACCAACACCACCATCATCAACAGCACCGATTTATAGAATTCATTCACATTTTTTGCACTTTCCACCACAAAACTCCAAACAACACCATCTAGAATCCATTGAATTACGGAGTATACTGAGTAACTGAGTTCATTCCCGCCCTCCATCTCCGGCCGTTCTCTGTGGAAAAAAATGCATCAGCATTGAAGTGCAACCAGTGAAGCCCCAGCAATTCTCGGTGTTTTGTTGCGATGCCGTTTGCCATGGGGAGTTTTTTGTTGTGTCGCTTTTTCTTCCAGTTTGATGTTGTTTATTGAAATTTAGCTCCTTTCTGGGATGAAGAGCTGGATTTCGTTGCTGTTGTTGTTGTTCTCGGTTTGTGCACACTGTATAAGTACGGAGAATATTGCACTGCGACTGGGTACTTAATCGCCTTCCGTTTTTTATTCATTTAATACAGAAGTCTGAGTGGAGTTGTTTTGTATTAATATTTTACTATGTGTTTGTGTGAGTGTGCGAGTTTTTTCAATAATGTTAACGTTTTTTCCCCCTGATTTTGCCTCTACAACAACTTCCACCTCCGCAAATTTGTGTTGAAATTAATCGCATTCCCACATATTTTGTGTTTTAAGCTCCAATTAAATTCGATAATTTAAAATAGTTTAATGAATTGTTGTGTTATGTTTTTTTTTGAGGAAGTTTTAAAGCAAGCATAAATTGTATTTTTTTCCGATTCTGAATGGAGGAGCGTTTACCGGTGCATTAGATCGCATTAAAAGGACCTCTGAATATCATATACATAACTTTTATGTACAGAGCGCCGCTTTCAGATCTGCTGTGGATAGAAGAGTTTTAATTGGTCTTCTTTGGCCAAAATACAATTTAAAGGTCTTCTATGGACAGGAGACATTTTTTGATTTTCATGAATATACTTTACAAGTTTTGTTTGAGTATTCGATACTATTTTCCGAGACTTGATAAGATAAGATAAGTGGTATTAGGTCCTTTACTGCAGATGAAATACTTGTTATAAGTCCTATGTAAAAGCAACTTTTAGAAGCTCATGACGCGTGGTCTAATCTTAGGCAAAAATAAGTCCAGTCGAATCCAAGTTCAATTCAAGGACCCACAACCTGTGAGTTAAAACACGATAGGTTGACTTTCAATTTTTATTCTAACCTTCTGGCGTTTTTATATATTTTATTAAATTTTGAATGAAATCAAAAATGTCGGAAATAGCATCAATTTTTAGAATAAATGTAGATTTGTTCGAATTGGTCACCTTTGATCGACACTTTGGTATTTTTTAGTGCCAACCTTGCTTTCCAAAATACTCCAGACACAATAGATTGGTATCCGGAGATTTTGGTGGCCATTGTGCGCTGGAAATGAAGCGAGGTACCTCATTTTGTAATCATTTTTGGGTGGCGCGTGCTGAGTGCGATGGTGCTGAGTCCTGTTGGAATATGTCCAAGGTCTGCGGCCAAAATGTTTGCGTGCCCAAGGCTTTCATACACCCTCCAGAGAATTTTCGTGATAATATTCGGCGTTTATTCTGATGCCACGATCGATTAATATGAGCGGAGAGCGAACATCGGCTGTTATGGCGGCCCACATCATCACCATGGCCGGCGCTTGAGTTCTGGTGGCCAACAAACACGATCATTTTGCTTGTTTACAAACTGCTGTACAACGATTGTTTTCTCATCGGAGAAAAACAAATACAGCAGTTCACCACATTCGGTCAAGCGAAGCAACGCCTTAGCTCTTTTGAGTCTATTTTCTTTCTGTTGCGGTGGAAGTTCTTGCACTTTTTGGAATGGCTTTACCCCGAGCTGATTTTTCAATATTTGCCGAATGGAATATTGCTATATGTTCAGCTCACGAGCCATTTTCCTGCCACTGCGATCAAGTAGCTTCTTTACTTCTCGAACCATTTGTGGTGATGTTGCTGTTTCTCGTCCGTCCACTTCCTTGACATCGGGCTACGCTACCAGTATCACGGTGACACAAAAGATTTATTCACATTTAAATGGTGGAGTGCTCTAACGATAGCCACTTGTGGTTTTCCAGCCACAAATATAAAGAAATCACACTATCACGCTTGAATTCCATCACGAATTACTTTTTTTCTGGAAAATTCTCACCTATATGCTTTTGTACGCTTGTGAACAATATAATGAGCTGTGTCGCTAGAATAATTTTAACAGCTGTCGGACGAGTGGCTTCGAAATGACAGCAGTCTGTAGTTGGTTGCAGTTTTTTCATCTCACCCTGTCTGAGATTAATCGAAGTTTGACGCGAACCGACAAACTCTAAACGCGCACTAGAGACTATTATGGGCAAGTGTCAAAAACACAACCAATACGGAATTATATTTATTTTGAATAACCATTATTAGAAAACAATATATTTTCAATATAAAATTATATTGGCAAATTATTTCAATGTCATTTCTAATGTATCCATTTGACATAGTTTTCATTTCCAAATCTGGTTTTTATCCTCCATCTTCATGGTTTAAAAGTTATAAAATCACATGGCATTAAAATGATTTATGGACTTGCATCTTTTTTATTCCCTGTTAATTTAATGTTTTTGCGATTTTCGCTCTAATAAAAAAGAACAAATAATTTGTAACATTCTTTTATCGATCAAATTTATTGAACAAGTTTTGGTTTGAGGCACCCCCCAAAAAGACAATAAACGGATGAATAGAAAGAGAATTCAAGAATTTAACTAATTCACAAATTTATAGCTGAAATCACTTGTTGAGATGGTCAGAAGCAGCAACAGTCGGCATGGCACATTTCTTCTTCAACGCTTGAAAAAGAACCGGTTAACGTGTGACTTTATTACAGTCCAAAAGACAAACGGCAAGCGATAAAAGGTTGTTGAACTCCATGTGCCCAAGAAATAATCTCAATAATTAAACTTTTTCAAGTCACTGAATAAAAATTATTAATATAAATTTATGTATAATCATCATCGTAGACCGAACCGAACGTCTGTCGTATAGTGTGTGTGATGAGTAGTCGCTTAGTGAGATGACACAGAAATCACAATAGGCCACGTTTGTACTTCAAACACACGTTTTTACCTTTGCCGGTAGAGCCATCTACCTACCTATCTTCCTACCTCATAACAGTTTATTGACTGCTGGCCCAATGATGATAATCTGATTCGTTTGTCAACAATGATGGTGATGATGGCGTTGCCGTTGCCGTTGCCTTTGTTCCCCCCTTTACTAATGGTTTGTTTATGTCAAAATTGTTGTCACGTTATTTTAGAATTTCTAAACTCCAGTTACAGTTACTTTAGTCTTGGTTCAGAACTTGAATTCACCTTACATTTGCCATGAAAATGCCAACTAGCAACCAACAACGAACCAGAAGTGGTGGTTTCTATATCAAATACAGATTCTGTTTGGATGCTGCTGCTGCTATTGCTGTTGTAGCAAATGGTATTAAAAAAATACTTCTCTATGCTTGGTCATTTCTATTCTTATAAGCATCGTTTCCCTTGCAAATGATTTGAGGGACAGATTTGCGGTAACTAACAACAGCAGCCGCAGCGGCAACAACAACAACAGCTAAAGAATAATTCTTTAAATTCTTTTATTGATAAACCTGATTTTTGATGCTATTTTCATTTGAATATCAACTCGATGTTGATATTCGAAAACAATGGTTGTGCAATGTGCTGTCATTCAAACAGCACAGTGTTTGATGTAGGCTTCCACAAATGACAAGCTTATAAATAACAAGAGTATTAAATATATAAAAAAAACATATTTGGTACTTTAAGGCAGTTCTTGGTCTTTGTCAGATTTAAATTTCTGTTGCAAAAAGTATATAGGGGCTTATTTCGAATTATATGAACCAAAAATAGGGTTATCCAACAGACATTTTCTGGTGAACTCCTTTTTTGTGATTCGGAATGGGGTTCTAGTAGATGAATGCAAACATGGCGAAGGTAAAATAAACACATTAAGTTTGGTTGGGCCGATCTTTTAATACTCTCCACCATTGGGTAAAGAAAATATTTTATATAAAAGTATCTGAATTCAAACGTGTTCCACTTTAAAATACAAATATCAGTAAGGCCATAGACAATTTTATACCTCTAAAAACAATTTTATACTTCAGGGATTTTCATCTACCAAATCTTGAATACCAAATTTGAAACAACTTCGTAGGTAAATGTGTTATCAAAATACCGAGTATCGGTGGGTATCGTAGTGTGTCCGTTATAGGAAAACGTGGACCTACATATTCAATGTTCTACCACCGGAGCTAGAACCCATTATGACATAGACAAATCCGTGCAAAAATGTGAATATCCGGAGGTACCATGTCCATCAAGATAAATTTAATTTTAATTAGCAAAGACACAAACCATGGTGATTTTTTCTTTAAATTTATCTTGACGGATGAAAACATGGATCGATATATTTCATGTTCAATACCAACCATCCTACCCACAATATAAATTGTTCTGCCAAATTTTGAAACTCTACGTCAAATAATGTCGATTTAGAATTTTATGCTGGTAATGCATATACCTACTTGATGGGGTCTACGGCGAATATTTGGGGATGTTACAAACGGATTGGCAAGGTCAATATACAAGGAGGGTAAATTCAAGGTGGAGGGTATAAAAATCAACTTTATAGAAGTGCTTTATTCGACCAATTTTGCTATTAAAGCAATTAACAATTTGTTTTATTTTACATTTTTTTCTTAAAATTGTTAAACTGGAGAAACACGCAAAAGAACATGAACAAATTTAGTTGTTTTGCATTTTCGAACAAAGTCTTGCTCATGTCGTTGTTTCGAATCTCTAAGCCAGCAAATGTGATAAATATAATTATAATTGTTATAAAAGGGTGCATAGGGGATAGGGGGCTGAGTGCGTAGGGGGTCCAAATGCAAATAAGAAGAACACCAAAGAAGATACAAAACAAATAAAAAGAAGTGAACTGAAATTGGACAAGTAAAAAAGTCGCTAAGTTCGGTCAGGCCGAATTTTCAATACCCTCCACCATTTTGAAGTACTCAGAAGGAACTCCTGGTGTCAATTCCATTGAAAAATGTGGCTAAAATCATTAAAATACCGAATATCGGGAGGCTAAAATAATGAACATACCGAATATGGGGCTTTACGATATCGTGGACTGATATAGCCCATCTTCGAACTAATTTGCTGTTTCTTCCGCAGGAATTCGACTAGTTGACTCTTGAAATGCTCCGCTGTGTAATTATCACCAATGCTGTCTGACATTGTTCGATAGGCAGCTGATTACAACCACTGTGCAGTGTTTATAGATTTAACAACCAATTTACTTATGCTTTGAAGAAATAAAGCAGGGATAGAATTAATTGAGCAGAGAGTGATGACATCAAATCTTTTTAAAATTTTCAGCTGTCAAAAATACAAAAATCACTGCAAATTTAATAATTAATTATTGCAAATAAAATGCTATTGGACAATAATTAAGCAATATTTAATGCTATAATCTTTGGTATGAACAATATCGTCAACTCTTTTCGTGTCTGTCTTGCTGCGCTGAACAAATAAAGCCTGCGCCATTGATTTCGTACAGATATTCAAAACAGAGTCTGAAATGTAAAAAAATCCCTATGTCCAAGGCACCTGTAACCCTAGTGCAATCAGACTGTAAATTTATAAAGTTAAGTTAGCTTGAGATGTGACTCCAGCAATCAGTACAGGCGAATCCCTCTGCACAGTGTTCTACTTCTGAGCATACGCTATGAAAATCATACATTTAGAACTAGGTAAGACTACAGTTACATACAGGTTGAGATAAAAAAACTGCAACAAAGTCAAAAGCCATAATTTTTACATTTTTTGGTATATAATACTCACCAAAATGCTTTTGTACGCTTGTAACCAATATAATGAGCTGTCACTGGAATAATTTTAACAACTGCCGGACGAGTGGCTTAGAAATTGCAGCAGTCTGAAGTTGGTTGCAGTTTTTTCATCTCACCCTGTACACCCTCCAGAATATTTTCCCGATAATATTCGGCATTTATTCTGATGCCACGGTCGATTAATACGAGCGGAGTGAGAGAGCGACCATAGCTGTTATGGCGGCCCACACCATCACCATGGCCGGTGCCTGAGTTCTGGTGGCCAAGCGAAGGAGAAACCAAATTCGTCACTTCACCATATATTCTTGATCAGCGTAAAATTCTAAGACGATTTAGACCTGTCCGTCCGTCCGTCTGTTGTAATCACGCTGGTGTCTAAACAAATAAAGATAGGAAGCTAAAAATTTGAACCGATCTGTCTTTTGTCTGTGGGCAGGTCAAGTTCAAAGATGGGCTATATCAGTCCACGATATCGTATAACCCCCCATATAATGGTGCCCCGATTTTCGGTATTTTGATGATTTTAGCCATATTTTTCAATAGAATAGTCTGAAAATCCACACAAGGAGTTCCCTCTGAGTACTTTACCCCCTGAAAGAGAATTGTCTATATAGGTTTACGATATAGGTCAACCCATATAATGGTACCCCGAGATATTTAGTATTTCCTGGATTTTCGCGACATTATTCACCGGAAAATAGTCTATGCAGGTCCACGTCTTAGTATAGCCCCCATACAACGGTACCTCCATTTATTTGGTATTTTAATGATATTAGCGGCATTATTCGCCGGAATTGATTTGTATTTAAAGTTCAGAATGACAAAAAATATTTATCCAGCACCACGTCTTCGTATAGCCCCCATATAAAGTTTTTTATTTGAGCCGTAATTTTCGAAGGATTTTTTAAAAAATTTTAAGGTCCTTCCGAATGGTGGATGGTATTAAAAGTTCATCCCGACCGAACTTAACTGTTTTTTTACCTTTTTTTTCTAATATTATTTAAATCTCGAGATTTCAATTTTAATTCATATTATTTAATTGTAATGGAGACTTCCGTTAGTAATTCGTTACAATTCGTTTTAATTTAATTTAATTTTGAAATTCAAACTTTTTTATTTGTGCCTCGAATAATTTTATTTGAAATTCGACACTAACGTACCTATACAATTTTTTAATTTAAAAATAAAATGAGTTAGACAGCAAATGGAAAAGCCAACATTTTAAATGGAATATCTCGAGTTACAACAAATGAAAACATTAAAATTACTTCATACTACAACTGGAATTATCCAATTACAAATTCAATGTTACGAATTTCGACTAAAATGTGTGAATATCATCCTAAAAAGTTGTAATTGAAAATGATTGGTTGGTAGGTATGAATAGAAATGTTGTTTAAACTCACACTTTAATGTTTGCTTCAAGATTCAATTAAATTCGAAGTTCATTGAACTCGGTTTTCAGCCACACCATTTGTTTTACAAATGAACAAAAACTAATATCCTTGCTATTATATCCAAGTCTCATTGGATATCAACTGCCAAAGCAACTATATTCCATTTATAATTTTCTAACCGAAGTAGTGGCCTAGCCATTGAGAAGTTAATTTGACAAACATCCACCTACATTGAAAATTGGTGACCATACGGCTGCCAGGTTATTTTTGTCGTGTATGCAGAACATCTGGCCTCATTGACGCTGGCGTCTGTTGCGACGGTGGTGATGGTGGCAGCAGCAGCTCTAATGTAAACATTATTCGCTCCAACAAAACATGAAATGTTTGCACTGACTGCTGCCGCTGTTGTTCTTTGAAATCTGTTCAGAAATATTTGTTTTTGTCGTTGTTGTTTTTTACATTTAGTTGTTAATGTGAACAAATCTCTCTACCATGTACCCTTTTTATACCCTCCCCCACTCCGCACCCCCGCTTTCACAATGATTTTTTTATTTTGGATTTGTATGAGAAAATACAATAACAAATGCAATGGGGGATTTACGGCGGGGGCGTTAATGTTGTTGTTCCTTTTCCACGCTTTACCCGTTTAACTTGTTTCCTTTGGTAGAAGGAGGGAGTGGGGGGAGAAGCAGGCAGTTGTAACACGTGTTCTGTTCGTTACAGAAAAATTACAACAGCCAAATAAAAAAGTGAGAAAATCAAACAACTATAGGAAAAAAACGACGAAACAGCAGAAATTGAGGACCATAAAAATATAATTGCTGAAAATGTTGTTTGATTTTCTTCCATAAATCCGTGAATATTAATGACGAATGTAAATTTGATTACAAATTGAAAAACTTGAGTTGTGCTACAGTTCAAACAAATGTTTCCAGTTAAATTTTGTTTTGTTAATATTTTTGTAGCATTTTTTTTGCTATTCAACGGCAAAGTACTAATTTGAAATTATTTCCACTCCAAAAGTTTTTAAGCTTGGCAACAGATTGGAATGTACTGCTTTATAAATTGCAAATATTTGGAATTCCACTGAAGTTCGAAAATAAGTTTTACTATTTCCAGAACTTGGCGCTTCAGGACAACTGCGTTCTCCGAAGGGTATTGCAATGATAACGTTGTGGAAAACTAGTCTACAAAAACAAGCCCTTATATCTCTGCAGCTCTACTCTTGATTCTCTTTGAATGTTCACCTAAATAGTTAAATTGATTTCTTGGAACAAATAATTTATAAATTCGATTTCGTCATTCGTGTTTGTCTCTTGTTTACGTTAAATATTTGCGAACCATCTGTGGCACATAAAACAGCAATAACTTTTGATTTCATTCAAAAAGCAAGTCGATTTAATGAGAAATATACTAATTGGAACGTTATAATATGAACGTCACCTTGTGTGCACGTTTTTTTTGTGCACTTCTCCACGACGAATCGGTAAATATTTGTCCGTTGGGCGAGGGGGTTGGATACGTGTTAAATGGAAAGCAATTATTCATTTTTGTGTATAAATCAAAATTGTTTTATTTAGATTTAAATTTTAATAATTGTTCTTTTCTCTCTGTATTTTCAGGTATGTTTCTTCATCATAAAAATGGCAACAAGTTTAGCTGATTTATGTATTAAGGTAAAAAAATATCATCTAACACATTTTAAGCATATCTTACAAAATCTTGATATATCTTGACATATCGACCAATATTTAATCCTTACCAAATCAAACGACCGAGTCATGTGTTCCAGGATTTCGAGATTTCAGAACTGATTAAGTAATCCAGCAAAATGTTCGATGACAATTAAGGGTCAAAGTGATGATACTTTCTTAACATTTTGACCCATGCTTCTACAAAACTGTAACCCCTTAAGATCCTAATTATTTTCGTACCCTAAGATTGCAAATTTTCAAAGCCTTTGGCATGACATAGAAAGAGCAAACAATACTCGTCAGATCCCTAGGTTTTCGTCTGGGGTTCGTGAGCTTTTTTTATTTTATTGAATGAAAGCAAAACCTATCGAAATAGCATCAAATTTTGAAATAAGTTTAGATTTGTTCGAATTGGTCACCTTTGGCACGAATTATGCCTTCAAACGGCCAATGAAACCGTCACACGCTGCCCGAATGTTGCTCTGCGGAATTTTGGCTCATTCTCGGCGAAGCGCTTGCTTGAGGTGATCGACACTTTGGTATTTTTTAATGCTAACCTTGCTGTCCAAAATACTCCAGACACAGTATTGCAACGGATTGGTATCCGGAGATTTTGGTGGCCATTGTGTGTTGGAAATGAAGCGAGGAACCTCATTTTGCAACCATTCTTGGGTGGTGCGGAATGTCCAAGGACTGCGGCCAAATTGTTTGCGTGCCCAAGGCTTTAATACACCCTCCAGAATATTTTCGCGATAATATTCGGCATTTATTCTGATGCCACGATCGATTAATACTAGCGGAGAGCGACCATCGGCTGCTATGGTGGCCCACACCATCACTATAGCCGGCGCTTGAGTTCTGGTGGCCAACCGAAGGTGCACATTTTCAGCTGACCTCTTTGGCAAGCTGACCTTTATTGGCCGCTTGAGTTCTGATGGCCAACCGAAGGTGCACATTTTCAGCTGACCTCTTTGGCAAGTAAATACGATCATTTTGTTTGTTTACAAACTGCTGGACAACGAATGTTTTCTCATCGGAGAAAACCAAACCAGCTGTCGGTCGAGTGGTTTAAAAATGACAGCAGTCTGAAGTTGGTTGCAGTTTTGTCTTAAATCGTTCAATTGCCGAATGCCATTAGGTACGGTTATATGGCGGCTATAGGAAAACGGGGACCTATATAGACATTTCGCTGCAGAAGGTAGAGCTCAATCGAATTCTAAGTACCCAATTAGAAACAATTCTGATTTAGAGATTAACGGTTTCATTTATAGCTCGAACGGAAATCTATTGCTTCTCTTGTAAAAATAAAATGGTTTATTCCACATGGGAGCTGAGATAGTTATTACAACAATTCCCCTGTTTACGATTAAGATATTAATGCAATTTTAATTAGTAATATGTACACTTGTGCCTGCTCCTCAATGGTATCCGTGGTGCAATCAATTGAAAGGCGAACATTAAAGTTCAATTTGTATTATGGTCTATTGGGATTTTGAGCTGAGTAAATCCACATTTTTAAAAGGAACACATATCAACGTATACATACGTACAATAACCGAAATAGCCCATACCGCCAACAATGATAGTGTCGATGATGATGGGTAGTTCAGTCACTAATGTGATTACTCTGTGTGTGCGTGTGTGATGATTACTTTACGGTAATTAATTAATGCTTACAGTTCAATTTGTTGAAAGTTTCATCATGGACGCCATAGACTTTTATTATCTTTTATTTGGCAAATTTCACAGAGCAAATGAAAATGTGATGAAGTTGTTCTATTGTGGTAAGTTTTACTCCCACCCACCCCCACAGCAATTATCCTCGAAAATGTTGCCCTCACTCAAAATTATCCTTAATTTGAGTTTGAGTTTTGTTTGACTGGCTGGCAAAACTTTCTTTTCTTAGTTTGTGAAATAAATTTGGGCTAACTAAGAAACTTCATTATCCGCATCAGCAGCAGCATCTCACATCGTCATTATCGTCTTTTTCGGTTGGCCAATTTCAGTTTAAATCTACAGTTAGTCGGTTGGTAAGCACTTTTTCCCATACAATGCTACTCTGGAAGACATGGGTGGAGGATGTTGTAGTAAACCGTGATTGATGGCATAAAAATTTACAATATAACAACTACAACAAAACATAAAAGCAATGAGCAAAAAAAACGCCAATAATCTCTTCAAGTAATAAAATTAAATAATAACGATAACACAGACGATATTTCGCTTATACCCTAACGTACGGCATTCGTTAATCACCGAAGATCAAGCTAATAAAAAATAAGTGAAAATATCCATGTATATCGCATTTTTCTGCTGCTGCCGCCACACCCATTAGATGGTTAGTTACTGCGTGTGCTTTTTGTATTTGGCCCATTACCCATTTACGCCCGCCTTTCAAACTATAGCTCGCTATTGACATTTCAACAATAGTAATATACACCATCGTAGAATAACTACTAACAAATAATCATAAATAAACAAAGTTATTAACTCGAATGAATTTACTTCCATCGTTTACCGATGGTCGTATAATAATGCGAGGAAATATTATGCTTTGGGTTTATTCCATAAATCGAAGGTATGTGATATCGAAAATATCTTCTCCAATTTTACTTGTAAATATTCATTCTCAACACATGAAAAATCGGAGTAGTAGGTGTCAAATGTCGAGATAATTCAAGGTTAGTTTTTTTTACGAATTTCTTAATTGTCTTGAAAGTACGGGAACGGAAATCTTGTAGAAATGTTAAAACTAGATGTTAATTATTTAAGACCTACATATAAGTCTGAAAATCATTTTTCTATACCACTCGAAAAGGAGCGAGCATGCTTTCTAGTTTTCGAGTGAGAGTAAAATTCGATCGAAATCGAGCACATTCTACTCCTGCCGCGAGTACTCATTTAGTATTTGTCATACCGTTGTTTTAATTCTGGTACTGGGTATTTTCTCAGCACACAGCTGCAAACGAAATAAATACAAATACGTTGAAGATCATTGCCGCCAAACTATACCAACAAACCCCAAATTCCACCTGTTCGTTGCTTCTGGTCTTTTTCCCCTTGACTGTAATTCGGAAGTAAAATCTATCAAATCTGAGCTGAGAATAGTCAAGATATAGTTAGATTCGAACCTGTAATAATTGCAAAATTCTAGGACAATTAAGCAATGTCCTTCCTTCGATCCATCTATCTGAACCATCTGTCTGAATATATATCAAATTACAAACTGAACTCAAATCAAATTGGCCACATTATGTGGAATATATTTGGCTGTAAGTCAGTATTCTTTGTTCTCTCTTTATACGATTTCCACAGAAATATCAGCGATTATTCTATTAATAGACAAGGCACGGTCGACGAAGGGGTTTTTGTTGTAACAGACAAAACCAACTTACATGGTTATGCTACTTCGTTCAGGTTGAACGAAAGCATAACAAGTGGAGAAAGATGTAAATGTTTATAAGTGCGGTTGTAAGATTTAGGAGACTTTCCAAAAGAATTTTAGTTTTATTTAATTCTTTGGTTCCTCTTCTATTGAGCTTACGATCTCGTTACTTGGGTAATAAATGTTTTTTGTCATAGAAGTTATTTTTAAAATAACTTCTGGGGAGAATATCCCAGACAAAAAACAAGGGAACTGATGAGGATTGGTGGCTCTTTCCGAAACCTAGGTATTCCCTGCCTTACCCCCTGGTAAACATTACCATCGTTCTCCACTATAAACAAACGTTGTTTTTATAAAAACAACAATAAAGGGATAAAGCCTGACCATTTTGCAACAACAAAATACTACGGTATCCCGAACAAACAAGCCACACTGTTCGATTATACCGATATTTTAAAAAACAACTATCGGAAATATCAAATGGAGCGGGCACTGAATAAACATTTCCCATAGATACCACCTAGTCATGAGTAAATATCATTTTAGAAATTTTAAAGCCTATGAAAAATTTTACGATTTGCTGCAGCTCCGACAAAATTTTAACTCCCGTTTTACAAGTTGTAGTTACAAAAAATTCCAAATGTTTTTGAAGTTATCAACTTGAATATAAACTGGTTTTTAAAATATCAACTCTTTTAATTTAAAAAAAATCCATGCCGTCCAGTGGATCCGGTCATAAACGGTTTTAAGGACATTGCAAATCAAATACTGCCGCAGTGTAATATAGCCTGCAACCAGATTGAAACACAATTAGAGGGTTCAAATTGTACGAACCTCGTTCACTTCACATCCCCGGAGCCTCCTCTGTGAACATGTATGTACGTACTCCGATGATGTTGGCAATAAAATATACAATTTTGTTAATGGATGCTTTCGGGTTATTTAACTTAACATCTAACGCCTATCACCCTTCAACGTTTGGGTGTTTTTAATTCTTTTGGTATCTGGGGCAACCAACTGACAAACTTTGTATTTCGGAGAGTTTGACCATATTGTTGCTGTTGTTGACTTTTTGCTATTGCTTCTCCGGTCTACTCTTCCAGCAACATATACATCTATTTTTGCTGCTGCTGCTGTTGTTGTTGGTGTCGACATTGCTTTTTGGTTTCAGACTTCATTGTCGACGACATCAACACCACACAGCCCGAAAAGGCAGGACCGAGAAGTGTTGGTCTCTTCTTCATTTTGGCCATTGGCAAAAAGTTTTATTCAATTAACATGATGTTGGCGTTAATGTTGTTGTTTTCACTTGTCGTTTCAACAACATTTAGTTTCTTACATTTGATAGGGAGAAAGAGAGCATAGGGAGGAGAAGGGATGTAGTATTGAGGGAGAACAAACGCACACATATACCAACGATTTGGGGATAGCCAAGCAAAATGGTTGGTTTGTGGTGGTTATACCAAGGGGATGTAACATAGATTAGGACTTCCTGAATCACAGCATCCGATACAAAATCATAAGGAAGATACCTCTGCTTGTGTACGTGTGTCTGTGAGTGATTGAAGGTCTAAATGTAAAATGAATTGAGTCAATATATAATTTTGCAGCCAAGTGGCAAATATTCCATTTTTATAGAATCTTAATAAATTTGCAGTTAATAATCAAGGGCTATTTAAATTGAATCATAGACTGACAATCCGTGCGCTCCTCCCGTTAGTGTCTGAAACATCGAGACTGTTACAATAAAATAAATTTATACATGCCCTAAAGTATTTTTGTTTGTTATTAGTTGTGTGTATACACAATGTTGGCAAGCAAGGTGGTCGGTCGGTCGGTCGTTCCGGCAGTGCTCTTTGGCGATGTACATGTTTGTGTGCGAATCAATCACTGGGACAATAAATGTTTTGGCAGTAAACATTCCACATTTAATATTTGTCTCCTGGTAAACATTTTTACAAGGATAATGGGATTTACATTCATTAGTTAGCGGAGATCCAACCCCATTCGTCCCCCCTTAAAGCGTTTACTTTTTACGACACATAATTGCTATTGCCCTCACTTTTGGTGGTCGGCGAATAAAATTTAATGTCTGGACACATTTAATTAAGGAGGTTTTGTGGAGGTTTAATAATTTCGTGTTTTATAGGATGGAACAAATGTTCTTCCCTTAAAATTCTAAGAAAATTGTGGATAAATTTAAGAAAACAAATTGCCTTAATTGCTTTTTTCATAAATTTATGTTTATGCCCTTTACGGTAATACAGAGGGTATTGCTGTGTAACTCATGTGACAGTATTACCACATAGTGGTAAAGGTATTATGTCTTTGTGCATTTGTTTGTAACATGGAGAAGGAAGCAAGATATACCCATAGCTACTTTTGAGGATCTTCATAGAATCACTTTCTGAGTCGATTTATGCTTGTCAGTCCGTCTGTTTGTCCGCCCGTCTGTCCATGTATTCTTGTGAACAAAATGCAGATCGCATTTCTTATCCGATTGAGATGAAATTTTGCAAGCAATATTTGTTTGTCTCAAGGACGAACCCTATTGAAATTGGTCATAATCATAATCAGATTTAGATATGACTCCCACCGCTTTCGGGTTAATTGTGCACCAAATGGCCAATATCAGTCCAAATGACTTGAATTTTGGCACATCCGACCGAATTCAGTCTAGAAGCAAGTACGGAGAATTTAGAGAAAATCGGTTCAGATATAGCTATAGCTATGTTTCATTCGATTTGTCTCTCACATTCGAGACCAGATATCAGATACAGCCCCGAAAAAACTCTGCCGAATTTTATCAAGATCGGTTCAGATTTGGATATCGCTCCCATATATATCTTTAACCGATTTCGTTTTAATTGTGCACGAAATGGCCAATATCAGTCCAAATGAGCCGAATTTTGGCACGTCCGATCGAATTCAGAATCGGTTCAGATATAGCTATAGCTCCTATACATATGATTCATCAGATTTGGTGTTTAAATCCCTTACATTCGTAATTTGCATTCGACAACAATGATATTTTGTACCAGATATCTTATAGAGCTCGACAATACCTTTATCACATGTTATCGAGATCGGCTCAGATTTGGATATAGCTCCTATTTATATCCTTAATCCGATTTCAGGTTTATTGTGCAAATAATGGCTAATATCAGCCCAAATGGAGTGAATTCCGGGACGTACGTTTCCATTTTGTGGAACTCGGCTCCGATATATATTTTTTATATAATCATTCTCGAAGTGATATCATGCACTCTAGAGCAATGTTATTTGGTATAAAAGATTATTTAGTTCTCCATAGACACTACCTATCCTCAAAGAGTAATTTAGTTGTTTCCTCCATCTGCTATTTGGCATAGTTCAGGAAAAAAAATAATTTAAAAAATCAGCCCCGAATCCAATAATTTTACAAGGTCATTCCACACCGCTGCTGGCACTGCATGCAGTGTACATTGTGCTACTGTTACGATGATCAAGGGTCTTTCACATATGCCAGCAGGGCATTATTTTATGCCACGGTAACTCATTACTTGGTAAGGGCAAAATTAATAAATATTGCCTTGTAACGTCTGAATGCTAATATCCATTACTTTAATAGTTTGTTTACATAAATCTCCGGTTCAAGTACTCCCAAAATGTTGCGGTATATATCGCATATGCAGGTTTTTTGGTACTATTACGATTTGCCGTTGATTATGTAATTTGGAATTGTGAGATGTTTGTGGAGATATTTTGATGAGGACCTGAAATAATAAAAACAATACTACTACCTAAATACTGGTAAAAATTCCATTGATCTCAGTATTGAGTATCGAAGTCTACAGATTTCAGATAAAAATAAAAAAATATATATTTAATTCGATGCATAGAAAAATAGAGCAGGATTAACTCGATGGCGAATAGCGTGATGAGTCGATTGTAATTTCTCATTGTTATAACTCCTGTATTCCGATTTCTGGTAAAATGAATTATTTTGGTACAGACCCGCCTATTTTTGGTACGGTTATGTAAAAAGGAATTGTTTAGTTTAGATTTCCGAAGAAAATGTAAAATTATAAATACTGTAAGTTTTCTGATTATAAAATTTAACAACCGCATAATTAAAATGTTCAATCGACCAACTGATTCATCTGGTAATACACAAGCTCCTCCTCCCACATGGACAAAGATAGCCATATACATTTTGTAGACAATTGATAGCGAAGTAGAGAGAAAGTGAGAGATGGGTGAGGGGGTCCACCGATTATTGTACACCCTTCTGCCACAATTAACATTAAATTGCATTATTTATTAAGTGGCGAATTCTTTCTGGTCTTTTGTTGTTTAATTATCGGGCTTTTCAGTTCACCTTTTTCCATTTGTTATCAAAGAAAAACCAAGTGCAGAACAAACACTCCCCATTAGGCCCGTCCGACCGATCGCCCTTTTGGTCTATCATCGAATCGTTTGTGTTTACATTGTGTGTTTTGCCCGCCATCGCTTTTCTTCTCAACGTTCATTGACCGAATGATCGCCGTTAGCTGGTCGATCGACAGCAGACAGTGAGTGTGTGTCAGAGAGAGTGTGTTTAATATAAAATTTGCACCGAGCTATCGGATGGAGACAGAACGTTAGTACGGGAGAATACAACATACAATTTGTGTTTATCTTTTTTTGTGTTTTTTATTTCATTGTATCGGACAATAACAGTCCACACTTGGCGATATATAATTTTATTTGTATCGAGTTTATTTATATATGTTTTTATACCCTACAACACTATGTGTTGGGGGTATTATAAGTTTGATTGGGCCAGAATTTATGTAACACCTCGAAATATTGGTTTCCCATATAGGAAAGTATATATGGATCTTCCTAGCTCGCCGAGCTGAGTCGATCTAGCTATGTATGTCCGTCCGTCTGTCCGTCTGTCCGTCTGTCCATGTTAATTTGTAATCACTCTACAGGTCGCAATTATGGCCCGATCTTCACGAAATTTAAAATGGAGGTTGGGCTAGGGTCAGAATAGAACCCTATTTCTTTTGGAGATGATCGCGTAATATTTAGGGGTCGAAATGGACCAAATACTGAAAAAATATCGGATTTTGCAGTAGCTATACAGGTCGCAATTATAGACCAATCGACGTGGAATTTCGTATGTAGCTAGAGTTTAGGGCGGGGAAGAAGCCTACCAATTTGGGTGGTCATCGGATAATATTTAGCGGGCAAAATAGACCATATATTTTGTGTTGAAAAAATTCAACATTTTTCATTAAACCGTAAATATTTTAAATCCCGGCGAAATCACGAAGCCATGACAAGGTTACTTCTGACCTTTACATTGATGTTAACATCCAACAAATCGGATATATAGCTAAATATGTGCGATATATATGTCTATCAAAGAAGATATGCTTGAAAGATCTCTTATATGTCGAGAACGGCTGAACTGATTTGGACAGTTCTCATTAATTCAGAATGGACTCTTGTTAGGAAACAAAAATCGTATAAAAAATCGTATAAAAATATCTCTCTAAAGATGAAAATATTGATTTTGTAACATTTTCTCATATTTTTTCAATTTTGTCATATTTTTGGCATATTTTCATTTTGAATTAAACATTTGGTAATATTTTTACAGCTAACAAAACTAAGTAGTTGGGATATCAGGATATCATATACAGATCGCACTTATGGCCCGATCCTTATGAAATTTTGCATGGGGATAACATGAGGGTCAGAATAGAAGCCTACTCTTTTTGGAGATAATCGCCATATATTTAGGGGTTGAAATGTACAAAAAAAAAACTGCAAAATTGTCAGCAAGTCGTAATTATCGCCCGATCCTCACGCGCATTTGAATGGAGGTTACCGGACATTGCAAAAACCAAATAGCTTTGGATGGCCATCCAAAAATATTCAATGTGTGAAATAGTTTGCCAACTTTTGTAGACAAAATACGAAAATATCCATTCTAGTGACTTTTTGGAGAATTCACAAATACAGGAAAGACGCACTTCTGACTATTTCGTTAACGCTGATTTCGTTGAAGAATATAGTCAAATGTCTGTATCTCATATAGATGCGTTTTAGTCAAAAATCAATAATAAATGTTAATCTTTTGCCACTTCTGGGAGATTATAGGTCTTTGGGAAATATTGGTTCCAGATCTAGGAAGACCATTTAAGTGCAACATCTACCAATAAATTGGAAATGAGCAAATTAGGTTAAGTTGCTATTATTCGAAAATTAGAGAACGAAACCTGATGGTTTTCTTTTATTATTTGTCACAATATCTTGCGGAATTCTGTCGAGTATTTCGCCTATATAAACTGTATGGTTTATTATAGTGTTGTAGGGTATTCAACGGTCGGCCCCGCTCGACTGTAGCCTTTGCTTACTTGTTTGTTGTTTCTGTTGTTGTTAAATACTACAACATCGTTTAAAATTATCTCTAACAATAGAATTGAATGCTGCAACTGCATCGTTCATTACGCACGCGAACCGTCCGAGAGTTTAATGAACATATAATTTTTGACATTTCCATGTGATTCATCGGAGCACTGAAGCAATTTGTCTGGAATTATGTGCATGATTTTTTTTCAGAAATGTAAAATTCAAATTGGAATGACATGTCAAAAAAATAATATTGTTGGGGGTGGACGCTTAGTGTCTAGGGGTCGGTTTATGTATGTCGAAAAAAAAAATTAAAGATTTGAAATTTTCACATGGTACTGGTGTTGTTCGCATTTATTTGTTTCACTCAAATTGTATTAAAGTCAAGAAGGTATTTCGAAAGTACAAATGTTTGTGTGAGATATTTGTGAAAGGAAATTCTATTTAAAAATCTATCAGAGTAGAAAAAACACAGCATTAAAAGTTATTATGTTTATAAACACCCAAAGGAAATGTTTATGTGGCATGTTAAAGTTTTTTTTTTCAGTTTCCTATTCCTTAAAAAGAATTTTTTTACTAGTGTATGTCTTTCTTCCAAGTTATTATCCTCAGATACATTGCACCCATAATGCATTTCAGATTAAAAATCAGAGAGGTTAGGGATAAGATAAAGGTTAGGGATGAGATAAAAAACTGCAACAAAGTCAAACGCCATAATTTTTACATTTTTTTTTTTAATTTTATTGAATGAATGCAAAAATGTCGGAAATAGCACTTTTATAATAAGTTTAGATTTTTTTTGAATTGGTCAACTTTGGCACGAATTATGGCCTTCAAACGGCCAGTGAAACCGTCACACGCTACCCGAATGTTGCTCTGCGGTATTTTGTCCCATTCCCGGCGAAGCGCTTGTTTGAGGTGATCGATACTTTGGTATTTTTTAGTGCCAACCTTGCTTTTCCAAAATACTCCAGACACAATAGTCCAACGGATTAGTATCCGGAGATTTTGGTGGCCATTGTGCGCTGGAAATGAACCGAGGAACCTCATTCCATACGTGCCCAAGGCTTTAATATACCCTCCAGAATATTTTCCCGATAATATTCGGCATTTATTCTCTAGCCACGGTCGATTAATACGAGCGGAGAGCGACCATCGGCTATTATGGCGGCCCACACCATCACTCTGGCCGGCGCTTGAGTTCTAATGGCCAACCAAAGGTGCACGTTTTTAGCTGACCTCTCCAACGAATGTTTTCTCATCGGAGAAAACCAAATTCGGCAGTTCACCACTTCCGGCCAAGCGAAGCAACTCTTTAGCTCTTTTGAGTCTATTTTCTTTCTTTTGCGGTGTCAGTGCTTGCACTTTTTGGAATTTCAATGGCTTTACCCCGAGGTCATTTTTTCATATTTGCAAAAGGAATATTGCGATATGTTCAGCTCCCGAGCCATTTTTCGGCCACTGCGACGCGGGTCGCTTCTTTACTTTTCGAAACATTTCTGCTGATGTTACTGTTTTCTTCCAGCCAAATATAAAGAAATCAAACTATCACGCTTTAATTCCACCACGAATAACTTTTTTTCTAGAAAATTCTCACCACAATGCTTTTGTACTCTTGTAAACAATATAATGAGCTGTCACTGAAGTAATGTTGACCTAAATTACAGCAGACTGAAGTTGATTGCAGTTTTTTCATCTCACCTTGTATAGGTCAACGATATCGTATAGCTCCCATGCAATAGTGCCCCGCGATAATGGGCATTTTGATGATGTTAGCCACATATTGCAATGGAGTTGGCTTAAAATCCACTCAAGAAGTTCCTTCTGTATATCTATAGAGTATTGTCTATATAGGTCCGCAGTATCGTATAGCCTCCATATAACTAAACCTCATGAAATATTATAAGGATTTTAGTCACATTTTCAAGTAGCATTATCTGAAATTCTACACAAGGAGTTTTTTGTGAGTACTTCACCCCCTGAAGGAGAATTTTCTATGTATCTCCACCACGATTTTCGGTATTTTGATGATTTTAGCCACATTATTCAATGGAATGGTCTGAAAATCCACACAAGGCGTTCCTTTTGAGTACTTAACCCCCTGAAAGAGAATTGTATGTATAGGTCTACGTTTTAATATAGCACCCATTTAACACTACCCGAGATATTCGGTATTTCCAGGATTTTCGTGACATTATTCACCGCAATTGCGCCAAATTTCGTATATGAAGTTCGTAATGGGTACTACAACCTATGACGGAAAAATGTCTGTGCAGGTCGACGTCTTAGTATAGCCCCCACACAACGGTACTTCCCTTTATTCGGTATTTTGATGATATTAGCGACATTTTTCACCGGAGTTGCGTCAAATTTCGTATTTGAAGTTCGGAACCGTTACTACAGCCTATCACAAAAATTACTTATCCAGCACCAAGTCTTCATAAAGCCCCCATATAGAGGGAGGTGGAGGGTATAAAAAGTTCGGCCCGGCCGAACTTATCTGCTTCTTTACTTGTTAGTTTGTTTTTGTTATGTTTTAATTGGTCATCTAGCTTCAAAGTTGTTTAAGATTGTTCTTTAAGATTGAATAAATATTTTTTTAGATCCTTTTCCAAAAACAAATGTGTCACATGTTATACAATTTTGGCGTTTTTTTTTTTCTTGGCTTAATCATATTCAAATTGACAACATTGTTTTAGATTCGTTTTCGAGTTAATGAGAGAGAGAGGCAGAGGCAACCAACCAAATGGGAATACTGAATGGAATGGTGTTATTACAAATTCATGTTTTGTTGTCTTTTATTTTGTTTTGCTTATATTTGTTGTGATTATGTTACAGTTCTGTTTTGGTGGCTGTTTTAGTAGTTGTTGGCGCTTTCAGTTTTAATTGCCAGTTCAGAACGACATTATCAGTCATTCATAAATGGCATTTCTTTCATTACATTGTTGTGTGAACTCTTCTGCTCTCTTATCAGTGGCAATTGAAGAATGCCAGTTTTGCATTTGGCTTGCAATTCTTCCCTCCCTCATGGTACCTTTGATTCTACATAGCCACATGCACATGATGAATAATGATAATGTCTACATATGTATAGGTACTGCGTGGGTACTGTTTTTGCACTTTGTTGGGGTCTTTGTGTTGTGTACCTTGTTAATAATTGGTAATGGTATTCTCCCCCATCCAATCTTTGGAAATATAATTTTTGTTTCATTCTTTTTTATTTTTACATTCTAATGTAAAAAAAAAAAAACGCGCGCGCATATTTCGCAATTTCTCCCGGCTTTGGTTCGCTCATTTTTGGTCTCGCTTGTAAATATTGATATGAACGCTCGGAAGAGGAAGAAATGTGTTCTTGGCTTCTTCCAAACAAATTGATTTGTTCGCCTCCGCACAGACTACGGGGAACGACCGCCAGCTTTCTTTAACATTTGTATGACTTTCGTGTATTTTCTATTCCATTTTATATCTCATTCATGTATTTTTTGTGACGCTTTTATGTTGAGAGAGACTGGCTTTTTTCTTCCTTCCTTTCGTTGTTGCAGTTTTTCTGCATTGGCGTTCGTTGGCTTTTTGCAATGCGCTGTTCTGCACTCACTGCTGATTGGTGGTGAGGTGGGTTGGTGCTTTACCCCCCGGCCCATCTCAGCCTTCATTATCAGTTCTCCCAAGTGTTTTCACATGTTTTGCTTTTCTTCATTTTTATACGCTTTACATCTTTGTTTTAATTGTTGGGTTGGCATTTTGAACATGTTTTCTTGTTTGCTTTAATGTTTGATTTTCCTCTGAGTTTTGTTGTCGTCGTCGTGGTCGTCGCTGTCTGTCTTGTTTTGTCTTTGTATGTATATTTTGCTTTCTGCTTCGTTTTCTTGTTTTATGCGCTCGTTCGCTATTCAGAAGTAGACTCGTGAGCGTATATTCACCTCTGCTGGAGAAGGAAGCAACACTAATGCAACCAAGAACCCAACCATCCACTACTACTCTAACTATGGCTATTCCCGACCTAACCATCAGCATTATTTGTTGTACTCCATCGTTCACATAAGTTGTCAGCCCAACCTCCCCCAGCCACCACTCATCAAATATTGTTGTTCTTCTGCTTTTTTCGCTGCTTGAGTAGTTGTGACTTATTTGTTTCTTTTTTCCGATCGGCGTCGCCCCCCTTGGTTGTGTGCGTTGAGTAAGTGAGTATTGTTGTTGGTTTAAGTAAGACGACAGATGATAGAGACCGGTAAGCAGGCTGGCCGGCAGGCAGGCAGGTAGACTAACTGAAAACTGTCGGACGTGAACAGCAACAAATTTGTTTACATTTTCACAGCATTTGGACGCGTTAGCGTCGTCGTCTAGCTGAACTCACATCGCGAAACAGAAAATAGTTTATCACATCTGGCCATGGTTGACTGATAAGCGAGTGTTTAAATGTGTTTATTTAAAACCGTTAACTGTTTTAGTTTTATGGCCTCATGAATTAATCATCACTTTTGGCTTAGATATCTACCTGCCGGTATCGATTATTTCTCCTTAACTAACGCAATGTAGGTACATACAACAATTTGTTGTATGTACATTAGCTGTGTTTTATTTGATCAGTTACTTAATTATGTAGGTAGGTACATACATATGTTGGATTGGAAAAAGTTTCGTCTCTTGCTCTTGGGCATACAATTGAGTCAATAAACGATTTGCATGTGGCTTTGACTTTTGGTTATAAAGACCAATTACATTCGATTGTAAATCGGTGCCACCAAAGGTCCAGCAAAGCATGTTCATAGCCTGTACAATTTAAACTAATACGAAAAGTTATAAAAAGATCTAGGGTCTTATATTCATGGTATTTTCATATGAGTCTTTAATCGTATTTAATGGTAATCCTTTGTCAAAATTTCTATTAAGTTTTTACCCTTGCATCCGCTTGCTATGGTTATAAACCAATAATATAACCGACAGTATTCCGAATTATGTGGTCTAAAACCATATTCACTAATTTTCATAAACATACATCACAGAAAAAGTTCTCCTTCGATACTAGCATCCCAGAAATAATGATTGCTTCATGTCCTCTGCATTACCACCAAGCCAAAAAAATAATGAGTTATTTATAAAAAAAATTGCAAGGCCAATAATGTACTTTTATCATCCTAAGTAATGAGTAATGGCGGCACGGTGAACATACCCGACTTTATAATTAGTGTAGTGTCAACCTAGTTCATTGTCCAGTACACCACGTAACGTATGAGTGATTTCATGAATATCATATAACTCACACAGAGTTTTCATAAAATCGTCTTGAGTCGAACTAGATTGCTACAACTCTATTCCTAATCTTACCTATTATTTAGTAAGTACTTACTTCCTATGACATGTTCACATTGAAATAAGGGGTTACTTAATAAACTCATTATTTGTTTTTCATTATTTTTTTCTGTATTTGTGGGCATTTTTGTTGATATGGACAGTAGTGGTTGTAGTAACAGTTACCGACATTCGACAAGTAGAAGTTGCGCCATTACTAAAAACGCATTGAAATTAATAAATTTAATTATTGTTGGAAATTCTTTACTATCGGTTATGAAATAATTCCCAAACATTCCCATTAAAAACATAGAAGCTGTTCGAGCTTAAAAGCCTTTTAAAAGGTCACGTAAGGAAATTACTGATGGTGTACCTAGCAATAGTTTTCATTATCAAAAAAAATGTTTTCCTAACAAATGCATGTCAGTCAACTACCTACCAACCCATTATTTTTACAAGGGCTTCTTGTTATTTGTTGGCCACCAAAAGTCGAAGAATAAATCGGGCTACATATTTTGTTGTATCGTTCTCATAAACTTCGGCATTTGAGTCCTGTGCGCACAAAAAAGAAGTGGATTATAAACATGCTACAAATGTCGCCAAAAAGTAATTACATACCTGTTTCGGGTGAAGATGACTTGTAAAAATAATGGGTTATGGAACTGGTCACCTTTGGCACGAATTATAGCCTTCAAACGGCCAATGAAACCGTCGCACGCTGCCCGAATGTTGCTCTGGCCTATTCCCGGCGAAGCGCTTGCTTGAGGTGATCGACACTTTTTTTAGTGCCAACCTTGCTTTTCAAAATGCTCCAGACACAATAGTCCAACGGATTGGTATCCGGAGATTTTGATGGCCATTGTGCGATTGAAATGAATCGAGGAACCTTATTTTGTAACCATTCTTGGAAGGCGCTTGGGCAGTGATATGATGCCGAATCCTGTAGAAATATCCAAGCTCTGCGGCAAAAATTGCGTGCCCAAGGCTTTAATACACCCTCCAGAATATTTTCGCGATAATATTTGGCATTTATTCTGATGCCACGTTCGATTAATACGAGCGGAGAGCGACCATCGGCTGTTATGGCGGGCCACACCATCACTGGCGGCCAACCGAAGGTACACATCTTCAGCTGACCTCTTTGGCAAGCAAACACGATAATTTTGTTTGTTTACAAACTGCTGGACAACGAGTGTTTTCTCATGGGAGAAAACCAAATTCAGCAGTTCACCACTTTCGGCCAAGCGAAGCAACTCTTTAGCTCTTTTGAGTCTAATTTCTTTCTGTTGCGGTGTAAGTTCTTACACTTTTTGGAATTTCAATGGTTTTACCCTGAGCTCATTTTTCAATATTTGCCGAATGGAATATTGCGATATGTTCAGCTCACGAGCCATTTTTCGCTTCTCTACTTTTCGAACCATTTCTGGTGATGTTGCTGTTTTCTTCCGTCCATTTCCTTGATGTCGGGCTACGCTACCAGTTTTAAGGCAATGAGCGATGGTACGAGACACAAACAATTTATTCACATTTAAATGCTGGAGGGCTCTACCGATAGCCACTTGTTGTTTTCCAGCCAAATAAAAAGAAATCACACTATCACGCTTGAATTCCACCACGAATAACTTTTTTTTTTTGGAAAATTCTCACTAACATACTTTTGTACGCTTGTAAACAATATGATTAGCTGTCACTGGAATAATTTTAACAGCTGTCGGACGAGTGGCTCAGAGATGAAGTTGGTTGCAGTTTTTTCATCTCACCCTGTATATACCATACCTTGGTTATCAGCATTACTGTAATGGTCAGAAGTGACCTTTTTTGTGATTTGGCCGGGTTAAAAAATATTCGCGGTTTGGTAGGAATTTTCGCATTTTGAAATAAAATTTATGGTTTATTTTACCCGCTAAATAGTGTCCGATTACCGTCCAATTTGGTAGGCCATAATTTCGACCTGTAGCGTGATAACAAATCAATATGCACAGACGGACATACATAGCTATATCGACTCAGCTCGGCGAGATAGGAAGATCTATATATAGTTTTCTTTGTCTGTGGGACTAATGTTTTAGGGCGTTACATAATTATTGGCCCACTTAAACGTATAATACCCCCAAAACATTTTGTTGTCAGGTATAAAATTTGATAAATAAATAAAATTTATTTTTTGATTTAGGAAATAATTTAGTAATGTCAAAGATCGGAAAGAAATGGTATACTTGTATCATGTAAATTGAATTTGTTTCATTTACACAATTAAAAATTTCCAAAAAATAGTTTATGTATTGCTCTTAACAATTCCAATTAAACATATAAACACGATTTTTTCCAGTCAGTTCCCAGCAATTCCAGATTCAAACTTCGAAATGTGTTTTTCTCAAAACCCGCAAAGCATGTTTGAATGTTTTGCTAGGATTTTGTTTTGCAAATACGGACTCGATTTCTTTCCATGTAAAGAATAAAGTATTAAGTTTTCTTAAAAATAATTATGCAAACCTAAGCATAAAGATTATTTG
Organism: Musca domestica; assembly: GCF_030504385.1. Lineage (NCBI taxonomy): Eukaryota > Metazoa > Arthropoda > Insecta > Diptera > Muscidae > Musca > Musca domestica. Next base: position 7,553,516 of record NW_026712363.1, on the reverse strand, counting down.
TCTTCTCTTTCAGGCATCGTTTTTTTGCACAGCCATCTTTTTTGGAAAAATGGCGCACAATCTGTGTGTGAATTTCTTTCGTTTGATATAACAAAATTGTGTTGCATAATTTTAATTTGTTCTAAAACTGGTTTACATTTTGTAACATCATTTGTTTATTTAATTTTTTGTTTGCTTTATTATTTTTTTTCTTGTAACAGATGTTTATACAAAAGTGTACATCAATTTCAGATCCTTGTTACATAATTTTGTATTCAACATTTCATTTGTATGGGAGGTGAAAATATTTTTGAATTCTTTTTTTATGAAATTTAGGGTGTGTCGTATAACACATAAATAAATCTTTATAAACCAATGAACCAATTTCGAATAATAACTGTCATGTTAATTTATTGATATAAATTTCCATAATTTTATCTGCTATTGATATTCAAATTTCATTATAACAAAAAATAAAAAAAGAGATAACACTTTTTAGAACATTTGCAAATATGAAAAGACTGTTTTGCATTTATTTTGATCAATTAATTTTTTTAATTGTTAATAACATTTGTGATAATCTCTTAAATCAACTTTTATTTAAATCATCTACAATTGTTAACTCATTCAATAATGAATTAATTGCATTTAATTACTAAATCTTAGTCTGGCGATTTATTCATACTTTAATGAATAAATACCAATTATCGACAAAATAAACAGTTGTCATCAATAGAATATTTATTTTATTTATATTTATTAAGAAGCTTTTTTGATTTAATTGAATAGGTAAATAAAAATGATGCTGCAATAAGTTCTGCCACAATTAAAATTTGAGTACAGAGAAAACTGAAAGCGTTAAATAATAATTTTCATTTAAACATGTAGTAAATAAATTAGAATTATGCTAACGAAATTTTTTGAAATTGTATACCAATATAGAAATTGCATATCTTCATATTGACCTATACATGGTGAGATAAAAAAACTGCAACAAAGTTAAACGCCTTAATTTTTACACATTTTATTTTTAAATTTTATTGTAATGAAATGTCGAAAATAGGATCAAATTTAAATAAGTTTAGATTTGTTCGAATTGGTCACCTTTGGCACGAATAATGGCCTTCAAACGGGCTGCCCGAAAGTTGTTCTGCGATATTTTGGTCCTTTTCCGGCGAAGCGCTTGCTTGAGGTGATCGACACTTTGATATTTTTAGTACCTGCCTTGCTTTTCAAAATACTCCAGACAGAAGAGTCCAACGGATTGGTATCCGGAGATTTTGGTGGCCATTGTGCGCTGAAAATGAAGCGAGGAACCTCAGTTTGTACCCATTCTTGGGAGGCGCGTGCTGAGTGCGATGGTGCTGATTCCTGTTGGAAGGTCCAAGCTCTGCATCCAAAATGTTTGCGTGCCCAAGGCTTTAATACACCCTCCAGAATATTTTCGCGATAATATTCGGCATTTATTTTGATGCCTCGGTCGATTAATACGAGTGGAGAGCGACCATCGGCTGTATTGGCGGTCCACACCATCACCATAGCCGTCGCTTGAGTTCTGGGGGGAACCGAAGGTGCACATTTTCAGTTGACCTCTTTGGAAAGTAAACACGATCATTTTGTTTGTTTACAAACTGCTGGACAACGACTGTTTTCTCATGGGAGAAAACCAAATTTGCCAGTTCAGCTCCTTCGGCCAAGCGAAGCAACTCTTTCGCTCTTTTGAGTTTATTTTCTTTCTATTTCGGTGTAAGTTCTTGCACTTTTTGGATTTTCAATGGCTTTCTTCCGAGCTCATTTTTCAATATTTGTCGAGCAATTTTTCGGAAACTGTTACGCGGGTTTCGATCAAATCGCTTCTTTACTTTTCGAACCATTTCTGCTGATGTTGCTGTTTTCTACCGTCCATTTCCTTGATGTCAGGCTACGCTACCAGTATCAGGGTATGAGACACAAAAGATTTATTAAAATGTAAATGCTGAAGTTGCCTAACGATATCCACTTGTGGTTTTCCAGCCAAATATAAAGAAATCACACCATCACGCTTGAATTCCATCACGAATAACTTTTTTTTCTGGAAAATTTTAACCAAAATGCTTTTGTACGTCTGTAAACAATATTATGAGCTGTCACTGGAATAAATAGAAATGACATCAGTCTGAAGTTGGTTGCAGTTTTTTCATCTCACCCTGTAATGATATGCTGGTTCTACTTGAATCTGGTTCTTATGTGGAATTTGGGTAACAGTTTTTTTGAATAACAATTGAAATTGTTTGGAGAATATCTCTATCTCATCCATATTCAGTGCTCGGCGAAATAATTCAAATTGATAAATTATTTTGTCTTACAATATTAAAATTCAGATTTATGTTGCCAACGAATAAAGACTCTGACATATTTTAGGATGCCATTGTTTTTTTTTTTTATTGCATTTAATAATACCTTGTCGGAGGACATGCTTAAATATATCATTTTCATGTAAAACAGAGCTCTTGGCCCTGTTCTCCTTTTTTACATTTTCAAATTAGAATGCAAATTCGCTTTGAATAAAAATACAAATAATTTTTTAAAAGAAACAAGACATTGCACTTGTTTATTTATGACACTCCTCCCTGACTAAGAGTTCGTGTAGAAAACATGGAGAATTTTTAATGTAGCAGTTTATTGTTTTTTTTTTTTAGGAAAATATGTTTTTCTTTTAATCTTTCGTATATGAGACGAAGCCATAAAATATTATGACATTTTATATTGTATACCATTTGAAAGTATATCGGGCAATTAATTTTGTTGGCTCGTCTCATTTAGTTTAAAAAAGATTTTAATTTTTAAGCTATATTTTAAAAACATCTGAAAAATTAATCAAAAACTACGGTAAACCGAACTATATAGAAGTAATTAACCATGAGAAACGTGTTAACAAAGTCCGTTTTCCATCAATGTATTTTTAACTTCAATTATATTCTCAACTAAATAGCATAGCTACTGACACATTCTTTGCATTACCAGTATTTAATGGCAATGGCTTATCGTTTTTGTCCCTCTTACCAAGTAATGATTGGCAACGGCGGGTACAAGTCCGATTACAATATCTAAATTCGCATCTCCGTGTCTACAAACAGTATTACAAAATAAAAAAAGTTCTCATTACCTGGTAATGACTACCAAATTATAAGATTTTTATACCGCACGACCGTCTTTCCGCCCGTTTGTCTGTCCATGTATTTTTGTTACAAAGTACCTGTCGCATTTATTGCCCGATCCAGAAGAAATTTTGTAAAAGTCATTTGTTAGACCCAAGGACGAACCCTATTGAAATTGGAGGTAATCGGTCAAAATTTAGATATTGCTCCCATGTATATCTTCGTCCGATTTGCTTTTTATTGTGCGCCAAACATGTAATATTAGACCAAATGAGATGGAATTTTGCATATACGACCAAATTAAGCCTGGAAATAAGTATGCCAAATTTGATCGAAATTGGTTCAGATGTAGCTATAGCTTCCATATATATTGTTCATCCCATTTGATATATTTTTTGTTTGTCATATGAAACACTACTAAATATGCAAAGGGGTGTAGGGTACTATAAAGTTGGCCTCACCCGACTTTTAGACTTTCTTTGCTAGGTTTTAATATTTACACGGCAAAACTTTCAACTCATACGATCCGATTAATGTAATTTAAAGTAAACGTTAACGAAGTAGTTTCTGCATCGCCATAAGATTGAAAATAATGGTTTATTTTTTAAGAAATCGTGGTTAGTTTCTGCACAGAGGCCAATTCATCTAGAAATTTGCGGATATGTTAATACATTTCCATTTTTTGTTTCATTTCCATAAGTTTTACTTATTTTGAAAATACATCCTGAGGTCCTTCATTTGAGCCTCAGAATTGCCGTATTTTCTGTACATAGTATAGAGGATCTACTCTACACCGTATTTGTTTTTCTTAATCGCTTTAATCCATTTTTTTGTAAAATAAAGCAATTTAGTCTCATATTCCACTTCCTTCCCCTACAGTTCCTCACTTTTTGTTGTCAACTTGGGGGAAATTCGTTTATTTGAAATATTTTCAGAGTTGCTCTTTTTCGCGATAATCCTTTCGAAATCAGAGTCAAATTCGTATGGGCTGTGCCATTTTTATACCCTCCACTTTGAAAAGGAGGGTATATAAACTTTTTCAGTCCCTTTGTATCGTCTCTAAATATTCGTCGTAGACCCCATAAAGTATATTTATTCATGATCTAAGTCGATTTAAATATGTCCGTCTGTCTGTCTGTTGAAACCACTTTATTTTAGCTTAAGAATTTGGGAGAACAATTTGTATTGTGTCTAGGATTGTTGGTATTGAAAATGAGATATATCGGTCCACGTTTTGGAATAGCCACCGATATTCGGGTTTTTTTTTTTTGATGATTTGCGGCATATTTTTTCACGGACTTGTCTAAAAATTAGTATTTGTAGGTCATAATGGGTTCTAGCTCCGGTGGCAGAACATTGAATATAAAGGTCCACGTTTTCTTATTGCGCAAATATAACAATACCCACCAATATTCGGTATTTTAATAATCCTACTCACATTTGCCCACAAAATTGTTTCAAAGTTGGTATTTAAGAAGATTTGGTAGATGACAATCCTTGAAGTATAAAATTGTCTATAGACTTTCCCGTTTTTGTATGGCCCCCAAAAGACGGGCTCCCCTACATTATGGTTTTCTGAAAAGTTTAACAGCATCATCCAAACGGTCTTACTGGTATTTTAGTGTAAAGTGGAACACGTTTGAATTCAGATACTTTTATATAAACATATTTTCTTTAGCCAATGGTGGGGGGTATTAAAAGTTCGTCCCGGCCAAACTTAATGCTTTTTTACTCTTTATAAAATACATATTTAGTCTTCGTGGATGTTAATATTATTGGCGTGTGTGTGTGCGTGTTACATGTTTATTCGAGTTTAAAATATGCACCACAAAATAATGAGTAATTAATTCATGGAAACATAATTGAAATCCAAAAAGGAATATTTTCATATTCATATTGTTTTGGTTGTCACCCACCCAACTCATCAGTCACCACTCATCGTACAAAACATGCTCGTTCATGCATAGGAATCCAGTCGCTGTACCAAAGTAAATAAAAGTAATTTTTAAAAACGTAAGCGCTTCAATTATAGATTTATTTTTCTATGGATTTAGGTTTTGAGGCGATGGCATATGAGGCTGTTGTCATAACAGTCACCCACCCAGTGGGGCACTCGCTCACTTTGTGTACCCCCGACCTCTCTCCTCCCATCCATCCCTCCCATGATTCATTTCATTAGAATTTTTCAATCGGCTTTTTGTTTTTGTTGTTGTTGGTGGTGGTGGTGGTGGTGTATTCTGCAGCAGTACGTCTGTCCATATGCCCATCCATCTCTCTGCTGTGCATTGCTTCTGTGATAAATGCAAGTTTTGGCATCTAGCACTAATCAGCCGTACTTACTGTGTGATGGTGATGGTCTTCCTCTCCCCCCCATCCTGTCAAAATAATACACGCTCCCCATGTCATTGTTGATGATTTTTATGTTGTGTCAACATTTAGTTGATGCCAAAAAAGAAAATTTGCAGATTGGTTGGTACGCAAAGAGAAAAAAAGGGAAAAGAGGTGATGGAATTTGGAAAGTGCCACTGCTGGCGTTGTTTTGTGCGTGTGTGGTTGATGCTGGCGCATGCTAGACACAATAACTAAGAGATGATGCTTGCGTTGGTTGCTAGCTGGTAGATAGGATACCACTATTCTTTGGAACTGTGGCGGTTCAATGCATACCAACCAACCACTGGAATGCTAACGTTAGTACGTACACGTTCATTTGCGTTTACGTGTTACTATGTAGTTAGTATGTATGTATGTAGGTATGTAACGGTGTGAGAGCTTTCCTTGAAATTTTAACCCAGCATCTAACCATAGACACCACAACATCTACCTACCTACGTTGCTGTTATATTTGTATGTATGTATGTATAATACATGAGTTATATGTGTGTATGTCACAAAGTGCATGGAAATTTACTGCTATTGTCTTTCTATATGAGAGATTTAGTTCATTGCATTCTAAGCAATGCTTAGAATTCCGGAAAAGCAGACCAAAATGTTTATCTAATATTTGCTTTTTTGTGTGCGTATGTGAAATTACTGTGGATCCGTTAGGATCGGGTAGATTAAATTTCACGTTTTTTATATTTTTAAGATCGATCCGCTGTGACATCAAATACATAGTTTTATATGACTGCTTCATGAAAAATGTGTTGTCTACATTTTTTTCCTTGAAGACACCACCGCTCGATTTTATTAAAAAAAAAAAATAAAGTAAAACTGCTCCGGAAGACCCTTAAGCTGCCTGACATATTTTGTCTCCATTCAATGTGGATGATAGGTTTTTTTTTGCGATCAACAATCCATTATTTAGTATGAACATGTCACTCAAAATAAGTAAAAAATTCGTATAAGATTTAGATATAGTGCCCATATAACTTCAATCGATTTCGGGTTAATTGTGCTCTACTACATAACCGATATAAGTCCAAACGATCTGTATTTTCGTACTAGCAGCAAGTTAATCAAATTTGGTGAAAATCGGTTCAGATACAGCTATAGCTTCGATATATATGTTTCATCCGATTTGTGGTTTTAAGTCCCTCACATGCGTGGAATGAACGGTATCAAATATCATATACAACCTAGATACACCAGCATTTTAATGTAAATAAATCTTTTGTGTCTCGTACCATCGCTTGTTACCGCGATGCTGGTAGCGTAGCCCGACTTTAAGAAAGTGGACGGAAGAAAACAGCTACATCAGCAGAAATGGTTCGAAAAGTAAAGAAGCGACTTGATTGAAACCCGCGTCGCTGAGGCCGAAAATTGGTTCGTGATCTGAACATCTCGCAATATTCCATTCGGAAAATATTGAAAAATGATCTCGGGAAAAAAGTGCAAGAAATTACACCGCTACATAAAGAAAATAGATGCATTGGCCGTTTGAAGGCCATAATTCGTGCCAAAGTTGACCAATTCGAACAAATCTAAACTTATTCCAAAATTTGATGCTATTTCCGACATTTTTTGCTTTCATTCAATAAAATTTATAAAAATGTAAAAATTATGGCGTTTGACTGTTGCAGTTTTTTTTATCTCACCATGTGCATTTTAATAAAAAATTTAACATTTTGAATCAAATAGAATTTTGAAATACACCTGAAATTGATGTCTTCCTTTCGGCATACATAAACATACCCTTAATTCTAGTCCTCAAATGCGTGTTTGACGATCAGTGGACAAAAATATGATTTACTTCACATTTCTGAATTAACAACGTTTTTAAAAAAAATCAACGTTTTGAAACGCAAAAATTTTAATCCCAGCAAACATTTTTTAAAGGTTTTACAATTAATATCCCCTCCACGCTTGCATTAATATTTGTATGGTAAGGTAAGGTGAACCTACCCTACATCAAATTATTGTTATTTTTATTAACAACCAAAAATACTTGCGGTGAAAAGATATTGCAATATTTAGCAGATTTGTCAACATCGACTAATAGCTTCATTTTCCCACTTTTTCACTGGTTTTCCGTAATTCTTGTCATTTCTTTTATGGTTTATAAAACAAGACTGTCACAGCATTTTCCAGTGGAGAGTGCGTCCATTAAACCCAATGGCGGCCAGAGGCATTTAACGAAAGAAAGATACGCTGCGCGCTGAATAGTCATCAGTCGCACACAACATGGCGACAGCATGCTGGGCCAGAGCAAACGCAGAACGATAAAAGTAGGATGTGGACTTGTTTGGCGAGAAAAGAAAACTATTCGGCACACTGAACTTCTACTACTACTTCCACTATGCTATCATTGTACAGAACTGGCTGCTGACTAACTAAGTGCGTTGCAAATGACACAGAGCATTACTTTGCAGCTATTTGTAGAAAGCAAACAATTTTGTTGCGTTTCTTCTTAAAGCTCGCACAACTAAAAAAATAACTAAAAAACGTTTTTTGTTTTTCACTTTAAATTCTCTACAAATAGCAAAGATTTCTATTTAAGGTTATTCCTGGCTGTCTCTGCTGCCTGTCGTGCGATGAAGAAACCACAACTGCAACAGAATCCAGTGCTGAATGCGATTAGTGCGTATAAATGATGTCGTTTTCCACGATGTCTTTCTTAGACACATACATACACACACACAGACATCAGACGGTTTCTGCTCTTGGGGATATTTTCTTAAGATATCCTGCTACTCTGCAGGCGGTGGTTGTGGCGGTGGAGACGGGTTGGAAATATACTATTACACTTTACCCTTGTCTTCTACCTCACTGCCGCCTGTGTATTCGTGTATGTCATATCTTATACGAAGTAATAATGGAGTACAACAAAAACAAGAAAAAAAATAACATTTACCATAAGAGGATGATGTTGGTGATGATGATGAGATGAGGAGAAAATCAAGTTCATAATTATTTATCTTATTATGGCATCTTGCAAATAAGAAAGTCAAACAATAGATACAGACAGACAGCTGCCAACATCAGAAGAAGCGCATACACACATTGAAGCTGTGGCTCATGTGTTGTGTACACCGAGAAAATATCATTAAATAATTCGATTACAACAATGTAGGCTCATGTCTAGGTACAATCAAGTGATATCAAGTCTTACTCTAACCTACACAAAGACTCTCATAATATCTTAAAGATTGTAAGATTTCCAAAATACTTGAAGTCAATGGTGGGCTAATATTTTACATGGTGTAAATTAGTATTACCACAGACGAAGTTTGCATTGTATCGGGTACTTAATTCGCTTTTTTATGAAATATATGTATAAATGTTTGTTAAGACTTTTGTGGGGGAACACATAAAGAGTGGAAAACTAGTTCCGAAATCGGACAATGACGTTTCACTTTATGAGAGTCATTATTATTTAAAGTATTGACCTTTTGTAGGGAAGACAAATTTTATAATAAGTTTAGATTTGTTCGAATTGGTCACCTTTGGCACGAATTATGGTCTTCAAACGGCCAATGTAACCGTCACACGCTGCCCGAATGTTGCTCTGCAGGTATTTTGGCCCATTGACACTTTGGTATTTATACTCCAGACACAATAGTCCAACGGATTGGTATCCGGAGATTTTGGTGGCCATTGTGCGCTGGAAATGAAGTGAGGAACCTCTTTTTTAACCATTCTTGGGTGGCGCGTGCTGAGTGCGATGGTGCTGAGTCCTGTTGGAATGTCTAAAGTCTGCGGCCAAAATGTTTGCGTGCCCAAGGCTTGAATACACCCTCCAGATTATTTTCGCGATAATATTCGGCATTTACTCTGATGCCACCGTCGATTAATACGAGCGGAGAGTGACTATCGGACCATGGCCGGCACTTGAGTTCTGGTGGTCAACCGAAAGTGCACATTAACAGCTGACCTCTTTGGCAAGTAAACACGATCATTTTGTTTGTTCACAAACTGCTGGACAACGAATGTTTTCTCATCGGAGAAAACCAAATTCGGCTCTTCACCACTTTCGGCCAAGCGAAGCAACTCTTTAGCTCTTTTGAGTCTATTTTATTTCGGTTGCGGTGTAAGTTCCTGCACTTTTTGGAATTTCAATGGTTTTTTACCCCGAGATCAATTTTCGATATATGCCGAATGGAATATTGCGATATGTTCGGCTCACGAGCCATTTTTCGGTCAAGACGATTCTTTACTTTTCAAACCATTTGTGCTGATGTTGCTGTTTTCTTCCGTCCACTCCCTTGACGTCGGGCTACGCTACCAGTATCTCGGTAACGAGCGATGGTACGAGACACAAGAGATTTATTCACATTTAAATGCTGGAGTGGATCGATAGCCATTTGTGGTTTTCAGCCAAATATAAAGAAATCACACTATCACGCTTGAATTCCATCACGAATAACTTTTATTCTGGAAAATTCTCACCAAAATGATTTTGTACGCTTGTAAATACTATAATGAGCTGTCACTAGAATAATTTTTAAAAGCTGTCGGACGAGTGGCTTAGAAATGACAGCAGTCTGAAGTCTACATTTGTTTCTTTCAGCGTTGATAAATTGTTGCTGATCAAAAATATTACTTACCCATAGTCAAATTATTTCAATAAATATCTAATCAATTAGTAAAAATGTCCGGAGTCGACGGTTTCACGTGATAACAGACAAAAATGAGACATTTCGAACAAAATGTTTCAAGTACTGGAACTCCCGCGGGAGGGGGAATTCTATACCATGAGTGGAAGAAGCTATCAACTAAAACTTGCATTACTCACTTCGCATAGTTCTCTGAAATGCAAAAGCAGTGTCATTGATTTTTTGAAGCATAAAAATTGTGTATTATACTTTAGACCTCTGGTGTAGCTAAAGCCAAATGGTTCAAAATATTAAACTAAAAGGCCTTAAATGTAGTTATGGAACTTTCACTCAAAAACAAGAAAATCATAGCCAAAGTGCAGCTATACACAACGAGTAACCCGAAATTATGTTTCATTTTACTTTAGAGATAATTATTTTTTTGCAGTGTATCATACTTTTATGGACAGACAGTGGAAATATACTTCTTTGTACTCGTCTTCGATTTATGCTTTGGTATCCTCTTTACTTTCACGATAACTTTTCTTACTTACAACCAGTAAAACATACGTACGTGTACATACATATGTGATATCAGTTTTTTTTTCTTTATAAAGAAAACTAAAAGAAAGAAATTTCATTTCGCTAGAAAAACTGCAGAAGAAGTACGAAAAAAGAAACATGCAATGCAACCGGCATGCATTTCAAAGCTTTGGCATTAATGCAGTCGTGAAGTTTTCATCTTCGTCTTTCAGTATACATCATACATACATACATACATATGAATGTATGTATTTCTGTGTGCATGAGGACGTTAATGGATGACCAGTCGAACAAGCTATCCTCGTCTAGCTTTAGGTATAATTGTCTTGGATTAATGTACGTGTCTCAGTGAGATTATTTTAATTATTCGAATCAATTAATGCAAACTCACATGTGTTTCATCCTCTGCTTTTTGTGAAAACAAATGTAATTTGTTAATTATTTTATTATATGGAAATGCAATGAGAATGGAATTTATTTGAAAGTTATAGGTGTTTTAGTTCAATACATTTCAGTGCCGAAAATAAGACCGATAGTTGGCTTTCAAAATTTCGATAATATTGTTACTATTTGTAATATAATGTAATCGATTTATCCCTGCGGATCCAACCTTTGACATGATATCTTCACATAATATTTTCTCGAATACATCATATTTTTGTGTGTGTTAATGGTATAGGAGTAAAGAAGAGAATTTACTTTTATACCAAATTCTGTAACTCATTCCGAATTTTATTGGAATCCGGCATGAAATGAATATGAAAAAACTGCAAATTCAGACTGCTGCCATTTCTAAGCCACTCGTCCGACAGCTGTTAAAGTTATTTCAGTGACAGGTCATTATATTTTTAACAAACGTACAAAAACCTTCTGGTGAGAATTTCGAAAAAAGTTATTCGTGATGGAATTCAAGCGTGATAGTGTTATTTCTTTATATTTGGCTGGAAAACCACAAGTGGCTATCGTTAGAGCACTCCAGCATTTAAATGTGAATAAATCTTTTGTGTCTCGTACCATCGCTCGTTAGCCCGACGTCAAGGAAGTGGACGGAAGAAAACCGCAACATCAGCAGATATGGTTGGAAAAGAAAAGGAGCGACTTTATCGAAACCCGCGTCGCAGTGGCCCAAAAATTGCTCGTGAGCTGAACATATCGCAATATGCTGTTCGGCAAATATTGAAAAATGAGCTCGGAGTAAAGCCATTGAAATTCCAAAAAGCGCAAGAACATACACCGCAACGGAAAGACAATAGACTCACAAGAGGCAAAGAGTTGCTTCGCATGGCCAAAAGTGGTGAACTGCCGAATTTGGTTTTCTCCGATGAGAAAACATTCCTTGTTCAGTAGTTTGTAAACAAACAAAATAATCGTGTTTACTTGCCAAAGAGGTCAGCTGAAAATGTACAACTTCGGTTGGCCACCACAACTCAAGGCCAAAATACCGCAGAGCAACATTCGGGCAGCGTGTATGGAAGCTATACCCAAACCCCAACCGATTTCAATATAAGTTAGCGAATTTTTTTGTACCGAATTTCGTTTTTCAATCCGAATATCCTTGGAATCTGACATATATATATCGCGTTTGGTGCATCAAATACATGTACAAATAGAAATCGCCCGAAAATATATATGAGAGCTATATCCAAATCTGAACCGTTTTAAAAATAATGTTTCAAATTTGTTTTTTTTTACAAAATTCCGTCACTCATTCCAATTTTCATTGGAATCGGACATACATATCGTGTTTGGTGCATCAGGTGTGTGAAATCGGCCGAAAATTCCGTTAGGCACTCTAAATTTGAAGTCAATATCTGTAATCGATCAATAGATATGTACATACAAAGACTAAATTTTTTGGAGGTACCTCCTATCCTGATGCTATATCTCCCGTTCCGAGTGGAGTTTAAAAAATGTATAAAGCCTATATTACTTTCAGGCTATGCTGTAGTATATTTGTAAATTTTCTTTAAGTAGACTTTAGGTAGGCTTAAAAGTAGGCTCTATGCTTCTGTGGCAAGATTTCAGTAAGAGTTTTCCAATAGTATAACAAGTTCCATGAGTTTATTTTGTAAAGCACTCTACGACATTTCCAAAACAAATTTTGCTTCCAAATCAGGACAATGAGTTACATTCTTGAATTAGATATTATGTTGTAATATTCAATAATATTGATCTTCCATAGGCTTAAGAATTTTAATCTTCGCCATCTACAGAATTTGTAATCACTGAAAGGAAAAGAAATTTTCATAAAAAAACCACCACAATTTTACATCTCTCTCTTATGATTCTAGATGGAACGGGCCTTACACAATGCTCAACTACCATTCCGCTTAGCAAAAGTCAACAAATATTAAAAACTCGGAAAATGTATTTTCTTCATTTTGTTGCATTTGTTGTATTGTCGTTTATTTATTTGGATGGAAATTTTTTTGTAATGATGCTGATAATGTCTCGTTAGAAACGCGTTCCTAGAAAACCCAGCAGCGGCAGACGAATGAGCGAACACACCACCGAGTCCTTTCTCTTCAATGACGATTAATGCTATATTTTCCCGGAAAGAATTTTCTTTCCTGTCATGGTTCAAATAATGTTGTTGAGACCATAATGGATATGATGGTGTGGGGGGGGGGGGGGGGGGGGGGTGTGTGGTGTGGTGCTGTGCTACTGACTTGCTCTGCTGCGGTGTAGTTGTGGTGGTTGGGATGTGTTGACGGTTTTTTGTGATAGCTTCGTGTCAGAATTTAAACTTTTTTCAGATTGGCTGAACTTTTTTTTTTTCTATTTGAGGGGACAAAGATGGAAATGAAAAAAATACCCACCAATAATGATTTGCGCTCTTGCTGGGTTGTCAGTTGTGGTGCTGTATATTACCAAAGTAAAACAGCCATTGCGACAGACAGCCGGTGACCAAAGAACGGATTGGATTCTTCGGTGCTATGTCCATCTTTCTGTCGGTCGTTCGTCGTTCGTCGTTCGTTCGTATGAGCATTGAACTAAAAACAAAAGTTACCAGCTCAACCATTCACCGCTCGCCATTAGTGGTATTTACACAATTTCTTTCTCGGACAATCTTCTTTCCCCATTAAAAGTTGTTTCTCATTCCGTATATTTGCTCTTTACACGTTGGCATTCTTGTTTTCCTAGAAATATATCCACCGCTTTCAGTTGAAAAACAAAAAATAAAATTGGCCTTAAGTAAATAAGGTTTTGCTGTCAAAATGGCATTTGAGTGACACAACAAACCCTCTTAACGTGGTGGTCGTAGGGTTCATGGCTGGCGGGGGTTGAAACGACATTAACGGAAGTCTAAGAAATGCTGCACAATAGTCAAAGTATATTTTTAGGCTTTATGTTGGAAATCATTGTGAAGCCTATTTTTAGGTTAAAACCTTCTATTTGTCCAAGGCACAGGTCGTTGCTAATAATTGCATTTCTCTTCTGTTGTTCTTTATTTTCAGGTAAGTTTTGTTGTGTGTGTTGTGTGTTTGGACGTGTTCAGAGTAAGTATAAAAGTGTAATTTGAAAAATTCGTTTGTTGTACCAGTTTTTATGGCATTTCTGCTGGGTTACTACATATTCCGAGCAAGTGTTGTTGCCCCTTATATTACTACAGTGTGTTAGAGGGTATTAATGTTCGGTGCATTTGTTTGAAAGATGATGATAATCTTGGGATAGCGGACTGTATTAGTTGCTATATTGAGATAGACAGGTCGAACCTTACTCAAATTGATGAAAATCCGTTCATACTTTAATAAAGAGCTGCGAAGCAAATGCTGGACCAAATACTGCCACAATTTGCGAATCTTCCATATTTATATTTGCACGTTTATCTGGCGTTTTTATAATTTAAAAATGAAACCTCAGTAAATTGGCTATTTTAACAAATGTTCTGTTAATATGAATAATAAATATACCTTTAAAATTGTTAAAAAGGCTTTTAATAAACCAGTACGACATTTTTTATGCTTTTCACCATTATAAAATATTGTTGATACCAATACGATTACAAAATGTGTTTAGAGTCTTCAAAATTCAGAATGTTTGGTATTATTTCGAAAAAGTGTGTATATAAGATCGTCATAGTCATAAATAAGTAAATCAACAGGAATATATTGTTCTTTATCACAGTGTGATATGTAGCCACAAGATCATATGTATTTAAGATTTTTACGAGATATTAATATAAAATTATATTAGGTTTACAATCTAGCACGTTTCAAACCAATGATATTTGTATTTTGTTTGTGAATTTTAAGGGAAAGGTAACAAAAGAAAATTGTCCAATACTGTTATCTTCGTATTCGACCAAAATTTGAGAAAAAACTAGTACTATGTACCAAGAACCAAATCGGGTGCCATGCTCAAACAACTAGCCAGTCAGACAGACAAACCAAACGAACGGACATGCCTAGTTCAACTCTAAATTTCCCAAAATAGAGTTCATTCATTAAGACATGGTGTCCAAAACAATTATTTCGACAAAAGTGAACTCTCTTTAGCCATGAGGCTTCAGGAACAAAAATGATAATAGCAACTAAAAAAGCTGTAAGTTCGGCTGGGCCGATTAGGGCTGGGCCCAAATAAAATCCGCTAAAAATTCTGTTAAAATCTTAAAAACACCGAATGTAGCATTATATTAGGGTCTATACGACGACGGGGACCTGCATAGACAACTTTGGTTTAAGCTATTACAATATTCAAATGCAAAACTCGAAAACAAAGAATCTGTTTATAATGTAGTTAAAATCGTCAAAATACCGATCATAGGGAGATACCATGGCGGTTATACTAAAACGTGGTCCTGTACAGACAATTTTCTGTCATTGATTGTAGTATCCATTACGAACTTCAAATACCAAATTTGAAACAATTCGGGTGGATAATGTCACTAAAATCATCAAAATACCGAATATCGGGAGGTACCGTTATATGCGGGCTATACGAAAACGTCGATCTGCACAGAAAATTTTCTGTATTAGGCTGAAGCATCCATTACGAACATAAAATACCAAATACCAATTCCGGTGAATAATGTCGCTAAAATCATCAAAATACCGATTATCGGGAGGTACCGTTATATTGGTCTATACGAAGACGTGGGCCTACATGACCCATTTTCAGTACCAAAAGTCCTGCAGACATAACATACATTTGAGTAAAATTGTATCAACCTACTTCATTTCGTTCGGAAGCTAGAGTGATTTCCACAGAAGGACAGACGGACGGACATCGCAACAACATATATTACAAACGGAATGACAAACTTAATATATCCTTAATACTATGATGGAGGGTATAATAATTTTTATAATTTCTTCAAATAATAACCAATAAGTCTAAGTCCACGTAGGTCTTGGGTCTTCGTAGAATTTTCGAAGTAACCTAATAGAAACAATGTAAACGGCTTCTAATGTTGCCACAAATTCCACTACGTAGACTAATTTGTTTGACCAAGTCACCGTAAGTATTTTAAGCATGCTAATTTGGTTCGCTTTACGTTTTACTCCTCGGTTGGCAATTACGTTGGCCACATCCTTCCTTTGCACTGGAATTTACCTTTATTAAGTAATATTAACTACCTTTTCATGGCTGAGAGAACACACACGCACACACCATTATCCCTCTTTTTATTTTGGGTCAATTTATTTCATCTTCATTTGTGTGAGAGGCCATGTATGGGTGTGTGTGTGTGAGTTTGGTCTCAACTGGTCAAATGCAATGAATGAACTTCATTTCAAAATGAACGCAATGCTGCTCCCATGTGTTTGCATACGGAAAATACCTCCATTAAGACGAAGGCAAACTTTGGGATTTTGGTTTCTTGCCAAACAAAGGAGAACAAAAAAAAAAAAAAAGAATAACAAAACCCCAATAGAAAAAGGGGCTGTGGTGTATCCTTGTTGTTCTTTCTCTCATACACTTTGGTATTTGTTGGAGGCGGGTGAAATCCGTTCACCCACTTCTTCTGCTGCAATCGTTGTGTCGATGTGGCTTTTTCTGTAAGATTTTGTGTTATTCCATTTCATTTCAATTCGGCACTTGGTTTGTTTTCATTAGGTTTTGCTGGTTGGTCTTTGTTTTTGTTGGTCTTTTTTTCGCTTCAGCTTCTGTTTGCAGTGGGTATTCATCCATCATTTTAACCGTACCAAAAAAATATGATGGGACTGTAAAAGAGGCTAGCTGATGGCTAGCAACACATCATACCTCTTTCGTTCGTTCGTCTGTCCATTGGTTAGCCAGTCAGTCAGTCGTCCGTGGACTTTTTCCTGCCATCTTTCTTCACTTAAATGTAGTTTTTGGTCTTTCGTTTTCTTTAACAAACATTGCTGCCGTGGATGCGGTTGGGTTAGTTCATCTGCTTGCCGTTCGTCCGTCCGTCCGTCCGACAGCCCGTTCATCCATCTATTTGTTCGTTTGCCCATTAATGTGATTGAGCGTCAGCAAGGCTGTGATGCTATTTTGGTTGTAGAAAAACTGTTCGTTTATATGGCCGTTTTGCTCAACACAAAATACCAGCCATCATGGGTGGTAGAAAAAAATTCAATTTTATTTTTGATTTTAAGGCTTAAAGAAAATTTACATATTATTTGTCTATTTTCTTTTGATTGGATTTGATTTTCATTTGTATTGTGGTTAATCTTCATAGGCAATCTTCTTCGTCTTGGGATGGATGTTTTGTGCACACAAGAGAGAATTGAAAATTTAAATATTTCTTTGAACCATTTTTATTTGATCCCGAAATTGTCTTACTTTACCGAGAAAAGCTCATAATTTGAAAAACTCAAAATAATTTATAAAAGTTAAAGACAAATGACTTACGAAACGTGGTGAATAAACAGAGGTTGGATTATTTCGTGTCGCAAAATATGTAATTTAATAGTTCGATTATCAAGAATTTTAGTTGGCAAACCCGAGAAGAAAAATTTAATAATGCAAAGAAACAAAGCAATATTTCGATCTGAACTTGTATCTGAATTTGTAGATATATAACAATCCCATAATTGCGGCTCAAGTAGAGGACCAAGAGAAATATTAATTTTTTTGTGTGGCGATCGGATCAAGGACGCAGAAGAAATAGTTGGTTGCTTTTCTGATATAAAAATAAAATGTTCGGCCTGACATGTGTCATTATTTTTGTAAAATGTTGAAAGACTGGAAACAGTGGAAATTTATAGGGAGTGTTTTGCCTTTTTTAATACCGTTTTTTGTGGCTTTAGAATTCCTTATTTCCTTGAAGATAAATTTGAAATCTATACAGGGTGTGATAAAAAACGCCATCAGTTTTACTTTTTTTAAATTTTATTGAATGAAAGCTAAAAATGTCTGAAATAATATCAAATTTTAGAATAACTTTAGATTTGTTCGAATTGGTTACCCTTGGCATGCATTATGGCGTTTAAATGGCTAATGAAACCGTCGCAAGCTGCCCGAATGTTGCTCTACAACAACGGATTGGTATCCGGAGATTTTGGTGGCCATTGTGCGCTGGAAATGAAGCTAGGGACCTCATTTTGTAATTATTCTTGGGTGGCGCATGCTGTGACCTGTTGGAATGTCCAAGGTCTGCGGTCAAAACGTTTGCGTGCCCAAGGCTTTAATAAACGCCCTCCAGAATATTTTCGCGATAATATTCGGCATTTATCCTGATGCCACGGTTCTTAGCAGTTAAGAATTTTATCGATGCCGGTGCTGGCGTAGTAGACGAAGATTATCGCGGCAACCTTGTTGTGGTATTATTCAATCTCTCCGATGTCGAATTTGAAGTTAAACGTGGAGATAGAATTGACCAATTATTATGTGAACGCATATTCTACCGCGGACTTGAACAAGTCGATAAATTGGAAGAAACTAAACGTGGTGAAGCAGGTTTTGGTTCAACGGGTGTGAAAGAACTTCCCGCCATGAAGAACGGTACAACAGAACCAGCAGGTGAAGCCACAACCGAATAATTCTATAATCTCGTTATACCTCTTAAGACTAAGTTAACCAAGTATTTCATGTATTGTATTTGATTTCAGAATAAACGACTCTTTGAACAAAAAAACAAAAAAAAAAAAAAAAAGAGAGCGACCATCAGCTTTTATGGCGGCCCACACCATCACCATGGCCGCCGCTTGAGTTCTGGTGGCACATTTTCAGCTGACCTCTTTGGCAAGTAAACACGTTTTTTACAAGCTGTTGGACAACGAATGTTTTCTCATGGGAGAATACCAAATTCGGTAGTTCACCACTTTTGGCCAAGCGAAGTAACTCTTTAGCTCTTTTGAGTCTACTTTCTTTCCGTTGCGGTGTAAGTTCTTGCATTTTTTGGAATTTCAATGGCTTTACCCCGAGCTAATTTTTCAATATTTACCGAATGGAATATTGCGATATGTTCAGCTCACGAGCCATTTTTCGCCCACTGCAACGCAGGTTTCGATCAAGTCGCTTCTTTACATTTTGAACCATTTCTGCTGCTGTTGCTGTTATCTTCCGTCCACTTTCTTGACGCTATTAGTATAATGGTAACGAGCGATGGTACGAGACACAAACGATTTATTCACATTTAAATTCTGGAGTGCTCTAACGATAGCTACTTGTGGTTTTCCAGCCAAACATAAAGAAATCACACTATCACGCTTAAATTCCATCTCGGATAACTTTTTTTCTTGAAAATTTTCACAATAATGCATTTGTACGCTTGTAAACAATATTATGAGCTGTCACTAGAACTATTTTAAAAGCTGTCGGACGAATGGCTTAGAAATGACAGCAGTCTGAAGTTGATTGCAGTTTTTTTTTTATCTCAACCTGTATATTATTCATTCGATTTGTAAAATTTCTCCTCATAGCCGTAATATGCACTCCTTAACAACAATATTGGGCGAAATATATCAAATACAGCTCAGAAATACCTCGGCTAAAATTTATCGAAATCGGTTCAGATTTTTATATAGCTTCCATATATACCTTTATACGATTTCAAGTTTATTGGGTACCAAATAGCTAATTCAGCCCAAATGTGAAAATCGGTGAAAATCGGTTCATATATATTTGGTGGAGCTCGGCTAAAATATATAATTTTTAATGTAATCCTTCTCATAGTGATATCGTGCAATATTATATAACAATGTTATTTGGTATAAAAGAACAAATTGTCTTGGTCAAATATGGTGAAATTCGATTCAGAATTGGATAGGCCTCCCATATATTAGTTCTCTCTGAAGCCGAAACGGTCACTGCTATAAAGCCATGATACTCATTCAAATAAGTTTAATAGTTGGTATTCTTTTGTTACGGAAGGTCTACTAAGTACGCATAGTGGTGTAGGGTATCATAGATTCTGCCCCGTCCAACTTTTGACTTTTCCTTACTGACTCATCTCAACATTTTCACCAATGTTAGGCCTCGTATGAAAATGTATAAAAGTCGTCCGGCTAACAGAGAATATTTTTGTCACTCATATGCTGCGGCTAAATGCCTATCGGCAAATTAATTCATAACTTCCAATTTATCTACATTTGTAAGGATTTTAGTTCCTTTATCTTACTTTAATATGACTCTTCTTCGAAAAAATTTCTACTGTCCCATATTAAATGTGAATGTTAATCAATTTTATGCTTAAGGCCCATAATACTGTAAAGTAATTGAATTAGTAGACCTAAATGTACAAAAGTTTTTAAATGATTTATTTTCGTAAAAAAAGAAGTACAAATTTAATATTGCAACAAATTTGTCAAGGCTCTAACAAACACAAATCCATTCCGTCCCATGCGTCGCCACAATACATCTGTTAAATTAATTACAACATAATTATGCAAATTAGGTTCGAGTAGAAGCAAACCAACAAAAAAGCCACTATGTTAAATAAACGAACATTTACACACACACACATACACACGCCTCCCCAAGGGATACAATTTTCTCTTTGCATAAACTGGTCGAAAAAAGTAATAATAATAATAGAAAAAATCATACATAATTATGTTTAAAGTTGTTTCCAACAACCGCAAAGGTTTATTCTTCTTGTTTGTTGAATAATTTTAGGAGCTGGTGGTTGGCTGATGGAAATCCTGGGGGAGGCAGTGGTGTGTTTGCGATTTTGAATGAGCGAGCGAAAAAATCGTTAGTATTTTTTTATGTAATGTCATTATAAATTAAAAGCTTTTCTAGCCTCTCTCCTCACACACAGCGACAATGATGGCGAGATAACGACGATGATGATGATGCTATCGAGCATAATACATATTTTTTTCTTTTTTTGGGGCTGAATGTTGTCCTCCATCAGCACAACATATATTTTTTGGCAAAACGAATGAATGCAACCGCACAACAGAATGAATGAAACTCAGAAAGTAATTGAAAATTCAAAATCAATTACCGATACTTTGCCGGTGCTCTAGGACAAGTTAAAGAAAAATAAAGAACTTTTTAACCTCTCCCTCTTGGAAAAGTTGTTCCTCGTTTTTCCTATTTCTTTTTTTGTCGTTTTGGCAAGAGCAAAACATAATTTGAAAGATAAACTCGGAAAATCGTTGTAATTCGGTTTATTTGTGCACTGGAGTGAAAGCGTTCAAGTATATATCCTCCATCCGCCACAACTTTAAAATTCATGCTTGAATTATGGAATATAAATAGATCAAATTTGTTAGCGGAGTGCAAAAAAATCACTCGATTTTACGCGTTTAATAATAAGAGGAGCATTTCGGGATGGGAATGGTTTCCAGCGACACGAAAGTTGATTGCGTCGTTTTAAAGTAAATCAAACGGCAATGATTTGCTCTTTCAACCTTTCGATTTCGTTTGGCAGTTCCCTAAGTATCCATCAAGGATTTCCCATTTTTGTTTATACCCCAAAAATAGAGGATATATCATTATTTCACATATTGCAACATCTCGAAATATAAGGCAGATATCCTAGAGATACTATTAAACAAATATTTATATGGATATCTTTACAGGAGTTATAGCTTTTTTACTTGGATATGAATCAACAAAACAGTACATTGAGTTAATTAAACACTTAAATACTCCTGGGCATTCTTGATCTTGCGTAGAAATTAAGCGGTACCTCTGTGTGAATAATTGTCTGTGTAGTTATATGACTGTTATGTAAAATATTTTTAATCGAAAGTGATTTTTTTTGGGATACGACACTCTTAAATAAACATAGATATTTTAAGGTATTAAGATGTATGTCCGTTTGCTTAAATCATGATAGAGACATAGATGTTTCTAGTAGTACTACTAATATGTTTATACCCTCAGCCATATAGCTATAGGGGGTATAAAGGGTGAGATGGAAAAACTGCAACCAGCCCATTATATTGTTTACAAGCGTACAAAAGCATTTTGGGAAGAATTTTCCAGAAAAAAAGTTATTCGTGATGGGATTCAAGCATGATAGAGTGATTTCTTTATATTTCGCTGGAAACCACAAGTGCCTATCGTTAGAGCATTTAATTGTGAATAAATCTCTTGTGTCTTGTATCATCGCTCGTTACCGTGATACTGGTAGCTTAGCCCGATGTCAAAGAAGTGGACGGAAGAAAACAGCAACATTAGCAGAAATGGTTCGAAAAGTAAAGAAGCGACTTGATCGAATCCCACGTCGCAGTGGCTGAAAAATAGCTCGCGAGCTGAATGTATCACAATAATTCATTCGGCAAATATTGAAAAATTAACTCGGGGTAATGCCACTGAAATTCCAAATAGTGCAAAGACTTACACCGCAACAGAAAGAAAATAGACTAAATAGAACTAAAGAGTTGTTTCGCTTGGGCGAAAGTGCTTATCTGCCGAATTTGGTTTTCTCCGATCAAAAACATTTGTTGTCCAGCAGCATAGACAAATAAAGGTATAGACTAACAAGTTTTAAAATTTTCCCTTGCGGCAGATGTCACTATTGTTGATCTTGGGTCAGTCAAGTCACTCAGGGCTAGTGAAAACAATTTATTCATTTTTCTGCTATTTAAGTTCTATATTTTTATATTTCACGACATATTTGGATAATGTAAAAGTAAACAGAGCCGATGTTTCGTTTCAAATTGATAAATAATAAAGAATCATAAAAATATTTAAAATTTTTTTTGAGAGAATTGAGTGAGTCTACTGGAGCTCTCTCACAGCATGAACGACATCTATTGAAGCTCTTTTTTCGGAGACAACAGATGAGACAACTTTTTAGTCTATACCTTTATTTGTCTATGCCTGCAGTTTGTAAACAAACAAAATGATCGTGTTTTCTTGCCAAAGAGGTCAGCTGAAAATGTGCACCTTCGGTTGACCACCAGAACACAAGCGCCGGCCATAGTGATGGTGTGGGCCGCCATATAGCGATATATTCTGGATGGTGTATTAAAGCCTTTGGCACGCAAATATTTTGGCCGTTGGACATTCCAACAGGACTCAGCACGCGCCACCGTAGAATGGTTACATAATCAGGTCCCTCGCTTTATTCCACAATGGCCACAAAAATCTCCGAATACCAAT
Source organism: Musca domestica (assembly GCF_030504385.1). Lineage (NCBI taxonomy): Eukaryota > Metazoa > Arthropoda > Insecta > Diptera > Muscidae > Musca > Musca domestica. The sequence goes on along the minus strand of NW_026712363.1, from coordinate 7,530,415 downwards.
CCGTTGGACTATTGTGTCTGGAGTATTTTTAAAGCAAGGTTTGCACTAAAAATACCAAGGTGTTGATCACCTAAAGCAAGCGCTTCGCCGGGAATGGACCAAAATACCGCAGGGCAACATTCGTACCGCGTGTGACGGTTTTATTGGCCGTTTGAAGGCCATAATTCGTGACAAAGGTAACCAATTCGAACAAATCCAAACTTATTCTAAAATTTGATTGTATTTCCGACCTTTTTTGCTTTCATTCAATAAAATTTCAAAAAAGGTGAAAATTATGGCTTTTGGCTTTGCAGTTTTTTTTTTATCTCACCCTGCATCTGGTACCATACGCATATTTTAATATTTTCGAGAAATTATCACATAGTCACCAATATAGTTCAAACCTGGCACGTCGAAATATTTATATCATATTTATTTTGGTCCGATACGAAATGGACAATATTGGCCCATTCCTTCGGAACCAACAATTTGATTAATTATAAAAGAATTTGAAATAGACTAGATTATGTGATTCTTAACCAGTCGTAACTTATTACTAATCAACCTACTGAATCAATTGAAATCGACGAATAAGTAAGAGGAATAATGAAATAACATAAAAATTTACTGATAAAAAAGCGTCGCTTTAAGGACAAAAGATAGTTTTGTGTTTATATTTAGCAAAGCTCCGAAATGTTCTCCCCTATTCGAGTGGAATACAAATTAAAAAAAAAAAAAAAACAAAAACTAGCATCTATTGATCGATTTCTCAGTGAGTAGAATTCTTTCGAAACCGATTAGATTGTCAAACCGTTGTTTTATTTGTAAATATGTGTATTTTTTCAAGCCACCGTTGTAAATGAAACAAACAAAAATAGTATTGTCATCAACCTCCACCAACAATGCATGTGATAGCGTGGTTTCTCCTAGTCGACGGCAATATCGAAACCTGTTTGGTCCAAAAGCAGCTATGGGCAGCTCTCCATTAATTTACATTTTGTGACACTATTATAAAAAAAACCCACTCATGAGCAAACAATATGATTTATTCTTACTCGAGTAAACTCTAAGAGTAAACTTGTACTCTATTCGAGCATTTTGTCTTTCCCGCCCGCGACTGAATTTAGCTCGCGAGAAAGAACGAGCAAATCTGAGCTTTGGTATTTATTATTGAATCCAAAACTTTCCGTGCTATTGTTCCATATATTGAACACCATCAACCTTTTACATTATCCATATAATGTAAAGGTTGTACAATTTCCGTATTTGTTTAGCATGGGCAAAATGAATATTCCTTCTGAAGAAATGAGAATTGATTGGCGCCTAACCTAACTTGATTTTAAGTGAATAAACTATAATAATATATTTTCTAATTTATTTCGAGGGAGGGATACATGTATAAATTTCAATTTGGCTTGTAGACTTCTTTAAGCTAAATTTCTAAATATCTGGCCGTGTTTCTGTTTCAACTCCTATAGCCCATTAAATAAACTAAGGGCATAACGCTTTCTATTTGAGTATTTTTTGGGGCAAAAATGTCATGACCGCATTATTAACAATTATTTTCCCTTTAATCGTCAATATGTTGTCCCAAGATACGACCCCTATGTATGCTTGTTATACAATCTGCATATTATTTTTACAAAGCTTTCGCTAGATCAAATAAAAATAATAGCTACTTAAGCTGTAATACAAATTATAGAATATTTACAAGACAATGATTGATTGTCATTAATAGCGTATCTGCCTGGCTGCCTGTCTATTATCTGCACATGACAAATATGTAGGCTTGCTGCGCTATCATTTCAAACTTCACCGCTGCCAAACCTTACGGCTACAAAAGAGTGTACGACAGGCAAATGAATGTGCAAATGTTGTTATTGTTGCCGTTGTTAGACATTTTGACGACTTTCCCATGATGGGTTCGGGGGGAGCATGGTGCTGCGAGTGTTTGTAAGTGCGTTCGACAAGTTTCAACTGATTGGCGTATGTGTAAGCTGAAGCCAAATCAATCGATGTATGATTTATTTGTAACAGCAGGAACTCCAGCGACAACAACAATGTAAATATTTGTTCGACTTTGCACGAAAATTCCTTTGAAGACGGAGGAATCCGTCGTCGCCGACGTTTACACGAAATGTTATTGGACTATTTCGCATGTTGTAATGCGATAATGAGAATGCCTTTGATCTAAATCCAATGGCCTAATCAATTTTCTTATCACAGTTCAATAATTATGCGAGTCAATATTTGGCAAGTGCGCGCTTTGTTTGCCGGATTTGTTTCGCCCGTCTCTGACCTCCGTAGAGGGAAGTGGGGCTGTGATGGTCAATCTACATTTGAATGGTCTGCAATACAATGTTCATTGTTTGCATTTCATTATCGTTGCGTTGCTAACAAACCCAACCGGGTTTCATTTTAGGATAATTTCCATACAACATTATTTCTTTTGTCTCTCCTAAGAAGTGGAAGAAGAACGGCCTATTCTCGAGAGATTAGCACATCCTAGAACAATTTACATTTTGCCTTGTACAATATCAAATCAAATATGGTACAAGGATGTATACACATCCTTTTGTTGATTTACGTATCTTTAAAGACAGAAACCCAATAGGAAGGGATAGCAATAGAATGGGATACCACCAAGTTCATATCGTTTGTTTGTTGTAGATTTTAAGATGACGATGAAGAAGGCTAGAATTCGTTTCCATTACTCCCCCTGATACACATGTCTCAAATAGTTTAGAAGTCAATTCTCTTTGGTGGTGGGGGTTTACATCAAAAGCAAGGAATATTTCAATTTTCCTCATACTCATCAGCATCATCTTCCCCCTCACATCCTAGATATCAAATTGTAATGCAGATAGATGGCGGGAATAACAACAACTTAAACAGATTTCCTCCAATACATTTACATATTTTTATCTCGTCTAGCACTTGATTCGTTGGAATTGCCTGACGAGATGGGGTGGCAATGTCTTATAATGTACGAATTCAGTTTCGTTTCGTCATACATATCAAGTGCGACATGTTATACCAGAGATGGGAAATATAAAGCTATTGCAGGATGAAATATTATTTTCTGAGCTAGTTAAAGAAGGATTTGCTTTGTTTTTAGAAAAATATACCCTCAGCCATATGGCCTCATCGAAATAAAGGGATTTGACCCTAGGTCTCTTTGAACCAAATCCGTCTCAGGACATTTGGAGTCGATCTAGCGATGTCTGTCCGTCCGTCCGTCCGTCTGTCTGGCTGCCTGGTGTGCACGATAACTTTCGAAGGGAGTATCCGATTTCATCCAAACTTGGTACATTGTAATATTATTGTCAAACTTGGACCAAGTTCGGTCCACTCCTTCTGGTCCATCCAGTACCTCCCCCACAAAGGGTCAACATTTTGAATAATTATAATTCTTATAAGATGTTATGTAAGTTTTCGATGGTCTTCAAATTGCACACACAACAATGTTTTTATTAGACCAAGGTCTGGTGTGATGATAGAATATATAGGTTCACTCCTTCTGGTACCTCCCCCACAAAGGGTAAAAATTTTGAATATTCATGAAGCTCATAAAACAAGAAATTAACATCCGATTCGTTTCAGACTTGGCAGATCTCAATATTTCCATCAACACAAGATCTTTTATAAAGATGGTAGTGATCGGACCATTCCCTCCAGTACCTCCCCCAAACAGCGTACAAGGTTTTTAAAAAAAGCAAAATAAGCATCCAAGTAAAAATTATATATATCTGAGAGCCCCTTCTGGTACTTCACCCACAAAGAGTCACACTTTCCAATACTTATATCTGTCATAATTTGCAAAACAAGTCGGCCATTCTTTACAACTTGCTATATCTAAATATTTCTCTCAACCAGAAAGCTGGTGTGAATATGTAATTTATCGAAATTTATGATTTCGTATAAAATTGGATATACAGAGTGAGATAAAAAAACTGCAACAAAGTCAAACGCCATATTTTTTTTTTTAAATTTTATTGAATAAAAGCAAAAAATTTCGAAAATAGCATAACATTTTAGAATAAGTTTAGATTTTTTCGAATTTGTCATCTTCGGCACTTCAAACGGCCAAACCGACACATGCTGTCGAATTGGTATCCGGAGATTTTGATGGCCATTGTGCGCTGGAAATGAAGCGAGGAACCTCATTTTGTAACCATTCTTGTGACGCGCGTGCTGAATGCAATGGCGTTATTCTGATGTCACTGTCGATTAATACGAGCGGAGAGCGACCATCGGCTATTACTGTCCGCAGTTCACCACTTTCGGCCGAGCGAAGCAACTCTTTAGCTCCTTTGAATATATTTTCTTTCTGTTGCGGTGTAAGTTCTTTTAATATTTGCCGAATGGAATATTGCGATATGTTCAGCTCACAAGACATTTTTCGGCCACTGCGTCGCGCGTTTCGATCAAGTCGTTCTATTATTTTTCGAACCATTTCTGCTGATGTTGCTGTTCTCTTCTGCCCACTTCCATGACTTCGGGTTACGCTACCAGTATCACGGTAACGAGCGATGGTACGAGACACAAAAGATTTATTCACATTTAAATGCTGGAGTGCTCTAACGATAGCCAGTTGTGGTTTTCTAGCCAAATATAAAGAATTCCATCACGAATAGCTTTTTTTTTTGGAAAATTTTTACCAAAATGCTTTTATACGCTTGTAAACAATATAATGAGCTGTCACTGGAATAATTTTAACAGCTGTCGTTCGAGTGGCTTAGAAATGACAGCAGTCTGAAGTTGGTTGTAGTTTTTTCATCTCACCCTGTATATGAACAACAGTTTTTCATATTGCTGTGGTCTAGGATGTTATGGTGTACAAAATACAAGAAGAGAAAAACAGAAGTATTTTTGCAAGCACAATGCTCGTGATCGTATTTTTTTTTGTTTGATTGGATTGGATTCTCCTTTCGCCTTCTATGAACATTTTTTTTTTTTTTTTTTTTTTTTTTTTTTTTTTTTTTTTTTTTTTTTTTTTTTTTGAAGTGACCTTCAAGAAATTGGTTTAAGCCTATTACCGGATCCATACATTAGGGTATAATGATATAATGCTTATAATATAATTATTCACCATATATTCATCAAAAACTGTTTTCTTTTCTTTAAAATTTATACAATTTTCCACACTCTGTATTGCTGATAAATTACTTTCAAATGTAAATTCCCATCCCTGATGTAAATTTGAAGACAAGCGATTAGGGGTTGATTGTAAAAGGATTTATCTGTTATAAGCTTAAGTTATTTATTTTCGATTTTTTGCCAAAGAACTAAATCCATTCGCCACAAAATATTCAAGACCTTTACTTACATCGACTTTCTAATTTAAATATCTTGTATTTCTCCATCCAACGATATAAGAATGGCATAGCTTTTCTTGTCATATCTTTATGAATAGATTAAAGATTTTCTTACAAATTTCCAATTGATGATGAGATGAGGTGGTGGCTGTTGTTGTTGCTGTTACTTCGGTTCGATTCATAGCTATTGAACTTTATTGAATTATCATAATCATGCAAATTGTAAGCACTTCTTTGCTCCTCCACCTCCTTCTCGTCATTTTCTTTGAAAGTATTTTCAAAAGGAATTTTGTAAATATGTATTTTGTTGTTGTGGGCCTTTGTTCTATTTGCCAGTAAAGAGACGACTACTACAACGGCAACAACAGCAACAGCAACAACCATTTACTGCAGGGTCTGGACTTGGTTGGTATGCAAATGATTTATGAATTCTGTATCAAATTGAATTCATAATGCCCCTCTTGATGCTGTTACGAATGCCTTTCTCCGAAAAATCCGTAGCTAATCTCCTTCTACGGCTAAATACCAAAAGGATAAATTATATTTTATGTGCACCTGTAAATGTCATCTAACAAAGTGCTGGAATGGGAAGCGGCCGATAGTAAATCATCTGGAACTACGTTAAAATATTCAAATCCAATTTTGTGGCACTTGCAAAGATGACAGAAACTTTTTCTTATACCAATAACAATAAAGATAAATTCCGAGTTTTGGTGCTACTTTGTATTGCAATCATAAGTGATACGATTGCACATTTTGCTACAGTCCCCATCTAAAACTACCTACTGATTTAAAGATTTTCAGATACATTTTCGCATTAATTCGGTTAATATTTGGATGTAGATTTGCAAACTTCACCCACCGTTTTAATAGGTCCCACTGCCATAAAACATTTTACATCAGATATTTGAAACGGATCCTTATGTTTGTGGGGAATCGTAATACATTCTGCCGGTCTACTTTAAAATATTCACTTGTTAACTTTTAAGTAGAGTAAATTTTTGAATCCTCTATACTCATGAAACGTTGATATATAGGGGTTCATAACCCTTTTTAAAATAGCCATGCTTCGAGGCAGCCCTAGAAACGTTCTTTCCGTAATCATTTACTGTTCCACAAATCAAAAGAAGCCTTTCGTTATTAAAACAGAAATAAGAACATTATGCTATTCAGTTGATTTTTTTGCCATGTTATTTTTAACATAAGCTGCAGACAAGATGTTATTGTTCGCTTTTTGTTTTTCATAAAACAATAACGTCCATTCTATTAGATAATACGATTAGAATGGGTTCTTTTTTATGTTGCTCACCAGTATCTGTAGACGACACAGGTGAGCATGGCAATGGGTCTAAGTGCTGCAAGAAAACATACATAAGTCTAAAACTATGACTGACCCACTTCATAGAAGTGTTGTCAATGATGGGGCTATTGTCTTCTTAGAACATAAAAAGAATAACAGATTTGACAATAAAAGTGAAATCTCTTGTCATTCTTGGTTGTAGTTATCTCCTTAAAATTGTTTATATATGTTCATTGCGATATTGTCTTATTAGAAAATGAAGGAGTAGGACCACATCGTCGATTTTTTGTATTTGAAATTTTTAGCAAAAATTACCACACTATTTTTCACTACAACTATTAAAACTTTGCTAGTGAACAGTTTGTAATACAAATCCGTCGGAAAAGGTGATCTTTGAAGATGATGTCCGATTTAGTCTACTTCCATACGCAGACATCTACACCTGTGTACATCTCAATAGAATACGCGTTGTGAACTCATTTAACTTTTTGCTTGGAGATATCTGTAACTAAAAAGTGTATTCGGATAAACCTAATTTAATCTGATTAAATGACATATGACTTCTGTTGGTTTAGTATGGAATCGAATTGAAGATTTAGGTTAGTGACAGTGTTACGCCAATGTTTGGTAATTTCTGTTTAGTCGATATTATGGATCCAAATAACCTATAGAGGATAGTATACAAACCAGGACGATTTAGATATTAAAATGGAAAACTGTATAAAGGATCAAATATGGGAATCATATAAATCATGTAGTTTATAATAGAGGGGGTTGTATAACCGATTTGGAGGATTCTGTGCATCAAGGAGATATTCTCAGCTACGACCCCTTATTAAGCATCTAACTTGTAGTCATTCATTTGATTTATAAAATATTGATGGGATTCGTTTTCTTATTTTCGGATTCGTTTTCTTATTTCTTACTGAGACTACAACCGAAAATTATTCAATATACTTTGATAAAAAAAAGATATTGCCATTTCTAGGACACTGCCAATATAGAAATCTAGTTATGTGCGATTCCTCCATTATTATTGTTTACGTGTGTTGTATTTATAACAAAATAAGGGGTTCTAAACAGCCTACTTGCCTCTCATAACTTTGTCATTCCGTTTGTGACATCCCTAAATATTCGTCGTAAACCGCATAAAGTATATACAGGGTGAGATAAAGAAACTGCAACCAACTTCAGACTGCTGTCATTTCTAAGTCACTCGAACGATAGTTGTTAAAATTATTCCAGTGACAGCTCATTATATTGTTTACAAGCGTATAAAAGCATTTTGGTGAAAATTTTCTAAAAAAAAAAAAGCTATTCGTGATGGAATACATATTTGGCTGGAAAACCACAACTGGCTATCTTTAGAGCACTCCAGCATTTAAATGTGAATAAATCTTTTGTGTCTCGTACCATTGCTCGTTACCGTGATACTGATAGCGTAGCCCGACGTCAAGGAAGTGGACGGACGAAAAACAGCAACATCAGCAGAAATGGTTCGAAAAGTAAAGAAGCGACTTGATCGAAACCCGCATCGCAGAGACCGAAAAATGGCTCGTGAGCTGAACATATCGCAATATTACACTCGGCAAATATTGAAAAATGAGCTCGGGGTAAAGCCATTGAAATTCTAAAAAGTTCAAGAACTTACACTGCAACAGAAAGAAAATAGACTCAAAAGAGCCAAAGAATTGCTTCGCTTGGCCAAAAGTGGGGAACTGTCGAATTTGGTTTCCTCCGATGAGAAAACATTTGTTGTCGAACAGTTCGTAAACAATCGAAATGATCGTGTTTACTTGCCAAAGAGGTCAGCTGATGGTGTGGGCCGCCAAAACAGGCGATGGACGCTCTCTGCTCGTATTAATCGACCAAAATATTCCGGAGGCTGTATTTAAGCCTTGGGCACGCAAACATTTTGGCCGCAGACCATGGACATTCCAACAGGACTCAGCACCATCGCACTCAGCACGCGCCACTCAAGAATGGTTAGAAAATTAGGTTCTTCGCTTCATTTCCGGAGCACAATGGCCACCAAATCTCCGGATACCAATCCGTTGGATCATTGTGTCTGGAGGTTGACACTAAAAAATGCCAAATGTAGATCACTTCAAGCAAGCGCTTCGCCGGGAATGGTGCCAAAATACCGCAGTGCAACATTTGGGCAGGGGTGACGGTTTCATTGGCCGTTTGAAGGCCATAATGCGTGCCAAAGTGTCCGATTCGAATAAATATAAACTTATTCTGATATTTCTCGCTTAATTAACTTGCGAAAAGTATGCTGGGATTACTTATTTCATACTTTGTCATTATCTCCGTGTTAGAGAATGTACTTCACAAAACTCTAGAACACCAGCATTAAGTGCAGAACAAAGTACGGATTATAAGTGCAATCACACACCACCGTCCCAAGAACGGATCATGTATCGTATGTGAGATTTTCATGAAAAACATGTTGTTGGCAACAACATGCAATAGCATGTCGCCGAACGACCAAACGACCGTTATACATCTATCATATTTCCAACCAGTTTGGATTTGATGTTGCTATTGTTTTCTAGTTCTTCTTCTTTTCTCATTTTCCTTCTGTTTCCCAGATATTACTGTTGAAGCTCAATACCGGCTTTGAATGTTGCTGCTGTGTCGGTTCAGTGCATTATTATTTATTATACTCTTGAGACTACTGCAAAATTGTATACACTTCTTGAATGTTTGTTTGTTTAGATGTGTGGATTTTTTAGTTTTTTTGATTTTTGCCTCCAACACGATTCATTTTCTTGCCTTGGCGCTGGACGTCATCGTCATCATGGCCGTGTGTGTACAAGTGCAATATTGGAGTCAGACAACATCAATGGCTGTCATTCATGTTAAGTCTATTCCATCAATCAGTCGTTCAACCAAAACAAATTTAACTGGGTTTTCTTCTATTTTTTCTAATCTTTTGGGAAACACATAAAAAATAGATCGAAGAGAATTAGAACAGCACAAGGCTTCTGTTCGCAATTTCCTTATTCTTTCGTTTGCAATGGAGAATAAAAAACTTATTCGGTTAATATCAAGTGATGATGTCGGTGTGACGTGTCATTTCGCACATTTCGAACCTCTCGTCGGTGAATTTCCTCTCCTTAAAACAAAGTTGAATATTTGAACAGAACACATGACTATCAGTAACTATCCATAAGATCTATTCTGTGACAGCAAATCAAATCAAATAACAGGGAGCGAAATTCATTTTACAGCTATTTCCCAGCAGGTCCTAGAATAATAATCACATCAAACCCTTGGTGGTATGTTTTCCGAATTCGGTGAGTATAGTTCAAAAACGAAATAGTTCGATGAATTAGTTCATTAAAAATAAGAGTCATGGTTATAAAAATATTTTTTTCTAATTCTCAAAGAATTCTTTTTGGTTGTTCGTTTCAATTTACGTATTCTCAGTGCGTGATTCAGAATTAGTGAATGCAGTCTATCTGAACTATTGCACAAGAACTGGTTCAGTAACACGATGTGCTTGAAATGATGTCGATTTTTCAACTCTACGCGAAGTTGCATTGATTGGCATAGACAATGTCTGAGGGTTGAGGCTGAGGAATTGGAGCATTGTTATTTGTTCAATTCTGAGACTTCTTTCGCGACTTTTTTTTATTTCAAATATTGCTGTTCCTATTATTTTTTTCCAGAAGGTTTGATCTTCCCCGAACTGACCGACTCCTTACAACCTGATTGAAGGGAAAATATTACATAATTTTACGATACTTATTTTTTTTTTTTTTTGCTTTGTTTAATGTAGAGATTGAACTTGCGATTATCTAGTTGGTAGTTGAGAAGCCACTGTTACGTACATTAATTGTTGTTTGACGACTTGCATTTCCTTTTATTTTTTATTTAATTATTATTTTTTTGGTTTGTTGAAGCCGGTAATACATTACCTGTGGGCTATAAATAATTAGTAGTAATGCTAAAAGTGTCGCATATGTTATAGTTATGTTAGCTGTGAAGTTATTTTTTACTGCTGCAAATTTAAGATTATTTTTGTCCCCCACTGTGTGTCTAATACCAATGATGAGAAGACCAAAACGACATTTTTTTCCTCCGAAATATTTGCCTAGTTTTTCAAGTGGAACCTATGTAAAACGTGTATGTACATATGTAGATATGTTATTTCTAGTTTTTGTTGTTCAGCCATTGCCGGCTTTGTCACTATCTGCTCTGGTGTTGTTGTTGTTGTTGCTTTTTTTGACAATTCTTTGTGAGTTCAAAGCCTTGTAACGTGTTTTACGCCAAGATCCATAGCTCATTCTGTTAGCAAAGTAGTGCTTTTTTTCTTGTTATTGCAAAACATGTTCTTTGTTGCCACTTTTTTTCTTCTTGCAAAAGTGGATCTGCTGTGTTGTTTTTCTATTTTTTTTTGCGACTTGAACGAAATCTTTTTCAGAGCCGTTTTTTTCTCACATCCCCCCTTCGGCAAAATGTTTGAGAGGAGAAAAGAAACACAACTGTGCAACGATGAGAGTAACAAAGGAAAAATTCTAAATTTTAGACAAACTCACAAACACACGCGCAAAGAATAAGATTGTCGTTGTACGTATGTACACTCATAGATGCAATTTTTCTTTCTTCTGCACATTCTTTTGCAATCCGTTGGAAAATGTTCGCCACAGTTCTTTGGTACTTTGGCCTTTTGCACATATATCGGTAGTTATATGACAATAAGCGGAAGGTAGCTTCGGACTGGCAAAATTTTATTTTAAATTATTTCTTTCTTTTTGTTTATTTGCTTAATAACATTGCAAACAAAATTTAAAGTATTTCTCTTTGTTTATTTTTTAGGTATGATCAGAACTGATTACTAAATTGACCATAAAACAATAAGTAATTGTTAGTTATGCATTATATAATAAAAATTATTATTGTTAAGTGGTTCATCGGAATTAATCTCCAAGTCACAAAATGTTCACTTGTTGGACCTTTTTATAAGTAACGTTTTGGAAAAAAGACAACATTATTGTTTTGGGCTTAAAAGGTAATATTTTTGCGAGGTAGTTTATAATTGTCAAAGTGTTTCAACTAATAGTGGATTTATTCCCTAAATTTGCGCAAATATTCTTCTTTTATTTATTTTCTCTTACTTTTTACCTATTTTGGTGGGTATTATAAGGCAAATACAAGAATAACTTTGTTAGCTAAAAAAAAATTCACAAATTCAAAACAATTTTTAAGAAGGGTGCTGATTATACCTCAGCCTTATGGCTACAGAGGGTATATATCATTTGATACGGCCAAAAACTGGCCTCATCGAAATAACGGTTTAGGAACATAGGTCTCTTTGGACCAAATCCGTTTCAGGACATTTGGAGTCGTTCTAGCGATGTCCGTCCGTCCTTCTGTCTGTCTGACTGGTACTCTTGAAGGGAGTATCCGATTTGGTCCAAACTTGGTACATCGTAATATTATTGTTAAGCTTAGATCGAGTTCGGAGATGGGCAAAGAAAATAATTTACTGCACAGAAAGAGAAAGGATAAGTCGATTTTGCTCCAACTTTGCAAATTCTGATATTCCATAAATGCTAGTTCAGGTGCGAAAATGGACAATATATGTCCACTCCTTCTGGTACCTCCCACACAAAGGGACACAATTTTGGAATAGTTATAACTCTTATAAAATGTAATCTAAGAGGTCTGATTGTCTTCAAATTACACACATCACAATATTTCTATTAACCCAAGGTCTGGTATTCTGGTACCTCGCCACATAGGGTCAAAAATGAATATTCATGAGGCTCATAAAATGCAAAATTAACATCCGTTTCCATTCAGACTTGGTACATCGCAATATTTTCATTAAAATAAGATCTGTTTTAAAAGATTTTAGAGATCGTCCAATTCTTCTTGTACCTACCACACAGAGGGTGCAAAGTTTTGAATAATGTCTATTCACGCTAACCATCCAAACTGCATGTGATAGAAAGCTTAATATTTTGTATAGAGTTGTCTTGTCTGCGGGCAGGTCAAGTTCGAAGATGAGATATATCGGCCAAAATTTGATATAGCAATGAATTTGTTAAAATTTTGTTTGTTCGGTTAAACGTGTTTGAAATAGTTCCCGATATTCAGTATTTTTATGATTTTAAGCCTTAGTTTCCAGGCGGAATTGCTTTGATCTTGACAATTTAAGTCACTTTTTCTAGAGAAAAACTTAAAATTTCATATTTTGAGTTCATTCTATTTCCTTTATCAATACAGGTCCACCCTTTCCCCATGTCCCCATATACGGTACATTCCCATATTTAGTATTTTGATAATTTAGCCTCAGGTTACTAAAGTATAGTATATTTTTTTTACTTGTTTCTTCTTTTGTCGACGTTTAGCCTCGAACTCAAAATTTCGGTTTTGTTAGGTATTTTTTTTAATAAATTACCTCTTATTTTAACCTGCTAGCAATGCAGAAGATAGTTTATTTACATTACATTTCCATGAGTTATTCGGCCCATACACCTCCAAATTTTTGCTGGTTTATTCCCATTTACTTCTCCACTTTGTATCTGATTACGACGAAAGAAGACATGGTATGGAAAATTTTTATTTTCCTTCTTTGGTGTCACATTAAAACGAACATAACCACCCCCGGCCTCTGTTCCAATGTTGTTCATAATACAATATTTATGGGTCAAGTGTACAATAATTGTTCACCCACCACAAATGGGTCCGTTGAAGTGTTTGATGTGATAGCAAGTTCTAACCTAAGATCGCGTGTTTAAAACATCAACGAAACAAATTGTTATAATTACAATAACAACAAATTACTAACACATAAAGGTGTTTAATGTTTATTAACCATAATTTTGAGGGTAAACAGAACTCTGATAGGCTTTAGGGGGTGGGTTCAAGTGAAGGGAGTTTTTTTGGTGGTATGAAACCAAAAAGAATGTAACAAATTACGAGGTGGCAATTTTATTGCATTGTTTATATTAATACACAAAATAACGGGATATAAGTTACAGCTTTGTCCCGGATCACAGCACACAAGTTGAGTGATTGTAGCCCACCGAATAAATGTACAAAAAGTGTTTATGTATTAGGCATATTTGTAATGAAAAGTTTATTAATAGTCTTTATTAATTATGAGTGCCGCTGTAATGTAATCTCATGTATTGTGAATTAATTAAAATGAAAATAAATCGATTAAATCGAAAAAATTGAACAACAAGGATATTGCATCCGATATCTGTGGTTAACATGGAGGACCTGTTTTAAATCCCATTTTACACTACTCTCCTTTATATGCGTCGCATATTTTATTAAATTTATATTGAAGCACACATCGCACCACACGAACATACATTCATGAATTCAAAGTAAATGTACAATCAAGTCTGAGAACATTACGAATTTTTAATGTTTAATTAATGTATCATCCATGCTTACAATGTTGCAGGCGAAGGTGATGGGGGATGTAAAAATAATGTCATGCCAGCCATCAGGATATGTAGAGCATGAGGAACGAACATATGATTCTCATTGACTGGCAAAGTCTTTTTATGCATCGCCCAATCGCTCTCTCGTGCTCGCTCTTTTCTTCGTTCGTTTGCTCTTTCGGACTTAAGCTTTGTCGCAAGTGGACAGCGACAACAGATACGTTGCTCTGTTCATTTATAAAATATTAATAAATTTTAAAATGTATGTCGGTAGGTATGCGAATCCTTTTCATGTTTTCCCTTGATGTTGATGAATGTTCGGTCCGTTGTTTGTTGGCAGCCAGTCAGTCAGTTCGTTCTTTCTTTCATTCTCTGCTTCGAAGCTGTTGACGATGCATGTTTGTATGTACGTGTGTGTGTGCGTGTACGCGTATCCCGTTATGAAAACTAATTAAAAGTTGCCAACTATGGAAACGCACACATTAATGACAGGTACATTGATGCATACTTTACGGCGTTCGCAGAGCAGGCCTTTTTTTTTGTATAAGGCACGTTGAATTCGACTTAAAGAAAGAGTAAAAAAACCATTTGGAAGAAAATCAAAAATTTTCAAAAAAAAAAAAAAATCCACCGAAGAAGACCGAAAACCTGTATACGGAAGCTATACAAAGACGGTGCTGCATAAGTAACTTTTTGTCATAGACAGTAGTAAAGATTCCGATCTTTAAATACGAAATTACGAATTATTAATTACGAACTTCAAATACTAAAACAATTCCGGTGAATAATGTCACTAAATCATCAAATACCGAATATCGGGAGGTGTCGTTATTTGGGGGAGCATGGAGATTTTATGTCAAAGGCTGTAGTATCCATTACGAACTTCAAATACCAATTTGAAACATTTCCGCTGAATAATGTCGATAAAATCATCAAAATACCGAATATCAGGAGGTACCGTTATATGGGGGCTATACAAAGACGTGGACCTGCACAGACAATTTTCTGTCATAGGCTGTAATATCCATTACGAACTTCAAATACAACATTTGAAACATTTTCGGTGTATAATGTCGCTTAAATCGCCAAACTTCCGAGGATAGGGAGATACAGTTATATGGGGTCTATACCAAAACGTGGACTTACATGGTCAATTTTCAATATCAAAAGTTCTGCAGACATAATAACGTTTGAGTAAAATTTTGTCAACCCTCTTCATTTCGTTCGGAAGCTTGAGTGATTTCCACAGACGGACGGATACCGCTAAATCGACTTAGAATTTTATGCCGATCAAGAATATATATATTTGTGGGTCTAAAATGTATATTTCGAGGTGGAGGATATAAAAAAAGACCAATAGCATAGACTAATGAAATTATAGACGAAGAATACTCTCATCGTTCATCTTCGAAAAAATCGGATTAGCAGATGCCGTCTATATTGTTTTAGGGGTTTGAATGAGAATATTGAAGTTACTCAATTCTAAGATGTAAAAATTTCATTCATATTTGTCATTTGAAAATTGTTCCATAATAAAAGATAAGGGAAGCCTACGTGATGAAATTGAAAAATATGGGAATAATAAAGTGAAATTCTTGAAAAACGATGAAAAGTGTTTTCGAAGTCGAGTAGGTCGACCGCGAATCCATAACTTTCATAGGCTTTGTCTATTGTGTATCAATTTTGAGCATTAGCTCAAAATAACGGTTTAATCAGTAGATAAGAACTAAAACATTGAAACTGCTGTTACGTTCGCTAATCTCGACAAATGAAAAAGGCAGGATAGGAAGTCTTAACTGATGACCAGAAGACCACACCGACCATCATATGACCATTCGGGAGGAGTCCCAAACAAACACAGTCAGCCAACATCCTCATGTACAGTAAATTCGTCAGAGGAGCATCGCCCAAATTAAGCCATTGAAATCTAGAAAATAATTTGCTATTCTACGCATTCCTTCTGAAGTCGATTCTGTAATATTAATGTGGATGTTAAATTTAAAAAAGTTTAAAGTTTTTCTATTGTGTATTGTCGGTAGACTTCCAAACACGTATTAAATAATATGTTGAATATGAGTTGTTGACTGGCATTGGTTTTTAATCCGCCAATTACACTGTGCGAAAAAATATACAATATCCTATTTTGCAAACATTTTGCATGCCCGTATGCTACAATTTAAGCAACCTCTACTTTGTCAAATTGAAAATACTTAACTTTCAGACATTTCTGTTTTAATAATTCCACCTTTCAAATTCTTATAAGACTTTATACCTCTCCTTATGCATGAGTCTTCAATTCGCTCTTCCGTCTTTCATCCTGTGCTATTTTCCACCCGAAGGCCTTTTATCAAGGCTCGCCTTGTCCGCCCCCGCTTGCTTCAAAGGGTGGTAGTTATTATTAATTCATTGCACTGATAAACAGTTTGATATACATTTTAAATTCATTTATGATGATATTCTTCCTCCATTATGATGATGGCCGTTACAATTTTTACCCTCTGTTTCGAGTAACAGCATCTACCCTGTATCCCCTCCACCCCGTTTACCCTGAGCGGTGGCAATCATAATGAATAAAAAGCTCGGGATAGCTGACGATTTATTCGTCTCATGAACTTGTGTGTGCGCATTTAAATAAACAAACAAATTGCCCACTTAGGACCCACATGTACAGTGGATCAGTTTTTGTTTTTACAACACAACACAACAACAACAGCAAAAAGGACATTTTGTTGGCATTGTGCTACTGTTGTGTGTAAATGCGAATGTATGTATGTGTAATTTGTGTATGCACATGTGCGTGCGTGTGTGTATGTAGATGGATGTGGACTTGTATTAAATATGAAAAGCCATAAGAATAATAAACATTGCTAAAGTTTACAATTACTTTAACAACATGTGTTGACATTAAATAAATACGCGCACGTACACACATACACACACGCGCGAGTTACGTATAATCATACTACCCCTGATAAAATTGATAAGTTCTTGGAAACAATTAGCCAATAAAACGTGTACAATTATTGCACTGTAAGCATAAGTGAATTTGACATTCTTTAGTTTGACTTTATTTTATTTTTCCAGTTAAAACTGTCTGGAGCTGAGTATACAATTATTTACAAAAGTGTGTTAATCAAATTTCATTTAAATAAACTTATGCTAACACTGCAATAATTAATTAACAAATAATACCTGTAGAATAAGTAAATTAAAAATGTAAAAGTTAGTCTTAGTTCCATCCTCTTAGTCGCAAGTCGACGAATAAATAAATAAAAGAAAGAAAAAAAAAAACAATTTTTTTTTAATAAACATAATAATCAGGTTATCTAATTGGCGCAGTCGGTAGGATCCTTTAGGAATTAAAAGGATCCAGTGAAACGTACCTAAATTATAAATAATTAATAAATTCTGCGAATCCTACGGGACCCTCCAGGATTATAAAATAAACATTAGTGCAGTGAATAATTAAAAAAAAAAAAAAAAAAAAAAAAAAAAAAAAAAAAATTAAACACCACTAAAATAAACAATAGTGCAGTGAATAATTCAAAAAATTGAACACCACTAAAATAAACAATAGTGCAGTGAATAATTCAAAAAATTGAACACCACTAAAATAAACAATAGTGCAGTGAACATTTAAGTTAAGTGGACACCACTAGATAAAGGAAGTCAATCCTTTTTTTTTTCTTTTAAAAGTGTATTCGCAAAGGCAAAAAGTCTTCGACAAACGAAGAAGAATGGAGGAACAAGCTCACATCGCATCCGTAATGTGGCAGAAGAACTAGCCAGAAAGGATCAACAATTGGAACGGTTACGCCAAGCATATCTAGAATTGCAACAGCAAACACAAGAACTACAACAAAACAACAGCGTAACCCGGTGTTATATGATACACAATCAAATAATGCAAAAGACAACATTTTAAAAACGATAAATCATCTACCCATTTTCACCGGCACCGGAGAAGTAACGGTGAACAGCTTTTTTAGTAGCACTGAATACTTGCTGTCAACTATACAAGATGAAATATAAGAAGGAGGCCATAAGAACAATATTCTATAAAATAATCCAGGGACAAGCTAAAGACGTCATAATAAACATACCCACACCGGACAACTGGCAACTAATCAAAGAGACTTTAAAACTAAGGTATAGACCGAACGTGGAACCACACAATATATATAGGATGATAGCCAACTTAAAAGTAAATTCGGTAAGTGAATTAATAATAGAGTTGCAGAATCTAAATATAAGGCAGATGAGTTAATAGTTTATTACCGAAATGACCACTATATTGACTTATCAAACGTGGACAGTCTTTTAGTAATACAATTAAGGAAATGACACAAGGTACACTGTTAGACAAAATTTACGAAGAAAGAAACATTAATGATATATTAAAAATATTGACAAGAAGGAGATTTGAAGACACATGCATTAGGCCAGAATATAGGAAGTTTAGGACTAAAGACGACGTAACATTTAGACAAAATCGGTCGCAAAATAGGAATAATTTTAATCCGCAGATTAACAGTAATAACCAGGGATATAATCAACGGAATTGGTTAGGACAAATAATTTTAGGTCAGATATTAGACAAGAACGAAATTAATGATAATAATAAAACCTATAATAATAATAATAACGATAACTATAATAGGAATAGAAACTTTAATCATTCAGGACAGTATAGAGTCCAACAAAATAACAGTATAATAATAACTATAATAATAGGAATCAAAATGGAAATTTTAATCATTCAGGACAGTATAGAGTCCAACAAAGTAACTATAATAATATGTCGGGAAATTTCAGAAGGTTTCAGCAACAGGTAGGAACCCTAGGCCAAATTTCAGCCAAATCGCTTGAATCAACCTAGGCAAGACCAGCAGGAACCTATGGAAATAGACATATAGAAGTAGATAATTATCGAGTAGTAGGAAACTCTGAACCAAATTTACATCAGGATAACGGACAAGACCAAAGACAAAATAATTTTTTTCGGAAACAACCTCCGATTGTTTACCTACCATAACCATTACGATTAATAAAAGGAAATATAAAGCTTTGATTGATACAGGCGCAAACTTAAGCCTGATTGACAGTAAGGTAAAGATTTTGAACGAGTTTTACTAAAACAACCTATAGAATTTAGCACCATAACTAGGAAGGACATAATTAAATTTGAAGTTATAACTGACGCACCTATGGAATTTAACTTACCAAATTATACAAAAATTAAGTGGAAAATGCAAGAGTTAAAAGGAAGAAAGTACAATTTTATTATAGGAGTTGATTTACTAAACCATTTTAACACGATGATAAATTTAATAGACGGACACATAACATTTAATAACAAGATTACAAAATTTTTAATTAATCCATATAAGGATTTGGAAATATGTTCATTGGAAAAACTGGAAGTTGACTTGGACAGAATTCAGTTGAATCATTTAAATGCAGAGGAGCATTTAGAAGTTACGAGAATTTTAAGAAGATTCGACAAATATTTTTTAAAGAAGGGGACCATTGACAAGTACAATGACAATAAAACATGAAATAAGAACGACAACAAATGAACAGATAAATTCCAAATTATACAGATATCCGCCACAACATGAAGAAGAAGTACGACGACAGATCAGGGAAATGGAGGAACAGGGCATAATTAGGAAAAGTTGTTCAAGATATTCAAGCCCATTAATAGTAGTACCCAAGAATAGATAATTCTGGAGAGCGTAAATATATTAGTGTAGATTATAGGAAGCTTAATGAAGTGACGATCGATGATAAATATCCACTACCGAACATAGATTCAATTTTAGATAAACTAGGACGAGCACAATATTTTACTACCTTGGATCTAGCCAAGGGATACCATCAAATTCTAATAAGAGAACAGGACAGAGAGAAAACAGCTTTTGTGACACCTCACGGATTATATGAATTCATAAGAATGCCGTTTGGGTTAAAAAATGCCCCAGCGACATTCCAACGATTAATGAATGAAACACTAAGAGATTTCATTAATAAAACATGTGTAGTTTATCTGGACGATATACTTATTTTTAGTACTTCTCTTAAGGAACACGTTAAAGCCATAACGGACATTTTCACGGTATTGGAACGGGCAAATTTAAAAATACAAATCGACAAATGTAATTTCATGAAAAGAGAGACAGAATTTTTGGGCATATTCTGACAAAGGAAGGACTAAAACCAACCCCAATAAAATTAAGGTTATTCAAGAATTAGATTACCTAAAACAGAAAACAAATCAAAAGTTTCCTGGGATTAACGGGATATTATAGAAAATTTGTGAGAGATTATGCTAAAGTCGCACAGCCAATAACAAAATACTTAAAGAAAGGTGTAAAAAAATAATTTAAGGGACCCTACATACATAGAAGCTTTTGAAAAATTAAAATCTTTAATTAGCTCTCATCCAATTTTAAGATACCCAAATTATGAAAGACAATTTACATTAACTACAGATGCGTCGAATTACGCAATCGGTGCTGTCCTGTCACAGGAGGGACATCCAATTTGTTTTGCATCAAGAACGCTTAACAATCACGAAAGAAATTATTCGGCAACGGACAAAGAATTTCTAGCAATATTATGGAGCGTTAATTATTTGAGACCACCTCTATGGTCGAAAATTTAAAATACTTACGGATCACCAACCCATCAGATTTTTACACACAAAATATAGAGGGAAAGACATGTCACCCAGGCACCAGCGATGGTTTTTGAAATTAGGAGAATACGATTTAATATAGAATACATAAAAGGCAAGGAAAACAAGGTGGCAGATTTTCTAAGTAGAATTGAGAAAGATAATGAAGATGATACCATTTCAGATAAGTACAAAATTCGGAGAATAATTCAGAATTGAGAATAATAAATAATATTGAGGATGATGATGATGTATCAATGATTACAATTCATTCAGCTGATGAAATTTTACAAGATCATTTCTTTATAAAAGAAGAAATAGTGAATAAGTACAGGACACAGATTATACTTACAAATGATAAAGTTCAGGAAATAAAACATTTACATAATAAAAGGATAATTTCATAGCGGAAAGTGATTTTCACGAAATGGGGGAAATATTAGAAAGTATATTACCAAAGGAAAAATAGGTATATTTTCGGAAGTATCGGAGAGAAGCTATAATACTGTTCAGGAAAAACTAATAGAAATGTACTCTAATGAGAAACAAGTGGAATTTATTAAATGCACTATCAGGGCTCAAGATATAGAACAGAAGTGGAGGCGGTGAAACAGATATCATTATATCATGTAAAAGAAAGTATGCACTCGGGCATACAGGAAACCTATAACCAAATAAAAATAAAATTTATTACCCAAGATTAATGGAACTAATTCAATTAGTTTATAAATCAATGTGAAGTTTGTCAGGAGATAAAATATGATAGAAATCCAATTAAATTGAAATTCTCATACACAGAAACACCGTCGACGAAAAACGAAATAATACATATTGCACATATGTGATTAAAAGATTTCATTTTTTGACAATAATTGATAATTTTCTAAATTCGGTGCAGCGTATCCATTGAATGATAGAAATCATTTAACAATAATGGAGCAATTAGATGATCATTTTACAAAGGTAGGGAAGCCAAGGAAAATAATAGCCGATAATGAATTTAAAACCACTAGACTAAAGGAATTCTTAGACAATGAAAATATAGAATTGCATCTGACCAAACCTAATAGTCACACGGGAAACGCCGACATAGAACGATTTCACAACACACATTGCGGAAAAGTTTAGGATAATGTATAAAGCAAATAAGGAAATACCGGTGAAACAATTAATTCAGAGATCAATTAGAAATTACAACGAACGATATCACTCACTATTAAATGTACTCCTAAAGAGGTTCAACAAGGAAAAATGGATGAAAATAAAGTTAGAAAGTATTTAGAGGACAGTAAAAGAAAATAATAGATAAAATAAATAACTCTAGAGAAGATTATAAGAAAATAGAAAAGAAGGGTTTATAAAAAATTATAAGCCGTCCGACATAAGGAACAACCGAAATAAAAAGACAAAACTGGAGCGAATACATCCGTGCATATTAAAACCTTTGAATTTGCAGATTTGGACAATACTGATGATACTAATATGGATACCACAGACTAGAGGGATAATTACTACAAAATTTCTGACAGAACAAAGAGGATATATGGACATTGCATGGGAAATCAGAAAATTGTTAATGAATCGGACATAATTTTACATATAATCAATCTTCACGAATTGAAACAATTTTAGATGACATAACAGATACATTATTCTAATGAAAATCGAAAACAAAGAATTACTTGAGTTAGAACTATTAGATGCCAGAAATAATTAATGACGTTGATACCCAAACAAAATAGAAAAAGACGTGGACTAATTAACGGTATAGGAAGTATGACCAAATGGTTATTTGGACGATGGACGATGAAGACAGACGGAACATACAAGAACATCTTCTTAATTTAATGAAATTAAGGAAAATAATAATCAACAGATTGTAATTAATGATTATTTCAATATAACTTTAAGTCATTTAAAGATGGTAATTAAGAATGATAGAAAAAAATAGAACAAGAATTAAACTCTATAAACAAATTTTTAGAGGAAGAAAATAATAAAAGTTTATACTTAGAACAATTGACTAATATACAATTAATTAAGAATAAGATAGAGCATTTGCAAGACAACGTAATTTCTGCAAAATACGGGATTGTACACCCAAGTATTTTAACAGTAGAGAAATAAGAAAATGAAAATAGAAATAGATTATACAAACTAAATATATTCAGTTTGGAACAACATTTCTTAACAACTCTTATCTTGTGTTTGGAATAAAAACCTAAACAATTATAACAGTAAAATTAAGATTTTTGTACCAATACCAGATAATGAAAATAATGAAATAGAATCTATATGGAAAGATTTTTTGAATTTCAAAATAAAACTTATAAATTTGAAGAGAATAAACATTTAAAAGATTTAAAGTTAAGTCATCATTGTTTAATAAGAATAATTGTCAATTGATAAAAAAATAAAGACTTTGAAATTATACAGTTAGATATAGACACAATTATAATTAAAAATGCAATAAACACGACTGTAAATCAAACTTGTAACTTTGAAAAAATTTTGTTAAATGGAAATTATTAATTAATTTTATAATTGTTCAGTTAGGATAAAGATTATATTTTTCAAATATTGCAGAAATTACAAAAGAAAGACAAATAATTGAAAATACAAACAAAACTCAAAATTTAAACATAAGATATCGTTCGAACAAATTGAAAGAAACATCAATACAATGTAGAAATATCGAAAATTAAAATACCACACTAAAATAACATATGTTGTAATATTTCTATAGTAATTGTAATAATTATTTTATTTTCATAATCATAACAAAACATAAATATATAACTGTAAAATTAAATAAAGAATTCAGGAGACTTCTAGTCTAAAGGGGGGAGTAGTTACGTATAATCATACTACCCCTGATAAAATTGATAAGTTCTTGGAAACAATTAGCCAATAAAACGTGTACAATTATTGCACTGTAAGCATAAGTGAATTTGACATTCTTTAGTTTGACTTTATTTTATTTTTCCATTAAAACTGTCTGGAGCTGAGTATACCCAATTATTTACAAAAGTGTGTGAATCAATTTCATTTAAAATAAACTTATGCTAACACTGCAATAATTAATTAACAAATATACCCTTTAGAGCAAGTAAATTAAAAATGTAAAGTTAGTCTTAGTTCCATCCTCTTAGTCGGCCAGTCGACGAATAAATAAATAAAGAAAGAAAAAAAAAACCATTTTTTTTTTATAATAGCATATTAATCAGGTGTATCTAATTCGCGCGAACACCCTT